>NC_088375.1:186547500-188947500 GCF_037993035.2 Macaca fascicularis | reverse complement strand
AAGAGTTCGAGACCAGTCTGGGCAACATGGCAAAACCCTGTCTCTACTAAATATTAAAAAATTAGCTTGCAGTGAGCCAAGATTGTGCCACTGCACTCCAGCCTGGGCGACAGAGCGAGATGCCATCTCAAAAAAAGTAAAATAAAAAATAAAAAGCCTGCTTTTAGGTTTGTACAAAAAAATTGATGTAGAATTACCAGAGGCAAAAACAAAGCAGAAATTCTGATGCTAGCCAAATAAATGTATAACCCTGAAATGCAGGGGAGATAGAAAACAATTCAGTCATTCCTTTAGGAAGACAGTAAAGGAAGGAAACAAGAGTCAGCAAATTATATGGAGTAACTACTGCTTAGTTTTGTTGTTGTTCTTGTTGTTGTTTGTTGTTTGGTTTTGTTTAGAGACGAGGCCTCACTCTCTTGCCCAGGCTGGAGAGTAGTGGTGCGATCACAGCTCACATATCCTCAAATTTCTAGGCTCAAGGGAGCCTCCCGCCTCAGCCTCCCAAGCAGTTGGGACTACAAGCACATGCCTCTGCACCAGGATAATTTTTGTTTATTTTATTTTATTTTATTTTATTCTGAGACGGAGTCTCTCTCTGTTGCCCAGGCTGGAGTACAGTGGCACGATTTCGGCTCACCACAACCTCCACCTCCTGGGTTCAAGAGATTCTCCTGCCTCGGCCTCCCAAGTAGGTGGGTACCTGCTATCCCAGCTATTTGGGAGGCTGAGGCAGGAGAATCGCTTGAACCTAGGAGGCAGAAGTTGCGGTGAGCTGAGATCGCTCCAGGGCACTCCAGCCTGGGCGACAGAGCGAGACTTCGTCTCAAAAAAAAAAAGGCCATTTTGCATCTAAAACGTGTGTTGATTTTTATCTTTACTTAATATTTACAGCTTTATTTTAGTAAAGAGGAGAGAAGTGAATGCTGGCTGGACATCTTGTGATCTGGATTATATTTCCTCTAGGGGTCAGTTTCAGGGCTTCCGGGAGTTGGGTTGAGTGAATCACACCCCAAACAGTATGTGTTTCCAACTGGGTCTTTTTTTCACCGAGTACTTTCCAAAGATAATTAATTGTCTATTTCAAAGTCAGTAGTTCTCAACCCTGGCCACCCATTAGAATCACCTGAGGAGTTATGGAAACAAAACCATGCCTGACCCCCAGAGATACCGACTAAATTCATTTAGGGTAGGGCACACGCTTCTCACTGTCACAAAAATAAAATCCTTGGACGGGTGTGGTGGCTCATGCCTGTAATCCCAGCACTTTGGGAGGCCGAGGCAGGCAGATCATGAGGTCAGGAGTTCGAGACCAGCCTGGCCAATATGGTGAAACCCATCTCTATTAAATATACAAAATTTAGCCAGGCATGGTGGCACATGCCTATAGTCGCAGCTACTCCGGAGGCTGAGGCAGAAGAATTGCTTGAACCCGGGAGGCGGAGGTTGCAGTGAGCTGAGATTGCGCCACTGCACTCCAGCCTGGGTGACAGAGCAAGATTCTGTCTCAAAAAAAAAAAAAAAAAATATATATATATATATATATCCTCAAGTGTTTCTAATATGTAGCTAGGGATGAGAACAACTGTTCTAAATAGAGTAAAAAACTTGGATGCTTTTGATAATTGGGCAAAAAAAAAGTATATATAGAGGACTGTACATGCCAGCCTGTTTGATTATACACCCTACCAGCAAAATACATTAAGTGCCTTCCAAATATATGTACATTTATTTTTGTTTGTTTGTTTTTTGAGACAGGGTCTCATTCTGTTACCCAGACTCAAGTACAGTGCCTCGATCTTGGCTCACTGCAACCTCCACCTGCTGGGTTCAAGTGATTCTCGTGCCTCAGCCTCCCAAGTAGCTGGGATTACAGGCGCATGCCACCACGCTCTGCTCACCTTTTTTGTATTTTTAGTAGAGATAGGGTTTCACCATGTTGGCTATGCTGGTCTTGAACTCCTGACCTCAAATGATCTGCCCTCCTTGGCCTCCCAAAATGTTGGAATTACAGACTTGAGCCACCAAGCCCGGCTATGTATATTTATTTTTGTATAAATTATAAATAAACTATAAAATTAAAATATGGGGCGTGGATGCAGTGGCTCAGGGTGGGTGCGGTGGCCCACACCTATAATCCCAGCACTTTGGGAGGCTGAGGCAGATGGATCACTTGAGCCCAGGAGTTGAGACCAGCCTGGCTAACATGGCAAAACCCTGTCTCTACTAAAAATACAAAAATTACCTGGGTGTGGTGGCGTACACCTGTAATCCCAGCTACTCATGAGGCTGAGGCAAAAGAATTGTTTGAACCTGGAAGGCAGTTTGCAGTAAGCTGATATCATGCCACTGCACTCTAGTATGGGTGACAGAGTGAGACTTCGTGTCAAAATAATAATAATAATAATAAAGTAAAATACGGGGCTGGGCATGGTGGTTCATGTTTCTCTTCCCAGCACTTCAGTAAGCTCAGGTGGTGGACTGCTTGAGTTCAGGATTTAGAGAGCAGCCTGGTCAACATAGTGAAACCCCATCTCTACAAAAAATACAAAAATTAGCCTGGCATGGTGGCTCAACCGCTTGTGGTGGTCCCAGCTACTCGGGAGGCTGAGGTGGGAGGCTCGCTTGGGTCAAGGAGGTAGAGGCTGCAGGGAGCCATGTTTGAGCCCTTGGATCACTTGGGCCGAGGAGGTAGAGGCTGCAGTGAGCCACGTTTGAGCCCTTGCACTCCAGCCTTGGTGACAGAGTGAGATGCTGTCTCAATAAAAAAAATGAAGTTGCTTTAATATCTTGTGAAATAGTACTATGAAGATATCATTCTAAATCCAGTTCCTTTCTATACTTGACTTTAATGGATATTATAGTTTAAAAAGATAACTTGAAAAAGATCCATGAATCCTTTCAGTCCTGACACTAAAAGATGTGAATAACTTACTGCTATTAGCTATCTACCGCTATGTAACAATAATACCACAAACATAATGGCCTAAAACAACACATCTTTAGCATCTCAGTGAGTCAGGAGTCCTACCTAGCATGCCTTAACTTGGTCCTCTGCTTCAGGGTCTCGTAAAGCTATAAACAGCTTGTCTACCATGGTTGCTAGCTCATCTGAGGCATGACTGGATACGGATTCACTTTCAATCACTTGTGGTTGTTGGCAGCATTGAGTTCCTTGCAGGCTGTGGGATTGAGGGCTCCTGTTTCTTGCTGGCTGTCAGCAGGAGGCTGCCCTCAGCTCTGCCAGGTGGCCCTATGGCAGCACATAACATGGCATCTTGCTTCTTCCAGGCCAGCAAAGGAGAGACAGAATCTCCTAGCAAGATAGTTAGAATTTTATGTAATATAATCACATACAGAGGACCACATACATTCAGTTACCTTTGCCGGGTTCTATTGGTTGGAAGAAAGTCAAAGGTCCCACCCACACTCAAAGGGAGGGAACCACATAAGGCAGTGAACACTGAGAGGCAGGGGTCATGGAGAAGACCCTAGGGACTGTCCTAGACACTAACTATAAAGACTTAAATACATAAATAATAGAGGAAAAAGGAAAAGCTATTTTTCGTGGTAGCAGGCCAACTAACAAATGAAGAAATGATAGACAGAAAATCACTATTTTTCAATCATGATACCAATAAATAATATAAATAAGAGTTATCAATGGATGCTTAAAACCATTGAATAAAAATAGGGCCAGGCATGGTGGCTCATGCCTGTAATCCCAGCAATTTGGGAGGCTGAGGCGGGCAGATCACCTGTGGTCAGGGGTTCGAGACCAGTCTGGCCAACATGGTGAAACCCCGTCTTTACTAAAAATACAAAAATTAGCCAGGCACGGTGGCACCCACCTGTAATCCCAGCTACTCAGGAGGCCTAGGCAAGAGAATCTCTTGAACCCAGGAGAGGTTGCTGTGAGCCAAGATCACACCACTGCACTCCAGGCTGGGCAATAGAGAGAGACTCCGTCTCAATAAATAAATAAATAAATAAATAAATAATAAAAATATATTGGAGAACAGATATTTACATACTCTGGAAGTATTCCCCCACATACTTTCACTTCCGACCGCAATTTACCCTCTGACATAAAACACCAAAAAACTGGACAGAATATTTGAGGAAACATTTTTTAAATGCTGGGAAACAGGGCACAAGAGGGTGATCCCTGACATAAGGGAAACAAATGAGTTGAGCCCTATGGTTGCCCCAGCTTACTGCATGGAGAGAATTTCCTGGCCACAGTTCAAGGAGCAAGAAAAACAGTTCAGCATTCTCCCTGAGTTGAGGAGAGAGAGCTGGGAATTTGAGAAGGCCAAGGTGGATCCAATTTTTAGGGCAAAGTACCAGAGAGGAGAGAGCAGCACGCAGAAGAGAGAGCTGGACAGAGGGAGCACTCTGAGGTCTGCAGAAGGTTCCCCTCCTGTGTTCTGCTGGATACCGATCAGTACAAGGGTGTGAGAAAACTATCCAAATCTTGGGAAAGCAGACAGGAAAAAATCCTATCTTCATATACGCCAGAAATAGTTAATGCTCCCAAGAGGCAGAGTAGGTCATCAGGTATTATGCTCAGTACTCTTCAGTAGTACTTTAGTGGTGTAGCAAAATTAGCTATAGACTAACTGCTGCACTGATTCCATTGAACAGAGCTTAAAAGCAAGTCTTGGATGATCAAACTGTTTCCTGGAACAAAGCTCAAGAATATTTACAGGAATATAAAAATATCTAGCACCTAACAATTGATAATGTAAGGCATCTAATACCAAAAACAATCAGACATGCAAAGAATATAACCTATAATGAGGAGGAACATCCATCAGTAGACAACAGATCCAGAAATGAAATGAGTGATAGAAATAAGACAAGGATATTAAAATAATTTGTTCCAACTGCATTTCATATGTTTAAGAAAGTAGGCTGGGCACGGTGGCCCATGCCTGTAATCCCAGCACTTTGGGAGGCTGAGATGGGCAGATCACCTGGGGACAGGAGTTCAAGACCAGCCTGGGCAACATGGTGAAACCCTGTCTCTACTGAAAAATACAAAACTTAGCTGGATGTGGTGATGAATGCCTGTAGTCCCAGCTACTTGGGAGGCTGAGGCAGGAGAATCATTTGAACCCAGGAGGCAGAGATTTTGGTGAGTGGAGATTGCCCCACGGCACTCCAGCCTGAGCAACAGAACAAGACTTTGTCTCTAGAAAAAAAAAAAAAATTAAGAAGAAAGAAAGTAAAAGGAAGCATATGCATGCTAAAGAGAAACCTGGAAGATATTTTGTAAATCCCAAATAAAACTTCTAGAGGTAAAAAAAAGAAATTAAAAATATATTGAATGAGATTTACAGAAGATTAAATACTACAGATCAGTTAACCTGAAGGCATAGCAATAGAAACTATCCAAAATGAAATAGAGAGTAAAAAGGCTGGAAAAATAATGGCCACAGGCACAGTTGGAACCCACAAATATGGACTGAAATCTGTATCAGTTCTCATTGTCTCCGACCTTAATGGCATGTGTATCCTGCAGAAACCTTGAACATTATCAACCACTTGACCTAATTGACATTTATAGAACTCTATAACCAATATCAGGAATAGATACTATTTTCTAGTACAGATACAATATTCACTAAGATAGATTATATTATTCTGGGCTTTTAAACAAGTCACAATAAACGTAAAAGGATTCATATAAAAAATGTGTTCTCTCAGCACACATACAGCTCACTACAACCTCCATCTGCCAGATTCAGGTGATTTTTGTGCTTCAGGTTCTCAAGTAGCTGGGATTACAGGCGCATGCCACCACGCCTGGCTAATTTTTGCATTTTTAGTAGAGACAGGATTTTGCCATGTTGGCCACACTGGTCTTGAACTCCTGGCCTCAAGTGATCCACCCTCCTTGGGCTTCCCAAGTGCTGGGATTATAGGTATGAGCTACCATGCCTGGCCATACAAATAATGTTAAATTTAAGATTGTGACACTCAAATAAATTTATATATGGATGAAAACCTATATATATGTGTGTGTGTATATATATATATATATTTTAGTACCCTGCTGAATATATATACAGGTTTTCATCCATAGTTCCCGGCTATTAACTTCCATAGCCCTTGTAACAGTATGTGGAATCTCTCTCTCTGACCCTCTCCCTTCTCTTTTCACCTGCCGAGACTATAATCTGATTGTGGGTCTTAAGACTCTCATTTTAGAAAGCGTCCTCCCCATACTCTGGAGGAAGGAATGCTTCACAGGGAGGCCAAGAAGAATCTAAACAGACAGGCCTTGCTAGGTTTAGATTATACTCTTTTTGTCCAATCACATTGCTACATGGTTGTCAACCACGCCTATGTAATGAAGCCTCCATAAAAACCCAAAGGACAGGGTTCAGAGAGCTTTTGAATAGCTGAACACGTGGAGGCTCCTGAACAGTGGCGTGCCCAGGGAGGGCATGAAAGCTCTGTGCCCTTTCCCCCATACCTCACCCTATGCATCTCTTCCTTCATAATATCCTTTATAATAAACCAGTAAACACAAGTGTTTCCCTGAGTCCTGTGAGCTGCTTTAGCAAATTAATTGAACCCAAAGAAGGAGATGTGGGAACCCTAACTTGAAGCCAGTCAGTCAGAAGTTCCAGAGGCCCAAACTTGTGACTAGGATCTGAAGCAGGGAGCAGTTTTGGGGACTCCAGGTAGATAGTGTCAGAAATGAATTGGAGGACACCCAGTTGGTGGCCACTGAAGAGTTGATAGCTTGCTTGCTGGTGGGGGGAAACCCTCCCTTACACATTTGGTCACAGAAGTCTTCTGTGTTGATGGTTGTTGTGGTGTGAGAGCAGAAGAGTGCCTGGAAAATCCCCTACTATTTAACTAAGTAAGATGCTTCTAAGTGACACATGAAGCCGGGTGTGGTGTCTTATGCCTGTAATTTGAGCAGTTTGGGAGGCCGAAGTGGGAGTATCGCTTAAGGCCAGGAGTTCAAGACTAGCCTGAGAAATGTAGCAAGACTCCTGTCTCCATTAAAAAAAAAGAAAAAAAGCCATGCATTGTGGCATGCACCTGTAGTCCTAGGTACTTCAGAGGCTGAGGCAGGAGGATCACTTGAGCCCAGAATTCAAGGTTATAGTGAGGTATGATCCTGCCAATGCACTCCAGTCTGGGTGAGAGAAAGAGAGCTTGTCTCTAAGAAACAGAACAACAACAACAAAAAATTCTGATTCAAAGAGGAACTCAAGAAAGAAATTAGGCCAGAAGAGGTGGCTGATGCCTGTAATCTTAACATTTTGGGAGGTCAAGGCAGGAGGATCACTTGAGACCAGGAGTTTAAGTTGCCCAGTCTGGGCAACATAGCAAGATCCCCCTCCCAACCCCACCATTATAAATTTTCTTATTTTTTAAAAAATAAAAATAAAAATAAATGATCTGGGCATGATGGTGCACACCTACAGTCCCAGTTACTCCAGAGGCTGAGGTGAGAGGATTGCTTGAGACCAGGAGTTCAAGGCTGCAGTGAGCTGTGATTGTGACACTGCACTGTAGCCTAGGTGACAGAGCAAGACCCTATCTTTAAAAAAAAAAAAAAAAAGAGAGAAATTGGAAAGTAATTTGGTCTTAATGAAAATGAAAACAACATATCGACATGTGTGAGATATAGCTAAAGCAGTCCATAGGGAAGTTTATAGCATGAAATGTATACATTAGAAAAAAAGAAAATGTGGTTGGGTGCGGTGGCTCATGCATGTAATCCCAGCACTTTGGGAGGCCGAGGCAGGCAGATCACAAGGTCAGGAGATCAAGACCATCCTGGCTATCACAGTGAAACCCGTCTCTACTAGAAATACAAAAACAAAATTAGTTGTGCATGGTGGCGGGCGCCTGTAGTCCCAGCTACTTGGGAGGCTGAGGCGGGAGAATGGTGTAAACCCAGGAGGTGGAACTTGCAGTGAGCCAAGATCGCACCACTGCACTCCAGCCTGGGTGACAGAGTGAGACTCCATCTCAAAAAAAAAAAAAAAAAATCAATGACCTAAGCTTCCACCTGAAGAAATTAGGAAAAGGGGTCAGGCATGCAGTGGCTCATGCCTATAATCCCAACACTTTGGGAATCCAAGAAGTTTGAGACCAACCCGGACAATATACGAAGATCTTGCCTCTGTGAAAATTTTTTCAAAATTAGCCAGACATTGTGGCTCCTGCCTGTGGTCCCAGATATTTGGTATTTGGGAGGCTGTTGGAGGAGAATCGCTTGAGCCCAGAAGTGTCAAACCTACAGTGAGGTATGATTGCATTACTATGCTCCAGCCTGGGTAACAGAGGGAGACTGTCTCAAAAAGCAAAGAAAAAAAAAAGAGAGAGAGAGAGAGAGAGGAGACATCTCTACAATGTCCCATAGACATTACAACCATAATAAGGGAATAACATGAAGAACTTTATGTCAAAAAATTCACCAACTTAGATGAAATGCATACATCTTTTGAAATACATAAACTACCAAGGCTCGCTTAATAAGAAACATATAGCCTGGATAGTCATGTATCTATTTTTTTTTTTTTTTTTTTTTTGAGACGGAGTCTCGCTCTGTCGCCCAGGCTGGAGTGCAGTGGCGCAATCTCGGCTCACTGCAAGCTCCGCCTCCCGGGTTCACGCCATTCTCCTGCCTCAGCTTCCCGAGTAGCTGGGACTACAGGCGCCCGCCCCTGCGCCCGGCTAATTTTTTCTATTTTTAGTAGAGACGGAGTTTCACCATGGTCTCGATCTCCTGACCTTGTGATCCGCCCACCTCGGCCTCCCAAAGTGCTGGGATTACAGGCGTGAGCCACCACGCCCGGCCAGTCATGTATCTATTAAAGAACACCAACATTTGGTTAAAAACCCTCCCATGAAGGAGATGCCCATCCAAAATGTCTTCACTGATTAATTCTACCAAACATTTAAGGAAGAAATAATACTAATTCACAAACAATACATGAAGTATTCCAAAAAGTTAAAGAAGAAATATATCCCAACTCCATCTATGAGACCAGCGATTACACTGATGTTATGCTCATATCGGAAAGTTATTAAAACAATGTCTCTTATAGCAGTTTTTGTTTTGTCAAACCAGTATCCCATTAAAGTTCATTCACTGGGTTTAGTTTTACCTCATTAGTATTTTTGTTTTTGTTTATGTGGAGTCTCACTCTATCATCCAGGCTGGAGTGTTGTGGTGCAATCTGGCTCACTGCAACCTCTGCCCCACAGGCTTAAACAATTCTCGTGCCTCAGCCTCCTGAGTAGCTGGGATTATAGGCCCAAGCCGTCATGCCCGGCTAATTTTTGTATTTTTAGTGGAGGCAGGGTTTCACCATGATGGCCAGGCTGGCCTTGAACTCCTGGCCTCAAGTGATACACCAGCCTCGACCTCCCAAAGTTCTGGGATTACAGGCATGAGCCACCATGCTTGGCCTTTTTTTTTTTTTTTTTTTCCAGACATAGTCTCCTTTGTTGCCCAGGCTGGAGTGCAGTGGCACAATCTCGGCTCACTGCAATCTCTGCAGGGCTCAAGTGATTCTCCTGCCTCAGCCTGCCGAGTCCCAGCATGGGATTTCACCTTGTTGGTCAGGCTGGTCTCGAACTCCTGACCTCAGGTGATCTGTCCACCTCGGCCTCCCAAAGTGCTGGGGTTACAGGTGTGAGCCACCTTGCCTGGGCATATTAGTGTATTTTAATCTAGAACAGTTCTACCTTTTATTTTATCTCATGATGTCAATTCCTTGAGGACAGATTACATCAGTTTTCTTGTGAATGTCCTGTATTCTCAATTTGTCTTATTTGTTTTTTAGTGATATAATTTACCTGTTCTTTGTGTTTTCTGTAAATTAGAAGTTTGGTCTAAAAGTTTGATTAAATTCAATTAAACAGACTGGGTACAGTGACCCTCGCCAGTAATTCCAGCTCTTTGGGAGGCCAAAGCTGGAAGATGGCTTGGGGCCAGGAGTTTGACATCACAGTGAACTATGATCACTCACTGCACTCAAGCCTGGGTGACAGCAAGACCCTGTCTAAAATAACTAACTAACTAAATAACTAAATTCAATTAAGCATTTAGGCAGGAATATTTAATAGGTTTTGCTGTGCACTTCATACTGTATCATATCACGAGGCACATGATGTTATGTTTTCCATGAACAGCAATGCTAAATGTGATCACTTGATTTCTTTTTTTTTTTTTTTTTTGAGACGGAGTCTCGCGCTGTCACCCAGGCTGGAGTGCAGTGGCCGGATCTCAGCTCACTGCAAGCTCCGCCTCCCGGGTTCACGCCATTCTCCTGCCTCCGCCTCCCAAGTAGCTGGGACTACAGGCGTCCGCCACCTCGGCCGGCTAGTTTTTTGTATTTTTTAGTAGAGACGGGGTTTCACCGTGTTAACCAGGATGGTCTCGATCTCCTGACCTCGTGATCCGCCCGTCTCGGCCTCCCAAAGTGCTGGGATTACAGGCTTGAGCCACCGCGCCCGGCCTGATCACTTGATTTCAATAGCAAACCCCAGATCTCTAAATTGTAAAGATTTGTGGTTTAGTTTTTCGAGGTTTCTTTTCTTTCTTTCTTTTTTTTTTTTTTTTGATATTCTTGTTGCCCAGGCTGGAGTGCAGTGGTGTGATCTCGGCTCACTGCAAGCTCCGCCTCCCAGGTTCACGCCATTCTCCTGCCTCAGCCTCCTGAGTATCTGGGACTGCAGGCGCCCGCCACCACGCCCGGCTAATTTTTGTATTTTTAGTAGAGACAGGATTTCACCGTGTTAGCCAGGATGGTCTTGATATCCTGACCTTGTGATCCACCCCCTTCGGCCTCCCAAAGTGCTGGGATTACAGGCGTGAGCCACCGCGCCCGGCCTTTTTTTTTTATTTTTTTATTTTATTTTATTTTATTTTATTTTTTATTTTTATTTTTATTTTTTTTGAGACGGAGTCTCGCTCTGTCGCCCAGGCTGGAGTGCAGTGGCGCAATCTCGGCTCACTGCAAGCTCCGCCTCCCGGGTTCAAGCCATTCTCCTGCCTCAGCCTTCCGAGTAGCTGGGACTACAGGCGCCCGCCCCTGCGCCTGGCTAATTTTTTCTATTTTTAGTAGAGACGGGGTTTCACCATGGTCTCGATCTCCTGACCTTGTGATCCGCCCACCTCGGCCTCCCAAAGTGCTGGGATTACAGGCGTGAGCCACCACGCCCGGCCTTTTTTTTATTTTTTGAGACAGACTCTTGCTCTGTCACCCAGACTGGAGGGCAGTGGCATGATCTTGGCTCACTGCAACCTCCGCCTCCCAGATTCAAGTTGTTCTGGTGCCTCAGCCTCCCAAGCAGCTGGGACTACAGGTGCATGCCACCACGCCTGGCTAATTTTTTGTATTTTTAATGGAGACTGGGTTTTGCCATGCTGACCAGGCTGGTCTTGAACTCCTGGCCTTAAGTGATCTGCCCACCTCAGCCTCCCAAAGTGCTGGGATTACAGGCGTGAGCCACCGTGCCCAGCGATTTCTTTAATTTCATCATTTGTGAACTACCTATTCCCTGCCTTCTGCTCCTTCATTCATTGGAAGCTTTGTGATTTTTTATTTTTATTTTTTTTAATTTTTTTATGAGACGGAGGTTTGCACTGTCGCCCAGACTAGAGTGCAATGGTGCAATCTTGGCTCACTGCAACCTCTGCCTCCCGGGTTCAAGCGATTCTCCTGCCTCAGCCTCCCAAGTAACTAACTGGGACTACTGGGGTGCACACCACCATGCCTGGTTAATTTTTTTGTATTTTTAGTAAAGACGGGGTTTCACTATGTTGGCCAGGATGGTCTCGAACTCCTGACCTCATGATCCGCCCGCCTTAGCCTTCCAAAGTATTGGGATTACAGGCATGAGCTACCACACCCGGCAGCTTTGTGATTTTCATATTGACATGTATGGAATCTTTAGGAAATAAGGTTAGAATCTGGTGTTAAAATCTGTGTGAAGTATGTAAAGAGAAGAATTGACAGCCAAAGTTACTGTTTATAATAATTCAGTTTGATTCAATCAGTAATTCTTTTTTTTCCACAAGAAACAAAACCCTTGACGTTGTTCTTAACTTTTCCTTCTTTTTCACTGCCCTGCCCCGAAACCAATCAGTCAACTATTGATTTCTCCCTAATTATTCTTTGAATCTGTCTTCTAACTCTGCTACCACCACCCTCATTCAGGTTTTGTAGTAAATATCTGTGGTTTTGTCTGTCAGGTATCTTCCTTCTGGTGGGCACTGCCTCTCCTCCCATTCTGTTCATGTGGTTCCTGCTGGAGATTGCATGTTCATATTTGACCAACCCTATCTGTCTATGGTTGATTGGTCTGCGGGCAGTCATGTGGCCCAAAGTGGGACAATGAGTTTCTTCTTACCTTTTTTTTTTTTTTTTTTTTTTTTGTGACGGAGTCTGGCTCTGTTGACCAGGCTGAAGTGCAGTGGCGCGATCTCGGCTCACTGCAAGCTCTGCCTCCTGGGTTCACGCCATTCTCCTGCCTCAGCCTTCCGAGTAGCTGGGACTACAGGCGTGTGCCACCATGCCCGGCTAATTTTTATGTATTTTTAGTAGAGACAGCGTTTCACCGTGTTAGCCAGGATGGTCTCGATCTCCTGACCTCGTGATCCGCCCGCCTCGGCCTCCCAAAGTGCTGGGATTACAGGCGTGAGCCACTGCGCCCAGCCTCTTCTTACCTTTTTATATTTAGGACCAAGAGACTGTGGTTAATCTCTCTTCAATGACTGTAGATATACAATGTAAAACAGAAGCTGTTGGCCATGGCCATATTTTCTTTCTTTCTTTTTTTTTTTTTTTTTTGAGATGGAGTCTTGCTCTGTCATGATCTTTGCTCACTGAAACCTCTGCCTCGCGGGTTCAAATGACTCTCCCGCCTCAGTTTCCTGAGTAGCTGGGACTACAGGCATATGCCACCACACCTGGCTAATTTTTGTATTTTTAGTAAAGACAGGGTTTCACCATGTTGGCCAGACTGGTCTCAAACTCCTGACCTCATGATCTGCCCACCTCAGCCTCCCAAAGTGCTGGGATTATAGGCATGAACCACCATGTCCAGTCAGCCATGGTCATATTTTCTGCCATGTGGATCAAGGAGTAAAGAAAGCCAGATGAGTGCAAGAAAAGAAAATGAATCCAATATGCAAAGGACAGTAATGGGATTCAGTTTGTGTAATCTGAGTTACTTTAGGATTTTTCCAACAAATTCTCTGTATCAGTTAGGGATGTGTTTGGCTGCAAGTAATAAACATGGCTTACCCATATAGGAGTTAATTTTCTTCCCATCAGTAGATGGGCTGGGCGCAGTGGCTCATGCATGTAATCCCAGCACTTTGGGAGGCAGAGGCCAGTGGATCACTTGAGGTCAGGAGTTCAAGACCAGCCTGGCCAACATGGTGAAACTTTGTCTCTACTAAAATACAAAAATTAGTCAAGCATGGTGGTGGGCGTCTGTAATCCCAGCTATTAAGGAGGCTGAGGAAGGAGAATTGCTTGAACCCAGGAGACAGAGGTTGCAGTGAGCCAAGATCACACCACTCACCACTGTATTCCATCCTGGGTAACAGAGTGAGACTCTGTCTCAAGAAAAAAAAAAAAAAAAAAGATACTTAGAGGTAGGCATTCCAGAGTTAGAGGAGTTGCTCCAGGTTATAGGACGTCATAAAAGACACAGGCTTCTCTGTTTGCCTGCTCCACTATCCTTAGTGTGAGGCAAGATAGTGACTGTATATCCCAAGTGGAGTCTGTTTTCTTAGCAAGAAGAGAGGGAAAAGATGAGGGACAAAGGGCCAAAAGAACAAGCACACCAGGCATGTACCTCTGCAAACCCAACTCTGAAAATTCCTTTATTCTTCCATTGGCCAGAACTGGGTCATATGGTCACCCCTAAGTGCAGATTATCCCAACCTGCACTCTAGAGAGGTAAATATTTTAGCTACTACATATACTGCTGCCCCATACCAAATTGGGCTTTTCTTAGTATGCAAGTCAACGAATGAATGTTGCAGAGACAACTTGCAGGGTGTTCAATGTTCACTTTTGCTTGTCTGGTTAGGTTAGGTTTTGATCACTTGCAATCAAAAAGTTTTGACTAATACAGTCCTCCTCATCTCCCTTCTGGGTTACTGCATTGGGTTCCCCACTAGCCTCTCTGCCACCAATTTCCACCTTGCTTGGAATGATTATACAAGTGCAACCAGCCTTCTCAAAGCATGTCTCTGAGCCTGGCTACTCCATTACCTAATATGGAGGTCAGCAAATGTTTTCTGTAAATGGCCAGACAGTAAATATTTTAGGCTTCTATTTTTGTTTATTTCTTTTTTCTTTGTACTTTTTTAGAGACAGGGTCTCACTCTGTCAGCCAGGCTGAAGTGTGCAGTGGCACGATCATGGCTCACTGCAGCCTTGAACTCCTGGGCTCAAGTGATTCTCCCACCTCAGCTTCTTGAGAAGTTAGGACTACTGGTGTAAGCCATCATGCCTGGCTTGCTTTTTTTTTTTTTTTGTAGAGGGGTCTCACTATGCTGCCCAGGTTGGTCTCAAACTCCTGACCACAAGTGATCCACCTGCCTCGGCCTCCCAAAGTGTTGGGATTACAGGCGTGAGCCATGGAGTCCGGACTCTCCTTGTCTTTTGATGGTTGATTGAATGGCATTAATTCCCATGATTCATATACACTACTTAGATTAATTACATCTGGGTCCAGTCAGAGAAACAGGAACAGAGTCTATGCCATACTGTCAAATAGAAGGAATTTTATACAGGAGGGTAGTTACAAATGGGTTGGAAGTGAAACAGGGAATGAGGAAGCAACTCAGAAATTAGCAACAGCAGGAAGCCTCTACCACCCCGAGGGCTGGAGAATCAGCGGAGGAGGTAGTGGTAACAGAGCCCATGAGCTGGGACCACTCAATGGGAACTGAAACCACTAAGGGAAGGACCACCCTGTGGAAGCAAGATAAGGAGGAAGAGACTCTGGTGAGACCAAAAAGACACAGTCAGTGTTGAAGATGCTGGCTGAAGCAGAAATCCTCCAATATCCCTCCCATTAACCAAAAGTAACCAGGTGAGAGAACTTTAGAAATATAACTTGAGGGCCTGGCGTGGTGACTCACGCCTGTAATCCCAGCATTTTGGGAGGCCAAGGCGGGCGGATCGTCTGAGGTCAGGAGATCAAGACCAGCCTGACAAACATGATAGAACCCCATCTCTACTAAAAATACAAAAATTAGCTGGACACGGTGGCGGGCACCTGTAGTCCCAGCTACTTGGGAGGTTGAGGCAGGAGAATCACTTGAACCTGGGAGGCGGAGGTTGCAGTGAGCTGAGATGGTACCACTGCACTCCAGCCTGGGCAACAGAGTGAGACTCCATCTCAAAAAAAAGAAGAAAGAAAGAAAGAAAGAAGGCCGGGAGCGGTAGCTTATGCCTATAATCCCAGTACTTTCGGAGGCCAAGGTGGGTGAATCACCTGAAAGTCAGGAGATCGAGACCAGCCTGACCAACATAGTGAAACCCCATCTCTACTAAAAATACAAATTACCTGGGCATGGTGGTACATGCCTGTAATCCCAGCTACTTGGGACACTGAGGCAGGAAAATCGCTTGAACCAGGGAGGCAGATGTTGCAGTGAGCGAAGATTGCCCCATTGGACTCCAGCCTAGGCAAAAAGAGTGAAACTCCGTATCAAAAAAACAAAACAAAAACAAACAAACAAAAACGAAAGAAATATAACTTGTGGCCGGGCACAGTGGCTCATGCCTGTAATCCCAGAACTTTGGGAAGCCAGGGCAGGAGGATCATGAGATCAGGAGTTTGAGACCAGCCTGACCAACATGTCGAAAACCCATCTCTACTAAAAATAAAAAAATTAGCCAGATGTCGGGTCGCACACCTGTAATCCCAGCTACTCAGGAGGCTGAGGCAAGAGACTCGCTTGAACCTGGGAGGTGGAGGTTACAGTGAGCCAAGATCGCGCCACTGCACTCCAGCCTGGGTGACAGAGTGAGACTCCATATCAAAAAAAAAAATATATATATATATATTTATATATATATATTTATATATATATATATATTTATATATATATATAAAACTTGCACGAGCCAGTCCTCTGCAGCGTAGAGCAGTGTAGAGGAAGGACAAGAAATGGTTGTGAGACAAGTATAATTAATAATGACTGAAGTTTTCAAAGATGTTCCCAAGTCTATCAGGATTTTAAAAAATCTAACCTCAAAATTATAAAACTTTTAAAACAGAAATAGAAGTGTCAGGGCCATGTGGGTTTTCTTATCTTATTATCCATTGATTGCTAAAATAGAAGCAGCATTTTAATTTGTTTCATTTTTACACCATGGTTTTGTGTTTTTCTGGAAATTCTTTTTTAAAAATTATTTTATTGTTTTTTAGAGACAGGGTCTAACTCTGTTGCCCAGGCTCGAATGCAGTGACATGATCATACATCACTGCAGCCTCAAACTCCTGGGGTTAAGGGATTCTCCTGCTTCAGCCTCCCAAGTAGCTAGGACTACAGGTATGTGCCACCACGCCTAGCTAATTTTTAAATTTTTTGTAGAGACAGGATTTCCCTATGTTGCCCAGGCTGGTCTATGAACTCCTGGCCTCAATTATTCCTCCTGCCTAGGCCTCCCGAAGTGCTGGGATTATAGGCATGAGCCACTGCGCCAGCTAGGTAATTCTAATAGCCATTCTTTTTATCTTGTTAGAAGCTACTGTCTTTGTTGCCATATCAATAAAATCCTTCATCTCCGTAAACATACTATCATTTAATTGGCATTTGTTCCATTTTAACTCTTTAAAACATTTAAAAAGGGTTTTTTGCTTTTATTATTTTTCACTGACATAATAATTATATATATTTACTGGTTACAGTGTGATATTTCAATACATGTATACAACGTGTAATGATCAAATCAGTGTAATTGACATATCCATCACCTCAAACATTTGTCATTTCTTTGTGTTGGGAACATTCAAAATCTGCTCTTCTAGCTATTTGAAAATACACAATAAATTGTTGGTAATTATAGTCATCCTATAGTGCTATTAGATACTTGTTCCTCCTATCCAGCTGGAAGTTTGCATCGTTTAACCACCCTCTGATTATTCCCCCATGGCCATCCTTCCCAGCCTCTAGTAACCACTATTCTACTCTCTACTTCAATGAATTCAACTTTTTAAGCTTCCACATTGAGTGAAAACATGCAGTATTTGTCTTTCTGTGTCTGTCAATTTCACTTAACTTACAGTCCTTCAAACTTTTTCATGTTTTCACAAATTATAGGATTTTGTTCTTTTATGGATAAATAGTATTCCATTGTGTGTGTGAGGGAAATGAAGTGTATGTGTATATATATGTGTGTGTGTGTATATATATTCCATTGTGGGTGTGTGTGTGTATATACATATATATATAGAGAGAGTATTCCATTATGTGTATATATATATTCCATTGTGTGTGTACATGTGTGTGTGTATATATACACATAGTATTCCATTGTGTGTGTCTATATATATTCCATTGTGTGTGTGTATATATATATTGCATTGTGTATTATATATGTGTGTATGTATATATGTACATACACATATGTATATATATGTGTACATATGTGTATATATACACACAGTGGAGTATATACACACACACAATGCAGTACACATATATACACATAAAGAAAATGTGATATCTATCTATATATATCTGTATATAACTTATAGATATACATAGGCTGTTGTGAATAGTGCTGCAATAAACATGGGAGTGCAGATAATATAATTTCCTTTAGATATATGCTCAGTAGTGCAATTGCTGGCTTACCAGACAGCTCTGTTTTTCCTTTTCTTTTTTTTTTTTTGAGACGGAGTCTCACTCTGTTGCCAGGCTGGAGTGCAGTGGCATGATCTTGGCTCACTGCAACCTCTGTCTCCCAGGTTCAAGCGATTCTCCTGCCTCAGCCTCCCAAGTAGCTGGGATTACAGGTACATGCCACCATGCCCAGCTAATATTTTTTTTGTATTTTTAGGAGAGATGGGATTTCACCATGTTGGCCAGGATGGTCTCAATCTCATGACCTCATGATCCACCCACCTCGGCCTCCCAAAGTACTGCGATTGTAGGCATGAGCCACCATGCCCGGCCCTGTTTTTCATTTTTTGAGGAACCTCCATACTGTTTTCCATAATGGCTGTACTAATTTACATTCCCCTTTCTCCACATCTTCTCCAGTATTTGTATGTAGAGTTCCCCTTTCTCCACATCTTCTCCAGCATTTGTTATTTTTTTTTTTTGTCTTTCTGATAGTAGCCATTCTAACTGGAGTGAGATGTTATCTCATTGTGGTTTTGATTTGAATTTCCCTGATGGTTAATGATGTTGAGCATTCTTTTATATACCTGCTGGCCATTTCTACGTCTCCTTTGAGAGATGTCTATTCAACTCATTTGCCCATTTTAAAAAATTGGATTCTTTGGGGTTTTTTGCTGTTGAATTGTTTGAGTTCCTTGTATATTCTTGGTATTAATTCTTTGCCAGATTAATAGCTTGAAAATATTTCCTCCCATTCTACTGGTTGTCTCTTTACTCTGTTGATAGTTTCCTTTGCTGTGGAGAAGATTTTAGTTTGATATAATAATAATCCCTTTTGTCTATTTTTGCTTTCATCTTTTTTGAGACAAAGTTTCGCTCTTATTGCCCGGGTTGGAGTGCAATGGCGTGACCTCGGCTCACTGCAACCTCTGCCTCCCAGGTTCAAGCAATTCTCCTGCCTCAGCCTCCCGAGTAGCTGGGATTACAGGTGCCCACCACCATGCCTGGCTAATGTTTTGTATTTTTAGTAGAGATGGGGTTTCACCATGTTGGCCAGGCTGGTCTCAAACTCCTGACCTCAGGTAATCCACCCACCTTGGCCTCCCAAATTGCTGGGATTACAGGCATAAGCCACCAGGTCCAGCTATTTTTGTGTTTGTTGCTTGTGTTTGTGAGGTATTATCCATAAAATCTTTGCCCAGTCCCATGTTCTGGAGTGTTTATTTTACATTTTCTTTTAGTAGTTTCATAGTTTCAGGTCTTACATTTAAGTCTTTAATCCATTTTGAGTTGATTTTTGTATATTGTTAGAGATAAAGGTCTGGTTTCATTCTACAGCATATGGATATCCAGTTTTCCTAGTACATTTATTGAAGAGAATTTACTTCCTCCAATGAATGTTCTTGGTGCCTTAGTCAAAAATCAGTTGGCTGTAAATATATAGATTTATTTCTGCATTCTCTATTCCATTCTGTAGGTGTACATATCCATTTTTATGTCAGTACTATGTTGTTTTAGCTACTATAGCTTTGTAATATATTTTGAAGTCAGGTAGTGTGATGCCCTCCATTTTGTTCTTTTTGCTCAGGATTGCTTTGGCTATTAGGAGTCTTCTGTAGTTCCATATTAATTTTAGGATTTTTTTTCTGTGAAACATTCTGAGAAGAATGTCACTGGTATTTTGACAGGGATTGCATTGAATATGTAGATCGCTTTTGGTAGTATGATCGTTTTCACATTATTGGCAGTATGATCATTTTTACGTTACTGGTTCTTCCAATTCATGAACATGAGATGTGAGATGTCTTTCCTTTTTTTGTTTGTCCTCTCCAACTTCTTTCTTTCCTTTTCTTTTTTCTCTTTTCTTTTCTTTTCTGCCTCCCCTCCCCTCTCCTCTTCTCTTCTTTTATTTTTTTAAGACAGTCTTGCTCTGTTGCCCAGGATGGAGTGTAGTGGTGCAATCACGGCTCACTGCAGTCTCTGCCTCCCGCGTTTAAGCAATTCTTGTGCCTCAGCCTCCCAAGTAGCTGAGACTACAGGCACGTGCCACCACACCTGGTTAACTTTTGTATTTTTAGTAGAGACAAGATTTCACCATGTTGGCCAGGCTGGTCTTGAATTCCTGACCTCAAGTTATCCGCCCGCCTTGGCCACCCAAAGTGCTAGGATTACAAGCATGAACCACTGCACCCAGCTTCCTCTTCAATTTCTTTCATCAGTGTCCTATGGTTTTCCTTGTAGAGATCTTTCATTTCTCTGGTTAAACTTATTCCTAGGTATTTTACGTTTTTGTAGCTATGTTAAATGAGATTGCTTTTTAAATTTCTGTTTGTTGTTTGTGTATAGAAATGCTACTAATTTTTTGTAGGTTGATTTTGTATTCTGCAATGTTACTGAATTTGTTTATGAGTTTTAGGAGTATTTTGGTGGAGCTTTTAGGGTTTTCCACATATAAGATCATGTCATTTTCAAACCGGAACAATTTGACTTCTTCCTTTCCAGCTTAGAGATCCTTTATTTATTTTCCTGACTAATTTCTCTGGCTAGGACCCATTTTAACTTTTGACTTTTTTTTTCTTTTTTTGTTTTTTTGAGATGGAGTCTGGCTCTGTCACCAGGCTGGAGTGCAGTGGCGCAATCTCGGCTCACTGCAAGCTCCGCCTCCTGGGTTCAAGGGATTCTTCTGCTTCAGTCTCCCAAGTAGCTGGGACTACAGGCGCGTGCCACCACGCCCGGCTACTTTTTGTATTTTTATTAGAGACAGAGTTTCACCATATTAGCCAGGATGGTCTCGATCTCCTGACCTTGTGATCCACCTGCCTCGGCCTCCCAAAGTGCTGGGATTACAGGCGTGGGCCACCGCACCTGGCCCAACTTTTGACTTTTTATTCTAATTTGGAACAATTACATTTTAAGCCTGTTGTATAGCTAAATCTTGATATTTCTTTTCATTGTACTTTTATATTAGGTCAATTGTTTCTCCCCATATCAACTTTTTTTTTTTAAAGATTTTTAGGCCGGGCGCGGTGGCTCAAGCCTGTAATCCCAGCACTTTGGGAGGCCGAGACGGGCGGATCACGAGGTCAGGAGATCGAGACCATCCTGGCTAACACGGTGAAACCCCGTCTCTACTAAAAAATACAAAAAAAAACTAGCCGGGCGAGGTGGCGGGCGCCTGTAGTCCCGGCTACTCGGGAGGCTGAGGCAGGAGAATGGCGGGAACCCGGGAGGCGGAGCTTGCAGTGAGCTGAGATCCGGCCACAGCACTCCAGCCTGGGTGACAGAGCGAGACTCCGTCTCAAAAAAAAAAAAAGAAAAACAAGATTTTAAAATATTTTTTGCTGGAATACACACTTGTAATGAATTTTTTTTCCAAGAAGAGTACATGGAAGTTGAAATTTCTGAACGATTACATATCCAAAAGTGTAACTGATAAGAAGTTTGATGTTTGGACTTGTTTTCAAAGGAAAATAAATAATTATAACGGGGAAGGAATTGGTTAACAAAATTTCCCCCACCCAAATACCGAAATAAGGAGTCTCAGGGCACCAAATCTCCTAGGGAGATTCTTCCATTTATTCTCGGGATATATTTAGAATTAACAGGGGAGTATGTGGCTGTCTATGGATAGAGAGAAGGATGTCAAGTAGTGCAGCTGTTCCATAGACAGTCCTCCAATTTATTATTTTGATCTTTGTTTCCCTTCTCAGATGTTCTCTGTTCCTGCTAACTTCAATTTAGAAATTCTCTCTCCCAGGAAGTCTACTTCCACTTCCATTTTAGCCTTTTCTGTGCATAATCTGGATCAGGGGTCCCTAACCTCTGGGCCACCTGGTACCAGTCTGCAGTCCATTAGGAACCCAGGCTGCACAGCACAAGGTGAGTGGCAGGCATGTGAGCATTACTGTCTGAGCTCCACCTCCTGTTAGATTAGCGGCATTAGATTCTCACAGGAGCACGAACCCTATTGTGAACTGGATATGCAACAGATCTATGTTGTGCCCGCCTTAGGATAATTTTTTTTTTTTTTTTTTTTTTTTTTTTTTTTTTTTTTTTGAGACGGAGTCTCGCTGTGTCTCCCAGGCTGGAGTGCAGTGGCGTGATCTCGGCTCACTGCAAGCTCCGCCTCCCGGGTTCACGCCATTCTCCCGCCTCAGCCTCCCAAGTAGCTGGGACTACAGGCGCCCGCCACAACGCCCGGCTAGTTTTTTGTATTTTTAGTAGAGACGGGGTTTCACCATGTTAGCCAGGATAGTCTCGATCTCCTGACCTCGTGATCCACCCGCCTCGGCCTCCCAAAGTGCGGGATTACAGGCTTGAGCCACCGCGCCCGGCCAAGAGAATCTAACTAATGCCTGGTGATCTGAGGTGGAACGGTTTCATCCTGAAACTACCCCCATCCCCCGGGAAAAATGTTCTTCTATGAAACCAGTCCCTGGTACCAAAAAGGTTGGGGACTGCTGTTCTGGACTGTGGCTTTTTCAGCTCTAGTTTATCCATCATTATGACCCTATCTCTGTAAAAAAAAAAAAGTGTCTTTTTTTTTTTTTTTTTTTTTTTTATAATTGCATGGTATTAGATATTGTAATTGTATGCTTTTAGTCTTTTAGGAATTTATCACAGACTGGATTTATTTTATTTATTTCTGGTACAAATTCCATGGGACTTTTGGAAGGGGTGTTGTACAAACACGTGCTCAGCTTTGTACATTAAACAAAGTCTCTTGACTTATATTTCTTAGAAACCAGTGCTGGATGAAGCATAGATTGGAGAAGACAAAAGTAGGAATGGGGAATCCAATTATTTTAGTTGGATTGAGTTCCAGGCTGTCTAAACAAAAATATTATAATAAAAATAAATTTTTTTTTTTTTTTTTTTGAGACGGAGTCTCACTCTGTCACCCAGCCTGGAGTGCAGTGGTGTGATCTCGGCTCACTGCAAGCTCTGCCTCCCAGGTTTACGCCATTCTCCTGCCTCAGCCTCCCGAGTAGCTGGGACTACAGGCACCCGCCACCTCGCCCGGCTAGTTTTTCGTATTTTTTAGTAGAGACGGGGTTTCACCGTGTTAGCCAGGATGATTTCTTTTTTTTTTTTTTTTGAGACGGAGTCTAGCTCTGTTGCCCAGGCTGGAGTGCAGTGGCCGGATCTCAGCTCACTGCAAGCCCCGCCTCCCGGGTTCACGCCATTCTCCTGCCTCAGCCTCCCGAGTAGCTGGGAGTACAGGCGCCCGCCACCTCGCCCGGCTAATTTTTTTTTGTATTTTAGTAGAGACGGGGTTTCACCGTGTTAGCCAGGATGGTCTTGATCTCCTGAACTCGTGATCCGCCCGTCTCGGCCTCCCAAAGTGCTGGGATTACAGGCTTGAGCCACCGTGCCCGGCCTAGCCAGGATGATTTCGATCTCCGGACCTCGTGAACCTCCTGTCTCGGCCTCCCAAAGTGCTGGGATTACAGGCTTGAGCCACTGCGCCCGGCCAATAAAAATAATTTTTAAAACTACATGAGTGTGGTGGCTCAAGCCTGTGATTCCAGCTCCTCAGGAGGCTGAGGAAGAGGATCTCTTGAGCCCAGGAGTTCCAGGATACAGTGATTTATGCCCATGCCACTGTACTCCAGCATGACAGAGTGGACTTCATCTTTAAAAAAATTTTTTGGATGGATACAGTGGCTCACGCCTGTAATCCTAATACTTTGGGAGGCTGAGGTGGGCAGATCATGAAGTCAGGAGTTCAAGACCAGCCTGACCAATATGGTGAAACCCTGTCTCTACTAAAAATACAAAAATTAGCCGGGCATGGTGGCAGGCGCCTGTACTACTCGCAGCTACTCGGGAGGCTGAGGCATGAGGATCACTTGAGGTGGAGGTTGCAGTGAGCCAAGATTGCGCCACTGCACTCCAGCCTGGGTGACAGAGTGAGACTCTGTCTCAAAATAATAATAATAATAAATAAATAAATAACGTTTTGTTTTGTTTTATTTTGAGACCGAGTCTCACTTTGTCACCCAGGCTGGAGTGCAGAGGCACGATCTCTGCTCACTTCAACCTCCACTGCCCAGGTTCAAGTGATCCTTGTTCCTCAGCCTCCTGAGTAGCAGGGATTACAGGCGTCCGCCATCATGCCCGGCTAATTTTTGTATTTTTAGTACAGACAGAGTTTCACCAAGTTTGCCAGGCTGGTCTCAAACTCCTGACCTCAGGTGATCTGCCTGCCTGGGCCTCCCAAAGTGCTGGGATTACAGGCATGAGCCACTGTGCCCCGCCTAAAAAAATTTTTTAAAGGCCCGGCATGGTGGCTCATGCCTGTTACCTCAGCACTTTGGGAGGCTGAGGTGGGTAAATTGCTTGAGGCCAGGAGTTTGAGACCAGCCTGGGCAACACAGTGAGACCCTCATCTCTACAAAACAAATTAAAAAAAAAAATTATAAGTAAATAAAAAAAAAAGTTGTGACCTTCTAGCTTCTCTAGCAAAAGAGGTATCAGAATCATTGTAGTCAATGATTAAGATAGAAGTTTGGCTACTCGTGGCCAGGCATGGTGGCTCATGCCTGTAATCCTAGCACTTTGGGAGGCCAAGGTGGGCAGATCACTTGAGGTCAGGAGTTGGACACCAGCCTGGCCAACATGGTGAAACTGTGTCTCTACTAAAAATACAAAAAATAGCTAGGCATGGTGGTGCACATCTGTAATCCCAGCTACTCAGGAGGCTGAGGCACAAAAATTGCTTGAATCTGGAATGCGGAGGTTAGTAAGCCGAGATGGCACCACTGCTCTCCAGCCTGGGTGACAAAGTGAGATTGTCTCAAAAAAAAAAACAAAAAAAAAATTTGGCTACTTGTTACAGATACCCAAAATAACTGACTTCAACAAGATAGGAGTGTATTTCTCTCTCACATATAATACAGAAGGCAAGTATGGTAGTTCTGCTCTGTCAGTTCATCTAGGAGCTTTCTTTATTGTTGCACTGTCATTTTTCAGATGTTCTTTCCCATCCCTGTGGTCCAAGATAGATTTCTGCCATGATACTTTCTAAGAAACAGGATGAAAGAATAGACAAAAGAAGAAAGGGAAGATGTGTTTCTTCTCTTTAAGAGCAAAATTCAGAAGCTGCGCTCATCACTTATGCTCACATGTCACTGGCCACAGCTTAGTCACATGATTATACTTAGTCACAAAAGTAAAGAAATTTGTCTTTATTCTCAGTGGCCATGTGTCCAACAATAAGAAGAAGGGGAGAATAGATACTGAGGGACAACTATCTGTTTTTGTCATTATTTCTGTAATAATACAGAAATCATTGAAGCTAATTCTTTTTTTTTTTTTTTTTGAGACGGAGTCTTGCTCTGTTGCCCAGGCTGGAGTGCAGTGGCACCATCTTGGCTCACTGCAACGTCCGCCTCCTGGGTTCAAGCGATTCTCCTGCTTCAGCCTCCTGAGTAGTTGGGATTACAGGTGCCTGCCACCACTCCTGGCTAGTTTTTGTATTTTTAGTAGAGATGGGGTTTCACTATGTTGGCCAGGCTGACCTCAGGTGATCTGCCCACCTCGGCCTCCCAAAATGCGGGGATTACAGGTGTAAGCCTCTGTGCCCAGCCCAAAGCTGACTCTTCGAAGAGTAATGTGGGCCCTTTTGAACTACCTAGGGAGTCTTAGAAGAGCAGAGCGTGTTAGAATCACTGAAAGCAGCCTTCTCCAGGAGGGTATGTGTGTATTTCCCAGCCCCCTAGAAACACTGAGGGTAATCTCCATTAAGAGGATTAGCAAGTAATCATTGCCTAAAGAAAGGGAGCATAATTATCCCTTTTTTTTTTTTTTTTTTTTTTTTGAGACGAAGTCTTAGTCTGTCACCAGGCTGGAGTGCAATGGTGTGATCTTGGCTTACTGCAACCTCTGCCTCCTGGGTTTAAGTGATTCTCCTGCCTCAGCCTACTGAGTAGTTGGGATTACAAGTGCCTACCACCACGCTCGGCTAATTTTTGTATTTTTAGTACAGATACAGTTTGCCATGTTGGCCAGGATAGTCTCGATCTCCTGACTTCGTGATCCACCTGCCTCTGCCTTCCAAAGTGCTGGGATTACAGGCACGAGCCACGGCAGGCGGCCTCCCCTTCTACACTGAGTGTTTAACAGGAAGAGTGGAAGGTCCCTAATAAGTGGGCTTCTTGGGAGAACTTGTGCTGGGGCTACTTGTTTCCCTGGGAGATGACTGTGCTATGCATGGGACATGAAAAAGTGGAGGACTAAGCTTCAATTATGAGAACTCTGGTCTGGGCATCCTTGACTGAGCTTAGTACTGAGGGAAACTGTCCTCCTTCAAAAAAATCTCTGTTGGATTGTAAGGACCTTTCTTGAAAGCAATGTTATGTGGTTTGTATTAGTCTGCTCGGGCTACCACAACAAAATAACACAGGTTAGGTGGCTTAAACAACAGAAATTTATTTTTTTTCACAGTTCTAGAGGCCAGACATCCAAAATCAAGGTTCTAGCCAATTTGGATTCTGGTGGGGGCCCTCTTCCTGGCCTGTAGACAGCTGTCTTCTCACTATGTTCTCACACGGCCCTCCTCAGTGCATGTGCCTTAGGAGAGAGTGAGTGCTCTGGTGTCTCTGCTTATAAGGACATTAATCCCCTAGGATTAGGGACCTACCCTTAAGACCTCATTTAAGCTTAATTACTTCCTTAGAAGTCTCGTCTCCAAATACAGCCACACTAGGTGTTAGGACTTTAACGTACAAATTTAGGGGAGACACCAACATTCAGTCCATAACATGGTCCCAGGGAACAAAGATGTCAATGTGAGAGGTGACAATGTGCTAGCAGCCCTCACTCTCAGCACCTCCTCGGCCTCAGCGTCCACTCTGGGGGCGCTTGAGGAGTCCTTCAGCCCGCCACGGCACCGTGGGAGGCCCTCTCTGGGCTGGCTGAGGCCGGAGCCTCCTCCCTCTGCTTGTGGTGAGGTGTGGAGGGAGAGGCGCGGGCGGGAACCGCGGCTGTGCCGCTGAACAGTGTGAGTTCCGGTGGGCGCGGGCGCGGGCTCGGTGGGCCCCGCACACGGAGCCGCCAGCAGCTGCTGCCGGCCCAGGGCAGTGAGGAGCTTAGCATACGGGCCAACAGCTGCGGAGGTTGTGCCAGGTCCCCCAGCAGTGCCGGCCCGAGGGCGCTGCTCTCAAATCCTTAGCTGCCTCCCCGCAGGGCAGGGCTCGGGACCTGCAGCCTGCCATGTCTGAGCTCCCCCTGTTCTGCGGTGGGCTCCCTGACAGTCCCCCCCTACGGGTCTCTCCTCCATGCCTGAGCCTCCCCGACCGAGGGGCGCCCGGTCCCAGGGACAGCCCGAGGGCTGAGGAGTGTAGGCGTGGCTTGGGACTGGCGGGCAGCTCCACCTGCATCCCCTATGCAGGATCCACTGGGTGAAGCCAGCTGGGCTCCTGAACCGGATGGGGACTTGGAGAACTTTTATATCTAGCAGGAGGATTGTATGTGCACCAATCAGCACTCTGTGTCTAGCTAAGCTAGTGGGGACTTAAAGAACTTTTCCTCCTAGCATGCTGTGTCTAGCTCAAGGATTGTAAATGCACCAATCAGAACTCTGTGTCTAGCTCAGAGTTTGTAAATACACCAATCAGCACTCTGTGTCTAGCTCAGGGTTTGTGAATACACCAACTGGTACTCTGTATCTAGCTAACCTAGTGGAGACTTGGAGGACTAGCACTCTGTGACTCCGTCTAGCTCAAGGATTGTAAATACACCAATTGGTACTCTGTATCTAGCTAACTCTGTATCTAGCTAACTAGCACTTTGGGACTCTGTCTAGCTCAAGGATTGTAAACTCACCAATCAGCACTCTGTCAAAATGGACCAATCAGCTCTCTGTAAAATGGACCAATCAGCAGGATGTGGGTGGGGTCAGATAAAGGAATAAAA
The DNA here is from genome assembly GCF_037993035.2 of Macaca fascicularis. Lineage (NCBI taxonomy): Eukaryota > Metazoa > Chordata > Mammalia > Primates > Cercopithecidae > Macaca > Macaca fascicularis. The sequence continues at coordinate 188,919,722 of NC_088375.1, read as the reverse complement.
ACTGGCTGCCCCAGCCTGCAGTAGCAACCCACTGGGGTAGCCTTGTACACTGTGGAAGATTTGTTGTTTTGCTCTTTGCAGTAAATCTTGCTGCTGGTTCACTCTTTGGGTCCACGCTGCTTTTATGAGCTGTAACACTCACTGTGAAGGTCTGCAGCTTCACTCTTGAAGCCAGCGAGACCACGAACCTACTGGGAAGAATGAACAACTCCAGACGTGTTGCCTTTAAGAGTTGTAACACTCGTGATCATGGTATCTCCCCTGCCAGGTAAGTATGGCCGGGCGCGGTGGCTCAAGCCTGTAATCCCAGCACTTTGGGAGGCCGAGACGGGCGGATCACGAGGTCAAGAGTTCGAGACCATCCTGGCTAACACGGTGAAACCCCGTCTCTACTAAAAAATACAAAAAACTAGCCGGGCGAGGTGGTGGGCGCCTGTAGTCCCGGCTACTCGGGAGGCTGAGGCAGGAGAATGGCGTAAAAACCCGGGAGGCGGAGCTTGCAGTGAGCTGAGATCCGGCCACTGCACTCCACCCTGGGCGACACAGCGAGACTCCGTCTCAAAAAAAAAAAAAAAAAGAGTTGTAACACTCACCATGAAGGTCTGCAGTTTCACTCCTGACAGTGAGACCATGAACCCACCAGAAGGAAGAAGCTCCAGACACATCTGAAGGAGTAAACTCCGAACACACCATCTTTAAGAACTGTAACACTCACCGTGAGGGTCCCCGGTTTCATTCTTGAAGTCAATGAGACCAAGAACCCACCAATTCCAGACACAAATGGACTGATCTAATTCTAGCTGAATGTGACTATGGAAGTTGGACTGATCTTCCTTAAGTAGATTTCAAAGATAGCCGCAAGTTCTTCCCCCCAATGTTTTTGGCAATGACTTGCATTGTGACTTATAACTTGCTTTGGCAATGACACAGTTGCTAATGTGGCATCAACAGAGACTTGAAAAGTGCCTTCACATTGTGACTTGCTGTCTCTTTCTCCTCCTGGGATCCCCTGCCACTGCTGTCATGTGAAGAAGTCCAAGTAAGCCTGACGGATGGTGAGAGATACATGGGTTAGTCATTCCCACTGCCGTGGTCGATGGCCTGCCAATTACCATATATGTGACAGAAGCCATTCTAGATGACTTAGCCACTAGCGAGCCAGTCCTCAGCTGACTGCAGATGCATGAGCAAGTCCAGCAGTGATTAGATAAACTGGACCAGACCATAATAACAGCCCAGTTGGCTCACAACATTGTCAGCTAAATAAATGGTGGTTGTTTTAAGCCACAAATTTTGAGATAGCTTGTTAAATAACAATAGATAAGTGCTATACTTACCTAGTTACTTTTTTTTTTTTTGAGACAGAGTCGCATTCTGTCACCCAGGCTGGAGTGCAGTCGTATGATCTTGACTGACTACAACCTCCATCTCCCATGCTCAAATGATCCTCCCACTTTGGCCTCCTGAATAGCTGGGACTATGGGTATGTGCCACCATGCCCAGCTAGTTTTTGTGTTTTTTGTAGAGATGAGATTTTTCCATGTCACCTAGACTGGTCTCAAAATCCTGGGCTCAAGTGATCGTCCCACCTCCTAAAGTTCTGGGATTACAGGTATGAGCCACGGTGCCCAGCCCATACTTACCTCTTAGAATATAAAACAATCTTGGAGTTCTTACATAATTAAGTAGGAGATACTAGGCTTCCTAATAATATGACATAAGGGGCCTAACTAGAATAAGGGTAAGTAATGTGATCATATTTATATTCTAAGAGTGTGGTATTGTTCATATCGGTTAAACATCTAACTACAGGTGGCCCTCAGTTCTGAGCACTACACTGGTGTAACCAGTAGCTTAATAGACATCTTCACTTGGATATCTCACTGGCACTTCAGAGCAAACACATCTAAGATGGAAATGACCATAATCTTTCACACTTTTTTTCCCTCTTCTGTTCCCTGCCTCAGTTGTCCAAGCCAGAAACTTGGAAACCATTCCTAGGGCTTTTTTCTCTCTCTGCACCCTTGATGCAGTTAACAGGTCCTGTGGTTTCTACTTTCTGGATCTCTCTAAAGTCCACCCACATTCGTCCCTCCCCGCCATCCTTGTCTCAGTACCAGTCACAATCACCTCTCTCTCAGCTAATTATAATATCCTACTAATCTGCACAGGATTTGCTAGTGGAGTGGATATGAAGTATGTGAGAAAGAGAGAACTCAAGGATCACTCCAAGGTTTTGGCCTGAGCAACTGAAAAAAAAAAATTGACTTGTCACTTACTGAGCTGGTGAAGACAAGTATAAAAGTGGAGGTGGGGCGGGGTGTGGTGGCTCACGCCTGTAATCCCAGCACTTTGGGAGGCTAAGGTGGGCAGATCACCTGAAGTTAGGAGTTCAAGACCAGCCTGGCCAATGTGGAGAAACCCCGTCTCTACTAAAAATACAAAAATTAGGCGGGTGCAGTGGCATGCACCGGTAATCTTAGCTACTCAGAGGCTGAGGCAGGAGAATAACTTGAATCTGGGAGATGGAGGTTGTGGTAAGTGGAGATTGAGCCACTGCACTTCCAACCTGGACAACAGAGTAAGACTCCATCTCAAAAAAAAAAAAAAAAAAAAGTGGATGTGGGCCACATTGTGTCACGTTGCCATTTCTGGTTGATGGGAGGCTGAGAAGGTTTCTGGCTGTATTACTTTTGTATTACCATGTAATACAAATATATAATTACCACAAACTGAAAAGCTTAACATAACATGCATTTATTATCTCACAGTTTCTGTCTAGATATATCTTAGCTTGGTTCTTTGCTTCAGGGATTCATCAGGCTTCCACCAAGTTGTGTGGGCTGTGTTCCCATCTGGGTGCTCAACTGGAGAAGGGCCTGTTTCCAAGCTTAGTCTCATTGTTAGGAGAATTCGTTTCTTCCTGCTTGTAGGATTGGACCTACAGAGTTTTTTTTTGTTTTGGTGCTGTTGGGCCAGAGGCTATCCTAGAGGTTGCCTGGAGTTTCCTGCCACATGGACCTCTCCATAGGCAGTTCAGAGAATGACAGCTTGCTTTGTCAAGGCCATTAGGAGTGCAAGAGTGAGTCTTCTAGCAAGACAGAATCTTATATAACATAACATAATCAAGGAAATGATATTACATTACTTTTTTTTGTATTCTATTGGTTGGAAACAAGTCTCAGGCCTCATCTACATTCATGGGAAGGGATTACATAAAGGTGTAAAATACTGGGAGACAGGTAGAGCAGGAGGACTAGCTTAGAGTCTGTCTGCCCAATAACTGTTGCAGTCGCAATATGGAAGGTGAGAAGATAGAATGGATTCTGGTCCTTAAGTTACCAAGGCTGAGTCAGTGGATTCTCCTGTCAGAGACTGTTGATCTGTAATGGTGATGCAACTATGAAGAGAAGGTTAGAATTATTTTGCAGGGGTGCACAGTAGCAGCACAGCTCATTGCCTGGTGGTTGTGATAGCAGTGTCCTGAGATTGTCCCTGAGGTGCAGTCTGTGGGGGCTCCTTGTTTCCTACCAGTTTCATAGGCCTTTTTCTTCTGTCTCTGTTCAGCTCTGTGATCCATTCTATGTAGCCTTCTAAGAAATTACCCCTTAGGTTTAGGATAGCCAGAGTTGTTTCTGTTGTTTGTAACTAAGGATGTGACAGGCCCTGTACATGTACCTGGAATAATTATAAATAGTTGTCACAGCATGGATTAATAGGAGGAGAGGGAGGTAGAGGCCAGATTTGGATGGCCTTGCCAGCCATAGTAAGTTTACACTTTATCTTGAGATTCATTTAACTGGTTTTTTTTTGTTTGTTTGTTTTTGTTTTTGAGATGGAGTCTCGCTCTGTCGCCCAGGTTTGAGTTCAGTGGTGCGATCTCGACTCACTGCAAGCTCTGCCTCCCAGGTTCATGCCATTCTCCTGCGTCAGCCTCCTGAGTAGCTGGGACTACAGGTGCCCGCCATCACGCCAGGCTAATTTTTTGTATTTTTAGTAGAGACAGGGTTTCACCATGTTAGCCAGGATGGTCTTGATCTCCTGATCTCGTTATCCACCTGCCTTGGCCTCCCAAAGTGCTGGGAGTACAGTTGTGAGCCACCGTGCCCGGCCTCATTTAACTGCTTTTTTCTTTTTCTTTCTTTCTTTTTTTTTTTTCTGAGATACAGTCTTGCTCTGTTGCCCAGGCTGGAGTGCAGTGGCACGATCTCGGCTCACTGCAAGTTCTGCCTCCCTGGTTCATGTGGTCCTCAGCCTCCCGAGTAGCTGGGACTACAGGCGCCCGCCACCATGCCCGGCTAATTTTTTTTGTATTTTTAGTAGAGACGGGGTTTCACTGTGTCAGCCAGGATGGTCTTGATCTCCTGACCTCGTGATCTGCCCTCCTCGGCCTCCCAAAGTGGCGGGAGCCACTGTGCCCAGCCCATTTAACTGTTTTAAGCAAGCGAGTAACATATAGGAAGATTCTTGTGAGGGCTTTTTGAAGGATGAGTTTGAAGACAATGAGACTGGTATAAGTGAACCAGGTAGAAGCCTTTCCCAGTCAAGTAGGTGAGGGAAGATGAGACTTGAGGTGGTGCCAATGGGATGGAAAGAGGAGGCAGATTGGAGAGATAGTGAGGTTATAGAGGCAATAAGACTTGTTCATTTATTGGATGTGAGGAAAGGACAAGGAAGGAGTCCAGGATGATTTCCAGGTTTCTGGTTGAGGTAACTGGATGGGTGGTGAGGAACTGGGGCAGGGAATAGAGGAGCAGGCTGGTGACAGGCTTTAGAGCACATTGGTTATGTGTGTCTTGCCCTTCTCCCAGAAGGAATCCATCACTTTTTCCACTTTTTTTTTTTTGAGACGGAGTCTCGCACTGTCTCCCAGGCTGGAGTGCATTGGCGTGATCTCGGCTCACTGCAAGCTCCCCCTCCCGGCTTCATGCCATTCTCCTGCCTCAGCCTCCCGAGTAGCTGGGACTACAGGCGCCCACCACTACGCCCGGCTAATGTTTTTGTATTTTTAGTAGTGACGGGGTTTCACCATGCTAGCCAGGATGGTCTCCATCTCCTGACCTCGTGATCAGCCCGCCTCGGCCTCCCAAAGTGCTGGGATTATAGGCGTGAGCCACCACGCCCAGCCCCCACTTTTTCCACTTTTATAGGAGTTTCCGCACTGTCTTTCTGTCTGCATCTGACAGACCTGGGTTTGAGTCCTGGCTCTGGACTTATAAGCTGTGTGATGTTGAGCATATTATATAACTTGAGCCTATTTCCTCAACTGTAAAATGGAAATACAACTTCTTGTTTGTGTATATGTGAATTGAATGCATAGTGTGTGGTATCCAGTGGGCACTCCGCAGTGTTGGCTATTTTTACTACTCAGAAAGGGGTTAGGGAAGAGGCCCAGGACAAATCAGTGAAGGCTTTAGGCAAGGCTTCTAGGTCAAAAGAGGAAAAACACAACATGTGGCAGACCAGCTGAAGCCAGAGGGAGGCCAGAGCTGAGCTACCACCACATGTTGCTGAGCAGATGAGTCACTGCAGGCAGCAGGTCAGGCTACCCAGGCCACAGCAGACTGGGCTGGGCTCTACACGATGACTTCATTGTATGCCTTTTTTGTCCTCTCCTCCTCCCAGAAGGAATCCATCACTTTTTCCACTTTTATAGGCGTTTCCACACTGTCTTACTGTCCGGAAAGAGCAAACACAGTGGAAAGGGACAGAAAAGCCAGAATTACGTCTAGTTTGATCACTAATTTGCTGGGTGACCTGGTGCATTTCACTTCGCCTCAGTGTCTTCATCTGTAATATGAGAATGCGCAGATTTGCCTCCTAAGTGTGATGTGAGAATTAGGTGAGGGTTGGCAGGAACTAAATAAAATGGCACGCATTAGCCTTCTATTCATTAGTTGTGTTATTCTGTCTCCTTCCTGCTCCCGGCCCCTCTCTCCCTAGTTCCTTGAGGACACGGATGGACTCGAACTCATTTTTGGGTCCCCAGCACTGAGCTTGGCCCGGCAATTTCATGAATGGATGAATGAAAGATTCAATGGGAGTCCGCAGCCGCTGCTGGCGCGCTGAGAGCCCCGCCCCCTTCTGGTCCTCCGACTGCGCGCCAGGGCCACGGGCGGGTCCTTCGCGACCGTTCCCTGGCGCGTGCGCGGGAGGCGGCGCGCGGCCGGAGGTGGCGGGCGGGCTCCCGGTGCGCGCGCGTGAGGGGCGGGGCCGGCCGGAGGCTGGCTGTAGGCAGGCGGCTGAGCCGGCGGCGGGTGGCCTGCCCAGCGTGTGCCGGGTGGCGAGGCGGGGCGGCAGCGATGCTGTCTCTTCCGTGAGGAGCGCAGAGAAGGTCGCGGCGCCCGAGGCTCCAGAAGGCTCGAAGGCGCCGCTGGCTGGGGTCGGTGGCTTCGGGCGTCCGCCCGGCCATGGTGGCCGCGGGCGGTGGTTGGCGCGGCTGCGCTGCGGCCCGGGGCAGTGTGGGGCCGGGACAGTCGCGGCGCTGACGCCCGCGGGCCCCAGCTGCAGATATGAAGCGGAGCCGCTGCCGCGACCGACCGCAGCCGCCGCTGCCCGACCGCCGGGAGGATGGAGTTCAGCGGGCGGCGGAGCTGCCCCAGTCCTTGCCCCCGCGCCGGCGAGCGCCGCCCGGGAGGCAGCGGCTAGAGGAGCGGACGGGCCCCGTGGGGCCCGAGGGCAAGGAGCAGGTAGGGCGGGTTGGGATCCGGGCGGGGGAACCTGAATGGAAGCCGTGGGGGAGGGGATCTCCGGCGGGAGGACCCTGGCTGGAGCTTTGGAGGGGTGGGGTCTGAATAGTTACGGGGGAGGAGTGGGAGGTCTGGGGAGGCCGAGAGATGGGGAGTGGAGAAATGGAAGTGGTGGCCTGGGGTTGAATTGGAAATGGGGGAGTAGAAGAATGAAAAATTGGTGCAGGAGGTAGTCAGGGGTTCTGGATGGGGCGAAAGGACGCTGGAATGTGGGCTGAGTGTGTGAGCTGCAACGAGTAGGCTTACTAAAGAGGCGTTGAGTTATCCATAGGAGTAAATAGTGTAAGATGGGGAAAGTCAATTTGATATAGTATTATCCTGTTTCCTAGAGGTTGTCCTTAAAATTGTAAAAACGGATGACACTCCCAAGCATTCTCTGATTTGGCCATCATTATACTTTTGTACCAGTGTGTTCACAATCATTGTTAAGGCTCTCTTTACCAACCATCTATTTCACAAGAAAGCACGTGTGAAACACCTGCATGTGAGCAGTCTTAAGCCCAATTTTGTGAACAGAATTCGTAGATCTATCGTTTGCCTTCTAGTTTTCCACTGAAATACATTATTGGGAAAACACAGCAGCATATAAATATTCATGGAGTTTCTGAATGAACAGGACGTGTTTATATAATTTATTAGTCAAGAGTAGGTGTATTTATGAGTAGGGGATAAAGGTCAGTTTTATCAGGCAGGAGAAGCTGCCACTAGTAGCGGTAGTAAGTTTAGTGAAACGATAATAAGTGATCCTTGGTCTTGTTGGATTTGCAAAAAAATGTCCTGTAGTAATGAACTCTAGTGACAGCTTTCCTTTTGTTCAGTTCTATTCGGAATCCTAGTGACTTCATCCTTGAATATTTTAAGACTTCTTATAGGTCTCTTACCTCTTTTCTCTCAGATAATTAGCATTTTCCTTAGTCACTTTTTTTTTTTTTGAGACGAAGTCTCGCTTTGTGGCCCCGGCGAGAGTGCAGTGGTGCTATTTCGGCTCACTGCAACCTCTACCTCCTGGATTCCGGCTATTCTCCTGCCTCAGCCTCCCGAGTAGCTGGGATTACAGGTGCCCATCACCATGCCCAGCTAATTTTTTTTGTATTTTTAGTAGAGACACGGTTTCACCATGTTGGCCAGGCTGGTCTCGAACTCCGACCTCAGGTAATCTGCCCGCCTCGGCCTCCCAAAGAGCTGGGATTACAGGCATGAGCCACTGTGCCCGGCCCTTTAGACGCTTTAAAAATTATATACCATGCTAGGTAGCCCTTGGACTTTTCCCCTGTTTTGTTCTTCCACCTCTTATTCCCCACTGAGCCCTGAGGAGACTGCACCATTGACCATCTCTGCCCCTGCTTCCAGCTGCTGAGCATTGTCCTCTTGCTGTATTTACTCCCCCGTGTGCCTACTACTTGTCTTTTACATTCTCTACAGTATCATCTAGTCAAAACTTGTAAAGTGAACTTGAAGTCCAGATCCTTTCCTGTCTCAGTATACCTGTCCAGTTGACCTTACTGCATATTTCATGGAAGAGTTCAAGATTACTTGATTTTTCCCTCCTCTTTATATTATGATTTTTGTGTTTACTCATCCTTAGCTTCAGTCTCAGAGAAAGAAGTATTCATCCTCCTCTCTGAGGCTAATTTCTCTACTTATGTCCTTGATTTCATCCTCTTTTGTTTGCCTTAGACCCTTGTTATTCTCTTTGTTTTATATCACAAATAAAAACAAAACAACATAATTGCCCTGAATTGTGTAACCTACCCAAACTACTTTGTTATCTCTTGTTTCCCCAGCAACCTTCTTGAAAAATGAGTTTGTACTCAGTGTCTTAGCATCCTCACCTTGTATACATCCCTAATATGGTTTGGCTTCTTCACTTATACTTTCCCAAAACTTGATGTCTTTAAGGTCACCAAAACCTTTTTTTGTGTAGGATTACTTGTTTATTGAGGTTTGACAAATCAAAGGTTCATTCAGTCCATGAAATATTATAGAATGAGTACCTGTATGATCATAACTCACATGAGGATGGAGAACATTCCCAGTAGCCTGGAATGCTCCCTGTGCTTTCTCCTAGCGCTACCCTTTTACAGATGTAACCTTCCTCACCACCTCTGTCAGTATAGGTTTGTTTTGAACTAATACTTCATATAAATGGAATCATAGTCTACTCTTTTGTGACCAAATTATTTCATTCAGATCATGTCTTTTTTTTTTTTTTTTGAGACGGAGTCTTGCTCTGTTGCCCAGGCTGGGATGCAGTGGCCGGATCTCAGCTCACTGCAAGCTCCACCTCCTGGGTTTACGCCATTCTCCTGCCTCAGCCTCCTGAGTAGCTGGGACTACAGGCGCCCGCCACCTCGCCCGGCTAGTTTTTTGTATTTTTTAGTAGAGACAGGGTTTCACTGTGTTAGCCAGGATGATCTTGATCTCCTGACCTCGTGATCCGCCCGTCTCGGCCTCCCAAAGTGCTGGGATTACAGGCTTGAGCTACCGCGCTCGGCCCACATCACGTCTTGAGACTTATCCATGTTGTTGCTTGTAGAAACAGTTCTTTTTCATTGCTGTGTAATTTTCTATTGTGTGAATGTATTGTGATGGTTACTAAAACTTATTTTTCTTTTGAGACAGGATCTCACTCAGGCTGGAGTGTAGTAGTGCAGTCATAGCTCATAGCGTGAACTCCCGGGCTCAAGTGATCCTCCTCCCTCAGCCTCCCAAGTAGCTGGGACCACAGGCACATACTACCATGCCTGGCTAATTTTTTCTTTTTCTTTTTCTTTTTGAGATGGAGTCTTGCTCTTTTACCCAGGCTGGAGTGCAGTGGTGCATTCTCGGCTCACTGCAACCTCTGCCTTCCGGGTTCAAGCAATTCTCCTGTCTCAGCCTCCCGAGTAGCTGGGATTATAGGCATGCACCACCATGCCTGGCTAATTTTGTATTTTTAGTGGAGATGGGGTTTCGCTATGTTGGCCAGGCTAGTCACGAGCTCCTAACCTCAGATGATCTGCCCTCCTTGGCCTCCCAAAGTGCTGGTATTACAGGTCTGAACTACCACAGCCTAATTTTTTATTTTTTGTAGAGGTGGTATCTTACCGTGTTGCTCAGGCTAGCCTGAACTCCTGGGCTCAAGTGATTCTCCCACCTTGACCTCCCAAAGTGCTGGGATTACAGGGATGAGTGCCCGGCTTGTTTTTCAAATTATAATGTAATTCATGGCTACTTGTGAAAAGTTTTCATTGTGAAATAGTTACAGAGATAAATATGTAAAAGTCCTGGGAACCTTTAAATTACTAAATCTGATAGTCTTTTTCTCCTCTTGTCTGATCTCTGTGAACTGTCACTGTTGACTGTGTGTTCCTTGTTGACATTGTTTTCTTTTTTTTCGTATTATAATATCCATTCTGTTACTGCTTCTCTGACTGCTCTCTTGTATGTGTCTTTGTCTGTTTTCTCTTCCTGTTCCCTAAATGTTCCTTGAGGACATGTCCTCTGTCCTTAGCTTGATCCTTTATTGTGCTCTATTTAGCAGGCTCACCCTGTTTGTAGATGTTGAGGATGTAGAACAAGGGTCTGCAGTCCTCTTTATTTATGGCATTATGTCATAGAACATCCTTGTAAAGTGAGCTGAGTCTCTTTAGGTGTGACCTCTTTCCTTAGCTCTACATTTCCATTTTTGTGCTTAACATTTCCACCATAGACTCATCATTTGTGTTCTTAACATTTGTAATTTTTTTTTTTTTTTTTTTTTTTTTTTGAGACAGGGTCTCACTTTGTTGCCCAGGCTGGAGTGCAGTGGTGGGATCTCAACTTACTGCAACCTTCGCCTCCCAGGCTCAAGTGATTCTCCTGCTTCAGCCTCCGCAGTAACTGGGATTACAGGCACCTGTCACCATGCCTGGCTAATTTTTGTATTTTTAGTAGAGACGGGGTTTCACCATGTTGGCCAGGCTGATATTGAATCTTGACCTCAGATGATCCACCTGCCTCGGCCTCCCAAAGTGCTGGGATTACAGGTGTGAGCCACTGTGCCCGGCCTAACATTTGTGATTTTTATAATTTGATAGTGACCTTGAAAGTTCATAATTTGTAATAATTTATGATTTTAAAAAGGCCAAAATTTTCATTGTGTGTGTTGAGACTGGTTGAATTCTATTTATTTGGGTAGTAAGAGCCTAACTGATCAGCAAGCATCTACATCTCACACATACCTTTTTTTTCCCTTTCTCATGACGTGGAACAGTGCTTGTTATACTTTTTTATTATACTGGTATTTAGGAATAAGTTCTAATCAGGATGTAGGACTTGGATTTCCAGAAGGTCAGTGGTTTACTGTATCATGAAAATAGAATAATTTCTCTGTTGAAATGTGCTTCTCTCTGTATCTTTCCTTTTTGTCATCAAACATGAAATTACATCCATGGCTTTTTTGTTGTTGTTGTTGTTGTTTGAGATGGGGTCTTGCTTTGTTGCCCAGGCTGGAGTGCAGTGGCACGGTCTCGTCTCACCGTAACCTCCGCCTCCCAGGTTCAAGCATTTCTCCTGTCTCAGCCTCCCAAGTAGCGCATGGCTAGGTAATTTTTTGTATTTTAGTAGAGACGGGGTTTCACCGAGTTGCCCAGGCTGGTCTCAAACTCCTGAGCTCAGGCAATCCACCTGCCTCGGCCTTCCGAAGTGTTAGGATTACAGGCGTGAGCCACCGCGCCCAGCCCACATCTGTGATCTTTTACTTCTCCTTCTCCTTACTCCCTTAGCCAGTCTGGCATTAGGTTCTCTCGATTCTACCTTCATGAAATCTTTCAAACCATTATTCCCATTGTCACTACCTTAATTCCATATTTATAAGCTTTACTCTTGGTTGTTGCAGTATCTTAACTGTATTTACTCAGTCTTCAGTCTTTTAACCTCTAATATATTTCATGTTCTATTAACAAAAGATTGGGCCGGGCGCGGTGGCTCACGCCTGTAATCCCAGCACTTTGGGAGGCCGAGGCGGGCGGATCACAAGGTCAGGAGATCGAGACCACGGTGAAACCCCGTCTCTACTAAAAATACAAAAAAATTAGCCGGGCGCGGTTGTGGGCACCTGTAGTCCCAGCTACTCGGGAGGCTGAGGCAGGAGAATGGCGTGAACCCGGGAGGCGGAGCTTGCAGTGAGCCGAGATCGCGCCACTGCACTCCAGCCTGGGCGACAGAGCGAGACTCCATCTCAAAAAAAAAAAAAAAAAAAAAACAAAAGATTGGAACTCATTGCCTCCCTGGCTAATGGTAAGTGCTTTATAAATACTTGTTAAATGTTCATTTCATTTCTCTATATTCATATGCCTTTATTAACTTCTTATTACCCATAGAATTAAGCCTGAAGATGTTGGCATTCAAGGTCTACTTGATACTTAGCACTTTTTGTTAGAAGAGTCAAAGTTAGATGCCACTTCTCTTGGTTCCTTAGGACCCTCTGTTTTTCTCGATCATGGCATACATTACTGAAATTATCTTGTGTCTCTCATTAGTTATTTGTGTATTTATTAGAAACATAGATATTTGCTCAATGTCCTAATTGATTGTAAGTCAATCAAGTGAATTCCTCTGAGGCTGTCTTATTCATCATGGTATCTTCAGCCTCTAGTATTTTAACTGGTATGTAATAGACATTCAGTAAGTATTTGTTTATTGTTAGGCACTTTGATAGTCATCAGTTTGAAAAGCTCTTTTTCTCTGCCTCTGCATGTTAAAATTCTACTCAGTTTTCCAAGCCTAACTCAAATGCCACAGAAACTTCCGTGAGGCCAGGTGTGGTGGCTCATGCTTGTAATCCCAGCACTTTGGGAGGTTGAGCACGCGGGTTACTTGAGCTCGGGAGTTTGAGACCAGACTGAGCAACATGGTGAAACCCCATCTCTACAAAAAATTAGTTGGGGTTGGTGGTGCATGCCTGTGGTCCCAGCTGCTTGGAAGGCTGAGGTGTGGGACCCCAGAAAGCTGAGGCTGCAGTGAGCCAAGGGTACCACTGCACTCCAGTCTGGGTGACAGAGTGAGACCATGTCTCAAAAAGAAAGCAAAAAAAAAAAAAAAAAAAAAAAAAAAGAACACCACACACACACACACACACACACACACACACACACACACACACACACACACACAGAAACTCTTCTGCAAGGTTGTTTTTCCACATGGGATCCTTGGAGGATCCTTGATTGGGCTTCAGGAAATCTGTGAATGTCCTGAAATTCCAGTTCTCAAAATTCTGTGGTTTAAAAAATGAAAGCTTAGATTCCAAGAGATTAAATGCAAAAATGGTTGGAAAGCACATAATAAGCAGGTGCTTAATAAGTAGTCTTATCTCATTTTGTTTCTGTAACACATTGTTTGATCCATTCCTGGGCATATAAAGTAGATACTGAATAAATATTTGCTGAATGAAAGGATGAATCAGTGTTTTAGCACTTTCATCCTCTGTGTTCATTTGTATTTCATTTCTGTTTTTAAGTTGCATGTTATTGAAGGTAAGAACTATGTCATAATGTTATCTAACAATGCAGAGCCAAAGGCTTTGCTCACAATAGGTGCTCAGTAATTATTTATTGAATGAATGAATGGAGAATGATTCAAATATTTTGAATTTTGGTAATTTGAGTAATAATGGTTGTATGATAGGAGTAGACAAGTAAAGGAAATACAATATTTTTGGGGATAGGAGAAGATGAGTCCAACTTTAGTTCCTAAAATACTCTCAGTGTGACAGGAATTTAAAAAAATTATTTTAATGGAAATCAGAACCTCTTTCCTCTGTATTACAGGGTTAGTACATTGGGAAAAGCATAAGGCAGAAAGCACATAGAAGGGAAGCTGCATAATATGTATAGCGAACTATACTCAGCTTGGTATTGCCAGACCCAGAGCTTTACATTGAAGGCATAAATGCTAAATTAGATACTAAAGAAGCCTTGATTGTAGAGGGTCTTTAGTATGATATAGAAGGATAATTGGCCAGGTGTGGTGACTCACACCTGTAATCCCAGCACTTTGGGAGGCCAAGGCAGGTGGATCACCTAAGTTTAGGAGTTCGAGACCAGCCTGGCCAACATGATGAAACCCCGTCTCTACTAAAAATATAAAAATTAGCCAGGCGTGGTGGGCGCCTGTAATCCCAGCTACTTGGGAGGTAGAGGCAGGAGAATCTCTTGAACCCTGGAGGTGGAGGTTGCGTTGAGCCAAGATTGCGCCACTGCACTCCTGCCTGGGCCACAGAGCGAGACTCCATCTCAAAAAAAAAAAAAAAAAAAAAAAAGGATAAGTAGGGGAGCAGTATATTCTTTCTTTTTTTGAGATGGAGTCTTGCTCTGTCACCCAGGCTGGAGTGCAGTGGCGCGATCTTGGCTCACCGCAACCCCCGCCTCCTGGGTTCAAGCGATTCTCCTGCCTCAGTCTCCCAAGTAGCTGGGATTACAGGCATTCGCCGCCACGCCTGGCTAATTTTATATTTTTAGTAGAGATGGAATTTCTCCATGTTGGTCAGGCTGGTCTCGAACTCCCGACCTCAAGTAATCCACCCTGCTCGGCCTCCTAAAGTGTTGGGATTACAGGTGTGAGCCACCCTGCCTAATCGGGAGCAGTATATTCTTTTTTTTTTTTGAGATGAAGTCTTGCTCTTGTCTCCCAGGCTGGAGTGCGATGGCGCAATCTTGGCTCACTGCAACCTCCACCTGTCGGGTTCAAGCAATTCTCTTGCCTTAGCCTCCCTAGTTGCTGGGATGCCACCATGCCCGGCTAATTTTTGTATCTTTTTTTTTTTTTTTGAGGTGGAGTCTCACTCAGTCACCCAGGCTGGAGGGCAGTGGTGTGATCTTGGCTCACCGCAAGCTCCGCCTCTCGGGTTCCCACCATTCTCCTACCTCAGCCTCCCGAGTCACTGGGACTACAGGCTCCCGCCAGCAGGCCCGGGTAATTTTTTTTGTATTTTTGGTAGAGACGGGGTGTCACCGTGTTAGCCAGGATGGTCTCGATTTCCTGACCTCATGATTTGCCCGTCTCGGCCTCCCAAATGCTAGGATTACAGGTGTGAGCCACTGTGCCCGGCTTAATTTTTGTTTTTGTTTTTTTTTTTTTTTTGAGACGGAGTCTCGCTCTGTTGCCCAGGCTGGAGTGCAGTGGCTGGATCTTGGCTCACTGCAAGCTCTGCCTCCCGGATTCATGCCATTCTCCTGCCTCAGCCTCCCGAGTAGCTGGGACTACAGGCGCCCGCCACCTCGCCTGGCTAGTTTTTTTTTTTTGTATTTTTTAGTAGAGACGGGGTTTCACCGTGTTAGCCAGGATGGTCTCGATCTCCTGACCTCGTGATCCGCCCGCCTTGGCCTCCCAAAGTGCTGGGATTACAGGCTTGAGCCACCGTGCCCGGCCAATTTTTGTATTTTTAGTAAAGATGAGTTTTCACCATGTTGGCCAGGCTGGTCTCGACCTCCTGACCTCAGGTGATCTGCTGGCCTCGGCCTCCCAAAGTGCTGGAATTACAGGTGTGAGCCACTGCTCCTGGCCCGGGAACAGTATATTCTTACTTGTGTTTTAGTTGGATTACTCTGGCAACTGTGTGGAGGATAGGATGCTGTTTGAGACATGAGCATTGAGAAATCTTCCGAGGTTTCAATGCAAAAGTTTATTAGACCTCCTTTCCTTCTTATCCAGGGTATGGGTAAGGGCCAGCTCCTGAAAAGCTGTTAACTTTGAAATATTTAGTTTCATCAAAAGTACTGGGAGCAGAGAGCCTATGCTGGCTGAAGCAAGTTGGCAAATGTTCCCTGATGAGGTTGGGACACATGTGCTTACAGAGTTTTCCCATCTTTGTTCAACTGGATGTCTCTTGGCCTAAAGATCAATCTGTAAGCTTTTTTAAAATTTGTTTTATTTTTTGGAGATGGAGTCTCGTCGCCGGGCTAGAGTGCAGTGGTGCAATCCTGGCTCACTGCAAGCTCCACCTCCCAGGTTCAAATGATTCTCCTGCCTCAGCCTCCTGAGTAGCTGGAATTACAGGTGCCCACCACCAGGCCCGGCTAATTTTTTGTATTTTTAGTAGAGATGGGGTTTCACTATGTTGGCCAGGCTGGTCTCGAATGCCTGACCTCATGATCCACCCACCTCGGCCTCCCAAAGTTCTGGGATTACAGATGTGAGCCACTGTGCCCGGCCTTTTTAAAAAAAAAAAAAGAAAAAAAACTGCTAGTCACTCACCGTTCCCTGGGTTGGGACTATCAGAGAAAGCCATATATTGCAGTCAGTATGTCTCCCTTATTGCTGGTCTTAGCTGCTGTTTCATTCTTTGATAAATTTGCCACCTAATTTTGTACTTTCTTGGTGAAACCCCTATAGTACCTTCATAATTATTTCTTTTCATCAGTAGTTGTTGTTTTTCATCGTTAATACACATACTTGGGGTTCCAAAGGAGTTTGAAAACTGGGGTTGTTGGATCAACGGCTATCCCCAGTGGAAGAGGAAAAAGTCCTCAAGGGAAATCGTGAGGCTAGGAGTGGAGAGCAGAGGCTAGAGGCTATTGAGAATAAGGACTTACACACAATGCACTATTAATGAAGTGTAGTTTACCACCTTTTAATTTTAGTATTGGACCTCATTGCTAACTCCCAAGTATTCTCCTTTTCTCTGTACTAGAGCTGTGAATACAGTGGATGTGCAGTACATAATTGATGGGAAAATTGACATCAACTTGAGCCTCCTAGTTCCATGTTCATTAGGTACATTTTATCTTTACCAACAATTGTTCCGCCACTAAAATCTTAGGGTTTTTTTTGAGACGGAGTCTCGCTCTGTCACCCAGGCTGGAGTGCAGTGGCATGATCTTGGCTCACTGCAACCTCCGCCTCCCAGGTTCAAGTGATTCTCCTGCCTCAGCCTCCTAAATAGCTGAGATTACAGGTGTGTGCTACCACGCCTGACTACTTTTTGTATTTTTATTAGAGATGAAGTTTCACTGTGTTGGCCATTCTGTTCTCAAACTCCTGACCTCAGGTGATCTGCCTGCCTCGGCCTCCCAAAGAGTTGGGATTACAGACGTCAGCCCTGGTGCCCGGCCTGTTTGTTTTGTTGAGACAGGTTCTGGCTCTCTTGTCTACGCTGGAGTGCAGGCTGGAGTGTAGTGATGCTATCGTAGCTCATTGCAACCTTAAACTCCTGGGCTCGAGTGATCCTCCTGCTTCAGCCTCCTGAGTAGCTAGGACTACAGGTGCATGCCCCCATGCCTGGATATTTTTTTTTTTCTTTAAGTTAGAGATAGTATCTCACTATGTTGCCCAGGCTGGTCTCAAATTCCTGGACGCAAGTGATCCTCCCATCTTGACCTCCTAAAATGTTGAGATTACAGGCATGAGCCACCACGCCCGGCCCTAAAAATCTTAGTTTTGAGCTTGCAGCACTCTGACTGTCATATTATCTCCTATCTCTCCAGTTTTTACCCCTGTTAGAATTTTTTTCCCAAAATTGTACAGCTCTAGAATATGTATATGTATATGTGTGTGTGTATATATATATATATTTTTAAACTATCTTTTCATTATCAGTCAATTCATGCTTGTACTTTCCTCCTTATTGAACTTAACATTTCATGGACTATCGTAATCGTTCTTGCCCATGTACCCTCAGCTTGTCTGTCTCTTTCCCCTCTGTCATACTGCCTGGCAAGACCCCAACCATGATTAAACCTACTCTGCCTGCTCTGCACCTGTATCTAAGCAGCTGAATGTGACTGCAGAAAAACACAACCATGCTAACATTAAATTAGTGATCATGAACCCCAAGGACTCTGTCAGCACTGACAGTTAATCCTGTGACATTTCCCTTGTCCATTCACTTTTCCACTCTTTTAAAAATGTTAATTTTATTATTTTTTATTTTCATAGAGGCAGGGTCTCCCTGTGTTGCCCAGGCTGGTCTTGAAATCCTAGTCTCAAGGGATCCCCTCACCTTGGCTTCCCAAAGTGCTGGAATTACTGGTGTGAGCCACCACACGCAGCCAACTTTTCCACTCAGAAATCATAGTTCAATCTTTATTTGTCCTCACGCTTCCAACACTCACTCTTTTTTTTTTTTTTTTTTTTTTTTTGAGATGGAGTCTCACTCTGTCACCCAGGCTGGAGTGCAGTGGCCGGATCTCAGCTCACTGCAAGCTCCGCCTCCTGGGTTTACGCCATCCTCCTGCCTCAGCCTCCCAGGTAGCTGGGACTACAGGCGCCCGCCACCTCGCCCGGCTAGTTTTTTTTTTTGTATTTTTTAGTAGAGACGGGGTTTCACCGGGTTAGCCAGGATGGTCTCGATCTCCTGACTTTGTGATTCGCCCGTCTCGGCCTCCCAAAGTGCTGGGATTACAGGCTTGAGCCACCGCGCCCAGCCACTGTCTTCTTTATGTCAGTTGATGTTCTTGTTTCCTTTTTCACTGAGGGGGAAAAAAAGACAAATTAGAAGATAACTTCCATAAGCTCCCATTACAAATGAATCAGCCTACCTGGATCTGTACCCATATTCTTTTTTATCTTTCTTTCTTTTTTTTTTTTTGAGACAGAATCTTGGCTCTGTCACCCAGGCTGGAGTGCAGTGGCGTGATCTTGGCTCACTGGAACTTCTGCCTACCTCCTGGGCTCAAAGTTTTCTCCTGCCTCAGCCTCCCCAGTAGCTGGGAGGCGTGTGCCACCACACCCAGCTAATTTTTTGTGTTCTTTTAGTAGAGATGGGGTTTCACCATGTTGGCCAACTAATTACAGGTGTGCGCCACCACGCCCAGCTACTTTTTTGTATTCCTTTAGTAGAGACGGGGTTTTACCATGTTGGCCAGGCTGGTCTCGAACTCCTGACCTCAAGTGATCCGCTCGCCTTGGCCTCCTCCCAAAGTGCTGGGATTACAGATGTGAGCCACTATGCCTTGCCTGTACGCATATTCTTTGCCCTCTTGTTGCTGTGGGTAACCTATTTCTAATTCTATACAAGGCCAACCCCTACATCTTATTAAGAGTTTTATTTTTTGTCTGGGCATGGTGTCTCACACCTGTAATCCCAGCACTTTGGGAGACCAAGGTGGGTGGATTGCTTGAGCCCAGGAGTTTGAGACAAACCTGGGCAACATGGTGAAACCCCGTCTCTACAAAAAATACAAAAATTATCTGGGTGTGGTGATGTACACTTGTAATCTCAGCTACTCGGTAGGATCGCCTGAGCCCAAGAGGTGGAGGTTGCAGTGAGCCGAGATTGCGCCACTGCACTTCTGCTTGGGTGACAGAGTGAGTCCCTGTCTCAAAAAAAAAAAAAAAAAGGGAAAAAAATTTTGTTTTTGCAATTATCCCTCCATACCTCTGTGTCATGAGTTTTTTTCTGTTATGTGATTCTTGTCAATTTACAATCGTACTGTAATATTTCCCATCTTAAGGAAATTGTCATTAACTTTATAACCCTCTCATTCATTCATTTGATTCAACAAGTTTTATTTTTTTTTGGGAGGGCAGGTGTTGGGATTATAGCAGTGAAAAAGGCAGACAGATCCCTGCCTCCGTGAAGTTTCTATTTTAGTGGAGGGAATTAGATAATAAAATAAATGAGCAAAATATTTAGTATACGTTGATGAATACTATGAAGAAAATAAAACAGGAGGGGAGATACAGAGTGACTGGAGATTATGGTTTTAAATAGCTGGGTCAGGAAAGACATCTCTGAGAAGGAGATATTTGAGTAAAGACCTGAATTCAGGATGTGAGAAAGAGAGCCATTTAAAGAGAGGCATTTAGATTATCTAAGGGAAGAGTGTACTGGGTAGAGGGAATAGCAAGTTGCCTAGATAGAAGCATACCTCCACCTCTGAGGTTCGTGTTTGAGGAACAGCAGGAGGCCAGTGTGGCTGGAGTGGGATAAGAAGAATAATAGAAGAGCTCAGAAGGAAAGTTGGGTAGAGGAGAGCTGGATTGTGAAGAGTGATTGTGAAGGGTCTTATAGGCTGTTCTAAGTATTTTCGTGATTACACTTGAATGAGATAGGAGGCTATTGGGGAGTTTTGAGCAGAGGAGTCACATGCTTCAACATTTTAATCTCTTTGGCTGCTCTATAGAGAATTGACTAAATGGGAGTGTGGAAGCAGAGAGAACACTTGGGAGCCTATTGCAGTACTTCAGGCGAAAGACCAATGGTATGAAATAATTGTCTAAAAATAGGAGAGTGCTCCTCTTTATTTATTTATTTTTTGAGACGGAGTTTCGCTCTTGTCGTCCAGGCTGGAGTATAGTGGTGCGATCTCGGCTTACTGCAACCTCTGCCTCCCGGGTTCAAGAGATTCTCCTGCCTCAACCTTCTAAGTAGCTGGGATTAAAGGTGCCCGCCACTGTGCCCAGCTAATTTTTGTATTCTTAGTAGAGACGGGGTTTCGCCATGTTGGTCAGGCTGGTCTCAAACTCTTGACCTCGTGATCCACCCACCTCGGCCTCCCAAAGTGCTGGGATTATAGACGTGAGCCACCACGCCCGGATGAGTGCTCCTCTTTATAACAGAACTCCTTAAAAGAGTTGTCTGTGTCTTCTGCTTCTATTTCCTTTCCCTCTATTCTTTGTTTTGAGTTGGAGTCTCACTCTGTCGCCCAGACTGGAGTGCAGTGGTATGATCTTGGCTCACTGCAATCTCCACTTCTCAAGTTCAAGCAATTCTCATGCCTAGCCTTCCGAGTAGCCGGGATTACAGGCATGAGCCACCACGCCCAGCTAATCCTCTTCCCCTCCCCCCGATGCACTGTCGCCCAGGCTGGAGTGCAGTGGCACCATCCCAGCTCACTGCAAGCTCCGCCTCCCCAGTTCATGCCATTGTCCTGCCTCAGCCTCCCAAGTAGCTGGGACTACAGGTGCCCCCACCACGCCTGGCTAATTTTTTTTTTTGTATTTTTAGTAGAGACGGGGTTTCACCATGTTAGCCGGGATGGTCTTGATCTCCTGACTTCGTGATCTGCCCACCTCGGCCTCCCAAAGTGCTGGGATTACAGGTGCAAGCCACTGTGCCTGGCCCACGCCCAGCTAATTTTTGTATTTTTAGTTGAGACGGAGTTTCACCATGTTGGCCAGGCTTGTCTCGAACTCCTGACCTCAAGTGATCCGCCTGTCTCGGCCTCCCAAAGTGCTAGGATTACAGGCGTCGGCCACCATGCCCGGCCTCCTTTCCCCCTATTCTTGAACCCATTCCAGTCGGCCTTTTCTCTTCCTTCTACTGATTGCCAAGGTTAGTGCCACATTGCCAGATCCAGTGGTCAGTTCTCAGTCTTCATCTCACTTAATCTATTGTATTTGACATGTTTGATCATTTCATCTTTTGGCTTCTGGGATCATGCTCTCTTGATTTTCTTACTGTCACGTTGGAAGAGTTTTTAAGGGTTCAGTCTTTATTCTGTTTCTACATGCGTTCCGCTTTGTGTGATTTCATCAGATTCTATTGCTTTACATTCCATCTGTGTGCTGACAATGCCTGCACATATTTCTCTGGGCTTGACCTTTCTCCTTTTATTTTTAAGACAGGATCTCCCTTTGTTGCCCAGGCTGGAGTGCAGTGGCATGAACACGGCTCACTGTAGCCTTGCCCTCCTGGGCTCAAGAGATCCTTCCACCTCAGCTCCCAAGTAGTTGGGACTACAAGTGCAGGCCACCGTGCCCAGGTAATTTTTATGTATTTTGTAGAGACAGGGTTTTGCCATGTTGCCCAGGCTGGTCTTGAACTCCTGGGCTGAAGCAATCCACTTGCCTCGGCCTCCCAAAGTGCTGGGATTACAGGCGTGAACCACTGGGCCTGGCCCTACTCCTATTTTTTTTTTTCTTTTTCTTTTGACAGAATTTTGCTCTTGTTGCCCAGGCTGGAGTGCAATGGCAGGATCTCAGCTCACTGCCATCTCTGCCTCCTGGGTTCAAGCGATTCTCCTGCGTCAGCCTCCTGAATAGCTGGGATTACAGGCATGTGCCACCACGCCTGGCTAATTTTTATTTTTTGGTAGAGATTAGGTTTCTCCATGTTGGTGAGGCTGGTCTCGAACTCCTGAACTCAGGTGATCTGCCCGCCTTGGCTTCCCAAAGTGCTGGGATTATAGGTATCAGCCACTGTGCCTGGCCCTACTCCTATTTTTAATAGTCAGTGTAACATTTTCATTTGGATAGCTCAGAGACCTCTCAAACCTAACATGTCCAAAAATGAATTTTTGATTTTCACTTTCTAGTCTGCTGCTTCTCCAGTCTTCCTCATGTCAATGGATGGCACTACCATTCACTCATTTACCAAAACAAAACTGGAGGTTGTGTTTGATTTTTTTCTTAACCTCGCCTGTATTCAGCATTCAGTCCCTCAGGTCTGTTTGCTGCTGCAGTTGTCCCTCAATATCTCTGGGGGATTGAGTCCATGACCCGCTGCAGATACCAAACTCTACGTATGCTCAAGTTCTACCTATAAAATGGCATAGTACTTGCATGTAACATATCCTCCCATATACTTTAAATCATCTCCAGATTATTTATAATACATAATACAATGTAAATGCTGTATAAATAGCTGTTATACTCTATTGCTTAGGGAATAGTGACAAGAAAAAAAATCTATATATGTTCAGTATAGATGCAACTATTCATTTTCTTTTTCTCTGAATACAGTCATGTTCTGCATAATTATGTTTTAGTCAGTGATGGATGACATATATGATGGGGTCCCATTATTATCATTTTGTTTTTTTTTGAGACCGAGTCTTGCTCTGTTGCCCAGGCTGGAGTGCAGTGGTGCGATCTCAGCTCACTGGAGCCTCCACCTCCTGGGTTCAAGCGATTCTCCTGCCTCAGCCTCCCAAGTAGCTAGGATTACAGGCAGCTGCTACCACGCCCAGCTAATTTTATTTTTTGAGATGAAGTCTCGCTCTTGTCCCCCAGGCTGGAGTGCAGTGGTGCCATCTTGACTGACTGCAACCTCTGCCTCCCGGATTCAAACGATTCTCCTGCCTCAGCCTCCTGAGTAGCTGGGATTACAGGCTCCTGCCACCATGCCTGGCTAATTTTTATATTTTTAGTAGAGATGGGGTTTTACCATGTTGGCCAGGCTAGTCTCGAACTTCTGACGTCAGGTGATCTGCCCACCTCGGCCTCTCAAAGTGCTGGGATTACAGGCATGAACCACTGCGCCTGGCCAGATTATTATTTTTTTATTAAATTTTTTTTGTTTTGTTTTAATAGAGATGAAGTCTTGCTGTGTTGCCCAGGCTGGTCTTGAACTCTTGGCCTCAAGTGATCCTTCTGCCTTGGCCTTCCAAAGTGTTGGGATTATAGGCATGAACTATTATGCCTGACTTCCCATAGGATAATAACAGAGTTGAACAATCTCTGTTGCCTAGTGACGTCTAGCTATTACAACATTGTAGTGCAACACATTACATGTTCATGGTAATGCCTGTGTAAACAAATTTACTGCACTGCCAGTGGTATAAAGGTACAGCACATAGAGTTAGTGCATGCACAGCACATAATACCTAATGATGATAATAAACAACTATGTTACATGCTTATGTATTTACTATATTATACTTTCTATTGTTATTTTAGAGTGTACCTCTACTTATTAAGAAAAAAAGTTAACTGTAAAAAAACAGAAAAAGTAATCCTTCAGGGGTTGTTCAAGGGAAGGCATTGTTACCATAGGAGATGACAGCTCCATGTCACCTCCATTATTGCTCCGTTATTGCCCCTGAATACCTTCTGGTGGGACAAAATGTGGAGGTGTAAGACAGTGATACTGATGATCTCGACCCTGTGTAGGTCTAGGCTAGTGTGTATGTTTGTATCTTACTTTCTAACAAAACAGTTTAAAAAGTAAAAAAAGAATTTTTTTTTAATAGAAAAAAGCCTATAGAATAAGGATAATGAAAGAAAATATTTTGTATAATGTGTTTGTATTTTAAACTAAGTGTTATTACAGAAGAGGCAAAAAGTTTAAAAAGGCTGAGCATGGTGGCTCGTGTCTATAATCTCAGTACTTTGGGAGGCTGAGGTGGGAGGATTGCTTGAGTCTAGAAGTTGGAGACCAGCCTAGGCAACGTAGGAAGACTCTCTCTACAAAAAATAAAAAAATTAGCTGGGTATGGCACTGTGGGAGGCTGAGGTGAGTGGATCACGAGGTCAGGAGATGGAGACCATCCTGGCTAACACAGTGAAACCCTGTCTCTACTAAAAATACACAAAATTAGCCAGGCGTTGTAGTGGGCACCTGTAGTCCCAGCTACTTGGGATGTTGAGGCAGGAGAATGTCGTGAACCCGGGAGGCGGAGCTTGCAGTGAGCCGAGATTGCGCCACTGCACTCCAGCCTGGGCGACAGAGCGAGACTCCGTCTCAGAAAAAAAAAAAGAAAAAAAAATTAGCTGGGTGTGGTGGCTCATGCCTGTAGTCCTAGCTATGTGAGGGGCTAAGGCAGAAGGATGGCTTGAGTGCAGGAGTTAGAGGCTGCACTGAGCTGTGATTGTGCCACCATACTCCAGCCTTGGCAGTAGAATGACACCCTTTTTAAAAAATTAAAAAGTCTATGAAGTAAAAAATTACAGTAAGCTAAGGTTAATTTATTATTAAAGAAAAATTATTATTTTATTTTTTATTTTATTTTTGAGACGGAGTCTCTTTGTTGCTCAGGCTGGAGTGCAGTGGCGCGATCTTCGCTCACTGCAACCTCCGCCTTCCGAGTTCAAGTAATTCTCCTACCTTAGTCTCCCGAGTAGCTGGCATTATGGGTGCCTGCTATCATGCCTGGCTAATTTTTGTATTTTTATTACAGACAGGGTTTCACCATGTTAGTCAGGGTGGTCTCGAACTCCTGACCTCAGGTGATCCAGCCGCCTCACCCTCCCAAAGTGCTGGGATTACAGGCGTGAGCCACCTCACCCGGCCTAAAGAGAGAAAAATATTTTAAAATAAACTTACTGGCCGGGCATGGTGGCTCATGCCTATGATCCCAGCACTCTGGGAGGCTGAGGCAGGCGTATCACCTGAGGTCAGGAGTTTGAGACCAGCCTGGCAAACATGGCGAAAACCCGTCTCTACTAAAAATACAAAAATTAGCCCAGCGTGGTGGCACACGCCTGTAGTTCCAGCTGCTTGGGAGCTGAGGCAGGAGAATTGCTTGATCCTGGGAGTTGGAGGTTGCAGTGAGCCAAGATCACGCCATTGCACTCCAGCCTGGGCGACAAGAGCGAAACTCTCAAAAATAAAAAGAAAAAGGTATCTTGACCTTTGATTTGTTGGTGTTACTAAACTGTTCTCTTATTTTACTCAGCTTGAAAGGAGGCTTTAATTTGTGCATTTTCCCCTTCAGGGAAACTGTTATGGATTTCTTTATTAAGTAACTGGCTTAGACTCCCTAGGTTTTTGAATGTAATAAAGAACAAATTCACCCCAAGGGAACCGTGTGTTAAAACTCTGTGATACCATCTTAGTTGTACCAGCTTTAGTGTAGGTTCCTTAAGGGCGAATCTGAATAGTAGATGCATATATCCTTTAACCATTAATTTGTTGGAGATTAATAAGCTACATAGTTTCTCTGCCATTCTTTCAGCAAAGCAGAAGTAATATAGTTTTGCCAGATCTTCTTTTTTGTTTTTTAGAAACAGAGTCTCATGCTGTCTCCCAGTCTGGAGTGCAATGGCGTGATCTCGGTTCACTGCAACCTCTGCCTCCCAGGGTCAAGCGATTCTCCTGTCTCAGCCTCCTGAGTCGCTAGGACTACAGGCAAGCACCACCACACCCAGCTAATTTTTATATTTTTAGTAGAGATGGGGTTTCACCACGTTGGCCAGGCTGGTCTTGAACTCCTGACCTTAGGTAATCTGCCTGCTACAGCCTCCCTAAGTGCTGGGATTACAGGTGTGAGCCACCACGCCCGGCCAGACTTTCTATCTGTTAGGTTTTCAGGAATGTTTTGAAAAGCAGAGGATTTAGGAATAGTTGTTAATAATTTTTTTTTTTAAGTCCTTAAGTTATTTCATAGCGTTGTTACCAAGGTGATTTTGTTTACGTGACCCAGGAACTTTTAAGTTCTACCTTTAACCAGTTAAAGAAAGTGTTACTTTGTGACTAGCTTAGTCTTTGGTCTTTTATATTAAAGAACATTACTTGCTGTAACTGATTCAGAAGGACCCCTCAATTGAGGCGCTTCCATTTTCTACACATGGCTTCCAAGGTCACCTGAGGAAAGTGGAGGATGGGCCAATCCTAGAAATGGATTAATCACTTCTACTCGTATTCCATTGCCAAAACTCAGTTTCAGGGCCATGCCTAACTACTGGAGGGCTGGGAAATGTCATGTGGCCTGTGCCCAGGAGGAAGGTGAGTCATGCTTGGTCAACATCTAGCTAGTCCCTGCCGCAGATCTCAAACCCCAATGTAATCCTTAGCTTAGAACTATACAGAAATCCATTTATTTTGGTTATGGACACCCTGGAACCATAGCCTCCTTTTTTCCCTTCTAGACCCACAGTGTTTTGGGTATAACAATTTTGAATGCAAGTAAAGGCCTTTTTCCTAATCACAGAAGGAGATCTGGAAAAGCTTGTCTGCATCCTGTGGCAGAGATGGTCTCTGGCAACCCCAAGAAAGGCAACTAGGTACAGAGAGAGAGAGAGAGAGAGAGAGAGAGAAAGAAAGAGAGAGAGACTTCATTTGGGAGAAAGGGAAGAAAACAAGAGTCTCTGCCTGGTAATCCTGAGAATTATTGCAGATCTTATCCAGGACGACCAAAATTCACTACTGTGAATCTGCAAGAACCGTAGCGTTACTGGGCTTAGGGAACCTCCTAAGCAGATAAGGCCGTAGTGACCAAAAACTTAGATTGGAACACCCAAGTCTCTTCAAATACCTGGAAGTCTTCCCAAGAATAACAGATGCACACAAGCCCAGATTGTAAAGACTACAATATATATTTAACTCTTCAATGCCCAGATACTGACAAATACCCACAAGCATTAAGACTATCCAGGAAAATACAACATGACCAGATAAACTAAGTAAGGTACCAGGAACCAATCCTGGAGAGACAGAGATACATGACCTTTCAGACAGAGAATTCAGAATACCTGTTTTGAAGAAATTCAAAGAAATTCAGGATAACACAGATAAGGAAATCAGAAACCTTTCAGGTAATTTCAGCAAAGAAACGGAAATAATTAAAAAGAACCAAGCTGAAATTCTGGAGTTGAAAAATGCAGTTGATATACTGAAGATTGCCTCGGAGTCCTTCAATAGCAGAACTGATTAAGCAGAAGAAATTATTTATTTATTTATTTTTTGAGATGGAGTCTCGCTCTGTCACCCAGGCTAGAGTGCAGTGGCACAATCTCGGCTGACTGCAACCTCCGCCTCCCAGGTTCAAGTGATTCTTCTGGCTCAGCCTCCCAAGTAGCCGGGATTACAGGTATGTGCCACCACGCCTGGCTAATTTTTTGTTTTTTAATAGAGATGAGGTTTCACTGTGTCAGCCAGGATGGTCTCAATCTCCTGACCTCGTGATCCATCTGCCTTGGCCTCACAAAGTGTTGGGATCACAGGCGTGAGCCACCGCGCCTGGCCCCAGAAGAAAGAATTAGTCAGCTTGAAGACAGGCTATTTGAAAATACACAGCCAGAAGAGACAGAAGAAGAAAAAGATAAAAAGGAAGAAAGCATGCCTACAAGATCTAGAAAATAGCCTCCAAAGGGCAAATCTAAGAGTTAGTAGCCTTAAAGAGGAGGTAGAGATATGGGGGTAGAAAGTTTATTGAAATGAATAACAATAGAGAACTTCCCAAATTTAGAGAAAGATTTCTATATTCAAGTATAAGGTTCTAGAATGCCAAGCAGATTTAGCCCAAAGAAGACTATCTCAAGGCATTTAATAATCAAACTTCTAAAGGTAAAAGATGAAGATCCAAAAAGCAGTAAGAGAAAAAACACAAATTAACATACAATGGAGCTTCAATATGTCTGGGCCCAGACTTTTCATAGGAAACCTCTTACAGGCCAAGAGAGAGTGGCATGACATATTTAAAGTGCTGATGGAAAAAACTTTTACCCTAGAATAGTATGTCCGGTGAAAATATTCTTCAAATATGAAGGAGAAATAATGACTTGACAAGACAGAGAAGCTGAGTAATTTCATCAACACCAGACCTGTCCTACAGAAATGCTAAAGGGAGTTCTTCAATCTGAAAGAAAAGGATGTTAATGAGCAATAAGAAATTATCTGAAGGCCGCGCGCGGGGGCTCACGCCTGTAATTCCAGCACTCTGGGAGGCCGAGGCAGGTGGATCACGAGATCAGGAGATTGAGACCATCCTGACTAACACGGTGAAACCCCATCTCTACTAAAAACACAAAAAAATTAGCCGGGTGTGGTGGCGGGCACCTGTGGTCCCAGCTACTGAAGAGGCTGAGGCAGGAGAATGGTGTGAACCTGGGAGGCGGAACTTGCAATGAGCCAAGATCGCGCCACTGCACTCCAGCATGGGTGACAGAGCCAGATTCTGTCTCAAAAAAAAAAAAAAAAAAAAGAAATCATCTGAAGGTACAAAACTGGTAATAGTAAGTACACAGAAAAACAGAATACTGTATTAATAACAATAATTATGGTGTATAAACTACTCATATGAAAAGATGATCAAGAATAATAACTACAACAACTTTTCCAGACATAGACAGTATGGTATTAGGTTGTTGCAAAACTAGTTGTGGTTTTGGACCGTGAATTTTAAATCATCATAACTAGGCTCAAACGCATCTTTATTAATCAAAATAGAAGCCATTACAATCAACACATTTTTGCCAATGAGAAATGTTTCTTTGTTCTTGTTGTGTAAAAATCCATGCTTTGGGATTTGACGACCTCTTGGAAAGAATTTTCTGCATCCTGCTGGTCATGGAAACGTTTTCTCTGCAAAACGTTGTCGAGATGCTTGAAGAAGTGGTAGTTGGTTGGTGAGAGGTTAGGTGAATATGGCGGGAGGGAAAACTTTGTAGCCCAATTTGTTCACCTGTTGAAGCTTGGTTGTGTGATGTGCAGTTGGGTGTTGTGGAGAATTGGGTCCTTTTTGTTGACCAGTGCCGGCGTCAGGCATTGCAGTTTTTAGTGCATCTCATTGAGATTGCTGAGCATACTTCTCAGATGTTATGGTTTCACTGGGGTTCAGGAAGCTGTAGTGGATCGAACTGACAGCAGACCACCAAACAGTGACCGTGACCTTTATTTGGTGCAAGGTTGGCTTTGGGAAGTGCTTTGGAGCTTCTTAGTCCAGCCACTGAGCTGGTTGTTGCAGGTTGTCGTATAAAGTCCACTTTTCCTTGCATGTCACAATGTGATCGAGAAATGGTTCGTTGTTCTGTAGAATAAGAGAAGATGACACTTCAAAATGATGATTTTTATTGTCACTCAGCTTATGAGGCACCCACTTAATGAGCTTTTTCACCTTTTCAATTTGCTTCAAATGCCGAACAACTGTAGGATGGTCGATGTTGAGTTCTTCGGCAGCTTTTCGTGTAGTTCTAAGAGGATCACCTTCGATGATTGCTCACAATTGGTCGTTGTCAACTTCCAATGGTCGGCCACTACACTCCTCATCTTCAAGGCTAGTCTCCTTTGCAAAACTTCTTGAACCACCACTGCACTGTACGGTTTTTAGCCATTCCTGGCCAAATGCATTGTTGATGTTGTGAGTTGTCTCCTCTGCTTTACGACCCATTTTGAACTTACTCAAAAATTGCTCAAATTTGCTTTTTATCTAACTTCATTTCCATAGTCTAAAACATACAATAAACAGCAAGTAAATAAGTTGCTAGCCAAAAAGCATAAAACAAAAAATGCACATTAAAATGATGTATAATATAATGACATTTTTTTAAGAATGTATACCAAAACTGGACACAGTGGCTCATGCCTGTAATCTCAGCACTTTGGGAGGCTGAGGTGGGTGGATCACCAGAGTTCAGGAATTTGAGACCAGCCTGACCAACATGGTGAAACCTTGTCTCTACTAAAAATACAAAATTAGCTGGGCATGGTGGCACACACCTGTAATCCCAGCTACTTGGGAGGCTGAGGCAGGAGAATCGCTTGAACCCAGGAGGCGTAGGTTGCAGTGAGCTGAGATCGTGCCATTGCACTCCAGACTGGGCAACAAGAGCGAAAGTCTGTCTCAACAACAACAACAACAACAACAACAACAACAACAAAAAGATGTATTCCAATATCAAATGACAAATTCTAACTGTGCAAACACTGCAATTATGTTTGCACCAACCTAATAGTACTGGAAGTCTTAACTATGGTAATTAGACAAGAAAAAGAAATAAAGTATCCAAATTGGAAAAGAAGTTAAATTATCCTTGTTTGCAGATGATATGATCTTATATTTGGCAAAAGCTAAAGACTTCACCAAAAAACTGTTCGAACTGATAAATTCAGTAAAGTTGCAGGATCAAAAATCAACACACAGAGATCAGTAGTGTTTCTGTATGCCAACAGTGAACAATCTGAAAAAAATCCAGAAAGTGACCCCGTTTACAATAGCTACAAATGAAATACCTAGGAATTAACCAAAGAGATGAAAGATCTCTATAATAAAAACTATTAAACACTGATGCAAGAAACTGAAGAGGACATTAAAAAAATGAAAAGATACTTCATGTTCATGAGTTGAAAAAAATCAATATTAAAATGTCCATAGTACCCAAAGCAATCTACAGATTCAATACAATCCATATTCAAAATACAAATGACATTCTCCACAGAAATAGAAAAAACAATTCTAAAATTTATGTGGA
The DNA here is from genome assembly GCF_037993035.2 of Macaca fascicularis. Lineage (NCBI taxonomy): Eukaryota > Metazoa > Chordata > Mammalia > Primates > Cercopithecidae > Macaca > Macaca fascicularis. The sequence goes on along the minus strand of NC_088375.1, from coordinate 188,889,162 downwards.
ACCACAGAGGACTCAGAATAGCCACAGCTATCTTCAACATAAAGAAGAAAACTGGAGAAATCACATTACCTGACTTGAAATTATACTAGAAAGCTATGGTAACCAAAACAGCATGGTACTGACGTAAAAACAAACATAGACCAGTGGAACAGAATAGAGAACCCATTAATAAATCCATACATTTACAGTGAACTGGTTTTTGACAGAGGTGCCAAGAACATACTTTGGCAAAAGGACAGTCTGTACAATAAATGGTTCTCGGAAAACTGGAAATCTATATGCAGATAGCTACATGCAGAAGAGTGAAGCTAGATCCCTATCTCTTACTATATACAAAAATCAAATCAAAATGTATTAAAGATTTAAATCTTAAACTTCAAACTCTGAAACTGCTAAAAGAAAACTTTGGGGAAACTTGCCAGGATATCGGTTTCGGCAAAAATTTATGGAGCAATAAATACCTCATATGCATAGGCAACCAAAGCAAAACTGGATCAAGGAGATCTTTTCTCACTTCCTTTTGTATGTGTTTTTTTAAGAATTTTTCTTTTTTTGGTTGCTGTGGGGATTACATGTAACATACTAAATTTATAATAGTCTAGTTTGAAATAGTACCAGTTTAACTTCAGTAGTATACAAAAACTTTATTCCTGTATAGCTCCATTTCCTTGATATGTTGTTTTATGGCAGATTACATCTTTATTCATTCTGTGCTAAATATCATAGATTTAAAAATTTTGTCATGCTTTTGTCTTTTAAGTCATATAGGGAAAAAAAGTGGAGTTAAAAAACAAAAATAGATTATTACTGGCTGTGATATTTATCCATATAGTTACCTTTGCTGGGGATCTTTATATATATATTTTTTGGATCTTCATTTTTTCAGATGGCTTTAAGTTTCTGTTTCGTGTCCTTTCATTTCAACTTGAAGATGCCTTTTAGGATTTGATGTAGAACAGATGTAGTGGTGATGGACTCTGCTTTTTTTTCTTTCTTAAATCTGAAAATGTCTCGATTTCTCTCTCTCTCTCTCTCTTTTTTTTTTTTTGGATCAAAGTCTTGCTCTGTTGCCCAGGCTGGAGTGTAGTGGTGCGAGCTTGGCTCACTGCAGCGCTGACTTCGTGGGCTCAAGCAAGTTTCTTGCCTCATCCTCCTGAATAGCTGGGACTACAGGCATATGTTACCATGCCTGGCTAACTTTTGTGTGTTTTGCAGAGACAGGGTTTCGCTGTGTTCTCCAGACTGGTCTCAAACTCCTGGGCTCAAGCGATCTACCTGCCTTGGCCTCTCAAAGTGTTGGGATTACAGGCGTGAGCCACTGCACCCAGCCTTGATTTTTTCCTCATTTTTGAAGGACAGTTATGCTCAAAATAGAATTCTATATGTCATCCTACCCACTTCTGGACTCCACAGTTCTGATGAGATATGAGCTGTTTGTCTGACTGAGGATCCCCTGTATTTGACAGGTTGCTTTTCTCTTGGTGCTTTGAATATTCTTTCTTTGCCACTGGCTTTGACAGTTTGGTTATCATGTGTCTCCATATGAACCTTTTTGAATTTAACCTGCTTAGAAGTCACGGAACTTTTTGGATGTGTGGATTTGCATCTGTCATCACATTTGGGAAGTTTTGGTATGTTATTTCTTCTTCTTCTTCTTTTTTTTTTTTTTGAGACAGAGTCTTGTTCTGTTACCTAGGCTGGATGGAGTGCAGTGGCAGGATCTTGGCTCACTGCAACCTCTGCCTCTTGGGTTCAAGTGATGCTTGTGCCTCAGCCTCCCGAGTAGCTGGAACTACAGGCATGCACCACCATGCCAGCTGATTTTTGTATTTTTATTAGAGATGGGGTTTCACCGTGTTGGCCAGACTGGTCTCAAACTCCTAACCTCATGATCTGCCCGCCTTGGCCTCCCAAAGTGTTGGGATTACAGGCTTGAGCCGTGGTGCCCGGCCTCTTCACATGTTCTTACTGCCCCCTTCTCTTCTGGAATTCCCATATTCATATATTGTTTCACTGTTTTTTGTTTGTTTGTTTGTTTTTTTGGCGACAGAGTCTTGCTCTGTCACCCAGGCTGGAGTGCAATGGCATGATCTCAGCTCATTGCAACCTCCGCCTCCCAGGTTCATGCGATTCTTGTGCCTCAGCCTCCTGAGTAGCTGGGATTACAGGCACGTGCCATCATGCCCAGCTAATTTTTGTATTTTTAGTAGAGATGGGGTTTTGCCATGTTGGCCAGGCTGGTCTTGAACTCTTGACCTCAAGTGATCCGCCCACCTCAGCCTCCCAAAGTTCTGAGATTACAGGCATGAGCCACCGTGCCTGACTATTTTCAATGTTTTAATCTTCATGCTGCTTAGTGGGTATGTTCAGTTTGTGAAAATTCATTGAGTTCTCTGCTTAGGTATGTGTACTTTTCTAAAATGAGTAATATACTTCCGTAAAAGTTAAAAATCCTAGCTGAAAAGTTCAGATTGCATATTTAATTTATATTTCCTTTCCTTTGCCAGGTTTCGACTCAAAGAGACTTGCAATAAGAAGGGTTGTGATCCTCTCTTTTTTTTCTCCTCTCCTCTGTTTTCTGGTTTCTTTCCTTTGGTGTCTTATGGGAGGGAATAGGGAGATTGAAAAGTATATGTATTTCTCTTAATTGGTACTGATCTAATTCTTTCTTGATTGTTCTTTTTCTGGCTAAGATGGATTATTCTTCCATATAGTGTAGCAGGCATCCAAATGCTGGTTCTCCCATGCAGCTGGTTGTAAGTTTTTTTGAGATAGGATCTTTTCCTCTCCACATTGCCTTCATAGAGGATATCCACTTTAGCTTGATGTCTTCCAAGGCCTCCTCAGTTCTCTCTACCTAGAACTTCTTGCTGTGCTTGTCACCTTTGTGAGTGGCCAACCCTCTTTAATGGGTTACTAGCATTAGTCGAAGCTTGCTTGCTTCCCTGGTTTCTCCTTGATCCATAGGTACTGTTTCTTTCTTGACATGCCAAATAGTGCAAATACAAGCCGTTCCCTTGCTGCCTTCTGTTTTTGCATTAAGTTCTATTTCCCGTTCCCCCTGTCTCACTGCTCACTCCTACTACAGTTAGGTGCCTGGACACATCAGTTGTTTGATTCAGTGCCTCAATATCCTCCTTTATCCTTTTATTCACTTACCACCATGTTTTGAAATTGTCTTTTTCTTCTTTTCAGGTATTTTTCTTCACCAACTTCACTCTTCTTTTTATGTTTGGGCATTTGTAAATCATGTTTTGAATGGTCACCACCAACCAATATTAGTACTTTCCATTTTTTTCCAACTCACTAATTGCAATATATAACTGTATAGAATTTGTTTTCTTTCTGTTTTTTTTTTTTTTTTTAATCTTAGAGAACTGGAAATTTCCTCCTTTTTTGCCCCTTGTGGCTTCTAGTATTGCTGTGGTGCCAGTTACTTGAAGCTTGTTTTTCAAATGGCAGGTGACATGGGATCAGTTATTCTCTTTTTTTTTTGAGACGGAGTCTTGTTCTGTTGCCCAGGTTAGAGTGCAGTGGTGCGATCTTGGCTCACTGAAACCTCCGCCTCCTAGGTTCAAGCAATTCTCTGTCTCAGCCTCCCGAGTAAGCTGGGGTTACAGGCGCCCGCCACCACGCCGGGCTAATTTTTGTATTTTTAGTAGAGATGGGGTTTCATCATCTTGGCCAGTCTGGTCTTGAACTCCTGACCTCATGATCCACCCGCCTCGGCCTCCCAAAGTGCTGGGATTACAGGCGTGAGCCACTGTACCCGGGCCAGTTATTCTCTTATGGTTCTTGTCTCTGTACTGTCTAGATCAGTTTGATGTGTTACTTATCCGTATTTGTTTTAGCTTCCTTCATTGACATATAATAGATATACCTCATTGGGCTTATTTTTTTCAAAAGTTTTTTATTATAATACTCCTGATTGGGTGTTGGCTTAAAAATGTCTACATGTTGATGATATTGTTGGATACTGCCTACTGAATGAGGAGAAAGAGGTGTTGGAGTGGAATGGGAAGGTTCTGTCAATGTTTCGTATTGCCTGTAGTTTTTCATAGTATTTTTATACTTTTTCTTTGAAAACCTGTATTTTGCTCCTCTTATAGGCATCTAAAGAAAGCTCTAAGATTAATTTTAGCATTAATTGAATGTTAGAGATATTTCTAACTTTGTATAGGTAAAGTCTACCATTTAATGATTTTTTTAAACTAAAATATGCTTTTCTTTATTGGATATAGGAAGGGTATGAATAAAAGGAGAAACATAAATAAACTTAACTAAGAAGTGTACTCATTATGAATAATATATCTGGTCAAAATGTCTGTCATCCCATGACCTTTCTCACCTATTTTTCCTTTGGCATTTTGTAATCAATATCCTGTGTCCTTTACAGTATACCCAGCTTTTACTAAGAAATATATTTCTGGTTTTAGCTATTGAGGGGGAAGTATAATATGTTGGCAGTTTTAAATTGTAGTGAATGTTGTAGAGATGTTTAATATAAAGTTTTTATACTTCAGAGCAGATATTAAAGACTCATGTTTTACTCTTTTTCTCTTTGAAGGATGTGGTAACTGGACTTAGTCCGCTGCTCTTCAGGAAACTCAGTAATCCTGACATATTTTCATCCACTGGAAAAGTTAAACTTCAGCGACAACTGAGTCAGGATGATTGTAAGTTATGGAGAGGAAACCTGGCCAGCTCTCTGTCGGGTAAATATCTGATTTTGTTTTTTTAAGAAATGTGAGACTGTGTGGTCAATATTTAAGGGTATATTAATTGACGTGGCATCTTGACAGTTTCTTCTCTGGTAGTAGTCCTGTATAGAACACTTATGGTGGCCGGGCGCGGTGGCTCAAGCCTGTAATCCCAGCACTTTGGGAGGCCGAGACGGGCGGATCACGAGGTCAGGAGATCGAGACCATCCTGGCTGACACTGTGAAACCCCGTCTCTACTAAAAACTACAAAAAACTAGCCGGGCGAGGTGGCAGGCGCCTGTAGTCCCAGCTACTCGGGAGGCTGAGGCAGGAGAATGGCGTGAACCCGGGAGGCGGAGCTTGCAGTGAGCTGAGATCTGGCCACTGCACTCCAGCCTGGGTGGCAGAGCGAGACTCCGTCTCAAAAAAAAAAAAAAAAAAAAAAAAAGAACACTTATGGTAAGGCTGTCTTCCTCTCCTTACTTCTTCCTCATGGAATCTCTAATTGCTAACCTGCAGGACCTGATAGGTATTTCTTGGCTGATCAGCACTACTGGTCACCCTCTCTCATTCTGATTTTTGCTCTCTGCCCATTTCTGTAGACTTTACATTCTTTGCTGCTGTAGATTTTCTTTTTTTCTTCATTCTCAAAACCTAAAACTCATAGTGTCCTCTCTACCTCCTTCAAAGAAAAGACACCTAAAAAATTCAGGGGGAAAAATTATATGAAGAAGTCGCAGTACAAAAGGAAGCAATTACATTGTGCGTTGTGGCATACTTCTTTTCTTTTCTTTTTTTTTTTTTTTTTTTGAGATGGAGTCTCGCTTTGTAGCCCAGGCTGGAGTGCAGTGGTGCGATCTCGGCTCACTGCAAGCTCTGCCTCCCGAGTTCATGCCATTCTCCTGCCTCAGCCTCCCGAGTAGCTGGGACTACAGGCATCTGTCACCACACCCTGCTAATTTTGTGTATTTTTAGTAGAGAAGGGGTTTCCCTGTGTTAGCCAGGATGATCTCAATCTCCTGACCTTGTGATCCGCCCTCCTCGGCCTCCCATGGTGCTGGGATTACAGGCGTGAACCACTGCGCCTGGCCTCTTATATTAAAATTTTTATTTTTGCTGGTCATATATTTAGTTACATAGAGCCATTTCTTGTTCGGTTTTTCATGGCATTCTCCTCTTTTTTTTTTTTTTTAAAGGATGTGATTATCTTTTCTTTTTTTTTGAGACAGGGTCTCACTTTGTTGCCCAGGCTGGAGTTTAGTGGCGTGATCTCTGCTCACTGCATCCTCCACCTTCCAGGTTCAAGCGATTCTCCTGCTTCAGCGTCCTGAGTAGCTGGGATCACAGGCGCGCACCACCATGCCTGGCTAATTTTTGTATTTTTAGTAGAGACAGGGTTTCACCATGTTGGCCAGGCTGCTCTTGAACTTCTGTCTTCAGGTGATCTGCCTGCCTTGACCTCCCAAAGTGCTGGGATTACAGGTGGGAGGTGAGCTACCACGCCTGGCTGGGATGTGATTATCTTCTGATTGTCATGACTAAATTAGATTTTTGATTTAAAAATGTGACTGGGTGTGGTGGCTCACGCCTGTAATCGCAGCACTTTGGGAGATTGAGGCAAGCAGATCACCTGAGGTCAGGAGTTCAAGACCAGCCTGGCCAACATGGCAAAAACCTGTCTCTACTAAAAATACAAAGATTAGCTGGGCATGGTGGTATGTGCCTGTGGTCCCAGCCACTCTGGAGGCTGAGGCACAAGAATTACTAGAATGCAGGAGGTGGAGACTGAGTGAGCATCATTACACTCCAGCCTGGGCGACAGAGTGAAACACTGTCTCCAAAACAAAGCAAAACAAAAAAAAGTAAAAAATTTTCTTCCCTGGATCAACTCTTTCTTTTGAACACCTAACAACCAGAATATTCAGTGTTTTGTTCTGAAATGCTAAATCCCTTTTATCCTGTGAGGTAACTGCATGGCTACTGGATACATTCTTGAAATGTGGTTGTGTTTGACTGTTCTTTCTGTGGAATTTTCCATTTATCTGATTTCAGCCTATGTCTTACTTTATGACTTTTGGGGTGTTTTTCATTTCTGAGTGCTCAGTCTAAGAGTTTGCAGGGCAGATGATACCTCACTTTTTTTTTGAGACAGGGTCTCCTCTGTTGCCCAGGCTGGAGTGCAGTGGTGTGATCTCAGCTCACTGCAACCTCTGCCTTCTGGGCTCAAGTGATCCTCCCACTCCAGTTGTGTACCACCACACCCAGCAAATTTTTGTATTTTTGGTAGAGAGCAGGTGTTGCCGTGTTTCCCAGGCTGGTCTTGAACTCCTGACCTCAAGCATTCCTGCCTCGGCCTCCTAAAGAGCTGGGATTATAGGCTTGAGCCACCAGGCCAGGCCAGATACTCCACTTAATTGCAATCCCCTCCATGCTTACTATAGTTTATACCTTTCTTTGTCCAATTCCATTGGTTATGATCCACCTATCTGCTTTAGATTTCCCACCCAGTTTTTTTACCCGCTCATTGGCAGTGTCTGTCCGTTTCTGTCATTATGGACTTTGTTTGCTTGCTTTTTTTTTTTTTTTTTGACAGAGTCTCACTCTGTCCCCAGACTGGAGTGCAGTGGCTCGATCTCGGCTCACTGCAACCTCCGCCTCCCTGGTTCAAGCCATTCTCCTGCCTCAGCCTCCTAAGTAGCTGGGACTACAGGTGCCCGCCACCACACCCAGCTAATTTTTGTATTTTTAGTAGAGATGGGGTTTCACCATGTTGGCCAGAGTGGTCTCAATCTCTTGACCTTGTGATCTGCCTGCCTCAGCCTCCCAAAGTCCTGGGATTACAGGCGTGAGCCACCACACCCCACCTAGATTACTTTTTTTGTCTCATTTTTATGGTGTTTCCTGGAGGACAAAAGATAAAAGCATGTGCTTGGTCTGCCATCTTTAGCTGAGAATGTTTTATGCAGTAGCCTCTTGAATTATTATAAGAATAGTAGTTGGAATTTTTATGAGGTTTTCTTTTTTTTTCCTGTGTTATTTGTTTACTAAAGAGCTGCTTGTTATTCTGTTTGTTTATGTCATTCCTTCTGTTTTGTTTATTTTCCTCAAGTTCTTGGCAGTCTGCGGTATGCTGCAGTCTTTACTGGTGTATACTCAAATAGGTTTCTTCTACACTGTGTAAGCCTCTTTCCAAGCAGGCCTGTATTTTGAAGAGAGAGACGATAGTAATCTTTGTGTATATAGGATAAGTTAAACTAACTTTCCTTTAGAATTAATAGGTGAGAAGTAGACAGGTCATCTGGAGAAATGCACATTTGCAGAATGAAGGAAAGAAGGCAGGCAGACAGGGTCTACTCTGGGCTTAGGGAAGTTTTGAGCAGAGAACCATCATCATCATCATTATTATTTTTGTGGAGGGCTTTATGGAAAGACTTTCCAGTAAAAGGTACACTTGAAACTTGAAAACTTAACTAGATTTTAAAAATATATGTAATTTTCTAATAAAACATGCTAGTTATAAAAAAATTTCACTACAAAAACATGCATTATGTCAAAGTGAAGTCTTTCCTTTTTTTTTATTTTTTGAGACATCTTATTCTGTTTCCCAGGCTAAAGTGCAGTGACATGACCATGGCTCACTGAAGCCTTGATCACCTGAGCTCAGGTGATCCACCCCACTTCTTCTCAGCCTCCTGAGTAGCTGGGACCACAGGCACACACCACCATGCCTGGCTAATTTTTTTTTTTTCTTGGAGATGGGGTCTTGCTATGTAGCCCAGGCTGGTCTTGAACCTTGGGCCCAAGTGATCCTCCTGCTTCAGCCTCCCAAAGTACTGGGATTACAGGTATGAGCCACAACACCTGTCCTGAAGCCTTTCTTAATTTTTACTTTCTTCTATGTCTTAATTTTCATCTACAGTTAGGTTTGCTAAATTGTTCTCCAAATGAATGGTATCATATTTTGTTGGCAGCAAGAACAAAAATATCCCCCAAACCCTTTCTTCACATCTTTACTACATTGAGTATTTTCATGACTAAGATTTTGCCAGGTGCAGGAAGAGTTTTCAAGTGGGTCAAGTGATCATGATAAAGCCAGGGGAAAGTGCAGGGCATAATATTGAAGTTGAGTGAGTGAATAAGTGTGGAAAAGAGTTGAAGGAGATGAGGCCAGAAAGATAATCTGGATTTATGGAGGGTCTTTTTCATAATGCCAAAATGTCTGGCATAATTTCTTCAAATAGTAAGGAGCCATCAGAAGCTTTTAAGGAAGGAAATGACATGAACACATTTTTGTTGGTTAGATCATAAGCAAAAGTGTGAAGAATGGTGTGAAGAAGGGGAGAAATGAGACCTTCACCTCAGTTAGAAAGTCACTGCAGGCCGGGCGCAATGGCTCACGCCTGTAATCCCAGCATTTTGGGAGGCCAAGGCAGGCACATCACCTGAGATCAGGAGTTGGAGACCCGCCTGGCTAACATGGCAAAATCCCATCTCTACTAAAAATACAAAACATCAGCCAGGTGTGGTGGCACATGCCTGTAGTCCCAGCTACTCAGGAGGCTGAGGCAGGAGAATCACTTGAGCCTGGGAGGCAGAGGTTGCAGTGAGCCTAGGTCACTCCACACCACTCCGGGCTGGGTGACAGTGAGACTCTGTCTCCAAAAAAAAAAAAAAAAAAAAATCTTTCATTGAGACTCTCTTTCATTGAGATTAAGGCAGATAGTAAACATGAACTGAGCACGTGGAGTCTGGTGAGAACAGAATAGATTCATTGTTTGCCTACTGGAAACTTGCATCTCTAATGTTACATTGAGTTGATGAGAAACTATGTAGGCTAGAAGGGATTGGGAAACTCCTAGACTGCTAGTTTGGGTGTCAGCGTGGGAGGCTGGCATGTGGTGAATATTATAGAGAACATAAAATAGTTAATCCATTTCAGTGTTCCACTTGCCATTATCCTCACCACCAAGACAGTCACAATTTTTAATGGATAGTTAGAAATTTTAATAGATTCTAAAATGGATGTGAACAATTTTACTTTGTATCAGTATGATTTTATCCACTTGATATCATTGTATTTGTATTTTTTCATTCGTTTATCATAATTACATGTATATTTTCCAAACCTTGTGTTTGAAGGTAAGCAGCTGCTCCCTTTGTCCAGCAGTGTACATAGCAGTGTGGGACAGGTGACTTGGCAGTCGTCAGGAGAAGCATCAAACCTGGTTCGAATGAGAAACCAGTCCCTTGGACAATCTGCACCTTCTCTTACTGCTGGCCTGGTAAGTGTTCATAAAGGTGGCGTTTTGCTCTATGAAAAATCCTTAATTGTCATTTGTCATTGCAACGTCTATTCCTTTTCCTTTTTCAGATTTGGATAATTTAGTTTCCAAAATGAAGTATGGAACAGAATGCATTTATTAATTTCTTTTTTTTTTTAGAGATAGGGTCTTGCTTTGTTGCTCAGGCTGACTTTGAACTCCTTGGCTGTAGTATTCCTGTTGCCTCAGCCTCCCAAGTAGCAAGGACTACAGGTACATGTCATGGCATCAGGCTAAGAATGAAATTTTTTTTTTTTTTTTTTGAGTCGGAATTTTGCTCTTGTCGCCCAGGCTGGAGTGCAATGGTGTGATCTCAGCTGTCTCCTGGGTTCAAGCAATTCTCCTGCCTCAGCCTCCCGAGTCGCTGGGATTACAGGTGTGCGCCACCACCCCTGGCTAATTTGTTTGTATTATTAGTAGAGACGGGGTTTCTCTGTGTTGGCCAGGCTGGTCTTGAACTCCTGACCTCAGGTGATCCGTCCCCATCGGCCTCCCAAAGTGCTGGGATTACAGGTGTGGGCCACCGCTCCTGGCCTTAAGAATGAAATTTTAATTGAGTCTATTTTTTTTTTTTTTGAGATGGAGTCTTGCTCTGTTGCCCAGGCTGTAGTGCAATCTCAGCTCACTGCAACCTCTGCCTGCCAGGTTCAAGCGATTCTCCTGCCTCAGCCTCCCAAGTAGCTGGGATTACAGGCACCTGCCACCATGCCCCACTAATTTTTGTGTTTTTAGTAGAGACAGGGTTTCACCATGTTGGCCAGGGTGGTCTCGAACTCCTGACCTCATGATCCACCTGCCTTGGCCTCCAAAAGTGTTGGGATTACAGGCTTGAGCCACTGTGCCCAGCCCAATTGAGTGTTTTGATTGCCCTCTCATGCTGTCAGTGTCACTGGTACTAATTGTATAGTGAGGGTCAAGAAAAAGATTCAGTATGATTGTATCTTCAATGAGTAAATTTTCCTGGGAAGGAACATTCTTTTTATAGAAATGATTCTGAATCTGGTAAAGTTATGCTGCTTTGGTTTACAGCTCTGTGGTATACATATTTAGTACATGAGGATAGAGAACATGTTTGGCACATCATGAGTACTTAAGTATATATGTAAGAATGAGGGCCGGGTGCAGTGGCTTACATCTCTAATTCCTGCACTCTGGGAGTCTGAGGCAGGAGGATCACTTGAGGCCAGGAGTTTGAGGCTACCCTGGACTGTTACCATAGTGAGACCTTGTCTCTACAAATAATAATAATAAAAAAAATTAGCCGAGGATGGTGGGGTGTGCCTGTGGTCCCAGCTACTCAGAAGGCTGAGGTGGGATAATCGCTTGAGCCTGAGCAGTTGAAGCTGTGGTGCGCTGTGATTGTGCCACTGCACTCTGGTGACAGAGCGAGATCTTGTCTGGAAAAAAAAAAAAAAGTCTTTTGTTTGTCTACGCTTTGTGTGATAGGCAGGGCCTTACAAAATTTAAGCTGTGTAGCCTGGGCAGGTTGCTTTGTTTTCTGCCTGTTGTTACAAATTATACCCTTTTACTCTCAAACTTGCTTTTGTACCAAAGGCACCCACTGGCTTTCTGCTCATCTCACACCGTTCCCTCTATCCTTAGGTCTAGGCACACTACTAATTTGTAGGGTACAATAACGGCAACTTGTTACTATTAAAATCTCATGTACACTTGAAAATATAAGCCTTTTGGGTCAACATACGTGGAGTAGAAAGTTTTGTCCATTTATTCAATATGGGAAGTGGGAGTAGAGGGGAGGATGTCTTCATGTAGCAGGTGAGAAGCTAATTTTTGGATCAAAGGATATCCTGATATTACCAAAGTTTGTGATTCTTAGGCCACAGAGAGAATCAGGATCATGTGTGGAAATTCCCACCTCCTTAATTTTTTATTTGAAATTTTCAAATCTACAGAAAAATGGAAAGAATGGTACAGTGAACACCCATGTAAGCTTTACCTAGACTGACTAATTTGTACATTTTGCCATATTTGTTTTTTCTGTGTGTATATACCTATTTTTTCCTGAAGCATTTCAAAGCAAGTCACAGACTAATTACGATGCCTCATCCTTAAGAATTTCTCCTAATATGAAGGACACTCTCCTAAATAACTACAATATATTATCAGATCTAAGATGTTTAACATCTTTTTTTTTGAGACTGAGTCTCGCTCTGTCACCCAGGCTGGAGTGTAGTGACGCAATCTTGGCTCACTGCAACTTCTGCCTCCTGGGTTCAAGTGATTCTCCTGTCTTAGCCTCCCGAGTAGCTGGGATTACAGGTGTGCACCACTACACCTGGCTAACTTTTGTATTTTTAGTATAGACGGGGTTTCACCATGTTGGCCAGGCTGGTCTCGAACTCCTGACCTCAAGTGACCCATCTGCCTCGGCCTCTCAAAGCGCTGGGATTGCAGACATGAGCCACTGCGCCTGGCCACATCATTTTAATAGTAGCATCTAATAATATAAAGACCATATTGAGATTTTCCTGCCTGGTCCTAACATGTCTATTAAAGCCTCACCTGCTTCCCTTTTAACCTCTGGAACCTAAAACAAACAAACAAGCAAAAATGGATGAGTGTACCCTCCTAGAGATTTTGATCCAGATGTCTGGGGTTAGTCACAAGCATCTGTATTTTCTTTTCTTTTTTCTTTTTTCTTTTTTTTTTTTTGAGACAGGTTCTCCCTCTGTTGCCCAGTCTAGAGTGCAGTGTCATGATCTTAGCTCACTGCACCCTCTACTTCTGGGTTCAAGTAATTCTCATGCCTCCCGAGTAGCTAGGATTACAGGTGTGTGCCACCTCGCCTGGCTATTTTTTGTCTTTTCATTAGTGGTGGGGTTTCACCATGTTGGCCGGGCTGGTCTTGAACTGCTGACCTCAAGTGATCCACCTGCCTTGGCCTCCCTAAGTGCTGGGGTTACAGGCGTGAGCCTGGCCTGTATTTTCTTCAAACTGTTACCCTGATTCTAACATGTACCTCTTTGAGAACTACTGCCACCATGGTACAGCTGAGTATTCCACTTTAAGGTGGTATGTTGCAGAAGGGATTCCTGGACTGAGATTACTGGAGCCTAGGCCAACTGAGCTAGAATATTCCTGAATTATGTTTTTTTAAATTAACAGTTTATTGTGATATAATTCACATATGATGTAATTCACCCACTTAAAGTATACAGGTCAGTGTTTTTTGGCGTATTTCACAGACATGTACAGCCATCACTGTAGTCAATTTAAGAATATTTTCTTTTACTTTAGAAACTGTACTCTTCAGGTATCACCTCCTCTATTGTTCCATCCCTGCCCTTGCCCCTGCACTAGGCAACCACTAATCTACTTTCCACCTCTGTAGGTTTGCCTATTCTGTATTTTTCATATAAATCGAATCAAATATGTGGCCTTTTGTGGCTGCTGCTTCGACTTAGTCTAATGTCTTCAGGATTCATCCTTTTTGCAGCATGTGTTCCTTTTTATTGCCAAACAGTATTTTGTTGTATGTATATATCATATTTTGTTTAGCTGTTCATCAGTTGATTCATTTCCTTCATTCTTCACCTTCATTTTCTAATGTTTATTGAGGGGATTTATCTGGGGGCTTATTTTTCCCATATATGTTGAAATCATGATCCTAATTAATGATTACCAGGGCATGTTCTAAAAAGGATCATAATAATCATATGATATGATCATATATGTTCCTAGGGATGGAGAAGAACTTAGGTGGCATCTTGTTCAAGATTAGTTATTTTTCTTCTTCTTCTAAAAAAAAAATTATATAGAGTGAAAATCTGTTGTTAAAAGTGGGTTGTTTCTGCCTTTTGGCTAGTATAAATAATAGCCAAATAATAATAATGCTACAAACATTCATGTACAAATTTTAATGTAGATACATGTTTTCATTTCTCTTGGATATATATCTAGGAGAGAAGTTGCTGAGTCATATGGTAACTCTGTGTTTAATCATTTGAGAAACTTTGATTTCTCTACATCCTTGCTATCCTGGCGGGTGTGAAACGATATCTTGTGTCTTTGATGTGCGTTTCTCTAATGACTCATGATGTTGAGCGTCTTTCATGTGCTTAACGGACATTTATTTGTCTTCTTTGAAGAAATGTCTATGTGGATTATTGGCCATTTTTAAAATTGAATATTTTTTTCTTTTATTATAAATTTGTAAAATAATTGTTTCTTTAGACCTGAATCCAATTTTTTCTCTTTCCCAGGGAACTGCTTTTTGTTTTCTCTTGTGCTTTTTTTTCCTGAGCTACTTATTTACCTACTGTAACTTCAAGCCAGCTCTTCTCTTTCCATTCTTCTGCCCGAAGATTTTCAGTTGAATATTTTATGTTAGGTGGCACATTTGCTCCTTGATGTTAAATACTTATTTCTGCTTTGACCACCCATACTGGAATAAACCTCATTGTCTACCCTGCTTCTGACTGTGACATTTCTGAAAATTTTTTTTTTTTTTTTTTTTTTTTTTTTTGAGACGGAGTCTCGCTGTGTTGCCCAGGCTGGAGTACAGTGGCCAGATCTCGGCTCACTGCAAGCTCTGCCTCCTGGGTTCACGCCATTCTCCTGCCTCAGCCTCCCGAGTAGCTGGGACTACAGGCGCCGCCACCTCGCCCGGCTAGTTTTTTTGTATTTTTTAGTAGAGACGGGGTTTCACCGTGTTAGCCAGGATGGTCTCGATCTCCTGACCTCGTGATCCGCCCGTCTTGGCCTCCCAAAGTGCTGGGATTACAGGCTTGAGCCACCGCACCCGGCCTGAAAAATCTTAACTAGAATGTATTCTCTTTGGAGTAATGGCCATCTACAGTACATGGACCCAGCCTCCAAAGAACTTTTGGGTTAGCAGAACAGGATTCACATTTAACAGGACAACTATTTAAAAATAATAAAACGTGACATGTACATAAATATTGTATTGATTATGATTTAAATAGTAACAAAAGGGGACAAGAATTATGCTAGTTATAATTATTGGGATGATAGCTTGTAGGAGGTTAGACTTGACCGGAGTCTGGAGATTAGATAAGCAAAAGCCTTAAAGTTGCAAATATTTTAATTTTGAGGCCATCTAGATGATGTTTTTATGAAGAGATTTTTGGCTCTTCATTTTCTGGTGTCTATTGAGAGGATTTCTCAGAGGGCTTATTTTCCCCATATATGTGGGAACCATGATCCTAATTAGTGGTTCCCAGGGCATGTTCTAAAACAGATCATAGAATCATATTATTATATGTTCTTAGGGATGGAGTAAAACTTAGATAGTGTCTTGTTCAAGATTAGTTATTATTTGTATTCTTAAAAATATATATGCAGTTAAAATCTGTTGTTAAAAGTGGCATAGGAGAAAGATCCCTGCATTAGAAATCAGAAGACCAAGCTCTGATGCTGCTATGGGAATTTGAATAAACATATTGGAGCCTGTGTTTTTCTCATCTGTAAAATGAGGTTAATTCCTGCTTTGCTTTCTTCTGAGTATGTTAACTAGTATCTGCAGTTTTGATCTTTGCCTTCTGTATCTCTGATGCAAATCCACTTGGCTGTATCACCATTTCTAAGACTCACCCTACCTGTCTGCTGTCTTTCCATCCCCCCAAGCCAGTTCTTCCTTGTTCATGCCGTCTTTTTTTTTCTTTCCATAATCGAAATTTTATTGGTAGTGTTGAGGATCAGTACACAGACATTTCCATTTGTTCACAGTTCTTAACATATCTACCGAAAATCTGAAAAGCCATGTATTGTAATTGTTTTTTAAAAAGTTATTCCAGTGACTTTCCAGCTTAAAATTTGGAGGCAAATATTTCTTAGGAGGCCATCAAGTATCCTAAGGAAAGTACCAGTATTGTCAAGTGTTACATACATCCTACCAATCTACCAGTTCACAATTTAGTAGTATATATACTACATACTTAAATTTTCAGTCTTTTGCAGCACATTAACAAAGTTATCAGGAAAGTAAGACTACTTTGACTAAAGGTGTTACAGAGTGCACACAATTCTGACAGGGAGAGCCATGATCAGGGAGTGATTTTCATTAGGAAACAATTCTACTAAAAAACAGCATGAGAATAGAAGTATTCTAAAATGTTCAAGTCATGATTACCAATAACCATTCTAACATGATACTATGATTATAGCAAACTGCTATAATCTTAAACTGAATTGGGAATATTTCTAACTGGAACAAAAGATAAGATATTCTGTTGAACATTTAATCATCAGTTCTCATGTTGAATATGACATGTCATTTTGGGTGCCATATTATTATTGAATTTTGTTGAGATTTTCATATAACATAAAATCAACCATTTTAAAGTGTACACTTTAGTGGCATTTTGTGCATTCACAATGTGTGCAGCCACCACCTTTATCAAGTTTTAAGACATTTTCACCACCATCCCTTGCAAAAAAAATCCTCTACCATTAAACAGTCCTTATTCATTCCACCCTCATTCTAGCTCTGGCAACCACTAATCTGCTTTTTGTCTCTGTGGATTTACCTATTCTAACATTTCATATAAATGGAATCATAAAATATGTGACCTTTTATGCCTGGCTTTTTTCACTTAGCCCAATGCTTTCACGATTTTTCTGCATTATAGCATGTATCAATACTTTATTCCTTTTTATGACTGAATAAGATTCCATTGGATGGATAAGCCACACTTTGTTTATCTGTTTGTCTGCTGATAGACATTTGGGTTGTTTCTGCCTTTTACCATTGTGGATAATACTGCTGTGAGCATTTGTGTACATGAACTTGTTTTGAGTACTTGTTTTCTGTATTTTTGGGTATGTACCTATACCTAAGAGTAGACTTGTTGGATGATACAGTAATTCTTTGTTTAATTTTTTGAAGAACTACCAAACTTTTGGTTTGCTGCACCATTTTATATTCTTCCCAGAAATACATTAGGGTTCCAGTTTCACTGCATCTTGCCAACACTTTTCTGTTTTTTTAATTATAGCCATCATAGTGGGTGTTAAGTGGTCTCTCACTGTGGCTTTGATTAGTATTATACTTTAATAATATTTTAGAACTGTCTGTCAAGGTCACATGGAGTATGCTTTTTCTTTTTTTGAGACGGAGTCTGGCATACTCAGGCTGGAGTGCAGTGGCCGGATCTCAGCTCACTGCAAGCTCCGCCTCCCGGGTTCACGCCATTCTCCTGCCTCAGCCTCCCGAGTAGCTGGGACTACAGGCGCCCGCCACCTCGCCCGGCTAGTTTTTTGTATTTTTTTAGTAGAGACGGAGTTTCACCGTGTTAGCCAGGATGGTCTCGATCTCCTGACCTCGTGATCTGCCCGTCTCAGCCTCCCAAAGTGCTGGGATTACAGGCTTGAGCCACCGCGCCCAGCCAGAGTATGCTTTTAAAGGAAGTAACAAAACTCCAAGACTTTTCTTAGAACCTTTTCTCATCGTTAAAAAGATTCTTTCTTTAATTTATATTATTTTAGTTGAAAAGTAATCCCATCATTCTTAATTTATTTTTCCTTAATTTTCACAAGTTCAAAGAGGAAAAACCCATAGATGTTTGTTTTACCTACTTCAGTGTTATAAAGGGATTCCAAATTCAGCACTTCCCCTTTCAGTATTACCTTTCTGCCCCTGTAGTTTTGCATTTTCTATTGTGAAAGGTGGAGATATCTATATCTATATGTCAGTTGGCTTTATTGAGGTATAGTTTACATAGAATAAAATTCACCCATTTTAAGTGTTCAGTTTGATGACTTTTGGCAGATGTATACAGTTATGTCACCACCACCACGATTATGATATAGATATATAAGAATTATGGTATAGAACAGAACAGCATTCCCCAACCTTTTTGGCACCAGGGACTGGTTTCATGGAAGACAGTTTTTCCACAGATGGGTGGAGGGGGGATGGGAGATGGTTTCAGGACGAAACTGTTCCACCTCAGATCATCAGGCATTAGCTAGATTCTCATGAGGAGTGTGCAACCTAGAATCCCTCGTATGCACAGTTCACAATAGGGTTCGTGCCCCTATGAGAATCTAATGCTGCGCTGCTGATCTGACAGGAGATGGAGTTCAGGCGGTAATGCTCACCCTCATGCAGCTCATCTCTTGCCATGTGGCCTGGTCCCAAACAGGCCATGGACCTGGTATAGAATATGTCTGCCACCCCATGTTCGCTTGTGTCCCTTTGCTGTCTGTTCTCTCTCCCCAGGCCCAGCCTTTGGCAACTACTGATGTGCTTTTTGTCACTGCAGTTTTGCCTTTTCCAGAATTTCATAGAAATGGAATCAATACAGTATGTAGTCTTTTGTGTTTTTTCTCAATCTCAGAATCTCCTTCTGAGATTCATCCATGTTGTTTTGAGTGTCAGTAGTTTGTTCCTCTTTATTGCTGAAAAGGGTTCCATTGGCATGGGTGTACAGACTTTTCCATTCCCTAGTTAATGACCATATGGGTTGTTTCCAGTTTTTGCCTGTTAAGCAGAGAGCTGCTATGAAAGTTCATATAAGTTTTTTTTTTTTTTTTTTTTGGTATAGAATATGCTTTTATTTCTCTTGGGTAAATACCTAGGAATGAGACTGGTGGAATGTTTATTTACCAGTGTAAATTTGTCTTTATAAGAAACTGCCAACCTGTTTTCTAAAGTGGCTATACCATTTTTGCGTTTCCACCAGCAGTTGCTCCACATCTTATCAGTACCAGGTATTATCATCTGTTTTTTTTTTTTGAGATGGAGTTTCACTCTTGTTGCCCAGGCTGAAGTGCAATGGCACAATCTCGGCTCATTGCAACCTCTGCCTCCCGGGTTCAAGCCATTCTCCTCCCTCAACCTCCCAAGTAGCTGAGATTACAGGCGCATGCCACCATGCCCAGCTAATTTTCGTATTTTTAGCAGAGATGGGGTTTCGCCATGTTGGTCAGGCTTGTCTCGAACTCCTAACCTCAGGTGATCCACCCACCTCAGCCTCCCGAAGTGCTGGGATTACAGGCATGAGCCACCATGCCCAGCTATCATTTTAAAAATTTTGGCCATACTAGTGGATGTGTAGGAGTTTCTCATTGTGGTTTTAATTTGCATTTCTCTAATGACTAATGAGATTGAACATATTTTTGTGTGCTCATTTGCCAATTTTTTTTATATATTTAGGCCCTTTTTTTTATATATATATAGGCCCTTTTTTTTATATATACAGGCCCTTTTTTTTTTTTTTTTTTTTGAGATGGAGTCTCGGTCTGTTTCCCAAGCTGGAGCGCAGTGGCATGATCTTGGCTCACTGCAACCTCCGCCTCCCGGGTTCAAGCAATTCTTTTGCCTTAGCCTCCTGAGCAGCTGGGATTACAGGCGTGCACCACCATGCCTGGCTAATTTTTGTATTTTTAATGGAGACGGGGTGTTGCCATGTTGGCCAGGCTCTTCTTGAACTCCTGACCTTAGGTGATCCACCTGCCTTGGCTTCCCAAAATGCTGGGATTACAGGCGTGAGCCACTGCGCCCAGTCAGCTATTTTCATATATATATATATTCTGTGATGAAATGTCTGTTCAAACCTTTTGTCGATTTAAAAAATTGTTTTTTTTTGTCTTGAGTTTCAGGAATTCTTTGTATATTCTGGATACAAGTTATATATCAACTATATGCCTTCTAAACGTATTCTCCCTGTGACTTACATTTTCATTTTCTTATCAGTGTTTTACACAAACATTTATATACAAAAAATGTGGAAATCTATTGTATCCTTCTATACTAACAATGAATAACTAGAAATCAAAACTTAAAAAATCAAGACTGTTTGCAATAGTTTAAAAATATGAACTACTTGGCCGGGCGCGGTGGCTCAAGCCTGTAATCCCAGCACTTTGGGAGGCCGAGACGGGCGGATCACGAGGTCAGGAGATCGAGACCATCCTGGCTAACACGGTGAAACCCCGTCTCTACTAAAAAATACAAAAAAATAGCCGGGCGAGGTGGCGGGCGCCTGTAGTCCCAGCTACTCGGGAGGCTGAGGCAGGAGAATGGCGTGAACCCGGGAGGCGGAGCTTGCAGTGAGCTGAGATCCGGCCACTGCACTCCAGCCTGGGCGACAGAGCCAGACTCCGTCTCAAAAAAAAAAAAAAAAAAAAAATGAACTACTTGAAGATAAATTTCAGAAACCATTTGGAAGACCAGTACATTGAAAACTACAAAACATTACTGAGACAAATTAAAGAAGACCTAAATAAATGGAGAGATAAAATATTTTTGTGTATTGGAAGACCCATATCTTTCCTTTTTTTTTTCCTTTGTGACAGGGCCTTACTCTGTCATCCAGGCTGGAGTGTAGGGGTGTGATCTTGGCTCACTGTGACCTCTGCCTCCTGGGCTCCAGTGATCCTCCCACCTCAGCCTCTGGAGTAGCTGGGACTACAGGCACTATCACAGATTTTTTTTTTTTTTTGAGACGGAGTCTTGCTCTGTTGCCCAGGCTAGAGTGCAGTCGCGTGGTCTCAGCTCACCGCAACCTCCGCCTCCCGGGTTCAAGTGATTCTCCTGCCTCAGCCTCCCGAGTAGCTGGGATTACAGGTGCCTGCCACCATGCCCGGCTGATTTTTTATGTTTTTAGTAGAAACGGGGTTTCACCATGTTGGCCAGGCTGGTCTCGAATTTCTGACCCTGTGATCTGCCTGCCTCGGCCTCCCAAAGTGCTAATATTACAGGCGTGAGCCACCACCCAGCCACGTCTGGCTAATTTTTGTATTTTTTGTAGAGATGGGGGTTTTGGGGTTTTGCCATATTGGGGGTTTTGCCATATTGCCCAGGCTGGTCTTGGACTCCTGTACTCAAGCCATCCTCTTGCCCTGGCCTGCCAAAATGCTGGTTTACAGGCATGAACCACCTGGTGCCCAGTCTAGGAAGACTCATATCATGAAGATGTAAATTTTCTCCGTTAAGCTATAGATGTAATGCAATCCCGATCGAAACCCAGGTAGTATTTTTCAGAAAATATCAAGCTGATTTCAAATGTATATTGAAATGTAAAGGACCTAGAATAACCAAAACAATATTAAAAAGAAGACCAGAATCAAACTTATGTTATGACTTTATAAACGTACAGTAGTCAGGTCAGTGTGATTATTGGTATAAGGATAGATATATAGATCACTGGAATCAAATAGACAAATTTGCCAAGGCAATTTAATGGGAGAAAAGGTAGTCTTTATAACAAGTGATGTTGAAACAATTCACATAAAAATATCAACCTTGATACTTACCTCATGCTGTACAAAAATTAACTTGAAATGGGTAACTGACCAAATGTAAGAGCTTAAATCATAAAATGTGTAGAGGAAAACGGGTTTTTGTGATTTTAGGTGGGGCAAAGGTTTCTTGGAGTAAAAAAAGCTTGACCTATAAAAGGAAAAAAATTGACTTTTATCAGAAAGAAAAAGTTTGCCCATAAGTATTTATTTTTAATGGGATGAGGACAAATTGAAGTGTCTACAAAGGGGTGGAATGATGAGTGATACTTGTGTTAAAGAGTTATTAACAGATTTTGTTGTCTGTTTGGATTTTAATACATATCACTACCTTCTACCTTTGGAGGTAGAAATCTAGAAGTCATAATGAATGTTCTTTGCATACAACTCCTGTGGGTTTACCCATTAATTTGTACTTTTTTCATTTCTACTCAAGAAAATATATTTGAATGAAATCATTGTGAATGCCTTATACTTTACAGAAGTAAATACAAACTCAGGCTGTACACCTGTGTTCCAGGTCTTACTCCTGCCACTTAGTAATCATATGACGCTCTACAAGTCACTAAACTTCTTTAAGCCTCTATTTTCTCATCTTTAAAATCAAAATAATGTTAAGACTTTCCTCATGGAGTTTTCAGGATGAAATGAGACAATCCATTTAAAATAGCATAATGCCGGATTTGTAGTTAAATTTAGAGGCAGCCAAAAGCTACCTCCCTACATAGTGAACTATAACCTAATTTAATATATAAACTACCTGCAACCTAACCTGAGAGTATACTCCTGTAACAAGTAGCTGAGTCTCAGTCAAGCATAGCAGCCAAATTTTCAACCAATCATATAGGCTGAATATTGCCAAAGCATGTTCAAATAAGGCAAACACCTGAACTGCAGCCCATCAGGCTACTTCTGTATGTCATTTGTTTCTCTGGCCGTAAATATAGCCTACATGTATTGGGGGATGGAGCATTCTGAACTGCATTTGATACTGAATGCTAACTGGTTCATTAATCTCTCTATTTTTTTGAGACAGGGACTTGCTTAGTCACCCAGGGTGGAGTGCAATGACATGGCTCACTGCAGCCTGGACCTCCTGGGCTTGAGTGATGCTTCTGCCTCAGGCTGCTCCCTCCCTCACCTTTCCCAGTAGCTGGGACCACAGTTTTTTTTTCTTATTATTTGTAATGGGGGTTGGGGGTGGGGGCTCCCTGTGCTGCCCAGGCTGGTCTCAAACTTCTGGGCTCAAGCAATCCTCCAGTCTCCGCCTCTGCCTCCCAGAGTGCTGGAATTACAGGGGTGAGCCACCGCACCTGGCAAATCTGTTTTTTGTTCAATTAAGTCATTAAATTTAACTTGTCTCAGGTTTTTCATTTAACAATATGAACAAAATTGTGTATTTTTTTTTTCTTTTTATGCCTTGGTACTTCAAGTAGTTATTAGTATCTGTGATACAGTAAGAAATATTGTATATATTTCTTAACATATGTGTATATTTCTTCTGTATATATATAATTACCGTGATATGGTAAGAAATATATATATTCCTTATATATATAGCTGGGACCACAGATGCGTACCACCATGCCTGGCTAATTTTTTGACTTTTTTGTAGAGACAGGATTTGGCTATGTTGTGCAGGCTAGTCTCTGCTGGGCGAGGTGTCAGAACCCCAGCAGTGGAGAGTGGTTGGCTCACTGGTTGTAAAAGAATTTACTGACAGCAGTATAGGTTTAGAAAGGAAAGTTTTATTAGATAGAATGCTGCAGCAGAGTGCAGTACAGTGCTTCATTCAGCAAGAGAGGACTGTGTTGCGGTGGATTTTCCTTAGGGGTATTTATGGACTTTAAAGCAGAGCCTTAGGGTAATTTGGATCCTATTAGTTATGTAGGCCATGATAAATTATTACATTTGTAGACTTTGGGTGCCTTGATGTCAGCAAGGGTTGCAAAATGAGTTTTGACATGCATGCATCCTGGAGATGTATAGAAATTCTAGTTATGTATACATTTTTGGGAAAGAAGCCTGGTACCAGACGCTGGCTTTATATAATAGAGAAGTCTAATTACTTTTTGATTTTTCAGATAAGGAGTTTTTGTCTCCAGATGGTCTGCTTGATTGCCACGAGGTGATCATTGTATTCTTCTGTGTCGAACTCCCAGGCTCAAGCGATCCACCTGCTTTGGCCTCCCTAAGTACTGACTGGGATTATAGGAATGAGCCACTGTACCTGGCTGGTACTTTTATCTGAAATTGAGAATACAGGAAAAGGAACAGGTTTTGGGGAGGAAATTAATGAGTATGATTCTCAGATGATGACAGGTAATCTGGTGTACATATCCTTTTAAAATTATTGATATGAAATTTACGTAACAAAATCAACCATTTTAAAGTGAACAATTCAGTGGCATTTAGTACTGGCAGATCTGTTTTTCACAATACAACTGCCACCTCTATCTAGTTGCAAAACCCGTCTGTTACTTTAGATTTAAACCTCTTATCCATTAAGCCCTTTCTCCCCACTCCCCTTCCATGCAATTTGCATTTTGTCTCTATGGAGTTCTCTATTCTGGATATTTTATATAAATAGTATTATACATATGTGACCTTCTGTATCTGGTTTATTTCATTTAGCATAATGTTTGGATGTTCATCCACATTCTAGCATATATTGGTACTTTATTCCTTTTTTTGGTTGAATAATATCTCATTGTATGTGTCCAACACAACTTTTTATCCATTGATGGACACTGGGCTGTTTCCACCTTTTGGATACTGTGAATAGTGCTGCTATGAACTATACATGTACTTGTGTACTTGTCTTCAATTCTATGGGGGATATACCTGAGGTGGAATCGCAAAGAAATATGGTAATTTAACTTTTTGAGGAATTACCAAACTTCTCCGTAATAGCTTTCCATTTTACAGTTCCTCTAGCAGTGTACCGAAGGTTTCAATTTCTCTATATCTTTGTCAACTTGTTATATTCCATTTAAAAAATTATTGTTTAATTATACTATCCTGGTGAGTATGAAGTGGTACTTCATTGTGGTTTTGATTTGTAGTTCTGTGATGACTAATGATGTTGAGCATCTTTTCGTGTGTTTTTTGACCATTTATATATCTTCTTTGGAAAAATGTCTGTACAAGTCTTTTGCCCATTTGTAATTGAATTTTTGTTGTTGTTGAGTTTTAAGTTTGTTATATATTCTGGATATTAGACCCTTAGTTTTATGATTTCCAAATATTTTCTCCCATTCTTGTTATCTTTTTAGTTTGTTGATAATGTCCTTTGAAGTTTAAAAATGCCCTTGATGAAGTCCAACTTATCTGTGTTTTTCTGTTGCTGCTTATGCTTTTGGTTTCATATCTAAGAATCCTTTGCCAGCTCCAAGGTCATGATTTATTTCTAGGTTTTTTTCTATGAATTTTATGGTTTTACCTCTTAAAGAGATTTACTTCATTGACCCATTTTGAGTCAGTTTTTATATTCAGTGTGAGGTAAGAGTTTATTTTTTTGCATGTGGATATCTACTTTTTAGGTATCCTTTCAAGAGTTATATGTCCAGAGTAAAGCATAGCAGTTTAGGGCTATAGATGTGGACTTGGAAGCTGTGGATTAAATCACCATGGGAGAGAGTACGGAGAAAAGGAATGTAGGGGAGCATGAAAAAATTACATGTGAAAGGATAGATAATGTTAGTGAAGTATTCAACTTGGTTAAGAACTGTAGGAGTTTAGATAAAGTGCATTCACTTGAGAATTGCTGTCCTTTTCACTCTTGGTTTTTCTTTTTGTAAGAAGAACTTGTTTCTAATGCCATCTAGTGTCTTTTCAAAGGTATACGAGTAATGTTAAGAGGTTTTAAAATAAAAGTTGTGAAATTTCATGAAACTTGAGCAGTATATTAGCGGTCTTAGCTTACTCTCAAGAGCATCCTTAAGAGAGAAGTAAAAGAATGCATTAATTACTTTGAACAAATTCAGAGCTGAATTTCATCTTGAATTGTTAAGCATTTTTTATCCTCTCTTTTGTGTTAATTTGTAAAGAATTTAGGATACCTTAAAAATAGTGATGTCTAAATTTTTTTTTCTTATCTTGAATTTGTCTTACAAAAATTATAGACAGCCTTACTTTTTTGTTTTGGTTTTTGTTTTTGAGACAGGGTCTTGCTCTGTCACCCAGGCTGGAGTGCAGTGGTGCAGCCTTGGCTCACCGCAGCGTTAACTTCCTAGGCTGAAGTGATTCTCCTGCCTCAGCCTCCTGAGTAGCTGGGACTACAGGCGTGGGCCACCATACCTGGCTAATTTTTATTTTTATTTGCTTATTTTAAAACTTTTATTTATTTATTTATTTATTTGAGATGGAGTTTCACTCTTGTTGCCCAAGTTGGAGGGCAATGACGCAATCTTGGCTCACTACAACCTCCGACTCCCGGGTCAAGTGATTCTCCTGCCTCAGTTTCCTGAGTAGCTGGGATTACAGGTGCCTGCCACCACGCCCAGCTAATTTTTAGTATTTTTAGTAGAGATGGTGTTTCACCATGTTGGTCAGGCTGGTCCCAAACTCCTGGCCTCAAGTGATCCACCCGCCTCAGTCTCCCAAAGTGCTGGAATTATAGATGTGAGCCACTGCTCCCAGCTTAATTTTTATTTTTAAACTTTTTGTAGAGATGGGACTTTACAGTGTTTGCCAGTTTGGTCTTAAGCCCCTGGACTCAGGCAATCCTCCTGCCTCGGACTTCAAACTGTCGGGATTACAGTTGTGAGCCACTGCACCTGCCAAACCTCTAAAATTTTAAAAGGCATTTAAAATAAAAAAAATTTTTAGATAAATTGGTTGGTTGATTGGTGTGTTAGTCCATTTTCTGCTGCTATGACAGAATACTCGAAACTGGGTAATTTATAAGGAACCAAGATTTATTTCTTAGAGTTCTAGGGGCTCAGAGGCCCAAGATCAAGGTACCAGCATCTGGTGAGGGCTTTCTTGCTGTTTCCTCACATGGCAGAAAGTGGAAGGGCAGTAGAGAAGAAATCCATTCCTGCAAGCACTTTTTATAGTGACGTTAATCCATTCATGAGAACAGAGCTTTCACGACCTAAACACCTCTCAAAAGGCCCAACCTCCCACCACTGTCGCATTGGGAATTACATTTCCAGCACGTGGATTTTGGGGAACATTCATACCATAGCAGTTGAGGTTACAGAAAGAGCTCTTACTGAATTTGTTGATGGTTAGAATACATGGGAGAATGTTTATGCAAGTGTTTGGTAAGGTGTCATGTATGTCAAGGAGAATGGCATTATTAAACCACCAGTAAAAAGTTATAAGTACAGGTTTTGTTTTTACTCTTGTACAAAAATTGTCAGAGCTAGTCTTTTTGTTTTTTTCCTTTTCCTTTTTTGAAATTGCAGAAATAAATTTTATTTTTAATTTTCAGAGGTTAAAAAAAGTTATGATACTTTAAATTGTTAACAAGACTTAGTTGATATCCAATTAACCTAATACAGCATTCATGTTTTTATTATTTTCTTGAAAAGACTCAAATACACCTGCATTGTGCTCTTTTAAAAACATATTAAGGATACTTGCATTTAACAAGTTTTTTGAGGGAGAACATTGTACAACATTCATGTTTTTCATGATACTGAAAATACTGAATTGTATGTCAATTTAATTTGTCTCTTAGAGGAAATAGTAACATAATTAAAATCACTGGTTCTCTAATCTTTAGTTCTCTCTCCACAAGTAAAACCTATCACTTTTCACAATAAAAAAACAAAAAATAATATACAGTTAAAAGGAGCTAAACTGAAATTCTTTATCCTCTTTTTCTTTTTTTGAGATGGAGTCTCACTCCGTTGCCCAGGCTGGAGTGCAGTGGTGTGATCTGGCTCACTGCAAGCTCCGCCTCTCAGGTTCACACCATTCTCCCACCTCAGCCTCCTGAGTAGCTGGGACTACAGGCGCCCCCTCACCATGCCTGGCTAAGTTTTTGTA
This sequence comes from Macaca fascicularis, assembly GCF_037993035.2. Taxonomy (NCBI): domain Eukaryota; kingdom Metazoa; phylum Chordata; class Mammalia; order Primates; family Cercopithecidae; genus Macaca; species Macaca fascicularis. The sequence goes on along the minus strand of NC_088375.1, from coordinate 188,861,914 downwards.
TTTTTAGTAGAGATGGGGTTTCACTGTGTTAGCCAGGATGGTCTTGATCTCCTGACCTCGTGATCTGCCCACCTTGGCCTCCTAAAGTGCTGGGATTACAGGCATGAGCCACCAAGTCCAGCCTGTTTATCCCCATTTCAAAAGATAAATTAATTGTGGGAGATAATAACAATCATCACGGATTTTTTTTTAACCATTTAACTCTGGTTCAAAAGATAAATAATAGTCTATAATCCACCAGTGTATACAAATTTCTTATCACATTTTCCCTTATGTTGTAAAGAAAGGAAAATAGGTTTAATGTTTAAAAGAAGGATTAATTTGACATTATTACTGAAAGACAATTTTGCTATTATCACAGCCCAAAAAGTACCCACAGGAATCTTTTAGGAAACAGGTTACTGTCCATTTCACAAAATGTGAAATTAGGTGATTGTAAATATACAAGAAAAACAAAACATTTTCTGTCCTTAGTTATATGGCTCCCTCCCGGCCTGAAATTCAGATGAAAAAGATTAAACAACTTTTGCAGATCATATCTATCTATTTTAGCAACTTAATGTAAATGAAAAGCAATCTTCATTTTAAAGTAAATGTCATAGGCCGGGTGTGGTGGGTCACGCCTGTAATTCCAGCACTTTGGGAGTCTGAGGCGGGTGAATCACGAGGTCAGAAGTTCAAGACCAGCCTGGCCAACATGGTGAAATGCTGTCTCTACTAAAAAAACACAAAACAAATTAGTTGGGTGTGGTGGTGGGTGCCTGTAATCCCAGCAACCTGGGAGGCTTAGGCAGGAGAATTGCTTGAACCTGGCAGGTGGAGGTTGCAGTGAGTCGAGATGTTACCACTGCACTCCAGCCCAGGTGACAGTGCAAGACTCCGTCTTTTAAAAAAAAAAAATCTTAACACCATTTTTGAAACTGCAAATGAAACTCTCATCGTATAAGAGAATGCCAACATCAAATTCTTGTATCTTGATGATTATGTACCATAATCAATGAATGCAATTTGAAGCTCTCAAATTATTCATTTTGAATTCAAGTGAAGACCGTTAGGCTACTGCAGTCATTTCCTCATCTGAGTCATTTGATTCATCGTTTAGTTCCAATTCCCCTAAATCTTGGTCTACAATTATAATAGTTTTCCTCTTGCACTTCTTGGAAATTGCGTCAGTGTAGATTTTTCTCATTTTAATGTTTGGCAGTTTCTTCAGATCAAAGTCTCATTCCCTAAATGTTTTCAGATTACTTGCATTTAGAATGTCTGGATTCTCAAGGCCATATCCTTCATACTGCTGTCCCTCCCGCTCCATTGTCTGCTTGATGATGGTGTCCTGGGAACAGTGCCGCCTCCCCTGCCTGTTGCTCAATCTGCTCCAGCTCACTGCTAAATTTATTTAAGTACCTTTCAGTTAGTTCACAGGCATCTTTGTTTGAATATCTTTTTTTGGGGGGGATCAAGATGATTTTGAAACCATTGCAGTTTTTCACCAATAAGATTGAAACACAAGGCCTTTTCATTCTTCAATTTTTCCTTTTTTTCTTGTTTGTGGGCCTTTGTCATAATTTGAACTGCTTTTCTACTATATGGATGAATGACTTTTTTTTTTCCCGTCCTGCACTTTTTCCCTTTGGTGCTTTAGGCATGGTGACGTCCTTGCGGCCACGGAGGAGCTCCGCACCCTAGACCCAGGCAGTCTCACCAACCACAAGAGCAGCAGCTCACATGAGTACCCGGGCCAAATCCCATGTTGGGCCTCCCTTTCTCTTTTTTTTTTTAAGATGAAGTTTTGCCATATTGCCCAGGCTGGTCTCGAACTCCTGGGTTCAAGCCATCTCCCCACCTCAGCTTCCCAAAGGGTGTGAGCCACCATGCCCGGCCAGTACTAGTCTTTTAATTAGGCCATTATTGTCATGTGTTGCTTTGCACTGGTATATTTATAGTGCTGAGCAAAGATTGAAAAGGAGTGCTACTGGTACATTCTATCATGCAGACAATATAATTATTAGTGCTAATTAGTTGCAATAGAGAACTAGTATTTACTAGACCCTATTCCTAGTTTAACGTATGTTCTTCTTTATTTTCTCAGGAACATTGAGTGAGTTGTCATTCTTCATTTTTGCGATATGTCTTATCTATAGAATGTATAGGGAACAAGGCTGGTTTCAGCATGTGTAGACTGGTGGCCTTAAGAGATAGGAATGTTAAGAAATAGTAGTAGTGTGCAATAAACCATTAATATAGCAGTCTTAGAAGGGCTATCCTTAGAAGGGCTTGTGCGGAAGGTCGACTCTTGGCTGGTATCTGGAAACTTGAATGGTAAATAGTTTCCTACAATGATCAAAATTTCCTTGAATGATAAGAATGACTTACTGTGCAAACAATGTGATTTATGCTGAACATTTACCTTCCTTCTGGGAGTCTGAAATTTTGGTATGTAATAGGCAAGAGGGTGCCTGTGTGAGCAGCTCCATTAAAAACTTTGAATGGCTGGGCGCAGTGGCTCACACCTGTAATCCCAGCACTTTGGGAGGCCGAGGTGGGCGGATCATGAGGTCAGGAGATCAAGACCATCCTGGCAAACACGGTGAAACCCTGTCCCTACTAAAAAAAATACAAAAAAATTAGCCAGGCATGGTGGCAGGTGCCTGTAGTCCCAGCTACTCGGGAGGCTGAGGCAGGAGAATGGCATGAACCCAGGAGGTGGAGCTTGCAGCGAGCCAAGATCGTGCCACTGCACTCCAGCCTGGGTGACAGAGCAAGACTCCGTCTCAAAAAGAAAAAAAAAAACAAAACAAAACTTTGAACACTGAGTCTTTGTTGAGCTTTCCCAGTAGACAACATTTCATGGATATAGTTACCAGGCGTTGCTAGAAGAAATAAGTGTGTCTTATGTGGCTTCACTGGGAGCGAACTCTGAGAAGCTTGTGCTTGGTCTTTTCCAGACTTTGCCTCATGTACCTTTTCCATATGCTGATTATATGCAGGGTCCTGTGAGTACTCCTGGAGGATCGTGGAACCTGGGGGTGGTCTTGGTGACCCTTGACACAGTAGTCTTCGAAGGATTTATGAAAATAGTTTAGGGTATAGCCAGAGTAATCAGGCAAGAAAAAGAAATAAAGGGCATTCACGTAGGAAGAGAGGAGGTCAGATTATCCCTGTTTGCAGATGACATGATTTTATATGTAGAAAACCCCATCATCTTGGCCCAAAAGCTCCTTCAGCTGATAAACAAATTCAGCAAAGTTTCAGGACACCAAATTAACATACAAAAAATCACTAGCGTTCCTATCCACCAACAGCCAAGCTGGGAGCCGAATCAGGAAGGCAGTCCCATTCACGATTACCACAAAAAGAATACAATACCTAGGAATATAGCTAACCAGGGAGGTGCAAGATTGCTACAATGAGAATTACAAAACTCTGCTCAAGGAAATCAGAGAAGACACAAACAAATGAAAAAACATACCATGCTCATGGATAGGAAGACTCAATGTCATTAAAATGGCCATACTGCCGAAGCAGTTTACGGATTCAATGCTATTCCTATCAAACTACCAAGAACATTCTTCACAGAACTAGAAAAAATGATTTTAAAATTCATATGGAACGAAAAAAGAGCTTGAATAGCCAAGGCAGTCCTAGGCAAAGAGAACAAAATTGGGGACCTCACGTTACCCGACTTCAAGCTGTACTGCAGGGCTACAGTAACCAAACAGCATGTTAACTGGTACAAAAGGCACATAGATTGATGGAACTTTATTTCTGGGAGAAATAAAGCTGCACACCTACGACCATGTGATCTGTAACAAAACTGACAAAAACGAGAAATGGGGAAAAGACTCCCTATTCAAGAAGTGATGCTGCGATGACTGGCTAGCCATATGCAGAAGATTAAAACTGGACCCACTCGTTTTTTTGTTTTTTTTTGAGACGGAGTCTCGCTCTGTAGCCCAGGCTAGAGTGCAGTGGTACGATATTGGCTCACTGCAAGCTCTGCCTGCCGGGTTCACGCTACTCTCTTGCCTCAGCCTCCTAAGTAGCTGGGACTACAGGCTCCTGCCACCATGCCCGGCTAATTTTTTGTGTTTTTTTTTTTTTTTTTTTTTTTTTTTGAGACGGAGTCTCACGCTGTTGCCCAGGCTGGAGTGCAGTGGCGCGATCTTGGCTCACTGCAAGCTCCGCCTCCCGGGTTCCCGCCATTCTCCTGCCTCAGCCTCCTGAGTAGCTGGGACTACAGGCGCCCGCCACCGCGCCCGGCTAATTTTTTGTATTTTTAGTAGAGACGGGGTTTCACTGTGGTCTCGATCTCCTGACCTTGTGATCCGCCCGCCTCGGCCTCCCAAAGTGCTGGGATTACAGGCTTGAGCCACCGCGCCCGGCCATTTTTTGTGTTTTTAATAGAGACGGGGTTTCACCGTGTTGGCCAGGATGGTCTTGATCTCCTGACCTTATGATCCTCCCGCCTCTGCTTCCCAATAAAGCTGGACCCCTTCTTTACACCATATACAAAAATCCACTCAAGATGGATTAAAGACTTAAATGTAAAACCCAAAACTAAAAACCCTGGAGGACAACCTAGGCAATACCATCCTGGACATAGGAATGGGCAAAATGTTCATACAAAGACACCAAAAGCAATCTCAATAAAAGCAAAAATTGGCAAGTGCGATCTAATTAAACTTAAGAGCTACAACAAAAGAAATGATAAGCAGAGTAAACAGACAGTCCATAGAATGGGAGAAAATGTTTGCAAATTGTGCATCTGTCAAAGGTCTAATATCCAGCATCTATAAGGAACTTAAACAAATTTACAAGAGAAAAACAACCCCATTAAAAAGTGGGCAAAGGACATGAACAGACACTTTTCTTTTTTTCTTTTTTCTTTTTTTTTTTGAGACAGAGTCTCACTCTGTCTCCAGGCTGGAGTGCAGTGGCGTGATCTTGGCTCACTGCAACCTCTACCTCCTGGGTTCAAGCTGTTCTGCCTCAGCCTCTTGAGTAGCTGGGACTACAGGCGCGTGCCACCATGCCCAGCTCATTTTTGTATTTTTGGTAGAGACAGGATTTCACCATGTTGGCCGGGATGGTCTCAATCTCTTGACCTTGTGATCCACCTGCCTTGGCCTCCCAAAGTGCTGGAATTACAGGCGTGAGCCACTGCACCCGGCTGAACAGACGCTTTTCAAAAGAAGGCATACATATGGCCAACAAGCATATGAAGAAAAGCTCAATATCACTGAGCATTAGAAGAATACAAATCAAAACCACAGTGAGATACCATCTCACACCAGTCAGAATGGCTCTTGTTAAAAGGTGAAAAAAAAACCCAAAAAAACCCAGATGTTACCAAGGTGGCAATGAAAAGGGAACATTTATACACTATTGGGAGTGTAAATTAGTTCAACCATTGTGGAAAGCAGTGTAGGGATTCCTCAGAGAGCTAAAAGCAGAACTGCCATTTTACCCAGCAATCCCTTTACTTGGTGTATACCCAGAGGAATGTAAATTATTCAGCTATAAAGACATGTGCACGTGAATGTTCATTGCAGCACTATTCACAGTAGCAAAGACATGGAATCAGCCTAAATGCATATCAGTGACAGATTGGATAAAGAAAATTTGGTTCATATACACCACGGAATACTATGCAGCCATGAAAAAGAAACGAGATTATTTCTTGTTTAGGACTATGGATGGAGCTGGAGGCTACTATCCTAAGCAAACTAACACAGGAACAGAAAACCAAATACCACATATTCTCACTTACAAATGGGAGTCGAATGATGAGAACTCATGAACACAAAGAAGGGAATAATAAACATTGGGGTCTACTGGAGAGTGGGAGGAGAGAGTGCTGCAGAAAAAATAAGTATCGCTACTAGGCCATTGACATATATAACAGACCTTTACATGTACCCACCCCCCAACCCTGAATCTAAAATGAAAAAAAAAGATTAAAGGTAATCTCTTCAGATTTACATTAATGGTAGGGGTTGAAAGTTGTTTAGTGTGTAATGACTTAAGGTCTTTTCATAGCATCTGAGACAGCCATCGTTTCCTCTGTTACTATTTGTCCTGGAATTGGCATTGCTTGCTTTGTACCTTTAGGATGGTGTGATGGTTAATACTGAGTGTCAACTTGATTGGATTGAAGGATGCAAAGTATTGACCCTGGGTGTGTCTGTGAAGTTGTTGTCAAAGGAGATTAACATTTGAGTCAGTGGGCTGGGAAAGGCAGACCCCCCCCTTAATCTGGGTGACCACCATCTAATCAGCTGCTGCCAGCACAGCTAGAGAATATAAAGCAGGCAGAAAAATGTGAAAAGGTTAGACTGGCCTAGCCACCCAGCCTACATTTTTCTCCCATGCTGGATGCTTCCTGCCCTCAAATATTGGACTCCAAGTTCTTCAGTTTGGGACTTGGACTGGCTCTCCTTGCTCCTCAGCTTGCAGACAGCTTATTGTGGGACCTTGTGACCATGTGAGTTAATACTTAAAAAACTCCTCTTTGTATATATGTATCTATCCTATTAGTTCTGTCCCTCTAGGGAATCCTGGCTAATACAGATGGTATTGCTTCTGCCATGTCCCCTTCATGTACTTTATGGTTTGTAAAGGAGATTGAAAGAGCAGCACTCTGTTTTCTTGGCCTGTTAACTCTTTGTATCGGGTCTTATGTTCCTCGTTTTCATTATTTTTATACAGTTAATATTATATGTGTGCCCACTATTTTAAAGTATTATACTGGGGACTGTACGTGATAAAAAAGAATAAGATACATACCTCATAAGCTGCTTCATCTGGGCCTGTTTCTTCTTTTTTTCCTGTACTTTGCCTAAGCTTAGTAAGTCTTCTTCTGCTTTTTTTTTTTTCATTTTCTGCCTCAGGATTTCCTGACTGATATTTTATATTTGTGAATACAGTTAACAGTTTAGGCACTAACAAACTCTCTTAGAATGTTCATCTTATTTCCCATATTTGCAAAATTGTTTTACCCTATATAATGACATCTTTTGGAGCATATACTGTGGTGTGTGTGTGAGAGAGAGAGAACAGAGAGCAATCACAGTTTGTTACTATGTTTAATGAGAGAGAGAATTTTAGGAAGAATTGTGAGTTAAGATATTCTGTCATTGTTTAACATATGGATTGTATATATAATAAATGGTTTATTAATAATGCAAACTCTGATACGCTAAACTGAATTTATTGTAGTTCATTTGGTTCTGCGATCCACTTGAAACTAATTTGCAAATTTTCAGCATAAATTGCTTATTACACAGAAACATTTGTCTGTTGCAGGACTTGGGAAATAATCTTGCAAGAATGTTGTAAAGTTAAAGGTAAATTGACCAAGGATAGTACCAATTCTTTGGCAGAGAGATACAAAAGGGGGATAACATCAATATAATTGTAATCTTGAGGATAATATTGTTTAGGTAGACCTTTAAATTGAGGCCATGGCATGTCTGGGCTGTTGGGTCCCTTTCTAAATCTCATCTGGTTTAAGTTAGTAATAAGATATACTATATCCATATGTTGTCTAGATTTTTATTCATTCAGCAGACATATTTCTAGTTCTCATGGGGTATCAGGAATTGTGGTGAATGCAGGAGAAATTCAGATATGATATATAAGACATTGTTCTTGCTCTTAGGGAACTACTTAACTAGTAATCGTATGATTGCCATAATAGAGAACTGTGTGAGGCATGGTTTGATCACAACAGCGGTGATCAGTTCTGGATGTGGGTGGGATTTAAAAGCTTAATAATGATAATGCTTGAGTTGAGTTTTAAAGAATGATTAGAAGTGAACAGGCATATCAGGAGTGTCTGTGAAGGAATAAATTTTTCTAGGGAATGAAGGAAAGCTTCATGGAAGAGGTAGCATTTGAGCTGGACTCTAAAGGATAGGGAAGATTTAGACAGTGAAAGATTGAGCCTGGGGAGGGACTGGGCCTTTCTGGAGTAGAGAACATGCTGTAAAGGTATGGTTGTTTAAAATCTGTGAAATGACAAGTAGTTTATTTAGGCTGGAGTATGGAATTTATTTATTCATACTATATGGCAGTCATTGTGCCTAGTGCTGGCTGCATCTTAGTAAACAAAACAGACATGGTCCCTGTCTTCATGGAGCCTCAGGGAAGGAGTGGAATGGTAGCTTGTGAATAGTAGGTTGAGTAGATAGGATTAAATAGTGAAGGAGTTTGAATATTAAGTGGAGGCATTAGGACTTAATTTTTAGGTAGCGAGGAGCACTGGAGGATTATTGAAATGGTTGCAAATGTTTGACTATGGCACTGAAGAGAGAGTAGAGTGAAGGGGATCTTGTTTAGAGGTGATAGCTGGAGTTAAAGGATAGTGTGCCGATATAATAAATAAGTAGGTCGGTGAGAAGAGAGATCAGTGTCTGTTAAGTGGTCAGAGAATTTTTTTTTTTTTCCGAGATGGAGTCTCACTTGCCCAGGCTGGAGTGCAGTAGCACGAACTTGGCTCACTGCAAGCTCTGCCTCCCGGGTTCATGCCCTTCTTCTGCCTCAGCCTCCAGAGTAGCTGGGACTACAGGCGGCTGCCACCATGCCGGCTAATTTTTTTGTATTTTTTTTAGTAGAGATGGGGTTTCACTGTGTTAGCCAGGATGGTCTTGATCTCCTGACCTCGTGATCCCCCGCCTCGGCCTCCCAAAGTGCTGGGATTTCAGGCGTGAGCTACTGCGCCCGGCCTAGAGAATATTTTTTGATTGAATGAGGGCTTTTGTGTCTGCTCGTGTTCTTTACTCTCTGGGTACCTTTCTTGCTTTTCTCATCAATTGTCTCTTTCACTTTCTTCCATTTTATTTACCCACCCTTATTCTGTCCCTTTTTCCTAATTGGCTCATTCATGAAATTTGTTTTATTTTATTTATTTTTTTTGAGACGGAGTTTCGCTCTTGTTGCTCAGGCTGCAGTCCAGTGTCACAATCTCGACTCACCGTAACCTTCTTCTCCCGGGTTCAAGCAATTCTCCTGCCTCAGCCTCCCGAGTAGCTGGGATTACAGACATGTGCCAACACACCCAACTAATTTTGTATTTTTAGTAGAGATAGGGTTTCTCCATGTTGGTCAGGCTGGTCTCCAACTCCCGACCTCGGATGATTCGCCCGTCTTGGCTTCCCAAAGTGCTGGGATTATAGGCATGAGCCACCATGCCCAGCCTATGAAATATATTTTAGATTATTTTCTGGAACTAATTATCTAATAGTTATCTTTTGCTTAGGAAACTCTAATGACTCTTATACTTATTATTACAAAGACTTGATATATCTTAGAGAATGATTCCGTTAACCAAAAAACAAGAATATGGTAGGATAGATCTAGGAGTGAGAAAAAGAGCTTTAAGTTTGAGGTGTCTATATGTTAAACAAATGGTTGACCAGCACAAGCAATTGTGTTTAGAGCTCAGGAAATTTGTGATAGAGATGTAGATTTAAGAGTCAAAGATTCATCAGTATGAAAATGGCAGCTGAAGCTATGAAGGTGGATGAGTTCACTCAAGGAAGAACACGGAAGGATTAAAAGACAAGGACAAACCTTTGGGGGAACCCCTCTTCTGTTATATGGTGGTCTTCTTTAGGACAGAGATCATGTGTCTCTCAATTTAATAAACCATTTTTGACTCCTGTATGCCAGGCACAGAGAAGAATAAAATGTGATCTTTGTGCTTAGCAAGATCCCAGGCTTTTAGGATGAAGAGAGATGTGTAGTCAGCAGTGCAGAGCAAAAGATACCCTAAGGCATGAAGATAAACTGCTCTTGAGTCTTGCATCTTCAATATCTGTCTCATTACTACACTCAGTATGATTGGGTAGTTAGCTTTTTTGCTCTTATAAGGAGTGTAATCAATTTGTGGAATGTTTTATATTGCTGTATTTAAAAAGAAACCAACTAGTCCTTTCAACAAATTAGTTGCTTTGTATGTATATTGACTTTGATTTTAATGTTTCTGTAGACTAATAGTATTAAATGGAATAAAAAGGATGTTTGCCACTGTGTTTTAAATGAAAATGCCTGGAGAATTGTGAGTAGGAAGATGTATATTGAAATAAACCATATAATTGCTCTTAATGGGTGATAAGAATTGATTCCCCACCTTCTTTTATTCTTTCGGTAACCTTTAGCAAATATTTATTTAGTACTTCTTACTAGCGTATATGGGCAGTGTTGATTATAGAGGGTTTTTTTTCCCTTGTGGAATTTAGAGCTTCCTGGGGTGTCAGATATTAACAGATTTTCAAAGGAATAAGTTAAAGTCAACGTTTATGTAATTATATAGCTGTAAATAGCAATGAAAGTTATGTCAGTGCTATCAAAGAACCACATAGTGTTTATACTATAAATAAAGTGAATCTGGGTGTTTTGTTAAACTCATATTTCTGTATGAAATTATGGTCCATCTCTGTACAGTGACTTCTGATCTGCATTATTAATACTTCTGACAGTAAAACTTTTTGAGACATTTTATTGTGTATTCTATAGTTTTCAGTTTAGGTTCCTGATTATGAATGCAAATATGAATTGCTATATTGTGCCTATTAAAGAAATTGATGGGGATCTAATCTAGCCTTGTCACTTTGACTGATTGTAGCTCTCATTATCAGCTTATGGTAGCAGTCTGTTAGCTGCAGTGTATTGAAGGGCCTCAGCTGTTTCCCTTTAGCACAATTGTTGATGTAGATGAGAAGCATGGCTCATTGGCATTTTAGAATATCAGTTTCATGGGGAAAAGAATAATATTCTTTAAACATAGGATACACAATCCTCTTTGTGCTTAAAGTGTCATATTAAAAAACTCTTTTAGATTTATACTTGGTATTGTTTTACTTGATACTTGCCTATTTGTATAAATAGTCAGAGAGTAGTTTAACAATAGTCGTATCCTTCCCTTAGAAGTAATGAAGACATTCACTAGTATTTCCATATCAGCTAGCATTGCTTGTAGTAGAGCCAATCTTGAATGGCATATTTACAGCATGATTAGAAATATAATATTTGTGAGGTTATATCCTATGTGCTAAAGACTATGCTGAGTATTTTGAAATGTACGAATTGATTTACTGCTTGTATCAGCCCCATGAAATAGGGATGCTTACTCAATTAATGTATAAGTTGAGGAAATGGATGTTTAAAGAAGTTATGTAACCTGCCCAGGTTCACACAGATGGTTCATGACAGAAGTATGGTTTCAGTCTGAAACTCTCTTATGCAGAGCCAGTGCTCTTAATCCATCTGATGATATGTTTGTCACTGTTTTGTGATCACTTTATCTGGGAAACTTCTGTCTTGATTTCACTTGCACTATTGTTGTTGAGAAACTGTAGGAACACTTTTTCTTCAGTGTTCTTACAACCCCTTTTTTTCATCTAAAACGAGATAGAAAAAAGATGGAATGTTAGAGCAAGGTAGATTAAACTGGGCACCCTGTATTTTTATTTGCCAAACCCAGCAACCCTAAACAGGGAGGAACCTCAGAGCAATTGATTCAAGGGACCCGGATGACTTTCAAACTTTGCTGCAAATTGGAATCATCTGGGAGTCATTAAAAAAAAAAAAATACTGGGGTGCCTGACTCCCAGTCCCAAATTTAATTGGTATGGAATGTGTCCCAGAGATCAAGATTTTTTTAGAGCTCCCCAGGTTGATTCTCATGTGCATCAAAGTTTGGGAGTCCCTGAAATATGGGAAGCTCAAGGCTTTAAAGGACTTAAAAAAATTTGTGCATGGTAGTTTATTTACCTCTTTCTTAGCAATATTACAAAAATGCTGTTGTAAGTATCAGTGTTCACATATCATTTCATACTGATGTTTATATCTAGGACAGAGACTCTGAAATTGGATTGCTGTACAAGGCTGCATTCGTATATTTGCTGTACAAGGCTGCATTCATATATTATTTTAATAGGTATTGTTTTTAACAGTTTACTTTCCACCTACAATATCTGAAAGCATTTCTTACATTTCTACATTATTAGATATTAAAACTCATCATTTTTGCCACACTGTATTTCTTTTTAAAATCTTGTCTCAGTGTGGCAGCTCATGCCTGTAATCCCAATGCTTTGGAAGGTAAGGCAGGAGCATTGCTTCAAGTCTACCAAAAATAAAAATAAAAATAAAAACTTATCCAGGTATAGTAGCATGTGCGTGTAGTCGTAAGCTACTGAGGAGGCTGAGGTGGGAGGATTGCTTGAGCTAAGGAGTTCAGGACTGCAGTGAGCTATGATCACACCACTGCACTAGAGCCTAGGTGTTACAAAGCAAGACCATGTCTCTAAAACCAGAAAAAAACAGTTTCATCCATTTAATACATTTAGTCATCTATTAATAGTCTGAAAATCCCTGCCTTTTTTTTTTGTTGTTGTTAGACGGAGTCTCACTCTGTCCCCCAGGCTGGAGTGCAGTGGCATGATCTCCACTTACTGCAACCTTCGCCTCCCAGGTTCAAGTGATTCTCCTGCCTCAGCCTCCAGAATACCTGGGACTACAGGCATGCGCCACCACACCCTGCTAATTTTTGCATTTTTAGAAGAGACGGGGTTGGCCAGGCTGGTCTTGAACTCTTGGCCTCAAGTGATCTGCCTCCCTTGGCCTCCCAAAATGCTGGGATTATTGGTGTGAGCCACTACACCCAGCTGGAAAATCTTTGTCTTAACTGGTGTATTTAGTCCATTTACTTACTTGTGCTTATTGATGTATTTGGATATTTATCTGCTGTCTTATTTGGTACTCTTCGGCCTGCCCTGTTTCCTTTTTTTCCTGTTTTCTTTTGTACTGATAGGTTGTTATTTTTGTTTTTACTCTCCCAACCCCAAGTAGTTTAGAAATTATACAGTGTTCCTTTTCTTTTAGTAAGGTTGACCTACTACTTGCAACATGCACATTGTAGCTTGGGTATTTTTGTTGTTTCCTTATTATATTTAGGTCAAGTATTATTTTATATATTTCTGTTCATAGCATACCCAGTAACTGTTGAGATAATAATTGGTTTTAAGTCGCCAGATATAAAATCATCCATCAAATATTGTTTCTTAGGTGTGTCAGCTATATTAGATCAGTATAGATTTTGCCAAGAAAGACTAAGAGGAGAATCAAATATTTATTTATTTATTTATTTATTTGCAGTTGCAAGATTTAGTAGAGTGAAAACAGAGCTCCCATACAAAGGGAGGGTATCCAAAGAGGGTAGCCGTTGCTGGCTCGAATGCCTGGGTTTATATCCCGATCATTGTCCCTCCTGCTGTGCTCTCAGGCAATATATGATTGGCTATTTCTTTACCTCCTGTTTTTGCCTAATTAGCATTTTAGTGAGCTCTCTTTCCTACCTGATTGGTCGGGTCTGAGCTAAGTTGCAAGCCCCATGTTTAAAGGTAGACGCGGTCACCTTCCCAGCTAGGCTTAGGGATTTTTAGTTGGCCTGGGAAATCCAGCTAGTCCTGTCTCTCAGACCCCGCTCTCGACAGGAAAACCCAAGTGCTGTTGGGGAGGTTGGCTGATGACCTCTCTACGGCTTCCTGCTGAATTGGGGCATAGTAGGGGTTGTGCAGTTGAGATTTCCTTGGGAGGGGTGCCTTCAATGTCATCAACATTGGAGCGTGGGCTAGCATGCTGGTCCAGGGGTCCGCAGTAGATCTTAGTCACGAAGTGCATCTGGGGCTCCATTTGAAGAACCGTTTGTAGTTTACAGCTTCAATTCTGGAAGAGACAAACTTAACAAGGAGGTTAAAGATACAGGGATTGAAATGTATGGCCTGCAGTGCAGGGGATTATTTCTTTGGCACACTTCACAGGCCCTGACTATCTGCTTGATAGTTTTGAAAAGTCCTGGTCCTGTAAATAATGCTTTGGCCATCTGATGGGTGCTATCAATGCCTAAGTGAAAAGTTTGGTGAAGGGTTTTAAGTCATTTCCATTGGTTAGCTGCAGGCAAAATTATTTTTCCTTCTTTGGTGGCTAGCCATCCTGAAGGGAGGAAAGTATGTCCTCGTGAGGTTTCCTATTCTAATTCTCCTGTGAGTACTGGGGCTTGGTTTCCTGGAGGGGGTTATCCCACACTAGGGATCCTTCTATAAGCATTTCTAATGGAGGGTCCCACCTTGTGGCTCTTTGGGCTTCAATATCTGCTTGGTGGTTTTCTTCTACTTATGTTTCCCTTTCCTTTTTTTTTTTTCTGATGACCCGGCAGTATAAGACTGCCACCTCTTTAGGTTTCTGTACCACCAATAATAATCTCCTAATGGCTTCCTGATGTTTGATAGGTGTTCCCTTGGAAGTTAGGAATTCCCTTTCTCTCCATATAGCTGCATGGGCATGGAGGACTAGGTAAGCAGACTTAGAATCTGTATATATATTTACCCTTTTTTCTTCTCCTAATTCTAGTGCCCGAGTGAGCGCTATTAGTTCTGCCAACTGAGCACTAGTTCCTGGAGTGAGGGGATTACTTTCAGGTATTCCGTTATCACTGACTACTGCGTACCCCACTTTGAAGTCCTTTTTCTACAAAGGAACTTCCATCAATATATAAGTTGAGGTCGGGATCAGTCCTCAACTAGGTTTGAGCAATTACTTGTTGACAGTTATGTTCTATCTTTTCTTTATTGTCTGGGAAGAAATGTGGCTGGGTTAAGAGTTGCACAAGTGTGCAGTCACAGCACTGGCCCTTCAAGTAGTAGAGGCTGATATTTAAGTAAACAGTTGTCTGACAGCCACGAGTCTCCTTTAGCAGCGAGTATGCCGTTCACATCATGAGATGTCCCCACAGTAAGATCTCTTCCCTGTATTATTTTAACTGCTTCAGATACTAAGACTGCTACTGCCACCACTACCCGTAAACAATGAGGCCAACCCTTTGCCACTACATCAATTTCCTTACTCGGGTATGCCACGGGTTGCAAGCGCGTCCCTCGGACCTGTGTAAGGACTCCTAGAGCTATTCCTGTTTTTTCTGTGACATATAAAGAAAAGTCTTGGCCCATTGACAAGCTTAACACAGGGGCTTGGGTTAGGGCCTTCTTTAGGACCTGGAAAGCCGCTGCTGCTTCATATGTCCATCTTACTAAATGGGTATTGGCTTTCTGAGTTTCCTTAATTAGTGTATATAATGGTCTGGCTATTTCGCTGTACCTGGGAATCCATATTCAGCAGAAACCTGTTATGCCAAGGAACCCTCTTAGTTGCTTTAGGGTTTTGGGATGAGGATAAGCCAGTATGGGCTGGATACGTTCCTCACTGAGGGCCCTGGTGCCTTTGGATAATTTTAGCACTAAGTAATTAACCTGCTGTGAGCAGAGCTGAGCCTTTGGTTTGGAAACCTTGTAGCCACAGGTGGCAAGGGAATTTAAGAGCGTTTGGGTGTCTTGATGGCACAAGGTTTCTGAAAGGGCAGCTAAAAGTAAATCATCCACATACCGAAGGACAAGAGTGTCCAGGTATGAGAACTGGCGCAAGTCTTGGGCTAATGCCTGGCCAAATAGATGAGGGCCATCCCTGAACCCTTGGGTAAAACAGTCCAGGTGAGTTGATACATTGGGTTCAAAGGATCTTCAAAGGCAGACAAGAATTGAGAGTCAGGATGTACAGGGATGCAGAAAAAGGCATCCTTAAGGTCCAGGACTGTAAACTACTCTGCTTCCTCTGGTATTTGGGAAAGCAGAGTATAAGGGTTGGATACAGCTGGGTGTAGAGGGACAACAGCCTCATTGAAAATCCTGAGATCTTGCACTTACCTCCACTATCTGTTGGGTTTCTGTACTCCTAAAATTGGACTATTGCAGGGGCTATTGCTTGGTTTTACTAGGCCTTGGGCTTTTAGGTCCTTAACAGTCTTTTGGAGTCCTTGTTGGGCCTCGGGTCTAAGGGGGTACTGCCTTTGTTAGGGAAAGGACGTGGAATCCTCTAGTTTAACTTGAACAGGATGGGCATTTTTGCTTGTCCATATTGTCTTTCTGTTGCCCAGACTTCAGGATTAATTCCTTCTTCAAGCAGGGGACAACAAATGGCTGTTCCTTCTATGTTCAGGTGTATAGTGGCCCCTGCTTTTGCTAGAATGTCTCTAACAAGGGAGTGGGGCTTTCAGGCATAATTAGAAAAGCATGTGAAAAGAGTAAAGTTCCCCAGTCACAGCTTAGTGACTGGGAGAAGTATCTAGTGACTGGCTGTCCTAGGACCCCTCGGATAGTGACAGATCTGGAGAACCCTTATCTGGGATAGGAGAGTAAGACTGAGAAGGCTGCACCAGTGTCCAGGAGACAGTTAACCTCCTGGCCCACAATGGTCAAGCATACCCGGGGCTTGACCCGGGAGGGTGATGGCATGGGCTGGGACTTGCCCTGGGTACCCTCAGTCTTGCTGCTGGATCATCTGGTTAGTGGCTTCTGACTCAGGGGACCTTCATCTCCTGGAACAGTTGGCCTTCCAGTGATTCCCTTGACATAAGGGGCATGGAGAGGGGGCGGCTTATTTCTACTTGGACAGTCTTTTTAAAAGTGTCCTTGTAGACCTTTAAAATAAGTCCTGGAAGCAAGCCCTATTAGGCATTCGATTTGCCCAGTTTTCCCTTTTCCAGAGCCTCCGAAGTCCGCTTGCCTGAGGGCCCTGACTAAAGCTGTGGCCTTTTTTTTTTTTTAATCTTGTTTGTCCCGTTCCGCCTGCTCCTCCTGATCTCTATTATAAAAAACCAACGTTGCCAAGTTCAGTAGGGTTTCTAAGTTTTGCTCCGGGCCTAAGGTGGACTTTTGAAGTTTTTTTCTAATGTCTGCAGCTGACTGAGTGATAAACTTATCCTTTAAGATTAGTCGGCCTTCAGTAGAGTCAGGTGACAGGGAGGTATGCTTTCTTAATGCCTCCCTTAGTCTCCCCAGAGAGGCAGTAGGATTTTCTTCCCTTTCCTGTGTTATAGTGGACATCATTGAGTAATTCACAGGCTTCTTCCTAGTTTTCCTTAGTCTTTTAGCATGCAAGTTAACAAATGTGTGCGGCACCAATCTCCATGTTCTGATTCTGTGTCCCAGTGACGGTCTATACTGGGAACTGCCTGCTGGCCTGTGGGGAATTGTTCTCTTTCCTCTGATGTCATCCTATCATTGACCTGACTGAGATACCAGAGATCGCCAAACTCTCGGGCTGCAGTTATGGCGGCACTTCTCTCATGTGGGGTTAGTGTCTGATTTAGTGGTAACATTGTATCTCTCCATATCAGATCAAAGGATTGTCCTAACCCTTGTACAACATCAATATTGCCATCAGGGTTATCTGAGAATTTACCTAGGTCTATTGTAATTTGCTTTATGTCTGAGAGAGAAAAAGGTACATGCCCTCTGGCTGGTCTGAATTCTCCTCCTCCCACTGCTTGGAGGGGGCATAATTGGGGAATATTGGCACTCTTTGGTTCATTGTTTACACCTTTGTCTATCTCCTTCTGGACCGTTTGGGTTGAAGGGGGGTCCTTATTAGTTGGGGAAGGAGTCTGGGGGACTCTGGGGTAGGGAGGTAGACTCTGAGGGCTTCCTGTAGGGCATAAATCACACTTTTTACAGAATTGTGAGTTGTCTTTTAATGAAAAGAAAGTTTGTACATATGGCACTTGACTCCATTTGCCTTCTTTTCTACAAAAGAGGTCTAGCTGTAAGATGGTGTCATAATTTATACTTTGCTCAGGAGGCCAGGTTTCTCCCCGTTAAAGAGGATATTGTGGCCAGGCGGTACTGCAGAAGAATATGTTGTTTCTTTCTGAGCGTCAAATTGGTCCCAATTCTCTAGAATACATGTTAGGGGTGTTTTTGCCTTGTGGGGGAACGTTTCCTGTCGCTTTGGAGGTCCCTTCATGGTCGCCAAAATGTTATCGGGGGGTCCTTGCTCCCAGAGCTCCCAAGATGTGGCGGGCTGCTTCCAAGATGGCGGCAAGCCTCGTGTTCTGTGACCTGGGGTTCTTGGCATCACGGATTCCAAGGAATGGAATCTTGGGGCATGCGGTGAGTGTTACAGCTTTGTTAGAAACTGGGGGTCACGGAAGAGAACCATGGAACCCAGTAACTAGTGTTCAGCTCGATTAGGACGACCCCGAGCACTTAGCCATGCAGGAACCAGTGGCAAGCCTTTAGCCCTATCGGGAGCGGCAATGGGAGCCTTATCAGATCAGGAGCACAGCGGACACCCTGCCGGATCCGGAGAGATGGAAGTCAGCGGCAGGTCTGCGAAGGCGGCAAACAGCAGTGGTGGATGGTGAGCAAAAGCTCAGCTTGAGCCGTAACAAACATGAGCCAGAAGAGTGTGTAGTTGTAAGATTTAACAGAGTGAAAACAGAGCTCCCATACAAAGGGAGGGGACCCAAAGAGGGTAACCTGAGAATCAAATATTTGTGTCTTCATTTAGATTATAATTTATAAATTGGAGTATTTGATGAATATACGTGGAAAGCTAATCAACAGTACATGGTAATAGGGGTCCCCATTTCCTTATCTGAAATCCTTAGAGGGAGATATATTTTAGAATTCAGAATTTTTTTGAACTTTAGAAATGAGGTACATATACAATATATTACTTAACACCTTCAACAGGAGGTAGGGCAGTACCAAGTCATCAAACGGTGGTATTTCTATAGCAAAATATATGAATATTTATGGTGAGTGGGATAAATATTAAATAGTCTTAGGTCAGTTTTGCTGCTGTTCATTTCAGCATCAAAATTGCTTGAAAAAACCAGATTTTTAAAAACAGCTTCTCAGATTTTGGAATTAGGTCTAAGGGATTATGAACCTGCATATTGCCAAATGACTTGTTACATAGATTATATAGTATACTTTAAGAATTTGGAAAAGTACAAATCTTTGGGGTACAATAGGTAAGGAAAAAAGGCATCAGGAAATAACATGAGCTAGATCTTGGAGAATGGACAGCATCTGAATAGCTAGAAAGATTTTGAGAATATCTGTCTTGTAAGAATAGCTAGGATAAGAACAGTGGGCTAAGATGAGATAAACCGAGTTTTGAGACCTGATTTTGTTCCTAATAGTTTTGTGACCTTGAGCATACAGACCTTTCTTTTTTCCTTCTTTTTACTTCTTTTCCCTTCTTCCTTTCACTTCCATCTTATTCCCTTCCCTTCTGTCCTTTTCTCTCTTGGTTCCATTCCCTGATTTCTGCTTTTCCTTCCTTTCCTTTTCTTTCCTTGCCACTTCATGTTATTCGTTTATAAAATAGATACGGTATTTGTGAAGTACCTTGCACACTATTAGGCACATAGGTGCCTGGTAAATGGCAGTTATTATTTTAAAAACACTTGACAGTTAAAAAAGGGTTTCATATAACTTCTCTTACTTATTGTTTAAGGCAACTTGGTAAAAACATACTTGATTGTTATCTCTGATTTATAAATGAGGAAACTGTGACATAGTAAGAATGTATTATTCAATGTGAAATTACTAATGAGTCGTGGAATTGGGATGCCAGTGCTTTCTCTATTCTGTCACAAATCCCTTCACAGTGTTCCTTTCCCTTTTCCGTCTATCATTTCAAGAGGTTCTCAAAGTATTCTTTGGCATCAGCTGGGCAGGGCTATGTGATTATGGTAATATTAGCATTGGCTGTTGACTGGAATTTTCTGATTAGGTTACCCCTGTATAGGCAGCCTTCTGTCTTAATGAAGGTGGTTTCAGTCCTTACAGGCAGCATTCAGAGGTTAGAAAGTGAATCTAGCAAGGAATCAGGATATCATGTAAAAGTGTAAAAGGCAGTTTTCCCCCAAAACTAGGTTTCATTGGGTAAAGATGCCAAACGATAGTCATCAGCAAGTATAAATGGTTCTGATATTGTTTAAAATTCTAATTAGGCCGGGCGTGGTGGCTCACGCCTGTAATCCCAGCACTTTGGGAGGCCGAGGCAGGCGAATCACGAGGTCAGGAGATTGAGACCATCCTGGCTAACATGGTAAAATCCCGTCTCTACTAAAAATACAAAAGATCGCCGGGCGTGGTGGCGGGCACCTGTAGTCCCAGCTACTCAGGAGGCTAAGGCAGGCAAATGGTGTGAACCTGGGAGGCGGAGCTTGCAGTGAGCCGAGATTGCACCACTGTACTCCAGCCTGGGTGACAGAGCCAGACTCCGTCTCAAAAAACAAAACAAAAAAAATTCTAATTAGGTATAGTTTTCTGATCCTGCTATGGGCTTGAGGTTTTGAAAGCAGTTTTGATTTCCCTTTGTAATGAAAAAGAGTACACAGTTTATATCATAAGAGCTCACTGTGCTGGAAAGACAGTCTTTGTGTTTTCACTAAGCAGATTTCAGAGCCTTCTGTAGCTTTAGTGTCCTTTTGGGGTTGGTGCTGAGGCTTAGGTGGCTCACAAAGCGGTATTTCCCACCATTCCTCAGGCAGATACAGCTAACACTGACATTGTCATCAGCTGTGATACTGTGATGCTGTGAACATGCATGCACTATTCTTTGTATGGACATGCAATTTGTTTTCTCTTAGATAAATACCTAGGAGTGGAATGGCGGGATGATATATATGGTAGATATATGTTAAGTTTTTAAGTAATTGCCAAGATGTTGTAAAGTAATTTTTATTTTTCTAATGATTAATGATGTTGAGCATCTTTTCATGTATCTCTTTGCCATTCAGATAACTGCTTTGGGGAAGTGCTTGTTTAAATCTTTTGCCCATGTTTTAATTGGGTTGTTTCTCTTGTTGAGTTTTGAGAGTTATTGGTATATTCTGGATTCAAGTTCTCTGTGTCAGATATGACTTGCAAATATTTCCTCCAGGACTGTGCGGCTTGTCTTTCATTTTCTTTTTCTTTTTTTTTTTTTGAGACAGAGTCTTGCTCTGTCGCCCAGGCTGGGGTGCAGTGGCCGGATCTCAGCTCACTGCAAGCTCCGCCTCCCGGGTTTAGACCATTCTCCTGCCTCAGCCTCCCGAGTAGCTGGGACTACAGGCGCCCGCCACCTCGCCCGGCTAGTTTTTTGTATTTTTTAGTAGAGACGGGGTTTCACCGTGTTAGCCAGGATGGTCTCGATCTCCTGACCTCGTGATCCGCCCGTCTCGGCCTCCCAAAGTGCTGGGATTACAGGCTTGAGCCACCGCGCCCGGCCTTTTCATTTTCTTAATGTCTTCTAATATTGAAGTTCAATTTATCAATTTTTTCTTTCATGGATTGTGCTTTTGATATTGTATCCAAAAAATCTTTGCCTAACAAAGATCACAAATGTCTTCTTCTATTATTGTTGTTATAGTTTTAGGTTTTATATTTAGGTCTGTGGTTTGAGTTAATTTTTAATATATGATGTGAGATAAGGATTTAAGTTTATATTTTTTGCATGAGGGTATCCAGTTGTTCCAACACTGTATGTATGTATGTATGTATGTATGTATGTATGTACTTATTTATTTTAGATATAAGGTCTTTGTCACTAAGGCTGGAGTGCAGTGGCACAATCATAGCTCACTGTAGTCTCAAACTCCTCGTCTCAAGTGATATTCCTGCCTCAGCCTTCAAAGCAGCTAGAACTACAGGCACCTGCCAGCATGCCTGGGTAATTTTTCGGTTATTTTGTAGAGATGGGATCTCCCTATATTGGCCTGGCTGGTCTCAAATTCCTGACCTCAAGTGATCCTCCCACCTCAGCCTTCTAGAGTGCTAGGATTACAGGTGTGAGCCACCACACCTGGCCCCAATACTATTTGTTGAAAGGATAGTCCTTTTTCACTTAATCGCTTTGTACCTTTGTCAAAAATTAATTGACTATATAGTGTAAAGACCTACTTCTGAATCTTTATTTTGTTCTATTGATCTATTTGTCTGTCTTGATGCCGATATTATGCTGTTTGATTATTGTAGCTCTATAAGTCTGGAAGTCAGTAGTTTAAGATCTCCAACTTTGTTTTTCTTTTTCAAAGTTATTTGGCTATTATAGGTCCTTTGAATTTCATATGAATTTTAGAATTAACTTGTCAATTTCTGCCCGCCCCCCCACCAAAAAAAAAAGCCTGCTAGGGTTTTGATTGGGATTGCATTGAATCTGCAGATCAGTTCCAGGAGGACTGACAATGTTAAGTCATGTGATCCGTGAACATGGTACATTTCTCCATTGAAAAAGTCTTTCATTTCTCTAGTTACATTTTGTAGTTTTTGGAGAATAGGTCTTATGCATCTTTTATCAGATTTATTCCAAAGTATTTCTTATTTTTGATGGTATTTTATTAATGTTACTGTCTTAAAATTCTCAATTTCTGATTGATTGTTGCCAGCATATAGAAATACAAGTATTTCTTCATACTGGTTATGTAGCCTACAACCTTGCTAAATTCACTTATTAGTTCTAGTAGCTTTTTTATTGATTCCACTGGATTTTTTTTTAATGTCGGTGATCTTGTCATCTGTGAATAAGATAGTTTTACTTTTTTCTTCCTAATTTAGATGCAAATATTATTTCTTTCTTTTCCTTGCTTTATTGTAATGGCTAGAAGCTCCAACGCAGCATTGAGTAGAAGTGATAAGAGTTGGCATTCTTGCCTTGTTCCTGATCTTAAAGGGGAAAACATTCAGTCTTTGTTTTTTTGTAGATGTCCTTTACCAAGTTGAGGAAATTCCTTTCTTTTCCTAGTTTGTTGAGAATTTTATCAGGAATGGATGATGTATTTTGTCAAATGCTCTTTCTGCATGTATTGAGATGATAAGGTTTTTCTTTTTTAATCTGCTACGTTGGTGAATTATATTGTTTTTTTTTTCCCCCATTGGCTGACTTTTAAATGTTCATCCAACCTTACATTTCTGGCATAAACCCCCTTTGGTCACAATATATTATTTTAGTGTGTTGTTGGTTCCAATTTGCTGAGACTATTGCACATATGTTCTTGAGGGATATTGGTTGGTAATTTTCTTTTTTTTTTTTATACCTTTTGTCTGGTTTTGGAGCCATGACAATGCTGATCTTATAAAATGTGTTGGGAAGTATTCCCTCCTCTAAAATATTTAGGAAGAGTTTGCACAGAATTTTGTAGCTTTAAAAAAAAAAAGTGGTAGAATTAATTATTGAAGCCATCTGGACCTGTAGTTTACTTTGTGGGAAGGTTTTTACACTACAAATTCAGTCTGTAATAGATATTAGGAAATTCAGACTTTCTATTTTTCTTGACGAGGTTTTGTAATTTATTTCTTTCAAGGAATTTATCCGTCATCTGCATTGTGAAATGTATTGGCATGAGAGATATTGCTTATCTCTCATTTTTTTTTTTTTTTCTTTGAGGTGGAATCTCACTCTGTCACCTAGGCTGGAGTGCAATGGTGTGATCTCAGCTCACTGCAACCTCTGCCTCCTGGGCTCAAGCAATTCTCCTGCCTCAGCCTCCCGAGTAGATGGGATTACAGGCACGCACGACTGCGCCCGGCTAATTTTTGTATTTTTAGTAGACGTGGGGTTTCTTCATGTTGTTCAGGCTCGTCTTGAACTCCTGACCTCAAGTCATCTGCCCGCCTCGGCCTCCCAAAGTGCTGGGATTACAGGCATGAGCCACCGCGCCCGGCCTCACATTTCTGATATATGATTATTTTTTTTCTTGATCAATCTGAACACAGTTTTATCAGTTTTCTTGAGATCTAGCTTTTGGTTTAATTGGTTTATCTAAAAATTTTTACTATTTTATTTACTTACGTATATGTATATGATTTCTATTTTATTGATTTCTGTTCTCCATTATTAATCTCCTCTGGATTTTATAGTTTCTTAAGGTACTTTCTTAAGGTAAAAGCTGAGGTCATTGAATTGAGTCCCTTCTTTTCTAATATAGGTGATTAGTGGTATATATTTCTATGTACTGCTGCTTTAGCTGGTTCCCATGTGTGTTTTTATTTTTATTCAATTCTTTTTGATTTCTTTGAATCATGAATTATTCATGTGTGTGTTATTTAGTTTTAAAGTATTAGGGGATTCTTCATATCTAAACTTTTGTTAGAAATTTCTAGTTTACTTCCATTGTGGTTAAGTCACATGCATAACTTTAGTTTTTTTAAATTTATTGATTCTTGTTTTATGGCCCTAAATATGGTCTGTCTTGGTAAACATTTTATGTGCACTTGAAAAGAATGCACATTCTTTCTGTTGTGTGAATGTTCTACAAATGTCATTAATGTCAGGTTTGTTGATGGGGATGTTCAAGTTTATTCTAATGTTCCGTTTACTGTATCAGTTTTTAAAAGGGTTTAGAATCTCAGGAGGGACTGGATGTGTTCCTTCTCTTATGTTTTTATTTTTTAAGTCATTGATGTCCTAGCTTTGATTTTTGCACTATCTTAATGACTTTAAGCAAATTTTACAATGAAACTCATTTTAATTTTAAGTCGTCTAGCCCTTTAAGACAAAGGAGATGTGTTAGGAATTAGAATTGAATGATAGAATTCTAGTTTTATAAATGTTTTGACTTAGTTATGTCAGTGTTTGGGTTAAAAGGACTCCTTTGTTTTTTTGGGCATTGGAATGTGATTATGTGTGTTTTTAATAGGGTTTTAGTTTTGTTCTTTAGCAGATGATGAAGAAAACAAAACCTATTCTAAAAGCAGAATACAAAGGGATATAGAAGTGATCTTTTCCTTTTTTGACATGGAGTCTGTCTGTCATCCAGGCTGGAGTACAGTGGCACAATCTTGGCTCACTGTAACCTCTGCCTCCCAGGTTCAAGTGATTCTCCAGCGTCAGCCTCCCGAGTAGCTGGGACTACAGGCGCGTGCCGCCACGCCCGGCTAATTTTTGTATTTTTAGTAGAGACAGGGTTTCACTGTGTTGGCCAGGGTGCTCTCGAACTCCTGACCTCAAGTGGTCCGCCTGCCTCAGCCTCCCAAAGTGCTGGGATTACAGGCGTGAGTCACTGTGCCTGGCCGCTTTTTTGCTTTTAAAAGGTGTTGGGAATTTTTCTTGTGTTTGTTTTATTTTTCTTAAAAAAATTTTTTTTGGGGGGGTGGGGACAGAGCCTGACATTGTCACCCAGGCTGGAGTGCTATGGCACGATCATAGCTGACTGCACGCAGCCCGGAACTCCTGGGCACAAGGATCCTCCTGCCTCAGCCTTCCCGAGTAGCTGGGATTATAGGCATACATCGCCATGCCTGGCTAAATATTTTATTTTTAGTAGTGATGGGATCTCACTACATTGCCTAGGCTGGTTTTGGACTCCTGACCTCAAGTAATCCTCCTGCCTTGGCTTCGCATTGGCCTCCCAAAGTACTGTGATTACAAGTGTGAACCACCTCACCTGGCTGGGAATTTTTTTTTGTTTTAATGGCATAAAATTTATATTATAAATGAAAGACATAAAAATGCTATTAATTTTCCATCTTATGATTGCTTATAACTTTTTCCTAGATTTTTGTTTTTTCAAGTTTTATTTTAGACTCAGGGGGTACTTGCTTAGGTTTGTTACCTGGGTATATTGCATGATGCTGTGGTTTGGGTGCAAATGATCCTGCCACGCAAGTACTGAGCATGGTACCCAGTAGTTAGTTTCTTAACCCTTGCCCTCCCCCGACTCTAGTAGTCTCCAGTTTCTGTTGTTGCCATCTTTCTTTCCATGAATGCCCAATGTTTAGTTTCCACTTGTAAGTGAGAACATGTGATATTTGGTTTTCTGTTCCTGCGTCAATTTGTTTAGAATAATGGCATTCAGTTGCATCCATGTTACTGCAAAGGACATGATTTCTTTGTTTTTATGCCTGTGTAATTCCATGGTATATATGTACCACATTTTCCATTTTTTTTTTTTTCCCTTTTGAGATGGAGTCTGGCTGTGTTGCCCAGGCTAGAGTGCAGTGGTGATCTCGGCTCACTGCAAGCTCCGCCTCCTGGGTTCATGCCATTCTCCTGCCTTAGTCTCTGGAGTAGCTGAGCCTGCAGGTGTCCGCCACCACGCCTGGCTAATATTTTGTATTTTTAGTAGAGACGGGGTTTCACTGTGTTAGCCAGGATGGTCTGGATCTCCTGACATCGTGATCTGCCTGCCTCGGCCTCCCAAAGTGCTGGGGTTACATGTGTGAGCCACCGTGCCTGGCCCATATTTTCTTTATCCAGTCCACTGTTGATGGGCACCTAGGTTGATCCCATGTCTTTACTATTGTGAATAGTGCTGTGATGAACATGCGAGTACTTGTGTCTTTTTGGTAGAACGATTTGTTTTCTTTTGGATATATACCCAGTAATAGGATTGCTGGGTTGAATGGTAGTTCGGTTTTAGGCTCTTTGAGAAGTCTCCAAACTACTTTCCAGAGTGCTGAACTAATTTACATTCCTACCAACAGTGTATACGTGTTCCCTTTTATCTGCAGTCTTGCCAGCATCTGTTGTTTTTTGGCTTTTTGATAATTGCCTTTCTGACTGGCATAAGATGGTATCTCATTGTGGTTTTGATTTGCATTTCTCAGATGGTTAGTGTGTGGAGCATGTTTTCATGTTTGTTGGCTGCTTGTATGTCTTCTTTTGAGAAGTGTCTGTTCATGTCTTTTGCCCATTTTTTAATGGGGTTGTTTTTTGCTTGTTCAATTGTTTAAGTTCTTTATAGAGTCTAGATATTAGACCTTTGTCAAATGCATAGTTTGCAAATATTTTCTCCCATTCCGTAGGCTGTTAACTCTATTGATTGTTTCTTTTGCTGTGCAGAAACTCTTTAGTCTAATTAGGTCCCACTTGTCAATTTTTGTTTTTGTTGCAGTTGCTTTTGAGGACTCGGCCATAAATTATTTCCCAAGGTCAGTGTCTAGAATGGTGTTTCCTAGTTTTGTTTTTTTTTTTTTTTTACAGTTTGAGGTCCTACATTTAAATCTTTAATTCATCTTGAGTTAATTTTTGTATGTGGTGAAAGGTAGGGTTCCAGTTTCATTCTTCTGCACGTGGCTAGCCAGCTATCCCAGCACTATTTATTGAATAGAGAGTCCTCTCCCCATTGCTTATTTTTGTTGACTTTGTTAAAGATCAGAAGATTGTAGGTGTGTGGCTTTATTTCTTGGTTCTCTATTCTGTTCTATTAGTCTATGTGTCTGCTTTTGTACCAGTAGTATGCTTTTTTTTTTTTTTTTTTTTTTTAAAACACTGTAGCCTTATAGTCTGAAACTGGGTAATGTAATCCCTGCAGCTTTGTTGTTTTTGCTTAGGATTATTTTGGCTATTTGGGCTCTTTTTTGGTTTCATGTAAATTGTAGAATAGTTCTTTCTAGTTCTGTGAAAAATGACATTGGTAGTTTGAGAAGAATTATGCTCAATCTGTAGATTGATTTGGACAGCATGGCTGTTTCAACAGTACTGATCTTCTAATCCATGAGCATGAAAATTTTTTCCTTTTGTTTGTGTCACCTGTGGTTTCTTTTAGCAGTGTTTTGTAGTTCTCCTTGTTGGGATCTTTTACCTCCTTGGTTAGATGTATTCCTAGGTATTTTTTCTTTTTCTTTTTTTTTGTAGCTGTTGTAAATGGGGCTGCATTCTTGACTTGGCTCTCAGCTTGAACGTTAGTGGTATATAGAATTGCTGTTGATTTTTGTACATTGATTTTGTATTTTAAAACTATGAAGCCATTTATCAGTTCCAGGAGCCTTTTGGTGGAGTCTTTAGGGTATTCCAGGTATAAAATCATATTGTCTGCAAAGAAAGATAGTTGGACTTCTTTGCTGTTTGGATGCCTTTTCTTTCTTTTCTTTGCCTGATTGCTGTGGCTAGAACTTTCAGTACTGTGTTGAATAGCAGTCGGAAGAGTAGACATCCTTGTCTTGTTCCAGTTCTCAAGAGGAATGTTTCCAGTTTTTCTTGTTCAGCATGATGTTGGCTGAGGATTTGTCATAGGTGGCTTTTATTTATTTTGAGATATGTTCCTTCGATGCCTAGTTTGTTGAAGGTTTTTATCATGAAGGAATGGTGGATTTTATTGAAAGCTTTTTCTGCATCTATTCATCTCAGTTTCTTTTTTCTGCTTGACCTAATAGAAAAAAATTTCAGCCCTACTTGAAATGAATTACCTGAGCTGGGGGACTGAGATTGCTGCCGGCAAATAGAATTAATGGACTGTTTTTTAAAGAGGGCAAAAAGCTCCAAACAGAAATGTTTCTGAGATGTTGGGGGCATTTTGGGAATAAAGTAACATGCATTTATAGGGAGATAGTAAAATGAAAACATAGGAATTTACTTTTTTGTTCAGTTATTTAGCCTTTAAAAAAATACTTATGAATGCATAGGAAGTTGCAAAAATAGTGCAGAGTACTATGAACCCTTCACCCAGCTTTCACCAATAGTGTCATCTTTTATAGCTATAATACAATATTAAAACCATGAAAATGACATTCATACGATATCATTAACTAGATTATAGCCCTTATTTGGTCTTTATATACACTTGTGTATGTGGATATATACAAGTCATACAATCTCATCCCATGAGTAGATTTGTGTAATGGCCACCACCACAATCAACATACAGAACCGTGCTGTCATTACAAAGGAATTCTCTTAGGCTGCACTCCCACCCTGTCTTTATCTTCCTGCAACCACTAATGTGTTCTTCTTCTCTACGTGAATAATATTTATATTTATATTTATATTTATATTTCCTTTTGAGACAGGGTATCACTCTGTCGCACAAGCTGGAGTGCGGTGTTGCAGTCATGGCTCACTGCAGCCTCCACCTCCCAGGCTCGGGTGATCCTCCCACCTCAGCCTTCCAAGTAGCTGGGATCACAGGCACAAGCCACCATGCCTGGCTAATTTTTTTTTTTTTTTTTTTTAAATTTGCAGAAATGGAGTCTTGCTATGTTGCCCAGACTGGTCTCGAACTCCTGGGCTCAAGTGATCCTCCTCCCTCAGCCTCCCAAAGTGTTGGAATTACAGGGGTGAGCCACTATGCCTGGCCTTTATGTGAATATTGTATAAATGGAACCATATAGTATATAACCTTTTGAGATTTTTTTCAGTAAGTATAATGTTTTTGAGATCCATCTAAATTGTTGTATGTATCCACTCAGTTCTTTCCCTCTCTGTGTGTAGTATTCCATTGTATGGTCACACACCACTTGTTTATTCATTCACATGTTGATGGATTTTATGGGTTTGTTTTTTTAATCTGCATCACTGGCAATGGATTGTTTTTAAAGCTATTAACTTTTTTTTAAATTAAAAAAATTATTTTTTGTTGAGATGGTATCTCTGTCATTCAGGCTGGAGTGCAGTGGCATGATCTCGGGTCACTGCAACCTCCGTCTCCCGGGTTAAAGTGATTCTCATACCTCATCCTCCTGAGTAGCTAGGATTATAGGCGCCCACCACCATGCTCACTAATTTTTGTATTTTTAGTAGAGACAGGGTTTCACCATGTTGGCCAGGCTGGTCTCGAACTCCTGAGCTCAGGTGATCCACCTGCCTTGGCCTCCCAAAGTGCTGGAATTACAGATGTGAGCCCCATGCCCTAAAACTATAAACTTTTAAAAGTTTTGTATGTATTCTAAATATACATTCTTTGTTGGATATGTGGTTTGCAAATAACTTTTCCCAGTCTGTTCTTTGTTTTTTAATTCTTTTTAACAGGGTGTTTTGCACAGCGAAGTCTTTAATTTATTTATTAATTTTTAAAAAATTATTATTATTTTTTGAGTCAGAGTCTCCCTCTGTCGCCTAGGCCACAGTGCAGTGGCTCAATCTTGGCTCATTGCAACCTCCACCTCCTGCATTCAAGTGATTCTCCTGCCCAGCTTCCTGAGTAGTTGGGATTACAGGTGCGTACCATCACACCTGGGTAATTTTTGTATTTTTTAGTAGAGACAGGTTTTTGCCATCTTGACCAGGCTGGTATTGAACTCCTGACCTCAAGTGATCCACCCACCCCGGCCTCCCAAAGTGGTGGGATTACTGGCGTGAGCCACTGTGCCCATCCTAAAATTGTTTTTCTGTTTCTTAAAAGAAAAAATTTTTATACTACCTTTATTTGTGCAATCTCTTTTTTTTTCCAATCAGCTTTCTTAGGTTGAAAAATGTCTTTAATTTTGATGAAGTTCAGATTGTGTTTTTGGTGTCATGTCTAAGAACTTTTCACCTATTCCTACGTTCTGAAGATTTTCTCCTATGTGTTCTTATAAAAATTTTATAGTTTTATTTTTTACATTTAACTCATGATTGGTTTTGAATTAATTTTTATGTATGGTGTGAGGTATAAGTTAAGCTTATTTTTTTATTTAGCTCGTGGATGTCCAGTTGTTCTAGTATAAGTCATTGAAGTGTGTCCTTCCTTTATTGAATCGCTTTTCCACTTTTGCCAAAAATCAATTGAACATATTCAGGCCGGGCACGGTGACTCATGCCTGTAATCTCAGCACTCTGGGAGGCTAAGGTGGGCAGATCACCTGAGGTCAGGAGTTCGAGACCAGCCTGGTCAACATGGTGGAACTCTGTCTACTAAAAATATAAAAATAAGCCAGGCGTGGTGGTGCATGCCTGTAATCTCATCTACTCGGGAGGCTGAGGCAGGATAATCACTTGAACCCAAGAGGCAGAGGTTGCAGTGAGCTGAGATTGTACCACTATACTGCAGCCTGGGTGACAGGGTGACTCTCTGTCTCCAAAAAAAAAAAAAAAAAAAAAAAGCAATTGGACATATTTGTGTGGTTTATTTCTGGGTTCTCTTTTCTGTTCAGTTCACTTACGGGACTGTCCTTCTGCCAATACCACAGTGTTTTGATTACTGCTGCTATATAGTAAGTCTTAACATTGGGTAGAGTGATTCCTTACACTTATTGTTCTATTTCAAAATGGTTTTAGTGATTTCTTTTTCTTTCTACATAAATTTTAGAATAAGCTTTTTTGTATCTACAAGAAGTCTTGCTGGGATTTTGATAGGAATTACATTAAACCTATAAAGAAATATGAGATAAAGGAAAAACTAAACTTTTAACTACTCTCAAACTCACCACAACACAGGACACTTCTGACACTACATTTGTGGGGTTTTTTCCCTGTACACCAAACAGCAGACACAAGCTGAGTGTCTTATAATTTAACTCAACTCCAGTACTGTATGCCTGGAATAAGCATCAGATCCCATAGACTAAGGCCCTGTCCTATAAGATTGCCCCTACTTTAGATACAGTTTCAGTCCTAGCTGGTTTTACCTGTTCTTTTGACTGACCAGCTATAAATTGGATACAGGTGAAGAAGAAGCACATAGGACGAGGCAGGTGCGAAGGAGCGTGGAGCTTCACCCTCTCTGGGCTCACTGTCCTCCAGGTACCTGCATGTGGTCAGGATACTGGAAGCTCTCTGAGCCCTATATTTTACTGATTTTCATGGTGGCTTTGTCACATAGGCATGATCCCCTTCCCAGAGAATTGGGGGGTGAGGTGGAAAGTTCCAATTTTTTAATCATGGCTTGGTCTTTCAGGTGCACAGCCCCCACACAGGAGTCCAGAGACGGGCAGATCATGAGGTCAGGAGATCGAGACCATCCTGGCTAACACGGTGAAACCCCGTCTCTACTAAAAATACAAAAAAAAAAAAAAAATTAGCTGGGCGTAGTGGCAGGCACCTGTAGTCCCAGCTACACGGGAGGCTGAGGCAGGAGAATGGCGTGAACCCGGGAGGCAGAGCTTGCAGTGAGCCGAGATTGCGCCACTGCACTCCAGCCTGGGTGACAGAGTGAGACTCTGTCTCAAAAAAAAAAGAAAAAAAAGATTCACTTCTTTAGAACAGAAGGCATTTCAATCACCCAACAAATTCTAATGGATTGGGAACTTTGTGTCAAGAACTAGGATGAAGACCAAAAAAAATATATTTTTATTATAAATCACAATAGCACAATACGTTTTGAGGAGAAATAGCTTTTTTTTTTTTCTATTTGCTTCTTCTCACCCATGAAAATACTGTGTCTCTCCATTTATGTAGATTTTTAATTCTTTTCATCAGCATGTTGTAATTTTTAGCATACATATCTTGTATATGTTTTGTTGGATTTCTATCTCTAAGTATTTTATCTTTTTGTATTTTCATGCTCTTTGCCAGGAACAGTCTCAGTCCCTCAGCCCTGGTAATTTATTTCAGGTGGGGTTGAAATTTAAGAGGTCAGATAGAAAAAAGAAATGAGATGAAACTTTTTTTGCAACTTTAAATGATGTTGTATTTTAAATTTTAGTTTTTACATGTTTGTTGCTACTAGTATATAGAAATATAGTTGGCTTTTGTTTACTGATCTTGTATCCTGTGAGTTTGCTGAACTCATTTAGGAGTTATTCTTATAGATTGAGCTTTTCTACATAGGCAATCATGTCATCTTCAAATACCACAATTTTATTTTTTCCAATCTATATATTCCTTTTCTATCATTTTCTTACTTTATTGCTCTGGCTAGGATATAATTAAACAGTGAATTTTTATTCGGGTAGTACTGACTTCAGGAGCATAATTTGGGACTAGCAAATGCTAGTTTCACTCACCTTATTACAGTTTCAGATCTTCGGCTTCTCTTGGACTTCAAAAGTTTAGCTTGGATTGATCTTGAATATGATTGTATTTGCCCTGCTGAAGGCAGGAAAAGCTCTTGTGTCCTGAGTGTGTACACAGTGCAATATAATTTTTATTTATTTGCCTCCCTTGAGTGTGAGCTTCTTGAAGAAGACAGTTCTAAAGATACAGGGCTTGGGCCGGGCGCGGTGGCTCAAGCCTGTAATCCTAGCACTTTGGGAGGCCGAGACGGGCGGATCACGAGGTCAGGAGATCGAGACCATCCTGGCTAACACGGTGAAACCCCGTCTCTACTAAAAATACAAGAAAATTAGCCAGGCGAGGTGGCGGGCGCCTGTAGTCCCAGCTACTCGGGAGGCTGAGGCAGGAGAATGGCGTGAACCCGGGGGGGCGGAGCTTGCAGTGAGCCGAGATCGCGCCACTGCACTCCAGCCTGGGGCACAGAGCAAGACTCCGTCTCAAAAAAAAAAAAAAAAAAAGATACAGGGCTTGGTATACAGCAAACTTGTAATTAATGTTTGAGGCCAGGCATGGTGGCTCACATCTGTAATCCAGTGCTTTGGGAGGCTGAGGTGGGAGGATTGCTTGAGGCCAGGAGTTCAAGACCAGCCTTGCAAGATCCTGTATCTAATAATAATAATAATTGTTTGTTGAGCAAATATTTAAATGAATAAATGACACTAATATGTGGCTTCTTCTCATATAAGAAGTCTAGGGAAAACCTTTTCGGACAAGGTATGCTGTAACTCAGGTTGAAATGACAAATGTGAGACTATTTGCAGTCACACACGCAGTTGCACATGTAATTTTGACATCAAACATTTTTGTTTATTTTTGTTTACTTGCCTGCCTCGTAAGTTTCCTGTTTTACTAACAAGACACTTTATTCTTTGAGCATTACATGTCATTTAGTTTGGTTTGCTTCTGTACGGTAAAAAAAAGTTCTGTCTTTTGAAAAGATACCATTATTTAATTGGTTTTAAGTTAGGAGAATTCTAAATTACAGGGCACAGTAAAATAAATGAACGATTATACTGAGGAAGAGCAAAACAAACAAAAAAGAATAATAGAACCATGTTTTGTATATAAGTGGGAACAAGTTATCCTTTAGATCTGTTTTGTTTTGTTTTGTTTTTATGTGAGTATGCTTGAATGTGTATGTCATGAGGGTAGTGGGCTGGGCTGAACTGGGGAGGAGATATGCATCATTTAAGTTAGTTATTTTAAATAATACTTTAGCAAGGGAATTAGTACTTATTTAAGTGTTCATATTGCCTTAATATTAGCATAGCCTTTTCATCAATATGTTCAATATCTCAAATATCAAATTTGCATGAAAAATTTCTCCCAAATCCCTAATCCTTCCATTTTATTTTTCTTCATTGCATTTATTATCTTCTAACATACTGTATACTTTATGTATTCATTTTTTATTTAATGCCTGTCTACATCCACTTGAATGTGAGCTTTAAGAGGTCAGGGATTTTTATCTATTTCTATTAGCAGTTGTATATCCAGGTCCATGATATCATCTGGTACATGGAGAATACTTAATTTGTAAATGAATGAAAGGAGGATTACTTTGAAAAGATAGTGATTTCTAGGAGATTGGAATGAGGAATCTTAATCATAAGCCTATGTAAATGATAAAATATGATCCCTATGGGATAGTAGGAAAGTCATTGTCCTTTTATCCTGAGGAGCATATTTGTCCTCTATAAAAAGGCCTTTCTATTTGGAAGGAATTTTACTTGATTGATTGACTCTCTGTTTAAGCAACAAACGAAAAAGAATCCTTTGTTGAGAAGCTACCACAGACTGTAAAGGTTCCAGGTTCTGTGCTTTGTGCTGGATGGGACACCACTGTGATGTGCCTGGTGAGTCTCCTCTGAGACTGCTGCAGGACTTAGATTTTGTAACTAAAGTTAGTGTTTTTTGTTTTTTTTTTTTAATCTCAGCTCACTGCAACCTCCGCCTCCTGGGTTCAAGCCATTCACCTGTCTCAGCCTCGTGAGTAGCTGGGACTACAGGCACGTGCCATCACACCTGGCTAATTGTTGTATTTTTAGTAGAGATGTGGTTTCACCATGTTGCGCAGGCTGGTCTCGAACTCCTGGCCTCAAGTGATCCGCCCGCCTCTGCTTCCCAAAGTGCTGGGATTACAGGCATGAGCCACTGCGCCCGGCCCTTGAGCTGGTTTTTGAAGAATCAATAGGAGTTTACTAGGTAAGAGCTGAAGGAGGGAACCTCTCCAGTAGTTGGGAACATGTGCCAAGGCATGAAGCAGTGAAACAAAGTGGTGCGTACAAGAGAAGTACTCATAGTTTGATGTGGCCAGACACAACATGAGAGGGAGAAAATCAAGATGAGCTGATCAGGGAGGCCTAAAGTTAGTCTTTTCATTGTGCTTATCTTGGCTTGCTTACCATGTAAAGAACCTTATAGCTTTCCATGTGGGGTTAGTTATATTTTATTCACTTACTGATAAATAAAAGGATAATTTATGTTGAGGAAATGTATAGATGCAGCCTATTCTGAGAATTTATGTATTTACTTTTATTTCTGCAGTGTTCGATTTTTTATCTAGTCATTGGCTGATAGTCCTCTTAATACTAATAACATAGTAGAGAAGATGATAAAAGTGTTTTATTCATCTCTTCTTGGACAAGAAACCCTGCTTTATCTGTTCTTTTTAGTTGAAGCTGAATAAAGCTGAATGTTCTAGTAGGAAGCATGGGTTCAAGTTTCTACTACACTGTTTCTGAGCAGGTTATATCTCTTTCCTGGGTCCTCATTTCTCCAGTTGTAAAATAGGGGATTTGAGGTAAATTAGCACATCCACTTTGATAAAAATTTATCTGGGCTGGATGGGGTGACTTATGCCTGTAATCCTGAGGCGGCGGGATGCACAGATGGGCAGATTACTTGAGGCCAGGAGTTCGT
Organism: Macaca fascicularis; assembly: GCF_037993035.2. Lineage (NCBI taxonomy): Eukaryota > Metazoa > Chordata > Mammalia > Primates > Cercopithecidae > Macaca > Macaca fascicularis. The sequence continues at coordinate 188,826,472 of NC_088375.1, read as the reverse complement.
AACCAGTTTGGCCAACATGGTAAACCCCCGTCTCTACTAAAAATACACACACACACACACACAAATTAGCCAGGAGTGGTGGCAGGCGCCTGTAATCCCAGCTACTCAGGAGGCTGAGGCAGGAGAATCACTTGAATCTGGGAGGCGGAGGTTGGAGTGAGCCAAGATCGTGCCACTGCACTCCAGCCAGGGTGACAGAATAAGAATCCGTCTCAAAAAAAAAAAAAATTATCTGAAGCAAGAATCAATACATACATGACCCATTAGGGTAATTTTTCTTGGCAGTCCTTCCCTTCCTGGCTGCTGTTTACCAACTTAATTATTCTTCCTGTTTCATGTTAGATTCTATAATCAAGTATATATCTTACTACTCCTGGCTGGGTGCAGTGGCTGATGCCTGTAATCCCAGCACTTTGGGAGGCCAAGGCGGGTGGATCACCTGAGGTCAGAAGTTCGAGACCAGCCTGTCCAACATGGTGAAACCCCATCTCCACTAAAAATACAAAAATCACCTGAGCGTAGTGGCAGGTGCCTGTAATCCAAGCTACTCAGGAGGCTGAGGCAGGAGAATCGCTTGAACCTGGGAGGCGGAGGTTGTAGTGAGCTGAGATCATGCCATTGCATTCGAGCCTCGGCGACAAGAGCGAAACTCCATCTCAAAAAAAAAAAAAAAAAAAAAATCGTACTACTCTTCTCTCAACTCCTGCTATTATCTTTGTTATTTTCAGCAACCATGTAGATGGATCCATCCACTAATATCCTGGCATAGTTGTTTGTCTTCATTATCATTTCTAGTCCACTTAGCTCTCTGCCTTGTCTTACCTCCGAAATGTTCCTTCACTAAAATCGTAACTCTAGGTAACCTCCTCACTACAACCTGATAAATTTTTTAGCTTCCTCATTTAAGTATTCTTAAAGTATGCCAGTTCTCAGACTTACCAGCACCTCTATTAAATCTTTTCTTCCTGTCTCTTCATCTTTACTTTCCTCTTCTTTTACCTTAGATTCCATTGTTACTCTCTCTAGTCCATGTCATAAATTGTTTGCCCCATGTTTTGGTCAATTTATCTGGTAAAGCTGTCTAGTAAAACTTTGCCTTTGCATTACTGTAGTCTGCTGAAGAAAGCCACACAACAGAGCAGATTGGTGGGCCTGTAAAATGAGGATGAATGATGTAGGTCAGTCCTCAACACTGCCTACCAATTCTACTTTTTGTTCAGCGTATTTTCTTGTTCTCTATATTAGCTCTCAATTTTTTTTTTTTTTCTCATCTCAAATTTGGAATCTCCTTGCTCTGCTGATTTCCTTTTTATTTCATGGAGAAAATAGCTATAATGTGGAAGCTTCTTTACCACTAAAGTTACAAATATTTTGTTAGCTGTACCTGCTTTTTCTTTTTCATCTGTTGTGATGGAAGAAATATTCCTTCTTCTATCAGTGTTCATGCTCTCAATACCATCCCTTCCTTTTCAAGAATAATTTTTTTTTGAGAACTTTGGCTGCAGGGGGTATGGAGAATTAAATGGAAGCTGAAAGAGTTGTCTAGATTCACTGTCTTTATTTCCTCATCTCCTACTTACTGGAGTTGAGCTTTTGTTCCTACCACTCCTCCACCCCTGAAAGTTCCTACAAAGGGTACCAGTTGACTTCAAGTCAGTTAAATTGGATGGCATTCTTTAATAATGGGCCTCCAGGCAGCATTTGTTCAGCAGTCCCTGACTATTCTTTTCTTGGCTTTTTGAATAGCATTTGCAGTCTTGATTTCCTTCCACCTCTCTGGTTACTCTTCTTCTGTTTCCTGCAGTTTAATCAGTAGCTACAAATATTATTGTAACATTAAACAAATAAAGATTTATTATCTTACAGAGAAGAATGCATCATTTGTATAAATTTTGAGAAACAAACAGGCTTTAAGGAAACCAGGTTGTGGCAGGAAATTTTGAGCAGGTTACACACTACTCTGTGAGAGATACTGAAAAAGGTTGTGAATCATTCATACATGTTTCAAAATGATTCTGTTCAACAACCTTGTAAGGTAGATGGTTGTATTCCTGTTTATCCACAAAGGATTTGAGGTGGGGAAAGATGGGATGTGTTCAGGAAACAGTGCCTTGTTCTTTCCGGTTGGAAGGCTATGTTACAATAAGGTACTACTGAAGATAAAATCTGTTGTTTCCATGTTATGGGATGCCTTGAATGCCAAGGGGAGAAGTTTTTTACTTAATTTTGTAGATAGTGAGGACTGGTTGAAGATTTGGTTTTTTTTTTTTTTGAGCCTTGAGTGGCTGGATTGCAGTGGCACAATCTCGGCACACTGCAGCCTCTGCCTCTTGGGTTTGAATGATTTTCCTGCCTCAGCCTCCCAAGTAGTTGGGATTACAGGCGCTCGCCACCATGCCTGGCTAATTTTTGTATTTTTAGTAGAAACGGGGTTTTGCCATGTTGGCCAGGCTGGTGTTGAACTCCTGACCTCAGATGATCAGCCTGCCTTGGCCTCCCAAAGTGGTGGGATTACAGGAGTGAGCCACCACACCTGGCCAGGTTGAAGATTTTTAAGCTGTGTGCAACATTTTGGGAAAGGAAACCTGTCTTGGCCAAAGGCTGATAATCCCATAACATTAGTTTTAGTGACCAAATGGCACTTCCACTTGAAGCCTTTTTGTAGGCTTCCCAATATAATGAATTGAGCCTTCTTTGACACTCCCATAGCACTTTGTCATACCTTTGATGTAGCACACTTCTCATATATCATAATTACTTGTTTGTATTTGGCTTCCCCATTGGATTTGAGCTCTTCTAGAATAGGATTGTTAGTTTATGGATAATGTTGATTTTGATAATCTTCCTCATCTCTATCTCAGTGGTTGGCATAAGAAGTGGTTCTTGAATTAGTAAATGAATAAAGAGTTTCAAATTTTGAATCTTTTGTCTGAATAGCTTCTCAGAATGCATCTTTTTTATTTCTCCTGATACAGGGTTGAATAAATTAGAAGCCACTCCTACTTCCTCTCTGCTGGTACATATGTTTTAGCTAGTTAAACCTATTTTGATAGAGGGGTTCTATGACTTTTTTTTTTTTTTTGAGATGGAGCCTCGCTCTGTCGCCCAGGCTGGAGTGCTGTGGCCGGATCTCAGCTCACTGCAAGCTCCGCCTCCCGGGTTCACGCCATTCTCCTGCCTCAGCCTCCCGAGTAGCTGGGACTACAGGCGCCCGCCACCTCGCCCGGCTAGTTTTTTTTTTGTATTTTTTAGTAGAGACGGGGTTTCACCGTGTTAGCCAGGATGGTCTTGATCTCTTGACCCCGTGATCTGCCCGTCTCGGCCTCCCAAAGTGCTGGGATTACAGGCTTGAGCCACCGCGCCCGGCCAAGGGGGGTTCTATGACTTTAAAGGCCTATGACTTTGCAGACACTTGTACAGTGTATAGCATACCCTATGCAAATCAGCTGTCTGTTCAGGTCTTGTGTTTGTTTTCCCCATAGACATAATCCAGCCGTTAGTTGTTTAAAGCAGCAGATGGGAGAAGGAATCCGTAGAGATGTGGATTTATTAGCTCTCACAATGAAAGACCACACTGGTTATGCTAAGGATTAGAAGAGTTCTGCTGAATGAAAGGGACATGGATCCTGTTTTTCTGTGCTATTTTCAGCAGTGTGGCAATCTCTTGTGACTATAATCAGTTGTAAGAAGACCAGAAAAAGATCTTGTAAATAGACTTTCCTTCAAGCCCTAGACTGTTGGTTGCAGCTGTCATAATTATAGGAGGGACTGATTTTCTTCATTTTTGAGTGCAGACTGAATCTGGCCTTTAGTTATTGGTATATTTACACCTTAGGTAGTATAACTGGCTGATTGTGTGCTTTATACATACCTTTATCTGTCAAATTAGGAAATTTGGATTCATATCTCCTGAATTTTGTTGAAGAGTAATTATTGTAGCATGTTTTATAGTTTGGAAAAAGTGATTGAATTTAATGTGTTTAACCCACTTCCTAAAAATACAGTGCTACCTTCACTAACAATTTTGTGTATGTGACTTATTAGAAAGATCAGCAACTTTCCTTTGTGTTTACTAAGATTCTGACAATTACCATAAAGTTGGAAAGTGTAAACGTTGCTTATAGAGTGTTTAAGGAACAGAATCATATCACGAGAACAATCTTTCACTCTTAAAATGTAAAAGATTATGTATTTTGAGCCATGAATTAAGAAACAGAAGCATCTTTAAACTTGGCTGAAGTTCTACTTTAAAAATGGCAGCCAGTAACCAAAGAAACAATTCTTGACATCGTTAAAGCTTGGATAAAACTAGACTTTTTCATGCTGTGCCCTTTTAGAAGTCTGGGGGAATGGGGAGCGTTTCCTGTGACAGCACTGTAAGCGATGAATAGATGAATGAATTTGTCCATGCTCAGAACTCACAACACGTGGACTAACCCCCTCCCGCACATAAAAGAGCAGGGAAACCGACCTCAGCAATGATCTAGCTTGTGAAGAAAGAGAATTTCGTTACTGTCCAAGAAGTGAAGACCAGCGAGTCTAGCGATAAAGAAACAAAAGAGCCCCTGACAGTATTGAAAGAATCTGACATTTGCTTTGTCTGTACAAAGGATGAAAGGAATTTTGCCGACTTAGTCAAAACAATAACTGGTTTTATATCATTTTGAGTCTAAAATACAGGCATCAGAATAGTATGTTTTTCTTTGTATTTCTGAAGAATTGTCATCTTTTTAAAAACGTATGTGGAGTGGTTTTGTTTCTGGAAAGGAAGACGTGACATGGATTTTATAAGCTTAGTAGCTATAGGTGGAGACTCTTGTTTTGTTTGCTAAACCTTTTTAATAAGCAGCGAAGTCAGGATATCAAAGATTGCAATTTTTTCCCCTGGAACCTTTTGTTCTTTTCTTAGTACTTCAAATAATTTCAACCAAAGGGGTATGCATGGAAAATGAAAACAAATATGAAGTCTTTCCGCTATTTGGCAGTGCTTCAGATGAGATATATCTGTAGTCCTGTGAAGAAAGACATGATTCTGATATGAGGCAGTGATTGTGTACTTATGCTGGACGGAGGGAGAACTGGTTTAGTGGAACAGTGGGTTAGTGGTGTGCTGAAAGGATTGTTTGCCTCTTTAACCAGCAGTAAGTAGGCACTAGTAGTTGACTGTCTGGGGAGTGGCTTTTTTTGTCTGATACCTGTTATGGATGATTCCAGTATTCTGAGAAGGAGAGGGTTACAGGTGAGTAAAAGAAAACCTTTTTCACTGATCTCCTTCCTTTTAATGTCTCTTGTAAATGTACTGAACAGATTGTTATAATTTAATTCATTTGAGGTAGGAGGCAGGGTGGAGTGCAGCTAAGTTCCTCTTTATTCTTTGATGTATAGTTATAATTAGAGAACTTATCTAAAATCTTGCTATTTTGATAGAAAAATGCTGCTTAGGCTTATTTACACTGTATTTAGTGAGAAGAGCAATGAAATCAGACCTGTATGGGATACAAGCCTAATTTAGGACATTAGACATTACTGCTGACAGATTGTTTACAGTGAACATATTCTGTTCCTGACCACCATGCCTGGGCTGCCCCCCGCATTAAGTCACATGTACGTGTAGTATATGCTTGATTCTGTACATAGTTTTAAGAACTTTTCTAAATTATCACTTTGTATATATACATTCCATCCACTTATCTGTTGTCTGTCTGTCTTGTCTGTCCATCCATCCGTCTGTCTACCTGTCTACCTACCTACCATCTTTTCCTTCTTAAACCTGAGGTAGTTTGTTAGATGAAGAGGTATGTAACATATAACATTGAGTGAAAATAGACTGATAGGCAACCTTCAACTGAATTTTAATGAATATCCTTAGCAGTAAAAGAATATATGACAAATTTGATGATTATTTTTTTCATGCTTTGTAGATTATCTCAGATTATCTCATCTTCGTCTTATTAGCAAAGAGCAAGCCCGCTTCTAGTCTATCACTGAATGTTTTTGAGAATTGACATAATGAAGATTCTAGTGTAAATCACTGAGCTAATCAATCAACCTGTATTGGTCTAGTTGTGAAATGTAGCTATTTCTGTTTTCATTTTGTTTATTTGACATTATTTATAAAGCACTTTTTTTGTACAAAGTACCTAAGGATTTTAAAATTATCATGAATTAACATTATTTTAGTTTCTTTAAAGTTCTCAGAAAGAAAATGTATAGGATTAGTAAACTTAAAATATAAATTTAAACAAATTTGTATTGTTTCTAGTTATTATATGTACTTCTTATTGATGGTACTGTAAACATTCAGAGCCTGTAGGGAGCACCCACTGAACCTTTAGCAGTTGTCCAGTGTGACCTGGGCTTTAAAAGTCAATAACATAAACTCTAGCACCATATACTAATTTTTCCTGTTAGCACAATTGATTCGATGAGATTTGTCACTTGATTTCTTGGGGTTATTTTGAGAAGTATTTATATAGTACTGTACTCAGATGACCTCTCATAAGTAGTGATATATGTTCAAGCAGCTGCTAAATAAAAATGGCTGACTTTGTAAGCCCATTCGGTTTCACTGCTTATTTATATCTTTATTTCTCTTTAGTTGCTAGAATTCAGAAAGGGAATCCTATTTGTTGAATGGGGAATATTTCCTGTTTTGTGTTAAATCATTCATTTTCTCCCTGGTGCCTGAGTCAGTCTCTAGTGTTTGCTACCTTGTTTGCTGATGCCCTTGGTCTTGAGTCTTTGTTTCTATCTAGCCGGAGTTCTAAACTGCCAGATTACATAACACTGGAGGATCTTTTCCTACAACCTTATACTTAAAAAAATTTTTTCCCCTATTTACTTTGTCTATTTTTTTTTTTTTCAGATGGAGTCTCACTGTGTTGCCCAGGCTGGAGCGTGCAGTGGTGTGATCTTGGCTCACTGCAACCTCCGTCTCCAGGGTTCAAGTGATTCTCCTGCCTCTGCCTCCTGAGTTGAGTAGCTGGGGGATTACAGGCATGTACCACCACACCTGGCTAATTTTTTGTGTTTTTAGTAGAGACGGTATTTCACCATGTTTGCCAGCCTGGTCTCAAACTCCTGATCTCAGGTGATCCACCCACCTTGGCCTCCCAAATTGCTGGGATTGCAGATGTGAGCCACCGCACCCAGCCTATTTTGCCTATTTTTAAAAAATAAACTTTAAGGTTCATTCTCCAGAAGATTGCTTTGGAACATTCCAAAACAGAGCTAATGCTTGAAAAGCAGCAGTTTAGATTATTTGTTTTAAATAGTTACATTATAATATAAAGACTTAAAGGTAAGTTTTATTAATAGATTTATATAAATAAACACACAAAGGTAAAGTGTGCCTGGTGGTACAGGTAATCTACTGGGTAACCTCAGATTTGAAGGTGATAATCCAAATAAATGTTTGGCTTCGCTAATTGCTTTCTGGTGGAATAGATTTCCTAAAACATTTCCAGAAGATCAGCTAAGGCATAGCCTACTTTGATACCTCCAAGTTTCTCTGCACAGTTTCTTGGGAGGTAGCAGAATAGTAAATAGTGCATTTAGAAGTTCCCTGAGAGCAAAGACCTTGTCTATTTTGTTCAAATTACAGTTCTGCCCTGTTCTAGTCATATAACCACAGCCAAATTTCATTTCATTTCTGTACTCCACTGGTATATTGAGAGGAGACAGTGGAGGCAAGGGCTACAGCAAAAAGACCAATTATGAGACTGTTGTGGTCAAAAAAGGCAAGAAATAATAACAGATTGGAGGGGTGATAGCAGTGGACGATGTGGAGGACTTTCTTATTGGCCATTTTTACAGATACGTGAAGCTCAGTAGCTTCCTCAAGGACGGACAAGTAAGTGTATGGTCAGGCTAGGTGTATAGGTTAGGGTACTCTAAACTACAAGTAACAGAAAGTTTGACTCTTGAGTGGTTTAAATATTAAGTAAACATCTTGACTCACAACAATGAAGTCCAGAGGTTGGATGAGTTTCAGAGTTGGGTAATCTGGTGTCTTTGCTCAGCTTCATTGCTCTTTTGTCTTCCTCTGTGTTTTGGCCTCATTCTCAAGCTTGCTTCCTATGTGTTAGAAAAAGAACTGTAGTGGTTTCAGGCTGCACAGTCACACACTACAACATCCCTACATCTTAATGGTAAAAGGACATCTTGGAGATTATGTGTGAGCATCTTTTCTTTACACTAGAGGAGCCTCTGTCGGTGTAGGAATTGACACTGTTTTGCTTGAAAAGCTGTTCAAGTTGGGTCTTTCTTGTAAGGTAAAAATTGGCTTTCATCTTGCATCTACTTTTGAAGCATCTACACATGGAGAGACATTTGAGATTGAAGTTCCTTGTGAATTGAAGGAGGTGCTTTTATATTTGCCCTCTTTCCCAATCAACTTTGTGGGGGATGATTTTTAACTTTGAAAGGTCAGGGACTAGCCAACATAAGCAAATTTTTATTATCAACTCTCTTAGTACCATCATTTCCACATTATTTGCCCATAAGGCAGATATAGTAATCAGTCTTCATTGTATAGACAGTGCAATTTCCCAGGTTCTGAATTGAAAATATTTGTTGTGCTGATAAAATTATTGCCTTCAGGCAAAACTAAATTGTATAATGTTTTTATGCACCCCCCAGTCCCCACTTGCTTTTTGCCTTTGCTGTTCAAAAATGAGAGTACTTAGAGTGTTATTGTTTACGGGTACTTAATTATTTTGGAGGATATATGACAACATAATGCATAAAGGAAGCATTATTATTGAGAAAGCCTTCTTGGGACTTTTTTATTTTGCAAATTATGACTGCCATAAATTATGGTCATCTTACAAAATGTGATTCAGTTAATTTTTAGTCCTTAAAAACAAAACCTTCAAGAACCAGGTAGATTTCAAACATTCAATTTCTTCTTGAAATTTTATTTTAAAAAGGCTGATGACATGGATAAAAATGTAACCTAATTATTTGCTTCTGTTGTTCTACATTTCCTTGTTCTTTTCTGTGAGTTTGATAAAGGAAAAATTTCAGTTTGTACTCTTCAGTTTTTAGTATCACTAAGATATTTTCATCAAGTCAGTAAATTAGATGGCTTTGAAGGTTAAGTAATTTATCTCACTCTTGTCCCTCTTCTGTGCCCTGCCTCAGATATTCCTATTCTATGTTGCAGCTACACCAGTCTTGTACGTTTGTTTGTTTTTTTATAGCCATTTTTTTCTGACATTCCCCCATTCCTGAGTGTTTTTATCCTCCTTTTCTACCTATCAACCTTCTGATTATCCTCATGCAGTTAAGACCTGAGTACCTAATTTTCAAATATTATAGTCATTATGGGTAACTCCAGCATCTTTGCAGACAAGGATAATCAGTCCAGTCTCAGATCTTTAGAGTTCCTTGGCTATCTGGAGTCTTTGTTAACAATTCATTCCTGTAGGCTCCATGTATTCTGTAGAGGGAATTGTTTGATTCAGAAATCTTACAGTAATTTACAATTACATCCCTTGATCACCTCTGAATTAAATTCTGGTGTTCTCTGTGTCAATCTAGATTACAAATTGGTGGTCTGGTGGCCTGTCTACTTCCTATAGATATATTTTATTTAACCACCTTTGGAGATTTAAAGAAAAATTAACCAACATAGTCTCTATCAGTTCCCTTTTGTTTTATCCTCTGCTGCTTTATATATTTACTGAATTTCATCTATTCTAAGGCTCACATCTTTTTACTTTATAACAGCTTTGAAATAGCGGTGTTACTCTTAATGGTGTGTTATACTTTAATTGGCAGGGCTTATTTTTGTTTTGCATTTTGAAAAATGTTTCTTACTATTACAAAAAATAATAGTATCTTTTGCAATTGATAGTTTTTCAGATTTGATAAAGTACAGTATATTACCTTACTGGCCCATTAAAGCATTTGAGTTTGCAACATTTATGTCTCAGTGTAAAGACCTCTACCTTTTTTTAGCTCTCTCCCTTTCCTTTTTCTAGTCTTTAAGATCTCTGTTCCTGTGATTCTGTTGTTTGTTTGTTTGTTTGTTTGTTTGTTTTTGAGACAAAGTTTTGCTCTTGTCACTCAGGCTGGAGTGCAATGGTGCAACCTTGGCTCACTGCAGCCTCTGCCTGCTGAGTTCAAGTGATTCTCCAGCCTCAGCCTCCTGAGTAGTTGGGATCACAGGTTCCTGCCACAACGCCTGGCTAAATTTTGTATTTTTTAGTAGAGACAGGCTTTTGCTGTGTTGACCAGGCTGGTCTTGAATTCCTGACCTGAGGTGATCTGCCCACCTTGTTCTCCCAAAGTGCTGGGATTATAGGCATGAGCCACCGCACCCAGCTTTTGTTTCTTTTTATACCTGTTTGATGTGCCTTTCTATATCATCTGATATTGTTTTGTTTTTTTCTCAATTTATTTGAGGTATATAACATTTGTGAATTTTTTATGATATAACCACTTTCACATTTTGTGGGTAAACTCAGGAATAATGTATGATTCAGTTTTTAAAAAATGCTCATGTATATAATGTAAGTTTCCTACTTTTCATCTTGAGGTAGTTTTGGTAAGGAACATATTTTTAAGAGTTTGTTTTGTTTATTTTGTGATTTTTTGAGATCAATTTGTTTATATATATATAATTTTTTTTCTTTTAAACCTTTGCTGATTTGTTCTTCTATTTCTTTTTATTTTTCTAATATTGGGTATTAAGACTCTTTTTTTCATGATCAAATATCAGTGGAATGCCAAGTACAGTGGCTCACACCTATAATCCCAGCACTTTGAGAGTGCCAGGTGGGTGAATCACTTGAGCCCAGGAGCTGGAGACCAGCTTGGGCAACATGGTGAGACGTCTCTACAAAAAAAAAAAAAAAAAAAAAAAAAAAATTTTTTTTTTAATTAGCCAGGCGTGGCGGTGCACACCTGTAGTTCCAGCTATTTGTATTTGGGAAGCTGAAGTGGGAGGATCGCTTGAGCCTAGGAGGTCAACGCTGCTGTGAGCCATGATTGTGCCCCTGTACTCCAGCCTGGGTGACAGCAAGACCCTGTCTCAAAAAAAAACTAAAATAGCAACAACAAAAATTCGGTGGAACATTTTTTGTTGTTGTTTTTCCAGAAACCAACTATCCCTTTATTTCAACCTTTTCATATCAGTTTGCTTTTGGTATATCTCTTGCGAATGGCATACAGTAGGTTTTCTTTAAAAAAATAAAAAATAAAAAAAGTCCTGTTTGTAATGAAAATTTTGTCTATTTACATTTATTATGATTAATGATATATTTGGACTTGTTTCTGCCATATTAGTTTTTGTATTCCATGTCCTATATCTCTATGCCTTACTGTCCCCTTTCTTTTTTTACCTTTTAAAAATATTGGTAGAGTTTTTGTTTTCTTATTTTCTTTTTCTATTTCTACTGGTGTGTTAGAACAAATTCAAACTTTAACCCCCTCCTGAACACTACAAGCACTCCTTATCTCTTATTACTTCCCCCAGACTTATTTGGCCATGTAATCAAACTGAACTGAAACAGGCTCGTTTAAAAAACAACAACAACAAAACCATGAAATTCACTGTAACCAGAGGTGACCCAGTTTACCTGAGCCAGAATGATAAGAAAGTTCTGTTTTAACTCTATAAGGAGTTAAAACAGAAGAGTAAGGAGAGTAACTCTATAAGGAGAGTAACTTTGTAATGAATAATCTGCTTTTTATTCCCTGTTGGTGCTTTCTTAACCCCTTTTCTGCTTAGAAAGCCAGCCCCCTCTGCTTAGCTCAGCAGAACATGCGTTCTATTTTAAAGAATGAGATGTTACAGAATTGCAAACAAAAGTCGGTTTGATCTTTAAACTGAAAGTCAGTTTGATCTTTAAACTAAATCTGTTGTAATTTTGTCTTTTAACAATGGTATTGTCATCAGCAGTGGATTCTGAGTAGGCCCTAGAATGTTCACCACTCCTACCCTCACCCCAGTGTTATTTATGTTAGTTACACTATGTGGGTTTAATTATGAGTTATATAAAGAGACATATGATCTTTTAGTGGCAGAGAATACCTTTTTTTCTCCTTGACTTTTTTGTTTGTTTGTTTTTCTTGAGACGAGTTCTCACTATGTTATCTAGGCTGGTCTCAGACTCTGGGCTCAAGTGATCCTCCCGCCATGGCCTCCCAAAGTGTTGGGATTACAGGCGTGAGCACAGCACCTTGCCTCGTTGATTTTAAATGTTAGTTGAAAAGTTATTGTCTCCAAAACCCAGTTCTCTATCCACTTCCAGTGGAGTGGATTATTGAGTTATGTTTCTTAGAGTCTGTTAATTTCCTTCTCTGGGAAGAGTGCTGCTACTGCAGTGGGAATCAATATGTATTATGTATAGTGTGAGAATTCAATAGAAAGCGAGTGAGGCTCAGAGTCCCAGGGAGGGAGTTGCCTCAGGCAGAGACAGCTTTGACCCATAGTCATCTCCATGCTGGTGACTGTTGACATAAAGGACAAGGACCAGCCTTGTGACTCCTGGCTTGCATATTTACTTGTGGGGGTAGTGGTTACTGCCTTTGGACACTTGGCCTTTGTCTTTTCTTTGGAAATATTTTATGGCTTTAGTCATTGTGAATAATGAGTAGTGCATATAGGCAGTGATTCCTCATCTGTGTGAATAGCACCCTTTCGTGTTTTGTGTCTGTGTGTGTGTGTGTGTGTGTGTGTGAGACGGAGTTTTGCTCTTGTTTCCCAGGCTAGAGTGCAATGGCACAATCTCAGCTCACTGCATCCTCTGCCTCCTGGGTTCAAGCGATTCTCCTACCTCAGCCTCCTGAGTAGCTGGTATTACAGGCATGCACCACCACGCCCAGCTAATTTTTGTGTTTTTAGAAGAGACGGGGTTTCTCCATGTAGATCAGGCTGGTCTCAAACTCCCAACCTCAGGTGATCCACCAGCCTCGGCCTCCCAAAGTGCTGGAATTGCAGGCGTGAGCCACCATGTCCGGCCATGAATGGCACCATTTCGTGTTTTATGTAATACCTTTAGAAGTTTGCTTTGTGGACAAGTGAAAGAGAGTGACTGGTTATTTCTCGGGGATTTGGTATGTACAACTTTCATTGTAACTTCAGAATATAGTTTAATATATTTTATTTTATTCAGTGTAGTCAAATATTACTTAAAGCTCTTTGGGAAATATCGTTGGCAGAAAGTATCAACATGTATCAATTTGAGGGATCCAAATGGTAATAAAATTTTGGAGACTGTTAAAGCAATATACTTTGAATATTTGGGGAGGAATGATAGGGATGGAGTATTGGGGGTGGGTTAGTTTTTAGAGAATAGCATCTTATCACTTAGCTTTAGAGCTTCGCTTCTGGTGGGTTAGATTAGAAAAATTTCCATTCTTCCTATTTTTTTTTTTTGAGACAGGGTCTTACTCTGTCACCCAGGCTGGAGTCCAGTGGCGTGATCTTGGCTCACTGCAACCTTCACCTCTGGTCTCAGGCGATCTTCCCACCTCAGCCCCCTATATAGTTGGGACTACAGGCGTGTGCCACCAATCCTGGCTAATTTTTTTTGAACTTTTTTATTGGAGACGAGGTCTCACTGTGTTGCAAGGCTGGTCTTGATCTCCTGAGCTCAAGGGATCCTCCCGCCTCGACCTCCCAAAGTGCTGGGATTACAGGTGTGAGCCACCACACCTGGCCAATTTCTTATTATTAATCCAAAGTGTCTTACTTTAAACTTTTAAGTTTATTTTTAAAATTCAAGCCTAGGAATAACTTTTGTGAGAAAGGCAGAGTAGGTATTTTTATCTCAGGTGAACAGGTAAGAACAATGAGGTTTAGAAAGGTTTAATGACTGACCAAGATTTTATAAGGAAGCAAGTAGCAGAATTGTGTTCACATATTTTTCTGAGTCCTAGGTTCTTTATACCATGTAGAAATATCCTGTTAATATAATCAAGCTGTTTATCAAACTCAAATGAGAATAACACATTATTTATAGAATAAAGGTTTTTGTTTGTTTGTTTTTGTTTTTTCTTCTTGAGACAGAATTTCTCTCTGTTGCCCAGGCTGGAGTGCAGTGGTGTGATCTTGGCTCACTGCTGATCACAGTGTACTCCAGCACTGCCTCCCAAGCTCCAGTGATCTTGCCACCTCAGCCTCCTGAGTAGCTGGGACTGCTGGCACATGCCAATATGCCCAGCTATTTTTTGTAGTTTTTGTAGAGATGGGGTTTCACCATGTTGCCCAGTCTGGTCTTGAACTCCTGAACTCAAGCAATCTTCCCGCCTTGGCATCCCAAAGTGCTGGAATTACAGGTGTGAGCCACTGTGACTGGCCTAAAGTATTTTCATGTACATTACTTTATTTGACCTTTACAACAGCTGTATCTAAGCCTTTGAGGTAGATGGAATTCCAGGTCACACAGTTACATGTTTTTGAGCCATGACAGAAACCTAGTTTTCCAAACTTTAAATTTTGTGTTCTTGGCCAGGCATGGTGGCTCACACCTGTAATCCCAGTGCTTTGGGAGGCCGAGGTGGGTGGATCACGAGGTCAGGAGATAATGTTCCTTTAAGACTAGATAGTAAATGGTATTAACATAGATTTTCTTCCTAGTTAATATTTTTCTCTTCTTAAAGCATTCCGACTCTCCAAGGAGTAACTACCAGCCAGGAGACTGTCAGTAAATAATATGTGATAATAGAACATATTCTTCCCCTAGTAAAACTTCTTGCTGAAATTATTGCAATTGATAGTTTTCATCAATGCAACTCCAAACTGGTAGACAGGACCCTATCGTGTGCCTTATAATGATGATAGCAATAATAGTATGAACCATTTACTTACTTGATGGATTCATAGATTTATTCATCCAATATTCATTTGGTGCCTTCTAGGCCAGGTGTTCTGCTGGGTGCCAGGAATGTCCTCGTGAGCAAGACTAATTCCTACTCGCCTGGAGCTAACAGTCAAAGAAAACAGATAATTTAGCAAATAATTATAATAATGAGTCAAGTAGGTATGATTGAGGAATTAAAGGAATATTTGGGTAATATATGGAAGGAGGCTGGAGGGGAAACTGTGTAGAAAAACTTTCCAGAGGAAACGAAATTTAAACTGAACTCCAGGAAGGTATAAAAAGAGATAAAGAAAAGTAATCCAGACCAAGAGAACAGTAAGTGTGAAGACCTGAAGGTGAAAGAAAGCATGGCAAGCCTGAGTCCAAAACTCCAATAAGACTGGAGAATTGTGCAGATGATACTGAGGAGGGAGGCAGTCACAGCCAAGTAGTGCCCTGTAGACTACAGAAAGGATTTTAGACTTTATCCGTTGCAGAATTATAAGAGAGAAAGGACCCATTTTTTTTTTTTTATTATACTTTAAGTTCTAGGGTACATGTGCATAACATGCAGGTTTGTTACATGTGTATACTTGTGCCATGTTGCTGTGCTGCACCCATCAACTCGTCAGCACCCAACAACTCGTCATTTACATCAGGTATAACTCCCAATGCAATCCCTCCCCCCTCCCCCCTCCCCATGATAGGCCGCGGTGTGTGATGTCCCCCTTCCCGAGTCCAAGTGATCTCATTGTTCAGTTCCCACCTATGAGTGAGAACATGCGGTGTTTGGTTTTCTGTTCTTGTGATAGTTTAGGACCCATTTTAAAAAGTTATTTTTGGCCGGGTGCGGTGGCTCACGTCTGTAATCCCAGCACTTTGGGAGACCGAGGCAGGTGGATCACCTGGGGTCAGGAGTTGAGACCAGACTGACCAACATGGTGAAACCCCATCTCCACTAAAAAAACAAAAATTAGCTGGGCATGGTGGCATATGCCTGTAATCCCAGCTACTCGGGAGGTTGAGGCAGGAGAATCGCTTGAACCCGGGAGGCGGAGGTTGCTGTGAGCCGAGATCGTGCCACTGCACTCCAGCCTGGGTGACAGAACGAGACTTCATCTAAAAAAAAAAAAAAAAAAGTTATTTTTGACTTCAGTATTTATTTCATTAAACCCACATGGGTTATCACTCAGAAAACAGGTACTATATATGATATTTGCATTAATATAACATTAATCAAGGGGGACAAAACTGAATGAAAGGGAGACCAATTAGGAGGATGTTATAGGATGATGGTGGCTTGTGCCCGGGGAAGTAGAAGTGAATTGACAGATTAAAGATAGGTATTTTGGAAGTAGAATTGGCAGAGCTTGATGAATAATGAATGTAGAGAGTGAGAGAAAGTGAAAAATCAAGAATGACCCTGGGTTTGGTGGTACCATCATCAAAATAGAAAACAGTAGGAGCGAGACTGAGTAGAAAGATAAGCTGAGTTTTAGACATATTAAGACAAGGTAGTTGTATGTACAACTATAGAGGTCAGCAAAAAGATCTGGGATAGAGATACAAATTTGAGATTCATCTCTAAAATATATAGAGAAAGGAGAGTGTACAAGCAGAACTTTAAGGACAGCCCACATTTAAGAGTCTAAGGTGATGGAGGATGAGCCTACAAAGGTGTTTAAATGGTGTGTTTGCAGGGATAAGAGGAAGAACAAGAGAATGTGGCTTCATGGCAAGAAAAGTCTTCCAGGACAGAACAGTGAATGGTACTATCAGGTGCTGCTGAGCAGTGGAGCCAAAAAAGATAGGTGGATTAAAAATGCAGTGATGCTTCATTAACAATGGCATTATACATAACATTGGCAGTGTGGCAAGAATGGTTTAAACGGGGTGGTAAGGTCTGGGGATATTTGTAGAGTGTTGAAGAATGAGTAGGAAGTGAGAAATTAGAGATGTTGGATGTAGATAACTCATTCAAGAAGTGTGGTTGTGAAGGGAAATAAAATTGATAAGGCAATGTTTGAAGAGGGATGTGTAGTTATTAAGGGAATTTATATCCTTTCCTCAAGCTGGAATAGACTTGAATGGGTTCAGAATGCTAATTAGGAAGATCATTAAGAACATGAAGAGTCAAGAGATAATGAGTAGATCAGAGAAGGCTGAATGGAATGGGCTTCACCTGATATTGTAATGTATTACCAGGTATTACCAGCCTAGTTGCTAGAAGGTTATGAGTAAAATAATTTATGGTTATCTATCTAAATGGGAGTACTCTTGCCTCAGCCAAGTTTCCTGATTGTGTAGCTTTTCTCCCCAACCTGCTGTGAATATTCCCTGGGAAAAGGAGGCTTGGGAAATCGTTGCTCCTTGGACTACCTTTATGTGGTTGGAAGGCACTCTTGTTCCACCATGCCTTAGTTGTCACAGAATGTACTGATCTGGAGTCCTGGGCATCAAATGCAGGCTTTTGTATAGGTGTAAGGAAGTCGGAAGGGATGAATTTCCACAGATGCATTTCCATGCCTCTAAACAAATGCAGAGAGGGGCATATATGCATTTTATAAAATTTTATTATTAAGCCAAAACTATACTCTACCATGTTACCCATTTAAGCTATTCAAGAAGTCAGAACTGTCATGTAGATTCAAAGAACAAATATTTCCAGTTTTATATAGATTGTTTCAGAAAGTAGAAAAAGAGGATATATTACCTTAGCACATTTTATGAGTGTCTTTGTCTGTTCATGCTGCTGTAAAAAAATACCACAGATTGGGTAATTTATAAAGAACAGACATTTATTTTCTTACAGTCCTGGAGTCTGAAAAGTCCAAGATCAAGGTGCTGGCATTTGTGTGGCGAGTGCCTTCTTGCTGTTTCTTCACATGGCGGAGGATGGAAAGGCGAAAAGGGCTGAAAGCTGTATGAAGCCTCTTTTTTCTCTTTTAATTTTGATTTTTTTGAGATGGGGTCTTGCTCTGTTGGCTAAGCTGGCCTCAGACTCCTGGACTTAAGCGATTCTCCTGCCTCAGTCTCCTGAGTAGCTGGGACTACAGGTGCACATCACCATGCCTGGCTTAAAGCTTTACGAAGGCCTTAATCATTTCTCTTGTTTTTCCTCTTATCCCTGCAAACACACCATTTAAACACCTTTGTAGGCTCATCCTTCATCACCTTAGACCCTTAAATGTGGACTGTCCTTAAAGTTCTGCTTGTACACTCTCCTTTCTCTATATATTTTACAGATGAATCTCAAATTTGTGTCTCTATCCCAGATCTTTTTGCTGACCTCTATAGTTGTACATAAAACTACCTTGTCTTAATATGTCTAAATGTAAAATGTACAAGAGAGGAGGCCTCATGACCTAATCACCTCCTACAGACCCCACCTCTTAATACTATCACATTGGATTTTAAAGTCCAATGTGAATTTTGGATGAGACACAAACATTGAAACCTTAGCAATGAGGATAGTATAAATATGTCAAAATTGGACAAGAACATTTTGAGAAGAGAAAGTATATAGGCCAGTCTTACTTACTAACATACAGGCAAATATCCTAAATAAAAATTTCTAGGCCTAGATACTGTTATTAGTGAAAACTGTTAATATTTAAGGAAGAAATGACACTAGTCTTACATAAATTCTTTCAGAAAATAGAGGAGTAAGGAACAGTTCCCTATCAGTTTTAGGAGACCGGCATAATTGTGATGCAAAAATCTGACAAAGACATTATAAGAAAATTAGAGATTATTATCCTTTATGAAAATAGGTGTAAAAATCATTAATGAGATATTAGCAAATAGAATCTAGCAATGTATTTGATAAAGTTGAATTTAAGCTGGGCACGGTGACTCGCACCTGTAATCCCAGCACTTTGAGAGGCCAAGGTGGGTGGATCACCTGAGGTCAGGAGTTTGAGTCCAGCCTGACTAACATGGTAAAACCCCATCTCTACTGAAAATACAAAAATTAGCCAGGCATAGTGGCACACACCTGTAAACCCAACTACTTGGGAGGCTGAGGCAGGAGAATCACTTGAACCTGGGAGGCAGAGGTTGCAGTGAGTGGAGATCACGCTACTGCACTCCAGTCTGGGTGATGGAGCAAGGCTCCATCTCAAAAAAAAAAAAAAAAAAAAAAAAAAAGTTGAATTTAACTCAGAATTGCAAAATTAGTTTAATCTTAGAAAATCAATCACTGTAATTTGCCACATTAACAGCAGAGAAAAACTATGTAAGCATTTCAGTAGATGCAGAGAAAGTATTTGACATAATCCATTCCCATTTGTGAGAAAGACTATGAACAAATTAGGAATAGAAGAGAACTTGTCAAAAAGTTATCCATGAAAAACCTATAACTAACATAATATTAAATATTCAAAATGTTAAATGCTTTTCTCCTAAGATTAGATGAGAAGCCAGACAAGGATGTCTACCACTTCTATTTAACATCTTATAGAAAATTCTAGAAAATGGAAAGAAGTAAAACTCTCCCTATTGATAGAAGATATGATTGTTTATATAGAAAAATTCTAAGGAATATACAAAACAGTTATGATTAATAATGGTTTTACCAAAGTATAGGATACATGGTCAGTATAAAAATTAATTACATTTCTATATACATGCAAGCAATTGGAAAATGAAATAAAAGATTTTATTTATAATAGCTTTAAAAAATCTATTTAGGGATGAGCTTCATAAAAGGAGTTTTTGTTAACGGTAAAACATTGCTTAGAGTAAAGTACTCGGTCAACAGAGAAATACTATGTTCATGTATTGTAAGACTTGATATTTTCAGATATCACTTCTTCCAAATTGATGTATAATCCCAGCAGGCTTTTTTTGGTAAAAATTAACAATTGGATTCAGAAATTCAAATTGAAATGAAGAATCTAGAATATCTAAAGCAATCTTGGAAAATAAAGTTAAAGGACTGTATAATCCAACTTCAGGACTAAATATAAAACTACAGAATCATGACAGTGGGGTGCTTGCATAGGGCAGAAAAATAGATCAGTAGGATGCAATAGAGAGCCCAGAAAGGTTTCAAAAAAATTTCTTAGGGAAAGGACAGTGTTTTCAATAAATGGTATTGAAATAAATGGATATCCGTATGAAAAAAAAGAACCTTAGTTTCATCTCACGTATTACCTCAAAATTAATTTTCACTCATCAAAAGGCACCACTGGCCTGGCGTGGTGGCTCACGCCTGTAATACCAACACTTTGGGAGGCTGAGGCAGGTGGATCACCTGAGATCAGGAGTTCTAGACCAGCTTGACCAATATGGTGAAAATCCGTCTCTACTAAGAATACAAAAATTAGCTGGGCATGGTGATGGGTGCCTGTAATCCCAGCTACTCAAGAGACTGAGGCAGGAAAATCACTTGAACCCGGGAGATGGAGGTTGCCGTGAGTCAAGATCGCACCACTGTGCTCCAGCCTGGGTGACAAAGCGAGACTCCATCTCAAAAAAAAAAAAAAAAAAAAGAAAGAGAAAGGCACCACCAATAACTTTAGTAGGCAAGCCACAGATTAGAACATATTTACAAAACATACATGACACAGGACTTGTATTTAGAAGATTATGAAGAACTCTTGCAATTCAATAGCAAAAAGATAACTCAATTTTTAAAAAGGTAAAAAAAATTTTAAGATACTTCACAAAGGAATATATATTGATGGTTAATAAGCACATGAAAAGATACTCAACATCGTTAGTCATCAGGAAAATGATTAAAGCCACGGTGAGATACCCCTACACACCTAAATAGCTAAAATGTAAAATGACTAAAATATAAAAAACTGATACCATATATTGGCATGAATGTAGAGCAGTTGGAACTTTCTTATATTATTAATGTAAGCATAACATGTAATAGCTAGAATGTGAAGCAGTTGAAACTCTCATACGTTGTTCATGGGAGTGTAACATGGTATAATCACTTTAGAAAAAGGTCTGCTAGCTTCTTATAAAACTAAACATATATCTACCCTTTAACCAAGTAATTCTACACTTTTAGGGATTTACCCAAGACAGATGAAATATAGCTTGTCAAAAGACCTGTTACAGGAATGTTAGTAGCTGAAAAATGGAATTGGAGAAAGGATAAATTAACTGGGGTATATTCATATTGCTATTGTTACTTGCAACAACACAGATGAATCTCACAAATACTATGCTGAGTTGAAGAAGCCTATGTAAAAAGGTTTATATTTGTATGGTTCCATTCATACGAAGTTTTGAGGAAGTAAAAGTAATCTGTGGTGACACAATGAGAATAATATTTGCTTGGGGTAGGAAGATAGTGGTTTGTTGGGGATTTACAAAGAAAGAACATGGTGGAACTATCTGGATTGATGGACATGTTCTGTGTTTTGATAGAGATTTAGGTTGGCTGGGTGCAGTGGCTCACGCCTGTAATCCCAGCACTTTGGGAGGCTGAGGCGGGTGGATCACGTGAGGTTGGGAGCTCAAGACCAGCCTGACCAACATGGAGAAACTCCATCTCTACCAAAAATACAAAATTAGCCAGGCGTGGTGGCGCATGTCTGTAATCCCAGCTACTTGGGAGGCTGAGGCAGGAGAACCGCTTGAACTCGGAAGGTGGAGGTTGCAGTGCCACAAGATCGTGCCATTACACTCCAGCCTAGGCAACAAGAGTGAAACTCTGCCTCAAAAAAAAAAGATTTAGGTTATCTGAGTATATGTACTTACCAGACTTATCAATCGGCATACGTAAGATGAAGTAATTTAAGATTTGTACAATTGAATGTTTGTAAATTTACCTAGAAAAACACACAAAAGAATTGCAATCAAATACTGAATTTTAGCAAAAATAATTTTATAAAGTAAGTGAATTTTACAAAAATAAGGCATATTAAACTTACTGTGAAAAGTAAACCGGCTGGGCGTGGTGGCTCACACCTGTAATCCCAGCACTTTGGGAGGCCAAGGTGGGAGGATCACTTGAGGTCAGGAGTTTGAGGCCAGCCTGGCTAACATGGCAAAATACTAAAATACAAAAATACAAAAAAATTAGCGGGGCGTTGTGGTGCATGCCTGTAATCCCAGCTACTCAGGAGACTGAGGCAGGAGAATCGCTTGAACCCAGGAAGTGGAGGTTGCAGTGAACTGAGATCGGCCAGCCTGGGTGACAGTGTGAGACTCCATCTCAAAAAAAAAAAAAGAAAAGAAAAAAAATGCAAATCTATAAAACTTTTCGAAGAAAATATAAGCACATGTATTCATGACTGTGTAATCAGGGATATATTTCTTACATGAACAGTTGTTTTGGAGAACAATTTGGAATATCCAGTACTTTATGACTCAGTAGTTCAACGTCCAAGAAATATTTTCTACATGTGCACTAGGAAACAACTACAAGAATGTTTACAGGAGTATTGTTTTAATGGAGAAGAAAAAGATGGAAACAAAATTAAATTTCCATTTACTAGAGAATAGATAAATAAATATTGGTATATTCATAGACTGGACCACTGTCTGAAGATTAGTGAACTAAAGTGAAATATATCCACATGGGTGAATCTCCCAGTTTTCATAATGTTGGCTAATGTCAACAGAGGAATACATATAATATTATACCATGTATATATAATTTTAAAACATGTAAAACAATACTAATTTTTTATGAATCCAAAAACACATGGAAAATATAAAAAACAAATTAAGAATAGTTGTTAATTTAGGACTGGTAGGAGGTGGGACTTGATACACTTGGAAAGCAAGTCACAGGGGCCCCAACTGTTATTGTAAAGGTTATTTCTTATGTCAGTGGTGTGTGAAGTCATCTCTTTGTTATATTATTTCCTATACTATTTTATTTGTCTAAAATATTTTCTAATTATCACCCACTGCCCTAATCCCATTTCATTCCTTCTGTATGCTTGCCACTAATGCTCTTTATAATTCAGCAGCAGTTAACGGCTGGCCTAGCATGCCTGTAATCTAGGGGAGATGGTTCCATCTAGTGGGAAAAATGTTGCATGTATTCTATGGGACATTCCTTTTAGGAAGGAAGATTAAAGAAGTAATAGTTTGCCTGAGTCTAAGAGGCCGGGCACGGTGGCTCATGCCTGTAGCCAGCACTTTGGGAGGCCGAGGCGGGTGGATCAAGAGGTCAGGAGATCGAGACCATCCTAACACGGTAAAACTCCGTCTCTACTAAAAATACAAAAAAAAAAAAAAAAAAAAAAAAAAGCCACATGTGGTGGTGGTTGCCTGTAGTCCCAGCTACTCGGGAGGCTGAGGCAGGAGAATGGCGTGAACCCGGGAGTTGGAACTTGCAGTGAGTCGAGATCACGCCACTGCACTCCAGCCTGGGAGACAGAATGAGACTCCATCTCAAAAAAAAAAGACAAAGAAAAAGTTATTATTTAGAAATATATGACCTTTTCCATTATTAAGATAATACTGTGAATTTCCTAGGACATTTAGGTAGACCAACAGGTCTCAGATGGGTTCTTATTTCTAACTTGCATATGTTTTGTTTTTCAGAAGGAGTTGAGCCTTCCAAGAAGAGGCAGCTTGTAAGTAGATGATTATTGCCATTATGATTATGATCTCCTACTTAGGAACCCCTCTTGGGAACATTTCCCACTGTCATGTGGAAGAATCCCACTCAGGAATATTTCTTTCTGTGTACTTGTATCTGAGCTAGGGAAGCCAGCAGGCCAACTGACTTCTCCCACTAGGTCAGATTTTCCCTCCTCCCCATTCCTCTCCACCTCCAAATCCCTCCTGTCTCAGTTTTTGCATAACATTTTGGGAAAGTTACAACTTAAATGTTCACCACAGTCTTACACTTGTGCTTTGAGATTTACTGAGTTTTAGTAGACTCAAGCTAAGGAGATAGGAATATTAAAATGGAAACCCTTTGCATTTACATCTATCCCATAGCATGGTATGAGGAGAAGACCAACTTTTCTGATAAGCTGAGGCAAGGGCAGCTAAGTTTGGAGACTACGTTGAATGGAATAGGTTCCCAACCTGTTTGGTTTTTTTCTGGCTTCAGGGTTAGGGGAGATTAATAAATAGTCTTTGTCCCTGGATTTTAATTTCTTATATTCTCTTGGACTGCTTTTCCTCTAGGAATTTGGTTGGGGCAGTATTAGAAATTTGGCCAATCAGAATCACCTAGAATGCTTGTTAAAGTGCGGAGTGTGAACTTAATACATTAAAATCTCTATGTTGGGGCCCAAAAACCTGTACTGTGTATACCTACAATATACTCATCTTTACCATGATTTACTAGTAAAGTCACATCTGGGGAACCCTAAGGAAATAGAGCTGTGATAAAACAATGGCTTTTAAACTTTTCCTTAACAAAAAAAAAAGATCTAATTAAGGAGGAGATCACAACAATATTTATATTTATGTATTAAGTATACTTTACGTACACATCATATGCAATTTTTAAATGTATGAAACACATAGTAATTCTTTCTGTTACTGTCCATTTTAGGATTTTGTTTTGTGAAAAATGCTCTCGTGATTAAATTTTCCTCTGAGATTTTTGTGTAGCCTTTTGGGCTGTTTACGAAAGCTTATTTTGGTTTGATATGAAGAGACTTAAGTCAGAAAACTCATAAGGTTCAGTCTTGACCATGCCATTTAACTGGCTTTGTAAACCTAGACAAATCACTTTATCTTCTTAAATCTCAGTTGCCTTATCTTTAAATGAAAGTAATGTTACCTATGTTTTCTTCTTACTAAGCCTGTTAGAAGGATCATTTAATATATGTATAGTGCTTTATTATAGTTTAATTTTAATATACATTAGTTTTAGAATTCTTAATGGGTTAAATTTGGATGAATTCTATTATTTAAGAGGCACATTTTAAATTTTAAATTCGGTTTCTAGCAGTGAATATTAGGTCTAGCTTCACAAGTGTCCTGAGTCTTCTGTAAATGGCAAGGGCTCTCCCAGGACTCTTAGAGGAATGATACACCAAGTAGGTATGCATAACTGAAAAGGAGTAGCTTTTCAGCATCATAGTCAGCAAATATTTGTACTTGGTCATTTTTCTACTCTTTCTGCCCTCCCCTCCTCTTTTTTTTTGGTTCCTTCTATCTGAAAACTGTCTGAGATTTGCCTTTTCTTAGTATTAAGTGAAATAAATTAAGACCTGAGACAGGTAGCTTCTTGCAGGAATGTGTGTCCTCAATGAATGGAGTTGCTGAGAAGAAGGAGAAGGAGGAGTATTCCTATTTTTATATTATATCAGAATAATTTTTTGGTTATTTTAGTGATATCTAAAGTTAGGCCTACTCTAACTGCCTTAAAAATGTTTACTTAATAAGGGTCAGAAATAGATTTTCCCTCCTCTTTTTGATAAAGTAACTCACATTTAAACAATTGATCACTCAGTAAATACACATTAATATCTACTCTGGGTCAGGTGCCATGCTCATGCCTGTAGTCCCAACACTTTGGGAGGCCGAGGTAGTTGGATCACCTGACGTCAGTAGTTCGAGACCCGTGTGACCAATATGGTAAAACCCTGTCTCTACTAAAAATAAAAAAAAAATTAGCCAGGCGTCGTGGCATGCGCCCTGTAGTTCCAGCTACTCAGGAGGCTGAGGCAGGAGAATTGCTTGAATCCAGGAGACAGGTTGCAGTGAGCTGAGATCACACCGCTGCACTCCAGCCTGGGCGACAGAGTGGTACTCCGTCAAAGAAATAATAATAAAAAAAAATAAAAAAGCCTACTATGTGCTGGGTAGAGTGATCTAAGTTCTGAGGCTGTTAAGATTCAACTAGGTAAATTCTTCTCTTTTGAAGAGCTTACACTTAAGTAAGCCAGAAGTTCTTCAGTTTTTTAATATAAACAATATCCTTTCTTATCTCTAATATTAGAGGAGTAGAAAAAGTTTTGTTCTGGAATGAAGCAAGGAAACATGGATACTAATATAGGCTTTGCCACTAACAAATTACGTGTGGCTTTAAAACAGGAACTCCCACTTCTGGACCTGAATTGCCATACTTGTAAAATGAAGGGATCGGCTACCTGATCCCTGTGCTTAGTCATCTCCCCAAACAATTGAAGTTCCATGGTCCCTCTTGTACACAGAACTGGGCAAGTCTTTGTAGGGAGTGTGCAGTAGGAGGCAAAGTACTGCTTAGCATTTGTAGTAAAGAAAACAGAAAGGTAAGAACCACAAAACAAGTATTTGAATAAGTTTAATTACTACAAAATTAGTTGTGTGGAAAAACTGATGTTAATAAAATGAGTGACTTACCATCTGCTCTACTGTTTCTCGTCCTCATAGCCTGATCTGGAAAATTTTTAAAGTTTCTGTAATTGTCATTTAAGTCTTGGTCAGAAGGAGGGGGCATTATATTTGTGTCCCTGTTTGCCTCTTTCTCAGAATGGTTCTCCCAAGAGCAAATCCTATGGTGTGCTCATTCCAGGTTACAAAGGCTCGTTTCCATATCCTTCATGGGCATAGAGAAATTTAGAATTTGCCTCTAGTTTGGTGTTCTTGTCCTTTGAGAGAGCGTTTTTGTTAATTAATTTTTGAGGCTTTCAATTGCTATGCTTTTCCACGTAATATGTTAGTTGCATTAAAATGGGCAGGAACTCAAATATGGGTTTCTAGACTTATGTGACAACTTGGCACTATACAAAATACACATTCTTCCACCTAACAAGTAATTCATCTGAAGTCTACAAATTGCTAAGTGGTATAGCATGAAAAGTAAGAGCTTGGGTTTGCAAGTCAGGCAGATGTGGATTTCAGTCTTGGCACTATTACTTACTAGATGTTTTTTGGTAAAAGCAGTTACTGTATTTTTGACTTTTTGCCTCCATTCACTTTGTGATTTGCTCAAATCTTTCCATCCATGCATCCACCATACTATATTATTTTAGTTTCAGTTACACATGGGCACTATTCTAGATAGTGGAGATACAGTAGTGAATAAAGCAGACAAGGTCCCTGTGCTCATGGAGTTTCCATTCTACTTAAGAGAGACAAAAACATGTATGATACGTCATATGGTACTTCCTGCTATGAAGAAAAATAAAGCCAGATATAAGATAGGAGGATGTGTGTTTCTGTGGGGTGAGGGTTGAAATTTTAAATTTTAAATTGAACTGTCTAGGCTGGGTATGGTGGTTCACACCTGTAATCCCAGCACTTTGAGAGACTGAGGCAGGAGGATCATTTGAGTCCAGGAGTTTGAGACCAGCCTGGGCAACATAGTGAGACCCCGTCTCTATAAAAATATTTTAAAAATCAAAAAAATTTGGATTGTCCAGGAATTTTCTCATTAAGGCAACATTTGAACAGAGAACAGGAGTCTGGAATGAGTGACATTGAGATAGAGATGGATCCGTAAATATATATATATGTATATATTGTATATATTTATATGCTTATATAAGTATATATTTATATATTGCATACATATTTATATATGTATCTATAAGTACACACACATACACACACACACATTTGTAGTGACATTGGTCAGATTAGGGAAGAGAGCTGTTAAATTCCAATGCGCAAAATGCAAACATCATCTATGCCCGCCACGATAAGGGCTTTATTGGGGAAAGGTGGTTATGAAAGTTCTTTTGGCCTGGCTTATACCATTTATTTTAGATGTAGCTTCCTGAAACTAAATCATTTTCATTTTTAGAGAGCTATTTCTTATTTAAACCCATCTGGGTATTTTTTTAATGCATTAAAAAATGTAGTTTAGAATATCAGACCTCAGGGAGTTGATAACCTTGTTCAAAGTATACATATCTGTGAAAAGAAGATTTTGAAGTTCTAAAGTTACTTTTATCTGTTTACCCAGGCTAGAAGAGTTTTATATTTTACTTTTTCATAATTGAAGCAGCTCTGAATGGCTTTTCTTGCCCAATGCTATGGAGGGGGCCTCTTTTTGGTGATTCCTTTCAAATAGGATTTTTTCTTTTGCTGCTGTTGTTATTTTGTTTGTTTTTGTGACAAGGTCTCATTCTGTAGCCCAGGCTGGAGCGCAGTGGCGCAGTCTCACCTCACTGTAACCTCATCCTCCCTGGCCTCGGGAGATCTTCCCACCACAGCCTTCTGAGTGGCTGGGGCCACAGGCACCTGCCACCACATGTGGCTAATTTTTGTATTTTTTGTAGAGATGGGGTTTCACTATGTTGCTCGGGCTGGTCTGGAACTCCTGAGCTCAAGCTATCTGCCTGCCTTGGCTTCCCAAAGTGCTTAGATTACAGGCAGGAACCACCATGCCAGGTGATTATTTATTTTGTTTGTGAATTTCAGCACCAGTACCTAGACCCTACATTTGGGAGCTTAATGTAAATAATGCTTATGTCTCCAGTTACCCTGAAAGTAAAGCTTTTCTAATACCCATTAGGCTTAAGATAATTTTCTTCATATTTCATGAAATGTCTTGCTTTATTTCTTAGAGGCTATGAGCAGTCAATTGAGATAACGCACTGTAGGAGTGGAGAGGTTGCTGTTGGTTGCATTCATCATGGGGTATGTGTATATGTGTGTGTTGATATTATTAACATTGCTGGCTTGTCGTCTTTAGTGCCCTTGGGGATAGTTAACCTTTTGTTTTGTCAGCTTACTCATTTGGGCAGTGGACTTGGATACCAGATATTGGATGAAAGGAAATGTCTAGTGTCTGCAGTGATAGGCACTGCATAGTGGGCAGGGAGGAGTTCCTGGGCCTCAGGGATGCGATGCGTCAAACTTTGCTCCTGTGAAACTGACAGCGTCATGTACTTTCCCATTCTGATGCAACTTGATGCCTGGATCAATGCTTCTGGAAAATGTGCTAAAAAGAGATGCCACCTGCTGCATACACATAGTAAACCCTTTGTTGAGGTATCAGTAGTGTCTGATATAGGGCTTCAATTCTTTTGTGGGGCTTTGAAAATCAGGAAATTTTGCAACCTTTCAAGACACAAAGTGATAGCTTTGTGTTACATTTAAGACCCTGTCTTTTAAAAATTGGTCTTATATAGGAAGTAATTTTATATAGGTTCTGTTAAGTGTCCAATGGGAAGGCAGGACATAGCAGAGGTTGGGAGGGAAGTAGACATAGTCATCACTCATATCTCTACAGGGAACCATTTTGTTGTTTAAAAATGGACTTAGTTGTCGGTGAGCTCTGCCTGTGTAGGTGGGATCTGAAAATCCTTGAGAACCCGTTTTTGTTACTGTATGTTGAGAATAGTTATTGTTATGTTCATTATCCCCACATTTGTAATGCTAGATCTCATAACTGTCCATTCACCATAATGTGACTGGATATCTCAAAGACATCTGAACTGTAGCATTTATGAATCTGAAGTCATTGTCTTTCTCAAAAATCAGGTCCTCTCTTACACTCTAGCTTACTAAATGGTACTGCTTCCTCAAGGTAGGAAATTTAGTTATTCTTGTTGCTGTGCTCTTCCTTACACTCACAAGTCTTTTCTGTTACACCTCTCAAATATCTCTTGGTGTTCTGTCTTTATTTTTATTTTATTTTATTTTTTTGAGGCGGAGTCTCGCTCTGTCCCCCAGGCTGGAGTGCAGTGGTGCAATCTTGGCTCATTGCAAGCTCCGCCTCCTGGGTTCATGCCATTCTCCTGCCTCAGCCTCCCAAGTAGCTGAGACTACAGGTGCCTGCCACCACGCCTGGTTAAATTTTTAAATTTTTAGTAGAGATGGGGTTTTACCGTGTTAGCCAGGATGGTCTGGATCTCCTGCCCTCGTGATCCGCCCGCGTCGGCCTCCCAAAGTGCTGGGATTACAGGTGTGAGCCACCTCGCGCTGGGCTTTTTTATTTTATATTTTTTGAGACAGAGTCTTGCTCCCTCACCCGGGCTAGAGAATGGCATGATCTCGGCTCACTGCAACCTCTGCCTCCCAGGTTCAAGTAGCCTCGTGAATAGCTGGGACTACAGATGCGTGCCAACACACCCGGCTAATTTTTTGTATCTTTAGTAGAGGTAGGGTTCCACCATGTTAGCCAGGATGGTCTCAGTCTGAACTTGTGATCCACCCACCTCGGCCTCCCAAAGTGCTGGGATTACAGGCTTGAGCCACAGTGCCCGACTGGTGTTCTCTCTTTCTTTATGCTACCACTGGTATGTCTAGATAGTCCCAGCCATTGTAATCTGCCTCTGCTACTGCCATAACTTCCTAACTGGCCTTTATGTGGCATTGCTCACCCTCAGTCTACCTATCATAGAATAGCCAGGAAAAGCTTTTTAAAATGTGGATTTCATTATTATATATTCATTTAAACTTTTTTGGTGAATTTTTTTTTTTTGAAACAGAATCTCACTTTGCCACCCAGGTTGGAATACAGTGGTGTGATCACAGCTCACTGCAGCCCCATCCTTCCTGAGCTCAGGTGGTACTCGCACCTCAGTCTCCCAAATAGCTGGGATCACAGGTGCACGCCACCACACCTAGCTAATTTTTGTACTTATTCTAGAGATGGGGTTTTGCAATGTTGCCCTGGCTGGTCTTGAACTCCTGGGCTAAAACTATCTGCCTTCCTCGGCCTTCCAAGGTGCTGAGATTACAGGTGTGAGCCTCTGCACCTGCCCTTTGGTGAATTTTTTCTTACTCTTAGGATCACACCTGACTGTCTATACAATGTGGTTGCTATATTTGTCTCCATGTTTTGCACAATATGTTCTCTGTGCCTGGAATTTTTGTTTTGTTTTGTTTTGTTTTGTTTGAGACGGAGTCTCACTCTGTTGCCAGGCTGGAGTGCAGTGATGCAATCTCGGCTCAGCAACCCCTGCCTCCCTGGTTCAAGCAATTCTTCTGTCTCAGCCTCCCCAGTGGCTGGGACTACAGGTGCATGCCACGACACCCAGCTAATTTATATTTTTTTTAGTAGAGACAGGGTTTCACCACATTGGTCAGGCTGGTCTCGAACTCCCAACCTCAGGTGATCAAGCGATTCTCCTGTCTCAGCCTCTGGAGTATCTGGGACTACAGGTGTGTGCCACTGTGCCGAGCTAATTTTTATGCTTTTAGTAGAGACAGAGTTTCACTGTGTTGGCCATGATGGTGTCAATCTTTTGACCTCGTGATCCACCTGCCTCGGCCTCCCAAAGTGCTGGGATTACAGGCATGAGCCCCCATGCCCAGCCGGAATGTTATTTTTCCATCTATACCAGTCTAGTTCCTACTCATCTTTCAAGTCCCAGCTTACATCTCACTTACTTAGGAAAGGGTTTCCTGACCTCGCCCAAACCTTGCTGTCTGTAGACTAAGTTGGGTTTCCCAGAACATACTTTCATTAAACCCTCTACTTTTTCTTCATAGCTCTTACATCAGTCGTAGATAAAGAACTGTTTGTCTGCCTTCCCCCATTGAGTAGCGTATTAGTGTTAGCTCAGGCTGCTGTAACAAAATACCACATGCTTAAATAAGAAAAAATCATTTTCTCACAATTATGCAAACTAGGAGTCCAAGAAGGTGACAACATCCTAGGTTTCTGGTAAACCTCTCTTCCTGGCTTGCAGAGAGTGGCCTTCTTGCTGTGTGCTCACATGGCCTTTATGTGAGCTCACATGGCCTTTACACCAGCCTGAGGATAGGGGCATAGATCTATCTCTTCTTCTTTTTCTTCTTTCTTCTCCCTCCTTCCTTATTTCTTCCTCCATTTTCAAGGCCACCAGTCCTATAGGATTATAGCCCACCCCATGACCTCATTTAACCTTATTTATTTCCTAAAGAACATATATGGAAATATAGTCAGATTGGGGGTGAAAGCTTTGACATGAATTTTGGGGAGACACTGTTTAGTCCATAGCAGGTGGTAAGCTCTGTGAGGTCAGGACCATGTTGTGCGGTACAATACGCTGACCCCATGGCCTGCTATAGAGTTTAACACAAATTGGCAATCATTTGAGCTTGTTCCAAACATTGGTATGGTCTGGCACAAGAATGCAAGTAGAGGTATACATGTTTAATTGTTTAAAATAGAGCTACCAAGTTGTAAAATAAAATAAATATGTTTTATCCTCCTACCTCTAGAGATATAGTTGCATAATAATAAATTTTGAAATAGGTGTAAAGCTATTGATTTTTAAAAATAGGCATATGTTAAATATTTAACTCATTATTAGTAAGGGAATATGGCAGATATATTAGCCAGTTCAAAGAAGTGAAAGAACCACAAAGTGATATGTGTTGTGTATGTATAGTGTTGAAATAAATTTATTATTTATTACAAAATTGAGTTTTTCCATGGAGAGAAGGGAAGTCAGTTGCACCTTCACTGTACAGAATTTATCAGCATGCCTATAGACAAACATTATTTTGTGGACCAGATGTACTGGCTCACACCTGTAATCCCAGCACTTTGGGAGGCTGAGGCAGGAAGATCACTTGAGCCCAGGAGTTTGAGACCAGTCTGGGCAATGCAGGGAGACCCTGTCTCTGCAAAAGTTTTTTTAAAAAAATTAGCCAGGATGGTGGTGACTGCCTGTAGTCCTAGCTACTTAGGGGGCTGAAGTGGGAAGATTGCGTGAACCTGGGAGATTGAGCCTGCAGTGAGCCATGATTGTGCTACTGTACTCCACCCTGCATGACAGAGAGAGACCCTGTTTCAAAAAAAAAAAAAGAGAAAAGAAATTATTTCACATAACATCAGTTACCTATAACTTACAGAGTTGTAAAGTAGCTCAAAGACAATAAAAGACAAACTGGAAGAGTGTTCTCTGAACAATGCATAGTCTTTTATTGGAAATATCTAGTAAACTTTTTTCTTTTTTAACTTTTTCCAATTTTTTTTTTAATAACCT
Organism: Macaca fascicularis; assembly: GCF_037993035.2. NCBI lineage: Eukaryota > Metazoa > Chordata > Mammalia > Primates > Cercopithecidae > Macaca > Macaca fascicularis. The sequence continues at coordinate 188,793,861 of NC_088375.1, read as the reverse complement.
CCTACCTTTTCATCTAAAATAATCTGAAACATTTTTGGTCAAAAAAAAAAGGGTGATCTCATTGGGTTTCGCCTGATTATTTGCATAGTGTAGCCAGAATATTAATTTACCATAAGGCCTTCTTAAGTTTACTTTGCTGTAAATTTTTATAAAGAATCTCAGATTGGACTTTTAAAGGCCTCTATTATTTGTATTTCGAGGCTAGGAAGGCAAGCCTAAGAAACTATCACATTTCACTTGTAATAACTATAAATTTGGGTGAATTCCTAAGGGTCCTGGGCCTTCCAGGAAGTGACTTTCCTTACCATCTGTAAGTCTGGACCCTGTAAAACCAGATACCAGGCCAGTTTTCCCAGGAAGGTTTTGTAAGTATTGACTCTATAAAGTCAACCATAGTTTCTTAAAAGTGGTTTGTTATACCTGATCAAATGAGCATGATTCTGAAATGCGACCTTTCAGGCAAGCTCTTTGTTGGACAACGAGTTTTTACAACATTCTGGTCAAAAGGAGAACAGATTCTTGTTAGCCCTATTCAAATAACTGTATTGCCTTGAACTGTAAGGAGACTCAGTAAGACGTTCTTAGTTCTGGGTTAGGGGAGGGTCAGTGAGAATCAGATGTGATTTAGGAATGTTTCATTTTACAAGAGCAAAGTCTACTTAATTGTTAAGAGTTATACATAGCTTAACAAGGAATACAGCTGGCTCCCTTGCATATTAGAAAATGGACATTAATATTTCAAACAAATTACTATAATCATTTCTTATAGTTCATACAGTTCTGTGTACCTAATTCTTATTTCACTGGATCTTAGGTTAGTACTCGGCTTCTTAACTAAAAAAAGTTCTGGAAATTCTGACTCAGTCCACTGGAATGATCTGGAAGTTGTCCAGTTGTCCAAGCCGTGCCATTGGAAGCCTGTCTATTCTTTGATGTGTCAGTAGTTTTAAAATACCTGCCGCAGTCCTTTTCCATGGAGCTCTGAGACAACTCTTCTTTGTTGAAGACACAGACTCTGGCTTCTAGTTGACAGGCCTCAGCACAAAACAGAATCTCTCTGCATGTGACAGAGTCTCATAAGAATAACGCAGCTAACAAGGAAATTAAGTTGTTTTTGTCACATGTAAAATGAGAATAATATGGGCAGTCCAAAAACTTATAGCAAACTGTAAGAGATTACTGCAAATAAGACAGTGAAGGTTACGTCTGATTTAGAAAACATAGATAAACGTAATTTTAGAGAGGGAGAAATCTTCATGTATAACATATAATATTCTTGTGGTATTTTACAGATACCAAAAACATACCAAAAATATACTAAGGGTATCAAGTAAAGAGATTCAGTGGGTCTGGAATATCTGTACATCTATATTTTCTGTCCTGTACATCTGTATTTTTATAAAACTCCACTGACCTAGAAGGTGCTAGATTCAAATGTTAGAAGTAAGGTTGTTACCAAGTAAACATTTTCAATTTTTGTTATTTATTTATTTATTTATTTATTTATTTGAGACGAGGTATTGCTCTGTTGCCCAGGCTGGAGTGCAGTGGCTCTGTCATAGCTCACTGCAGCCTCAACCTCCTGGGCTCAAGCGATCTCCTGTTTCAGCTTCTCAAGTAGCTGGGACTATAGGCATGCATCACCATGCCCAGCTTATTTATTTCGTTTAATTTATTTTTTATTTTATTTTAATTTTTTGCAGTTGGGCAAGGTAGAGATAGGGTCTTGTAATGTTCCCCAGGCTGATCTCCAACTCCTGGGCTCAAGTGATTCTCCTGCCTCCCAAAATGTTGGGATTACAGATGTGAGCCACCACACCTGGCTAGTATTTTAGATAATAACTGAAATTAAGACTGAAAACACTTCTTCCTGTAAGAGATTAAAAAAAAAAAATAAAAAGACTGAAAACACTAAACTTTTGTGCCTAAAATCTGGCAGAGTTCTATCAGAACTCAAGAAACATTGTGGCTAATGAGGACATTTACAAATCTCTAGGAGTTTTCCATTAATCATATAATAACTAGAATATTTATAGTAATAGCATTTTACCCATGCAACTTTAACCTAGGGAACACTGAACGTGTCTTCTGGTAGACAACTTTTCTCATGAAATTCATTAATAACAAAATAGTAAACCTAATTATTTCTAACATTTCTCTAAAAAGGAGAAAACATGTCTTTGTGATTTTGCCGAGGATGTTTTAGTATATCTCAGAGATAGTTTTTCATATTAAAAATACACTGACCCTAGCACTTTGGGATGCCAGGGTGGGAGGATCACTTGAGCTCAGGAGTTTGAGATCACCTTAGGCAACTTGGTGAAACCCTGTTTCTACAAAAATATATAAAAGTTAGCTGGGCATGGTAGTGCACACCTGTGGTCCCAGCTACTCAGGACGCTGAGGTGGAAGGATTGCTTGAGCCTGGGAGGTGGAGGCTGCAGTGGACTGAGATCATGCCACTGCACTCTAGCCTGGGTGACAGAGTGAGACCCTGTCTCAAATATATAAAAAAAAAAAATACACTGAAAGTTTTATTTTATTATTTTCTACACGTAGGATCTGATTTGGGAAAAACAAATCTTCAGAGAAACACTTAAGATAGGATTGTTGGTGCTTGAGAAATAATACCTGGTTACTTATTTAACCTAAGTGACAGTAAAACATTTATAAACAAACAGAAAGTAACACAATTTTAAATAACTGTAGTTTTTTTTATGAGGAACCCTATGCTTGCTTAATTAAGGACATGGTAAGTCATCATGAAGCACAGATAATTTTTCTAGCACGACATAAAATATTTGCTATCTAGGCATATTACACAACATAAAAGAATAACTTTAATATTGTAGGTAATGGCAGTAAACAGTTAACCAAGGACATGGACTCAGCAAAATTGAATAAATTATTTGCTAAGATTTTAACCAGTTTTAGCTTTTCAGACTCAGGTATTATAAACCATGACAGTCAAAATTCACATTCCAAGTTTTGCCCTTCATTAGTTTTCATATTCTGGAACAGACTTACGCTTTACTTGAGGACAAGTTCAGGGGTTCTCAAGGTCAAAATTAATTTGATAATGAGTACTAAAGATGTTATTAAGATGCGGTGGATTTTTAGTGTTATCATCAAATGAATCAGTAAGTATTTTTTAATGCCTCAGTTTCCATTTTCAGTACTGTAATTATTGATAGTTATATCCCACAGAAACAATTTGGGGTCCTTTGTTTTGTTTTATGAATTTTGGCAAATATATATACCCATGTAACTACAACCACAATTAATAGATAGAACATTTTTATTACCCCCAAATATTCCTTCTGTAGTTTTGCAGTCAATCCCATCTTCCACGTCTTGGCCTCAGGCAACCACTGATCTGTTGTTTGGCACTACAGATTAGCTTTGCCTGTGGTAGAATTTCATATAAATGAACACGTCAAACGACCTGCTTTTTTGTATCTGGCTTCCTTTATGTTTCAGTATTTCCTTTTGTGACTATACCACTATTTGATGGATATTTGAGTTGTTTCTAGTTTTTGGATATTATGAATAAAGCTGCTGTAATCATTCATGTGTAAGTTTTTTTTTATGGGCATATGTTTTCATTTCTCTTGGGTGTATACCTGGGATTGGTCAGCCCATAAAATCAGTGTCCCACTCTGCTGCCACAGATGGGAATAACTTAGCCATAAATAAATATAAAACAAAACCCAGTTGTGTAAAGGAAAATTAAAATTAGAAATGTGGAGATTCCATAAACAACTGTGTTCATCTGGGAGCCAACTTTAGATTGCCACTTCACATTTACCTGTGGGAACCAAGCACTGACGAACATGGATGGTCCACATGAGGTGTACTTCTCTGATGTGACTCACAGGTTAATTCTTTGGGCATTTGGTGGAAGACTTCCAAAACTGTTTAACAGTTTTTTTTAAAAAAATAAAAGCAAAAAATCATGGCTTTCATCCAGATATAAAATGAAAACATTCAAAGATGAAAGAAAAACAGCATATCATCAAAGAGGGAAACAGGCAAATATTACAACCAATTCTATTATCAATTTTTATACAATTGAAAATGGCAAAATGTCAAAAATGATAGTTGAATTAATACTGCACATGTCTATGTGTTCATCTATTTAAATGAGAAAGGCAAATTCACAAATTATTAAAATAGTTACACTTTTATTTGGCTTTATTTTTAGCAAAATTGTTATTTGTAATCAATAATTTCTTATAAATTGTATTCTTTTAATAACAATGCCAAATGAAACAGACTTTCTTGAATGACTATATTTCTTAGATTTTTTTTTTTTTTTGAGACCGAATCTTGCTCTGTCACCTAGGCTGGAGTACAGTGGCACTGCCACCTCTGCCTCCCTGGTTCAAGGAATTCTTGTGCCTCAGCCTCCTGAGTAGCTGGGACTGCAGACATTGGCGCCACCACACCTGGCTAATTTTTGTGTTTTTAGTAGAGATGGGGGTTTCACCATATTGGCCAGGCTGGTCTTGAACTCCAGACCTCAAGTGATCCGCCCTCCTTGGTCTCCCAAAGTGCTGGGATTACAGGTGTGAGCCACTGCACTCAGCCTCTTAGATTTTTGTTTTAATATTTACTGGTTTATAGGATATTGCAAAGGATAGAGATGAAGAGATTCATAGTGTGAGTTACTGGGGAAGGGGGAGGGAGCTTCAGTGCCCTCCCCAGCCTTGCCACTTCAGTAACTTCCACGTGTTCAGCTATCCTGAAGCTCACTGAACCCTGTCCTCTTGGGTTTTTATGGAAGCTTCATGAAGTCAGTATTTCTTGCCCCAGGTATAGGGTGGGACTCTCATGGGAGAGCCTTAAGACCCACAGTCAGAAAGGTTGGGGAACATTAAAGTGAAAGGAGAGCCAGAGAAGGTCACAGGCCTGCCCCTGAGGCCTAACACAGCCAACATTCTAACAAAAGACTATAACTAGGGCTATGGGATTTATGAGCCAGAAACCGTAGATTAAAACCAGTATGTATATCGTAACACCACAGGTCACCCCCTAGTTTGTGACCACAGATCTTTTATATCAAAAAATATTTGTATATGCAATCATTAATGGTTAGTCCAGTACGTCATACTGTATGAATGTCTCCCAGGATGAGGCCATTCAGGTTTGCAAGTTTCCTAAATCTTGTCAAGTTCCAAAAGCAGGATTGGCCTTGGTAAACATACAGCTTCATACTTCCATGCATCTGGAATAATTGAGCTTGAGACAGTGTCAACTTTTGTTCTTAGACTCTTTTGGGCTGTTAACATAACATTGAATTTTCCTCAGTTAGTAACCCTAATTCATTTATTCACTTCTTTACTCTCAGTTATGGTTTCTCCTTCTCTCCATTTATACCCAAACCTTTTCACCTTTGAAAGGGACATTAGAATCTCTCTTGTGCGGTTCCAGATTGCAGGCAGCAATACAAGTCTAGGAGTAGGTCCTCCTCAGACCACTCCCATTCAGATAGGGCAAAGTTATATAGGAGCAGAACTTGTGAGCTGTTTTTACCATCAGGCAATATAGCTGCATTCACTGTTAGTCCCACTTTTGCTAAATGGGGTGAAAGCACTACCCACCCCAGTAATGTTCTTAGGAATTTTGCCATTAGGTTTAAAAGCATAGTTACAGTTTTTTCTTAGAAATCGTCCCTGATGTTTTAGAAACTTGTAGTTGCAACCATGGTCCTAGGACCACTGCATCAGGTAGGAGAGAAAAAAATAAATTTTTTAAAGGTGATTTGGGGAGGAAAGAAAACTATAGGCTAAACAAAGTGGCTCATACCTGTAATCCCAGAACTTTGGGAGGCCAAGGCAGGAGAATTGCTTGAGTTCAGGAGTTTGAGACCAGCCTGGGCAACATGGCAAAACCTGGCTCTACCAAAAATACAAAAAATTAGCTGGGTATGGTGGCGCTTGCCTGTCGTCCCAGCTACTTGAGAGGCTGAGGTGGGAGGATCTCTTGAGCCCTGAAAGCGGAGGTTGCGGTGAGCTGTGATCATGCCACTGCACTCCAGCCTGGGCAACAGAGCAAGACCCTGTCTCAAAAAAACAAACAGGGCCAGGCACAGTGGCTCACATTTGTAATCCCAGCACTTTGGGAGGCCAAGGCAGGCAGATCACCTGAGGTCAAGAGTTCGAGACCAGCCTGGCCAACATATAGTGAAACCCCCTCTCTACTAAAAATACAAAAAAATTAGCTAGGCGTGGTGGTGCATGCCTGTAGTCCCAGCTACTTGGGAAGCTGAGGCAGGAGACTTGCTTGAACCTGGGAGATGGAGGTTGCAGGGAGCCAAGATGGCTCTGCTGCACTCCAGCCTGGGCGACAGAGTGAGACTCCGTCTCTCAAATACAAACAAATAAACAAAAACAAAAGCAAAAAAAAGAAAAGAAAAATTATAGTGGTTATACAAGTGCACTCCTCCTTGGTAAGAATTGTGTAGTCATACTAGCATCCTCCCTAACCCCTCTTCCCCAGATCAACCAGAAAAACAGAGAAAAAGTCCCATGTTAAGTGTGAGCACGTACATCCTTATGATCGCCTGTAAACCAGCCCTTCATGCTTTTTATCTCCACCTGTTTTAGACAACTAGCGTTTCAATTGCCCATTCTACTTCTCTGTCAAACTATTACTCTAAGGAGGATATCTCACTCTGTCCATTGTTGGACACTATGGGCTGTACAGTGTGTTCCTTGGTCTGAAGAAATGATGGTGGGCCATCCAAATCCATGCAATATCTTGGGTTCTGTTTTTTTTTTTTTTTTTTTTTTTTTTTTTTTTTTTAATGGTACTCTGAGTATTTTTATCTTCCATGGGATAAGCAAAGCCCACTCCAGAGTCAGTGTCTATTCCCGTCAAGACCTATTTGTAGTTCCCAGGGCTACCAGCATCAGTCTCATTTGCCAGCCATATTCAGGGCCTTCCTACCAGAGAATCTGCCCCATAGCCATCAGCAATCTCTGTCTCTATTGCTGAGAAACAGAACAGTTCTTTCCGGCAATTTGTACCTGAAAGGGTGCAAAAGGATCATGTCTAGATTCAGCTCATCTCTGCACTGCTACGGTGCCCCCATACTCACTTTTTTTCAGGGACTGAGGTAGCCACCTCAAGGGAGCACATGGGATGTCTACTTATCGATCCCTGTCACCTTAATGCATCCCTCAAATCTCCTTAGGGCCATGCTCCATATGAGCATTCTTTTACCAGGCCAGATTTCCATTGTCCTCTCTCCTGAGTGTATAGCCAAGCCATTGGTTATATCGCATGAGGTCGGTAAAGACCCAAACACAGGGGCTTCTACCATTGTTCAATTCTTCCATCAGTCACTGTTAGAAAAATAGAATGCAATTCAGCCCACCAAGCAGATTTGTTTTTACTTTCTTTGATCAGAGGAGCAGTCTTCCAAAGCAGGATGGTTTTCATTTACCTTGGAATTGCCATCCATGAACCAGGCAGCTCTTGGTCAGATTTTTTTTTTTTTTTTTTTTTTTAAATTAAATTCTATTTAGAGGAAATTTGCTCTGCTGAAGCAATAGAAGTTAGAATTGGCCAAAAATAGGCCGGGCGCGGTGGCTCAAGCCTGTAATCCCAGCACTTTGGGAGGCCGAGATGGGCGGATCACGAGGTCAGGAGATCGAGACCATGCTGGCTAACACGGTGAAACCCTGTCTCTACTAAAAAATACAAAAAACTAGCCGGGCGAGGTGGCGGGCGCCTGTGGTCCCAGCTACTCGGGAGGCTGAGGCGGGAGAATGGCGTGAACCCAGGAGGCGGAGCTTGCAGTGAGCTGAGATCCGGCCACTGCACTCCAGCCTGGGCGACAGAGCGAGACTCCGTCTCAAAAAAAAAAAAAAAAAAAAAGAATTGGCCAAAAATGTTTTCTTGTCTTTTCTTTTCTTTTCTTTCCTTTTTTTTTTTTTTTTTTTTAAGATTCAGGGATACATGTGCAGTTTTGCTACATGGATATATAGTGTAATGCTGGGATTTCGGCTTCTAGTGAATGCAGCAGCCAAATAGTGAACGTAATACTCAATAGGTAGTTTTTCTATGCTTGCCACGCCTCCTGTCCCCTTTTGGAGTTCCCAGTGTCTATTGTTTCCATCTTTATGACCACACGTACGCATTGTTTAGCTCTCACTTATAAGTGAGAACACATGGTATTTGATTTTCTGTTTCTGAGTTATTTCATATAGAATAATGGCCTCCAGCAACAGCCATATTGGTACAAAGGACAGGATTTCATTCTATTTATGCCTGTATAGTATTCCATGGTATATATGTACCACATTTTCTTTATGCAATCCACTGTTGATGGGCACCTAGGTTGATTTCATGAATTTGCTATTGTGAATGGTGCTGCGATAAACGTACCAGTGTAGGTGTCTTTTTGATAAAATAATTTTCTTATGCTATGTCATAAGGCCCAAGGGGAAAAAAAAGAGCTTTACAAATAAAAAAAAATTTTTTTTTATGATTTCTTTTCCCGGTCCAGCACAATGGCTCATGCCTGTAATCCCAGCACTTTGGGAGGCCGAGGCAGATGAATCACGAGGTCAGGAGTTCAAGACCAGCCTGGCCAACATGGTGAAACCCTGTCTCTACTAAAAATACAAAAATTAGCCAGGCGTGGTGGTGTGCACCTGTAGTCCCAGATACTTGGGAGGCTGAGGCAGCAGAATTGCTTGAACCTGGGAGCCAGTGGTTGCAGTGAGCCGAGATCGTGCCACTGCACTCCAGCCTGGGTGGCAGAGCGAGACTCTCTTTCAGAAGAAAAAAGAAAAAAAAAAAAAGATTTCTTTACTCTTGGGTAGATAGCCAGTAGAGGGATTGCTAGATCAAGTGGTAGTTCTATTTTTAGATCTGTGAGAAATCACTATACTATTTTCTGTAGGGGTTGAACTAATTTATATTCCCACCAACAGTATATAAACATTCCCTTTTCTCTGCATCCTCACCAATCTGTCATTTTCCATTCTGACTGGTATAAGATGGTATCTCATTGTGGTTTAATTTGCATTTCTCTGATGATTAGTGATGTTGGATTTTTTTTCATGATTTTATTGGTCACTTGTCTTCTTTTGTGTCTGTTCATTTCTATTGCCTACTTTTTAGTAGATTTTTTTTTTCTTATGATTTAAGTTCCTTATAGATTCTGGATATTAGTCCTTTGTTGGATGCATAGTTGGCAGATATTTTCTCCCATTCTATGGGTTGTTTTTTTACTCTGTTGATTGTTTCCTTTGCTGTACAGAAGCTCTTTAGTTTAATTAAGTGTCATTTGTCCATTTTCGTTTTGGTCGTATTTGTTTTTGAGGTCTTATTCATAAATTATTTGCCTAGGCCAATGTCCAGAAGAGTTTTTCCTGGGTTTTCTTTTAGGGTTTTTATAGTTTCAGGTCTTAAATTTAAATTTTTAATCCATCATGTGTTAATTTTTATATATGATGAGAGATAGGGGTCCAGTTTCATTCTTCTGCATATAGCTAGCCAATTTTCCCAGCACCATTCATTGAATGGAGTGTCCTTTCCCCATTGATTATTTTGGTCAACTTTGTTGAAGATCAGTTTACTGTAGGTGTATGGATTGACTTCTGGGTTCTCTGTTTTATTTCATTGAGCTGTGTGTCTGTTTTTGTACCAGTACCATGATGTTTTGGTAACTATAGCCTTGTAGCATAATTAGAAGTTGAGTAATGTGATGCTTCCAGCTTTGTTATTTTTGCTTACGATTGCTTTCACTGTGTGAGCTCTTTTTTGGTTCCATATGAATTTTGGAATAGTTTTTTCTGGTTCTGTGAAAAACAACATTGGTAATTTGATTAAAATTGCTTTGGGCAGTATAGTCATTTTCACGATAGTGATTCTTCCTATCCATGATCAAGGAATGTTTTTCCATTTGTTTGTGTTGTCTATAATTTCTTTCATCAGTGTTCTTTAGCTCTCCTTGTAGAGGTTTTTCATCTTGTTGGTTAAATGTATTCCTAAGTATTTTAATTTGGTTGTGGCAACTGTAAATGGGATTGAGTTCTTGATTTGATTCTGAGCTTGAATGTTGGTGTATAGAAATGCAACTGATTTTGTGTATTAGTTTTATATCCTGAAACTTTACTAAAATTGTTTATTGGGTCTAGGAATCATTTGGAGGAATGTTTAGGGTTTTCTAGGTATAGGATTATGTTGTCAGTGAACTGATATAATTTGGCTAACTCTGTTCCTATTTGGATGCTTTTTATTTTTTTCTCTTGCCTAATTTATCTGGCTACCACTTCCAGTACTATGTGGAATAGGAGTAGTGGGAGTGGACATCCTCATGTTGTTTCATTTCTTCGAGGGAATGTTTTCAGTTTTTGCCCATTCGGTATGATGCTGTTGGCTGTGAGTTTATCATATATGGTTGTTACTATTTTGAGGTGTCTTCATTCAGTGCCTAATTTGTTGAAGGTTTTTAATCATGAAGTGATGTTGGATTTTATCAAATGCTTTTTCTGTGTCTGTTGACATGATCATATGGTTTTTGTTTTTTACCCTGTTTATGTGGTGAATCACATTTATTGATTTGTGCATGCTGAACCATCCTTGTGTCCCACGCGTAAGACCACTTGATCATGATCCAGTTATCATCTTGATGTGCTGCTGGGTTCAGTTTACTAGTATTTTGTTGAGGATTTTTACATTCATGTTCATCAGGGATATTGGCCTGTAGTTTTTTTGTTGTGTCCTTGCCAGATTTTGGTATCAGGATGATACTGATTTAGTAGAATGAGTTAGGGAAGAATTCCTCATACTCAATTTTTTTTTTTTTTTAAATTTTCAGTAAGATTGGTACAGTTCTTTGTACATCTGGTAGAATGTGGCTGTGAATCCTTCTGGTCCTGGCCTTTTTTTTTTTTTTTTTTTGATTCATAGATTTTTTATTACTGATTCAGTTTTATAGCTCATTATTGGTCTGTTCAGGATTTCCGTTTCTTCCTGGTTTATTCTTAGGAGTTTGTGTGTTTCGAGGAATTTATTCATTTCTTCTAGGTTTCTCTGGTTTATGCTCATAGAGATGTTATAGTAGTCTCTGAGAAGCTTTTGTGTTTCTGTGATATCAGTTGTAATGCCACTTTTGTCATTTCTGATTGTGCTTATTTAAATCTTCTCTTTTCTTGGTTAATGTATCCAGCGGTTTAACAGTTTTGTTTATCCTTTGAAATAACCCGCTTTTTGTTTTGTTGCTCCTTTTGTCATATTTTTGGTCTCAATATCATTTAGTTCTGCCATGATCTTTCTTATTTCCTTTCTTTTGCTAGATTTGGGTTTGGCTTGTTTTTGGTTCTCTAGTTCCTTTAGCTATGATGTTAGGTTGTTAATTTCAGATCTTTCTTTTTGATGTTAGGCATTTAGTGCTACAAATTTTTGTCTTTTTTCTTTTTGGAGACAAGCGTCTCACTCTGTCACCCAGGCTGGATGCACTGATGTGATCTCAGCTTACTGCAACCTCTGCCTCCCAGGTTCAAGCGATTCTCCTGCCTCAGCTTCTTGAGTAGCTGAGATTACAGACACGCACCGCCACGCCTGGCTAATTTTTGTATTTTAAGTAGAGACAGGGTTGCATCATGTTGCCCAGGCTGGTCTCAAACTCCTGAGCTCAGGTGATCCACCCACCTTTGCCTCCCAAAGTGCTGGGGTTACAGGCCCCTGTGCCTGGCCTAAACTTTAGTCTTAACACTGCTTTTGTTGTATTCTAGAGGTTTTGGTGTGTTGTGTCTCTATTTTCATTTATTTCAAAAAATTTTTTTTTGATTTCTGCCTTAATCTCATTGTTTAAAGTCATTCAGGAGCAAATTGTTTAGTTTCCATGTACTTGTGTGATTTTGAGAGTTCCTGTTGGTATTGGTTTCTAATTTTATTCCATGAGGCCTGAGAAGATGGTTGATATGATTTTGGTTTTTGAAAAATTTATTGAGACTAGCTTTATGACCGAGCATGTAGTCAGTTTTAGAGAATGTTCTGTGTGCAGGTTAGAATGAGTTTAGAAGTGGATTCTTCCTGAATCGAGTCTCCATATGAGAACATAGCCCAGGTGACACCTTGCTTGCAGCTTTAAGAGACCGTAAGCAAGGACCCAGCTAAGCTGTGCTTGAATTCCTGAATCAGAAACTGTGAGATAATAAATGTGTATTGTTTTAAGTGGCTAAGTTTTTGCTAATTTGTTAAGCAATAGAAAACTAATACATTGTGAAAGCCCACTTTTCCCATTTTCTTGCTTACTTACTTGCTTATTTATTTGTTTAGACAGGGTCTCAGTTGGCTAAGCTGGAGTGCAGTGGCACTATCATAGCTCACTGCAATCTTAAACTCCTGGTCTCAAGTGATCCTCCCACCTCAGCCTCCCTAGTAGCTGGGACTATAGGTGTGTGCCACCACAACCAGCTAATTTTTAATTTTTTTTTTTTTTTGAGACAAAGTCTTGCTCTTGTCCCGTAGGCTGGAGTGTGAGGGTGAGATCTCAGCTCACTGCAACCTCTGCCTCCCGGGTTCAAGCGATTCTCCTGCCTCAGCCCCCTGAGTAGCTGGGATTACAGGCGCCTGCCACCATGCCTGGTTAATTTTTGTATTTTTAGTAGAGATGTGGTTTTACTATGTTGGCCAGGCTGGTCTAGAGCTCCTGACTTTAGGTGATCCACCTGCCTCGGCCTCCCAGAGTGCTGGGATTACAGGCATAAGCCACCGTACCCGGCCTTAAATTTTTTTTTAGGCAGGGTCTGGCTATGTTGCCCAAGCTGGGGTGCGTTGGTGCAATCACAGCTCACTGCAGTCTTGAACTGGGCTCAAGCAGTACTCCTACCTCAGTCCCCCAAGTAGCTGGGACTATAGACACATGCCACCACACCCAGCTAATTTTTGTATTTTTTGTAGAGATGGGATTTTGCCATATTACCCAGGCTGGTCTCAAACTCCTGAGTTCAAGTGATCCACCTTCCTTGGCCTCCCAGAGTGCTAGGTAACAGGCATGAGCCACTGTGCCCAACCCAGACTGTCATTTTCTTGCTTTTAGTTTTTGTGTATTTTATTGCAGTGTGACTTTTTTTTGAGAAAGAGGCCTTGCTCTGTTACCCAGGCTGGAGTGTAGTGGTATGATCATGGCTCACTGCAACCTCAACCTCCCGGGTTCAGGTGATTCCCCCACCTCAGACTCTCGAGTAGCTGGGACCACAGGGACATGCCATCATGCCTGGCTAATTTTTTAAAAACTTTTTTATAAATATGGGATCTCCCTATGTTGCTTATCTTGGTCTCAAACTCCTGAGCTCAAGTGATCCTCCTGCCTCGGCCTCCCAAAGTGCTGGGATTGTAGGCGTGAGCCAACACACCTCGTCACAAAGTTACTTTTGTTGTAGTATCTGGTACATGAAAACTCTTTTGACTAAAATATGTTTAATCTTTTTTTTTTTCTTTTCTTTTTTATTTTTTTGAGGCATAGTCTTGCTCTGTTGCCCAGGCCGGAATGCAGTGGCGCCATCTCGGCTCACTGCAAGCTCCGCCTCCCACGTTCAAGTGTTCAGGTGATTCCCTTGCCTCAGTATCCCGAGTAGCTGGGACTACAGGCATGCACCGCCATACCTGGCTAATTTTTTTGTATTTTTAGTAGAAACTGGGTTTCACCGTGTTTGTCAGGCTGATCTCGAACTCCTGACCTCAAATGATCTGCCCGCCTTGGTCTCCCAAAGGCTGAGATTACAGGCATGTTTAATCTTTTAAAAAAATGAAAGAGCTGGCCTGGCGTGGTGGCTCATGCCTGTAATCCCAGCACTTTGGGAGACCGAGGAGGGCGGATCACGAGGTCAGGAGATCGAGAGCATCCTGAATAGGGTGAAACCCCGTCTCTCCTAAAAATACAAAAAATTAGCTGGGTGTGGTGGCTGGCGCCTATAGTCCCAGCTACTTGGGAGGCTGAGGCAGGAGAATGGCATGAACCTGGGAGGCAGAGCTTGCAAGCAGTGAGCCGAGATTGCGCCACTGCACTCCAGCCTGGGCGACAGAGCACGACCCTGTCTCAAAAAAAAAAAAAAAGAGCCAAACTTAGATTTCAGATACTACCCCAACCCCCATCAAATGGTAACTGGTAAGTGTATGTTTAAGTTTGTAAAAAATTGCCACATAATTTTCCAAAATGTTTATACTGTTGTACTTTCCTACTAGGGATGTCGAGGGTTCCAGTTGGCCCATTTCCACATCAAAACTTGTTACGGTCAGAGCCATTTTATTGAGTGTACACTGGTATATCATTGTGGTTTTGACTTACATTTCCCAGATGAATAATGATATTGAATATGTTTTTCATGTCCTTATTTGCCATTCGTGAATCTTTTGTGAAATGTGTTCAGATATTTTGCTTATTTTGAAAAAATGAATAAAAAAATTATTGAGTTGTACAAGTTGTTTATATATTTCAGATGCAGACATATCGTCAGATATATATAGTCATGCAATACTCTGCAATGTTTTGATCAACAACAGACTGCATAGACACTGGTGGTCCCATAACATTATAAAGGAGCTGAAAAATTCCTGTCACCTAGTGACATCTTGATGATCCTGACCCTGTGTACACCTAGGCTAAAGTGTGTGTTTGCGTCTTTATTTTGGACAACAACGTTTAAAAAGAAATAATAAATTTAAAATTTAAAAATAAAAAACAGCTTATAGACTACAGATATAGAGGACAAAAATATTTTTGTACAGCAGTACAATATTTTTTTAAGAGTAAAGTTAAAAATTAAAGAGTTTAAGGTAAAAATGTTACAGTAAGCTAAGATTAATTTATTGTTAAAGAAAACAAATAATGTAGCCTAAGTGTACAATGCTTGATGTTATTGTTATATAATGTTATATATATTATTGTTATTATATAATTATATGATTATACGTTATTTTATATATTATTATATAATATATAATTATATAAATATAGTTATATACTTTTTAATAATATAATTATAATATAATTGTATTATATAATTATATACTTATTATATGTTTATATAATGTTATTGTGCAGTGTTAAATAGTGTAGCCTAAGTGTACAATGTTTCTATAAAATCTACAGTAGTAGACAGTAATGTCCTAGACCTTTACATTTACTCACCACTTACTTACCCAGAGCAAGTTCTAGTCATGCAAACCCCACTCATGGTAAGTGGCCTATACAAGTGTACCATTTCTATCTTTTACATGTATTTTTACTGTACCTTTTTTATGTTTAAATGCACAAATGCTTACCATTGTATTACAGTTGCTTACAGTATTCAATGCAGTAACATGCTATACAGGTTTGCAGCCTGGAAGCAATCTATAGGCTGTACAATACTGTATAGCCTATGTGTGTGGTAGGCTGTACCATCTAGGTTCATATAAGTATACTCCATGATGTTCACATAATGATGAAATCACCTAACAATGCATTTCCCAGAAGGTATCTCTGTTGTTAAGCGATGCATGACTGTATATATTGTGACTTATTTTCCTCCAGCTTGCCTTTTCCTTTTTGGAAGGATGTCTTTCAAAGAGCAGAAGGTCTTAATTTTGATGTTCTTTACTTTGTGAGTTTTTTTAGTTAGTACTCACTCATATTCTGTCTAAGAAATCTGTGCCCATCCCAAGATCATGAAGATTTTCTCCAATGTTTTCTTCTAGAAGTTTGTAATTTTAGCCTTTCTGTTTGAATCTTAACTCCTTTTGAATTAATTTCTTTAAAGTCTTAAAAATTGTGGCAAGGTACGTATAACAGAATTTGCCATTTTAACTTTTTTTTTTTTTTTTTTTTTTGAGACAGAGTCTTGCTGTCATCACCCAGGCTGGAGTGCAGTGGCACGATCTCGGCTTACTGCAGCCTCTGCTTCCCGAGTTCAAGCGATTTTCGTGCCTCAGCCTCCACCCTTTTAACCATTTTTAAGTATACAATGTAATGACATCAAGTATACTCACAGTGTCATGCAACTGTTGTCACCATCTATTTCTAAAACTTTTCCATGGTCCCAGGTAGAAACTCTGTGCCCATTAAGCAATAACATCCTTCTTCCCTTCTCCCAGGCCTTGGCAGTCTCTGTTCTACTTTCTTTCTCTATGCATTTGCCTCTTCTAAACGCTTCATATCAATGGAATTATATAGTATTGTTCATTTGTGTCTGGCTTATATCACTTAGCATAATGCACATCTATATTAAAGTCAGTTTTGGTAAGTTATTTTTTGAACTTTTTGTCTATTTTAAATAGGTTATAGAATTTATTGGCATAAATTGTTCTGCTATTCTCTTATTATTCTTTTACTGTCTTTAGATTGGTTGTGATAACTCATCTTTTATTCCTGATATTGATGACTTATGTTTTCTTTCCTTCTTAATGTCTGTTACTAGGGTTTTATTAATATTTTCAAAGAACCAATTTTTGGTTTCTTTTTTTTTCTATTTTCTGTTACTAATTTCTGCTTTCTTTATTATATTTTGAATTTAATTTACTGTTTTAAGTTTTTTTTAAATTGTTTTTTATTATACTTTAAGTTCTGGGATACATGTGCACAACATGCAGGTTTGTTACATAGGTGTACACATGCCATGATGATTTGCTGCACCCATCAACCCATAATCTACATTAGGTATTTCTCCTAATGCTATCCCTCCCTGGACTTTTTAACGTTTTTAATGCAGAGGTATGGATTAGTGATTTCAGGTCTTCCTTTTTGGATATGAGCATTTAAAGCAATATATGTGCCTCTAAGCACTTATTTAACTGTATTCTATAATTTGGTGTGTATGTCTTTATTATAGTGTAATTCAAAATATTTTCTAATTTTCTTTGTCATTTCATCTTTGACCAATAGACTATTTAGAAATATGTGGTTTCGTTTCCAAATATTGGAGGATTTTATGTCTTATTGTAGTTGATTTCTAATTTAATTCTGTTGTGGTTAGGCAGCATAATTTATGGAATTTCAATAGTCTGAAATTTCTTGAGACTTTTTTTTGTGGCCTAGCATGTGGTCTTTCTTGATGAATGTGCAGTGTCTGCTCAAGCTTCCCTGAACTCTACCCCGTGCTGCCTCAGCTTAGTGGAACTACTGTGCTCTGCTTGAACACTAGCTGTCTGTGCCATTGTAAGAAAATTGCTGCTAGGCAACTGAGGAGGGAGCAGCCTGACTTTTGAGTTTCCCTTCTTTCTGGGTTTTCATTCTTACATTACATGTTTCCTGGTGCCTGAAAACTATTACATCGCATATTTTGTCTGTTCTTAAGTGATTTGTAGTAGAATGGCTAGTTCTGTTTCAGTAATGTCATAGTTACAGGTGGAAGTTTGCCAGTCTTTAGGTCCCTGCCTAAAATCGAAAGTTTTTTTCCTTAATTCTCACTGACGATGAAGTCTGTACTTTTTACATCATATGTAAAGCTACGAAATTCTCATTTATTTCTACTTTCTCGTTTTCTTATTTAGGTAACTCGACAGTATATAAAGTTTGTTGTTTAACATGACTTTTGTCCCTGTTATAATCTATAGAAATGAATAATATTTACTTAAAAAAAGTTAGGTATCTTTTTCTCACTTTGTTACCAGTTAAATAAATAGTTTCATTTAAGGCTTTATCATAGCCAGTGCCTGTTCGTTTTATCATTTTAAAAATCTATCTTATATGTGCAGCCGTTTTAGCATTACTTTTCAGAATCATTTATGTTAAACCTGTAAGTTTTCCATTGTTTTCTGTGGCTTTTTAAACCATCGGGGGAGAGGGGAATCTGGCTAAATATTGTATAGATAATATTACTCTCTTAAGAACAATCACATCATCATTCTATATTGCTATTTATTTGTCTTTTTTTTTTTTTTTTCCTTCTTTTTGGAGATAGCGTCTGTCACCAGGCTGGAGTGCAGTGGCGCAATCATCAATTCACTGCATCCTCCCCCTCCTGGGTTCAAGCGATTCTTCTACCTCAGCCTGCCAAGTAGCTAGGACTACAGGCGTGTGCCACTACACCCAGCTAATTTTTGTATTTTTAATAGAGATGGGGGTTCACCATGTTGGCCAGGATGGTCTCGATCTCTTGACCGCGTGATCTGCCCACCTTGGCCTCCCAGAGTGCTGGGATTACAGGCATGAGCTACCCCACCCAGCCCTTTCTTTTCTTTTTTGAAGACAGTCTCACTCTGTTGCCCAGGCTGGAGTGCAGTGGTACCATCTCGGCTCCCTGCAACCTCTGCCTCCTGGGTTCAAGCAATTCTCCTGCCTCAGCCTCCCAAGTAGCTGGGATTACAGGTGCACACCACAATGCCCTGCTAATTTTTGTATTTTTAGTAGAGACAGGGTTTCACCATCTTAGCCAGGCTGGTCTCGAATTCCTGGGCTCAAGAGATCTGCCTGCCTCAGCCTCCCAAAGTGCTGGGATTACAGGCATGAGCCACCGTGCCTGGCTACTTGGCTTTTTTGAATACTCTGGTTTATTTTCTGTTTTCAGTCTTCAGTGGTAGTAATTGTGTACGTACTTTTTGTGTGCAGTTTTTTCCCCCAAATTTAAGCAGACTAGCTTATTTGTAGATTTTCTTTTTTTCCTCCTCTAAGCTCCACTTTCTTATTTTTCTGTGTATGTTGGGATCACAACTTGTACTCATTTTCAGTGATCCGTAGGATTTAAAAATAAGACATCATTATATTCGCAGAGTACAAAGTTTGAATATATTCTCATCAAAAATATAAAGTGTAAAAAATGGAAATTTTTTATTATTTTAAGTTGTTTCTCTTTTAAATATTCAAAATTAAATAAGCTGAATTAAAATTTTTTGTAAGTACATATTTTTATAAAAATAAATTGTAATTCTGACATTAATTGTTCAACCATTAATCAGTGTAATAAATTGGTTCCTTGCCTTATATGTGTCATTTTTAGACCTGCATATAAATACATTTACTAGTAATATGAATTCCTTAATTCTGCAAAATGTTCCTCAGTTGCTGTGTGATACTGCTAGGAATGATGAGCTAACTTGTGAGTACCTTCAGAACCGTGAATTGGAACAGGAAGAAATCAAATAAATGGATGTTTGACTCTGTTAGGAGACAATACCTTCTTAGGAAAGGTATCTATGATATTCATGTTATTTGACAGGAAGGATATAACAGTTAATTTGTCTTGTCTTTTATTTCTGACACCCTGTGCTGCTCAGATATTCCATAATCTCAGGCAGAGTTCTCTTGAAGTTTGCGGTTTCACAACCCATAAATGGCATTCTGACATAGTTGCCTCTTTTTTAAAGGACATGGGAAGAAATATGTGGACAGAAGTTTTCCTGTGGTCTGAACTGTACAATTTACAAGAATGGATTTTTAGGGTTCCGCTTTGCCAGTGCAGAATCTTGTGACAGAGGAAACCCCATTTCTTTAATGAATTTGTTTTTTGTGTTTGTGTTATTTTGCAGGATCTCTAAAGTAAGAAGCCCATAGCAGAGGCCTTTCTTCCCTGGCTCTACAGTTAATAAATAAATGTATGAATAAATAAGAGAAGGCAGATGTTTCTTTTGCCATACTGCAAATTGTTGAGCCCTGTCACCAGTCCCAGGGAAATGTTAGGCCTTCCTAGTCCTGGCAAAGCCACAGGAATATTGGTACAAATGGATTCTAATGCCACTAAAGAAAGTCCTCTGTGTGGGGATGTGTTACCTGGAGGTAAAAGTAATATCTTCTTTGGTCAAATAAAGGATGTAAAATATGGCTTTCATTTTCTAAAAATCAAACAAATATTTTCTCACTTTAGCACTATTTAAGGAGCTCCATGCTGTCTCTCCTCCACCCAAGGAGTACTACTCTGCAATAGTACTGCTCTTCAGAGCAGGCTAGAAAGAAATCCATTTGCTACTGTTGTCAGAATTTTCTACTGAAAGGTAAAGCACAGTGATTTATAGCGTTGGAAACTAGAGTTAGACTGCTTCAGTTTACCAACATGGCTGAAGACAGGAACATTTCTGGCTAGTATAATTCATATATAGGTAACCAGGCACCAACATATTGAGGAAATGCTACTTTCCTACTTACCACTGGTATGATCTTAACCTCTCTGTCTTTAAAAAATAATACTAATTTAAAAAATAATAATAATGGAATAATAGTACATATATCATATGGCTATGATGAATACTACATGAGTATTAATGTGTAAAATGCTTAGAATAGAACCTAATAAATAGTTAAGCACTTAATAAATGTTGGTTGCTGTTATGTCATTATTATTATTGTTATTATTATTATTATTATTATCATGTAGCCTGGTCTTGGGTATTAGAGAATTGCAGAATATTGAGTAGAAACTTAGGGTTCAGCCATAACTGCAAGCCTTAGCTGGGGACGGGAGGATAGATCAAGGTTGGGGCTTTTGGCAACTGACCCTGATATTATCATAAGGCTTTCCAAAGTGGGAGCCGGTACTTGTTGAGAGCTGCTAGATTTCTGAGGTGTTCTAGTTATCTTTAGGACCTGCTACTGAACTGGGGATTCTGAAAAAAGAGGGTGCTGAGAGGGCTGAATAATTGGACTAATACATGGAGAGGAAAAGTGAGGGCCTGTAGCTAGTAGGTGGGTGAGTTTGCTTGGGTAATTAGAACAGTGGCTTTCAGACTTTTTAGACTTGACCTCAATAACAAATAGAGTTTACATTATGACCCATCACATATGTTTGCATTTGTATATTTGTATGTATTTCAGTAATGGATGTCATAAACACACATTTCACAACAGTGCTTACCCTACGGTATGCGAAGGACTCTGATATTTTCTTTTCTATTCTATTTCATTTGTATATGTACTTTTTGTGTGCAGGTAGTTTCCCTTTTTGGAAAATGTTGATCCTGACTTCCTAAATTGATATAATGTCTTACTAAAGAGGCATGACCCGCATTTGAAAAAGCACTGGTTTGCCTATGAATTAGTCCTTTGAACATTACCCTAGAAAAAAACAGTTTGACACACTTTGTCATCTAGGTGAATGAGAGAAGCCCATCAGAGTTGGCAGAGCCTCTGAAGCTGGGGACAAGACTTGCTTCTCTTTGGCTCTCTTAGCTGCCAGGGTTTAGCTCCACAGTTTACTTGATCACTTGGTTTTCTTGAGTCTAGGTTCTTTTTCTCAGATGACTTCCTATTTGTTGAGACTGATCTCTTCCTTTAGACTGGGAGATTGCTCCAAGAGGGCAAGAATTACAGTAATAGCTAACACTTCTATAGTGCTTTCTCTGTGCTAGGCACTTTGCTGTTTACGTATATTAATCCTCACCGGAGCCTATATATTAGGTACCTTAATGATCTTCATTTTACAGGTGGGGAAACCAAAGCATACAGAAATATGCTTAGCTTACCCTTCAATAGAGGTCTTCTGCAACTTACCTTAAATATTAATGGATGAAATTAAGTTAGTTTCTGGGCTTATTAACTTTCCTTATGGCTTTTCTTACCACAAGTATATTCAAATGATTAGAGAGTAATAGAAATTGAATAAAAAATGGCACTGAACTTTGTCTGAAGGAATACAGTTTAGTTAAATCGGTCAGATTCAGCATTTGAATAATGACTGCTTTGAGCCCAAACATTAAAGCCCTGTAGTCTTCCTTCAGGCTTGGGTTTGAGAATGAATAATGTTGCAGAAACACCCACATAGTCTTAGCTCATTATTTTACCAGTTTGAGATCCTTGATCTTTCTTCCAGTCCCTTGCCCACTGCAACAGCTGTTTAGCTTGGCCCATGCCTTCTGGGTTAATAGTATTTCTGACACAGTGTGAGTTTTCAAGTTGCTATGTATAATTTCTGCCAGAGTCTTGACTGCTGCCAGGCCTCAGGGTTGGAGGTTGCAACTGATTTGTGGGGGAGGGTGCTTGTCACTGACGCAGGAACAAGGTGCTTTCTGTAGCTCTGATTTGTTGCTGGCTGAGTGTGAATGATGTCAGGCAGATCAGAGGACAGCTGATTCATTTGGGATCTGGAACTTGCCACTGTCCCACCGCTGCCTCCTGGGCTCTTAGGTCTTTTGTGAGGGGAGGGGAGGGGTGTTCTGAAGATCATGTTTTTGGAGAAAAGTACTTTAATTTTTGCCATAAGTTTGGGAAGCTTTTATAATTTCCTTTGGCTGACAGAACTGCATACCCCTTGTGTGAGAGAACTTCCTACCAAGACTCCAATGTGAGGGCAAAACTTGAGTAGCCTGGAGAATGATGAAACGGAGGCGAGAGAGACTGGGAGCACCATGTCTGCGGATTCAGTAAGGAGGCTGGGGTCTCTATGGAAACTGGCAGATGTCAGGGAAAAAAACTAATGCCAACTAACACAGCTTCGTTTATTTGGATGAAGACTATTTTGGAGATGCCTGTCAGGAAGAGGGCTGAGCTGGCTTGATTAATTCAAGGTCAAAACAGTGGTCCTTGGCAGGGGCATATGAGGTTTCCAATTCCAGAAACTGAGTTAGATGTCATTTTAGGGGTTCCTGAATACTTGGGGAACTGAGCAAAAAAATGAAGACAATTATTTTCTTGCCTTGAAAGCAAATGTTTATTTAAAGTTAGTGTCGAAGCTGCAAATACAAGCCCCATGAATGTGAGAAACCAGTGGAAACAAAAAGTACCTCCTCCTTTGACTAGAGAGGGTATTTCTGCCCATGGCCTGTCAGCTCAGGACCTCAGATCTGCCCTTGCAGATTCAAGCATGGGTCCTTTAGGGTGTGACCTGAATTTTATTTCTATATTGGCCAATATAGAAATAAACTTTATTAGGTGAGAATATCAAAGCTGGGAGTGGAAGAAGGCTTCCTCTTCAGGGTGACTTTTCCAAGAGCACCTCAGGCTTATTTAATGAAGAAGTGCCAAGTGAATTCATCAGTAAATTAGAGAACCAGTGAAAGAAGAGACCTAGAATCCATTTCATCTCAATTATCTGTCTTGAACTGCCTTTGTTTAACTCATCGGGTGAAGGCAGTGTACTTCAGATTTTCTTCCTGAGTCAAACTGCTTGCCCCAAGACAGACAGGCTTCTTTAGTGGGCTTCTTTTGTGATGTTGCCCTTCAGTGTCCATGGATGCTTATTGATTCAATTAATGATTCTATTAGACCTTGAGAAACAGGATGTGTCTGAAGTGTATAGTTGGAGTATTGACACACTTAAAAAAAAAAAAAAACCTTTTATTCCCATAGTGACACAAAAGTAAAAGACCATTTAAAAACAGACTTCATCAACTAATGTATTATTTAAAGTAAAGGTCACTTGTTAACAAAATTAAAATTTTTTAAATGGAGTTTGTAGTTTAAGAAAACTTAAATGGTCAAAAATCATGGTTCTGTTTTTGCTTTTGAGAGTGTCTTACTTTATGGCCCTGGCGGGAGTGCAGTGGTGCTGTCACAGCTCACTAAACCTTGACCTCCTGGGCCCAAGGGATCCTTCCACCTCAGCAGCTGGGACTACAGGCATGCACCACCAAGCCTGGCTAATTTTTAAATTTTTTTTTATAGAAATAAGGTCTCTCTATGTTGCTCAGGCTAGTCTAGAACTCCTGAGCTCAAGTGATCCTCTTGCCTCAGCCTCTTAAAAGTGCTGAGATTACCATACCTGGCATGCTTTTCAAATGTTGGTACACTGCTGTTGGTAATCATTGAATCTGTTTTATTGACTTTGAGTTAGAAAAATACCCCCTGAGGAGCCAATAAGTAGTTTGTATATCACCTTTTCCTTTTTCAAACAATCTTTTTTAGACTCTAGACACATTGTATAACCAGTTTGCAGGGTAGTAATTAGGGGCAAAAAGAAAATAAAATTTGCCGGCCTGGCGTGGTGGATCATGCCTGTAATCCCAGCACTTTGGGAGGCCGAGACGGGCGGATCACGAGGTCAGGAGATCGAGACCATCCTGGCTAACATGGTGAAACCCTGTCTGTACTAAAAATACAAAAAATTAGCTGGACGTGGTGGTGGGCGCCTGTAGTCCCAGCTACTCGGGAGGCTGAGGCGGGAGAATGACATGAACCCGGGAGGAGGAGCTTGCACTGAGCCGAGATCACGCCACTGTACTCCCGCCTGGGCAACAGAGTGAGACTCTGTCTCAAAAAAAAAGAATGAAATTTGGCTTTCATAGATTTTTATAATTTCAATTACATATTGAACAAAATGGCTAAACTTCATTTTATGTGATAAGACTTAAGGCTTCAAAATTTTGTATAAGCATATTATTCAGGTTAACAAGTAAGTACTGTCTAATGTTCTAATTGGTTCTAACTTATATATGAAGGAGCTTAACTTTGAAATAGTTCTTTGGAAGAGTGAAAATTCTTTTTGAAAAGGAGAAATTAAAATTAACATTTTTACTTCTTTTAACTTTAAAAAAAATGTTGAGTTTGTAGAAATATGGGCATAACTGTAATTTTAAATAGCTGTTTGCCCTCCTATATTCTATCCTGTTATGACCCCATATTGTGTATCCACCTGAGAAGTAAATTGAAGACCACTAGAGTGATAACGACTAGGAAAGTGAAGATTTCCTTTGAATGTCACTGTATCCATATTATAAACAGTCAGAAATAACAGTACAAGAAACTAATAATGTTATCATTTTGAAGTAGATCAGGTACTTATGTGATACTTAAGTAATTTTTTTACCTTGGAAATTAAATATGGTGTGTTTATAGAAAGCCATGCCACTAAGGTAGCAAATTAAATATTATGAATATTATTTTTGTTATTTTTATCATGTGTAATTTCTACTAATGGTAGCAAATTAGAAATCTGTATTTATCACCTGTTTTCAATCTAATGATCTTATTTAATAATCTTCAATGGGACTTAACATGTCAAAATGGCTAGATTGTTTTTATGGGAAAAAATAACCTGGGAATCTAAAATTTAAGTGGAAGCAAAATACATAGTTAACTGACATTATCTGATACATTCATTAGAGAAAAGTTAGCTAAACAAATTAGTATTATTGTAGATATAATCAATAATTTATAAACTATTCAGAATGTTTTGCTCTTAGGGACATACACATTTTTCTAGGAAGTTTTAGTCATTGAACATTAAATATTAACTATTGCCTGCTAATTGATGAGTTGTAGTAAATTTGCAATGTTTGGTTTGCCCAGAAACCAATTCTAAATTGGCTGGGCGCGGTGGCTTACATCTGTAATCCCAGCACTTTTGGGAGGCTTAGGTGGGTGGATCACTCGAGGTCAGGAGTTTGAGACCAGACTGACCAACATGATGAAACTCTGTTTGTACTAAAAATACAAAATCAGCTGGGTGTGGTGGTGCATGTCTGTAATCCCAGCTACTTGGGAGGCTGAGGCAGGAGAATCACTTGAACCCAGGAGGTGGAGATTGCAGTGAGCCAAGATTGTGCCATTGCACTCCAGCCTGGGCAACAAGAGCAAAACTCCGTCTCAAAAAATAAAAATAAAAATAAATAAATAACAAATATGTTGAGTAGCCAAATCTTAAATGTTGTATTTTAATTTTATGGATTAAGTTTTTGTCTCTGTTGTCATCCTGTACCAACATTGGTACTAAAGTATGATATTGGAGAATGATTTTTGACCACTTACTTTTCTTGAACTTTTTGCCTAAACCAAGCCACTTTGAATATGTTTCTTTTTGGTTGAAAAGTTAATCACTGACCTTGTTTTTTTCCTGTTGTGGTACCTTGTCAGAATCTCTACCCTTTGCCGAGGAGCTGAAGTAAACCAGCACATGTTTTCACCCACATCTGCTCCAGCCCTCTTCCTCACTAAAGTCCCATTTAGTGCTGATTGTGCTTTGGCTACTTCTCCTCTTGCCTTTTTCCTGAACCCACGAGCCCACAGCAGTCCTGGCACTCCTTGTTCCAGCCGCCCACTGCCGTGGAGGTAAGGAAACTTGTTGTGAATCTGGGCCTTGGCAATTGCTTCTGGCCAAATGGTAAAACCCATACCTTACTCCTTAATGGGGAGAAATGGAGTAAGAGTCTTGGTTCTGTCACAGAGAAGAGTGAAATAAATATCACAGATTTCTGTTGTATTGAAAATGTCAGGAGAAAGGAGGGTAGGTTATCAGTACTTGGATTTTTGAGGCTGTTATAAATTGTGTGCCCATCCTGACCATTGGACAACCTTGTGAACTATGACCTGTGACCACCCCATAATGGCGTGGCAGAGTGCTAGAACTCTTTGGAGGTTCAAAAGTTCAAACCTCACATTTTACACGACGGGAAAATTTGTGTACACAAGTTAAATGGTTTGTTCAGGTTGAGGAAAATAGACCTTCTCCCCTTTTTTTCTGCGTTCCTTTTCTTATATTCAACATTATTTGATTATGTGCTATCTGCTAGGACACTGTTTTAGGCATGGGAAATAAAGCAGTGAACATAAAGCAATAAAATCCCTGTCCTCAGGGAGCTTAGATTCTAGTGGAGAAAGACAAGTTAATGAGTAAATATATAACATAATGGATAGACATGGTGCTTCTGAGAAAAATAAAGTAGGATAAGAGAATGTAGAGGCCAGGGCTTGACATTTTATGTAAGGTGGTCAGGGAGGTCCTCAGTGATAAGTTGACATATGAGAAAAGACCTGAAGGAAGTCATGGAGCCTGAATGGAGATATCTGGAAGAAAAGTGTTCCAGGCAGAGGCAACATGAAGTGCCAGGGGCCTAATCTAGGAGCTTGCTCCATGTATTCTTTGTGCAACAGAGTCCAGTGATGCTGGTACAGAATAAGTTGGGTGGTGAGTGTTGGGAAGTGAGGCCTGAAGTATAGTGGGCAGCCAGATTAAACAATTTTGAGGCTTTTTAAGATGGAGTTTCGCTCTTGTTGCCCAGGCTGGAGTGCAATGGCACGATCTCGGTTCACTGCAAACTCTACCTCCCAGATTTAAGTGATTCTTCTGCCTCAGCCTCTGGAGTAGCTGGGATTACAGGTGGCTGCCCCCACGCCCAGCTAATGTTTGTATTTTTAGTAGAGACAGGTTTCACCACGTTGACCAGGCTGGTCTCAAACTCCTGACCTCAAGTGATCCACCCACCTCGGCCTCCCAAAGCGCTGGGATTACAGGTGGAAGCCACCAGGACTTTTGTTTTTATGCTGGGTAAGATGAGTAGCCACTGGAAGGTTTAAATAAGAATGTCATGATCTGACGTAGATCAAAAGATCACTCTGGGCTGGGTGCAGTGGCTTACACCTGTAATCCCAGCAGTTTGGAAGGCCAAGGCAGGCGGATTGCTTGAGTTCAAGACCATTCACGAGTTCGAGGCCAGCCTGGGCAACATGATGAAACCCCGTCTCTACAGGAAATGCAAAAATTAGCTGGGCATGGTGACGCATGCCTGTAGTCCCCGGTACTCGGGCGGCTGAGGTGGGAGGATGTCTTGAGCCTGGGAGGTGCAGGTTGCAGTGAGCTGAGATCACACCACTGCACTCCAGCCTTGGAGCAAGACCTTGTCAAAAAACCAAAAACAAACAAAAAAGCAAACAAAAAAACCTACTCTGGTTATAGTTAGAAGGTCACCAGGTAAGAGACAATGGTTATTTGAACCCATGGTGATTGAGATGATAAGAAGTGGTCAGATTTGGGGATGTATTTTAAAGGTGGAATTGATAGAGGAGGAAGAGATATCCAAGGATTGAGCTCTGGGGCAAGTTTTAGAGGTTGGGGCGATAGTGCGGAATTAGACTAAAATGAATTAGCTATTCATTCAGGAGCAAGGACCAGGAGAAGTATCTTAGAAGCCAATTGAAAAAAAAAATGTTAAAAAAGGAAAGTGTGATTGATCAGTAGGTGTTTGTTAAGCTTCTTGTTAGAGAATAGTAACCTGAAAAACTAAAAGTTTAAGTGAAGCACGATGTATCACGCAGACTTAAGTGACATTATTTGATACAGGAGCTTAAATTCCACAGGCAGTTTGGGACAGTGATAGACTGCCATAGGACAATGTTAGAGGCTAACTTCTCTCAGAAGGCACCTCTTCTAGACGTACTAGCGCTTGGCGTATGAGGCTGAGAAAGATTTTAAGTTGGGTAGCCCCCAAGACGTACCCAGTCTTGGCACATGGTTTTGAATATCTCTTGATGACTGTGGTCTCAGAACACACAACCTGGAGCAATACCGGTCTTACAGCTTTGGAGCTTGTTAAATTTCATGGAAACTTGTTAAATTTCTTGGTTTTTGTTTTTGTTTTTCCGTAGACTTGCTCACATGTTTGGTCACTGTATTAGTGCTTCCTTCCATTTTTCTTTTGTATCCATGCCATGCAAAGTGCCAGTTCATTGATATGAGAAGATTATTTTAGCTTGTTTGCTGGATATTTTTATATTCCTTTAAACATTCTTGAGACTCTGGGATGCAGTTATTTAGAAATTGTTTGATCCTTTGAAGGATTACTTTTAGGCTTTGTTTGGTGAGACCAGGGCAGCACATGAGGCTAATTTTTTCTTACTACTAGGGCAATACTTTGAGTACTCTATTTGATGCCCATGTATTGTGAGTTTTTTCCACTCAGGCTGATGGGAACATGAACAATTCTGCGTCCTTTGTGAGCTCTGAAGAGGGTACCTACTCATTTTCTTGGATCGTTTCCTTACCCACATATGCTGATAGATATTCAGCTAAAAACTCAGAGGAAGCCCCTGCAGATCTCCAGAGTTCCCCTCTGTATATCTCTGTCTACTCTGGTACCCTGCCTTGAAAATTCTAGCCATCTTAGCCTCCCCAAGTTCTCAACTCTGTCTTCTCAACTCAGGGAGACTGCTGGACTCTTTTTGAGTACCCCCTTTGCTGCTTCCTAGACGTGTTCTTCAGGTCGTAAGCTAGGGCTTACTTTGCATGTTTCCCTTTGGTCCGGTGTCTACAAACTATTGTTTCATATATTTCATCTAATTTTTTTTGTTTTTAAGGTGCACGGGTAAATCTGATCTCTGATTCCCCATAATGATGAGAAGCAGAGGTCTAGTCTTGCTAATATTTTGAGCTCATGCTTCTATCATCAGTTGTGATTATTGCTTTATAAGATTATTGGTTGACTGATTCACATGTTGCATAAGCCCAATAGAAGCAGATTCTTTAAAAAATTATTCTATCTTCCTTAGTCAAGAAAAGTTGGAAAATGAAATATCAAAAGAGTAAGAATAGGTAACATTTGCTGAGCATTTACTATATCTTAACATTTTTAAAATGACTTACATTTGTTAAATTTGATTCTCAAAATACTCTGATGAGGTGGGTGACACATGTTCATTTTTTTTCGATGAGGTGGATAATCTGAGTAAATCTGTTTTATAGATGAAGACACTGTAGTACAGAGAAGTTAAGGAAGTTATTAATAAGCAGTAGAAACTACCATTCAACCCCACAGTATCTTACTCCAATGTCTGTGGTCTTAACCCCTCGGCTGTTGTTACAGGATCCTGGGAGGTGTTGCTTTACTAGCTAGAAACCTCTTGTGACCAGTGGCGCCTTTGCGTGAGCTTTGTTCGGGCCTGCTGGGCCCACTTGGCCTGGCAGGCTACACTTGGCTCAAGCTACCAGCCTGGATCCATACCTCCAAAGAGACTGGAGCAGAGTGGTGAGGGGTGTGTGAGCAAGCGAGCATAGGGTCCGGCCACTGCACACAGTCAGGCATGCCAACTGCTGCAGCAGGGCGGCCAACTCCAGGGGCTAGCATGGGTGCTAGCTCACTTTGAGGCTGCATCAGGACCAGGCGCACCACAAGCAGCTTCCACAAGGGAATGCAGTGGTACCCAGAAGCTTGGAGACTCTGGGAGCCATCAGGCCCCAGAGTGGGAGTCACAGCTCAGGCTTGGGGAGCTCTCAGGTCTAGTCTCTCTGAAGGGCCGCAGCTCTTCTCTCCTTCTCTCAAGTTTTCCCCTTCTGTCTTCTCTCCTTGTCACCCACAATGTGGTAAGCAAGGGGCATATTTCAGCTCTATTTGTATTACAGCTGTTTTTGGCCCTGCCATTCGGCGGGTCCTGAGTTCTTGTCCTGCATCCAAAAGGAATGAGGTACACAGACAAGTATAGGATGAGCAAGACAAAGGGGAACTTTGTTGAGTGATATAATAGCTTAGAGGGGACCCACAGTGGGTAGCTCCTATCTGTAGGCTGGTCCTCCCATTGAGTGTTCAGCTCTCAGCAGAGAGGAGGTCCTGGAATGGGTGGTTCCTTTCTGCAGGCAAGTGGTCCCATTGTCTCCCTGTGATCCCTCCTCCCAGGTCTGGCTGAGTCTAGGGGTTTTTATGGGCCTCATAGGGGAGGAAGTGCATGCTGGGTGGTCCATGGGCAGCCATGGGTGGGCCCAGGGAAAAGCACCACAAGTTGCCCTTGCAGTTTCTAGGACTGGCGACCCAGTCCCCAGGCTTCAGGCTTTCCCTGGCTTGAAGGTGGGTCTTCACTGTGGACCAGCTTCCTTCTGCCCAGGAGCCTGTCTGCCTCCTGCTGCTGTTCATGGTGCCCAGGCTATTCATGCTAAGGAGTGCCTGCAGGCCAGCACTAGGCTGTCCTCAGCATACCCCTCAGCCTCCTTCCCATGCTTGTCAGTGCCCAAAGTCTGGAGGGGGCCAAAGTGGCAAGGGGGTTGGCGTGTCAGCACTGCTCTGAGCATGTGCACAACCAGCTGGACTGTGACAGCTCCCGGGCTGGGCCCCAACTTTGCTCTGAAATTGGAGTTGGCACCGACAGGGGAGAAGCCAGGTAGCGAGAGTAGACAATTCTGAGCCTGCGAGGGGCAGGGGCCTTCCTAGGCCCAAGAGTTTAGAGATGCCTGGGTCCGAAGCTGCAGCAGGGCAGCAGCAGCTGCACCCAGGGAGTTCCCACCCAGGGGGCTCCCACCCCACCAACTCGGAAGGGGTGGGGCTCCCGCTTTTCCCTGTCTCCCACTGACTTCGTAAGCGTGCAGCCCCAGCTGCACCTCCCAGCAGTCTTCGGCAAGGGCTTCCGGTCCAGTGCATTGTCCTGGGCCAGGCGCTGGGCTGCTCCAACGTATCGAGTCTGGGGCTCCTGGCAGTGGTCATGCCAGTTGTTTACATGGTGATCTGCTCCATGGGGCTGGCGAACAATGTGGGCATGTTGTACTTGCTGCTGTGAGATGCCGCTTTCACTTCCCACCCTGGGCCCCTGAAGCATGGTCCCAGCTCCATGTCTCGGGCCAGGCCCCTGTGCTCCGTGTGCAAGCACGGGACCACCCTGGGCCCAGCTCTGCCCTAGTGCCCCTTTCTGCCTGTTCCTCTGTGCACTTCTCTCCCCCTGGCGGATAGCTCAGCTCAGTCTGGCCCAATTGTGGCAGTTCCCAGGGGTGGGTTCCCAGGGCAGTGGGCTTGTTGGGGGGCTTCCAGAGGAGGGTTCCAGGGACTGCCCACCTTGGCGTCTGCACCAGAAGACCCGTGACCTGCGCCTGTACCCCACTGCAGCCAGCATCATGGCAGTGACTGCTTCATGGCAATGATGGGCTGCTGCTGCCATCACTGTGATGTTTCTGATGAACCATATGCAATCGAGAATTTATTTAATAAGTTTACAAACTCTGAGCACTTACCAGCTCCCGGGCACTGTTCTTAGCACTTGAAAATGTAAAGGTCATTTGCTTCTCACACCAGTTCTATGAGAGAGATTATCATTGTACTTATTTCACACATGAGGAAGCAAGGGTACAGAGAGATTAAATAAATTGCTCAAGATAACACAGCTGTGTAAGTGGCAGAACTGGGATAGAAACCTGGGTAGTCTGGCTTCAGAGATCACATTCTTAACAACCACACTGTTCCATGTCTTCATCTGAGATACTTTCATTATGTAATATCACATGTTCTGAACCAAAGTAGTTTTTGCAGCCTTGGGTCTTTTCCCAAGGTTATGTATTAATAACATTGTTTAATAAATCCTCCAATCCTGGGGGTG
This sequence comes from Macaca fascicularis, assembly GCF_037993035.2. Lineage (NCBI taxonomy): Eukaryota > Metazoa > Chordata > Mammalia > Primates > Cercopithecidae > Macaca > Macaca fascicularis. Next base: position 188,761,934 of record NC_088375.1, on the reverse strand, counting down.
AGAATTGGTATTCTCACAGTCTATTGTCACTTCTAGGTCATTACCTTTATTACCTTCTTGTAAAAACCTCTGTTCTTTTTTTTGAGACAGGTTCTCACTCTGTCACTCAGGCTGGAGTGCAGTAGCATGATCTCGGCTTACTGCAACCTCCACCTCCCAGGTTCAAGCAATTCTCCTGCCTCAGCCTCCCCAATAACTGAGATTACAGGCACCCGCCACTGCACCTGGCTGATTTTTGTATTTTTAGTAGAGAGTGGGTTTCACCATGTTGGCAAGGCTGTTCTCGAACTCCTAACCTCAAGTGACCTGCCCCCTTCAGCCTCCCAAAGTGCTGGGATTACAGGCATGAGCCACCACACCCGGCAAAAAAATCCCTCTGTTTTTTTAGGCTTGTATCATTCCATTTTACCCCTGCTTCTTACTTCATCAATTAACTTAGTTTTGTTCTCTGTATTCAAATTCACAGTCCAGGACAGAATCTGTGCTTAGTGAAGACAGTGATGAACCTCCATTCTGCAGTATCCTTATGATGAACCTCTCTCACTCAATTTATTAAGCAAATAAGCAAGTAAAGTAGAAAGATGAGAAAAATGGTTCCAGTAAACAATATGCGTAAGTGAAGAACTGAAAATTGAGTGCTACTGGCAGTGAATTTGACTCTGAGTTCCAGGAGAGAGGGAACTAGGAGGTGGGGACTTCCAAGGGTGGGTTCCAGGGACTGCCCAACTTGGCATCTGCACCTGTGGACCCATGGCCTGCTCCTCTACCCCACTGCAGCCAGAGTCATGGCAGTGGCCATATTAGGATGTCTTTTTTATCTCTCTCTTTTTTTTTCTTTGATGAGTATAACTATTATAGGCTCAATTATGTTCTACTAAAATTTGTATAGGTTGAAATCCTAACCCCCAGTAACTCATGGTATTTGGAGATAGTATCTTTAAAGGGGCAATTAAGGTTAAATGAAGTCTTTGAGATAGATCCTAATCCAGGGTGACTTACGAGAAGAGGGGATTAGGACACGGACAAGCACGGAGGGAAGGCCATGCAAAGACAAAGGGAGGTAGCCATTTACAAACCAAGGAATGAGGTCATAGAAGAAATGAACCCTGCTAATACTCTTATCTTGAACTTCTAGCCTGAACTATGAGGAAATAAATTTCTGTTGGTTAAGTCACCCAGTTTTTGACACTTGGTTATGTATGGCAGCCCTAGTAAACCAACACAGCTATTGAGGCATTTGGCTGCATTGCCCCAGAGGATTGGAAAACAGTGTCCCCTTGTATCATAGTGCAGTGAGGACTAGCCCTGCTTAAGGTCTTCATCCTCTTTATTGACTGCATCTTAGGGATGGTCTTAGGACCTTACAAATTGTTGCCCGTAATAATTTGAAGGACAATCAAGATACAGTTTTGAAATGATACCCACTCTAGCTCTGTAATACATTGCATTTTATGCCTTGATGGAAGGAATGAGTCTGTTATAAACAGACATTGATGCTAGCTCTTAAGTGTCTCAGGTGGGTATGATGAACCTTAGGAGGCATAATAAATTTAATTGTGATTTGGGTTGAATTAAATAACCACTAACCTGTAGTTCATTTGTATGACTTCTAAGAAAATGATTCCAGCATACTGATTGGCACTCAGATGTGGGTGTTGCATTTTCAGAGTAAGAGTACTAGATTGACTTTGTGTTGCAACTGGTGTCATTGAAGAGAGGAGGCAGTTGTGTCTCTGGCTATTCACTGGCCCAGCTGTAGGCCTGCTGGGGATAGAAGTTTGATGTTAACAACTTAATGGAACACAGAATGACTTAAGTTTTGAATCAGTTTTGAATTGCCATAGACTCTGTCAGCCCTGAAGTAGGAGGGCTTGCAGGAGGAAATCCTTACTAGAGTGATTTTTATATTGGAAGCATTCTAGCTTTAGCTTGCTTCCTACTGCATAGGAATTCCTTCCATACAATCTCTAGCAAAAAGCTATTCAGCATTTGCTTGAACATCTTCAGCAACAAGCAGTTCACTCTCGAAGCTTTCGTCCATTAGTACCAATTTAGTTCTCTGGTGCCTCCTATGTCACATGTATGAGAGACTTTTCGGTAGACTTGTGTGGCAGATGGACGGGTGTTCCTTTAGGCCTCCTCCAGAACTAGGCAGCCTTTGAAACCCCTTTCTGGTAGTGTCAAAATTATTTCCTGCCAAAGAGAAAGCACTATTTTCATTTTACCAACACCTGCTTTTCTTGTCTTTTTTTAAACAACTGCTTTTCAGAGTAATTTCAAAAGAGAAGCATCTCCCAGAACTTGTTCTTATGCTGGCCCTGCTGCATAGTGGTGGTAGGCAGATTACTTCACTTCTTTATACCTCAGTTCTCTACATCATTAAAATGGGACTTACAATGGTACTTCAAGGATTATAGTAAGAATTAAGTGAGTCAGTACATCTACAATTGTTTAGAATATTACCTGGGCTGCTATACCGGTTATTTTGCTGCTTCCATTGTTGGGAAACTCAGATGTTGCTAATTCTTAGCACTTCATTTTGCTTCCATTACTTTTTTCTTTGCTTCCATTACTTTTCTCATATTCTTATTTTCCCTTGGACAACTGTACGTATTGCCCACTATATGTCCATACTGTGGAAGCTCCATTACTGGCTTAGGTGAGGCAGTGGAAGCTGGGTGCCCACCTGCCCTCTCATGCAGTCTCACTGATTGTTTCTGCTGAAAACTGTCCTGCTGGGGCTCAGCAGGGCATGGACTGAAATGAAAAACACTTTGAATTACATTCTTTCTAAAACACCAGTTTTTGGCAAGGAGGAAAGACCATCAAAACAGTTTTAAGGTATTTCATTTCTCCTCCTACAGCAGGGAAAGAGCATCTTGAGAGTATCTTCAGAAGAAGTGATTCTCTTGTTAGAGAAGGGAAGGTTTTTTATTTTTTTTTTTTATTTTTTCATTGAAAAGGTAAAATAAGGAAGACTAGTAGCTGTGATTTAACTTCAGGAACCCTTATGTGTGACAGTGTTTCATAGACCCTGGCTCCAGGTGACCCTGAATAAAGATATAATTCTGTATGGCTAGATGCCAAATGCTTGCTCTTGCCTAAGAGCAGGAAGCTGAAGCTTTCTAGGGTACTTCTGTTTCTAGAACTAGGAAAATTTTATTTACTACATTTAACATTGTATTATGGAAAAATCTCAAAAATATTCAAAAGTAAAAAGACTCATACTATATCCCCAGTATCGTCTACATTGTCAGCTCATGGTATACTATTTCATCTACATCCCCACCTGTTTTCTTTCTCTGTCTCTCTTGCTTATTTTGAAGCAAATCTCAAATTTTATGTCATTTTGTCTATATATATTTGTATCTCTAAATGTAAGGACTCCTTAAAAATGTAATCACAATATTATTACCACACCTAAAACAATTAATAGTTTATCAATATCATCAAATATCCAGTTAATATTCAAATGTTTTTTGCAGTTGGTTTTTTGGAATCAGTAGCCAAACTATGTCAGCACAGTGTATTTGGTTAATACGTCTCTTAAGTAGGGTGGTGATACAATTTAGTATCTAAACTAGGAAACTTTTGATAATGAAAGGATTCTGTTAATATTACTGGGACAACAGATATAAACCTGTTAAATAAAATAATTGGGATGTCTGATCACTCTTTCTTTTTTTTTCTTTTCTTTTTTTCTTTTTGAGACAGAGTCTCTCTCTGTTGCCCAGGCTGGAGTGCAGTGGCACGATCACAGCTCACTGCAACCTTGAACTCCTGGGCTCAAACAGTCCTCCAACCTCAGCCTCCCAAGTAGCTGGGACTACAGACATGCACCACAAACCTGGCTAATTTTTTCCAGTTTTTGTAGAGATAGGGTCTTGCTATGTTGCCCAGGCTGTGCTGCAAAGTTTATTTTAATCTAGGGTGTTCTCACTTTCTTTTTTTTTTCCTTGCAATTAATTTGTTGCAGAAACTGAGTTGTTTGTTCTTGTAGACTTTCCCACATTCTGGATTTTGCTGACTGCATCCTTCAGAGGTTTTTTCTAACATGTTCTTATGAGCTCCATATTTCCTATAAACCGGGTGCTTGACCTTATTGTGGTTTGGTTGGGTTGAGGGGATGGGAAGAATACTTAACAGTTGGTTCAGTGTATATCTGTCAGGAGGCAGGTAATGTCAAGTCTCTCCCTTGTTTTGTTAGTAGTGGCCATTGATAATTATCACCTAGATTCATTATTTTCTTAGGAGTTTGCAAAAGATGATTCCCATTCCCTTTATTAACTACAGTACTTACACGAAAGAATTTTCTCCTCGTTATCTATTTTTTTTTTTACCCTGAAGTACACAGATAATTACCCTTACTTAAGTCAACTTGGCTTAGACTGTTTCCTGAGTCTTCAGCCTAAAGTCTGAGTGTCCTGGGTTCCTTGGTCAGTGTTTCATACCTGCTGATTACTGCTTTGTAGTGAAGATTGTTTGTCCAGAGCAGCGCAGGGGGAATTAGTGGTGGTGAAGCCCCTTGGAGTTTGCCATTTAAGTAGTTAACTGATTGCTCAGCTGAGGAAAACTTTGGCTTCCTCTTCTGGCCCACATAGAAAGAGGAAGTATCTGTAGTAGTCGTGCTTGTTATACAGACCCTGGGACTCTGAGAGGTGAGAATGAATCTAGAAGGCAGCAGCTTTTCCTTCATATCCCTAGATGTCACAGGAGGAGGAGCCAGTGCTGATCCTGATGGCCTCATTTTGGTAGATAGGATGGGCTCAGGGCTAGAGAGTCCTGTTGTTAAGAAATAAGCATATTGGAGTAGAGTCAGAGAAACAATTAATTTACGATGATCCTTGGCATAGAAGAATTAATTTTCGTAGGTTTAATTGTTTGTTAATATATACATATGTGTGTGTAGATAGATGGATTGATTTTTTTTTTTTGTTTTTTAGGAGGGGATTTTTTTTTTTTTTTTTTTTTTTTTTTTTTTGGAGGAGTATCTTCAGGATAAATTCCTAGAACTGGGATAGCTGAGTCAAAAATTAAATGTATATGTAGTTTTATTAGATATTCTCCAGTTTCCCTCCACAGTTTATAGTTAATACTATTTTACATTTCCATCAGCAGTTTAAGATAATGTCTATTTGCACACAGCCTTGCCAACAATATGATTGTCAAGCTTTTGAATTTTTGCTAATCTGAGAGGTAAGAAATGGTATCTCAGTGTAGCCAAGTAAAAAGTCATATTAAAATATTCCTTAAGAAAGAAGGTTTTTTTTGGAGGGGGGATGGGGCGGGGGATGGAGTTTTGCTCTGTCACCCAGGCTGGAGTGCAGTGGCGCGATCTTGGCTCACTGCATCCTCCGCCTCCCAGGTTTAAGCAATTCTCTGCCTCAACCTCCTGAGTAGCTGAGATTATAGGCACCCACCACCACGCCGGGCTGATTTTTTTTGTATTTTTAGTAGAGATGGGGTTTCACCATCTTGGCCAGGCTGATCTTGAACTCCTGACCTTATGATCCACCCACCTTGGCCTCCCAAAGTGCTGGGATTACAGGTGTGAGCCACCATGCCCAGCCTGTTTTTTTTTGTTTTTGTTTTTTTAATCCTATGTGAAGGGAATCAGTTTTCCTGTCCTGGGAAATTGAGATAGATTTATTCATTCTTTCATTCATACATTCAACTGCATGCTAGGCCCTCTGAGCAGTAGAAGATGCCCGCATGGGCAGTAGGAAACTTCGCAGCATGGGGTAGAGTAAAAGCGATGGTTTTTATTTCGTAAGCTTTCAGCCTTATTCACCCCTATTCGGTCATTCCCAGAACTTTTCAAGTGATTTCTCTGGATTTTAGCAGAAATACTTTTTTAATATCAAAATTCCGAGAATAGTTCAAAGAGCTTTTCACCCCCTAAACCAGGGGTCAGCAAAATAAACCCCATAAACCAAATGTGACCTGTAGGCTGTGTTTATACAAACCACAAGCTAATAATGAAGTTTACATATTTAAGGGATATTTACAAAAAACAAGGAATATGTGACAGAGACCACATGTGACTTGCAAAGCCTAAAATACTTATTATCTGGCCTTTACAGAAAAAGTTTGACAGCCCTTGTCTTAACCCATACAGAATTAGTTCCTGATATGTTATCTCATCAGCCCTGAATACTTTAGTGTGTACTTCCTGCAGAGACTTTTCATAACAATACAGCCGTTAAAATCAGAAAACTAACATTAATAAATACTGCATCTAATCTACAAGTTTAATTATATTTCACCAAATGTCCCAGTAATATCCTTTGTAACAGAAGGTTCCGATCCAGGATCATGTGTTAGAATTCTCCTGTTATTCGTCTTCTATTTCCTTCAATCTGACGCAATTTTGTAGTTATTTCCTCAGCTTTTATAACCTCAATACTTTTGAAGATTACAGACCAGTTTATTTGATAGGATGTCCTTTAATTTGAATTTGTCTGTTATTTCCTCAGGATTAGAATCAGTTTATGAACCTTTGGCAGAAATATCACAAAAAGGTGGTATTGTGTTCCTTTTTTTTTTTTGAAATAGAGTCTTGCTCTGTTGCCCAGGCTGTAGTGCAGTGGCACAGTCATTACCTCCTGGGCTCAAGTGATCCTCCCACCCCAGCCTCTTTGGTTGTTTTTGTTTTTTTGAGACAGAGTCTCACTCTGTCACCCAGGCTGGAGTGCAGTGGCACGATCTTGGCTCACTGCAACCTCCGCCTCCCGGGTTCAAGCGATTCTTGTGTCTCAGTCTCCCGAGTAGCTGGGACTATAGGCGCCCGCCATCACGCCCGGCTAATTTTTGTATTTTTTTTTTAGTAGAGACGGGAACTTTACCATATTGGTGAGACTGGTCTCGAACCTCTGACCTCAGGTGATCTGCCCGCCTCAGCCTCCCAAAGTGCTGGGATTACAGGTGTGAGCCACCACGCCCGGCCCACCCCAGCCTCTTGAGTAGAGTAGCTGGAAATACAGGCATGCACTACCATGCCTGGCTAAGTTTTTAAAAATTTTTTTAGAGACGGGGTCTTGCTGTGTTGCCCAGCTGGTCTTGAACTTCTGGGTTCAGGTGATTCTCCTGCCTCGGCCTCCCAAAGGGCTGGGATTATAGGCTTGAGCTACTGCACCCAGCAATGTTGTGTTCTCATTGCATCCTGTTAGGTTATACAGGTTTCCATTTTGTCCCATTACTATGAAGTTAACCTTGATCACTTTATTAAAGTGGTGTTTGCTGCCGTAAAGTTACTCTTTTTCCCTTGGTAATTAATAAGTATTTTATGGGAATGTTCTTAAAATTATGTTAGTACCCCATTTCTCATCAAATTTTAATGCCCTATTTTTAGGATCCATTGATGTTTCCTGGTTGTATTATTATACTATGCTGGTCACTGAATGTTATTTTTACAATTTCATAATTCTTTCTATACCCATCAGTTGGCATTTCACCATAGCAAAAGCTTTCACCTCTCCCTATTCATTTTTCACATATTTTATTATACTGTATAAAATCAGTGGACTTTTGGCCAGGCACTCTGGCTCACACCTGTAATCCCAGCACTGTGGGAGTCTGAGGTCGGTGGATCACTTGAGGTCAGGAGTTCAAGACCAGCCTGGCCAATGTGTTGAAACCCCATCTGTACTAAAAATGCAAAACTAGCCTGGCGTGGTAGCTCACGCCTGTAATCCCAGCTACACGGGAGGCTGAGGCACAAGAATCGCTTGAACCCAGGAGGCGGAGGTTGTGGTGAGCCAAGATCGCACCACTGCACTCCGGCCTGGGTGACAAAGTGAGACTCTGTCTCTCCACTCTCCCCTCGCCACTCCAAAAAAAATTCAGTGGATTTGTCTTATTTGAGGGGTTATATAATCTGTTAATACCATTATAGTTTTGATGCTCAAATTGTATCATATATGGTCAAAGGAAGTTTCTTCAGGCTGACTTTTGTGTCTTTTTGATGTCTCTGTCATTCTTTGGGAACTAAATATTTTTCTGGCCTGAGAAGATATTCCTGGCTGGCTTATTTTGTACCCTCACTAGCCCTTGAGCTTTTGCTCTAGGCAACATAGTTCTCTTTAGTGGAGAATGCTTTCTAAAAGCCAAAATATGCATCAGGCGTGGTATAATCCCAGCAGTTTAGGGGGCTGAGGAGTTCAAGACCAGCCTGATCTACTTAGTGATACCCCATTTCTTTAAAAAAAAAAAAAAAGGGCCAAGTGTGGCAGCACGTGCCTGTAGTCCCAGCTACTCAGGAGGATCATTTGAGGCCAGGAGTTCAAGGTTGCAGTGAGTTATGATCACATCACTGCACTCCAGCCTGGGCAACAGAGCAAGACCCTGTCTCTTAAAAAAAAAAAAAAAGAAGGAGGGGAGGGCAGGGGCAAAATATTGACAGTAGACATGGTTGCCGATACTTAGGTTCCCTGCTCCCGAGGAATATATATATGTAACACGCATGTCTTTATTTCTTAATTTCTGCTTATTGAAAACTATAAGCTCACACTGATACCTCCACTTCTAATTCCAGTTTGGTTCTAGTTTTTGTTTTTATATTTGTAGCTTCCTTCTTTGAAAGTGAGAGCTCTGGCCGGGTGCGGTGACTCACGCCTGTAATCCTAGCACTTTGGGAGGCTGAGGCGGGTAGAGGTCAGGAGTTTGAGACCAGCCTGGCCGACATGGTGAAACCCCGTCTCTACTAAAAATAAAAAAAAATAAAAAAATAAAAAAATAGCCGGGCTTGGTGGTGGGCGCCTGCAATCCCAGCTACTCGGGAGGCTGAGGCAGGAGAATTGCTTGAATCTGAGAGGCGGAGGTTGCAGTGAGCTGAGATCATGCCGTTGTACTCAAGCCTGGGCAACAAGAGCAAAAACTCAGTCTCAGAAAAAAGAGAAAATTAGAACTCTGACCCCCACTATCCTTGATATATTTACTTATTTTTTTTCTAGTCTCTAATCACTAATTTATTTTCCTCAATTTATTTTCGTGAACAAAATATTGTGTCCTTCTACTTTAATGAAACATTTCAAGGGTTTTTTTTTTCTTCCCAACTTTAGCTTTAGGGTCAGGAGGTATTGTGCAGATTTGTTACGTGGGTAAATTGTGTGTCGTGGGGGTTTGGTGTACAGATTATTTTGTCACTCATGTAATGAACATAGTGCCCAACAGGTAGTTTTTAATTCTCTCCCTCCTCCCACCCTCCACCCTGAAGTAGACCTTGGTATCTATTATTCCCTTCCTTGTGTCCATGTGTATTCAGTGTTTAGCTTCCACTTATAGGTGAGAACATGAGATAATTGGTTCTTTGTTCCTGCATTAATTCGCTTAGGATGGTGGCCTCCAGCTGCATCCGTGTTGCTGTGAAGAACATAATTTCCCTTTTTTTTTTTTTTTTTTTTTGAGACAGGGTCTCTCTCTGTTACCTAGGCTTGAGTGCAGTGGCATGATCTCGGCTCACTGCAACCCCTGCCTTCTGGATTCAAGTGATTCTCATGCTTCACCTTCCCAAGTAGCTGGGATCACAGGTGTGTGCTACCACACACGACTCATTTTTGTATTTTAGTAGAGACGAAGTTTCAACATGTTGGCCAGGCTGGTCTCGAACTCTGCCTCAAGTGGTCCATCTGCCTCAGCCTCCGAAAGTGCTGGGATTACAGGAGTGAGCCACTGTGCCCGGCCAATTTCATTCTTTTTAATGGCTGTGTAGTATTCTGTGATGTGTGTATATGTACTACATTTTCTTTATTCAGTTCTCTGTTGATGGGCACCTAGTTTGATTCCATATCTTTGCTATAGTGAATAGTGCTGTGATGAACACGTGAGTGCATATGTCTTTTTGGTAGAATGACTTATTTTCCTTTGGGCATATTTCCAATGATGGGATTGCTGGGTTGAATGGTAATTCTACTTTTAGTTATTTGAGAAATCTCCAAACTGCTTTCCACAGAGGCTGAACTATTTACAGTTCCACCACTAATGTGCAAGAATTTCCATTTCTCTGCAGTCTCACCAGCATCCATTATTTTTTGGCTTTTTATTAATAGCCATTCTGATTAGTGTAAAATGGTATCTCCTTGTGGTTTTGATTTGCATTTCTTGGATGATTAGCAATGTGGAGCATGTTTTCATGTTTGTTGGTTGCTTGTGTGTCTTTTGAGGAGTGTCTGTTCATGTCTTTTGCCTATTTTTTAATGGGGTTATTTGTTTTTTGCTTGTTCAGTTAAGGTTTTTTGTAGATTATGGATATTAGACCTTTGTCAGATGTATATTTTGCAAATATTTTCTCCCATTCTGTAGGTTGTCTGTTTACTCTGTTAATAATTTCTTTTGCTGTACAGAAGCTCTTTAGTCTAATTAGGTCCCATTTGTCGGTTTTTGTTTTTGTTGCAATTGCTTTTGGAGTCTTCATCATGAAGTCTGCCAGGGCCTATGTCCAGAGTGGTATGTTTTAGGGTTTCTTCTAGGGTTTTTATAGTTTTAGGTTTTACGTTTAAGCCTTTGATCATCTTGAGTTGATTTTTGTATATGGTGAAAGGAAGGGGTCTAGTTTCATATTCTGCATATGGCTAGCCAGTTATCCCAGTGCCATTTATTGAATAGGGATTCCTTTTTGCATTGCTTTTGTCCACTTTGTCAAAGATCAGAAGGTTGTAGATGTGTGGCTTTATTTCTGGATTCTCTAACCTGTTCTGTTGGTCTGTGTGTCTGTTTTTGTACCAGTACTATGCTGTTTTGGTTACTGTAGCCTTGTGGTATAGTTTGAAACTAGGTAGTGTAATGCCTCTGGAATTGTTCTTTTTGATTCAGATTGCTTTGGTTATTTGGGCTCTTTTTTGGTCCCATATGAATTTTAGAATAGTTTTCTCTAACTCTGTGAAAAACGTCATTGGTAGTTTGAGAGGAATAACATTGAATCTGTAAATTGCTTTGGGCTGTATGGCCATTTTAACAATATTGATTCTTCCTATCTGTGAGCATGGAATATTTTCGCATTTGTTTGTGTTTTTTTGCCTTCTTTCAGCAGTGTTTTTTAATTCTTGTTGTAGAGATCTTTCACCTCTCTCTTTAGCCATATTCCTAGGTATTTTATTCTTTATGTGGTTATTGTCATTGGGATTTCATTTTGGATTTGACCCTCAGCTTGGACGTTATTGGAGTATAGAATCGCTACTGAGGTTTGTACGTTGATTTTTTATCCTGAAACTTGGCTGAAGTTTATCAGGTCTAGGAACCTTTGGGCAGAGGCTGTGGGGTTTTCTAGGTGTAGAATGATATTGTCTGTAAAGAGAGATAGTTTGCCTTTTGTTTCTTTCTCTTGCCTGATTGCTCTGGCTAGGACTTCCTATGTGGAATAGGAATGGTGAGAATGGGCATTCTTGTTTTGTTCCATTTCTCAAGGGGCACGTGTCAAGCTTTTGCCCAGCATGATGTTGGCTGCAGGTTTGTCATAGACGGCTCTTATTTTGAGGTATGTTCCTTTGATGCCTAGTTTGTTGAGGTACTTGATTATCTGATCATTTTTTCCTCTGTGTAACTAATCTCCTTTTGTAACCACCACCCTTCTGGTGTATGCCCTTCTCACTTCATTGGGTCTCCAGTCTCCCCATGAAAGACTGGCACCACTGTTCTCTTCAAGCAGACAACTTCCTTATCCCCATCAGTCTCTGATATCCCAGGCCAGGTACCTCAACCCCAACCCAACCACGTGGCCACCATCATCATCATCTCGTGGCCTCTAGACTGAATTATTCAGGAAAGAAGGAGAGGAAGGAGGATTCTGAAGCCCCCTAAGTACCTCGGATTCAGTCTCAGGGGCCTGCACATTTTGAAACATCTGACTTGAGTTTTTTTAAGTTTCTTTATTTTTTAGAGATGAGGCCTCTCTTTGTTGTCCAGACTGTCCTCAGACTCCTGGGCTCAAGCAGTCCTTCCACCCAGCCTCCTGAGTAGCTGGATCTAAAGGCATTATACCACCATGCCTGGGCTTTTTTTTTTTTTTTTTTTTCTTCTTCAGTCACATTTGTTTTTATTTATTCTAAAATTATTTCTTTGTTTGTTTATTTTCTTTCTAGAAATGGGATCTCGCTAAGTTTCCCAGGGTGATTTTAAACCCCTGGGCTCAAGTGATCCTCCCACTTCAGCCTCCTGAGTAGCTGAGACTAAAGAGACTAAAGGCATGTACCACCTTGGGCAGCATTTTTTTTTTTTTTACAGTCACTTTTATTTTTATTTATTTTAAAATTTTATTTATTTACTTGCTTGTTCATTACTTTTTTTTTTTTTTTTTCTAGAAATGGAATCTCTCTGTTGCTCAGGCTGATCTCAAACTCCTGGGCCTAAGCAATCCTCCCACCTCAGTCTCCCAAGTAGCGAGGACTACAGGAGTGTGCCACCATGCCTGGCTGAGACAAAATTTACGTAGTATAAAATTTGCCCATTGTGGTTGGGTGTGGTGGATATGCCTGTAATCCTAACAGTTTCGGAGGCCGAGGCAGGTGGATCACCTCAAGTCAGGAGTTGGAGACCAGCCTGGCCAAGATGGTGAAACCCCGTCTCTACTCAAAATATAGAAAAATTAGCCGGGCGTAGTGTCGCGTGCCTGTAATCCCAGCTACTTGGGGGGCTGAGTCAGGAAAATCACTTGAACCTGGGAGGCAGAGGTTGCAGTGAGCCGAGATCACACCACTGCACTCCAGCCTGGGAGACAGAGGAAAAAAAAAAAATTGCCCATTGTAAGCAGTTCAACGTAAGCGATTCAATGGTTTTTACTAAATTTATATAATTGTGTATCATCACTATAATCTAAATTTAGAACACTTCTGTCACTCGGAAGGTTTACTTGTACCCACCTGTAATTAATCCTACTCTTCTAATTCCTAGCCCTAACCAATAACTCATCTGCTTTTTGGTTCTATATATGTGCTGCTAAATGTAGTTTTTTGTTTCTGGTTTCTTTCACTTAACATAATGTTTTTGAACTTCGTACATGTTGTAGCATATTCATTCCTTTCTGTTGTTGAATAATGTTTTATTATTGGATAGACCATAGTTAGTCCATTCACCAGTTGATGGACATTTATATTGTTTGCAGTTTGGGAGTATCACATTAATGGTGCTGTGTACATTTCTATGCATATCTTTGTGTGGACATATGTTTTCATTTCTTTGGATAGTCAGAGAATTGTATTATATGGTAAGTTTATGTTTACTTTTTTTTTTCTTGGAGATAGGGTCTTACTCTGTTATCTAGGTTGGAGTGTGGTGGTGTGATCATGGCTCACTGCAGCCTCAACCTCCTGGGCTCAGGGAATCCTCCTGCCTCAGCCTCCCAAGTGGCTGGAACCACAGGCACGTGCCACCATACCTAGCTAATTTTTTTTATTATTACTATTTGTAGAGATGAGGTGTCACCATGTTGCCTACACTGGTCTTGAACTCCTGGGCTCAAGTGATTCTCCCGCCTCAGCCTCCCAAAGTGCTGGGATTACAGGTGTGAGCCACTGCGCCCAAACTATCTTCACCTTTTTAGAAAACACCAAACTGTTTTCTGCAGCGCACTGCATCATTTCACATTCACAGAGTTTATTTTTTAACATTCTCACCAGCACTAGTTACTCTGTCTTCTTGATTTTAACTGTTGTAGTGGTGTGTAGTATATCATTGTGGTTTTAATTTACATTTCCTTAATGGGTAATGATCTGAGTATCTTATCTCATTGTTAGCCAGTTGTATGTCTTTTTTGGTGGAATGTCTGATGAAATCTGTTAGTTCATTTAAAAAATCTGTTCTTTTTTTTTTTTAATATTGAGCCCTGAGTTCTTTTTATGTTCTAGATACAAGCCCTTTATTAGCTACATGATTTACAGTTATTTTCTCCCTGTCTGTGGTGGTTGTTTCTGTGTATTTGGATGGTGTCTTTTGAAGTGCAAAAATTGATAATTTTTTCTTTTTTATGGATCATGCTTTTGGTATCTAAGAACTTACTTGCCTAACCCAAGATTTTTTTTCTGTTTTCTTCTAGAAGTTTTACATTTTTTACTCCTAAATTTAGGTTTATGATCCATCTGAGTTAATATTTATGTATGGTATGAGGTCAAAGGTGTGTGTGTCCAATTTTTCTAGCAGAATTCACTGGAAAGGGTATCCTTCTTCTATTGAATCCTCTTGATACCCTTGTTGAAATCAATTGACCACAAGTGTTAACGGTTTATTTCTGGACTCTCACTTGTCTTCCATTAATCTATATACCTATCCTTGTGCTAATTCCACACTATCTTTGTTTAATGTGGCTTTATACTAAGTTTTGAAATCAAGTGGTATAGTTCCTCCAACTTTGTTCTTTTTCAAAATTATTTTATGCGTTTTGGGTGCTTTGTGTTGCTATATACGTTTGAGGATCAGTTTTTCAATTTCTTTTTTTGGGGGGTGGGGGGTGGGAGGGGACAGAGTCTCGCTCAGTAGCCCAGGCTGGAGTGCATTAGCGTGATCTCAGCTCGCTGCAACCTCTGCCTCCTGGATTCAAGCAATTCTTATGCCTCTCCCAAATAGTGGGACTATAGACATGCACCACCACACCTGGCTAGTTTTTTTGTACTTTTCCTAGAGACGAGGTTTCACCATGTTGGCCCGGCTGGTCTCAAACTCCTGATCTTGTGATCTGCCCACCTTGGCCTCCCAGAGTGCTGGGATTACAGATGTAAGCCACCATGCCCGGCCCAATTCTTCAATTTATACAAAAGACCCTACTGGCATTTTGATAATGTTTGCTTTGAATTTATAGATCAGTTTGAGGGAGAATTGCCACCTTGACAATACTGAGTCTTCTATTCCAAGAACGTGGAAGTTCTATGCTTATTTATTTATTTATTTATTTTATTTTATTTTATTTTATTTTTTGAGATGGAGTTTTGCTCTTTTGCCCAGGCTGGAGTGCAGTGGTGTAATTTCGGCTCACTGCAACCTCCACACCGCCCCCACCCCGGGTTCAAGTGATTCTCCTGCCTCAGCCTCCCGAGTAGCTGGGATTACAGGTGCCCACTGCCACGCCTGGCTAATTTTTGTATTTTTAGTAGACACAGGGTTTCGCCATGTTGGCCAGGCTGGTCTCGAACTCCTGACCTCAGGTGATCCACCTGCCTCGGCCTCCCAAAGTGCTAGGATTACAGGCATGAGTCACTGTGTCTGGCCTATTTAGCTTTTTAAATTTTTTTTCTTAGTGTTTCATAGTTTTCAGCATACAAGTCTTATACTTCTTTTGTTAAATTTATTTCTAAGTATTTTAATATTTCTAATGCTATTGTGAGTGGAATTGCCTTCCTAATTTCATTTTTGGGTTGTTTGTTGCTAGAATATAGAATATAATTGACTTTTGTCTACCTATGTGACAAAGTCAAATACAAATATACAGATTAATCTCTAAACAAAATGTTTTCCTCGGGAAAACAGAAATGTAATTTGGGGCATACAAACAGTTAGGGTAGTATTCAGTGTGTCTACAGAGCAAAGAGAAGATTGAGGATTTTATTAGAAAGAGGATTGTTGCATATTGTTTTGAAAGAAAAGTCATTGGTACTTGCAAAGTTTTTAGAAGCTGGCAAGCTCTGATTGGTGAATGACAGTGGTAGATAAAACTGGTCTTAAGGTTTTAGCAGGTTATTTTGGCAGCTAGCTTGCAATATAATTTCTGGGCTGGTGCTTTGTGCCCTGAGTGCTTTTCTTTTCCCCTTGTCTTGATTCTAATTTACTTGGGTATGACAAGATAGCTCCAATTCATATAATCAGTTTTTCACACATGTATTTGGTGATACTACCAAACTTATTTATAAGTTTTATTAGGTGTTTTTGTTTTTGTTTTTTTGTTGTTTGTTTTTGTTAGTTTTGACAGTCTTGCTCTGTCACCCAGGCTAGAGTGTAGTGGCGGGATCTTGGCTCACTGCAGCCTCCACCTCCCTGGTTCAAACGATTCTCCTTCCTCAGCCTCCCGAGTAGCTGGGATTACAGGCGCCTGCCACCGTGCCTGGCTAATTTTTCTATTTTTAGTAGAGATGGTGTTTCACCATCTTGGCCAGGCTGGTCTTGAACTCCTGACCTTGTGATCCACTCGCCTTGGCCTTCTCAAGTGCTGGTATTACAGGCGTGAGCCACCGTGCCTGGCCGTTTTTTAGTTTTTTTAAAAATTCTTTGGGATTTTCTACATATAGGATTGTTTTGTCTGTGACTGACCGTGGTTTTACGATCAGTCTGGGTGTTTTTTTATTTGTTTATTTCTTTTTGCACTGGGTAGAACCTCTAGTACAACGTTAAATAGAAGTGGTAGAAGCCAACATACTGGCCTTGTTCTTCCTCTTAGGGAGAAAAGCGTTCAGTCTTGCATCACGGATTATGTTAATTGTGAGGTTTTCACAGATATCCTTTATCAGGTCAAGGATATTCCCTAAACTATCCCTAGTTTGTTGTTGAGAGACTTTATCATGAAAGTGTGTCAAATGTGTCTTCTGCTTCTGTTGAGATGGTTGTGTAGTTTTTGTCCTTTATTCTTCTTGTAATATGTTGTAACAAAATTATGAAGTGTTTGGAGAGTAATACAGTCGCTACTAGAACAGTTTAGTTTTGCTATTGTGAAGGTGTGAGAAGTTTTACTCACCATTGCTTTTATAACATCAGTGCAAATGCCAACCCAGTAAATAAGGTAAATGATGTCTCAGTATTCCTGTGAAAATAGTTTTGACTTTGCAGTCCTCCTGAAAGAGTCCCAGGGACCCCAAGAGGTTTGCCAGCCATACTTTTTGAGAATCACTGTCCAGCTTGATTGTAGTGGGTTCCTTTTTTTTTTCTTTTTAACTGAACCAGCTAAAATTTTATAGAATTAAAACATGTATGTTTATAAAGGATATGGACCTATAATTTTCTTAGGCTGTTGCTGTCTGGCTTTGAATCAAAGTTACGGTAATGTAAATGAACTTAAGCAGCTTTTCCTCTTACTCTATTTTCCAGTGCTTTATAAGACAAAGACTACTTGTTCTTTGAAAGTTTTTTAGTTTTCTTCAGTAAAGCTACCTGTGGTGATGAGGACATGGAGATGCATAATAGAGTTTTACACTTGGCAACGTGTATACATGTGGGAAAACTCAGTGATGAGTAACTCAAAGAGGTGCTGATAATTTGGTGCTTGTGTACCATTTCATTTACTTTTTTATTTATTTTTTAACTTTTAGGTTGAGGGTACATATGCAGTTTTGTTATACAGGTAAATTGCATGTTATGGGGATATTATATACCATTTTAACAAAGGATGATTAATGGTGAAGTAACTAGACAAAGGCTTGGACTGCTAGGGGCAGTAAAGTGTGTGAAGGTGACTAGGAAATGTTTGGTTGATAAGGGTTGTTTAGTAATATTTGTCATGTAGATTCAATTCAAATTACTGCTGTCTCCAGTGATAAGCATTATCTCCAGTGATTAAGAGCCTTCTTGGTACATGAAATGGGACACCTTTACAAATGCAAATTTATATTACTTTTACAAAAGGAAATTTTATACCCTACTTTTAGGCAGAAAGGAGGAAGGCAGAGAGTTTGCTGCTTCTCGGTGTCTTTTGCTAAAATAGTCCTTATGCCAAAGTGGTATACTTTAGGATAATATTTCCTGGTCCCCTTTAGAAGAATATACAAAATTTAGTGTCAGTGTATGGAAGCCAATCAATCCCCAGTTCTGTCCTGGAGAACACAGGGAAGGCTTCAGAGAGAAGGAAATTTGAGCTGAAAAGTGAAAAATTAACATGTATTAGGTATGCATTTGGGATAAGGGTATTTAAGTTGAAACAGTAGCGTGTGCAAGAGAGTAGAGACATAATGGTATGGCCTTGTTTACTACTGGATTAAAGTGTGTGGATGGTAGATTCTTGGAGGCATGATGATGAGTGGACAAATTAGCAGGGGGCTCTATCGTGAAGAGTCTTGATTGTCATGGTCATCACTAATTTGGATTATTTATTTATTTGGCTATAGCAGTTGGAGGATTTTGAACAGGAGATTGATGTGATCATCTGATAATTTGGTCAGAGGCATCCTAACCAGAGTGACTGTATCTTGAAGAAAGGCCAGATAAAGCCAAACCTCCTGGGTTACATTCCCAAGGGGTTGGGCACTGTTGGTCACAAGATGTTTAGGGTTGAGGGAACGTGTTAATGATGCTAACTAACTAAAAGATGCTTATGAAACTTATGAAATGTTTCAGTACTTGAAGAACAAAAAGCATTCTTAGTTTAAGAATAGGTTTCCTTTCATACAAAATTAGCTGGGTGTGGTGGGACATGCCTATACTCCCAGCTCAGGAAGGCTGACGTAGGAGAATCGCTTGAACCCGGGAGGCAGAGGTTGCGGTGAGCTGAGATCACGCCATTGCACTCCAGCCTGGGCAACAAGAGCAAAACTGTGTCTCAATAATAATAATAATAATAATCGGTTTTGCTTTAAAGATAATAATGCACTCGTGCATTTTTGCTAAAATCCGTAGTAACATAGGGAAATAACAGTACTGATAGCGTCACAGCTGATCACAAGCCTTTGTAATGAAGTACACTATCCTTAACAACCTATATAAGCAAGCAGTGTGTTTAAGGTAGGGGTGTTCCTCCTCTTGGATTCTGAGGATGTCCTACTCTGTAATAGAGAAGTCTAATAAACTTCGCTATACTCTGTGACACCCTGAATTATTTCCTGTGTGAGATCCAAGAACCTGCTCTTGGGGTCTCAGACAAGACCTCTTTTCTAGTGACCGTCTTCTTTAAACATGCTACTATAGCTTGGATTTGAACCATGATTGTACCAACTAAAATGCAGAATAATTACCGCCATCACATTCTCCTACCTGGGTAACATCACTCCCTTTCTTGTACTCTTTACATATGTGTAAGCCACCCACATTAAAAATTTGATTTTTATTTTGTCAAAGAAATATGTGGACATAATTTCAAAAGTCCATTAGTTCTTTAAAGCTAATAAAGGAATTTTGAAATTCCCTTACCCCATTCCTGCCATCCTTGATTTTTATTTATAGAAACCAACTACTTTAAATTATTTTATCTATTTCAGTGTCAAATTAATTCAACTTAATATTATTTCTAATAAAGTCATTGCGCATTATGATTATGTCTGTTTTCTTTTGCAACTTTTTATTTTCCTGAGGGTAATAATTGTCTCACTTTTGCATTGCTTTGTATTGTATGTAGCAATCATTTATTCACCCCATATTTTCTATCAGAGCTGCCAAATGTTTTTCAGTATATTACATTAGATGATTTAATCTCCTAACTTAATCTTCTCCCCCACCATACTCCATCCTTCCAGAAACATTTCTTCTAGAGCCTTCTTGTCTTCTCCTCCAGCCCAGATTGATTATTTTCTAGTTCCCTTGCATATTTATTTGCCATCATGGTATGGCCAGTAACTCTCTCTACTGTGGGTTCTGAATTCCTCAGATTTTCTGCCTTCCTCTTGGAAGCCTCCTGTGCTTCTGTGCCACTGACTACCTGTGCCAAAATATGTTGCTTGAATTCTCTTCTTCACATATCTAAGTCTCTTCAGCTGTGAGCCTCTGAAGGCCAAGGATTGAATATACTTGCACCTTTTTGAGTATCTTAAGTGCCTGACATAGAACCTTGCAATTAGCTGTCATTAAAAAATGACTGTGGGCCAGGTGTGGTGGCTCCTACCACAAGCCTTTGTAATGCCCAGCATTTGGGGAGGCTGAGGCAGGAGGATCACTTGAGCCCAGCAGTTCATGACCAGCCTGGGCAACATAGTGAGATCTTGTGTCTATGAAATAATAAACAAAATTTAGCCAGGTGTGGTGGTGTGCACTTATTCCCAGCTGCTCAGGAGGCTGTGGTTGTAGGATCACTTAATCCTGGGAGGTCAAGTCTGTAGTAGACTGAGATTGCACCACTGCAATACAGCCTCTCAAAAAGACTGTGTTTTCTGATCATGACATGTGACAAATAAAGCAAGTGAAATAAAAAAATAAAAAAATGAGGTTAAAAGAAAAAACAGAATAATAAAAAGATAAAACAACAACAATAAAAATGACCGTGATACTGGTCTGTTGAAGGTGAAGGGCCTGGTCCTTATGTAGCGTCTGTACCCATGGCTGCCTCATAGAAACTAAACTGTGTTCTAATCTTTTCTACTATGGAAATTTGGGCACAGGTCAGACAGCTGGGCAATTTATTGAGGAAGGAGGTAGAAAAGAAGGATTGTTACTAATACAGAGTGGGTTTAATCTGTATCAGTAACAGATTAAACTAGGTATTAAGTAACAGATTAAAGTATGTATTAGTAACACTTAAAATATGTATGTATTGGGCTAACATACCTAGTGATTACAGGACATTTTGCATTTCCTCTCAACCACTAGCTGTCAAAGCAACTGGTCTAGAAATGTAACCTGTGAGTGGGCTTATAATTTGGAGCTTCCAGAGAAATCCAGAGGCCATGGGAACTAGTACAGACAAACCAAATATACCACAACTTCCCAGACACTATGTTATTGGGGCAGTCTTTACTAGTTCCAAGGCCCATGTTTGTGGAGGGCCTCAGGAGTGAAAGTGCACTCCATTCGGAGAAAAAAGTCTGTAGTCTCATTGGCTGCTTTCTTTTGATTACCAAGAGATGTACTGCTTTAAGAATACATTACGAAACCATTATCTCCCTTTCCTTAATTCTGCAGTCTCTCCCATTCATTAATTCTCCAAATAATAACCATGTATCAGGCACTGTCCTGGGAACTGGAAATATAGGCATGCCTAGAATACCCAGAATCTGAGGCAGTGTCCAGTCTAGGGTTTTTAAATTTTTCTCCTGTCTCTTTTACCAGGTTGATTCCATTAGAACTGTGTGAATGTCAACTGCAAATAATCAAAGAATTATCTTGTTTACTTGGTGGTAGGCAAATTTACTAAGATGTGGTAAAAAATCCTATCCTCATCTTGAGACTGGGGGTGGAGACAAGTTGCCTGCCATGAAGGGAACTTCCTACTACATCACATAAATTATTCCAGGGGAAGAGATTGTACTGGCTTATATTTGGCCAATTTCCTCCCTCTCTTTATGTCTTTTCTTTAAAACTCTTGATTCCTTCCAGGTGTTCTTGGTCTATTAAATTCATGATATCTTGGGCTTGGCATTCCAGATTTAGACCTGTGTTTGTTTCTTTTCACTGTAAGTTGTAACTGTTGCAGGAACATGTAGCAGAGATGTTTATTTTTAGATTTGGGTGGTATAATCTGCCCGGGACTGAATCATGCTTCCTTTGCATTGCTGGTGGTCTTTTCTGCTATAATATAGTGAAAGGATTCAGGATTGTTGAGTGTAGAGATCATCTATACCTCTTTATTTTTTGTCTGGCTCAAGATAGTTCTCTCTTTATTGTGTCCTGATACAGGGTTGATAGTTGCAATAGTAGCGAAGGTGGTCACGACTAAAGACTTTGGTGGGAGCATACTGTTTCCTTAGTCTCTGTCATAGCAGACCTGCTCCCCAATATTTGTGCCTATGTCAAAGTTTCGTGCCAGTCCCTAAGGTACTTATTGCTGTCCTCTCATCCCTGAAATTAGGCCACATAAAATGCCCTTAATTTTCTGGATACTTGACTTGTAAATCATTTGAGGATGAAACGCCACACTAAGAAAGTCCCAGGGCAAAGAAAATTCAAGTTAGATTAGGCCTTCAAAAAATGTTATTACTTTATCTTGACTTAGGGAAAGCTGCGTCGCATTTCTATCTTTTTTTTTTTTTTTTTTTTTTTTTGAGACGGGGTCTCGCTCCTCACTCTGTAGCCCAGGCTGGAGTGCGGTGGCCCGAGCTCCACTCACTGCAAGCTCCGCCTCCCGGATTCACACCATTCTCCTGCCTCAGCCTCCTGTGTAGCTGGGACTACAGGCACCTGCCACCGCGCCCTGCTAATTTTTGTATTTTTAGTAGAGACGGCGTTTCACCGTGTTAGTCAGGATGGTCTCGATCTCCTGACCTGGTGATCCGCCCGTCTTGGCCTCCCAAAGTGCTGGGATTACAGGCGTGAGCCACCGCGCCCGGCCGCATTTCTTAGCCTGCAGTTCCTTGTCCAAATACAGGGGATAATAATAGTCCCTGCTTCATAGGGTGTGAGATACTCCATGTAATGATGCTTTAAACCAGGGTTGTTACAGTTTTACAAGCCAATCTTTTGGCTTCCCTCTGCCACATAGGAAGAAGAATTGTCTTGGGCCACACACAGAATACACTAATGATAGCTGATGAGCTTAAAAAACAAAAACAAAAAAACACCTCATAATGTTTTAAGAAAATTTCCAAATTTGTATTGAGCCACATTCAAAGCTGTCCTGGAGTGCATGTGGCTTGTGGGCTGCTGGTTGGACAAGTTAACTTTAAACCAAGCCCAGTTAGCTCTTAGTAATCGTTAGATATTATCATTGTTGTTTTAAATGCATAGCTGATTTCAGCAGAACATAAGGAAAACCCTGAAGGACCCAAATCAGAGAGAGAAAACAACACCTAATCAATGGGAGTAGAAGCGCTAGCCAGCAATCAGGCAAGAAAATGAAATAAAGGGTACCCAAATAGAAAGAGAGGAAGCCAAACTACCCCGTTTGCAGATAACATGATTCTATATGTAGAACACCTAATAGTCTCAGCCCAAAAACTCCTTTCTTCCTTTCTTCCTTTTCTTTCCTTTCTTTCTTTTCTTTCTGACAGAGTTTCGCTCTGTCACCCAGACTGGAGTGCAGTGGAGTCATCTCGGCTCACTGCAAGCTCTGCCTCCCAGGTTCAGGCCATTCTCCTGCCTCAGCCTCCCGAATAGCTGGGACTACAGGCGCCCGCCACCATGCCCAGCTAATTTTTTGTGTTTTCAGTAGAGACGGGGTTTCACCATGTAAGCCAGGATGGTCTCCATCTCCTGACCTCGTGATCCACCCGCCTCGGCTTCCCAAAGTGCTGGGATTACAGGCATGAGCCACTGCGCCCGGCCCCAAAAGCTTCTTAAGCTGATAAACAACTTCAGCAAAGTTTCAGGATACAAAATCAATCACTAGCAGAAAGCACTAACATTCCTATCCACCAACAACAGCCAGGGTGAGAGCCAAATCAGGAAGGCAGTCCCATTTACAATTGCCACAAAAAGAAGAAATACCCAGGAGTATAGCTAACTAGGGAGGTGAAAGATCTCTACAATGAGAATTGCAAAACACTGCCCAAAGAAATCAGAGAGGACACAAACAAGTGAAAAAACATACCATGCTCATGGATAGGAAGAATCAGTATCATTAAAATGATCATACTGCCTGAAGCAATTTATAGATTCAATGCTATTTCTATCAAACTACCAAGAATATTCTTCACAGAACTTGAAAAAACTATTTTAAAAATTGTATGGAACTGGGCTGGGCGTGGTGGCTCATGCCTGTAATCTCAGCCCTTTGGGAGGCCAAGGTGGGTGGATCATGAGGTCAGGAGTTCAAGACCAGCCTAGCTAATATGGTGAAACCCCATCTCTAGTAAAAATATAAAAAATTAGCTGGGTGTGGTGGCATGTGTCTGTAGTCTCAGCTACTTGGGAGGCTGAGGCAGCAGAATTGGTTGAACCTGGGAGGTGGAGGTTGGAGTGGGCTGAGATCATGCCACTGTGTTGGGCGACAGAGTGAGATGTCTCAAAAAAAAAAAAGTCTCATGGAACCAGAAAAGATCCCAAATAGCCCAGGCAGTCCTAAGCAAAAAGAACAAAGCTGGAGGCATCACGTTACCTGACTTCAAACTATACTACAGGGCTACGGTAATTAAAACAGCATGGTACTGGTACAAAAACAGAGACATAAACCAATAGAACAGAATAGAGAGCCTATTTTAAAAATCAGATATTTTAAAATCATAGGCCACACACCTACAACCATCTGATCTTTGACAAAGCTGACAAAAACAAGCAATGGGGAAAAGACTCTCTATTCAATAAGTGGTGCTGGGATAGCTGGCTAGCCATAAGCAGAAGACTGAAGCTACATAGTACCCCTCCTTTACATCATATACAAAAATTAACTCAATATGGGTTAAAGATTTAAATGTAAAACTATGAAAACCCTGGAAGACAACCTAAGCAATACCATCCTGGACACAGGAATGGGCAAAGATTTCATGACAAAGACACCAAAAGCAATCGCAACAAAAGCAAAAATGGACAAGTGGGATCTAATGAAATTTAAGTGCTTCTGCACAACAAAAGAAACTATCAAGAGTAAACAGACAATCTACAGAATAGGAAAAAATATTTGCAAACTGCATCTGACAAAGGTCTAATATTCAGCATCTATAAGGAACTTAAACAAATTTACACAAGAAAAACAACCCCATTAAAAAGTGGGCAAAGAACATGAACAGATACTTTTCAAAAGAAGGCATACATGTTACCAACAAGCATATGAAAAGCTCAATATCACCGAGCATTAGAGAACTGCAAATCAAAGCCACAATGAGATATCTCACACCAGTCAGAATGGCTGTTGTTAAAAGTAAAAAAAATAACAGATGTGGCAAGGTTGTGGAGAAAAGGGAATACTTATACACTGTTGGTGGGAGTGTAATTTAGCTCAACCATTGTGGAAAGCAGTATGGTTATTCCTCAAAGAGCTAAAAGCAGAAGTACCATTTGACCCAGCAATTTCATTATTAGGTATATACCCAGAGGTATATAAATCATTCTGCCATAAAGACACATGCACACGAATGTTCATTACAGTACTATTCACATTAGCAAAGACATGGAATCAACCTAAATGATCATTAATGATAGATGGGATTTAAAAAAATGTGGTACATATATGCCATGGAATATTATGCAGCCATAAAAAAAGAACAAGATCATGTCTTTTGCAAGAACATGGATGGAGCTGGAGGCTATGATCCTAAGTAAACTAACCCAGGAACAGGAAACCAAATACCTCATGTTCTTACTTATAAGTGGGAGCTGAATGAAGATAGCTCATGAACACAAAGAAGGGAAAACAACAGACATTGAAGTCTACTTGGGGGTGGAGAGAGAGAGGAGGGAGAGGAGCAGGAAAAGTTACTACTGGCTACTAGGCTTAATACCCGGGTGATGAAACAACCTATACAACAAACCCCTGTGTCACGAGTTTACCTATATATCCTTCACATGTACCCCTGAACCTAAAAAAAAAAATAATAATAACAGTGGGAGCCAGCTTTGAAGCTTCCAAAAATGGGGTCAGGGAGGAGATGTGCTAGTCTCAATAACCTTGAGGGGAAAAAAGATGAAGTCTTGGCTTGTTGAAAGTAAGCAATTAGAATTGAGACCCCCTACATACAATTAGGACCCTCAAAAGACTTCATCCTCAGTGCAGGAATGGACTAGGAAAACCACTGGCATGTACAAATAAAAAGTACTTCCTTAATCTCATCTGGATTTTAAATAGGGCTTTTAATAAAGGAAAGACGTCTCCCTTGAAAATTTCTACCTGTAAGCCTGCACTTAACTGAAATTTGGGGTTGGAGTTTATACTCTTTGTGTGGTCTAGAAGCTGGTTCTGGGCTGGTAATAACTCTGACTGATCCGTCAGAAACAAACTTAACACTTCTATTAAGTGACATACCCTCAAATCAGGTAGCATAGGATTCTCATAAATACAGCTTCACTGAAGGTAAGTTTATAGTACAAAATTACAAACCAATCAACCAACCAAGTGAAAAATCAATAAGTGAAAATCAAGAGATAAAAGAAACAATTTGAAACTTCAGAAAGTAGCATTAGAGGATGGGCACAGAGGCTCACAGCTTTCATCTTAATACTTTGGATGACTGAGGCAAGTGGACTGCTTGAGCCCAGGAGTTCGAAACCAGCCTGGGCAACATGGCCAAACCCTGTCTCTACAAAAAAATACAAATATTAGCTGAATGTGGTGGCTCATGCCTGTAATCCTGCCACTTTAGGAGGCTGAGGTGGGAGGATCGCTTGAGCCTGGGAGTTCAAGACCAACCTGAACAACATAGTGAAGTCTTATCTCTACTAAAAAAAAATTTTTTTTTAATTAGCTGGGCATGGTGGTGTGTGCTTGTATTCCCAGCTACTCAGAAGTCTGAGGTGAGGATTGCTTGTGTCAGGGAGGTCAAGGCTGCAGTGAACTGTGATTGTGCCATTGCACCTCAGCCTGGATGACAGAGCGAGACCCTGTCTCAAAAAGAAAAACAAAAGTAACATTATAGATTAAGACTGTAAGATGAGTATATTTAAAATGATTAAGAGTATAAAAGAAGGAGGCTGGATGTGATGGCGCTCACGCCTGTAATCCCAGCAATTTGGGAGGACAAGATGAGTGGATCACTTGAGCCCAGAAGTTCAAGACCATCCCAGACAACGTGGTAAAACCCTGTCTCTACAAAAAATACAAAACTTAGTCAGGCATGGTAGCATGGGCCTGTGGCCCCAGCTACCCTGGAGGCTGAGGTGGGAGGATCACCTGAGCCCAGGAAGTTGAGGCAACAGTGAGTGGAGATTGAGCCCCTGCACTCCAGCCTGGGCGACAGAGTGAGACTCTGTCTCAAAACAAACAAAATGAATATGAAAGAAGGAAACAAAAACAAGAGAAAAAAAGATCAAATATATTTGGACAAAAAGCTAATTAGAATTCAAAGAATAAAATATATATATTGTGTTGTTGAAATTGAAAATGCAACAGTTGTGTTAAATAATAGAGCTGTGGACAAAGTAAAATTTTTATCTAGAGTGCAAGACAGAAATGAGAATATATAAACTATAAATGAAAGCTAAGAAACACAGAAGATATGATCAGATGGTCCAACAGAATATGGAGAAATGGGAAGAGGCAGTATTCATAGAGATAATGAATGAGACCTTCCAGAACTGATTAGAAACAAATAACATCTTGAAGCATGGTGAGTCCCCACTATAATAAATAAAAATAAATCCCCATCTAGATACATTGCAGTACTGCAGAACCATGAAAACAAAGAGAATATCTTAAAAGAACCTTCAAGAATTCACTAAACTAAAAGAGCTCAGCAAGAAAGTTCACTCAAGAAAATTGAAAATATATGTTCATGCAAAAACTTGTACACAAATGTTCACAGCAGCAGCATCTGTGATAACCAAAAAGTAGTAACAACCCAAATACCTTGTCATTTTATGAAAGGATTAACAGTTGTGGCATGGAGAATTTATGCATGCCACAACATGCACGAATCTTGAAAACATGCTGAGTAAAAGAAGCCAGACACCAAAGACTACATAGTGTATGATTCAGTTTCTGTGAAATGTCCGGAATATGTAGAGTCCATAGAGACGGTGAATCCATAGAGACAGTACATTGGTGGTTGGTTGTGGGGAGAATGGGATGGAGAGTGACTGCTAATGGGTACAAGGTTTCTTTTTGGCAGTGAAAATATTCTGGAATTAGATAGTGGCAGTGCTTGCACAGCCTTATGAATATACTAAAAATGAATAAGTTGTACATTTTAAAAGGGTGAATTTTATATTATTTGAAATATATCTAAAAAAAATAAGTTAATGGTTAAAATAAAGCAACCAGACAGAAAAAGAAAAATTAAGTACAAAGGAACAGCACTTATGCTAAGAGCAAGCTTTTCAACAGCAATAACAGGAGCCATAAGACTACAGAATAATGTTTTTAAAGTATTGAGAAAAAAGTTACTCTGAGCAAGACACTAGAATTATCTATACTTGCTAAATTAGCAATGGAAGTGAGTGACCAAAATAAAGACATTTTCAGACCATCAAAAACCCAGAGAACAAAATCTATAGAGAAGATTTATTACTATCAGATCCTCTCTGAAATAATTACTACAGGATATATTTCAGAAACAAAGAAGAAATACATTAATGCAAGAGAGAATGTTAAGCAGTGAAATTGGAAAATACATGAGTAAATCTCAGCAAGCAATTATTGTATGAAATAATAATTATTAATTTGGCAATGTAAAAGTAAGATAGACCTGAATAATAGACTGCAATAATAGGTAAGTTGAAAGAGAATGGTAGGATTGGAGTTAAAAGCCATCTAGGATCTTTTAATTTTGTTCAGAAAGAGGATTGAGGTGCTGGTTAACTTTAGACTTTGTTGAGACAAGAACACCTATTAAACCTTGAATAATAATAACTACTTTAGCACAGAAAAAGACAAAACAATATGTAATTTCTAAACCAATAGAGCAGAGGTTAAAAAAAAAAAAAAGATTAATTCAAGGAGAGTTGCCATCAGACTTGGAGGAAAACTTTACCTTAGAGCAAAGACTTTCCTAGTTCCTCTGATGCCTGCTGCCCTTGTGGGGAATTCTGACCACCTGCTTCTGTGGAAATACATTCATTTGTTCAATAAACACTTGTCAAAAACCTCCTATGCCCTGTGTACTATTTCTAGGTATTTGGGATACCTCTTAGAGCTCACTCTAGAGAAGAAGAAACAGACGATAAACATAGTTTATATAGTATGTTAGAAGCTGACAAATGCTATTGGGAAAAAAGGTAGAGCAAAGGGGATTCGGGAAAACAGAAAATTGGGAAGGTGACAGAATAAGGCCTTGAAGGAGTGAGGGATTTTTGCCATTGTGTAGTTGAAGGCAGGAAATTGCAAGTAAAGGGAACAGCTAACACTGGTCCTAGTAGCTAGAAGTGCCTATGCAAAATTAGCAGCCTGTGGAAGGTTTTGAGCAGAGAAATGAAATAATCAGATGTGTGCTTTAAAAAGAATAACTGTGGCTTGCTCATATTAAAAACAGATTAGGGTAGAAGACAAGAGTCAACCAGAGAGACTAGTTAGGAGGATATTGAAATAATCCAGATAAGCAATAAATAATGTATCAATAATAATATAATGGATAAGTAATAATATCTCCCTTTATTGGGGAGAGAATATGTATTTTTCTCCCACTCTCACTTCCCCATCTTAACCAGGGCATCTTGGTTTTTACTCTGAAATATTATAGCATCTGGAAGTGCTTGACTGTAACCAGCTTCACATTCTTCTTTATATTGTTCACACTTATTGAAACAGAAGTGATCTTTTCCTCATTCTAAATTCTAAAAGGTGCCTGCCAAGTACTATCTGTCATGGAGTGCTCAAGTTCCTAGGAGCAGCTAGACCTCTGGGATTTGGAGACTGGAGAGGCCTAAGGGATCTGCAACCAGGCATCCTATTCCACACCCTTTGTTGCTTCACACTGGGAAGCAGGCTTCCTAAGTAAATTTACAGCAGCTCTTGCAGGGGTCAGATCTTCCAAGTGCCTGCTAGTTGCTGGAGGGAGGGTTTTTTGGAGGCTAGAAACGAGCTACTACTCTCCAAATATGGTTACAATTCAACATTGTCACAGAGAATGCATGATGTGCCTTAGCCCTTGTTCTCACTGTTAAGTGAGATGACCATGGTGAGGCATGTAAGAAAATGAAATGCCAAATCTCACTCCGAGTAGCCAAGTGACTGGGATGGTTTAACACCAGTCTTTGCATGGGGTAGCTCAGGGGGCTTCCAGGCTACCACCCGTCAGCTGAGAGTTAGTGTACCTGACTCTGCAGATATCCAATACTTCATCTTACTGGAATGAAAGAAGTAAGACTTGTCCTTTATCTTCTTAGGATCCTGGGGAAATGGCCAGAGCCTGTTGAAGTGGAAAAATTAGCCAGTTCCTTGTTGTAGATCTCAGCTGAGTCATGGTATCTGTAGCAGAGTGTCTGACCTTTTTTTCCCCTGGCAGCTGTTAAAGATTTGCCAAGTGAGATTATGTGTACCTTTATAAAAAGGCATGTGGCCTGGAAATATGATCTTTAGTGTTTCGGCTTTTATTTTAAATTTTAAATAAGGTTAAGGCAAATGAAGCTGGAATTAATTATCTGTCCCTGAAGTTTCAAGAAATTTTCACTTTCAGACACAAGGATTTAGATATAACAGTTTGATTTACCTTTCATAGACCAGGTATACGTGTATTTTCTTTATTTTAATCCTTGTAACAAATCATACTCATCCATTCATTTAACAAATATTTATTGAGAGCCTACTGTGTGCCAGGCAGCATTCTAGGTATTGAGGAGTGCAGCAGTACAAAAAGCATACAAAAGCCCCTGCCCTCGTACAGTTTAATTTCTGATGAGAAGAGAGACAACGCAACGAATGTGCAAAATATATACAATCATATATATATTGGGGATTAGTTCCAGGACCCACATGGATACCAAAATCTGCAGATGCCCAAGTCTCTTATATAAAAGAGCATACATAATATTCACATATAAGCTACACATATCTTCCTTTATACTTTAAATCATCTCTAGATTATCTAATACAAAGCAAATCTATGCAAATAGCTGTTATACTGTATTTTTAAAATTTATATTATTTTAAAAGTTTTAAAAAATATCTTCCACCCATAGTTGGTTGAATCCATGGATGTGGAACCCACAGATAGAGAGTGCTGACTGTAGTGTGTTAGATGATAATAAGTGCTAGGAGAAAAATATATCAAGAAAGGGGGATAGGGAGTTTGGGAGGGGTTGCAATTTTAAATAGAGTGATGGGGGAAAATTCACCCAGAAGATTGTACTTGAGCAAAGACCTGAAGGAGGAGGGGAGCAAGCCTTGAGGCAATCTGGGAGAAAAATAGGCAAAGGAAATCCCAATTGTAAAGGCCCTGAGATGGGTGGCATGCTTGGCAGTTTCTAAGGAAGGTGAGGAGGCCGGTGTGGCTGGAGAGTGAGCAGGAGGGAGAGAGGTCATGGAGAATCCAGACCGTATAATGCCTTGTAGGCCATCATCTGAACTGACTTTTTCTCTCAGTGTGACAAGGAGAATTTTAAATGGAAGAGGGACATGATGTTGCTTAAATTTTAAAATTTTTGTATAGTTTTATTGAGGTATGGTTGGAATATAATAGATTGTGTGTGACTGTGATAATGAACATGAAGATAATGAATAGATCTGTAACTCTCAGAAGTTTCCTCATGACTATCTATAATCCATTCTTTGCTTCTCATTGGGCGACTACTAATCTGCAGTCTGTCACTATAGATTAGTTAGCATTTTCTAAAATTTTATATAAATGGAATTGGATCAACTAAACAATTTGTCCTTGTGAGTCCCACCAGTGAATTTTTTTTTTTTTTTTTTTTTTTTTTGAGACAGTCTGGCTCTGTCTCCCAGGCTGGAGTGCAGTGGTGTGATCTCGGCTTATTGCAAGCTCTGCCTCCTGGGTTCACGCCATTCTCCTGTCTCAGCCTCCCAAGTAGCTGGGACTACAGGCACCCGCCACCATGCCTGGCTAATTTTTTTTTTTTTTTTTTTTTTGGTATTTTTAGTAGTCAGGGTTTCACTGTGTTAGCCAGGATGGTCTCGATCTCCTGACCTCGTGGTCTGCCCTCCTCGGCCTCCCAAAGTGCTGGGATTACAGGCGTGAGCCACTGCGCCCGGCCATCCGCCCGTGAAATTTCTTAATTGTGGTGGGTCAAATTCAAATTTTATTTTTTTAGTGGTTCTACTTTTGAGAAAATTTTTATTTCACCTCTCCCAATGGATAGATGTTTATTTCAAGATACATTGCAACCTATTGTCAACACCTCAAACCTGCCAGTCATTGATTTCTTGAAGGAGTGTAATTTGTTATCTATGCCTCCTAAATGTTCCTCGTATCACCAGCCCTTACTGTGGGTGATACAATGCCAGTACAAAGACAGCTATTCATGGAAATTTGTTCACTGCAGTTGCCAATCATCATGAGTCTCTCTTTGAAAGGAATATTTTTTCACAAAATCAGCATTTCCCTGAATAAGTGGCTTCATCTTCCCTTGTTATGGTCTATGGAAGTCACAGTGAGAGCAACTACTGCTCTTACTGGAATTTCAGTCCATACTATGGTCAGTGTCCACAATTTCTGTCACGAAGTATGCAAGCATTACTTTGAATTACATCCGATACATCTTAGTGGTTTAGGTCATTACTTGCAAATCAGTGATTCCTGTTTTAGCCACGAAATCAAGTGTCACTATATCCATGCTCTGGAGAGAGAAATAATGGGCTTTTGGTATGGTGGATACATCCATCAGCCAGTTATTAGTTATTTGGAAATTGTTGGTGACTGTTTTGCCCAAACCTTGCCACCTATTTTGCAATGCCTAGTTGAGTACAGTTCATATCACCTCTTGGCATACATACCCAAAACATCTAGTGCTGTTGAAATAAATGCAAAGCAAAGTGCAAGCCCATGAGAGGAATTTGTCACAATGTGTTGGACTCGTATTTGGTCAAATTTATGTGGTGTGATTGACTTGGAAATAATGTTTTCAATTCCTTTTAGTGCATGTGTCAGAACAATTTCCTGTTAAGTAACATTATGTTTGACTTATGTTTTTAGTATATTTTAGTATAACTATTCAGGGACAAATTTTTTGATTGAATACATGTGAGAGGCAAATTGTTCAACTCATCCATGAAATCATACAACATACTCTTTTTTGTTTGGCATCTTGCTTTCAGTATAATTATTTGTGAGATTCACCCATTGTGTGAATCAATTGTTCATTCCTTGTTATTGCTGAGTAGAATTCCATTATATGGATATACTGTGATTTGTTTGTGGCTCATCTGTTGGTGCATATTTTAGGTGGTTTGTAGTTTCGGGTTTTCACAGATAATTAAAAGCATATAATTGGGTCCTGCTGTTTCATCCAGTCTGACAATCTCTGCCTTAATTGACTATGTACTTAGAACATTTATATTTAATATGATTATTGGTATTATTGGGTTTAAATCTGTTATTTGTT
Source organism: Macaca fascicularis (assembly GCF_037993035.2). Taxonomy (NCBI): domain Eukaryota; kingdom Metazoa; phylum Chordata; class Mammalia; order Primates; family Cercopithecidae; genus Macaca; species Macaca fascicularis. Next base: position 188,729,090 of record NC_088375.1, on the reverse strand, counting down.
TTCTAATTGGCCCAACTGTACTTGTTCTTTCTTCTTTTTCTGGCACAGTCATTGGCTCACTGCAGCCTTGACCCCCTGGAGTCAAGCAGTCCTCCTGCCTCAGTCACCCAAGTAGCTAGGACTATAGGCATGTGCCAACATGCCCAGCTAATTTTTTTAATTTTTATTTTCTGTACAGATTTGAGGAAGGAAAGGGTGTATTGGAGGTTTAAGGAGAAAATGTGATTAGTTGTCTTGGAGAGTGAGCAAGCACATTAGTCTGGTAAATGTGCTAAGATTGTCAGGCAGTAATGAGGCCCCAGTTGATGTTCGTCACTGTAAATATAAAGATACATCAGCCAGCATGATTCTGGGTTTTTCTTCAGTCACTCTAAGTTCCCAGGTGCAGTTGCAAAATAGATGGAAAGCTTGGTTGTAAAGGGTTGGGATTTCACCGGGACTTTGGTGTCCTTGAGAGGTAGCAACGTTTCACTTGGAGCTAGAATTTAAAGCAGACACTCAGGAGAAATTGGGGATATAGGCAGTTTGCTGAAGACATACTGAGTTCGAGGAGGCAAAGTATAAGCTTTTCTCAAAGGTTCAGAGTAGTGGGAAACTGTCAAGAGAGTGGGAGGCTTGGCATTCCATGGTGACTGAGGTAGTTAGGGGTATGGGCATGATTGGATTCCTCCTGATGGCTTCTTAGGGGAAAATGGTTATTTCTAATGACAATCTCTTTCTTGAGATTAATCTCGTTCCTTCTGTTAGCCCTACAGAGTCTGACTGTGGCCTTCCCTATAGCTTCTATAACCTACTTCTTTTTCTGTCATTCTCCCCTCCTGTCATCTGCTCTTAACTTCTTTGCTAGTTCTTGAACATCCCAAATTTGTTCTTGTCTCAGTGCCTTTACCTTTACTTTTCTCTCTGCCTCTCAGCTCTACTTTTGTCTGAGTCCTTCATATCATTCAGTTCTCTCATCAGATTTCACTTCCCTAGTTAGCACTCCCACACCAGTCTCTGATTTCCTTTCTCCTTTTCTCTCTCTCCCTCCCTCCTTGCTTTCCTCTCTCTCTCTCTTTCTCTTCCTGTCTCTCCCTCTCTCCCCTCCCTGTTTCTCCCTCTTTTGTTCTTTCTTTCTCTTCCTTTTCCCACAGCACTGTTCACTCCAGTTATGAGGATAGAGACTGCTCTTTTGTTCCCTAGTGCTTCCCTCCTAAAACACTGCCTAGTGTACAGTAGGTGTTCAATAAATATTTGGATGAATATAAATGGAAAACTTCCCTAATGCCTTCAAAAGATAGGCTGATTTTCAAATAAATTGATACAGATTTTTCAGTAATAGATGTGCTTGAAATGGCTTTTCATTACCATCTGGTTTTCTCCAACCAGAAGAAAAAGCTTTAGGCGTTAGCATGTTGTGGAAAGCCAGTATTATAGAAGAAACCCAGGCCTGTTCTGACATATATTCTGAAATGAGAATATTACTTAATTCATGGACTAAGCAGTTCTCAAAATAATTTCATAGATTAAGTTAATAGTTTTGGGGGGGTTCTTAGAGAATCTGAGAATACTTTGACTTGTGCTTTTTATTTTGTAAATCAATTTGCAGTGGTCATCCTTCATTAGATACTGTTTAAAACATAGTTGTTGCCCGTAGGGAGCTCCTCATGTTTGCTTGGGAAGCCAAACTAAACATTGGAGAAGCACAGTGGCAATGCAAGATGAAAGTCAAGGCAGTGACAAAAGTTATTCCAAGATGGAACACAGTGCTTTGTGGAATCTAACTGGTGCCGAGTGTAATTGCTGACCCAGTTCAGTTTAAAGAACTGTACTGTGCAGCCCGTGAAATGGTGTCACTCTTTTGTTCCTTAAAAGCCACTCAAGGTCTCTGAGCCCATGGTGTGGCCCTATTATAACTCACATTTTGTTTTCATTGCAGTTGTCGGACAAGTAACCGCAAGAGCTTGATTGTGACCTCTAGCACATCACCTACACTACCACGGCCACACTCACCACTCCATGGCCACACAGGTGAGTGCATGAAGGTTAAGAAAGGTTGAATGAAAGAGTGGCCACAGATGCCGAGTTTCTTTCCTACTTCTCATGTTGTGCAGTTCGGTACATTACATTGTCACTTTACTTGGTTGACTGAAGCATACAGAGCTCATGGGCTTGCTTTCTGTGTGAGAAAGAGTTAGCCTACTTTTGACTCTTAATTGTTTCTTACCTTGTTCTCTCAACATTCCTTTCAGTCTTGTACATATCTTGGGGCCAGGTATGTGTCCTGGGTTTATGGCCTCTGTTTTGGTGTGTTCTGGTGTGTTATGGCTCCATTGGTCTTGGGCCATTTGATGAGGAGTCCATGAATATTTTGTACTACTGTGCCCGAGGATTAGGGCTCACAGAGAGGGTTTTTTGTCTAATGGGACTCCTGTTAACCTTCCTGCTCTTAGATTAGGAGATAACAAAAGCAAGAGGAATATGTGTTTGTTTGTTTTTAAATAGAAATGAGGTCTCTCTATGTTGTCCAGGCTGATCTTGAAATCCTAGGCTCGAGTGATCCTCCTACCTTGACCTCCAAAGTACTGGGAGTATAGGTGTGAGCCACCGCACGCGGGTTGGAGTATTTGTTTCCTAACAATACTGATATTACATATTGGAATTAAAGCAAATGACCTCATGGATTCAGGCTGCTCTATCCCTGGAATATGGGCTCTTCCCAACAGTGTAAGGACTGACTTACGTGACTCTGAAGAATATATAAAAATTATGAGGCAGCCGGGCACAGTGGTTCCCACCTGTAATCCCAGCATTTTGGGAGGCTGAGATGGGCCAATTGCTTGAGCTTAGGAGTTTGAGACCAGCCTGGGCAGCATGGCAAAACCCCATCTCTACAAAAAATACACAACTTAGCCAGGCATGGTGGTGTATGCGTGTAGTTCCAGCTACTTGGGAGGCTGAGGTGGGAGGATCGCCTGATCACCTGAGCCCATGGAGGTTGAAATCATACCACTGCATTCCAGCCTGGGCAGCAACAGAATGAGACCCCATCTCAAAAAGAAAAAAAAAAAAAATAGGAGGCTTGCATTGATTCTGGCATTCTGTCCTTCCCAGGAGAGGGGCAGAAGAAAGACCTCACTGGAGTCAGCCATGTGCTTCTGTGTAGAAGGTATATTCTGGCATCCCAGGGGAACCAGACCAAGGGACTCAGCTTTGCTGAAAGGGCTGCTGCACTTCTGTGCAGTTCATTGCTACACTATTTATAATGGAAGTTCTAAACCTACAGTTAGTGGAAATTGACAGGCTTAGAACTGTTGAGAGCTTGCTGCCTGGGCATAGAAAGTCATGGTCACTGTTGTCCTAAGCCTGGACCTTGTCTGTCTTTGGGCATTAAAGCAGGATATCAAAGCAGTGAAATGAGTCAGCATCAAGCTGAGTAAGATGAGTTTATTCTCCATGGATTTGTTTCCTTGCTCACAGTTTACTGTCTTTGGAGGGAGAAAGTGAGGGTACATGTGGAGTATTTGAGGGCCCTGAGAGTCTGGTGATTCTGAAACTCAACTTTGTCCTTGGGAGAAGGATCTCACCTTCTTTGGCTCAGATTCTCTTAGCCTAGAAGCCAGCCTTTTAGTGTGATGATGGCCCTTTTCCAAGAATCAGTAAATTTCTCAATCACTAGCTGTCACTTTAGAAGATACCACCAAGAGAACAGGGATCCCAGGGAATTGGAGACATACTTGACCTTTAAAGCAAAGCTCTCATTGTGCTTAGGTGCTTTCCTCAAAAAAAAAATTGACTGAGATTAGCTGGATTAGCTCAAATAGCACATCCTAGATTTTTAGAGAAACTCAGCGTACATCTATCTGACCTGACCTTTTTATCATGTAGAAATAAATTTAACATGTCTAGACCTTGTATATAGTTGCACAACTGTAATGTGAGTACTGAGCACTAGTTACTACTGGCTGCTCTTCTCTGAGATGATTATCTCTCTTTTTAGATTCCCCACAGTTAGCATTTAGAACTAAATCTTCCCTACTCAAATGGCTTTGATTGAGAACACCACCTGACCTTTTCAGCCTGCCTGGATCTGTAGACTCCAGCTTTGAGTTAATGTGTGTAACATGCTTAGTACTTTACAAATGTTAGCATCTGTATTATCTCTTAGCAAATCACTGCAGAAGATCTAGGGGGCAAGAATGGACATAAAAGCCCAATTTGTGACTGTAGGCTGTACTTACCCAGCTGTTGAGACAGGCAGCACTGATTGTTCCACGCATATCCCACTTGACATTAGATTGTATACTCAAATCTTATACATCCTGAAATTTACATCCACAGGATATTCCATGACCCTTTACCATCACTTTTAAGTTTTGAATCTGTTGAATAGTATGAGGCCTGTTAATTTGAAAGTAGGTTCATTTATTCCATACAGTTCAATTCAGTATTAAATATCTACTACATAAGTAGATTACAGTGTCAGTAATGTCAGTTCAGTAGGTACACACCAAGCCACTCTGGAAATGGAAACTTCCTACTTTTGTTTTTTTTTAATTAATAAACTTTATTTCTTAGAGTAGTTTTAGGTTCACAGCAAAATTGAGGAAGATACTGAGATAAACCATATACCCTCTGCCCTCACCTATGTATAAGCTCCCCATTATCAGGTCCCTACCAGAGTGCTGCATTTGTTACAGTTGATGAGCCTGCACTGACACATCACCCAGGCACTACTAGTTTACCTTAAGGTTCACTGTTAGTGCTATACATTTTGTGTGTTTGGGCAACATTATCATAATACCTATTTACCATTATAGTATCATACAGAGTCTTTTCATTGCCTAAAAATTATCTGTGCTCTGCCTATTTATTTCTTTCGCCCCTTAACTCCTGGCATCCAGTAATCTTTTTACTGTCTCCACAGTTTTGCCTTTTCCAGAATGTCACATAGTTGGAATCATACAGCAGCCTTTTCAGATTGGCTTCTTTCACTTAGTAATACATACTCAGGTTTCCTCCATGTCTTTTCATGGCTTGATAGCTCATTTCTTTCTAGCACTGAATAGTATCCTGTTGTCTGGTTATACCACAGTTTATTTTTATCCACTCACCTACTGAAGGACATCTTGGTTGCTTCTAAAGTTTTGGCAATTGTGAAAAAGCTGCTATAAACATCTGTGTATAGGTTTTTGGGTAGACATTAATTTTTAACTTATTTGGGTAAATAAGGAGCACAATTGCTATATTGAATGGTAACAGTATATTTGATTTTGTAAAAAACAAACAAACGAACAAAAATTCTTCAAGTTGGGCGTGGTGGTTCACACCTGTAATCCCACACTTTGGGAGGCCAAGGCGGGCAGATCACTTAAAGTCAGGAGTTCGAGACAAGCCTGGCCATCATGGTAAAACGTTATCTCTACTAAAAATACAAAATTAGTCTGACATGGTGGTGTGCATCTGTAATCCCAGGTACTTGGGAGGCTGAGGCAGGAGAATCACTTGAACCTGGGAGGCGGAGGTTGCAGTGAGCCAAGATTGTGCCACTGCACTCCAGCCTGGGCAAAAGAATGAGACTCTGTCTCATAAAAAGAAAAACTCCCAAACTGCCTTCCAAAGGGATGGTACCGTTTTACATTCCCACCAGCAGTAAATGAGTAGCTCCTGTTGTGTCATATCCTTGCCAGCATTTGGTGGTGTCAGTGTGTGGATTTGGGTCTTTTTTTTTTTTTTTTTTAAAGCAGGATCTCACGCTGTCATTCAGGCTGGAGTATGGTGGCACAATCACAGCTCAATACAGCCTTGAGCTCTCAGGCTCCCAGATTTTGGCCATTCTAATCTATGTGTAGTGGTATCTCATTTAATTTTCAATTCCTGGTGGAGCACGATGGCTTACACTTGTAATCCCAGCACTTTGGGGAGGCCTAGGCAGGCTTTGCTTTTTTTTTTTTTTGAGAGAGAGTCTAGCTCTATCACCCAGGCTGGAGTGCAGTGGTGCAATCTCAGGTCACTGCAACCTCCACCTCCCGGGTTCAAGCGATTCTCCTGCGTCATCCTCCCAAGTAGCTGGGACTACAGGCGTGTGCCACCATGCCCAGCTGATTCTGTATTTTTAGTAGAGATGACGTTTCATGTTGGCCAGGCTGGTCTTGAACTCCTGACCTCAAGTGATCTGCCCGCCTCAGCCTCCCAAAGTGCTGGGATTACAGGCATGAGTCACTGCACCTGGCCTTGCATATAACTTTTGACTGCCCCGAAACTTAACTGCTAATAGCCTTCTGTTGACAGAAGCCTTACTGGTAACATAGTTGATTAACATGTAATTTGTATGTTTTGTGTATTATATACGATACTCTTATAACAAAATAAGCTAGAGAAAAGAAAATGTTATTAAGAAAATCACTGGAAGAGAAAATATTCTTACTATTCATTAATTGGAAGTGGATCATCATAAAGGTCTTCGTCCTCATCATCTTCACATTGAGTAGGCTGAGGACAATTAAGGATTAGTCTTGTTATCTCAGGAGTGGCAGAGGCAGAAGAGGTGGAGGAGGTGGAAACGGATGCAGGAGGGGCAGGCACATTCTGTAACTTTTACTGAAAAAATTTATGTATAAGTGAACCCATACGGTTCAAACCTGTGTTGTTCGAAGGTCCACTGTAATCCAAATCAACCTTCTAATACCACTATACCACTTTGCCTTATGACAGCAAAATATACCTAACTCCTCTCTTCAGTACCTTGTAATTTTGCTGTCATTCATTTCACTTATATATAAGCACGTGTGTATGTGTATGCATAATGTATGTAAAAGCATACCTAATCACATACATTGTTGCTGTTACAGGTTAAGCACCCCTAGTCCAAAAATCCGAAATCCAAAATGCAAAACTTTTTAAGTACCAACATGAACCTCTCAGGAAATGCTTGTTGGAGTCTTTTAGATTTTGCGCTTTCAGATTTGGGATACTCAGCTGGTTGGTATAGTACAAATATTTCAAAATCAGGAAAAAATTTGAAATTTAAAACACTTCTGGTCTGATAAGGGATACCTATCCTGTATTATGTTTAACAGACTTATCTATTAGATAAATTAAGAATAAGAAAAACAAGTTTTTGGTTTACCTTCACTTCTCCAGTGTGCTTGCTTGTTTCATGTAGAGTTCAGTTTCTCCCCTATATAATTTTCTCTCTGAACAACTTCTTTTAACATTTCTTGCAAGGCAGATCTACTGCTATGAAATCCCCCATTTTTTGTTAGGGAAAATTTTTATTTCTTTCTCACCTTTGAAGTATAATTTCACAAGGTACAGAATTTTAGGTTGCTTGCTTTTTTTTTTTTTTTGTCTCTCAACACTTTTAATATTTCACTCCACTATCTTCTTGCTTGTGCGGTTCGTGAGAAGTTGGATGTAATTCTTGTCTTTGCTCCTCTGAAGATAAGGTGTTTTTTCCCTCTGGCTTTTAGATTTTTGTGTGTCTTTGGTTTTCTATAGTTTGAATATGATATGTCTAAGTGCAGTTTTTTTCCTGAATTTATCCTGCTTGGTATTTTCTGAGCTTCCTGAATCTATGGCTTGGTGTCTGACTTTAATTTGGGGAAATTTTACGTCACTATTGCTTCAAATAATTCCTTTCCTTTCTCTTTTTCTTCTTGTATTCCTGCTACATATATATCACACCCTTTGTAATTGTCTCACAGTTCTCTGATATTCTGGTGTTGGTTTTTATTTTCAGTCTCTTTTTTCTTTGCTTTTTAGATTTGGAAGTTTCTGTTATCATATCCTCAAGATCAGAGATTCTTTCCCCAGCAGTGTTCAGTCTATTAATGAGCCCATCAAAGGCATTCTTCAGTTCTGTTACAGTGATCTTTAACATTTTCTTTTGATTCTTCCTTAGAATTTCTATTTATATTATCCATCTGTTCTTGTGTGTTGTCTATTTTTCCCATTAAAGTTCTTGGCATAATTAATCATGGTTTTGAAAAATTCCTAATCTGATCATTGCAACATTCCTGTCATTTCTGACTCTGGTACTGATGCCTTGTTCTGTCTCCTCAAACTGTTTTTTGCTCTTTAGTGAGCTTTGTAATTGTTTTGTTAAAAGGCAGACGTGATGAACTGAGTAGAAGTAACTGTGATAGATAGGCCTTTCATAATGTATTGGTAAGGTGTAGGGGAGGAGAAGTGTTCTATAGCAGGGATCCGCAACCCCTGGGCCACAGACCAGTACTGCTTGTGGCCTGTTAGAAGCCAGGCCACACAGTAGGAGGTAAGCGTCAGGCAATCAAGTGAAGCTACATTTGTATTTACAGCCGCTCACATTACTGCCTGAGCTCTGCCTCCTGTCAGATCAGCTGTGGCATTTAGATTCTCATAGGACCATGAACCCTATTGTGAACTGTGCATGCAAGAGATCTAAGTTGCACACACTTCTTATTAGAATCTAATGCCCTATGATCTGTCACTGTCTCCCATGACCCCCAGATAGGACCGTGTAGTTGCAGGAAAACAAGTTAAAGGCTCCCACTGATTCTATATTATGGTGAGCTGTATAATTATTTCATTATATATCACAGTGTAATAATAATAGAAACAAAGTATACAATAAATGTAATGTGCTTGAATTATCCTGTAAACCCCCTGCCTCCCCACTCCCTGGTCCATGGAAAAATTATCTGCCATGAAACCGGTTCCTGGTGCCAAAAAGATTGGGGAATGCTGTTCTATAGTCTTGTGACTCGGTCTCAGTCTTTTGATGAGCCTTTGACCCTGGACTGTGAACTTCTCCAGTGCTTCTCAGTTTTTCCCCCACACCACAGTTGGGACAGAATGGTTCTTGGCTGCTGGAATTGGGTATTTCTTCCCCCAAGTAGAGCTGGCATTGATGAAATCCCAGCAAGTTAGGTGCAAACAAAATAGTTTCTCCCAAGGACAGGCCTCGTTAAGAACAGAATGCTCTGGCGTGTATCAAAACAGTTCCTTTTCCCTCCTCCTGCTGGAATCATGAGATTTTCTTCAGTAATCACTGTGAGGATCCAGTAGGGCTCCTTTGGACAAAACTTACAAAAATATGGGGGCCCCCGCATGACTAGATCCCCCTGGAGTTTTTAACTCTCAGCATAATCCCCATTGAGCTTCTAGCAATTCCTCAGTTACAGTTCGAGTTTTCCTGCCGTGGAGGTTTTTGCTTAAGAATTTCTGCTCTGGCCAGGGGCGGTGGCTCACGCCTGTAATCCCAGCACTTTGGGAGGCCGAGGCGGGTGGATCACGAGGTCAGGAGATTGGGACCATCCTGGCTAATACGGTGAAACCCTGTCTCTACTAAAACTACAAAAAAAATTAGCCGGGCGTAGTGGCGGGTGCCTGTAGTCCCAGCTACTTGGGAGGCTGAGGCAGGAGAATGGCGTGAACCCGGGAGGCGAAGCTTGCAGTGAGCCGAGATCGCGCCACTGCACTCCAGCCTAGGCAACAGAGCAAGACTCTGTCTCAAAAAAAAAAGAATTTCTGCTCCAGTAAGTTGTACCTCACTGTGTCTGCTGTCTGTCCAGTTTTGGGGGCAATGGTTCATCCTGTGACATTACTTGGCTGACAGATCTAAGAAGAGATTTTTTTTTTTTTTTTTTTTTCCCAGTTTGTTCAGCTTTTTACTTGTTAAAACAGAGTGGTAACTCCTAAGCTCTTTGCATGCCAGGCCAGAACTGGAAGTCAGTTTTTTTATTTTTATAACTTGTAGGGTATTTCATTGTATAACTGTACCACAATTTATTCATTTTCTTCATTTTCTTATTGGTGAATATTGCATCAGTCTAGGCCCAGTTAGGAGACAGGTAACAGACAAGTGATTTAAGCAAGTTTTAATAAAAGTAATACAAACTATGACAATAAGAGCATTAACTTTAACCTGTGAGAAAACTCCATAGGATGCTATAGAGCTGAAGGAGAGTTCTCAAGGAAGAACTAACTTGAACGGAAGATTCTCTAGGCTGGATTCAGGCTTTGTTGTAGTTGCAGCCCACTGGATGGCAGAGATGTTTTCTGATTCCCAGCCCAAAGCTGGTCCACAGTTACTCAGCAATCAGGGAATAGCCCTCTGGAGCACAGGTGAGTCAGGTCTAGAGAGAGAGAGAGTGGAGGTGCTGCTGTGAGCACTTTGTGTCCTCAGGAAGGATGTGAAAGACAATTCCTGGGGGTCGGGTGTGTTGAGCAAGCAAACAGAGTCAGTGGGGACAGGCCTGGAGCACATAATATCTTTGTAGGTAAGGCTATGGAAAGGTGTCTATGTGATTGGTGCAGAGCAATCCACATATCCACGTTCTCACACCACTGACTGATAATGCAGTTGCTAGAATTAGCACCAAGAGCCTGTTCTTTCTGCAGTGTGCCTCCAATACCCTCTACTGAGAAAGGTTAACATCATGCTTACTGTAGAGGATAGATGATGCTTAAAGGAATTTTCTCCTTTATCTCAGAGCAGGTATTGAAGGATTAATTTGGAGCTTAGTGGCATTAAATTGATAACCAGCGTAGACATTTAGATTGTTTATACTTTTCCACTATTATAGTCATCAGTGCTGCAGAAACATCCTTCTTCATATTCTTTTTGTATATATATATACACAGACTTTTTCTGGCATATATGTGGAGGCATGGAATTGCTGAGTCTTGGAATAAACTGTATAAATTTTCAGGAATAGGATCAATAGGTCGGAGGCATGCATATTTTAATGATGTTTGTTACATATTCTCTAGCTGATTTTACAAGAGTATTCTGGAACTAAGAGTGTGCCTTCCATAAAAGCATGCAGTCCTTATCATTCAAGGTTAAGCTCAAGCCCTAGTGTTAAGCAGGAAGATCCAGCTACCAATTCCAGGTGAGGACTCCTGCTGCGTGGAGGATGACAAAGATCGTAATAATGCCAGCCGTCAGTAGGAGTCCACAGACCCCGGCCCACTGCTTCTTCTGTGGGTTTGAAGCTGTCAAGGAGGACTCGACATTCAAGACACTGGTTGCAACAGCATTTCACTCACAGAAAGGATAGATACAGCAAGATCAGAGTGTGAAGTGCACCAATCCCTCATGGCCATTGGGTCCCTCCAGTGGCCTGCGGAGGGTGATGGACTGCACACATCCTTTTCATGCTACTGGCAAAGATCCCATTCCATCCTGTGGTGAGCAGATACACTGGTGGGGCTGGCCGTGTGCCACGTGACGCACACACTTAAGCAATACAAAGAAGTTGACTCCGTACCCAGAAGAGGGGAAAAGTTTCTCCTAATAAGGAAGAAGAATCTCGAGCCAAGTGACAGCTTGCCACACAGCTTCCTTATGAGGGAAAGTTCTAGACCCAGGGCACTAATTGGGCAGTCTTGGAGAGGGGTGGCAGGTCATGTGATGGCTACATCCCTTACAGCCAGTAATCCGTCCCTCTTTACTCCCTGACACTTACAGCCTCTTCACCTCTATCTGTGTTGAATCTACTTGGGCTAATTTCATTATCCCTTACTCCTGTTTATGCCCATTGCCACAGGAACCCTCAGGTTACCCGCACCCCATAATCTACACGCCTAAGACATCTAAACCTCTGAACATTCCCTGCTCTGTCTTATCCTTCCCTGACTCTGGAAACCCTTCCAGTTTACCTTTTGGAATTCCAGTTCTTTATCAGCAAAATCTGTCTCCTAATCTGTTCTCTAAACATTCTGTCTTCTTCCTGTTCTACTGGAATCATAGGGGAAGAGGGAGAGCTTAGAATACTGATTATCTGCAGACTACTCAAGTGTTAGCCCTTTTCTCTCTCATAATCTCAAAGCATTGGGTCTAGTAGTAAGGGTAGATGTCCTCTGTCTTTTCATTACTTTCACTGTCTTCTCCCTAATCTCCCCATACTTAGATCATTAATTTGTATCATTTAATACCTATCATTGCAGCTGTAAAACTCTTCATACATTGCAGTCGTAACAATTTTAGCTCTTGACTGCAGTTACTCTCTTCAGTTCTACTCCTGTATTATTATTTTTTTTTGCAGTCTGTTTATGAGCTGTAATGTGTTATTCTTGATGGTTTCGATACACCCATAGTTGATCACTCCAGTTCTTAAGACTTTCTGTTCTTTGAACTCTTGTCTTCCAGTGAACCTCTCCACTACCCTACCTCAATCACTTATGCCCTAGATCTATACTTTAGACTTTGTCTCCATAATTTCGGTTTCTTTCTTCCTGCTTTCTGAGCACCACCTCTAATCTTTCTATAGCTTGTGTCATCTAGAAACCCTACCTCTGAAAAATAGTCATTTGATCCTGGGACCTTTAATCCTTGGGAACCTTCACTCACTATATTGAGATGTCTTCCAGACATCTGTGTGAATAATTCAGGATGTTTGTCTTGATTTCAAGGAAAAAATAGGGCTAGAGATACAACTGTTGGACTTTCACCATATAAAAAGATCTTAAAGCTGTGTGTCTAGATGTCGTCACCTAGGGAGTGAACATAGACAGAAAGGACTAAAGGTACAAGGACTGAATCCTGGGACATTCCAGTTTTCCGAGATCAAGAGAATGAGGAGAGACCCAAAAGGAAAGAGGAAAACTTAGAAAATACGGTGTCCTGGAAACCACGTAAAAGGAGTATTTCAGAAATAGTATGTGATCACCTGAGCCAAATGATATAGACAGATCAAGTGACATGAAGTCTGAGTATTGCCAGTGGGATATAGCAATGTGATGTCAGTGTTGACATTGATAGCTGTTTTGATGGAATGGTGGGGGAAAATCTAATTGGTGAGCAAGAAAGAAAGGGAAAAAGAAAATGGAGATAATAACTAAATAATTGGTTCAAGGAGTTTTGCTGTTAGAGCAGAAATGAAATGCAAAGATGGGCGGAGGGATCAAGAGAGTTTTGAAAAAAAGTAACAGTGTCTATGTACATACACGGATGGAAGTGATTCAGCAGCAAGAGAAAATCTGATAATGCAAGAGAAAGGAGAATGGCTGACGCAGTGTCCTTCTGTAGTTGAGAGGGGATGGGATCTGGTAAATAAGCAGTAGGTTAGCCTAGTCAGGAGTGCAAACAATCCTTCCCTAGGAATAGGGGAGGATGTGGGGAATGCAGTGCAGATTATGGCTGGGTAGATGTGACAAAGATAGCTTATTGAAGTTCTTCTCTGATTAGTTGAGGCCAGGTGCAGTGGCTCACTTCTGTAATTCCCACACTTTGGGAGGCCAAGGCGGGAGGATCACATGAGCCCAGTAGTTTGAGACTAGCCTGGGCAACATGGTGAAACCCCATCTCTACAAATGATACGAAAATTAGCTGGGCATGGTGTTGCATACCTGTAGTTCCAGCTACTTGGGAGACTGAGGTGGGAGGATCATCTGAGCCTCAGGAGTTCAAGGCTGCAGTGAGTTATGATTGCACGGAACTGTGATTATGATTTTGAGACAGAGCAAGACCCTGTCTCAAAAAAAAACTTTTTTTTTCTCACTGAAATGGAAAGCGAGGTGATTAGCTGAGAGCCTGAAGAGAGAGGATAAAGTATGATACAGTCTTTTAAAAGGATGGGAGAAAGAATACACTGAGAAGTATGGTCTGATTTCCAGTAGTATGAAGAGCCAAAGTTAGTGATCATACACATAAAGAGAGACTAGTCAGCTTTTCTATATGACTTTCTGGAACTTCTCAGGCTAGGATTTTGGAAAGATTGTATGAAGATACTGAAATTACTCCTGACAGAAGACATCATAAAAAGAATGTCATTGATACAGGAATAAAAATCTTTAAAGAGTGAAGGGGATTTCCCAAAGGTTTGTATGTGAATTTTAGCAAGGAGGGGTAATGGTTGTTGTAGTCTGATGACATCATTTCAAACCTGGTTATTTTTACGGAGAACAGAGGGAGAATGCCTGAAGATGAAATGAGCCAGCAGGGTATCTACCCCACTTCTAGGTCTAGTGGTACAAAGGGTGTGTGAAATCCAACAGCCATCATTTGAGAGAGCTGCAGAGGAAGCTGCATCCACAGGGGACAGTCAAGTTTCAACCCATTCAGAGTATGTTAAGGGCTGTACTAAATGTGTATCCAGGGTGCTTGGGAGCACAAAAGTAAATATATGTAACCCAAGCTAGTCATTAAGCAAGGTGTTCTTTTTGGAGTTAGCTCATTGAATGAAGTAGAAAGCTCGTTCTAAGATCTGTATGAAATAGAATTGTATGATTAGGAAATTTACAGTCCAGAGCATTATAGTTGCCTGGACACGATGGCTCACTCCTGTAATTCTAACACTTTGGGAGGCCAAGGTGGGAGAATCACTTGAGGCCAGGAGTTCAAGACTAGCCTAGGCAACATAGTGAGTCCCTGTCTCTACAAAAAAAAAAAAAAAAAGCCAGGTATGGTGATACGCGCTTGTAGTCCCAGGTGCTCAGTAGGCTGAAGTGGGAGGGAGGATTGCTTGAGTACAGGAGGTCACGGCTGCAGTAAGCCGTAGTCACACCACTGCACTGCTCTCCAGCCTGTGAAACAGAGCAAGATTCTATCTTTAAAAAAAAAAAAAAAACACAAACCATAAAGAAGTACAGATTATATGTTACTAGATTATAAACTGCTACTCAAATATGGATGGGTAGGGAGAAGGTCATGGAGGGCTACATGCAGTGCTAAAGGGATGAGGTATGAAGACTCCGTGGCATGGACTCTTAATTTACCTAAGATCCATGGACCCTGAGTGGTTTTAGAAGTGCCGTAAGTCTCCTAAAATTATATTCCCAATTTTGTATATATGTTCATTTTCTTGTGGAGGGAGGTTATCAAAATTTGCCAAAGGTTGTTTTTCAATCTAAAAACTGAATACTTTGTTGTTGTTGTTGTTTTGTTTTGTTTTTTTGGAACAGAGTCTCTCTTGCCCAGGCTGGAGTGCAGTGGTACAATTTTGGCTCACTGCAACCTCCACCTCCTGGCTTCAAGTGATTCTTGTGCCTTAGCCTCCCAAGTAGCTGGGACTACAGGTGTGCACCACCACACCCCACACCCAGCAAATTTTTTTAATTTTTAGTAGAGACGGGGTTTTGCCATGTTGGCCAGGCTGCTTTCGAACTCCTGACCTCAGGTGATCTGCCTGCCTTGGCCTCCCAGATTGCTGGGATTACAGGTGTGAGCCACCACACCCAGGGAAAACTAAATACTTTAAGGCTTGAAGAGGCAAAGTGGGCCGGGCACAGTGACTCACGCCTGTAATCGGGAGGCCAAGGTGGGCAGATCACTTGAGGTCAGGAGTTGGAGACCAGCCTAGTCGACTTGGTAAAACCCCATCTCTATTAAAAATACAAAAATTATCCAGGCATGGTGGCACATGCCCGTAATCCCAGCTACTCAGGGCCACAAGGTGTGAGAAGAATGCAAGGAAAACTCTGGAAAAATTAAAATCACATTGTTCTAATGGTGATTACCTGTGAAAAAAAGTAAAAAAGCAGCTTTCACTTTTAATTCAATTTGGTACTGTTTTTGGTCATAAGAATTTGTGAATTGTATGATAAAAATGTTGAAAGTTATTAACAGAGGGCAGTGCTGGCAGTTGGAAGACCAGTTAAGAGGCCATTGCATTTATCAAGATGTTAGGGGAATGTTTAAAATAAAGAAAATATATGAATATGAGAAAAATGTAAGAGATTAAATCAGTGGCATGTGGATTGATTATCTTCAAATTCCCTGAGTGATTAATGCCGTGTGTTGATACCTTTAACTTAGATAAGGAATACTAATAGGAAGAGAAGAGTTAGGGGAGGAAGACGAACCCAGGATCAAATTTACACTTATTCAGACTCTTGATTTATGACAAAAGTGGCACTATAGAGCTGTAGGCAAAATCCATTGGATGTTCATATGGAGAAATTGGAAAATGTGGCTCTTCACAAAAAAATCAATTCCGGGTGAATTATAGTTTTAAATGTGAAAGGTAATACAGTAAAACTTTTAGAAGGTGTACAGAAGAAAATCTGCATGGCCTTAAAATAGGGAAATTTTTTAAAAACAGGATATAAAGGATAAGATTCCTAAATTTGACTACATTTAAAATGAAGGGCCAGGCTGGGTGGCTCACACCTGTAATCCCAGCACTTTGGGAGGCCGAGGCGGGTGAATCACGAGGTCAGGAGATCGAGACCATCCTGGCTAACACGGTGAAACCCCGTCTCTACTAAAAATACAAAAAAATTAGCCAGGCATGGTGGCAGGCGCCTGTAGTCCCAGCTACTCCGGAGGCTGAGGCAGGAGAATGGCGTGAACCCGGGAGGCGGAGCTTGTAGTGAGCCAAGATCGCTCCACTACATTAAAAAATAAAAAATAAAATAAATAAATAAATAAACAAATAAAGTAAGTGAAGAATTTCACCAGGCACGGTGGCTCATGCCTGTAATCCCAGCACTTTGGGAGGCCAAGGTGGGCAGATCACCTGAGGTCAGGAGTTTGAGACCAGCCTGGCTGACATGGTGAAACTATCTCTACTACAAATATAAAAATTAGCCAGGCATGGTAGCGGGTACCTATAATCCCAGCTACTCAGAAGGCTGAGGCAGGAGAATGGGTTGAACCCATGAGGCAGAGGTTGCAGTGAGCCAAGATGGCGCCATTGCACTCCAGCTTGGGCGACAAGAGGGAAACTCTGTCTCAAAAAAAAAAAAAAAAGCCGAGTACAGTGGCTCACGCCTGTAATCCCAGCACTTTGGGAGGCCGAGGCGGGCGGATCACGAGGTCAAGAGATCGAGAGCATCCTGGCTAACATGGTGAAACCCCATCTCTACTAAAAGTACAAAAAAATTAGCCAGGCATGGTGGCACGTGTCTGTAGTCCCAGCTACTCGGGAGGCTGAGGCAGGAGAATCGCTTGAATACGAGAATTACTTGAACCTGGGAGGCGGAGGCTGCAGTGAGCAAAGATCACACCACTGCACTCGGCCTGGGCAACAGAGCAAGACTCTGTCTCAAAAAAGAAAGAAAGAAAATGCAAAATAAAATCACAGAAAGATATTATATGACCACCAATAATGCCTTAAAGAGTGACAAAACCAAGTATAGATGAGTATGTGAAACAATAGAAATCCATAAGTGCTACTGGTGAGTGTATAAATTAATACAACTATTTTGCAAAACAGCTTGGCATTTTCTTATGTAAAGTACAGAAACAAGCCAGAACACAAACGGACACATATTATATAATCTCATTTCTATGAAATGTCCAGGATACACAGTTTCATAGAGGCAGAAAGTAGATTAGTAGTAGCCAGGGGCTCGAGTAGAGGGAAATGAAGAGTGACTGCTAACAGGTAGAGATTCTTTTTTGGGTGATAAAAATGTTCTGGAATTATATAATGGTTATCATTACATAGCTTTGTGAATATACTAAAAACCCCCAAACTGCATGCTTAAGGGTAAATGTTACATGAAAGTTATATCTCACTTTTAAAATTGTATGAGAGAAAAACTAGAGCGTTTAGAGTTGCATATTTAGTTGGTAAAGCTATAAGGAAGTGATTATCATAATATTGACTTTAGATGGGGTAAAGGGAGGGTTTTGATCAGGAGGGATTATGTGGAGGGATTTTGGAAGATGGCATTGTTAACCCTAGATGGTGTTTACCCAGGTGCTTACTATACAATTATATTCCTTTATAACTAGTTAAACTGTATAAATGAAGCAGCTGGTTCAAGGTCAACTGACTGCTCCAAGTTTTGTTTATACCTTGTTTCTCTGGGATGAAGGATCAGTTACCTTTGAACTGTCTCCTCCAGCTGCTAAAATCGATTCGTAAAGTGGAAAAAGTCTACTTGCTAGGCTGCTGGATTTTCTGTCAGATTTTTTTTTTTTTTGGTCCCGTTGAGCCATTTATTGCTGCCTTAAGGAAGTATTCTTCTCAATAATGTCATTTTTTCTGGAGCTAGAACCATGAATGTAAGTCATTAATAACAATCAGCTTAGCTGGGCACAGTGACTCATACCTGTAATATCAACACCTGGGGAAACCAAGGTAGGGGGATTGCTTGAGACCAGCCTGGACAATAAATATAGTGAGACTCCCATCTCTTCCAAAAATTAAAAAATTATCTGGCTTTTCGACTTTATGATGGCTCACACCTATAGATCCTGCTCCTCAGGAGGTTGAGGTGGGAGGATCACTTAAGCCCAGGAGTTTTGAGGCTGCAGTGAGCTATGCCTGCACCACTGCATTCCTGGGTGACAGAATAAGACCCTCCCTGAAACCAAAACAAAAAAATGTAGCTATAAAAAAGAATGAAATCATTGATGCAGCTGGAGGCCATTGTCCTAAGTTAATTAAGGCAGGAACAGAAAATAAAATACTTCATGTTCTCCCTTATATGTGGGAGCTAAACAGTGGTTACTCATGGCCATAAAGATGGCAACAGGCCAGGTGCAATGGCTCACGCCTGTAATCCCAGCACTTTGGGAGGCCAAGGCAGGTGAGTCACTTGAGGTCAGGAGTTCAAGACCAGCCTGGCCAACCTGGAGAAACCCTATCTCTACTAAAAATACAAAAATTAGCCTGGTGTTGTGGCACACGCCTGTAATCCCAGCTACTTGGGAGGCTGAGGCAGGAGAATCGCTTGAACCCATGGAGATGGAGGTTGAGATCGCCCCACTGCACTCCAGCCTGGGCAACCGAGTGAGACTCTGTCTCCAAAAAAAAAATAAAATAAAATGGCAACAAAAGACTGATGACTACTTAGAGGGGGCAGAGAAGGAGAGGGCAAGAGTTGAAAAAGTAGCTATTGGGTTCTGTGCTCACTACATGGGTGATGAGATCAATTGTATCCCAAACCTCAGCATCACGCAATACACCCAGGTAATAAAACTGCAAGTGTACCCACTGAATCTAAAAGTTGAAATTATTTTTTATGTGAATTTTTAAAGAATCAGTTTAAATATTTTCTTCAGACTGTTTTGTTGTTTTTGCTTTTGTCTTTGGAGACAAGGTCTC
Source organism: Macaca fascicularis (assembly GCF_037993035.2). Classification (NCBI taxonomy): domain Eukaryota; kingdom Metazoa; phylum Chordata; class Mammalia; order Primates; family Cercopithecidae; genus Macaca; species Macaca fascicularis. The sequence continues at coordinate 188,710,125 of NC_088375.1, read as the reverse complement.
GCTTTGTCACATAGGCTATAGCGTAGTGGCACGATCACGGCTCATTGCAGCCTCAACCTGCTGGGCTCAAGCAATCCTCCCACCTCAGTGTCTGGGACTACATGTGCGCACCACCATGCCCAACTAATTTTTTAATTTTTTTGTAGAGACAAAGTCTCACTGTGTTGCCCAGACTGGCCTCAAACTCCTGAGCTCAAGTGATCCTCCTGCCTTGGCCTCCCAAAGTGCTAGGATTACAAGTGTGAGCTACCATGCTGGCCCAGAATGTTGTTATAACATCTTAATCTTCCCTCCCACAAAATAAGACCAATTCAAATTGTAACCATCCAATGGGTTCTCCTTGCCCACTGCCCAGATAGAGCCAGTTTATCAAAACAGGGGAATTGCAATAGAGAAAGGGTTTAATATATGTGGAGCTGGCCAAACGGGAGACTGGAGTTTTATTACTGAAATCATCCTCCCCCAAATTTCTGAGGCTAGGGTTTTTTGATGGTTTTTTTGTTTGTTTTGAGATGGAGTCTCAAAAATTGCACTCCAGCACCCAGGCTGGAGTGCAATGATGCGATCTCGGCTCACTACAACCTCTGCCTCCCGTGTTCAAGTGATTCTCCCACCTCAGCCTCCCGAGTAGCTGGGATTACAGGTGTGCATCACCACACAGGGCTAATATTTGTAGTTTTAGTAGAGACGGGGTTTCACTATGTTGGCCAGGCTGGTCTCGAATTCCTGACCTCAGGTGATCTGCCCGCCTTGGCCTCTCAAAGTGCTGGGATTACAGGCGCGAGCCACCACACCCGGCCGAGGCTAGGGTTTTTTAAGGATAGTTTGGTGGGCAGGGGGCTAGGGAAAGGGGGAATGTCGATTGGTTGGGTCAGGGATGATGTTGTCTATAGGAGAATCTGTGAGGTGAGGAATCTTGTGGCCTCTGGCTGAATAACTCCTGAGCCATAATTTTTAACCTTGTGGCTAATTTGTCAGTTTTACCAAAGTGGTCTGGTCCCCAATTCTTCAGAGGGTTTTTCCCAGGAGGAGCTGTTACCATTTTTGTTTCGAAGTAAACTAAATTCCTACCAAAGTTAGTTTTGGCCCATGCTCAGAAATGTACAAGGCCAGCTTGGAGGTTAGAAGCAAGATGGAGTTGGTTAGGTCAGATTTCTTTCATTGTCATAATATTCCTATGTCACATTTTTCTCACTGTCATAATTTTGGCAGAGGCAGTTTCAAAATTATTTATTTTATTCTGTCAATAAACTTTAAAATGGTAGTAATTTTGGCCTTTTTTTTTAAAAAAAAAAACAGAGTCCTTGCTCTGTTGCCCAGGCTGGAGTGCAATGGTGTGATCTCAGCTCACTGCAACCTGTCTGCCTCCCTGGTTCAAGCAGTTCCCCTGCCTCAGCCTCAGCCTCCCGAGTAGCTGGGATTACAGGTGCACACCACCACACCCTGCTAATTTTTTTGTATTTTTAGTAAAAACGGAGTTTCACCATGTTTGCCAGACTGGTCCCAAACTCCTGACCTCAGGCAATCTGCCTGCTTCAGCCTCCCAAAGTGGTGTGATTACAGGCTTGAGCCACCACGCCCGGCTGTAATTTTGGCCTTTTAAGGTGAAGTGTATATTGGAGAAATAGAGAAAACCCAATAAAAGTAGCACACATTTTTAGGCCTTGCTTGCAGCTGTGGTAGAATAAAGAATTTCTGTGATTTTTGTTCCAGATGTAGGTACAGAGCCTCTGAAAACCTTGGAATTTCCTGAAACATAGGATTGTCTTGTTATACCAGTGAGGTGACTCGTAGTGGGCTCCTTGATAGTTTCAGGATGGGGACTGATCACCAGAAAGACAAACCACATTATTAGAAGGTTGAGATAGAGGCCAGGAGATTGAGTTCAGTCATTTAGCCAATCATTTAATCAATCATGACTATGTAATAAAAATTAAAACTCTGGACAACCTTAAGCTCAGTAGAGCTTCCTGGCTGGTGAACACAGGAAGGCTACACTCCCAGATTCCACAAGGAGAGGGCACAGGAGCTCTACTTCCCCTCCCACACCTCACCCCGCCTTTGTGTGTCCTTTATAATAAAACCATAATAATAAGTATAGTGCTTTTCTAAATTCTATTAGTTGTTCTAGTAAATTATTGAATGTGGGAGGGCTGTGAGTACTCCCTGAATTTGTAGCTAGTCAGCCAGGTATGCTGGTGGTCTTGGCCCCGCCCCCCACTGCCCCCACAAAGACTTAGGACTGGTGTTGGAAGTGAGGCAGTCTTGTTGAGGACTTTGCTCTTAAACTGTGGGGTCTATGCTAACTCTGTATGGATGGCGTCAGAGTTTAATTGCAGTAAACTCAGCTTGTGGTAGTGTCAGAATAGCATCTTCTGAAAAGTCTGCAGGGCCTAGCCAGTTGGAAAGAATGCTTGTTTATTATATTGTTGCTTGCATTTGGTGGGAATTCATCATTACTTCCCCATGCATTACAGATGCCTTTTGCCAAAGATTTCCATCAAATACATAGTGGTCTGTTTTTTGCTATTATCCTGGCAACAACTCCATAACTTGGAAGCCATTTCTTTTTTCCAACGTTGGCCATATTTGGTAATGTAGAATGTTGAATTGTGAATCAGCTCTGAAAAATCCTAATAAATAAATGAACCTTAAAAATTGATAACTTAATAAGTACAGTATTTATTTATATTAGAACAAAGACTTATCATATGATGTCTTTCATTCTGGTAGGTGTCACCAATGATTCAATGTAAGACTCGGAAAAAATCTTTGACACAGAAGGTGTTGTAAACTCAGCACATTCTGATTTCGTTATCATGGCCTTATGGAAGCCCTCATCATTTTTCATTTGGCTTATCGAAGATCCCTCAACTCCTTTTCCCTCTCTATTCTGTCCATTCTAAATTTTAGAGTAAGACACTGGTTTTTTTTTGAGACGGAGTCTTGCTCTGTCGCCCAGGCTGGAGTGCAGTGGCCGGATCTCAGCCCGCCTCCCGGGTTTATGCCATTCTCCTGCCTCAGCCTCCCGAGTAGCTGGGACTACAGGCGCCCGCCACCTCACCCAGCTAGCTTTTTGTATTTTTTAGTAGAGACGGGGTTTCACCAGGTTAGCCAAGATGGTCTCGATATCCTAACCTTGTGATCCGCCCTTCTCGGCCTCCCAAAGTGCTGGGATTACAGGCTTGAGCCACCGCGCCCGGGTTTTTTTTGTTTTGTTTTTGTTTTTGTTTTTGTTTTTTTTAGAGACCAGATCTTACTCTGTTACCCAGGCTGGAGTGCAGCCACATGATCACAGCTCACTGCAACCTCTACCTTCCAGGGTTCAAGCAGTCCTCCCACCTCAGCCTCCCAAGTAGCTGTTACAACAGGTGTGCACCACCATACTCAGCTAATTTTTTTTAGTTTTTGTAGAGATGGAGTCTCACTATGTTGCTCAGGCTGGTCTTGAACTCCTCAACTCCGGAAGTCCTCCCACAGTGTTAGGATTACAGGCATGAGCCACCTTACCTAGCCCAATTTTCTTTTTACAAAATGTGTTTCAAATATTCCAACTTTTTCTGTGCTAACAAGTGATTTTTAGTAGTATGCTCCCTAGGAGTATGGGGTAAGGGGCACAAACAGTCTTTTCAGGGTGAATGTGATATTTTAACATTGAGTTTAAAGGTGGCTGCACTTTAAAAGAAATTTGTGCCACGGAGAAAGCAATTTGAAGATGGATGTTTAGAAATGTTAACCATCTATATGTGATTTTGGTTGAAAAATGTTATGCCTCCTTTAAAAGCTGGTAAGTCTATCATTTGAAAACATTGGAAATAGAATGTTTCTAATCTTTCAAAAGAAAGGTTCAATTTTTAATCTATTGTTTAAAAATATACAACTATAATACCTCTTCATTAGTTTCCAAGAAAAATTGCTGACATTATTTTATTTTATTTTATTTTTGAGACAGAGCCTCACTCTTTCAACTAGGCTGGAGTGCAGTGACACAATCATGGCTCATTGCAGCCTTGACTTCCTGGGCTCCAGTGATCTTCTACCTCAGCCTCCCAACTGACTACCACCACAGGTGCACACCACCACACCCAGCTAATAATTTTTTTAAATTTTTGTAGAGACAGAGTCTCACTGTGTTGTTGTCCAGGCTGGTCTTGAACTCTTGGCCTCAAATGATCCTCCTGCCTCATCCTCCCAAAGTACTGAGATTACAGGCATGAACCACCATGCCTGGCCTATTATTTATTTATTTATTTATTTATTTGAGGCGAAGTCTCCCTCTGTCACCCAGGCTGGAGTGCAGTGGCGCGATCTCAGCTCACTGCAAGCTCCGCCTCCCAGGTTCACGCCATTCTCCTGCCTCAGCCTCCCGAGTAGCTGGGACTACAAGCACCTGCCAACACGCCTGGCTAATTTTTTGTGTTTTTAGTAGAGACGGGGTTTCACCATGTTGGTCAGGCTGGTCTCGATTCGTGATCCGCCCTCCTCAGCCTCCCAAAGTGCTGGGATTACAGGTGTGAGCCACTGCGCCTGGCCTATTTTTTATCTGTAATAAAAGCAAGTCAAAATCTAAATTAAAAAAACAAACCACAGAAGGGTTTAGACTTAAGATTTTTAAAAATAAGAGCCATCTGATCAGGCACAGTGGCTCCCACCTATCATCCCAACACTTTGGGAGACCAAGGTGGGAGGATTGCTTGAGCCCAGGAGTTCAAGACTGCAATGAACTATGATTGAGCTACTGTACTCCAGCCTGGGTGACAGAGCAAGACCCTGTTTCAAAAAAAAAAAAATCAATAAAAATGAGTAAATGAGTACATAAATATGAGCCATCTTCAATCACATTGCACTCTAAATGAAAAGGTAAAAAATTTTGTACCATGAATATGTAAAGTACTTAAAATATTTGTTTTACTTATTTATATTTATTTTTAAACAAATGTTACTGAGATAAAATTGACATGCAATATTCAAAGTATAAAATTAGATAACTTTCTCTTTTTTTTGAGACAGAGTTTCACTCTTGTTGCCCAGGCTGGGGTGCAGTGGTGCTATCTCAGCTCATTGCAACCTCCACCTCCGGGTTTGAATGATTCTCTTGCCTCAACCTCCTGAGAAGCTGGGATTACAGGCTCCTGCCACCACATCCAGCTAATTTTTGTATTTCTTTCTTTCTTTTTTTTTTTTTTTAAGTAGAGATGGAGTTTCACCATGTTGGGCAGGCTAGTCTCGAACTCCTGACCTCAGGTGATCCATCTGCCTTGGCCTCCCAAAGTGCTGGGATTACAGGCGTGAGCCACTGTGCCCAACCAGCTTTCGATCTATGTATATACATCTCTGCAGCCATCACCACGATCAAAATTATGAATACATCTGTCATCTCCTAAAGTTTCCCCAGGCCCTTTTGTAATTACTTGCAGGCAACCACTGATGTTGCTACTTTGGATTTTGTAGAATTTTATCTAAATGGAGTTATTATAGTATGTATGTACTGTTTTTTTGTTTGTTTCTTGTTGGTTTTTTTTTTTTTTTTTTTGGTCTAGCGTCTTGTCCTTTGTATTTCCATATGAATTTAAAAATCAGATTATCAGACAGGCAGCTGGTATTTTTATTGGGATTGTGCTGAATCTGTAGATCAATTAGGAGTGCATTAACTTCCTAACAATATCAAATCTCTCCATGAACATGCTTTGTTTCTCCACCTACTTAGATCATCCTTCATTTCTCTCAACATGTTTTCTGAAGTTCTTATACCTCTTTTGTCAGATTTATCACTAAGTATTCCGTATTTTTATGCAATTATAAGTGGAATTGTTATTTTTCATTTGATTGTTTACAGTATATATAAATATAATTGATTTTGTATATTGATCTTTTATCCTGCAGCCTTGCTAACTCTCTTATTCCAGTAACTTTATTGTAGATTCTGTTGTATTTTCAAGAGATACTCATGTTGTCCATGAATAAAGACAACTTGCCTATTCCACTGGGCTGGAACTCCCAGTATAATTGTGAATAGAAATGGTAATCATAGACATTCTTGCCTTGTTCCTGATCTTAGAGCATTTTGTCTTTACTGTTAACTGTGGTGTTAGCTCTCAGTTTGTCATAGATACCCTTTATCAACTGAAGAATGTGTCCTATTCCTAGTTTGCTAAAAGTTTTTATCGAAAATTATTGTTGAACTTTTGTCAAATGCATTTTCTTTGTCTAATGACATGATTATATGTTTTTTTCTTGATTAGCCTACTAATGTAGTGACTTATATTGATTGATTTTCAGATTTTAAACCAACTAGAATTCCTGAGATAAATGTTACTTGGTCATGATGTATTTGCTCCCACCCCCCATTATTTAGAGAATATTAGTTTGTATTAGTCTGTTTATATGTTGTTGTATTTAATTTGCTGAAATTTTAAGATGTATGCCTCTATATTCATAAGGGATATTAGTCTGTAGTTATCTTATAATATCTTTGTCTGGTTTTGGTGTCAGGGTAATGCTGACCTCATGGTTATAAGTTGGAGAGTATTCCCTCCTCTTTAATTTTCTGGAAGTGTGTAGAATTGTTACTACTTCTGTCTTATATGTTTGGCAGAATTCTTCAGTGAAGCCTCTGAACCTAGAATTTGTGGGAAGGTTTTAAATTATAAACTTAATTTTGTTAATAGACATAAAACTATTTAGGTTATCTGTTCCTGAGTGAGCTTTGGTAATGTATATCTTTTCAAAGAATTTTCAGTCTCTTCTAAGTTGTCAGATTAATTGACATAAAGTTGTTTGTAATATTGCCTTACCATTCTTCTGATAACTATAGAATCCATAGAAATATCACCTTTCTCGTTCTTGATGTTGGTAATTTGTGTTTTGTCTTTTTTTCCCCTGATTAGTCTGTCTGTCATTTTAATTTTGTTGATCTCAAAAACTTGTGTATGTTTTTTGTTGGGTTTTTTGGTTTGTTTTCTGAGATAGGGTCTTGCTCTGTCACCCAGGCTGGAGTAGGGTGGCACAAACATGACTCACTGAAGCTTCAACCTCCTGGGCTCAAACAGTCTTCCCACTTCAGCCTCTCAAGTAGCCAGGACCACAGGCACACCGCCATACCCAGCTAATTTTTGAATTTTTTGTAGAGATGGGGTCTTATCGTGTTGCCCAGGCTGGTCTTGAACCTCTGTATTCAAGCAATCCTCTTGCCTTGGCTTCCCAAAGTGCTGGAATTAGAAACGTGTGAGCCACTATGCCTGGTGTCATGTGTGGTTTTATGCATTTTCTCTCTCGTTTCCAGTGATTTTTTTATTAATTGATTTCCGCTTTGGTCTTTACGATTACCTTTCTTCTGGGTTTCATTTGCTCCTCTTTTTTAAATTTCTCAAGATAGAAAGTGAGGTCATTTCTTTTTTTTGTTTTTTTTTTGGTAGAGTCCAAGTCTCAGTATGTTGTCCCAACTGATCTTGAACTTTTGGGTTCACGTGGTCCTCCCAGCTTGGTCTCCCAAAGTGCTAGGATTTAGTCTTTCCTTTCTAATATAGGTATGTAGTGATATAAATTTCCCCCTAAGAACTGCTTTAGTAGTATGACATGTGTTTTCATTTTTATTTAAAGAGACAGAGTCTTGCTCTGTTGCCCAGGCTGTAGTGCAGTGGCCTGATCATAGCTTACTGCAGCCTCAACTTCTTGGGCTTAAGCGATCCTCCTGCCTCATCCTCCCAAGTAGCTGGGACCACAGTTGCCTGCCACCACACCCAGCTAATTTATTTTATTTTATTTTTTGTAGAGACGTGGTCTGGCTATGTTGCCCAGGATGGTCTTGAACTCCTAGCCTCAAGGGATGCCCACACCTTGGCTTCCCAAAGTGCTAGGATTACAGGCGTGAGCCAGCACACCCAGCCTCTAATTTCCCTTTTGATTTCTTCTTTGACCCACAAATCATTCAGAAGTATACTGTTTAGGAATGTTTGGGGATTTTCCAGAGATCTTTCTGTTACTGACTTCTAATTCTATTTTATTGTAGTCAGAAAATATATTTTATATGACTTGAATCCTTTTAAAATTTATTGAGTTTTGTTTTATGACTCAGAATGTGATCTTTCTTAGCAAATGTTCTGTGTTCACCTGAAAAGGATGTATATTACTACTGTTTGGTAGTAGTCTATAAGTGTCAATTATGTCAAGTTTGTTGGTGGTGGTGTTCAAGTGTTCTACATCCTCACTGGTCTTCTTCCCATTTATTTATTCAGTCATTTATATCAGTATGAACTAATAGGTATTTATTATCTAGATCAGACTGTAATCCATTAACAGTTTAGTTTTTTTCTTAAGTTGTTCCAGTTTTGGCCATCGAGGTCCTTTCAGTTGGCTCCTTTTCCCCCTTTACATACATCAGTTTGGTGGTTTTTGGTTGGTTGGTTTTGGTTTGGGTTTGTTGTTTTATCCCTTCCTTACTCTCTATGACTATAAGATATTCCAGACTCATGTTGTATATTTCTGACCCCAGTCCTGGAATCAGCCATTTCTCCAAGAAGTGTGGATTTTCAGATTGGAGAACAGTATTACAAATCAAGATCTGGGTTCTAGGTATGCTTGTTTCTTCTGGGGTGTCCTTTTTCTAGTCCCTCTTAGCTGATTGATCAAAGAAATATAGTATTAGTATGTATGTTAACCTGTGACAATACACGTGTATAAATATTTTTATATGTAATTGTCTGTATTTATATTAAACATGAATTCTTCTTGATGTCTCTGGCTCCAATTCAATATCACATGGATCATTCTAGCTTCTTACCTTTGCTGATCTGTAAATTTCCACCTCAGCAATGAGAAACCTGGGTCCCATCATCCACCATCCATACACATAAATTACTCAGTTCCAGTATACATGTATAGCAGTATCAAAATTATTAACCCATACTCCCTGAGAAACAACTTTATCAAGTTGAGTTCAGTACTTACCTGTAGTTCCTTTGATCTTTAGTCTTACTGATTTCATTCATTTCCAAAGTTTCTTAGGTCAGCACTTTTCACCCTCTTCAGTGATGTTGTTTCATACATTTGTAATATAGTTAGATTCTCTTGTCATAGTCTCCATTCTTCTCTGGGGTCCTCTGACCTCATAAGTTATTTTTTTAAATTTGCCTTTAGAGGTGACAAACCAAGGCTTAAAGTTTTTTTTTCCCTTACATTACTCTCTAGGTTATAAAGTTCTGTATGTTTTGACAAATGCATAATGTCATGTATCCACCACTACAGTATCATACAGAGTAGATTTATTTCCCTGAAATAGTGCACAGTACTTCACCTCTTTGTCCCTCATCTTCTCCCCACTGGCACCATTGACTGTTTTACTGTCTCTATAATTATACCTACCTTTTCCAAAATGTCACATGGTCAGAATCTTATGATATATAGCCTTTTCAAATTAGCTTCTTTCACTTAGCAATATGCCTTCAAGGTTCCTGTCTTCGTAGGTTGATAGCTTGTTTACTTTTATCACTAAATAATATTCTGTTATATGGATGTGCCACAGTATGTTTATCCATCATCTACTGAAGGACATCTTGGTTGCTTCTAGTTTTGGGGGATCACAAAGAAACTTGCTAGACACATTCATGTTCAGGTTTTTGTGTAGACAAGTTTTCAACTCAAGTGAGTAATTATTTAGCGTAATTGCTGGATTGTGTGGGAAGACTGTGTTTAGTTTTTTAGAAACTGCCAAACTGGGCCGGGCGCGGTGGCTCAAGCCTGTAATCCCAGCACTTTGGGAGGCCGAGACGGGCGGATCACGAGGTCAGGAGATCGAGACCATCCTGGCTAACACGGTGAAACCCCGTCTCTACTAAAAAATACAAAAAACTAGCCGGGCGCGGTGGCGGGCGCCTGTAGTCCCAACTACTCGGGAGGCTGAGGCAGGAGAATGGTGTGAACCCGGGAGGTGGAGCTTGCAGTGAGCTGAGATCCGGCCACTGCACTCCAGCCTGGGCGGCAGAGCGAGACTCCGTCTCAAAAAAAAAAAAAAAAAAAAAAAAAAGAAACTGCCAAACTGTCTTCCAAAGTGGCTGTACCTTTTGGATTTCTACTAACAATAACAAGAGTTCCTGTTGTTCCCCATCCTTTTTAGCCATTCTAATAGGTATGTATGAGTATCCAATTGTAGTTTTAATTAGCAATTTCCTATGCCAAATGATGTTGAGAATCTTTTTATATACTTGTTTGCTATCTGTGTATCTTCTTTGGTTTGGTGGCTGTTCAGATCTTTTGCTCATTTTTAAAATTGGGTTGTTTGTTTTCTTGTTGAGATTTAAGAGTTCTTTGCACATTTGTCTTTTATCAAGTATGTGGGTTTTTTGTTTTGTTTTGGGGGTTGGGGTTGACTTTTCTTGTTTGTTTTTGAGACAAGGTCTTGCTCTGTCACCCAGGCTGGAGTTCAGTGGTGCAATCACAGTCCACTACAACTCAAGCTCAAATGATCCTCCCACCTCAGCCTCCTAAGTAGCTGAGACCAGGTGCGTTAGGCTGCAACACACAACTAATTTTTAAATTTTTTGTAGAGACAAGATCTCCCTGTATTGTCCAGACTGATCTTGAACTCCTGGGCTCAAGCAGTCCTCCATCTTCAGCCTCTCAAAGTGCTGGGATTGCAGCTATGAGCCACCGTGCCCAGCCAAGTATGTGTTTTTTACAGATATTTTCTCCTAGTCTATGGTCTTTTTCATTCTCCTAACAGTATCTTTTGCAGAAGTTCTTAATTTTAATGCAGTCTAGCTTATTAATGTTTTCTTTCATGGTTTTGCTTTTGGTTTCGTATTCTAAAAATTCATCGCCAAACCCAAGGTCACCTAGATTTTCTCTTGTGTTATCGTATACAAGTTTTACAGTTTTGTGTTTTACATTTAGGTAAATCTTACATTCTGATCATTTTCATGACCCATTTTGAGTCAATTTTTGTAAAAGTTGTATCTAGATTCATTTTTTTGCATATGAATATTCAGGTGTTCCAGCACCATTCGTCAATGAGAATATATATTGTCTTCATTGAATTGCCAGTGCTCCTTTGTCATATATCAGTTGACTGTATTTTATGAGTCTGTTTCTCGATTATCTGCTTTGTTCTACTGATGTATGTATCTGTTCTTCCACCAGAACCATGTTGTCTTGATCACTATAGTTTTATAGTGAGTCTTGAGATCAGGTAATATCAGTCCTCTAACCTTATTCTTCAGTATTGTATTGGTTGTTTGGGTCATTTTGCCTTTCCATGTAAACTTTAGAATCAATTTGTCAATATTCACAAACTAACTTGCTTGGATTTTGATTGGGTTTGCATTTAATCTATAGATCAAATTGCTTAGAATTAACATTTTAGTAATATTGAGTCTTCCATTATGATCATGCAATGTCTCATTTATTTAGATCTTTGATTTCTTTCATCAGAGTTTCATAATTTACAGTGTATAGATTTTCAGTATATTTTGTTAAATTTACATGTAGGTATTACAGTTTTTGTGTTAATAGTATTGTGTTTTTAATTTCTAATTCGGATTATTCATTTCTGGTATAAAGGGATACAACTGACTTTTTAATATTAGCATTGTATCCTACAACCTTGTTGTAACTGCTTATTAGTTATAGGAGTGTTGTTTGTTGATTCTTTAGAATATTCTACATAGACAATCATGTTATCTCTAAACATAAACACCTTTATTTCCTCCTTCCCAATAGGTTTACCTTTTATTTCCTTTTCTTGCCTTTTTGGTTGTGTTTTGCTTTTTTATTTATTTATTTATTTTAGAGATGGGATCTCACTATGTTGCCCAGGCTGGTCTTGAACTCCTGAGCTCAAGTAATCCCCCCAACTCAGCCTCCAAAAGTGCCAGGATTACAACTGTGAGCCACCACACCCGGCCACCTTTTCTTGCCTTATTGCACTGGTTAAGACTTTCAGTATGATACTGAATAGGAGTAGTGAGAGGCCATCCTTGCCTTGTTCCCATTCTTGGAGAAAAAATACCCAGTTTCTCACCATGAAGTAAGGTTAACAAGTATGTCTTTTGTAGATGTTCTTGGTCAAGTGAGGAAGTTCTCCTCTATTCCTAGTTTGCTGAGTTTTATCAAAAAAGTTTTTAATGGGTTTTAGCTTTAGTCACGTGCTTTTTCTGTATCATTTGATGTGACTATATGGTTTTTCTTCTTTAGTTTGTTGATGTGGTAGATAATTGATTTTCAAATGTTGAGCCATCCTTGCATGCTTGGAGTAAATTCCATTTGGTGATGGTATATAACTTTTTTATACATTGTTGGATTTGATATTTCTAATATTGAGAATTTTTGCATCTATTTTCATAAGCGATATTGCTCTACAACACTTTTTTCTTGTAATATCGTTATCTGATTTGCGTAATAGGGTAATACTGGCTCCGTGGAATGAGTTAGGAATCATGTTACAATCATCTTTGATTGGAAAAGATTGTAGAGAATTGGTATCATTTCTTCTATAAGTGTTTAGTAGAATTAATCAGTGAAACATCTGAAACAGGTGCTTTTTTTTTTGGAGATTATTAGTTATTGACTCAGTTTCTTTAATAGAGTCTTTTTTTTTTTGGAGACGGAGTTTCGCTCTTGTTGCTCAGGCTGGAGTACAATGGCGCGATCTCGGCTCACTGCAACCTCCATTTTCCATTAACGGGTTCAAGTGATTCTCCTGCCTCAGGTTCCTGAGTAGCTGGGATTACAGGCATGTGCCACCATGCCCGGCTAATTTTGTACTGGGTTTCTCCATGTTGGCCAGGCTGGTCTTGAGCCCCTGACCTCAGGTGATCCTCCCGCCTCAGCCTCCCAAAGTGCTGGGATTACAGGCATGAGCCACCACGCCTGGCAAATCTTTCTTTTTTAAAAATCCAATCTAACAATCTCTACCTTTTAATTGGGGCATTTAATGTGGTTGTTGATGTGGTTTGTTTATGTCTGCCACCTCCTTATTTGTTTCCTAATTATTCCATCTGTTTTTTCTTCTTCCATGATCTTTTGCTGCTTTATTTGGGGTTGTGTATTTTTATTCCATTTATGTCCTTTATTGGCTTATAGTCTATAGCCCTTTATTGTTTAATGTTTACCTTAGCATTTATAGTATATATCTTTAACATAGCCCTCATATCAATCTTCAAATAATATTATACCACTTCACATACAGGATTAGAATCTTCCATTTCTCCCCTTCCAGCCTTTATATAGTTGTTTTCAAACTTTTGATCCTGATGTGTTGTAAATCCCACACTATTATTATTTAATAGTAATATTATTATTATTATTTAAACATTTACTGCTTTTTAAATAGATTTAAATAACAAGAAAATGTCATGAGTCCTTTTCCATGTAGTTAAGTTTCCCATTGCTCTTCATTCTTTTGTGCAGATCCATATTTCCACCTGGTGTCCTTTGCTTCTGCCTAAAGGACGTTTTAAAAACTTTTTTTTGTAGTGTAGTTTGCTGTTGAGAATTTTATTTAGTTCTTTTGTTTGAAAAAGTATTTATTTTTTACCTCTGTCTTTTAAAAATATTTTTGCTGAGGCCAGGAGCAGTGGCTCATGCCTATAATCCCAGCACTTTGGGAGGCTGAGGCAGTAGGATCACTTGAGGTCAGGCGTTCGAGACCAGCCTGGCCAACATGGCAAAATACCGTCTCCATTAAAAATACAAAAAATTAGCCAGGCATGATGGCGTGTGCCTGTAATCCCAGTTACTTGGGAGGCTGAGGCAGGAGACTCTCTTGAACCCAGGAGGCAGAGGTTGCAGTGAGCTGAGGTCGCACCATTGCATTCCTGCCTGTGCAACAAAACAAGACTCCATCTCAAAAAAAATTTTTTTTTGCTGGTACAATGACTTCTGACACTACCCCAAATTAGGCCAGACTTTACAAGGGCCTAGTCTACTACAAAACTGCCCTTACTTTAGACACCAAGCAGAAGTTTTGGGGTTCCCAAGTCACCCATACTTCTGAAAAATAGATACAAATTTGAGGTTTCTTACTACCTCCTGAGTTCAGTAATTCACTAGAATGATTCACAGAGCTCAGGAAACCACTATACTTAGGTTTACAATTTTATTGTGGCAAAAAAGATAAAAATCAGGTCTGACCAAAGAAGACATGTGTAGGACAAGGTCTGGGAGGGTCCCAACACAAAGCTTCCAGTGCCTTCTCCCTGTGAAGTCAGGATGCATCACCCTCCTACACATCGATGTATACCAATACATAGAAATTATTATTAAGCAGGGAAGCTCACAGGAGCTTTGTGTCCAGAGTGAGGTTTTATTTTATAAGCATGATTGATCGACTCATTTGCCATATGACTGAACTTAATCTCTAGCCCCTCTCCACTTCTGGGAAGTCAGGTTATGTCAGACTGATAGCAAGTGGCTCAAAGCCCCAACCCTCTTTTTTTTCTTTTTTCTTTTTTTTTTTTTTTTGAGACGGAGTCTCACTCTGTCACCCAGCCAGGCTGGAGTGCAGTGGTGCGATCTCGGCTCACTGCAACCTCCGCCTCCTATGTTCAAGCGATTCTCCTGCCTCAGCCTCCTGAGTAGCTGGGATTATAGGCATGTGCCAGCACACCCAGTTAATTTTTGTATTTTTAGTAGAGATGGGGTTTCGCCATATTGGCCAGACTGGCCTTGAACCCCTGACCTCAGGTGATCTGCCTGCTTGGGCCTCCCAAAGTGCTAGGTGAGTGCTAGCACTCCTTCATGCTAGGTGAGCCTCAAAGCCCCAACCCTCCAATTACATGGTTGGTCTTTCAGGTGTGGCCAGCCTCCATTCTGAGTTATATCATTAGCATAAAGTATCAGGCCCCATCATGAATAACAGAAGCACTCCTATCACTTGGGTTTTGAAATTCCAAGGATTTAGAGGCTCCTTCCGAGGAACTGGGGACTAAGGCCAATCAGATTCGTTACTACACAACCGCTGGGTCTAGAATTCTAGGTTGGCAGGAGAATAGCCATATCTTCCATAATTTTTTTTTTTAATTATTATTATTATTATTTTTTGAGATGGAATCTCGCTTTGTCGCCCAGGCTGGAGTACAGTGGCGCGATCTCGGCTCACTGCAAACTCCACCTCCTGGGTTTACACCGTTCTCCTGCCTCAGCCTTCGGAATAGCTGGGACTACCAGCGCCCGCCACCACGCCCGGCTAATCCTTTTGTATTTTTTAGTAGAGACGGGGTTTCACCATGTTAGCCAGGATGGTCTTGATCTCCTGACCTCGTGATCCGCCCGCCTCTGCCTCCCAAAGTGCTGGAATTACAGGCCTGAGCCACCGCGCCTGGCCCATATCTTCCATAATTTAAAGATATTGCTCTGCCGTCTTCTTGCATTGTTTCCAACGAGAAATCTGCTATAATCCTTCTTTGTTCCTCTGTATAACATCATCTTCTCACTTCACCCAGCTCTACCAAGCTCTAGCTCTTAAGATTTTTCTCTGTATTTTGAGTTTTGAGCGATTTGACTATGACATTCTTTGATGTACTTCTCTTCCTCTTTCTCATGTTTGGGATTCTTAGAGATTATCTTAGATTTGTGATGTTACAAGAAAAACTTGGGGCTGCAACGTCCTACCTAAACTGGGAAGGAGCCATGAGACCAAAGGATGACTCAGACAGTTGAGCTTGATGAGTAGATGAGTTTATTCAGCTTACATCCAAGGCACTCCTGGACTGCAGCGGGACAGCTCTAGAGAGCCATGCTGCCTCCTGTCTCTAAACTGCATTTTTTTTTTTTCTTTAAGACATGGGGTGTTTTGCCATGTTGCTGAGGCTGGTCTCGGACTCCTGGACTCAAGTGATCCGCCCTCCTCAGCTTCCCAAACTGGGATGACAAGCCTGAGCTACTGCGCCTGGCTCCCTCTAAACTGCTTTTAAGCTAATTTTCTGGATCTTTGCCTACTGTGTTTGAACAGTGATACTGTTTTTCTTGAGAGGTTCTCAGATACTCTCTAGGATGTTTGGTTGGTTCTCAGGGATACCTGCTCCTCAGCTGGGTACCATTGCCATGGGCCTAGCCTTCAAGTTTCAGGCAGCGAACATATGTACCTTTAAGTAATCTGGTAAAGAACCTGTCACACAACATGTGGGTATATGGTTTTTATCAAATTTGCAAAGTTGTCAGTCATTATTTCTTCCTATCTTTTTTCTGTATTCCCCTCTCTCCCCTCCCGCTGCTTGAAGTTGTCCTACAGCTCAGTGGTGCTGTTTAGTTTTTTTGACGATTTTTTTTCCTCTCGGTGTTAGTTATTTCTGACATACGTGTGTGTTATGTAACCCTAGCCCTACTATGAGCACCTGGAAGGTTCTTTGTACCTCTGTACCCAGACCGATCCTTGGAAGGCTAGTTATTGTAGGATGCTCATGTCCAGGCATCTCCTTGAGGCTTTAGCTGGGTAGTTTTGGGAACCAACAAAGGGCATCTGACTTTGCATGTCAAGAATCAAACTGGATATTTGTTAATCTTTGACATGAGATGACACTATCAAGAAAGAATAAAATTGTTTTTAAAAAATAAGCCTTGATGCTTCTGAGGAGACCTGATCCTTATTAAGTCCTGGCTAAGGAAACAGCTACTCAGGATCACTTCCCTTATATCCTGGTGCCCGCTAGCCAGATGATGGGGAGAGGTCATAACAGATAGTCCTCACACAAAGCATGGAAAACCCAGAGTTCATGCAATGTTGAGAGCATATCCACTGGATGAAGTTGTATATTTTATGCACCTGGGGGTAAGAAGAAGCTGAAGATGCCTCTTTCTCATTCAACAAAAAACAATGCCATTATATAATTGATACAGAGGTGCTGCTGCATAGGGTAGTAGGAGCGCTGATTGAGAGGCTGGTTTGTACTAGATCAGTATAAAAAGACATTACGTGCTATATAAACCCTATTGGATAGAGATAATGGGAAACAAAGGGGTAGGTTTTTGGCAACTTGGAACATCCATACCCTGTGCAGGAAACATGCTATCCAAGAGAAAGCCAGCGCATGCTGAAGTACCAGGCCCCTGGGAGGTAAGCACAGCAGTGAGGAGGTGGACAGGGGTTAGAGGGGTGCCAGCACAGCATGGAGTATGGTGCTTACTTCAACATGGCCTTTTGAGTAGAGTCATATTAACAACTGCCAGCTAGGGGCTCCTATGTACCAGCCCCCAACTAGAAGATAGCCCAGAGAAGTATGGCAGGCTTAGGTTTAAGAACTATTGGGATTAGTACAAAGGTAAACTTACAGTTTTATTGAAAGCTTCTGAGCTTTAAGTTAGCAAGTTATAGGGGCACGTGAATACTAATAAGTGGTGGTATGCTTTGTACACTTGGGGGCCTTGATTATGAACTATCTTAAGGTTTACTACTGTCCTGAGTCCCTACCTGAGAACTTCTCTTTCCCCTTAAAATACACATGTTCCTGGTTTAGCCCTTGGATACAGTGCACAGAGAGATATATATTCAAGAAACTTGGATTGGGGTCCTATTGCCCTTTGAGAAAGCATGAACCTTTGGCTATACCCTCTGTACTGAATGAGCTCTTTAAGCCTTCTGAATGTTGGTTCACTTGACAAGACAGATTGAAGTCTCAGGTGTGTTCCTAGGAGGGCAGGAAATAGTCAAGTTGCTGCTAGATCTAGAATGGTTGTCTGAGAGACATGGGTTGTTATAGGAAACTTGGGAACAAGGGAGAAAACCTCTGGGCTATGAAACTTTTACAGAAACTCATTAAACTGATAGTGGCCCTGAGAAAATAACCATATAATTGCCAGTGCTAGGGGAAGATTTCTTGCCCGAAGGTCATGTCTGCCCTCCTCAAAAGCAAACCTTACAGAGTTTCGTTTCTTTTCCCATCAACAGGTAACAGTCCTTTGGACAGCCCCCGGAATTTCTCTCCAAATGCACCTGCTCACTTTTCCTTTGTTCCTGCCCGTAGGTAAGTTGATAGAAAACCTCCTCTGGGACCAGCACCTGTGGCACTTGCATGAGGGTTAGTTGAATGTCAGATTCCTCCTTTAAGTGTCACTATTCTTTCAAGTGTATTACCTGAAGCTCCCATCCATCAAAACTCTGTCTTTGCTTTCCTCTCCCATGTTGTAATCATCGTGTTCTGGTTTTGCTTTGTAGGTGCCCCATGTATTTGTGTTTGAATATTTAAACAGGAGAGTAGATATTAAGTAAAAGTAGATTTATTTGTACAATTCACTTTTTTTTAAGTCCGTGATGTCCTGCGGGTATGTTCCAAAGCATTACACTCTCAATTGAGAACTGTCCTAGAGTGATCAATGAGAAAATAAGCTCTCCTCCAGGAGGACTCAAAGTTACACTCTTTGTCCTCTCTAACTCAGCTAGTTTAAGGTGGCTGGAAGGGCCCTCTGTGCTTCTCTCCTTGACTTTGAACTGGAGTTCGTTTGGGGGATAAAGAGACTACAGGGACTTCACTTTTCCTTCCATGAATTTAGAAAGATTTGGTGCATACAAAGCCATGCTTATGGTCCACCTCCTATGTTTCTCCCCTCTTGAGAGTGATACAAACCTGTCTCTGGCCCAGGGCAGCAATGCTGACAGCTCTGCCTGTGGCTGTAATATCATCAGGCCTTTGGAGAAAGCTGAATGAGATTAATCCATCCAGATCACATACCTAGGCTCTGTACACACGTGGTTTCTTGTCAGAACTTTTCTAAGATTTGTTGCCAGAGTTTGTATTTATTTTATCTTATTTTTTAATTTTTAACATTATTCTTTGTTAGAGTTAGTCTCTAGTATAAGACCTCCAGGAAAATTATGGTTCCAGATTTGTAACCTTTAATGGATGGAGAATGTAATATAGCTGGAGGCCAGGACAGTTTTAATACTTAGACTACTTTTTAAAAAAAGACATATTAGGAAAAGGGGAGGCTCCTGGAAACAGTGTTAACTCACTATTCCAATGATAACCCAAAAGAAATCCATCCTCTTTCCAGGATTATTTTTGGCTGAAAAGAACATGAACAGGTTGGGATAAGTTTGATGACTAATTTGGGTTTCCTCCCTCAACGCACTTACCTTATTCAAAACAAATTTTATCCAGGGTTGTTCCACGGGCTCATCTCTCCTACCCTATGGAACTTCCAATTTGTTAAGCAAGGATCCAGATAAGATCACTTACAGTGTAAGAATATGCTGGATTGGTGTATTTGTTTTTCCAACCCAGGTGGAAAGACTTATCCCAGACTTCTTGCCTGGACTGTATATCAACTGCACTCTCAGAGTAGGTATGAGCTGGGACACCAAGACCTGTGGCCAGATCCCCATAGGTGGCATTGAGTTACTTCTCATTCATTCGATAAATATTTGCTGAGCACCACCACGTAGAGCCAGGCACACTCGGCTGGGTGCTGAGTTATGTAGTGGTAGCAAAATAGACATAGTCCCTACTTCCCTGAAACTCACGATGTAGGAGAGTCTGTGTACTGGTTGTTTCCTTTGTAAGGACTGCTGCTCCCTCAAATCTTCATTTAGCTAACTCATTCTTATGATTCATATCTCATCTTAAACGTCACCTCCTTAGAGAGGCCTTCCCTAAACATTCAATCTAAAGGGGCCTTCTTGTCTTTCTCCATCAAATCATCCAGTTTTATTTTCAAAATAGTACTTTTCAGTTCCTGATATTTTCTTATTTGCATATTTTCTGTCTCAATTCAACCACGATCAAGTCACCTTTAATAGAGATACCTTCATTTGTTGAAAGCTCTGTGTCCTGGCGGGAAGACAAATGAGTAGTGGGAGAGAAAGACAAACAAGTATACGGATATAAATTATGACAAGCACCATAGAGGGAAAGAGCATGATGCTGCGTGAAAGAACAGGAAGAGGGCCGGGCGCAGTGGCTCACGCCTGTAATCCCAGCAATTTGGGAGGCCGAAGCAGGTGGATCACTTGAAGTCAGGAGTTTGAGACCAGCCTGGCCAACATGGTGAAACACCATCTCTACTAAAAATACAAAAATTAACTGGGCATGGTGGTGCAGGTCTGTAATCCCAGCTACTCAGGAGGCTGAGGCAGGAGAATCACTTGAATCCGAGAGGTAGGTTTGCAGTGAGCCGAGGTTGTGCCACTGCACTCCAGCCTGAGCGACAGAGTAAGACTTCATCTCAAAAAAAACAAAACAAAAAAAGAACAGGAAGAGACTAAGGCCAGAGAACCTCCATTGGGTGGCCATGTAAAACCTCTCTGAAGGGTGAGAAGCAGCTGGCACGTTAAGTGTGAGGACCCAGGTGTGTGCAGACCATTCTAGGCAGAGGGAACAGCCTGTTCCATTGATAGCGTGGGTCTGTTTCATTGCCTCGGTTTGGGAGTAGAACCAACTGGGAGCCCTCAGGGCCTGTTTTTTTACCACTGAG
Source organism: Macaca fascicularis (assembly GCF_037993035.2). NCBI lineage: Eukaryota > Metazoa > Chordata > Mammalia > Primates > Cercopithecidae > Macaca > Macaca fascicularis. Next base: position 188,689,728 of record NC_088375.1, on the reverse strand, counting down.
ACACAAACAGGTCTATGCTAAGTGGCATGACATTTGAGTCATGTGCATGGAACATGGATCTCTGGGCTGTCCTCTTATAGAACATAGTAGGAAAAGCTGCTGGTTATTGGTGGGGTGGGGAGAAGTGTTTCAACTCTGCCAAACAGAGTATCAGGAATTGTTTGTTTCTGTGTTACTGGCTGGTGCTTTGGAGGATCACATTGGTTTGCAATATCAAACAAAAGACAGATTGAACACTAAGGATAGACACATTGGTCCTACAATTTCACTTCAAACTATCACACCTTCCTAAACAGAAGGAATGTGCCAAGCTAGACCAAATACCAAGATTCAAAAAGATTACTCTCTCTAGTTCCTTTGGTTCTCACTGTAATGTGTATTTTTTTACTACAGCCATAGCCACAGAGCTGACAGGTAATAGCGGGTATAATGGGGAGAGGGGCTGGGAAACTGCTATGCATGGCCAGACAATATGGTTTGTGATGTTGTGGTTGGTGAAAACTGGTTGTGATGATTCTTCTCTGACTGGGTATGAACATTGGGCCTTTCATATCTTGCAAAGAGGCCCAAAGGGATCTCCCTCTACCTGCTGGAACCAAGGCTCAGAGCTCATGTGCTTGGATGCAGGAATAGCTGAATAGTTCCAAACTTCTGAGCTTAGGGACAAGTCATCCTTATTCCCACAACTTTACACAGTCAGGTGACTGCAGTGACCAGATAGAGGAAATAGAGGCATCATGGGGTGGCATTTCTTCCTGACTCTGGTGGCCCCTGCCGTTCATTATATAGAGAAAGAGCTGCCATGCAACTGGTTTTCATTTTTATCTAAGGGGAGGAAAACTCACATGTGCAAAAGTGTATTTGACAAAGGTTTGGCAAAACCAACCCTGAGTTATACTTGTCTCATCGTTGCTGAGCTGTGTCCTGGAACCAGCTTGCTTTATTGTGTGGTGCTCCCAGGACCCAGCAAAGAGGTCAGAGAGAACATCATGTCTGAGCACCTTCCTGGACATGTCTGAACCTCAGAGACTAGGTTCCAGCAGAGTTATAGCCTATATGTGCTGCTGCCAGGGTGGCATGAAGTTTGAGTCATGTGCATGTGGCATGGAACCTTCGACTCACCCCTTAGAGAATGGAGTAGAAAAGCTGCTAGGTATTGGTGAGGGTGGGGAGGAGTGCTTCGAAGGGAGAAGCCCCAGCAAGATGTATTCCTTTTTGCTTCTTCCTCTCCCTATCCCTGCCATAACCATGAAGCCTTGAACAAACCACCCAAATCTCAGGATCCTAGTGTTTTCTCTGTAAATTGTAATATGAACTTATAAAGATCCTCCATTGCTGATAGTCTAAGGTTCCATGAGTAGCAGCAAAAAAAGTATCTAATTTCAACCAGAGCAGGCTGTACCCTTAAGCCCTACAAAAAAGAATACACCACATCCCACAGTCCAAGCAAAGAATCACACGTTCATGTTATAAAAGTTTCAAACTAGATCCTTGCTTGATCTTTCCCCTCTACAGTAAAGCAAATAACTGTGTGTGTAGGGAGGGTTGTTTGTTTTCATGAGAGCTTTGGGGAGCATCCTTTTGAGAGCAGCAGGAAGCCTCCCCCAAAGCCTCTTATACAGGTAAGGGTATGTCACCTCCCTCCTCTTTCATAAAGTTACTGTCACTCTTCGACAAACATTCCCAAAGATTGGTTTTATGAGTCCTAATGGCCCCTAGGCAGCCTATAACTATTTCCCATTGATTAGCTCAGTTCAGACCCAGATGGTGGCCCACTTCTTCCTGTTGTCAGCCAGTGGCCTGGGGAAGACCAAAGAACCCTTAATATGGAGCCTTCACAAACGGAAATAGCTGCATTTCAGTGGCAGTTCTATCTTGTGATGTTGCCTGTAGCTGGAATCCTCTGTCATTGTTTCTATGAAAGTAAGTTGAGAGTATGAAAATGTTTATTCCAAAACCACAGTGTTGTATGACAGATGTTCTCCTGTTATACAAAGTCATGGACTATTTTATAGTCAGAGATGTCTGTCTTTTCAGGGAAAACAACAATAAGCCCTCTGTAGGAGAGAGAGATAAACGCATGTACTGGATTGAGCTAATGTCTTAAAGAGGAGCCCTACAGTGAATCAACTGCCCCCAAATGCTGATGGACAGACAGGCAGGTTGTGGGTCAGGGTGTAGTCCTGTAGAAACTACCTAATACTTTTTTCTTGCATACAGGACTGATGGGCGGCGCTGGTCTTTGGCCTCTTTGCCCTCTTCAGGATATGGAACTAACACTCCTAGCTCCACTGTCTCAGTAAGTAGCCAAATCTGTGGTCATACTTCCTTCACCCTGAGGAAGTACTTCCCTTTGGGTTATCTAGTGTTACAAAATGGTTGTCAAGTTTTTCTCCAAAGTCAAACTCAAAGAGGTTGCTTAGAGATGATGCTGGGTGCAACAGAGGGCTGGTGTCCCTTCCCAACCATAGCTAGCTCCATAAGTGCCTTCAGAAAGGATGACCAGTGCCCTCTCTGGGAATCAGTTACATCTAGTGGAGGCAGAGGAGAGCTTGAGGATGAACTTTTGCTTTGACAGTGAGACCAGGTATGGGGGCTCCTAAGCACACTTCTCCTACTCCTCCATTCTTATTTCTAGAACTGGAACCAAGAGCAGATAGATCACCTTTCTCATATCCGAAACACTTGGTAGACTCTCCTCTCTTTTTTGCCTTTTTCTTTCAAAAAAGAAGGGAAGAGTGATTGTTATTTGATATCCAAGTTTGATGTGTATGAAGCAAAAAGCTGGACCTGTCTCTAAAACGTTTCTTATGGAGAATGTTTTAGCCTAAAACACAAGAGCTGTACTAATTGCTGCTATGCACAATTGACCCTTAAGTAAGCCCTCATTGAGCAACCTTTTTTTTGAAACAGAGTGCCACTGTTGGCCAGGCTGGAGTACAGTGGCGCAATCACGGCTCACTGCAGCTTCAACCTCCCCAGGCTCAGATGATCCTCCCACCTCAGCCTCCTGAGTAGACTGGGACTGCAGGGGCATGCCCACCCTGTAGCAGGCTAATTTTTTGTAGAGACGGGGTTTCATCATGTTTCCCAAGCTGTTCTCAAATTCCTCGGCTCAAGCCATCCATCTGCCTTGGCTTCCCAAAGTGCTTGGATTACAGGCGTGAACTACCACACCCAGCCGAGCAACTTTTTATTAAAACCACAGTTACAAGCTTGGCCAACTTTTTCTGTAAAGGGCCAAATGTAGAGTAAATGTTTTAGTCTTTGCAAGCCATACAGAAGCAGGCCGTAGACCTGCTGACCCCATCCCCATTGCTTGCAGCATTCTTCAGGTCTTCCCTGCTCATTGTGCCTTTATTCCTGAATCTCGAGCAGGGAAAAGGAGTATATTTCCTCTTCCAACCTAGATATTACTATCACACTAATCCAAAGATGTCACTGGTCTTTGGCAGCTGTTAAGTTTAAGGTCTTTCCCTAATAAACATCCCCTTTTCCAGGCCAGGCGCGGTGGCTCACACTTGTAATCCCAGCACTTTGGTAGGCTGAGGTGGACAGATCACAAGGTCAGGAGATCGAGACCATCCTGGCTAACATGGTGAAACCCCATCTCTACTAAAAATACAAAAAATGAGCTGGGCGTGGTGGCGGGCGCCTGTAGTCCCAGCGTCTTGGGAGGCTGAGGCAGGATAATCGCTTGAACCACCAGGAGGCAGAGATTGCAGTGAGCAGAGATTGCAGTGAGCCGAGATCACGCCACTGCACTCCAGCCTGGGCAACAGAGCAAGACTCCGTCTCAAAAAAAAGAAAAAAAAATCCCCTTTCCCATAACTCTTTACTCAAACAAGTGATTTTTTTAGAACCAAGGTAAGTCTCATCTATGTATAAATATTCCTTTTCTGCAAATTTTAATAGACTTAACTCATTGCTCCAGTTTATTAGGATTCTTTAAAATACCAGTTTTGCCCACTGTAGTTTACACTGCCTTACTAGTTTCATGTTAGCTATAGCTGGTAAGAATACTTTTTACAACTTTATCCAAATCATTTATTAAAATGTGGCCAAGAAATAACCCTATGGAGACATCTCACTAGCTGTTTATAACTTCATGTATTATAGCATTCTGTGAGAGAAAATGTGCACTGTTAGCCAAAAAGAAATGCTGATTTCTCACTTGTTTATTAAGCCTGTGACAACAGAGTTGTCTCAGTGTGGTGCTTTAGCTTTGGTTCTTTTTTTTTTTTTTTGAGGCGGAGTCTCGCTCTGTCGCCCAGGCTGGAGTGCTGTGGCGCGATCTCAGCTCACTGCAAGCTCTGCCTCCTGGGTTCACGCCATTCTTCTGCCTCAGCCTCCCAAGTAGCTGGGACTACAGGTGCCCGCCACCACGCCCAGCTAATTTTTTGTATTTTTAGTAGAGATGGGGTTTCACCGTGTTAGCCAGGATGGTCTTGATCTCCTGACCTCGTGATCCGCCCACCTCGGCCTCCCAAAGTGCCGGGATTACAAGTGTGAGCCACCGCGCCTGGCCTAGCTTTGATTCTTAAATGGATTTAGATATTTAAACCCTGGCTCTGGAAGCAGTAGCTCAGGCCTATAATCTCAGCACTTTGGGAGGTCAGAGCAGGAGTTCCAAAAGACCAGCCTGGACAACACAGCAAGACCCTGTCACTTTATTTAAAAAAAAAAAAAAAAAAATAGCTGGACATGGTGTCATGCACCTGCAGTTTCAGCTGCTTGGGAAGCTGAGGCATGAGGATCACTTGAGCCCAGAAGTTTGAGGCAGCAGTGAGCTATGATCACTCCACTGCACTCCAGCCAGGACAACAGAACAAAATCCTGTCTCTGAAAAAAATACAAACAGGCCGGGCACAGTGGCTCACACCTGTAATCCCAGCACTTTGGGAGGCCAAGGCAGGCAGATCACCTGAGGTCGGCAGTTCCAGACCAGCCTGACCAACGTGGAGAAACCCCGTCTTTATTAAAAATACAAAATTACCCAGGCATGGTGGCACATGCCTGTAATCCCAACTACTCAGGAGGCTGAGGCAGGAGAGTCGCTTGAACCCGGGAGGCGGAGGTTGCAGTAAGCCAAGATCATGCCATTGCACTCCAGCCTGGGCAACAAGAGCGAAACTCCGTCTCAAAAAACAAAAACAAAAACAAAACCCCAGATCAGTGATCAGTTTGGTAAATAGAACTTGGGCTGACAATGTTTAACTTGCCTGTTCTCTTTGTCAGTCTTGTCAGGTAATGGGGGGAGTTCCCCAGTCCTGGGGCTGAATGGGTGCTTCAGCATTAGCTGCATCTGTGGAAGTCCTGTGATAGCCGAGCACCCTCCCTCAGATGGCCTGTTGAGACTGGCAGTGCTGTTGTGAGGAGTCCTCAGTCACTGAGCCATGTTTAGAATTCATGAGTGTTTTCAGGTCAAGCCTAATCTTTGGGTCCAGATGTAAAAGTAATTTTCTTCCCTGCTGGATTTTCTTACCTGCTGGACACCAGGCCATAGCTGGTCTGCAGGCTATAGTTTGCTAACCCCTGGCATAATACAGTGGCCAGCTTGAGTCTAGGCACAGCCTTTACAACCCCAGAAAAGGCACTTCTTCAGATACCAGCCAAAAGGAAACATTGCTGAGCTGCCCCCAGGGTGGCTCTCTCAAGATTGTGGAAGGGAGAACGTAAGAGGATGTTATTCGCAGCTGGGCATACCTAGAACATGTCCCAAGTGAGGAAGCATGATTTATTAACTACTTTTGCAGTTCTAAAATTCCATGAAGGTCTGGGCCCAACTCCCTGCACAACCCTTGAAGGACTCTAGTATATTGGGTTCCTCAGGGCTGAGGGCTCTGAAGCGCTGGAAAAGAACAGGATCAAGCACAGACAAGGCTAAGGGAGTGGAGGAAAGAAGACCTGCTTTGGGTTTATAGTAACTGGGAAGTTCCCTGACCATTTTCAGTCCTTCCCCATTAGTGGACTGCTCTGGGACATGTCTTTAATGCCACTTCTTAATGTTTTCCCTTCTAGTCATCATGCTCCTCACAGGAAAAGCTGCATCAGTTGCCTTTCCAGCCTACAGCTGATGAGCTGCACTTTTTAACGAAGCATTTCAGCACAGAGAGCGTACCAGATGAGGAGGGACGGCAGTCCCCAGCCATGCGGCCCCGCTCCCGGAGCCTCAGGTGAGAGTGCTGTCTGCCCACTGTCCCAGTGCATGTGGATTTCAGCTCGTTTGCGTAGCACAGGGGTGGGCACACTTGTGCTATAAAGGGCCAAGACAGTAAATAGTTTTAGGCTTTATAGGTCATATATCTCGGTCACATTCCTCAACTCTGCTGTTGTAGTGAGTATCCACAAATAATATATAAACTTTATTTACCAAAAAAAAAAAAAAAAAAAGTATTAGGCCATAGGTGGTCTGCAGGCTGTAGTTTGCTACCCCTGGCATAATACATTGGCCAGCTTCAGTGAGTCACGTTCAGTAAAGCCCAAGCTCTTTTTGGCTTCAGGTACAGCTCAACCCATCACCCCAGGAGGTATTTAGCAATACTGTCAACTGATCCCTCTTTTGTTCTGTTTAAGGGTAGTTAGCAGCAGAAATATACTTTAGATTACATCCGGTAAAAGGAGAACAATAGTATCATCAATTCTGATGGTTATCTGGCTCCAGAACCCATTGGCCCTGGGTGTATGATCTAGGCCAGCTGAAAAAGTTGCTGCTGAAGACAGGTTGCTGGCGTGGGGAAGAAGCCCATTTCAAAAGCAGAATTAAATGCCATTTGAATCTGTCTTTATTCTGTGAATCACCTGGGCACATGTTCATCAAACCAAACAAACCTTAACAGCTGCTGATTAATTTTTGATTCTCCTTGGCGTTAGCTAGTAAATCAGTGCCAGAATGTTAGGTTAAGGAAGATGATGGAGATTCAAATGAACATGACTTTAATGACTGAGCTCAGTATTGCAGGGTCCCTGAGAAGTAATTGATTGGCTAATATGTGCAGGGCAGGATCCCAGAGGAGCAGCAGTTCCTCCCAGAAAGAATCCCCTCAGGTAATGCTGGCACTGCACCGGGAGTGACAGGAAAGCTGGGCCAGACCATGATGACTGGTTCAGGTTCAGAGACTGATGAAGATAGTATCTGGGGCTTAAGTGTGAAGGATCAAGCATACAAACGAGCAGGTGTGAATCTCCAGTGCCTTTCTCTGTCTCACAGAGGAACATCTGAGTCTTGGTGGTCTCAATAACCCATGCACAGAGAAGGGTACCTTTTAGGCCAGTTGAGATTGAGAGGCCTACAGTGATGCTCAGAGAAATCCCTGGTATATTACTCTTAAATCCTTGGTAATGTGCAGCAGTACAGCAGGCACAACATGGCACATTCCAGGGAAGAAAGACAGAGTGGGACAGTTGTGGATCTAGCACATCTGGGATCATGTGTCAGGGGCAGTAAACTGGGCAAGACCCACATATCCGTTCAACTATGTGGCTCCAACTTTGAAATTTTTTAAGGAGATATAACCACACATGAGCCAGAGGGGGAGATTTAGATTATCAGGGAAGATAATAAATTAAAGCAGAAAACATACTGGCTCCCTTCAGTAAATGACCCAGATGTATAACTCACAACAGTCTGGACTGGCCTCATTCATCCCTAAGTTAGGTCCACTGGCTGCAGCTAGTTTGGAAAAAAATGTAGGTGTGCACCGTCTTCCTTTGGTTGCTTTGGTAGTTTTTAAATTTGCTTTGTTCCCAAGAATATGCTGGGGCACACCCAACCCTATTGGCCAAAACTAAGAGGACACAGAATCCTACTCTGGGGAAGGTTATCCTGGGAAAGCCACCAGTGAGCTTAGGAGTAGGTCCCTTTTAGGTCTTTCTAGCCTGGAAGAGGTCTTTGTGAAAACCAAGCCTAGCTCCATATAGTACCATTTTGAACTGAACAAGGTACACTGAAAACTCCAGGAATAAGAAAGGCTCTAGAACTCAGTACCCATTAAGGTGGAAATGTGTAGGCTGCTGAAGATGATGGGAGGGGCAGGGTCTCTGGGGATGGCCATCTTTTTCCTTGATAGTTCCATAGCCCTAAAGTAACACAATCATTTCTTTTCTTTTTTTAGTCCTGGACGATCCCCAGTCTCCTTTGACAGTGAAATAATAATGATGAATCATGTGTACAAAGAAAGATTCCCAAAGGTAAGGATCCATTTTAAAGGAGAGTAGCAGTGCCCCCCAGGGTGGCTGCCTACAGCCAGCCCCATTGGGAAGACTCTGGAGTGAGGGAATGAAGTGCTACCTCCAGAGATAACCAAGAAGGACAGAAAGTCAGCCAGGAGGCTGTGGACACAGCAACAAGGGCTTCCAGACTGCTTGAGAAGGAGACAGCAGGAAACTATGAGTTTGGAAACTGTATTTGCAGAGCCTTTGTTTCTTCACTACCCAGAAGTAGAGTTATCCAGAGGGGAATGTCAGAAAGGTATCCCACCATATATTAAAGAGGAAAGAAAGAACTGGAGGCTTTACTTCTCACTGTGCATATGAGGATCCATGAGTCAGGGTTCATTCATTACAGGATTTGCCCTCTGGTGGCATCGTCATTTGATAGAGATTTCTTAAGCAGCACCTCATTACCAAGTGTCAGAGAGTACACAGACAGCAGTAGGCTGCACTGGCAAGAAGGCCAGAGAGAGCAGTAGGAGTGGGAGACAGATCTCAGAGTTGCTTCCTACCATTTGAATTTTCATTTTCAAGCAGGAAAATCCTTAGGGAGGAAAGTAGGTTGGTATCCTGAGATAGCTGAGAAGTAGCAGTCATAACTCTGCTGCTTGGCTGTGAACCTCCTTGTATATGGAACTAGGATCTTGTTTCCCATTTGCATGTTTCTTTTTCTGTTAAGAGATGGAGTCTTGCTCTGTCGCCCAGGCTGGAGTGCAGTGGCACCATCTTGGCTCACTGTAACCTCCGCCTCCGGGGTTCAAACAATTCTCCTGCCTCGGCCTCCTGAGACGCTGGGACTACAGGCATGCACCACCATGCCTGGCTAATTTTTGTATTTTTAGTAGAGACAGGTTTTGCCATGTTGGCTAGACTGGTCTCGAACTCCTGACGTCAGGTGATCCACCTGCCTTAGCCTCCCAAAGTGCTGGGATTACAGGCATGAGCCACTGCACCCGGCCCCATTTGCATGTCTTTTTCAACACCACATGCCTGTACACTCTGACCTGGCCTTCTGAAGATAGGCCCTGTTCCTGACTGAGAAGGGATACTGGACTGTAGAACCTGTGCCGCATGGTCTGTGCTTTCCAGCTTTGGAGTGGCACTAGACAATAAACGTGAGGAAGGAGGCAGAACAAATAGCTAGGAATTCATTTTGATGTACTTGGTGTTTATGAAGTTTGGGAGTATATAATGTTGAGAAATGTATCTCATGCTTGCCCTCCTCCTCCTTGTATATTAGGTGTTTTTGTAGTATTGGATGTTTGTGTTTATAGGCATGTTTCCAGTTCCTTCCTATAGGATGAACTATTGTTGGAGAAAATGTGTTAAGATTCCTTCACTTCCTTCTTTCTCCTCTACTCCCACTCTTTCACCTCTTGCTCTTTCATTCTCCACGTAGACACAGCACATATATATGTATGTAAGTATACATTCACCTAAACACACGCTGGAAATCAGAAATCACCACCTGGTAGCAAAGAAGTAAGGCAGAGTCTTAGATAGGCAGCTGAGAACTCGTTCACAGATGTGTATTTGTCGTTTTGACATGACCGCGTAGTTAGGTCCCTAGAGGTTTGGAGTCAGACCTCCATTCTCCTTTGCTGGGGATCCAGGCCAGGGTTATGTTCCTATCCACAGTCCCCCCATTCCAACTCGCCATCTGTGACCAGACAGGTTCACTAAGCAGCTCTCCAAGCACCTGCCTAACTCCCTTGGGTCCTAAGGTTAAGTAAGAAGATCCTGAGATAAATGAAACTCTCTCTGACTTAAAGAACTTCCTAGTTTAGAAACCAGCAGTGCCCATATACAAAGTTTACACAGTTGGGAGGTCCAGTGGAAGAACAGAGGAATGGAAACCCGTTTGCCTGGGGAAATGAAAGACTTCCCAGAGGAGACACGATACTTGAACTGAGATGAGAAGAATTAGTTTGCCAGGCAGGCTTGGCAGGGTGAAAAAGCCATACACAGGGAACAGCATAAACAGACAGGCATGAAATAGCATAGTAAAGGAGGAAGGTAGCAAACACTTGTGTGTCCTTACAGCAAAAGAGCTTGCCCTGGAGGGAGCTGGGGGAGATGGGCAAGGCCAGGTGAAAGAGGGCCTTGAATATAAAGCTAAGGCATCTTGACTTGACTTTACTTGAAGGTGATCTATTAATGTCTTCAGTTATCAGGTTTCCCAAATGCAGTGTAAGGAAACCAGGATCACAGGGAGCCCATTATTTTGCTATTTCCAGGTCCTTCAGGCTTAGCTCCAACTGAGCTGGGACTAGAAGGGAAGTGTGTGTTTCTTGCTTTTCTTCCCAGGCCACCGCACAAATGGAAGAACGACTAGCAGAGTTTATTTCCTCCAATACCCCAGACAGCGTGCTGCCCTTGGCGGATGGAGCCCTGAGCTTTATTCATCATCAGGTGATTGAGATGGCCCGAGACTGCCTGGATAAATCTCGGAGTGGCCTCATTACATCACAATACTTCTATGAACTTCAAGAGAATTTGGAGAAACTTGTACAAGATGTGAGTGTCCTTGTGCTGGGGTTCTGAAAAAACCTCTACCTGGTATTGGATTCATAATCCCAAGCTAGGATCAGGGCGTTAGTGGTATTCTCAGTCTTCACAGACTGCTTCTTACCCACCCTCAAAGGCAGAGCTGAGGGGCTTAGATTCCTCCTCAGTCCCCTGCAATAGTGAGAGAAGCCTGCTTGGTATCAAAGGAACTCACTTGTGTTCCTTTTCTAAACCCAAAGTTGTATCACTCTGCGCGAAGCTCCACCATGGGTAGTACTCATAAGTATTTGACTAGGAGGTTTGCTACCTAAAGCCAAAAAGTGGCTCCAGTTGCTGTGATGGGCTTTCTTCTACTGGAAATACTGGTTTAAGCAGAGCCTTCAGACTGTTTATCCTCAGCCAAGGGAAAACAAGTATGAGGCTTGCATGATGGGTTTAGCCATTTACATGGAGAGTTCTCTAGTTAGGACTTACATGTTTTGAGACCTGATCCTCCCTGGTGTGAAAAAATCTCTGGGAGGCTAAAGGTAAAGTAAGCTAGAGATGGCCAAGACCAAAGCACATGAGAGTTCTTAAGCACTGCTTCCTGCACTAGCGCTTCCTTTGCTATCAGCCTCTTGATTAAGGTGGCCAGATGCCATCTCACTCAGACCATAGTGGCTCCATGTTACCCATTAATACGGTTTAGGGGAGAGAGGATGTGCCTGTCTCCCCAGAGCTCATCATGTCACTAGAGAATTGCCCAGTCCAGAACCCCTTATTGCCTCCAGACCAAGACCTCTCTCTGGAGTAGTACCGACTGAGCTGAGGGCCCCGGGCTGATGACCAAAAGGACATCAGTGTGTTCGTCTAGAAATAAGAAGGAGCGGGGAGTTTAAACACATTTTCAGGGAACAGTTCAATCTAGAGAAATGATTATTGTCAAGTAGTGGAAAGTTTCTCATATATAAAAAAGAGCAGATTGTTCTCAGTACCCCTGAAAGACATAATTAGTCCAGTGGGCAGGAGTTACAGGAAGAAAGATTTTGATTTAATAGGTGAAAAAGTACTTCCTTCTACAAAAATATCTTTTTCTGATTTCAAAAGAAATATTTAAAATCAAACATTGTAGAAGTATAACTTTAGAAAGCCAGAGTCCCGTGAAAATCGCTGGTAGATGTTTGTTTCTGTTCAGGAAAAGCTTTCTGACAGTTTTCCAGCAATGGAAAGGGGCACCCCAGAGACATTTAGGAATCAGGGATTACTGCATTCGGTAAAGGATTAATGTAGAGTAACTTCCAAGTTTCCTGGTACGTTTAAGATTTATCTTCTAAAATGCTGAAGTCAGAGCCTTGTTCAAAACCTTTAGGCATTTTCCCAGACTGACTGCTTGTGCGGTTAGGTTGTTTGATACAATAAGAAGAGCACTGAATTTGGAACCAGTTTGTTCATCTGTTCCCTAATTTGCGAGGCCTTTGGAATGCAGAAAAGAATTCAGTGCAGGCTCTATCTTAGGGAATTTGCCATCAATGGGGTTACAGACCCATCAACATGTACTTAATAAAAGTAACAGCTATTACTACACTGAATACTTTATATGAATTCTCTCACTCCCACTGACTACAGTACAATATGATTGATGAGCACTAGAGATAAGTAGGCTCTGAGCACAGAGAAGGATATGCTGACTCTTTGTGGAAAGTTCAGGGAAGGCTAAATCTTAAACAGATAGGAGTTCACTGAAGCTAGGAAAAAGCATAAACAACCTCTTACTTGGGCGCAGTGGCTCATGCCTGTAATCCCAGCTCTTTGGGAGGCCAGGGTGGGAGGATCACTTGAGCCCACGAGCTTGAGATCAGCCTGGGCAACAAAGTGAGACCCCATCTCTACACTAGCCAGCCATGGTGGCATGCACCTGTAATCCAAGCTACTCAGGAGGCTGAGGTGGGAGGATTGCCTGAACCCTGGAGGTCGAGGCTGCAGTGAGCTGTAATTGTGCCACTGTACTCCAACCCGAATGACAGGGTGAGACCCTGTCTCTTAATAAATAAATAAGTAACCTCTCAAAGGTGTAAAGAAACTTGGTACATTCCAGAAATTGCAGATGAAGTAGTTTGCATAACTACAGTAAAAGACACTCATAGTGGAGCCGGGCATGGTGGCCCATGCTGTAATCCCAGCACTTTGGTAGGCCGAGGCAGGCGGATCACCTGAAGTCGGGAGTTCAAGACCAGCCTGACCAACATGGAGAAAACCCCGGCTCTACAAAAAATACAAAATTAGCTGAGCATGGTGGCGTATGCCTGTAATCCCAGCTACTAGGGAGGCTGAGGCAGGAGAATTGCTTGAACCCGGAGGTGGAGGTTGTGGTGAACCAAGATAACACCATTGCACTCTGGCCTGGGCAACAAGAGCGAAACTCCGTCTCAAAAAAAAGAAAAGAAAAGAAAAAGAAAGACACCCACAGGGGAAAAGCTGGCAGATGATTTTTTTTTTTTTTTTTTTTTTTGAGATTGAGTCTTACTCTGTCACCCAGCCTGTAGTGCAGTGGCGTGATCTTGGCTCATTGCAACCTCCACCTGCCAGGTTCAGGCAATTCTCCTGCCTCAGCCTCCCTAGCAGATGAGATTACAGGTGCCTGCCACCACGCCCAGCTAACTTTTGTATTTTTAGTAGAGACAGGGTTTCACCACATTGGCCAGGCTGGTCTCAAACTCCTGATCTCAAGTGATCCCCCTGCCTTGGCCTCTCAAAGTGCGGGGATTACAGGTGTGAGCCACTGCACCTGACCTGCTGGCAGATGAATTTGAAGAGTTGGACTGGGGGCCAGATGCTGAAGGGCCTTGTGAGGAGCTTAGATTGTATCATGAAGGCAGTGGGTATCATCCAGTGTGACAAACTGAAAAATGACCTGGTCAGATTTTAGAATAATAAAAATCAGTAACATTTATGGAGCATTTAATACATGCTAGACACTACATTACTTCGTTTAATTTATCTGATGAAATCTTCACAACCCTGTAAGGAAGGTACTTATTATTATTTCCTAAATTTACAGATGAGGAAACTAAGTTAGCTCAAGATAACCTATATTTTTAAGTAGCAAAACCAGGACCCAGTCCCAGGTTTGGCTTATTCCAGAGCCTAAGAGCATACATTTTCAAACAGTCAACAAACACTGACTGACATCTGCTGTCTAGGAGGCACTCTGCTAGGCTTAGCATTTGAGGAAAGAAAAAGGGCCAGGCACGGTGGCTCACGCCTGTAATCCCAGCACTTTGGGAGACTGAGGCAGGCAGATCACCTGAGGTCGGGAGTTCCAGACCAGCCTGACCAACATGGAGAAACCCCATCTCTACTAAAAATACAAAATTAGCTGGGCATGGTGACACATGCCTGTAATCCCAGCTACTCGGGAGGCTGAAGCAGGAGAATCGCTTGAACCTGGGAGGCGGAGGTTGCGGTGAGCCAAGATCGAGCCATTGCACTCCAGCCTGGGCAATGAAAACGAAACTCTGTCTCAAAAAAAAAAAAAGAAAAAGAAAAAGACACAGAGCCTCTTTACTCACTAGGCCCAGCAGTGTAGCTGTAGAGACAGACAGCTCTTTATGAAACAGCATGACAGTACCATGTGGTATGCACGAACAGCCAGGAGAACATGTTAAAGACAGCAATTACTTCTTTTTCTTCACATGTGTATGTATATGTGTGTTGGGAACAGGAGACAGGTTTTAAAAGAATAAATGGGATTTCACCAACCACTTATCCTTTCTCTTCATTTCATAACCAATACTTTAAAAAAAGAAAAGTCCTCATTTACTGTTTTTCTTTCCTTGTATCCTATTTACTACTCAATCTTCTGCCTTCCGGTTTCCCTTCCCACCTTACCAAAACTGTTCAGGCAAAATTCACCAAGGAACTCACTGGCCAATTGCCAAATCCTGTGTCTGCTTTCAGTTCCCATCTTCTGCCACCTCCCTGTGGAGCACAGCGGATACTTCCTGAACCCCCTTCCCCAGTTGTCAATTCACCGTTCTCACCAGTCTTGCTGCCTCTTCACAAGTTCCTTTGCTGCCCACCCCTTCATACTGGTGTGTCACAGGGCACCATCCTGCATGCCTGTTTTCCCCTTTCCCCTTCCTCCACTCTCTCTCTGATGTCTTACCACCTGCTCCCATGTCTTCAGTTGTCATCGCTACGCTGAGGACTTCCACATGTGGCTGCCACTCTTACTGTTCTCCTGAGCTTCAGATCAGTGCACCCAGCTGCCTGGTGGACTCCTCCACTTTGACTTCCCCATATTGGTTCTTATTCTTTGGTTACACGTAATAGAAATCTGACTCAGAATAGTTTAAACAGTAAAGGGAAACATTATAAGAGTAAAAGGGGTAGGTCTTAGAGAATTGAAGCGAGGGATATAACCAGACCTTAAAAAGGAACCAGAACTAGAAACCAGAAGCTCCAGGAAGCTCAGGAAGTCTTCATTCTTTCTTTTCCTGTATGCATCTTTTCTCTGTCTCCATGGTAGGTACGGCCATCCCTTGTCACAGTTCTTAAACAGTTTCTGCCACACTGATGTTAACAATTATCTTTCTATCCTTTTTTAAATTCCTAGGAAAGTGATCCTCCCTGGTCAGCTATTAGAGGTGGGAGGGAAGGCGCAGACACACAGTACAAATGTGGCTCCTAGAAACCAGAGCAGTTCTCAGGGAAAAAGAGAAAGGCCCCTGGACCAAGCAGATACCCAAGAGACTCTCTCGTATAGGTGCCTGAAACTCTACACGCCCAGAACTGAGCTTATCTTTTCTGCCTAGCTGTTCTTTCTCTAAAACCAAAGGCAGTACATTCTTTACCTATCACCTAAATGGCTTCTTATAGTTACTATTTCACGTATTCATTGAAATTTTCCTAAAATTGAAGTTGGAGTTGCCTTCTGTTTGTGCTGCTTTCACCCTTATCTGCTTTGGTAGTAGCTCACACCTGTCCCTTTGTCTGCATTCTTCTGCCTTGACCCATGCCTTTTTCTTTTATTTATTTATTTATTTATTTATTTATTTATTTATTTATTTTTGAGACGGAATCTTGCTCTGTCGCCCAGACTGGAGTGCAGGGGCGCCATCTCGGCTCACTGCAAGCTCCGCCCCCCAGGTTCATGCCATTCTCCTGCCTCAGCCTCCCAAGTAGCTGAGACTACAGGCGCCCGCCACCACGCCCGTCTAATTTTTTTGTATTTTTAGTAGAGACGGGGTTTCACTGCGTTCGCCAGATGGTCTCGATCTCCTGCCCTCGTGATCCGCCTGCCTCGGCCTCCCAAAGTGCTGGGATTACAGGCGTGAGCCACTGCACCCAGCCGACCTATGCCTTTTTCATCTGAATTATTAGAGTTGCCTGCTAATGGGTTTTCCTGCATTTAGGCTTGCCCTCTTTAGTGTACCCTCTACACTGCAGCCAGAGTGATCCTTCTGAAGTACCTTTCTGGTCATATCACCCTCAGCTTTGAGGTCTTTCTACTCCTTACAGTCTAGAGTGGAAAGTGAACATCAGTGAAGGCGCCATTGAGAGTTGCCCTTTGAGCTGGGGTCTGCAGGGTAAGTGAGGCTTGTTGGATGGAGGAGCAGGTACAGCTGTATGTCTGTGTGGCATTTCTCGGTGTCATGTAGTGTTCTAAAGCTCAAATGGTTCCCTGTGAGCAACTCGCTCCCTCTCACAGCCAGCCAGCCTTCTCGGAGTTCCTTGCTTGGCGGAGCTCTCTGTGCTACTGAATTGTTTTTCCCTGGATTCAGCTCTGCCCAGTCTGGTCCTGCTTAGCCCAGCCACACTGGGCCAATAGATTGTTTAAGCAGCCCTTCTTTTCTCTATAGGCTCATGAGCGCTCAGAGAGCTCGGAAGTGGCTTTTGTAATGCAGCTGGTGAAAAAGCTGATGATTGTCATTGCCCGCCCAGCACGTCTCCTGGAATGCCTGGTGAGTGGACTCTAGGAAAGTCGGGTGGGCAGATTTGGAGGAGGGCTATGGAGGAAGTATCCTGATGACAGCAAAACTGTGGTGGTAACCACTGCCATCTCTGTCGCTTAGGTCCTTATTTAAATATGATTTGCCACCAGTGGGAGACTAAACAGATTTTTGTGAGGACAAGTGTATGGTCCTGAGGGGATGTGGCAGGGAGAAGTATTAGTCTAGCCTACCCTCACATGATCAGGGCTCACCTCAGTGGGGGCCTTGGGGTTGAGGAGCATCAGGAGCATAGCCCAGTTTAGTTTGCACAAGTTGAGTCCTTCATTTAATTTTCAGCAAACTTGACTGAGTACCTACTTCGTGCTAGACACTGGAGATACAGACATGAATAAAGCACAGTCTCTGATCTTGGGATGTTTCCTCTACAGTGGAGTTGGGAAGCATGAGGCATGAGGACATGTAAATAGTAATTACAGTACTGCAAGAAGTGTTGCAGTTGAGGTCAGTACGCAATGCAATGGGAACCTGGAAAAGGAAGTGCTTTAGTCTTCCTGGAAGGAACATTCAGTGAATGCTCCCTGGGGGACATGAGGCTTATTCAGCAAACTGAAGGATGAGTCTGTTTCCCAGATAGGGAGCATGGGAAGGGGCATTCAGTGCAGCACAGGGTGGGTTTGAAGAAGTGCTGAGAGGTAAGCCTGGAAGGTAGGACTGTGACAGGGTCACGGAGGGTGTCGGGTTCTCGGCTCTGGAGTTTTGCATTACCCATACAGCCACTTGGAGGCACCAGGAAGTTTAGGTAAGAATGTGACATGGCCACATTTACTTTTTTCTTAAACAGTATTATTAAGGTATAATTTTCATACAATAAAATATATCCCTTTGATGGTACAGTTCATTGAGATTTAACAAATATACACTTGTAGAATCATGGCCACAGCTGACATAGAGAATATTTCTATCAGATAAGTTCCCTTGTGCCCCTTTGGAGTCAGTCCCCTCTTCCTCCTGCTCCCAGACAATAACTTACCTGCTTTGTTTCACTAGGGATGGGTTTGCCTTTTGTACAGTTTCCTAGAAATGAAACCATGTTTCTGTGTGGTTTCTGTAGTATGTTCTGACTTCTTTTCACTCAGCATGTTTGTAGAAATTCATGCATGTTGTTGCATGTATCAGTAATTGGTTCCTATTTATTTCTATGTAAATATTATATCAGATTTAGTCCTAAGAAAGATTACTTTGGCTGCAACATGGATAGTGAATTGGAAGAGAGGGCAGGATGAGCCAGGGACATCAGGGCAGAGGTACTCAAAGCAATTCATGTGAGATGGGGTGGCCAGAACTCAGACAATGAATGGTAGGATAATAGAGAGAAAGAGGTGGATTAGAGGGGTATTTATGAGAGAGACATTCTGACCAAATAGGAGCTAAGGAAGAATAAGAAGTTAAAAGGGCTTCCAGGTCTGGCTTAGGTTATATCCAGATAAGTACAGTTCTCCAAAACAGTGAGACCACAGGGAATGAGAACAAAGTTCAGAGCAGAGGCTAGTGCTGTGATAGAGCAGAAAGCCTCTCCCTCAAGAACACGAAGTCCTTGGCTAAGCAGGGGCTTGGAGTCAGACCTGGGCTGAATGCTGGTTTTCTGTTCCTTCCTACCTCCGTGATTATGGACAAATCAGTGCATCCCTGCGAGCCTTGATTTCCTCAGTGAGGTCAAAGAGTTGCTAGAAGGTTTAACCCAGTGTGTGGCACTTAGTAGGCACTCAGTTATTATGTGCAGACAAGGACTGTGCTTTTCAATGGATCTCCAGCCTCTAGCGCACAGGAGGTGCCCAGTAAATATTTGAAGGTATGCATGCACCAGTAGGGCTGTGCCAAAGCTCTTATGAGTCATAATTGAGTGTGTGCCAGGACTGCTGTGGACTGGGCATCTGAATACACCAGACAGTGCCAACTGGCTGATGTAAGGCATGGGACCAGATCAGTAGGCTGAGCTCTCTTTAGAGTAAAACCTCTAGTTCTTATTGCCAGGAAGATACCATATGCTGAGTATGTCCAATCTGGAGGTGACCTGTAAGACATCTTCATCCCCATTCCTGTGATCCCTGAATCGTGTTATTTCTGAATATTGAGGGGTGGGAATGTCCTGTCACAGAGAAAGTCTTGTTCATCTCAGTCTACTATATGCTCTAAAACCAAAGAGGCCAGCAGCTTTTGCTTCTATCTGTCACCACTGACTGCCTCTCTCCCTTGGTACAGGAGTTTGACCCTGAAGAGTTCTACCACCTATTAGAAGCAGCTGAGGGCCACGCCAAAGAGGGACAAGGGATTAAATGTGACATTCCCCGCTACATCGTTAGCCAGCTGGGCCTCACACGGGATCCCCTAGAGGGTGAGCATACTGCCTGGTGGCTGCAGAGAGGCCCCACCGCTGCTGGCAAGCTTTAACAGCAGGGAAGCTGCTTGGAGAAGAGACTTAGCTTGGACGTGGACACAGCATGGCCCCAGGGGCTTCAGGAATTTAGGATATACACTGTGATCTCTGTGACAAAACAGTCTTTCCTTTGGAACTGCTGTTCACATCTGCCTGGTAGATCCCAGCCTGGATTGCATCGGCCCGGCTGAGTTGCATTTAGAACCTCAGTTCCAAAGAGCCACAATCACATTTGCAAAAATGGTCACCTCCTCTGCACCTTGCCTCTCCTCTTGGCCACCTTACAGGTCTTCCTGTGTCTTTAGGGTGGTCCAGCACAGGGCTTCAGAGGATACCGCCATTCTTCTGGGCTTCTGCTGAGCCCCTGCAGCAACCATGGGCCTCCAAGTCCCTGGTCTGTAGGTATCCTGCTCCTGCCCTCTGTGCTTCCCAGCCCTATCCAGTGACGCAGTCTTGGCCAGCAGGATGGGAACTAGTAACCCAGTTTCAGGTCCTGTTTTCCAGGAAATTTCCCAAGTTTATAGAATTTGCCAGGCCCTGTGAATGGCAATGGACTTCTGGAAATGGGAGTAGCAGTAGGATTTGGCTTGTTTCCTGGTCCAAAAGCTGGGACTACATTGGGTATAGTGCCATGGGACTGAATTCACGTCCTAGGCTGATGCAAAAAGCATTAATGCCTACCCTACATGCACCTGTTGTGTGATCTGAGGATACTGCTGAGATACCTGACATTGCCACGCACTCTTCTCTTGTGTCTTTGTTTTGTTTCCAGAAATGGCCCAGTTGAGCAGCTGTGACAGTCCTGACACTCCAGAGACAGATGATTCTATTGAGGTAAAAACCCTGAGCTCCTGCCCCATTCCTGGAGCCTGGGCCCTACGAAGCAAAGAGCTGTGAGTTCTCTTTAAGAGAATATCTGAGGAAGGGATGGGGGAATTGGTGACAGCAAACACTGAGAAGTCATTCTACTCCCAGAAGAATGGGCAGGGGACTGCGCTAGAGCTAAGAGCTGAGAACGCTAGAGCCACAGCTTCTGCAAGGATATGGGCTCTGAGAAGCATGCCTGTCTCCTGCCTTTCCCCTTGTCTTCCAGGGCCGTGGGGCATCTCTGCCATCTAAAAAGACACCCTCTGAAGAGGACTTCGAGACCATTAAGCTCATCAGCAATGGCGCCTATGGGTAAAGGCAGGGGTCAGGGTGTGGCCAGGACTGAAGCCAGGTCAGCCTTTGATCTCTTCCATGTGAGAGTGTATGCTGCCCAGTCCTCTGGGCAGATGCCTCAGGGTGGACCTTCTCACTCCCAGAAGCCTCCTGGGTGGGCAGGAGTTCAGATTTCTCTGACATCGATCATTGTTCCTTTCCTAGACAAGATTCCCACACCTCTTGTTACCACGCATCCTCCTCTCCCTGAGCTCTGGGGAAGCATTGAGCCGTGTCATCAGGACATGGTCTGTCAGGAAGTTTAAGAGTTCTGTGGGCTAGGGGGTCCCAGATCCTTCTCATTGGTATGCATGCCCTGCCCCCTTGTTCTGTGCATTAATTAAGGTGTGAGAGAAGGCAGTTTGGGTGGCAGAGAGCACAGCTCTGGTGCTGAGGGTCCATGGGGGATGGGCCGGACTGTGTTTCCCAGGGCTGTATTCCTGGTGCGGCACAAGTCCACCCGGCAGCGCTTTGCCATGAAGAAGATCAACAAGCAGAACCTGATCCTACGGAACCAGATCCAGCAGGCCTTCGTGGAGCGTGACATACTGACTTTCGCTGAGAACCCCTTTGTGGTCAGCATGTTCTGCTCCTTTGAGACCAAGCGCCACTTGTGCATGGTGATGGAGTATGTTGAAGGTACTGAGGCAAAGGTGGCCTGGCATGGAGGCCAAGGCACAATCTGAGCCTTAAACAGGGACCAGCAGCTTTTTTACAGAGGTGAAGTTTCAGGGCCCAGCTTTCCAGTCCACCTTTGGCATTGGTTTCTGCCTCAGGATCACAGAGACCATTTGGCCACGGTGGGCACAAAGCTGCCTGCCTCTGCCATGAGAGGCACTCTGGGATAGGAAGTAGCAGGCCAGCAGCTGTAGAATCCTGCACCCCAAAGCCTGCACTCTCTCTACTGCTGGTATCAGACAGCAACAGAGGAGGCAGCAGAGCTGCAAAAGCCCAAGATTGGGTGTTCAGAGGATTGCATCTGGACCCTCAGAAGAAAGGAAAGCCATTAATTACCCTGATTGGCTTGCAAAGGGGACATCCCTTAAAACCATGCAAAATGCTCTGTGAGTAGAACAGAAGAGCAACACGGGGCATAGTTCTCGAGAGAGGCAGCAGCTTTGCCAGTGGCCTTCCCTCTCACATTCTCACTATGTGTACAGCCTCCGAAGATATTGTGCCTAGTCTTGAAGCTGAAGCTGAAAAAAAATGTCCTTTAGTGTTTACTGGGTACATGCTGGGAGTTCACAGTGTTACTCTACCCAGAAACTAAAAGCCAGTAAGAAGGAAGTAACATGAACAAATGTTAATGTCTCAGCCAGATGTGTTTACACTATGCAGTATTCCTGTCCTAAAATATTAGGCTGGTACAAAAGTAATTGGCATTTTTGCCATTACTTTTAATAAAAACCTGGGTTCCTTCCCTCTCTGGCCTGAAAAATGTCCATGACAGCTATCAGCAGATTCACTTTACTTTGCGCCCCGCTCCATACCCTGTGTATTAGTCCCTTTTCATGCTGCTAATAAAGGCATACCAGAGACTGTACAATTTACAAAAGAAAGAGGTTTAATGGACTTGTAGTTCCATGTGGTTGAGGAGGCCTCACAATCATGGCAGAAGGTGAAAGGCATGTCTCACATGGCGGCAGACAAGAGAGAGCTTGTGCAGGGAAACTCCCCTTTATAAAACCATCAGCTCAGCCAGGCATGGTGGCTCATACCTGTAATCCCAGCACTTTGGGAGGCTGAGCCAGGCAGATCACCTGAGGTCAGGAATTCAAGACCAACCTGACCAACATGGCGAAACCCTATCTCTACAAAAAAATGCAAAAATATTAGCTGGGCGTGGTGGCACACGCCTGTGATCCCAGCTACTCGGGAGGCTGAGGCAGGAGAATCGCTTGAACCTGGGAGGCGGAGGTTGCGGTGAGCTGAGATCACACCACTGCACTCTACCCTGGGCGACAGAGCAAGACTCTGCCTCAAAAAAATAAATAAATAAAAATAACCATCAGATCTCATGAGACTTATTCACTATCACGAGAATAGCATGGGAAAGACCCACTCCCATGATTCAGTTATCTCCCTCCAGGTCCCTTCCCACAACACATGGGAATTATGGGAGCTACAATTCAAGATGAGCTGTGGGTGGGGACACAGCCAAACCATATCACCGTGTCTCCCACCCATGCCAGCAGCAAAGGGGCTAGAATCAGAGTCTCCAGCACCAGGATATTCCATGAAGCTGTCTCCTCTGGGACCTCAGAAACTGCCAGATGGGAGCTGGCTAGAGCAGGGAACTGGATCCTTTCCTCATGGTAGCCTGGGCTTGTTGCAGGGGGAGACTGTGCCACTCTGCTGAAGAATATTGGGGCCCTGCCTGTGGACATGGTGCGTCTATACTTTGCGGAAACTGTGCTGGCCCTGGAGTACTTACACAACTATGGCATCGTGCACCGTGACCTCAAGCCTGACAAGTATGTCCATAATCTGTGTCCCTTGTCCAGGGTCTCCCTCTTGGGTCTCTAGATAAAATGTTGGCAAGCACAGTAGCTCTAAGTCTATCCAGATGGCTACTGGGAAAACATGCTCCTGTGTGTGTCCATCTAGGCCGAGTTCTCTAGCCCCCCGACCACCCCAGATGCAGATCATTGCCTCAAGGTCTGGCTGGAATATTATAAGGCTTTGGTGACATGAGAGAGTCATTGAGAGGCCAGGCACGGTGGCTCACGCCTGTAATCCCAGCACTTTGGGAGGCTGAGGCAGGTGGATCACGAAGTCAGGAGATTGAGACCATCCTGGCTAACATGGTAAAACCCTGTCTCTATGAAAAATACAAAAAAAAAGTTAGCCAGGCATGGTGGCGGGTGCCTGTAGTCCCAGCTACTGGGGAGGCTGAGGCCAGAGAATGGCGTGAACCCGGGAGGTGGAGCTTGCAGTGAGCTGAGATCACACCTCTGCACTCCAGTCTGGGTGACAGAGTGAGACTCCGTCTCCAAAAAAAAAAAAAAGAGTCATTGAGGAGCCCCACTGAAGAAACCAAGCAAGAGCAAAAGAATAAGCACATCTAGTAGATGGTTAAACAAGTTTACTGACATTTACTGACATCTACTCTGTGCCAAGCACTATATTCTGGGTTTTAAATATAGTTCCTGGCATGTAGAACTTAAGTCTACAGTGGGAGACAGAAATATATATATATGAGCTTCTTCTCAGAGGGTATTAGTCAAGTGGAAAAAGGAAGACCTGCTTTCTAAAGCAGGAGAGCAGAATGTGCAGAGGCACACAGGTGCGAGAGAACAGCACTTGTTCAGGAACTACAAATAGTACAATGTGGTGACAGCTTAGATGGTGAGAGAGTAGTAAGAGAAAAGGCTGGAGAGAGAGGCAGGAACTGGTTCATCAAGGGCCCTTTTGTTACATTTGGGTTTTATTTTAAAGGGGCCTAGAGAGTCTTGGAAGGGTCTGCTAACCAAGGATATGATAGAGTGGCATGCCCAGATTGTGGTTTAGGTTTAGAAAGCTCGCTCTGCCGATGAAAAGAGACACTGAGACCAAAGCCAGCAATGCCTGCAGCAGAGCAGGGGGTCAGGGTAGAAAGAAGAGGGCAGCGTGGGGAAACAGGAAAGAGGACCAGGCTGGGGTGGGGCAGGAAGGGAAGCAAGGGAACAGAAGAGGCTGGGGTGTGTTCCAGATTTCCAGCTTGGAACTGGGGCAGGGTGATAAGCCTCTGTGGGAGAAAGTGGCTTTGACATAAGACAGACCTGAATTCAAATGGCCACTCTTCTGCTTATTAAGTCTGAGTTTGAGTCTATTAATTAAAATTTCCCTGACCCTCACGTACCTGCTTTCTAAAATAGGGAATAATGACACCTACCTTTGATGTGTTACTCTAGAAAACCTTTCAGGGGCCAGAATATTTTTAAAGCACTTAGCACAGAGCTCAATAGATAACCGAAATTACTGTTTTTCACTGAGGAGGAGAACCAGTTGGGTGGCACGACTTTGTTTTAGACAGATTGAGTTTGTGTTGCCTGTAAGACATATGGGCAGTTGGGTGGGCCTGGAGCTCAAAAAGGAAGTCACAGCCAGAGGTACTATTTGGGGAGTCATTAGAATAAAAGGGTGCCAGGGTAAAGCCTTCAGCACAAAATGAGTGACTCAGGCAGAATATATAAAGGAATCTTAGTTCTAGTTTCTCCCAACTAACCCTCCTCCCAAAACCAGCCATGGACATGGAACAAAATTATGTGCCCCCTGCCCCTCTCCCTGAAACAGAAGTATTGTGGGCCACTCAGATCGGGAGAGGGGACTAGGAATGGCTCCAGCCTTAGAATAAGGCTGATCCCAGCTCTGTAGAAGAAACTCTGTTGTTCAACTGAATGACTCCTGCCCCCAATGTAGAATACAGTTAGGGCCGTGAACAGAAATGGAGTTGTGGGAATGGGCAAAAGGCAGGTTCGTTGCTTGTGCAGAATGCAGCACTCACACAGCCAGAGCGATTTACGTGTCCACACCTGCCTGTCCCCCTGCTGAAGCTGCCCGGCTTGTGCCTCACAGTACCCCCATGGAAGCCTGAGTGGGGAAATTGGGCATATACTAAAATCAGTGCTCTCAGAAAACCAGGAATAACTTCATAATTTTATTTCTCCCGTCTCCCAGCCTCCTAATTACATCAATGGGGCACATCAAGCTCACGGACTTTGGACTGTCCAAAATTGGTCTCATGAGTCTGACAACGAACTTGTATGAGGGTCACATTGAAAAGGATGCCCGGGAATTCCTGGACAAGCAGGTAAGGAAGGATAGTTGATACATTGGAGGGTAGATTCTGGGCCCTTGTCCTGGCACAGTGGCTCATGCCCGTAATTCCAACCCTTTGGGAGGCTGAGGCAGGAGGATCGCTTGAGGCCAGGAGTTCAAGACCAGCCTCGGCAACATAGTGAGAGCCCATCTCTACATTTGTATACACATACATAGATTCCAGGCCCTTGAATAAGGCCTTGGGGCCATATGCCTACCTTGTAGCTAGATGTTAAGATTGGGAACCCCTATCTTTTCTACCTTTGGGTTCCAGAGAGGCATTGAGATAGGTAGCACATTTGGAAAACAGGATGAGCCATGAAAATCATATGGATATAAAATCCAAAGTCATCTTCCTTCTCAGGGTTTGGAGAAAACAGGTCATGTAACTGTTAGCACAGTTTCATATGAGGTCAGTCCCGAATCTCCCAGCCTGAGTCAAGGACAAGGCTCTCCTGGAGCCTGAGGTTCTTGGAACACAGGTTTGAATTTCCATTGGGCTGTGGCCCAGTGTCCTGAGAGGCAGCCTCTGGATGTTCCCTGGTTTGACATTTCAGGTTGTGACTATTCACCAGTCCCTGTAGTACTTACGTAACCAGTAGGGTCTGTTCTGTTAGAGGCTGGAGTGCAGAGGCCAATTGTGGGATCAGATGCCAGAGGTGGGTGTTGAGGGCTTAAGGGATGGTAGTTCTGGGCTAGAATGAGACAGTTTTGTTAATTAGCAAATACCTGCTGACAGTTCCGACTCTTGTTCCCTGGGGCTTCTGTTGATTTTGTTCATTAACTAAGGTGGGCTGAGTCTTCATTCAGAGACTCTTCTGTTCGAGGTGGGAGCATCCCGCGTCTCCCGCTGTCATGCCAGTGAGCAGCCTCAGGAGGCTGAGCCAGCCTGGCTTTTCTGTGCCCAGGTATGCGGGACCCCAGAATACATTGCGCCTGAGGTGATCCTGCGCCAGGGCTATGGGAAGCCGGTGGACTGGTGGGCCATGGGCATTATCCTGTATGAGTTCCTGGTGGGCTGCGTCCCTTTTTTTGGAGACACTCCGGAGGAGCTCTTTGGCCAAGTGATCAGTGGTAGGTACTATCCTGCTGGCCCAGTGGGGATACAGTCTGGATTCACAACTATGATGTATGCAGGCAGCTCATGAGGCCTGTGAGCTCTTGTTCTGAACTCACCATGTGTTTGTGATGTCTGCTGCTTTGGGGGTGGGTGTCTCTGTGTTTCTGCATGTACATACATGTGGACACTGTGTCCCCTAGGGCCTCACGTGTCTCCCATATATACCTGTGTGTTCCTCTCTGTGTATGTGCACATCCCGTAAGTGTGAGGGGTATGTCTGTGTATGTTTTGTGGAGTATAAAAGCAGGGTGAGCTAGAGCTTTGCAGTGCCCACCATGGATCATAGATCAAGCCATGGTCTAGGAACCTAAAAAAATTAAAGACTGGGGTCCCAGGCAAGGCATTCAGGGACTCCGGGCTGGGTCCTTTTTGACTCCTTTCCTTACATTGTCCTGGGACCTCTTCTACATCTCTCCACTCTACCCACAATTTCTCCTCTCCCTCTCACCCCTGATGACTTCAGATGAGATTGTGTGGCCTGAGGGTGATGATGCACTGCCCCCAGACGCCCAGGACCTCACCTCCAAACTGCTCCACCAGAACCCTCTGGAGAGACTGGGCACAGGTAGGGCAGGCCCTGCTAACTTTTCCCACTACTTAGAAAAGGGGTAAGGGGCCGGGCGCGGTGGCTCAAGCCTGTAATCCTAGCACTTTGGGAGGCCGAGACGGGCGGATCACGAGGTCAGGAGATCGAGACCATCCTGGCTAACACGGTGAAACCCCGTCTCTACTAAAAAATACAAA
Source organism: Macaca fascicularis (assembly GCF_037993035.2). Lineage (NCBI taxonomy): Eukaryota > Metazoa > Chordata > Mammalia > Primates > Cercopithecidae > Macaca > Macaca fascicularis. The sequence continues at coordinate 188,662,778 of NC_088375.1, read as the reverse complement.
AAACTAGCCGGGCGAGGTGGCGGGCGCCTGTAGTCCCAGCTACTCGGGAGGCTGAGGCAGGAGAGTGGCATGAACCCAGGAGGCAGAGCTTGCAGTGAGCTGAGATCCGGCCACTGCACTCCAGCCTGGGTGACAGAGCGAGACTCCGTCTCAAAAAAAAAAAAAAAAAAAAAGAAAAGGGGTAAGGGAGGCTGAGTCCATGTACCCTGGAGGTTCAGGCTTCAGTTATGGGCAGCCCCTCTGGATCCTGAAACTCTGCCCTGCTCCCTGTAGGCAGGGAAGGAAAGATGCTTGAGCTGACCCCCTGAGTATAGCTTCTCAAGGTCTGGCTTCTTACGAGGTTTGCTGACCTGGACTCCATGCGGCTCATCCTTCCCCCTTGCCCATGCCCTCCCTTTCCACAGGCAGTGCCTATGAGGTGAAGCAGCACCCATTCTTTACTGGTCTGGACTGGACAGGACTTCTCCGCCAGAAAGCTGAATTTATTCCTCAGCTGGAGTCAGAGGACGATACTAGCTATTTTGACAGTAAGGCCGCCAATGTGTGGAGTGGAGTATGGGTCCTACCTGTTTGCCTAGAAACACCTGTGCACACTGAACTTGGCATTGGGAGCAACTTCTCAGGGCTCTGCTGAAATCTAATGGGGTCACAAGGAGGCCACCAGCAGGGCTCTGAAGGAAAGTGTCCTTTATGTCTGGCCCAGCCCGCTCAGAGCGATACCACCACATGGACTCGGAGGATGAGGAAGAAGTGAGTGAAGATGGCTGCCTTGAGATCCGCCAGTTCTCTTCCTGCTCTCCAAGGTTCAGCAAGGTGTGACTGAGGAGGCCCAGGATGGGCAGAACAGGCTGGAGGATCAGAAGAAGAGGGCCTGTCAAAGGGCACACCTGGGCAGGCTCAGGGAGTTGGGGTTGGGGCCGCCTCTAGAGAAAGAGGAGCTGAGGGCTGGGGCTACATATAGCCATATATAGGTGCTTCTAGAACCACCGTAGTCCCTGACATGAGATGCCAGGTCAGATCCGTGGAATAACCGCTTCCCCAAATATTCAGGGGTGTGTGGAGGAGGGAAGGAGCCGACTGGTTGAAATTCCTAGGTTTCCGATGCTTTGTGCCACTTGGGAGATACGGCTGCCAGAGCCCATCCCCAGCGCATCCCCTGTGCCCACAGGTGTACAGCAGCATGGAGCGGCTCTCACTGCTCGAGGAGCGCCGGACACCACCCCCCACCAAGCGCAGCCTGAGTGAGGAGAAGGAGGACCGCTCAGATGGCCTGGCAGGGCTCAAAGGCCGAGACCGGAGCTGGGTGATTGGCTCCCCTGAGATGTGAGCACCCCAGAGTTCACCCAGGGTGGGCGACACAGCTATCCCTGCTTTGTCACAGACCATGGGAGAGACTCCGATGCCGCGGAGGAGTGCAGGTGGCAGTGAGGGGCATTCACAAGGGTGACTCTTAGAGGAATGTCTGCGGAGGAAAATTCTGTTACTATAACCCTTGTGTGCCCCTGAGGAGACCTCGCAGGAGGAGGGGGACCACCTGGGCCATCTCACCCCAGGCCTTGTGTCTCATAGATTACGGAAGCGGCTGTCGGTGTCTGAGTCGTCCCACACAGAGAGTGACTCCAGCCCTCCCATGACAGTGCGACGCCGCTGCTCAGGCCTCCTGGATGCGCCTCGGTTCCCCGAGGGCCCTGAGGAGGCCAGCAGCGCCCTCAGGAGGCAACCGCAGGAGGGGATATGGGTCCTGACTCCCCCCTCTGGAGAGGGGGCCTCTGGGCCTGTTGCTGAACGCTCAGGGGAGCAGCGGCCAAAGCTGGATGAGGAAGCTGTTGGCCGGAGCAGTGGTTCCAGTCCAGGTATGGCCCAGTGGGCGGCCAAAGGCCCTAAGCTGGAGGATACTGCAGGGCGGGGAAGCTCAGCAGCATCGCGGTCTCACTGCTCCCTTGGGCCTACAGCTATGGAGACCAGAGGCCGTGGGACCCCGCAGCTGGCTGAGGGAGCCACAGCCAAGGCCATCAGTGACCTGGCTGTGCGTAGGGCCCGCCACCGGCTGCTCTCTGGGGACTCAACAGAGAAGCGCACCACTCGCCCTGTCAACAAAGTGATCAAGTCTGCCTCAGCCACAGCCCTCTCACTCCTCATTCCTTCGGGTGAGGCCCCTGGGGAGCTGGGATAAAACTCATAGGAAGGGCCTTAGAATCTCTAGGCCTTGGCAAGGTTCTGCACATGGCAGGTGTATATGTATTAAGCAGGGATCTCAGAGACTGTGGTCTCTGAAGGTGTGTATTGGTGTCTGGGGTTGTGTATATATACATGTGCCAGAAGGCAGGACAGCACCATGTCACAAGTGCAGGCTTTGGGGCAGAGAGCTCACACTTAAATCCTGGCTCCATCACTAACAGGCTTTTGACCTTGAGCAAGTTGCTTAACTCCTCTAAGCCTCAAGTTTCTCATCCAGAAATGTGGATATAATAGTGGCCAGCTCATCAGTTAATTGTGACATTTAAATATGTATGATAAGCTTACATAGTCCCTGATACATAATGCTAGCTGCCATTTCTCATCACCACCACTGTCTCTTGGGGTCTGGGCACAGGAGAGGGCTTCACAGGTCAGGGGCTGTGGAGAACATGGACCTGGGCTCAGGCTCTGTGACTAGAGTTGTGCTGAAATCAACAGACTGGACCGTGGGCCAGGCCAAGGCCCTCTGACCCACTAAGTCCTGGCTTCTCCTTCTCTAGAACACCACACCTGCTCCCCGCTGGCCAGCCCCATGTCCCCACATTCTCAGTCGTCCAACCCGTCATCCCGGGACTCTTCTCCAAGCAGGGACTTCTTGCCAGCCCTTGGCAGCGTGAGGCCTCCCATCATCATCCACCGAGCTGGCAAGAAGTATGGCTTCACCCTGCGGGCCATTCGCGTCTACATGGGTGACTCCGACGTCTACACCGTGCACCACATGGTGTGGGTATGTCTGACCATCCAGACCTGCTGTCTCCCAGCTTCATCATCCTTCCGGCTTCCCCTTTGTGGAGCCCATCTGTCCCTGCTCGGGGGTCAAAGGGTGGTGGTGAAGGGGCTCACAGCTTAATGTGCAGAACCAAGCCCCATACTTCGTGTTCAGGCTCCAGTCTGAGTATTATTCTCTTCCTGGGGCAGCACGTGGAGGACGGAGGTCCGGCCAGCGAGGCAGGGCTTCGTCAAGGCGACCTCATCACCCATGTCAATGGGGAACCTGTGCATGGGCTGGTGCACACGGAGGTGGTGGAGCTGATCCTGAAGGTTAGTGCAAGTGCTGCCCGCATGGTCCCTGAATGACCTCGGCCTGTGAGTCTGTGATGGCAGTTAGGGGAGTGGGTGAGTTGGGTGCACACACACCTACACCGAGTATGGATGTAGGTACACACAGCCCGGGCGCGGTGGCTCCTGCCTGTGATCCCAACACTTTGGGAGGCTGAGGCAGGTGAATCACTTGAGACCAGAAGTTCGAGACCAGCCTGGCCAATGTGGTGAAACCCTGCCTATACTAAAAATACAAAAAAAAAAAAAAAATGGCTGGGCACGGTAGCTCACGCCTGTAATCCCCGCACTTTGGGAGGCCGAGGTGGGTAGATCACCTGTGGTCAGGAGTTTGAGACCAGCCTGCCCAACATGGCAAAACTCTATCTCTACTAAAAAATACAAAAATTAGCCAAGTGTGGTGGTAGGCACTTGTCATCCCAGCTACTTGGGAGGCTGAGGCAGGAGAATCGCTTGAACCCAGGAGGCAGAGGTTGCAGTGAGCTGAGATTGCACCACTGCACTCCAGTCTGAGTGACAGAGTGAGACTCTGTCTTTAAAAAAAAAAAAAAAATAGATGTAGGTACACACAGAACTTGAATGTGGCACAACAGAGAGTTTTCTCCACAAGGCGGCACCCTCCCTGACTAAGGCCCAGGGATCCTTCTGAGCTGTGGGTAGGGCTGCAGAATGGGATGGGTTAGCCTGTTCTCTACCTTCTTACCCAGACTACTCTGGGGCTCCAATGGGAGACATTTCCTCATCTGTGAAGACAGAATAATACAGGCCTGTGGTTCAGATGTGTTGGTGCAGGGGCAAAAGCTGATGCTGTGGTATAGCCATGCCAGGAGGGAAGCATATGGCTCCAGCTTAGCCTAGGCCTCATGCTCTGCTCCCCAGAGTGGAAACAAGGTGGCCATTTCAACAACTCCCCTGGAGAACACATCCATTAAAGTGGGGCCAGCGCGGAAGGGCAGCTACAAGGCCAAGATGGCCCGAAGGAGCAAGAGGGGCCGCGGCAAGGATGGGCAAGAAAGGTGAGCCAGGTGCAGTCCAGAGGGTTTTCTCTGAGCCACATGAGTGCTGGTACGTGCTGGGTGCCTTGGCCCTGGGCCCAGGGTGTGCTGTGCTCTCTGCATTGACTCAGCCTTTGACCCTTATCCCCACAGCAGAAAAAGGAGCTCCCTGTTCCGCAAGATCGCTAAGCAAGTATCCCTGCTCCACACCAGCCGCAGCCTTTCTTCCCTTAACCGCTCCTTGTCATCAGGGGAGAGTGGGCCAGGCTCTCCCACACACAGCCACAGCCTTTCCCCCCGATCTCCCACTCAAGGCTACCGGGTGACCCCCGATGCTGTGCATTCAGGTACGAAGGGCTCCCTGACAGAAAACTGTCAGAAACAACCCCTGGGAAATAGGAGAGTCCTAGACCCTGTGTGCTTGTCACAGACCCACTCTGAATCTCTCATTCAGCCGCCCCCTGGAAGATCCTGTAGTCTTGGGGAGGAATTAATTGATGGGGAAGGGGGTAGCTTGGTTTCTGGGACATAACAGGGCTAAGCCCTGTCTTGCCCTTCGTCACTTCTAACAGCTAACACTGCTCTGCTTTTGTCTGTCTGTCTGTCTCTGTACAAAGTGGGAGGGAATTCATCACAGAGCAGCTCCCCCAGCTCCAGCGTGCCCAGTTCCCCAGCCGGCTCTGGGCACACACGGCCCAGCTCCCTCCACGGTCTGGCACCCAAGCTCCAACGCCAGTACCGCTCTCCGCGGCGCAAGTCAGCAGGCAGCATCCCACTGTCACCACTGGCCCACACCCCTTCTCCCCCACCCCCAGCAGCTTCACCTCAGCGGTCCCCATCACCCCTGTCTGGCCATGTAGCCCAGGCCTTTCCCACAAAGCTTCACTTGTCACCTCCCCTGGGCAGACAACTCTCGCGGCCCAAGAGTGCGGAGCCACCCCGTTCACCACTACTCAAGAGGGTGCAGTCAGCTGAGAAACTGGCAGCAGCACTTGCCGCTTCTGAGAAGAAGCTAGCCACTTCTCGCAAGCACAGCCTTGACCTGCCCCACTCTGAGCTAAAGAAGGAACTGCCGCCCAGGGAAGTGAGCCCTCTGGAGGTAGTTGGAGCCAGGGGTGTGCTGTCTGGCAAGGGGGCCCTGCCAGGGAAGGGGGTGCTGCAGCCTGCTCCCTCACGGGCCCTAGGCACCCTCCGGCAGGACCGAGCTGAACGACGGGAGTCGCTGCAGAAGCAAGAAGCCATTCGTGAGGTGGACTCCTCAGAGGACGACACCGAGGAGGGGCCTGAGAACAGCCAGGGTGCGCAGGAGCTGAGCCTGGCACCTCACCCAGCAGTGAGCCAGAGTGTGGCCCCCAAAGGAACAGAAGAGAGTGGGGAAGAGGAAACTTTCCCATCCAGAGACCCTAGGAGCCCGGGCCCAGTGGTCCCAAGCCTATTGACAGGGATCACACTGGGGCCTCCCAGAAGGGAAAGTCCCAGCAGTCCCCACAGGAGGCTTCGGAGCCCACAAGCCATTGAGGAGGCTGCCAGCTCCTCCTCACCAGGCCCCAACCTGGGTAGGTCTGGAGCCACAGACCCCATCCCTTCTGAAGGTTGCTGGAAGGCTCAGCACCTCCACACCCAGGCACTAGCAGCACTTTCTTCCAGCACTTCAGGACTCACCCCCACCAGCAGTTGCTCTCCTCCCAGCTCCACCTCTGGGAAGCTGGGCATGTGGTCCTGGAAATTCCATATTGAGGGCCCGGACAGGGCATCCCCAAGCAGAAAGGCAACCATGGCAGGTGGGCTAGTCAACCTCCAGGATTTGGAAACCACAACTCCAGCCCACCCTAAGAACCTGTCTCCCAGGGAGCAGGGGAAGACACAGCCACCCAGTGCCCGTCCACCTTGTGAGGATCCCAGCCAGGGCTGGCTATGGGAGTCTGAGTGTGCACAAGCAGTGAAAGAGGATCCAGCCCTGAGCATCACCCAAGTGCCTGATGCCTCAGGTGACAGAAGGCAGGACGTTCCATGCCAAGGCTGCCCCCTCACCCAGGAGTCTGAGTCCAGCCTCCTCTGGAGGGGCCAAGAACCAGGGGGCCATCAAAAGCATCGGGATTTGGCATTGGTTCCAGATGAGCTTTTAAAGCAAACATAGCAGTTGTTTGCCATTTCTTGCACTCAGACCTGTGTAATATATACTCCTGGAAACCATCGTTATGTCTTTTGTTTGCTTGTTTTCCTTCGGTCAACCCACATGTAACTAGGTCCTGTGTTGCTGCTGGGAATAAAACAGTTTCCACCATCAGGGGAGGGCCACCTAACCCAGCTTGACTTCCCAAAGGCTGTGACATTTGAGCTCAAACATGAAGAACAGATGATACGTAGTAGTTGCTGGGTGTGGCAAGGGTGGAGGCTGGTTTAAGAAAGGCTGTCCAGGCAACATTTAGCACATACAGTATACCTGGTATATTCAAGGAACCAAAGATAATTCAAAGTAGAAGTGGGTCTGGCAAGTGAGGCAAGGGCCATGTCTAATGGTCTTCCAGGAGATGACTTTGTGAAGGTGATGGGGAACCAGAAAATACCATGTAGCAACTAAAATTCCTTCTTTATAGATAAGGGCACTCAGGCTTTGATGGCCATGGTAATACAGCTTGGGTAGAACTGGGGTTAGAACCTAGGTTTCCCTTGGACTCCAGAACTCACATGTGTCTCCTAACTTGGATTGCCTCAGCCAGGAAATGAGGGGAAGAAGTGAGAGGAGGCAGTTTAACTTTGGGTGTGTTTGAGATCGAAGACAGAACAGCCCAAGAGTCATAAAGTCCACAGGAGGAAAGAGTTTTTAAAATGGACGGAGAAGTTACTTGATAAATGCCGAGGTGAGGGTGAGATGAAAACAAAGCTGCCAGTCATATTTAGTAAGAAAACCTTCATGATTGTTGCCAGTGAGCTCTTCCTGGGCTGTTGCAGGTAGAGGCCTCAGCATTGCAGGTGGATGGACATCGTGTGCGCAGCCCTCATTGAGTAAAACTTCATTTGATGGGTAGTGCAGGAGGAAGGGGGAGGAAATAAGTGGGACCACAGCCAGGGGAGTCAGGAGGTGGCATCACAGGGCAGGCAGTGGGGCTTGGCAGAGTACCAAGGCTTTGTCTCCATAGTGGTGGAAGACTTGAGAAACTGTCTTGCACTGGTTGCACTGATCGTCCCACAATCCAGTGCCTAGGCCTGAAGAAGTGTTAGGAGGCTCATTGCCTGGGAAGGCGGTGGCCACCAGAGGGCACACTGTATCCACAGTGGCAGAGCCCATTTGTGCAGATATTTGGCCCCTCAGCCTTCTAGTCCTCTCTTCACTTCTTCATTCATTCACAGTAGACTCTGGGCTAATGTACCGGGGCCTTGGCAGACAGATTACAGGTTGTGAGCTGGAGGATGGCAGGGGCATGGCTGAGGGAGCAAGTGCCCCGTGCATATAGGGATCTCAGGAGCAGCACACCACAGGTGAAAAGGATGTTGGGAACTGCCCTCCTAGAGGGTTGGAAATGGGGATGGGAAGAGGAAGCAGAGATGCTAAACATCCTATACCACATCGGGCAATTGCCCCAAGTGTCAGTAGTGTTCCCTTTGAGAAACTGGTGGGGGTAGTGAAGAGTTCCTGAAAGGTAACTTCAGGGAAGTGGTATTATCTTCTGTTTTAGGAAGATCACTCTGGCTGCAGTATAGAGAGGCTGGAGTGGAGTGAGGGTACCACAGAGGATGAGGTAGTGCGGTGTGAACTAGAACAGCAACAGTGAGGAGGTAAGGAAGGAAAGGGTAGGAAGCTGGACATCTAGATTTGGGAGCCATCAGGCAGTAGAAGGCAATGAAAGCCACAAGAGATGAGGACTGTCCAGGGAACATACGCAGGATGAGGAAGAAGTCCTGAGTTACTGGCACTAGCTGAGGGGGTAGAGCCAGTGAAAAGAAGTTGAAGGTGGGGAATGAGATCCCGAATCAGGGAGAAGCCAGACCATCTAATTTTGTAATTCACCCTAAGATCAATGGAGACTTAGTAATTGTTTGCCACAGGTTCCGATTTGTATTTTGAAAAGATGCCTGGTTGCTATAATCAGAATGGATTTGAGGGGGACAAGCATGGAAGAAGGGGGGCCTTCCAGGATGAAGGATGCAGATGGTAGTGAAGCAGTGAACTTAGAAGTGGTGTTTTGATTGATACTTGGTGAAGGGCTTTAGATATGAAGCAGAGGGCTATCGGGGATGATGACTGACTACATTTCTGACTTACATAACCAGATGAATTGTATTTCCATTCACCGAAATAAGAAACAAGGAAGAGAACCAGGGCTAAGTAGTTCAGTGCTGCATTCCATAAGCTAAATATGAAGTAGCTTCCAATAGAGGTCTGGGCAAGTGAAATAAACAGAGGTAATTGGCCTAGAGATGGTGGGTGGATTCATGACTGTGGATAAAACTGCCAGGTAAAATGGCGTTAAGTGAGAATTGAAGGAATCCAGGAGATGTAAAAGAACAGTCAGATGTCAGAAGAATATTAGATTAATGAGTTGTAATAAGACTCCACGAAGGAGCTTTCCATGGAGAGGATAGTTAACAGTGATGGTTATTGAAGGCATCAACAAAAGCAGTTTCAAACAGTGGTGGAACCAGTACTGAAATACTTGAGATGAGGAAATAAGGATATTTAAGACAGCTCTTTCCAAAGGCTTGGCTTTGAAGAGGAGAAAAGAAATAAAGATTTATGGGATGATTGAGTAGGGATTGGGGGAGTAGAATGAGAACCAACCAACCATGTTTAAATATCAATGGAGATGATCCAGTTGAAGTAGAGAAAGAATTGATCTTAATCTTGGGAGATTCCTAAGGTGGAAGAAAATAGATTCCAAAATACATGTGGAGGGCTGGCTTTAGTTGGAGGCAACTATTGTAATTTAACAGGTGGGAGGGAGAATAGTTATATAGATGTAGATAAGGTTGTAGGTTTGGTGGTAGGAAGGTAAGGGAATTCATAGCCAATCATACTTTTTCTGCCAAGTAAACAAGTTTTTTTTTTGTTTTTTTGAGATGGAGTCTCGCCCAGTTGCCCAGGCTGGAGTACAATGGTGCGGCCTTGGCCCACTGTAACCCCTGCATCCGAGGTTCAGGCAATTATGCTTCAGCCTCCCGAGTAGCTGGGATTACAGGTGCATGCTACCACGCCCAGCTAATTTTTGTACTTTTAGTAGAGACGGGGTTTCACCATGTTGGCCAGGCTGTTCTCGAACTCCTGACCTCAGGTGATCCGCCCGCCTAGGCCTCCCAAAGTGCGGGGATTACAGGCATGAGCCACCACACCCAGCCCCAAGTAAACAAGTTTGAAGTGTCGGTGAGACACCCACCCAGGAGCCCAGTGGAAATATCCAGCCAGCAGGTAGGGTTCAGAAGAAAGAACTGGGAAGGAGATAGAAATCTGAGCATCCTAAACACAGAAGTATGAACAACCCTGGGATCAGGAGAAATCCATAGTTCCTAGCAGTGGTCTTGGGATGCTGTGTAGCTAAAGTGTAGTGGGGAGAAAAGACATAGACAAGGTCACTTAGAACAGGCTGTTCCCTGCCCAATCTGACTTATTTGTAATTGACTACACATGGGTGGGGCCTGAGACATGGATGAGTGCTGCAATATCCTATGCAACAAGAGGTCATCACATGTTTGCTCATTACATTCCCAGAATACAGGAAGCTCAACAGTGTGCCTTGGTAGGAGATGACAAGGGCCTGGGGCAACAAGGGGAGAGACTATAAAGCTGGGTCCATTTCCCCCTCCCCCAGAGTAGAATGTGGAAACACTTTTCATTCTGGGTAGAAATATGAGAACCAATAAACAGCTTATTAGTCAGGAGTGGGCAGTGAGGTGTGGAGGAAATGGCATTCAGTTTTAATTTTCTGAGTCAATATCTGAGACTCCCTGTGTCTGTGTTCGGTGGACAGGACTCTGGCATCATGCCTGGTTGGAGTGGATGTCCTCCCCTAGGAAGAAAAGAGCCTTTGGTTGCCCCATTGGTTGCCCCAGTTCAGCCCAAGTACTAGTCTTTTGGCGCTTACTGGAGAGAAGGTTTGGAAGTTTCAAGGGCTGTTCAACACCTGAGTACTTTTCTCTCTTGACCCCCACTCTGCCCCCAGCCCACCCTTTCATAGCATGAAGACAAAAAATTACTTTATTGCAATGTGTTTATTGCATTACCGGAGCAAGTTGGCCAGACTGTCCCCTCTTGGGGAAGGTTATAAAACAAAAAGACCAATAAGTAACTCCTCTCGCCTTTCCCCCTACCCTCCCCCACAATTGCACAGCAATGTCTGAACACATCTGGTGACAAGAACAATTTGCAAAGTGGTCTAGGAACTACATATGAACTGTCCCATCACAAGACATACAATTGGCTTTCTTGGGAGTCAGATATTTTTACGTAAAAACTACATGAATTTTTTTTGGACTACATCGAAGACAGAATAAATTTTCACAAGTAACAGGGCACCAAAGACACATGCTGGAATTTGTAAGGAAACGGGGTTGTTTGCCACAAGTGGCTGGAGCTAAAGCAGGGTTGAGCAGTTGGCCACAGAGGGCCCAAGCAGGCCCCCTATCTGGACCCTCTGGTTTCTGAGACCACTGAAGCCTCACAGAGGCCTACTCTGGGTTCTTAACTAGCAGCAGAGACCACCTTAGAAAACAGGAATTGTCCAGGTGCAATTCTCAGTTTCAGAGAATACATGGGGCTGATTCCTTGCAGCAAAAAGAGGAGACCTGTGGAAGACACCACATTGGCTCTCAAAGCTTCTTCACAGCACATGAGGCCTAAAGTAAGTGGAGGTCCCATCAAGGCTTGGAGAGGGAGTGAAACCATGTTTAAATATCAATGGAGATGATCCAGTTGAAGTAGAGAAAGAATTGATCTTAATCTTGGGAGATTCCTAAGGTGGAAGAAAATAGATTCCAAAATACATGTGGAGGGCTGGCTTTAGTTGGAGGCAACTATTGTAATTTAACAGGTGGGAGGGAGAATAGTTATATAGATGTAGATAAGGTTGTAGGTTTGGTGGTAGGAAGGTAAGGGAATTCATAGCCAATCATACTTTTTCTGCCAAGTAAACAAGTTTTTTTTTTGTTTTTTTGAGATGGAGTCTCGCCCAGTTGCCGAGACTTGGCCAGATCAGTGGTAAGGACACAGGCAGCCTATCCAGGCCTGAATCATGGCATGGCATCTATGGCCAGGTGGAGATGGCACTGTTCTGTGATGAAAGCTTCACCTGAAAACGATGGGCCTAGTACCTGTGTCCAGCCAGCCCCAAGCTGCTTTCATGTCAGTAGTTGGGTTCTCCAGCCAGGGGTATAATGAGCCCCTCTGATCTTGGTCTCTCTTTGCCCTCTGCCTCATTGAAACTGCAGTTAAGATGCCAAAACAGATAGTCCCAGGGTCCAGATCATGGGACAGGAAACAGCACTAGATTCTCATGAAAGAGGCCAAGATCTCCTCTCAAGTCACGGGCGTAGAGATGCACCTTGCTACCCTATCCCCCTCTACACACCAGGCTCAGTGGGTAGTAGACTGGTCACTATGCCATTTCCACTGGCTCAGGGTCAAGCAAGTCATGTGGCAACTGGTCAGAAAAGATACTGTCAAACCTCTCAAATGACCCCTGGGTCTTAGATCCCACAAAACAATGAATTCAAGAACGAAAAACAAAAGAAAAAAAAAATGAAGGAATGTAGGACTGAAAAAAAAGCAGCCCTTCTCCACAAGCCAGCCCAAGTGTAGATAAAGATGGTACTTGGTCTCTCCCTGCACACCCTCTGTGTCTGCCCAAAAAGGAGCAGACACACTGAATACTACAGGCATGTATCTGTATTTCCATTTTGGTTTAAAAGACACTCAGAACACACTGAAATGTTAGTACCAGACAGGAGGGATTCCTTACACGTAATCGAGCATCCACCTGCTTCAGCAGGTTCAACACCAGGTGCAAAGCCATGCAGGTGTGCCCAGCAGCAATTAGCTTGGCATTACTCAGTAAAACTTTCAGTAAGATTTCAATCGACAGTTTGGAGAAGGGATGTGCTGGCTATTAGTTAAATTACTTTAGAGGGGGGTTCATTTGTCTCTGTCTCACCCAATCCTGAAACTGCAATGTAACCAAGAAAAAGCCAAAGATAAGCACTTCCCTTCCTATCCTCATCGCTAGTAACTGGAGGTTTCTCCAAATTTATAAATCTATGTCTACATCATGGTCCATATTTTAGACGCTGTCACGGAAATGAGTGCTCAGGTAAAGTTATATTTTTCTTTCACCCCCAAAACTAGAGCTTTCCTAGCTGTAACCTTATAAACCAAGAGGCAGGTACTGGCTTCTCTAGCTCAGCCAGGATGCCTGACTGCACAGCTTTGGGTTCAAACAGCTAACTCACTCTGAGCCTATTATGGTTCCGGGATTGGCTCAGAGGCAGCTGGACTCTATTTGTCAAATGAGTGTTGACTGATTGATGGGTGTGGGGCATGATGGGGGCAGGAATAGATGCCTGCCCCCACTCCATTTGCCTAGCTTCACTCAGCTGGAAGGCTTAAGCCACATGGAGCAGAAGATTCCTGGCCTAAAATCAAGGCCACTGGAGCATGAGGGCAGACTGCACATAGCCTTTATGGCAGGATCACAAAAAAAGGCAAAGAGAAAAGCTTCCAGATGGCTTCTACTAACAGTCTAAACACTAAGCCATCTTCTCTCCCTGCAAAAGCTTCAGAAACCACTGTATGGAAGCACATGTGTAATGTGGTATGACTCTCACCCGGACCACAGGGCCCCTGGGTCTGTGATTTACTGAGGCCCCTGACCACAATCTGACTCCCCTCCTTAGCAACCTGTAGCTCCCAAAACCCCATCCAGCAAAGGAGGGGGAGATGAAGGGAAATTAAATCATGTTTACTATTTCTGCAGGGCCTTTAAACTTGGAAAGCACATATAATAATGTTGTTCTATATTGTTATTTGGTATATCAAGCCATCTAAAAGCACTGGATTGCACCTTTTCTTGACTCATACAAACAAGTTACAAAGATTTCAAACAATAGATCATTCTTTAGGCTAAGGAAACACCACACAAGCACCAACTTCATTTTATGATTCAAAACTCACCATCCCCACAAAAAGAATGCTATTTCTCATCTCAGAGAAACAGGCAGGACAGAAGGGGTTACACTGACCAATTTTAGTGTTTGCTAAAACTCACAATTTCTAGTCTTTTTATGTTCAAGTTTTGGTACAGAAGTATACATTCATCTATGAGTGCTACGTTTTTCCATCAAACATTGGTCTGGCAACAAACATTGTTTTGTTGGCTTCTGAACATAATACCTCTTTAAAGGGAGGGGCTGATGAGATGCTGAAGCCTAAATTATGTTGGTAAGAAATAAAGTACCTTCAGTTGAAGGTTTTTTTTTTTTTATCATCTTGGCTTAGATTGTTTGAATGAAATCCCAAGCCTTCCCATTTTCCTTTGGTTGTCTTTTTCATCAAATCCCATTCTATCACAAAACCAAAACAGCCTTCTTCGTGGGGGGAAGAGAGACTGCCAAAGCAAAACAGAACTCCCAGCAGAGCCATGCCCCTGCTGCACTCTCAAGAGTTAAGGATTTAAAAAAGACATGGCCTCTTCAGAGGCTTCCAAATACAACCCCACCCACTATAACCATCAAGCCTAATATTCTGTTGAGGGTGCCTGGCTAAACAAAACAAAAACCCCAATGAAATAGACTTTCAAAAAAACATCTGCTTCCAGCTTAGTATGTCAGTGCAGCGGCATGGCTGAGTCCTAGAGAACCTCAGGCCTCTAATGCCCCCATCCCGGCCGGCTGCTGCTCGGCCTCTCCACTTCACATTCACAGAATCACTTCTTGTGCAAAACAAGCAGTCTATGTAGAAAGAATGCCCTCATCGTAGTCTAATAAAAACTGTAGAAAAAAATGCCAGAGAACCACCTCTCTTCCCACTTCCTCTTTATCTGCACAGCGAGGGCATCTGTGCATGAACAGGGTAGGCAAGCCTGACATTGAGGGAGTCGTTGTGCTGAACCAAGGATGTCTGCTGGTAATGGAGCACTAGCTCCTTCAGAGAGCTGTACAGGTTGTAGGGCTCTGCAAAGCCATAGCCCCGAGCAGTGCTGTAGATCACACAGTGCTTCACTTCCCCATCAGCCCTGCAATGACACACCACAGAAGAAATGGTAAGGTAGGTAACGATAAATAAAGGGACACTAAATGGCCAGAAGTCTGAGAGCAACTGTTATGCAGATAAGTGTTTTTTGTTAACCAGGCAAAGCTTGTAAAATTGCGTCCCCATTCCCTACAGACTTGGCCACAGATACAGGCGTTAAAACAACCATAAATGTAAATGTTTCCTTTCTTTTTTTTTTTTTTAGACAGGGTCTCACTCTATCACCAAGGCTAGGGTACAGTGGCTTGATCACAGCTCACTGCAGCCTCAAACTCCTGGGCTCAAGTGATCCTCCCACCACAGCTTCCCAAGTAGCCAGGACTACAGGTGTGAGCCACATGCCCAGCGACTTTTTTATTTTTAGTAGAAATGGGGTCTTGCTATGTTGCCCCGGCAGGTCGTGAACTCCTGGGCTCAAGGAATCCTCCTGCCTTAGCCTACTAAAATGCTGGGATTACAGGTATGAGCCGCTGCGCCCAGCCAAGGGTAGTTTTTGATTAATCAGTTTATGTAAGGACTCCAACCAAGTCCTGAACCTACAGGCTGCCACCCAATAACCTGAGTGAGTGAGCAACTGGGCTTCCTGCCTTCCTTATTATTCTTAGAAGACCCAAAGTCTTACAAGAACCATCCTCACCTATATTTCCACTCAGATAACTGGAATAGCCCAAGTCAAGGAGAAATGAAATGTTGCAAGTAGTTCTATCTTTGGATAACAGTAATCCAATGCACTTTTCAACTCCTCCCCCATTTTCCAACTGTAAGACATCCCATTCATCTTTTTGAGGTCCATCTCAGATGCCTTTTCCACAAAACCTCCCAATCCACTCTTTCTCCACTAGAATTAACCCTTCCACATGTGCACAGCCTACTAATGATACTTATTTCACAGTGGTTCTATTCATCTTGGATATTTGGTGAAATGAAAAAACCCTGGTGCAATAGAAAAATGTGGGTTTTGAAACCACGTAAACTTGGATTCAAACTCTGACTCCATGACAGAAGTAGAGCGCTACAAACAAGATGATCACATAAAGCACTGAGCAGTCTGTTAATATGAATGCCTTTCCTCTATCTTCTCCACTTTGCCCTCTAAGGGCACAATCACTTTGTCACTTTGTTTGCCTTCTGCCACATCCATCAGTAGCATCATCATCATCATATTAGTAGGTGACATTTACTTCTTATGTTAAAAGCATATTGTATGACATAGATTAGCTCATTTAATCCTCACAAAAACCCTAAAGTAGGTATTATCCTTATTTTACAGATAAGGAAACTGGGCAAAGACTAAGTAATTTACCCAAGGTGACCCAGCTAGTAAGCAGTAGAGCCAGGAGCTGAACCCAGTATATCTGGCACCATCGTAACTCTTTTCTAAGTGTGGCTTTTGTCAATGAAGATGTTTGCCTTCTTAAGGAATATATTCCACACTCAGGCAAAAATCTGACCGAGGCAGAGTTAGTTATCCCCAAAATTTCACTTTCCATTACAAGGAAAATGGGCTTTTCTCAAAAGAGTCACATGATTATCTTACGGAAAACACGTCCACATTTCCTATCACTACATCAACAGAATAATATATAATTTAAATTTTTAGATAGAGTTTTCCTTCTGAAGTAAAAACAGTTCTATTTAATCAAGCCTTTCCTAATCTGACACTGGAGACCATACTAGGTGTATAGGATACTACTCAAGAATTAAGTGATTTTTTTTTTTTTTTCCAATTTAAGATCTCACATTACTTTTCACAGATACCTGAAATCCAACAGCAATACTGCAGGACCTAATCTACTTACCATGTAAATTAAAACTCCAGGATAATTTCAGATATCATTTCTCATAAAGCTGGGTTTTTTTGTACTAATAGTTATGGTCCAAGCCATGGGTCCTTGTTACTGTACATTAACTAATTTCATCTGAATTTTACAAGGGGTTGATTTCATATTAATGCAAAAGATTTCAAAAGGCTATATCCCCAGAGAAGACTTACACCACAGAGCAAGCATAGCATCCTTTCTTGCTACTCTCACGAATTAAGAATGCACCATCAGGTTTCCCATAAAGCAAGTCCTCTGCTTGTACTCGATTGATATCCTCAACAAACCAGGTCTTCTCATCATAGTGGGGCAGGTTTTCATCTTCCTCATTGATAAAATAGTTCCTAAAAATTAAATGTTAATTGTTATTCTAACAAGTTACTTCTATCTAAAAGCAAATTCATAAATAAAACACTCTTCTAAATCTTTAAACCACAAATGACAAAGCAAAATTGCAATTAGTTGGGTGTTAGCTTCATTACTTGCTATGGTGCATAAAGCACAGAATTCATGTTTCATCCAATAAGCTGAAATATGAACATCTGAATAACAGTGCTTTTACATCCAGATTTTGAGTAGCTATACTCAAAGTAGCTTATACATCCAGATTTTGAGTTCAGAGGCAGGTCTCTGAACTCCAGTGCCTATAGGGTACTTTCAGGCAATTCAATTCAATTCAAAAGAGAGTCAAAGTTCTAGATTCAATGTCCTCAAGTGACAATGACAACCAATATTTACCATGTATAAACAAGGCGCATGTCTTATATTGATAACAAAGCCCTCTGACCAAAAGGTCTAGAGAGAACTTACTCATCAGCATCCTCATTCTTAATTCCCAGCCAGGCATTCAGGCGTTTCTGTCTCACCCCTTTGTGATTGAGCCATCTGCCAGAGGAAAGACACCAGTGTCAGTATCTATGCAAACTCTGACTGGACAAAGTAGGTATGTCTGAGCTGACTATACTTCTAGAGTCTAGGCACCTCTTGTTTTTCCTAATCCCACAAAGAGTGGGCAAAGATTTCTCAAAATAGTCTCTCATTACTTTTCTTTCAACTACTATCAAGATGAACTGATCTTTTCTGGAAAAAGGCAGAAACATAAAGGGCTACTTGAAATTAGGCCCTTCACTTTTCATTTTTCTTTTCTGGAAGATGTGCCACCACAAGCACATATATACTCGCACTCACAGTGGGACATTTGTTTCTGAAAACATTAGTTAGGTGAGCATGGTGTCACGATGGCAATCTCCACTAAGCCTGAGAACCCACTTTCCGTGTGACCTACTGAATTGAGTTTAATATTTCAACTAAAAACTTCAAGATCTATTTTTGCATTTAAGCAGGCCACAAGAAATTCAGGGTGGCAATCTGAGTAATTAATGAGTGAACTTCATTACCAAGAAAATCACAGTATCCAGGCTGGGCTCAGTGGTTCATGCCTGTAATCCCAGCACTTTGGGAGGCCAAGGCAGGTGGATCACCTGAGGTCAGGAGTTCAAGACCAGCCTGGCCAACATAATCAAACCCCATTTCTACTAAAAATACAAAAATTAGCCAGGTGTGGTAGTGCATGCCTGTAATCCCAGCTACTAGGAGGCTGAGGCAGGAGAATTAAGCTTGAAACCAGGGGGCAGAGGCTGTAGTGAGCTGAGATTGCACCATTGCCCTCCAGCGTGGGCGACAGAGCGAGACTCGATCTCAAAAAAAAAAAAAAGAAAGAAAGAAAACAAAATCGTAGTATCTCTTAAAATGTACCAGTATTTTAGATGTAAAATAAGGTAAACCAGCACATTTTGTTCCTTTCAGATGGCCAACAGTCTAAAACTAGGGTGGAGGAGTGGAAAGCACCTTCATTCATCATTACCCACTAAGCAAGGCTCCTATCATTCAGGTTTTATCATACACACCATCCCCTCAGGGAGGATGACCCTAACTGTCCCAACTAAGGCAGTCCCCGGTCACTCTCTACACTTTACCTTGTTTTATCATCTTCATAGCACTTAGTTAAAATCCATTATTTTATATTTTTGTTTGGTTGTTTTGGGTTTTTGTTTTTGTTTTTGTTTTGAGATGGAGTCTCGCTCTGTTACCTAGGCTGGAATGCAATGGCAGGATCTCGGCTCACTGCAGCCTCCGTCTCCAGGGTTCAAGCAATTCTCTCACCTCTGCCTCTGCAGCTGGGACTACAGGCATGCGCCACCACGCCCAGCTAATTTTCGTATTTTTAGTAGAGACAGGGTTTCACCACGTTGGTCAGGTTGGTCTCGAACTCCTGACCTCAGGTGATCCGCCCACCTTGGCCTCCCAAAGTGCTGGGATTACAGGCGTGAGCCACTGTGCCAGGCCTATTTTATATTTGTATTTGTTTTTCTGTCTCCCCAATAAAATGTAAGCTGCTGTAATGAAAGAAGTCTGTCCTGTTTGTGGCTATGTTACCAATTATTAAAACAGCACATGCACATAGATATTCAACTGTCAGTAAATATTTGCTGGTGGGCTGCTTTTAACAAAATCTTCACAACTCCAGGATCATCCTCTATCTCTCTCTGACCCCAAGTACACAAGATAACTTGGCATCACACCTAATTTTAAAGTTCTGTTAGACAGATTTCACAGTCTTTCTCAGTAAGACTTGCCCTTTAGTTAACTTGGATTTCATTTTTTATGCTTAGGGAAACTGGAAAATAGATAATATGTGATCTTGATACAACTGATTTAGTAACAAGCCCCCTCCCCCACACCATGTCTGTCATCAAAATATCCAGATGCCCTCCTCTAAGCATTCTTATCACCCAAAGTTTTCTATCCTCAAAGAAACTGACCTTCTCTTTATCAAAGAAATAAGCAAACTGGGTAAAAAGGCGTGAATTGAATTAATGTACCACATTTTCTCTTGAATCCCCATTTTCTTTTACCCACCAACCTCTTTAAACTGAGCCTCTCTTTCGGTCACACACAGTGTTAGGAACCCATTTCCTAGCACTTTCCTAATGAAAAAAAAAAGAAGAAAAAGAAAAATTGCTTTTACTCCACCCTCCATTTATGATGGTGCCTACCTTCTGACTTAGGCAGCTTTTCCAATCTCCCAAAAGTCCATTTCAAAGACTTATCTAGTTCTGAGTCCTTACAAACCTATTAACAATGCCAGGAGCTGATTAGATTTTAAAAACCATTTTCAAAAACCTCTAATAACTTTAGTAAATATGTTAATTCACATTTAATGTTATTGAATAATGCACTGATCACAAATAATGCAATAAATTCTACAGGAAAAATCTAAGGCAAAACATTCAAAGACCTAACATCCAGTTCTGATTCTGTTAGTGTGGTAACTGGGTTGTAAAACCAACTAGATTTTTAGAAAGGATACTATATATACGTATTTTTTGGCATGGTCTTGGACCCATCTCTCTTTGGCGCAGCTATTTCTTCTAAAAAAAAAAAAAAAAAAAAAAAAAAAAAAAAAAAAAAAAAAAAAAGGAAAACACTACTTCCACAGATTACATCAAAGTAATCTTAAGAAATACAAGACAGAAAAAATATCTGGTGTTAGCATATCTTTTCCTAGCCCTACCCCAGCAAGTAAGGGAAAAAATATGTATTATATAGTGTCCTTTCTAAAGATCTAATTGGTTTTACAGCCCGACTACCACACTTTAAGAGGAAGAGAGTTTGTGTTTCAGTCTAAGACAAAAGGATTAAGCTGGGAAAACCCTGAGAGAGAAGGACAGGAAAAACGACTTTAAAGCTGACGCCGTGGTCCTGGAAGAAAGCAGAAGCTTGTCTAGAGCCTCACTGAGTAGAAAATGGGGTGACAGAAAACAGTGCCTCATGCACAGGGCATCCTGGATGGAGAATGAGGTTTTACGATGCAGCATCTGTTGGTGGCCAGTGATGAGATTACTGTGAAGGACACCTTGGAATTTTCAGCAGTCAAGAGGGAGGCACAAAAGACCTTGTGCTCCTCTAATTTTCTGACACTACTTCAGGATGACATTCTTATATGATCCAAGTGTCAGTCTGTGTAGAAGGTAGGAATGATAACAGAGATTAAATATTTTTAATGTAACCAGGCCAGTGGGAGCTTGAAATAGATTTATTTATTTATTTATTTATTTTAAATGAGGAATGTGGCTGGGCACAGTGGTTCATGCCTGTAATCCCAGCACTTTGGGAGGCCAAGGCAGGTGGATCACCTGAGATCAGGAGTTCAAGACCAGGCTGGCTAACACAGTGAAACCCCGTTCCTATTAAAAATACAAAAAATTAGCCGGGCGTGGTGGGGCATGCCTGTAATCCCAGCTACTCGGGAGGCTGATGCAGGAGAACCACTTGAACCTGGAAGGCAGAGGTTGCAGTGAGCCGAGATCGCACCATTGCACTCCAGCCTCGGTAACAAGAGTGAAACTCTGTCTCCAAAAAAAAAAAAAAAAAAAAAAGGAATGAAACTTGTCTTCCACCAAATTTTATGGACAGACATATTCTCTACATAAAAAAACAAAGTGGGATAATGTATACAATACTTTAAAAAGAAAAATCGCTTATAAAAATTTAGTTATCAGAAATATATTGAAGAATGAGGCCAGGTGCGGTGGCTCCATGCCTGTAATCCCAGCACTTTGGGAGGCTGAGGCAGGTGGATCATCTGAGGTCAGGAGTTTGAGACCAGCCTGGCCAACATGGTGAAACCCCATCTCTACTAAAAATACAAAAATTAGTTGGAGGTGGTGGTGCACGCCTATAATCCCAGCTACTCAGGAGGCTGAGGCAGGAGAATTGCTTGAACCCAGAAGGCAGAGGTTGCAGTGAGCCAAGATCGCACCACTGCACTCCAGTTTGGGCAACAAGAGCAAAAATCCATCTCAAAAAAAAAAGAAATAAAGAATGATTCATTACTTTAAGAAACCCAAATTATCACTACTGGTGTGAATGTAAAATAGTGCAACCACTACGCAAAACAGTCTGGGCAGTTGTTCAGTGAAACACAGATAATTACCATATGATTCAGGAATTTCACTCCTCAGCATATACCCATGAGAAATGAAAATACATATCCATTCAAAAACCTGTATATAAATGTTCACAGCAGCATTACTGAAATAGCCAAAAAGACAGAAGCAACCCAAATGCCCACCAACTGGTGATGATTAAACAAAATGTGGTATAACTATACAACAGACTATTATTTGGCCATAAAAAGGAATGAAATACTGATATATGCTACAACGCAGACAAACTTTGAAAACACCATGCTAAGTGAAAGAAGCCAGTCACAAAAGAGTACATTTTACATTATTTTCATTCATATGAAATGTCCAGAATAGACAAATCCATAGAGACAGAAAGTAGATTAGCAGTTGTTTAGGGCTAGATGCAAGGGGTAATAGGGATGATAAGTAAAGGGTGCAGGGTTTTTTTTAAGGTGATGAAAATGTTCTAAAATATTTGGTGATGACTGTAAATACCTGTGAACATACTAAAAGCACTGAATAATACACTTTAAATGGGTGAACTGTATGGGATGTAAACTGTATCTCAATAAAGCTGTAAAAACAAAAAATAAAACCAGAACACACCACCCTCCTTTTTTTTTCTATTTATTTATTTTTTATTATTATACTTTAAGTTCTAGGGTAAATGTGCACAACATGCAGGTTTGTTACATATGTATACATGTGCCATGTTGGTGTGCTGCACCTATTAACTCGTCATTTACATTAGGTATATCTCCTAATGCTATCCCTCCTCCCTCCCCCCTCCCCACAATAGGCCCCGTGTGTGATGTTCCCCTTCCGGTGTCCAAGTGATCTCATTGTTCAATTCCCACCTATGAGAGAAAATGCGGTGTTTGGTTTTCTGTTCTTGCGATAGTTTGCTGAGAATGATGGTTTCCAGCTTCATCCATGTCTCTACAAAGGAAACGAATTCATCCTTTTTTATGGCTGCATAGTATTCCATGGTGTATATGTGCCACATTTTCTTAATCCAGTCTGTCACTGATAGACATTTGGGTTGATTCCAAGTCTTTGCTATTGTGAATAGTGCTGCAATAAACATACGTGTGCATGTGTCTTTATAGCAGTATGATTTATAATCCTTTGGGTATATACCCAGTAATGGGATGGCTGGGTCAAATGGTATTTCTAGTTCTAGATCCTTGAGGAATCGCCACACTGTTTTCCACAATGGTTGAACCAGTTTATAGTCCCACCAACAGTGTAAAAATGTTCCTATTTCTCCACATCTTCTCCAGCACCTGTTGTTTCCTGATTTTTTAATGATTGCCATTCTAACTGGTGTGAGATGGTATCTCATTGTGGTTTTTTCCTTTTTTTTTTTTTTTTTTTAATACGGAGTCTCATTGTGTTGCCCATGCTAGAGTGCAGTGGGGTGATCTCAGATCACTGCAACCTCCACTTCCCAGGTTCAAGCAATTCTGCCTCAAGCTTCTGACTAGCTGGGATTACAGGCATGTGCCACCATGCCTGACTAATTTTTATATTTTTAGTAGAGACAGGGTTTCACTATCTTGGCCAGGCTGGTCTCGAACTCCTGACCTCAGGTGATCCACCTGCCTCGGCCTCCCAAAGTGCTGGGATTACAGGTGTGAGTCACTGCACCCGGCCACATAGAACTCCTTTATCTGCAAACTCCCCTAGTACATATATTACTCAAAACTCATCTTTTCCCTAAGCAGAATATGCATTAAAAAAACCCTCATCATTATGTACCTATATTGTTATGGCTGTTATTCTTTATTTTAAATTTATGAATTTTGATTTATGAATACTGCAGTCCCTGCTTATCCATGGGGAATAGTTCTAAGACAACCAAAAAGATGCCTGAAACTACAGAAAGTACTAAACCCTATATATACTGTTTTTCCCTATACATACATACCTGTGATCATTTAATTTATAAATTAAGCACAGTAAGGGATTAACAATAACTAATAATAAAAGAGAAAAATATAACAATATGCTGGAATAAAAGTGATGTGAATGTGGTCTCTCTCAAAATGTGTTATTGTGCTGTATTCACCTATCCAGACTGTGGCTGACTGGGGATACCTGAACACATGGAAAGCAAAACCACAGTAAGCAAAGCCATGGACCAAGGGGTCTACAGTACCAAAAAAGGTAAATGGTAATCATGAAAGCTAGCCTTAAACTCATGAGGAAAAAGAATTGCATATTAACAACAAAATTCCTTTTTTTGAAAGGAAATTTTTAAAAAAACTGATACCTAAGAAATGCTTAACGTATTTATTGAGTTATAATACACATAAAGCACATTAATCTTAAGTGTACTGATGATAAATTTTAACCTATGTATAAACCCATGGAACCCCACTCATATCAAGATTCAGAACATTTCTAGAACCGTTAAAGGTTCCTCATCCCATTTTCCCATCAAAATCCTCACCATAAATAATCACTATTTTTAATTCTATCATCATAGATAGGTTTTACCTATTCTTGAGCTTCCAATAAATGGAATTATATAATTTTTTTTCTATATTTAAGCAATGAAATTCTGTATTTAAACACTCAAGAATATCTTACTAGCAGTACACCTAGATCTCAGCAGACAATCACATAGAATCCTTGTGGGCTATGCAGTGGCCAGTCAGGGAAATGACCACATCCAAAGAGGGCTTAAAGAACTGATGACAATCTTGAGCTAGGTATCACAGAATCCCAATCTATTCCTTTAAAACAGGACCAGAGAGAGATCATACTCAGCATCATGCAGCAACGCTAATATGAGACACATATTTTACTACAGTTTCCTTCAGTACTGACAACATAAATTCCAGTATTAGAATAGATCGAGTCCACCAAGCCCAGAGACAATTCTCTGTTAGAAACATCAAAGCATGGACGATGGGACACTAAACTATTCTCCTGGAAGCGGCCCTTCCAAAAGAGGTAATGGCTGTCTGTGTCTCCCTACACTTGAGTTGTCCTTACTTATAGGTCATGAATTTGTCATCCATGATGTTATCTAAACTCTTTTATATTTGTTGTTGTTGTGTTATTATTTTGTTTTTTGTGTTTTTTTTTGGTGTGTATGGTTTTTTGTTGTTGTTGTCTTTTTGTTGTTGTTGTTTTCTTTCTTTCTTCTGTATTTAGTTTATACAACCCATTAAAGAAACTTCCAAGGTCTGGTTTGTCACATGCTACAGTCTGAATGTTAGTATCTTCCCAAAATTCATAGGTGGAAAATCTAACCCTCAAGGTGATGGTATTTGGAGGTGAGGACTTTGGGAGGTGATTAGGTCATAAAGGCAGAGCCCTCAGGAATGGGATTAGTGCCCTTATAAAAGAGGCCTGATAGAGACCCCTAGCTCCTTCTACCAGGACATAGGTAGAAGGCACCATCTATGAACCAGAAAGCAGATCCTCACCCCTCACCAGACACCAAATCTGCCAGTGCCTTGAGTTTGGACTTCCTAGTCTCTAGAAGAGAAATTCATGGTGTTTACAAGCTACCCAATTTATGGTATTTTGTTATAGCAGCCTAAACAGACTAAGACACTACACTTATTCATGCCCCTTGGGATGGTATATTCCTTGTATTTCTTACTGCTTTTCAGGGCAAAGAAGGACTTCCATTCATGATTTTGGTGTACAGCATAGCCTTCTTGGGCCTTTCTTCAGCTTCATGATGTGACCAGAACCACGTGAGCATTCCAAGAGCAGACACACCCTTCTTACAGATGAGAGCACCTCCTTGCCTTCTTTACAAAGCTCTTCAGTATGCTATATACACTCAGCTTGACTTTTGGCCACAATAGCAAACTAAAATGATCTCTTGAGAGGGCTGTTATTAAAAACTACTCAGCATGGTGTAGTTGTAATTGTTTACCCCAAAAAATGTCACCTTAGGCCGGGAACAGTGGCTCATGCCTGTAACCCCAGTACTTTAGGAGGCCAAGGTGGGTAGATCACCTAAGGTCTGGAGCTTGAGACCAGCTTGGTCAACATGGTGAAACCCCGTCTCTACTAAAAATACAAAAATTAGCTGGGCATGGTTGTGCATGCCTGTATTCCCAGCTACTCGGAAGACTGAGGTAGGAGAATCACTTGAACCCAGGAGGTGGAGGTTGCAGTGAGCTGAGATCATGCCATTGCACTCCAGCCTAGGTGACACAGTGAGACTCCGTCTCAGAAAAAAGAAAAATCATCTTAAATCTTCCTCTACTGAAACTCTTCTGCCACAGTTCCAATCTCTGGGCATGTATTTCATCTTCTCCCTCTTTCTCACACAAAGAACCCAGGGTTTCTATGGAAAACCCAGATTCAGAGGTCTCTGCTCTGTTTTCTCCTGCCAGTAGTTTGAATTGAGTGGTGTTACATGCATCAAGGTCACCCATAAATGTATTTCAGAACAGCCTATTTGTTACCTAGAACTAAGCCCAATATCCAGTATGTTCCTTTCTCATGCATTCTGTCCTATGAAGCAGTTACTTATGTTTCCAAAAATATAATTCACACATTTTATTCTGATACTATCTTTCCATTTATATTTGGATATTATCTCTATTATGCCTATATTTGGCTAAATTATATAGTTTCCCCTAATCTTAAAGAATTAGGTTTCACTACTCAAATTACCTCAAGTGCCTTCTATAGACACATTTCTGTTACTTAAATAAAGAACGTCATTTTGTTTTTGTTGTTGTTGTTTTTGAGACTCACTCTTGTCCAGGCTGAAGTGCAGTGGCACGACCTTGGCTCACTGCAACCTCTGCCTCCCAGGTTCAAGTGATTCTCCTGCCTCAGCCTCCCAAGTAGCTGGGACTACAGGCACCCACCACTATGCCCAGCTAATTTTTTGTATTTTTAGTACAGACGAGGTTTCATCATCTTTTTTTCTTTTTTGAGATGGAGTCTCACTCTGTCACCCGGGCTGGAGTGCAGTGGCGTGATCTCGGCTCACTGCAACCTCTGCCTCCAGGGTTCAAGTGATTCTCCTGCCTCAGCCTCCCGAGTAGCTGGGATTACAGGCATGTGCCACCACACCCAGCAAATTTTTGTATTTTTAGTAGAAACGGAGTTTCACTATGTTTGCCAGGCTGGTGTCTTGAACTCATGACCTCAGATGATCTGCCTAACTCGGCCTCCCAAAGTGCTGGGGTTACAGGCGTAAGCCACTGTGCCCAGCCTAGGACCTATTTCCCCTCAGAGGAAATAGAAATTCCCCACTCAGTTCTACTGTGTAAACTAAGATTCTGATTTTTATGTTTTAGGCAAACATTAATCTGTTCTTCTTAAGGTATAGCATTTTACTCATGCCACAGCCAGCCTCTGAGATTTCCAAGGCATTTCTATGAATCAAGAATCCTACATTCTGGGTTGCTACACATATTAACTTCAGATTAACTCTGGTACCCCCTACAACTACCAAGGCCATTTTCCTAAATTCTTACCATCTTACTGGCCAATTCTCAATTACAAATCTCTTCTCCCACCTCTGACATCTCTAGTGCTGGTAGTAACCTGGCACTAGCGTCTCCCTCCCGATACACTCCCAGACTACTTACACAAGGTGCTGATCTCGGATCTTTCGCAGCTGGATCAGGTCAGGTTTGATACTATTCATTTTTTTATCTATTTCTCGGTTGTCCAAAGCTTGTTTCTTCAAATCCTGCTCTAGACGCATTTTGCTATCATGAATCTCTCCCAGACGTGATTTCAATTTATCATAATTCATCATAATTCTGTAAAAATATGTGACATGTTAAGGCTAAAATAGAAATCAAGCAGACAGATCCTACTGAGTGAGCATGGTCCTAATATCCTTTTTTTTTTTTTTTTTCCCTTGAGATTGAGTCTCGCTCTGTCACCCCAGGCTGGAGTGTAGTGGCATGATCTCAGCTCATTGCAACCTCTGCCTTCCGGGTTGAAGCAACTCTCCTGCTTCAGCCTCCCCAGTAGCTGGGATTACAGGCACGTGTTACCACACCCTGCTAATTTTTGTATTTTTAGCAGAGACGGGGTTTTGCCATGTTGACCAGGCTGGTCGCAAACTCCTAACCTCAGGTGATCTGCCTGCCTCAGCCTCCCAAAGAACTGGGATTACAGGCGTGAGCCATTGCACCCAGTGAGGTTCTAATATCTTATGCGGGGTGAAGATTTGTTTTTGCCTGGCCCATATCCATTCCCATTTCTGGTATTAGCACCCTGATGTTCCCTGGAGGTAAGGATTCATTCCCCCATCTCAGATCCAGGGATGTAAACACACATGGCCCAGACTGGCCAATAAGAATATTCCACTCTATCCCATCCCTACCCTCAGACCACAGTGACTGGTTCAGGAACAGGAATAAGACTCAAACTGATCCAATGAGAGTCAATTCTAGAACATTTGCTAGAACTGTATTGTTAAAATAAATTACCTCTTTCCACACGAATTGCTAAATTATGAATATGCAGTTCTCATCCCAGCAGCTATACTGTCACTTCACTGGCAAAGCCTGCCTGAGAATAAAATCAACCCAGAGAAAAACTGAGCTAAAATACAATGTGAGAGAGAATCTCAATAACCTTGTTTGGGCCCTGAATCCAGCAATGACTGAACAAGTAAAGCTATACGTTTGATATTCAAGAGGTAGCACAACACAACAATTAAGAACTATGGTTTTGCAACCTACATCTGAATCTCTGTTGTCACTTGCTGTGGGGCCATGGGCAAGTTATTTAACGTCTCAGTGCCTTCATTTCCTCATCTGTTTAAAATGGTGATATGGTTTGGCTGTGCCCTCACCCAAATCTCATCTTGAATTGTACTCCCATAATTCCCACAGATTGTAGGAAGGACCCGGGAAGAGATAATTGAATCAAGGAGCAGTTCCCCCATACTGTTCTCATGGTAGTGAACAGGTCTCATAAGATCTGACGGTTTTATCAGGGGTTTCTGCTTTTGCATCTTCCTCATTCTCTCTTTGCCTGCTGTCATCCATGTAAGACAGGACTTGTCCCTCCTTGCCTTCCACCATGACTGTGAGGCTTCCCCAGCCACGTGGAACTGTCAGCCTAATTAAGCCTCTTCCTTTTGTAAATTGCCCAGTCTTGGGTATGTCCTTATCAGCAGCATGAAAATGGACTAATTTAGTAAATTAGTACTAGCAGAGTGAGGCATTGCTGAAAAGATACCCGAAAATGTGGAAGCAACCTTAAAATCGGGTAACAGGCAGAAGTTGGAACAGTTTGAAGGGCTCAGAAGAAGACAGGAAAATGTGGGAAAGTCTGGAACTTCCTAGAGATTTGTCGCATGGCTTTGCCCAAAATGCTGATAGTCATATGGACAATAAGGTCCAGGCTGAGGTGGTCTGAGATGAAGATGAGGAACTTGTTGCGAACTGGAGCAAAGGTGACTCTTGTTATGTTTTAGCAAAGAGACTGATGGCATTTTGCCCCTGCCCTAGAGATTTGTGGAACGTTGAACTTGAGGGAGATGATTTAGGGTATCTGGCAGGAGAAATTTCTAAGCAGCAAAGCATTCAAGAGGTTACTTGGGTGCTCTTAAAAGCATTCAGTTTTAAAAGGGAAACAGAGCATAAAAGTTTGAAAAATTTGCAGCCTGACAATGCAATAGAAAATAAAATTCCATTTTCTGAGGAGAAATTCAAGCCAGCTGCAGAAATTTGCATAAGTAACAAGAAGCCAAATGTTAATCCTCAAGACAATGGGGAAAATGTCTCCAGGGCATGTCAGAAGTCTTCAAGGCAGCCCCTCCTATCAAGGCCCGGAGGCCTAGAGGAAAAAGGAGTTTCGCTGGCTAGGCCCAGGGTCCCTGAGCTGTGTGCGGCCTAGAGACTTGATGCCTGGCATCCTAACCACTCCAGCCATGGCTGAAAGGGGCCAACATAGGGCTCAGGCCATGGCATCAGATGGTACAAGCCCCAAGCCTTGGCAGCTTCCATGTGGTGGTGAGCCTGCAGGTGCACAGAAGTCAAGAATTGGGAACCTCCGCCTAGATTTCAGATGTATGGAAACACCTGGATGCCCAGGCAGAAGTTTGCTGCAGGGGCAGAGCCCTCATGGAGAACCTCTGCTAGGGCAGTGTGGAAGGGAAATGCGGGGTCAAAGCCCCCACACAGAGTTCCTACTGGGGCACCGCCTAGTGGCATTGTGAGAAAAGGGCTACTGTCCTCCAGACCCCAGAATGGTAGATCCATTGACACCTTACACTGTGTGCCTGGAAAAGTCACAGACACTCAAGGCCACCCTGTGAAAGCAGCCAGGAGGGAGGCTGTACCCTGCAAAGCCACAGGGGCAGAGCTACCCAAGACTATGGGAACCCATCTCTTGCATCAGCATGTCCTGGATGTGAGACATGGAGTCAAAGGAGACCATTTTGGAGCTTTAAGATTTGACTGCCCTCCTGGATTTCAGACTTGCACGGACCCTGTAGCCCCTTTGTTCTGGCCAATTTCTTCCATTTGGAACAGCTGTATTTACCCAATGTCTGTACCCCCATTGTATCTAGGAAATAACTAGCTTGCTTTTGATTTTACAGGCTCATAGGACTTGCCTTGTCTCAGATAAGACTTTGGACTGTGGACTTTTGAGTTAATGCTGAAATGAGTTAAGACTTTGGGGGACTGTTAGGAATGCATAATTGGTTTTGAAATGTAAAGATACAAGATTTGGGAGGGGCCGGGGCAGAATAATGTGGTTTGGCTGTGTCCCCACCCAAATCTCCTCTTGAATTGTACTCCCATAATTCCCACATGTTGTGGGAGGGACCAGGGTGAAACAACTGAATCATGGAGGTGGTTTCCCCCATACTGTTCTCATGGTAGTGAATAAGTTTCACGAGATCTGATGGTTTTATCAGGGATTTCTGCTTTTGCATCTTCCTCATTCTCTTTGCCTGCTGCCATCCACGTAAGATGTGACTTGCTCTTCCTTCCCTTCCACCGTGATTGTGAGTGAGGCTTCCCTAGCCACCTGGAACTGTAAGTACAATTAAACCTCTTCCTTTTGTAAACTGCCCCAGTCTCAGGTATGTCTTTACCAGCAGCATGAAAATGGACTAATACAAATGGGTACCTACAACAGTACTTACTTCACTGGGATTTTCTGTTAATTAAATGTGACAATACATGTAAAGGAAAGAACATTTCCTGACATTATCTTGGTAAGCACTCAACAGATGATGGCTATAAGCTTTTCCAACACACAAAGTTTTGCTATGCTCTGAACCCTTATGGTAACAACTGTCTACATTATTCCCTTGTCACTCAATATGTGGCTTTATATTACTATTAAAACTTCACAGACTGGACACACACCTGTAATCCCAGCACTTTGGGAAGCTGAGGGCAGAGGATTGCTTGAACCCAGGAGTTCAAGACCCCATCTCTACAAAAAGATTTTTAAAAATTAGCCAGTGCAGTGGCGCTTGCCTGTAGTCCTAGCAACTCGAGAGGCTGAGGCAAGTGGATCCCTTGAGCCCAGGAGGTTGAGGCTGCAGTGAGCCATGATCATGCTACTTCATTCCAGCCTGGGCAATAGAGCAAGACCCTACCTCAAAAAATAAAAAAATAAAATAGGCTGGGCACAGTGGCTCATGCCTGTAATTGCAGCACTTTGGGAGGCCAAGGTGGGTGGATCACCTGAGATTAGGAGCTCAGGACCAGCCTGGCCAACTTGATGAAACCGTATCTCTACCAAAAATACAAAAATCAGCCAGGTGTGGTGGCATTCACCTGTAAACCCAGCTACTTGGGAGGCTAGGGCAGCAGAATCACTTGAACCCAGGAGGCAGAGGGTGCAGTGAGCCGAGATCGCACCACCGCACTCCAGTCTGGGCGACAGAGCAAGACTGTGTCTCAAAAAAATAAATAAATAAAATGAAACAAAACGTTATCATGCTACTTTATTTCCCTCTGCAACAAAACTACAAATCCTTTTCTGTTTCTTCATCGTTAATAATAATTATCATGAGGCCGGGCGCAGTGGCTCAAGCCTGTAATCCCAGCACTTTGGGAGGCCAAGGCAGGTGGATCACCTGAGGTCAGCAGTTCAAGGCCAGTCTGGCCAATTTGGTGAAATCCCGTCTCTACTAAAAAATACAAAAGAATAGCCAGGCATGGTGGTGGGCGCCTGTAATCCCAGTGACTCAGAAGGCTGAGGCACAAGAATCATTTGAACCCAGGAGACGGAGGTTGCAGTGAGCCGAGATGGCACCACCGCACTCCAGCCTGGGCAACACAGAGAGACTCCATCTCAAATAAATAAATAATTATCATTTATTGAAAGCCCATCATGTGCCAAAATATATATTACTTAATTCTCTAGCATTCCAACAAGATATTATTCAGTTTATGGAAGAGAAAACAGACTGAGAAAAGTTAAGTAATTCACCTAAGGTTATACAGCTAACAAAACGGCCAATTCAGAATTCAAGCCCATAGTTTTAATCATTTAAGCTACACTGCCTCACAGCACTTAGCTCTAAACTCATGCCATTAAGCTACACTGCCTCACAGCACTTAGCTCTAAACTCATGCACACAGAAATACACTAATACTGTGGTCCTAATATGAGAAATAATTTTGCTTTTCCATTGCATATTAATTACTTATATTTATTATCTATTTTAGCACTCCTCAACCCACTACAATCTAGCTTAGTCTTCCAATACTCCACTAAATTTGCTTTGAAAGGCTTTCAATATCCTTTTAGTTATCAAATCCATTACTTCTCCTGCCACTCATTCTTTCTGTGTAATTTCATTCTTAGCATCTACCATCAGCTACACACCTATGCCTTCCAAATCCTTTCTATACCAAGTTCTAAATCCAAATAATCAGCTGCCTGCTCCCCAGTGAGCTCCATTTGTGTTCTCACAGGAACCTCGAACTCACTGGTTCCAACCCTAGACTCTCCTCATGTACTTTTTATTTGGGTGAAAAACACCATCTTCCAGTCTCTCACACCAGAAATCTAGGAATAATCTTTGACTTCTCCCACACCTACCATATCTGGTCAGGCATAAAGTCCTTAGCATTCCCATGGCCTCCCGCTTCTTTTCTGCTACTTCTCTAGTCCAGGCCCTCATTATCGTTTAACCTGATGACCACAACCGTTGCAGTCATGTGCAAGTCAGGCTGGTGTTCCTGCCTAGTCTTGTTCTACTACAATTTATTCAGACTGCTGCCAAAGTTGATTTCATTTCAAAAAAATATTCAATGAGCACCCATTATGTACTCCCATACATACGGAGGTACTAGGGCTACCAGGGAAAATAAGCCACCAATGCCTACTCTCGATGAGTTTACAGTTGAGTGGGCATGGCATTCAGTAAATGTTACACTAGGGATCAGGACCAGACACTGTAGGGACCCAAAATACAGCCCCTAAATTGGTCTCCGGAATCAGGGAACAATTTCTAGAAAAGATGGTATCTAACCTGAAGTCCTAATGGATAAGCAGGAGTTAATTTGGGAGAATGAAGAAAGAGCAGAGGAGAGAGGAAGTTCAATTTGGTGCCATTAGTGGAAAGAGCAAGTGGTTCCAATAGTAGGGCTGTGCAGTTTGAGGGGCAAAAGCAAACAAGACAGAAATTACTGGGGAAGAAAGAAATCCTGTCTCACTGATGCCCTTGGAGGTACTAAGTACTTACCGTTCAATCTCCTTTTCATTCCCCTCTCTGCGAAATCGCTCAATATACTCTTTGCTATGTTGTTCTTGTGTGTGACACTGCTCTTCAAATATTTTAATTGTTTCATTAAAAGCTTCTATTGCAGTCCTCTTCATCTGTATTTCCTACAAGAGAGACAAAGAAAAAACACAGGCTTCATTCTTTATTATTTTCTTCTAACCTTGGTCTTAAATTTTATAATTCTAGTTATTAATGTAATCCCATATAACACCCAGTCTTTCAAAAGTCTTTCCCCTTGTTTAGGAGGACTAAAACAAGAGCTTTTATTCAACCCCTACTCTATTACCTATATGTAAAATATATCATTTAAACTATAAAATAGGCCAGGCATGGTGGCTTACACCTGTGATCCCAGCACTTTGGGAAGCTGAGGCAGGCAGATCACTTGAGGTCAGGAGTTCAAGACACCCGGGCCAACATGGCAAAACCCTGTCTCTACTAAAAGTACAAAAATTAGCCAGGCGTGGTGGCGGGTGCCTGTAATCCCAACTACTCAGGAGGCCGAGGCAGGAGAATCGCTTGAACCCAGGAGGCAGAGGTTGCAGTGAGCCAAGATCACGCCACTGCACTCCAACCCGGGTGACAGAACAAGATTCCATGTAAAAAATAAAAAATTTTTAAATTTTAAAAAACTATAAATAAATGAAATAAAACCATTATGTGAAATATATCGCTAAGAACCACAGAAAGGTCTCTGAGCTGCCAAGAGAGATTAACCCTGAACACCTTGAAGACAAGGACCAAATTCTGATTTTGCACCTATTATAGTGCTATTCCCCAAAAGGTGCTGAAAGAGTGAATGGATAGAGCTAAAGAGTCCATGCACCAAAGCACAAAGACTTACTCCCAGAAGAGTCTTATAAAGTCTATTTATTCTTACTCTCATTTCTCAAGTATGTGCTTAGTTTTCCAAACAGATTCATCAGTAGATTAATCCGATTACAAGAAAATGAAAAGGGGAAAAATAGCTGCTAAAGTCCAGTGCACTTAAGAATAATAAGATGATCATGCCTGTAATCCCAGCACTTTGGGAGGCCAAGGTGGGCAGATCACGAGGTCAGGAGTTCGAGACCAGCCTGACCAACATGGTGAAACCCCGTCTCTACTAAAAATACAAAAATTAGCCAGGCATGGTGGCGCACGCCTGTAATCCCAGCTACTCAGGAGGCTGAGGCAAGAGAATCGTTTGAACCCGGGAGGCAGCAGTTGCAGTGAGCCGAGATTGTGCCACTGCATTCCAGCCTTGGCGACAGAGCAAGACTTTGTCTCAAAAAAAACAAAAACAAAAACAAAAAAACATCTGAATCACGATTCCCCGAAAATCTTCAGAAGGTTAAATTTTGTTCAGTTTGTTTTTTAGAAAAGCAATAAATACGCCTAAGGGTCTAGAAAAACTGCTATCCTGAATGTTTATAATTCTAGAAGTTTTGATGCTTATGGGATAATTCCTACATTATCTAGCACTTATTAGGCTGGGGTGGGTTTTGGTTTTGGTTTTGCTGGTGGGTGGGCGGGTGGGTTAGTGTTTTTAAAACTGTTGCCTAAGCTGGACTTGAAATCCTGGGCTTAAGGGATCATTCCACCTCAGTTCCCCTACTAGTTGAGACTTTAGGAGGGCACCACACACCCAGTTTAAGCATTTGTCATTTTCAACAATTGATTATTGAGAATCCACTACACAGAAATTACCATCTGGTGATAGAGATTTGTGAAACATGAAGCCTGCCCTCTAAGACTCAGAATATACGGGTGGAATAGATTTCTGAACTCTAATAAGGTTTGGTTTCATGTCATGGTAGAGGCAACCAAGTGATATTAACTAATTATTTATTGCTTTACAGAGACTTCACAGAGGAGGTGACACTTAAGCTAGGTCTTAAAGAACTGATATAGAGGAAGAAAATGCAGCACTGCACAAAGGAGGCATGGTATAATGTATACATAAAATAACAAGCCATGTTCAAGGATTAGTAATTGCCCAGTAGGGCTAGAACATTAGAGGATTAGCAGATGAGGGAGGCTGGAACCTTGTGATAGTCCATACAGTTGAGATTACATCATATGTATCTTAATATTAAAAACTAACTAGAATGCCCATATGCCAAATATCTTGGTACTAATTCTACAACTCTTAAATTATAGTGGATAGCCTTAGCTCCCTTGCAAGGTTAGAAATTACCTATAAAGTTCTGGCCCTGGATCTTCAAAGAAAACACTAACAATTTAGATTTTATTAACACTGGTATATATATCAGTAAGTAGAACAGCAAAGGGAAAAGTATTTGATATCACTACTAAGTCAGCACCCCCCCCCCATAAACAATGCCACTATACCACATTACACCTGCCACCAAAACTATAAACCTACCTGTTCACCTCTTCTCTCCCTTCCTCTCCCTTTATTTACATGTGCTCTAGGTCTCAGCTCCCTTTCCTTTCTGGGTCCTTCACTCTCGTACCAGCTAGCCCCTTTTACATTATTAACTCTCCCAGTCTAATGATTCCTTCTTAGCAGCATATAAGCAAGCTCTGGTATCAACACTTTGAAAAAAAAAGCACTCTTATTCCAAAATTCTCTTCAAATCACAGATAAGCTTCTTAAAGAGTTGTTTATGGCTTTGTTTGTGGCTGGGCATGGTGGCTCATGCCTGTAATCCCAGCACTGTGGGAGGCTGAGTCAGGTCGATCACTTGAGGTCAGGGGTTCAAGACCAGCCTGACCAACATGGCAAAACCCCTCTCTACTTAAAAAATAAGTAAGTAAAATAAAAAATAAAAATAAAAAAAGAGCTGGCCGGGCACAGTGGCTCACGCCTGTAATCCCAGCACTTTGGGAGGCTGAGATGAGCAAATCACCTGAGGTCAGGAGTTTGATACCAGCCTGGCCAACATGGTGAAAACCTGTCTCTACTAAAAATACAAAAATTTGAAAGGCATGGTGGCGGACACCTGTAATCACAGCTATTCGGGAGGCTGAGGCAGGAGAATTGCTTGAACCCGGGAGGCGGAGGTTGCAGTGAGCTGAGATGGTGCCACTTCGCTCCAGCCTGGGGGACAGGGCAAGATTCTGTCTCATAAAAACATCAATAATAAAATAAAATCTAGGTCAATAAATGTCAAAAGAATATAACTTTAATGAACATATTTACTAACAACAAAATTAATTTAAATTAGAAATAAATAATATATTTGAAAGTCCCAAATATTTAAAAATTAAAAACACAAGGGGCGAAAGAAGAAATCACAAAAAAAGAGAAAATATTAAAAACTGAATAACAGGGAAAACAGAGTATGACAAAATTTGTGAGATGCACATATGCAGTGCTTAGAGGAAAATGTATTGCTTTAACTGCTTATTTTAGAAAAGAAAGTTTTTTTTTTTTTTTTTTTTTTGAGACGGAGTCTTGCTCTGTCACCCAGGCTGGAGTGCAGTGGCCAGATCTCAGCTCGCTGCAAGCTCCGCCTCTCGGGTTCACGCCATTCTCCTGCCTCAGCCTCCCGAGTAGCTGGGACTACAGGCGCCTGGCACCACGCCCGGCTAATTTTTTGTATTTTTTAGTAGAGACAGGGTTTCACCGTGTTAGCCAGGATGGTCTCGATCTCCTGACCTCGTGATCTGCCCGTCTCAGCCTCCCAAAGTGCTGGGATTACAGGCTTGAGCCACCACGCCCGGCCAGAAAAGAAAGTTTTTAAACGAATGAACAAAATTTCCACCTTAAGAAGTAGGAAAAGAGAAAATTAAACTGAAAAACAGCAGAAAAAAATTAAAAAGAGCAGAAATTCATGAAATAGAAAGTAAACATTAAAAAAATCCATTATTGTTATCTACTAGAAAGAGCCCAGGGTAAGCTACTGTTGCACTAAGAATTCACTAGGAATTAAGTAGAATCAACATGGACTAATGCTTCTATAAATCATTTGATATTCAACGTAATAACTTGTGTTCCAAGAGAATGTACATGAGAAATACAGTTAAATATATTTTCCTAAGCCACTTCCTACCCAAATATTATAAAAAGTAAACTTCTCTGAAGATACCCAGCTTCATCAAAATTCCAAACACTTTTGACAAACTATGTGACAACTTAGGGCAAATTAAACCAAGTCTAGCTAAAAAAGAATCAAAGTAGTCAGGCATAAGAAGTCCAAGGAAAGAAACTAGATTATTCTATAGAATTTTGCTCTATATCATAAATATGAAAAGTAAGTATTACTGGTTATTAAAGTTAATGATCTAAAAACTGTGTAGTTAGGTCTCCTAGTAAGCCCACAATTTCCATCCATCAGCTCCTTCTTCCTCAGTAAATCCCCACGTTAGTTGAGCACACCTGACCAAATAAAAACTAGATTTCTCAGCCTCCCCTACAGCTAGCTGTGACCTGTAGCTAGGTATGACCATGCGACTTAGTTCTAGCCAGTGGGATAAAAGTGAAAGCAGAGTGTGCTCCTTCTAGGAAGTTGTCTTAAAGATAGAGAACCTTCCTTTCTCCTTCCTATTCTTCCTTCCTGTTTACTAGAATATGGTTGTGACCGCCAATATTAGAGTAAGCCCTCTTCCACAGATAGCCAAGCATCAAGACAGAAAATGCCTGTAAGTTCTGAGGACAGTGGAGTTACCCTAACACCCCTGTAGTTCCTATATACACATCAAAGAAAACTAAATTTCTATCTGAAGCCTTTGTTATTTTTTTTGTCACTTGTGACCAGTTAATATTAACTGATACAAATTATATCCTTAACCAATTAAGAAGGGAGGGGAATTTGTATCATCCAAGTTTCAAAAAGGCTGTTTAAGCCTTTAAGACATTAAAACAGCTAAAGATCATCAAGTGAATGATAGAAAATTTGAAGTAACTAAAACATTGCACACATACTAGTCAAAACAACATAAATATAGCAACCTGGGATGTTCTCGTATATTCTTCATAGAGCCTATCATACTCTTTACTCTTCTCTTGATACTGAGAGTGGTATTCTTGCAGTTTTTTACCTACTGCATCAATATTATCTTCTTTTACCAACTGATCCTATACAGGTAAAAGAAAAAAATAAAGAATGTTAACAATTCTGACATGTGACTTTTTCCATATCTATTTTTTAAAGGAAAATATCACCTCAACCATATATTCTTTTTAAACTGTATTTCAACTGTACAAGTTTAAGTCACTGTATTAATATCAAGCACACAAATATACCAAATCCTTTGATAATATTAAGATCAGCCTTTATATCACATCAAAATGATTAATACTTTAAAAATTAAGAAATGAAGTATAAGTGGGAAACATAAACATAAGTATTTTTATATAAAGGTAACAAGTACATGCAATAAGATATTATAGAAGGGTAGCCACAAAATAAGTTCCAAAAATATCTAAAATCTTAAGTAGGCACTAGGCACAATGACTCATGCCTATAATCCCAACACTTTCAGTGGCCAAAGTGAGAAGACTGCTTGAGCCCAGTTCAAGACTAGCCTGGGCAACATGGCAAGACCCTGAAGTTGTGGTATGCACCTGTGATCCCAGCTACCGGGAGGCTGAGGCAGGAGGACCACTTGAGCCCAGAAGGTCAAGACTGCAGTGAGCCATATTCATGCCACTGCACTCCAGCCTGGGCAACAGAGACTCTGTCTCAAAGTAAATAAATAAATAAATAATAAAATGGCTAGTTTTTTAAAACTGATAACACTGGTAAAAAAAAAATCAAATAAGGTTGTTAAATAATGACTTGCTCAATAGCTAGCAAAGACTTCCATAATCTTACCTGTTGGTATCTGGACACTGGGTACATCAGCTTCACATCAAGCTTGGGATTGTACTGAGCAAGAGATTCATGGTGATAGTGGTTAATGAGCTCCACCACGGAATTAAATGTCAGAGGATCAGAAAAGCCGTATTTACCATCCCGGTGATAGATCTTTATTAACTTATTATTGCCTCCCTTCCTGTGAACAACAAGACAACAACTGTGGATTTTCTTCCCCCAAATTCAACTGAACTACTGTTTTCATATGGAGATGTGAAAGCTTGGTGTCACATAATAAACAAGTTTTACTATGTTAATGTGGCTGGAAGGAGTGAAAAGACATGTTATTGTGTATGTGAACATATATATATATATAATTACTTTTGCATTGTTTTGTCCATAAAATACCTTGGTTATTAAAGGTCAACATATCTACACAGAATTCAGTATGAACAAATGTAGCAAAAAAAATCACTTAAGAAAAATAAAACAGAAATAAATTCTATTTTTGTTTATATTCTGAATGAATTTTCAAATTTAAATTCTATCAATATTTTTAGTCAGGAAGAACGGAAAAAATCTCCTAAGGACCCAAAGATACGTGGTTGTATGTCTCTGTGGGGGGAGCAGAAGCCATCTTTATATGAAAGGAATGATAAATATTTGTCACACAATCACCAACACACTCAAGGTTTTGTTGTTAATGCACAAACATAATTGAGCTCCTTAATCTATGATTTATAGCTGCATAATTAATCTAGAACCTTATACTATTTTGTCTTTTACACTTGCTTATAATTCTCAGAAATGACTATTTAGGCCATCACAACATGTAAATGATTCAAGTCATTCAACCGTTTTACAAAGTATAGCTTTTGAAGAGCTATGTATATTAGATGAATGTAATTTCATGCTTGGACAGTTCAGGACACCTTTGTTTACTAAGTCATATCTAAATGGTCCCTTAAAAGATAATTTATAACTAAAGTTTAAAATAGCAATGTTTTGCAAGTTCCATAAGGCAAAATCTAAAAGCACAGCAGGCTGATTCATAGCGAAAGGCTGTACCATTCCCATTCAACTCTTCTTACAGCAGCATGCAGATTTATGCCCCTATCTCTCTTTATGCCATGCCATTTTTATAATAAATGAGGCACTGGGATTTGTAAAAGGTCGAACGCAATAAGATTGACCCTATAAGCTGATTAAAACAATGTTTAGGTCAGTTTTTAGATGGATGATAATTTCTATTAAATGTACATCAGAAGGACCATCTAATCATATACAGTTACTACAAATGTGTACACTCACACATACAATAACTGCAAGCTGGCCTCTCTGTTAAAGTTAAAAGGCATTCATTCATTTAAAATGATGTGCTGAATATCTATGTGCCAGGAATTACATAACGCACTACAGATACATGATAAACAAGTCAGATACAGTCCATGCTCTCGTGGAGCTTCCAGTTTAACAGCACAAGGAACATATCTCTGTCTTTCAGTTTATTAAGGAAGATAACAAATTTCTCAAGATAGAACACAAAAATAAACAACTAAATATACCAAATGGTAATAAGTCTATTGGGGAAAAAAAAACAAAGCAGAGTAAAGGGAAAGGAGTTCTTGTGGTGGAGGATTGTTTGTATTGCTCAAGAAAAACCTCTGTGTTCAGCTGATATTTGAACAGAGTTCTAAGTGAAGTGAGGCAGCTAGTACAGCAGACATGTATGGGAAGTGTCCTAGAGAGAGGTGCGGTAAGGGCATGCTTGGCATGTTCAAGGAACAGCAAGGAGGCCAGTGATGCTGGGTCTGAACGAGCAAGAGGGAGAGTAATAGGAGACTAGGTAAGAGATGTAAAAGGAGCTTAGATTATGTAATAACAGTCTGTAGATTACTGTAAGGGCTTGAGCTTTTACTGAGTGAGATGGGAGGCACAAAAGGGTTTTCAGTAGAACCATGTAATCTATCTTGCGGTTTAAAAGGCTCACTCTAGCTGCTGGGTTGAGAAAAGACTGTTCAAAGGGGGCAGCGGTATAAGTGGAAATATCACTTGTGAAACTTTTATAATAATCTAGGCAAGGCATGATGGTGTCTTGGATGAGGGTAGCAGCAGTACAGGTCATGAGAAATAGTGAGATTCTTAATATATTT
Organism: Macaca fascicularis; assembly: GCF_037993035.2. Lineage (NCBI taxonomy): Eukaryota > Metazoa > Chordata > Mammalia > Primates > Cercopithecidae > Macaca > Macaca fascicularis. The sequence goes on along the minus strand of NC_088375.1, from coordinate 188,621,852 downwards.
TGAAGACAGAGCTGACAGGATTTGCTGATGGCTTGGATACGAATATGACAGAGAGACAAGATAAAGATGATTTCAAGGTTTATATCATAAGCAATCAGAAGAATGGAATTGTCATTTATTGACATGAAGAAAGCTATTTTAAAAGAATGGGTTTAGACCAGGCACAGTGGCTCACACCTGTAATCTCAGCACTTTGGGAGGCCGAGGCGGGCAGATCACTTGAGGTCGAGAGTTCGAGACCAGCCTGACCAACACAGTAAAACCCCGTCTCTACTAAAATACAAAAATTAGCCTGGCGTGGTAGAGGGCACCTGGAATTCCAGCTATTCAGGAGCCTGAGGCAGAAGAATCACTTGAACCCAGGAGGCAGATGTTGCAGTGAGCTGAGATCATGCCACTGCACTCCAGCCAAGGTTACAGAGTAAGACGTCATCTCAAAAAAAAAAAAAAAAAAAAAAAAGAAAGAATATGTTTAAAGGTGGAAAAAGTTTGGTTTTAGACACTTTAAGTTTGAGATGCCTACTAAACATTCAAAAGCAGATGATCCAGCAGCCTACTTAAAGAATCTAAAGTTCAGGAGAAAGGTCTGGGCTAAAAACAGAAATTCAGGAGTTGCCAGCCGATAGATGTTATTTGAAGGTGAGTATAGCTGGACAGAAGAAGATGTCCAAGGACTAAGAACTGGGGTATGCCAATGTTTAGTGGTCAGAGACACGGAAGGAAGAACCAGCAAAGGAAACCAAAAGGGAGCAATTAATGAAGTAAGAGGAGAACTAAGAGTGTGATATCCTAAAAACCAACACGTACAAAAGCATTTCAACAAAGAGAAAATTATCAACCAAGTCCAATGATAATTAGGTTTGGCAAAGCAGGTATCACTAAATGAACTGACTAAATGGTTTCAGTGAAATGGTAAGGATAGAACCCTGACTGGAATGGATTCAAGAAAATGAAAGAAGATAAAGAAGACATGCCCATAGGCAAGTGTCTCGAGGAATACTGCTGTAAATAAGGGCAGAGAAATAGAGAAGTAGCTAGAAAGAGATATAGGGTCAATTATTTACTATTCTTAAATGGGAGATAATAGAGTATATTTATATGCTGATGGGGAAGACTCAACAGAGAGACAAAAATTGTTGATCCAAAAAAGAGGACAAGATAGTTCCTAGAGTGATGTCCTTGAGTAGATTAGAGGGATGGGATGGGATCCAGTCCACAAACAGAGAAGCAGACCCTGGACAAGGACACGAACAGTCATCCACTGGAACAGAAAAGCGGCAGACTATTCACATTAATGTGTAAATATGTTGACAGCTGTGGTAACAGGAGCATGAAGGAGTTCTCGTCTGACTGTGTCCACATTATCAGTGATATTAAAAGCAAGTTCTTTAGTTAAAAGTGGGAAGAACGGTTGTCCTTTAAAAGAGAAAAAAAAGAACATGTGAAATTGTCATTTAGGAAAGTGACGGGGAAGCAGGATGAATGCATTGTGGAAATGCAGAAGTTAAGCTGGGCAGTTTTAAAGGTCACTTAAGGTTAGTGGTCATAATTAATGTGAGACCAGTCCATGTGGTCACATCCCTTTCTCCACATTCAGCAGCTCAAGTATAAGCAAGGACTAGGTGGAGAATTGAATTCACGTGTTGGAATTTAGTCTCGTGACTATACTGGAGGAAGAGGAGCAAGTTTAAGAATGTATTCACATGGGTAATTTTAATAATAATGTACTATGGACTCTAAGCAGAGATGAGAGAAGGAACGAAGGAATTGAAGGTCATGTCTTTATCATGATAGTCCTCCTTGCATCTCAGCACCTAGTCCAATGTCTGGCAGATAGCAGATTCTTAAAGATTTGTTAAGTATCCAGATTTTCTACAACAAATACTATTTACCAATTTAAAAAATAAGAGTTATTGAACTGAAAAATCTCTATTTCCTCACTACCTACTACTCTCTGCATTCTGGTTTCACTCTCATTCCTCTCACTTGAGAGTCACCAATGACTGAACAAATTCAGACTCTGTCCCCTTCCTTTATCCCAGGTCTTCCTTCTCCCTCACTCTCTGCCTTCTTTATTTCATCCTTCCATAACTTTGATGAAATTATTATTTTCTTTCAACCTCTCAAACCACTCTTCCTGTCTCCTCCCTGACCCCAGTTATTCCCTAAAAAAAAAATTTTGCCTTCAGCCTCCACCTTTTTAAATTTTGTATATTTTTTCCATAAAAAATCCCATTTACTCTATGCATATGGTAGCTTGACTCTTTCTCTGGCCCTATACTCTTTCCTAAGCATTAAACTACATTTCTAGCTATATCCTAGATACATTTCTACCTTGCAGTTCTGGAGCAGCTAGAAGTCAACATTTATCCCCGCGGTGGCTCATGCCCGTAATCCCAGCACTTCGGGAGGCAGAGGCGGGTGGATCACCTGAGGTCAGGAGTTCAAGACCAGCCTGGCCAACATGGTGAAACACTGCCTCTACCAAAAATACAAAAATTAGCTGGGGGTGGTGGCACACAACTGTAATCCCAGCTACTCAGGAGGCTGAGGCAGGAGAATCGCTTGAACCTGGGAGGCAGAGGTTGCAATGAGCCGAGATCGCACCATTACACTCTAGCCTGGGCAACAGAGCAAGACTCTGTCTCAAAAAGAATATATATATATATATATATATAGCCGGATCACAATTTCCCTGCCGAAAAAATGCAGTGGTTCTCCCCACCTACCTACAACATTAAATACAAACTCCCAAGTTCTGGAATTCAAGGCCCTCTTAAACATGACCCCTTTCCAACCTCCTATCCCCTGCCACTTCTTCTTTACAAACTTTATCTTTTAGCCAAATAGGACTACATCTCACAGAAAGCAGCTATAAAATCTCACCTCCGTATATTTGCTCCTATTGTTATCTATTCCTGCTACTCCCCTCCCACTCTCTCCATGTCCAAACCTATCCCCTTCTTCAAGATATTCTGCAAATATGATCTCTTCCATGAAGGTCAGTTTTCTACATTCTTTTAACAAAGATATCTCTTTTCTTCCTTTCAGCCTCCAAAGCATATTGTGTGAAGCTCTCCTGCTATTAAACTTTCACTCAAAGCCATTTTCTCATTCCCTTTGTCCTCACTAGATTATACATTCCCTGAGACAAAAGTTTTAACTCATTGTTAAATACCCTGCAGAGTGATTAGCACTCAGTTGTAAGTATTTATTAAATTGACTTAAGATCATCACTCTTCTGCCTTCCAAAAATCTATCAAGGCCTAGCTCAACTGTCATTTCCTGTGAGAAACTTTGTCTTTCTCTAATTCTTTCATTCAAACATTTACACAACACCTATCAAACACCTACTGTATGTCAGACCTTGTGATAGATACATGAAAACTTTCAAACATTCTTGCTAATGCTATCAAGTGATGAATGGATAAACAAAATGTAGTATATACATATAGCAGACTATTATTCAACCTTAAAAGGAATGAAATTCCACAACTTAGTGTGGGATTAAAACCATTTTCCAGAAAAATAAGCAGCATATTCTTCTATTAAATAAGTATTTATAGGCTGGGCATGGTGGCTCATACCTGTAATCTCAGGACTAGGGAGGCCAAGGTGGGAGGATCACTTGAGACCCATAGTGTGAGACCAGCCTGGGCAACATAGTGTGACCTCATCTCTACAAAGAAATTTTCACAAAATTAGCTGCCAGGCATGGTGGCACACCCCTGTAGTCTTAGCTACTTGGGAGGCTGAGGCAGGAGGATCACTTGAGCTCAGGAGTTCAAGCCTTCAGTGAGCTATGATCACATCACTGTACTCTAGCCTGGATGACAGAGAGAGACCCTGTCTAAAAAATACAAATAGAAATATATATATATACATGTATGTGTATATATATATATAAATACACACACACACACACTTATTAGACATCCATTCTCTAATGCTTACCCATTATCAGGCACTAATCTAGACACTGGAGATATAGCAATGATAAAACGAAATCCCCAACCTCAGGGAATTTAAATTGTAGTAGGCCAAGACAGACTAGGTGAGAAGGGAGAAGAAAATAGACAGTGAGCTGCCCACACAGCGAATTAGTCAATGCCATAGGTCTACATGAGTCAGAGTATTCTGACTGTTGCTTTGCTTCTGCTGTCCATTATGATAACCATGTCCACCTTGCCTTGTAAACTGAGTCCCTTCACTTGGCCTCTGCTACCCTGGGATCCAGTTATTCCCACTGCATTTAAATTTTTCCATTGACCGACTGCAGTTCCCATTTTAAGGTCCGGCCTACAGAGAAGGGCAATCATGGCATTTAGGGATGATGGGGTTCTCCTCACAAATCTGTTTCTCAGAGTACTGCTGAAAAGCATGTGGTCTGGACCCACCCAGTGTGAATAAGTATATTTTAAATGACAAATCCACTCTAGCAACCCAGTCTCCTCCCTAAGCCTTTGAATCTCTTCCTCTGTGTTAACCAAGGTAGATCAGACACCTCCAGCTGGCTCACAGTAGGCCATCTTTTCATCCATGTTTCAGCCAACTAACCAAATAAACTGTTGCCTTTTCTTTTTTTTGAGACAGAGTCTTGCTCTGTCACCCAGGCCAGAGTGCAGTGGCGTGATCTTGGCTCACTGCAACCGCCACCTCCTGGGTTCAAGTGATTCCTCTGCCTCAGCCTCCCAAGTAGCTGGGACTACAGGCACATGCCACCACATTCAGCCAATTTTTTTTTTCCAGTATTTTTAGTACAGACAGGGTTTCACCGCATTTTGGCCAGGCTGGTCTTGAACTCCTGACCTCGTGATCTGCCCACTTTGGTCTCCCAAAGTGCTGGAATTATAGGCGTGAGCCACCATGCCTGGCCAACTGTTGCCTTTTCTAACTCCCTGAGCTGCAACATTAAATGCAGAATGTGTTTGGTGGGCCAATAACAATAAATTCAGCCAGGCGCGGTGGCTCATGCCTGTAATCCCAACACTTTGGGAGGCTGAGGCAGGTGGATCACAAGGTCAGGAGATCAACAGCATCCTGGCTAACACAGGTGAAACCCCATCTCTACTAAAAATATAAAAAATTAGCCAGGCGTAGTGGCAGGTGCCTGTAGTACCAACTACTCGGGAGGCTGAGGCAGGAGAATGGCGGGAACCCAGGAGGCGGAGCTTGCAGTGAGCCGAGATTGCGCCACTGCACTCCAGCCTGGGCGACAGAGCGAGACTCCATCTCAAAAAAAAAACACAATAAATTCAGCCTGACTCAAGTTTATGTTCCTTCCATCATTATCTCACACCCTAAATATCTATTCCCATACCTGTTTTCCAGATTTCTGCTTGTATAAATTAGAAAACTCAAGTAGCTTTTTTAGCACATAGCACATCTCCTCATGGGTAAAACTTTGTACCTCATCTTTAGGGGCTGCTGGGACTCAAGTCTAGCTATAGGTCTAGAAGCAAAGAGGGGTGGTGGGCATGGGTCCTGAGAAGACTCAGCATCCTCTTGCTTAGCAGTTGTCTCCAGGAAGGCCATTACAGTTTCCTCAAGCAATGCAAAGTCAATCCCCTCAGACAAAGGTGGAAAGGCCAGTGTAAGGGGGATGCTGTTACTGGGGGAGGGAGGCCATTTCTGCTGGCAAACAAGACTCATCAGAATTTAGGAGCTCAATGTCCCCAACCTCATCAGGGTCTTCCCACACATCCCCATCCAAATGTATAGAATTCCATTCTTTCCCAACCAATGCTCTCATTTTAACAGCAGACACCTTACAAGGCTGACATTTCAACTTTGATTGTAATTCAGCTAATCACATGATGAGAGCATGTGTTTGATTTTTTGCAATTTCAGACCTGTGGAAACAGAAGAGAAGACTCTGACTTAGGGCATACTTAGAAGTTCTTGGGCTATTTATGGCAGAGCTGGGGCCAGGAAATCAAAACCCTGAGCTCACCCTTTTCTTTCATCACTTTGTCTGGCAACATTAGAAAACCTTGGTTTTCTACAAATGTTTGACAGTATCAAATACAGGGTTGCCAAGTTCCTTGGCTCTTACAGGTGGTAAATTAGAAGTATCAAGTGTAGATTTTTTGCATATCTCTATATAAACAGTTCACACTATGGACTATCAGTGCTCTCTGTACTATTTATTAGAAGTAGGGTCCTTAGCATTTTTAAGTCTCATCAAATTAGAGAGCCAATTCTGGGAACCCCAAAACTAATTAAGGAAACTCATCCTTAAAATTATCTTCCTCAGGCTGGGCGCAGTGGCTCACACCTGTAATCCCAGCATTGGAAGGTTGAGGCAGGAGGACTGCTTGAGCCCAGGAGTTTTGAGACCAGCCTGGGCAACACAGGGAGACTCGATTCTATAAAAAATAAAAAACACAAAAATTAGCTGGGTGTGGTGGCATGCACCTTTGGTCCCAGCTACTCATGAGGCTGAGGTAGGAGGATCACTTAGGCCTGGGAGGTTAAGGCTGCAGTGAGCCATGATCATGCTACTGCACTCCAGCCAGGGAGAAAGAGCAAGAACCTGTCTCCAAAAAAAAAAAAACTAGAATCATTCCTGGTACCAAATCTGTGTTAATCAGAGTTCTCCAGAGAGACAGAACCAATAGGAGAGAGAGAAAGATAAATATGAGGGGATTTATCAGGGGAACTGGCTCACATGATTATGGAGGCTGAGAAGTCCCATTACAGGCCATCTGCAAGCTGGGATGCCAGTAGTGTGGCTCAGTCCAAGTCCTCAAGCCTCAGAACCCAGGAAACCAATGGTGTTAACTCTCAGTCCAAGATGGAAGGCCATAGGGGGTGGGGAGTATTGGTATACATCCTGGAGTCCAAAGGCTGGAGTTCTGATTTCCAAGGACAGAATAAGAGTGTGCTCTAGCTCCAAGACAAAGAGAGGTAAAATTCTTTTTTCTTTCTTTTTGTTCTATCCTCAGCCAATTGGATGGTGCTTACTCACATTGAGGGGCGATCTTCCTTACTCAATCCACTGACTCAAATGCTAATCTGCTCAGGAAATATCCTCATAGACACATCCAAAATAATGCTTTACCAGTTCTCTAGGTATTCCTTAATCCAGCCAAATTGACACCTAAAATTAATCATCACATATATTAAGGCGATGGGACAGACAAGCTCGCCTTAAGAGAATGAATACAGAGAAGAAAAGGAGGCCCAAGTCTGAGCCCTGGAACACTTAACATTTAGATATTGAGCAAAACAGCTTAAAGTTAGGAAGAAAATCAGGAAGGTGTGATGTCTTAACAGCCAAAACAATAAACTGCTTCTTTTTTTTTTTTTTTTTTTTTTTTTTTTTTGAGACGGAGTCTCACGCTGTTGCCCAGGCTGGAGTGCAGTGGCGCGATCTCGGCTCACTGCAAGCTCCGCCTCCCAGGTTCCCGCCATTCTCCTGCCTCAGCCTCCTGAGTAGCTGGGACTACAGGCGCCCGCCACCGCGCCCGGCTAATTTTTTGTATTTTTAGTAGAGACGGGGTTTCACTGTGGTCTCGATCTCCTGACCTTGTGATCCGCCCGCCTCGGCCTCCCAAAGTGCTGGGATTACAGGCTTGAGCCACCGCGCCCGGCCCAATAAACTGCTTCTAAGAAGTGTCTATGACTAATGCTGCTAAGAGGTCAAGTAAGGTAAGAAGAGAAAAGTGGCCACTGGTTTAGGAGTCTCCATGGAGTGGTGGAGACGGAAGCCTGACTGGAGTAGAGGAATATTTGTGTTCAATGAATTATTGTAGAACACTGATTAGTCAGCACAATTCAGGTGCAAAGGTATTAATTTCTTTAGCTCTTTACCAGAAACTAAAATAGTGCCTCCAAATTTATGCCATATTTGCATAAAATATAGCATTATTTTTTCTAAAGATATTAGGCTGGAAAGGCAGCAAACAGCCAGATGAATCTGGATTTAAACTCTTCCTCTACCACTTTCTAACTATGAGACTTTAGGCAAGTTCCTTAACCATGTTAACCCTTAGTTACCTCATCTATAAAATGGGAATAGTAATAATACCTACCTCATAAGGTTGTTGTGAAGAATAAATGATATAATGCATGTAAAGGGCTTAGTACAAGAAAGTCAGTAAATGTTATTGTTAACTGTTATTTTCTTTTTGTTAAATAGTTCCTTTTTTAAAAAATCATAAGGCTTTATTGTAATTGGGCTACTTTAATTATTAAAATTAAATGTGGAAATTTCTTATGCAGTTTTCTTAACCTTTTAAAAATATGTGCAAATATAGGCTGGGCGCAGTGGCTCACGCCTGTAATCTCAGCACTTTGGGAGGCCGAGGCGGGTGGATCATGAGGTCAGGAGATCGAGACCATCCTGGCTAACACAGTGAAACCCCGTCTCTACTAAAAATACAAAAAAATTAGCCAGGCGTAGTGGCGGGCGCCTGTAGTCCCAGCTACTCAGGAAGCTAAGGCAGGAGAATGGCATGAACCCGGGAGGTGGAGCTTGCAGTGAGCCGAGATTGTGCCACCGTACTCCAGCCTGGGCAACAAAGCGAGACTCCATCTCAAAAAAAAAAAAATGCGCAAATATAAAAAGTCATACATCCATCACTTAAAAGATGCTAATATGCCCATATGGAAAGCATGATACAGGCTGGGAACTGCTTTATCTTCAACATATCCTCATCAACCAAAATTATGTTGAGTTCTGCTTTCTAAAGTCTGCATTAAGGAAGATAAAAGGGTTATTCGAATGATAGATTCATTTTTACCCTTAGACTATGCCCGTGACGGCCGGATGCGGTGGCTCACGCCTGTAATCCCAGCACTTTGGGATGCCCAGGCAGGCGGATCACAAGGTCAGGAGATCGAGACCATCCTGGCTAACACGGTGAAACCCTGTCGCTACTAAAAAAAAATGCAAAAAAATCAGCCGGGCGTGGCGGCATGCGCCTGTAGTCCCAGCTGCTGGGGAGGCTGAAGCAGGAGAATGGCGTGAACCCAGGAGGCGAAGTTTGCAGTGAGCGGAGATCATGCCTCTACACTCCAGTTTTGGGAGACAGAGCGAGACGCCGTCTCAAAAAAAAAAAAAAAAAAAAAAAAGAATATGCCCATATGCCCATGACATCTACGTACTTTATAAGGTCAACTGTATGCTTCTTAGTCCTTTACATTTTGGGATTTTAGCCTTTTCATTTACTTTCTACATTTTTTTAAGTTGCCATTTTTATACAAAATGTTTAAATACTTAATATATAGAAAAAAGAATTAGCCAGACTGGAAATTATGTACATAAATGAAAATATGAAAAATTGTATAAAGATTTAAATACAGAAATATCTGTATACCCAGAATAAAAATAACATCAGTAGAGCACTAGCCAAAAGACTGAAAAGTACTTACCGCAAAGTCAAAGTATAATCTCCCTGCATTTTTGTTGAGGCATCTCGGACCAAGAAGGTCCCATCTGGCATATCCCGCAATTTGTCATTTACCTCCTCCCTGAAGAACAGAATTATAAGAAAAATGAAAAAATGTCAACACTGGTTGTCTTTACATGTTACTACTAAGGCTGCTTCGACAGTAGGTTATAGAATAATGGAGCCCTTTAGAGGTCATTTAGTTCTTCCCTGCATTAAATATGCTCTTTCTGTTTTGATTTTTGGTGGTAAGCAATCTACAGAAGAGCTATTTGATTTTTAAACTCTTCCAGATTTCAAATGTGTATAACAGATACTGTTTTCATCAAGCCTCTAGGGCTTCCTTAGGCAGGTCTGAACTTGTAAAGTTTCAGGAAAAAAACAGCGGCTGTTTAGAAGGTTATATTTAAGCAACAGTGGCAGCTGTTTCTGAACAGAAGGGGGAAAATTCACTAAGTTCATAACCTTTCAATAGGATTTTCTCCTAGTTTAAATTTGTCCCGATAACAAATTCCTTCTGTGTAGGAATTTAAGGAACACTTAAAGGAAATGGCAGGGCATAAAAGACCCTTGAATCATATTAGAACCATGTGATCTTAAAATAAAAAATAATAGACTGTTTTATTGTACAATATTAAAATAGAAATATTCTAATCAATTTTAAAATAAAATGGCTGGGTGCAGTGGCTCATGCCTATAATCTCAGCATTTTAGGAGGCTGAAGCAGAGAGGTCACTTGAGGTCATGAGTTCGAGACCAACCTGGCCAACATGATGAAACCCTGTATCTACTAAAAATACAAAATTAGCCAGACGTGGTGGCCGAGCAAGCGCCTATAGTCCCAGCTACTTGGGAGGCTGAGACAGGAGAATCACTTGAACCCGGGAGGCAGAGGTTGCAGTGGGCTGAGATTGCACCATTGCACTCTAGCCTAGGAGACTAAATGAGAATCTATCTCAAAAAAAAAAAAATTTTAATGAAATGCATTAAGTCCTCTTCAAAAAATTAAACACAGAATTACTTACCATATGACCTGGCAATTCCATTCCACTACTGGGTATATACCCAAAATAACTGAAAGCAAGGACTGAGATATGTGTGCACTAATATTAACTGCAGCATTATTTACAACAGCCGTAAGTTAGAAACAATCCAAATGTCCAGATTGGATTAAATGGACAGAATGGATTAAAACAATATATAGCATACACATATAATAAGATATTAGCCTTAAGAAGGAATGAGGCCGGACGCGGTGGCTCAAGCCTGTAATCCCAGCACTTTGGGAGGCCAAGACGGGCGGATCACGAGGTCAGGAGATCGAGACCATCCTGGCTAACACAGTGAAACCCCGTCTCTACTGAAAAATACAAAAAACTAGCCGGGTGTGGTGGCGGGCGCCTGGAGTCCCAGCTACACAGGAGGCTGAGGCAGGAGAATGGTGTAAACCCGGGAGGCGGAGCTTGCAATGAGCTGAGATCACACCACTGCACTCCAGCCCGGGCGACAGAGCGAGACTCTGTCTCAAAAAAATAAATAAATAAATAAGGAATGAAATTCTGACACATGCTACAACATGAATGAACCTTGAAGATGTATGAAGAAAGTGAAATAAGCCAGTCACAAAAGGACAATTATTATATGATTACACTTATGTAAAGTACCTAGAACTGAATTCATAAGACAGAAAGCAGAATGGTGGTTGCCATGAGCTGAAGGAGGGAAGAATGGAAGGTTATTGTTTAATGGGTACAGAATTTCAGTTAGGGAAAATAAAAAAGTTCTGGAGATGGATGGTGATGATGGCTGCACAACAATGCAAATATACTCTTAAAACAGTTGAAACCGTAAGAGTAAAAAAAAATTAAATAAATACCATTTTGGTAGAGGAAGAGAACAGAGAAGAGAAAGGGATAGATAAGTGTGTTGAGGAATACAGCATCAACCTGGAAACTGATTTGACAGAAATGGATAGGCCTTTAAAAAGAAAATACATCTGAGACCCATTAAAGCAAAGTTTAACAAGAAAAAAATTTAATAAGAAAATACAATATTCAAATTAAATGTATATAATTCCCTCTTTGAGTTCAAAATTATCTAAAACCACACTTTACCCAGAAAACAAATCTGTCCTAGAGTCCTGTTTATCAAATTGGGGTGTGTAAAGAGACTGCATCAAATTCACCCAGGGAAGCTGTTAAATGCAGATTCCTGGGCTCCACCTCAATTGATTTTTGTGCATGCAAAGACTTTGGAATCACTGGCTTAGAGAAAGAAAGGTACAGAAATGTAAGTACCCACAAATATTTTTAATTCTAAAACACATGTAACTATCCTAAATGTCTAAGTGTCACTTATTTAGAAATCCATCCTCAATATAGTATTAGAAGTAATAATCACACTCATAATTTAAAGATTTTCAGCCAGGCACAGTGGCTGACACCTGTAATCCCAGCACTTTGTGAGGCCAAGGCAGGTGGATCACCATAGGTCAGGAGTTCGAGAACAGCCTGGCCAACATGGTGAATCCTTGTCTCTACTAAAAATACAAAAATTAGCAGGGCATAGTGACACATGACTATAATCCCAGCTACTCAGGAGGCTGAGGCAGGAGAATCACTTGAATCCAGCAGGCGGAAGTTGCAGTAAGCTGAGATCATGCCACTGCACTCCAGCCTGGGCAACAGAGTGAGACTCCATCTCAAAATAAATAAATAATGAAGATTTTCTTGTCATTTTTTCATGGGAAGAAAAGTGTTAAGACATTTATGAAATGTTCCCACACAAAATTTTTTACATGAGCATTTTTTCTGTTTTTTTTCGAGATAGTGTCTCACTCTGTCACCCAGGCTGGAGTGCAGTGGTACTATCTCAGCTTACTGCAACCTCCACCTCCCAGGTTCTAGCAATTCTCCTGCCTCAACCTCCCAAGTAGCTGGGATTACAGGCGCATGCCAACATGCTCGGCTAATTTTCTGTATTTTAGTAGAGACAGGGTTTCACCATGTTGCCCAAGCTGGTCTCGAACTCCTGAGCTCAGGCAATCCACCCGCCTCAGCCTCCCAAAGTGCTAGGATTATAGGTGTGAGCCACCGTACCTGGCCTAAAATGGTAATCTTTAAATAAAAATTAGTAGGGCACTACAATACTTTTTTTTTTTTTTAGATTTGGGGGGTCGGGGCCGGGAGCAGTGGCTCACGCCTGTAATCCCAGCACTTTGGGAGGCCAAGACGGGCGGATCACGAGGTCAGGAGATCAAGACCATCCTGGCGAACACGGTGAAACCCCGTCTCTAATAAAAATACAAAAAAATTAGCCGGGCGTGGTGGCAGGCGCCTGTAGTCCCAGCTTCCAGGGAGGCTGAGGCAGGAGAATGGCATGAACCCGGGAGGCGGCCGAGCTTGCAATGAGCGGAGATCGCGCCACTGCACTCCAGCCTGGGCGACAGAGCGAGACTCCGTCTCAAAAAAAAAAAAAAAAAAAGATTTGGGGGGTCTTACTCTGTTGCCCAGGCTAGAGTGCAACAGAGTGCTCTTTATAGCCTTGAACTCCTGGTATCACGTGCTTCTTCAGTCTCACCCTCCTGAGTTGCTGGGATTATAGGCGTAAGCCACCATGCCTGGCTTAAAATGGTTTACTTTACCTACTAATTCTCAAAAATGACTTTTTAAAAAACTGCATTCAATTACAGTAGCATTCTAGTTACCTTGAAATATCCCCCCAGTACCATTCTGCATCCTGAAGAGAAACAGAACTGTCCTTCATTCCATTTGTAACTGCTGAAGTCATTGGCTTAGGTGGCTTTGGTGGAAGAGCTAGAAGAGAAATGAATATTACTCTGTAGATGTAAATTATTTTTTGTTTTCTAATTTCCTCTGAAGCAGCTCACTAACCAAGGTATATTAAGATTCTAATAATTATCAATCAAACTGAGTATTATTTTATGTTAAATGTTAGCAACAGAAGGAATCCTTTTGATTGCCTAAAAAGTGAAAATGTCAAGATATTTGGTTTTTTCCTTCTTACGAAACACCGACTTCTAAGTCTGTACAACTTCATCATCTCTCAAAAGCCAACATGCAACCCCTTTCCAAACAACTCAGTCCAAAAGCCACTAAGTGACCAACGTACAACATGAGAATTATAGTTAATAATATTGTATTATATACTGGTAATCTGCCAAGTGAGTAAATTTTAGGTATTCTTACTACCAAAAACAAAAAAGGGTAACTATGAAATGATGGGTATGTTATTAATAATTTGCTCAACTGTAATAGAATGAAGCCTCTTATTTTGGACTGGAATTACAGCTACTGATATCAACTCATGAATTTCAATGTATATAAACATAAATATGTAAATGTCTGTACACAGCATACATATATTCCCTAGCTCTGTTCCCTGAGACAGAGATTCCCTAACCCCCGGGCCGCGGACTGGCACTGGTCCATGGCCTATCAGGAAAAGGGCCACACAGCAGGAAGTGAGCAGTGGGCGAGCGAGCATTACCGCCTGAGCTTCAGCATTAGATTCTCATAGAAGCACAAACCCTACTGTGAACTGCACATGCGAGAATCGAGGTTGTAATCGAACCTTTTGAAAATCGAGTTCTTTTGAAAATCGAACTAATGCCTGATGATCTGAGGTGGTACAGTTTCATCCTGAAACCAATACCCCCACCCCGACCCCACCCCAGCAATGAAACCGGTCCCTGGTGCCAAAAAGGTTGGGGACTGCTGCCCTGAGAGGTCCTGGGGGCAACAACACCCCAATATGTACACTGAGCACCTTGACCTTGCTTTCTAATACCATTCTCTACTAAAAGGAACCAGGGCTCTTTGAAGAAATGGCTGATTCCAGGGACAGAATAGAGCAAGTACCAAACGAGCCTGAACATCATCTTGTGCCAAAAAGGAAGGAAGTGCTCAAAGAATGGGAGAGGCTATGTTAAAAGAACAAAATGGTGAGCCTGAAGGGGCTGGCTCTCACTCACCAAATCTGGAACAGCTGGCCTATCAATACAAATAATAATAGTAAAGAAATATAACTCATTAAACAAAATAGGAATATATGTGTCCATGCAGATATAAATAAATAAAAGAAACAAAGATCGATGAGGACCAAGATTACTATTATCTCAATATACTGTCCCACAAAATCCTAATTGCAAAAGGAAAAACAATAATAGTGAAAAAGCCTGGCAAATACCATCTTAATCAAGAATCAAGGTTAATATTAGAAATAATGGGGAAACTGTGGGCCCCAATACAATGCACTAGGAAGGATATAACATCACTTCTGTGACATCCCTGCCAAATACGCATAAACTGAATCTAATCATAAAGAAACATCAGACAAACCATGACTGAGGGGCATTCTACAAAATAACTGACCTGTAATCTTCAACAATGTACAGGTCATGAAGGTCAAGGAAAGACTGAGGAAATGTTTCAGATTGAAGAAGACGACTAAAGAATCCTGACAATTAAATGCAATGTGTAATTCTGGACTGGATCTTTTTTGCTATTAAGGACAACACTGGGACAATGGGCAAAACTTGAATGGGATCTGAGTATGACCATAGTAGTAATATAGCAATGTTAGTTTTCTGATTTTGATGGTTATATTGCGCTTCTGTAGGAAAATGTTCTTGTTTGTGGGAAATACACACAAACATGGTCATCATATGGCATCATGCTGACAACTTACTCTCAAATGATTCAAAAAAATTACGTTCTTTGAACTGTACTTGTAACTTTTTTGAGATTGTTTCTTTTTTCTTAATTTAATCAAAAAATTGTAAGCAATCTTGGGGGGAAGGAGAACAATGTGAATATTTTCCCCCAAACAGAAGTCCCTTAGTTGGCCGGGTGTAGTGGCTCACACCTGTAATCCAAGCACTTTGAGAGGCGGAGGCAGGCAGATCAACTTAGGTCAGGAGTTCGAGACCAGTCTGGCCAACATGATGAAACCCCATCTCTACTAAAAATACAAATATTAGCTGGGCATGGTGGTGCACACCTGTAATCCCAGCTACTCGGGAGGCTGAAGCAGGAGAATTGCTAGAACCCCGGAGGCAGAGGTTGCAGTGAGCCGAGATTGCACCACTGCACTCCAGCCTGGGAGACAGAGTGAGACTCTGTCTCAAAAATAAATAAATAAAGTCCCTTAGTCAACTGATTTTCAACATGGGTGTCTCAATGGTGTCAAGATAATTCAATGAGGGAAAGAACAGTCTTTTTAACAAATTGTTCTGGAACAAGTGGATATCCACATGCAAAAAGAATGAAGTTGGATCCCTGCCTCACACCAAAATTAACTAAAAATGGATCAAAGACCTAAATGTCAAGACCTAAAACCATAAAATTCTTACAAGAAAAAATAGGCTTAAATATTTGTGACTTTATATTAGGTAATGGTTTCTTAAATATGACCTTGAAAATAACAAACAAGAAAAAAATAGATCAACTGCATCAAAATTAAAAACTTCTGTACTCCAAAGGACATCATCAAGAAAGTGAAGAGACAACCTACAGGATGGGAGAATGTTTTTGTAAGTAGAACTGATAAAATATATTTTTGTAAATATTTGTAATTGTATCTGTAAATATATTTTTGTACGTGTATCTAGAATACATAAAAGACCTCTTTTAATTCAATAAAAGACAAATGACCCAATTAAATATGGGCAAAGGATCTGAATATATATTTCTCCAAAAGACAAACAAGTAGCCAATAAGCACATGAAAAGATACTGAACATAATCAGCCAACAGAGAAATGCAAATCAAAACCACAGTGAAATACCACTTCACACCCACTAGGATGACTATAATCAAAAAGACAGATAATAACAAGTGTTGGTGAGGATGTGGAGAAATTGAAATACTCATAGACTGCTGGTGGGAATGTAAAATGATGCAGCTGCTTGGAAAACAGTCTGGCTTCCTCAAAAGGCTAAATGCAGAGTTGCCCAGCAATTTCACTCTTACATATACCCAAGAAAAAAGAAACGTATATCTACACAAGAACTTGTACAGGAATGTTCATAGTAGCATTATTTATAATGGCCCAAAAATGGAAAACAACCCAAATATCTATCAACAGATGAACAGATAAATAAAATGAGGTATATGTCCATACAACAGATTATTCGGCAATAGAAAGGAATGAGGTACTGATATATTACAACATGGACGAATCTGAAAACATTTTGCTGAGTGAAAGAAGCCTGTCATGAAAGGCCAAATATTATACAATCCCATTGTCCATAGGCAAATCTATAGAGATAGAAAGTAGATCAATGGTTGGCTAGGACTGGGGAGTAAAGGGGGAAATAGGGAGTGACTGCTATATGAAGGATTTCTTTCAGGGTAATGAAAATATTCCAAAATTGACTATCATGATGGTTGTACAACTTTGTGAAGATACTAAAAAATCACTGAATTATACAATGTGGGTAAACTGCCTGGCATGTGAATTATATATCAATAAAGCTGTTTTAAAATAAATAAATATCAGACTTCTGAAATTACTAGATGGGGGTGGATTTGCTATAATCCACACTTTTTTTCGAAGTAGCTAAATAACCATCTTGTTTGAAAAGGATTTTATGTGAATTATAAAAGTAGCTACAGTTTGAACTATAACTTAGCAAAACTTATAATTCTTCTACTTACTTAACACAAGGATTAACAGTGTAAACTTGTGCTATACAAAGCACTGCACTATAGTATGAAAAGGTACAAAGATAAGGTGTTCCCTGCACTCAAAAGAACAAATCCAGAGAGAATGACACACAGAAACACCTAACTATAATACTCATCAGAATGCAGTAAAAAGCAAATTGTAATGGAAACCCAGCAAAAGGAGTAATTGATCCCCTCTAGGGAAACTTTAAGGTCAAACACTAAGCTTCTCAAATCTAGTCCTTAGTGATTTGAGTACATGATCAACAGAGCCCAAGAACCAATGTGCTTCATTGTATCAGCAGGTGGGTTACATTCTAATCACCTTCAAATGGAGTTATGGAGACTTTTCTACATCCCTTCACTGGAGGAGCTCTATATTGAGATGAGTTGAGTTGACCAGACTGCATGAGGAAGCTGCTATTTATGGATAATGATAGTTCACAGATAGCTCTACCACCAACAAACATGTAATGACCATTTCACATCTATTACAGAGGGCTGCCTCCTTGTATCTTGCTGTTCTCAACTACAGAAATGTAAGAAGAATGAAATTTTTATAAAGGCAGTTGCTACATGAGGTTGCTAAAAGAATACAATCATAAGGTCTGAACTGAATGCAATACTGGCCTATTTCTACATTCCTACTATCTATCATCACTCCACATAGACATAGGCAAATATGTACTGAACACCTCCTATGTTCCAGAAGCTGTGAACATAGCAATGAACTAGATTAGATATATATAGTCTCCATACATATGGACTTTATAATCCAAAGGATAAATTTCAAGATAATTCATTGTTCCTAAAATTGTGAATACACTCAAATGTAGCTCTATCAAACTAAACTGAATCTTCAATCTAAATGTTTCGCCTTTCATTGGGAGTTATACCTGATGTAAATGACGAGTTGATGGGTGCTGACAAGTTGATGGGTGCAGCACACCAACATGGCACAAGTATACATATGTAACAAACCTGCCCGTTATGCACATGTACCCTAGAACTTAAAGTATAATAATAATAATAATAAAATAAAGAAAAAAAGGAAAAATAAATAAATAAATAAAATAAGCATCACATTAAAAAAAAAAAAATGTTTTGCCTTCTCTGAGAGTTGTTCCCCACACTCCCATGTAGATTGTAGAATATACTGGGCAAATGTGAATAAAAATTTATCTCATAATAACCTCCTAATTGCATTAAGATAAGCAGATTTATATTTATCTTGTGATATTATAAATAAAGGTAAAATAATTCCAAATCATTAAGCTTTTAAGTAGTTCAAAAGGACTATCTTGAGGGAAAAACTGATTAGGATACACTAGTCATCTTTTCAACTCCTTGACAAAGTAGTTCTTACATGAGGTAAGCACTGCAATGCTGAGTGATAAGTTAAGTGCACCTAACCAAATACCTTCTGAAATGAGTATCCATAAAATATATAGCACTTCTATTTCTATCTAGCAGACAATGAAAAATATTTATCTTTCCATTTTTAGAAACTATATTACAAGTTTGGGGTTTTTTTTTAAATTGTGAGACAGCATCTCATTACGTTACCCAAGCTGGTCTCGATCTCCTGGCCTCAAGTAATCCTTCCGCCTTGGCCTCCCAAAGTGCTGGGATTATAGGTATGGGCCACTCATGCCTGGCCTATATTACAAGTTTTTAAATATTAGCAATGCAGAAAGATATTTTCAATTCAGTTTTAATTAATACATAGCTATATGAAGAAACATATAGACATATAGGTGTTTTAAGTGTGTGTGTATGTGTGCATATGGATATATATGCACAGAAACATATGAAGAACACACAAACTGTTAATAGTGAATACAATAGGGACCAGGAACAGCAGAGAACACTGTATGTATGTATGTATGTATATTGTGTATGTTTTATATGTTTTAACACAAAAATGGTGCCAGGTGCAGTGTGCACCTATAGTCCCAGCTACTTGGAGGCTGAGATGGGAGGATTGCTTGAAGCCAGTTCAAACCCACAGTGTGCTATGATCACACATGTAAATGGCCACTGCACTCCAACTCATAATCCCTGCACTTTGGGAGGTTGAGGCAGGTGGATCACCTGAGGTCAGGAGTTTGAGACCAGCCTGGCCAACATGGTGAAACCCTGTCTCTACTAAAAATACAAAAATTAGCTGAGTGTGGTGGCGGGCACCTGTAATCCCAGTTACTTGGGAGGCTGAGGCAGGAGAATCACTTGACCCTGGGAGGCAGAGGTTACAGTGAGCCGAGATCGTGCCCTTACACTCCAGTCTAGGCAACAAAGTGAGACTCTGTCTTAACAAAAAAAAAAAAAAAAAAGCAACCTGATTCACACCACTATACTCTGGGAAGGCCAGGAATTGGAAGCACAATGCATCTCTGAAGGGAGGATTGAGTCATGTGGCCAGAAACAGAAGAGTTGGCTGACAATCTATAGAAAGAGCAGTTAAGTCCTCAATTCTCTTCCCCACCTGCCCAAGCAACCAGGCAACTACCCCTCCTCCACCCTAGACAAAGGTTGCCTGTCAACTCACCAGTACAGAGAAACAATTAGAAAGGCTCTGGACTCTTCATCCATGTCCCTACAAAGGACATAAACCATCATTCTGAGCAAACTATCGCAAGAACAGAAAACCAAACACCGCATGTTCTCACTCATAGGTGGGAACTGAATAATGAGAACACTTGGACACAGGGTGGGGAACATCATACACTGGGGCCTGTTGTGGGGTGGGGGGATGGGGGAGGGATAGCATTAGGAGATATACCTAATGTAAATGACAAGTTGATGGGTGCAGCACACCAACATGGCACATGTATACATATGTAACAAACCTGCACATGCACATGTACCCTAGAACTTAAAGCATAATAATAATAAAAAAGAAAGATACAGCATGCTCAGTGCTGTGTTTTAGAATGTTTAAAAAAAAAAGAAAAGAAAAGAAAGGCTCTGGACTCAGGGAACACCAAGCTCAGCTGAGAATAGGTAGAGACGGTGTCTCACTGTATTGCCAAGGGTGGTCTCGAATTCCTGGGCTCAAATGATCTTCCTGCCTTGGCTTCCCAAACTGCTGGGAGTACAGGTGTGAGCCACCACACCTAGCAGGTATTCATCATCTTATCACTTCTCAGTGAAGGCCTCCAGTTAACAAGTTCCTGCCCACTCACATGGAGCTTCAACATGGATGAACATTGAAAATATTACGCTAAGTGAAATAAGCAAGTCACAAAAAGACAAGTATTATGATTCTTCTTACATGAGGCTACTAAAGTGTCAAATCCGTAGAGACAGAAAGTAGAATGCTATTGACCAAGGGCTGAGGGGAGGATGGAATGGAAGTTAGTATTTAATGGGTACAGAGTTTCAGCTGAGGAAGATGAAAAAGTTCTGGAGGTGGATGGTGGTGATGGTTGCACAACAGTATGAATGTACTTAAAGCCACAGAATTTAAACATTTTAAAATGGTTAAAAACAGCTGAGTGTGATGGCTCACGCCTACAGTCTCAGCATTCTGGGAAGCCAAGGCAGGTGTATTGCTTGAGCCCAAGAGTTCGAGACCAGCCTGGGCAACAGAGCAAGATCCCATCTCTAAAGTAAATAAATAAATACTTTAAAAGAAATAGATCAAATGGTTAAAATGATAAATTACATGTTACATATATTTACCACAACTTAAAATTTAAAAAAACACCAGACATTTGAGGAAAGCCATTACATTAAAGAAGACCAAAACAAGAAGAAACTTGGGAGTAACCAGAGAATTCAAGGGAAAAAAAACTTCACAGACACACAAAAACAGCATATCTCAGATATATAAAAGGAAAGACTGCATCTATGAAAGACAAACAAGATCTATACTAAAGTAACATTCAAAGAACAAAAGCCTTTATATATTAAAATTATTATAGAAAATTTTTAAAGTCAGTTCACAATCTGGCAGGTAAAGCTGAAATCTCCCAGGAAGTGGAACAAAAAGAGAAAGTAATGAAAAAATAGGGGAAGGTAAGAGAATCAGAGGATCAACTCAGAAGATCCAGCATCAAACTAACAGAAGTTCCAGAAAGCAGGAAGAGAAATCTTTAAAATAAGAAAAAAATTTTAAGAACTGAAGGACACACATTTCCTGAATAAAAATGCCCACAGAGTATGCCACATAATGAATGAAAAAGATCCACATCAAGATACACCCCTGTGGAATTTCACAACACTGGGGGGAAAAGAGAAGGTCCTAAAATCTATCACAAGGACCAAAAAAAAAAAAAAAAAAAAAAGTCACAAAGGACTAAAGAATGTCTTTGGGTTGCTCAACAACACTGGAGACTAGCAACACTGAAGATAAACCTTCCAAATCTGAGGGAAAATGATTTTTTCAAGCTAGAATGATATATCCTGCCAAATTATCAATTACACATGATGGTAGAATAGATATTTTCAGATATACAAGATCTCAACCAATTCATCTCTCAGCAACCCTTCTTAGGAAGCTACTGAATGATGTGCTCCACCAAAATGAAGAAATAAACTAGGAAAGCAGGTGGTATAAAATGCAGGAAAATGGATGCCAACACCGGAGAGAAGCAATGGCAATGCCCAGCATAATGCTGAATGCAGTACCAGGATGACAGCTGAAAACAGTTAGAATTCAAACAGGAAGATGAAGGGCAGTTTAGAGGGTATGTTTAAGAAAAGAATGGAAATGGTAAATTATCTGATGTTTAACCATACTGTGATGAATTTTATGGTTCGGTCATACGGTTCTGTCAGAATCATACAATTCTGTCTTTAAATTTATATATATAAAAAAAAGGAAATGTGGCCAGGTATGGTGGCTCACACCTGTAATCCCAGCACTTTGAGAGGCCGAGGCAGGTAGATCACAAGGTCAGGAGTTCGAGACCAGTCTGGCCAATATGGTGAAACCCCATCTCTACTAAAAATGTATAAAAAATTAGCCAAATACGGTGCCATGCACCTGTAGTCCCAGCTACTTGGGAGGCTGAGGCAGGAGAATAGCTTGAACCCAGGAGGTGGAGGTTGCACTGAACCAAGATCGCGCCACTGCACTCCAGCCTAGGCGACAGAGTGAGACTCCGTCTCAAAAAAAAAAAAAAAAAGAAAGGATGCAATCATAATATACTAATGGCTTAGCTGTGAACACTGCACGTAATAATAGTGTAAATATTGGAAGATAATTTAAGAAAGTTATAATTGTGATATAAATACACTGGAAAATGCATAGAAGGAAACAGTGTATGGCATAAGAGAATAAGAGAAGTAAATCGCTATCTTTCTTAGAAGGAATAAATGACATCAAAAGGTGAAAAATTATAAATAGCAGTATTACCATATTACAAAAAATAGGGAGGTAAACACCAGAAGAAAAGGCCAGAAGAGTTAAGTGTTGCCCCTGGGGGCTAGAAAGTGGCAGAAGAGAGGGTAGGACAGGCAACTGATGATTTTGTACTATAAACCTTGTAGTACTTTTTGACTTTTTAAACTATAAACCCATATTGCTTTAAGATAAAAATCAAAAGAAACCTAGCGTTTCTTCTGATTCTACCACTTAAACTAGACTTGGTAAATTATCTCACCTGTCTGAGCCTTAAGTTCCACGCTATGTTGAATCCAACTTGTACAAGCTAGTGAGAGCTGATTGTTGTATTTTCAGGAATTTTGCAAGCTGCTATTCTATACACTTTTTTTTTTTTGAGATGGAGTCTCCCTCTATTGCCCAGGATGGAGTGCAGTGGTGCAATCTCAGCTCACTGCAACCTCCACCTCCTAGGTTCAGGCGATTCTCCTCCCTCAGCCTCCCGGGTAGCTGGAACTACAGGCACATGCCACCATGCCTGGCTAGTTTTTTTTGTATTTTTAGTAAAGACAGGGTTTCACCATACTGGTCAGGCTGGTGTCGAACTCCTGACCTCATGATCCGCCTGCCTTGGCCTCCCAAAGTGTTGGGATTACAGGTGTGAGCCACCGTGCCCAGCCTCTACACAGTCATTATTAAATACTAAATCATATAAGTTCACAATTAAATTATATTAAAAATAAAGTTTAAAAATGCTTAAACCTCATTACTTCATTAATACTGTATTTATGCTTTTAAGAAACATCTATTGTATTTATATAATGGAAATACTGTGTGCTACTGAGGATTTCTTTCAAATTCTGCATTCAGTATGTCAGTCACACTAGTAGATTGAAATCAGCCACAGTGGGAGTATTTATATTTTGGAAATCAGCAAATACTACAAATCAGAGAGCTTGATTTATTGTGGTATTGATGATTTGCCTGGGGTTAGCAAACTATGGCCCTCTGCCTGTTTTCCAAGGCGCAAAAAATAGTTTTTACTTTTTTTATTATTTTGAGATGAGGGTCTCACTATGTTGCCCAGGCTGGTCTCAAACTCCTGGGTTCAAGTCATCTTCTTGCCTCACCCTCCTGAGTAGCTGTGGAACTAAAGGCGTGCACCACTGTGACCAGCGTTTTTACTTTTTTTTTTTTTTTTTTTTTTTGAGACAGAGTCTCACTCTGTTACCCAGACTGGAGTGCAGTGGTACAATCTCGGCTTACTGCAACCTCCACCTCCCAGATTCAAGAGATTCTCCTGCCTCAGCCTCTCGAGCAGCTGGGACTACAGGCACGGGCTATCACACCCAGCTAATTTCTGTATTTGTAGTAAAGACGGGGTTTCCCCATGTTGGCCAGGCTGGTCTTGAACTCCTGACTTAAGTGATCCACCTGCCTTGGCCTCCCAAAGCGCTGGGATTACACGTATGAGCCACCACGCCTGGCCCGGTTTTACATTTTTAAATGGTTATAAACACACACACACACACACACACACACACACACACACACACACACACACACGAAAGATCATTTGTGGCCTGCAAAGCCTAAAGTATTTACTATATGGCTCCTTACAGAAAAAATATGTCAATTCCAGATCTAGACTTAAGGAAATGATATAGAAAATATTAATTCATTGTAATAATCTCCACTCTTCTGAATTCTATGGCTGCAGCTTTAGTGCAACAAGCAAATTTGAGGGTATTCAAAACCAAATACATACAATCATACCTCAGTATCCTCATAGGATTAGTTCCAGGATCCCTGCAGTTACCAAAATCCAAGGATACTCAAGTCCATTTTATAAAATGACACAGTATTTGCATACAGCTTATGCACATCCTCCTATATACTTTAAGTCATCTCTAGATTACTTGTATCTAATACAATGTAAATGCTATGTAAAGAATTGTTATACTGTATTTTTATTTGTATTATTTTTGTTGTTATATTGTTAATTTTATTGGTTTTTTCACACACACCCTGTATCCACAGTTGTTTGTTATTTCAATTCGAGAATGCAGAATCTGTGAATAGGGAGGGCCCACCGCATTTCCTCACCTGTTCCTATCCACCCTATCCTGATAAAAGGCACCACTATGCATTTGTCAAAACTCAAAGAACTGTACACCAAAGAGTATAAACTTTACTGTATGTAAATTTTAGAGTATTTTTTTAATCAGCTGTATGTATAACATCTTAAATGAAGATGCCTTAGCCCAACGGCCTACAGATTCTGATTCCATTGATCCAGAATGAGACCTGGGTAACTATGTTTTTTTAAAAAGGCAATTGGTAATTCTGATATAAAACTAGAATGAGAACCACATTCCTAACCCCACAAAGGTACTCCTTGACCTCTCTACTTTTTTTTTTTTTTTTGAGACGGAGTCTCGCTCTGTCGCCCAGGCTGGAGTGCAGTAGTGCTATCTCGACTCACTGCCAACCTCCGCCTCCCAGGTTGAAGCGATTTTGCCTCAGCCTCCCGAGTTAGCTGGTACTACAGGCACGGGCCACCACACCCAGCTAATTTTTTGTATTTTTAGTAGAGACGGGATTTCACCGTGTTAGACAGGCTGGTCTCGATCTCCTGAACTCGTGATCCGCCCACCTTGCCCTCTCAAAGTTCTGGGATTACAGGAGTCAGCCACCACACTTGGCCCTCTCTCTACATCTTTACCACTTACTCCAGTAATCCCAGTTCTTTCACCTCAATGAGACCTCCAATTTACAGCAATGCTACCACTGTTCTTTCACCTCAGTAAGACCTCTAATTCCTCAAACTTAGTACTTTCTTTCTATCCCATACTGGTCTTCATTATCCCTCTCTCTCAACTAATACTATCGTCTCTTTTGCTCTCTTATCCTCCCACTGTACCTGTCTGGCAAGACCCCGACCATAGCTCAATCCGTTTTCATGCTTTTTCTGCTCTCTCTCTCTAGGCTAATAAAGAGGAAAAAAGTTACATCATCTTCAATTGGTTTCACTAACAATGGTCTCCAACCATAAGTGGACCCTCAAAACAATCCAAAAATCTTACCCTAAATTTACCTCCCTCCCATTCTTCACTACAAGCTATTTCAAACATCATATTCTACCTCCCTGAACCAGCCCTAAGTAACATATGTAGAACCAAAAACGGCAAACATAAAAGTATTATTCTTGTGTTAGGAAAAAGTCCCCAGAACTCCCAGCTTAATTAGCTGGTACTGGTAGTTTAGTATAACTAGAGATCATAAGCTAGCAGATCAGAATCTGCCTTTAAGTTTCATTAGGAGGAACTAGACACTATTACTAATTCATGTTTCTGTTTTGCAGTTAACTCATTTAAGCTATATTTTGGTCAATCAGCTGAAAAGAAATACTGTAAGGGATTTGCAATGCCCCCTAATATCTCCTTCTCTTTGTCAACTTCTCACATTTGCTTTCCAAAAAATTCTTAATATTTACCTTCCAAATAGTAAATGCGATCTCCTACACATATCTTTGACATGAAAATGCTCAGTTTAAGAAAAACGGTTCAGTCACATAAATCTTTGCTATATAGTATTGAGGGCATTTAAATACTAAGAACATAAATTATTCTGTTAAATGTTGTCAGCCAGGTGTGGTGGCTCATGCATGTAATCCTAGCACTTTGGGAGGCTGAGGTGGGCAGATCACTTGACTCCAGGAGGTTAAGACCAGCCTAGGCAAATTAGCCGAGCGTGGTGGCAGGTGCCTGTAATCCCAGCTATTTGAGAGGCTGAGGCAGGAGAATCGCTTGAACCCAGGAGGCAGAGTTTGCAGTGAGCCAAGATCATGCCACTGCACTCCAGTCTGGGTGACAGAGTGAGACTCCGTCTCAAAAAAAAAAAAAAAAAGACCAGCCTGGGCAACACATGGAGAAACTGTCTCTACAAAAAAATACAGCAATCAGCCGGGTATGGTGGTGTGTGCCTGTAGTCCCAGCTGTTTGGGAAGCTGAGGTGAGAGGATCACCTGAGCCCAGGAAGTCAAGGCTGCAGTGAGCCAAGATTGTACCACTGCACTCCAACCTGGGCAACAAAGTGAGACCCTGTCTCAAAAAAAAACAAAAAAAAGTGTCGAAAATGAACAATGTTATCAAAGACACAAAACAAACCTAAAATATTCCATCAGATAATAAATTCTGACTATCTGTTAAAGAACCAAGAAACAAGAAAAAAATCCCAAAGATATCTATTTGTGATAACTAGATATTATAAAAGGTTCAAACTACAAAATAAAACAAAATAATTTCATAATACATATTTCCTAAAATTCACAAATCTATTTCATTTTAGAGGAACAAAAGATGAAGAGAATTAGAACTATCTTGGATGTTAGCATATAATCTTAGGTGCAGAATAATGCTTAGGAAAAAAAGACTAGTTAATCAAGCTAACCAAGGGGAAAACATTTATTTTAATTAAATCTTCAACTTTTTGAAAGCCTAAAAATAAAATTATGGAAACAGGAGGAGAGAGAAAAGACAAAAAACATTTCATCTTTCTAAAAGGGAAAAAACTGACAGCTTTTATCAAGTTCATTTTAAAAGACAATGATTATACAAAATTTCCCCCCAGCATCCGTAAGCTGCCACATCCAAATCCAAACTTCACTGACTATTTGGCATCCAGCATTGAATTACAGAACAACTTTGCTCATGCATGGACAAATGCTATTTTTCCCCAGCGGAATGATTTCTCTGTAGTGTGCTCATTAGTAACACTAACCCCTTCCTATGCCCCAACAACCAACTGCTTTGTGAGCTAAATCCCAATCCCAAATCAGACATTGTTGGCAAAACTAATCTCTGAATGAAAACGGTACAACAGTCAATCACAACATAGAATTTGGATTGTATGTTACTGACGCTGAGACAGAAAACTGTGCCATTTCCAGCAGGTAGTTTTAGTTGAGTTTCTTGGCTCAGCAAAATTGAAGGATGATTTTATTTTTCGAGACACATATGATATTTTCATAAAATTATAGTACTCATTTCTCTCTGAAAACACATTTTAAAAAACTGTTTCACAATCAAAATAAACAATTACTTCAACAACTAGAGGGTGGCGATTCCTCAAAGACCTAAAGGCAGAAATACTATTTGACCCAGTAATCTCATTACTGGGTATACACCAAAAAGAATACAAATCATACTATTATTAAGATACATGCATGTGTATGTTCATTGCAGCACTATTCACAATAGCAAAGGCACAAAATCAACCTAAATGTCCAATCCATGATAGACTGGATAAAGAAAATATGGTATATACACAGCATGGAATACTATGCAGCCATAAAAAGGAACAAGATAATGTCCTTTGCAGGGACATGGATGGAGTTAGAAGCCATTATCCTCAGCAAACTAACTTTGAGAGGCCGAGGCAGGAGGATCACAGGAACAGAAAACCAAACACTGCATATCCTCACTTATAAGTGGGAACTACATGATGAGAACACATGGACACATGGCAGGGAACACCACAAACTGGGGCCTGTTGGGGGGTGGTCGGGGGAGAGAGAGCATCAGGTGGAATAGCTAATGGATGCTGGGCTTAATACCTAGGTGATGGGATGATCTGTGTAGCAAATCACCCTGGCACATGTTTACTTATGTAACAAAAATGCACATCCTGCACACGTACCCCTGAACTTAAAAGCAGAAGTAAAAAAACAATTAGAAGGGAAAACAATTAATTAAAAGTTAAAGGTTGACACATTTAGGTTGATATATTAGGTTGATACATTAATGTGATTCTCCCTCTATACCTCTTTCCAAGTTGGAGACAGTTTCTTCAAGATTTCATTTTGATACCACCCACTCATATGATATAATTTGGGTAAGTAGTTTCTTCAGTTAAAGTTAATTGCTTTGAAGACTTCCCCAAATGCTGTTGATAATAATAATAAATTTCCTCCTGATAGCAATGAATTATACATATATTTTTATTTTTATGGAGACAAGGTCTCGCTATGTTACCCAGGATGGTCTCAAACTCCTGGACTCAAATCATCCTCCTGCCTCGGCCTCCTAAAGCACTGGGATTGCAGGCGTGAGCCACTGCGCCCGACACAATGGATTAAATATATGTTCTAGGGCTTCTCCAGCTGGAGTACAGAATGAGTGGGCATGCATAAGTTTTACATTTATTTCATTCAAATAAATACTATATTTGTTTCTTAGCATTGCTCACAAACGCACAGATGAAATTAAATCTTTTTTTAAAAAAAACCTATCCTTTTCACACACTACTAATCATTGGTGAGTAAAAACCACCAAAGTAAAATCTCCTGGCTGTCAGGTAACCTAGCAGAGTAACTTTGAACAATCTGTTTTATTTATCTGTAAAATGGTTGATTATATCACCATAGTCTCTCTCATCTCTAATTTTTATGGACTTTTATATTCAGTCATCTGAAAGACAGTATACTAGGCAGATTTCACTGAAATACCAGAAATTTCATTAATATTCTGCTGGGTGCCATAAGTCATTCCTCACTGGTAAGCTACATTAAATTAGAATCTAACAAAGTATTTCTGTGTGTTCTTAAAAAGAATAACCAGAACAAAAAAAATAGCATTAATATATTTTTAGAAGGCAGTAATAAAACTGGCCAGGTGCAGTGGCTCACGTCTGTAATCACTTAGGGAGACAGGTAGGCAGATCACTTGAGGTCAACAGTCAAGAGAGCAGCCTGGCCAACACGGTGTAATCCCAGCTACTTGGAAGGCTGAGGTGGGAAGATCACTTGAACCTGGGAGGCAGAGGTTGCAGTGAGCGCAGATCACGTCACTGCACTCCATCCTGGGCAACAGAGTGAGACTCTGTCTTTAAAAAAAAAAAAAAGAAGAAGAAGAAGTCAATAACAAAACTGAAGAAAACTAGGATCAGATAAGTATTCAGGGAACTTCTCAACTCATTCTGTGAGGCCATTATTCCCCTGATACCAAAACCAGAAAAAGAAAAAAACAAAAAACAAAACAAAACAAAAGGAAAAACCTACAGGCCAATATCCCTTATGAACACAGACACAAAAATCCTCAACAAAATACTAGCAAACCAACTCCAGCAACATATAAACAGGATTATATATCATGACCAAGTGAGATTTGTTTCCAGGAATGCAAGATTGGCTCAACAAACAAAAATCAATCAAGGTAACACACCATATTAACAGAATAAAGGACAAAGACCAGCATAATCATCTCAACAGATGCAGAAAAATCATGTGACAAAATTAAACACCCTACCAGGTGCAGTAGCTCACATCTATAATCCTAGTACTTTGGGAGGTCACGGCGAGAGGATACCTTGAGGCCAAGAGTTCAAGACCAGCCTGGTCAACATTGTGAGACCCTGCCTCCAAAAAAATATATAATTCAAAAATTAAACACCTACTTATGATAAAAATACTCAAAAACTAGGATTAAAGGGAATTCCTCACCTGATAAAGAGTATCTACAGAAAACCCACAGCTAGCATCATAATTCATGGTGACAAACTGAATGTTTTCCCCTACAATCAAAAACAGCACAAGGATGTCTGCTCTTACCATGTCTATTCAACACTGTAATTAATATTCTAGCTAGGGGCTGGGCATGGTGGCTCACGCCTGTAATCCCAGCACTTTGGGAGGCCGAGGCAGGTGGATCACCTGAGGTCAGGAGTTCAAGACCATCCCGGCCAACACGGTGAAACCCTGTCTCTACTAAAAATACAAAAATGAGCTGGGCATGGTGGCACACACCTGTAGTCCCAGCTACTCGAGAGGCTGAGGCAGAAGACTCACTTGAACCCAGGAGGTGAAGGCTGCAGTGAGCCGAGATCACACCATTGCACTCCAGCCAGGGCAACAAGAGCGAAACTCCATCTCAAAAAAAATTTAAAAAAAAAAAAAAAAAAAAAAAAGATTCTAGCCAGGGCTATTAGGGAAGTAAAATAAATAAAAGGCATCCAGAGAGAGAAAAGGAAAATGACGATCTCTATTTGCATACTCAATCATAAGAAATACTCAAAAAACTACTAAAGCTAATAAAAGAGTTCAACAAGGTTGCAGAATACAAGATGAATATACAAAAATCAAGAGTATTTCTACACACTAGCAATGAACAATCCAAAAATGAAATTAAAAAAACAATTCCATTCCAACAAGCACATAAAAAAGATACTCAGCATCATCAGCCATTAGGAAAATGCAAATCAAAACCACAGTGACATACTACCTCACATCCACTAGGATAGCTGTAATCAAAAGGATATATAACAAGTCTTGGTGACGATGTGGAAAAAGTGAAACCATAATACACTGCTGTCAGGAAAGTAAATATGACCCAGTAACTCTACTCCTAGGTGTATACGCAACAGAACTAAAAACTAAGTTCACATAAAAACTTGCAATGAATGTTCATGGCAGCATTATTCAAAATAGCTAAAGGTGGAAACAACCCAAATATCCATTAACTGGTGAATGGATAAACAAATATTCAGAGTGGAATATTGTTTAGCCATAAAAAGGAATGAAGTACTGATACATACCACAATTGAATAAACCTTGAAAACATTATGCTAAGTGAAAGAAGTCAAACACAAAAGGCCATATACCATGTCATTCCATTTCCATGAAATGTGCAGAATAGGCAAACTTACAGAGACAGAAAGTAGATTAACAGTTGCCACAGACTGGGGCTAAGAAGAATAGGGAGTGACTTTTTTTTGAGACAGGATCTTGCTCACCCACCCAGGCTGGAGTGCAGTGGCACTATCATAGCTGACAACCTCAAACTACTGACTTCAAGCGATCCTCTCACATTGACCTACCAAGTAGCTGGGACTACAGGCGCACGACACCATGCTTAGCTAATTTTTTTTTTAAATTTTTGTAGAGACAGGGTCTCGCTATACTGCCCAAGCTGGTCTTGAACTCCTGGCCCCAACTGATCCTCCCACCTCAGTCTCCCAGAGCTGGGATTATGGGCATGAGCCACCCCACCCAGCCGACAGTGACTCTTAATAGTTACAGGACTTCTTTTGGGGTGATAAGAATGTTCTGGAATAAGACAGTTGTAATAGTTGCACAACTATGCGACTATACTAAAAACCACTGATGTGGTTAAAAACACTTTTAAAAGGTGGATATACGGCATGTGAATTATATCATAACAGAAAAAGTAGTCAAACAAAGGTACTTTCAAAATTCTACCTAATTTAAAACAGAATTTTATCAGACCTTTTTAAGTTGTAATAAAACACAAAAGTACATACACAAAGACCAATCACAGAGGGAATTAGATGTTTCAATTCAGGACTTACTTTCAACCTAGTACAATTTTTTATATGACAGAAAAACTACCTGGTTCTAAATCTCTGGCTGCTCCTTTTTAGACTCCTTGGAATGCAAGGTTGATTTTCCCTCAGGCTTTTCTTCCTCCACCACTGCTTTTTACCCCTCCCAAATTCCCTTATTTTCCCCCAGGGGTTCCATCTCCTAACATATTTCGTATCTGTATGAACTTTATACAGGAGGAATCTTTCCACAGCATTTCATTCTGCATTACATTTTTAGATTAATTTATGTTGATACAAGTAGGTATTTTTATTTTCTCACCTCTACCATTACATGAATACTCTATATTAATTTCTTCATTCTCTTAATGATGGACATTTGAGCTGTTTCTAGTTTTCTGTTTTTACGAACAATGTTGCTATGAACTTAATGGTACTTGTCCCAGGTACAAACTCTTGTTCATCTTCTACAGTTTCCCTAGGGTATATACTTTACTAGATATTGCTAAGTTCCTCTCTACAATGAGGTTCTAGTTGATATTCCACTGTCCACATAAGTATATGAGAGTTTTCCTTATTCTACATCCTCACCAAAATGGTGAGTGTAAAATATTATTCCACTGAAGTTTTAATTTGCATTTCCATGGCTACTAAAGAGGTTGAACACCTTTTCATGTCTGCAGGACATTTGTATTTCGTCTTCTATGAATTTCCAATCTATTGTCTTATTATTACTACTGGTTGGTAAAATATTCTTCATATATCCTGATTATTAATGCTTTTTAGTTATTTTTTCTGCAAATATTTTCTCCCAGATGATGGGGTATCTTTCTATCTCATGCTGAATTTCAGTAACTGTATTTTTTTTATTTTAATCTAGACATATTTATCAATCTTTTTCTTTTACAGTTCAAATTTCAAGTCTTATTGAAGAAATCCTTTCTACCCTCCCTGCCCTAATATCATAAAAGCATTCTCCCACTTTTTTCTAAAAGTTTTACTTTTCACATTAACATCTCTAATTATCAGGTACATTTTTTAATATGGTAAGTAGAAATCTCATTTTATTTTCCATATAAATAACCAATTGTTCCATTATCATTCACTGTTTAGTCAGTCCATCATCTCCTTACTCATCTTCAACACTCACTGTCATGTATTAAGTTTCTTTATATTCAGGGGTTCTGTTTCTGGGCTCTTTATTCTTCACAGAGGTTGGTCTATCCTGTGTCAATACCACATTGCCTTAAATATTAACAATATTGGCTTTATAAATAACGCTGTGTAAAAGACTAAGTGTGCCTTCCTAATTTTTCTTGGCAGTTTCCTCTTCTTTATAAATTTTAGAGCTTGTCAAGTTATATGAAATACCCTGTCATTATATTAAACAGAAGTGCACTGAACTTACAAATTAATTTGGAAAGAATTGACATGTTTATGTCACTGGGTCTTCCTATCAGTTAATATGGTATCCCAATTAGATCTTCTCATGTCTTTTTTTAATGGAAATTGTATAATTCTCACCATAAAAGGTCATGTGCATCTTTTGTTGATTTTGTTCACCGGTACTTTTCAATTGTTGTCCTTGTAGCTATTACTGCTATAATGAATATCTTTTTTAAAATATATTTTGTAGGCCAGGAACTGTGGCTCATGCACGTAATCCTAGCACTTTGGGAGGCTGAGGTAGGCAGAACACTTGGGGCTAGGAGTTTAAGACTAGCCTAGTCAACGTGTCGAAACACTGTCTCTACTAAAAATACAAAAATTAGCTGGGTGTGGTGGCACATCTGTAATCCCAGCTACTTGGGTGACTGAGGCACGAAGAATAGCTTGAACCCAGAAGGCAGAGGTTGCAGCAAGCTGAGATCACACCACTGCCCTCCAGCCTGGGCAACAGAGAGAAACTCCGTCTCAAAAAAAAAAAAAATTTGTGAAAACATCCCAAGTGGGCTGGGCATGGTGGCTCATGCCTGTAATCCCAGCACTTTGGGAGGCTGAGGTGGGCGGATCACGAGGTCAAGAGATGGAGACCATCCTGGCCACACATGGTGAAACCCCGTCTCTACTAAAAATACAAAAAAAGTAACTGGGTGTGGTGGCATACACCTGTA
The DNA here is from genome assembly GCF_037993035.2 of Macaca fascicularis. Taxonomy (NCBI): domain Eukaryota; kingdom Metazoa; phylum Chordata; class Mammalia; order Primates; family Cercopithecidae; genus Macaca; species Macaca fascicularis. The sequence goes on along the minus strand of NC_088375.1, from coordinate 188,587,988 downwards.
GTCCCGGCTACTCAGGAGGCTGAGGGAGGCTGAGGCAGGAGAATCACTTGAATCTGGAGACGGAGGTTGCAGTGTGCCGAGATCACGCCACTGCACTCCAGCCTGGCAACAGAGTGAGACTCTGTCTCAAAAAAGCAAACAAAAAACAACAAAAAAAACCCCAAGTGTCCATCAACAGATGACTGAATAAACAAAATGTGGTCTGTATGTACAATGCAGTATTATTCAGTCATAAAAATGAGTAAAGTTCTGATACATGCTACAATATGGATGAACACCAACATTATACTAAATGAAATACGAAGACACAAAAGGACAAATATTGTATGATTCCATTTATATGAAATAGCTAGAATAGGCAAATTCATAGAGAAAGAAAGTTGAATAGAATTTACCAGGAGCTGAGAGTGAGGGGAGAATGAGTGAGTCATTGCTTAATGGTTATAGAGTTTCTATATGGAAGATGAATATAGCTGCACAACATTGTAAATGTAATTATTGCCACTGAATTGTACACTTAAAACAGTTAAAATGAAAAATTTTGTCATATATATTTTATAATTAAAAAAAATTAACAATGTAATGCACCAAAACATTGAATTGTATACTTAAAACTGGTGATTTGTATGGTTATGTGAATTATATCTCAATAAAGCTTTTTTAAAATTACATTTGTTATCTGCTACTTGTATAATGGAATCCAACTGTATAGTGGTCTTGGATCCAACAACCGTATTTCATATATATCAGCAAATTATCTTTTGCTTTTTAAGCAGTATTCATCTTAGAATAACCCATTAAATACTTAAATGAGAATGACAATGTTTCTTCTTTTTCTTGATTCAGGAAGAATTTATCTAAAGTTATGAGTGTCTATAAATGTTTGGTAGAACTCATTTATAAATCTCTATGGGCCTGATTAAGATGGCTACTAAAAGAAAAAAGAAAAGAAGAGAATAAGTGTTGGCAAGGAAGTGGAGTAACTGGAACCCTTGAGCACTGTTGGTGAGATTGTAAAATGGGGCAACTGCTATGGAAAACGGTATGGAGGTTCCCCAAAAAATGTTTTTAAAAATACCACACGATACAGCAATCCTTCTTATTCTGGGTATACATCTAAAAAAAAAAAACAAAACTGAAAGCAGAGTCTCAAAGAGACATTATACTAGCAGACCCATGTTCACAGTAGCACTATTCACAATAGCTAAGAGTTGGAAGCAACCCAAAGTCTATCAACAGATTAATGGATAAACAAAATGTAGTATATACATAAATGGAATATTATTCAGCCTTAAAAAGGAAGAAAATCCCTTCATATGCTACAACTGAACCCTGAAGACATTATACTGAGTGAAATAAGCCAAAGACAAATATTACATGATCCCACTTACTTATACGAGGTATCTAAAGTAGACAAAATCATAGAAACAAAGTAAAGGTTGGTTACCAGGGGTTGGGCAATAGGGGAAAAGACTGGTAGCTGTTTAATGGGTACAGAGTTTCAGATTTGCAAGATGAGATCTGGAGATCTGCTTCAAAACAATGTTAATATGCTTAATACCACTCAACAGTACACTTGAAAGTGCTTATGATGGGCCAGGTGCGGTGGCTCATGCTTGTAATCCTAGCACTTGGGGAAGGCAGATTGCCTGAGCTCTGGAGTTCGAGACCAGCCTGAGAAACATGGTGAAACCCCGTCTTTACTAAAATACAAAAAATTAGCCGGGTGTGGTGGCAGGCGCCTATAATCCCAGCTACTCAGGAGGCTGAGGCACGAGAATTGCTTGAACCCAGGAGGTGGAGGTTGCATGAGCTGAGACTGTGCCACTGCACTCCAGCCTGTGCAACAAAGTAAAAGTCTCTGTCTAAAAAAAAAAAAAAAAAAAAAAAAAAAAAAAAAAAAAAAACAGCAAAGCCAGGAGTGGTGGCTCACGCCTATAATCCCAGCACTTTGGGAAGCTGAGGCAAGTGGCTCACCTGAGGTCAGAAGCTCGAGACCAGCCTGGCCAACGTGGTGAAGTCTCATCTCTACCAAAAATACAAAAAATTACCCAGGCATGGTGGCTGATGCCTGTTATCCCAGCTACTTGGGAGGCTAAGGCAGGAGAATTGCTTGAACTCGGGAGGTGGAGATTGCAGTGGGCTGAGATCGCTCCATTGCACTCCAGCCTGGGCAACAAGAGCGAGACTCTGCCTCAAAAAAAAAAAAAGTTTATCATGGTATTATTTATTTATTTATTATTTATTTAGAGACAGAGTCTCGCACTGTTGTCCAGGCTGGAGTGCAATGGCACGATCTTGGCTCACTGCAACCTCCACTTCCTGGGTTGAAGTGATTCTCCTGCCTCAGCCTCCCAAGTAGCTGAGATTACAGGTGCCTGCCACCATGCCTGGCTAATTTTTTGTGTTTTTAGTAGAGACGAGGTTTCACCATGTTGGCCAGGCTGGTTTCAAACTCCTGAACTCGTGATCCACCTGCCTCGGCCTCCCAAAGTGCTGGGATTACAGGCATGAACCACCGTGCCCAGCCATGATGGTATATTTTATATTATGTGAAGGTCTTTTTTTTGTTGTTTTTTTGAGACGGAGTCTCTCTTTTGCCCAAGCTGGAGTGAAGTGGTGCGATCTCGGCTCACTGCAACCTCCGCCTCCTGGGTTCAAGTGATTCTCCTGCCTCAGCCTCCTGCGTAGCTGGGATTACAGTATGCACCATCACGCCCAGCTAGTTTTTTTGTATTTTTAGTAGAGGCAGAGTTTCACTATGTTGGCCAGGTTGGTCTCGAACTCCTGACCTCAGGTGATCCACCCGCCTCGGACTTCCAAAGTGCTGGGATTACAGGCATGAGCCACCACACCTGGACATGAAGTTTTTAAAAATTACAATGATAAAAAAAAAAAAAAAAAGGAAATCATATGGGCCTAGAATTGTTTTGGTAGATCTTTTAAATTACTAATTAAATTTCTTTTATGGTTACAAAATTATAAAGATTTTCAATTTCTTTTCAAGTCAGTTTTGGTAAGATTTTCTTAAGTTATTTTTAAAAAGTGCTTTCCCTATTAAAGCTATATTTTCATAGCTCACTAAATTGTCTATTTAATTCTGGGTAGTTACCAGGTAAATCCTATCAGAAAGTATCAAGTACCCACTTGAAGCCATAATCCATTAAATGAAACATCTACAAACAAGAGAGATTACAATGATGGGAATTTGCACCAAAGCAGCAGCTGCATTGCCGCAGTTCTTTTTTTTTGTTTTGTTTTGTTTTTGAGACTGAATCTCGCTCTGTGGCCCAGGAGTACAGTGGCCGGATCTCAGCTCACTGCAAGCTCTGCCTCCCGGGTTTACGCCATTCTCCTGCCTCAGCCTCCCGAGTAGCTGGGACTACAGGTGCCCGCCACCACACCCAGCTAGTTTTTTGTATTTTTTTTGTAGAGACGGGGTTTCACTGTGATAGCCAGGATGGTCTCGATCTCCTGACCTCGTGATCCACCCGCCTCGGCCTCCCAAAGTGCTGGGATTACAGGCTTGAGCCACCGCGCCCGGCCAACATTGCCGCCGTTCTATCTTCACCTTCACAATGTTTCCCTTGGTCAAAAATGCACTAACGGCAGGGCACAGTGGCGCACACCTGTAATCCCACCACTTTAGAAGGCCAAGGTGGGCGGATCATTTGAGGTCAGGAGTTCGACACCAGCCTGACCAACATGGAGAAACCCTGTCTCCACTAAAAATTACAAAAAAATTAGCTGGGCGTGCTGGCGAGCACCTGTAATCCCAGCTACTCAGGAAGCTAAGGCAGGGAGCTTGAACCTGGGATGTGGAGGTTGCAGTGAGCCAAGATTGCACCACTGCACTCCAGCCTGGGTGACAGAGTGAGACTCCATCTAAAAAAAAAAACAACAACAACAACAACACACTAAGTCATCTCCAAGTTCAAAGCATTCAGCAAACAATGGCAAGGCAGAGCCACCAGAAACATAAACCTGATTTTCACGACAAATATGGTAATATTGTATTAGCTAGTGGAGCCACTTTCTGTATTGCTGTATGGACATATGGAGCAACACAAATTGGAATAGAATTGAACCTATCCCCTGTTGGGAGAGTCACTCCAAAGGAATGGAGAGATCAGTAATCATCCCAGCTGGTATAATACTGAATTGTTTAAAAAACAGCTCATCGGCTGGGCGCAGTGGCTCACACCTGTAATCCCAGCACTTTAGGAGGCCGAGTCGGGCAGATCATGAGGCTGAGTTCAAGACCAACTTGGCCAACATGGAGAAACTCCATCTCTACTAAAAATACAAAAATTAGCCAGCATGGTGGCTTGCGCCTGTAATACCAGCTACTCGGAAGGCTGAGGCAGGAGAATCGCTTGAACTCAGGAAGCGGAGATTATGGTGAGCACGCCACTGCACTCCAGCCTGGGCGACAGAGCGAGACTCTGTCTCAAAACAAAACAAAATAAAACAAAACAATAATCAGCTCATCAGCTGGACACAGTGGCTCACACCTATAATCCTAGCACTTTGGGAGGCCAACGCAGGTGGATCACCTGAGGTCAGAAGTTCAAGACCAGTCTAGCCTGGCCAACACAGCGAAACCCCATCTCTACTAAAGATACAAAAATTAGTCGGGCATAGTGGCGGGTACCTACAATCCCAGCTACTCAGGAGGCTGAGGCAGGAGAATCACTTGTACTCCGGGGCTGGGGTGGAAGGGGGAAGTGGGGGCAGAAGTTGCAGTGAGCCGAGATTGTGCCACTTCACTCCAGCCTGGCCAAAAGAGCAAAACTCCATCTTAAATAAATAAATAAAATGCAATAAAATAAAAAACAGCTCATAATTGATGCCAAGTAAAAGCACTGTGTATCCATTAAGATATGGCATCACTGAAGAAATAAAGTATATTTGAAACCTTCAAAAAAAATTACAATGATGACTACTTCTTGTGGAAATTAATTTACACATGGCAATTATAGGCATCTCAAATATAAAAGCTGATGAATAATACATCCACATACAGCATTCCCTATTTTAACTTTGAGTACAGTGCAATCATTTATTTACTTATTTATTGATTGAAACACAGTCTTGCTTTGTTGCCCAGGATGGAGTATAATGGCATGACTATGGCTCACTGCAGCCTTGACCTTCCAGGCTCAAGTGATCCTCCCACCTTAGCCTCCCTAGTAGCTGGAACTACAGGTACATACCACCACACCCAGCTAATTTTTTTTTTTTTTTTTTTTTTTTTTTGTAGAGACAAGTTTTCACTACGTTGCCCAGGCTGGTCTCAAAATTCTGGGCTCAAGGGGCTAGACCCACCTTGGCCTCCCAAAGTTCTGGAATTACAGGCATAAGCCACCATACAGAGCCTTAACCATTAAATCCTTTCTGATATAATCTTGATGATTATCTCCCTGCCCCCCAAAAAATCTAAATCTTTGGTTTCAATGATTTTTAGTAGTTGATTTCAAATTGTTTTTCTTCCACCAACCATAGTAAAAAACAATAATCAAATATAAATGACTTAGGAGAAAAATAACTTTAGATAATGGATGGATAGATACATTGATATTTACACTTTAATATATTCTAGAAGGCCTATTAAGGAGTCCATGACTCAACTTGGAAGGTTAGTTGGAACCCATATTTCTTCCATTCCTTTGCAAAGTTAGTTGGAAGCCATATTTCTTCCACTCCTTCCAAAGCAGTCTTAAATGATACCCCAGGGATCAGCAAATAATGTTGAGTCCCTTATGATGTCCACAAATTGATTGCCTTAGTTTTTTTTTTTTTTTTTTTTTTTTTTTGACAGAGTTTCACTCTTGTTGCCCAGGATGGAGTGCAATGAAGTGATCTCAGCTCACTGCAACCTCTGTCCCCTGGTTTCAAGCAATTCTCCTGCCTCAGCCTCCCAAGTAGCTGGGATTACAAGCATGCGCCACTAGGCCTGGCTAATTTTGTATTTTTAGTACAAACGGGTTTCACCATGTTGGTCAGGCTGGTCTTAAACTCCTGACCTCAGATGATCCACCTGCCTCAGCCCCCCAAAGTGCTGGGATTACAGGCGTGAGCCACAGCGCCTGGCTTCCTTAGTCTTGTAATAAAACATAAGCAGCTCACACCTGTAATCTCAACACTTTGGGAGGCCAAGGCAGGTGGATCACTTGAGGTCAGGAATTCCAGAACAGCCTGGCCAACATGGTGAAACCCTACTAAAAATACAAAAATTAGCCAGGCATGGTGGCAGGTGCCTGTAATCCCGGCTACTTGGGAGGCTGAGGCATGAGAATTGCTTGAACCTGGGAGGTTGCAGTAAGCCTAGATCTCACTACTGAGATCGTGCCACTGCACTCCAGCCTGGGTGACAGAGTGAGACTCTGTCTCAAAAAAAGAAAGAAAAAGCAAGACTAATATTTTTATTTTATTTAAGCAAAGGCTCCAGATACATGAGATACCAGACTATTACAGAGTACTATTATTTTTTTAATATGGAAAGGAATAAATCAAAGAGACCAGGAAGCGGAGGTTACAGTGAGCCAAGATCACGCCACTGCACTCCAGCCTGGGTGACAGAGTGAGACTCTGTCTCAAAAAAAACCAAACCAAAACAAAACAAAAACAGAAACACAGCTTTTTATATGAGTGCATCATCATTTACTTAAAAAGACCATCCTACCTATTCTTCATAGTCCAAGTTCAAATATGATTATCTCCAAAGTCTTTCTTCAACTCTAGTCTACATCTTTCTTTTGAAATTCTCTAGCACTTGGTATCACTCTTTGACACTTGCAAAGTTAGTTGGAATCCACTATTTAGATAACTCATACTTAGTTATCTATTGCTTATATTGTTACTCTCCTGTGAGTCTGCTTTTTTAACTAAAAATTCAAATTAGAGCAATATGTGAGAAAATTATTAATACTACACAGATAAAACAATGCCTGACACAGTAACTATTCCACAAATTATAAGAGTTCTCTTTGCCATTTACCAAATTTGTGACCCTGAACAATTCATCCATACTAAATCTCATTTTCTTCACCTATAAAGAAGAGCTAATAATCTCTGTCAAATAATTGTCTACATGTGACTAGGTGTGACCAATACAATGGTTTTGTATCTTTTCATCATTATGCCTAAAACAATCTCTTGAATATTACAGTAATTACTAACCCTTTGTACAATATATAGCACTTTTATTACCTTAACATTATAAAATAAGTACTTTTATAAACTCTTCATAAACATAAATTTTAATAGCAGAAACACAGCTTTTTATATGAATGTATCATCATTTACTTAATTATTCCCTTAATGTTGCACATCACCCACTCTCTTGCCAGGATCTCTCCAGCTCCCGATTGTTCTTTTGCCACACTAGCCAGTAAATCTCTCAACCAGGGGGAATCAATCCAACCACCTGCTTCCTATATTCCCATACCACAGCTACTGAGTCCTGCTGAAGAAAATCATAACAGGTTAGGAATTCATGCCACTACAGATTTACAGTTTCTAATCCTGAGATTATTATCCTGTTGGTAATTCATCCATATATATGCCTCTGGATCAGTGACCTTTTCCATCCCAGACAGTAATCAATGGGTACTCTAAATCTCAAACCAAACACTCTATACATCTCTTCTCTCACAATTGCCCTTTACCAGAAAAAATAAATCTGACCTCACCCAATTTTCCAGCCTACACTCTTCTTCATACCCATATTCTTCATTCTAAGTATTAGGCAAAGGTTTATCTCCTCCTTCCCTGAGCTAGTACAGTAATCCCTTCTCACCTCCATACCCACCACCTTCCTGTTCCATCAAATCACACAGCCCTAAATATTCAGTCTTAACTCTATTCTACTCCACCAAAACGTAACACATTCTTTACTCTTCCATCTTCGAAAACATTATGTTTCTCAGCTCTACTTCTCTAGCTACCTCTTACTTTTGCTTCACAGCAAGTTTTCTAAGAATGGTCTATATTTGGCAGGGCACAGTGGCTCACGCCTGTAATCTCAGCACTTTGGGAGGCCGAGGTGGGCGGATAACAAGGTCAGGAGATGGAGACCATCCTAACATGGTGAAACCCCGTCTCTACTAAAAATACAAAAATTAGCTGGGCGTGGTGGCAGGCACCTGTAGTCCCAGCTACTAGGGAGGCTGAGGCAGGAGAATGGTGTGAACCGAGGAGGCAGAGCTTGCAGTGAGCCGAGATCGCGCCACTGCACTCCAGTCTGGGGCACAGAGCAAGACTCCATCTCAAAAAAAAGAAAAAGAATGGTTTACATTTGCAGTCTGTTTTCTCACCTCCCAGTTTACTCTTCTGTCTATTGGAATTTGACTTCTACCCCAATCACTAAATAAATATTTATCTTGTTAAGGTTGTCTCAATAGCAAAGTCCACCAGAAGCTTTTGTATCATTATTTCACTTAATCACTTTAGATTGTACAGTGTTAGCCATTTTTTCCTTCTTGAAAAATCTCTCCCGAGGCTTACCAGAGACCAATGTCCTGGGTTTGTTTTTTTGTTTGTTTGTTTGTTTTTGAGACGGAATCTCCCCGTTGCCCAGGCTGAAGTGCAGTGGTGCAATCTTGGCTCACTGCAACCTCTGCCTCCTGGGTTCAAGTGATTCTCCTGCCTCAGCCTCCCTAGTAGTTGGGATTACAGGCGCCTGCCAACACCCCCGGCTAGTTTTTTTGTATTTTTAGTAGAGATGGGATTTCCCCATATTGGCCAGACTGGTCTCGAACTCCTGAGGCTGTGATCTGCCCACCTCAGCCTCCCAAAGTTCTGGGATTACAGGCGTGAGCTAAGTTACCGTGCCCGACCAATCTCCTGGTTCTTTTCCACCCTTCTCTGCTTCTTTTGAGTTTCAAATCTAACCATAATGGTTTAGCACACTGTGTCTCAGGAGTTCCACACCACATACAGGATAAAGTTCAAACTCTTCAGCATGGCACAGAAGGCCCTACATGGTCCAGTCTCTGCTTACTCTTCCAGGATCGTTTTCCTATTACTTCCCACAGGCACCTTTCCACCCTAGATACACCAATACCCGCAGCTCATCCAAACACACAACTCTTTCTCATGCCTTTGCACATACCCTGTACCTCATAAAATGCCCATCCCTACTCCTGGATCCCCTCTCTCTTTTACCACACTGCCTCACCCACTTTTTTTTTTTTTCTTTTTCAGACGGGGTCTCACTCTGTTGCCCAAGCTGGAGTGCAATGGCACGATCTCAGCTCACTGAAACTTCTACCTCACAGGTTCAAGTGATTCTCCTGGCTCAGCCTCCCGAGTAGCTGAGACTACAGGCACGTGCCATCATGCTTGGCTTTTTTTTTTTTTTAGTAGAGTTGAGGTTTCACCATGTTGGCCAGGCTGGTCATGAACTCCTGACCTCAAGTGATCTGCCCACCTTTGCCTCCCAAAGTGCTGAGATTACAGGCGTGAGCCACTGGGCTCAGCCTGAGCCACCACGCTCAGCCCAGCTACTTTTTTTTTTAAGACTCAAGTTATGCATGTTTTTTTCCACAAAACTTTCCCTCATATTCTCAGGCCTTATTAAGTAATACCTCTTCTTTGATTCTACAGAGCTCTTCTCAACCTTCTAATAAAAAGTTTAGTGATGACAGTTTAGTTATTGAACCCTACCTTTGTATTCAAAGACTATGAGCTCCTTTAGGGCACATATTTTCTTACCTATCTTTGTATCTCCAGTGCCAAGTGTTTCACACATAGAAGCCATTACCAATAAATATTTGTTGAATTACTGCTTGAGATGGTCAGCATTTAGGCTTACCATAGAGAGGAAGTGAAGATCCAAGAAATAATTATGCTGAACAGCAGCGGAATTTTACTGAGACAGAAAATGAAAAAAAGTGGGGGGGAGAGTCAGCCTGGGAACAAAAAAAGGTTTTTGGTTTTTTTTTAATTTTCCTATAGAAAAAGTTAAAATGACCCATAAGAAAAGAAACATGGTCACTCACACTTGCTACATTGCTTCTCTTATCCCAGGATTTTACCCATCCTGATCTTAGAGCCAAACATACGAGAGCCAAGTAGCCTCTAGCAAGCAAGATACGTAGCTGCCTCTAACAAAATCTCTAGCACAAGCTCTACACATTTCCCTATTACCATATCACAAAAACACTTATCTTCACGAAAGATGTGTAGAGTACCTGCTATATGCCAGATACTAGGTGTTATTTCTTTACATATATATGTGAATATATATACACGGGTACATAGTTATAATTCTTATTTTAAAACCCTGTGAATTAAGTATTATTACTTCCATTTTATATGACAACCATTCAATGTCACATAGTTGGTAAGCAGACCAAATTCAAACCAGTCTTCTAACAATACTTCTTCCTCTCAAGGCAGCATCTACACAAAGATTCTCAGAGACCCAAAACATGCCCCACCACCACCTTCTTACCTCTGGTGGTAAGAAAGGGAATATAATTAGAAAAGGGCATGTTTTAGGCTCCGTGCAGTGCTCACACCTGTAACCCCAGCACTTTGGGAGACTGAGGCAGGCAGATCACTTGAGGTTAGGAATTCAAGACCAGCCTGGCTCTCAAACCCCATCTCTACTAAAAATACAAAAATTAGCTGCATGTAGCTGTGCATGCCTGTAATCCCCGCTACTCAGGAGGCTGAGGCATGAGAATTGCTTGAACCCAGAGGCAGAAATTGCAGTGAGCTGAGATCATACCACTGCACTCCAGCCTGGGTGACAGAGCGAGACTCTGTCTCAAAAAAAAAAAAAAGAGTGGGGGCATGTTTTGGGTCTCTGAGAAGCTGGCTATCTATAAAATCTTTATCTAGGTGGTTGTTAAGTAGCTGTTCAATTTACATGAAGCCAACAAACTGTATGTTTATGTTTCCTACACTTTTTAGTACTGTATTTCACAAAAAGAAAGTTAAGTCACCATATCAGTGAGGCCTCCTCTGACTACCCAAAATAAAATAGCAATTCCATCTCTGTCCTCCATCCCCCTTAAGCCAGTAGTTGTTTTCTCTATAATATTTATCTCCACCTAACATACTATATATTCACTTCTTATTTATTGTCACATGTCCTCCTACATAAAATAAGGACTTTCTTTTGTTCACTGCAATAAGACATGGAAAGAGGATCTGAAATGAAATACACCTTTACACCTTTCTTCAGGTTCCTATAATCCTAAAAAAGAATGTGAAACATTGTTTTTGGTTTTTTATAAAAATGGGATCTTATTAAACACATTTCTTTATAACTTGTTTGTCTTACTCTACAATCTATCACAGACATCCCTCCAGGTAAATATATACAGAATTATAATACATTCTCTGAGTTGCAAAATATTCCACAACATAGGTACATGACAATTTACACTTCCATACCTACTTCTGATGGATATTCAGGCTGTTTTTAGTAGCAAATATTGGAAACGTTATAAAAATATCCATACATATACCTTCATATGTTGACACTTTTATTTCTACAGAACAGATTCCCAGAAGAGCTATTTTACTATATACTGACAAACTTTCCAAAACAGCTGCAGCAATTCACGTCTCCACCAATAGTGAAGCTAATTCATGAATCTTAAGAGTTAATTTTCTTATAATTTATACACTTGCTTTCAAAAAGGATGAGGCAGCTTAAACATCTGAAAACTAAAAATTACTTTAGCAACTAAAACCTGGAAGCATTCAGTTCTCACTATAATCTCTCCTCCACCCTATGAACTCAGTAATATCTGATTTACTATCATCTGCTCTAGTCCCCAAACCTAGAAGTAGTAGAAGCCACTCTCCTCTCCTGCCCAAGTGAAACCTAAGAGAAAAAGAATCCCACCAAAAGGAGAAAACCTGGGCCATTTCACCATTCCCTCATTTTTATGTAAGAGGCCATATAATCCAAATCTGGCCTTCTTCCTCAACTTGCTTCTCTTGGTTTATACTACCACCATCTACCAAGCTAGAAAACTAAAAGTCATTCTAGATTACTTCATTTTCCTCAGAATAGCCTCTAAGGTCCACCAATCCTACTTTTTAAACAACTCTACTATTCAGTCTCACTGCTACAATCTTAGCCTTATGGTTTCATAACATCTTTCTTCTGTACTGAAATAGCCTCCTAACCAGTTTTCCTTCTTTAATCTTATTCTCCTCCAATCTGTTTTTCACCTTATAGCCAATGTACTCTCTTCCCTACTTAAAACCAATCAGTCAATGACTTCCCAAATGTCAGCAGGATAAAATTCAACCCCTAAATGTAGCCTTCAGGGACTTTCATGAGCTGTACCCCACCTACTGGTCCAGATTCATCTAATACAACTTCCTATCTCTCAATTTTTTTTTTTTTTTTTTTTGAGACAAGGTTATGCCCTGTTGCCCAAGCTGGAGTGCAGTGGCCCAATCACAGTTCGCTACAGCCTCCTGGGCCCAAGGAATCCTCCCACCTCAGCCTCCTGAGTAGCTGGGACTACAGTCATATGCCACCACAGCCAACCAGATTTTTTTTAAAGAGATGGGGATCTCATTATGTTGCCCAGGCTGGTATTGAACTCCTGAGCTCAAGTGATCCTCCCACCACAGCCTCCCAAAACGCCAGAATTACAAGCATGAGCCACCATGCACAGGCCATGTCCTATCTCATACATTGTCTTCAACAAAACTTAAGGTGTTTTAATAACTTTATGCATTTATTCAGGCTGTTACTTCTCCTACCCTACCAGTAAACCAATGATTCCCTATTTCATTTATATATTCTTCTACTGCTATACTTCGACATCCATTCAATCAGTATTTACTGAGTACTTTCTATGTGCCAGAGACAGGGCTAGGTATTGAAGATCCAGCAACTAATTATGGTCTCAGTCCTTATCCTGATGGAATTTATAATTTAATGAGGACTAAAGACACTAAACAATTATAAGTATGGTTAAGGATTGTAAAGGTGGTAGTACAGTATATAATAAAAATATATTTTAGATGACAGCCAGGAGAAAGAGAGGGAATTATAAAGAGGAGCGTTGCGTGGTATATTTACAGGTATGTCTTTCGTAACTACAGTCTGAGCTTCTTGAGGACAGGGATTATGTAATCTTCATATCCCTAGCCAGGACAGTAAATGGCAACGTATACTAACATACACTGACTAAACTACAAAGATCACTGCCCTATTCACTCCTGGGCTGATCACTGTGACTATGCAAGTGCTCTCATTGACCAGGCCTAGATCACGTGCCCACCCTTAAACCAATGGGTTAGGCCAACCACCCAAGCCACATCATTCCAAATGAAGGAGGAGTGGTTCCAAGAGAAAAATCAGGAAGTTCTTACCTAAGCAAGAGGGAAGAGAAACTAGATATGCAAAAAAAACCAGTAGTCCTCTCTTCAGTGGACATTGTTGTTATCTTCCAAACATCTTACCCCCTCCCCTCACTGGTAAAAAGTTTAAGTGGGATTGACCCCTTCCTCAGCTCCAGGAGTAAGCCCTGATTTGACATAACAGTGGTTCTTAAAGTGTGGTTTGTGACCAGCAAAATCAGTAACATCTGGGAACGTGTTACAAATACAACTTCTTGGAACCAAGTCTACTGAACCTACTCAACTAGACATTTTGGGGGAAGGACCTAGCAATTTGTGTGTTGTGTTTTTGTTTTTTGAGATAGCATCTTCTCTGTCATCCAGGCTGCAGTGCAGCGGCATAATCACAGCTCAGTGCAGCCTTGACCTCCCAGGCTCAAGCAATCCTCCCATCTCAGCCTCCCAAGTAGCTCAGACTACACGCATACATCACCAGGCCTCATTAATTTTGTTGTTGTTGTTGTTGTCGTTGTTGTTTTGAGACGGAGTCTCGCTCTGTCGCCCAGGCTGGAGTGTAGTGGCCGGATTTCAGCTCACTGCAAGCTCCGCCTCCTGGGTTTACGCCATTCTCCTGCCTCAGCCTCCCGAGTAGCTGGGACTACAGGCGCCCGCCACCGAGCCCGGCTAGTTTTTTTTTTCGTATTTTTAGTAGAGACGGGATTTCACCATGTTAGCCAGGATGGTCTCGATCTCCTGACCTCGTGATCCGCCCGTCTCGGCCTCCCAAAGTGCTGGGATTACAGGCTTGAGCCACAGTGTCTGGCTGCAGTCTGTAATTTCACAAGTCCTCCAGGTAGTTCTAATGCACACTCAAGTTTAAAAGCCACTGGTCTAGACACAGAAAGCTACCCAGATTTTAAGACAGTGATCCTTTGGAGCACGAGATGGTTCAACTAGTGTCAAGCTTAGGATTTTTGCACTGTATTTGTAGGAAACATCTTCTTTCTCTCCCAGGAATGAGGAAACATACAAAGGCAGCCATCTTGTACTACTGGGGAAGCCCGTATGAGAAAAAAAAGCTAATACAGGGTAAAGTCAAGAGAATTATAGAAAAACAGGGCCAAAGCCTGTATCCTTGATCAAACTATGCCAGGGGCCCTCACTCCCTTTGGTCTTTTCAATTACATAAGCCTATGTAATTCAAATTCAAATTCCCTTTGTTTTAACTAATTTGAGTTGGATTTTCTGTTATCAAAGCTGAAAGTATCCTCATATCCACTACATCAAGTTACACATGTATTCTTAAACACCACAGAGAATGTACTAGAAAATACAGCCTAGTCGGCACCCTCTCTCTAAATTAAGGTTGCCAGATTTAGCAAATAAAAATATAGGACACCCAGTTAAATTTGAATTTCAAATAAACAATGAATAATACTGCATGGTCCATATTGCATATATTTTATCTGGCAATACTAAATTTCAAGGGCTGAACACTAGGAACCAGTCCCAGTTAGAAAGATATGATAGCTCTTATATAGTTTATGACTATCTGGAGAAAAACTAAATTCCAAGTCCCGAATTAATGTCCTGCAACAGGTCTGAATCACCTCATTGTCCTTCTAAAACTAAACAGACTTTTTTCCAAAAGCCAAAGCATGTTATATCCTCTACCACAGGTAAGTGTGACAGAAGCGAAAATGTTGCTATATTTGAGTATTCATAGCTTCTTTTCTTTGCTCTCTTGGTTTCTGGCCCTTACTGTACAGATCAGAATAACAACACACGCAAAGGAGAGAGTTTAACGGGAGGCAGGTACTCATGGAATAGAAACTTAATAGGTTTGAGAAGGGTTACAAAAGAAACACAAAAATGAGACCATTCACGTTGTTATGAGTTGGTAAGTTTTAAGAGAGAAGAAAGTTTGGGATTAACCATCCCAAACATGAAGAAATAGGATTTTAAGTAGCATTGTAGCTTTATGAATGTAAACCCCTTTGGCATTTTTGAGAAGATGGAATACTTAAATTACTTTTCAATTTAATTTGAATGTTAGGCTGGTTCTTCCTCTCAATGGGACACTATGGAGATGGGCCACAAAGCATCCCAGTTTTATTAATAATAATGAAAACAAGCCAGGCACAGCGGCTCATGCCTATAATCCCACTGCTTTGGGAGCCTGAGGCAGGAGGATCACTTGAGGACAGGAGTTTGAGACCATCCTGGGAAACATAGTGAGATGCCGTCTCTACAAAAATTAAAAATAAAAAAAAAGTAGCCAGGCTTTTAGTGCATATTTGTAGTCTTAGCTACTTGGGTGGCTGAGGGAGGAGGATCCCTTAAACCCAGCTCAAGGTTGCAGTGAGCTATGATCAGGGCACTGCAGGCTAGCCTGGGAGACCTTATCTCTTTTTTAAAAATATGCCTTTGCAGTCCCAGCTACTGGGGAGGGTGAGGCAGAAGAATCACTTGAACCCAGGAGGCAGAGACTGCAGTGAGCAGAGATCACACCACTGCACTCCAGCCTGGGTGATAGAGCAAGACTCTATCTCAAAATAAAAAAATTTTTTTTTGTTTTAAATAAATAAATAAATTTTTGTTTTAAATAAATAAATAATGAAAATAACAAGAACAATAGATACCTGCCCTAAGTGTCTTATGTGTACTATTTCATATAGTTCTCACAATAATCCTACAGTAGGATTAATATTCTTTTCTATGCTATACAGATTAGAAAACTGTCCATGGTCACAAACTAGAAACAGGCAGGGCTAGAATAGGAAATTCCAACAACCTGAGTCTGGAGCTCTTAAACACAGATACTTTACCCATTTTATATCAATATCTATCTATCCTCAAGCACTTAAACATTACACCAAAAAGAAAATAACATACATCTGTATTAATTATTCTCAGAAAGCAAGAACTTCAGCACATTAAGTAAAATGAAACATGTATGGCATGGCTTCGTTCTCTTTAGTTTCTTCTCCCCTTCACAGCCCACCAAAAAAACTAAGAACATCAGGAAATTTTCTCTTCCAAAGTTACTTCTGAAAGTAAATTGGCTGGGTGTGGTGGCTCACATCTATAATCCCAGCACTTCGGGAGGCCAAGGCAGGAGGACCGTTTGAGCTCAGGAGTTCAAAACCAGCATGGGCAACACAGTAAGACCTCATCCCAACAAAAAAGTCAAAAAATTAGCCAGGTATGGTGGCATGCACCTATAGTCCTAGCTACTCAGGAGGCTGGGGCAGGAGGATCACTTGAGCCCAGGAGGTCAAGGCTACAGTGAGTCATGTTTGTGCCACTGCACTCCAGTCTAGGTGACAGCAATATCCTGTCTCCAAAAAAAAAAAGTATATTATAGTACAATCTAAATTTATCAACTAATGTTTACTTAAAAAGTAACTCATGAGCAAGCTTTCATCAAACAACCAAGGCCACATATACTGTTGCTTGGCAACTGGATGTCAGAGATCTGAATCACTTAACACTTCAAAAAAGAGAAAAATTAGCTGGGCATGGTGGCACACACTTGTAGTCCCAGCTACTCGGGAGGCTGAGGTAGGAGGATTGCTTGAGCTTGGCAGATTGAGGCTGCAGTGAACCAAGATCATGCCACTGCACTCCAGCCTGGGCAACAGAGTGAAACCTGAGAAAGAAGAAAGAGAAAGAAAACAAAGAAAACAAAGGAAACAAAGGAAACAAAGGAAACAAAGGAAAGAAAGGAAGAAAAGAAAGGAAGAAAAGAAAGGAAGAAAAGAAAGGAAGAAAAGAAAGAAAAGAAAGAAAAGAAAGAAAAGAAAGAAAAGAAAGAAAGAAAGAAAGAAAGAAAGAAAGAAAGAAAGAAAGAAAGAAAGAAAGAAAGAAAAAAAGAAAGAAAGAAAGAAAGAAAGAGAGATAGGCCAGGCTTAATGGCTCAGGCCTGTAACCCCAGGACTTGCGAGGCCAGAGTAAGGGAAGTGCCTGAGGCCAGGAGTTCAAGGCCAGTCTGGACAACAAAGAAAGAAAAGAAAAGGAAAGAAAAGAAAAGAAAAGAAAAGAGAGAGGCCAGGCTTAATGGCTCAGGCCTGTAACCCCAGGACTTGCGAGGCCAGAGTAAGGGAAGTGCCTGAGGCCAGGAGTTCAAGGCCAGTCTGGACAACACAGCAAGATCCTGTCTCTACAAAAAAAAAATTGTTTTAATTAGCCAGGTGTGGTAGTGCATGCCTGTAGTCAGTCCCAGCTACTCAGAAGGCTAAGGTGGGAAGACCACTTGAGCCCAGGAGGTCAAGGCTACAGTTAGCTGTTGGTGCCACTGCACTCCAGCCTGGGCAACAGAGCAAGACCCAGTCACAAAAAAAAAAAAAAAAAAAAAACCCACACAGAAAAATACATCAAAATACATATAAATAGCTTTGGCATTATTTTAAAAGTTAAACTTATTAATTATTAAAGCATATATAGCATATGGAGAAATACAAAGCTAAGAAATTAGAAAATAAAGTAAGTCAGTTTGGAAATGACAAGCTATATAACTAGTAACATTTGGAACACAACCACTTTTTACAACCTCACAGCTTCTACCCTTGTCCAAGCCACCATCACCCCTCAGCTTGATTGTTGCAATAGCCTCCTAACCAGTTTCTCTAATTCCACCTTTCCCTCTTTCCACCAGCAGCTAGAATGATTCTTTAAGCCAAGAATCATAGTACATCACTGTTCAATACACTTTGATGGCTTCTCATCTCATACAAGTTTTAAAAGCCAAAATTCTTACAATGGCTTACAATGGCATACATGGTGGCAAAGCCTCACCACCCATAACATTACTTTTTTTTTTTTTGAGATGGAGTCTCGCTCTACCACCCAGGCTGGAATGCAGTAGCACGATCTCAGCTCACTGCAACCTCTGCCTCCCAGGTTCCCTGTCTCAGCCTCCCAAGTACCTGAGATTATGGGCGCCCACAACCACACCCAAATAATTTTTATATTATTAGTAGATACAGGGTTTTGTCACGTTGGCCAGGCTGGTCTCAAACTCCTGACCTCAGGTGATCTGCCCACCTCAACTTCTCAAAGTGCCGGGATTACAGGCATTAGCCACCACGCCTGGCCACTTGTCTTCTTTTTTTACTACTTTTCCCTCATTCCATTCTAGTCACACTGGCCTCCTAGATGATCCCTGAATACATCACAGTGATGCTCCTGCCTCAGGGTAGGTCATCTGATATCCTCTACCTGGAACCCCCATCCTCACACTTGTTATTTCCGTATGACCTGCTCCCTCATTCCTTTAGGTCAGGCCCTCCCTGGCCTCCTATTTAAAATAGCAGATCTCTCATCCTGTACTCTATTTTTATCCTCTGTTTCTTTCTCCACAGCATTTATCACCATCATTATGTATTTTACTTATGAATTTGTTTATTCTCTGCTCTCTTCACTCCCTTAGAAATGTAGAATCCATGAAGCATTTTTGCTGTTTTGTTTGCTACTACACTTATAATAGTGCCTGGCAGTCAAATATTTGTTGAAAAACATGAATTAACACACAAACAAAAAAAATTTACAGGTGTTCCAAGTACCACACTAAGTACTTGACAGTTATTAATCTCCTAAATCCTCATAACCCTATTAAGTGACCATTATCACCCTACTTTTTGGGTGAG
This sequence comes from Macaca fascicularis, assembly GCF_037993035.2. Lineage (NCBI taxonomy): Eukaryota > Metazoa > Chordata > Mammalia > Primates > Cercopithecidae > Macaca > Macaca fascicularis. The sequence goes on along the minus strand of NC_088375.1, from coordinate 188,569,017 downwards.
GAAACCACAACACAGAAAAGATAAGTAAATTGCCAAAGGACACATGTTAAGAAGTGGCAGAGGCACAATCTGAACTCAGGCATTCTGATTCCAGAGACTCCTCTCTTAACTACTCCACTATACTGCCTCTAGATTTCTAACATACTGAGAAAAATCAATACTTAGGCACATCATACATTTTAATTGAAAGATATAATCGACAGGTTACTTTAAAGTAGTATTCCAATTTTTTTTTTTTTTTGAGATAATCTCACTATGTTTCCCAGGTTGATCTTCAACTCTTGGTTTCAAGCAAAACTCCCATCTTGGCCTTGCAAGTAGCTGAGGCTACAGGTACATGCCACTGTATCCAACTCCTAATTTTTTTTTTTTTTTTTTTGAGACAGGGTCTTGCCCTGTCACCCAGGCTAGAGTGCAGTGGTATAATCACAGCTCAGTGCAGCCTCGACTTCCAGGGCTCAAGTGATCCTCCCACCTCAGCCTCCCAAGTAGCTGGGACTATAAAAGTGCACCACCATGCACAGCTAATTTTTGCATTTTTTGTAAAGACGGGGTTTCTCCATGTTGCCCAGGCTTGACGGCTCCTAATTTTTCAGGTTAGCTTTCTATCATAAATCATTCCATAGGTCCCAAGTTTACTTAATTTACTGAACTTTAGAATTTTAAATGTATAGTTTTGCAAAATGTTCTCTTACACCCATTTACTTGCTATACTAACACTCTATTCCAATGCCTATATTCCTCAAATTAGTTAACTGTCAACCAGAAATGTTAGCTTCCTTATCTTCTAGTAAGCAACCAACAAGACAGAAAAAGGTCTATCTTATATTAACTCAATGAAGTTAATATGAAGTCCAACTTAGAAAATGAAAATGTGGCTGCGCGCAGTGGCTCACGCCTGTAATCCCAGTACTTTGGGAGGCCAAGGTGGGTGGATTACAAGGTCAAGAGATCGAGACCATCCTGACCAACATGGTGAAACCGCGTTTCTCCTAAAAATAAAAAAATTAGCCAGGCATGGTGGTGGGTGCCTGTAATCCCAGCCAATCAGGAGGCTGAGGCAAGAGAATTGCTCAAACCCGGGAGGTGGAGGTTGCAGTGAGCTGAGATGGCGCCACTGCATTCCAGCCTGGCGACAGAGCAAGACTCCATCTCAAAAATAACAGAAAATGAAAATGCATTTCCCACAGCTAGATTTTAACTCTGAAAAAGTAAAAAATAACTTGCTAATACTGTTTATTGACAAAGACAGTAACATTGAAGAGAGTTATGGTTTTCCAAATTAATTTCCTAGCATTAATTCTCTCCCTCTTCCTCTTTAACAGAATCTCTCCCCAATACAACTATATACCTCAGTAGAAGCCAACACCATTCCAGATTGAGAAACGTGATTAACCTAAGGGTATTTACTGGTGACTGGTTCAGGAACTAGCCTATGACCCAATTCTGGCCCAAAAAAATGGGAATGAAGTTTGCTAGAGGTTTTTGAAGAAAGTTTCCTCTATCCAAAAACAGTGGCATGGGAAGAGATATTTTTCCTCTTCTTTTAGAAGTTGTTGTTTATGGATATGATGCCTGGAATCACTGCAACCATTTTGCTACTAGCCTGAGGATGAAGCCAGTCCCAAGAATGGCAGAATTGAGCAATATATGGTTAAGCAAAATACAGGGTTTTTACTGACATTGTTGAACTCCTGAAATCAACTAACTCTATTAAATGAGAAGATAAAATTTATTATTTTTAAAGCCATTTTGAATTAGTTCTGTTGCTTATAGCTGAAAACATATGAATTAAATATTTTATAAAATACGTCCCAGAACATCAGAAAAAAAGGTTGTGGCTAATTCTATAAATGTCTATTAGCAGTTCAACATAAATTAGACCATATTGAGTGACCCTGTTGTAGAAAGGTCACTCTATCCCCTATGGAAAAAAAAAAAAGCCTAATACACATGTAAGAACAGAATCTAAAGCAATATATTTCCAGCACAACAATTCCTTTCAGCAAGACCTTTTTCAAAGCAATTTTCATTCAGATTTTTAATTTTGATTCATAATTGAATTTTTCTTAAGTTTAAAAACAAATACTGGCTGGGCACGGTGGCTCACACCTGTAATTCCAGCATTTTGGGAGGCTGAGGTGGAAGGATTGCTTGAGCCCAGGAGTTCAAAACCAGCCTGGGCAACCTGGAAAAACTCTATCTCTATTTAAAAAAATAATAAATATTTAAAAATAGTTAATAAATAAAAACTATCACAATATTTAAGATTACACAGCTGCATGCTCTGGATTTGTTGTTGCATATCCTCAGGTAAGGACAGGCAATCTGGCCCACAAACAGAACATGAGACAGGAAGTCCAAGTATGGATAAGGGTAGATGGTATTAACTTTGGCTTTGTGTTGGTTCATCAATACCAAGTTATAGGGCAGTTTTCATACTGATATGGGACATGCAAAACGGTATGATTTGGCAGGTTGGACATAGCCTACTGTCTCTTTTATTAAAATAACGAACTTTAAAAATCAGCCAGGTGTGGTGGTGCATGCTTGTAGCCCCATATACTTGGGAGGCTGAGGTGTGAAGGCTGCCGTAAGTTGTGATCATGCCACTGCACTACAGCCTGGGCAACAGAGCAAGACCCTGTCCCCCAAAAAAAAAAAGAAATAAATACAACAATGAGATAACCCTTTTACTTTGTGTGAATTTACAAATATGCACAAGGAACAATACATACAACATATATGGGCAAGCAATGTGGAAACTGATCTTTAATAAGGCTTGATGGCTCACTTTACCTTGTTAAAAGTCAAGTCTTACACATGGTAAAATTAATTGGTATAATAACACACTGGATAACTTAAAACTCTCCATTTGGCCCTGTGCTATGTAAAACTAACCTAATACACTGTGAAAAACTTATTTCTTTTTTGAGATAGAGTCTCGCTCTGACGCCCAGGCTGGAATGCAATGGTGCGATCTCAGCTCGCTACAACCTCTGCCTCCAGGGTTCAAGCGATTCTCCTGCCTCAGCCTCCTGAGTAGCTGGGACTACAGGCGCGCGCCACCACGCCTGGCAAATTTTTTTCTTTTTAGTAGAGATGGGGTTTCACCATGTTGGCCAGGCTGGTCTCAAACTCCTGACCTCAAGTGATCCACCCGCCTCAGCACCTCAATGTGCTGGGATTACAGGTGTGAGCCACTGTGCCCTGCCTACTCATTTCTAGTTGTTCAAAGTTTCAAAAACAACTTTTACTCAAAACCATATAAATCTTGCTAATAACATTAAGCATTGCATTTTTTTCCATTACTCCCTTTGTTACAATAAGTGTCCAGCCAATTATCTTCATAAGTTTAGAGGTCACATGCTGATAATAAATAATATTAACATTTTAAAGCTTAAGTCACAAAATGAAGCTAGCTGGATCCATGGGCCTAAAATTAACAAAATACTTGGGCACTGGATGTTTAGGGAAAAAAGATACAAGCTGGGCATGGTGGCACATGCCTGTAGTCCCAGTTAATCAGGAGGCTGAGGTGGGAGGATCACCTGTGCCCAAGAGTTTAGGCTGCAGTGCGCCACTGCACCCCTCAGTGACAAAATGAGACCCTGTCTCAAAAAAAAAAAAAAAAGGAAAAAAAGATACGATGGAAATACAACAGCCTGGCCTCAAGAAACTTATCTGGTTAGGGAGGTGAATTATATTTATGATATAATTAAGTATCATAATATAACACATGATACCATGTCAAAATAACAGAGATAGCCCTACATACAAAGGGGTACAGTGCTAGAATTTTTGGAGAAGGTTTTAAGAAGAAAGGGGGACTCAGATAGGATCTTGATTTAAAGATGGGGGTGGGAGGGGCATATCTACATAGGAAGCAGGTTAAGCAAAAGCTTGAGATAGGAATGAGCAATCAGGGTATAGGGTTAGAAGGAACTCAACTATAAGTATGAATAGAAAATTAGTAATAAGTTATAAATATATAAATTGGTGCCATATTACTAAAGTTTAAGAATATGATCTCTACTTAAAAGAAATTAAGAGCTGCTGATTATTTTTGAGAAGAACGGTAAAACAATGAAAATAACATTTCAGTAGAACTAACCTGGCTGAAGAATTCAGGACAAACTTACAGTGAGGGGAAGAAGAAATCAGAAACAGAGCAACCAGTTAGGAGGTACTGGTTAAGAACCCAGGCTTTAGTTAGGCAGACAGACCTGCTCTGCTACTTGGTAAGTTACTAAACCTAAGTCTCAGTTTCCTGTCTGTAGAGTGGGATAATAATAGCGCCAATTTTATAAGGTTGTTGTGTGGCTAAAAGAATACATATAAAATCATTTAACATAGTACTTGGACTACAATAATTGTTCAACAAATGTTAGCAACTATTACTTTCATTACAAATCATTTCTAAGGTGAGGTATTGAGGAACTGGACAAGAGTCCAGTTAGAAACTAAAAGGAAAAGATGACTTGGGTTGACATTTCCATAGACTCGTGAAATGTTATAACTAGAAAAGACCCTAGAGAACACTTCCAAAAAACAAAATGGATAAAATGTGGCCCCAGTAAACACTGGGAAGGAAGAAAAGAATGGGGCAAAATAGCTCAAAGGTTTTGACTGCAAGAGTACCCAAAGAGGTAGATATGGGATAATTACATGTTATCAATAAGAAGCTCTAAATACAACTACACTTACTGGGTACACACTATATGTCAAATACTGTACCAGATACTGATATGGTACATTTAATCCCCACAAGTCTGCAAAGGTAGGTATTAGTTCAATTTTACAGAAAACAGATGCACAGAGAGGTTAAAGTACTACCCATATAACACTGGGCAGGATAAGAAGCAAGGCTAGTTTTGTAATCTATGTCATCTATTTCCAAAGCCTGTTTTCTTTCTACTATACTCAGGCTATCTCCCTCTTTAATACCAATAAAAAATTGTATCACATCACATAGATACATTTATATTTTTCTACCTACCTTATTAAATATGGCAATCATAAACATGTCCTATCTTTTCTACATTCTAAGAAAAATATAAAAGTATTCAGCATCAGCTGGACACAGTGGCTCACACCTGTAATCCCAGCACTTTGGAAGGCCCAGGCGGGCGGAACACCTGAGGTCAGGAGTTCGAGACTAGCTTGACCAACATGGAGAAACCCCATCTCTACTAAAAATACAAAATTAGTTGGGCGTGGTGGCATGTGTCTGTAATCCCAGCTACTCAGGAGCCTGAGGCAAGAGAATCGCTGGAACCCAGGAGGCAGAGGTTGTGGTGAGCTGAGATCACGCCATTGCACTCCAGCCTGGACAACAAGGGTGAAACTTCGTCTCAAAAAAAAAAAAAAAAAAAAAAAGCCAGGCACAGTGGCTCACACCTGTAATCCCAGCACTTTGTGAGGCCGAGGCGGGTGGATCACCTGAGGTCAGGAGTTCGAGACCAGCCTGGCCAACATGGTGAAACCCCATCTCTACTTAAAGTACAAAAAATTAGCTGGGCGTCGTGGTAAGCACCTGTAATCCCAGCTACTCAGGAGGCTGAGGCAGGAGAATTGCTTGAACTTGGGAGTCAGAGGTTGCAGTGAGCAGATATCGCGTCATTGCACTCCAGACTGGGGGACAAAAGCGAGACTTCGTCTCAAAAAAAAAAAAAAAAAGCATTCAGCATCAAAACAATGAGAATAAATTTTAAAAGCATTATCAAATGAGAGAATCACCATACTTCTAGTGAAACATAGTTGGATACACTATACATTATATTAAATGAAAGCAATGACTAATCTTTTTCAATAAGAAGACAAAAAACTGGCATAGCTTTTACATCATTTGATTATATAAGCATTTGTCCCAAACGACAATATAATTAAAAACTGACACCTAGATCATAAAAGCAACATATTACTACACACAGGAGAAGTCTTTATATAAGATGAATCCAAATGTGCAGGGTTAAAAATAAAAATTCAACCACAGAAGGCTGCTTAACCTGTTAACAGTAAGATCATGAACTGGCAGATGACCTATTTCTTCAATGTAGCTCTCAGCAGGTATGTTCCCCAACCATAGGGCCAGTGTACCAGTTTTCCACCAAAATGTTACTTAATCTAAATTGTGCCAGGTTGAAAATACCAAGTATGTCAGGGTAAGCAAATAAGCTTCTTCAAAACAACCTTTGTGTCTGGCTTCAAAGTCAGAAGATACTTTACCAGGTTGTCCATCAAACTATGTAGTCTAACTTCTAGACTAGTAGGTCTCAAAATGTGATCCAGAGTTTCCAAGACCCTTCAGAGGGTCCAAGAGGTCAGAACTATTTTCATAGTATCACTAAGACATTATTTGCCATTTTCATTCTCATTCTCTTACAACTGTACAGTGGAGTTTTCCAGAGGTTATAACCTGTAATATCTCAATACACTCAATGCAGGAGCAGACATGGGAATTTAAATGTCTTCTATTGGCCAGGCATGGTGGCTCACACCTGTAATCCCAGCACTTTGGAAGGTGGATCATTTGAGGTCAGGAGTTCCAAGACCAGCCTGGCTAACATGATAAAACCCCGTCTCTACTAAAAATACAAAAATTAGCTGGCCGTGGTGGTGGGCGCCTATAATCCCAGCTACTCAGGAGGCTGAGGCAGGAGAACTGCGTGAGCCTGGGAGATGGAGGTTGCGGTGAGCTGAGATCACGCCACTGCACTCCAAACTGGGCCAAAGAGTGAGACCCTGTCTCAAAAAAACAAACCCAAAAAAGTCTTCTATGAAGCTGGATAGTAAAGATGTCAATGCCATTCTTCCCACTAATTCTTTTCGCTTTTAGAAAATATAGTTATTTTTTCATTTAGAAAAGTTACGCTAGGCCGGGCGCGGTGGCTCACGCCTGTAATCCCAGCACTTTGGGAGGCCAAGGCAGGCGAATCACGAGGTCAGGAGATCGAGACCATCCTGGCTAACACGGTGAAACCCTGTCCCTACTAAAAATACAAAAAAAAATTAGCCGGGCGTGGTGGCACATGCCTATAGTCCCAGCTACTTGGGAGGCTGAGGCAGGAGAATGGCATGAACCTGGGAGGCGGAGCTTGCAGTGAGCCAAGATCGCGCCACTGCGCTCCACACTCCAGCCTGGGTGACAGAGCAAGACTCCGTCTCAAAAAAAAAAAAAAGAAAAAAAAGAAAAAGAAAAGTTACGCTAAAATATGTTTGCCAGGCACGGTGGTGCAGAAGGATGCTGAGGCAGAAGGATCACTTGAGCCCAGGAGTTCAAGACCAGCCTGAACAACAAAGCAAGACCCTGTCTCAAAAAAAAAAAAAAAAAAAAAAAAAAAAAGCCACATGTATAATGCTTTATTATTTTTTAATGAATTAAATATATTTTAATTTCTCAGTTTTATTCTAATACTACAAATATCAATAGATATAATCCACTTAAAGAGAAGCCCTTTGAGGTCTTCTAATTTTTTAAGTCTAAAAGGGGTACTGAGACCAAAAAAAATTGAAAACCACTTTTCTAGACTTTCCTATATTTATGTTTTGCCATACAAAACTTTTCATTTTCTAATTATCTATGGAAGAGATGTTGCTGCCCTAAAGATAATTTCAGGCTGGGCGCGGTGGCTTATGCCTGTAATCCCAGCATTTCGGGAGGCTGAGGCAGACAGATCACTTGAGCCCAGGAGTTCAAGGCCAGCCTAGGCAACATGGCAAAACCCTGTCTCTACCAAAAAATAATTTTTAAATCTTTAGCTGGGTGTGGTGGCAAGCACCTATAGTCCCATCTACTAGGGAGGCTGAGGTGGAAGGATCATTTGAGCTCAGGAGGTCGAGGCTGCAGTGAGCCATGATCGTGCCACTGTACTCTAGCCTGAGCAACAAAGCTGAGACCCTGTCTCCAAAAAAAAAAAAAAAGATAATTTCAGAAGTTTGTCTTGATAAGAAAAAAAAAGCCAACAATTTTTAAAAATTGTCTATTAATTTAAAAAGGAAGTTATTACATTTTCCTAAAATGAAAACAATAACAATGTCAAAACTAAAGTGCTGAGCTAACAAGACCACTAGCTACAACCTTTGTGCATCAGTTATAATCAGTTGTGTATAGGAAATCCTCAAAAGACCAAAGGTGAGGCTCTTTGAGAGGCCTCTATCCAGCTTTGCTACAGAATAATCCCAATTCCCGAATTTATAGCAAGACTAACCAGGATGCTTATAGGCGATTCTCTGTTCTACAATCTTAACATTTCTACACAAAAGTTTTGTTGTTGTTTTGTAGAAATGGTATCTTTACAAAGCTATTCTGATCTAGACCTCCTGGCCTCAAACGATCCTCCTGCTTTGGGCTTCCAAAGCACACTGGGATCACAGGCATGAGCCACCACACCTAGCCAACAATAAAAAGTTTTATGTTTCATCTGAACAGTTCAGTATATCTACTGCTGCCAGGAAATACACAAACATTAAGATACTAAACTCCCATTTGGATTCAACTTTTACATTACTGTGACTGTAGATACACCAATCCAAGCAGTTATTAGGAATCTTCAGGATGCATGATAATGTTAGTTATTGAAAAGACAGGCTAGAGGGAAACATCTTTGAAAAATAGTTTTTGAGGCCACCAGAAGCAATAATAGATAAAATTTTGCATTTATGGCTCAGTCTAAAATTAAGATGAAAGGCTAGGCGTGGTGGCTCACGTCTGTAATCCCAGCACGTTGGGAGTCCGAGGTGGGCAGATCACTTGAGGCAAGGAGTTCAGGACCAGCCTGGCCAACACGGAAAAACCCCATTTCTACTAAAAATACAAAAATTAGCCAGGCATGGTAGCATGTGCCTGTGTAGTCCCAGCTACTTGGGAGGCTAAGGGACAAGAATCCTTTGAACCCAGGATGCGGAGGTTGCAGTGAGCCGAGATGGCGCCACTGCACTCCAAACTGAGCGACACAGCGAGACTCTGTCTTGAAAATAAAGATGAAAAAAACATATAAAAATACTGGCAACATTACAGTTAAGGGCCCTAAGTCAACAAATGTCTAATTCAAAAGCTATTTAGCCCTAGGCTACTACAATAGCCAAGCAATGAATTGGGCAAGGACCTTAAGTAGAAAGGCACCTAAAGACTAGAAGGAAACAATGCTCCTTATTTATTAATTCAACATATACTGACTAAATTGTCTACTACTTGCAAGACCCTGAGCAAGCTAAGAAGCTCATGACGAGGTGGGAAGCCAATTTCATAGGGAGAAGTACACATAAATAGTACAGTAGCTTCTCTAGACAGAATGGAAAAAATTTCATCTGAGAAGTGCTAGAAGAGTAGGCCGGGCGCAGTGTCTCACGCCTGTAATCCCAGCACCTTGGGAGGCTGAGGCAGGCAGATCATCTGAGGTCAGGAGTTTGAGACCAGCCTGGTGAAACCCTGTCTCTACTAAAAATACAAAAATTAGCTGGTGTGGTGGTACATGTCTATAATCCCAGCTACTTGGGAGGCTGAGGCAGGAGAATCGCTTCAACTCAGGAGGCAGAAGTTGCAGTAAGCCAAGATCGTGCCACTGCACTCCAGCCTGGGCAACAGAGTGAGACTCTGCCTCAGGAAAAAAAAAAAAAGGGTTTAGAGAACATATTCTGAGACTGAAGGCGTCTGACCTGGGTCCTAAAAACACATACATATAAGATTTCAACATGTGACTATTGCGAGTGAAAGGCATCCCAGGAAGAGGGAAAAAAGCATACATTCAAGGAACAGCAAACACAAAATTGCTTCTATAGAATTTATGATGCACTCCAGGAGGAGAATTAACTAGAAAATTAAGTTGGAAGCAAAAATTAGAGGGACTTATATGACAGGGTAAGCAATCGGGGGATTTTTTTTATTTATTGGTTGTTTTGTTTTGTTTTGTTGTAGGCAAAGGGAAGCCAGTGGGAGGTTTTTAAACCCACTGGAAGATTTATCATTGTAAGATAAGTCATCAGATGATTCTCTTAACATTACTGTGGCTTGAACAGGATAGAAATGGGAGAGCAGTTAGTACACTATCACAGCAGTCCAGGAAGGAAATAATTAAGAGCTTGATGTGGGGTGGGAGCTAGGAAAAACCTACAAAACATGCTACAACCGCTTCACTAATGATACAGTTTTAAATATTTTGAAAACTTAATTTATCACATAAAACAAGGTTGACATTCACACTATTTCCATGAAAAACCATTCACTTCATAGGCAGTGTTTCATCATACTCAAGGGTGCTTCCTTTTTAAAAAGCTGTTAGGAATAACTAACCATATTCTACATTAAAGCTACAAAAGGGGTAATAAAGAACAGCATATGTATCCTTTCAGTATTCTCAAAAGAATCTCAGTATGCACAATTTCATTCAAGGATGAACATTTTAAACTCAAAAGTTTATTTCCATGGAAAATAAAGTTTGGATCATAATTTTCTATACAACCTTATAAGACCCACGTCTCCATATAGTTTTAATAGTCAACTTTCTTAAAATTATTTTTGGACAACTCAACTCAACTTGGCCAGTAGTTTTCTACTAGGCTAATATATTTCAACCATAAATGCATTCTTCATTTTATCCCCTCCTCCCTACTCACCTCCCACCCAACAAATTCCCTTTGTATGTCTGCAAGGCAAGATATTATGTAATGCAGTATAATTCTAAGGCAGTTTGAATATATAATTCTTACAACAGGAATCTAGAATTATTAACCTTACTTTTTACAATAAAAGTACCAGTGATGTACTAAATTTCTATTCATATGTATGACAAATGTATCTAATATGCTTTACCATTAGGGGGAAACAAAGGGGAAAAGACACAATAGATGGGTGGCAAATCTTACAAACTTTACAAAACACTGAAAAGCTGCATCTGGATTGCAGTCACAATTACAAAAGCAAATAAAGAAGGCTCTGAAATGAAGGAAGAGAAAAAAATCTTAAGTGATCATCAAGAGTGAAAAAGGTTTATTTCAATATTAGTTTTTAGTACAGCACCATTTAACACTATGACTAATTGAAAAAAAAAAAACAGGATAATTCACTGTTTGCAAGGACACAGGAAATAATTTCTACATACCTTCTATAAGACAGTTACACTTCTTCACACTTGCATGGCTCAAATCCTTTCAAACGTTTCCAAAAATAGTCTTATAATAAGCGAGGTTCCCCAATGACACACATTTATTCTGTAGGCTTAGCCATTACACGTTTTAAAATACATAAAGAATTCATCCTCGACAGAAACAAGGAGTCACAAAGGCTCTCTACTTATTCAGAATCATTACATAAAGCACCATCTGTAATTGCAAACAGTGTTTGATAAAATCTGACAGCGAATTATCATAAAATGGGGTAGACTTTAAAAGAAAAAATCAACTTTTCCATTTTGCCTTCCTTTTCCTTTCCTACCAAATACACAAAATGTCTGTAATAGCGTCAGGCAGAGCTTTAAAATAAAAATCTAGTACTATATATGTATACTTTACATTACGTGTATAGGAACACATATGTACATGTCACATATTCACAGGAAAGAGAAAGGTTCCCTCGTTTATGGTTTTTTGTTTTGTTTTGTTTTTACTCTAGGAATTCAAGTTACATTAAACCCTATCCCATAAATTAAGTTAAATCATCATTAAATTAAAGAGTAATAAAATATTGCACGTAGATCTCTCTGACCGACTATCTTCTGAGAAGGAAAACCTCAGACTAAGACCATGGCTGAATACGAACGCCCAATCCCTAAAAAAAATCACTAACCGGCATTTGTTTCTGCAAGAGAAAAAGGGAGTCTTACAGTGAATAATCACATAACTCAGTTTCAGAAGTTAACCGGGGTAAAACACAACGAACCAAATTAGACAAATGTATGAAAGGACAAGCTTTCAAAAATTCGCCCAAAGTGAAAGACTGGTTTTAACCCCGGGATATAAAACATCCTTTGCAGGTAGAAGAGTCTTTAATTGAAAAAGAAAAAAATAAAATAAAGTGGCGGGCACAAGAAAAACCTGAACGACACGCAAAGGCAAAGTAAAAAAATGATCATTTAAAAAAGGGGGCCCTCGTCCCACCCCCACTTCCAGCCCCCACCCCCACCTTCGCAGGACAATAGGTTGAGGGTCCTAACTGCAAACTTTAAACGTGTAAACCAGAAGCAGTTTTACCGCAGCTGTAACTGCAAATCTTCCCCTCATCCCGAACCTAGCGCATCCAGCAATACTTCTGCCCTGAAAACATCACCAAGCTCTTGGTAAATACAAATCAGACCCATCACGAGATTTTTTTTTTTCTCCCAAGTACCTGGAGGATCCATTTCAATATAAAATATCAGTTCTGTCGAATAGGGCATCATCACCTCCCTCCAGTCTGCGTCATCGCGGTCCATACTCCACACCGTATTGTACATCGCGCTGTCAGGGGCAGGACGTCAGGAGATATATAGAAGGCATATATTTTTTATCTGGTATTTAAAAATCTAAAAATATGTATCTGCAAAAGTTCCACAGGGAAATGTACTTCGGGGTTTTCAACGGCCAGCACTAGTCCAGCCAAACTACCAGAACAGGGTCCTCCCCCTCTCTCCTACAGAACCCAACAAAATGCCCCCGAACTTTCAAACTATGGGCTTTTCTCCTCAGAGGGTTACACAGAGGCTTTGGGGACGGAGGGCAGAGGTGTTAAAAATCGGCTTCCCAAAAATCCTTTCTACACAGTCGCTCTCTGGAGAGAAAAGCTCCCACCGCCTCCAAATCTTTCCGCGGAAGCCACTTTTGTGTCCTTCGGGGGGAGAATGAAGAGGAAAAAAAGAACACGTTGGGAGAAAGCCGGGAAAGTGACAAAGGAAGGCAAAAAAGGGTGCTGGAGATTGCGCTCAAGTTTCGGGGTCCCACTGGTCTGCAGAGAGCGAACCCCGCAGGGGCCGGGACTCCGGCTCCTCTCCGGTCGGGCTCGGAACCGAAGCTGCCCCAGCCTCGGGAATGGGGCCGGCCAGAAAAGTCCAGTCAGTTCGGCTTGTCTGGGCGCTCCCGCTGGGGTATAAGAAGCAACCCGCCTGCACCGACTGCCCTCACGCTTTCCCCCGAATCCAGCCACTAGAGTTTTATTTTAACGGCGCGGAGGGGACACCCTCCCCGCCCCACGCTGCCCACCCGCTGAGGCGCCACCCAACCGCGCCTGGAGGGGTAAAAGCAGGCATCACTACCGCCTCTTCCACGCTGTCCCGCCTCGAAGTACCGCGATTCTGTCAGGTGCCTGAGAACACTTTCAAAAAGCTGCCCTCCATCTCGACTTTCACGTCTCCCCACCGCTCTCTAGGCTTCGGCTCCCCAATCAGCCATCCGCCCTCTCCCCCAGCCTCAATCAGAATGGTACGGCCCGGGCGCTGGCCGCACTCCAGGAGTCAGTGCCGGGAGCACGCGAGCCAGGCGGGGAGGGAGCGGGGCGAGGGAAGAGAGGCAAGGTGGGTGGTGATTGGCTGAGGCCGGTTGCCGGAGCCTGGAGCCTGCGTCTTTTGTCTGCCTTGCTCCTGCGAAGGAGCGGGAGACGGCTGCGCGCCCCAAGCGGGCCAATCAGGAGAGAGCCGGCGCCGGCCGGTAAGGCGGCGATTGGTCAGAGCCCAGTTACTAAGCGGGACAAAGGCAGAAGGGGAAAAGAAAAGAAGAGAAAAAAAAGAAAGAAAGAAAGGAAGAAAACGCAAACGGCGGTTACTGACAGGCTGGGCGAGCGCTCGGGGCCTCAAGCTGCCTGGAGACAGGCGGGGCTCCCGCTGAGGCTCGGTCCGCTCGGACTAGTGAGGAGAGGAGCCAGGGAGGACCTGCTGGCGTGAGACGCCTCTGCCCGGAGACTGGCCGCGGGGGAGGGGAGCGGATACAGAAGGGGCGCGTACTGTCAGTTGGCGGGGTGCGCGCTCTTCTGCTCTTTAGGAGGTCTCCGGGCAGACACCTTCCCTACAGACTCCTTCACCTTGCTGGGACAGCCCTCCCCGCACCCTTGACAAGTTGTCAAAGCAATGGTCCCCAAACCCCACTTGCAGGAACCTTACCGCTCAGTGAGAGGATGTGCCCCTGGCTCCTGCAACCTTCTTGGCTGCTACCTGAGCCCACTCCCTGCTTCTGCCCTTACGCAGTTGGGCATTTCTGAGGGAGGCATTTCGCAGTTCCTCTGTGCTTGCAACCCAAGGACTTTTGAACCCAGAGGTAACTCCCCATGCCTAAGATAGTGAGAGGTGTCAGCAAGCCCTCCAGCTGGAGTGCTCAAACCAAAAAAAAAAAAAAAAAAATTAAAAAAAAAAGTATTGGAATTACAGTGCATGTGTAATTTCTAAGATAAATCACAGGTGTTGGGATCTCTCACCAAAAGGGCTCTATTCTGTTTCCCTGACAGACCCCCTTCCTCACGTACTCATTCCCACCCCCAAAGCTTAAATCTGGGAGATTGGCTTCACTATGAAAATGCTGAATATTTCCATGCATTTCAGAAACAGCTAATTAACTTGCTGGGGAACACTGAATAGCTAAAAGCAGATTTGTGTCTCCTGAAGATTGTGCCTGGAATTGCCATCCTGTATACCCTACAATACAGTCTGAGGAGGCCAAAAACTGCTCCATTTCCTCTTTATACAGAAGTAACAAAGCCCATTGTGTTTGAGTTGACAACCTGATTGAAGCCCTAGCAAAACCTCCTACCCTGAGCATGTCTGCTATATTGATTCACCTGTGGAAGAGTTGCCACGTTTCACCCTCTACCTCCTAAGGTGGTTCTGCCTTCCTTAAAGGTGCCCTGAGTTGAGACAGTTCCTGAGAGCAGACAGTCAAATTGTATACGGACTGGGTATAGAGTAACTTGTTAAAAAGGGCCAGAAAGTATGGATGGACATGGTTGAGCTAAGAAAACACACCAGGATTCTTATATGCTTTCTTATTATTTCTGAAATCCAAATATGATTTCAACTTTGGGGCAGGACTCATTAATTATAATTTCCTGAACCATTCCTTACAGGTAGAAGATGCTGGAAGATCAACTCTAATTTATGGCTGCCTTCCCAGCAATCTCTACTTCCGTATATGTGGGAGCCAGAAGTACTCAAGTTTGATAACTCAAAGACAGAACAATCTGTCAAGGGTGGGTTAGTTTATTTTTGTTCACAAGTGTTCATATGCATTCCCAAACAAAATGAGGGTGAAGAGAGAGGAAGTGTAGAAAAGATAATGGCTTTCAGATTTCCACAGCACCTTTTGCTTGGACCACTTTTTAGCATTTAGTGGTGGGGTTTCAGTTTCTAATACACAGAGCAATCACCCAGGCTTTTCCCATAGCTAAGGCTTTCAGTGATGGAGTGAAGTCGAAGCACAATATGTAATCAAGTGGTCAAGGCTGACACATGGAGTAAAGCTGTGATTCAGTCTTCCCACCCAAAATTGTATGACCCAACTCTCCAATTTAAATAGACCTGTGAATAGATCTCCAGAGAATAAGTGATGCAAGAGGCAATGATGAATCAAGGGGAAGCAAACCTTAGTTCTTGAGCTTAAACCAGTGCCCTGCATGGGGAAAGCACCTGTCAGATGATTCTGGTCTTTCTTTCAGTTGAGAAATAGAAGTGAGGTTGTGATTGCTTGTCACCAAACTGCCCCAGGCTCTTTGGCAAAGGTAAAAAATGTTAGCTCGGGTGTCCTGGACCACTTCCACGTTGGAGAATTATATTTGGCCTGGGTGTGGATTAAATTCAGCTGTAAGTACTCAAACTCCTGGGTCACAACCTGCTACTTTGGGAGCTGCTTGTTTTCCTTTGCCCTCTCCCTTTCTTTTTTTAACTTAAAGTAGTCTTAGGTAAAACATGAAATCTGCCTTCATTTATGTGTCTATGAAATAGATTCATGCAAGCTGCTTAGTTTATAGTGAAACACTTAGAATGAAAAAATATGCCACTTAAGTATTTAGAATTAATAGTACTTTTCTGTAACTCCAAATGGCTAGGATGCCCTTCACTTTTCACCCTGGTATGGTTTTGTTCTGCAACTGTTCAAATATGCTTCATTTCTTCCTCTTTATTTCAGAGATGGATGAAATATTTCTTCTGTGCTCTGAATATAGGGTATGATCTCAGAGTTCTCTGTGCCAGCAGAATCAGTCTGGAACTCAGCCAGAAGTTCTTCATGATTAAAGGTGCCATCTGAGCACACAATATTTTTTTAAAAGCCTTGCAAAATGGGGCCGGGCATGGTGGCTCATGCCTGTAATCCCAGCAGTTTGGGAGGCTGAGGTGGGCAGATCACGAGGTCAGGAGTTTGAGACCAGCCTGGCCAACATGGTGAAACTCCGTCTTTAGTAAAAATATAAAAATTAGCTGGGCGTGTTGGCAGGCGCTTGTAATCCCAGCTACTCGGGAGGCTGAGGCAGGAGAATCGTTTGAACGCAGGAGGCAGAGGTTGCAGTGAGCCGAGATCGCGCCATTGCACTTCAGCCTGGGCAACAGGGCAAGACTCAGTCTCAACAACAAACAAACAAAAAAAAGCCTTGCAAAATGGAAATGTACCTTTTTTTTTTTTTTTTTTTTTTTTTAAGGTCACTAGCATTAGCACCAGGACTGACATTAGCCTTTGGGTAGGGATTCTTCTGACCTCAATACCTTCTTTTTCTTCTCTTACCATCTTCCTTTGACCTCTTGTCTTGTGATAAGGCCCAGTCCATGCAATTAAATAAACTCGCTTAACAAATGCGACTCCCAGAAAGCACTACAAATTATCAGTTGCAGATTTTAGGGCCTCCCCAGACACAACAGATTTACAAGACGCATGACTTGTAAGTAGAAGATATGTCAAGTTTTGATGGAAAAGTTTGCCTCTACAATGTACAAAGAACAATGTTAGTGGATCTTCTGGAAAGACATCTCACCTGGAAATTGATAGTCATCTCTTGAGACATCTGTGTCTAAAATCGTGATTTTCCATTTTTTCCAAATGTTATTCCTCGTATTTGGCATTTGCAATTTTTTACCTCTCCTCATCTTTCTTAGCACTTGAATACCCATGATAGAGTTAATCATTTAACCCAAGGCACTGAGAAATTATGACATTATATGAATGAGTAGACTTCATTAAAGTGGCATTCCCCTAGATGCTGCTAAATTCCAGGGCTTTGGGGACAATGTTTGAGGCCTCACTTATACACCTCAGCATGTGATGTAGATCTGCTCTGTCTCACTCTTCCCGCTTTGGGTCCTCCTTTAGGTTTAGGGGTCACAAAAAAAGCAAATCTCTCTAGCTTGACATCCTCCTCACTTTTGATGTCTGCCCTTCTAGTAACACAGGGCCAACTGGATGATATGTATGCCATTGCTGCAAACGTCCCCTCCAACAAGGCAACAGATTTCAGCTCAGTTCTCACCAGGGGAGAGAGCACAAATTAGATCCAAATGGCAGGAACAATAGTCCAGGCTGTTTCAGAAGGACAGGGCACAAACAGGGCAGGCAGCTGGTGAAGCTCTGTTACCTCATTTAATCTCCATAACCTTGGGGTGGAAAGCTGTATTTTTATTCTCATTTTACAGATGAGGAAATTGAGACCCAGAGCAATGAGGGGATTTGTTCAAAGTCATGCAGCCACTAGTAGCAGAGCCAGGATTAGAGCCCCATGTCCTGACTACCAGTTCCTTGCCTTTCCCACTACACCACACAGCCTTCCTCTCCCATTCATTCACTTAGCAAATGTTTGTTGATGCTTCCAAACACTGAGGATACAAAAGTGAGTAAGACTGAGTCCCTAACATTGAGTCCAGAATTCATAGAGGAGGGACCAACAAAGGAATAAATAAAGGCACGATAAGCACTATAATCAAGAATTTGACAAAGTGTTGGGGGAGCCCCAAAGACAGTGATGATCTCTAACCATGTGCGGGTGAGTAGAAGCTTCCTGGAAGAGGTAACATTTGGCTGCCCCAAACTTGCATGCACCTGCTTTAAATGTGTGGTCCTTTACTTCTAAGTTTTTGCAATTCACATAATTAACTCTAAGCCTGAAAAAGTTTTGTTGAAAGCTGATTCCACTAAAAAGTGGCAACTCCTACTTCTCTGCATCTGATCTTACACATTGTGCTCACACAGCCCCCTGTGCTGGCCTCTGCATAGCCCTTGGCACACCATGTTCAAAGTGTTTGCTTCCAGGTCTCTCTCTCTCTCCTATCACTCTTTAGAGTTCCTCATGTTGGACAACAGTGGTTCCTCATGGTCCTTTAACCATCAATGCCCAGCCCAAGGCCTGGCACACAGTGGGTAGCCAATGAATATTCCTCAAGCGAATAAGCAAAAGTGCAAGTAAACTCTCCAAGAAGGCTCTGGGGAGTCTAAGTTCAAAGTAGCCTAGTAATCCTTTCTGTAGGTCTTCAGCTGACTTCCGTTTATTTAAAAGGACAAAAAGAAAACCAAAAACTTGTACAGTTTTTTTGGCTACAGGAACCAAGAGGGGCAGACAATGACCTTTCCCTCCCGCTGGCTGCCCCTAGGGTCTTCACCACAGACACTGAGTTCCGCTGCCCTTTTATTTTATCAGCTGTGAATTGTTTGCAAAATTCCAAACAGTTTGTAGGAAATTCAGGAAAATGCATCAGCTAGAAGAGAAACTGGTTTCATTTTCCAGCTCAGCTTTTTTCTGAAATATAACACCATATAGGGCTTTAAAGCATGCTCACTTCCTGTGGTCATTATTTCAATAGTTTTGAGCAACTTGTAGTTTATGCCTTCTTTCTGGAATGTCCAATAATTGCCCTGTAATTCCACAGGTCTCAAATCTAAAAACCATTTTTACGTTTCATTGTTAGAGGACAGTATCAATCCAGTTCCCGTACTGGACAATTTTGGTTTAAAAAGATAAAAAGACCAGGCATGGTGGCTCGCGCTCGTAATCCTAACACTTTGGGAGGCTGAGGCAGGAGGATCGTTTGAGCTCAGGCGTTCAAGACCAGCCTGAGCAACAGCTGGAGATCCCCATCTCTACAAAAAAATTTAAAAATCAGCTAGGTATGGTGGTGTGCTCCTGTAGTCCCAGCTACTTGGGAGGCTGAAGCCAGAGGACCACTTTAGCCTGGAAAGTCAAGGCTGCAATGAGCCAAGATTGCGCCACTGCTCCCAGCCTGGGCACAGAGTGAGACCTTGTCTCAAAATCAAAGTCCTGCAGCCTCCCCAAACACTTCTGCAGGGGCATCATTCTTGAAATCTGGGAAAATGGTGTGACTTCTAGGGTTTAAAGATCACCACTTAGGTAAGAAAGTACAAACATGGAATGTAGAAGGCATGAACATGATCGTTTGTGTCCTCAGCTTTGAGCATTTGATTGAAAATGATAAAATTACAGTGATTTTCTTCCAGCGGTAGAGGCTACCTTCTACTCTGCTCATCTTACACTTTCTTGGAAAGGAGACCTTCAGTGAAGATCACTACTATTCCCCAAACTTCATTCAGGACCTTATTTCTCCCCTCTTGATGTCAGTGTGTGAAATTCTAAATTATGTCATGGGATATATGTTCAAAAGCAATATATTTTCAAATCAACAAAAAATATAATTGGTCATCACATATACCAAATATGCAATATGATAATTGTGCCTAAAGTAGATTAATTAAATGTTAATGGTAAACAGGAAGAACAGCTCAAAATGACAAGGTCTTTCAGTTTAATTCAACTGAGTCCCTCCCATGGGTCAGATCTTTTGCTGAGTACTCAGTAAGACATTATTTCTGCCTTTATGAACCCACCATCTACTAAGGGAGACTTATGAGAACAGTTTTGCTGACCCATGTGCTTCTTTTTCTTTTTTTTTTTGAGACGGAGTTTCACTCCTGCTGCCCAGGCTGGAATGCAATGGCATGATCTCGGCTCACTGGAACCTCTGCCTCCCTGGTTCAAGCAATTCTCCTGCCTCAGCTCTTGAGAAGCTGGGATTACAGGTGCCCACCACCACCCCCAGCTGATTTTTTCTATTTTTAGTAGAGACGGGGCTTCACCGTGTTGGCCAGGCTGGTCTTGAACTCCTGACCTCAGGGGATTCACCCACCTCGGCCTACCAAATTGCTGGGATTACAGGCATGTGCCACTGTGCCCAGCCTTACCCATATGCTTCTAAACTAACTAACTCTCCCTGAGACTGTAAGATCAGGACAGGAGAGTATCTATCCTCCTCGTCTTTCCTCTTCAACAGCCTTACATTCTTTCTCAGCTTCTTCCTGGCATCCTCGACTGCTGAGTATCAACCTCACAGTCCTCAGTGATTCAGTTCTTGCAGCATTGACTTCTGACTTTGTTCCCTAAATACAACTTACACATACCACTTGGATCATATTTTCTTTTCCAAGATGATGGAGGAATCTAGCTCAGTATCCTACCCTGACATAAGGGCATGTGGTTAGTGTTTCTGCTGAGTTTCCCAGGACCCTGCAGACAAGAACCAGACAAATCTGTCATACCTATGAACTACTTCCCATCTGAAATTTTTTTGAGGGGTGAGAGGAACGGTGTCTCACTCTGTCACCCAAGCTGGAATGCACTGGTGTGATCATGGCCCACTGCAGCCTTGACCTCCTGGGTTCAAGCAATCCTCCTGCCTCAGAATCCCGAGTAGCTGGGACCACAGGTGCACACCACCCTGCCTGGCTAATTTTTCACTTTTATTTTTTGTAGAGACAGGGTCTCCCTATGTTGCCCAGGCTGGCCTGAAACTCCTGGCCTCAAGCTATCCTCCTGCCTCAGCCTCCCATGTGCTGGGATTACAGCCATGAGCCACCACACCCTGCCCCCTCTCTGAAATCTTAACTCTAATAGATGACTCTCTTTGACCTACCCCAACCCCCACCATTTTTTTTTTTCTGGCCAAGCACAGACATTGGGAAAAAATTACCACTAATACTACTTTAATGAGCTGAATAGTGATACCGAAAAAAGATATATCCAACTCCTAAGCGCTGGAAGCTCTGAATGTGACCTTATTTGGAAGAGGGTCTTTGCAGATATAATTAAATTAAAGATCCTGAGATAAGATCATCCTGGATTTAAGGTGGATCCTAGATCTAATGATCAGTGTATCCTTATAAGAAAAACAGAGGGAGATTGGAGACATAGACATAAATGAGAAGGCAATGTGAAGACAGTAATAAGAGATTGGAGTGATATATCTATAAGGCAAGGAACACTAAGAATTGCTTGCAACCACCAGAAACTAAGAGAAAAACATGGAGTGGATTAGAAACCAACTGTGTCAACACCGTGTTTTGGACTACTGGCCTCCAAAATTGTGAGAGAATAAACTTGTTTGTTTGTTTTGAGAGAGTCTTGCTCTGTCACTCAGGCTGGAATGCAGTGTCATGTTCACAGCTTACTGGAGCCTTGAACTGCCAGGCTCAAGCAGTCCTCCCACCTCAGCCTCCTGAGTAACTGGAACCACAGGTGTGCACCACCGCACCTGGCTAATTTTTTCCTTTTTTGTAGAAACGAGGTCTCACTGCTTCCCAGGCTGGTCTTGAACTCCTATGCTCAAGGGGTGGTCCCACCTTGGCCTCCCAAAGTGCCGGGATTACAGGCATGAGATTTCTGAAAGATTTCTGTTGTTTTAAGCTACCTAGTTTGAGGTAATTCATTATGGCAGCCCTAGGAAATGATACAACCACTATCATTTAATTTTTTTCAAACACATTTTATTTCATTTTATTTATTTTTGAGACAGAGTCTCACTCTGTCGCCCAGGATGGAGTACAGTGGCATGATCTCAGCTCACTGCAACCTTCCGCCTCCCGGGTTCAAGCAATTCTCTGCCTCAGTCTCCCGAGTAGCCTGGATTACAGGCACCTGCCACCACGCCCAGCTAATTTTTGTATTTTGTGAAGACTGGTTTTCACCATCTTGGCCAGGCTGGTCTTGAACTCCTGACCTCAGGTGATCCGCCCGCTTTGGCCTCCCAAAGTGCTGGTATTATAGGCATGAGCCACCATGCCCATCCTTCAGGCACATTTTAAAATCAAGATGTAGAGATGATATAATTTTAGAATAAAAGATCATCTTTCCCAATAAATGACTGTAAGTCACATTAAATATAGTACTCAGACCTATGAAACTTTGTCATAGACTAGCTCTAGTCCTAGAAACCAGAAACCTAATCCTGACGTGAATCTTTTTAACCATTTTCTCCCAGTGTCATCAACTGTCTCTCTCCTGTCTTTCCAAAAGAGTCAGCCAGCCAAAGCCAAATCCCAGACCAAAAGAACAGTCTACTTTTGCTCTTATGCCCAGGCAGTTGGGCTTAGGTAAAGAAAAACCAAGTTTACCAACTTAGCTCTGGGCTTGTCTCTGGTCATAATTGAGATTCCTTTGGCTCATCCTGTATCTGCTTATTCTGATATTCCAAACCTTCACTACTCACCTCAAGTGACTACCTTCCACCATCAGATAAGTAAATGTGACCTCGCCTTTTACTTAACAGAAACCAACAGGCAGCCGGGCGCGGTGGCTCAAGCCTGTAATCCCAGCACTTTGGGAGGCCGAGACGGGCGGATCACGAGGTCAGGAGTTCGAGACCATCCTGGCTAACACGGTGAAACCCCGTCTCTACTAAAAAATACAAAAAAAAGCTAGCCGGGCGAGGTGGCTGGCGCCTGTAGTCCCAGCTACTCGGGAGGCTGAGGCAGGAGAATGGCGTAAACCCAGGAGGCGGAGCTTGCAGTGAGCTGAGATCCTTCCACGGCACTCCAGCCTGGGCGACAGGGTGAGACTCTGTCTCAAAAAAAAAAAAGAAAGAAACCAACAGGCATAATACTCCCTTTCTTTCATTCATCCCTTCAAAAGCCTATAAAGCTGTACCCTTTCTTGCTTCCTTACCTTCCATTCTGAAGAAGCATGTCTTTCCTGGAGTTGAAAGCTGATCACCAGATAAGACCTCTGGATGGCACCCTCTTCAGCCTGCTAAAACCAGTCCTAGCCCCTCTCCTGTCTATCCAAATGCCTACTGGATGCCACACAAATGCTTCAAAATCATCATATCTGAGCTAGTTCCTTTTCTAGTTAGGTGACAGGGCCAGATGAAAATATAGGCCAGACAGGAAGAAAGCATGTACAAAGCCCCAGAGGAGAGCACATGGCTCTTTGAGGACATTGAAAGTAATTGCAGGCTGGCCTAATGTTAAAGGAGGTAAAGGATGATGAGGATGAAGCTACAGTGTAAGCATGAAGAGGCTTGTAAGTCAAGATAGGAATGTGTACTTTATGCTCAAGCAATGGGGGGAGTTTAAGAGTTTTACGCCGAGGAGTGTTGTGATCAGATTTGCATTTGAGAATCATCAGATTGCAAAATGGATTGAAGGGGCAAACTTTGAAGACTTGGAAAACATTGTTGCAACAACGTGGGCAAATGATCAAGAGTCCTGTGTAGATTTGCGTAGATGCGAGAGATGCTTAGGAGGTAGACAAGGCACACTTGATGAGTAGTTAGGTAACCAGCATGTCCCCACCCTAAAGAACAGGCCACTCAATGATGAAATTACAGCCTTTCTTGTAGAGACTCTCTCCCTTCATTGGTAGTATTTTTCTCCTTTGCTTCTGCATATGATTTATCCATTTCCAGGACCTCACTGGGTAGATCAGCTAGTTCTAAGAGCACTGCTAATAGGTTAAGGCCTAAGGGTGTGAGTGGATCAACGACCCAGCCTGGTCAATCAGTTGCTCCATTGTAGTACATACCTTTTTTATGTTTTTTTTTTTTTAAATTGATACACAATACTTTACATATTTATGAGGTACATGTGATTTTTTTTTTACATATATACACTGTGAGATGATCAAGTCAGGGTATTTGGTGTATCCATCACGTTGAGTGTTTTCTTGGCTTTTTTTGTTTGTTTGTTTTTGAGCCAGAGTCTCACTGTGTCGCCCAGGCTGGAGTGCAGTGGTGTAACCACAGCTCACTGCAGCCTCGACCTCGACCTCATAAGCTCAAGTGATCCCCCTACCTCTGCCCTCCCCACCACCACCCCCACCCTTCAGTGCCAGTAGCTGGGACTATAGGCATATGCCACCATGCCCAGCTAACTAAGAAAAAAAATTTTTTTTGTAGAGACAGGGTCTCACTATGTTGCCCAGGCCAGTATCAAATTCCTGGACTCAAGCAATCCTCCCGCTTCGGCCTCCCAAAGTTCTGAGATTATGGATGTGAGCTGCTGTGCCTGATCACCTTGAGTATTTATCATTTTTATGTGTTGGGAACATTTCAAGTCTTCTCTTCTAGCTACTTTGAAATACATAATACTTGTATCTCTACTCTGCTATTGAATATTAGAACTTATAGTTTCTATCTCACTGTTAACCAGTTTTCTTCATCCCCTCTTCCCACCCACACCCCCTTTCCCAGTCTCTGCTATCTATCATTGTAGTGGATACTTTTTAGTACCTCTGGCCAGTTCACCATGATGTCCCCCTTCTCAATTTGTACATGACTGTGTCCCTGGCCATAGTTGATAGGGCTCAGGCTGAATTGATTAGAGTTTCTTTCACAAATATTTGGAAATAGTACCCAAAACAAGATCTAGGCTCTTCAGGGGTTTGGACCTATAACATAGAATCAATCTCTGGAGCTATTATGGCCATGTTCACCCTGAAGCCTGAGTTGCAAAGGAAGCTAGTTTTCAGAAAGCCAAGAAAGGATGAAATAAACGCTCTGAAAGGACCTGGGGTGACGAATGGAAAGAATACGAGCAGTAATCAATTTCCTGAGTATAGAGCTTCTTAAGGCCCAGCTTGGTTCCTATACTAAGGTCAGGCCTACGCCTAACATTTGCAGGACCCAGAACAAGAATATAAATGGAGGGCCATATACCATATGTCAAAATACTTGAAAGTTACCAATCAGGTCAACCACTAAATAAAAAATACTCAATCCTCGGCCGGGTGTGGTGGCTCACGCCTGTAATCCCAGCACTTTGGGAGGCCAAGGTGGGCAGATCATAAGGTCAAGAGATTGAGACCATTCTGGTCAACCTGGTGAAACTCCATCTCTACTAAGAATACAAAAATTAGCTGGGCATGGTGGCATGCACCTGTAGTCCCAGCTACTTGGGAGGCTGAGGCAGGAGAATCACTTGAACCTGGGAGGTGGAGGTTGCAGTGAGCCGAGATTGTGCCACTGCACTCCAGCCTGGCAACAGACAGAGACTCCGTCTCAAAAAAAAAAAAAAAAAAAAAAAAAAAAAAAAAAAAAAAAAAACACCTCAATTCTCCTATCTTGCCAAATATATCTTCATGCAAACTCAGAAGACTGGGTTAAGGCTGGGCGCCATGGCTCACGCCTGTAATCCCAGCACTTTGGGAGGCCGAGGTGGGTGGATCACTGAGGTCGGGAGTTTGAGACCAGCCTGACCAACATGGAGAAACCCCATCTCTACTAAAAATACAAAATTAGCCAGGTGTGGTGGTGCATGCCTGTAATACCAGCTACTCAGGAGGCTGAGGCAGGAGAATCACTTAAACCCAGAAGGCGGAGGTTGCAGTGAGCAGAGATCGCGCCACTGCACTCCAGCCTGGGCAACAAAAACGAAACTCCATCTCAAAAAAAAAAAAAAAGAAGAAGAAGAAGAAGTCTGGGTTGAAATTTAGAATTCACAGATCGTTAGAGTTCTGACAAAACGTTGGGGAGATGGGAGGGAGAGAACTGACCCCTTTCTCTTCCTACCCTTGGCTCTATCCTACACTGTGAGACTGTCAAGGGAGTCTTTGTATACATGTCCAAGCTCCTTCCATCCATCCCTGTCTTAGTCCATTTTGTGATGCTATAACAGAATACCTGAGGCTGGATAATTTTTTTTTTTTCTGAGACGGAATCTCGCTCTGTTGCCCAGGCTGGAGTGCAGTGGTGTGATATTGGCTCACTGCAAGCTCCGCCTCCCGGGTCCATGCCATTCTCCTGCCTCAGCCTCCTGAGTAGCTGGGACTACAGGTGCCCACCACCACTCCAGGCTAATTGTTTTTGTATTTTTAGTAGAGACGGGGTTTCACCTTGTTAGCCAGGATGGTTTCGACCTCCTGACCTCGTGATCAGCCCACCTCAGCCTCCCAAAGTGCTGGGATTACAGGCTTGAGCCACTGCGCCCAGCCAAGGCTGGATAATTAAAAAAAAAAAAAAAAAAAAAAAAATATATATATATATATATATATATATATATATATATATATATATAGACTCATGATTCTGTTGGCTGGAAAAGTCCAAAGTTGAACAGCCACATCTGGTGAGAGCCTCATACTGCTTCCATTCATGGTGCAGAGTGGAAGGGGAGCTGGCATGTTCAGAGATCATATGGTGAGAGGATGCAAGAGAAAGAAACCAAGGAAACAAGGCTCTTTTAACTCATCTATTCCCATGAGATCAAGACCTCACTCACCCCTACAGGAGGGCATTAATATATTTGTGACCCATCCTCCTCCATGACCCAAACACCTCCCACTAGTCCCTACCTCCCAACACTGTCACGTTGGGGATCAATTTTCAACATGAGTTTTGATGGGAATAAGCCACATACAAACCATAGCAATCTCCTTACAAATAGCTGTCCCTTGACCACCTCTTCGGTCTAAAGGTGCTGATACTGACAATGCTGTCCTTAGGAGAACAGATCCAGAGAAAAAACCCATGCAGTTCCTAGAAACAGGCTAAAGTCCATTTGGGCAGAGAATTCCAGGACTCAGGATATTAATCATAGTTGAGAACAGGGAGGGGAGATAAGTGGAATACTTATCTGGGTGGAGAAGCACCCTTGGCTATATGGATTTCTCATCCTATGAAGAGAGAAGAGAAGAGCCAAAGCAGGGCCCTCTAGACATGGGACCCAGGGCAGGAGTCCCTCTTTTTCATGTCTAATGGGGCTGCTTATATAAATGTATTATTTATTTAAGGAGACTCCAACTACATTCTGTTACTTGCAGCCCAAGAGTCCTAAGTTCCCTTTACCCTCTGAACCACTGTCCAGTTTTCTCTCTGCTCCCCAAAGATTCTAGAGTAGTACCTTGTGAACTCTAATACTGACCAAATGCGACAGAAGCAGGGATGCAGCTTTTTTCATGGATTCTGCTATCAGTGGTAAATTATTTTGGTCAATCACTGTGACTTTCCTCACCCACTTTCAGTCTATACATTATACCTCCAATGAGAGATTTTGAACTTAATAGGCAGCCCCAAACTCTAAAAATCACACTTTATTTTATTCATGCATCTTCTGGCAACATACTCAATATCATATCAGAGTTTATGGGCCCTGCATCCCATCTGATTTGGAAGTCCTCCAAAATGGGAAGGGTGTTCAGATGCTAGGCAGCCAAAAATGTCAAATGTTCCCTACAACCCCATCGATCAGGTCTTGAAGCTATCTCCCTTGGAGGAGGCTCCAGGCTCCAGTTCTCTCCCTTGGGAAGCCTTGAGTATTTTAGGGACAGCTCCCCTCCCCTCCAACTCTTCACACACACACACATACACACACACACACACACACACACACACAAAGTTTTGGCCCTGCCCATCTCTCCTCTCTCCAATTCTATACTCATGGTTAGGGTAGTAATGATCTGCCATGGACCACACAGTTAAATGCCACCATGAGCATGATATTCCAGACAGACAGGAGCTTCCTGCTAGACCTGCCTCACAGCCTCACTCTGAGTGGCCTGAGTATACCAGCGAAGAGAAAATATCTGCACCCTCACAGACCTATAGTGGCCTGTACTAGAAGCAACCAGCCTAGCACTGGGAAACAAATGGGCAGGGGCTGGAGGGAGAGTAATCTGGCACCTGACACTCCTGCTTTCTCAGAACTTACCTGTGATTTCCTACTTTTGAAGCAGAACTCTGTTTTTTACTTTATTTTATTTTATTTTATTTATTTTTTGAGATGGAATCTCACTCTGTCGTCCAGGCTCTGGAGTACAGTGACGTGATCTCGGCTCACTGCAACCCCATGCTCCGAGGTTCAAGCAATTCTCCTGCCTCAGCCTGTAGTTGGGACTACAGCTGCCTGCCACAGGGCCCAGCTAATTTTTGTATTTTTAGTAGAGACGGGATTTCACCATGTTGGCCAGTCTGGTCTTGAACTCCTGACCTCAAGTGATCCACCCACCTCAGCTTCCCAAAGTGCTGCGATTATAGGTGTGAGCCACCACGCCAGTCCAGGAACTCCATTTTTGTTTGTTTTTGTTTTTGTTTTTTTTGAGATGGAGTATCACTCTGTCACCCAGGCTGGAATGCAGTGGCGTGATCTCGGCTCACTGCAACCTCCACCTCCGGGGTTCACACCATTCTCCTGCTTCAGCCTCCCAAGTAGCTGGGACTATAGACATCCGCCACCACGCCCAGCTAATTTTCACCCGGCTAATTTTTTGTATTTTTAGTAGAGATAGGGTTTCACCATGTTTGCCAGGATGGTCTCGATCTCCTGACCTCGTGATCCGCCCTCCTTGGCCTCCCAAAGTGCTGAGATCACAGGCGTGAGCCACGGTGCCCGGACAGAACTGTTTTTTAAAATAGTGCTGCACCTCACTATCAGACAAATTTGTGCTAACGAAAACAAGAGACTTTCACTCTTCTTCACTTTCTTTTTTTTTTTTTTTTTTGAGACCAAGTCTCGCTCTGTCGCCCAGGCTGGAGTGCAGGGGCGTGATCTCCACTCACTGCAAGCTCCGCCCCCCGGGTTCATGCCATTCTCCTGCCTCAGCCTCCCGAGTAGCTGGGACTACAAGCGCCTGCCACCGTGCCCGGCTAATTTTTTGTATTTTTAGTAGAGACGGGGTTTCACAGTGTTAGCCAGGATGGTCTCGATCTCCTGACCTCATGATCCGCCCGTCTCAGCCTCCCAAAGTGCTGGGATTACAGGCGTGAGCCACCACGCCCAGCCTCTTCTTCACTTTTCTAACATATACCTTATGCTGATGCCCTCCAAACATCCATTTTGATCAGCAATTGCAAGGACAAGCTTCATCCAAGTAGCTCACCAAAACTATCAAGGCACTGAATTCTCAAACAGGTTCAAGGGAGTAAGAAAATTGACTTCCTTCTGGATTTTAAGCTGACTTCTAAATTGGTGCCCTGGGTCTGCACTGATAATGCCAAGTTAAAACACTAAAGAATTTTGCAATCCTGGAAGAGTTTTTCATAAACATTATGAATGTTTCTAATGTTCAAAAGTTGATGAAGAGGCCGGGCGCGGTGGCTCACGCCTGTAATCCCAGCACTTTGGGAGGCCGAGGCGGGCGGATCACAAGGTCAGGAGATCGAGACCATCCTGGCTAACACAGTGAAACTCCGTCTCTACTAAAAATACAAAAAATTAGCCAGGCGTGGTGGCGGGCGCCTATAGTCCCAGCTACTCGGGAGGCTGAGGCAGGAGAATGGCGTGAACCCAGGAGGCGGAGCTTGCAGTGAGCTGAGATCACACCACTATGCACTCCAGCCTGGGCGACAGAGCGAGACTCCATCTCAAAAAAAAAAAAAAAAAAAAGGTTGATGAAGAGTGACCAGTGTTAATAATGGAGATCTTCTCATGGCCTGTGCTTACCCCCTTGGTGATATTACACCTTTTAATGAGATCAAGCAAATTTACTGAAGCTGTAAAGGAACAACTTCAGGCTCAAGTCTTCCATATGGTCCAGTATCACTGTTGTGTTAGCATGACTTTTCAGTTACAAGTGACAGAAAACTAGCTTAAGACAAATAAAGGGGTAGTCTCACTTCAGGAACAGCTGAGTGGAGGTGCTCAAACAATGTTAGCAAGAACCAGACAATGTTAGCAAGAACCAGACTCGTTCCCAGTTCTCCTTCACTCTGTTGTTTCCCAAGAGGTCACAAGGATTCTGTCAGGCAGTTCCAGGGTTACATTGCATCCAATTAGCAACTCTGTCCAGCAGAGTGCAAGTTTCTCCACATAACTGTGAAGTTCTGGAGTTGAGGCTCATCAGCCTAACTTGGATCACATGCTTACTCCTGAACCAGTTAGAGTCCAGTTAGGTGGAATGTTTTAATTGGCCAGGCCTAGGTCATGTAGCCACCCAGGGATCAACTGCACTCAAGCTACAGAGATTGAGAATTGGAGAAGAGGACTTCTCAAAGAAAATCTGAGCAGAAGAAAACATATTTACTACTCTTGAAGAGCCATTGTTGGTGCTCCTCCAAGATTTTGGAGACAGAGAGAGACATGAATAGATAGAGAATGAATATATAAATGAAAAAAATGCCTCCAGATCAAATCAAATGATAAATTACTTTCTCCATCAATCTTTAAGCATTGAAACCAGAGCAACTCCATCTTAAATAGGGCCTGGGTGAAATTAGGCTGAGACCAGCTGGGCTGCATCCCCAGGAGGGGATTCTTAGTCATAGGATGAGACAGGAGGGCAGCACAAGACACAGGTCACAAAGACTCCACTGATAAAACAGGATGTAGTAAAGAAGCTGGCCAAAACCCATCAAAACCAAGATGGCTACAAAAATGACCTCTGGTCCCTCACTGCTCATTATATGCTAATTGTAATGTATTAGCATGCTAAAAGATACTCCCAGCTGGGCACAAGTAATCCCAGCACTTTGGGAGGCTGAGGGGGATGGATCACCTGAAGTCAGTTCAACACCAGCCTGGGCAACATGGTGAAACCCCCGTCTTTAGAAAAATACAAAAATTATGGCATGATGGCAGGTGCCTGTAATCCCAATTACTTGAGAGGCTGAGGCAGGAGAATGGCATGAACCCAGGAGGCAGAGGTTGCAGTAAGCCAAGATTGTGCCACTGCACTCCAGCCTGGGCAACAGAGCAAGACTCCGTCTCAAAAAAAAAAAAAAAAAAGACACTCCCAGCAGTGCCATAACAGTTTACAAATACCATGGCAACATCCAGAAGTTACCCTATATGTTCTTTGTGTGTGTGTGGTTTTTGTTTTTGTTTTTGTTTGAGACTGAGTCTTGCTTTGTCACCCAGGCTGGAATGCAGTGGTGCGATTTCGGCTCACTGCAGCCTGCTGGGTTCAAGCAATTCTCTTGCCTCAGCCTCCCAAGTAGCTGGGACTACAGGCATGCGCCACCATGCCCAGCTATTTTTTATACTTTTAGCAGAGGCAGGGTTTCACCAAGTTGGCCAGGCTGATCTCAAACTCTTGATCTCAAGGGATCCACCTGCCTCGGCCTCCCAAAATGCTGAGATTACAGGCATAAGCCACTGCACCCAGCCGAGAAGTTACCCTATATGTTCTAAAAGGAAGATTTCCAGGAAATCCCTGTAAACTCAAGAATAATCCACTCCTTATTTAGCACATAATCAAGAAATAACCATAAGTATACTCAGTCAAGCAGCACATACTGCTGCTCTGTCTATGGAGTAGCCATTCTTTTTTCCCTTTACTTTCTTAATAAAGTAAGACAGCTTCCATTATCCAGAGATAATGCCCTTAATCACTAGCTCTTTGCACGAAATCCAAGAACCCCCTTTTGGGGTCTGGATCGAAACCCCTTTCTGGTAACAGCATGGACTCTTGAAATCCCCATCCCTTCATATTGATGACCTATACAAGACAGATAAAATCCCCTCTGTTTATGTCCTCTTATGCAGTTGTAGGGATATTATAATACCTTCTCTGACGTTCATTGCTGGAAACAACTGACTCCATAGGAAGTGGCTAAGCTATCCTGTATGTGGAACGCAGTGTGCTGGGCTATTGTGGAATGTCTATTGAGAACCAGGAAATCCACACAAACTCAGATATTACCTGATTTTTTCCCTTTACTATCACAAAGGGGAATATATAGGATATAGAATCCAGAGTTAATGCAGTCAATCAGTACATCTTTAAGGTGGTTTCAAAAATCATCAATCTAAGATAACACAGACTTTCTGTGCCATTTTCTAAAGAGTCTGGGTTTCCCATCATTTAACTTATGCTACTCACCCAAAGCCCATTATACTAAGTCCCATTCTTGGAGAGAGAAAACTCTACTCCTGGTTTGGTCCTTCCATGGCAACTTCTCTTTCTACTTTTTGAATTTTGGGGAATCCCCCAAATTAAAACTTTAAGTTAGAGATCTCAGAGTGGAAGCAGAGAAAATGGGAATTATTGGCTCTTCCCTCCCTTTATTTTGCTGTGGCTTCCACATCTGGATAAGGATAAAATACCTAGATACTCTATTCCTGCATGCTTCTGGTAAACCCTTTTTTTTTTTTTTTAATTGAGACAGAGTTTTGCTCTTGTTGCCCAGGCTGGTGTGCAATGGCACAATCTCAGCTCACCGCAACCTCCACCTCCCAGGTTCAAGCGAGTCTCCTGCCTCAGCCTCAGGAGTAACTGGGATTACAGGCATTCGCCACCATGCCCAGTTAACATTTTTTGTATTTTTAGTAGAGTCGAGGTTTCACTATGTGGGTCAGGCTGGTCTCGAACTCCTGACCTCAGGTGATCCACCCACCTCGGCCTCCCAAAGTGCTAAGGTTACAGGCATGAGCAACTGTGCTCAGCCGCTGGTAAACACTTTTTAAAGAGTCTAGACTTGATCCCCACCAATGTACCTACCTCTCCTGAACATTGCCAACATATACCCATATATTTTTCATCTCTTCCCTCATCTCCACAAGTCCTGTAGGAAACTCAAGCCTGACAATTGGTCCCAAAGCCACATCTGATCCATTCCATTTTTGTGATGGGAGGTGGCTTGGTGCTTGCTACTTGTGAATTTGTCATTAAGCACCTCTTGAGAGTTGGTGTTTTTATGGCTGCACTCTTTCTAGGATTATCCCTCCACAAGAAAAAGATGGGATCTTTGCCTGGCAGAGGCCTCCTCTTGTGCAGGTTGAAGACAGCTCAACCCCAGCCAGGCACAGTGGTTCACACCTGTAATCCCAATACTTTGAGAGGCCAAGGTGGGAGGGTCACTTGAGCCAGGAGTTTGAGACCAGCCTGCGCAACATAATAAGACTCCATTTCTACAAATAATAATAATAAAGACAGTTCAAGCTCCAGGCCCATTCCTGGTTCCTTGTTCCCTGGTGCTCTTCAACTTTAGGAATGCTATAGCTGGGATTTCTTCTTGGCCAGGAGCCTTCTCATCCCCAACTTCTCCAGTGTTCTGCCTTTTAGGGGCTCACAGGTGTCCATGGTTATACCTCTTTCCCCCAAACCTAAAGGACCTTCATCTGTCCCATGAAGTCCACATGTGTAGTAGTCATTGGAGTCCTTGCTGGGTATCTACAATCACCTCAGTTGATTGAGTTTTCTCCACTCCATAGCTGGAGCTGCCTCTCCTCCTCCATTTTTCATGTTAGTTTCAAAAAGTAGAAGAATCTAAAAGACTACCCTGGGTTTGGCAGCTGGAATTTTCCCCAAAGTCTTATCCTGGAACAGACCTAAAACTCACCTATTATACAGAAAACCTGATTCATGCTGTTCAAATCTCTAGCTCCTGTTTCCTCTGCCTTCTATAAGAGTTTCTTCAGTCCTGGTTCAGAAGTATCTTTTCTGTCACCCTCTGATACTACAGAGAAAAATTCAGAACATCCCTGTGGTTATAAACCCTCCTCACTGCTAGCTGTGTCAGAGCATTCAACCCTTAGCCAACTAATATTGAGGCTTCAAAATTCCCCTTGCCAGACTAAGAGGTTCTGCCATCACTTCTCCATATCTGGCATCTACCACCCACAGCATCTCAGCAGAGCACCCCAGCCAAGAGCACTATTTCCCCATGCTAGGGGTGACCTTTCCTAAAAATATCGTCAACTTTCAGATCCTCGTAAGTCTGTAGATTAACTAAATAGCCTTTCCTTCACCTCTCCCCCAATAACTAGGCCAATGATTCTGGTGGTTGTTGGGTTGTTTTCTTATGGAGATTTGTCTAACCATATCTAACACAACAACTCCATTCCCTGGTATCTCTCTTGGATTGTAGGCTGATTAACATCTTTAGCAAACTTTAGTAAGGTTGTGTTGTCCCCCCTCCTGAAGACCTTGCTGGGCTCTCTTTATTTGTTCAGGAACTTAATAGAATTTGCACAGTCTTTTCAACTTTATGTGGTTTTCTTTTTCACAGTTATTTTGAATCTCGCCATTCTTAGAGGCTTCTGGAAGTCTACATCTACCTCCACGTGCAAATTTTCCAATGTTATCTTCATCCTTGCACTAAATATCAATTGGCTTTATTTTTAGAGGTAATGATGAGTCCATGGCATGGATATAAACTTCAATAAGATTCAAAATGATTCAAAATATAATCCACATATCCTCAGCCTCATTTGCCTGTAACTACCAAATTAGATATTATTTAATAACTTTTTTTACCCAACTTACTCTAGGATAAGCACCCACTTTCCTACTTGTAGGAATTAGCCCTACCTCAAAGTGTCCTTCAGTCATTTTAAATAGTTTCTCCAGGGCCTCTTGAGTTGAGAGTAAGTTCTTGAATGGCTGGTCACCTTGCCAGCATACTACTTGTTCAGCTTCTATGGCAGATGGCCCCCAGGAGCTTGCTGCATCTCCAATAGTGACCACAAGCAGCAACCTATTTTGGCTTCCAGTGGGGACAATGTTTTCTGTCCTGGCTGCTGCCACCTCTGCTGGTGGGGCTGGAATCTGCCTCCTTGAGGCTGGTGTGACTTGTAACTGCTGTCCTGCTACTACCTGACTTCCTCCTCTCTTTCCCATTGTGTTTCCCAAGATCTGGGCAATACAGACTTTTTCATCTTGTTAGAATTGGATGTGGGAGTTGAGAAGAAAGGAAGAATGAAGGATGTCTGTACTCCCCTCAACTCACTTCTCACAGAGAGTGTACTATCACCATTCACAATTATTTGCCACATGTCTGTCTTTCCCTCTAAACCACAAACTCCTTATTTATCACACAGTGCATGACTTAGACTCCTAGTCAGTGCTGCTTAACTAGTGGAAAACTATGATAGACGTATAAAGTACCATGAGGTAATAAAGAAACTCAGAAATAAGCAGGTAGTTCAGGTTGGGTAGGAAGCTCTAAACGTAGGCCCTGTTAAAACTCGGGGAAATTCTATTGCTGAAAGGAAGAAGGAGACAGTGGTTACAACCATGCATTCCAGCTTGAGGCCTATGCAAAACTCATGAATATAAAAAAGAACAGCTTGTTTGGAAAACAGAAAACTTCAGAATCCTCTTGAGCATGGTGGTGCATGCCTGTAATCCCAGCACTTTGGGAGGCTGAAGCGGGCAGATTGCTTGAGTCCAGCAGTTCGAGACCAGCCCTGGCAACACAGTGAGACCCCCGACTCCACAAAAAAAATTTTAAAAATAACCAGATGTGGTGGTACACACCTGTAGTGCTAGCTACTTGGGAGGCTGAGGTGGGAGGATAGCTTGAGTCTGGGAGGTTAAGGCTGCAGTGAGCCATAGTCATGCCACTGCACTCCAGCCTGGGTGACAGAGCAACACCTGTCTCAAAAGAAAAGTTAAGTTCAGAATCCTAGAAAGTAAAGTGTGAGAGACAGAACTGAGGGAATGAGGAATAGAGATAAGTGGAGGCCTCATTATGAAGTTTGTCTCTTACCTCATCTCCTTTTAACCCTCACCCTCCCAACACACAACCACTCATTTACATCTGCTTCAGCCTTTTATCTGTCAGGATCTGATAGGCCTCAGGTTCTTTATAGGTACCTGCTCTCCCTCTACCTAGAATGTTCTTTCCCCCAGATCTTCACTATAACTGTCTCCTTCTCTTCGTTCAGGTCTCAGCCCAAATTTCACCTCCTCAAAATGGCCTTCCCTTACAGTGCTAGCCAAAGAAGCCCTCTCCACATTAACTTTTATTCCTATTTTAATGTCTTACTAGGATGCATCACAATCTAAAATAACTTTACTTATGTTTTTTGTTCAATGCCTATAACTTCGCCTAGAAAATAAATTCTGCCCAGGCACAGTGACTCATACCTGAAATCCTTGCAATTTGGGAGGCCAAGGTGGGAGAATCGCTTGAACCCAGGAGTTAGAGACCAGCCCAGGTAACATGGCGAAACCCCATCTCTACAAAAAATACAAAAAATTAGCTGTGGGTGGTCCCAACTACTCAAGAAGCTGAGGTAGGAGAATCATTTGAGCCCAGGCGTTCAAGGCTACAGTAAGCCATGATCATCATACTATGCACTCCAGCCTGGATGACAGAGGAGACTGTGTCTCAAAAACAAACAAACAAACAAAACAAAACAACAACAACAACAAAACCAGGAAATTCTGCGGAGTCAGATATATGGTTTATATCTCTGTATAGCCAGTGCCTAGAATGCTGCTCCACATGTTTTTGTTTCCTTTTTCTTTTCTCTTTTTCTTTTTTTTGAGACAAGGTCTCGCTCTGTCACCCAGGCTGGAATGCAGTGGCACAATCTCAGCTCAATGCAGCCTCAACCTACCAAAGCTCAAGTGATCCTTCCACCTCAGCCCCCTGAGTAGCTGTGACTACAGGTGCGTGCCACCATGACCAGCTAATTTTTATACTTTTTGTTTGTTTGTTTTTGTAGAGATGGGGTTTTGTCAAGTTGCCCAGGCTGGTCTTAAACTCCTTGGCTCAAGCTGTCTGCCCACCTTGGCCTCCCAAAGTGCTGAGATTACAGGTGTAAGCCACCATGCCCAGCCTAATTTTTTTTTTTAATTTAATTGTTATGGGTACATCTACATTTTTTAATGATGGGGAAAAAAATCTCAAGAAGCATAATATCTTGTGAAAATTATATAAATTCAAATTTCAATATCCATAAATAAAGTCATGCTCATTCATTTATGTATTGTCTGTGGAGGCCTGGCAGATCCCAGTATTTATAACAGAAATTATATGTCCATAAGGCCTAAAATATTTACTATCTGGCTCTTTACAGTAAAAGTTTGTTGACCCCTGGTTTAGACCCATAGTAATGTACATGAGAAAGAGTAAAATTAACTTGCATAAATTGTAAAAAGTGTATCTTAAAATGTGAAACTATAGATGCCTCCACTGAGTTATTATGGGCTGTGCTGGCATACACGTTTCTATAAATGTGCATGCTCTTCCTGGTATTTCTCATAGAACATAGAGAGTGAATAATAGGATTCACTGCTGGCTGGGTTTTGATGCAAAAATTTCCTGTTTAAAAAAAAAATTGTCACTTTTTCCTTTTACCTAGTTGCACTCCTGAGAGCAAGATGGGTCACCAGCAATGGTACCGGAGCCACCCACGGAAATTCGGCCAGGGATCTCGGTCTTGTCGCGTCTGTTCAAACCGGCACGGTCTGATCCGGAAATATGGCCTCAATATGTGCCGCCAGTGTTTCTGTCAGTACAGGAAGGATATCGTCTTCATTAAGTTGGACTAAATGATCTTCCTTCCAAAGATTATCCAAGGCATCTACTCAATGAAAAACCATGATAGCTCTTTGTACATAAAATAAATATTTGAAAAAAAAAAATTGTCAGCTTGGCCAACATTGCGAAACCTCGTCTCTACAAAAAATACAAAAATTAGCCAAGCATGGTGGCGCACACCTGTAATCCCAGCTACTCCCAGAGGCAGACAGGAGAATCGTTTGAACCCCGGAGTCCGAGGTTGCAGTGAGCCGAGATCGGGCCACTGTACTCCAGCCTGGGCAACAGAGTAAGACTCTGTCTCAAAAAAAAAAAAAAAGATATGTGACATTTCTAACCCTGAAGAATCTCATTCTGTCTCCTGGACACAGAGACAGTTCTCCAGAGATGACGTCTGTGGTGAAGTAGCTAATACCCCATGCACTTGTTATCAGATCAGTAACAGAGCCTGACTGGGTATCTCTGAGCCGTGACTGCTCGTGGACTGAATGGGGCATTTATCACTGTTGTGGACAAACCAGCTGACCATCATGCACACAGGCCCAAGCGCCTGTCAATTAGCTTCTGTCCATTAGCTGTCCACACACACACTCTGGCCCTGGTACTGCAGTCACGTTATCAGTCCCCTCCAGACCCTGGAAGCATGATCGGCCATGAGTTCCCTGTCTCCTACCATCCCTCAGCTCCACTTGGACAAACTGTCAGTTAATTAGCTAATGTGAACAAAAACACTTGAAGCTAAAAAATGCACAGCTGGGCTATTATGATCATTGTCTTCTGCTCCTCAACCCCCTGCAATTTCTTTCACTCCAAAGTCTGCCCACAGGACTCCTTCTATCTGTCAATAGGAAAATTACATAGGAAGTGACAGAACAATCACCCATGTTCAAGGTCAAAGCCTCTCAATCATCCTGATGTTGCTGCTATGGATTCAGACAACTAGAATCATAAATCCCAGGGCCTGAGGTTTGGATTGGCTTTCCTATTTATTTATTTTGAGGCAAGGTCTGGCTTTATCGCCCAGGCTGGAGTGCAGTGGTGTGATCTCAGCTCACTGCAACTTCTGCCTCCTGGGCTCAAGCCATCCTTCCACCTCAGCCTCCCAAGTAGCTGGGACTACAAGCACATGCCAGCACACCCAGCTATTTTTCATATTTTTTGTAGAGACAGCGTTTCGCCATGTTGCCCAGGGTGGTCTCGAACTCAGAAGCTCAAGCTTTTTGCTCACCTCGGCCTCCCAAATTGCTGGGATTATAAGACATAAGCCACTGCGCCTGACCATGGGCTGACTTTCCTCTTAAAATGAACTAGGGGCTCAGCAGATCCAGACTTCCCCAAATTACTGAACTTGGGATGATTTCTTCAGCTGGATGGACCATTTAGAAAGTCAAAACAGCCTTTTGGAATGATTATGTGGAAATCATAGCCTTATTTAAACCTTATATTCCCAGGGCCAAAACTCAATTCTCCAGCTCTCAATTCAAGCTCCTCTCACTGCAGTGGAAGAGGAGAGTTTAGAGTCAGCAAGGACTCCAAGAGAAATCCCTGTTCAGAAAGTTGGTCCTTGAAGGACGGGGTGATGGCCAAAGTGCCCAAAGGTGCTGAAGCTTTGTGCAGTTATCAGATGCCAAAACAAGAAGGTGCCCAGGGCAGACACGTGTTATTCCTCTCTATCTTCCCTTCTGAAAGGTATTTCATAATACCTCTATGGAGGGGACTGAAAATACCTGACCTCAACCACCCAAAGCCCAATTTGAGAAAAGTTAACAGCACATTTTTATTGCAATCATATTTGGGCAATTTCTGTATGCTCCCTGATAATCCTTAGGGAGCAGGCAGCACATCCTTTGTTTCTCCCTGCATTTCTATCATCACTTCTCTCCATTTCCATTCCTAAAGCTTCATCATTACTCACTATGACAGCTGTTACAGCCTCCTGGGTTACCCCATCCTACTCCTCCTCACCCCCATTCTTGCTGACTCTAAGCTGTCCTCCTCCACCGCAGTGAGAGAAATCATTTGAAAACACAATTGTGACTATATCACTGCCTGTCCAAAAGTGTCTGATGGCTCTTTATCATTCTCAGAATACATCCAAACTCCCTAACTTAATTAAGTCACGTTAGAGTCTGCTCTCCACTTCTCACCTTCCAACATACCATGCTTGTACAATATCAGCCAGTTTCCCCCACCCCACTTGTGACTTGGGCATGCTAGTGTCTCACGCCTTTCCTTCTTCCCAGAATGCCCTCTCCACCTCATCTTCATCCATCCTCAGAAGTCAGTCCAAGGGCCACCTCTTCCAGAAAGCCTTCCATGAGCTCACCTCTGAACTCCCAGAGCACTGCACTTGTTATTCTCTTGGGCCTGCTCTGCTTTATACAGTGGCTACTAATGTACAGCTGTTCTCTCCCCCATGGGACAGTAGGCATCTAAAGAAAGTCCTACAGCCTAGGGTGTAGCATATAGCAGGTGTTGGTACATTTAGTGACTGATTAACAAACTGCAGAAGAAAGATTATAGGCTAAAAAGATCATGAGTTAGAGAAACAGAACTGGGATAAAGGGAGAATCACAAATCATTATCAAAAAAGAATGGTTGACAAAGTTAAAGACTAAGTTGTCATCTTAATAACAATAGATTACAGTCAGGAGAAGTGGCTCACACCTGTAATCCCAGCACTTTGGGAGGCCGAGGTGGGCAGATCACGAAGTCAGGAGTTCAAGACCAGCCTAACCAATATGGTGACACCCTGCCTCTACTAAAAATATAAAAAATTAGCCAGGCGTGGTGGTGTGTGCCTGTTATCCCAGCTACTCAGGAGGCTGAGGCATGTTCAAGGCCAAAGCCTCTCAATCCTCCTGATGTTGCTGCTATGGATTCAGGCAATAGCCGTCTCCAGGCCTACATTCTTCAGCTTCAGTTCCCTGTCCTCAACCCCATAATAGGAGAGAGGGCCTCTGTCCCTCCCATTTATTCCAGCAAAAGGCACTCATTGCCCCACTTGGGTGAAATGCCCATCACTAAACCAATTTTTGTCACGATTGGCCAAGATAAGATTTCAATGCCCATCCCTGGAATTCAGGTGTGGACTAGGCCCATTTGGAACACACGGACCAAGATGGGGAAGAGTGTTCCCCAAAGGAAAATGGGGAGACTGCAACCAAAAGGAGGAGAGACTCCCAGGAAAGTAAAAAACAATAATGGCCAAACCGCATCAATGTAGTTAGGGAGATAGTCTGATCAGTAGAGGAATTCACCAGTTAGATTGGACCACATCATTGACCTGATGAAACTATGCCTCTTGGTCCTCCAATAAACTACTGAACACCCAAAAAGTAATGATTCATTTATCAAATTTGCAAGGATTTTTTTTTTTTTTTTTTTTTTTTGAGACAGAGTCTCGCTCTGTCGCCCAGGCTGGAGTGCAGTGGCCGCATCTCAGCTCACTGCAAGCTCCGCCTCCCGGGTCTACGCCATTCTCCTGCCTCAGCCTCCCGAGTAGCTGGGACTACAGGCGCCCGCCACCTCACCCGGCTAGTTTTTTGTATTTTTTAGTAGAGACGGGGTTTCACCATATTAGCCAGGCTGGTCTCGATCTCCTGACCTTGTGATCCACCCGTCTCGGCCTCCCAAAGTGCTGGGACTACAGGCTTGAGCCACCGCGCCCGGCGGATTTTTTTTTTAAGTCAGAATCTCACTCTGTCACTCAGAGTACAGTGGTACAATCATAGCTCACTGCAGACTTGAACTCCTGGGTTCAAATGATCCCCCAACCTCAGCCTCCCTTAGTAGCTGGAACTACAGGCATGTATCACCACACTAGCTTTTTTTTTTTTTTTTCCGGTAGAGACAGTGTCTCAGTATGTTGCCCAGGCTGTTCTCAAATTCCTGGCCTCAAGTGATCCTCTTGCCTTGGCCTCCCAAAGTGCTGAGATTACAGGCATGAGTCACTGCACCCAGCCAGGGATTTTTTCTTTTTTTTTTTTTTTTGTTGAGACAGAGTCTCGCTCTGTCGCCCAGGCTAGAGTGCAGTGGCGCCATCTCGGCTCACTGCAAGCTCCGCCTCTCGGGTTCACGCCATTCTCCTGCCTCAGCCTCCCGAGTAGCTGGGACTACAGGCGCCCACCACCACTCCCGGCTAATTTTTTTGTATTTTTAATAGAGACGGGGTTTCACCGTGTTTGCCAGGATGGTCTCAATCTCCTGACCTCGTGATCCACCCATCTCGGCCTCCCAAAGTGCTGGGATTACAGGCATGAGCCACCACGCCCGGCCCCAGCCAAGGATTTTTAAAATGTTAATACTCAGTGCTATGTCATAAGACAGGCACATTAATATTAGGGTGATGGCATGTAATTGGCACAACCTTTCTGGAAAGCATTTTGGCAATATATGTCAAGATCCTTAAAAATATTTTGATCCTCTGACCCAGTAATTCCACTTTCAGAAAAAAATTGTAAGAAAATAATCCAAACCAGGCATGGTGTCATGCACCTATAGTCCCAGTTACTTAGGAGGCTGAGCCAGGAGGATCGCTGGAGCCCAGGAGTTCAAGGCTATAATGTGCTATGACTTAACCTGTGAATAGCCACTGCACTCCTGTCTGGGCAACAGAACAAGACCCAATTTCAGAAAAAGAAGGAAAGAATGTAAGCCAAAATATCGACAAAGATTTATGCATAAAGATTTTCTTCATAGTATTTTCAGAATAGCAAAAATTAGAAACAATTTATACATCTAAGGATAAGAGTTTGGTAAAATAGGCGGAGCATGGTGGCTTGAGTGGGGTGGCTCATGCCTGTAATCCCAGCACTTTGGGAGGCCCAGGTAGGGGACCACTTGAGCCCAGGAGTTAGAGATCAGCCTGGACAACATGGCAAAACCCCATCCCTACAAAAAAATACAAAAATTAGCTGGGAGTGATGGTGTGTGCCTGTATTTCCTGCTACTCAGGAGGATCACTTGAGCCCAGGAAGCAGAGGTTGCAGTGAGCTGAGATCGCCTCATCGCACTCCAGCCTGGGTGACAGAGTGAGACTCCATCTCAAATAAACAAATAAATAAATAAATAAAATAAAGCAACATACAAAACTGTCTATGTGGTATAATATTAGTCACGTAAAAGAAAACCACATATACCCCAAAATTTAAAAATACATATATATATATAAAAAGTGAGAGCAGTGTTTATTTATTTATTATTTTTTTTCCAAGACAGTCTTGCTCTGTCGCCCAGGTTGGAGTACAGTGGCACAATTTCGACTCACTGCAAACCCTGCCTGGCTAATTTTTGTATTTTTAGTAGAGACGGGGTTTCACCATGTTGGCCAGGCTGGTCTCAAACTCCTGACCTCATGATCTGCCTGCCTTGGCCTCCCAAAGTGTTGGGATTACAGGCATGAGCCACTGCGCTTGGCCAAGCAGTGTTTATTTCTTTTTCTTTTTCTTTCTTTTTTCTGAGATAAAGTCTCGCTCTGTCACCCAGGCTGTAGTGCAATGGATGGCATGATTTCAGTTCACTGCAACCTCCGCCTTCCAGGTTCAAGTGATTCTCCTGCCTCAGCCTCTGGAGTAGCTGGGACTACAGGTGTGCGCCTCCACGCCTGGCTAATATTCTGTATTTTTAGTAGAGATGAGGTTTCACCATGTTAGTTAGGCTAGTCTTAAACTCTTGACCTCAAGTGATCCACCCACCTTGGCTTTCCAAAGTGCTGGGACTACAGACACCAGCCACCACGCCCGACCACACTGTTTATTTCTTAAAGGATACCTTATATATTTTTTCTTTTTATTTGCCTGTATTTTTCAAGTTTTCTACAATGAACAAACATTAGTTAAACATTATTTGGGAAGTAACCTGTTCTTACCTATGAAGAATATGGCCACTCCTTTATACCACATTAGGCTGCTTCAGCCTTTCAGACACCTGAGGGAAAATGCTTGATGGATGATGATGAAGGTTATTGACATTTCTTTTATGTCTTAAAACCTTCCCTCAATTATCCACAGAAAGTTTTTCTCATAATCGCCAGTCCTTCTTTAGACAGAATCTATCACTGTATTACATGATGCTTTTTTTTAAGTAAAATAAAACCTTAGAACACAACATAAACTTGTGCTGACCCTGATATGAAAATGAATAGACAACTGGGTTTCCAGCTGCCAATGAAGTACCAGTGCAAAAGGGATGCCCCAGCTGACCAATGCCAGAGACTGAGGTAGAAGCGCCCCCATGTCAGGCTTGCCTATGGGAGCTGTCTGCAGGAATTCCAGCTTGCCACTTTTTGAGGTCCAAGGACACATTCTGCCTAGAGCCCCTTCAGACAACAAGGTCTCCCTCACTGCA
Source organism: Macaca fascicularis (assembly GCF_037993035.2). Lineage (NCBI taxonomy): Eukaryota > Metazoa > Chordata > Mammalia > Primates > Cercopithecidae > Macaca > Macaca fascicularis. The sequence continues at coordinate 188,525,311 of NC_088375.1, read as the reverse complement.
GGCAACAAGTGATTGTCAATGATTGCTAGCTAGAGAAACAGAAAACAAGATGATGCTTCTAGGACAACACAAATGGTACCACCTCCAGGAAACTGTCCCTGTCTCCTTCCTGATACCCCCTACTCCCCAAATGGCATTCCTACCCCAAGGAACCATGGCCCTGGTGCTTTCCCTGCCCTCTTAGAGCAGATGTCACCATTGATATGTGGCAGCTCGTACTGTAAGAAGACATCACGCAGACCTTCATTCACCTCCTGGCTCTGCCACTCAATTCCTGAGCCTTAGTTTCCTCAGCTGTAAAATAGAGACAGTAATCTCCACAGCACAGAGCACCGTCCCCCTCCTTGAATTCTCTTTGGGAACAGTCTGACAACCCAATCCTTGAGCTCATATAACATGACTGTGCCCAGAGAAACTGCCTGGCTGACCAGGCCACAAAGGGAGACTCACTAGGCCCGACGCAGTGGTAGCAGTGGCACCCCCTACCTCTATGGCCTCGCCAGTCAGACCTCCAACGAGCGACAGCCAGGGAACAAACAACCAGCGCTGACGAATGATACCTCTCCCATCTTCTGGACAGAGTGGTTAACAGGTAGGATTACAGGACTCCAATTATTGAGGATCTATCTAGGCGTGTGGTCATAGGCATGTCCAAAACTGAACTTGGTCTCCTCCCAGATATGTTATTCTTCCTGCTCCCTGTCTCACTGAATAGCACCACCCAGGACCCAAGCTGGAAATCAGGATATCATCCTCAAACCTCCCTCTCATTTATGTTTCCCATTCAATTCATCACCAAGTCCTGTCACTTGTACCTCTCAGCTCCATCCATTTCTTTCCATCCCAGGGCCAACACTGTGGTTCATGCCATTATCCCCCTCCCCTGAGGCATTGCCACAGCCTCTTCCTCACAGGTTTCCTTGACTCCCCACTGCCCCACAGGGAGCCTATCTCCTGCTTCTGCTGAAAACCCCTCAAGGGCTCTCGGGATAAAAACTAGCCTCAACAGGAGAATCGCTTGAACCCGGGAGGCGGAGGTTGCAGTAAGCCGAGATCACGCCATTGCACTCCAGGCTGGGAAACAAGAGCGAAACTGTTTCAACAACAACAAAAAACTGGCCTTAATAACTCCAAGCCCCCCACCTTGCCCCAGTCTCATCCCTGCTTACCTTTCTAACCTCATCTCTTTCTAGTTCCTGTCTTACACCTGTAATTTCCCTAGATTTTCTGTTCTGAGTCTTACCTACCTGGTTTTGCTTATGCTATTCCTTCTGTCATTAACATCCTTCTCTTCCTCCCCCCTCCCCCATCCCTTTTTTTGAGATGGGGTTTTAACTGTGTGTTCCAGGCTGGAGTGCAGCGGCATGATCATAGCTCGTTGCAACCTCAAACTCCTGGGTTCACAGGATCCTCCTGCCTGAGCCTCCCGAGTAGCTGGGACTACAGATGCATCATTATGCCCGACTAAGTTTTCTACTTTTTTTTAGAGACAAGATCTCACTATGTTGCCCAGACAGGTCTCAAGTAATCTTCCCATCTCAGCCTCCTGAGTAACTTCCTCCCTCTGTTTCCCCAGACCAGCTCCTACTCATATTTTGAGATTTTGCTCAGATTTCTACTCTTCCAGAAGACTTTTTGCTCCCCAGTTCGCCACACATATCCCCAAACTAGGCTAAGTGTTCTTACTACTGCCATTTAGGGAGCACTATTCAAACACCTCTGATGCCGTAACTCAATCCTCACAACACCTAGGTCGTCGTCGTCATCTTCTTCTTCTTCTCCTTCTCCTTCTTCTTTTTTTTGAGAGAGAGTTTCGCTCTTGTCACCCAGGCTGGAATGCAATGGCACAATCTTGGCTCACTGCAACCTCCGCCTCCTGGGTTCAAGTAATTCTCCTGCCTCAGCCTCCTGAATAGCTGGGATTACAGGCATGTGCCACCATGCCCGGCTAATTTTATGTTTTTAGTAGAGAAGAGGTTTCTCCATGTTGGTCAGGCTGGTCTCGAACTCCTGACCTCAGGTGATTTGCCCTCCTCAGCCTCTCAAAGTGCTGGGATTACAAGCATGAGCCACCGCGCCCAGCCTCTATTATACTTATTTTACAGATAAGAAAACTGAGGCTTGGAGAAGTTGAAGCAAATTTTCCAGGGCCAAACAGTAAGTGGCTCAGCAGTGTTGAAACCCAGGTCTATTTATTTGTTTTTTTGTTTTGTTTTGTTTTGTTTTGTTTGTTTTGTTTTGTTTTGTTTTGTTTGTTTTGTTTTGTTTTGTTTTGAGACGGAGTCTCGCTCTGTCGCCCAGGCTGGAGTGCAGTGGCCAGATCTCAGCTCACTGCAAGCTCCGCCTCCCGGGTTCCCGCCATTCTCCTGCCTCAGCCTCCCGAGTAGCTGGGACCACAGGCGCCGCCACCTCGCCCGGCTAATTTTTTGTGTTTTTAGTAGAGACGGGGTTTCGCCGTGTTAGCCAGGATGGTCTCGATCTCCTGACCTTGTGATCCGCCCGTCTCGGCCTCCCAAAGTGCTGGGATTACAGGCTTGAGCCACCGCGCCCGGCCTGTTTATTTTTAATTTAAACAGCTTCATTGTCCTTTTCTTATTATGAAGGTACCAAGGAAAAATAAGAAGCACTCTTTTTGGTCAGTTTGGTGAACACCCTTCGTCTGGTATGCATAGGCACTCAATAATACCATCTGTCTATTCCTATGCTTATAGGCTTTTTTTCTTTTCTTTTCTTTTCTTTTCTTTTCTTTTCTTTTTTCTGAGACAGAGTCTTGCTCTGTCGCCCAGGCTGGATTGCAGTGACATTATCTTAGCTCACTGCAACCTCAGCCTCCCAGGTTCAAGAGCTTCTTGTGCTTCAGCCACCCGAGTAGTTGGGATTACGCAGGTGTGAGCCTCCACACCTGGCTAATGTTTGTATTTTTAGTAAAGACGGGGTTTCACCATGTTGGTCAGGCTGGTCTCCAACGCCTGGCCTCAAGTAATCTGCCCGCCTCTGCCTCCCAAAGTGCTGGGAGGCGTGAGCCACCACGCCTGGCCAGGTCATATAAGCTTTTTACACCACAAACTGCAGTTCTCTTTCTTGAAGCTGAAGCCTCTGGAAGCACACAGCACGCCCCTAGTTCGGCATGCCCTCCCCCGCCCCTCCTTCTGGTCCCCAGAAGCCTCAGGCTCTCAGGCCGTTGAGTAGTAACTGCTGGTGAGCCAGCCTGGCTTCCTGGCGAGGGTCCCTCGAGGATAAGAACAGTGATCGGTCGAATTCGCTCTTGGTGTCCAAACTGCGTTTAGACACGGACAAGCAAGACAATGGGGCCGCTTTCCGGATAGGGGACGTGGATTCTGCATCCTCCACCCCACGCCTCCAACATTAAACATGCTCGCCAGCCACAAACCTTCAAATTTTCTTTACCAGAACCCAGGCTCAGAGCTCGAGACCAGGGTCCAGTCTGTTTAAGGAGCTTCCCAGCCCCCGCACTTCTAGCTGCGTTCAACCAGGCTCGGGAGGTCCTTCAAGATCTTGGCTTCCTTTTCCTGAGCCGGCGCCCGGCGCGGTTAATTATAGTCCCACCCCGCGACTCCCCGCTTCGCTCCCACCCGCGCGCCCAGGACCCTAGTTGCGGGACTTAGCGGGGAAGGCACCCCCAGTTCCGGGCCCTGGCGCCCTTGGGTCAGGGCCAGGAAAGGCACTTCCAGCCAAGCGCTGGCGCCGGGTGCGCCTCGCTCTACGGAAAGAACGCCCCGCGAATAAATCCGGAGCGGATTTGCATCACAGCAGCCGCAAGAAGGCTAGCTGCTGCCAAAGCTCCGAAGCTCTGGATGCCCCCATCCCTTCCTGGTCCAGTGACGAGGGTGTAGGGGGAGGGGAAATGGGGCAGTGGGGAGGAAGCTACTGCACGAAGCGGGTGTGCGCCGGGACTTGAAACCTGGGTGGAGAGGCAGCTAGCGGGGTGGGGAGCAACCTCCTCCTGTAGGCCAGATCTCAAGGTGGGCCTGGGTTCTCGTGGAGGGAGATAAGGGTAAAGGCTTTGTGTGTATGTGTGTGTCTTGGATTAAAGGAAACTGCCAGCCTGAAGGTGGTGAGTCTAACAGCCCCCACCTCTACTGTTAAGAATCTCCCAGCTGTAGTCTCATCAGGTTCCCCCTACCTGCTGCTTCTGGGGTCCTCATATCCCTGAGGCCTGCACCTTGGTGACTACTGTGTGCTCACAGAGCACAGGCATCCTGACCTCGAGTCCTAGCCCTGGCTATACTGCTGCCCTTCAGTCATCTCACACGGCCAATCAGTGCCCGCTCTGCGCTTCCACTCATGCCGTTTCTCAATCAGGAAAGTTTTTTCCACTTTGCATTAGCTAAAATTTTGCCCATTCTTTAAGCCCAGTTTAAAAACTACCTATAGCCGGGTGCAGTGACTCATGCCTGTAATCCCAGCACTTTGGGAGGCTGAGGCTAGCAGGTCACTTGAAATCAGGAGTTTGAGGCCAGCCTGGCCAACATGGTGAAACTCCGCCTCTATTAAAAATACAAAAATTACCTGGGTGTGGTGGCGCATGCTTGTAATCTCAGTTACTTCGGAGGCTGAGGCATGCACTTGAACCTGGGAGGTAGAGGTTGCAGTAAGCCTAGATCACACCATTGCACTCCAATTTGGGCGACAGAGCAAGAAAAAAATCGATAAATTAAACTAAATTAAATTTTTAAAAAAGCTACCTATGGCATCTTCTGTGGAGCCTCTAGGGAGTCTGTGTTCCTACTTCTGTAAGCTGTTAGTGTACAAAGTCCGAGCCTCTCTTTTAGTCCTGACATTTTTCTTGGTGTGTCTGCTAAATCTGTTTTCTCCATTAGGCTGCAAGCTCTCAAGAACAAGGACCAGGACTCATTCAGTTCTGTGTCATCGGTGCCAAGGGGAGTGTTGGGGACAGCAGTGGTTCTGTGTAACCCTTGGCAGGACCTATTCCCTCTCTGGACCTGAGACTCCTTCTTCACCCTTCCAGTGAGGGAGCTAAATGAGATGACCCCCAGGGCTGCCTCTATCCCTGACCCTATGAGCCAGTGACCCTATCGGTTAGTGGCTGAATTGCCTAGCCTCCTTAGCATAACCCAGCCTTGGGCAGGGCAAGGCCGGGCTGGAATCAGGGGATCTGAAATCCTCCCACCTCCCTTGGATCAGTTAACTGAGGCAATTGTGCAAGATTGCTGGGAACCTCAAGGCAGTGAATCTGGTGTCAACACAATCATCATGCTATCCCAGCTGGAAAGTCCCCCTGCCCCTGGTCTGGACGCCTGACAACCAGCTCCAGCTGGGGATGGTGGGGAGGGGGAACTGGCCCATCCCAGAAAGTGAAGAAGCCCCCTTTACACTCCCTCCTCAACACATTGTCTCCAGGAACAGTGGCATAGCCCCTCACCCTCAACTCCCTGAAGACCAGTTCAGGACCACCCCACTCTGCACTCCAACCTCCTCACCCCCAATTTAGCCCAGCTATCTCCAATCTCAGCTGAGACTACCCAGAGTTCCCAAATAGAAGGAACCTTGGTTCAGCTTTTTTCACAGCACGAGAAGCTGTCAGCCCCTATTGCACACTTACGAATGGAACTCACTGCCTCTCAGGGTTGCATGGACTGCTTCTTCCTGAAACTGTCATCCATGGGCTCACGTTTTACCTATTGAAGCCTCATGGAGTAATGCTAATTTGAAACCACAGCCCTTAGATTCAGACAGACTTAGTTGAGATTCCAGTTCTGTTACTCCCTAGCTGGATGATCTTAGGCATCTTATCTACCCTCCCTGGACCTCTGTTCCTTAATCTATAAAATGGGAGCAATGATTTATACACAAAGAGTGGTGGTTGTGGGCATAAGATTTATGAAAACACCCATCATAGACATTGACAAATTTAGGATATCAAATGTGGGCATTATTTTTATTCCCTATTCCCTGCATTCTCCCCTGAAGCTGCCTGATACTTTTTCTGGAAGCTGGGAATGGAGATAACCTGAAGCTAAAACTTCTCTGGACAAAAGCAAGAATATGCAATCCTAAAAGCTGCATTTAAACCCAGTTATAGACTTCAAAAGACAGCAAAGGAGATTTGAGGCCCAGAGATGGGATAGAACTTGCCAAAGGTCACACAGCAGGTATAAGTAGGTAGAACAGCAGGCAAGCAAGGAGAGGGAGGCAAATGGGCGTGTGAGTAGAGGTCAGGGCTGAGGTATTGAGCTGGATCCAAGGACAGGCAGCTGAGCAAGAAGATCTTCAGCTGACATTGCCCCATTTCCCATGCCCAGCAGGGCCTGGCATTTGCCTCTCTTTGGAACTGCTCCTTCTGGGTTCCTGAGTTTGCAGTAGTTTCCCAGAAATTCTAGGCAAATACCTTTGTTGTTTGCTGAATAACCAGCCCCAAAGATTGGACAAGGGTCCCCATACAAATTTTACCTCCAGATTGGCTCCTTCTATGGAGATGATCAGCTCCCCTAGGCACCACCCCACCCAGGTGCTCTCCACAGGGTTCACTCTCAGGGCCTTGCTGGGAGCTCTGAACCCCACCACATGGAGTGGCTTTGCTGTGCATCATGTGGCTCAGAGCTTAGCACCTTTGAAGACAGTCTATTCCTCCCAGCCACCCCGAGAAAAGCATGGAGTATTTTCTGTTCGGTACCTTTCTTCCCAAAAAAGATAGCCAGACATGGGTAGTTGCCATTCCAATATGATAAGGAGTCTTACTAACCTTTGGAAAGAAATATCCTGGGCTGATGGTAACCCCAGTTATGGGGAAGCTGGAGATGCTGGGGTCAGCATATTATGCTACTTGACCATTCTTTCTTTAGGTTATGTTGTCTTTGTTTGTATAGTTCTGCTTTCTCTATCCCCACCTGCTGCCCCCTGCCCCTCATCTTCAGGAACCAGAAATGTGTTCTCATGGACAAAGACTGTCTTCTGCTTGGTTTGGTTTTTGTTTGTTTGTTTGCTTGAGACAAAGTCTAGCTCTTGTCCACCAGGCTGGAGTGCAGTGGCACAATCTCGGCTCACTGCAATCTCTGCCTCCCAGGTTCAAGCGATTCTCTTGTCTCAGCCTCCCGAGTAGCTGGGATTACAGGCACCACGCCCGGCTAATTTTTGTATTTTTAGTAGAGACGGAGTTTCACCATGTTGGCGAGGCTGGTCTCAAACTCCTGACCTCAGGTGATCTGCCCGCCTCGGCCTCCCAAAGTGCTGGGATTACAGGTGTGAGTCACAGCGCCTGGCCCTCCCTGGTTTAAGCTCATGTGTCCCAGGCTCCTTACCTCCCCTCAGACTTCATGTGCGGACACCTTTGCCCATCCCCAGCAGGAAATCCTCTAGTTTAGACAGCCATCTGAATGTAAGGGCTTTATTAATTGATTTCTCAAGATGTCCATTTCAAAGATATTCTAATTTTGTCATCTGGAACTCAGTAATGCCACAATTCTGAATTTCTAAGTTTCTGTAACCCAGATTTTACCATGCTAGAATTCTGTGACGCTAAGATTCCATAACTGTGAACTCCATGAATCTAGAATTTCATGATTTTTTAAAATTGTGTTTAATGAATTTTGTTGGTAATAGTAGCCAGCACTCTCTTGGCCTCGGTTTTGTGTTTGTTTTCTAGAAGTTGCAAGTCTCAGCTCCAGGCTTTCTTCTCTGGCCACACTGGTGCAGAGGAAGGTCATTGCCACCTCTCCCGAGGCTCAGGGGGTGGGATAGTACCCAGGGAAGCCCAGTCCTAGGGCCCAACACTCAGTCTACTCCCTCTGTCCTGAAAACTCTTACTTGGGCTTCAGTACCTGAAGGTAGCAGGAAAAGCAGTCTCCTTTGCAGGCCTTCTACCCAGCTTCCTTCCCTCCTTGCCCTGCCCCAGGGTCCGGGGAGAGAAAGTTTTGTGGGAGACTGGCCTGGCTGAATGGATAGGTGTGGGAAGGAGGGTTAAGCACCAGGCAGAGAGCCAGTGGAGGAACCAGGGGAAATTCCCTAGGGAGTCCTGCAGCCTTCCCCAGAGGTGAGGAAGGAACAGAGGCCGGAAGTGGGGGTGTGAGTGAGGGCACTGGTAAGGGTGGGGTGACCGGTACTGCATTGTGGGGTTGGAGCTGGGCTTCCGGCCATTGACCTGTTAGTGACAAGCGACCTCCAGCCTGGCGCCCCAGGAGCTGTCTGTTCGTGCCCTTACCCATTGACTCTGTGTTCCTGTGCCTGAGTCAGACTCCCAGGAAAATCTGGGGGGCAGGAGTTGGGGTCTGGGGAAACTGTTTCTCTAGAGCAGAGCCACAAGGCCAAGAGAGGGGCCAGGACATTCCAAGGGTCAGATCAGGGCTTGGGCAGAACCAGGACTGAAGCTCTGGGCTCGAAGCTCCGGGCTCCTGCCTCTAGCCCAGAGCTGGTCCCTTCACAGTCCAAAGGGCCCCAGAATTATAAAGTAATACTCCCCCAACTAGCCAGGTGGTGAAACTCAGGGCTAGAGGAAGAGCCCGCGCTAGGCTGCCTCCCAGGAGCAGCCTGGACCTTCTTCCAGTCCTGCAGCACATGGCTGAAGCTGCCAAACCCGATTTTCCAGTGACTGCCTGAGGCTGGCTGGAGCGGGAAGCCCTCCTCCTGGCATGAACCCTCAGGCCATCGTCCTCCTCCCCCTCACCTCCTGATTCCTTTGCCTGGCCTGCTCCTCCTGCACCTGTGCCAACTGTCCCAGTGCGCCACCACTTCCTTCTCCACCTGCCTGCCGTCTCCCCTGGGCTGCTCCCCAGGCACTGTGAGGTGTGGTCCAGAGCTCCCCATCTCTGAGCCTTGGTTTTCTCATCTATAGATGGGGAATAGTGGCCTGCCTCCCAGGGATTGACTACAGGAATATTTCAAAGAGAAGTGAGGTGGGGGGGCCAAGCAGTAGCTCATGTCTGTAATCCCAACATTTTGGGAGGCTGAGGAGGGAGGATCACTTGAACCCAAGAGTTGGAGTGCAGTAGCATGATCTCGGCTGCAACCTCCACCTCCCAGGTTTAAGCAATTCTCATGCCTCAGCCTCTTGAGTAGCTGGAAGAACATGTTTCTACAAAAAAAAAAAAAAAAAGCTTAAATTATCCAGGCATGGTGGCCTGCACCTATAGTACCAGCTACTTGTGAGACTGAGTTGGGAGGATAGATTGTGCCCAGAAGATTGAGGCTGCAATGGGCCAAGGTCAGGCCACTGCACTCCAGTATGAGTGACAGAGCGAGACTCTGTCCCTAAAAAAAAGGCAGAGGAAGAGCTGAGCTGGGTGGCTCATGCCTGTAATCCCTGCACTCTGGAGGACTGAGGTAGGTGGATCACTTGAGGCCAGGAGTTCGAGACCAGCCTAGCCCACATGGCAAAACCCCATCTCTACTAAAAATACAAAAATTAGCCAGGCTTGGTGGCACACACCTGTAGTCCCAACTACTAGGGAGGCTGAGGCATGAGAATCACTTGACTCTGGGAGAAGACGGCTGATGTGAGCTAAGATCGCGCCACTGCACTCCATCCTGGGCAACAGAGCCAAACTCTGTCTCAAAAAAAAACAAAAAAACAAAAAAAAAGAAAGAAAAAGAAAAAAGAAAAGAGAAAGAAAGAAACAAAGAAAAAGGAGAGGCCGGGCGCGGTGGCTCAAGCCTGTAATCCCAGCACTTTGGGAGGCTGAGACGGGCGGATCACGAGGTCAGGAGATCGAGACCATCCTGGCTAACACGGTGAAACCCCATCTCTACTAAAAAATACAAAAAAACTAGCCGGGCGAGGTGGTGGGCGCCTGTAGTCCCAGCTACTCGGGAGGCTGAGGCAGGAGAATGGTGTGAACCCGGGAGGCGGAGCTTGCAGTGAACTGAGATCCGGCCACTGCACTCCAGCCTGCGTGACAGAGCGAGACTCCGTCTCAAAAAAAAAAAAAAAAGAAAAAGGAGATATGAGTGTCATGGACCACCAGTTAGTTGGATGGTGGGTTAGTGCCATGTTGGGACCACAGTCTAGGATGTGAGAAGGAAGCGCTGCTCTGTGGAATTCTGGAGATACAGTTGTTAGGATGAAGGGTGCAAGGTAAGGGGTGTGTTCCCTCTGGTTTCCTCAGGTTATCCTACCTATGGGAGAAGGAAGAACAGAGAGAGGCAGAGAACATCATCTCAGACTAGGAGCCCCTGTTACCAGTGCTCAGAGGCCTCCTCACAATTTAAAGAAGAGCTTGTATAATCTGTGTAATGTGTCTCTCTCTGAGCTATAACTGCTCTGGGAAAGAACTCCCACTGCCTTGCTCACTGCTGTATCTCCAGAATTTAGCACCATCCCTGGCACATAGCAGACACTGTTGACTGACACAGAGTTGCAGATTGAAAAGCAGAAGCAGAGGCACCCCAAGGGGTGGAGACCATCTAGGTCAGCTCAGCTAACTCAGGCCCTTCCAGCCTGAGAGCCTGGTGTTCTCAGCCTCCAGGGAACTCTGGCAGGGTGGGAGAGAGTGGGCGGCACCCAGTCATCCGGGAAGTCACCTAAACTGAGGTGGTGGATGCCCTCTGGCTGCTGCTGCCTCTGGGAGCCTAGATGGGGAGGAGAATTAGGAACCTGAAGGGGGAGGGGCAGTGAAGGAGACATCATTGCAGATACAGCTAAAAATAGCTGGAAGAGATGATGTCATCTGGTTCCCACAGCTTAGCACCCCCATCATACACACACTCGAGCACAAACACACACTCTCACAGACACAGATACACATAGACACAAGTGTGGGCATGAGTGCATGCACACACACATATTATACACTCTCATGTAGGGGAGGGAGGCTTCTGCGTCCCAGGGCCGCAGGGGCAGGGAAGTCTGGTGAGTGTGTCTGCATGCATGTATGTCTGTGTGTGCCTGGGTTTGCATGAGTGTGAAGGCATGTGTCTGCATCTGGATGCTTGTGTGCTTGTGTCTGGGTGCATACATATTTCTGTGTGTGTGTGTTCATTTAGAGGCATGCATATGTGTTGTTACATATGTCGTGTGGGGATCTATGCATTTGTGTCTGCGTATATCTGCTTATAGTATGTGCTTGCATGCATGTGTGCGTTTGTTGCAGTGTGTGTCTATGAGTTCACTTATATTTACATGTCTGCATGTGTTTGTGAACTGTGTCAATTATCTTTATATGTATGGCCCCTCCTGGGCCCTTGAGCATGGCCCAAGCACCTTCTAGGTTTGTCTGATGTCCAGTAATCCCCATCCCATACCCTGAGGAGCCCAGCACTGTCTGGGCATGGTGTGTCAGTGAATTTTCTACCTCAACCCCCCTGAGGGTCCCAGTCTCTGGCAAGAGTTGGGGTAGACAGACATAGGCACAATTCACTTTCCCTTCACAGGCAGCAAAGGACATTAGCCAGGCTTCCTGAACCCCAGGGCGCCAGGCCACCGAAACTCTCAGGGTTCACTCCCTTCCCTAGCCCCCTGGGAAGGTAGGCCTGGAAATGGAGCCAGATCTCGGACTGGTGCGACACACATTAACCCATGCATAATGCAACATATTAGAGACAGAGTCCCACACAACGTTCCCAGCTACTAAGACACAACCCCACAGAAATCCGGTTACAGCCAGTGACACATGAGCACACACTCAGAAATCCAAATGGAAAATCCCCAGGCCAGAGAGCTTAGCACCCTCCCTACTTTCTGGGCTCAAACTCAGTCTTGCCCCACCCCTAAGCACCCCAGCTCAGCTGCCAGTTCTGGAAAACACTGACCTCAGAGAATGGTTGAAGGGCTGAAGGTAGTATGCCTTTCTCAGAATGTCACCCTTCTCCACATTCTCCTCCTTTAAGCTGTTCCCCATCCCCCTCCTGACCTTCATTTTTCTTACCAGGGCTGATGTCCTCTCCGGCACAACCATACCCTCACAAACACTCCTTGACACTCACAGTCAGTCACAGAGGCACATTCAATCACAAAGGCACATTCAGCCACATCTGCTTATACTCCCATTCTCCCGGCCTCAGACACACACACCAGCAGCTCCACCTCCACGCTGAGCATCACAGGCACACAGAGGCACAACCACCTCACATCCACCTCATACTTGTGTACTCTTAGGGTTCAGTCTTCCATCCTATCCCTCTCTGATCTGTGCCTCCCAATACCTTCTAAGATGTTTACAGAGACCCTTCTCCCTGTGCAGTTAGGAGCATGAGGCAAGAGAGCCCCTACTTCATGGGGCAGATCAAGAGCTGAGACCAAAGATGGTCTATGTTGCTGACCTTGTCCTGTCCTCCTACTGTCTTAACTATGATCCCTGCTGTGGTCACTGAAGCTTTTCCCTGTAAGTATTCAGCCCTAACCCTCCCCTTACACCCTGCATAGTCAGCTGGTTAACACCTCCGTGCGTGAGGAATAAGGCAGTTTGAGCAGAATGATTGTATTTGTTGCTCACCACCCCCACGGCCCCTAGGAGATGCGGGTCCAGGGCAAGCCAGGCTTCTGTGCTAGCTTCTGGGCACTTCTAGAGGATCAGAAAAATCCCAGGTTGCCTGAGATGTCTGAGAACTGAGGAGAGGAAGGAGAGGGAAAAGTGTGAGGAAAGCAGCAGTTCTGGAAGTTCCCTGCCCCTTGGATTTAGCCCCTTCCCAAACCCTCTGCTTCCAGCCAATCCATCCTCCATTAAGGCTGCCAGCACTTTAGGGTGCCTGCCATCAAGAGTCCACCATACATGTAGGGGTGGTATTTCACAGAGATCATCCTTTGGAGTGCCTAAACAGAACCAGGTAGGGAAATCTTCAGTGGCTCTGGGTTTTTTTTTTTGTTTGTTTGTTTTTTGAGACAGAGTCTCACTCTGTTGCCCAGGCTGGAGTGCACTGGTACAATCTTGGCTCGTTGCAACCTCCGCCTCCCGGATTCAAGCGATTCTCCTGCCTCAGCCTCCCAAGTAGCTGGGACTACAGACGCATGCCATCACACCTGGCTAAATTTTTTTGTATTTTTAGTACAGATGGGATTTCACTGTGTTAGCCAGGATAGTCTCGATCTTCTGACCTTGTGATCTGCCCACCTCAGCCTCCCAAAGTGCCAGGATTGCAGGCGTGAGCCACCGCGCCCAGTCTAGTGGCTCTGTTTTTTAAAACCCCACCCTGGCTCACAGGCCCCCTGGCTAACCTTGAGGTGGGAAGATCCACACTATGGTGGTGTCAGTGTGGGTGTTGTTGATACCCGTGGCCATGGTGGCAGGATTGGTGGCTGCCCTGCTGGCAGTTCGACCTTGGACACCCTGCTGGTATCTTCTGCGGCTACACTTGAACATCCTGGGAAACCGGGGCCTGGGCCAGCCCATACCTGGTCTGCGGTAGGGGGAACGCATGCCCTGGGGCCGAGGGCCACGGACAAGCCGAGATGGCCCCATGGGCACAGGGAGCTTCTGCACTGTGCCTGGGGGATGCTGGTGGCCAGGGTAGCTGAGGCCTCTATGACATATAAAGTCTGCATAAGGGCAGGGCCCTTTATTACAAGTCGTGGGCCCTAACCCCTCCTCATGGGTCAGGCTCCTTCACAATCTTCTCTATTGGGTCTGGCCTAAAAGCCAGCCCAACACCCAGACAGCCTCACTTTGGCCCCCTGGGAGAGAGGCTCTAGAGGGGGAACTCACTTCCTCACTTTCTCACTTATCCATATAGTAACAATATTAACAATGTCTTTTGAGCCCTTACTACGTGCCAGACACTGTGCTAAGCACTTTACCAACGTTATCTCATTTAATCTCACAGCTACTTTTAAGGATATGCCACCATTGTACCTATTTATATACAGTCAATTCTCATTATTCCCAGTAATGTTCTATAAAGTCACCACAAACGCTAAATACTGAAAAAAGGGTAAATGCGAGGTTAGGTTCCTGAAACCCTCTGGTCACAATATTTTTGTCAACTGATCTATATATATAACCTGATTTTATGTGTGGAGACACCTTATTTAACACACATTGTTGGCTGGGCATGGTGGCTCATGCCTGTAATCCCAGCACTTTGGAAGGCCGAGGTGGGCGGATCACCTGATGTCAGGAATTCAAGACCAGCCTGGTCAACATGGCAAAACCCCGTCTCTACTAAAAATACAAAAATTAGCTGGGTGTGGTGGCAGGTGCCTGTAGTTCTAGCTACTCAGGAGGCTGAGGCAGGAGAATAGCTTGAACTCAGGAGGTGGAGATTGCAGTGAGCCCAGATCGCACGATTGCACTCCAGCCTGGGCAACAAGAGTGAAACTCTGTCTCCAAAAAAAAAAAAAAAAATTATATATATACGTATATATTTATATAGAGAGAGAGAGAGCTAAGTCACTGACATTGAACTCACGGCCAACAGTGTTATAACTTGTGCCTGAATGAAACTTATCTAAAGCATGTATTTCCCCTATAAGGCACATCACAGCCTTCTTGTACTTAGAAACACTAGCGAGCACTTCAGCACTGCAACTGGGGACCATTTGAGACAGTAAAATCACCAACAAAAAACACCAAAAAATGTGAGAATACGCGGCACTAAATAGACCACCAAAAATCACATTTGTTTATCTATGAAAGCTGAAATAAGAAGACAGAGGGTCTTATTGTTCAACAGACCTCAGCTGGAAATATGTGTGTTGGATGGCTGAAATTTTTTGCCTTTCTGCTCATGTCCATTAATGACTGCAAAAGTACCACAAGTATTGGTTTGAGAATGACAAATAAATTTCAGTAAGCAGGCAAATTCATAGGTATGGAATCTGTGAATAATGAGGATCCACTGTATAAGGAAACTGAGGCTCAGCGAGGTGAAGTCTCACAATTAGAGGCAGGCAGGAAGCAAATCCATGATGATCAAGATCCAAAACCCAGAGCACTTAACTGTCATTATTCTGCACTCATTCATTCAGAAAATGTTCACTAACAACTTCATATGTGCTGAGCACCAGGGCCATAGATGAATGTAATCTGGTCCCAATTCTTCCTGAGAATGAAAGAGAAAGCTGCCAGGTGCGGTGGCTCATGCCTGTAATTCCAGCACTTTGGGAGCCTGAGGTGGGTGGATCACTTGAGGCCAGGAGCTCGAGACTGGCCTGGCCAACATGGTGAAACCCTGTCTCTACTAAAAATACAAAAATTAGCCGAGTGTGGTGGTGTGCATCTAGAATCCCAGCTACTCAGGAGACTAAGGCAGGAGAATCGCTTCAAACTGGGAGGCGGAGGTTGCAGTGAGCCAAGATTGTGCCACTGGATTCCAGCCTGGGCAACATAGTGAGACTCTGTCAAAAAAAAAAAAAAAAGACTTTCTCCTTCTCCTTCCACTCCTCAGTCCCTTCTTCCTTTCCCTGTTACTCTGCTCCTCAAAGGCCCCCTTCCCAGCTTCACCCTCCTTTCTGTTCCTGCAGGACTCTGTAGGACCCTTAGTACCACCCTCACAAACCTCATCTTTCCCCCATCCCCTTCTCCAGCCTCTACTCTTGCCATCCTCAGGCTTACAATATGACCTTGCTTCCATCAGCTTCTAGCAACTGTAACTACAAACCCACCTGCCCCTGCTCCTCTTCTTCCTCAGGTCAGACCAAGGCCTGTTCCCTTGCTCTTTATGGAAACCAGCCTTGCCTGCCTCCTTAGAGATTCCATCAGTGTAGAGAGTCTGCTTGGTGGTTAAGATGTAGACTCTGGTGCCAGGCTAACTGGGATTGAATCCTGGTTCTGCCACTTACAACCTGTGTGATCATGGCAAGTACCTGACCCTTTGGTGCTTCTGTTTCCCCATATTTAAAAATGGAGATAAGAAAGTCTATCTCATGAGATGGTTGTGAAGAGGAAAAAAAGCCTTAATATATGCAAGACATTTAAAATATGATCAGTATTATTAGTGTAGTCTGTAATACTATTAGCCCCTCTCTCTTCTGTCTCTTCAGCTGCCTTCGTCCACTATAAAAACAAAACAAACTTAGAAATCCACTTCCTCAGCTGGGCACAGTGGCTGATGCCTGTAATCCTATCACTTTAGGAGGCTGAGGTAAGAGGATCAATTGGGCCCAGTTCAAGACCAGCCTGGACAGCATAGCAAGACCTAGTCTGTTTAAAAAAAAAAAAATTCACTGGACGTTGTGGCAAATACCTGTGGTCCCGGCTACTTGGGAGGCTGATTGGAGCTCAGGAGGTTAAGGCTGCAGTGAGTCGTGATGGTGCCACTACACTCCAACCTGGGCAACAGAGCAAGACCCTGTCTCAAAAAAAAAAAAAAAAAATTTGAATTTCCTCCATCTCGTAGCCCCACTGCCTGTGACTCTCTCCACTTTGACCTTCTTGCTCTGTGCTCATTTCCTACTGTCCCTCCCTTCCAGAGCAGGAAGAAAATCTCACTTGAAAAGCCCATAACTAGGCCGGGCGCGGTGGCTCAAGCCTGTAATCCCAGCACTTTGGGAGGCCGAGACGGGTGGATCACGAGGTCAGGAGATCGCGACCATCCTGGCTAACACGGTGAAACCCCGTCTCTACTAAAAATACAAAAAAACTAGCCGGGCGAGGTGGCGGCGCCTGTAGTCCCAGCTACTCAGGAGGCTGAGGCAGGAGAATGGCGTGAACCCGGGAGGCAGAGCTTGCAGTGAGCTGAGATCCGGCCACTACACTCCAGCCTGGGCGACAGAGCGAGACTCCGTCTCAAAAAAAAAAAAAAAAAAAAAGAAAAGCCCGTAACTATTGTTACACAGAAGACCAGCAAACAGTTTAAAACCAAGTCTAAAAAAGTCCCCAGGGTCACACAGTTCATAAGCGATGGAGCCAGGATTCCAGCGCCTGGTCTGAATGACCCGGAAGCCAGGACTTTTCCCCCCACCTCTACATCAGGAGTGCTGGAGCAGGAAGCAGTCAGGCAGCCCCACTAGGAATGATAAAGATGGGATCACGGAGCCTTGGAACTGTGGGTGGCTCCTTCATGGGACCGTGGTGCCACCTACTGGCAGAAAGGGAAGGGGTGTACACAGAGAGCTAAGAGAAGACTGGGAAGGGGAAAAATAAAAAGATGGGGAGGGAGAGGAGATGCAAAGATAAAGAGAGGGGAAAATGGGGAATGTGAGGTTTTATGGAGCGAAGAGGATTAGGAACTATTTGCTACTCAGAGGAGAGAGCAGAAGCTGCCAAATCTCGGTCATTTCCTTGAAAGTGAGAGAGAGGGAGTGTGTGTGTGTATATGTGTGTGTGTGTGTGTATGACAGAGAGATACGTAAGTACATACGTCAGATATTATTCTGTTGTTTGTTAGTTGCTGGGAGTCAGTCCACAAAGAGTTTAGTGTGCATGTGTGCGCATGCACGCACACACGCACACTCAAGTGCATTCAGGAATACTCGTACATGTTTATGTATGTAACTGGGTGCTTGCTGTGTGAACATATGGATGGCAGCATGGGCAGATGCGTGTGCATGTGAGCATGAGCACAGAGGGTATGTATGAGTGTATCAGCAGGTGCAGGGTAAGAAGCACATTGCACTGTTGTGGTGGAGGGCACACAGACATTCTGGGGAGTCACTTACCCCAGCCCTGGGCTGCTGCTTGAGATCAGGAGGGACGTTGCCCAGGGCTGGTGTTGCCAGGCGGAGGCCTGCTGAGGCGGTGGTTGTGGGGATCGGTCTCCAGGCAGCAGGGGGCAGCAGGGGCAAGTTGAGGCTAACTGGCCATGGGTGGGGCCAGCAGGCGGGCAGAAGGAGGCTTTAAAGCTCCTACCCTTCCTGCAGGTGAGCAGTGGTGTGTGAGAGCCAGGCGTCCCTCTGCCTGACCACTCAGTGGCAACTCCCTGGAGCTGCTCTGTCCTTTGTGAGCCTCAGCAGTTCCCTCTTTCAGAACTCGCTGCCAAGAGCCCTGAACAGGTAATGGGATAGGGATAGAGATTATCCTGTGAAGAAATATCAATCTGGAAACAGGTTTGGGAAGCTGGAGAGGCTCTAGTGAGGGTTCTGAGAGGGTCTGGGGTTAGTGTGGGGAGGAGCACAGGATATACAGGTGCCAGGAAAGGGCATGGAGTGACTTGCAGCATGGGAGTCAGGCTGGGTGTGCAGGTGGAGGAACCTGGGGTGTTAGGATCTCAGAGTGTCAGGTGCGGGTGGAGGTCCTGGGTAGTATAGAGGGGTAAGGGTGTTAGGATAGAAACTGGGAAAAGGTCCGTGGTGTCAGACCAGGTACAGGAGAAGCTTGGTGAGATATGGGTTCAGGATCCTGGGGTCTGGCATATCTGGCTGAATATCTGAAGCCAGGGCCAGCCCAGGTGGGGCCAGGGGAAACAAGGCCCTAACTCGCACATGTCTGCTTCCCAGGAGCCACCATGCAGTGCTTCAGCTTCATTAAGACCATAATGATCCTCTTCAATTTGCTCATCTTTGTAAGTATGGACATTGTGGACTCTTCGGGGCTGCCCACAGCAGCAGGTCACAAGCTGAGCAGAGACTAAGTTGGGGAATGGGAGACTGCTATGCCCAGGCTTTGTCCTGCAAGTGTCCCCATATGAGTGGGATGCAGAGATCTCCCCAAATGCTGCTGATTCCTAGTCCCAGCAGCCCCCAGGTTGCCATACAGGGGTGTGTATGAAAAAGGGGATGGAGAAGCTCGGGGCAATGCCTCTCTCCCACAAAGCTTTAGCCCAGGCTTCAGGCAGGGCAGAGTAAGCTCCCAGGAATGATTCTCCCCCCTTTATAGGCACTGGGGGCCCAGAAAATAGGAGGGCTCCACCCAAGTTCACCTAGCACAGAAGGAAATTCAGTACAGAGGAAATTCTTCTGTATGATGAGGAGCTGAAAGGTGGGAGGGCCTACATCTCATCAGAGCAAAGGGTCTATCTCAAGCAGCCCTTATTCATTTGACAAACATTCATTGTCTAGGATACCATGAGGGGTGCTGGGGTGGCAGGTAAGCAAAGCCTTTCTCTGCCCTGAAGGAGCTCAGCTCCAATAAGCCAGATAGGCAGATAATAACAACACAGTGTGTTTGGGCTTAGGACGGAGGTTTTAGGAGCCTGAACTTAGCCTGGTTGGAGAATACTTCCTGGAGGAAATAGCTGAAGCTGGGAAATTGCGCTTGGTGGGGGAGTTGTAAAGCTTGCATAAAGGGCCAGAAGTAATGAAACTCGATATCGTTCAGAAAACCAGAAACAGATTGCATAGGGCATGTTTGAGAAGCTGAGCCATGAGGCATAAATCCTGGAGATGGTGGTGGAGATAGGGAGAAACGGAAAAGTGGACAAAGGCCAAAGCTCTAGGATGATGGCTGAGGGGTAGAAGAAGGGGCAAGGGAGACAGAGGTCTTGGAGATGACGCCCATATCTCTGGCATGAGCAACCCAGATGGCAGGGGGTGGGGCCCCGTTTGTGGGAGGGGATGTCCCACT
The DNA here is from genome assembly GCF_037993035.2 of Macaca fascicularis. NCBI lineage: Eukaryota > Metazoa > Chordata > Mammalia > Primates > Cercopithecidae > Macaca > Macaca fascicularis. The sequence continues at coordinate 188,505,965 of NC_088375.1, read as the reverse complement.
GGCAGCCGTGTACCCAGTGGAGGTACAGCTCAGATTGGAGCTGGCCATGGGTATTTGAAACTCATGTGCACACAGGTAGCCACTGAAGCCATGGGAGTGGATGAGAACACTTGGAAAGTGAACTCTGGGAAACCCAATTTATTAGGGATAAGCCCCCCCCAAAAAAAAAAAAAAGCCACTGTGAAGGAGATGGAGAAGGAGCAGTGGGAGGGGGGAGAGGAAAACAAGGAGAGCAAGCTATCAGAGAGGTCAAGGAGAATATGGCCCATGAAATGTTCACTGGATTTAGCACAGTATGTCACCAGAGACCCGAGCCACATTAGAGTAGGTTAGCGTAAGTAAAAGTGAGGAAGTGGGCTGGGCGCAGTAGCTCACGACTGTAATCCCAGCACTCTGGGAAGCTGAGGTGGGCAGATTAGTTGAGCTCGGGAGTTTGAGACCAGCCTGGCCAATATGGTGAAACCCCGTCTCTACTGAAAATACAAAAATGTGGTGGCGCATGCCTGTAATCCCAGCTACTCGGGAGGCTGAGGAAGGACAATCACTTGAACCCAGGAGATGGAGGTTGCAGTGAGCCAAGTTTACACCACTGCACTCCAGTCTGGGTGACAGAGTTTATATACATATTGATTAGTTTAGAAGCATGGATAGATTCTCTAGTTCTGATGTGGTCTGTGCCTTGGGCTTCCTTTGGCTGCAGGGAACTTGTTTTTGTTGTTGTTGTTGTTGTTTGTTTCTTTGAGACAGGATCTTGCTCTGTTACCCAGGCTGGAGTGCAGTGGCATGATTCTGGCTTACTGCAGCCTCAACCTCCTGGGCTCAAGGGATTCTCCTACCTCACTCAGCCTCCTGAGTATCTAGGACTACAGGAGTGTGCCACCATACTCAGCTAATTTAAAAAAAAAAAAAAATGTTTTTGTAGAAGCGGTCTCACTATGTTGCCCAGGCTGGTCTCGAACTCCTGGGCTCAAGTGATTCTCCCACCTCGGCCTCCCAAAGTGCTGGGATTATAGGCATGAGCCACTGTGCCAGTCCTGAACTAGTCTTTATCCATGTATCTGGAGGAGGCAATAGGATTCCAGGGATTTGGATAGCAGAGGCTCTGCCCTGAGAGGGTTAAAGGCAAATCCGGTTTGATTTCTGGCCTCTCTTACCCAGACCTTGCCAGGCTGGGCAGAGCAGGATAGGGCAGACCTCCAGCTCCTTGAAATTTGACCCTGCAGGCTAGAAGTCCAGCTTTCTGTCCTTGGGCAAACATGCCTGGAATCCAGCCACAATCTGCCACCTCACTTCCCGTTCTAGTCTCAGCTTTTATTCCTGGCAAGTGAGGACTAGGCACCAAGGTGGTGTCAGGCTGATTCATCCACTGAGGCCCTGGGCCGGGAGACTTTGCTCTAAGATGTGTGGCAACTACACAGGGCCCTCCTCAATCTGGGCCTCAGGATTCCCGCTGAGGTTTGGAGTTAAGTTAGACAGCCTTTAAGAGAAACTCTGGCTGTATTCCCACTAGTGCCTCACTTTCCTCTTGTGAGGCAAGGAGGTCTTGTCTGGATGAGGCCTGAAGTTGGATTCTAGAGGGGAGCCAAATGGGGCCTCAGGTGGGTGAACCTTCTCAAACTCCTCCCTCTCCAAGGTTGCCAGCAGGTGGAACCTCAGCCCTGCCTCTATTACTATGGTGACTGTTGAGCCTGTTCTGCTACCGCCCCGTCTCCACCTATCAGAGGACAGAGATGTTCTAGGCACCTCTCACCCAGAAAGGAAATAGGAGGCTGGTACCTCATCTGCCTGTTTTCAATCCTAGCTATGTGGCAGGACCCTGGCAGCAGTAAGGGAAAGGTTTGCCCCTCCCCCTACCCTGCGGATATTTCTAGAACCCCTGATCGCCTTTATATCTGCCCAAGTGTGCAGCCTGATCCTAGCTATGCACATCCCAGCTCCCATTTTTCTGGCTCTAGAGGATGTTCCCCTCCTTACAGGATGAGGTTTTAGACTCCCTAGTCAATAAAGAGGGAAGTTTCTCGGCTCCCATCCTTCTTACTCAACTGTGTGGTAGTAAGCTACTTGTCAGCACTGTTTAAGGCCTGCCTGACGTCTCTCTCCCCAGCTGTGTGGTGCGGCCCTGTTGGCAGTGGGCATCTGGGTGTCAATCGATGGGGCATCCTTTCTGAAGATCTTCGGGCCGCTGTCGTCCAGTGCCATGCAGTTTGTCAACGTGGGCTACTTCCTCATCGCAGCCGGCGCTGTGGTCTTTGCTCTTGGTTTCCTGGGCTGCTATGGTGCTCAGACTGAGAGCAAGTGTGCCCTCATGACGGTGTGTCAAACCCAGCTCCACAGGCCCATGACCAAGAGTCCCCTTGCCCTTGACACCAGGCCCTGGGGTTCCCAAACTCTGCTTTGGACTCCCCTAGGCTAAGGCCTCTGTCTCACTTTTTCGGGGGGTGGATTAGGGCAAGGAGGGCTCGAGGGACTGTCTCTCCCTAAAATCCAGATCCCTGTTCCCCACTCAGTTCTTCTTCATCCTCCTCCTCATCTTCATTGCTGAGGTTGCAGCTGCTGTGGTCGCCTTGGTGTACACCACAATGGTGAGACACTGGGATGGAGGAAGGGAAGAAAATTGGGCAAAACCCTGGGAGTGGGCTGTGGCCTGTGAATGGCCACCTTCTGTACCAACCCCTAAACACTGGCCTGCCTCACCCAGGCTGAGCACTTCCTGACGTTGCTGGTAGTGCCTGCCATCAAGAAAGACTATGGTTCCCAGAAAGACTTCACTCAAGTGTGGAACACCACCATGACAGAGGTAAGGTTGGCTGGGGGAGGTTTTGGGGTGGAGAGGAAGAAGCAAGGCCCCACCTCCACCCTCATCTTGTCTCCAGCTCAAGTGCTGTGGCTTCACCAACTACACGGATTTTGAGGACTCGCCCTACGTCAGAGAGAACAATGCCTTTCCCCCATTCTGTTGCAATAACGTCACCAACACAGTCAATGAAACCTGCACCAAGGAAAAGGCTGACAACCAAAAAGTAGAGGTGTGGGCTGGCACAAGTGGGTGGGGAGTTTTCATGGCCTCAGAGTGGCAAACAGGGATGGGAGTAGGGCAGCTGCCAACTATAAATGCTCTTTTCTCTTCCTGAAGGGTTGTTTCCAACAGCTTTTGTATGACATCCGAACTAATGCAGTCACTGTGGGTGGTGTGGCAGCTGGAATTGGGGGCCTCGAGGTAAGCAGATGAGGAGGCTGGGACTGGGATATGGGCACGAGACCAGGGCTGCTCAACCCATCTGAGGCCTCCCTGGAGGAAACAGACCTAATTGGGCCTCAGGTAGGGTGTCTGTGGGACAGGCTTCAGGATCCCTATCATGTCCCCTCATCTCTCCCTGTTCCTCCCTCTCCAGCTGGCTGCCATGATTGTGTCCATGTATCTGTACTGCAATCTACAATAAGTACACTTCTGCCTCTGCCACTACTGCTGCCACATGGGAACTGTGAAGAGGCACCCTGGCAAGAAGCAGTGATGGGGGAAGTGTCAGGATCTAACAATGTCACTTGGGCCAGAGTGGACCTGCCCTTCCTGCTCCAGACTTGGGGCTAGATAGGGACCACTCCTTTTAGGCAGTGCCTGACTTTCCTTTCATTGGCGGGTGGGTGGGTGGGGGGCATTCCAGAGCCTCTAAGGTAGCCAGTTCTGTTGCCCATTCCCCCAGTCTATTAAACCCTTGAAACGCCCCTAGGCCTAGTAGTGATCCCAGTGCTCTACTGGGGGATGAGAGGAAAGCATTTTATAGCCTGGGCATAAGTGAAATCAGCAGAGCCTCTGGGCGGATATGTAGAAAGCACTTCAAAATGCATAAACCAGTTACAATGTTGCCAGTTGAACTCTTCATGTATCCTTGGGGAGAGGGGTCTAAACTGGTCTGAGATTCCTGTGGAGCTGCCAACTCAGAAGGCCCTGCAAAGGAGGGAAGTAGGGTGGGGTTGGGGGTCAGAAGTAGTTATTTCTCCCCTTCATTTGGGTTCCAGGCCTGGGAGGGAACCCAAGAGGAATGGCTGAGAGGGCGTGAAGAAGTAGAGTTGGGTTAGGCCAGTCTGCCTCCTTATAATGGGGAGAACTTTGGACTGAAACTACCCCCTCCTGGGTGGGGGCACTGGACTGGAAAGCTATGAAAATAACAAGCTTGTGCCGAATTCTTACCAGGTCAATGGGAAAGGGTCACTCCTTAGGTGCTGGGAAGCCCTTCAGGAGCCCCCTTCCTAGGGTCCACGCTGCCTACCTTTCCCACTCAGGCAAAACCCCACATCTGTCCCTGCTTCTGGGATCTCAGCAAGAACTTCATGTTTCATTTGCTCTTGGCATACCTGGTGTTCTTCAGACTTCTTCTTCTTCTTTTTTTTTTTTTTTTTTTGACAGAGTTTCACTCTTGTTGCCCAGGCTGGAGTACAATGGTGTGATCTCGGCTCACTGCAGCCTCCGCCTCCGGGTTCAAGCAGTTCCTCCTGCCTCAGCCTCCTGAATAGCTGGGATTACAGGCACCCGCCACCATGCCTAATTTTTTGTAATTTTAGTAGAGACGGGGTTTCACCATGTTGGCCAGGCTGGTCTTGAACTCCTGACCTCAGGTGATCCACCTGCCTCGGCCTCCCAAAGTGCTGGGATTACAGGCGTGAACCACCTCATCAGGCCTAGACCTCATCTCTTCTTTAGCCCTAACCATCCCTATGCTCCAGGTAGGAAACTGAGGCTAGGAAAGGCCAAGCGACTTGCCCCAGTCCCACAGGCTTCCATGAGGAGCTCAGCCTAGATTTGGGTCCAGAACTCCAGCACCTGGTGTAGTCCTGGCTGATATGATACTAGTTCCACTTGAAGGGGCAGCTGGCCAGAATGTCTCTGATACAGACCTGATCACTGTTGAGCCAGGAGTGAGAGGCCTGAGGGAGGCTCTGGTGAGAGGGTACAGAGTCTGCTACCAAGCAAAGCCCAGCCTGACGAACCAGTCCCCCTCCTTGCTTCCCTTTGAACCCTGTAACTCTCTTCCTGAGCTTTTCCAGGACAGCCCAGAACCACCACCCTCTTGCTGAGCCCAGAAAGGAAGACGGACCTGACCAGAACCAAAGAGTGCCTTAGAGCTGGTCTGTGAGGGGCAGACCAGGAGCCTGCCAGGGTGCAGGACAGGGCGAGGAGCTAGCGTGCCTCACCCCTTCACCACCATACTGTGCCTCTCACACACTTCCCCTCCACCAGGTGCCTGTGTGGAGGCTGCACGGGATTTGTTTGCCCAGGGCGGGCCTCCACCTCATCATGGGCTAATTGCTGCTCAACCTGGCTGCTGTGCCACCTCAAGCACTATCTCCAGATCCAGCAAACAACGAAGGCGTCAGGGTGGCGAGATATGTCCAAGCCACACACCACCCATGCTGTCGCCGAGCTGGACTCCAGGCACCTGTGAAAGAGGCAGGGCAGAGAGCAGGCAGGAGGGCTGGAGTTCCAGCCGGAGTACTGTACTTGTACAGAGGCAGGCAGGCCCTTTCTGAAGAGGTGGTCTACACTCACCCTCCTGACATTAGGCCCTTCACAGACCCCTTAAATGTCCTTTTCCCTGCTGTGGGCTTTCTCATTCACTGCCTCTGGACAATCCCATCCATTTTCTGGTGCCTCTATGACTAACTTCGATCTTCCTAACCTCTTTGGGTTACTGGCTATGTGAGAATGTCATGAAGACCATGACCCATTTCTTCACAAAAATGCCCGGATAGAGAATTCTGAATGGCAAAGTGCTCTAAGGGTCATAGACACCCTTGCTCCTACATCTCCATCTTCACCCTAGCCCGTCTCTTGAATGATGCCTGCCCAGTCCTGTCCCATCCACTTCCTTCCCACCCCCACTATGCACACCTGCTCTCCCATTTCCTCTTCCAACTCCCAAGTATCGCTTTTTGTTCTCTCCTGCTCCATCTCTGGGGCAGGTGCCCGGCCCAGGCAAGATAAGCAGGAACCAGGCTGGTGGTTAAACGGTGGGGAAGAGGTGGGGTGGCTGCTCCAAGCCTCAAGTAGGACGGGGCTAAAGTCAGGCTGTCCTAGGGTAGAGTTGGGGAAAAACCTTGGAGTTTGGCATCCCCTGGTGGCCAAATGGCCCCAAATGGAAGATAAACTCTGTGGAGGACAGTAAGGAAAACTCACCATCCAACACAAGTATTCTCTCCACCACTTCCCTCCAGCACCCCCCGACCCACAAAATCACAATCACAAGACACATCCCCAGAGGGCTTCTCCTTTTTTAATCAATGATCAACTTATCCAGCTTTGGAAAGCTGGACAAAGAGGATGCTGAGAGGAGGCCTGGTCCAGTGTCTAAGGGTGTCTGAGTGAGTCTGTGTCAGCATGTGGGCCCCAGTTGGGCCTGTCCATGGGTTGGGCACAGCAGTTTCCTGAGTAAGAGCCAGCCCCACCCTCAGGGCAGCATTCCTGCCCAAAAAGAAATCCAGGCCCTCCAGGTTCGGCCTGTTTTCAAGGCCCACAGGACAGTCAATAAATAGGTTAGATTCTGAGCCAGGCCTGGAAAGTGAGGGTATTCAAAGGGCAGGATGAGCTGCTAGGGATCGCAATGATTCCCAGGTACTCTCCTGCCCTTCTCCAACAAGGAAGTAAATAAATAGACCTTTAACTCAGGAACAGGGTGTTGGAGCAGGGGAACCCTCCCCTCGGAGTTAGTAATTAAGTCTCATGTTAAAAACAAGGTAGCCCCAGCCCCTACCAGCATCTACAAAATCCTACAGGATGGAGGGAAGGGCTAGCCCGCCTGGGGGTACACAGTACCCAGCCCCGCAGGGTCCTGGAGGAGGTCTCATGTCTGTTCTGCGGCTCCTGGGGCTCCCTCCTCTTTTGGGGGTGGCTCCAGGAAAATTGGGGTGACTGAGGGTGGCTTCTTCACTCTGGGAAAATAATACAAGGATGTATAGGGAAGAAGCCATTAGCTATGTCCCTGGATCTCACTAGGCCTCCCGTTTCCCAGGGCAGAAAAGGGTCACTCACGAGTAGGGGGAAGCCGGGACCCCCACCACCAGGAAGTGGTTCTTCTTCCGAAACAATCTCCATAGGCCCCGGTGGTTGCCACGCACATCCAGGTCCCAGATATGGAGGCACTGGTGAGGGTGGGATGGGGACAGAGACACGGGTCAGAGAGCTGTGGGGAGGGGTCACTGAAGACGCTTTGGCTCAGCCCCCGCCCCTCCTCAGAAACCACCTCAATTTGCAAGAGATAGCATCTTTTGGAATATGAATTTGGACAAGGAGGTTGGAAGAGGGGTTCTAGGAGTATAAAGAGGAGGTTCTGAGGTTGAAGATTCCAGAGCAAAGGCTCCCTGGATCTTGGGGCAGTACATGTGTGAGGGGCAGGGGTTCTCCAGGGTGGGCATGGTATTGGAGCACCTTGGCAAGCTGGGTCCAGGTGGTGAAGTCATCATCTTTCTCCATTCGAATAAAGGCCACGTAGGTGTGGCCCTCTGTGTCTGGCAGGAAAGAGTCTTCACAAGGGTTCTTGCTGTGGTCCAGAACCTCAGCCTCACTGCAGTGGAGGGAGGGAGAATATGGCCAAGATAGGGCCCACTTCATGGGTGTGTCCCACAGGACCCTGTACTTGGTTGAATGCTCTGCTGTTGCCACCCTGAAGTTCTTAATAATGTTTGAGATAAGGTCCCTGATTTTTATTTTGTACAGAACCCTGTAAATTATGGGGCCAAGATCCCCAGTATTTGACTCTTTGCTCCCTGCTATACCCCAATTGTCTTAGGCCATACCTGAGCAGCCTGTGAACTTCCACTTCATAAGCTTCTTTTTTCAGACTGAAGAGGAGGGAGAAATGGGTCAGGGGAGTGGGCAGGCCCTCAGGTCCCATGGGTAGCACTGAGCAGGGCAAGGGGTCACATGGGAATCTGTAGCAGCAGGGCTGGAGTAAACACACAGGCCCGGGATTGGAAGGGACTTTCAGGGATTGGCCTCCAAATCTCCTAGATATCCACCCCTTGCCCTGCTGCCAGCCCCAACCTGTCCACATTCCTGAGCTGGACACCTGGAACCGTGTTGAACTTGTGCTTCTTGAAGTAGGCCTCCTGGAGTGGGTATGAGAGTAAAAATCAGCACCTCACATTGTCTGGCCCACACCCACTTGCTGACCAGCCACACATCTGTTAGACACACAAATGAAGTCCTAGACCTGTAAAGAGCCCTCTAATTTCCCCTGTCTTCTCCATCCTCTTTGCAGCATCCGCAGCAAGCTCTTACTAGCTTTAATTTGGCCTCCACCATTGCTGGAGAGCTCATGCTGTCACGGCAGCTGACATTACTGTACTACAGACCCATGAACTAGTAGTCCCTGTCTCTTGTAGTTCTCCCTGGGCCTGCTGTTCTAGAGCCACAGATGTCAGAAACAGGCCCTGCAGGAGGTGCTGGGCAAAGGGACGGGCTGCGCTGGGAAGGAGAAAACTACTTTGACTCTGGTACTGAGAGTGACCTGAGGGAAGTGCCTGCCCCTCTCCGGGAGAGGAATGGGGCTCTTGTATTAGCCTCTGAGGGGCCTCTGGCTTCTAGGAGGTTCCAAGTTGGACGCTATCTATTCCTTTGGGCTGGGCTGGCTCAAGGCCTCCCTTGCTGTAACTGGGGAATGGTCCTCTGAACGCAGCCAGGTGGGGTGGGGGTACCTAGGGACTTCCCTGTTCTCCTCAGGCTAAAGCATGGGCTCCAGCATTTGCCAGAACAGGAAAGAGCAGAGATTGCAGGGGTGGACCAGTACTTAGAGGCAGAAATACTCTCCCCAGACACCCATAGTCTAGTGCTAAGAATAGTAAAAATAAAAATAATACCAGCTGACCCTTATACATGTTTATAATTCAAAGCATTTTACATATATTGACTCATTTAAACCTCAAAATATCGTAACCCAGTGAGGTAGTAGTATTTTATCCTTTTTTTTTTTTTTTTTGAGACAGAGTCTCACTCTGTTGCCCAGGCTGGAGTGCAGTGGTATGATCTCACCTCACTGCAAGCTCCGCCTCCCGCGTTCACACCATTCTCCTGCCTCAGCCTCCCAAGTAGCTGGGACTACAGGTGCCCATCACCACGCCCGGCTAATTTTTTGTATTTTTAGTAGAGACGCGGTTTCACCGTTAGCCAGGATGGTCACGATCTCCTGATCTCGTGATCCGCCTGCCTCGGCCTCCCAAAGTGCTGGGATTACAGGCGTGAGCCACCGCGCCCAGCCCTTTATCCTCATTTTTCAGATAAAGAAACTGAGGTAAAAATAGGATAGCTCTTTCCCCAAGGTTACATGGCTAGCAAGTAGCAGAGCTAAGATTGCTTCAGAGTCCATGTTCTTGTTCTTGACTGTCATGCCACACTGTGCCCTGCTCCCTGCCTCCCACTCACATGAAAGTAGCCGTTCATGTTGAGGCCGACGATGCCAAAGTGGTAGGATCGGGAAACGTCAGGGATGATGCACTCTCGACCCCGGCGTTGTTCAGGCATCCGCATCCACATGTCCCAATCCCAGAGCTGGCAGACATGGACCACGATGAAGGTTAAGATGTTTCCACTTGGTAGGGGACTCCAGCCCCCTCATCCTACCCTGACAGTTACCTTTTCCGGTGTGGGCCACTTGGGCTCAAGCTCCTCCTTGTACAAGGACCTCCTGAGCACCCAGCCCAGACCAGGCATGGTCTCCACACGGTACAGCAGTGCTGGGTCCTCAGCCGTGTGTTCATACCCCTGGGGACAGGGGGCCATAGTGGGAGGTATTAGCTGAGGCCTCATAAACTCACCTGCTAAACCCTGGCCATTCCAGCCTACCTGGTCATTCCAAGCAGAGATGCAGTACAGGCTGTCATCCTCCTCCAGCAGGTGGATGGATTGGCTCAGGAAACTGAGAGAGGCGGGGTCAAAGAGTTCAGGGAGGGGCAAGGATAAACCTAGTCACACAGAGATGCTGGAAGAGCTGGAGCTGGGTCTCAGGAGCACCTCCTTCCTGGAGTACCTCCTTCCCCCAAATCCCCACTGTCTCCATTCATCCACTCTACCTTCAACAGCAGCCCCATCACCTGCCATCCTACCTTTGCCCAGGCTTTGCCCCCATTCGTGAGCTCATGTCCTCCAGAAAGCTCTCTAGGACACCTCACTGACTTTCCCTGCAGACCGAGGGACCTCACCTGAAACCTAGAGACTCCCCTCACCTGAAAAAATCCACAGCAATGTCCAGGTCCTCTTCCAGAACCACAGCAAACTTGGCCTCCTGGAAGGGGAATGGGACATCATGGCCCCAAGGGGGTCTCTCCATCCTGTGATCTCCTTTGCCCCCAACCATATTCTTGCAGGCAGCATTACCCCCATTTTCCAGATGTGAAGGATGAGGCCCAGTGAGGCGAAGAGTTTGCCATATTAACAGGCCCAGACCTTACGCTCATGTTTCCCCCTCCCAGGCCCAAGTGTTGTATCCTTAGTACTCACTGGAAACAGGTTGAAAGTGGCAGTGAGGCTGGCCTTGTAGTGCTGGGAGTGGGGTGGGAATAGGGCACATGAGTTTTAGGGTAGAAGGCAGAGCCAGGTATCTGCCCCATCCCCCCTTGCCTACACAGTACCTGAGACACGCGGGCATTCTTGATGCTGATGGGAGTATGCTGGATGCCCCTCAGACCAAACAGTGCCACCACATCCATGGGTTCCTGGGGGCACGGCCACTGCTCACCATGTGAGGTCACTTTCCCCCTGCCCACCTCTGCAATCTAAGGCCTTCACATTTCACAGCCCTTGCCTGGGCGGTCCCCCTTGCCCGTCTCTGGCAATCACTGCTGCTTCATGTTGTGCTCCACCCAAGGCACCCCCTAAGCCCTGCTCACCTCATAGTAGCCATCGATGAAAACTGTTATCATCTGAGGAGACACCCCCTGGGCTGAAAGCAGAGAGCGCAGCATCCTGGGGAGCCCAGGTATAGGTTAGGGTCTCTTCGTCACCCCCCAACTCAGGCTTCCCTGTGTTTACAGCTGGGCCCAGATTCCCCATGCTTACCCACAGAGGTGAATGGGTCTAGAATCTATTGCCTTTGTGCCCACCTCAAGAGTTCCTCCTGGAGGTAGATGACCTGAGTACCCTCCCACTTGCTAAGCACCCTCCTGTTCAGTGCTGGGGATAGCCCATTCCCAGGCTCACCTGTACAGGTAATTGGGTCGGTTCCCTGCAATGACAGCCACAGGCACATTGAGGACCTTGTTGTCTGGGAGCTGTGGGAGAAACAGCGTTTAGCTCTTGCCTTATTCCCCCTTCAAACTGGGATCCCCACCTAGGGAAGAGTTCTCAGGTGAGGGTAGGTGCAGACTGGAGTAGACAGGGAAGGGATAGAGGATCTTCCCTGTTCTGGGCTCTCCACACACTCAGCCCAACTCCAACGCTGAGCTTTGCTCACATGGCCTGCCCCTTCACCCTAGCCCTGTCTTTCAGAGTGCAGTGTAAATCCTGCCCCTGGTTCTCTCCCAGGCTCGGGCAGGGAAAGCCCAACCTAGATCATTCCTGGGGCCCCCTTGCTGAGCTGGGAAGGAGCCCAAACCTCACTGTCTAAGGCTCCACTCACCGGGTCAGGGCTGAACTCAATGGGTGTGGGGTCCTTGCAGCTGCATACACTTCCATAGCCCTCAACTTTGCTGCAGAAGCGCCGGCGGCGACGGTTCAGCTCTGTGTCTGCCCAGTGGCACTCTGCCTCTGAGGGAAGGATGCGGTTGTCATGGAGGCATGGGGCCAGCAGGGTTTGAAGAGCCCCAGGCAAACAATCAAAGGAATAAAGCTCCACAGAGAGGATCTAAATGCCCTCCCCCAGCCCAGGCCCTGCCCCATCCATGCTCTACTAACTCCACCTTCTGCTGAGCTCAACGGCACATCTGTCTTCAGCAGGACTGGGTCCCCCCAGGAGGAGAGGGCAGGTGACTTAGAATGTTTCTCCCCGAGGACAGGACCTGGCAGGAGGCAGGAATGAGGGCCATGGGGGCCCAGACACCACTTTGGGGGCTTTTTCCCATCTCCCTGCCTACTTTGATCCAACCCACTGCCACTGGCTCCTATTTGTTCCCCACCCCACCCCATCTCCTGGGGTTCTGCTCCTCCCAGGCCCTTGATACTACAGAGTGGATGGCCTGTGGTGCCGGCACCTCCTTTTCGTCCCACGAAGGCCCATGTGTCCCTCCAGCCCAGGGCAGGGCCAGCCTGGCTGCCCAGGCTCCTCAGCAGAGCCTTGGCTGTGTCCTTGAGGTGGAAGGAGCCCTCGTCCTGGAGGACCAGAGAAGGTAGTTAGCCTGACTGGCATGGTTCCAGGAGACCTGGCCTCACAAAGCACCAACCATGTAGCAACCTTTTACTTAAATCAGCTCGTTACATTATCGCAATAACCTTCTATGGTTTCTCTCTTTCACAGATAAAAAATAATAACTGAAGGCTTAGAGAGATTCTGCGTCATCTAAGGTCATCCAGCTAATAAGTCCTTTCCACAAACCCACACAATCTGCACCTCTCTCTCCTGCCACTCTCTGCCTTCTTTTCCCACCACTCTCCTACTCTCCTCCCTTATCCTGCTCCACCTCCACTGGCATCCGTTTTGTTCCTCCAATATGCCGTGTACCTTCCCACTCTAGGGCTTTGCACTTGCCATTCTTTCCACCGGGAATGCTCTTCCTCCCGATACTCACCTGGCTCACTCCTCAATTCCCCAGCTTTCTGCTCACATATCATCTCCTTGCAGGGGCCTTCCCTTTCTAAAATGTCCCCTCCCCCACATCATTCTGTATCCCCTGCTTTATTTTCTTCTTTATATAAGTTATCATTTACTAGCATTATCCACATTTACTTGGCTGTTTTTTGTTGACCTCCCACTGTTGGAATGTAAGCTCGACGAGGGTGGGGACTCTGTCTTGTTTCCCATTGTATCTTCAGCACCCACAGCAGTACCTAGCATACAGTTGTTGCTCAATAACTATTTGCTGAATTAATAAAAATGTTAAGGCTAAGATTGGAACCTGAGTGACTTTCCTTCAGAGAATCTTCCCACTACGTTATATGAGGGGCAGAGAAGCCGGGGCTAGGAGCAGGGTTGGAGCTAGGGAGTAGGGGTCAGGGCCAGGACAGAATAACTGACCTTGACAGTGCAGATGAGCACTCGGCCGGGTGCTACCATGTTGAGGAACAGCACCATGGCCTCATCCTCATGAGGTGAGTACGTGTCAAACACACGTTTTGCCATCACGTGGCCCTGGCAGGGGATACACTTCTGGTGAGTTGGTGTCATCAGCAAGAAGAGCCCAGCTCCAGTCCTCTGGGTCACCCACCCCTAGAACCTCACCGTGGCCTGGTTGAGGACAATGACATGGATGCCCCGGCCTTGCTCCCGGGCCTCATCCTCAAGCACCTACACAGTGGCAAAGACAAAGTCCAACTTTTCACTCTGGCATTCAAGGTATCTCTGTCTTGGGGGTACTTAAAACACCAGTTGCTTGAAACATCACCTCCTGCCTATGCTTCTGTTCACACAGTTCTTTTCCAACTCAGCTTGAAGGCCACCTCTTCCAGAAAGCCTCTATAGCACTCCCATCCGAAGAAATCACGTCTTTCTACAACCCTCCCCTCCATGACTCTCATGGCTCTTAGAGCCTTTGCTGTCTATGCTTCATCCTGGAGATATCACAATCCTCCACCACACTGAACCCCTCAAGGTAGGGCCAGGTCTGATTACTTTCAGGTCCCCAGTGCCCAGCACAAGGCTGAGGCCAAAGAAGGGACCAGGGGATGATTATAAAATAAATCAATGAATTGACTTTCTACTATTATGAATGATTACTTTTGAGATCCCACTACATACAAGAAACTTCACAAACTGTTCATTGAATCCTGACAAGTAGAAATCATTAGTCCCAGTCTATAGATAAGGAATTGAGGACTCCAAAGTCACACAGCTAGAAACTGGCAGAGTTGCAGTTCCCACTTAGGCAGTACACCCTGCCACTAGAGGACCATGCCCTGAGCAGAATGGAGTGACTGTACACCAGACCCTGGCCCACTGACCGTGGTGCCATCCACTGCCACATATACTTTGCTGCGACTTGAATACACCTCTACGTCCAGGACCCGCCGGGGACCGCTGCCTCTGCGCCGTGGGGGCTCCAGGCGGCCTAGGACCTCATCTGTGGGGTACAACAGGTCATGGAGATAGTCTCTCCAGCAGAGTCTCACCCCTTAGGGTCTGCCTGCCACTCCAGCTGTGAGACCCACGGCCCCCTATCCCATCCTTAGCCTGGCCCTACCATAGTCTTGCTCTGGCTCTGGGTCTTCATTGGCTTCGCTGATGGCTCGCCGAGTGTCCAGGATCAACTTGATATTGACAATGACAGTCACCAGCAGGAAAACCACGGCCCCTGTCTGAGGGGAGGGGTAGGGATGATTAAGAGGAGCCCCTCCTTCGGATCCTAGAGGGTCTTTCTGAAAGGAGGGCCCTGGCTGCAGTGAAGACATCCCGAGAACCTGGGTCCTGTCTCTTCCTCTGTCTGCCTAGCTCTACTCCCCTGACCAGGGCCTAGTTTCACAGCCACCTTCCCCAGGGAACCTCCCCTGACACTTCCCCCTCCATTAGGGCCCTCCCTACCCAGTGCTCCTGTATTCTTCTATTTGAGACCTTGATTTCCTTGGTCCCCTCCATTGTTGGTTTCTAGAGATGGAGCCAGGCCCAGGGACCCAAGCTGGGGATCAGACCTGGGTCCTGGCCCTAACTGCCTCACAGAGGTGTGCCTCTGGGCAAAGCCATCCTGATCAGACTTCAGGCTTACGTCAGAAGCTTAGAAGTTGTGCTTGGGTTCCGATTCCAGAACTTTGGGTTCAAACCATTACGTATACGGACATGACACATAGAGGTCTCCCCTCTAGGAACCTGCTGCCCCTTTCCAACTGGGGCTGGCCAATGTGGGTCCCAGTGCCTGATTTAGGTGGGGAGGAGGCTGGGAGGAAGCCCTTGGTTGGCGACGGTTTGGGACATCTCTATACCTGACAGAATCTCCGCAGGGCCCGCTGGTTTGTCAGTTTATACTTCCAGGTAAGGTACCAGCTCCGCTTCTTCCGAGCCCCAAAGGGCTTGATGAGGGGGCTGGGCTTCCAGTCGTCCATGCCGGATTGGCGGGTCACCAATGTCCTGGCCAGCCCATGGCTTCAGAAATCTGACGGGACCAGAGGGCCACATGGGGTAAGATGCTCCTCCCAAAGTCTGATGCCTTCTGGGGAGATGAGGGAGGACCTCCCAGCAACTCTTCCCTGCAAGCACCCATACTGTGTGACATGGGGAAAGTGGCTCAACTTCTCTGGGCTGGCAGGAAACCCTTCAGTGGGGTTGGATCACCTGGAAATTCCCTGAGACTGGAGTAACTCTCTGAATCAAGGCTATCCAGGGGTGTAGGCCAAATAATCGGCTCAAAGTTCATTAGCCCCTACAAGGACCAAGCTCCAGGCCTTCCCAAGCATGTGGTGGGCAAAGAGCGACCTCTCCTGCACCAGTCTTCAACCCTCGTCCCATCCTATCTACCCCAGCTTCTCTCCTCCCAGGGCCCGGAGCCGCCCGAGGGCTCAGGAGACCTGCATCGGCAGCGCTACCCGTTCCGGACCCCCACGCGGAGGCACTCACGGCTTAGGGGCCCCGGGCCCCGCTCGGGCCCCGCTCGGGCCCTCACTGTTCGGCCCGGCTAGCCGCGGCCTCCGCCTCCTCCATGCCGCTTGCGGCCCCGCCCCGGCCTGGCCCGCCCCCCCGCTTCCGCCGCCGCCGCTGCCGCCGCCGCCGCCGCGGGGTGAGAGGGCGACGGGCGGTGCTTAGGGCGGCGGCGGCAGCGTCGTCGGGTGTCAGCAGCCAGCGACTAAGGCGAATGCTCAGACAGTGCTAGGCAGCTTCGCAACCCGGCTGGCTGGTGTTGCTGCCTGCACGAGAGCAGCCCGCTCCCCAGCACCGCCGATGGCAAACCCGACTCCAGTCAGAGCCCTAGCACCTTGGACCAGATCACAGGGCACGCCAGGGTCAGAGGGGCTGCAACCCTTGGACACAGCACACACACCAGCCTCCCCATACCCCTCCTGGACAAGGCCGTTACCTGGTCCTGGGGCATGCACAGCCATTGGAGGCCAAGGGAGATTAAAATCCAGGTTCTGCCACTGTTCTAAGCACCTTACTGATGATGTTTAATTCCACAACAACCCCATGAGGTAGGCGCTATTACCATTCTTTCTTTCTTTCTTTCTTTTTTTAATTGAGACGGAGCCTCGCTCTGTCGCCCAGGCTGGAGTGCAGTGGCACCATTTCGGCTCACTGCAACCTCCGCCTGCTGGGTTCAAGCGATTCTCCTGCCTCAGCCTCCTGAGTAGCTGGGACTATGGGCGTGCGCCACCACACCAGCTAGTTTTTATATTTTTGGTAGAGACGGGGTTTCACCATGTTGGCCAGGCTGGTCTCGAACTTCTGACTTCAAGTGATCCGACCGCTTTGGCCTCCCAAATTGCTGGGATTACAGGCAGTGAACCACCACCCCGGCTATGGGCGTTATTATTATCCCTGTCACAGATAAAGAAATAAGACCCAATGTCACAAAGCTAGGAGAGGTGGAATTGAAATCCAGCCTGGCTCCAGATTCTGCTCTTAACCACCGCACTCTGCTGGCAACAATACAGAAGAGTTGCCAGGTTTAAATAATATCATACATACAAAGCACTTAGCTTAACACAATGGTTCTCAAACTTTAGCTTGCATCAGAATCACCTGGATAACTTCTTAAAACAGAGGTGCTGGGCTCCATCCCTAGAGTTTTAGATTCAGTGGTCTGGGGCAGGGTGGGATTTTGCATTCCTAAGAAGTTTCTAGGTGATGGTGATGCTTGTTTGAAGTGGATAGCCATAGAACAGTTTTAGGCAGGGGAGCAATATAATCCAATTTATGTTTTAAGAGAACCTTTACTTTTTTTGTGGATAATGGGTTGAAAGGAGACAGAGGAAGCCAGAAGACCAGTTAGATTTTTTTGAGCTTTCCATATTCCATCTGCTTCCTGAATGGTGGGGTAATATCCCCCAAAATGAAATGTTAACAGTACTTGTCTTAGGAGTTAAAGAAATAGATGATCTTTCCTAGTAAGTATGTATAAGAATAGAAGAAAAACCAACACATTTTATTAGCATTTAAAAAAGATATCCCAGCTGGTCACTGTGACTCACGCCTGTAATCCCAGCAGTTTGGGAGGCCGAGGTGGGCTGGTCAGTTGAGGTCAGGAGTTTGAGACCAGCCTGCCCAAACCCGTCTCTACTAAAAATACAAAAGTTAGCTGGGTGTGATGATGGGCGCCTATAATCCTAGCTATTCAGAAGGCTGAGGCAGGAGAATCACTTGAACCCGGGAGGCAGAAGTTGCAGTTGAGATCGCACCACTGCACTCCAGCCTGGGTGACAGAGCAAGACTCTGTCTCAAAAATAATAATAATTAAATAATTAAAAGATATCCCTTAGGGTTCCTTCCTGACCCTCCTTTCTCCTCAAACTGACTCTTCATGGAAGATCTCATTCTCTCATGACCTCTGTTACCAGTCTAGATGCCCAAACTGACATTGGCAGTTCTAACCTCTTTCCTGAGCTACAGGCTGCCTGATGTCCAGCAGGACATCTCACAGGCCCCTCTAATGCAACAGCACAACTTCTGGAATCATTTCCTTTCACTCCTATATCTCTTGTGGGTTCCCCTCCTCAGTGAACTGCACCAGGCCAAACAGCTGGGAGTCACCCTTGACTCCTTGTCTGTCTCCAGTGACCAGTCCAAGTATGTTTTGCTCACCATTGTATTCTCTACACCATGCACAAAGACTGACACATAGTAAGCTCTCCACAACATTTGTTGAAATCATGCATTTGTATTTTTTAACAAATTTTTATTGAACGCCACTATAAATGAATGTAACCAGTCCTGTCAGTCTTACCTCCTAAAAAGCCTTCCATTCTAGTCTAATTATTCTTCAGCCTCACAATCAGCCCCTGGTGTAGGCCATTTCAGTTTCTTGCTTTCCAACCAGTCTCCTTGACTCTAGATTTTTACTCCTCCTATCCTTTTCTCCTTGCAAAATCCACAGTGATTTTTTTAAAGGCAAATGTTGCCAGGTTCGGTGGCTCATGACCGTAATCCCAGCACTTTGGGAGGCCAAGGCAGGTGGATCACCTGAGGTGAGAAGTTCGAAACCTGCCTGCCCAACATGGTGAAACCCCGTCTCTACTAAAATTACAAGAATTAGCTGGGTGTTGTGGCAGGCTCCTGTAATTCCGTAATTCCAGCTACTCAGGAGGCTGAGGCAGGAGAATGGCTTGAACCTGGGAGGCAGAGGTTGCAGTGAGCCAAGATGGTACCACTGCACTCCAGCCTGGGCGACAGAGCCGGACTCTGTCTCAAAAGAAAAAAAAAAAAAGACAAAGGTTTTTTCTATCTCTAACTTAAAACCTTTCCATGGATCAAAAAGTACCAAGGAAAATGATGTTACTTAAAATTATAAAGGTAGGCCAGGCATGGTAGCTCATGCCTGTAATCCCAGCACTTTGGGAGGCTGAGGTGGGAGAATTGCTTGAGGCCAGGAGTTGAAGACCAGGCTGGCAACATAGCGAGACTCTATCTACATAATTTTAAAAAAATTAATTACAAAGGTAACCATTAGATGAACTAAAAAGAGTGATAGAAATATGTAGTGCCAGGCCAGGCGCAGTGGCTCACGCTTGTAATCCCAGCACTTTGGGAAGCCGAGGCAGGCAGATCACGAGGTCAAGAGTTCAAGACCAGCCTGACCAACATGGTGAAACCCCCCCCCATCTCTGCTAAAAATACAAAAATTAGTTGGGCGTGGTGGCACGTGCCTGTAATCCCTGCTACTCAGGAGGCTGAAGCAGGAGAATCGCTTGAACCCGGGAGGGGAGATTGCAGTGAGTCAAGATTGTGCCACTGCACCCCAGCCTGGGTGACAAAAAAAAAAAAAAAAGAGAGAAATAAATAGTGCCAGTAGGGGAAACGAACTACAGAGTGTGAGTTAAACCCATATATCCATATTTATCTGAATATGATAATAAACAGCAGTTGAATGTTTAAAATTGAGAAGCAGTGTGGCTGGGCATGGTGGCATACTCCTGTAGTCACAGTTGCTTGGCAGGCAGGAGGATTGCTTGAGCCCAGGAGTTGAGTCCAGCCTGGGCAACACAGGAAGACTCTGTCTCTAAGAAAGAAAAAAAAAAAAAAGGAGTGGTAGGATTTACAATAAGAAAATATTTACTCCTACCCTACCCTTTCACACCTCTAGGCCCACTCCCAGTTGGCAATCACTTTTAGTTAACTCTAAACAATAACATTACGGGTATGAACACCAAAAAAAACAAAAAACAAAAAACCCCCCAAAAACTAAAAGTTACTTTTTGCCAATTGGGAGTGGGCCTAGAGGTGTGAAAGGGTAGGGCAGGGGTAACTATCTTCTCATTGTAAATCCTTCTGCAACCACGGGCTGGAATTACTTGAATTACAAGCCTACACAAACCAAAGTTTTCATGACTGTTCATTACCTGTTAAATAAAACCCAAACATCTCAGAACCATCTTCTGTAACCTTGTTATCAAAGTGTGGTCCCTTATTACTTGAAGCGTGGACCAGCAGCATGGCCATGACCTGGGAGCTTATTAGAAATGCAGGATCTTGGCGGGGCCCAGTGGCTCACACCTGTAATCCCAGTACTTTGGGAAGCCGAGACAGGCAGATCACTTGAGATCTGGAGTTCAAGACCAGCCTGGCCAACATGGTGAAACCCCGTCTCTACTAAAAATACAAAAATATTAGCTGGGCGTGGCGGTGCATGCCTGTAATCCCAGCTACTCAGGAGGCAGAGGCAGGAGAATCGCTGGAACCGGGGAAGGCAGTGGTTTGCAGTGAGCCGAGATCGTGCCACTGCACTCCATCCTGGGCAACAGAGCAAGACTCTGTCTCAAAAAAAAAAAAAAAAAAAAAAAGGCAGGATCTCAGGCCCCACCCCGATTTACAAAATCAGAACTGCATTTTAATACGATCCGCAGATAATTCATATGCACAGTCAAGTTTAAGGAGGAGGATCTTGCTTGTAAGCTCAATGTGGACCTCTTCAGCTTCAATACTGGTTGCCCCTTTCTACTCCATTAGTCTGAATTCTAGCCCCTGGGGTGTTGTGTGTGTGTCTGACTAAAATCCAGCCATCGTTTTAGACCCAATTCCTCTGCTCCAGGAAGACTTCCAAGCCTTCTGCAGCTCTCTGTTACCACTGTTCCTTAAACTCCCACATCTCTGACTGAAGCTGCTTAGACTTCATTCTGCAAACATGTATTGGGCGCCTGCTGTGTGCCTGGCTGGATTCAGTGCCAGGGTGGGGCGAAGGCGCTGAGGTCTCCGAGTGCTCTTTCAGGTCCAACTCCAGAACCGCCCAGCCCCACGCAATCCAGGGCCGGAGGTTGTGTGCGCAGCACTCGAATATACCCACGGACAGTGCTGCGCGGCTTTTCTGAGTGTTACGGCACCCTCCTGCCGCCCGCGCGGCTCTCGGGCGGGGACCCACCGGTTTTGCTCCGCTTTAGCAGCGGCGAAGGGAGGACCCCCGCGAGCCGGTCCCTGGCGTCCGGTTGCCCAGCCCTTTTCAGGCTTGGGCCCGCATGGAGGGAACCGTGGAGTCCCAGACGCCTGACCTGCGGGATGTGGAGGGTAAGGTGGGCAGGAAGACCCCTGAAGGGCTGCTCCGTGGGCTGCGAGGCGAGTGTGACCTAGGAACCTCTGGCGCCCTGCTGCTCCCAGGGACGCCTAGCACCGGCCACGACTTGGGGGACAAGATCATGGCGCTGAAGATGGAGCTGGTGAGTGCAGACTCCATGGGCCAAGGGGACGAGTCCCCAGTTTAGGGCCAGGAGGGACGAACTCATGCTCTCAGAGTTAAGCTGGAGAGGAGGTAGTTAAAACTCTCCACCTAACTGCTCAGAATCCCTCCCAGATCAATCCGTAAACGCTGGGGTGGAGATGGAGTGACATCCATTAATTGTCCCCCAAGAGTGAGTGGGGGTGTTGATAGGTCCTGAGGAATTGGGGTGGGAGCCGTGGGTTTTGGAAGTTATTCCTGCCAAATAATTGGGAGGAGAGAGATGAGTACTGGGAAGTACTGAGAACCCAACGCAGCACAAATTCCCCCCGCCCGTATGGGCCACCTATTCCCCCCCAGTCCCCGTTGTAAGGCAACCGGTTTTTTCTCCTTCTGCTAACCGGGAAAGGGTTTAGTTCCTGTGAGGCCCGCAGTGTTCAGCACAGAAAAGATGTGGGTAAAGGGGCCTATCTGCTGTAAACTGTCTGGACCAGGGGCACTGAAAACCTTCTCCATTTCCTCTACATCCCCCAGCCCTACTTAAAATAATGGAAAGTTCCTAGACCCATAGCAGGAACAGAGAGTAACAGCACCATTGGTGCTGATTCCCTCACCTCAGACTCAGTCTCCTCCCATCCAATCTCCCAGGTAAACTGGATATTTGGATCTCATCTGCACATTCTTGGGGAGAAGAGGAAACAGCAACCTTCCCGTTTCTCTGTTGCTGCTGGTCTAGATTCAGAGCCAAAAGGGCAGCCAAGGCCCTGGCATGTTCCTCAGGGCCCTGATTCCGGTGAAGTGGGTGATTTACACCTGCCACTACTTTGCAGCCAGTTCTGGGGAACTGAGGAATTGCTATCAGCTTCCTGGCTTACAACCAGGAGCCCACAGTGAATATGTCAGCTAATAAGTCTTTCTGGACCCCCACTGTGTGCGCAGCCTGTGCCAAGCTGGTCTGTGAAGGAGCAGGGGAAGGAAGTCATGGGGGCTCTTAGACCAGCCAGGGCTCTAATGCCTGAGCTGAGAGACTGGGAAGAGAGTCTGGTGGGTGGAGCAGCCAGGAAAGGCCCTCTGGGAGAAGGACTTGAATGCCAAGTGTGCACTTGGCCTTGAAGGTTGGAGGTGAGTGCCAAATTCTCCAGAGCAAGGCTGTGACTGTCCCCACCTAAGCAGGGGTTTGCCTTTGTCTCGCTGTACAAACTTTAGCTCAAGGCCTAGTAAGAGCCTACCTAGACTGTCTAGTTGCTTTGAAAACTAACTTTCACCCAGCACATGTGCCAGGCAGCTTGCTGAGCACTTTACTTGATACTCTCTTCATCTCCACAGTAACCATGTTAAGTAAGTGATATTTTATAGATGAAGAAACTGAGGCACAGGGTGGGCATGGTGGCTCACGCCTGTAATCCCAGCACTTTGGGAGGCTGAGGCAGGCAGATCACTTGAGCCCAGGAGTTTGAGACCAGCCTGGGCAACAAAGCAAGACTCTGTCTCTGCAAAAATTAGATGGGTGTTGTGGTGCATGCCTGTAGTCCCAGCTACTCTGGAGGCAGAGGCAGGGGGATCACTTGAGCCCAGGAAGAGGAGGTTGCAGTGAGCTGAAATCGCACCACTGCACTCCAGACTGGGTGACAGAGCTCAGAGCTAGACCCTGTCTCAAAAAAAGAGAGGGAAGGAGGGAAGGAAGGGAAGAAGGGAGGAAGGGAGGGAGGGAGGATAAAAGAAAAGAGAAAAGAAAACAGAGGCACAGGGAGTTTAATAACTGCCCAAGATCACACAAAAAGCATGGCCATGATTTGAACCCAGATCATCTGACTGCACTTTGCATGTTTACCTTTGAGACCTGCTTTGTGCCAGATAGTCTAAACACATTTTATGTCATTGAAATGAGAAAACTGGTCATCATTTCTCCCATCTTACAGATAAAACATGCTTGCAGATTCTGAACTCACATAGGGAGTCAGTGGAAGAGCCACGCCTAGTCTCTCTGGCTCTCTTTTCTGCCTTGGTGGAAACGATCTGTAAACTTTAAGGGGCTGCATTTAACTTTTGATTTTGTCTCTCTGTATTCTTGACCCTGCTTGCCTGGGGCCTGAGGCTGCCCGAGAAAGGGCACAAGGGAGGGAGCCTTCTGGGGCCAGAACGAGGAGAGATCCCCATCCTATTTTTCTCCCTCCTCAGGACAGGATGTTATTAATATTAATCTCTTCCTGTGCTCTGCCCTGCCTACTGGGTTGCACCCAGGAAGGACAAGCAGTGGGGCAAGGGGTTTCCCTTGGGGCTAATGAAGGCAGGACTGGTTCAAGCCCTCTAAGGACTGTCCTTCAATTGTTCCTCTCCCAGCTTTCCTTGCACAAAGTGGGGAGGCCTACCCTTGAGGCCAAGGTCAGTCCGCCTCTAGGCCTCATCCCTCCTGCTTTCTTCCTCTACCCACCATTCAAAGGTTGAGTGAACAAGCCAGACTGGGATATGTGGGAATGGGAAACAGTGGCAACCTCTTCTTAGTTCTCCCACCCAAAGAACTGTTGCTATGACAACCCACCTCCACAGAGGCAGTCTGAGAAGAAGCTTTAGGCGAGGAAGAAGGCACGGGTTCAAGTCTTGGCTCTGCTTCTGAAACGTTTTGTGGTCTTGAGCAGTACTCTTTCTCTCTCCTGGCCTCAGTTTTTCTTCCTCTTGGTGGAGGGAGTAGAGGGAGATGGGGACTGTGGAACCAGATGATCGTAAGAACCTTTGTAGTAACAATATTCTGATAGTCCCTGCTCTAGGAGCTCCAACTAGGATTTCCAGGCTTTTACCCCAGGGCCTGATTTGGATTGAGCAATGAGGAAACCATACAGAACCCCAGCGCTGGGCAGAGTCTGATATGTAGATGTTAAGGAGAGGAGTAGGGAGCCTGAATCTCCTTGGAAAGAGAATTGGGTTTGGAGTTGCCTCTGAGGCTGCCTCTCTCCTGAGCTGTTTATCCTATACTCTATTTTCTTCAAGAGATCGTGTGAAAAGAGTGTTTCTTTTTCTGGCAAGAAAGCCTTGCTTTCTTCTATTCTGGGAGTGATGCTGTCACAGTCAGGGAATCCCACTGTCACAGGATTATAGAATCTGCTCTCAGATTCATTTCCCAGCAACACAGTACAACCCAGACCCCTGAATCCTGGGAACCATCAAAGGGGTCAAGGATAGTAAAGGCAAGAGAATCACAGAACTGAATGTGACCTCCTTAGCCCTAGGCCGAGCACCAGAAATGGATTGAGCAGGATCTGCTCTCAGGGAGCTCACAGTCTGGTTAGGGAAGGAGAGAGACAGAAGAACATTTCTAGTACAGGATGATAAGAGATGGTAGAACCCAGGAAGGGCCTCCTGGAAGAGTCTTGACGGTAGAGTGATGCGGTTGGGTTTGTGCTCTGGAAAGGCGACTTCAGACTGGAAGGAGGCACAGGCCGTTTCCTCTGCTTGACATGCTTCTCTCTACCTCTTTGTCTGGCTGAGTCCTTTTTTTTTTTTTTTTTTTTTTTTTGACACAGGGTTTCACTCCCATCATCCAGGCTGGAATGCAGTGGCACAATGTCGGTTCACTGCAACCTCTGCCTTCCAAGCTCAAGCAATTCTCCTGCCTCAACCTCCTGAGTAGCTGGGACTATGGGCATGTGCCACCACACCCAGCTAACTTTTGTATTTTTAGTAGAGACGGGATTTTGCCATGTTGGCCAGGCTACTTTCGAAGCCCTGACCTCAAGTGATTTCTGCCTCAGCCGCCCAAAGTGCTGGGATTACAGGTGTGAGCCACTGCGCCCATCCTAGCTGAGTCCTTCTTAACCTTCAGTTTTCGGCTCATGTCCCTTATCCTAGGAAGCATTTCCTGACCCGGTTAGGTTATGGCCCTCTAGGTGTCTACAGTCCTATGTGTAGCAGTTGTTTCCCCTAGCATTTGCCACACTGAACTTTTCATTTTAAAATTATTTATTTATTTGTTTGGTTTGACATGGAGTTTCATTCTTGGCGTCCAGGCTGGAGTGCAATGGCGTGATCTCGGCTCACTGCAACTTCCGCCTCCTGGGTTCAAGTGAGTCTCCTGCCTCAGCCTCCCGAGTGGCTGGGATTACAGGCACCTGCCTACCTAATTTTTGTATTTTTAGTAGAGATGGGGTTAGACCATGTTGGCCAGGCTGGTCTTGAACTCCTGACCTCAAGTGATCCACCTGCCTCGGCCTCCCAAAGTGCTGGGATTACAGGTGTGAGCCACCACGCCAGCCTTATTTATTTTTATGTTTATTATTATTATTATTTTGATCCAGAGTCTTGCTCTGTCGCCCAGGCTGGCATACAGTGGTGTGATCTCAGCTCACTGCAAGCTCCGCCTCCTAGGTTCACGCCATTCTCCTGCCTCAGCCTCCTGAGTAGCTGGGACTACAGGCGCCCGCCACCACACCTGGCTAATTTTTTGTGTTTTTAGTAGAGACGGGGTTTCACCCTGTTAGCCAGGATGATCTCGATCTCCTGACCTCGTGATCCGCCCGCCTCAGCCTCCCAAAGTGCTGGGATTACAGGCGTGAGCCACCGTGCCCAGCCCTTATTTATTTTTTTAATAGAGACAGGATCTTCCTATGTTGCCCAGACCAGTCTCAAACTCCTGACCTCAAGCAGTCCATTTGTGTCAGCCTCCCAAAGTGCTGGGATTGCAGGCTGAGCCAGAATGCCCAACCAACCACATTGAATTTTAAGTGCTTGCTTCGTTGTCTTATCTTACCCACTAGATTACGAACCCTCTGAAGGTAAGAAATGATGCCTTTTCTTTCTTCATCGAACATAGTGCCACACCTATAAAAAACAATAAATATTGGTTCCATAACAGAATGGATTAATTCCATCTCCAGGAAGGGCAAGGAAGACTTCCTCTAGGAGGTGGCATTTGTGCTGGGGCTTGAAGAATGAATAAAATCAGTGGGAATTCCAGTTCAAGATACCAGATTGAGGGCTGGGCACGGTGGCTCATGCCTGTAATCCCAGCACTTTGGGAGGCTGAGGCAGGCGGATCACCTGAGGTCAGGAGTTTGAGACCAGCCTGACCAACATGGTGAAACCCCATATTAAAACCCCATACTAAAAATACAAAAATTTGCTGGGTGTGGTGGCGCGTCTATAATCCTAGCTACTTGGGAAGCTGAGGCAGGAAAATCGCTTGAACCCTGGAGGCAGAGGTTGAAGTGAGCCAAGATCGCGCCACTGCACTCCAGCCTGGACAACTGTGCAAAACTCTATCTTGAAAAGAAAAAAATAAATAAATAAAATAAATAAAAGGCACGAAGCCCTTTTGACAATGAGAATAAGAGACAAGGTAATAGGAACAAAATTTTGGAAGCTGAAATGCAGAAGGAAGAGTGGTAACTAACTCAGACCTAAAAAATGCTCAGTCCCAAGCCAGCAGTGGAGAAAACTGAAAAGCAACATTTTTTTTCTTTTTTTGGGGGGGAGGGGATAGAGTTTTGCTCTTGTTGCCCAGGCTGGAGTGCAATGGCATGATCTTGGCTCACCGCAACCTCCACCTCCTAGATTCAAGCAATTCTCCTGCCTCAGCCTCCCGAGTAGCTGGAATTACGGGCATGTGACACCATGCCCAGCTAATTTTGTATTTTTCGTAGAGATGAGGTTTCTCCATGTTGGTCAGGCTAGTCTTGAACTCCCAACCTCAGGTGATTCATCTGCCTCAGCCTCTGAAAGTGCTGGGATTACAGACATGAGCCACTGCACCCTGCCAAAGCAACACATTTTATACTGAAAAACCCTTAAAGGTCTTAGGGGTTGGAAGCACTAGGTATTTCTGGAACTGGGGGCACAACTGGGGCTGAAAACAAAAGGGCTTGTTGAATATTTAAAAGTCATATTCTAAGATCCCCTCCCTAACTGTGCAACCAGGTGCCAGCTACTTCTTTGTCTAGCAGAAGACTGGAGATGTAAGTTTTGTTGTTGTTGTTTTCTTTTCTTTTTTTCTTTTTCTTTCTTTCTTTTTTTTTTTTTTTTTTTTTTGAGATGGAGTCTCGCTCTGCTGCCCAGGCTAGAGTGCAGTGGCGCAATCTCAGCTCACTGCAGCCTCAGCCTCCTGAGTAGCTGGGATTACATGCATCCTCCACCACACAGCTAATTTTTGTATTTTTAGTAGAGACGGGGTTTTGCCATGTTGGCCAGACTGGTCTTGAACTCCTGACTTCAGGTAACCCACCTGCCTCAGCCTCCCAAAGTGCTGGGATTACAGGCATGAGCCACTGTGCCCAGCTGTAGATGTAAATTTTGGAAAGAAGAAGGAAGGGAGGGATGGAGGGAGGCAGAAAGGAAGGAAAGGAGGGAGAGGAAAACAGCAGGACAAGTGTTTTTAGTATGAGGAGCTTTGTTTAATGTATTTAGTTTGGTCATGGACTAGGACAGTTGTTTTCACTGTTCATATATTTGTCTCCAGGATGAAATAATTGAAGATAATCTCCTTTATCAGGTTATTAATAGTCTGTACAGTCTGTGATATCTCAGTTATTTATGTTCATCTCCCCTTATTGAGACTGCAAGCTTCTATTAAGCAGGGACAATTTCTCCATTATCTTGTAATTGTTAGCAAATCCATGTACCCAATAGTCATTTGTTTAATTGAATTAGAGTTGTGATATTCTTACAAAAAACACAATTTCAGGTATAAATTTTGTTGTATGCTTTTGCCATAGTGTTTAGAAAACCCTAAACTGTGTGGTTTTTTTCACTTAATACGACACAACAATAATCATTAATAAAGAAGACCCCAAAATATGTGAGGATTTCTTCCCACCAGCGCGCAAGCAATCAGATCTGCAGCAGACACCAGCTGGGTGTCTACTTATTTAATTTCAACTCTGTCTACCTGGAGACAGTGTCACATCTCACAGGTTGAGGGCTCAGTCCCCAAGACTGTCCCCCTCTTCAGACACTAGTCGTTAAGTCTAGGCCTCCTGACCTTCTGACTGACCAGCTTCAAATTGGGGTTCCTATGACTCCCTCCTTGGGTTTGATTGATTTGCTGGAGTGGCTCACAGAACTCAAGGAAACACATTTACTGGTTTATTATAAGGATATTACAAAGGATATAGATGAAGAGATGCATGGGGCAAGGCATACGGGAAGCGGTGCGGAACTTCTGTGCTCTCCCTGGGTGCACCACCCTCCAGAAACCTCCATCTGTTCAGCTACTTGGAAGCTCCCTGAATCCTGTCCTTGGGGACCTTTTTTTATTTTTTGAGACAAGGTCTGGTTCTGGTGCCCAGGCTGGAGTACAATGGCACAATCACGGCTCACTACAGCCTATACTTCTCTGGTTCAATCAATCCTCCCACTTCAGCCTCCTAAGTAGCTAGGACTGCAGGTGTGCAATACCACACTCAGCTAATTTTTTTTTTTGTTTGTTTTTTGGTAGAGACAGGGTTTCCCTATGTTGCCCAGGCTGGTCTCGAACTCCTGGGATCAAGCGATCCTCCCACCTCAGTCCCCTAGAGTGTTGGGATTATAGGCTTAAGCCACTGTGCCTGGTCCTTTGGGCCTTTTAAAGAGACTTTATTGGTTGTCCACGATTGAAACATGGACAACCATATCAAAATGTAATTGGACAAAAAGAGTCTGATCTAAATCCAGCAAAGCCTGTCTGTTTAGATTCTTATTGGCCTCTCTCTGTGGCATTCCTTCCTCCAGGGTGTGAGTCAGGACCCTCTCTGGAATGGGGGTCTTATGACCCACAATCAGATTGGAGTTCTACTCTGGGAAGGTGAGAGGAGAGCAGAAGGTCAGAAAGAGACTCTGTTTCCTGAAGCCTACTTCTGAGTGCCCCAGCATTATAACAAAAACTGTAACAATGGCTATGGGACTCATGAGCCAGAAACTGAATGAAAACCTGAAAACACACACACACACACACACACACACACACACACACACACATCACATGTAGTAAATAAGTCTACCATAGTAATATGTAGAGCCAAATAGCCTACCATGTATTGATTTACAGTATTATACTTGTCAGATGGTATGCTATTCATGTTAATATGTTCCTTCGATGTCTCATGACATACCTTTAGAGAGTACCTCATATTATAATAAAGAAATGAAGGTTTAAAGAAATAAATTTTAGGCTTGGTGCAGTGGCTCACACCTGTAATCCCAGCACTTTGGGAGGCCGAGGCGGGCGGATCATGAGGTCAGGAGATCGAGACTGTGCTAGCTAACACAGTGAAACCCTGTTTCTACGAAAAATACAAAAAATTAGCCGGGCGTGGCGGTGGGTGCCTGTAGTCCCAGCTACTCGGGAGGCTGAGGCAGGAGAATGGCGTGAACCTAGGAGGCGGAGCTTGCCGTGAGCCAAGAGGGCGCCACTGCATTCCAGCCTGGGCAACAGAGCAAGACTCTGTCTCAAAAAATAAATAAATAAAATAAATAAATGAATAAATAAATTTTTATTTCATATGGCTCATTAATGGCAAAACTGGAACTCAAATCTAGGTCCATTTAATTCCAGTGCCTAATTTTCTCAATGTACGAATATATATGTATATATTTTTTGAGATGGAGTCTTGTTCTGTTGCCTGTGCTGGAGTGCAGTGGCGTGACCTTGGCTCACCACAGCCTCTGTCTCCTGGGTTCAAGCGATTCTCCTGCCTCAGCCTCCTGAGTAGGCTTCAGGCGTGCACCACAATAGCCAATTTTTGTATTTTTATTAGAGACAGGGTTTCACCGTGTTGGCCAGGCTGGTCTCAAATTCCTGACCTCAGGTGATACACCGGCCTCGACCTCCCAAAGTGTTGGGGTTACAGGAGTGAGCTACTGCGCCGGGCCTCAATGTACAAATATTAATACTTGGTTTTACTCTGGTTTATCATAGATGTGAATAAAGCAGTTATTTCCTGAATAATTCAATAAACATTTTTCAAATACAAAGAAATATTTATTGTGTGTGTGTGACCTGCGGGATCTGACCTGTATATGTAAATACACATACACACATGATGATGTTTTGGTCAATGTCAGATCACATATAAAATATAAACATCCATGTAAATTTTTTTTTTTTGAGTCAGAGTCTCGCTCTGTCACCCAAGCTGGAGTACAGTGGCGCCATCTCAGCTCACTGTAACCTCTGCCTCCCGGGTTCAAGTGATTCTCCTGACTCAGCCCCCTGAGTAGCTGGGATTACAGGCGAGAGCCACCATGCCCGGCTAATTTTTTAAATTTTTTTCTTTTTTTTTTGATTGAGACGGAGTCTTGCTCCATCGCCCAGGCTGGAGTGCAGTGGCGCGATCCCATCTCACTGCAAGCTCCGCCTCCCGAATTCACACCATTCTCCTGCCTCAGCCTCCTGAGTAGCTAGGACTACAGGTGCCTGCCACTACGCCCGGCTAAATTTTTTTTTTGTAACTTTTAGTAGAGACGGGGTATCACCGTGTTAGCCAGGATGGTCTCAATCTCCTGATCTCTAGTGATCTGTCCTCCTCTGCTTCCCAAAGTGCTGGGATTACCATATAAACATTTTGATCAATGATAGACTACATATGTCAAATAAACATTTATCATGTGTGTGTATATATGCACATATATGTATAAAACATTTATTGTGTGTGTATATAAGTATATACACACATATATACACATATTTATATGATGTTTCAGTCAATGATGAACAGCATATGCCATAGTGATTTCATAAGATTATAATGCAGCACATACACAAATATGATATATGGCACTTGATATTGGCATAGCATATCAAGTAGGGATTGATGCTCAGTAATTGTGCTGGGACATTTTGTTTTCCATATTTTAAAAAGTATATAAATTTTTAAAAATATCTAGTTTGTGCATTTACACTCTCATGTTTGCACAGCAGTAAAACCTCCTAATGGTGCATTTCTCTAAGCATATCTCCGTTGTTAAGTGATGAATCACTTTATATATATATATAGAATAGAACAGAAGGTCTGTAGATTAAAAGACACTGAGCATAGTTGAAGACAAGAGGGACTAAATAAAAATATACTAAATATGGCCAGGCACAATGGCTTACGCCTGTAATCACAGCACTTTGGGAGGCTGAGGTGAGGAGTTCGAGCCCAGGAATTTGAGGCTACACTGAGCTATGATCACGCCACTGCACTCCAGCCTGGACAACCTAGAGAGACTTTGTCTCTACAAAAACTTTTAAAAGTACTAAATATCATGAAATACCTCTCCAAGCCTTTACCCCTACTTGACTCCTAAGATACTGGCAGCCTTGCTTACATTATACTCTCTAGAGTGGTATAATATGGGGAATATGATTAACTCAAGAGAAAATAAAAAAAGATACAGATTTTAGACCTACAATTAAACAGCCCAATCAGATCATCCTGTAGTGAGGCTCAGATTTGGCAAGCTTCATACATACACGGTTTCTAGTCATTGCAGAGATCCACTCTGAAGTGTGAGCAGCAGTTAAAGATCATAGACATCTGACTCTCTATATAGACCTAAATAAATAGGAAAAGGCAACTTGAGGCCAGGCATGGTGGCTCAGGCCTGCAATCCCAATACTTTGGAAGGCCGAGGCGGGCTGATCACTTAAGACCAGAAGTTTGAGACCAGCCTGACCAACATGGTGAAACCCCATCTCTACTGAAAATACAAAAATTAGCTGGTTGTGGTAGTGGGCACCTGTAATCCCAGCTATTCAGGAGGTTGAGGCACGAGAATTGCTTGAACCCAGGAGGTAGAGGTTGCAGTGAGCCGAGATTGTGCCACTGCACTCCAGCCTGGGTGACAGAATGAGACTCTGTCTCAAAAAGAAAAAAAAAGGAAAAGAAAAAGCGACTTGAATGAAATGGAGATAATACAGAGAGATACGAACTTGTAAAAATCATTAAGCATATCCTTAAAGAGATAAAAGATAATATTGTAGCCATGAACAAAAACAAGAAGCTGTAAAAAAGGAAAACATTCAAAGAAGTAGAAACAACACTTCGAAATAAACACATCATGGTGGGGAAAAGAAAAAAGAAAAACTGAAGAGTTGATAATAGGCCAGATGTGGTGCCTCATTCCTGTAATCCCAGCACTTGGGAGGCTGAGGTGGCGGATCACCTGAGGTCAGGAGATCAATAGCAGCCTGACCAACATGGTGAAACCCCATCTCTACTAAAAATACAAAAATCAGCCAGATGTGGTGGCGGACACCTGTAATTCCAGTTACTTGGGAGCCTGAGTCACGAGAATCGCTTGAACCTGGGAGGCAGAGGCTGCAGTGAGCCAAGATATGCATCATTGCACTCCAGTCTGGGTGACAAGAGTGAGACTCTGTCTCAAAAAAAAAAAAAAAAAAAAAAAAAAAGAGGAGTTGATAAAGTTGAAATATTTCAGAAACTAGAGCAAATACAGAAAGAGATGTGGCCGGGTGCGGTGGCTCACGCCTGTAATCCCAGCACTTTGTGAGGCCGAGGCAGGTGGATCACGAGGTCAGGAAATTGAGATCATCCTGGCTAACACGGTGAAACCCCGTCTCTACTAAAAATACAAAAAATTAGCTGGGCGCGATGGCTGGTGCCTGTAGTCCCAGCTACTTGGGAGGCTGAGGCAGGAGAATGGCGTGAAACCCGGGAGGCAGAGCTTGCAGTGAGCCATGATGGTGCCACTGCACTCCAGCCTGGGAGACAGAGCAAAACTCTGTCTAACAAAAAAAAAAATAGAGGATCAGTTCAGGACACCCTCTATCCAAGTAATAGGATTCCCAGAAAGAACAGAAAAATACTGGAGGATATTCATCAAAGAAATAATTTTTTAAAATCTCCCAGAACTGAAGGACGTCAGTTTCCAGATTGAAAAGGCCCATCAAGTGGCTAACTCAATAGATGAAAAGAACCCACACCATGGCAAATTGCTGTAAAAACAGAACCCTGGGAACAAAGAGAAGATCCTAAGAGCTTCCTGCAAGAATGGGAAAAGGGTCACATACAAAGAAGCAGGGATTGGAATGGCATTAGATTTTTAAAGGCTAACATTGAACATTGAAAGACATGGAGGCTGGGTGCCATGGCACATGCCTATAATCCCAACACTCTGGGAGGCTGAGGTGGGCAGATCCCTTGAGCTCAGGAGTTTGAGACCAGCCTGGGCAATATAGTGAGACCTCATCTACAAAAAAAAAAAAAAAAAAAATTAAAAAATTAGCCAGGTGTAGGTACGTGCCTGTAGTCCAACTACTCAGGAGGCTGAGGCAGGAGGGTTGCTTGAGCCCAGGGGATCAAGGCTGTAGTGAGCCATGATTGTGCCACTGCACTCCAGCCTGGGCTACAGAGTAAGACCCTGTCTCAAAAATAAATAAGACAATGGAGCAATGCCTTAACTCCTGAGGAAGAATTATTTTCAACCTGGAATTCTATATCCAGCCAAAGTATCAACAGTGTGAGGAAAGATTAATAACTTTTTAAAAATAATTTCAACTTTTACTTTATTTTATTTGAGAGAAATCTTATTCTGTCACCCAGGCTGGGTGACATCATGGATCACTGCAGCCTTGACCCCCTAGTCTCAAGCAATCCTCTCACCTCAGCCTCCCAAGTAGCTGGGTCTACAGGCACGTACCACCATACCTGACTAATTTTTAAATTTTTTGTAGAGAAAGTGTCTCTCTCTGTTACCTAGGCTGGTCTCAAACTCCTAGACTCAAGTGATCCTCCTGTCTTGGCCTCCCCAAGTGCTGGAATTACAGGCAAGAGTCACCATGCCCAGCCCAACTTTTATTTTAGATTCGGAGGCGGGTTCCTGCTCAGGTTTGTTACATGGGTATATCACATGATATTGAGATTTGGGATACTGTTGAACCCATCACCCAGGAAGTGATTATAGTACCCACAATTAATTTTTCAATCCTTGCCCCCACCTCTCTCCCTCCTCCAATAGTCCCCAGTGTCTATCGTTAACCATATTTATGTTCGTGTACCCAATGTTTAGCTCCCATTTATAAGTTAGAACATGGAGTATTTGATTTTCTGCTCCTGCATTAATTCACTTATGATTATAGCCTCCAGTTGCATACATATTGCTGCAAAGGGCATGATTTCATTATTTCTTATGGGTGTGTAATAACATTTTAAAACATGCACAGCTTCAGTAAATTTACCTCTTATGCCAACTTTCTCAGGATGCTACTAGAGGGAGAGAACCATTCATCAAATGAAGGAGTAAATAAAAAAGAAGATATGGAATCTAAGAAACAAGGGATCCAGCTAAGGAAAGAGGCAAAGGAATTCCCAAGATAATAATGAAGGGAGATCCCTGGAGGGCAATTTTGCAGCAATGACAGATAGAAGCAGAGCAGAGGGCTCCTTAAGAGATGCCTCTCAGAAGATAGAATAGATAGAACATGTGATGCGTTCGAAAGCCTGCATAGGGAAATTGAGACAATTGAGGGAGTGTTTGAGGTTGACTTACTGATAACTACATAGCAAACTAGGCAATATAATAATAATAATTGTAAGGATAAAATGTCGTAAGAAATAAACAGTAACTATAGTAAACTACATGGCTTAGCTGTGAAGAGCATTTCCAAATCCTAATAAACACTGAGTAATTTTATTACCTATTAGGAGGATGGAAGATGGGAAGGGTATCTGTATGGCAGGGGAGTGGGGAGTGGGATGAAAGTTAAATCCTGGCTGGGCGTGGTGGCTCACACCTTGTAATCCCGGCACTTTGGGAGACCATGGTGGGCAGATTATTTGAGGTCAGGAGTTTGAGACCAGCCTGGCTAACATGGTGACACCCTTTCTCTACTAAAAATACAAAAATTAGCCAGGCGTGGTAGCTCATGCCTGTAATCCCAGCTACTCAGCAGGCTGAGGCAAGAGAATCGCTTGAACCCTGGAGGCGGAGGTTGCAGTGAGCTAAGATCGTGCCACTGCATTCCAGTCTGGGCAACAAGAGAGAAACTCTGTTTCAAAAAAGAAAAAAAAGAAAGTTAAATCCTTAATCTTACATAGTGTGGGAAATCAATAGAAAATGCCTAAAATTTAAATACCAAGAAATAGCAATATAAGCATGTTATATGGAGATTAGGAGGTAAATACCAAAATAAACAGCTAAATAAATAATTATAGTTGTTTCTGGGAAGTAGGACCAGGATGGGAGAACTATTCATGTTCATAATCTTGTGGAACTGTTTGCCTCTTTAATCTCTGTGCATCTGTTACTTTGATTAGAAATAAAACTGGGCTGGATGTGGTGGCTCACACCTATAATCCCAGCACTTTGGGATACTGAGGTGGAAGAATTGCTTTGAGCCTAGGAGTTTGAGACCAACCTGGGCAACAAGGTGAGACCTTGTCTCTACAAAAAGTAAAATTAGCCAGGTGTGGTGCACGCCTGTGGTCTCAGCTCCTTGAGACTGAGGTGGGAGAATCGCTTGAGACCAGGAGATGGAGGCTATAGTGAGCCCTGATTGTACCACTGCACTCTAGCCTGAGTGACAGAATAAGACCCTGTCTCAAAAAATAATAATAAAAGTAAAACTAAATAAAACTAGTTTTAAAAAGTCATTTGTGGCAGCACCTTGGGTTCACAGAGCAGAATGCTAGAGGCAAAGCTATAGAGATGGGCAAGAGCCACGTGTTTCAGGCTTTTGAATGCCAGCTGCTAAGATGTTTAGATTTCATTCTCTAAGAGCAGGGCAGAGTTCCCTGCTATTGTAGATGTTAGGATTCGGCACTCTCTAAGGGCAGTGCAATGCCCATAAAGGCTCTTGAACAGGGAGAGACAGGTTCAGACTTGTGCTTAGGGAAGGTAACAGTGCATCTGAGCTGGAACGGACCCTTGAGATTACCCTGTAAGTCAAATTTACTTCCAGTACAGACAGGTAGACTGGTGTGTACAGGGGAGAAGGCCTGAATGCCTGGCCAGTGGGATTCTGATCATTCTAAGCTCTGGCCAACCCTTTCCCCTCTCGGCGGCTGCTACCAATGCCCTGAAGAGACTAGGGAACCAGGTTACCTCTCTTTATTCCCCAGCTCCTGCCTCCTTTTGGCCCAATCTGCTTCCTGATTAACACCCTATCTGGCTATTCTTTGTTTCTATGTCTTTCTGGTGAATCTGAGCAGGCTCAATAGTCAGTACCCTGTGGCTGGGCATGGTGGCTTATGCTTATAATCCCAGCAGTTTGGGAGGCTGAGGCAGGCAAATCACGTAAGGTCAAGAGTTTGAGACCAGCCTGACCAACATGGTGAAATCCGTCTCTACTAAAAATACAAAATTAGCTGGGCATGGTGGTGCATGCCTGTAATCCCAGCTAACTGGGAGGCTGAGGCAGGAGAATCGCTTGAACCCAGGAGGCGGAGGTTGCAGTGAGTTGAGATCATGCCATTGCACTCCATCCTGGACAACAAGAGCGAAATTCCATCTCAAAAAAAAAAAAAAAAAAAAGAAAGGTACCCTAAATATGAAGTTCAAAGCTTAGTAGAACTGGATTTTAATACTTAACATTTACTGAGACCTTCCTCTGTGCTAGGTACTGTGCTGAATACTTAATAGACAGCATTTCAGAATCCTCACAGCTACCCTGTGAGGTAAGTGATTTAATCCTGTTTTGCAAAGAGTCTGAGGCTCAAAGAAGATATGGCTAATCAGTGGTAGAGCTGAAATGTTAGGCAGCAGTCTGTCTGCTTCTGAAGCCCACACTGCAAGCCGTTATAATTCCATCCGTCTTAAAGTGAAACGTAGTTGGCTGAACCACAAGGTAGTGGCCTGTAGAAATGCTGGGGAAACCCACGCCCCAGAACTGGTACTAATTCCTTCTCCCACTCCCCCAGGCTTACCTGCGAGCCATCGATGTGAAGATCCTGCAGCAGCTGATGACCTTGAATGAGGGCATCGAAGCAGTGCGCTGGCTGTTAGAGGAGCGGGGCACGTTGACCAGTCATTGCAGCAGCCTCACCAGCAGTCAATATAGCCTGACAGGCGGGAGCCCAGGCCGCTCAAGGCGAGGCAGCTGGGACAGCCTGCCAGACACCAGCACCACAGACCGGCTGGACAGTGTCTCTATTGGCAGCTACCTGGACACAGTGGCCCCCAGCGAGCTGGATGAACAGGGCCCACCTGGGGTTCCACGTTCCGAGATGGACTGGGCAAAAGTTATAGCTGGTGGAGAGAGGGCCAGGACTGAGGTGGATGCGACAGCCACCAGGCTAGGGAGCTTGAGGGCTGTGTGGAAGCCCCCAGGGGAGAGGCTTCAAGGTGGACCACCTGAGTCACCAGAGGATGAGAGTGCCAAGCTGGGCTTCGAGGCCCACTGGTTCTGGGAGCAGTGCCAGGATGATGTGACCTTCTTGTAACAACTTTTCCACCCTTTTGTAATCCTGTGGCTCTTTTATCTGTTAGCTGTGGTCTCCCCTAAAATTGATTCTCCCTCAGTCTGAGACTAGGAAGAGGCTGCACTGAAATCAGTTACCATAGAAACCTGGCTCATTTCTCTGGTCCCTAGGGAGTCTCTGCCTTTATCCGTCAATTATTGGGTCCCTAGAGCTAGCTTGCTTGCTCTTTCTTTCTTTCTTCCTTTCTTCTTTCTTTTTTTTTTTCTTTTTTTGGGACAGGGTCTTATGCTGTCACCCAAGCTGGAGAGCAGTGGCATGATCACAGCTCACTGCAGCCTTGACCTCCTGGGCTCAAGCAATCCTCCTATCTCAGCCTCCCCCATAGTTAGGACCACAGGCATCCACCACCATGCCCGGCTAATTCAAAAAAATTTTTTTGTAGAGATAGGGTTTCCCTGTGTTGCCCAGGCTGGTCTCAAACTCATGGGCTCAAGGGATCCTCCTGCCTCAGCCTCCCAAAGTGCTGGGATTGTGCCCAGCCCCTAGAGATATTTCTACAGAGATATTGACTCTAAAGGATTGACCTATGGCTTTTGGTGTGAAGTATCTCTCACTGCTCGCCCCAGCTAAGTAAGGGTTTAAGGAATTTAGGACTCCCTGGAGTTAACAGATGAAGAGATGGGGGTATAATTACTTCACCCAAAGTCTAGAAGCCTTGACCCTTCTCTTGGCCAAGATGGAGGATTGAGGAGGGACATGGACCTTCAGGACTAACCCTCTATGGATTGGCCCTCCCAGAAGCGTTTGGGCTGGTAGACCCACCCCTTCCTACCTGCTGAGTGATGTCATTTCCTGCCAGGATGGGTAGTCGTTTGTACGGGTCCTTGGATGGTGGTAGGTCATATAGGGGTATCTGAGCCCCTGCTGCTAAGTGAGATCATATTATTTATCGTCCATGCCATTACTTCTTGTGAACAGGAACATGTCACCCCTCCTGGCAGGAAAGCTGCTCATTGTCATGTTTGTGCTTCTTTTCAGAAGGTTCTTACTTTTTAAATAGAGTGTTCTCATTTTATCCTAGGGGATCTCACTTCCTCTGTGGCTCCATCCCTGCATCCCTGTCTGGGCCAGCACTCCTGACTCTGCTTTTAGGGAAAGAAGCTTTCAGGGGCCTCCATTTATTGCTCTCAAGTTTGTTTGGCTTACCCTGCCACGGTCCCCTGTCTTACCCTGTCCCTGTGTTGCCCCCATTCCTGTATTCCATTTTTCTGTTTTGTTTTGTTCTTTTTTTGAGACAGGGTGACAAGGTCTCCCTCTGTTGCCCAGGCTGGAGTGCAGTAGTGCTCACAGCAGGCTCGACCTCCTGGACTCAAATGATCCTCCTTCCTTAGCCTCCCAAGGAGCTAAGACTACAGGCATGCATCACCATGCCTGGCTAATTTTTGTATTTTTTTCCAGAGACAGGGTTTCACCATGTTGCCTAGAGTGGACTTGAACTCCTGGGCTCAAGCAGTCCTTCCGCTTCAGCCTTTTAAAGTACTGAGATTACAGGCATGAGCTGCTGTGTCTGGCCCTATTCCTGTATTCTGACTCCGTATCTCCCTGCCAGGAGGTTCAGTTTCTGTGTGTCCGTGCCTTTTCAGTTTCTCCAGGCCTTTTATATGCAGATTAGTCCTGGCCTCTCTGCCTGTGTTGATGGAGCCAGGGAGAGAGAAGCTCAAGGTCTCAGAGCTCTGGGGGTGTACCAGAATCTTGGATGGTGGAGGTGTCATCCTCTCTGACTTTGTGACTGCCCTTCCCCCACCCTGTCCCCAGCCTTCCACCATTTGGTCACAAGGATGCCTGCCTGAGGTCGGGACACAAGGAATCTCCTTGTCTGGGCTACAGCGTGGGGGCGTGGCAGGGAAAGACAGAAGCTCTTTGGTTCCTGGGCCCCATCCTGGAAAGGGAGAGGGAGCAAGGGAAAGGCCTGTTTACTTCCTCCCTTAGAGCAAGCCCTGACTCCTGGAACCTGAGGAGGGAGCAGAGTCTGGGTCTCTGAACCTGGGTCCCAGAGCCCTACCGAATTACAAATTACATCATAGAAGAAATTCAGGGAAGTTGCCAACCTGGGGCTCAGAGAGGGGACGGTCCCAGAGAGGGGGACAAGAGCTGTGGCTGGTGTCAGAGAATGAATTCTTAGAGATTAACCCTTTAAACTCTGGGTAACTGCTCCATATGTTAGTCCCTGCCTTTCCTGGGCCTTGAAACTGGGATGCTAGAGGGAAAAAAAGGGAAAAAGATGTCAGATGACTTTGACTGTTCACTGCGTCCTCCTGCAAAAGAGGCATCCTCCTCAAATCCTGGAATAACTCCTGCCATTTCTCTATTTTGTATTCTGTGTTGGGGAAGGGAAGGAAGCCAAATTGATCATCTCTGCTTCCCTAAATTCCTCAAGTCTTGTTTTGAAACTCCCACCCCGGTCCTTCTGGAGCAATATTCAGTCCATGGCTTGTCCCTAAATACCCTCTCTTCCCCTACCACCCCCTCAAATGATTGAAATCTCTAAAGTATATTATCGGCCTCTTCCACTGCTCACAAGACCTCTCCATACCTCTCCTATGGTCTTGGGACTCCTGGCTTCCCCTCGGACTGGGAATTCAAATCTCCTATTCCAGTCCCTGCTCTGTTGTCATTTTGTAGTGTGCCCTCAGTTAATTACCCTTCCTGTTTGTGTGTGTGTGTGTGTGTGGTTTTGTTTTGCTTTGTTTTGTTTTGAGATGGAGTCTCGCTCTGTCATCCAGGCCGGAGTGCAGTGACGTGATCTCGGCTCACTGCAACCTCTGCCTTCCGGGTTCAAGCAATTCTTCTGTCTCAGCCTCCTACATGGCTGATATTACAGACGTGCACCACCATGCCTGGCTAATTTTTGTATTTTTAGTAGAGACGGGGTTTTGCCATGTTGACCAGG
This sequence comes from Macaca fascicularis, assembly GCF_037993035.2. NCBI lineage: Eukaryota > Metazoa > Chordata > Mammalia > Primates > Cercopithecidae > Macaca > Macaca fascicularis. The sequence continues at coordinate 188,465,768 of NC_088375.1, read as the reverse complement.
TTGGTCTTGAACTCCTGATCTCAAGTGATCCACCCATCTCAGCCTTCAGAAGTGCTGGGATTACAGGTGTGAGCCACCTGCCTGGCCTGTTTTTTTATTTTTAAGACAGGGTCTCACTGTCACCCAGGCGGGAGTTCAGTGGTGCGATCTCAGGTCACTGCAGCCTGGGCCTACTGGGCTGAAGTGATCCTCCTTATCCTCCTAAGTAGCTGCAACTACAGGCACGCTTCACCGTGCCTGGGTTACTTTTTGTATTTTTTCTAGAGACAGTTTTGTCATGTTGCCTAGGCTGATCTCAAACTCCTGGGCTCAAACAATCCTCCCACCTCAGCGTCCCAAAGTGCTGGGATTACAGGCCTGAGCCACCATGCCTGGCCTTTATGTCTTCTTTTTTCTCTTCAGCAACATATTCATGGAATCATACCCTTCTTGGAAGCCATTGTATAGTATTCCCGTTTGAGGTTCACTTGTTCAGGCTACACACTTAGGAGCTGAAGAGGTTGCCCGCCCTCTTGTGGCCATTGTGCACCACTGCTGGAGTTGCGGGATGGAACCTCCAAGCTCAAATAAAACATGGCCTTCTCAGTGCGCAGAAAGGCTAGTGAGTCAGACCTAGAGAGGGCATAGACTTGCCCAGCATCACCCATTGTAAACTTGTGGCGACACCCAGGTCAGAAAACCCAGATCACAAGCCCACATGCCCACAGCTCCATCACTTGGCCAACTATTCCCAGTCAACACCACTGAAGCCCAAAGGAACTGAAAGCAATTTTGCCCCTGTTAAAATGTTTGCGTTCTCATCCCTTCCTAAAGAGGCAGCTTAGTCTTTAGAGGAAGAGCTGCAGGCTCTGAGGAAAGAAAACTCTGGGCCTGGACCAGGTGAAGGGGTGAAGGATGCACTAGTCTGGATCACAGATAGGAGGAAAAATCAGTCCTGGACCCACCATTTTCCTGGGAAGGACATCATAGGAACAGAGCTCAGCATTTCAGACCTGGGGGTTAGAAGCAGAGGTGGGGGTGGGGCGCTGTGAAATTAGGAAACTTAGATGGGTCTTGCAGAAATAGGTGTGGCTCCACAGGTCAGGGAATTACAGGTCAATTGGATAGGCACCTGAGAGTGTTGTGGGGCTGGAAAGCTGGGGTGAGTGAGGCTGCCTGGGTATTCCGCTTAGGTCTAGGCATCCTGGCTGAATACCTGAATACCTTAGATTTCAGTTCACCACCAGAGAAGCCCGGAAACACCAGTAAACACATATCTTTGGTCCCTTCTACCTGCCTCTAGATTGGCTGGTTGAGGCTCAGCTTCTCTCTAACTAGACTTCTGGCTTATAGGGTGCAGCCGCTTGGGAGCGCAAAGAAGGAGAAGGTAAGAAAAAGGAGAGAAATGCAGAGAGAGGAGAGGATGAGATGACGGTGTGGAAAATATCGGAGGGTGCGTACTGCCCTCAAGTGCACTGGGGGCTTTTGTCCAGGATCAGAGTAAAGACAAAGACGAGGCTGCTCATGGAAGCTGCAGAAACAGCGCCTGTGGGAATAAGGGGTGTGGGATACGAGACCATGGGAGTGGGCAATGTAAAGACCTGCATTTATTTATTTTATTTATTTTTTTATTTTGAGACAGGGTCTTACTCTGTCGCCCAGACTGGAGCGCAGTGGCACGATCTCGGCTCACCGCAACCTCCGCCTACCAGGCTCAAGTGATTCTCCTGCCTCAGCCTCCTGAGTAGCTGGGACTACAGGCACACGCCACTACCACCCAGCTAATTTTTGTATTTCTAGTAGAGATGGGGTTTCACCATGTTGGTGAGGCTGGTCTCGAACTCCTAACCTCAAGTGATCCACCCGCCTCAGTCTCCCAAAGTGCTAGGATTACAGGCTTGAGCCACCATGCCCAGCCAAGGCCTGCATTTAGGATGGAGGCATTGAGGTTGAGCACTGAGCTAACTGGAAGCTCAGTGACAGCTTCAGTGAGAAATGCTTGACAGTTATAGCAGACACAAGCTCACTGTGTGTATGGTGCCAGGCACACACTGGGTGTTCAGTGACACCTGTTCAGTGACTGGAAGAATGAATATGTGTAAGCCCACAAGGAGATGTGACTTAAAAAAAAACTTGGTCATTTACAAATTAGGTAATTGAAAATATTTTTAAATTGACTTTTTAGCAATCCTATAAACAGTGCGTTAACAATAGTGTTACTTAGAAATTTGCTCAAGGTCAGTTAAGTAACAAAAGAGCTATAATAACCTAGATCAACCTGACTGCAGGGGCTTCCGGGAAGTCTTCTCTGATTCCCTACCCGTGCCACACACTCATTTAGACCCTACTCTCCTAGGAGAACAGATTAGTGCTGCCCAGAAGCTGGGGCAGGACATTAGTTTCTTACTGTCACTGTAATGAATTACCACAAAGTGGCTTAAAAAACAAAATTATTATGTTACAGTTCAGAAGTCCGAAATCAGCTTCACCAGGCTAAAGTCAAAGTGTTGACAGGTCTACACTCCTTCCGTGGGCTCCAGGGGAGAATGTTTCCTCGCCTTTTCCAGCTTCTAGATGCTGCTTGCAGTGCTTGATTCGTGGTTCTTTTACCATCTTCAAAGCCAGCAGCAGAGCATCTTCTCTTCTCTCTAACCTCTGTTTCCATCCCTACATCTCTCTAATTCTACTGCCTCCCACTTGTAAGGATTACATTGGGTCTACTGGGATAATCCAGTATCATCTTCTCGTGGCAAGATCCTTAATTAAATCCTGTCTTCAAAGTCCCTTTTACCATTTAAGACAAAATGTTCAAAGGTTAAGCAGGTGGTGGTGCGTGTCTGTAGTCCCAGCTACTCGGTGCTGAAGCTGGAGGAACACTTGGGCCCAGGAGTTCAGGCCAGCCTGGGCAACGTAGTGAGACCCCTTGTCTTACAAGAAAATTTATATTTATCCACAGGTCCTGGGGATTAGGAATTGGCCATCTTTGGGAGAGGAGCTATTATTTAGCCTGACACAGGCAGGGTGGAAAGTGAGCAGGAGGATGCACCCAGGCCCAGAATGAACCTCTGTGCTTTGTCCAGCCTCGCCTAGCCTGGAATGAGAGGTGGTACCAAGACAGAGGTGGCAGGTCCAGACCCCATGTTTAGAGAATGTCAAGTGCCTCCTGTACCATAACCACCAAGGAGAGCCAAAGGTGAAAATTAGGCTTGGGAGAAAGTCTCAGTTTAGGAATCTTTTTAGACCTGAGACCTTCCTGGTAACCATAGTGGAGGATTCCTCGACACTGTCTCCTCTCCGGAACCATTCTGTGCTCCTATTCCCCAAGGCTGAAGATAATTATATTCCCAGTGAGCTAACCTGGGTTCTCTCTGGAAAGGGCAGATTAGATAGATTAGTTGTCTTCTTTTTAAATTGTTATTTGTAATTCTTTAATAGTTACACCATGCTTCTCATAGCATAGTGAATTCCATCACCAGGCCCCTTTCTTACTTTATTTTCTTTTTTACTTTATTTTCTTTTTTAAAAACATTTTAAGCTGGGTGCAGTGGCTCATGCCTGTAATCCCAGCACTTTGGGAGGTCGAGGCAGGTGGATCACGAGCTCAGGAGTTCAAGACCAGCCTGACCAATATGGTGAAACCCCGTCTCTACTAAAAATACAAAAATTAGCTGGGCATGGTGGCGCACGCCTGTAGTCCCAGCTACTCAGGAGGCTGAGGCAGGAGAATGGCTTGAACCCAGAAGGCAGAGGTTGCAGTGAACCGAACGTGCCACTGCACTCCAGCCTGGGCAACAGAGCGAGACTCTGTGTCAAAAAAATAATTTTTTTTTTTTTTAAGAGACTGGGTCTCACTGTCACCCAGGCTGGAGTACAATGATGCGATCTTGGCTCACTATAACTTTGACCTCCTAGGCTCAAGCAGTCCTCCCACATCAGCCTTCTGAGTAGGACTACAGGTGCACACAAGCATGTCCAGCTAATTAAAATTTTTTTTTCGTAGAGATGGGGTCTCACTGTGTTGCCCAGCCTGGTCTTGAACTCCTGGCCTTCAGAAGTCCTCCTGCATCAACCTCCCATATTGCTGGGATTACAGGTGTGAGCCACTATGCCTGGCTTCTTCTTTTGATCCCTCCTCCCTATTCTCATTCCTCTCCCTGTGTCAGTATATGTTTGGATATGTATGTATCTTTGAAAATATATGTAATTATGTGCCTATATGTTTTAATATATATAAATGGTATACTTTTATGGTAAGCCAACTTCTGTAATGAATTGCTCCCATATTTCAGTGATTTAACACCACAGATTTATTTTTCACTTATTCTACATGGCACGGGTGTTTCTGGTTGGACAGCTCTCCTCCACTGTCCACTCCAGCTCCCAGGCTTCTTTTGTTTTCAGATGGTGATAGCCTCATCCCAGCATCATAAAGTTTCCTGTCAACTTTTCACCAAGTTGTTTTACTATCCATTGATTATTGTTTTATGAATTGCTTATTTCACTGGGGATTACAGAATGGTGATTTTCTAAGGCTATTAATTTTTCCTCATTTATTAGTTCTAATTCTGTACCAAAAACCTTTTTTCACATCCTCTAGGACCATTTGATTACTCTGAAATAAAGTTCATACCAAAATGGCAAGATAAATGCTTAAATCTTTTCCCTTATCATTTTCAAAGTAGTTATGTCCTAACAATTTCCAATGGTGTTCAATGATTTTTTTTGTTTCACTCTCTCTTTTTAAATGATCTCAAACAACCTGTAGTTCTTATACATTTAATGTTGTTTAATCATTTGCCATTATTTTTTGCTTTACATTATATAAAGTATCAAGCATATACAAAAGTAGAGAAAATCGTGTAATGATTTCCCAGGGACCTATCACTCAGCTTCAATAATTATCAATTTACGGCCAATCTTGGTCGATTTATTCCCTCAACTACTTGCCCCCTAACCAAGATTCTTTTGAAGCAAAACCGATATCATACCAATTTACTCTGTAAATGTTTTAGCATGTATCTCTAAAAGACAAGGATTTTTATTACCATTATTGCACCTAAAAAGTTAATAAATTGTCAGTATAATAAAATATAGTCGGTGTTTAATTTTCCCATAGACTTCATTTTTAAAAGTTTTGGTACCAGGGTTATGCTGGCCTCCTAAAAAGAGTGAAGTAGTGTTTCCTCCTCCTTTGCTTTATCTTTATGTAAGGTAGGTAGTAGTATTTAGTATTTGACATAATTTACTTAGTGAAATCATCTGGGCCTAGAGTTTTCTTTATGGGGACGTTTTTTGTTTTTTTGAGGCAGGATCTCACACTGATGCCCAAGCTGGAGTGCAGTGACACGATCATGGCTCACTGCAGCCTTGACCTCCCCAGGCTCAGGTGATCCCCCGACCTCAGCTTCCTGAGTAGCTGGGACTACAGGTGTGCTACCATGCCTGGCTAATTTTTGTACTTTTTTTGTAGAGCCAGGGTTTTGCCACGTGGCCCAGACTGGTATGAGGATGTTTTTGATAACAGGTTCCTTTAGTAGATATAAGGCTATTTAGACTTTTACTTTCATTTTGAGTTAGTTTTGGTAAGTTGTTTTTTTTTCTCCAAAACATTTGTCTATTTTATCTAAATTGTCAATGTTATTGGCATAATGTTGTTCATAACATTTCCGGCCAGGTGTGGTGGCTTATGCCTGTAATCCCAAAACTTTGGGAGGCCGAGGCAGGAGGATCTTTTGAGCTCAGGAGTTCAAGACCAGCGTGGGCAACAGAGTGAGACCTCATTATTACAAAAAATCAAAAAATTAAGCTGGACATGGTTGCTCATGCCTGTAATCCCAGCACTTTGGGAGGCCAACGTGGGCAAATCACAAGGTCAAGAGATCGAGACCATCCTGGCCAACAGAGTGAAACCCCGTCTCTACTAAAAATACAAAAATTAGCTGGGCGTGGTGGCGTGTGCCTGTAGTCCCAGCTACTCAGGAGGCTGAGGCAGGAGAATCTTTTGAACCCAGGAGGTGGAGGTTGCAGTGAGCCGGGATCTCGCCACTGCACTCCAGCCTGGCGATAGAGCCAGACTTCGTCTCAAAAAAAAAGAAAAAAAAGAAAAATTAGCCGGGAGTGGTGGCAGGTACCAGTAATCCCAGCTGCTGAGGCAGGAGAATCGCTTGAGCCTAGGAGGCAGAGGTTGCAGGGAGGCAGAGGTTGCAGTGAGCCAAGATCGTACCACCACACTCCAGCCTAGGCTACAGAGTGAGACCCTGTATCCAAAAAAAAAAAAAAAAAAAAAAAAAAACCATAAAATTTTCTTGTTTTTTGTTTTTGTTTTTGTTTTTGTTTTTGAGACACGGTCTCCACTCTGTCGCCCAGGCTGGAGTGCAGTGGTGTGATCTTGGCTCACCGCAACCTCTGCCTCCTGGGTTTGAGCGATTCTCCTACCTCAGCCTCCTGGGTAGCTGGATTACAGGTGCATGCCAACATGCCTGCCTAATTTTTGTGTGTGTGTGTGTGTGTGGTTTTAGTAGAGATGGGGTTTCACCGTGTTGGCCAGGCTATTCTCAAACTCCTGATCTCTAGCAATCTGCCTGCCTTGACCTTCCAAAGTGCTGGGATTACAGGCATGAGCCACCGTGCCCAGCCTCTTAATTTCTTACAATTTGTTTGTTGAAGATTCTGGGCTATCTGACTAACAGAATTTACTGCAGTCTGGATTTTGCTGATTACATACTTATGATGCAGTTCTAAATGTTCTGTGTCCTTGCTATGTCCTGCAAATTAGTAGCTGGATCCAGAGGCTGGATTAAACTGTGATTTGATCACTTTGGCAAGACATTAGAAGGCATATGAATCAGTGGGCGCAGTGGCTCATACCTGTAATGCCAGCATTTTGGGAGGCTGAAGCAGTTGAATCACCTGAGGTCAGGAGTTCGAGACCAGCCTGCCAAACATGGCAAAACCCCGTCTCAAATAAAAATACAAAAATTACCCAGGTGTGGTAGCAGATTCCTGTAATCCTAGCTACTGGGAGGCTGAGGCATGAGAATCACTGAACCTGGGAGGTGGAGGTTGCAATGAGCCATGATCATACCATTGGACTTCAGCCTGGGTGACAGAGTGAGATTCCATCTCAAAAAATAAAAAGAAAGAAAAAGAGAAGGCATATAAATCTAGTTTCTCTATGTTTGTGATTTTTTCAAGTGTTGCCTGTATTAATTCATTGGAGATTGCAAAATGGTGCCTTAATTCTATAATTTTATTTTATTTTATTTATTTATTTTGAGACAGGATCTTGCTCTGTCACCCAAGCTTTAGTGCAGTGGTCGGCTCACTGCAGCCTCCACCTCCAGGGTTCAGGCGATCCTCCTACTTCAGCCTCCTGAGTAGCTGGGACCACAGGCGCAAGCCACCACACCCAGCTAATTTTTTTTTTTTTCTTTTGTAGAGATGGGGTTTTGCCATGTTAGCCAGGCTGGTCTTGAACTTCTGAGCTCAAAGCGATCTTCCTGCCTCGGCCTCCCAAAGTGCTGGGATGACAGGCGTGAGCCACTGCACCCAGCCCTAGTCTTCATTTCTACAATGATTTTTTCTTGTATATCCAGTTCTTTCCTCATTCCTTTCAGAATTAGTTCTGTCATCTCGTTTCTGAGTTTTTCTAATTCTGATGTATGTTCTTTTTTTTTTTTTTTTTTTTTTTTTTGAGGCGGAGTCTCGCTCTGTCGCCCAGGCTGGAGTGCAGTGGCGCGATCTCGGCTCACTGCAAGCTCCGCCTCCCTGATGTATGTTCTTTCATGTATTATATCATTTTTTTGGTGTCCTTTAGCTTGTTTGTAGTTTTGATATGCTTTGTGGCACATCTTTTTGGTGCACTTTCATTGTCTGTAGTAATGTTATTCTTCTGGTTCTTTTATTTTTTAAGAAGGCTGGAGTACAGTGGCCTGATCACAGCTCACTGCAGTCTCGACCTCCTGGGTTCAAGTGATCTTCCCACCTCAGCCTCTTGAGTAGCTGGACCACAGGCATGTGTCACAGGCATGTCACCACGCCCAACTAATTTTTGTATTTTTAGTAGAGACAGAGTTTCACCATGCTGGCCAGGATGGTCTTGATCTCTTGACCTCGTGATCCACCCACCTCGGCTTCCCAAAGTGCTGGGATTATAGGCGTGAGCCACCACGCCCAACCCTTTTTTTTTTTTTTTTGTAGACAGTCTCACTCTATTGCCCAGGTTGGAGTGTGGTGGCACGATCTCAGCTCACTGCAACTTCTGCCTCCCGGGTTCAAGCGATTCTCCTGCCTCAGCCTCCCGAGTACTTGGGAGCCAAGTAGCCACCACGCCCGACTAATTTTTGTATTTTTAGTAGAGACAGGGTTTCACCATGTTGGCCAGGCGGGTCTCGAACTCCTGACCTTAAGTGATTCGCTCGCCTATGCATCCCAAAGTGCTGGGATTACAGGCATGAGACACTGTACCCAGCCTTGACTTTGCTACTTTTCTATTGCTCATTTTATGTGAAATTAGTTTTTTTGAACTGAAAGAATGAGGTGAGGTTCAGGAGAGTTTTTATAACATTATAGAGCTCCCTCATCTGTTGTTGCCTGTGGCACCCTTCTGCAATTTCCTGGCTCTGTTCCCCTCCTCCATGTCGGTCTTTAGCTCCTCATTTTTCCTCTGTTGTCCTCATCCTACTACATATTGATTCCACTCAGAGCTATTTTCTTTCTTATTTTTATTTTTTGATTAAGTGTCTCATTCTGTCACCCAGGCTGAAGTGCAAGTAGCAGTATCTCTGCTCACTGCAGCCTCACCTTCTGGGCTCAAGTGATCTTCCCACCTCAGCCTCCTGAGTAGCCAGGACCACAGGCATGTGCCACCACACCCAGTTTTTTTAATTTTCGTAGAGACGGGGTCTTGCTATGTTGCCTGGGCTAGTCTCAAACTCCAGGGCTCAAGTGATCCTTCTGTCTTGGCCTCCCAAAGTGCTGGGATTATAGGCAGGAGCCACTGTGCACATCCTCTCTCCCAGGAATTTATCCTCAGTGTGGGGCATGGTCATAGAAGGAAGCCCTCGTGGGTCAGTTTTGACAGTTTATAGGGAACCAGACCTGTTCCTGCCCTTTAGTCCTTCCCACTGTGGGCTCCTTTCACTCACCTGCTATTTCATTTCATTTTATTTTTTATTTATTTTATTATTATTATTTTTGAGATGGAGTCTCGCTCTGTCACCCAGGCTGGAGTGCAGTGGCCCGATCTTGGCTTATTGCACCCTCTGCTTCCTGCCTTAGCCTCCTGAGTAACTGGGACTATAGGTGCCTGCCACCACTCCTGGCTAATTTTTTGTATTTTTAGTAGAGACGGGGTTTCACCGTGTTAGCCAGGATGGTCTCAATCTCCTGACTTCGTGATCTGCCTACCTCAGCCTCCCAAAGTGCTGGGATTACAGGTGTGAGCCACCGCGTCCAGCCTCATTTTATTTTTAAAATTAATTAATTTATTATTTTATTTTATTTTACTTTGGAGACAGAGTCTCACTCTGTTGCCCAGGCTGGGGTGCAATGGCATGATCTTGGCTCACTGCAACTTCTGCCTCCTGGGTTCAAGCAATTCTCATGCCTCAACCTCCCAAGTAGATGAGATTACAGAGGTGTACCACCAAACCTGGCTATTTTTTTTAAATTTTTAGTAGAGATGGGATTTTCACTCTCTTGGCCAGGCTGGTCTTAAACTCCCGACCTCAGGTGATCCACCTGCTTTGGCCTCCCAAAGTGCTGGGATTACAGGCATGAGCCACCACACCTGGCCTGTTGTTTTTTTTCCCTTAACTATACATTTGCTGTCTCAGTTTTTATTTGGGAATTCAAAGAGATTGAAAAGCTGCTACCATAGCCATCGTCTTCCCAGATCTCCTCCCTTTGTCCTTTGATGTCTGTAGGATCTATAGTGGCATCCTCTCATTCCTGATATATACTTTGTGCTTCTTCATTTTATTCTTGGTTAATCTTGCTAGGAGTGTATCTATTTTCTTAATCTTTTTAAAGGACCATCTATTGGCTTTGTTAATTTTCTCAGTGTTTCTCTCTTTTTCGTTTCATTGAATTTTACTTGATCTTTATTATTTTCTTCTTTCTACTTTGGTGTTTGTTTTGTTTGTTTGTTTGTTTTTGTTTTTCTTTTGTTTTGTTTTGAGGCAGAGTCTTGCTCTGTCACCCAGGCTGGAGTTTAGTGATGTAATCACAGCTGACTGCAGCCTCCACTTCTTGGGCTGAAGGGATCCTCTCACCTTAGCCTCCTTAGTAGCTCAGATTATAGGTATGCACCACCACTTTCAGCTAATTTTTTATTTTGTATGGACAGGGTCTTACTATGTTGCCCAGGCTGGTCTCAAACTCCTGGCCTCAAGTGATCCTTCTGCCTCAGCCTTCCAAAGTGCTGGGATTACAGACATGAGCCACCATGCCCAGCCTCCTTCCTTCTACTTTATATTTAATTTGCTCAGCTTCCTACAGCTTCTGCGTTTTATTTTTATTTTTTACATTTATTTGTGTATTTATTTTTGGGACAGAGTCTCACTCTGTCGCCCAGGCTAGAGTGCAGTGGTGTGATCTCAGCTCACTGCAACCTCTGCCTCCTGGGTTCAAGCGATTCTCCTGCCTCAGCCTCCTGAGTAGCTGGGACTACAGGCGTGCCCCACCACAGCCAGCGAATTTTTGTATTTTTTTTTTAATTTTTATTTATTTATTTATTTTTTGAGACGTAGTCTCACTCAGTCGCCCAGGCTGGAGTGCAGTGGTGCGATCTCAGCTCACTGCAAGCTCCGCCTTTCTCCTGCCTCAGCCTCCCAAGTAGCTGGGACTACAGGCGCCCGCCGCCACGCCCGGCTAATTTTTTGCATTTTCAGTAGAGATGGGGTTTCACTGTGTTAGCCAGGGTGGTCTCCATCTCCTGACCTCGTGATCCAACCGCCTTGGCCTCCCAGAGTGCTGGGATTACAGGTGTGAGCCACTGCGCCCGGCCGAATTTTTGTATTTTTAGTAGAGACGGGGTATCACCATGTTGGCCAACCTGGTCTTGAACTCTTGACCTCAAATGATCCACCCACCTCAGCCTCCCAAAGTGCTGGGATTACAGATGTAAGGCACCTTGCCTGGATTATTTTATTTTATTATTTGAGAGAGGGTCTCACTCTGTCACCCAGGCTGGAGTGCAGCAGTGTGATCTTGGCTCACTGCAACCTCCACCTCCTGGGTTCATGCGATCCTCCCACCTCAGCCTCCTGAGTAGCTGGGACCACAGGTGCATGTCACCATGCCTGACTAATTTTTGTATGCATATATATATACACACACATACATATATATATATATGTATATACACACACATATATAATACACATATATATATATATATTTGTTTGTTTGTTTGTTTTTGTAGAGACAGGGTTTTGCCATGTTGTCCAGACTGGTCTCAAACTCCTGGATTCAAGTGATCCACCTGCCTCAGCCTCCTAAAGTGCTGGGATTATAGGAGTGAGCCACTGTGCCTGGCCCTCCAGCTTCTTAAGGTAGAAACTTAGATCATTAGACAATTGATTTTAAGCCTCTATTCTCTTATAAGCTATAAATTTCTCTCTAAGCATTCTTTATCTACACTGTATTCATTTTTACTATTGTATTTTATTATTGCTCAGTTAAAAATGTCTTACGGCCAGGAGTGGTGTCTCATGCCTGTAATACCAGCACTTTGGGAGGCTAAGGCAGATGGCCACGAGTTCGAGACCAGCCTGGGCAACAAAGCAAGGCCTTGGCTCTACTAAAAAGTAAAATTAAATTTAAAAAATTATTGGCCGGGCGCGGTGGCTCACACTTGTAATCCCAGCACTTTGGGAGGCCCAGTTGGGAGGATCACAAGGTCAGGAGATTGAGACCATCCTGGCTAACATCGTGAAACCTTGTCTCTACTAAAAACACAAAAAAATTAGCTGGGCGTGGTGGCGGGCACTCGTAGTCCTAGCTACTCGGGAGGCTGAGGCAGGAGAATGGCATGAAACTGGGAGGCGGAGCTTGCAGTGAGCCAAGATGGCACCACTGCACTCCAGCCTGGGCGACAGAGTGAGACTCCGTCTCAAAAAAAAAAATTATTAATAGCAAAACATGGTGGTGCACACCTGTGGTCTCAACTATTCAGGAGGCTGAGGTGGGAGGATCACTTGAGTCCAAGAGTTGAAGGCTGCAGTAAGCTATGATCAAGCCACTGTACTCCACCCTGGGCAACAGAGCAAGACCCTGTCTCAATTTTTTTTTTTTTTTTTTTGAGACAGAGTTTTGCTCTTGTTGCCCAGGCTGGAGTGCAGTGGTGCAATCTCGGCTCACTACAACCTCCACTTCCCAAGTTCAAATGATTATCCTGCTTCAGCCTCCCAAGTAGCTGGGATTACAGGCATGCGCCACCATGCCCGGCTAATTTTTTTGCATTTAGTAGAGACAGGGTTTCATCATGTCGGCCAGGCTGGTCTCGAACTCCTGAACTCAGGTGATCCACCTGCCTCGGCCTCCCAAAATGCTGGGATTACAGGCATGAGCCATCACACCCAGCCTCAAATTTTTAAAAACACAAAAATAAAATAAAATTCTTATAATTTCCTTTGTTATTTCTTCTTTTCCTGTGGGTTAATTAGGAGTCTTTTTTTCTTTTTTTGAGTCAGGGTCTTGCTCTGTAGCCCAGAATGGAGTGCAGTGACATGATCACAGCTCACTGCAGCCTCAACCTCCTAGACTTAAGTGATCCTCCCACTTCAGCCTCCTGAGTAGCTAGGACTAAAGGCATGTACCACCACTCCTAGCTAATTTTTTATTATTTGTGGAGACAGGGTCTCACCATGTTGCCCAGGCTGGTCTCAAACTCCTGGTCTCAAGAAATCCTCCTGCCTTAGCCTCCCAAAGTGCTGGGATTACAGACATGAGCCACTGCACCCAGCCTAGAAGTATACTGTTTAACTACCAAATATTTCAGACTTTTCTAGAAAGTCTATTCTTACTGATTTCTCATGTAATTCAGAGAACATATTCTGTAAGTTGTTGATTTTTAAAAATTTATTCAGACATGTTTTATAGCCCAGAATGTGGCCCGTCTGGGGAATGTTGCTTACCCCATTGAAAAGAACATCTATTCTTCAGTTGTTGGGTATTCTGCAAGTGTCAATTTGATCAAATGTTTGATAGTATTGTTCAAGTCTTCTATATATTTGCAGAATTTTTGTCAACTTGTTCTGTCAACAGATGAAACAAACAGAAAACAAGTAGCAAATGGAAGCCTTAAATCTAAACATGTCAATGATCACACTAAATGTAAGTGGAATAAACACTGCAGTTAAAAAACAGACTGTCAGACTGAAAAAAGAGCTAGATTCATGTGCTGTCTACAAGAGGGATTTTATTTTTAGTTTTAGTTTTTTGAGGCAGTGTCTCATTCTGTCACCCAGGCTAGAATACAATGGTGCATTGATGGCTTACTGGTCTTCAACCTCCTGGGCTCAAGTGATCCTCCCACATCAGCCCCCCAACTAGCTGGGACTACAGGTGCACACCACCACATCTGGCTGATTTTTGTATTTTTTAAATAGAGATGGGGTTTCACCATGTTGCCCAGACTGGTCTTGAAATCCTGGGCTAAAGCAATCCACCTGCCATGGCCTTGCAAAGTGTTGGGATTACAGGGATAAGCCACAATGCCTGGTCAAGAGATGAATTTTAAACACAAAAATACAAATACATTGAAGGTAGATGGTTGGGGCAAATACATCATGTAAACACTAATCAAAGGAATGTGGGAAATTAGTATTAGGCAAAATAAACTTCAAGAAAGGAGTATTACCAGAGAAAAAGAGGGACATTTAAAAATGATAAAAGGACCAATACATGAAAAATACTTAAAAATTTAAACTTTATGGACCGGGTACAGTGGGACACGCCTGTAATCCCAGCACTTTGAGAGGTTGAGGCAGGTGAATCACCTGAGATCAGGAGTTTGAGACCAGCCTGACCAACAGGGTGATACCCCATCTCTACCAAAAATACAAAATTAGGCCTGGCGCAGAGGCTCACACCTGTAATCCCAGCACTTTGGGAGGCCGAGGTGGGTGGATCACAAGGTCAACAGGCTAGTTTGAGACTAGCCTGGCCAACATGGTGAAACCCTGCCTCTAGTAAAAATACAAAAATTAGCTGGATGTGGTGGCAGGCATCTGTAATCCCAGCTACTTGGGAGGCTGAGGCAGGAGAATTGTTTGAACCCAGGAGGTGGAGGTTGCAGTGAGCCGAGATCATGCCATTGCACTCCAGCCGGGGTGACAAGGCCACACTCCATCTCAAAAAAAAAAAAAAAATTTGCTGGGTATGGTGGCACATCCCTGTAATCCCAGCTACTCAAGAGGCTAGGCAGAGACAGGAGAATTGCTTGAACCAGGGAGGCGGAGGTTGCGGTGTGCTGAGATTGCACCATTGCACTCCAGCCTGGGTAACAAGAGTGAAATTTCATCTCAAAAAGAAAAAAAAAAAAAATTAGCCAGGCATGGTGGCACACACCCGTAATCCCAGCTACTCGGGAGGCTAAGGCAGGAGAATTGCTTGAACTGGGGAGGCAAAGGTTGCAGTGAGCCGAGTTGCACCACTCTACTCCAGCCTGGGTGACAGAGCGAGACTGTCTCAAAAGAAAAGAAAAGAAAAGAAAAGAAAAGAAAAAGAGTAATACACCCAGGACTGGAGTTGGAGTTTTATTATTATTCAAGTCGGTCTCCCTGAGCATTCGAGGATCAGAGTTTTTAAAGATAATTTGGCAGGTAGGGACTTGGGAAGTGGGGAGTGATGATTGGTCAGGTTGGAGATGGAGTCATAGGGGTCAAAACGAGGTTTTCTTACTGTGTTTTGCTCCTGGGTGGGATGGCAGCACTGGGTGAGCCAGATGACTGGTCTGGATGGCGTCAGCTGATCCATCCAGTGCAGGGGCTGCAAAATATCTCAGGCACTGATCTTAGGGTTTACAATAGTGATGTTATCCCCAGGAGCAATTTGGGGAGGTTCAGCCTCTTGGAGCCAGAGGTTGCACGATCCCTAAACCATAATTTCTAATCTGGTAGCTAATTTGTTAGTCCTGTGTATTGCTCTATTTTCACACCGCTTATAAAGACCTACCCACCAATGGGAAATTTACAAAAGAAAGAGGTTTAATGGACTTACAGTTCCACATGGCTGGAGGCCTCACAATCATGCTGGAAGGCAAGGAGGAGTGAGTCATGTTTTACATGAATGGCAGCAGGCAAAGAGAGAGAGTTTGTGCAGGGAAACTCCCCCATATAAAACCATCAGACCTCATGAGCCTTATTCGCTATCACAGATCAGCATGGGAAAGACCTGCTCCCATGATTCAGTTACCTCCCATTGTGTCCCTCCCATAACATGTGGGAATTCAAGATGAGATTTGGGTGGGGACACAGCCAAACCATATTATCCCTCAAAGGCAGACTTATCCCCAGGCAGGAAGGGGGTCTTTTTGAGAAAAGGCTATTATCAATTTTGTTTCAGAGTCAAACAATGAATTGAAGTCCTTCCCAAAGTTGGTTTGCCCAACACCCAGGAATGAACAAGGACAGATTACAGGTTAGAAGGAAGATGGAATTGATTAGGTCTGATCTCTCTCACTGTCATAACTCCCTCAGTTATAATTTTTGCAAAGGCGGTTTCACTCTGGCCTAGTCCTTTGAGTTATTGCTCTCAGATGTACTATACCTACATACGTTATAAACACCAGAATATGGTTATAGTGTTTGTTTTAACATGTCATATGTCTTTTAAAGAGAATAATTTTTTTAAAGTCAGACTTTTATATTAACCAAAGAAGTTTCCTATTGCTGCTGTAACAAATCGACACAAATTAGTGGTGGAAAACAACACAAATGAATTTTGAGTTTTGGAGGTCAGAGGTCTAAGATATGTCTCATTAGGGTAAAATCAAGGTGCTGGCAGGGCTGTGTTCTTTTTTGGAGGCTTTAATGGATAATCCATTTCCTTCAATTTTCCAGGTGACACTGACTCCTCTGCCTCCCTCTTCCATTGATGAGGACCCTTGTGATTACACTGGACCCATCCAGATAAGCCAGGATAATCTCCCCATCAAAAAGTCAGACAATCGGCTGGGTGTGGTGGCTCATGCCTGCAATGCCAGCACTTTGGGAAGCTGAGGTGGGTGGATCACCTGAGGTCAGGAATTCGAGACCAGTCTGGCCAACATGGCAAAACACTGTCTCTACTAAATATACAAAAATTAGCCGGGCATGGTGGCATGTGCCTGTAAGTCCAGCTACTAGGGGGGCTGAGGCAGGAGGATCACTTGAACCTGGGAGGCGGAGGTTGCAGTGAGCCGAGATTGCACCACTGCACTTCAGCCTGGGCAACAGAGCAACACTCTGTCTCAAGAAAATAAAATAAAATGAAAGTCAGACAATTAACAGACTAATTCCATCTGCAGTATTAATTCTCCTTTGCTATGTAACCTATCACATTCCAGATTCTGGAGATTGAGGCATGACTTTTTTTTTTTTTTTTTCTGAGACAGAGTCTCACTCTGTCGCCCAGGCTGGAGTGCAGTGGCCAGATCTCTGCTCACTGCACGCTCCGCCTCCCGGGTTTACGCTATTCTCCTGCCTCAGCCTCCCGAGTAGCTGGGACTACAGACGCCCGCCACCTCGCCCAGCTAGTTTTTTTTTTGTATTTTTAAGTAGAGACGAGGTTTCACCGTGTTAGCCAGGATGGTCTTGATCTCCTGACCTCGTGATCTGCCCGTCTCGGCCTCCCAAAGTACTGGGATTACAGGCTTGAGCCACCGCGCCCGGCCAACTTTTTTTTTTTTTTTTTTTTTTGAGACAGGGTCTCTCTCTGTTGCCCAGGCTGGAGTGCAGTGGTGTGATCTTGGCTCACTGCAGGCTCAACCTCTGGGGCTCAAGTGATCCTCCTGCTGTAGCCTCCCAAGCAGCCAGGACTACAGGAACACGCCACGCCACCACACTTCCATAATTTTTGTTTATTTTTTGTAAAGATGAGGTCTCACTATGTTGCCCAGGGTGGTCTTGAACTCCTGGACTCATGCAATCCTCCTGCCTTGGCCTCCTAAAGTGCTGAGATTACAGGTGTGAGCCACCCAGCCTATGAACATCTTTTAGATGCTGTTATTCTGTCTACCACATCCATATATTTACCATTTTTGGTGATCCTCATTCCTTCCTGTAGATTGTTGGGTGACATTTATTTTTATTTTTATGTATTTATTTTTTTAGACGAAGTCTCACTCTGTCACCCAGGCTAGAGTACAATGGGCGGTCTCTGCTCACTGCAAACTCCACCTCCCAGGTTCAAGTGATTCTACCGCCTCAGCCTCCCAAGTAGCTGGGACTACAGGTGCATGCCACCACACCCGGCTAATTTTTGTATTTTTAGTAGAGACGGGGTTTCACTGTCTTGGCCAGGCTTGTCTTGAACTCCTAACCTTGTGATCCACCCACCTCAGCCTCCCAAACTGCTGGGATTACAGGTGTGAGCCACCACGCCTGGCCTATTTTTATTTTTATTTTTTGGCACAGGGTCTCACTGTGTCACCCAGGCTGGGGTACAGTGGTACAGTCACAGCTCACTGCAGCCTCAACCTCCTGGGTTCATTGATCTTCCTTACCTCAGCCTCCTGAGTAGCTGGGACTACAGGCACACACCACCACGCCCAGTTAATTTTTTTTTTTGGGCAGGATCTTGATCTGTCACCCAGGATGGAGTACAAGAGTATGATCTGGGCTCACTGCAACCTCCACTTCCCGGGGTCAAGCAATCCTCCCACCTCAGCCTCCCTAGTAGGTGGGACTACAGGCACACCCACCATGCCTGGCTAATTTTTGTATTTTTTCAGAGACAGCATTTCACCCTGTTACCCAGTCTACTCCTGGGCTCAAGTGATCTGCCCACCTCTGCCTCCCAAAGTGTTGGAATCGTAGGGATGAGCCACCAAGCCTAGCCTGTTATTTTCTTTAGTGTGAAGAATTTTCCTTAGTATTTCAAGTTTGATGGGGATAAATCTACTGTTTTTGTTGATTTTAAATTGTCTGTATTTTGTTTTCATTTTATTTTATTTTTTAATTAAAGGCTGGGCACAGTGGCTGACCCCTATAATTCCAGCACTTTGGGAGGCTAAGGTGGTAGGATTGCTTGAGCCCAGGAGTTTGAGACCACCCTGGGTAACATACTGAGACCTTGTCTCTACAAACAATCAAAAAATTAACTGGGCATGGTCATGCATGCCTGTGGTCCTAGTTACTTGGGAAGCTGAGGTGGGAGGCTTGCTTGAGCCCAGGAGGTCAAGGCTACAGTGAGCTGTGATGGCGCCACTGCACTTCAGCCTGCGTGACAAAGCAAGACTCTGTTTGGAAAAAAAAAAAAAAAAAAGACCTACTGTAATGCCACATCATCTCAATATATAGAATGTTTTCATCCTAGATTGGACACAGTGGCTAATGCCTATAATCCCAGCACTTTGGGAGGCTGAGGCAGAAAGATTAGCTCAGGAGTTTGAAACCATCCTGGGCAACATAGTGAGACCTCCAACTCTACAAATAATTAACAAAATTAGTCAGGAATGGTGGCACATGCCTATGGTTCCAGCTACCTGAGAGGCTGAGGTGGGAGATTGAGCCTGGGAGGTCAAGGCTGCAGTGAGCTGTGATAGTGCCACTGAACTCCAGGTTGGACAACACAGTGAGATCGTGTCTCAAAACTTTTTTCTTATGCCCTTTGCAGAATTTTCCTCTGAAGAACAGCTTTTGTTCTGGCAGGGAGCTAATTTGGCTAGATTTTTAATTCCAAATCAATCATCTGCAGCAGAGGGCAGAAGCTAAAATCTTCATCCAGTTCTACCTTCTACCTGCTGCTTTTTTTTTTTTTTTTTCTGGGTTTCTTGTTACCCCTGCACAAGTATACGTAAGCAGTCAACCAAAGAATTGGGAGGACTTGTCTTACCCAAATGTTGGGGCTCACCCCCTCTGCAACACTCTCCTTTTTAGGATTTCTCCTGTAACTTTTTGGTTGCCCTGCCT
The DNA here is from genome assembly GCF_037993035.2 of Macaca fascicularis. Classification (NCBI taxonomy): domain Eukaryota; kingdom Metazoa; phylum Chordata; class Mammalia; order Primates; family Cercopithecidae; genus Macaca; species Macaca fascicularis. The sequence continues at coordinate 188,446,671 of NC_088375.1, read as the reverse complement.
GCCTCAAACTCTGTTCCCTGACACCTCAAGGTAATAAAGCTGTGTCTTCACACCAGAGTTCCTTGCAGATTGGGGAATGCCCTAAGCAAGAGGCCACAGCTTCTCTAATCTCACCAGTTGTAGTTGTATTTGGCCACTGTCCAGTGCCCTGGAATAATTGGTTTTTCAAAATATTTTTTTCCCTAGAGTTTGTCATTGTTATTTGTGGGAGGGTTAATCTGACTACATTTATTTGCTATTACTGGAAACTAGAACCAGAAATATTTATTTATTTATTTATTTTTGAAACAAAGTCTCGTTCTGTCGTTCTGGCTGGAGTGCAGTGGTGTGATCTTGGCTCACTGCAACCTCCGCCTCCTGAGTTCAAGCGACTCTCCTGCCTCAGCCTCATGAGTAGCTGGGATTACAGGTGCCTGCCACCACGCCCGTCTAATTTTTGTGCTTTTAGTAGAGACAGGGCTTCACCATTTTGGACAGGCTGTTCTCAAACTCCTGACCTAAAGTGATCTGCCCGCCACAGCCTCCCAAACAATTAATACTTAATTAAAACGATATTTCTCTCCAGAATTCTTTGTTTTGAGATAGTATCTTGCTCTGTCCTCCAGGTTGGAGTGCAATGGCACAATCTCGGCTCACTGCAGCTTGACCTTCCAGGCTCAAGAGATCATTCCAAGCTCAGCCTCTGCAATAGCTAGGACTACAGCTGTGCACCACCATGCCTGGCTAATTTTTTTGTAGAGATGGGGTTTCTCTGTGTCTGGAAGTCCTGGGCTCAAGCAATCCTCCCGCCTCAGCCTCCCAAAGTGCTGGAATTACAGGTGTGAGCCACCATGCCCGACCTCAGAATTCTTGATAACCCTGTGAGGATGGCTTAAGCTATAGTCAGGTGTGTGACCTTGGACAAGTTACTAGCCTATCTAGGCCTGTTTCCTCACTTACAAAATGGGGACAAGAATAAACCTACCTCATAGTCATGAGCATTACATGAATTTTTTTATCTTAGAAGCTCAGAAATGCCTGGTGGTAAATACTATATATATATATACCCTTATCATTTATTAGTGAGAACCTAGGTTGTGCATGCCGCTGTTGGGTGCTTTACACACATTAATTTACTTGTCAGAATAACCTTCGGGGGGAGGTACTATTCTAATGCCACTTTAGATATGAAGAAACTGACGTTTTGAGAGATTGGATGATTAAATCTAAGACTCCAAACACCACGCTTCCTCCAACGCGGTTTGGCCTTGGAGAGGAAGGCAGCTTCTTTCAAGACATCCCTGAGCGAGAAAGTCGCGTCATCCGGGGACTCCCACTGCCCTAGTCCACCACGTGGCAGTCTGGGCCGAATGCCTCTCCCCACTTTCTGGGTGGGCGAGGCCTGACTCCAACCCCGGCTCTCTGCTATAGACCTGGCACCACTGTAGATGCAATCCAAACTCCCAGAAATGTGCCGCCTTTCATAATCCCCAGTTGTCCACAACAGGTGGTAACTCCTCCGCTGCTCAATGTGGCGTAAATCGTCCCTTCCATAGCTGCGGGACCACAGCTCACCGACCTGGGACAAACGCCCAAGACAGGGGCCGAATTCCAGCTCGCAGGCAGTAATTCTGCCCCGCTCCTCCCCGCCCATTCCAGCTCTTCTAGCCCTGCCCCGCTCCTCTAGCCCAACCTCCCCCCGCTGTTGGCCCCGCCCCTCCCCGCCCAGTCCAGCTCTTCTCGCCCCGCCCCGCTCTTCTCGCCCAACCGCTCACCTCTGATGGCCCCGCCCTTCGCCCCCCACATTCCCCCTCCTGCCCCGCCCTCTCCCCGCCCCGTCCCCGCCCCTCTCTTCTCGCCCAACCGCCCACCTCTGTTGGCCCCGCCCTTCCACCTAAGTCACGCCTCCTAGTAGGTCAATTTAGCTTCTCCAGCTCCACAGCCCAGACTCCTCATTGGGCGCAGCACTATTCCCGCCTCTTCCTTGGGTCGCGAGGGCCGAACTCATCGAACACAGCCAATGGGTGATACGACAGCAGCGCGGCGGGAGGTTCGATTGACCCGGTCTTGGCGGGTCGGTGAGTCTTGGCGGCTGTTAACGCGCGCTTTGGGAAGAGGAAGGTTGAGAGGGAGGTGCTGGGGTCTGCGTCCATCTCTGTCGCTCTTTTCAGCCCCTCCTGGTATTCCCCTCCTAACCTGGGTCTTTTACAGACCCCGCGTGGCTTCCTGCTCGACCTCCCTGAGTCTTATCCTGGTTTCCACCTCCAGCCCTGGGAAATCTCCTTTCTCCGGACTTGCCCTCCCCACCCAGGCCTCGGACTTTCACCACAGCTTCTCTTTCCTGGCCAGTGATTACCCCCCCAACCCCCCCACCCCCACCCCACCCCGCCGCGCAACTACCTCCTCCCTTCACCCGGACTGGGACCATCATCCCCACTCCACTCCGCCCAGTCTGGGACCATCATCCCCACTCCACTCTGCCCAGTCTGGGACTCCACCTGCCTCCTCCCCCAGTCCCACACTAATCTCTGCTTGGTCTCTTCCACTTTGGCCTAATCTCTCGTCTCGGCTTACTGAGGACGGACACTCTCACAGTTTGGGTCCAAACCCCAGTTCCTGGACGGAGTCCCGCCATCCATGCCCCCTCTTTAATTAGCCGGTCCTCTCAATAATGTAGCAGCCCCCTCTGCTGATTAGACCCTGGTCCTCCTACACGCTTAGCCGCTGCCTGCTTTTGACCTTTGGCTCATGGGTACTTGACGTTTTAAACTCCTAGGCCCAGGATGGTAAGTGTGGGCCTAGGGGTGACTGGGAGTAGCCCTGGGTCAGGGTCTGACAGGCCTAGGCTGCAGGATCCTTGCAGGCACTGTTTCCGTTCTCCCCTTACAGAGGAGGAGCTTGGCTCCCAGCCAGCTGGCCAAGAGAAAGCCTGGAGGCGGGTCCTCTAAAGATGAAGACTGGCAACCTGGCCTAGTGGTGAGCACTCAAGGGGACAGGGAAGGGGGGTTTTCTGTTTGGGCAGAAAAGAAGCCAGGACTTGGTTTCTAGGGTTACACAGCCAACTCCAGATGCCTCTTTTGTATGTTCAGTAAACTTTTAATGAGTACTTACTATGTGCCAGGCATTGAACAAGATTAATAAAATCTTTGTCCTCAGAGGAGTCACTAGAAGCTAATATAACCTCAGTTTTCCTGGTGGGAAAAGGTATTCTAAAGCAAAAGAGCCGGTTGGATTGGACCTTTTGACTCTGTTTGGAAAAAAGGGCTACACAACAGCAATTAGCAGCCTGCTCTTTTGCTCTTTGTCCCCTGCCCAGTGTCACAGAACAGTAGAGTGTTCTGGGCCTCCCTTAGAGTCCTGGGCTCACTTGGGCCTAGATCTGACAGGTTGGGTCCTTCCAGTCCTTGCTCATACTGAAGTACAGTATATTCTATTTTAGGTTGGGCCCTGTGCGCTGCTTCCTGTTTTGGAGGCTTGCTGGGGCTGGCTATGGGCAGGACCTATGTAAACCAAAATAAATAGGACAGTGCAGCATGGACTTCAGAGAATAAGAGCAGTTCAAGAAGTAGGGGCTTGGCCACTGGAACTTTGAAGGAAGGGATCAGCTATGCAAGGACTAGAAGGCACTTTTTGGCAGGAGCAGTGTGCGAATAAGGTGTGGGGTGGGGGTGCTGGTGTTTGTTTCAGGTGTGTCTGATAGGCTCACTGAAGCTTCAAATATCCTGGCAAACTGGCACAAGTGGGTTCTTGCCTAATGGCTTGGTGGGGTTTGCTCAATAGTTGTACCGTGGTGTGCAAGGGGCTCCTCTACCTGTGAAGGAGGCACATTGGCTGCCCCTTGCCACGTACATGAGTCTCAGACTTGAACTTGGGGCAGCATTCTCTGCAGCTGGGTCTGCTGTCAGTTGCTGGTTGCTGCTGAAGATGCTTTTTTTTTTTTTTTTTTTTTTTTTGAGACGGAGTCTTGCTCTGTCGCCCAGGCTGGGGTGCAGTGGCCGGATCTCAGCTCACTGCAAGCTCCGCCTCCCAGGTTTACGCCATTCTCCCACCTCAGCCTCCCGAGTAGCTGGGACTACAGGCGCCCGCCAACCCGCCCGGCTAGTTTTTTTGCATTTTTTAGTAGAGACGGGGTTTCACCGTGTTAGCGAGGATGGTCTCGATCTCCTGACCTTGTGATCCGCCCGTCTCGGCCTCCCAAAGTGCTGGGATTACAGGCTTGAGCCACTGCGCCCGGCCTGAAGATGCTTTTAGTGCCAGTGTCCTCACGGCCATGGGTGGCCTGAGTGGGGAGTGGCCTCAGTGGCCTGGGATTTGAAGGCAGCTGTACTCTTGCCCCTTGGAAACTCAGCGAAGTGTTTGGTTGCTCAATCATTCCATGGAGCTTTTGGAGTGAAGCTTTGGGGCCACCAGGACTCCATGCTGTTGGTAGACTTGCTTTTCATAGGCCCGTTTTATTTACCTTTTCCATTGCCCCTGCTCAGTTTAGGCAGGTTATTTAACCGCATTAAGCTCCAGTTTTATCACCTCTTAAATAAGGATAATAAATCTATATAATAGAGTAGCTATGAAGATGATACATTGTAACACGCATGAAGAATTTAGCACAGTGCCTGGCACTTAATAAGCACATCAAGTGTTAGTTGCCATTATGGTGATTTCTGTGGTCTTCTAGACTTCACCTTTCCCAATTCTCTCTCCTAGACTCCTAGGAAACGGAAATCCAGCAGTGAGACCCAGATCCAGGAGTGTTTCCTGTCTCCTTTTCGGAAACCTTTGAGTCAGCTAACCAATCAACCACCTTGTCTGGACAGCAGTCAGCATGTAAGCCAGAACTGCAACCTGCATGTATATGTCTGCGCCCAGTCACTCAGCCTAGGTAGACTCCTGTCCCTGTAGACTCCTGTCCCTGTAGACTCCCTCAGTACTTTCTAGAGTGGCCAGAAGACACACATCTGTGGGGGCTTTGGACCTGCCCACAGCTGCTGGGGCCTGCTTAGAGAGGTGTGCCTAACTTGTGCCTGGTTTATAGTAGCTACATGGGCACCAGATATCAGATGGTTCAGATTCCTGAGGAAAGGAGGGTAAAGGAACTAGGATCCTCATGTCAGCTCAGACTCTGACTCTGTATATGACTTTAAGGAGTACCAGAGTCATATATTTCCTGTAGTAAAGTCAAACTTAATCACCACCATGGCAGGTTCTGTGCATTGCCTCATGTAATTCTCACGTTTTAAGATGAGAAAACTGAGTCTCAGAAGGGTTAAGTAATTTGCTCAGAGTGGGTGGAGCAGATCTGCCTAGCTCCAAAGCTTTTCCACTAAGCTTTATGAGTAATGTTTTGAAGGAAAACTAGGAATACATAATGGAGATTAGTCATTTGTGCATTCAGCAAACATTTAAACACAGTTTTGTGGCCAGGCGGGGTGGCTCACGCCTGTAATCCCAGCACTTCAGGAGGCTGAGGTGGGTGGATCACCTGAGGTTAGGAGTTTGAGACCAGCCTGGCCAACATGGTTAAGCCCCTTCTCTACTAAAAATACAAAAATTAACTGGGCACGGTGTCATATGCCTGTAGTCCCAGCTACTCAGGAGGCTGAGGCATGAGAATCACTTGAAACCCGGGAGGCAGAGGTTGCAGTGAGTCAAGATCGTGCCACTGCACTCCAGCCTGGACAAGAGTGAGACTTGGTCTCAAAAAAAAAAAAAAAAACCTAACTAAATAAAAACAGTTTTGGGCCAGGCGCAGTGGCTCATGCCTGTAATCCCAGCCCTTTAGGAGGCCAAAGCAGATGGATCACCTGAGGTCAGGAGTTCAAGACCAGCCTGGCAAACATGTTGAAATCCTGTCTCTACTAAAAATACAGAGAAAATTAGCCAGGCATGGTGGTACATGCCTGTAATCCCAGCTACTTGGGAGGCTGAGGCAGGAGAATCACTTGAACCCGGGAGGCGGAGGTTGCAGTGAGCCAAGATCGTGCCATTGCGCTCTAGCCTGGGCAACGAGAGTGAAAATCCATCCCAAAAACAAAAAAAACAACAGTTTTGTGTAATACTTGATAAATATAGATATATCGCATAAGTTATAAAACACAAACACCTGTGAACCCATCAGCCAGGACTAGAACATTGTCAAACCCATAATCCCTTTTCCCTTCTCCAGAGGTAATCACTATCTTGAATTGTATCCATTATCTTTTGCTTTTATGACAGTTTTAGCATACATACAAAAATCACTAATACAGCCTCAGCAACAGAGTGAGACTCCATCTCAAAAAAAATAATCACTAATACATTTTTTAATTGGTTTTATGAACTTTAAAAAATGGTGTTGGGTAGGCGTGTTGGTTCACACCTATAATCCCAGCATTCTAGGAGGCCGAGGTAGGCAGATGGCTTGAGCTCAGGAGTTTGAGACCAACCCAGGCAACATGATGAAACCCCATCTCTATCAAAAATACAAAAAAAAAATTAGCTGGGCATGGTGGCGTGTGCCTGTTGTCCCAGCTACCTGGGAGGCTGACATGGGAGGATCGCTTAAGCCTAGGAGGCAGAGGTTGCAGTCAGCCGAGATCGGCACCATTGCACTCCAGCCTGGGTGACAGAGCGAGACCCCATCTCAAAAGAAAGAAAATGGTATTAAAATGGTGTGTAATCTTCTGGGACTGTTTCATTCAGGATTTATTCGAAGTTGTCCTGTGTAACTACATGGCATAAGTGCAGTTGTGGGAGTGCATAACAGGAGACCTACGGGTCTGGACATTGGGGAAGACCTGCCTCTGAAAGATGTGCTGTTAAGTCTTGAAAGATATGAGGGGTTAGACAGGTGAAGAGAGTGGAAAACATTCTTATTTATTTATTTATTTATTTTTTGAGATGGAGTCTCGCTCAGTCGCCCAGGCTGGAGTGCAGTGGGGCGATCTGGGCTCACTGCAAGCTCCGCCTCCTTGGTTCACGCCATTCTCCTGCCTCGGCCTCCTAAGTAGCTGGGACTACAGGCGCCTGCCACCACGCCAGGCTAATTTGTTTTGTATTTTCAGTAGAGACAGGGTTTCACCGTGTTAGCCAGGATGGTCTCGATCTCCTGACCTCGTGATCTGCCCGTCTCGGCCTCCCAAAGTGCTGGGATTACAGGCGTGAGCCACCGTGCCCGGCCAGGAGTGGAAAATATTCTAATAGAAGGAACAGCTTATTGGAAAGCCTGGCAACAATAGAGGCAGGTACTGAAAAGAGAGTGTGGGGAGTTGGGGGATGGTGGTGAGAGATGAGAGTTGGAGAGCTATGCAGAGGCTAAGAGTGGAAGGCTTTTCAGAAGCCATGCTAGGAGAGTCTGGACTAAGGTCATTGAAGAGCTTTAGAAGTGTTTTAAGTGGGGGTGGGAGGTAACAGCAGTGTAGAATATCTTTTGGATGCGGAGAGACTGGAGGTAGGGAAACAGTGAGAAAGCTATTGCAGGTGGCCAAGCAAGAGAGAATTATGCCCTGGACGTGGGTTTTAGGGGAATGGGGAATGGGAAGAAGTAGTTGGATTTTGAGAGATACTTAAAAATGACAAGTGGAAAAACTTGGGATTGATTACATGTGGGGAGAGGGAAAATTGAGGATGAAGTTGGGATTTTAGGCTTGGGCAAGGTAGATGGATGGTGGTGTCATTTGCTGAGATAGGGAACGCAGAAGAGGAATGGCATTTGGTGGGAGGGAGATGGCGGGCACTGTAATCAGGGGGCCCATGAAGTTGAATGTATTATACAAAAGCTATTGTCTTTTAATAGCAAAGTTACAGGAACAGAACAGAAGATAGACAACATTAAAAATGTACTTGCAGGCTGGGCATGGTGGCGCATACCTGTAATCCCAGCACTTTGGGAGGCCGAGGCAGGAGGATCACTTGAGCCCAGGAGTTTGAGACCAACTTGAGCAACGTAGTGAGACCCTATCTCTAAAAAACAATAAATAAATTGGCTGTATGTGGTTGCATGTGACTATAGTCCCAGCTACTCTGGAGACTGAGGTGGGAGGATCATTTGAGCTGAGGAGGTCAAGGGTGCAGTGACACATGATACTGTCACTGCACTCCACCCTGAGTGACAGAGACCCTGTCTCAAAAGGAAAAAAAATACTTGCATATAGGAAAATTCAGAAAAGTATAGTTAATGGGTAGAATCTGCTGTGTGATAAGAATGCTACTAACACTGTTTAGTTGCTGTCAATAAGAAATTGTATTTTAAAAAATCCATTGTCCAGAAGATATGAACAGGTTTGTTTATAATTGTTATAGAATTGAAGTGCTGAAACTTGTTCACTGAAACATTTTGACTTGTATTAATGCTTTACATCGCTACATTTATATTAAGAATTCACACAAAAGGCCAGGCAAGGTGGCTCACGCCTGTAATCCTAGCACTTTGGAAGGCTGAGGTGGGCGGATCACGAGGTCAGGAGATCAGAGATTGAGACCATCCTGGCTAACACAGTAAAACTCCATCTCTACTAAAAAATACAAAAAATTAGCTGGGCGTGGTGGTGGGCGCCTGTAGTCCCAGCTACTTGGGAGGCTGAGGAATGGTATGAACCCGGGAGGTGGAGCTTGTAGTGAGCTGAGATCGCGCCACTGCACTCTAGCCTGGCGACAGAATGAGACTCCATCTAAAAAAAAAAAAAAAAAAAAAGAATTCACACAAAAAATAAAAATGGTGGAAAAACTGCAATACCTGATTTCTGTCCCCTATTTTTCTACTCACAGTGATATACTTAGGTATTCCTTTTTTTTTTGAGACAGGGTCTTGTGCTCTCACCCAGACTGGAGTGCAGTGGTGCTATCTTGGCTCACCACCTTACTTACCTCCATTCTCCTTCAGCTGGAGCTTGGTGAGCTAACACTGCACTTAGAGAGCAATGGTGGTCTTTAATTCCTTTTAAAATCAGAAGAAAGGCCGGACGCGGTGGCTCAAGCCTGTAATCCCAGCACTTTGGGAGGCCGAGACGGGCGGATCACGAGGTCAGGAGATCGAGACCATCCTGGCGAACACGGTGAAACCCCGTCTCTACTAAAAAATACAAAAAAACTAGCCGGGTGAGGTGGCGGGCGCCTGTAGTCCCAGCTACTCGGGAGGCTGAGGCAGGAGAATGGCGTAAACCCGGGAGGCAGAGCTTGCAGTGAGCTGAGATCCGGCCACTGCACTCCAGCCTGGGCGACAGAGCCAGACTCCATCTCAAAAAAAAAAAAAAAAAAAATCAGAAGAAAAATAATACATAGTAATCTAGCCTGATTATACTATTATATTTATCTTTATACCAACGCAGTCTTTTTTGTTTTTGTTTTTTCTTTTTTTTCATAGGGAGTCTTGCTCTGTCGCTCAGAATGGAGTGTGGTGGCGTGATCTTGGTGCACTGCAACCTCCGCCTCCCAGGTTCAGCCTATTCTCCTGCCTCAGCCTCCTGAGTAGCTGGGATTACAGGCACCCACCACCACGCCTGGCAAATTTTTGTATTTTTAGTAGAGACACGGTTTTACCATGTTGGCCAGGCTGGTCTTGAACTCTTGACCTTGAGTGATCTGCCTGCCTTGGCCTCCCAAAATGCTGGTATTACAGGCGTGAGCCGCTGCATCTGGCCTTTTTTTTTTTTTTTAATGGAGGAAGGGGCCCCAAAGGCAAAAGTGCCTGGGGCTCACAAGAGTCATAGTGTGGCCTTGGAGATGAGGACATTAGCCTTAGACATGATGATTTTGAAGTCTCTACAGGAGATCTAGGTCTGCAGTCGTTTGCAAATGTGGATGTGGAGTAAAGTATAACTAGAAATATATCTGGGACTCATTAGCATAGATATATTTTATACCTGTTAAAAGGATTGGTGAATGTGTAGTCAGAAGATCTGAGGGCTAAACCCTGAGCCCTGGGGAGCACTGACTTTGTTTTTTTTTTCTGAGACAGGGTCTCGCTGTGTCGCCCAGGCTGGAATGCAGTGGTGCGATCACGGGTCACTGCAGCCTCAATCTCAGGCTCGAGTATTGCTGCCACCTCAGCCTCTGGAGTAGCTAGGACCACAGATGTGCGCCACCACACCTGGCTAATTTTTAAATGATATGTAGAGATCAGGTCGCACTATGTTGCCCAGGCAGGTTTCAAACTCCTGGGTTCTAGCAATCCTCCTGTCTTGGCCTCCCAGAGTGCTAGGATTACAGATGTGTGTCACTGCAGCTGGTTGGGAGCACTGAGCTCTGGGAGTGGGGTGAGGGTTAAAAGGCAGAGGAAAAAGAGCTCGTTAGGGGACTAAAGATGAGATCCCGGAAAGGTGGAGAGTAGTGTCATGGAAGTCAAAGGCAGAAAATATTTGAGAAAGAGTGGCCAGCTTCGTCAAGTAAGATACATGTCCATTGGAATTAGGGTCATGTAGGCCATTCGTGATCTTGGCCAGAGTGGAAGGGGCAGAAGACAGGAAGAGTGGGAGGAAAGAAGGGGAGCTATATAAACTTAGTAGAAGTTTGCCTGTGGAGGGGAGGAGATAAGGAATCAAATGAATATTTATTTTTAAGATAGGAGATAATTAAGTCCATTTTAAATACTGGTAAGAGCTAGTAGAGGGAGAGGCTGAGATACAAGAGTGATCAGTCATAACAGAGTGATTCTCTGCAGAAATGGGAAGCTTTAGCCTTGGTGGGGAGGAGGGATGCTGTCATCTATCAGAAGGAAAGATTGATATGAATTATCAGTAACCAAATGAACAGAGAATGAGAGCATGCTACCTCCCTGCCCCCTCCTATAAAGACTGGTGAGTCACCAGACCAGATCCCTGAAGGTTGGCCATTCTTTTTTTTTTTAATTATTTATTTTTTTAAAAATTTTTTTGAGACAGAGTCTTGCTCTATGGCCCAGGCTGGAGTACAGTGGCGCGATCTTGGCTCACTGCAACCTCCGCCTCCCAGGTTCAAGTTATTCTTGTGCCTCAACCCCCCAAGTAGCTGGGATTATAGGTGCCCGCCACCATGCCCAGCTCAGTGTTTTGTATTTTTAGTAGAGAGGGGGTTTCACCATGTTGGCAAGGCAGGTCTCGAACTCCTGACCTCAAGTGACCTGCCTGCCTGCCTTGACCTCCCAAAGTGCTGGGATTACAGGCGTGCACTGTGCCTGGCCAGCCATTCCATTTTGCAGACTGAGCCCTCAGATGTTTTTGGCCAGGGGTCTCCACATTCTTCCTTGCCAGTTATGCAAGCCTGTAGTTCTCCCTGCAGAACCTATGGTTCCTGTGTTCTATTGAAAGTCTTTTTAAATTTGGAGCATACATTCTTGGATACTCAGAGCCTCAAATCTAGCCTTCTATACTGATAATTTTGAAAATATTTCTGTTTTAGAATTGATGCCATATTAAAAAGAAAATTAGGGTCCATCTCCTTTTCCTCTCATTTGACTTAAGAGTAGCTTTTTTGGCCGGGCGCGGTGGCTCAAGTCTGTAATCCCATCACTTTGGGAGGCCAAGACGGGCGGATCACAAGGTCAGGAGATTGAGACCATCCTGGCTAACACGGTGAAACCCCGTCTCTACTAAAAAACATACAAAAAACTAGCCGGGTGAGGTGGCGGGCGCCTGTAGTCCCAGCTACTTGGGAGGGCTGCGGCAGGAGAATGGCGTAAACCTGGGAGGCGGAGCTTGCAGTGAGCTGGGATCCGGCCGCTGCACTCCAGCCTGGGCGACAGAGCGAGACTCTGTCTCAAAAAAAAAAAAAAAAAAGAGTAGCTTTTTTTTTTTTTCCTTTGAGGCAGGTCTTGCTGTCACCCAGGCTGGAGTGCAATGGTGTAATCATAGCTCACTGCAGCCTTGAACTCCTAGGCTCAAGTGATCTTCCCGCCTTGGCCTTCCGAGTAGCTGGGACCGTGTGCCACAGTGCCTGGGTAATTTTTAAATTTTGTTTAGGGGGTGTGTCGGGCGGGGTCTCACTACGTTGCCTTACACTGGTCTCAAAATCCTGGACTTAAGCGGTCCTCCCACCTTAGCCTCCCAAAGCACTGGGGTTATAAGCATGAGCCACTGCACTGGCCAAGGGTCCTTTTTGTTAGCATCTTTCATAATGATTATCATTGCTGTTCATAGTTACAGTCATGCTAATCAAAAATAGTAAAGGCTGGGCATGATGGCTCATGCCTATAATCCCAGCACTCTGGGAGGCCGAGGTGAGAAGATCCCTTGAGCCAGGACTTAGAGACTGCAGTGAGGTATGATCACCACTACTGTACTCCAGCCTGGGCGACAAAGTGAGACCCTGTCTGTTTTTAAAAAAAAAAAAAAAAAGTGTCAATAAAGGATTTTATTCACATGCAAAGAAGTTTGCAAATAAACAAAAGCATTTGAGTTTTTTGCCAACTTTGCCCTCATGTTATGTTACTTAGTGTGATATTGTCATAGTGTGATATTGTCATGTTATTTAGTGTGATAAGGAAGTTCATTTCTACATACTCGTTTTCTGTCTTCTAATATCACAGAAAAAAATTCATTACTTTTTTTTAATTGAAAGTACATTTGAGGCCAGTTGCGATGGCTCATTCCTATAATCCCAGTACTTTGGGGGGCCAAGGTGGACGGATCACTTGAGGTCAGGAGTTCAAGACTAGCCTGGCCAACATGGTGAAACCTTGTCTATACTAAAAATACCAAAATTAGTGAGGTGTGGTGGCGTGCGCCTGTAGTCCCAGCTACTTGGGAGGCTGAGGCAGGAGAATTGCTTGAACCCGGGAGGCAGAGGTTGCAGTGAGCTGAGATTGCACCATTGCACTCTAGCTGGGCGACAGAGTGAGACTCTGTCTCCAAAAAAAAAAAAAAAAAACCCAAAAAACAAATAAAGTACATTTGAGTTTCTAGACATTTATGATGTGTGAAGAAATGAGTCAGAAAACAAAGGTAAAAATATCAGGGCAGGCTTGCTTTTTTTTCCTACTAGACTATGTTTTTTGCTAGAAGGGACATATTTTCATTACTGCTTTTTCCACTAATATATTCCCATTAAAACTACCTTCAGAGTCTCTGCTCTTTATTTCTCTTTGATCTCTTGGGTTCCAGCTCTGGTTTTGTTGAGGTTCATAGGCTATCACAGTTCCGCAAAGGGCTCAGGTGTGTGTGGACCAGAACTTCCATGGGAGCTGTCAGAAGTAGTTCAGTGTTAATTTTTCTGCCTTCTCTACTCCTGCCCCAGCCCCATAGCCCACGGAATAATGCTGGTTCAAGGCAGAAGTGCTTGTAGAGAGGCTTCTTGCCCTTAGGTGGAGGAGTCACCAGTGCTACCTCTCTAGGACCCACATGTCTACCTGCTGTCACCCTTGTCCCACTTGCTTTTTCTTAGTGTTGGGCTTAGCTTCTCTCTCATGTCCCTTTCTCATGTTCCTTCTCTTGTGCTTTACATGGCAGGAAGCTGCTGGGTCTGGGCTGATCTGTATGGCTGTACTCAGACTGGGTGAGAGGCCACATTGCCTACTGAGTACAAGTAAGGACCCTAGAACCAGGAAAGTCCTGCGTTTATAATGGCTTTGTGATTTGAGAAAGTGACTTAATCACCCTGAGCTTCAGTTTGCTCATCTGTAAAATGGGAACACCAGTAATATATGGACCTCATACAGCTATTGGGATTAAATGGTAACATGAATGCAAGAGGCTTAGCTCTGTGTCTAGCATACATTGGTAGCCATCATTATTTTTATTTATATTTTTAAATATATATTTTAAAAATAGAGATAGGGGTCTTGCTATATTGCCCAGGCTGGTCTCGAACTCCCAGACCTAAGTGATCCTCCTGCCTTGGCCTCCCAAAGTGTTAGGATTACAGGTGTGAGCCACCATGCTCGGCCTGGTGTTGTTAATATTATTTTATTAATACTATGGCTCCCATTTCCCCTACTATCACTACTCTTTGATGAGCTGTTTAGTTCCCAAGGAGGCTGATGTGAGTATTAGATATATTAGGCAGAACTGATGTGGCCAAAAAAAAAAAAAAAGAATTGTGAGGTATGTGAGGTATGCTTGGGAAGGTGTAGCCCTATATGACAGTGGTTAAACCCAGACATTGGAATTCTCTGTTATTACTCGGGTTGGCTAAGTCTGTGGTAGTTGCTTTCCAAGGTGCTATACCCTAGGGAAGAGCTAGGTATGTTCACTGGCATCTTTAATGAGTGAAAGGTTTCATGGGTTCTAAGCTTCATGGTTGACTGAGGCTGGGCCCTTCCTTCTGCTATCCCTGGATACTTGTAGAACCTTACATAAAGCCTCGAGGATGGACGCTGTTGTACCAAACCTAATGTGAAGCATATCATGATATTGTCTCGTAACATCTCCAATCAGTCCTGAATCCCTGTTTCTCCTTTCTTTTTAGGAAGCATTTATTCGAAGCATTTTGTCAAAGCCTTTCAAAGTCCCCATTCCAAATTATCAAGGTAAAATGGAGGTTTTTCTATTTTTGAAATCAGTCATATGTATGTATGCCTGAATAAATTAAAAACCTGCTTTTGTAAATACAAGCTTAGCTGGGAATTGAAGGTGCCAGTCCAGCAGTGGCTGTGTTTGGGGTGACCCTCCTGAGGCCTGCATGAAAACTGTGTTAGCCTCAGTAACGGCTGCCAAGACTAACTGCCCCTCATCTTCTTGGTAGAGGTGTCCCAGTGCTCAGAAAGTTCCTGGTGGGCCAAGATGGCTGATGGACCTGGGCTTCATTCAATCCAAGTGCATTCAGTAGCATCTCTTTTATGACGCTGACTGTGTGGGAGGCCTAAATTCTGTTAAGGTTTTTTCCCTGTCTCATATAGGGTACAGCATGATGCTAAAACCGGGGCTTGGAGGAGTAGGGAGGCCAGCTTTCTCTCTCTCTCTCTCTCTTTTTTTTTCTTTTTTAAAAATTTAATAGATATAGGATTTCACTATGTTGACCAGGCTGATCTCGAACTCCTGGGCTCAAGCGATCCTCCCACCTCGACCTCTCAAAAAGTGTTGGGACTACAGGCTTGAGACACTATGCTTGGCTGTGGCCAGCTCTCAGGAGCTCTCAGAAAGCTCTATGAAAGCCCCATTTAGAATTTCAGGCCTTCCCAGGATTGTGTTGAGTTGAAATGAACCAGACCTGGCACCTCAGAAGTTTGTAATGGAATGGGAGAAATAAAACAGGAAAAGCTCTGATTCAAAGCAGAATAATTCTGGGGGCTGGGTGTGGTGGCTCACGCCTGCAATACCAGCACTTTGGGAGCCCAAGGCGGGCAGATCACCTGAGGTCAGGAGTTCAAGACCAGCCTGGACAACATGGTGAAACCCTGTCTCTACGAAAAAAATACAAAAATTAGCCAGATGTGGTGACGGGAGCCTATAATCCCAGCTTCTTGGGAGGCTAAGGCAGGAGAATTGCTTGAACCCAGGAGGCAGAGATGGCAGTGAGCCAAGATTGTGCCATTGCACTCTAGCCTGGGCAATAGAGTGAGACTCCATCTCTAAAAAAAGCAGAATGGGATAATGGTCGTTTAGAGATGCCCAAACTGAGTTTGGAGGCATTCTCAGAGAGAGAGGGTCATATGGGAGCTCAAGAAATGTTATGTGAAGGACAAGTATTTGAGTTGGGCTTGCTGGAGCTCCTAAACATAGGTTCAGGTGATGGAATGATTATTGGTTTGTAGGTCCTCTGGGCTCTCGGGCATTGGGCCTGAAAAGGGCTGGGGTCCGCCGGGCCCTCCATGACCCCCTGGAAAAAGATGCCTTGGTTCTGTATGAGCCTCCCCCGCTGAGTGCCCACGACCAGCTGAAGCTTGACAAGTATGTGCACTGGTATTTTGTAAGCAGTTCTGGTCCTCTGTACATGCATGCATACTTGGGAGGGTAGAGGGTATTTTGGTGTGATTTCTCTTTAGGACTGGCATGTGTTTTCAGAGAGTAGATGATTGGGGAAGGAGACTGCCTGGGGAAGAGCCTGTGGTCATGTCCAGTGAGTAGGCATTCCTCATCCCCTCCTGCCTTCCCAGGATGCTCACTTAGGAGGAGGAGTGATTGAGGTGATGACATAGGGAACCCATTCCTCTCTGAGCTAACTTTCTAACTCCTAAAATAGGAATTTGCTATGGTTTTATGACTTATCAGCCAAGAAGGTCTTCTCTTAGGCAGCTGCCTCTGTTGCCTCTGGATCAGCAGGACACAGCTTCCTGAGGGTGCTCCCTTGCCCATGTCTGAGCACACTGTTTTCTTTGCTGTGTTTTCTCAGGGAGAAACTCCCTGTCCATGTGGTTGTTGACCCTATTCTCAGTAAGGTTTTGCGGCCTCATCAGAGAGAGGTAAATGAGGGTGAGGGGAATGAGGTGTGGGCTAGGGGCTGAGCCTGGGAGACTACCATCCCTGTGACAGCAGCAGCGTAGGTGCCAAAGTGGACTGAAGGCTGTTATTCTCTAGGGAGTGAAATTCCTGTGGGAGTGTGTCACCAGTCGGCGCATCCCTGGCAGCCATGGCTGCATCATGGCTGATGAGATGGGCCTGGGAAAGACGCTGCAGTGCATCACATTGATGTGGACACTTTTGCGTCAGAGTCCAGAGTGCAAGCCAGAAATTGACAAGGCAATGGTGGTGTCGCCTTCCAGCCTGGTGAAGAACTGGTATAATGAGGTTGGGAAATGGCTTGGAGGGAGGATCCAACCTCTGGCCATCGATGGAGGATCTAAGGACGAAATAGACCAAAAACTGGGTATGGAGCCTTAACAAAGATGGCTGCACTCTCCTGCGTAGCCTGCTGCTTTCTTATGTGTATGCTCACTTATGGCCAGGGGGAAGGGCAATGCAGGGGTAGCAGAAAAGAGAATTTCCATTGAAAATAGTTGAAGTGGAGTCAGTTTCCAGGCTAAATTAAAAAACTGTTGAGTTGTTTTTTTTTTTTTTAAAGATTCTGAATTGTTCCCTTGACACCTTTTCTGTTGTAGAAGGATTCATGAACCAGCGTGGAGCCAGAGTGCCTTCTCCCATCCTCATAATTTCGTATGAGACCTTCCGCCTTCATGTTGGAGTCCTCCAGAAAGGAAGTGTTGGTCTGGTCATATGTGACGAGGTACTTGACTCAGCAGTCTGGGTGGTAGGAGAAAATCTGTCAAAATCTCTTCACTGAGTATTGCCTTCCAAGGGCTGTGCTAGTCACTGGGGAATGCTGAAGACAGGATGCTGCCGTGGAGACAAGTGATAGGGAGAGCCTGTGATACCAAAATACAAGATACTGTCTGCCAAAAGAGGGCTTAAACAATGCTTAGAACTCCAAGGAGAGTGAGATGCTGGGGACTGATTGGCTTTGTTGTCTCCAGATAGTATCCCTGGACTAAAGAAGGACCTTGAAGGGTGGGTGGCAGTGTTTAGAGGATATAAACCAGAAAGTGTCTGAGAAAAGTCTTAACTTAGAGATTTATTTTGTCAAGGTTGAGGATGCTCTGGGGAAAAAGAGACACAAGCTACAGTAGGATCTGTAGCCTGTGCTTTTTCCAAAGCGGTTTTTGAGGACTTCAATATTTA
The DNA here is from genome assembly GCF_037993035.2 of Macaca fascicularis. Taxonomy (NCBI): domain Eukaryota; kingdom Metazoa; phylum Chordata; class Mammalia; order Primates; family Cercopithecidae; genus Macaca; species Macaca fascicularis. Next base: position 188,429,197 of record NC_088375.1, on the reverse strand, counting down.
AAGGGGGGCTGGGCACGATGATTCATGCCTGTAATCCCAGCACTTTGGGAGGCTGAGGTGAGTGGATCACTTGAGCCCAGAAGTTTGGGACCAGCCTGGGCAACATAGTGAAACCCCACCTCTACCTAAAAATAAAAATATTAGTCAAGTGTGGTGGTGCACCTGTAGTCCCAGCTGCTCGAGAGGCCGAGGTGGGAGAATCAGCTGAGCCCGGGAAGTGAGCAGAGATTGCGCCACTGCACTCCAGCTTGGATGATGGGGTGTGAAACCCTGTCTCAAAACACACATATGGCCAGGCGCGGTGGCTCATGCCTGTTATCAGCACTTTGGGAGGCCGAGGTGGGTGGATCATGAGGTCAGGAGTTTGAGACCAGCCTGGCCAAGATGGTGAAACCCCGTCTCTACTAAAAATACAAAAATTAGCTGGGCATAGTGGCAGGCACCTGTAATCCCACCTACTCGGGAGGCTGAGGCAGAAGAATCTCTTGAACCCAGGAGGCGGAGGTTGCAGTGAGCCTAGATCATGCCACTGCACTCTAGCCTGGGTGACAGAGCAAGACTCCGTCTCAAAAAAAATTAAAAAGAAACAAAAACACACATATACACAGACACACATGACCCTTTCTCAAAAAAAAAAAAAAAAAACCACACACAAACACACATAAAGGGGCAAGAGCAGGCTGGAGGGAAAGAGAAACCATCAGTTATGCATTCAGCTCAATAAATCTGCATTTTACATACAGTTAAGTAAATAAAGAGTAGAGGAAAAAGTCAAATACACATTTGTCTGGGAGGGAGGATTTCTAGTCTTGTCTTTGTCTTCTACCTGTAAAGATGAGCTGTTTATTTACATTGTCAGGGTGAGGGAGGCCACCTGGGGAGAGGCATGGCCTTCTGTCTACTGCTATCTGTTTAGGAACAAAAGGAAAGACAGTTTTTTGCATGACTAGTTCCCAAGCTTAACTTTTCCCTTTGGCATAGTTTGGGGTCCTGAGATGCCATTTTCCTTCCACAGGGAACAGGTTCTAGAATTAGAGACTTTTATTCATATCCTGACTCTGCCACTTACCAGCAGTGTGACCTTCAACAAGTTACTTTACTAGTTGAACCTCTGTTTCTACATCAGTAAAATGGGGTGATAATATCTGCCTCAGGATTATTGTGAGGATTAAATGATATTATTAAGAAAAAGCTCTTATCGCAGTGCCTGGTATGTCATAAGACCTTGGCAAATGTAAGCTCTGGTGGTTATTCCAGGTGGGGGGTACTTGCAAGAACAAAAGCAGAGATAAGAAAGTCCATACACCTTGTAGTAGTAGTTTGTGTTGACTCCTTGTTCCTTCTCTCTGGGATTAAGGGAATATGGCCGTAGTTACTTCCTGGCCTTTTCCAGTATATGTGAATGGCAGTAGAGAGGCTAGTACTTAGGAAGTAGTGAGGGTGGCTGGGAGCTTCCGACTATAGAGAATTTTTCAGGACTTCCCAGTGGACTTGGCGACCCTGAGTCTATAGCCATTGTGTGCAACTTCTGGGGAGAGTTGAGCTCCTTTGTATACCCCTGAGGTTCTAGTGGAGAGGTGGCTGAAAGACTTGGCCCTATCTGTCAACCATTTGGCAGGCTAGGCTCAGCTCTGGGTACTGTAGATAAGGCCAGTTGTCTGAGGAACTTCAGAGAGGGGACAGAGGGAAAAAGCTTGCTTTTGGGTACCATGCTTTCTAGTTGTGAGCTATTTTCTGGTCAGTCATTGTCTGGCTGGTCTTCAGACTCCTAACTTCCTGGTAGGAGTAGGGAAGTTACCAGGTTGAGGTGAGGTACGCATGTTACTGCCCTGTGGTTCACTGGCATCTGCTTCATCACTGTGGAGGGAGACTATGCCAGGAGCCGGGTCCGAAGCATTGTGGGAGGGGAAGGCAGGCTGTAGCTGTTGAGCCTTTGAGGATTAGGGAGCATCTAAATTTTTTTCTACCTTTTTTTTTTTTTTTTGAGACAAGGATCTTTGTTCTGTTGCCCAGATGGAGTGCAGTGATGTGATCTTGGCTCACCACAACCTCCACCTCCCAGGTTTAAGTGATTATCCTGCCTCAGCCACCTGAGTAGCTGATATTACAGGCGTGCACCACCACTCTGGCTAATTTTTGTATTTTTAGTAGAGATGGGGTTTCACCATGTTGGCCAGGCTGGTCTCGAACTCCTGGCCCCAAGTAATCTGTGACCTCGGCTTTCCAAAGTGCTGGGATTACAGGTTTGAGCCACTGTGCCCAGCCTTTTTCTTCTCCTTAGTGTTTTTTTCTTCCCCACTCTGTCCTGTTTTATGAGCTGACTCTGTGCAGGGCACAAGGGATGACGCTGCCTCTTATCACACTGCAGCCCCTTGGCTGTTTACCTTTCTACTTGTTTACCTTTTATTTTGTCAACTGTCAGGGATCTGAGAAACCGAAAGTCCTGAAAAGATAGTCATCTTACTCCAGGAAGGGAGAGGGTTTGTCCTGTTCAGACCCTGGATAGGGAAGGTGCCATTTCAGGCTTTCATGTTCTCAGCTCCCACAGCGTCTTCCTCCCAGCTAACGCATTTCTCTGGAACACAGTTTTTCATAATAACTTCTATGTACAAAATCTTTGATCCTCAATCAAAAGACATGGAATCAGCTCTGGCTTTGCCACTTACAAGCGTGACTTTCCACAGATGAGACTGCTCTGAGATTGTTTCTTCATCTGTAGAGTGGGTGACACAGGGGCTACTTGAAAGGGATATGATCCAGATCAAGAGAAAGGATATTTGGGAGCACTTTGTACAAGTGTATAAATAGCAGCGGGATTGACCTCATCATCATCTCAGTCTTAAAGATTAGGAGACAAACTCAGGGAAGTGCGTGGTGACTTGCCCAGGTTCACCCAGCGAGTACATAGTAAGCTGGAATGTGAATGCAGGTGTGAGATTCCAAGTCATGGCTCTTTTTCCTATCGCCCTCTGCCTCGGATGCTTGGTGCAGAAAGAAGCTTGCCTTGGGTATGGAAGGGTTGTCCCTGTGCTCCTCATCGAGACCCATGTGGATCCTTAGTGACTGATCCAATAGGGAACTGGGGTTGGCTTTCTCTTTTGCAGAGACAGGATAGTGTGGTAGCCCATTTCATTTGCTGGGTCGTTTATTAAGTGCCTTTTGTGTGTCAGGCCCTGGAGATCTCACAGTGCTGTCCCTCAGGGAGCTTCAGTTTAGAAGATCTAATGGGTGGTGCTCATTTCCCCTGGACCTGTTGGGTGATTTCCTCTGACTTTCAAGTCTCATTTCCCTCTTCAGTTCAGAAGTCTAAACGTTTTTTTAGGGCTAGTACTTGGAGCCTCTAATATATATATATTTTTTAATTAAATTTCTAGGCTAAACACTGGCTCACACCTGTAATCCCAGGACTTTAGAAGGCTGAGGTGGGCGGATCACTTGAGGTCAGGATTTCAAGACTAGCCTGGCCAACATGGTGAAACCCTGTTTCTACTAAAAATACAAAAGTTAGCCCGGCATAGTGGCACATGCCTGTAATATAAGCTACTCAGGAAGCTGAGGCGCAAGAATTGCTTAAACTGGGGAGGCAGGCACATGCCACCACACCCAGCTAATTTTTGTATTTTTAGTAGAGAGAGGGTTTCACCATGTTGGCCAGGCTGAACTTGAACTCCTGACCTCAGGTGATCCACCTGCCTCCGCTTCCCAAAGTGCTAGGATTACAGGCATGAGCCACCATGCCCCGCTGGTTTATTTAATCTTTAATAGCAACATTGGTCATTATTTCATTCTTTCCTTCAACTAACATTCATTGAGCTTTGTCCTATACACTGAAATTATACAGGTGAATCTGACATAGTCTCTGCCTTAAGAAATCCTGGTCTCTGCCTAGTTGAGAAGATAAAGTACAGGAGAGTGATTAGCACTCTAGTACATATATTATGGATGAGGGCAGAGTGGTACAGTGTCCAGACTCTGAGTCATACAGGTCCTGAGTTCAAATCCCAGCTCTGCTACTTTCTACTGGCATGATTTTGGATAACTGTTTACCTCTCTAAATCTTAGTTTCTTCATCTCTAAAATGGATAATACAATTTCCATTCGTGTGGATTACAGAACAGAATACAGGTAAATTGTTTAGTTAGTACCATGCCTACCACATTAAACGGGTTCACTAAATAGTAGCAGCCATTATGTACATAGTGCCACAGGAGCACAGAGGTGAGAGAGACAAGCAGCCTGGAGTCACTGAGGAAGGCTTTGCATAGGAGGTGACATCTGAGGAACTTGCCTGTGGAAAAGAGCTCTAGGCAGAGAGGTGGCATGGGCAAAGAGACATAAGGAAATCCAGCATTAGGAGTGATGAGGAGGTCAGGCTTCCTGGACTGTGACAAGCTTGGAGAGTGTCACAGAAGTTCACTGGGGTCTCATTGAGAAGGGCTTTGAATGCTAAGCTAGTGAGCTTAAAGAGCTTGGACTTGATGCTATAGATGGGAGAGTCAGTGAAGGGTCTGTGTTTAATTACGTTGTCAAAGCCTGACTCAAGGGAGCAACACTGATTGCTGATTCTTGGTTGAGTGGTTGAGTTTTGTGCGCATTACCCAGTGTGGGGCTGGATATAGAAAAGGTACCGGCCTGATCTTGCCCATGTAGCTCTTGGAGAAAGAGGGAAGGTGGTCCTTTATGATTTTCTTGAAAAAGGCTTAAAAGAAGTAGTAGAGGAGTGGAGAGAATGGGAGGACAGGACAGGGAGAATAGGGATTGGGGAAGAGATGTAAAGGGAAGCAGAGGGAAGCTCTGTGGCTCTACTAGCTGTGTGGATTCTGGTGGGACATGGAGCCTGGGCCAAGTCCCTTTAACACTGATGGCCCAGACAAGGCCCGGAGTCTAATACAGAAGGCGTCTGGCTCAGAAGGTTCTGAGTTGGGTAGACTGATATAGAGGGAGGACTCCCTGAAAGCATGGGTTTGTCATATGGCCACATGATCTCTGAAGAGTATAGGTAGGCTGCCAAGGCTCTGGAGGTGGGGCAGGGAAAGGGATGGAAAGGAACAGAGGGAATCTCTGCTTTATGGGTATAACACTGGTCTGGAAACGAGAGGTCTGTCTTTTGAGCCTAACATTCTCCATAGTCAAGTGGGTAAACCCTGTCTTATGCTGCCCCCTGCCTATTTCCCAAAGCCCTAGAACCTGTAATGTTTTTGTTTTTTGTTGAGACAGTTCCTCACTATGTCACCCAGGTTGTAGTGCACTCATGGCTCACTGAAGTTTTGACCTCCCGGACTCAAGCGATCCTCCCACCTCAGCCTCCCAAGTAGCTGGGGCTATGGGTGTAAGCTGCTATGTCCAGCTCATTTTTGTATGTTTTGTAGAGATGGGGTTTCACCATGTTGGCCAGGCTGGTCTGGAATTCCTGGGCTCAAGTGATCTGCCTGCCTCGGCCTCCCAAAGTGCTGGGATTACAGGCGTGAGCCTCTGCACCTGGCCCGGAATGTTTTTGAGTGCTCTTTTCCTGTCTATACGAGACTTTGCTACTGTATAGAGAATGCCACGTTGCACTCTGAATAAGGATTCTTTTGTAGGGACACAGGCTCAAGAACTCTGAGAATCAGACTTACCAAGCCCTGGACAGCTTGAATACCAGCCGGCGGGTGCTCATCTCCGGAACTCCCATCCAGAATGATCTGCTTGAGTATTTCAGCTTGGTACATTTTGTTAATTCCGGCATCCTAGGTAAGAATCTAGCCTTGTTTGCCACATCAGAGAGGAGCCCTGCCTAGTCTTTGGGAGTATAACTCCAGCTGAGGAGAGAAAGAAGAGAATGCTAGTTATATGTGGGTCACTAGGCACTCTTGTAGGAAGGCTTCTCTTGTCAGGGAGTAGCAAAGCCATTGGGAGGCCTTGGATCTGCTGAGCAATTCAGCAAAGCCCATGTTGGCCATTTTTCCATTGCAGAGGTGGCAGGGGCTATACAGGGTGTGGTGTTATGACGAGCTGAGGGTGGAATTATTATTTTTGCTTCTCACATCCTAGCTCCCTTACAAGAGCTTTGGCCTCAGAGCAAGCTCTGTGTTGGGCAGATGTGTGTTTTTTAAAAATCATTTTAACCATTTTTAAGTGTAACAATTCAGTGGTATTAAGTACATTCACGTTGTGCAACCATCACCATCATCCATCTTCAGATTTTTTTTTTTCTATTTGCTAAACTGAAAATCTACCCATCTCCCCTTCCCTCCCAGTGCTTTGAGAGGCTGGGGTGGGAAGATCACTTGAGGCCAGTTCACGACCAGCCTGGGCAACATAGTGAGATCTCGTCTCTACAAAAAAGAAAATTAGCTGGGTGTGGTGGTGTGTGCTGCTGGTCCTAGCTACTTAGGGGGCTGTGATCATGCCATTGCACTCTAGCCTGGGCAACAGAGCAAGGCCCTGTCTCTAAAATAATAATAATAATAATAAAAACTCCTCATTCCTCCCTCCCCTAATCCCTGGCAACCACATATATATTTGTGAAAGGGTGTGTTAGTACCATCCCAACTTGCCAGTGCTCAAGAGTAAGCAGAGAACCTGCTGAGTGGCAAGATTATGACCAAGTGAACACATTTGTGTAACCACCATTAGATTAATTACTAACACTCACTTGGCAGCCCCTTTTCTAATCACTGTCCTCTCCTTTCACCCCAGCAGTAAACTCCTTCTTGACACTATAGGTTGGTTTTGCCTATTTTTGAATTTATATAAATGAAATCATATAGTATGTATTCCTTTATATCTGGTTTCTTTTGTTCAACATTATGTTTATAAAGTTTATCCACATTATGTGTAGCAGTACTTCATTCATTTTCATAATTGCATACTATTCCATGTTATGAATACACTAGAATTTATTCTACTGGTTTGGTTTTGTTTGTTGAGACAGAGTCTCTGTTGCTCAGGCTGGAGTACAGTGTTGCAATCATAGCTCACTGCACCCTCAACTTCCTGGGCTCAAGCAATCCTCCCACCTCAGCTTCCTGAGTAGCTGGGACTACAGGCACATGCCACCACCACTGGCTAACTTTTAAATTTTTTATAGAGATGGGGTCTCACTATGTTGCTCAGGCTGGTCTTGAATTCCTGGGTTCAAATGATTCTCTTGCGTCAGCCTCTCAAACTGCTGGAATTACAGGCATGAGCCCCTATGCCTGGCTTCCAACTTTTTCTGTTTGGATATCTGGTTCACCCTGCATCATATATTGAAAAGACCATTCTTTCCCCCATTGCTTTGCAGGGCTACCTTCTTCATAAATCAAATGTTCATATATGTGTTGCTCCATTTATAGACTCTATTCTGTTCCTCTGGTCTGTTTGTCTCCTTGTGCCAGTACTCCTCTGCTTTATTTACTGTGGCCTAATAAGTCTTGATATTCATTAGTGTGAATATTCTATCTATAGTCTTCTTTTTTATTAAATTTTGACACGGGGTCTTGCTTTGTCACCCAGGCTGGAATGCAGTGGTGAGATCATGGCTCACTGCAGCCTTAACTTCCGGGCTCTAGTGATCCTCTCGCCTCAGCCTCCTGAGTAGCTGGGACAACAGGCACACACCATCATGCCTGGCTAATTTTTGTATTTTGGGTAGAGGTGGGGTTTTGCCATGTTGTCCAGGCTGGTCTTGAACTCTTGAGCTCAAGCAATCTGCTCAGCCTCCAACTATATTCTTTTTTTTTTTTTTTTTTTTTTTTTTTTTAGACGGAGTCTTGCTCTGTCACCCAGGCTGGAGTGCAGTGGCCGGATCTCAGCTCACTGCAAGCTCCGCCTCCCGGGTTTACGCCATTCTCCGGCCTCAGCCTCCCGAGTAGCTGGGACTACAGGCGCCCGCCACCTCGCCCGGCTAGTTTTTTGTATTTCTTAATAGAGACGGGGTTTCACCGTGTTAGCCAGGATGGTCTCGATCTCCTGACCTCGTGATCCGCCCGTCTCGGCCTCCCAAAGTGCTGGGATTACAGGCTTGAGCCACCGCGCCCGGCCCCTCCAACTATATTCTTACTCCTTAATGTTGTCCTAGATATTCTTGGCCCTTTGCATTCCCATGTAAATTTCAGAATCAACTTGTCAATTTATGCCCCTACTGCCTGCCATACCCACCAAAATAACTCTAACTGGATTTTAATTGGGCTGTATTGAAACATAGATAAATTCTGAAACATCTTTCATTTTTATAATAAGGAACCTTCCAATATATTAATATGCTCTGTCTCTCAACTTATTTAGGTCATCTTTAATTTTTCTCAATGTGGCCAGGTGTGACGGCTCACAACTGTAATCCCAGCACTTTGGGAGGCCAAGGCGGGAGGGTACCTGGAGCCCAGGAGTTCAAGACCAGCCTGGGCAACATGGCAAAATTCCATCTCTACAAAAAAATACAAAAGTTAGCTGAGTGTGGTGGCATGTGCCTATAGTCCCAGCTTCTTGGGAGGCTGAGGCTGTGGTGAGCCATGATTGCCCCATTGCATTCCAGCCTGGGTGACAGGGAGAGAACCTGTCTCAAAAAAAAAAAAAAAAAAAAAAAAATTGGCTGGGCACAGTGGCTCACGCCTGTAATCCCAGCACTTTGGGAGGCTGAGGCGGGCGGATCACGAGATCAGGAGTTCAAGACCAGCCTGACCAACATGGTGAAACCCCGTCTCTACTAGAAATACAAAAATTAGCCAGGCACGGAGGTGGGTGCCTGTAATCCCAACTACTCGGGAGGCTGAGGCAGGAGAATTGCCTGAACCCAGGAGACAGAGGTTGCAGTGAGCCGAGATTGTGCCACTGCGCTCCAGCCTGGGTGACAGAGCAAGACTCCAATTTAGGAAAAAAAAAAAAAAATCCACTCTGGCCATGTTTGTCTTTTTAGTGGACTATTCAGTCCATTTACATTTACTCTAAGTAATTATATATTTGGATTTTCACCTATCATCTCACTATTTGGCCTTTCAAGTCTTCACTGCTTTGATACCTCTCTGATCTGTTAAACAGAAATTGGCCTATATTTTGTTTAGCCTTGTTCTTGGTAGGAAGGCTGTTGTGAGAAGGTAGTCTGCCATCACTAGCTGTGGGAAAATCATTCCTTTTCCACATTCTTCTGTTTTCCTTCTCTCTTGTTTTTAGGGACTGCCCATGAATTCAAGAAGCATTTTGAATTGCCAATTTTGAAGGGTCGAGATGCTGCTGCTAGTGAGGCAGACAGGAAGCTAGGAGAAGAGCGGCTGAGGGAGCTCACCAGTATTGTGAATAGGTAATGACCTCAAGCAAAGTCATTAGAATTGCCTCCCAAACCATCCATGGCCAGTCCTTTGGGGGCTTTGCCTGTCTAGAGCCCTCAAAGGCTGAGATTCTAGGAAGGGAGTGGGATCTGTGTCCTAACTACGGCCACTGAATAAACAAAGGAGTCTTGGAGGCGAAGTTCCTGCTTTCTTTCTAGCCTGGGCTCTGTGGTCTGGTTTTGGTCTGTTTATCAGCCTGCTGAGGAAGCTCTTCTCTGATGCTGCTGGACTTCTTGAGCAAAGTATACCTTGAAGCATTACTAGTATTTCCAAAGCTTCCTGTCAGTTTGTCTCAGACCCGAAGCATTAGGCTTTTCTTCCCAGGCCCCATAGTCATTCTGTGACAGGTAGGAGAAGATCTGAAAGGGGCTTGTAGCTCCCAGGCTAAGAGGACTTACTTTTTCATGGGACTTACATAACCCAGGGGGTAGGCACATTCTGGACTCCTTTGTCCAGAGGTGGTATGCACTTAATAGGTTACATTCTAAAGAGTCCTCCTGCCCTTCCCAACAACTGCCTGGCTACCTGGCTACCTCTCCCTACCAATTTTAGATGGCAGGCTGGGTGTGGTGGCTCATGCCTATAATCCCACCACTTTGGGAAGCTGAGGCAGGTGGATCACTTGAGGTAAGGAGTTCGAGACCAGCCTGGCCAACATGGGGAAAAACAAAAATTAGCTGGGTGTGGTGGGGTGCACCTGTAGTCCCAGCTACTCTGGAGGGAGAGGCAGGAGAATCGCTTGAACCTGGGAGGCGGAGGTTGGAGTGAGCTGAGACGCGCCACTGCACTCCAGCCTAGGTGACACAGCAAGACTCCGTCTCAAAAAAAAAAAAAAAAAAAATTAGATGGCAGGAAGAAGAATTGGTGTTTTCTTAAGATCTGCTTCTTAGGTGCCTGATCCCTATCCTTCCTGGTCTTCCCAGGAGGTCTATGCTTAATTCCATTTAGCCATGTAGCGGTGGGCATTTGGACAAATGCAAGCGGAAACTCCCCTAAGGACTTAGTAATTTACAGCTTGCTTTTCCTGTTAGAGCTCCTGTCTCAATGGGAAGCCTCAGTCTTCTCTTGAAGACTAGGCAGCGTATTGAAGGGGAAGAGAAAGTGCTGCCTGTCTAAGCTAGAATGTTTGGAAGGTCTTTGTTCCCATAACTGAGACCCTGATACAGATGTGTTTGACATAGGTCTGATGAGTCTCTACATTTTTTTTTTTTTTGAGACAGAGTCTTGCTCTTATTGCCCAGGCTGGAGTGCGATGGGGTGATCTCGACTCACTGCAACCTCCACCCCCTGGGTTCAAGCAATTCTCCTGCCTCAGCCTCCTGAGTAGCTGGGTTTACAGGCGCCTGCCACCACATTTGGCTAATTTTCGTATTTTTAGTAGAGAAAGGGTTTCTCCATTTTGGCCAGGCTGGTCTCGAACTCCTGACCTCAGGTGATCCTCCGCCTCGGCTTCCCAAAGTGCTGGGATTACAGGTGTTAGCTACTGTGCCTGACCAGTCTCTGACATTTGATACTGTAAAAGAGGGCTAGTCTTGGTCCTTTGGGTGGTAGCTTTTATTCCCGTAGTTAGCATGGCAATTTTACCAGCCTCTTGCCTTTTTACCCTGTTTTCTCTAGATGCCTGATACGGAGGACTTCTGATATCCTTTCTAAATATCTGCCTGTGAAGATTGAGCAGGTCGTTTGTTGTAGGTACTGAACTCAACTGAAAGATCTGGAGTGAGTGGGTCAAAGCCTAGCTCCTGAAGCATGGCTGGACTCTCAAGGTGTTCTCAGAGGACAAGAGGGTGGTCTAGCTTTTTCCACTGACCCAGCTGCCTTTTTTAGGCTGACACCCCTTCAGACTGAGTTATACAAGAGGTTTCTGAGACAAGCCAAACCAGCAGAAGAATTGCGTGAGGGCAAGATGAGTGTGTCTTCCCTTTCTTCCATCACCTCGCTAAAGAAGCTTTGTAATCGTGAGTTGGGCTTGTGTCCTGGTGTCCTCTGTGAGAGTGAGCAAGGGAGGGTAGGTTCCTGTAGTGGCCCGGCGACCCTCACTAAAACTTGTCTAGAGTCATCCTCATAGAGGCCACATGTGATTCCAACCCTACCCAAAGCACGAACCCTGCATTGTGGACTCTGTTTACCAGACCCTTTGCTTTGGAAAATTGAACTCATCTTCTGTCCAGTCCATGCTTGATGACCTGGGATATGTCGACTGTGTTTGTGAGTGCTTGCATGTACACATGCTCATATACAATGTTGGGCAGGAGGAAAAATAACAAAGAAACCTTGCCTGCTCTGTTATAGCTCCCTTCTTGTTGGGAGAACACATTAGTGAGTGAGATTGTCCATCCATTGTCCCAGATGGCACCGACTGTATCCTGTTGGAATTTGGTAGGATGAAGATCAAGCAAGTCTGATATTGAGGAAGGCCTTCTGGGCTAGGCTTCTAGAGGGAGTTCTAGTGAACACTGTTCAGAAAACAAAGTAGCTGGGTTTTGTTTTGTTTTCTCCCAGATCCAGCTCTAATCCATGATAAGTGTGTGGAAGAGGAGGATGGCTTTGTGGGTGCCTTGGACCTCTTCCCTCCTGGTTATAGCTCAAAGGCCCTGGAGCCCCAGCTGTCAGGTGACCCTTTTCCTACCAGTATGTGGGCTTCTCTAGGAGGAGGGTGGGAGATTGTCTTTGTGCTAGGGCTGTCCTGTTTCAAGGCAGGATATCAAAAGTGCCTGGGCCATTGGGATAGCCAGTAGGGGATTGCTGGTTGCTGCTCTTCCCAGGTAAGATGCTGGTCCTGGATTACATTCTGGCGGTGACCCGAAGCTGTAGCAGTGACAAAGTAGTGCTGGTGTCGAATTACACCCAGACTTTGGATCTCTTTGAGAAGCTGTGCCGGGCCCGAAGGTAGGGAAGAGCCTAACCAGGATGCCAAAGGGGATGTACCCCTCCCCTACTGCCCCTCTAGTTCTGATTTGTGGATGTGGGCCAAGATCTGGGCACATAAATGCTTTCCCTGAAGATATCTTCCCTTATTGCTGTGATGGCCCCAGCTCAATCTCCAAGTAGAAGATCCCCTAGTCCTTCAGGTACTCCTTTAGGACAGAGTCTTGGCCTCTAGCTCCCTGCCCCTGCCTTTGGGAGCTTAGGGCCTCAAGCATGGTTATTTCAATCCCTTCAGTAGCTCTCACTCTGCTTTCTTGGGTCTTTTTAAAAAAGTTTTTATTTTTAAATTTTTTTTCCCCAATCACTGAAGCTCTATTTTCTTGGGTCTCAAATCCCCCTTCAGGTACTTATATGTCCGCCTGGATGGCACGATGTCCATTAAGAAGCGAGCCAAGGTTGTAGAACGCTTCAATAGTCCATCGGTAAATGCACATCCCCTGTCCTCACACCACCAATGCAGTATCATCAGAATTAAGGATTGATGGAGAAGCGATAAGGGGTTACCTTGATTTTTTTTTTTCTTCTTCCCCTAGTGGATATGGTAGGATTTGGCTGGTTGGTGATGGCTGGGCTGGGAACTGACTTTGTGCGTTGAGAAATTGGCTGGTGAGCGGATAAACTGGTGGCTTTCACAATTGGTACTGAGTAGTATAGAGGCATGAGAGAGGAGCTGGTTGGGCTGAGCAGGATCCCAGTTTAGGCTATAAGAGGTTCCTTTTCTCCTGTTTCTTCTCTTTCCAGAGCCCTGACTTTGTCTTCATGCTGAGCAGCAAAGCTGGGGGCTGTGGCCTCAATCTTATTGGGGCTAACCGGCTGGTCATGTTTGACCCCGACTGGAACCCAGCCAATGATGAACAAGCCATGGCCCGAGTCTGGCGAGATGGTCAAAAGAAGACTTGCTATATCTACCGCCTGCTGTCTGTAAGGATGGTGATAGTAGTCATAGTGGGGGTGGGTTATGGAACGAGACCTTCAGGACCATCTTGTTTCTTAGTGCCTCTCTTTGGCCTTTCTGTCTCTAGCAGTAGCCAAGCTATGGGCCCAGAAGTGAGTCCTTTATTCTTCTGTTCTCCCTCCCCTTCTCTCCATCCCATTCCCTCAAACCATTCTTACTGTGCCATCTGAACACTTGTTCAGTACATCCTTTTCATAGGACACCTGCTTCCCTCATACATGATTTCTGCTGTGTCACCAGCCTTGTAGTCTTCTCTCATCCCCTGTCCTATTTGCATTCTCCAAGTTATCAATTATCACCTTCAGACCATCCATCCCATAGTTCCTCTCTTGCAGCTTACGTCGTTGGACTTGACTACCCTCTTTTCTTCCTTGCTGCAGTCCTCTATCCTCTGCTATATTCCTACTTCCTAATTCATTGATGACTTTGGACACTAGCTCAGCCTTCATTTCTTTCCCAAAGCCAGCAATCATACTGGCTGACCTCAAGGACCATGCGGTTATCCAGCACTCTGGCCTTCATGTTTCCTTGACCTCATCTCAATCCCCCTTCATCTTAACTATTCCTAAGGTCACACTGTGGAACTTGTTAGAACCCAAAACCTTAATAATTGTCATTCTACTCTCACTTCTTGTCCTCCTAGCTTTCACATACCTGCTGTATCTGCTTCAGCCTAATGTTCCAGTAGCCTCTCCCCTTCCCACCCTCCCACTCATCTGGCTTGACTTCCTTGTTTATTTAGCCCAGTCTTCATTGTGCATCCTTTCAGCTACTCTTTTCCCAATACCCATTCCAGTTGGATTATTTGAGCTGTTTTCAGCTTCTACACCAGCTACATTGCATTTACAGGTTGGTACTACCACAAATTCATGTTCTCTTTTTGAGGTGGGCCATATCTCATTTCCTTCAACCATTTCAAGCATCTACCATTTCTCTCAAATTTCCTGCCTAACTCATCTTCTTTCTACTCACTCATCAGACTCCTTATACCACTGAACCTACCTTCAAATATACTACTGACTTCCTAATTGCCAAAACAGGAGACTATTGATTTTTCCTCTTTGTGTATCTCACACTGTGACTAATCATCCCTTTAAAAATGCTCTTCTAGGCTGGGTGCAGGAGGATCACTTGAGGCCAGGAGTTTGAGGCTATAGTGAGCTAGGATTGTGCCACTCTATCCTGGGTGACAGAATAAAAAAAAAAAATTTTTTTTTTTCCATCACTTAATCTACATTTCCACTTAGATTTTTAATGAGCACTTTAGAAGTATCATGACTAAACTCATTCCCCTTCTAATTAATTGATTGATTTTGAGACAGTTTCTTTCAGGGGCCTAAGCTGGAGTACAGTGGCACGATCATGGCCCACTACAGCTTCAACCTCCCACCTCAACCCCCTGAAGTAGCTGGGGCTACAGGTGTGTGCCACCACACCCGGATAACTTTTTTCTTTATTTTTGTAGAGAAGGGGTCCTGCTATGTTGCCTAGGCTGGTCTCGAACATCTGGACTCAAGCGATCCTCCCACCTTGGCCTTCCCAAGTGCTGGGATTAACAGCATGAGCCACCACACCTGGCGCCCTTTCTGAATGTTGTTCTTAATGGCTCCATTATCCACCCAACCCAAAACTCGGAATAATCTTACCGGACTATTCTTTTTCCTAACAACCAGATTCCTACCAGTTTTCACTGATTTTTACCTTCTTGAAATTTCCTTAATCTAACCCTGCTCTCCAAGCCCTTCGGAGGTCATGGTCATCTGTCACTTGGATATTGTAGCAGCTTCCTAATTGTTTACTTCTGTCTTATCCCAACCCATTGTTCACATACTGCTTCCAGAAGGAACTTTCCAAAAATTCTGATTTTACTTTTCATCCCTTCGAAGACAAGATTAAGGCCTTCAGCATGGCATCCAAGGTTTTTTTTTTGAGATGGAGTCTTGCTCTTGTCGCCCAGGCTGGAGTGCAATGGCACAATCTCGGCTCACTGCAACCTCTGCCTCCTGGGTTCAAGCGATTCTCTTGCTTCTCCTGAGTAGCTGGGATTACAGGTGCCCACCACCACGCCTGGCTAATTTTTGTATTTTTAGTAGAGAGGGGGTTTCGCCATGTTGGCCAGGCTGGTCTCGAACTCCTGACCTTGTGATCTGCCTGCCTCGGCCTCCCAAAGTGCTGGGATTACAGGCATGAGCCACCATGCCTGTCCCCAAGGTTCTTTAATGTGGCCTCTGCTGACTTCCCAGTCTCAGCTCTTACTATACTCCCACCAACCTCTAGTTAGCCTGAACTCCTCACAGTCCTCCAATAGGCCAGTAGTATTCCTTTGTTCCTATGCTGGGAATGCCTTTCTTTGTATCTTTTCTTACAAACCATCTATTCATTTTCAAGATTGAGCTTAAGGATAGAGTTTCAAGTTTTCAATACTCTTCTACTCTACCATCCGTATGGACTCCCAGTTATCCTGTACCGATTTCTGTCATTGTATCAACTCTTTAAATGTTTGTCTTTCTCACTATTCTAGGAGCTCAAGGATAGGGGATATATATGATTCTTCTTTGTATCCTAATGTCAGCACAGGGTCTGAAATAGAATAGATACCCAAATGATATTTATTGAATGAATTAGAGTTGGGCTTGGTATGGAAATCTGAAGCTGCAGCAGACAAACCTCAGTTCACCCTAAAGGGATTTAGCCAGGCTCCGGGACCCTTCATTAGTATGGAAAATAGCCTGGGTCTACATGACTATTCATGTCATGTTCTCAGGGGAGAGACTGGGAAAATGGGCCTCAGCTGAGTAGAGATAATGCTCTGGGACTCATACTTTTTATTCATATCCCCTTCCCGGGTAGCTGTGTTTCACCCCTTTGGTTTTCCTGCTCCCTTTTTATGGGGATGGCTAAGCACTGTATCCGTTGACATTCCGCACCTGCTCTTCCCCAGGCAGGGACCATTGAGGAGAAGATCTTCCAGCGTCAGAGCCACAAGAAGGCACTGAGCAGCTGTGTGGTGGACGAGGAGCAGGATGTAGAGCGCCACTTCTCTCTGGGCGAGTTGAAGGAGCTGTTTATCCTGGATGAAGCTAGCCTCAGTGACACACATGACAGGTGGGGAAGTGCCCTAACCATTATCTCTAAGCTACCCACACAGCAGGGAGATGGGTTCCGTAGTGACTTCAGCTGTGCCTTCTTTCCCTAGGTTGCACTGCCGACGCTGTGTCAACAGCCGTCAGATCCGGCCACCCCCTGATGGTTCTGACTGCACTTCAGACCTGGCTCAGTGGAACCACTGCACTGATAAGCGGGGGCTCCAGGATGAGGTACTCCAGGCTGCCTGGGATGCTGCCTCCACTGCCATCACCTTCGTCTTCCACCAACGTTCTCATGAGGAGCAGCGGGGCCTCTGCTGATAACCAGCTGGTCTGGGTGTAGCTCTTAGAGGAAGGAGATAGGGAAAAGGGGTTCCTTGCCCCACAGGGCCCTGTTGAATTTTGTTCTCTGGGAGAAAATCATCAAGAAGGGCTGCATGATGTTTGCCCAAAATTTATTTTATAAGAAAAACTTTTTTGGTTAAAAAAAAGAATAAAGGTATGAAAGGGTTTGAGGCCTGAGAGCAGTGTGGTAAGCCCAGCAGGGAAGAAGCCCCCTATACTTCTCTAAAGCCTGGGTGCCTGCTTGAGGAGGGAAGGCAGGAACCCAGGGGCAGGGGAGGGCGTCTCTTCAGCAATGATGATGACCACTGTAACCTCCTAGCCCAGGGTTCCCAGCATACTGAGTAAGGGGCCCAAAGACACTAAACCCAGCTGTGAGAATGCCTCTTTGCTGGGCCTCATCAAGGCCTCCAGGACCTCAGTGCAAGGGAAGAAGGAAAAAAGAGACAAAAGGTGACAGAAAGAGAAAGATAGAACTGGTGGTTGGGGTTCTGGGCAGCCCATGCTTCAGCCCCTGCAAGCTGATGGTACCGAGCATGAGACTGTGAGGTACGGGCCCCATCACATGGTGCTAACATAATCTGCGAAGGCCTGGGATGAGTCCCATGAGTCGCTAACCACATGGCAGGTAGCCCGGAGTCGCCGGATGGCTTCCCTGGCTGTGACTGCATCCTGGTCCAGCCAGTTTTGGAAGAGGCGCAGGTGACCAAAGGCTCCACGGCCCCAGCGCTCCAGCCGCTTGGCGAACTCCAGAAGCCCATCTGGCTTGATGCAGTTGGAACTGGTAGGGTGAGATGGATTAGATATCCAGGAAGCAGCAAATTCCTGGTCTATATCTCTGTAGCCCCATCCCTTGTCTTGCCCTTCCCCTCATGTACCTGATGTCCAGCTGACAGAGAGAGGAGGATGAATCCTCTGAGAAAACATCTGCCAAGGCCAGCAGGCCAGCATTCCCTGGAGAGAAGGGGAGAAGTGCCTGTCACCTCCACCCAAGAACAGGGAACAAGGGTATCCCAACCCAACTGTGGCTGGGGAGAAGCCCAGCCCTGCTGGTTCCTGAAGCCCCAGCACAGAAATATCTGTATTCCAACTCCCACGTTCCCAATGGAGAGGTCTTTGCCTTTATCCAGTGAGTTTTTAGGTCAAAGGCCTAGCTCCTTTCCCCTCTGCCTCCCCAGGGTCTGGCCCCCACCCAGGCGGTTCCCTGGCAGCCGGAGGCCCTTCAGTGTGGAGTTGCCCTTCATAGCAGCAACCATCTCAGGCAGAAATTGGGCTGGGCGCTTCTCAAACAGACGGCAGAAGGAGAAGGTAATCTCTGTCAAGAAAAATTATAGTAAATTCTGATGGCTGTATTAGGACTTGTGCCGCCCCCCCTACCCCAGTTGGCCCTAGCAAGGGGTATTAACATTGTATAGGCCCAAAAAGAGGAAGGAATTTTTCTAGACTCCATGCAAGGCTGGAACTAAATCAGAATCCAAACCAAAGACTGAACCTAAATGTTCACTATTAGGAGGTTCTCTGCATGGACAATTCTCCATTAACTTTCTTCTTTCCCTATCACTGACCACCCTCTATGCGGGGTTGGGGATCAGAGAAAAGTCTATGAAGGGAGCCTGGCACAGTACATTTTGCCCCACCACCACCATTTTGTCCACCTCTGAAAGGTAAGAGCAACTTCTGGGTGAGGCACTCTAAAAGAGTAATTTTTCATGTTTAGCAGAGGAGGAATTGAGGTTGGGGCTTTTAGAAGGAAAGTCATGCAGGTTCTATATCCATTTTATAGTTGAGGACACAAGGCCAAGAAAGGAACAGTGGTTTGCTCACTCAGATAATGGCAGAACCACAGTGAAGACCCAGGAAATGTCCAGGTTCTGAATGAGGGACTTACCTTGCAGAGTCAGATTCTGTAGCAAAAAGAGCACCTCGCTCTGACAGTCAGCCAGATTCATGTCATGGAAGCTCAGTCTTTTCAGGGCTAGGTTGTACTCTGGATAGGAGGCAGAGATCATGGACCATGGACCTTAGCTTTCCTAGAGAACAGTGCTAGGTCCCCACCTACTCCTCTCCCTTCACCATTCTGGCTGGGTCCTACCTTTGAGTGTTTGCAAAACAAGCCCAAAATCCTGGGGAGAGGCAAAGGTGGCACTATCCAGGGACAGCTGCTGCAGAGAACCCGAGGCCTTCAGAACGGAGCACAGCAGTGGGGCTGGCTGGGCTCCCCGTGGAAATCCCATCTCCAACTGCTCCAGGCAGTTTTCTGGATATGGTGGGGAAAGAAGATTCCAGCTGGCCATCTCTACCTCACTCCCATAGTAGGTCCCATCCTGTTCTTAAGGGATTCATCTAAAAAATTATTTATTCATTCACTTGTTGAATGCCTACCATATGTCAGCACTGTGCTAGATTCTGGATATTGAGCACTAAATAAGAGATTTAATCCTTGCCCTGGTAGAACTTTTAGACCAGGAAGACAGGCTACTCAGACAAGCAAATAAAGTACACAGAGTGGTGGGACAGGAGACATACAAGAACTAAGGGAACATACAGCAGGGGAACTAATCTAGTCTAAAGGTCAGTTCTTTTCCTTTTCTGGAGACCAAGATGTCTTGGTCACTCTCTGCAGGTCTTATGGTGGTTTAGGCCCTGTCTAGCTCAATAGTATCTTAGTGGCAAGCTCTAAAGGGGAACAGGTTCCAGAGAAGCCAGGAATGAGTGATAGAGGAGGTCCTTCCCCTTTCCTCATACGAATGCATCTGCACGTTTGTGTGCAGATACACGTGCATGCACACACACAAACACACACACACAGTGCTTCACCTGGTATCTCCTCATCGCCTATTATGAGGCTAGGGGGTCCTGCATTCCCTGGCACACCAGGGTTGTCCCGCTGGCTTGGGTGGTCAACACGAATAGAGAGGACCCGTAGCAGTGGCAGTGCTCGCACGATAGCACGTGTCAGCTCCAGGATGGGCAGTGGTGAGAACAGGTCACTGAGATGCAGGGCACGGAGGCGACATCCAGCCTGGCCTGACAGGGCCCGCAGGCTGTCTAGCAGGCGGAAGATGTTAGAGCCCAGGCCTATGGCAAGAAAGAGATTAAGTCAGAACCATGTGGGAGTGTCAGCAGGGGTAATATATTCAAATACAACTCCAAATACTTTTGGTTACTAGCAAATCTCTTGGGTTTTGGCTCAGCTTATTTAAACCCATTTGTCTTAACTACTCATCCATGTCTTGCTTTTTCCTTAGGTAACCAGCATACTGAGGTCTGCTGTTTCGGGCTATGCCCATAAGAAGCATCAGTCAGGGCAGAGTCACAAAATTTAGAAGATACGTCTGCCTCCTTAGCACAGCAGGCAGCGCGTCAGTCTCATAATCTGAAGGTCCTGAGTTCGTACCTCAGAGGGGGCAGCTGGTATTTGGCCGGGCGCGGTGGCTCACGCCTGTAATCCCAGCACTTTGGGAGGCGGAGACGGGCGGATCACGAGGTCAGGAGATCGAGACCATCCTGGCTAACACGGTGAAACCCCGTCTCTACTAAAAAAATACAGAAAAAACTAGCCGGGCGAGATGGCGAGCGCCTGTAGTCCCAGCTACTGGGGAGGCTGAGGCAGGAGAATGGCGTAAACCCGGGAGGCGGAGCTTGCAGTGAGCTGAGATCCAGCCACTACACTCCAGCCTGGGCGACAGAGCGAGACTCCGTCTCAAAAAAAAAAAAAAAAAAAAAAAAAGATACAATATGGTGAAGCAGCATGTGGCTACTAGCTGAATGACAGGCCCAGACAGTAGCAGGTCTCTGGATTTCTGGGTTCTGAGTAGTTTTCTGAAGAAACTGGCCTTGAAGGAAGTTTTAGACAGAGGGAGAAGACATAGTCAAGAATCCCAGTTAGTTGGGAGCACTGGCTCATGCCTGTAATCCCAACACTTTGGGAGGCCAAGGTGGGCAGATCACTTGAGGCCAAGAGTTCCAGACCAGCCTGGCCAACATGGTGAAACCCTGTCTCTACCGAAAATACAGAAATTAGCTGGGCTTGGTGGCACATGCCTGTAGTCCCAGCTACTGGGGAGGCTGAGGCAGGAGAATCACTTGAACCTGGGAGATGGAGGTTGCAGTGAGCCGAGATCACACCACTGCACTCCAGCCTGGGTGACAGAGCAAGACTGTCTCAAAAAAAAAAAAAAAAAAAAAAAAAAATCACAGCTCGGAGAGTGCAAGGCATGCATGGGACGCTTGCTTGTTTGGCTACATGAGGCTCAGGAAACAGCTCTAGAGGGCAGGGCTTTGAAGGCCACATTATGGAAAGGCAAAGGGATGGTTTAATCTCATAGGCAATAGGGAGCACCTAAAAACTATGGAGAGTGACAGTGACCCAACGGGGAATACTTTAGAAGAATCAATGGGTGGGAATGGGGCAGAAAAAAAATAACCAAATCCCACAGGATGGACTAGGATCCAGGAAGGTTAGTTGCTTAATGCGACAGGCAAATAATTCCTTGGACTGTGCAGGCTCCTGTTCATTCATTCATTCATTCATTCATTCATTCAACTAAACTACCCAGGGCCTACTAAATATCACGTTTTTTGCTAGACACTAGTGAGCAGAACATTGCTTTTTTTTTCTTACATAGCTTGATAATGTAAAGGAAACTGGGGGAATAAAGTACTATGGAATTACAAAGGATGGGTACCTAGTCCAGCTTACATCAGTAAAGGCACTCCAGCTAAGTCCTAAAAAACATAAAGGAGACAGGCTAAAATTTAGGAAGAATGATTGTGGCAGAGGCAACTTGGCATATGTAGAGTCCTGAAGGAGAACAAAAAAATTTCATAATGGCTGGTGTGAAATTGTGAAGGGGGAAGCATTCAAGATACAACTATAGGCCAGGTGTGGTGGCTCACACCTATATATTACCAGCACTTTGGGAGGCTGAGGTAGGCAGATCACCTGAGGTCAGGAGCCCAAGACCAGTCTGGCCAACATGGTAAAACCCTGTCTCTACTAAAAATACAAAAATTAGCTGGGTATAGTGGCGTGTGCCTGTAATCCCAGCTACTAAGGCAGTAGAATTGCTTGGACCTGAGAGGTGGAGGTTGCAGTGAGCCAAGATTACACCATTGCATTCCAGCCTGAGTGACAAGAGTGAGATTCCATGTCAAAAAAAAAAAAAAAAAAAGATACAACCATAGAAGTAACCAGGAGTGGCCGGGCGTGGTGGCTCACGCCTGTAATCCCAGCACTTTGGGAGGCCGAGACGGGCGGATCACAAGGTCAGGAGATCGAGACCATCCTGGCTAACACGGTGAAACCCCGTCTCTACTAAAAAATACAAAAAACTAGCCGGGCGAGGTGGCGGGCGCCTGTAGTCCCAGCTACTCGGGAGGCTGAGGCAGGAGAATGGCGTGAACCCGGGAGGCGGAGCTTGCAGTGAGCTGAGATCCGGCCACCGCACTCCAGCCTGGTTGACAGAGCGAGACTCCGTCTTAAAAAAAAAAAAAAAAAAAAAAAAAAGAACCAGGAGTGAGAACATGAATGACCCCTAAGTAAAATTAAGCAATATGGTGAGGGGAAGCCATTGAAAGCTGTTTGCGTGAATGAATGACAGGGTCATTTTTGACTGATTTTTGAAAGAATCAAGACTGCATTTTTCAAAGAATGCTTGGGCTGCAGCGCGGATAATGGATTTGTATGGTATGAGTAAGGAGTCCGGAGGAACTGCTGAAATTAGTTCAGGTAGGGAATAATGGTAGCTTGAATTAAGGATGTGGAGATAAATAAATGTATTTAACAAATTGTAAAGATAGGGCTGGGCGTAGTGGCTCATGACTATAATCTCAGCAGTGAAGGAGGCTGAGGTTGGTGGATCACTTGAGGCCAGGAGTTCAAGACCAGCCTGGCTGGGGAAACCCTGTCCTTACTAAAAATATAAAAACTAGCCCAGTGTGGTGGTACATGCCTGTAATTCCAGGTACTTGGGAGGTTGAGGCACGAGAATCACTGGAACCCAGAAGGTAGAGGTTCCAGTGAGCTGAGATTGCACCACTGCACTCCAGCCTGGGTGACAGCAAGAGTGTCTCAAAAAGGAAAACGGAAAGATAGGGCCTCATGAGCAAATGTGTGGAGTAAGACAATACAGGTTTCTTTGGGCAAGTGAGTAAACCAATGTCATTGAGAACAGAAGGATCGGTATAGTGTGAAGGTGCATTCAAGTAGATGTAATGAGTTGGGGGGGCATGTTGTGGGTTATGAAGTGGTCATGTCTATTAGCTGGATAAATGGGTCTGGAAGGTCAAGAGAAAGATCTGGGGTAATGTCACATAATGGGGAATCTTTAGCATAGTTGGCCTTTGAAACCACAGGAATGGATGAAATTGTCCAAGAAGGGTGCATAAAGTGGGAAAGCTCTGAGGAATTCTGAATAAGCAGACAGGAGGAGAAAACTTTTTTTTTGAGATGGAGTCTCGTTCTGTTGCCCAGGTTAAAGTACAGTGGCACGATCTCCAGTCACTGCAACCTCAGCCTCCTGAGTAGCTGGGATTACAGGCACCCACCACCACGCCTGGCTAATTTTTGTATTTTTAGTAGAGACGGGGTTTCACCATCTTGGTCAGGCTGGTCTTGAACTCCTGACCTCGTGATCCACCTACCTTGACCTTGCAAAGTGCTGGGATTACAGGCATGAGCCACTGTGCCCGGCCAAGAAAACATTTTTTAAGATAGTGAGAAAAAAAAAAAATGAAGATTAATAGCAATAAATCCTGCCAAGAAAAGTTACTGAAAAGTATACATTGAATCTAGTAACAAGGAGGACCTTGGAGACATAAGTCCTTGCCAGTGCAGTGGTAGGGGTATAAGAGGCTGGAAGGGGCTGTGGGTAAGAGAAGTGGAAACAGTACAGATAACTAAGGTTGTGAAGAATAGGAGATGATAGTTAACAGTTTATTAATATGGCACAGACAGAGGTGGTGGTGGCAGTTTTTGGTGGAGACCTGTTAAGATGCTGGTAGAAGAGAGACAGTGAAAAGGAGAAAGATAGTATAAATAGTTGTTTGAAAGCATGGATCTGCAGTCTGGTTGCCTGGGTTTGAATCCTAGCTCTATAATTGCTAGGTTATCCTGAGGAAGTCACTTGCTCTCATAGCGTTGTAAAGATTAAATTGTTAGATCAAATTATCAAGAATACTTAAAATATGCCAGACACATACTAAGCAGTATATAAAAATTAGTTTGAGAAACAAGTTTCCCTAAGAAGGTAGGATGCTTGTTTCTCAAACTGATAATTTTTATATACTTCATTGTGAAGCTCTATGCATCTAGAGCACAGGTGAGAGAATTAGCCTTAGAAAGGATGGTGGTCTCTTCCATTCTGGTGGAGAAGGATGAGTGCAGATGGAGAGTTTATAGGCTGCTTAGCAAGCTGAAGAAACTCATGTGTGATGGCTTCTATTTTCTTGGTGAAGTAGGTGAGGTCATCCCTGAGAAGGGAAAAGGAGGGTTTGGAAGTGGTAGGAATGGGAGCTGATGTTGCAAGCACAGTGAAGGTTCATATGAGGTTAATGATCATGAGTGTATAGTAGCACTGATTTGCACAGTTGTATGATTTTTCTCTAGCAGTGCTCAGCAACCTAGGCAGATTGCTGGATTTAGCCAGAGTTGAGGTTTAGCTAGCTGGGCACAAGCAGGAGGGAAATGAGGACTGAGGATTGCTTTGCAGGTTGTTGGTCTGATAAGAAATTGTGTCCCACACCTTGTCTGGACAGCTGCTCTAATATGACTGGTGAGGTCAAACTGTAGCCCTGCCTGGGCATGCATATACTATACTGCTCCCACCTGCCCTTGGATTGCCTTGCATATCTAAAATGTATTCATTCTTCAGATTCCAGCTGGCTTGTCTCATTGCCCCTCAGGAACCCCTGCTTTCAACAACTAATCAAGTGTATAGACTTTATGTTCCTCTCTTCTAGCACTGACAGTCTCCCCTGCTGTGAGGCATACAAGTCTTCCTCTCTAACCTCCTGATCATACCCCCAATTTGCCCCTCCCACCTCCCCAGAATTAGGCACACAGCTAGTGCTTGCTAGGCAATCCAAGCCCAATCCCTGCCACTCCAGGGTGCTCACCATTGTAGGAGAGTGTGAGGCTCTCCAGTGACACCCAGGAGCTCAGCAGGTGGCATAGTGTCAGGGCTGCCTCTGTGGAGAGTGGAACTGTGAATAGCTCCAAGGTGGAGATGCTGCGGAATCTTTGTGAAGCTTCCAGTGCTGGAAGCCCCAGGCAGCTGGGATCTGATCCATCCAAAGCTCCACAAGCCACTTCCCCAATCTCCATCTCTTCACCATCCTCCTTCTCGCCAGCCACAATAAAAACAAAGTCATACAGGTCTTCAGACTCTGCACCAGGCCCCTGACGAGTGCGAGCACCCTTCTTCCCTGCAGCTCGCTTGAAACGCTTTAGGGGCTTAGGCTGTGGGGCTGAGCTAGCTGGTGCCCGTTTGTATGAGGATGTAGAAGAAGAGGCAGAGGAAGTGGCTGCTAGAGCAGAAGGTGGCCGCTTGGTGCCAGGAGCCTCATGGGAGGTGGCTGGGGGGTGTAGCTCCCTCTTAAGGTCTGTTCCGCCTGCTGTCAGGCTCTCCTGTGTGCTCCGGCGTGTTACCCGAGTGGCAGGTGCAGCTCTGGGCATCTGCTTGGCTTCACTCTTACGCCGGCTGGCCATCAGGGCTGCAGCACATCGCTCAGCAGCATCCCGGCGGGGCCGACGTGAACCCAATAAGAGGGACCCTTCATCTCGGGATGGGGCCCGGCCTCGGGAGGCCTCTCCACAGAGGCGGCAGGGTGGGCCACCAGGCCCTGGTTGCCAGAAGCCAGCACTCATGGTGAGAATAAGGATGAAAAGGGCTGACTCAGGCACAGGCCAGGAGTATAGCGACACTTGACTGACAGCCCCATGGTGAATGAGCTGATGCAACAGCTGCCGAAGTGACTGCTGAGCAGCCACATCAGAGAACAGCAGGTGGCGGAACTTGAGTGTGTGCAGGGAGCTGGCCAAGGTCTCCAGAACCCTGCGGTTGGGCTCAGCCACCAGCTCGGTTGCACCCTGCAGCATGTTACAGATGGTAAGCTGTCGGACATGGCGGGAGCTGTGCAAAAGAGGCGAGAACCGCTGATCACAAAGACGCCTGTCAGAAGACACATCAATGGTCCCACGTAGAACATGGGAAAAAAAGGCCTCCATAAACTTGGCTCGCCAGCATGTCACACTCTGAAAAGAAGAAAACATGCCAGACAGCCATGATATATCCATGAAACTGTCCAAATTTCCTCCTCCTCCAATAGCAAACTATTTACTGAGTCAGGCAACACTCTACAAATTCATTTAATCTTCACATCTCTGAGGTATGTATTATTATTAGCCCTAATTCACAGGTAAAACTGAGGCACAAAGAGGTTATCACCTGTGGTCACACAGGTAAGTGGTTGGGTTATTTGAACCCAGGAAATCTGGTTCCAAAGACCCTGCTTTTATTATAGTGCCTCCACTGAAACACCCCATAAGTTCTTCCATGTTTGTTTCTAGAACCTTACCCCAATTTTTTTTTCTTTTCTTTTTTTTTTTTAAAGATAGAATCTCACTTTGTAGCCCAGGCTGGAGTGCAGTGGTATGATCTCAGCTCACTGCAACTTCTGCCTCCCAGGTTCAAGTGATTCTTGTGCCTCAGCCTCTGGAGAAACTGGGATTACAGGCGCCCACCACATCCGGCTAATTTTTGTATTTTTTTTTAGTAGAGATGGGGTTTCACCATATTGGCCAGGCTGGTCTTGAACTCTAGACCTCAAGTGTTCTGCCCACCTTGGCCTCCCAAAGTGCTGGGATTGTAGGCATGAGCCACCACGCCCAGCCCCTTATCCCAACTTTTAATTCTTACCACCAACAGCCCCTTATCACTTCACACCTGACCACTAACTTCCTGATTACTCTCCCTGTCCCCAAAGTAGTGCTGTAAAACACTAATAACATCATACTGCATTAAAACACCCGATGTCTACCTACTGCCCTTCCACCCTCTGCCTGAGAAGCTTTATTTCCCACATCTTGCTTATGAGAATGCTTTGCTCTAGCCAAACTGGTCACCCCATGGACCCAAACCTGCCTATGTCCTTTCCTACATCTACCAGAAATGTCTCCATTGCTGAACTAGACTTCCTGAAAGGACTTAGAAACATGTCATTTGAGACTGTCTCTTGTTGGGACTCCTCTGACACTGTGACTACTCAAGACTAAGATGCTGGTGTGTTGTCTCATGGTGTTGAGTCCCTTTACCTGTGTACATGTCTTATCCTAGCCACATTAGAAATTCTTAGAAAGCAGGAATCATATCTTGATTTATTTCTTCCAAGGCAACAGTTATTTGCTTTGATGGATAGGAAATCTCATCAGACTATTCTGCACTTGATCTTAGCCAAAAGGCCAAGAAGCGATTCATCAGACTATTCTGATATGTTTAATATAACTCTGAATGCAAGTGATTCTCAGCCTTTGGTGCACATCAGAATTCCCTTGGAGCTTTTCTTCCCCAAAATTCACATACCAGACACCCAGACTTGGTGATTCTGTGTTACATCTGAGGTAAGGTCCAGATATTTTTATTGTTTGAACCATCCCAGATGATTCTGATGTACATCAGAGGTTAGGAATTACTGCTACCTAATCCAGAAGGGCACACCGAGACAAAGACAGGTACCAGACCCTAAAGTTTCTAATTTAAGATGATCCCTAAGTCATCTTGGGGGCAGTAGAAAGTCAGGTCCCAGCTCTTTCAGTATCCTCTGGATTTCTCTGAACCTCTTCCCTCATCTGCAAAATGTGGATAACCTGCTTCACAGGATTGTTGTGAAGATCAAAATGAAGTAGTACAAATTAAAGCACTTTGTAATCTGTAAAATATAAAAAATGTTACTGCTGCTGCCACTGCTATTAACCTGGACGGGATATGAAATGGAGGCAGAGCCTGTTAAGCATGGTGCTCATTCAGACTAAAGCCAAGGCTGTGGGGGCCTGAGGTTCCCCAAGACTAAAACATGTCTTTGGTCCTTACCCTGCCTCCATGCATTCCTCCATACTGGAGTGACCCTCAGTTCCTATTTGAGGTTCTCAGAAGGAACTAGGCCTCTGCTGTCCTCAAGCAAAAGTGTCATTCCTGTTGCCTTAGCTATTTCCCCAGACTCCACTTACTGTGGTAATAATTAGGAATGACTTCCTGCTTAAAATAACTGCATAGCAGCAACACAGAAAGGCCTTGCTCATCAGCAGCAGGACACTGAGGGCAGGAAAAACTACCTGGCAACCAAATCTCTGCTCAGCTTTGAGTGAAGGCAAAGAAGGTATCCTTTGGTCCTACCTCACACTAGCACTTTTCCTACAGATTTGCTGCCCACACCCAGTATTGAAAAACACTTGCAGGTAACCTTAGCAAGGCTTCAGCTTTACAAGTGAGCTAGTCAGATGGTTATTACAATATCCGGCCTAAAATATGGACAAAGATGGTGAGCCAAGATATTGTGGCTGTTTCTGGCTATAAGAGGCACAGGGGAAATGTATGTTAGATAAGTAAATACTGGACTTTTTCAGACATGTTAACGGTTGATGAAACCAATGGGAGACAGAATATTCGGAACACTCCAGACACAACTATAGTGAGCAGCATGACACAGTGATCAGGAACATGCACTCCAGAAGCAGGCTGCTTCAACTTGAATCTGGGTCCGCCATTCACTAACTGTAACTTAGGCAAGTCATTTCACCTCTTTCTGCCTTAGTTTCATCATCTATAAAGTGGAAGATCACTATGTACTGACATCATAGCATTTTTGTGACAGTTAAATGAGTAAAGTTACGACAGCTCTCAGTGGCTTCTTTCTCACAAACTAACGTACGAGCAGACAGAAGATCACGAAGTTTTATTTCATCACCACTCTTAAGAAGAATCTATGCTAAAATTCGAAGCTGAGAGATGCTTGAGATCTAGTCCAAACCACTCATTTTATGGACTCGTATGCTATCACGATGCAAAGTGATTTAGTACTTTGTTTTCTGTGAGGGTAAGGGAAATGAGGCATGATCAATGAAGTGAAGTGACATTTGCCCCAACACAATCTTTGGCCCATCCTCAATGGGCTGGCAGGGGAAGAGGAAGTGTGTGTACAAACTAGGGGGGGGCTAAACATCTTGTGCTAACTTGTTAGAGCTAACAATATTCACAAACTATATTTATTGTTGTTCATTGTTTTGCTGATACCAGAAATATTGTGTGTGGATAGAGAAGCAAATGAAAAATCATGGACCAGGCATGGTGACTCATGCATGTAATCCCAGCACTTGGGGATGCCAAGGCAGGCAGATTGCTTGAGTCCATGAGTTTGAGACCAGCCTGGGCAACGTGACAAAACCCTATCTCTACTAAAAATAGGAAAAGTTTAGCCGGGCATGGTGGTGCACGCCTGTAATCCAGCTGCTTGGGAGGCTGAGGTGGGAGGATTGCCTGAGCCTGGGAGGTTGAGGCTGCAGTGAGCCAAGATCGTGCCACTGTACTCCAGCCTGGGCAACTGGAGTGAGACCGTCTCAAAAAAAGTGTAAACTGGCCGGGCGCGGTGGATCAAGCCTGTAATCCCAGCACTTTGGGAGGCCGAGGCGGGCGGATCATGAGGTCAGGAGATCGAGACCATCCTGGCTAACATGGTGAAACCCCGTCTCTACTAAAAAAATACAAAAAACTAGCTGGGCGAAGTGGCGGGCGCCTGTAGTCCCAGCTACTCGGGAGGCTGAGGCAGGAGAATGGCGTAAACCCGGGAGGCGGAGCTTGCAGTGAGCTGAGATCCGGCCACTGCACTCCAGCCCGGGTGACAGAGCGAGACTCCGTCTCAAAAAAAAAAAAAAAAAAAAAGTGTAAACTAACTCTGGAGTATTTACGTGTATGAGAGTAGCTACCTGTATTTGTTTTTACAACATTGAGACAATTCTGAACAGTTTCAAATGCTGGGCTTTTAAAACATACCATGGGCCGGGTGCGGTGGCTCAAGCCTGTAATCCCAGCACTTTGGGAGGCCGAGACGGGCGGATCACAAGGTCAGGAGATCGAGACCATCCTGGCTAACACAGCGAAACCCCGTCTCTACTAAAAACACAAAAAATTAGCCGGGCGAGGTGGCGGCGCCTGTGGTCCCAGCTACTCGGGAGGCTGAGGCAGGAGAATGGCGGGAACCCGGGAGGCGGAGCTTGCAGTGAGCTGAGATCTGGCCACTGCACTCCAGCCTGGGCGACAGAGCGAGACTCCGTCTCAAAAAAAAAAAAAAAAAAAAAAAATACCATGTATTCAAATGTTTTTAGAATATTTTCTTTTGAAAATGTGTACCATATGTAATAATACTCGCTGTATTGAATATTTCCATTGTTTCTAGCTTTTTTTTTTTTTTTTTTTAAAGACAGTTTTTCTGTCACCCTGACCTGGGCTGGAGTGCAGTGGCAGGATATTAGCTCATTGCAACCTCTGCCTCCCGGGTTCAAGCAATTCTCATGCCTCAGCCTTCCAGTAGCTGGGACTACAGGTGCATACCACCATGTCCAGCTAATTTTTTGGTATTTTTTAGTAGACAGAGTTTCGCCATGTTGGCCAGGCTGGTCTCAAACTCCTGAGCTCAGTTGATCTGCCTGCCTTGGCCTCCCAAAGTGTTGAGATTACAGGCATAAGCCACCATGCCTGGCCTGTTTCTAGGTTTTGGTTTTTTTTTTTTTTTTAGACATTCTCGTTCTGTTGCCCAGGCTGGAGTACAGTGGCATGATCTCGGCTCACTGCAACCTCCATCTCCCAGGTTCAAGCTATTCTGCCCCAGCCTCCCAAGCTGGGATTACAGGCATGTGCCACCATGCCTGGCTAATTTTTGTATTTTTGGTAGAGATGGGGTTTTGCCATGCTGGCCAGGCTGGTCTTGAACTCCTGACCTCAAGTGATCTGCCCGCCTTGGCCTCCCAAAGTGCTGGGATTACAGGTGTGAGCCACGGTGCCTGACCCTGTTTCTAGCTTTTTTTTTTTTTTTCTTTTTTTTGAGACGGAGTCTTGCTGTGTCACCCAGGCTGGAGTGCAATGGCCAGATCTCGGCTCACTGCAAGCTCCGCCTCCCGGGTTCACGCCATTCTCCTGCCTCAGCCTCCCGAGTAGCTGGGACTACAGGCATCCGCCACCTCGCCCGGCTAGTTTTTTTTTGTATTTTTTAGTAGAGACGGGGTTTCACCGTGTTAGCCAGGATGGTCTCGATCTCCTGACCTCGTGATCCGCCTGTCTCGGCCTCCCAAAGTGCTGGGATTACAGGCTTGAGCCACCGCGCCCGGCCTTTTTTTTTTTTTTTTGAGACGGAGTCTTGCTCTGTCGCCCAGGCTGGAGTGCAGTGGCCGGATCTCAGCTCACTGCAAGCTCCGCCTCCCGGGTTCACGCCATTCTCCTGCCTCAGCCTCCGGAGTAGCTGGGACTACAGGCGCCCGCCACCTCGCCCGGCTAGTTTTTTTGTATTTTCTTAGTAGAGACGGGGTTTCACCATGTTAGCTAGGATGGTCTTGATCTTGTGACCTCGTGATCCGCCCGTCTCGGCCTCCCAAAGTGCTGGGATTACAGGCTTGAGCCACCGCGCCCGGCCTCTAGCTTTTTTATATTGAACTCTTCTGTAATATACATCTGGAAATAAATCTTCATGAGTATCTCAATTTTTATATACTATAAATTCTAAGAAGCAGAACTTCTAGCCAAATTATTTTTTTTAAGAGACAGGGTCTTGCCCCATCACCCAGGGCTACAGTGCAGTGGTGAGATCATAGCTCACTGTAGCCTTGAACTCCGGGTCTCATGCAATTTTCCTGCCTCAGCCTCCCAAGTAGCAGGGACTATAGACGCATGCCACTATGCACAGCTAATTTTTAATTTTTTTCTGTAGAGATGAGGTCTCACTATGTTGCTCCAGCAGGTTTTTTTTTTTGAGATGGAGTCTTTTTCTGTCGCCCAGGCTGGAGTGCAATGGTGCCATCTTGGCTCACTGCAACCTCCACGTCCCAGGCTCAAGTGATTCTCCTGCCTTAGCCTCTTGAGTAGCTGGAACTACAGGCATGTGCCACCACGCCCGGCTAAGTTTTGTATTTTTAGTAGAGACGGGGTTTTACCATATTGGCCAGGCTGGTCTTGAACTCCTGACCTCAGGTGATCTACCTGCCTTGGCCTCCCAAAGTGCTGGGATTACAGGTGTAAGCCACCATCATGCCCAGCATAAATTTTCTGGGGAGGAGAGGGTCTCTGTCAGCCAGGCTGGAGTGCAGTGGTGCTATTATAGTTCACTGCAGCCTCAACCTCCTGGGCTCCTCAGCTTCCCAGTTAGCTGGGAGGTACATGCCAACAAGCCCAGCTAATTTTTAAAAATTATTGCAGGCTGGCCACAGTGGCTTATACCTGTAATCCCAGTACTTTGGGAGGCCAGGGCCAGGGGATCACTTGAGGTCAGGAGTTCGAGACCAGCCTGGCCAATGTGGTGAAACCTCGTCTCTACTAAAAATACAAAAAGTAGCCAGGCCTAGTGATGGGCGCCTGTAATCTCAGCTACTTTGGAGGCTGAGACAGGAGAATCACTTGAACCTGTGAGGCAAAGGTTGCAGTGAGCCAAGATCATACCACTGCACTCCAGCCTGGGAGACAGAGAGAGACTCTGTCTTAAAAAAAAAAAAAAAAAAAAATTATTGCAGGGATGGGGTCTCCCTGTGTTGCCCAGACTGGTCTCGAATTCGTGGGCTCAAGTGATCCTCTTGCCTTGGTGTTCTAAAGTCTGGAATTACAGGTAAGAGCCACCATACCCAGCCAGCCTAAATATTTTAAAGTCTGAACAAATATTACCACATTGCCTACCAAGAAAGTTACAACAATTTCTGTTACCACCAACAGCATATTAAAATGCAAATTTCACCCACCCATGGCCAAACCTAGGCATTTCCTTTGCAATGAAAACCAAATCAAAACAAGACGTTACTAAACTAAGCGGTGAGATTTTACTTTCTCAGTTTTATCATGAGACTTAACATTTTTCACTTTACTGGGGATTTTTGTATATTTCGTGATGTGTCCAAATCCTTACTCATTTTACTGGGATATTTGTCTTTTTCCATTTTGTGTCCCTTTGTTTTGCAAATATTGTTGCAAATGTTCTTTCATAGTGTATTTACCTTTTAAAATTTGGTTATGATATTGGCATTTTTTTTTAAATTTAATTAATACAAAGTCCTGAAGATAGTGTTAATATTTTATGTGGTTAAATATGTCTGTATTTTCTCTCTTGGTTCTGTACATTTAATAATTAGCACTCTTGGCTGGGCACAGTGGCTCACGCCTGTAATCCCAGCACTTTGGGAGGCCGAGACGGGTGGATCACGAGGTCAAGAGATGGAGACCATCCTGGCCAACATGGTGAAACCTCGTCTCTACTAAAAATGCAAAAACTAGCTGGGTGTGGTGGCGCATACCTGTAGTCCCAGCTACTACTAGGGAGGCTGAGGCAGGAGAATAACTTGAACCCAGGAGGCAGAGGTTGCAGTGAGCTGAGATCGCACCACTGCACTTCAGCCCGGCAACAGAGCGAGACTTCATCTCAAAACAAAACAAAACAAAATTAGTACTCTCTCCATCCTGAGATTAGGATGGTCACTTTTATTATATTTTTAGTTGTGCTCTTTTTTTTTTTTGAGACAGGGTTATGACACTGGAGTGCAGTGTCATGATCATTGCTCACTGCAGCCTTGACCGACCTCTGACGCTCAGTTGATCCTCCTGCCTCAGCCTCCCGAATAGCTGGGACTAGAGGCGTACACCAGCACACCCAGCTAACTTTTGTATTTTTTGTAGAAACAAGGTTTTGTCATGTTGCCCAGGCTGTTCTTGAACTCCTGGACTCAAGCGATCTGACCACCTTGGCCTCCCAAAGTTTTTCTGGGATTGCAGGTGTGAGCCATCACACCCGGCCTGATTTTACTTTTACTTTTTTTTGTTTATTGGTTTTATTATTTTTGGAGACAGAGTCTCACTCAGTCACCCAGGCTGGAGTGCAATGGAGCAATCTAGTCTCACTGCAACCTCTGCCTCCTGGGTTCAAGTGATTCTCATGCCTCAGCCTCCCAAGGAGTTTAGATTACAGGTATGCACCACCGCGTCCAGCTAATTTTTGTATTTTTATTTTTTATCTTTATTTTTTTGAGTCAGAGTCTCACTGTGTCACCCAGGCTGGAGTGCAGTGGTAAAATCTCAGCTCATTACAACCTCTGCCACCTGGGTTCAAGCAATTCTACTGCCTCAGCCCCCCAAGTAGTAATCCCAGAGTAGCTGGGATTACAGGCATGCACCACCACACCTGATTTTCAGTAGAGATAGGGTTTCACCATGTGGGCCAGGCTCGTCTCAACTCCTGACCCTCAAGTGACCTGCTCACCTTGGCCTCCCAAAGTACTGGGATTACAGGTATGAGCCACGGTGCTCGGCCTAAGTTTTGTATTTTTAGTAGAGATGGGGTTTCACCATGTAGGCCAGGCTGGTCTCAACTCCTGACCTCAAGTGATCTGCCCACCTCGGCCTCCCAAAGTGCTGGGATTACAGGTGTGAGCCACCACATCTGGCCTGTTGGTTTTATTATTTTTATTTTTTAAATTTTTATTTTTTTCTCTTCTTTGGTGTTGAAACTGATTTTTTGTTGTTTTTGAGTCAAGGTCTGGCTCTATTGCCCAGGCTGGAGTGCGATGGTGTGATCTCAGCTCACTGCATCCTCTGCCTCCTGGGCTCCCTCCCACCTCAGCCTCCTGAGTAGCTGGGACTACAGGTGCACACTACCACACCAGGATAATTTTTCTATTTTTTTGTAGAGACGGGGTTTCTCCACGTTGCCCAGGTTGGTCCCAAACTTGTGAGCTCAAGCAATCCACCCACCTCGGCCTCCCAAAGTACTGGGATTACAGGTGTGAGCCACTGCGCCTGGCCTTTTTTTTTTTTAAGAGGCATGGTTTCGTGCTGTCACCCAGGCTGGAGTGTAGTGGCATGATCACATGCCTGCAACTCCTAGGCTCAAGCTGTTCCTCTCACCTCAGCCTCTGCCGTAGCTGGGATTATAAATGTGAGCCACTGTACCCAACTCTTGAGCTTTTACTTTTTACAACGAAATCTTTTTTTTTTTTTTTTTTTTTGAGAGAGAGTTTCGCTCTTGTCACCCAGGCTGGAATGCAATGGCACAATCTTGGCTCACTGCAACCTCCGCCTCCTGGGTTCAAGCAATTCTCCTGCCTCAGCCTCTTGAGTAGCTGGGACTAAAGGCACATGCCACCATTCCCAGCTAATTTTTGTATTTTCAGTAGAGATGGGGTTTCACCATTTTGGCCAGGCTGGTCTTGAACTCCTGACCTCATGATCCGCCTGCCTTGGCCTCTTAAAGTGCTGGGATTATAGGCGTGAGCCACTGTGCCTATTCTTTATACTGAAGTCATTAAAGTATACTATAAATTGAGGCTCTAACTTAACTTTTTCCAAATGGCTAACCAATTGCTAGAGAATAATTTATTGTGTAAATCTTAATTTATTCATTGCTTTTTCTCCAGAGTATCTATTCTATTATGCAGACCTCTTTTTTTGTTTGTTAGTTTTTTGAGACGGGGTCTCTCTCCTGTTGCCCAGGCTGGAGTACAGTGGTGCGATCTTGGCTCACTGCAGCCTCGACTTCCCAGGCTCAAGTGATCCTCCTACCTTAGCCTCCTGAGTATCTGGGACTACAGGCATGCACCACCATGCCCAGCCAATTCTTTGTATTTTTAGTAGAGATGAGGTCTTGCCATGTTGCCCAGGCTGGCCTTGAGCTCCTGGGTTCAAGCAATCCATCTGCCTCAGCCTCCCAAAGTGCTAAGATTACAGGTGTGAGCCACCATGCCTGACCTCACAGATCTCTTTATATACCCCAGGACTACACAGTTTGAAATATTATTGCTTTATAAGCATTCTATATCTATATTTATCTTGCTCACCATTGATTGTATCCCTGGAACCTAGCATAATACATGGAACTGAGCAGGTGCTGAATAAGTGTTTGTGACTATGAGCTGAAGGCTATTGTCATGCAAAAGTGGGAAGCGGAAGACACCCTCTGGAACAGATATGCTCCAAGTTAGGACCTCTGCCTAACTGACTGTTGGGCCACCAAGCCTGGGGCCTCTAAATGCTCTGAAATGCTTTGAGCCAAGAAGACAGGATAATAAACATTCTTTTCCAGAAAGCTTTCTCCAAGAGAAAAATATAATCTTTATCACCTGCTGGTCAACTATACTGCTTGTGAAATACTGGAACAAAGTGAATCTGATGTTTCCTTAAAGATAGCAAAAAGCAGTTACTCTTTTCTAATATTCTTGAGTCTGCTTCTCTTCCTCATAAGGCCTGGTGTCCTCATTCTGAACTTCAAGGGTTGCAGTCCAGATTTGGAAGTGAATAAGCTGAAGGAGATGGGGCTCAATGTTACTGAACCCAGTGCATCCCCAGAAATTAAATCTCCAATTCCTGACATTAGCTTTTTTTCCACCTGTTATTTGGCCTCATTCACCATAGAAGGCCCAGTTCAAATACTACTTCCTAGAAGAGACTTTCTTGTTGTCTCTCAACCTCCTTACTATCCTGTGTTACACCACTTATCCTATCATATGTGATCTATTTGTAGATTTCCCTATTAAACTGGTAGGTCCTTGCCGGGCACGGTGGCTCATGCCTGTAATCCCAGCACTTTTGGAGGCCAAGGCGAGCAGATCACCTGAGGTCAGGAGTTCGAGATCAGCTGACCAACATGGAAAAACCCTGTCTCTATTAAAAATACAAAAAAATTAGCTGGGTGTGGTGGCACATGCCTGTAATCCCAGCTACTCGAGAGGCTAAGCCAGGAGAATTGCTTGAACCCGGGAGGCAGAGGTTGCATTGAGCCATTGCACTCCAGCCCGGGCGACAAGAGTGAAACTCTGTCTCAAACAAAACAAAACAACTGGTAGGTCTTTAAGATTAGAGGCGGCCGGGCGCGGTGGCTCAAGCCTGTAATCCCAGCACTTTGGGAGGCCGAGATGGGCGGATCACGAGGTCAGGAGATCAAGACCATCCTGGCTAACACGGTGAAACCCCGTCTCTACTAAAAAATACAAAAAACTAGCCGGGCGAGGTGGCAGGCGCCTGTAGTGCCAGCTACTCGGGAGGCTGAGGCAGGAGAATGGCGTAAACCTGGGAGGCGGAGCTTGCAGTGAGCTGAGATCCGGCCACTGCACTCCAGCTTGGGCGACAGAGCGAGACTCCGTCTCAAAAAAAAAAAAAAAAAAAAAAAAAGATTAGAGGCTGCATCTATTCTTCCAAGATCTGGTACCTGGTTAAGTTTCAGTAAATGTTTATTGAATTAAATCTACCCCGTCACCTAGTTATGGGGGAGTAAAAGAAGCTCTGCTTAAATGAGAGCTCCAGTGATTTATATCTGTATCAGTGAATAATAGAATCCCAGGGCTAAAAGGAGCCCTAAAAGTCATCTTGTGCAACCCCTTTTACAATGCTGAAACCCCTGCAGAACACCCATGTGTCAAGGAGTTATCCAGACTCCATTTGAACTTAGTGATGGGAAGTTTATTACCTCTAGAATTAGCTTGTTTCATAAGCTCAGGGTTTAAGCTTTACATAAACTTCAGGTTAGCAAAAATGTATTTTCCATTAGCTTCCATCCAGAACAAGTCTATTAATCCCTCCTTCATGTGACAGCCATTCATATATTTCAAGATGGGTCATGTTTCCCAAGTCTTCTCTTTTTCAGGAAAAACATCTCCAGTCTTCCCAATCTGACTCACATAATGTGGCTTTGACTTCTTTCTCCATACTCCATGGGTAGCCTGACCATTGCAGAGCTAGGCAGGACTGTTGACTGTTGTCCACCTTGTCCTTCAGCCTATACTATATTTACACTAGTTCACACAGCTCAAGGTATAGTCATTATGAGTGGCTTCAACATATTGTTGACTAAACTCCCTTAATCTTTTTTATACAAGCTGTTACTAAGCAGACTACTTTATCCCACATCCTGAGGCCATGCAATTGGAACTTTTAAAACTCATTGAAGTATTGGTGTATTCTATTAAATTTCATTTTGTTAGATTTGACCACTGCATCAAGAACTCTAGGAATCCTGGCTCTGCCATCCATTGTGATCACTAACTTTCCCTGTTTTGTGTCCCCTGCAAATATGGTGAGCAAGCAATTCAGTGACAAATGCCAAATGGACCAAAACCTTGTGACAAGCCATCAGAGCCCTCCTCCCACATCCATTCCATCACTGCCTCTGCACTTTACCAGTACCCAGCTTGTGTTTGTGTGCTATTCCTGCTTTTACCATGCAAAATCAGGCTAGTGTTCTACCTGATAACTTACTTCCAAACTGGAAGGCCGTGTCTTCATCAGTTCATCCCAGAGTCGGCGCCAGATGGCCTGAGTGGAGAGGCCTGTAAGGAGAAATATCACACTTGGCTGCTTGCTGGCCACCATAAGTACATCAACCTTTAATGTTGTCCTCCGGGTTCACAGGAGCAATATGGCAGAGTGATTAAGAACATTGGCTCTAAAGACAGATTGCCTGGGTGTGAATATCAGCAAACTACACTCCAGCTATGTGACTTTGGGCAAGTTACTTAATTTCTCTGTGGTTCAGTTTCCTCATCTGTAAAATGTTAATAACAGCTATTTCATAGGGTTGTTGAAAGGATTAGAGTAAATGAGTTTTTCTAGGTAAAGTGCCTAGGACAGTGCTTGACACATTAGGGTTCAATGTTAGCTGTTAACAGATGTGTCTAATGAGCGGAGGAAGCTTGGTAAAATAGAGAAACTAAGATTCGGAAGATCTGGGTTGTTCTGGCTTTGCTATTAATTGTGGTGTGCCTGTGTCTCACTTTTATCAGTATAATAAAGATCATATACTTGGCTTTGTGTTTCACAGGACACTGAGGAATGAGGAAGAAAAATAGGTGTGAAGGTACTTTTTGAAAAGCATGAAGTTCTAAGGCCAGGTGCGGTGGCTCAAGCCTGTAATCCCAACACTTTGGGAGGCCAAGGAAGGTGGATCACGAGGTCAGGAGATTGAGACTGTCCTGGCTAACACGTTGAAACTCCGTCCCTACTAAAAATACAAAAAAAATTAGCCGGGCGTGGTGGTAGGCGCCTGTAGTCCCAGCTACTACTACTGAGGCAGGAGAATGGTGTGAACCCGGGAGGCGGAGCTTGCCATGAGCCAAGATTGCACCACTGCACTCCACCCTGGGCAACAAAGCAAGACTCCGTATAAAAAAAAAAAAAAAAAGCATGAAGTTCTAGCAGGTATCAGGTGTAATATTTACCTGAAGAACATTATGGTGCCTTGCTCATAATCATTGACTGAGAAAGAGACAGAAAGATACTCACCTTTCTTGAGGGCAGTTTCCTCAATCCTCTCCAAGTAATATATATTGAGCAGAGGTAGGATGCTTTGAAGTATTGGGCCTGGGAGGGCTACAAAAATCAAAACAAAAGTTTACTTTTCCTCCCCTCCCCCTCCCCCTCAAGAGGGTTCCAAGCATTATTTATTCTACTGGAAAGGAAAATGGAAGGGTAGACTTCTCACTTGACAAATGGAGCCTCTAGAAGCTAATCTAGATCTGTTCCAAACTCTAGTCCACTTATCTTCAGCCACTCAGTTGGAAGCTGGAATTTCAGGGGCCAGGGTGAGATCATCCCACAAAACAAGCTGACATGCTAAATGAGCTTGACATGCTTTTTAGGAGCTGGTCAGTTCACTTTGCCCAAGCAAAATGAACCATTTTGCATTGAAAAGCACCTACTGAATATGTGTGATAAAAGGTCTTTCATAATCTGCCCTGCTAGTATCAGCTCCCTGCTTTGCCTCCTACATTTCAGCCACACTTAACTACTTTTTCATTTACCTAACATGCTGCTTTCTGCCCCTGTACCTTTGTCATGCTGTTCTTTCCAACAGGAATGTCCTTTGTCATGCTGTTCTAATAGGAATGTCATTGCCACTTTCACTATATCAACTACTCATCTTTCAAGTATCACATGCCCTTTATTAAGTCTTTCCTGAATTCCCTTCCCATTCTTCCAGATTAACCACTACCATCCTTTGGGCTACTGCTATATCCTGAATTAGTACTTTCCTATGAAGAAGAGAAACAATTCATGTCTCTAAAGTCAATATACCTTTTTTTTTTTTTTTTTGAGATGGAGTGTCGCTTTGTCGCCCAGGCTGCAGTGGCGCGATCTCGGCTCACTGCAAGCTCCGCCTCCCGGGTTCATGCTATTCTCCCGCCTCAGCCTCCTGGGTAGCTGGGACTACAGGAGCGCACCACCACGCCCGGCTGATTTTTTGTATTTTTAGTAGAGACGGGGTTTCACTGTGTTAGCCAGGATGGTCTCGATCTCCTGACCTCGTGACCCGCCTGCCTCAGCCTCCCAAAGTGCTGGGATTACAGGCGTGAGCCACTGCACCCAGCCAAAAGTCAATATATCTTAAAAACAACCTGCTCTTGCCAACTTCTCTAGTTCTAAGAGCTGTTATAGTATAGTGTCTAAAGGGTTTGGCCTCTAGAGTAGGAAAAATCTGGGTGAAATTCTAACTATTTAGTTAAATGTGAATCCTTGGACAAATTATTTAAGCCTCTTTAAGCCTTTGTTTCTTCAACTGGAAAAAAATGGAGGCCACGCACAGTGGCTCACACCTGTAATCCCAGCACTTTGGGAGTCTAAGACAAGAGGATCGCTTAAGCTCGGGAGTTCGAGGCTACAGTGAGCTATGCTTACACCACTGTACTTGAGCCCAAGTGATAGAGTGAGAACCAATCTCAAAACAAAACAAAAATTAGCAGAGTGTGATGGTGTGCACCTGTGGTCACAGCTACTTGGGAAGCTAAGGTGGGAGGATGGCTGGAGCCCAGGAGGTTGAGGCTGCAGCGAGCTGTGCTTAGACCACTGCACTCCAGCCTGGGTGACAGAGCAAGACCCTGCCTCAAAAAATAAAAAATAGGTGGGATGCAATGGTTCACACCTGTAATCCCAGCACTTTGGGAGGCCAAGGCAGGCAGATCACTTGAGGTCAGGAGTTTGATACCAGCCTGACCAACATGGTGAAACCCCGTCTCTACTGAAAATACAAAAATTAGCCAGGTGTAATGATGCATGCCTGTAATCCCAGCTACGTGGGAGGCTGAGGCACAAGAATCGCTTGAACTCAGGAGGTAGAGATTGCAGTGAGCTGAGATGGCGCCATTGCACTCCAGCCTGGGCGACAGAGCAAGACTCTGTCTCAAAAATAAAATAAAATGGAGATAACAGTAATTAACTCATGATATTGTTGGGAAGATCATGCTTATAATCTGTTTAAAATAATGCCCAGCCATAATAAGCTCACTAAATGTTGGTTGTTATTTTTATCCTGTCAGTGGCATCTCTGTCCAATCAAGAACAAGTCAAACTCACACTTGTAATCCCTGTAATCTTTGGAGGTCGAGGTGGGGGACATTGCTTAAGCCCAGGAGTTTGAGACCAGCCTGGGCAACATGGGAAACTCCCGTCTCTACCAAAAATACAGAGAAAATTAGCCGGGTGTTGTGGGGCACACCTGTGGTCCCAGCTTCTTGGGAGGCTGAGGTGGGAGAATTGCTTGAGCCCAGAAGATAGAGGTGGCAGTGAGCTGGTATCATGCCACTGCACTCCAGCCTGGGTGACAGAGTGAGACCCCATCTCAAAGAAAAAGAACAAGTCTAAGATCTTGGAGTATACCAAAACTTCCGCCCCAGGGTCTCTTTTTATTTTTATTTACAGAATAACTGAATCTTGACATCAAGAATCTAGTATAATTCTTTGTACATTGTATGTCCTCAATGTACCTGCTGAATGAAAGTGTTAATTCCCTATGCTTTTACACACGAATGTAGTCCACATCACCTTTCATCTGGTCTATTACAACAGCTTAACTGCTCTCCTTCACTTCAGTCTCTATCCAGTCCCTCTTCATCCTGCTCTTGGTGATGACATTACCCTCTTCGAAACCCTTGGAGGTCTCTCTGCTGCATTCATGATAAAGTCCAAACTCCACATCCTGGTATTCAAGGTATAGTATACCTTATTCTACTTAAGTTTCCTCATTGTACCCTTTCCTGCTGCCTCTATACCTCTGCTGCCCCAACTCCTTACACAAAGCGATGCTAGTTCACTACCTCCAGGAAGACTTTCCTGGCTGTTAGCCCACACTGAGACTTTCCTCCAAAATAGTAATGCTTAGCAGGCCTCTTCCTTGGCTATTCTCCTAAAAGGCCTCACTTGATTCAGCTTTTTCTGGTCTAGGCCCACAGGAGCTCTTCCTCCCCTGTCTCCTCTCAACCTCGCTGGGGGCTCAGCCAGTAATGGGATGGTGGTATATACAGCAGTGATGGGGGAGGGAGAAGGGGAAATGGAGATTCAGTAAACTGTCAATTGTTTTGGGGGGAAGAAGCAACAGGGGAAGAAGTTCCTCAGAGCCCCTCCAACCTGCTCTCCTCTAGTTAGCCATCCCTTCTCACAGCCACAGGAATTCTCATCCCCTCCTTTCTCCATTCTTCTTAAGCCGGGATTTTCCTGGCTTCTTTCTAGCCTGCACCTTTAATGCTGCTGCTTCCCAACCTGGGCCTCCACACCCAGTCATCTTCCTTTTTAGCCAGTCTTAGCATCCCAGAAGCTCCAGGCAGACAAGCCAGACCCCGTCTGCCTTCTTCCCCATGCCCTAGGACTTTTCTGAGCTCCCTGCTCAGCTCAGAACGGAGACTTTCCTCATGTTCGCCATGGGTGGGCCTGCCCCTTGTCTTCTCAGCCTCTGGCTGGCCTGGAGCCTCCAGTGTCCCCTCCGCACACAGGCCCAACTTCTAACAGCCTCTTCCACTACCACTATGCAGGACACTCCGGCCTCACCGTACTGGGCTCCACTCCCACAGCCAAGGCCCTCCCCGACCACCCTCCAGCTTATCCCGGAGCTGCAGCGCCCCCAAACTCCAGGGCCTTTTCCCCACACCCCCTCCTCATGGCATAACTCAAACCCCCCGCCCTGCAACCTCGAGTCCTCAAAGTCCTCACTCCTGTCCTGACCAGGGCCTTCCTCCTGCAAAGACGCCACGGCCACCCGCAAGGCCTCCTGGTGGAACCTCCCCCGCGCCGCCTCCAGGCCCGGGGCCTGTTCTCCTGCCACCCTCCCCGGCAGGCCTCGGCCGGGCCTGCCACCTCCTCGCCCAACTCCAGCCCCGGCCTCCGGACCCCACCCTCAACACCAGCAGCCTCGCAGGCCCGAGGCCTCCCCTATCCCCAGCGCGGCCAGGCCTGCTTGGCAGAGCCTCGCTTTCCCTCTTTCACTAGCCCCACGTCGCGGACTCGTTTCCTTCGTCAGTGGCCAGGCCGTGGCCGGCGGTCCCCAACCCACAGCCCCGCCTCCCAGCCCAACTGGCCGGTTCGCCCTCCCCGGCCGTTCATCCCGGCGCCCCAGGCCGCCCTCCACCCAGGCCCGGCCCTTTGGTCCCGGCCGCTCTCAGGCCTGAGGCCCCCGTTCACTTCCATTCAGCCCAAGGCCTCTTGGCGGCGCCGCGCCCCCTGCCACGGCAGCCCGGCAGTCCGGGATCCCCGGGCCGTCGCCCCGCTTGGGGCCTCCTTGGCCCTTCCCGCCTGTCCATCATTCGAGCCTCCCTCGCTTGTTTAAGCCGCTCTGGGCCCCCTCCACTCGCTCTCCGGCCCCTCCTCGCCGCTCGAGCCGATCCGAGTGGCCTCCGGCGCTCCCTGTCCTGCGGGTCGCTCGGTCGCTCAGTCAGTTTGGCACCCGAGACCCCGGTTGTCGGTTCGCTCCCGTCAGCCCTGGGCCGTCAGACAGGCCGCGGCGCCCCGAGCCTTTCGGCCTCTCCCCCTGCCCCATTCCCTCGCTCTCAAATCCGCTGTCCTCCCCTCCGCCCATCGGCTTGGCCTCCGGAGTCTCGACCCCTGTGGCGTGTCAGGCAGATACTGGGGGTCCCGTTCCATCAGTCAGGTTCGGTGGCCCCGGGCCTGGCCTCCTGGCCTTAGGCCGGGCCTCCTAACCTCGGCCCCTGCCCCAGGGCAGCCGGGCCATCACTGCCCACCGGTTCGACATCCGAGACTCCCCTGCCCGGCCCAGCCGAGTGTCAGTTCGCGGCCCACAGCTCCGGCCCGCCAGTCCAGCCTCAGTCGCCCGGGCCCAGCCTCCTTCGCTCCAGACCGGGCCTCCTGGCCTCGCCCCCCGCGCCCCCGAGCCAGGCCGCGGTGCGGGTCAGCCTGCCCATTAGGTCTCCGTCTTTACTCTGTCCAGCCCTGTCAGTCACAAAATTCATGCTCCGATCCTACGATCTGGCTTTCAGTGCCCCAGGCTGGGCCTTGCCCCGGGCCTCCCGGCCTCGCCCCCCGCGCCCCCCGGCCGCTGGGCCGCCCCCTGCTCTTAGCCAGAGGTAGCCCCTCACCCCGCGACTTACCCCACACCCCGCTCTCCAGAACCCCCATATGGGCGCTCACCGCCCGCCCGCACAGCTCGAACAGGGCGGGGGGAGCGTTGGGGCCCGAGGCCGAGCTCTTCGCTGGCGCCGCCTCCCGGGACGTGGCCTCCATGGTCGTTGCCGCCGCTACCTCACAGAACCAGCAACTCCGGGCGCGCCAGGCCTCGGGCGCCGCCATCTTGGGGAGGTGCGCGAGCCCGAGAGTGTCGCCCGCAGACCGCCATCTTGAAAAGGTCAGCAGTTAGGACGGCTCCATAATCGATATGGGGAAGAATGTGAATTATGCTAAAGGAATTTCGAATAAATTAGCATACTTTCCAAGTCTCTTAGGAGCTACTATTTTAGATGAACTCCTAGATCAATTATACTTGGGTCTGGTGGGACTAAGGGGATGTTTCTTAGCAAAGTCTCCTCAGGTGCAAACATCAGCTACCCCTAGCCCCTGCCTGTGGCCGGTAGTACATGCCAATCTGAGCATGTGTTCGCGACCACGATGAGTATGCCGCACTTCCGGCCAGATCGCCGGATTTCCGCTGAGTGACCCTTACAAGTCCTTCTTGATCCTGAAGTGGATTAGGTGCCGCTGTTGCTGCTCTTGTTGAATCTAGAACCGTAGCCAGACATGGGACTGGAGGACGAGCGAAA
Source organism: Macaca fascicularis (assembly GCF_037993035.2). NCBI lineage: Eukaryota > Metazoa > Chordata > Mammalia > Primates > Cercopithecidae > Macaca > Macaca fascicularis. The sequence goes on along the minus strand of NC_088375.1, from coordinate 188,384,341 downwards.
GATGCTTACCGAGTCCGGAGATCCTGAGAAGGTAAGGCAAGGCGATCCACTCGACCCTCTTCTCTGTCTTGAAGCCCAAGACCTAGCCCGCCAAAACACGCACGGGGCCCTCTTAGCCCCCAGTTTACCCTCTAGGATTTGCAGGGTCGGGAGCTCTAGTTCCCTCGACCTTTCCCCAGAATTCGTCCGGTGACTTTGGACAGATAGATGACTAGTTTTTCTCTGGGCCTCGGCTTCTCCATTCTGTGAATGTAGTGAAGGTTTGAGAGCGAAAATGTTTTGTGGACTAAAGTCTTGTAAAAATATGACCTATGTTTGCAGTCAGTCAGATGTTCTGAAACCCGCGTTTCACAGGTTTGGGGAGCAAACAAACCACCTTGCCCCAGCTCAGGTTAGGAATCCCTACCATATCTATTGGGGAGGTTCGGAAGACCTGGCCTTGTGATTTCCTTTTCTTTGAGGAAGGTGTGTGTCTTTGGGGACAGTGAAGAAATGTACGATGTTATTCTGTGATGGAAGAGGGAGCTCTTTCCTAGGGAAAGAGTGCTGCTATGATAAGTATTTATTGACTGCTTGCTATTCCAAGTGCTTTACATGCACTAATTAATTTCTTTTTTCTTTTTTCTTTTTTTGAGATGGAGTCTCGCTTTGTCGCCCAGGCTGGAGTGCAGTGGCGCGATCTCGGCTCGCTGCAACCTCCGCCTCCCTGGTTCAGGCGATTCTCCTGCCTCAGCCTCCCAAGTAGCTGGGTAGCTGGGACTACAGGTGCCCAGCATCACGCCCAGCTAATTTTTGTGTTTTTAGTAGAGACGGGGGTTTCACCATGTTGGCCAGGCTGGTCTCGAGCTCCTGACCTCGTGAACCGCCCACCTCGGCCTTCCAAAGTCCTGGAATTACAGGCGTGAGCCACCGCGCCCGGCCCTAATTCATTTCATCTACACATTATTCCTATGAAGTAAGTGTTAGGTACTATTAGTGCCATTTTTACAGATGAGGAAACAAGCGTAGAGGTTAAATATCTTTTCTAAGGTCACACAGCTAACATATTGGTGCAGCCAGGAACTGCAGCCAAGCAGCGCGGTTCTAGAACCGGGACTCTTACCCATTATGCGACACAGCCGCTAGTTGTTTCTAATCTCATTTCTGCCTGTTCTCTGGTCACTTCGGGGCAGCCGTTTTGGGCTGTGGGTTCAGAATAATTGGAGACTTATTTATCCCTTAATTTTTCTCGTCTTATTATTTCTAAAAAGAAATAGAGCCTGAGGCCGGGCGCAGTGGCTCACGCCTGTAATCCCAGCACTTTGGGAGGACAGCCGAGGCAGGCGCGTTGCGTGAGTTCAGGAGTTGGACCAGCCTGGGCAACGTGGTCAAACCCCGTCTCTACAAAAAATACAAAAATTAGCCGGGCATGGTGGTGAACGCCTGTGGTCTCAACTGCTCAGGAGTTTGAGCCCAGGAAGTCCAGGCTGCAGTGAGCCGTGATTGTGTCACTGCACTCCAGTCAGGCAACCCAGGTGAGACCCTGTCTCAAAAAAAAGGAAAGAAAAGAAAGAAAGAAATGGAGCCTGCCTCAGAGAGGCAGAAAGGTCAGCAGGATCCACCGCTGCAGTAGATGAGAAAAGAAAGTAAATAAGCAGTCAGTTTTAAGCTAGGGTATTCTGGCCGGGCGCGGTGGCTCAGGCCTGTAATCCAGCACTTTGGGAGGCCAAGGCAGGCGGATCACGAGATCAGGAGATCCAGACCATCCTGGCTAACACGGTGAAACCCCGTCTCTACTAAAAATACAAAAAATTAGCCGGGCGTGGTGGCGGGTGCCTGTAGTCCCAGCTACTTGGGAGGCTGAGGCAGGAGAATGGCGTGAACCAGAGAGGCAGAGCTTGCAATGAGCCGAGATTGTGCCACTGCAGCCTGGGTGACAGAGCAAGACTCTTTCTCAAAAAATAATAATAATAATAAAATAAACTAGGGTATTCTATGAGGAACCCATAATTCTTTTTTTTTTTTTTCATAGTCTAGAAAACAATGGGTTTTCCTCCTAACTTGGTTTGGGATGTAAGGACTAAATTTAGCTATTTGTAGCAATACTGGGACAAATATTTTAGATTGTGTAGGCCCCATGTGAACATCTGGCAGCTTGAATCTGTATCAGAAGATGTCTAATTACTGTTTATTATCTCTAAACTGGGATTACTTCCTTAAGGGACTGTTGTGATTAATTAAATCATATTAGATATGAAGGCGCTTTGTAAACTGGAGAGTATTAAGCACACTTAGGTTCTTGTTAATGAAAGTGAGATGGTGTCTCTGTCTTGAAATGAACCTGGGATTCCTTTTAACCAAGTATGGTAAGGTGACAGACCTGCAGTCAACTGCCTTTGAAAGAAGAGTTTATTATTACTTAAAGTTCCCGAAAGAGGGATCTACCACACAAAAAAATGCAGGGCTGTATGGGGAAGTGTCCGAGCTAGTCAGGAGGCAGAAGGTGTGAGGGGAAGGAAGCATGGCTCAGCACCTTGGTTTCTATGGGAAGGAATTGGTGGGCAGGGTAGGTACACTTGCTCAAATTTAGGATTGGATGGTTTGAATAATTTCGTTGGGCTCTGGCTTATAGGGCTGGTTCCTAGTTGTCCTATATTTGTCCCTGGGGTGATTTAGAGAAGGGGAAACAGGAGCTTAGTGTATGAAACTTAGATAAAGGAGGCAGGGCCAGGCCGAGTGGCTAATGCCTATAATCCCACCACTTTGGGAGGCCGAGGTAGGAGGATTGATTGAGCCCAAGAGTTTGAGAGCAGCCTAGGCAACATAATGAGACCCTGTCTCTACTAAAAAAAAATGTTTAAGTTAGCCGGGCATGTGGTGTGTGCTGATAGTCCTAACTACTTAGAAGGCTGAGGCAGGAGGATCACTTGACCCCAGGAGTTTGTGGCTGCAGTGAGCTATGATGGCGCCACTGCGCTACAGCCTGGGTGACAGAGCAAGACCCTGTCTCTTAAACAAAACAAAACAAAAGATAAAGGAGGCAGTTGGCTACAAGCGCTTTGGATAGTTAGGTTGCATATGAAAGGTATGCTCGCAGGCAAGTTTGCTGTCTAAAAATTAGCTAGCCCTGGAAGAGCAGGATTAGCTCCAGGATTAGCAAGGCCTCTAAAATGTAAAAACATCATAGAACACAGAAAACAAAATAACATCATTAATAGCAGTGTCAATGTCTGTCTTCAGTAATTACATCAGTATGATCAGGAATAAATATGTCATAAAATTGCTGCTAACATTAATTTTGTTTTCCTTTTGTAGGAGGAAGAGGAAGAGGAGGAATTAGTGGTAAGAACTGTCTCAGGTTTGGAAACATCTCAGTAAAAGCAGGGTTTGAGCCTCATGAAACTCTAAGGGCATTTTAAGGAGTCTTTACTTGATACCTTGTAGATAATGGGGGTGGAATAAGCTTTGATACTTCCCGTGCATTGGAGTGTTTGGGGTGTGAGCCTTGGAAGCTAAGTCTGTTCTGGCTTCTTCAGTTGTGGTCAGGGAGCAGACGGCATCTTGAGGGCCTGGCACTCAATCATCTGCTATTTGTGGTTTAATAAAGAACTTTGGGCCAGGCATCGTGGCTCATGCCTGTAATCCCAGCACTTTGGGAGGCCGAGGCAGGCGGATTGCCTGAGGTCGGGAGTTCAAGACCAAACCTGAACAATGTGGAGAAACCCCGTCTCTACTAAAAATACAAAATTAGCTGGGCGTGGTGGCACATGCCTGTAATCCCAGCTACTCGAGAGGCTGAGGCAGGAGAATTGCTTGAACCCAGGAGGCGAAGGTTGCGGTGAGCCGAGATCGTGCCATTGCACTCCAGCCTGGGCAACAAAAGCGAAATTCCATCTTAAAAAAAAAAAAAAGAACTCTGAGGGAACCTTTGTTAGATAGTCCTTCTCTATGTTAGCATTGCCTTTCTAGCTGGGCAGCTGGGGTGCATAGGCCTGGTTCTCAGACAAGGGGATTTGATATTTCAGATGTGACATATTCCAAAATGCCGTGTTAACAAGTAAGGCCTCCTATAGATCTATTTCAAGTTTGGCCAGGTTTCCTTTACCACCTTGTTTTTCAGATAGGACTGAGGCTTTCAGTGCATACTGGCAACCTTGGAAGGCAGGAATGTGAAACTTTTCCCTACTACTTAGCATCAGAATTGAATGGGAGACCGCATTCTGCCATTTCTGGCGGCAGTGTGGCTCTGCCAGCTGGCCTTCTGCACGGTAATTCAGAGGCAGCACCTTGGTTTGGTGGTTGTGTTAATCAAAGCATATGTGTTTGGTGGGTCTCCGCTAAAAATCCCCATTTTGTTGTTTTTCTATTTCTACATCAGGATCCCCTAACAACAGTGAGAGAGCAATGCGAGCAGTTGGAGAAATGTGTAAAGGCCCGGGAGCGGCTAGAGCTCTGTGATAAGCGTGTATCCTCTCGATCACGTACAGAAGAGGATTGCACGGAGGAGCTCTTAGACTTCTTGCATGCAAGGGACCATTGCGTAAGTCCGTCTGAAGTCAGGAAGGGGAAAGGTTGCAATGGTCAGGGAAAACTTGGTGCTGACAATCTTTCCATGCTAGGGCAAGGCCCTTCAGTGAGTATTTACTCTGGGCCCAATATATGTGATGTACAGTGCTGAGCATTTTATGTAAATAACCTCTTTTATTTTTTTGAGACAGGGTCTCACTATGTTGCCCAGGCTGAAGTACAGTGGCATGATCATAACTCAGTGCCAACCTTGAACTCCTGGGCCTAAGTCATCCTGCCTTGGCCTCCCAAGTAGCTGGGACTATAGGTGCATGCCATCATGAGAGGCTAATTTTTTATTTTTTAATTTTTTCTAGTGATGGGGCCTTGTTATGTTGCCCAGGCTGGTCTCAAACTCCTGGGCTCAAGTAATCCTCCCATTTTGGCCCTCCAAAGTGCTGGGATTATAGGCATGAGCCATTGTGCCTGGCCTGTAAATAATCTTGCCTAATCCTTACTACTTCCACTGGAGATAGGTATCATTATCCCATTTCACAGATAGAAACTGAGGCTCAGAGAAAAAAAATAAACATCCCAACATGCACTGCTAAACAGTGGGGAAGCTGGATTTTGTACTCTTCAATAACAGACTGTTCTTTAAAAATAATTTGTATTGGCCAGGCACAGTGGCTTACCCCTGTAATCCCAGCACTTTGGGAGGCCGAGGCGGGTGGATCACGAAGTCAGGAGATCGAGACCATCCTGTGAATGGTGAAACCCCGTCTCTACTTAAAATACAAAAAATTGGCCGGGCGCGGTGGCTCAAGCCTGTAATTCCAGCACTTTGGGAGGCCGAGACGGGCGGATCACAAGGTCAGGAGATCGAGACCATCCTGGCTAACACGGTGAAACCCCGTCTCTACTAAAAAACACACAAAAAAAAAACTAGCCGGGCGAGGTGGCGGGCGCCTGTAGTCCCAGCTACTCGGAAGGCTGAGGCAGGAGAATGGCGGGAACCCGGGAGGCGGAGCTTGCAGTGAGCTGAGATCCGGCCACTGCACTACAGCCTGGGCGACAGAGCGAGACTCCGTCTCAAAAAAAAAAAAAAAAATACAAAAAATTAGCCAGGCGTGGTGGCAGGCGCCTGTAGTCCCAGCTACTTGGGAGGCTGAGGTGGGAGAATGGCGTGAACCTGGGAGGTGGAGCTTGCAGTGAGCCGAGGTTGTACCAAAAAAAAATAATAATAATTTGTATCCTCAAATGTGTCTAATATATAGTAGTTGGTCCAAAAGGTTGCTTTTTTTTTTTTTTTTTTTGGAGGCGCAGTCTGGCTCTGCTGCCCAGGCTGGAGTGCAGTGGCACGACCTCGGCTCACTGCAAGCTCCACCTCCTGGGTTCACACCATTCTGTTGCCTTAGCCTCCCAAGTAGCTGCGACCACAGGTGCCCGCCACCATGCCCAGCTAATTTTTTTTTTTTTTTGTATTTTTAGTAGAGACGGGGTTTCACGGCGTTAGCCAGGATGGTCTCAATCTCCCGATCCCATGATCCACAGCACCCAGCCTTTCTTTTTTTTTTTGAGATAAGGTCTTGCTCTGTCACCCAGGCTGGAGTGCAGTGGCATGATCATAGCTCAATACAGCCACTACCTCCTGGTTCAAGCAATTATTCTGCCTTAGCCCCCGAGTTGCCAGGACTATAGGCACATGCTACCATGCCTTGGTAATTTTTTTTTTTTTTTTTTTAATTTGAGACTGATTCTCACTTTGTCGCCCAGGCTGGAGTGCAGTGGTGCAGTCTCAGCTGACTGCAACCTCTACCTCCCAGGTTCAAGTGATTCTCCTGCTTCAGCCTCACGAGTAACTGGGATTAAAGATGCATGCCACCACACACAGCTAATTTTTTGTTTGTTTGTTTGTCTGTATTTTTAGTAGAGACAGGGTTTCACCATGTTGGCCAGGCTGGTCTCGAACTCCTGACCCCCAGTGATCCACCTGCCTCAGCCTCCCAAAGTGCTGAGGTTACAGGCGTGAGCCACTGCACCTGGCCCATGCCTGGGTAATTTTTGTACTTTTTGTAGCGATGGAGTTTTGCTGTATTGCCCAGGTTGGTCTAGAACTCCTGGGTTCACATGTGCCACTCATCTCAGCTTCCCAAAGTGTTGGGATTACAGGTGTGAGATACCACACCTGGCCTCAAGGGGTTGTTTTTTAAAAGTACACTTATCAGGCAGGGCATGGTGGCTGACGCTTATGATCCTAGCACTTTTGGAAGGCCAAGGCAGGAGGATCCCTTGACCCCAGGAGTTCAAGACTAGCCTGGGCAACATAGGGGAATCCTGTCTCTATTTTTAAAAAATCAAAAGTAATAAAAGTAAACTTCTGCTTGACTCTTACATATAACACAGTAAGGTATTTTACATAAATTATACGTAAGCAAAGTTTGATATGGTTGCTTCTATTAAAACTAATTGGATGGCCCATAAACATATGAAAAGATATTCAACATCATTAGCCATCAGGGATACTACCATAACACTTTATACCCACTGCCCACTAGGATGGCTATAATAAAAAAGATAACGAGTGTTGAAGAGGATGTGGAAAAGTTGGAAACCTCATATGCTGTCAGTAAAGGTGTAAATTGGTACAGCCACTGTGGAAAACATCTGGCACTTCTTCAAAAGGCTAAGCATACAGTTAATGTATGACACAGCAATTCCACTTGAAGATATATACCCAAGAGAAATGAAAACATATGTTCACATAAACACCTGTACACAAATGTTCATAGAAGCATTGTTTATACGACCCAAAAAGTGGAAACACCATAAATGTCCGTCAGCTAGGCCGGGCACGGTGGCTCATGCCTGTAATCCCAGAACTTTGGGAGCTCAAGGCAGGTGGATCACCTGAGCCCATGAGTTTGAGACCAGCCTGGGCAACATGGTAAAACCCTGTCTCTACAAAAAATATATATATAAAAAGATAACCGGGCATGCTGGCTCACACCTGTAGTCCTAGCGACTTGGGAGGCTGAGGTGGGAGGATCACCTGAGCCTGGGGAAGTCAAGGCTTCAGTGAGCCATGATCACGCCACTGCATTCCAGCCTGGGTGACAGAATGAGACCCTGTCTCAAAAAAAAAAAAAAATCAAGTTCTTTTCTCAAAAAATTAAACATAGAATTATGTACTATATGATCTAGCAATTTCACTTCTAGGTATATACCCAGTAGTATTGAGAGTAGGCTTAAACAGATATTTCCATATTCATATTCACAATAGCCAAAAGGTAGAAACAACCCAAGTGTCCCTCCATGGATGAAAAGGTTTTTTAAAAATGTGCTCTGTATATACAATGGGATATTATGCAACCTTAAAATAGAAGGGGGCCTGGCGCGGTGGCTCATGCTTGTAATCCCAACACCTTGGGAGCCCGAGGCAGATCATGAGGTCAGGAGATCAAGACCATCCTGGCTAACACGGTAAAACCCTGTCTCTACTAAAAATACAAAAAATTTAGCCAGGCGTAGTGGCAGATGCCTGTAGTCCTAGCTACTTGGGAGGCTGAGGTAGGAGAATGGTGTGAACCCGGGAGGCAGAGCTTGCATTGAGCCGAGATCGTGCCACTGCACTCCAGCCTAGGTGACAAAGCGAGACTCCGTCTCAAAAAAAAAAGAAGGGGCTGGGCACAGCAGCTCACGCCTGTAATCCCAGCACTTTGGGAGGCCGAGGCAGGTGGATCACCTGCTGTCAGGAGTTCAAGACCAGCCTGGATAACATGGCGAAATCCTGTCTCTACTAAAAAATATAAAAATTAGCTGGGTGTGGTGGTGGGCACCTGTAATCCCAGCTGCTCAGGAGGCTGAGGCAGGAGAATTGCTTGAACCTAGGAGGCGGAGGTTGTAGTGAGCTGAGATCGCGCCATTACACTCCAGCCTGGGTGACAGAGCAAAACTCTGTCTCAAAAAAAAAAAAAAAAGCAAACAAAAAAAAAACAAAACTGGGGTAGGATTTCTTGATTCCTAGATTTTCACCAAAATTTAGGTTTGTTAAGAATTTAAGGTAATATGCAATTCTGTATATAAAATATGCCAAAAGATGGTGCTCTTATTAAATTTTTTCTTTTGGCCAATTTGGGTGTTATTTAAAGAGAAATTTAAAATAAGAAACCGGGCCAGGTGCAATGGTTCACACATGTAATCCCAGTAGTTTGGGAGGCCAAGGCGGAGGATCAGTTGAGCACAGGACTTTGAGACCAGTCTGGGCAACATAGGGAGGGCCCATCTCTTAAAAAAAAAAAAAAAAAAAAAAATGAGCAGGGCGTGGTGGCACACGTCTGTGGACCCAGTTACTCATGAGGCTGAGGTGAGAGGATTGCTTGAGCCTGGGAGGTTGAGGCTGCAGTGAGCTATGATTGTATCACTATACTCCAGTTTGGGCAACAAACCTTGTCTCAAAAAAGAAAAAAGAAACCATTAAGTAGGGGAAAGAGATATAAAGAAAGACACAGGCCGGGCACAGTGACTCTCATCTTTAATCCCAACACTTTGGGAGGCCAAGACAGTAGATCACCTGAGGTCAGGAGTTCAAGACCAGCCTGACCAATATGATGAAACCTCGTCTCTACTAAAAATACAAAAATTAGCCAGGCGTGGTGGCACGTGCCTGTAATCCCAGCTACTCGGGAGGCTGAAACAGGAGAATTGCTTGAACCCAGAAGGCGGAGGCTGCAGTGAGCCAAAGTTGCGCCATTGCACACCACCCTGGGCAACAAGAGCAAAATGCAAAAAAAAGTCTCAAAAAAAAAAGACGGGAAACTCTGACACATGCTGCAACATTGATGAACCTTGGAGACATTATACTAAGAGTCAGGGAGGACAAACATTGTATCGTTCCACTTCTGTGAGGTACCTAGAATAGTAGTCACATTCATAGAGACAGAAAGTAGAATGGTAGTAATCAGGAGCTGAGGGGAGAAAGGAAGTGGAGAGTTACTGTTTAATGGATATAGTTTTGATTTAGTAAGATGAAAAAGTTCCCAAGTTTGGAAGTTCTAGAGATTGTAGGAGACTGTATGGTTGTAGAAAAATGGGAATGCACTTAACTGCCACAGAAATGTACAGTTAAAAATGATTAAAGTGGGGCCGTGTACAGTGGCTCACACCTGCAATCCCCACACTTTGGGAGGCCAAGGCAGGCACATCACTTGAGGTCAGGAGTTTGAGACCACCTGGGACAACATGGTGAAACCTTGTGTCTACTAAAAATACAGAAATTTAGCTGAGTGGTGGCACACGCCTGTAATGCCAGCTACTCAGGAGTCTGAGGCAGGAGAATCGCTTGAACCTGGGAGGCAGAGGTTGCAGTGAGCCAAGATTGTACCACTGCACTCCAGCCTGGGGGACAGAGCAAGACTCTGCCTCAAAAAAAAAAAAAAAAAAAAAGATTAAAGTAGAAAAAGGAAAAAATTACTAAAGTGGTAAATTTTATGTTATGTGTATTTTACCACCATTTTTAACGAAAGAAATTAAGTACTGAATGTGCTACAATATGGATAAACTTTGCAAACATGCTAAATGCTAAGGGAAAAAAGCCAGTCACAAAGTGAAAAATAACATATGATACGATTTATATGAAATGTTCAAAATAAGGCCGGGCGCGGTGGCTCAAGGCTGTAATCCCAGCACTTTGGGAGGCCGAGACGGGCGGATCACAAGGTCAGGAGATCGAGACCATCCTGGCTAACACGGCGAAACCCCGTCTCTACTAAAAACACAAAAACATTAGCCGGGCGAGGTGGCGGCGCCTGTGGTCCCAGCTACTCGGGAGGCTGAGGCAGGAGAATGGTGGGAACCCGGGAGGCGGAGCTTGCAGTGAGCTGAGATCTGGCCACTGCACTCCAGCCTGGGCGACAGAGCGAGACTCCGTCTCAAAAAAAAAAAAAAAAAAAAAAAATGTTCAAAATAAGCAAGTCATGATCTGTTCCCTTAATTAATATCCCCTCCTATTGATTTTCCCCCTACCACTGTGTGGTCATTCTAAAAACATTTACATATATTTATGAGCCAAGCACTGGTTTAGGATCTGGGAGTAAGATAGACAATAGTTCCTTCATTCACTGAGTTTATGAGCCAGCATAGGAAACAGAAGTAGAACAAGTGCTAAACTTTGGTAAGTCTCAGGTATAACTTTCTCAGGGTACTATTAACTGAACCCCTCCACCCCGCCCCGCCTCCCATTTATTTTCCTCCTAGCATTTCCCATTATCAGAGGTTACCTTATTTATGTGTTCATTTTAACTCATTACCCTGTAAGTTTCTTAAGTGGCCGGGCGCGGTGGCTCAAGCCTGTAATCCCAGCACTTTGGGAGGCCGAGTCGGGCGGATCACAAGGTCAGGAGATCGAGACCATCCTGGCTAACACGGCGAAACCCCGTCTCTACTAAAAACACAAAAAATTAGCCGGGCGAGGTGGCGGCGCCTGTGGTCCCAGCTACTCGGGAGGCTGAGGCAGGAGAATGGCGGGAACCTGGGAGGCAGAGCTTGCAGTGAGCTGAGATCTGGCCACTGCACTCCAGCCTGGGCGACAGAGCGAGACTCCGTCTCAAAAAAAAAAAAAAGTTTCTTAAGTGACAGATGTGTCTTGTTACAGTTATAACTCACTCAGCACTTAGAACACTACCTGGCATATAGAAGATGTCCTGTGAATATGTGTTGAATTAATATGTAATGTTAATATCACTGATGAGGAGGTACAGGTTTCTGTGGCAAAATAGGGACAGATTTGTGTGTGGATAGGGGCTTGTTGAGAGAAGGCTTGCAGGAAATGACATGTATAAGATCTAAATTCTAAAGGAAGAATAAAAGATGAAACAAGTAGGGCGTTCACTAGGACTCAAGTGCTGCGTGCATATGTGAGAAGGGGAGTTGTGAGAAGAGAGGCAGTAGTTTCAGGTCTTGAAGGACCTTGTAAGCCATGACATTAAAGCTGCCAATTGATTACCTCCTTTTCTTTCCCCTATCTAGGTGGCCCACAAACTCTTTAACAACTTGAAATAAATGTGTGGACTTATTCACCCCAGCCTTCATCTTCTGGGCATCAGAATATTTCCTTATGGTTTTGGATATACCATTTGTTTCTTATTTGTGTAACTGTAAGTTCACATGAACCTCATGGATTTTGGCTTAGGCTGGTAGCTTCTATGTAATTCGCAGTGATTCCATCTTAATAAAAGTTCTGTGATCTGCAAACCTGCCCCCTGTCCTTTTTTTATAAATTGAGAATTTTTTTTTTTTAATTTGAAATTTTCTTTTATTTTTGAGGAGGTGGGGAGCAGCAAGGGGGACAGGGTCTTACTTTGTTGGCCAGGCTGGAATGCAGTGGTGCGAATAGCTCATTGCAGCCTCCACCTCCTGGGCTCAAGTGATCCTCCCACCTCGGCCATCAAGTAGCTAGGACTATAGCATGCATCACCACTCCCAGCTAATTTAAAAAATATTTTGTAGGCCGGGCGCGGTGGCTCAAGCCTGTAATCCCAGCACTTTGGGAGGCCGAGACGGGCGGATCACGAGGTCAGGAGATCGAGACCATCCTGGCTAACCCGGTGAAACCCCGTCTCTACTAAAAAAATACAAAAAACTAGCCGGGCGAGGTGGCGGGCGCCTGTAGTCCCAGCTACTCGGGAGGCTGAGGCAGGAGAATGGCGTAAACCCGGGAGGCGGAGCTTGCAGTGAGCTGAGATCCGGCCACTGCACACCAGCCTGGGCGACAGAGCGAGACTTTGTCTCAAAAAAATATATATATATATATATTTTGTAGAGGCTGGGCGCGGTGGCTCACGCCTGTAATCCCAGCACTTTGGGAGGCTGAGGCGGGTGTATCATGAGATCAGGAGATCAAGACCATCCTGGCTAACATGGTGAAACCCCGTCTCTACTAAAAATACAAAAAATTAGCTGGGCGTGGTGGCAGTCGCCTGTGGTCCCAGCTACTCAGGAGGCTGAGGCAGGAGAGTGGCGTGAACCCAGGAGGCGGAGCTTGCAGTGAGTGGAGACTGCGCCACTGCACTCCAGCCTGGGCGACAGAGCAAGACTCTGTCCCCCCAAAAAAAATATTTTGTAGAGATGGCATCTCACTATGTCCAGGCTGGTCTTGAACTCTGGCCTTAAGCAATCCTCCTGCCTGAGCCTCCCAAAGTACTGGGGTTATAGGCATGAGCCACCACACGTGGACCACAATTTTTAAACACATTAGATGTACCCATCACCTATCAAGTATGTATGTCTTGATGAGGGCTGTGCCTGGCACAGTGGCTTATACCTGTAATCCCAACACTTTCAGAGGCTGAGGCAAGAGGATCTCTTGAAGCCAGGAGTTCAAGACCAGCCTAGGCAACATAGTGAGATCCTGTCTCTACAAAAATAAGTAGCTGGGTGTGATGGTGTTCTCCTGTAGTCCTAGCTACTTGGGAGGCTAAGATAGAAGGATTTCTTAAGCCCAAAGTTCAGGGGTTACATTGAGCTATGATCACTGGGTCTGGGACACATAGTTGAGACCCTGTATTTTTTAAAAAGAGAAAAAGCCAGGTGAGATGGCTCACAGCTGTAATCCTAGCACTTTGGGAGGCTGAGGTGGGAGGATTACTTGAGGCTGTGAGTTCTTGAGACCAGCCTGGGCAACATAGTGAGACTCTGCCTCTACAAAAAAAAAAATTATGTAAGAAACTTGGCCAGGTATGGTGGCTCATGCCTGTAATCCTAGCACTTTGGGAGGCCAAGGCGGGCAGATTGCCTGAGCTCAGGAGTTCGAGACCAGCCTGGGCAACACGGTGAAACCCCGTTTCTGCTAAAATACAAAAAAAGCCAGGTGTGGTGGCGTGCGTCTGTAGTCCCAGCTACTCGGGAGGCTGAGGCAGGAGAATTGCCTGAACCCGGGAGGTGGAGGTTGCAGTGAGCCGAGACCCCACCACTGCACTCCAGCCTGGGCGACAGAGTGAGACTCCATCAATAAAAAAAAAAAAAAAAACTTTTCACTTGGGGAGGCCGAGGCGAGGGGATCGCGAGGTCAGGAGATCGAGACCATCCTGGCTAACACGATGAAACCGTGTCTCTACTAAAAATACAAAAAAATTAGCTGGGCATGGTGGCAGGCTGAGAATGGCGTGAACCCAGGAGGCGGAGCTTGCAGTGAGCCGAGATTGCGTCACGGCACTCCAGCCTGGGCAACAGAGTGAGACTCCATCTCAAAAAAAAAAAAGAAAAAAAGCCAGGCGAGGTGGTTCACAACCTGTAATCCCAGCACTTTGGGAGGCCGAGGCGAGGCAGGTGGATCACGTGAGGTCAGGAGTTTGAGACCAGCCTGGCCAACATGGCAAAACTTCTCTAAAATTCGGTGGGCTTGGTAGTGGGTGCCTGTATCCCAGCTAGTCGGGAGGCTGAGGCATGAGAATGGCTTGAATCAGGGAGATGGAGGTTGCAGAAAGCTGAGATTGTGCTATTGCACTCCAGTCTGGGTGACAGAAGGAGACTCCATCTCAAAAAAATAAAAATTAAAAAAATAAAAAGAAATTTATTTTTTAAAAGACAGGGGCTTGGCCGGGCGCCATGACTCACGCCTATAATTCCAGCACTTTGGGAGGCTGAGGCGGGTGGATCACCTGAGGTTAGGAGTTTGAGATCAGCCTGGCTAACATGGTGAAACCCCGTCTCTACTAAAAATACAAAAAAATTAGCCAGGCGTAGTGGCGGGCACCTGTAATCCCAGCTACTCAGGAGGCTGAGGCAGGAGAATAGCTTGAACCTGGGAGGTGGAGGTTGCAGTGAGCCGAGATCGCACCACTGCACTCTAGCCTGGGTGACAAGAGTGAGACTCCGTCTCAAACAACAAAAAAAGAAAAGGTAAAAACCAGAACAAATGCTGTGGTGTTTAGGTATTGGTATGCACTAAAAAACAAAAACAAAAACAAAACAAAAAAAAACGGTCTCGCTCTACTGCCTAAGTTGGAGTGTAGTGGCACCATCATAGCTCACTGCAGCCTCAAACTGGGCTAAAGAGATCCTCCTGCCTCAGCTTCCCAGTAGCTAGGACTTACAGGTACATGCCACCATGCCCGGCTAATTTTTTAAAAAGGGAATGAGGGCCAGGTGTGGTGGTTCACTGCTGTAATCCCAGCACTTTGGGAGGCCAAGGCAGGTCGATCACTTAAGGTCAGGAGTTTGAGACCAGCCTGGCCAACATGATGTATCCCCATCTCTACTAAAAATACAATAATTAGCACTGGGCATGGTGGCTCACACCTGTAATCCCAGCATTTTGGGAGGCCAAGGCAGATGGATCACTTGAGGCCAAGAGCTCAAGACCAGCCGGGCCAACATGGTGAAACCCTGTCTCTACTAAAAATACAAAAATTAGCCAGGTGCAGTGGTACATGCCTGTAACCCCATCTACTCAGGAGGCTGAAGCAGGAGAATCACTTGAACCTGTCAGACAGAGGCTGCAGTGAGCCAAGATTGTGCCATCGCACTCCAGCCTGGGTGACAGTGAGTGAGACTCCATCTCTAAATAAATAAATAAATAAACAAACAAACAAAAGTTAGCCAGCCTGTAGCCCTAGCTACTCAGGAGGCTGAGGCAGGAGAATCGCTTGAACCTGGGAGGCAGAGGCTGCAGTGAGCTGAGATTGTGCCACTGCACTCCAGCCTGGGTGACAGAACAAGACTCTGTCTCAAAAACAATTGGAGTGTGTAGGGTTGTGGTGGAAGGGTATTGGAGTCTAAGCAAGATGAGAATAGGGCACCTGGAAAGGTGGTACTGGCAATGGGAGATTGGTTACATATAGGGAGGATTAATCCAATAGGTAAATATATTGCAGATTATGGGAGCTAGCAATCAGAGAATAGAGTTACAAATATGGAAAAGGTTTGGCTGGGCGCAGTGGCTCACGCCTGCAATCCCAGCTCTTTGGGAGGCAGAGGTGGGCAGATCACCTAAGGCCAGGAGTTCAAAACCAGCCTGGCCAACATGGCAAAACTAAATATACAAAAAAAAAAAAAAAAAAAACAGCCTGGCATGGTGGCATGTGCCTGTAGTCCCAGCTACTTGGGAGGCCGTGGCAGGAGAATCACATGAATCCAGGAGGCAGAGGTTGCAGTAAGCTGAGACAGCACCACTGCACTCCAGCCTGGGCAACAAAGCAAGAATCCGTCTCAAAAAAAAAAAAAAAAAAAGAAAGGGTAAAAACCAGAACAAACCCTGTAGTGTTTAGGTATTGGTATGCACTAAATAAATACAAATTTAGTAAATAAGTAGACATAGATGCCAGTATGTGTATATGTAAGGAATTCATATATTCCCTAGCTCTGCCCATGAAAAGATCTTCATTCCCTAGTTAAAGGAACCAGGGTTCTGTGGAGGAAGAGGTGATTCCAGGGCTGAGACAGGGAAAGTACAAGTTAAGTCTGGAACATTTCATTCCATAAAGAAAGAAGTGTGTCCCCATTTCAACAGGTGTAGCTAAAAGCAAACAAAAGGAAGTGCTCAAAGAATGATAGGGCATGTCAAAAGTACACAAAAACCACTAGCCAAATCTGGAATAATTTGAGCATCAAAATATATGATGATAGTACTGGATTATACCCCTTTGAATAAAAGGAATACATTATTTCATAAAAATATAAATAAGTGAATTAGTTGAACGATTGGTGAAGAAGGGGATACTTGTTAATTATAAAAGGAAAAGTACACTGAAGAAGCCTAGCAGAAAGCTTAGACGATTCAACCTCCAACTCCCTGATTCAAGCTATTCTCCTGCCTCAGCCTCCTGAGTAGCTGGGATTACAGGTGCCCGCCACTACGCCTGGCTAATTTTTTTGTATTTTTAGTAGAGACGGGGTTTCACCATGTTAGCCAGGCTGATCTCAAACTCCTAACCTCAGGTGATCCACCCGCCTCAGCCTCCCAAAGTGCTGGAATTATAGGCGTGAGTCATGGCGCCCGGCCAAGCCCCTGTCTTTTAAAAAATAAATTTCTTTTTATTTTTTTAATTTTTATTTTTTTGAGATGGAGTCTCCTTCTGTCACCCAGACTGGAGTGCAATAGCACAATCTCAGCTTTCTGCAACCTCCATCTCCCTGATTCAAGCCATTCTCATGCCTCAGCCTCCCGACTAGCTGGGATACAGGCACCCACTACCAAGCCCACCGAATTTTAGAGAAGTTTTGCCATGTTGGCCAGGCTGGTCTCAAACTCCTGACCTCACGTGATCCACCTGCCTCGCCTCGGCCTCCCAAAGTGCTGGGATTACAGGTTGTGAACCACCTCGCCTGGCTTTTTTTCTTTTTTTTTTTTGAGATGGAGTCTCACTCTGTTGCCCAGGCTGGAGTGCCGTGACGCAATCTCGGCTCACTGCAAGCTCCGCCTCCTGGGTTCACGCCATTCTCAGCCTGCCACCATGCCCAGCTAATTTTTTTGTATTTTTAGTAGAGACACGGTTTCATCGTGTTAGCCAGGATGGTCTCGATCTCCTGACCTCGCGATCCCCTCGCCTCGGCCTCCCCAAGTGAAAAGTTTTTTTTTTTTTTTTTATTGATGGAGTCTCACTCTGTCGCCCAGGCTGGAGTGCAGTGGTGGGGTCTCGGCTCACTGCAACCTCCACCTCCCGGGTTCAGGCAATTCTCCTGCCTCAGCCTCCCGAGTAGCTGGGACTACAGACGCACGCCACCACACCTGGCTTTTTTTGTATTTTAGCAGAAACGGGGTTTCACCGTGTTGCCCAGGCTGGTCTCGAACTCCTGAGCTCAGGCAATCTGCCCGCCTTGGCCTCCCAAAGTGCTAGGATTACAGGCATGAGCCACCATACCTGGCCAAGTTTCTTACATAATTTTTTTTTTTGTAGAGGCAGAGTCTCACTATGTTGCCCAGGCTGGTCTCAAGAACTCACAGCCTCAAGTAATCCTCCCACCTCAGCCTCCCAAAGTGCTAGGATTACAGCTGTGAGCCATCTCACCTGGCTTTTTCTCTTTTTAAAAAATACAGGGTCTCAACTATGTGTCCCAGACCCAGTGATCATAGCTCAATGTAACCCCTGAACTTTGGGCTTAAGAAATCCTTCTATCTTAGCCTCCCAAGTAGCTAGGACTACAGGAGAACACCATCACACCCAGCTACTTATTTTTGTAGAGACAGGATCTCACTATGTTGCCTAGGCTGGTCTTGAACTCCTGGCTTCAAGAGATCCTCTTGCCTCAGCCTCTGAAAGTGTTGGGATTACAGGTATAAGCCACTGTGCCAGGCACAGCCCTCATCAAGACATACATACTTGATAGGTGATGGGTACATCTAATGTGTTTAAAAATTGTGGTCCACGTGTGGTGGCTCATGCCTATAACCCCAGTACTTTGGGAGGCTCAGGCAGGAGGATTGCTTAAGGCCAGAGTTCAAGACCAGCCTGGACATAGTGAGATGCCATCTCTACAAAATATTTTTTTTGGGGGGACAGAGTCTTGCTCTGTCGCCCAGGCTGGAGTGCAGTGGCGCAGTCTCCACTCACTGCAAGCTCCGCCTCCTGGGTTCACGCCACTCTCCTGCCTCAGCCTCCTGAGTAGCTGGGACCACAGGCGACTGCCACCACGCCCAGCTAATTTTTTGTATTTTTAGTAGAGACGGGGTTTCACCATGTTAGCCAGGATGGTCTTGATCTCCTGATCTCATGATACACCCGCCTCAGCCTCCCAAAGTGCTGGGATTACAGGCGTGAGCCACCGCGCCCAGCCTCTACAAAATATATATATATATATATTTTTTTGAGACAAAGTCTCGCTCTGTCGCCCAGGCTGGTGTGCAGTGGCCGGATCTCAGCTCACTGCAAGCTCCGCCTCCCGGGTTTACGCCATTCTCCTGCCTCAGCCTCCCGAGTAGCTGGGACTACAGGCGCCCGCCACCTCGCCCGGCTAGTTTTTTGTATTTTTTTAGTAGAGACGGGGTTTCACCGGGTTAGCCAGGATGGTCTCGATCTCCTGACCTCGTGATCCGCCCGTCTCGGCCTCCCAAAGTGCTGGGATTACAGGCTTGAGCCACCGCGCCCGGCCTACAAAATATTTTTTAAATTAGCTGGGAGTGGTGATGCATGCTATAGTCCTAGCTACTTGATGGCCGAGGTGGGAGGATCACTTGAGCCCAGGAGGTGGAGGCTGCAATGAGCTATTCGCACCACTGCATTCCAGCCTGGCCAACAAAGTAAGACCCTGTCCCCCTTGCTGCTCCCCACCTCCTCAAAAATAAAAGAAAATTTCAAATTAAAAAAAAAAAATTCTCAATTTATAAAAAAAGGACAGGGGGCAGGTTTGCAGATCACAGAACTTTTATTAAGATGGAATCACTGCGAATTACATAGAAGCTACCAGCCTAAGCCAAAATCCATGAGGTTCATGTGAACTTACAGTTACACAAATAAGAAACAAATGGTATATCCAAAACCATAAGGAAATATTCTGATGCCCAGAAGATGAAGGCTGGGGTGAATAAGTCCACACATTTATTTCAAGTTGTTAAAGAGTTTGTGGGCCACCTAGATAGGGGAAAGAAAAGGAGGTAATCAATTGGCAGCTTTAATGTCATGGCTTACAAGGTCCTTCAAGACCTGAAACTACTGCCTCTCTTCTCACAACTCCCCTTCTCACATATGCACGCAGCACTTGAGTCCTAGTGAACGCCCTACTTGTTTCATCTTTTATTCTTCCTTTAGAATATCACAAGTAAAAAAGTTAAATACATATAAATAAATATTTGTGGGTGTGATTTTTGTGTGGCTTAAAATCTTAAACTGGAGCAGGATTGGCCGGGCGCCGTGGGTTTCACAGAGTGAAACCTTGTCTCAAAAAATTAAAAAATAAAAAAGAAACCAATAAGTAGGGGAAAGAGATACAAAGAAAGATATAGGCTGGGTGCGTAATTTTTTTTTTTGAGACAGAGTCTCACTCTGTCCCCCCACCCCGAGAATCAATTACAACCAAAATAAAAGAGCCTTTAATAGGTATTGTTAAGTACCCCCAACTACTGTTAAACTTCAGCAAATCACTAGCTGGGTACACCTGTCCTATATTAAACCTGTTTCTTATGAGTCCCTGTAGGTGTAAAAGGAGGACATCATGACCTACACTTGTGAACTCTTATAAGACTTAAAGGCCGGGCGCGGTGGCTCAAGCCTGTAATCCCAGCACTTTGGGAGGCCGAGACGGGCGGATCACGAGGTCAGGAGATCGAGACCATCCTGGCTGACACGGTGAAACCCCGTCTCTACTAAAAAAAATACAAAAACTTAGCCGGGCGAGGTGGCGGGCGCCTGTAGTCCCAGCTACTCGGGAGGCTGAGGCAGGAGAATGGCGTAAACCCGGGAGGCGGAGCTTGCAGTGAGCTGAGATCCGGCCAGTGCACTCCAGCCTGGGCGACAGAGCGAGACTCCGTCTCAAAAAAAAAAAAAAAAAGACTTAAAGTTGTTATTTCACAAACACAAAATTAAATAATATTACAAGGCAGAGTATGTGCAGTATTAAACTATACGTGTTATTCTCACCTGTTTGTTTTTTTTTACCTTTCCTAAGACTTTTAATGCAATTCTATTATCACTAATTTTTGACCCTTCCTTGTTTAACCTCCTAGTAACTTTTGTGTCTTCTAGACTACAATAATTCCACATGAAAACAATGCTGGCACAAGGCTTCTAACCCATCCCTTCTTCTGACCTAGAAAACAAAAACAAGCTGCTATTAGACCCATCAGATTAGGTATCCAGAGATTGTCACTCCTCCAACGCTAGGCAGGGCCTATGACCATAAAATTAGCAGAAAACAGCTACAGAAGATGGCCCTCTGCCCTTCTGCAGCCCATTTAAGTTTTTTTTTTTTTTTCTAAGAGAGTCTCACTCTGTCCCCCAGGCTGGAGTGCAGTGGTGCTATATTGGCTCACTGCAACCTCCTCCCGAGTTCAAGTGATTCTCCTGCCTCAGCCTCCTGAGTAGCCGGGACCACAGGCCTGTGCCACCACGCCCAGCTAATTTTTGTATTTTTAATACAGATGGGGTTTCATTATGATGGCCAGGCTGGTCTCGAACCCCTGGCCTCAAGTGATCCACCTGCTTTGGCCTCCCAAAGTTCTGGGATTACAGGCCTGAGCCACCACACCCGGCCACCCCTTTAAGATTAAGGAGGAGTATCTAATCTCTGAGGGGGAATGAAGTAGGGGACTGGCAGAAATTATTTCCAGGTCCCAAGGTCCCACTTGGATAAAATGAAGAAACTGGCAGGAACCAGCAGATGGCAACAAAAGCCATCCCTAGCTACCCTCATTGGTCATTAGCATAAGATACTTCCTCTGGGGCATGTTTACAGATGCTAGGCAATGACCAGGAAATTACTGCCCCTTTCCTAGAAAGTTAGGAATAACCTGCCCCTCAATTTGCATTAGCCTGCTTCTTAATTTGCATGTAATTAAAAGTGGGTGGAAGTGGCTATAAATACAGTTGCCAACAGGACGAGAACTGCTCTGAGCACACTGCCTATGAGTTGTCTCTGCTCTACAAGGAGTAGCTCCAGTTCAATAAAAATTGCTGTTTGACCACTCATAGTGGCTCGTGCCTCCAATAACAGCACTTGGGGAGGCTGAGGCAGGAAGATTGCTTGAGCTCAGGAGCTTGAGACCAGCCTGGGCAACATAATGAGATCTTGTCTCTACAAAAAATACAAAAATTAGCTGGGCATGGTGGTGGGCACCTGTGGTCCCAGCTATTTGGGTAGCTTAGGTGGGAAGATTGTTTGAGCCCAGGTGGTTGAGACTGCAGTGAATTGGGATTGCACTACTGCACTCTAGCCTGGGTGGCAGAGTGAGACCCTGCCTCGAAAAAAAAAAGTGCTGTTTAACACCACCAGCTCACCCTTAAATTCTTTCCTTGGCAAAACCAAGATCCCTCCCAGACTAAGCCCCAGTTTTGGGGCTCACCTGCCTGTCTGCATCTAAACCACAGCCTTGCACAAAAGCCATCACAACCTTACACAAAATACTTCTTTGAAAACATCTGCCCAGTAACTGCCTGTCCAACCTTGGGCTGATGCTTGTTATTGATTGGATTAATGCTTGTTATTGACTAACCCTTGTTACTGATTCTTGTAGCAACCAATAATTGTTCCAAAACAACTTACTATATGTAACGATTCTAACTTTTCCTTTAAAACCCACCCCCTTTTTTTTTTCAGGTCAGGCATAGTGGCTGATACCTGTAATCCCAACTCTTTGAGTGGCCAAGGCAGGCGATCCCTTGAGCCCAGGAGTTTGAGACCAGCCTGGGCACAATGGTGAAACCTTGTCTCTACAAAAAATACGAAAATTAGCCAGGGGTGGTGGCATGTGCCAGTAGTCCCAGCTACTTGGGAGGCTGAGGCAGGAGGATTGATTGAGCCTGGGAAGTTGAGGCTGCAGTGAGCCATGATTGTGCAAGTGCCCAGCCTGGGCAACACATGAGACCCTGTCTAAAAAAAATTAAAAAAAAAAAACAAAAAAACTCTTATTTTCCTTTACCTCCTCATGCCGAGACCAGCTCAGTCGGGGAGACCCTAACCCAGCAATGCTAGAGGAATTAAAGACACACACACAGAAATATAGAGGTGTGAAGTGGGAAATCAGGGGTCTCACAGCCTTCAGAGTTGACAGCCCCAAACAGAGATTTACCCACATATTTATTAACAGCAAACCAGTCATTGGCATTGTTTCTATAGATAGTAAATTAACTAAAAGTATCCCTGATGGGAAACGAAGGGATGGGCCGAATTAAATGAATAGGTTGGGCTAGTTAACTGCAGCAGGAACATGCTCTTAAGACACAGATCGCTCATGCTATTGTTTGTGGCTTAAGAATGCCTTTAAGCGGTTTTTTGCCCTGGGTGGGCCAGGTGTTCCTTGCCCTTATTACCGTAAACCCACAACCTTCCAGCTTGGGTGTTAAGGCCATTATGGACATGTCACAGTGCTGCAGAGATTTTGTTTATGCCCAGTTTTGGGGCCAGTTTACAGCCAGATTTTGGGCGGTTTGCTCCCAGCCTCCTCATATGCCCATAGGTTAATACGGTACCATATTCCACATTGCAATGCTTACTCCTGAATTAATTTATCATATTTGGATAATCTCTTTTATTTAGTTTGACAATAGAACTAAGGTAGAAAGAAATCAACTATAAATATGAGTGGAAATCAATGACATATAAAATAAACGGAGAAAAACAACAAAACCAAAAGCTAGCCCTTTGAAAAGTTCAATAAAATATATAAACATCTTTTAGCCTAATAAGGTACAAAAGAGGGAAGACACAAATTGCCAATATCAGTAATAAGAGAGGGGACATCACTAAGGATCCTATAAACCAAAGGTCAGCGAGCTTTTTCTGTAAAGATTCAGGGAGCATGTTTGGCTTTGTGGGTCACACATGATCTGTGAAGCAACTACTTAACTCTATTGCAGTGGTAAAGGAGCCATAAAAATTATGTATTTGTATTTCAAAAACAGGCTGCAAGATGAATTTGGCTTGTGGCTGTAGTTTGCCACCCCATACTATAAACATTAAAAGGATAATAATGGAATATTTTGAAACACTTTATATGAAGACAATCAATACCTTAGATGAAATGGACACATTCTTTAAAAGACTAAAATTATTGGGGCCAGGCATGGTGGCTCATGCCTGTAATTCCAGCACTTTGGGAGGCTGAGGCAGGGGGATCACCTGTGGTTGGAAGTTAGAGATCAGCCTGGGCAACATGGTGAAACCTCGCCTCTACTAAAAATACAAAAATTAGCCAGGTGTGGTGGTGCGTGCCTGTAATCCCAGCAACTCAGGAGGCTGAGGCACCAAGAATCTCTTGAACCTGGGAGGCAGAGGTTGCAGTGAGCTGAGATTGCATCACTGAACTCCAACCTGGGTGACAGAGTAAGACTGTCTCAAAAAAAGAAAAAAAAAAAGACTCAAATTGTCAAAACCAATGCAAGAAAAATTAGAAAGTTCAAATAGCTCTATATTAGGGTTTCTCAACTTCAGCACTGTTGATATTTGGGTTGGATAATTGTTGTGGGGGAGGCTGTCCTGAGTATTGTAGGGTACTGAGCAGTATCCCTGGCCTCTACCAGCTAGATGCCAGAATGACCACCCAGTTGTAACAACCCCAAATGTCTCCAGATGTTACCAAATGTCCCCTAAGGGAGGATAAAATCACCACTGCCCTATATCAATTAAAGAAATTGAGCCAGGCATGGTGGCTCATACCTGTAATCCCAGTACTTTGGGAGGCTGGGGTGGGCGGATCACCTGAAGTCAGGAGTTCGAGACCAGCCTGACCAACATGGAGAAACCTTGTCTCTACTCAAAATATAAAATTAGCCGGACATGGTGGCACATGCCTGTAATCCCAGCTACTCGGGAGGCTGAGGCAGGAGAATTGCTTGAACCCGGGAGGCAGAGGCTGTGATGAGCCAAGATGCGTCATTGCACTCCAGCCTGGGCAACAAGAATGAAACTCCATCTCAAAAAAAAAAAAAAAAAAGAAATTGAGAAGTTGGCTAATGGGTACAAAAATACGGTTAGATAGAAGGAATAAATTCTAGTATTTGATAGTAAAGTAGGGAAATTATAATTATAAATAATTTAGTGTATATTTTAAAATATTTAGAAGAATTATAATGATCCCAACACAAAGATAAATGTTTGTGTCTGAGGTGATGGATATCCCAATCTCTTCATAACTGATCATTATACATCGTATACGTGTATCAGAATATCACATGTACTCCCAAAATATGTACAATTATTATATATCAATAAAAATCACCAGCCTCACCAACATGGTGAAACCCCATCTCTACTGAAAATACAAAAGAAAAAAAAAATTAGCCAGGTACGGTGGCGGGTGCCTGTAATCCTAGCTACTCAGGAAGCTGAGGCAGGAGAATTGCTTGAACCTGGGAGGTGGACGTTGCAGTGAGCCGAGATCATGACATTGCACTCCAGCCTGGGCAACAAGAATGAAACTCCATCTCAAAAAAAGAAAAAAAAAAAGAAAAAAGAAAAAGAAAAAAGAAAGAAAACAGAAGTGAAGGGACATTTCCCAAATTCTTTTTTTTTTTTTTTTTGAGACGGAGTCTTACTCTGTTGCCCAGGCTGGAGTGCAGCAGCATGATCTCAGCTCACTGCAAGCTCTGCCTGCCGGGTTCATGCCATTCTCCTGCCTCAGCCTCCCAAGTAGCTGGGACTACAGGACTACAGGTGCCCGCCACCCAAATTCATTTCATGAGGCCAGCATTACCATGATATCAGAATCAAACAAAGACTTTATAAGAAGAAAAAGCTGCAGGCCAATACGACTCATTAACTCAGACCCAAGAATACCAACAATATTTAAAAAGAATACTGTATCATCGGCTGGGCTGGGCACAGTGGCTCACACCTGTAATCCCAGCACTTTGGGAGGCCGAGGTGGGTGGATCACCTGAGGTCAGGAGTTCAACACCAGCCTGGCCAACATGGCGAAACCCCGTCTCTACTAAAAATATAAAAATTAGCCGAGTATGGTGGCATGTACCTGTAGTCTCAGCTACTCAGGAGGCTGAGGCAGAAGAATCGCTTGAACCTGGGAGGCGTGGGTTGCAGTGAGCTAAGATTGTGCCACTGCACTGCAGCCTGGGTGACAGGGCAAGACTCTGTTTAAAAGAAAAAAAAAAAATACTGTATTTGTATCATGAATTAATGTGTTTTTTAAAGAATACAAAGTTGGTTCATATTGAAAAGTCAGCCAATATGATTCATCATAGTAATGGAATAAAGAGGTAAAACTGGCTGGGCACAGGGGCTCAGACCTAATTACAGCACTTTAGGAGGTGGACAGATCACCTGAGGTCAGGAGTTCGAGACCAGCCTGGCCAACACGGTGAAACCCCCATCTCTACTAAAAATACAAAAATTAGCCGGGCGTGGTGGTGCATGCCTGTGATACCAGCTGCTCGTGATACCAGCTGCTCAGGAGGCTGAGGCAGAAGAATTGCTTGAACCTAAGAGGCAGAGGTTGCAGTGAGCCGAGATGGCACCACTGCACTCCAGACTGGTGACAGAGCGAAACTCTGCCAAAAAAAAAAAAAAAAAAAAAAAAAAAAAGGGAGTAAAACTGTATGATCATCTTAATAGAACAACAACAACAACAAAAAACTTAAGGAAAATCAACAACTATCATGATTTTTTTAAATCTCAGCAAACTAGGAATAGAAGGAAACTTTCTAAACCTAAGAAAGGACATCTATACACATGCAGGTGCACGCACACACAAAACTACAGCTAATATCATATATAATGGTGAAGTACTGAATGCTTTCTTCTTAAGAATGGGAACAAGGCAAGGATGTCTACCATCACCACTTACATTCAACTGTGTACTGGAAGTCCTAGCCAGTGGAATAAAGCAAAGAAAAAAAAAGGTAAATAGATGGAAAAGAAAGAAGTTAAAGTGTCTTTATTTACAAAAGACATGACCATATGCTTAGAAAACCTGAATAGATTTCCAAAAAGTTACCAAAAGTAATAATTGAGTTTAGGAAGGTCTCAGGATACAAGGTCAACAGAAAAAATCAATTATATTTTAATATAATAGAATTTTTCTTTTTTTTTTCTTTTGAGACAGAGTCTCACTCTGTTGCCCAGTCTAGAGTGCAGTGGCATGATCTCAGCTCACTGCAACCTCTGCCTCCTGGGTTCAAGTTATTCTCCTGCCTCAGCCTCCCAAGTAGCTGGGATTACAGGCATGAGCCACCATGCACAACTCATTTTTGTATTTTTAGTAGAGACTGGGTTTCACCACTTTGGCCTGGCTGGTCTCGAACTCCTGACCTCAGGTGATCCACCCGCCTCGGCCTCCCAAGTGCTAGGATTACAGGCATGAGCCACAGCGACACAGCCAGCCTTTTTCTTGAAAAATGAACAAAGTGAGCCTGTCACTTCAAGGAAAATGACTGACAGTATTTGTTGCCAATAAGAAAATTCCAAAATTCCACATTCAAATGCCAAATAAGAAAGAGCTTTCAGCTGGGAGCAGTGGCTCACTTTGTCAGAGACGTGTGAACCAGAGCAACTCTTTTTTTTTTTTGGAGACGGAGTCTCACTTTGTCGCCAGGCTGGAGTGCAGTGGCACGATCTCGGCTCACTGCAACCACCGCCTCCTGGATTCAAGGGATTCTTGTGCCTCAGTCATCCCAGTAGCTGGGATTACAGGCATGTGCCACCACATCCAGCTAATTTTTTTTTTTTTTTTTTTTGAGACAGAGTCTCACTCTGTCGCCGAGGCTGGAGTGCAATGGTTCGATCTCGGTTCACTGCAACCTCCGCCTCCTGGGTTCAAGCGATTCTCTTTTGCCTCAGCCTCCTGAGTAGCTGAAATTACAGGTGCATGCCACCTAATTTTTGTATTTTTAGTAGAGACGCGGTTTCACCATGTTGGTCAGGCTGCTCTCAATCTCCTGACCTCATGATCCACCCACCTCGGCCTCCCAAAGTGTTGGGATTACAGGTGTGAGCCACCGCGCCCAGCAGAACAACTCCATCTTAAATAGCAGTTGGGTAAAATGAGGCTGTGTAGCAGGTTGAGCCGCAGACAAAACTCCTCAGACACTGAGTTAAAGCAGGAAGGGGTTTATTCGGCCGGGGGCATCGGCAAGACTTCTCCCTCAAGAGCCAAGCTCCCCGAGTAAGCAATTCCTGTCCCTTTCAAGGGCTCACAACTCTAAGGGGGTGCGCGTGAGAGGGTTGTGATTGATGGAGCAAGCAGGGGGTACGTGACTGGGGGCTGAATGCACCGGTAATTAGATTGGAACAAAACAAGATAGGGATTTTCACAGTGCATTTCTATACAATGTCTGTAATCTATAGATAACATAACCGATTAAGTCAGGGGTCGATCTTTAACGATCAGGTCCAGGGTGTGGCACCGGGCTTTCTGCCTGTGGATTTCATTTCTGCCTTTTAGTTTTTACTTCTTTCTTTGGAGGCAAAAATTGGGCATAAGACGATATGAGGGGTGGTTTCCTCCCTTATTCCCCCATTTTGAGACTCTCACTCATTTTATTAGTGGGTGTTCTCACTTTCATTTTCACTACCCATGTCTTCTTGCAAGACAGATTGATAGTGATTCATATAGTACACTTGTGCTGAAGCATTTTGGTGAACTAAGGTAGCGATGAAGCTTTTTATCATTTGAAGAAGTACAGGTAGCAAACAAGGGAGTAGTAAGCAGGTTCCTATTACTATTATAACTCCTATTATAAGAGTTTTAAATCCTCCTAGCGCTGGGAACCATTTTCTAAACATGGCCCTAGGATCAAATCTGTGCCACACTTGCATGGGCATATGTGCCAGTTTTGTCATATCTCTAACCATGTCTTCAACTACTTGCCCTTGATTATCTATGTGTAAGGTTAAATTTCCTACAGCTCTCTCCTTCCACTGCTAGCAAGTAGTCGAGAGCTAATCTATTTTGATAGATAGCATTTCTCATCTGAGTTTCTTGCCGGGCCAGAATAGATAAGTCAAGGCTCTGCCGGTTTTATTAGTGATTATTTTTCTCTTTTTTTTTTTTTTTTTTTTTTTTTTGAGACGGAGTCTCGCTCTGTCCTCAGGCTGGAGTTCAGTGGCAAGATCTCAGCTCACTGCAAGTTCCGGCTCCTGGTTTCACGCCATTCTCCTGCCTCAGCCTCCCGAGTAGCTGGGACTACAGGCGCCCACCACCACGCCCGGCTAATTTTTTTGTATTTTTAATAGAGACGGGGTTTCACTGTGTTTGCCAGGATGGTCTCGATCTCCTGACCTCATGATCCACCCGCCTTGGCCTCCCAAAGTGCTGGGATTATAGGCGTGAGCCACCGTGCCTGGCTAGTGATTATTATTATTATTTTTTTTTTTTTTTTGAGACAGAGTCTCACGCTGTTGCCCAGGCTGGAGTGCAGTGGTGCGATCTAGGCTCACTGCAAGCTCCGCCTCCTGGGTTCACGCCATTCTCCTGCCTCAGCCTCCTGAGTAGCTAGGACTACAGGCGCCCGCCACCACGCCCGGCTAATTTTTTGTATTTTTAGTAGAGACGGGGTTTCACTGTGGTCTCGATCTCCTGACCTTGTGATCCGCCCACCTCGGCCTCCCAAAGTGCTGGGATTCCAGGCTTGAGCCACCGCGCCCGGCCGTGATTATTTTTAAGACAGCTTGTAACCGTATGATTCGATTGATCATGTAAATGGGGGTCCAGTATCCCCACGAGCCGTCCTGTGCCTAAGTAGCAGGCTTATAATATTGTATGATTCTCTCAGGGGACCATTTATCATTTTTTCATTTTCTTATAGCTATGCTTCTCTTTTCGCGGGAAGCATAGACAAGGAAGCGCAGGAGTTCGCCTGTTTTTATGGGCCGTAGGAAGAAAGATGGTTTAATAGTGCCGATAACACAACTACCTGCCCACTGGTCAGGTAATTTGGTGTAAGCTCTATGCCCACATATAATCCAGTGGGGGCTGTCCAGTCCTGGTGGGACTCCGGGTGGGTCCACATGGTTTGCAACTTTGGGAATTTACTAAATGGATTTCTCTCTGTGTGATCTGAACTCCACCAAGTGACTGTTTTTGTGGTACCTTTATACAGTTTCTGTCTCAGACAACTAAGTCGTCCTATGGGGTGAGTGAATTCTTTTCCTTCTCTAGCTATGCAATATTGTCCAATAATTGAGGTTTTTAGTACCTAGAAATTATCAGGGTGATTCTTTTGAGCTGGGAATTCATCAGGAACTGGGTCTGTAGGTACTAATTCTCGGGCTTCCTATGGCCATTGATCTCCTATTACAGTTCCTCCACATAACATGAAGTGACATTGAGAGACTGTGCTACATGCTCGGCTAATTGCAAAAACAAATTTCTTGTTTTTCCTGGAATTTGTGGTACTGGCACATTTAGTTCATCATAGAAAGTTTGAAACACTGGCTCAGGAGAGCGTTTGTAAACTTCTCTTCGAACCAAGATACTTACTCCAGGATCCAGTTCGGCCCCATCGATTCCTAAGGTCACACGCTCCTCTTTTTTCCAGTGAGGATCAAGGGGATTGGTTATTACTAGCTCTAAGGGTTACATTGTCCCTTAGTACAGGAAGGGCCATTTGTTCCTTTCTGAAGGTGGACTGGATCCTTTTTTTTTGCTTTTTTTTAATCCAAGTGGCCTAAATGACACAAGACCAGTATTTACATTTATTTCCACACACTCCTAATTTATGACAAATGTACTTATTTTCTGCCATATAGCTTCTTTTCTAATTAAGATAATCACACCTTATTCCTAACTTATTATTATTAATGACAGCACAGGCATCAAATTTTAAGGTGACTTGTTTGGGCACCCCTTTTTCTTCTGTTTTGGCTAACACTTTACTCGTATCGTTTATGAGCCCCCTCCAGTCCTCAGTCCTTAATCTTATTTTAAAAACTGTGGTCATGGGGGGCTCAGATGGGTCATAACACACATCAGGTTGGTCATTTCCTGGGCTACATACCTCATATAGAATAACATTATACAAACAAGTTCTTTTTAGAGTTCCAGTACACTTATAATAACCATAAAATAATAGGACCGTAGCAACCTTTTGTCCTACCTCAGTGACTTGATGTATACACTGGGAAAAGTCCTCAGTCTGAGGAAGGTCAGTTGAAGTCCTTACTGTACAAGTTCAAATTTTAAGGAAAATGAGTCCTGCGATGAGTTTCCTCATGCTTCAGCTGTGCGTGGACCAGTCAGCTTCCGGGTGTCACAGGAGCAGGGCTTGTCGTCTTCTTCAGAGTCACTTTGCAGGGGTTGGAGAAGCTGCTCCCGTCCACGTACCACTCACAGTCTACTGATGTTCAAGGACGGTCTCAGAGGTTGGGCCTGCTAGAATAAACTGAGTCCAACACCTCTACACAGTTATGTTCAACTGGGCTCTCGGATACTGGGAGCAAGGTGGTGGGGTTTAGGGTGTTGCAAACTTCAATGGTTATGTGGGGATTTTCACATAGCAAGCTTTGGTACTTGGTTAATCTAGCATTTGTTAACCAATGATATCCTTTGGTATTTATTAAAGTTACCACAGCACGGGGGCCTTTATATTCAGGTTTTGCCTAAGGGTTAGTTTATCTGCTTCTTGTGCTAACAGGGCCTTTGCTGCTAGGGCCGTTAGACCTGGGGGCCAGCCTTTGGAAACCTTGTCTCGTTGTTTTGAGAGCTAGGCCACTGGCCTTGGCCAGGGCCCCACAGTCTGGGTTAAAACTCCAATTGCCATTTTTTCTTTTTCTGACACGTACAGTGTAAAGAGTTTTGTCAGGTCAGGTAGCCTCAGGGCTGGGTCCGACATGAGTTTTTCTTTTTAACTCATGAAAAGCTCGTTGCTGTTGGTTGTAACAGATGTAGTTTATCTAATCTACATTTTTATTAACTGTCATCTACTGAAATATTGACTCAAATCCTGCAGCTATTTGATTTCAAGCTTTAAATTGATCTAGCATTCCTTGTGGGACTCCAATTGCATCTAAATAGACATGAGAGTCGAAAGACCCATAAGGGGCTTCTCTCGCTTTATGATGTCTTATTTTTTTTCCTTCTGGTTGATGAAATGCCAGGGTGAAAGGGATAGCCAATTGGGCTTAAGTACAAGTGCCACTCCAGTTATTCAGCAGAGTGTCCAGTAAAGGTCCACCACAATACCACCACGCATTGCTCAGGGATGAACAAGGGCTGACTGATTGATAAGCTCTTGAAAATTCGTAAGGAATGTTAAGTTTCTTTCCTGCTGTGACAGACATGAAGTGAACTTAGTGTTGGGAGATGGAAGCTGGATGGCCCTCGGGGGCTGAACCGCAGGGTGCTGGACTTAGGGATATAGCAGAGAGAGAGTTTGGCATGACTTATTACTCCAGGCTGTAGAATCCTGGAAAAGAGCTACCATGCAGCCTATGCCTGGTCAACTGCAGGACCACCTTAGTGGAAGGGGGACAATCTGGACCTCTGGCCTGCCATGTGCACAAGCATAACAATTGCTTTTGTTTAACGTGCAGATGGAATATTTGATCCAATTTATCCAGGCATTTCCATCTTGGTATCCTGTCTTAATTGCTAAAGTTTGTTTTAGGTCTTTAACTTCTATGATCCTCTAGTAAAATGAATGTATGGTTTTAGGAAAATTACAAAAACTGGTTGGGGCAGTCCATCCTTGCTCTTTAGTGGTCCACAGAATGTGGGACCAACTATGGCATGAAAGCTCTACATCAGGGGGCAAGACTCCTGGTTAGCACTGGGGTCTTTATCGAGATGTCCCTGGATTAAATGGTCCTAGTTTACTAATGTCTAGTCTGAGGAGAGTCAGGAGAGACAGAGGTACTTTTCTGAAGTAGAAAGCTGTCTTTGACTTGGCAAGTCCTCAAAGGGTATAACAAGGCAAGCATTAAATGCAATAGTTTGAGGCAAAATTGACTTGGTTATATTAATAACTAGATGGTCAGCAATAGAACGAGGAAAGAAGAAAGAGTAATAGAATAGATGAAAAGAGTTAAATTTTTCTTAGCTTTAGTTTGGTAGGGTTTTACCCTGGGACTACGGCCCACGACTCTGGAGGGGGTGGTGCTTTCTTGACTCAGGTGTGATGAGTCCATCCTTTTTTGCTGTACAAACAGCAGTTTTGGTGGTTAGCAGCACAAGGTAGGGTCCTTTTCAGGCTGGCTCGAGTTTTTCTTCTTTCCACCTTTTGATGAGAACATGATCTTCAGGCTGGTGCTGGTTTACTGGAAATTCTAGGGGTGGCACGTGTGCTAAAAGACTTTTTGTTTTTTGTTTTTTTTTTTTTTTTTGAGAAAGTGGAAGATAAACCAAGTATATAATTTTTAAGAAATTGACCTTTTGTTTTAAATGTGGGGACCTTGGCAGTGGACTTTATAGTCCTTAGTGCCTTTTTACTGATAAATTTCCTTTAGCTCCTATTTTTTATTGGTTTTTAAACCAAAGAAAGCCAAATACCATTTTACATTTAACAATGCTTCTCGTATGATTTTTATACCAGATAAGCTAAATGTTATCTTTATATTAGCGTGTTATTAATGTTAAACCTAATTTTAATAAAACCTTGTAGACATATTTATTTAATTTTTAATGTTTGACCATAAGGTAAGATTTCATAGACTCTTTTTAACCTTTTATAATTTTTGCTAAAGAGCAGGTTGGTGCTTTAAGAAAAACTTGTTATGCTTTTACTTTAATGTCCAGTTCACAGAAAAACTGGATGATACTTCTTTAACTTTAGCTAATATGTTTACACACAGAATGTTCTTTACAATTAATGTTTTAAAACTTGCTTAAACCTTCAAAACAATAATTTTTAAAAACTTTTTAATGTAGGTAAAAATGTACATTCTTATGCTTCCTTATAATCCTTTTACCACAGATATATTTTGCTTTTCTTATACACCTTGCACATAAACTGTTTTTTTTTTTCAATAGTTTTACATTCAGGAGGCCTAGTTACTTTTAAATTATACATTTTTTTTGTATAAATTCCTTTTTTAACACTTTTTTTATAACCTTTTTTTTCTGTCACAACTTTTACAGGCAATTTTTCCACATACCTTAACTTTCTGACTTATTACACACACTTCTTTCTTTAAACAACCAGTTAATTTATTTCAGGGCAAGAATTTACCATATAACCCTCTTTTTATATAAATTCCGCCCCCCCTTCTCCCCCCTTTTTTTCCGAAGATGATAACCATTCTTTTCCAAAGCAAACCTTTTTTTATGTTTGTGGACTAGACTGTCTAAGGCCATAAGAATAGAAGTTACTATAATACATGTTACACTGTTAACTTTTAGCAAACTTTACTTTTGTTGAAAACCTTGTAAGTTTGGGATTTTAATTATCCTTTGCTATTAATAAGACCTTGTTTTGTCCAAATTAGAATTGGTATGATGGCTTTTAAAGGAATAGGGTACACTTTTTTTTTTTTAACTACTTATATACTCTCTTTCTCTCTTTGACTTTGTCTCTCTCTCTTTGACTTTCTTTTTGCCTCTGTCTTTTCCTCTCTCTCTCTGCCTCTGTCTTTCTCTCTCTCTCTCTCCTTGACTCCCTCTTTGTCTCTTCCTCTCCGTCTCTTCCTCTCTCTCTCTTTGCCTCTTTTCCTCTCTGTCTCTTTCCTTTCTCTCTCTCTGCTGGTCTTTCCTTGCCTCTGCCAGCTGCTTATGCTGCTGTTCTCTCAACTACTGTGTGTTGGGAGCGGGGGTCTAAAACCAACTATAACCAAGTGTCTATGTACAGGAACTGGTCTGGGTTCCCTGGCTTACATGTTACCTTGTGCTACACCTTTGAAACAAGGGACCTGCCCAGGCTTCTTTCTAATGGCCAAGCTACCTCTAATGCTGGCCAGTCTATCTTACACAAAGTTTTAAGTTTTCCTGGTGTCATAGTACTCCATAGTCTCCCTTAAATCCTTTTTTTGAAATTTTTCAACATAGTTCTTAGTGGGATGGGCTTACTTTGTGCCTCACCCATGTTTCCTCTAGACAAAACACCATGCTTACACCACATGCACACCACAAAACGAAGAACGGGTAAAAAGGGCACACACACACACTTTTGTAGTTTACACCAAACCAAGATCAAAACCAAAATCAGAGTATCCAGAAATCCAAGCCAGGTCAAAACCAAAGTACCAAGCAATCCAAGTCAAGTCAAAAACAAAAACCAAAGTGCTGGTACAGGCACACTGTGGGTGATCAGGCCACGCTTCCACTCAAATGGAGTAGGCAAGTTCCCAAGACCAATCCTGTCAAGCAATTCAAACCAAGTCAAAACCAAAGTGCTGATAAAGGCACGCCGTGGGTGATCAGGCCACGCTTCCACTCAAATGGAGTGGGCAAGTTCCCAAGACCGGTCCTGTCAAGCAATTCAAACCAAATCAAAACCCAAACCAAAACCAAAGTGCCGATAAAGGCACACCATGGGGGATCAGGCCACGCTTCCACTCAAATGGAGTGGGCAAGTTTCAAAGACTAGTCTTACCAAGTTTTAGATGTCCAGACTCCAAGTGCTCGTTCATTCCCAGTGTTCAGCCACTGCGTTGATCCTCCACGGGGGCCTGCCACACACTGCTCTGGTGAGGCGTCCCACCGGGGCAAATGCCTACCCAGCAGCGCTTTCAGGATCCGCGTCACTTGGGCTGGTCCGAGTCCCCGGCAGGGATGATCCACAGGGCAGGCTTAAGCCGCCTAAGGAGCTGCCTCAACCATCCACCATTCACCTCGCCCCCCGGTTAGGGAACACAGAAATGTAGCAGGACGAGCCGCAGACAAAACTCCTCAGACACCGAGTTAAAGAAGGAAGGGGTTTATTTGGCCAGGGGCATCGGCAAGACTTCACTCTCAAGAGCCGAGCCCCCCGAGTGAGCAATTCCTCTCCCTTTTAAGGGCTCACAACTCTAAGGGGGTGCATGTGAGAGTGTTGTGATTGATGGAGCAAGCAGGGAGTACTTGACTGGGGGCTGCATGCACCGGTAATTAGATTGGAACAAAACAAGATAGGGATTTTCATAGTGCATTTCTATACAATGACTATAATCTATAGATAACATAACCGATTAGGTCAGGGTTAGATCTCTAACTACCAGGACCAGGGTGCGGCGCCCGGCTGTCTGCCTGTGGCTTTCATTTCTGCCTTTTAGTTTTTACTTCTTTCTTTGGAGGCAGAAATTGGGCATAAGATGATATGAGGGGTGGTCTCCTCCCTTAGCTGAAACCCATTGGGCTGCACTCCCAGACGGTTAAGACATTCTAAGCCACAGTTTGAGACAGGTCAGCACAAAATACAGCTCATAAAGACCTTGCTGATACCGGTTGCAGTAAGAGTCCGCCAAAACCCACCAAAACCAAAATGGCTACGAGAGTAACCTCTGGTCATCCTCATGGCTGCACTCCCACCAGCGCCACGACAGTTTATATGGCAAGGTTAGGAAGTTACCCTATGTGGTCTAAAAAAAGGAGGCAGTCAGGCATGGTGGCTCACATCTGTAATCCCAGCACTTTGGTGAGGCCCAGGCGGGTAGATCACGAGGTCAGGAGATCGAGACCCTCCTGGCTAACAGGGTGAAACCCTGTCTCTACCAAAAATACAAAAAATTAGCTGGGCGAGGTGGCGGGCGCCTGTAGTCCCAGCTATTGGGAGGCTAAGGTAGGAGAATGGCGTGAACCGGGGAGGCGGAGCTTGCAGTGAGCCGAGATCACATCAAGTCACTGCACTCCAGCCTAGGCATCAGAGCGAGACTTCCTCTTAAAAAGAGGAGGTGTGAATAACCCCTTGTTTAGGGTACCATCAAGAAATAACCATAAAAATGGGGCAACCAGCAGCCCTTTGGGGCTGCTCTATCTATGGAACATCCATTCTTTCATTCTTTTACTTTAATAAACTTGCTCTCACTTTGCATTGCGTACTCGCCCTGAATTCTTTCTTGTGAGAGATCCAAGAACCCTCTCTCTGGTAACAATGTCTGTAATCCCAGCCAATCTCCCTGCCTTTTGATCTCCCTCTCTCACTCCTACCCACCCTGATAATTGGCTGTTGAATGATCATTTAAAAACACAGTTTCTGATCATGTCCCTCCTCTCCACTGGATTCAGTGATGTCAAATGTTGTGGGGCCTAACGCTTCCAGAATTTGAGAAGGCATAGTTAAAATAAAAAAAAATACAAAACTTGGCCGGGCACTGTGGCTTACGCCTGTAATCCCAGCACTTTGGGAGGCCAAGGCAGGTGGATCACTTGAGGACAGGAGTTCGGGACCAGCCTGGCCAACATGGTGAAACTCCATCTCTACTAAAAATACAAAAATTAGCGGGTGTGGTGGTGCACACCTGTAATCCCAGCTCCTTGGGAGGCTGAAGCAGGAGAATCGCTTGAACCGAGGAGGCAAGGGTTGCAGAGAGCTGTGATCGTGCCACTGCACTCCAGCCTGGGCGACAGAGGGAGACTCTGTCTCAAGAAAAAAATAATAATAATACAAATTAGGTATAGTTCCTTGAAAGGGGGCGTGCAAATGATAGGTCCTGAAACTTAAGCTTCATTCGTTTCACTGCAAATCTTCTGCCTACAAGTCTGATCTCATTTTCCTCTACCTAAGGATCTTCCTCCATGCAATTTCGGTCTAGGAGGCCCTTCCCTTCCCTTTTCGCCTAGCTAACTCTTTCGGTACTCAACCACCAGCTCCTAATCCTCCCTGATCCCCTAAGTGGGCTAGGGGCTTCTTTGGAGTCCCTCGCACTGCTCCAAGCATCCAGGAAGAGTCATCATTCCGGGTGCCAGGTTGCTCTTTTTCCAGCAGCCTTCAGGGGATCCCTGGCGGGGCGGAGTCTCTAGAGGCGCGCGGAGTCCTGGGAGAACGTCGGAAGTATTTCCTTCCCCTTTTTTCGCTAGTGTCCCGCCGGGTGGCGCTCACCACCTCCCCGGAACACGCGAGTCTCCCGCTGCGGTTCCGGTCGGAATTACCCAGTGGCGCACGCGGACATGGCTGCGCTGACACTGAGGGGTGTCCGGGAGCTGCTGAAGCGTGTGGACTTCGCGACGGTCCCGCGGAGACATCGACATAAGAAAAAATGGGTAAGGTCCAGCTGGGGGCGCAGGAGGGAAAAGTGAGGGTGGAAAGTTCTCCAGTCCTTCCATTTCCCGGCCCTCTAGAACGCCTACGCGTCTTTCCCAAGTACTTATCTGAGCATCCGGAGGCACCTCCCTCTCACGTCTGTTCCGTCACCGCCTCTATCCTCACTCTTTCTGTCCCGAGCGTTTGTTTCTTCCACTTGTTACGTCTGCAGTCTCCTGACTCCGCCCCTCTAAGTTGCGTCATCACCTTCGCCTTCATTCTTTTAGTGATGTCACGGTCTCTTGTTCCTCAGCTGTGTGCACATACCTTTCTGTCCCCCACTACCCCTTTTACTTCCCTCCCTCCCCTCCCCTTTTCCCTTGCCCATTCTTCCCCCACATGACTTCTCCTCCTTTCCTCATTGATTTTCCAGCCCGTTCGCCCTCACCCCTCGGAAAATACCATAGCGACCTTCCCTGCACTCCTGGGTCTCCGCCGCCTTGCAGGAAAGGATTCAGCCCCTTCCTCAACCTCGAACTGCCTCTGGCGACCGGGAAAGGTTACAGCGACGACCCTGCCCGTACTGCCGGCCCAAACCCTGGCAAAAGGTGCAACGAATCCTCTCATCCTCTGGAATCTCCCTGCTTCTCCAGAGACCCTTTTTCTTGCCTCCCTGGAAGCCCTGGAATTTCTTCTATGACTGGCACGCCCCCCTACCCACCCCAGCCGATGCCCTCGCGGCCTCCACCATCTCTTCCACCCGCACAACCTTCCTTGCAGTCAGGGAGATGTTCTTTTGAGTCCTCTTCCCCACTCCCGGAAAGGACCTACTGCCGCGAGCCCTGGCACTCGGGTTCCCCACTCTCCAGCCCTTATTTTGAGCAGTTCAGCATTCCGGGGTCATCCCCTCTCTGTCAGCGGACCCCTTACTGCAGCTGGATGAGTCCCTCGAGAATGCGGCGTGCCTGTGTTCAAGGCGCATACTTTGACCAGCGCACTAATCTCTGTTACTCCAGCAGATGCCCTTCAGCTTTTGGAACCAGCCCGGCAACCTCCTTTCCCCTTGCTCATCAGTCCCCGGGAACGAGCCCAGTGACCTCCCCTCAGCTCACTCATGTACCCTTGGAAACTGGACCCATGATTTCACCTCCTCCTACACATAGGACCCCGGGAACTTGCCTCACGATTTCACCTCCTCTTGCTCGCCGGCCAGTGGAAACTAGTCCTATGGACTCCTCAACCCCTTCTCACAGAGTTTTGGAAACTGGGCTGATGATCTCTCTGCCCTCTCACTGGTCCTCAGGGAGAAGTTATAATGACCCCCTTCTCTCCCCAGCACCTTCCCCACCTACTGGCAGCTTTTACTGTGGCAGCCTTAGGCCTCTAGACTCTTGTGAACCCAAACCACAGCTTGACCTGCCCCTTAAGAAAAATTGTTGTGGCTCCCCACTCTCTTCTCAGGCAGGTAGGCCTGGCTTTCCCAGGTCACTTCAGGACGGCTCTTATCATTACTCCCATCTTTCTTCAGAGGCCTACATGCCTACCCCTGGAAGTCCTTGCTATGCCATCCGCCTGCACCCCAGGAGTACTGATTCTGCTTGGTCACCCCAGTCCCAGGCTCCCAGGAAGGCTTGCTTTGAGTCCGTTCTCTCCTGGGAGCCAAGTGGGAACTCTTACCTCATCCTAACTCCGGGCACCACAAATGGTCCCCCTTGTTCCCAGGAACCATCTCGTCCCCATGGTCCTCATTCTGTCCTTTCCTTCCCTTCACCCCTGGGCAACCAGTTTATATCTCCACCCCAGTCACTTCCCCGCAGAAGCTATAATGAACCCCCTCTTCCCACCCCAGTTTCCCCCCAACCGGAGTCCCCTAAGTCCCCAGAGTTAAGACAGTCACATACTCCCCACAAATGTCTCTCCCTAGTCAATACTCCCCAGCACACCCCTTCTAGCCAGCCCAAGCC
Organism: Macaca fascicularis; assembly: GCF_037993035.2. Taxonomy (NCBI): domain Eukaryota; kingdom Metazoa; phylum Chordata; class Mammalia; order Primates; family Cercopithecidae; genus Macaca; species Macaca fascicularis. Next base: position 188,345,205 of record NC_088375.1, on the reverse strand, counting down.
CACTAAGGCCCGCACCTCTCCCCCACCTCCCTCCTGCCTCTCTGGTCCTTCTTGTATGGAGCCATACATCACAACTCCTTCAAATTCCAGCCCCAAAGAACTTCCCCCAGGGACTGCCTTACCGACTGTGGTCCGTAGAACCCTCAAAACGGTTATCCCCACTTCTCTTCCCCTCAGCCTTCCTTGTGATCCTGTCTCGCCCAATAGTTATGCTCAGAGCAGCCCCCATGGGCCCTCCATAGGGCCCCCCTGCAATACCCATATATACTCTGTGGTTCCCTCTACCCCCCATCCCTGCCCACTGTCTGGCTCCCTCAATCATTCGAAAGGCCCCCCTCCCATTGTGCCTCGGTGTGACACCTATAGCACTCCTAGGGGCCCACCCCAACCTCGTCGTCAGCCTGTGATGCCTCCTTGTTCTACCCACATCTATTCTTTTATCCCTTTGAGAACACCCTTTGATCCTCGAAGTTTACCTATTGTCCCCCGAGTCCGGGCCTACCCTGATACTGTCCCCTGTGGCCTCCATATCTACCCTGTGGCCTCTCAAGGCCCTTGCAAAGAGCCCCTGCAGATTCCCTACAGCTGCCCTTTGCCTTCATCCAAGGATTCCAGCTGTAACACCAATCCCAGCTGTAGTTCGACTATTATTAGGGAATGCCAGAGTAGTGACAGTGAGAGCAGGAGTTCCCACCAAAGCCAAAGCCGGAGCCAAAGCAAGTCCTCGTGATGACAGAAGTCAGAGCCGGAGCAAGAGCCATCATTTGAGCAGAAGTCCAAGCCAGAAAAGGAGTCCCTATCCTAGCAGAAGCTGGGGCCGGAGCAGTAGTCCTCAACAAAACACAAGTCACGGCCAGAGTGAGAGTCCCCAGCTTAGCATAAATGAGCGCCAGGGTGAGAGTCCTCAAATTAGCAGAGGTCAGGGCAAGAGCAAGATTCTATGATGGCAAAAGTTGGAACCGGAGCAAGAGTCCCCAACATGGCAAAGGTCAAGGCCAGAGCAAGAGTCCCAGCAGGGGCAAAAGTCACAGTCAGAGTGAGAGTCCTCACCATAACAAGAAATGAAGGCCAGAGCAAAAGTTCTGACCAGACCAAAAATCTAGGCCAGAGCAAGGCATAGATAGTAACAAGATTGCCAGCTATAACAAGCATCCCAGCTGCAGCAACTAGGACCAACTTGTGGACTCCTCATCTGAAGTCTTCATTTCTCTTTTACTCTGCCTCCTCGCTCTTGTCCTCTTGTCTCCTGTTACCCCCATAGCAGTCATTCTACAAGTCCCTGTTTTGGTTCACACCTCAGGATTCTGTGTGCCCTCCTTATCCTACCTTTCTGGGGTCTGGGAACTCTCCCAACATGACCCTCAACCCTCTAATTCTAAGCATTATGGTGCTGGTCACTGCATGACGCTAGGTAAGTTACCCGCATCTCTTCATCACATTGAAACGTTACTAATTTTTTTTTGTATCTTACTGAGCTATCAGTTGTAGTGCTCACATAAGCTAGAAGACATGAAAGTGCTTTCTAATAGGACTGTTCAGAAGAAAAGGGCCTTTTGCTTTTAAGTTCAAAGCTTCCCAGAGCCTCCATAGTTTCTCCTAATCTTCTGCAGGCTTTCCTCAAGAGTCCTCTCCTGAGCTCCCATTCTTCTAAGTTCCTCTTACTCCAAGGTCCCCCTCCTTGATGACCCCCGCACAGTACCATGAGAGTTACATCTTTATTGGACAACCCTGAGATGGGAAGGCCCACCCTCTGCTACTGTTCCCTCTCACACTTCTCTGGCAGGAAGGCAGGATGCAAAAGCAGGAGTGGGCACTAGCTGGATCCAAGTTGCCCCTAGACTCTGAGGTGGGGTCAGGTAGTAGGGGGTAGAGGCAAGACTGGGAAAACCAATAAGCCTGTCCTCTCTCTTTTAGGCTGCCACAGAGCCCAAATTCCCTGCCGTTCGACTGGCTTTGCAGTATTTTGACATGACTTACAGTGTGCAGTTTGGAGATCTTTGGCCATCAATCCGTGTCAGTCTCCTCTCAGAGCAGAAGTATGGTGCACTGGTCAATAACTTTGCTGCCTGGGATCATGTAAGTGCTAAGCTGGAGCAGCTGAGCGCCAAGGACTTTGTGAATGAAGCCATCTCCCACTGGGAACTGCAGTCTGAGGGTGGCCAATCTGCAGCCCCATCCCCTGCCTCCTGGGCCTGCAGTCCGAACCTTCGATGCTTCACTTTTGCCAGAGGGGATGTCAGTCGCTTCCCTCCTGCCAGGTAGGATCTGGAGCCGTGACAAGCAGTCCTGAGTGCCTGCTGGAAGTAGATATGATGAGACTCAGCGTCTACTCTCTGTAATAAGGACCATAATATTGCTAATATTTATGGCATGTTTATACAGACTAGGCATTTTTTGAGGTGCCATGTATATGTTATCTCTTTTTGTTCTGTCAACAGCCTTATGAAGTAGTTATTATTGCTCCTCTTTTACATTTGGGGAAACTGAGGTACACAGAAGTTAAGATTCTTACTTGCTTTAGGTCCCTCAGATGGTAAGTGATGTGGCTAATATTTAAACCCAGAACCTGCACTTTGAACCCACTCTGCTCTGTGCCTCTGGCAGAAAACAGCCACCTTTTACATGAGCACTCACTGGGCTCTCTCAAGTTGAAATGTGTGTTATTCACAGCAGTCTTCTCATTTTGCCCTCACAGCCACCCATCAAAGTGAATAGGAAAAGTAACTTCATGGTAGCAAAGAGGTAGTGGGACTTTCCTAGGAAATAGGGCTGGCATAGGGGCACAAACTTGGTATTAGACTGGGAAAAAGAAAGAACTTCCAGTTTCTTGATTCAGTCCTCATGTATATGAAGTTGCATGAGAAAAGACTGCAGAATCAAATGCTGAATTCTGCTTTAACAATTAAGGAGAGCTCAATGTTAGTTGTAGGGTATGGGAATCGATACCCTACAACTTTTTGAAAGACTTTATCGGACTTTCAAAAAGACTGATTTATTTTTTGAAAAGAATAAATTTTGAAAGACTGATTTATTTATTTAAAAATATTGACTGGGCGCGGTGGCTCACGCCTCTAATCCTAGCACTTTGGGAGGCTGAGGCGGGCGGATTGCCTGAGCTCAGGAGTTTGAGACCAGCCTGGGCAACATGGTGAAACCCTGTCTCTACTAAAATACAAAAAAATTAGCTGGGTGGCTGGGCACGGTGGCTCATGCCTGTAATCCCAGAACTTTGGGAGGCCGAGGCAGGCGGATCACAAGGTCAGAAGATCAAAACCATCCTGGCTAACACGGTGAAACCCCGTCTCTACTAAAAATACAAAAAATTAGCCGGGCGTGGCAGCATGCGCCTGTAGTCCCAGCTACTCGGGAGGCTGAGGCAGGAGAACGGCGTGAACCCGGGAGGTGGAGCTTGCAGTGAGCTGAGATCATGCCACTGCACTCCAGCCTGGGTGACAGAGCGAGATTCTGTCTCAAAAAAAAAAAAAAAAAAAAATTAGCTGGGTGTGGTGGTGTGCACCTGTAGTCCCAGCTACTTGGGAGGCTGAGGCAGGAGAATTGCTTGAACCCGGGAGGCGGAGATTATAGTGAGCTGAGATCGTGCCACTGTACTCCAGCCTGGGCGACAGAGCGAGACTGTATCTCAAAAAAAAAAAAAAAAAAAAAATTTGTCTACCAAATACTAGGCATTCAAGTGCCTTGACGCACAAGCCCTCATAGAGCTTCCAGTTTAGTGAGGAAGACAGGTATTTAAAAACAGTAATTGGCCAGGCACAGTGGCTCACACCTGTAATCCCAGCACTTTGGGAGGCCAAATCGGGCAGATCGTGTGAGATTAGGAGTTCAAGACCAGCCTGGCCAAAATAGTGAAACCCCGTCTCTACTAAAAAATACAAAAAATTAGCTGGGCGTGGTAGTACATGCCTGTAATCCCAGCTACTCGGGAGGCTGAGACAGGAGAATCACTTGAATCTGGGAGGCAGAGGTTGCAGTGAGCCAACATTGCTCCACTGCACTCCAGCCTGGGCAACAGAGCGAGACTGCATCTCAAAAAAAAAAAAAAAAATTAGCCAGGCATGGTGGCGGGCACCTGTAATCCCAGCTACTCGGGAGGCTGAGGCAGGAGAATCACTTGAAACTGGGAGGCAGAGGTTGCAGTGTGCCGAGATCGTGCCACTGCACTCCAGCCTGGGCAACAAAAGTGAAACTCTGTCAATAAATAAATAAATAAATAAATAAATAATAATTCTGGCTCCCGTATAGATGAATGAATAAGTGAATAAGTAAGTGTGGGTCTGAGAAATGAATTTTTGCTGATTGGAGCTCAGGCCCCAGAGGGCATGGACTTGGTGGCCTTGACTCCCAGTGGGTGTCCTGACCTGGAATTTAACAATAAAGTGGTCTCCTCTTTTCCAGACCTGGCAGCCTGGGTGTCATGGACTACTACCTGATGGATGCTGCCTCCTTGCTGCCTGTCCTGGCACTTGGCCTTCAGCCTGGGGACATCGTGCTTGACCTGTGTGCAGCTCCTGGGGGAAAGACACTAGCGTTGCTTCAGACTGGCTGTTGCCGTAAGTCGGGGTGCTGGTGTGTTGGGCAGAGAGAGCTCCCCACCTCATCTAGTCCCAGGTACATTGAATATAGTAGGTTCAGCCGGGTGCAGTGGCTCATGTCTGTAATCCCAGCACTTTGGGAGGCTGAGGCATTCAGATCACCTGATGGCAGGAGTTCCAGACCAGCCTGGTCAACATGGTGAAACCCTGTCTCTACTAAAAATATATAAATTAGCCAGGTGTGATGGTGCACGCCTGTAATACCAACTACTCAGGAAGCTGAGGCAGGAGAATTGCTTGAACCTGGGAGGTGGAGGTTACAATGAGCTGAGATCGTGCCACTGCACTGCAACCTTGGTGACAGAGTGAAACCCTGTCTCACACACACACACACAAAAAGAATATGGTAGGTTCTCTAGTCCCAAAGTCAGAGTGGAGGGTAGTACTTACTTGCTAAGCTTGTATATTTTTTCGTTAGTTCCTCTCTTTCTCTGTTAATTGGTCAAGAAAGATTGCTGAACAAGTTCTCTGAAGTCAGATTAAAGTAGGGCTCTGATCAGTTGATCACATGACACACACTCCTCTTCATCTGTTTAGTTTTCCTCTAAGATTAAGCCCATTTCTTTAGCCTACTAGCTAAAATGATAAGATCTACCTGCAGTCACCATTTATATGTTTTATATGTCACTCTTCCAGGCTTTATGTGCTTTAACCTTACTCTGCTACTCTCTGTTGCCTTTGCTCTTGTTAAATTTTCTCCCTGGAATTCCCTCACCCTTGGCTGTCCAAATTCTTTTGACTTTCTTTTTTTTTTTTGAAACGGAGTCTCACTCTGTTGCCCAGGCTGGCGCGACCTTGGCTCACTGCAAGCTCTGCCTCCCGGGTTCACGCCATTCTCCTGCCTCAGCCTTCTGAGTAGCTAGGACTACAGGCACCCGCCACCATGCCTGGCTAATTTGTTTTTGTACTTTTAGTAGAGACAGGGTTTCACCGTGTTAGCCAGGATGGTTTCGACCTCCTGACCTTGTGATCCGCCCGCCTCGGCCTCCCAAAATGCTGGGATTACAGGTGTGAGCCACCATGCCCAGCCATCCTTTTGACTTTCAAGCCTCAGCTCAAGTGTGCCACTTCTTGGACGTCTTTCCTTATGACTTCTGCTGGCCGGTTCAGAAATGATGCCTGTTTCCTGTGCTCCCACAGCATGGGTATCGCCCTTGCAACATTAGCCTTGCCTTAGGGCTTTACTAGTTATATCTTCTCCCTCTTAAAGAAGATGGATTCTGGCCGGGCACGGTGACTCACGCATATAATTCCAGCACTTTGGAAGGCTGAGGCGGGTGGATCACCTGAGGTCAGGAGTTCAAGACCAGCCTGGCTAACATGGTGAAACCCCGTTTCTATTTAAAATACAAAAAACTAGCCGGGCCTGGTAGCAGGCTAATCCCAGCTACTGGAGAGGCTAAGGCAGGAGAATCGCTTGAACCTGGGAGATGGAGGTTGCAGTGAGCCGAGATCGTGCCATTGCACTCCAGCTTGGGCAACAAGAACAAAACTCTGTCTCAAAAAAAAAAAATAAATAAAGGTGGATTCCTTGGGGATAGGCCCACATCTTATTTGTCTCAGTAAAGTAGCCCAGCCAAGGCCTTGTGCACTGTTTTGTTTTTTTTTTTTTTGAGACGAAGTTTCGCTTTTCTACCCAAGTTGGAGTGCAGTGGAGCTCAGCCAGGCTTCTCTTGCGCTGTGCCCAAGCCTTTCTGTTGGGCCTAGACCCTTGTTTTCCAGCTCTTGTCAGCCGGCTTGCACAGTTTGAGTCAGCATCCAGCCTTATGATAGGCATTGGTTGATTCAGACAGGTATCACATTTTCTGGAAGTCCAGAGGGAGGGAAGAAAAGATGGGTCATGGGCTTAATGAATCCAATGCAAGAGAGCCCAGCCGATGTGCTGGACAATTCTCATCTGACTGAATGCTGTGGGAATCCATTAGAAGGGAGATGAGTAAGGGTAGGATTACTTGGAGGAGGAGGAACTTGAACTAGGAGGAGGAAGAAGGGCAAAGAAGAAGTAATTGAGAGTTGTTCTTCTAAGGTGTGCTTAACTATCAGCACCTCACCTTCATCCCAGCTCCTTATCCAAATGACGACTCTTGATTCGAGGAAGACAGGATCACAGAATTTGTATAAGAAGGGAAGTTAGGGTTTACTTAGTCTAGCCCTCATATTTTATGGAGGGAGAAATTGAGTTCTGTGGAGATTAAATAAATAATACAAGAATTAGAGGTAGAGCCAGAACTGGAACCCATCTTTCTTTTTCTCAGTTCATATCCTTCTGCAAATTCCTCTAGAGCAGAGAATACAATTTTTACTTCTTTGAGTGCCCTCAAAAATGGAGACATTGGCCGGGGGCGGTGACTTACGCCTGTAATCCCAGCACAAGCTAGGAGGCCAAGGCAGATGGAATACTTGAGTCCAGGAGTTCAAGATTAGCCTGGGCAACATAGTGAGACCTCGTCTCCATTAAAATAAAAAAAAGGGAGACATTTATTTGTGGTATTACTAAGCTGGTTCATAGTAGTGACCACTCCCATTAGATAAGGTAGACACTCGCATCTTGCATTCTTGCACCCTCCCTTGTTGCTCTTTGACTCAGAGGCCAGGTATCAACTGTCATTTATCATCAAACTTGCAATATTTTTATCACAGTAGCACTAAGCAAAGTGAGATATTTCTTGAACTCATGTCTATCAATAAAGAGAAAATGAAAGATAGATGGTAAATCAGAATTAGGTTTGGATGCATTTGATAGAAAACCTAACTAATTAGCTTAAAGAGGAAACATTAATTTATCTCTTACATAAGAGAAGCTGAGATATAGGCACTCCAGGTATGGAGGCTCCACAATCATCAGGGACTTAAGCTCCCTTTTTCCTTTTGCAATGTATTTTGTTGCTAGTGTTAGCCTTAGCCTCCCTCCCTTTAAGAGGGAGAAGATATATAACTAATAAAGCTCTAAGGCAAGGCCTCATGGTCCAAAATGACTGCTGGAGGTCCAGCCATCACATCCATATTTAAGTCAAGAGGAAAGGATTGGGCAAAAGAGACTCATTTCATCTCCCAATTATGTCAGCTTTTTAAAAATATCTTCCCAGAATTCCTATCCAATACTTCTGCCTACAACTATGACTAAAAGTTAGTCATATAGTCATATTTAGTTGTGAAAGAAAGGCTTGGCCGGGTCTGGTGGCGCACACCTGTAATCCAAGCACTTTGGGAGGCCGAGGCAGGCAGATCACCTGAGGTCGGGAGTTCAAGACCAACCTGACCAACATGGAGAAACCCCGTCTCTACTAAAAATACAACATTGGCTGGCATGGTGGCACATGCCTGTAATCCCAGCTACTCGGGAGGCTGAGGCAGGAGAATCGCTTGAACCCAGGAGGTGGAGGTTACTGTAAACCGAGATCACACCATTGCACTCTAGCCTGGGCAACAAGAGCGAAACTAAAGAAACGTTGAGAAATGTAGTCTTCTGGGGCAATTTTCCCCTTCCAAAAAATTGGGGTTCTATTCCTAAGGGGGAAGAGGAGAATAATTTTGGGTAAATCCACTGTAGTATCTACCAAAGATGAAGAGAGCCATAGGTTTCCAGAATAGTGGGAGAGCATATTTTTTTAGAAATAAATATTCTTGGCCGGGCGTGGTGGCTCAAGCCTGTAATCCCAGCACTTTGGGAGGCCGAGGTGGGTGGATCACGAGGTCAGGAGATCGAGACCATCCTGGCTAACATGGTGAAACCCTGTCTCTACTAAAAAAAAAAATACAAAAAACTAGCCAGGCGCGGTGGCGGGCGCCTGTAGTCCCAGCTACTTGGAGGCCACTGCACTCCAGCCTGGGTGACAGAGTGAGGCTCCGTCTCAAAAAAAAAAAAAAAAAGAAAAGAAAGAAATATTCTTTGCTGGGCATGGTGGCCCATACCCATTATCCCAGCACTTTGGGAGGCTGAGGTGGGAGAATTGCTTGAGGCCAGGAATTCAAGACCCACCTGGGCAACATAATGAGACCCAGTCTCTCTCTTTTTTTTTTTTTTTTAAACAGAGTCTCGCTCTGTCGCCCAGGCTGGAGTGCAGTGGTGCGATCTTGGCTCACTGCAAGCTCTGCCTCTTGGGTTCACGCCATTCTCCTGCCTCAGCCACCCGAGTAGCTGGGACTACAGGCACCCACCACCATGCTCAGCGAATTTTTTGTATTTTTAATAGAGATGGGGTTTCACTATGTTAGCCATGATGGTCTCAATCTCCGTACCTTGTGATCTGCCTGCCTTGGCCTCCCAAAGTGCTGGGATTACAGGCGTGAGCCACCGCTCCCGGCCTTTCAGTCTCTTTTTAAAAAATTATTTAAATACATTTTTATTTTTGTAGAAATGAGGTATTGCTATGTTGCCCAGGCTGGCCTCGAACTCCTGGGCTGAAGCAATTCACCTACCTTGGCCTCCTCCCAAAGTGCTGGGATGAGAGGCGTGAGCCACTGTGCCTAGACTCAAAGACCCTGTCTTTAAAAAAAAAAAAAAAAAAAAGAATGTGGCTGGGTGCAATGGCTCACACCCGTAATCCTAGCACTTTGGGAGGCCAAGGCAGGTGGGATCACCTGAGGTAAGGAGTTCAAGACCAGTCTGGCCAACATGATGAAACCCTGTCTCTACTAAAAATGCAAAAATTAGCCAGGTGAAGTGGCGCACACCCATGGTCCCAGTTACTTGGGAGGCTGAGGCATGATAATCGCTTGAACCCAGGAGGTGGAGGTTGCAGTTAGCCGAGAGTGTGCCACTGAACTCCAGCCTGGGTGACAGAATGAGACTGTCTCAAAAAAAAAAAAAAAAGAAAAAGGAAAGAGAGAGAGAAAGAAAAGAAAAGGAAATAAAGGAAAGGAAAGAAAGGGAGGAGAGGAAAGGGGAGGGGGAAAAGGGGAGGGGAAAGGAAAGGAAAAGGAGAAAGGAGAGGAGAAAGAGGAAAGGAATGGGAATAGGAAAGGAAAAGGGGAAAGAGAGGGGGAGAAAGGGGAGAGGGGACAGGAAAGGAGAAAGGAAAGGAGTCTTACTTGGTCTGCTTTATTCATTGACTTAAATAACTTTCTGGCCCATGTAGGTGTTTGCCATTGCAACCCCACTCCAGAATGACTGATGCTGTGCCATGCACATAATAAATGTTCCTGATGCTGGGGTTTGTGTTGGCTGGGACTGCCTGAGAATTGTTCTGACTCCATTAGTGCCATTGCTGGTGGAATGTTTCACTGGGCCATGGCCTCTGAAGTATCTTTATTTCCACAGGCAATCTTGCTGCCAATGATCTCTCCACTTCCCGAATAGCCAGACTACAGAAGATCCTTCACAGCTATGTGCCTCAAGAGATCAGGGATGGAAATCGAGTTCGAGTTACCTCATGGGATGGCAGGAAATGGGGAGAACTGGAGGGGGACACCTATGACCGGGTGAGTGATTCTTGATTTAGGACATGCATCCAGCTTAATGTGGGCTCCCCATCCTGGCTCCAGGGCCTGAGGGGTTAGGATCCAGCCCCTATGTTTGAGTATGTAGAGCTGTTTCTGGACCAGCCAGTTCTACATTGGTGATTTGACCAAAAGAAAAATCAGCTTAGATGACTGGTTATTGTCTCCATTAAAGACAGTTGGCAGCAAAAAAGAATTTGAACCTATTTGAGTGGGGAAAAAAGTTATTAGGCTTACTTTATTTCTCAAGTCACTTGGTTGCTCAGAAAGCCTCACGAAGATAAGTATGAATAAACTCATTTATTTATTTTTGAATGTTAGTACAGCACACGGTACAAAATTCAGAAGGCACAAAAGAGTATCCAGTGAAAAGTGAGTTTCTCTCTTCTGGCCTGTAGCCCCCTATTTCCCCACCCTGTAGATAATGATTGTTTCTTTTTTTTTTTTTTTTTTTTTTTTGAGAAGGAGTTTCACTTTTGTTGCCCAGGCTGGAGTGCAAGGGTGCGATCTCTGCTCACTGCAACCACTGCCTCCCGGGTTCAAGCAATTCTCTGCCTCAGCCTCCTGAGTAGCTGGGATTACAAGCACCCACCACCATGCCCGGCTAATTTTTGTATTTTTTTTTTAGTAGAGACTGGGCTTCACCATCTTGGCCAGGCTGGTCTTGAACTCCAGACCTCGTGATCCACCCGCCTCGGCCTCCCAAAGTGCTGGGATTACAGGCGTGAGCCACTGCACCTGGCCGATAGTATATTATATTGTACTCACTCTTCTGAACTTTGTATTTTTTTCTATTTATTTTTTTTTTTTGAGACGGAGTCTCGCTCTGTCGCCCAGGCTGGAGTGCAGTGGCCGGATCTCAGCTCACTGCAAGCTCCGCCTCCCGGGTTCACGCCATTCTCCTGCCTCAGCCTCCCGAGTAGCTGGGACTATAGGCGCCCGCCACCTCGCCCGGCTAGTTTTTTGTATTTTTTAGTAGAGACGGGGTTTCACCGTGTTAGCCAGGATGGTCTCGATCTCCTGACCTCGTGATCCGCCCGTCTCGGCCTCCCAAAGTGCTGGGATTACAGGCGTGAGCCACCGCGCCCGGCCGTATTTTTTTCATTTAATAATGTGTCCTGGGATTAAGTCCTTTTTTAATTTTGTTAACATTTTTGAAGTATAGTTGTTGAATAACAGTTTATATCAATTTAAGATTTTGATAGAGATTGCTAAATCTCTGTGGAGGTTAAACCAGTTTCACTCCTACTGATAAGGAATGAGTACTGATTTCCCACATCCTGCCAACATTGATGCTATCAAACTTAATTTTTTTACCAAATGGATAGTATCTAATTTACAGTCTCTTATTATGAATCATGTTGAAAGTCTCCATATTTACTTTTAAATTTTTTTTTTGAGTGACAGGTTTTCACTTTGTCACCCAGGCTGGAGTACAGTGGTGTGAACACAGCTCACTGCAGCCTCAACCTCCTGGGCTCAAGGGGTTCTTCTGCCTCTGTTTCCCGAGTAGCTGGGACTAGAGGAGTGTGCCATCATGCCCAGCAAATGATTTTTTGTAGTGATGGGGTCTCACTATGTTGCCCAGGCTGGTCTTGAACTCCTGAGCTTGAGCAGTCCTCCCACCTCAGCCTCCCAAAGTGCTGGGATTATAGGTGTGAGCCATTGTCCAGGCCAGTCTCTTCATGTTTTTAAGTTATTTATTTTATTTTAAATGGCATATTCTAAAAATATTTGTTTAGAACACATATTTCTAAAAATATATAAAATATATAGCTGTTGTCTCTGTGTTGTCACCTGATTTACCCAATCTGTCTAGTTCTCACCATTCTGCCTCAATCACTCTAAGAAACTGAAAGAAAGACCAAGGCTTATGGAATCTTGGATAGGCTTGAGACTTGCTTTCTGCCTGTGTAGGAATCCCCTACTCATTTTTTTTTCTTTTTCTTTGAGACAGTTTTGCTCTTGTTGCCCAGGCTGGAGTGCAGTGGTGCAATCTTGGCTCACTGCAACCTCTGCCTCCCTGGTTCAAGCCTCAGTTCAAAGTTCAGTTCTCCTGCCTTAGCCTCCCAAGCAGCTGGGATTACAGGTGTGTGCCGCCACGCCTGGCTAATTTTGTTTTTTTTAATAGAGACAGGGTTTCACCATGTTGGTCAGACTGGCCTCGAACACCTGACCTCAAGTGATCCACTCGCCTCAGCCTCCCAAAGTGCTGGGATTACAGGTGTGAGCCACTGTGCCTGGCCTATTCATTTTTCTTGATATGAGAGCAGTGGAACATGGTGGAGAGAGCATGACCTCTCCTGTCAGCCTAACCAATTTCTACATTACAGGGGTGCTACTTACTAACCTTAGGCAAACTTGATCTTGCTGAACTTCAACCTCTTCGTTTGTGAAACAGGGTAATCCTACCACTTAGGATTATTGTGCGGATTCAGTGAGTATCCAGGGAAAGCACTTAGTATAGTACCTGGCGGTGAAAATTAGGCAAGCAGGAGCCATCATCATTTTTCAGCCTATGCTTAAACACATCCATTGATGGGTGCACACTGAGATTCTGTTGTTGAACACTTACAATGTTAGAAAGTTCTGCCTCTTACTGCAATCTGTAGATTGCATAGTATATGGGTGAGGGCAAGGATTCTGGAATCAGACTGCTTGGATTAGACCTGGTTCCATTACTTATCAGCCGGAGAAGTTTCAGTGAGTTACTTAACTTTCAGTTAAACTTCAGCTTCTTCATCTGTAAAATGAGGGTAATAGTATAGTGCCTATCCTGTAGGTGAAAATTAAATAAGAATGCATTTGGCACAATGTCTGGAATATAGAAAACATTCACTAGTATTATAATCATCACAATCCTTACCATTATTATAATTATTATTTCCATTCATTGATCCTAGCTACTTATTTTGGAACAATATAGAATGAGTGACCTGCTATTTCACTTGACAGCTTTGATGTTTGAAGATGTCTTTGTTAATTTGTTTGTTGAAAAACTAGTTGTGGCCGGGCACGGTGGCTCACGACTGTAATCCCAGCACTTTGGGAGGCTGAGGCGGGTGGATCACCTGAGGTCAGGAGTTCGAGACCAGCCTGGCCAACATGGTGAAACCCTGTCTCTACTAGAAATACAAAAGGGTGTGGTGGCAGGCACCTGTAATCCCAGCTACTCGGGAGGCCGAGGCAGGAGAATTGCTTGAACCCAGGAGGCAGAGATTGCAGTGAGCCGAGATCACACCATTGTACTCCAGCCTGGGGTACAAGAGCGAGACTTTGTCTCAAAAACAAAACAAAACAAAACAAAAAAAAACCTAGTTGTGTACAATATACTCTGCTGTGGTAGGCAAGTGTTAAGTACTTTTATTTATTTATTTGAGACAAGGTCTTGCTGGGGCTGGAATGCAGTGGCTCAATCATGGCTCACTTCAGTCTTGACTTTCTGGGCTTAAGGGATCCTCCTACCTCAACCTCCCAAGTAGTTGAGACTACAGGCACGTGCACCATGCCTGGCTGATTTTTTAATTTTTTGTAGAGATGAAGTCTCACTATGTTGTCCAAGCTGGTCTCGAATTCCTGAGTTCAAGTGATCCTCCTGCCTCAGCCTCCCAAAGCATTAGGATTACAGGTGTGAGCCACCACGCCCAGCTGCGTTAAGCACTTTAGATGCAAAGAAGAATACTATCTCAGGGCTCTACATACTCTTGGTAACTCCATCCTTCTCCCAGCTCCACTTGTCCATCAGCTGGAGAAGGGCCAGGACCTCAGAGCTCTGCATGTTCATGGAAGACACTAACCCTTCCCCCCAACTCACAACTTTTTTTTTGTGAGCTCTATTTCAAATAATATGATGTTTATTTGAACATGTTTCTATCTTCCCTTATAATACAATATCATACAAATTTATATTAATACAAATAATATTTGTTAGACACTTGCCCAGGGCTGAGATTCAGTGGGAGCACTATCCTGGCAGGACTGGTTATTTATGACTGACATCCATGCCAGTGCCTGATGTGAAGATGCACATGCCATATCTGATGTGGAGTGATTTGACTACCCTCCCTAAATGTTTCCTAAGTGTAGTGCAACAGTACAACTTCCTTTTCTTTCTTCTGTGACTGAGATCAACATATTTTTTTATTTTTGAGACAGGGTTTCACTCCCATTGCCCAGGCTGGAGTACAATGGCACAATCTTGGCTCACTGCAACCTCTGCTCCCTGGCTCAAGCAATTCTCCTGCCTCATCTTCCCAAGTAGCTGGGACTACAAGCACATGCCAGCATGCCCAGCTAATTTTTCTGGTATTTTTTGTAGAGATGGGGTTTTGTCATATTGCCCAGGCAGTTCTCGAACTCCTGGGCTAAAGCAATCCGCCCGCCTTGGCCCCTCAAAATGAACATTTTCCACTGTTGACACTACTGAAGCAATATTAGATATATTAGAACCAAGATATTCAGATATATTGCCATCGATTTATAGTCCCCTTGAAATTACATAGCTCTGCTGTTTCTCTGCATTGGGGGCTCAGGAGTCCAGCGGTCCTAAGTATATCTTGTAGCCATCTTCCTAAGAGTTGTGGCCACGACTCAGGACACTTGAGAAGGAGTAAGGAAAGAGTCTATAGACATATCCTCCTTTTTGGGTCGGGGAAACTCCTACAGCTTTTTTCTTATTTAACATTGCAGCTGTACCTTTGCTCATCCCTTTGTATTTAGGCCATTTCCTTTTAGGTGTATCTCTTATATGCTGCATAGACAGGTTTTGCTTTGTGAGCCAATCTATAAATTTTATTCTTTTCATTGCTGACTTAAGCAATTGATGCCATTGATGATTTTGATCTCAGCTCTGTCAAATTATTATTATTTTATTTATTTATTTTTTGAGACAGAGTCTCGCTGTGTTGCCCAAGTTGGAGTTCAGTGGCCTCATCTTGGCTCACTGCAACCTCCACATTCCGGGTTCAAGCAATTCTTGTGCCTCAGCCTCCCAAGTAGCTGGGATTACAGGCACCCGCCACCATGCCCGACTAATTTTTGTATTTATTTATTTATTTTGAGACGGAGTCTCGCTGTGTCGCCCAGGCTGGGGTGCAGTGGCACAATCTTGGCTCACTGCAACCTCCGCCTCCCAGGTTCAAGCGATTCTCCTGCCTCAGCCTCCTGAGTAGCTGGGATTACAGGTACCCGCCACCATGCCAGGCTAATTTTTGTATTTTTAGTAGAGACAGGGTTTCGCCATGTTGGCCAGGCTGGTCTTGAATTCCTGACCTCGGGTGATTCGCCCGCCTTGGCCTCCCAAAGTGCTGGGATTGTAGGCGTGAGCCACTGCTCCCGGCCTAATTTTTTTTGAGATGGAGTCTCACTCTGTTGCCAGACTGGAGTGCAGTGGTACGATCTTGGCTCACTGCAACCTCTGCCTCCTGGGTTTAAGCGATTCTCCTGCCTCAGCCACCTGAGTATCTGGGACTACAGGTGCGCGCCACCACGCCCAGATAATTTTTGTGTTTTTAGTAGAGATGGGGTTTCACCATGTTGGCCAGGATGGTCTTGATCTCTTGACCTCGTGATCTGCTTGCCTCAGCCTCCCAAAGTGCTGGAATTACAGGTGTGAGCCACTGCGCCTGGGCCCTGTCAAATTATTTTACTGTGTTTATTTACCATGTTTCTTTCACTGTGGGGTCTCTGTCCTTGCTGTTTTGTTTTTCTTTTAACTTCTTTTGTTATCTAGGAAGGTTTATATTAATATTTTAATTCTACATTGGATAATTCCTATATCAAAACTATTGTTGACAATCAATTACAGATGGAACTTCATCTACTCTTTCTCCCCATCTCACTCCTACTCTTTCTCCCTTTCTCACTCCTGCAATTGACTAGTCTCATTGAAAAAACAAATTGGGGTCAGTCAGGCATGATGGCTCATGCTTGTAATCCCAGCACCTTAGGAGGCTGAGGCGAGTGGATCACCTGAGGTCAAGATTTTGAGACCAACCTGGCCAACATGGCGAAACCCCGTCTGTACTAAAAAAATACAAAAATTAGCCGAGTGTGGTATCATGTACCTGTAGTCCCAGCTACTTAGGAGGCTGAGGTGGGAGAATCGCTTGAACCCAGGAGTTGGAGGTTGCAGTGAGCTGAGATCGCGCCATTGCACTCCAACCTGGGTGACAGAGTGAGACTCCATCCCAAAAACAAACAAACAAATAAACTGGGAATTCAGTTTTACTGGGATTCTGTTTCTGCTGACTTGCTCAAGGAGTCTTGTTTCCTTTTAAGTTTTGTGGTTATTTTTGTGTCCTATCGTAAGCTTCTTTTTTTTTTTCTTGAGGCGAAGTCTTGCTTTGTCGCCAAGGCTAGAGTGCAGTGGTGCAATCTTGGCTTACTGCAACCTCCACCCCCTAGGTTCAAGCAGTGCTCCCACCTCAGCCTCCTGAGTAGTAGCTGGGACTACAAGAGTGCTGCCACCACACCCGGCTAATTTTTTTTTTTTTTTTTTTGAGATGGAGTCTCGCTTTGGTGTTCAGGCTGGAGTGCAGTGGCGCACTCTCGGCTCACTGCAACCTCTGCCTCCCAAGTTCAAGTGATTCTCCTGCCGTAGCCTCCCGAGTAGCTGGGATTATAGGCATGTGCCACCATACCTGGCTAATTTTTGTATTTTGAGTAGAGGCGGGGTTTCACCATGTTGGCCAGGCTGGTCTCGAACTCCTGACCTCAGGTGATCCACCCAGCTTGGCCTCCCAAAGTGCTGGGATTACAGATGTGCGCCACTGTGCCCAGCCTCCTGTCATAATTTTCTAATAACTTTATTTTATTTATTTATTTTTTGAGACAAAGTCTTACTGTATCTCCCAGGCTAAAGTGCAATGGCACAATCTCGGCCTACCACATCCTCAACCTCCTGGGCTCAAGTATTCCTTCCATTTGAGCCACTTGAGTAGCTGGGACTATAGGTGCATGCCACCACACCTGGCTAATTTTTTGTAGTCAGGACTACAGGTGCATGCCACCACCACGCCTGGCTAATTAAAAAAAATTTTTTGTACAGGTGGGGTCTCACTCTCACTATGTTGTCCAGACTGTAATAACTTTCCTATTGGAGTATAATACAGAAATGACCAAATCGTAAGTGTACTGTTTAGAGAATTATAGTTAGCCTGGGCAACATAGCAAAATGCTGTCTCTACAAAAATACAAAAATTAGGCCAGGCGCGGTGGCTCATGCCTGTAATCCCAGCACTTTGGGAGGCCGAGGCGGGCGGATCATGAGGTCAGGAGATTGAGACCATCCTGGCTAGCACGGTGAAGCCCTGTCTCTACTAAAACTACAAAAAATTAACCGGGCATGGTGGTGGGTGCCTGTAGTCCCAGCTGCTCGGGAGGCTGAGGCAGGAGAATGGCGTAAACCCAGGAGGCGGAGCTTGCAATGAGCCGAGATTGCACCACTGCACTCCAGCCTGGGCGACAGAGAAGACTCCATCTCAAAAAAAATAAAAAAATTGTGTGTGTGTGTGTGTGTGTGTGTGTGTGTGTGTGTGTGTGTGTATGTGTATATATATATAATTAGTCAATTAGTCTGGAGTGGTGGTTTGCATCTGTCGCCCCAGCTACTCAGGAGGCTGAGGTGGGAGGACTGCTTGATCCCAGGGCGTTTGAGGCTGCAGTGACCTATGATCACATCACTGTACTCCAGTCTGGGCAACAGAGCAATATTTGTCTCTAAAAAAAAAAATTATAGTTGTTTATGTGTTAATTTTGGGTTTTTGACCAGCCATGAATATTCCCAGATATACTATTTCCCCAGTCATTATTTCACAATGTCTACCAAGTTAAAATGAAGAACTTTGTCAGGTACTCTGCAAAGGAGGGATGGGCAGAGGGAATATTTCACAAACTTGGGCCAGGGGCCTAAAACATCTCTGGTCTAAGGAAGAGAAGCCTATAAGGATCTTTAATACTTTACCTTTAACACTCTGGGTAGGTGCTGGTGGATGTGCCCTGTACCACAGACCGCCACTCCCTTCATGAGGAGGAAAACAACATCTTTAAGCGGTCAAGGAAGAAGGAGCGACAGATATTGCCTGTGCTGCAAATGCAGCTTCTTGCGTGAGTGACAGATTTTTAAACTCAGGACTTTGTGCCTGAGTGCTCTGGGAGTCTGGTCACCTGGGAGACTGGGGGACTGGAAGCTCTTACCAAGACCATAACCCACACAGGAATCTTATGGCTGGAGATCTGCCTAGAGGAGACAGAAATCATGGGATCATCTCTGGAACATGGAAACCCTATCTGAATTAGCTGGGTGTGGCGATGCACACCTGTAGTCCCAGCTACTCAGGGGGCTGAGGGAGGAGAATCACTTGAACCTAGGAGGTGGAGGCTGCAGTGAGCTGAGATTGCACCACTGCACTCCAGCCTGGGTAACAGAGCAAGACTCTGTCAAAAAACAAAAACAAAAACAACCCTATCTCGTAGGACATATATACTAGAGTGGGCTGCACAGATTCACTCATGCTATTTCATCCTCAGTACCAGTGAGTAGCACATGTTTGAAAAATAACTACTAGGGTAAGGACTCATTCCATAGCCAGCATAGCAATTTGGTCCATCAACAGAGCTCAGGGGGCCCTTGTAAGGAGACTTCCTAGTGAAGAGCTCATGGAGTAAGGTTGGGTTGCTATCTGCCTTGAGAATGGCTTTTCAGGCAGTGTCATTGGGGAAGGGACTTGAGAGGCTGTCTAACCAGCTACCCATCCCATAGTACCTTCCCTTGTCCATGTTTGCAGCTCCTTATGTTGCTCTTCTACTGCTGGGAAGCTCACTAGTCACTGCTTCTGTCTCTTTCTGGTTTCAGGGCTGGACTCCTTGCCACCAAACCAGGAGGCCACGTTGTCTATTCCACCTGCTCACTCTCACACTTACAGAACGAGTATGTGGTGCAAGGTGCCATTGAGCTCCTGGCCAATCAATACAGTATCCAGGTGCAGGTGGAAGATCTGACTCATTTCCGAAGGCTTTTCATGGACACATTCTGTTTCTTCTCATCCTGCCAGGTTGGGGAGCTGGTAATACCAAACCTCATGGCCAATTTTGGCCCTATGTACTTCTGCAAAATGCATAGGCTGACATAGCATCACCCAATCCCTGAAGCTAGAAGACAAAGGGTATACTCTGTTGGAGGCACCAGAAATTGGAAACTGGGACCAGTGGCAGAGATACACTCTGGGTCCTGTCTCCAACCTGTTCATGTCTTTCTGCAGTTTTTGGCAGTAAGAAGTAGAAGATTTTCTGTCCTGTTGTCCAATTGTGGAACATCAGCAGGTTTCTAACTCACTCATTACCCCCTGCCCCATATCCAGGCCTGTACCAAAGTTCACTGCCCCCTTAGGGGCTTAGAAGGAGAAGCCAGTGAGCAGGCTTACACTAAGTTGTAAACATAGGAAGAAGCATTTGGCCAATAAAGTTGTTGAAGCTCTATAGACCTGGAGCTACAGTTGGGGACTTCATGTCAGTATACATGCCATTAGTTCCACTTGTACCAGCCAGTTACTGAGCCCCTGTCATCCTTGAAGTGAGTTCCACCTGATCAGTCTTGAGCAGCCAGTAGGCTCAATTAAGCCCGCCTGGGTTTTCCATATGGCCCATGATCTAATTTAAGGAACAAGTAACTAAAAATACTAAGCCAATGCAAAATAATCTGCTTACCTACTCACATTGGAAAAGCCCTTTGAGCTGAATAATTCTGACCATTCCTGCTGTCAACAATACTGCTGCCCAAATGTGGCTTAGGAGGCTGCTTCTGCTACAAAACCATCATACTCTTGTGTGTGCCTTGTTCTTTGTTCATTCTTCTAGCAAGTATTCCCAGACCTCGTGTATGACAGGTAGCTAGGGAGCTCTTGGAGATGTAGCAGTTGGGATTGTGGGAGATTACTGGGCTTCCTCATCCTTTGGAATGGTAACTCTCCTTTTGCTTTCTGAACACCTAGGAATCTCCTGATGTTTCGTTTTGTTGTATTCCAGACTTTCTGTTGTTTCTAGTCTGCAGCTGAACTCTGGTACCTTTTCTTTGGCCCACCCCCTAATCCCTAACTCTTCCCTCAGCATCACAGGGCTTCACTGCACACACTGTGTTCAGGGCAAGATTTCATCATTTACTGACTGCATACTCGATATGTTGTTTTTGTAACTTTTGCCAAAAGAAAGTAACCTTTAGTGGCAGGGATATAAAAAATTGCTCAGGGTCACTTGCAGATATTTTCTTTTTAAACTTTTTTTTTTTTTTTTTCTGGAAAACTGGTCATGTGCAGAAAAGGGTATGTAACTTTAGAATACCTGAAGGCTTCTTGGCTCTTCCGCTTTCCTTATTCCTCCTCTTCCTGCCACTCTTTTTGTCCCTTCTGCCTTTCCTGCTCATCCTTATTTGGGTATTAGAGGTGTCAGTTGAGGAGGGACTTTAACTGAGGTTAAGCCTTCTTTTGGGATTTGCATTGTAATTGAGGACCCTGGAAGATCTCTGAGACTCAAAATCAGGTGAAGCTAGAAGATGGAGCTTCAAGGGGCATGGTTAGTGCTCTGAGTAGGACCCTAACCAGGCTCCGTGCATGGCATATGGTCCCTGCATGCTGTTCACTCTGTATAGTACTTAGTATTTGCTGAGGCTAAAAGGCCTCAGGTGCCTGGGCTTCTGCCCTTGGACTCCTGGATATCCAGCCTGGTGCTAATTGAATGCTAAGCAGTGGTAATTCAAAATGAGAGGGTCCCCTGCCTCTAGAGTCATGATCTAATTGGGGACAGACAGACCTAGATAAGAAAAGCAGAGAACTACTTTGGAAAACAGTTTATCTGCTGTAATTGAACATTCAGCTACCCTATAACCCAGTTAATCCAATACTGGGGATAAATCCTAGAGAAACTCATACATGCACACCAGGAGACATGTACAAGAATATTCATAGCAGCCCTATTCACAAAAGCAAAAGCCTAGAAATAACCCAGATGCCCATGAGCAAGAGAGTGGACAAGTAAACTAGAATATTCACATAATAGAATATTATACAATTGTCAAATGAACTATAATGATACTTAACCATATGGATGAATCTGAGCAATAAAATAATTAAGTGAAAAAAGTTTAATCCCAGAAGAGTAAATGTAGCATGATGCCCTTTCTGAATGAAAGGTTTTTTTCTTTTCTGTGGAGTTATTCTTTACATACAATATAGTTCATACATTTTAAATATATTGTTTAATAAATATTGATAATTGTATATAATAGTATAGTCACCATCACCATCAAGATGTAGAAAGAAGGCTAGGCACAGTGGCTCATGCCTGTAATCTCAACACTTTGGAAGGCCGAGGTGGGAAGATCACTTGAGCCCAGGAATTCTAGATCAGCTTGGACAATATAGCGAGACCTGGTCTCTACCAAAAAAAAAAAAAGTAGGCTGGGCACAGTGGCTCACACTTGTAATCCCAGCACTTTGGGAGGCCAAGGCGGGTGGATCACAAGGTCAGGAGATCAAGACCATCCTGGCTAACATGGTGAAACCCCGTCTGTACTAAAAAATACAAAAAATTAGCCGGGCGTGGTGGTGGGCGCCTGTAGTCCCAGCTTCTTGGAAGGCTGAGGCAGAAGAATAGTGTGAACCTGGGAACCAGAGCTTGCAGTGAGCCGAGATTGCGCCACAGCACTCCAACCTGGGCGACAGAGCAAGACTCTGTCTCAAAAAAAAAAAAAAAAAAAAAGTAGCTGGATGTGCTGGCATGTGCATGTGGTCCCAGCTACTTAGGAGGCTGAGGCAGGAGGATCACTTGAGCACAGGAGTTTGAGGCTGCAGTGAGCAGCCTGGGCAAGAGAGTGAGACTCCGTCTTGTGCCCTTGCACTCCAGCCAGGGTGACAGAGTGAGACTCTGTCTCAAAAAAAAAAAAAGATAAGGGCATTGGGATTTATAATGTGCTGTTTATAATGTGCTGTTTAAAGTCTGAAGCTCGGCCAGGTGCTGTGGCTCATGCCTGTAATCCCAACACTTTGGAAGGCTGAGGCAGGTGGATCACCTGAGGTCAGGAGGAGTTCAAGACTAGCCTGGCCAACATGGTGAAACCCCATCTCTACAAAAATACAAGAAGGCATGATGGCAGGTGCTTGTAATCTCAGCTACCCACTAGGCTGGGGAGGGAGAATTGCTTGAACCTGGGAGGCGGAGGTTTCAGTGAGCCAAGATAGCGCCATTGCACTCCAGCCTGGGCTACAGAGAGACTCCATTTCAAAAATAATAATAATAAAGTCTGAAGCTCCACTGATTACTCCTTTTATTGATTATTTGCAGCTGGTCTAACCAGTTACATATGTCTGGCTTAATTACATGGCCAGAGCAACATAAAAGCCCTGCTGAGAACTTCTGATTTGAGCTCTTCCAAAACCAGGATGGATTCCTCACATAGATCATGATGATTCAATCCAAAGGCACTTTGCAGTGCAGTCCACATATGCATAAGGGCCATGGGGAGCTTGTATTTGGGAAGTTCTGAGATTCCTGATGTTTACCTACCCAGTCTTTCTCTTGCTGCCCTGTGTCCTTTGCCTTTAAATAAAAATCTTACGTGATTATGCTCTGTGAAGCCTGGATAATCCTTTCAAATATTTGGTCTGGGAAAATTTTTGCATATATGCATGGAATCATACAATATGTAGTCTTTGGTGTTTGACTTCTTTGACTTAGTATAATGTTTTTGAGATTCACTTTGTTGTGAGTATTAATGTTTTGTTCCTTTTTATTGCTGAATTGTATTCCATGGTGCAGACATACCACCATTTTGTGTATCTCTTCACCAGTTGATGGACATTTGAGTTGCTTCCAGTTTTGGGCTATTATTAATAATGCTGCTAAGACCTTTTGGGCATATAATTTTGTGAGTACATGTTTTCTTTTCTTTTTTTTATTTTTTGATATGGCGTCTCACTCTCTTGCCCAGGCTGGAGTGCAATGGTGCAATGTCAGCTCACTGCAACCCCTGCCTCCCAGGTTCAAGCGATTCTTCCGCTGCAGCTTCCTGAGTAGCTGGGATTACAGGCACCCGCCACCATGCCTGGCTAATTTTTTTGTATTTTTAGTAGAAATGGGGTTTTGCCATGTTGGCCAGGCTGGTCTCGAACTCCTGACCTCAGATGATCCACCCGCTTCAGCCTCCCAAAGCTAGGATTACAGGTATGAACCACCATGCCCAGCCCATGTTTTCCTCTAGTAAATACTTAGGGGAAGAATTGCTAGGTCATATGGTAAATGTATGTTTAACTTTATAAGGTACCATCATACTGTTTTTCCAAAGTGGATCTACCATTTTGCATTGCCATCAGCAATGTATGAGAGGTCCAGTTGCTCCACATCTTTGCTAACACTTAGGATTATCAACCTTACACTTTATTCTACTGGGCCAGGTGGGGTGGCTCATGTCTGTAATCCCAGTACTTTGGGAGGCCAAGGTGGGTGGATCACTTAAGGTCAGGAGTTCAAGCCCAGCCTGGCCAACATGGTAAAACCCCGTCTGTACTAAAAATGCAAAAATTAGCCAGGTGTAGTGGCACATGCCTGTGATTCCAGCTACTTGAGAGACTAAGGCACAAGAATCGCTTGCACCCAGGAGGTAGAGGTTGCAGTGAGCTGGGATTGCACCACTGTACTCCAGCCTGGGCAACAGAGGGAGACTCTGTCTCAAAAATAAATAATAAGTAACTTTATTCTAGTGGATGTGTCTTGATACCTCATTGTGGTCCTAATTTGCATTTCTCTAATGACTAGTGGTGCTATAAAATTAAATACAACTAAGAATTTAAAAACGTAAAAAGAACATGTATGCAGTAAAGCCATGTAAGAAGGAAAGAATGGTTATCACTATGGGGGAAAGAATGGTTCTCACTATGGGATTCAGTATAATGGTTCTTACAGATAGGGGGATAGGATGGGGCTGGAGGGAACATAAAGTTAGATTATTGTTAGGGCTCTCGCTTTTATATTTGGTGCTTATTGCATTATTAAAAGCAGCTAAGTTAATAAAAAGTTATGTATAAAAATATTCATGACGAAGTGATAAAAGTATGTTATAAACAAAGATTATGATTAATTCAATTTTGTACACCTGAGGTATCCCTAAAAAAAGAGAAGGGGTTGGCTGGGCATGGTGGCTCATGCCTGTAATCCCAGTACTTTGGGAGGCCAAGGCAGGTGGATCAGCTGAGGTCAGGAGTTCGTGACCAGGCTGACCAACATGGCAAAACCCCTTCTCTACTAAAAATACAAAAAAAAAAAAAAAAAAAAAAAAAAAAAAAAGAAGCGGGTAGAGAACCAAGCCCACAGAGAATAATAATGCAAAATATGGCTTAATGTAGAAGGGATCACATTGAGAGACCTGGAAGCTTAGCAGTATTGCCTCAGTCTTGTTCATGAGCTCCTCTTTCCTTGTGACTTGCAACAGTTCAACCATAGCAGAGGGTCAGCTATTGGGGCACTATGGGTCAATATAGATTGATAGCTTGGAGCTATGGTTTTCACGTTTTAGGAGTCACAGATCTGTTTGAGAGACTGGTAAAAGCTTTGGCCATTCTCAGAAGAACAAAGATAGAAAACACCATAGCATTTTACATAAGATTTCAGGGGCTTGGGTACTTCCTAAGGCCCATCTGTAAACCCCAAGTTAAGAACCTTTGGATTAGAAGATCTCAAATTTGAGGGTCTTTAGTGAAGGCAAGGGGGTCAAGCAGAGACCCCCAGTAACAAATCACTACTCTCACCCCTGCCAATCTGCCCTTCTTCCCATCTGCATTCTTCATCTTCAAACTTAACACCACCCTTTGCCCTGCTGCCCATGCCAGAAACTGCAGCCATCCTTGACGCTGTGACAGTAATCACTACTGTATATCGAATGTACCTGAGCTAGGCCCATGTGAAAAAAGCATTGTTTTATTTACATCATTGTTTCCTACTTTCACAGAAACCCTAGGATATGCTCTTTTTTGTTGTTGCCTATTTATTATAAAACTTTGAAAGAATTATTTGTTAATTTGAACATTTTCATCCATTTTGTGGCTTTTCTTTGCACTATTTTTATGGTGTGTTTTTATTGCAGGACAGGCAAGCCTCAAAACTGGGGCTTAGCCTGGGAGAAAGCCAGGAAAGAATTCAAGGGCAAGCTAGTGGTGTTAGACAGCAATCTTTTATTGAACAATACTGCTCCTTGCAGAGTAAGGCTAACTTATAGGCAGCAAATCCAGAGTCAGCTGATACACTCTTTTTAGTCCCATTTTATAGAGAAGGAAACAAGCTTAGATTGCTTAAGTAACTCAAAAAGTTACAGTCTGAAATTTCTTTTTCCTTTTTTTTAAGACAGGGTCTGGCTCTCACCAGGGTGGAGTGCCATGGCATGATCTTGGCTCACTGTAACCTCCGCCTCCCAGGCTCAAGTGATCCTCCTGCCTCAGCCTCCTGTGTAGCTGGGACTACAGGCACGTGCCACCGCGCCTGGCTAAGTTTTGTATTTTTAGTAGAGATGGGGTTTCGCCATGTTGCCCAGGCTAGTCTTGAATTCTTGAGCTCAAGTGATCTGCCTGCCTTGGCATCCTAAAGTGCGAGGATTACAGGCATGAGCCACTGCGCCCAGCCGCAATCTGAAATTTCTTTCTTGAAACGTTGCTTATATTTCTCCCCTTCCTAGCATTCCTGCCTTAGGTAGGGCCTTATCATTTCTCACTGATCAATGGCAGTAGCCTCAAAACTCATTTCTATTACTCTAATCAGCCCTAAATTTTTCCATTCTTCCCCATCCTCTCATGCCACCCCTTATCTATTGTGTGATCGTTGATCACAATAATCCTCCCATTCTGTCCCAGTACAATGTGACTTTGCTACTTCTATCAGTAAGAGATGGAGTCTGTTTCCCCACCTCTTGAATCTGGGCCAGTCTTATGATTTGTTTTGACCAATAAAGTCTGGTGGAAGGGATGCTGTGCAACTTCTGCGTGTAGGCCTCAAGAAACCTTGCAACTTCCATGCTCATTTTGGAGCTCTTCTGCTGCTCTGTGAAGAAGCCTGGACCAACCTGCTGGAGACACGTGCTGGAAGCTGTCTTAGACCTCCCAAGCTCAGTTAAACAGTTAGGTGACCCAAACATCATGAGTGACCCCAGCCAAGACCAGCCTAAATCACTGACCCCCAGAATTGTGAACAAATAAAGTAGTGGTTGTTTTAAGCCAGTAAGTTTTGGAAATGGTTAAGTAAATTTAAATAAAATTTTAACATATGTCATTTGTGTTAATAAGTAACACAAATCTGAGTGTCATTCATCTGCTTATAATTCTTTGTTCTTTAGGCTGGGCATGGTGGCTTATGCCTGTAATCCCAGCACTTTTGGAGGCCGAGGCCACCAGGGTCGCTTGAGGCCAGAAGTTTGAGACCAGCCTGAGCAACATAGCGAGAACCCGTTTTTACAGAAAGATCCTTTGTTCTCTCTGCATTGCCAACAGGATCAAGTCCAGACTCTTGCCCTGATCCCTGGTTGTTGATGCTGTTTCATCTGTGTCTCTGTCATGCCCTGCTCCTCCCCTTTCATACAAATTCTTTGTCTATCCATGCATAACATAAGCCAATGCTTCTGTGTCAGGACAAATTGTCTCCTCTACCTAAATGCCTTTTCCCTTGTGCTTTCTTGCTAGCTCAGATTTCCACCCCTCTGGAAGCTTTCTCTAATCCTTCTAACGCTGAGTTGATCCTCTTCTGTGCTCCCCAACGCTCTCTATAATACAATGAATATAGCACTTTCCATGGCCACTTTTTCTTCTTTACCCATCCCCAAACTAGGAATTGTTAGGGACAGTAAGCTGGTATTTATTTTTGCATCCCTAACCCCCAAGTACCAACATGCTTAGTACCTATTTGGTAGTTAATATACATTTGAGTACCTCCTATGTGCTAAGCTTAATTGTAGATACTAGAGTGAGTGGTGAACACAGCAGAAAAAAGTCCTTGTTCTCATGGGATGTGCAATCTAGTGGGCAAGATAGACAAGTAATTACAAGTAAATTATAAGCAATTACAATTAGTTACAAGTAAATTATGAGTGAGCCAAGTACTGAGAGAAGTGTAATGTGCATATACCTGAGGGACCTATCCTTGCCTGGAGGAAGAGATGTTTAAACAGAGCTGAAGATAAAGAGGAGTTAAATCAGTGAGGCAGAGGAGGATGTTGGGAGTGCTCTAGCAGAGGGAACAGTTCGTGTGAATGTGAAGTCGGGAAAGAGGATATTCTAGATTCTGAAAGAGGTCCAGTATCCTGCAGTGTAGGGAGAGAGGAATGGTTGTGAAACACAAGGCTGGAGAAGCAGGCGGAAGCCAACCTACAACAGGGCCTTCTGGGCCACTTGAAGGAATAGGTATTCTATCCTGAGTCACTGGAAGCCATTGTGGGAGTTTTAAGCTGGAAAACGATCTGATCAGATTTCATGGGCCCCCCAGTGGGAATATGATTATCAGAATTTACTGAATGAGGAAGTTCAATAGCTGGCTGTACAGAAATTGCTTCTGAAAGTCGGTCCTGTCCTTAAGCTTACTCAACCTTATCTCTCTGAGTAAATGGGAACTCTTGAGCTCCAACCCGTTTAGACCATATTTTGAGGTGACACTTTAGGAGGTGTACTGGCTGAAGAGGGTGACCAGGAAGGAGAGAAAACTGAAAGTCTCGTTCTGGGGAGAACTGGGAGAATTGGGAGTATTTCACCAGGAGAAAGACAGACTTAAGGAAGAGAGATGCTGTCTCCAACTAGGACTGTTCTGAGGCAGGGGAAGCAGATGTATTTTGAGTATCCCCAGGGGCAGAGCTGGGACCAGTAGAAAGAAGTTGTAGTGAGCCAGATTGTAGGTTAGCATACGAAACCTTTCAATGAGTGTTTTCTGAATTATGGCTCACAACCATGATTCATTAGCGGTCATGAAGTCAATTTGTGGGTATGGTACGCCTTAGAACTTCTCACAAATACCTAGTTACTTCTTCTCTTGGACACGTGGTAGGCTTGCCTTCCCCACTCCCTCTGCAGGTAAGCATAGTCACGTGACTTGCTTTAGCCAATGAAATGTGCACAGAGGTGGTGTCTTTTTTTTTTTAGATTCATTTCACTTTTGTTATGAACAAACACAATCTCAGTATAACTAGCTTCAGAGTTGATATTAATAGAAATTATTCCAAAATTATTCTTAAGTCACAAATAACTACTATGCCACGTAAAAAGGGAGAAATCCCACCTAATCAAAGAAAAGTTATCCTATGTATGTTTCCATGGGAATGAGTTTAAGCATTCTCAAATTTTTTCTGGCCAGTCATCCACTACTTCTCCAATGGATTCATTCAGTCTCTTGGAGAACCGTGTAGACTAATGATAGCATCTGGGACACATAGACAGATCAACTTCATGGTGGACATTGTTATTATAAAAAATACTCAGGTCTTGAGAATTCCTGTGCTGAAGGATCTCAAAATGCTTTATAAAAAGCATTAGTCATGCCTCAAAACTGCCCTTTGAGGTAGGTCAGTATTATTGTCCCCATTTTACCAGAAGAAAACTGAGGCATATTAGAGTTAAGTGACTTGTCCAGGGTCACATAGCAAGTCAGTGGCACAGTGGTAGGAGAGGCTCTGTCCTTAACCACCAGCATAACATTGCCACCTAGATTTTTTTTGTTTTTTTGAGACAAAATTTTCTTCTGTTGCCCAGGCTGGAGTGCAGTGGTCCGATCTTGGCTCACTGCCTCCCAGGTTCAAGCAATTATCCTGCCTCAGCATTTCAAGTAGCTGGGATTACAGTCGCCTGCCACCACGCCTGGCTAATTTTTTTTTTTTTTTTTTTGAGACAGAGTCTTGCTCTGTCGCCCAGGCTGAAGTGCTGTGGTGCAATCTCGGCTCACTGCAAGTTCTGGTTCCCGGGTTCACACCATTCTCCTGCCTCAGCCTCCCAAGAAGCTGGGACTACAGGCGCTCGCCACCACGCCTGGCATGCAGTGTTCACTGCATGTTCATGGTGCGAGGAATAAGGTGGTGTAGGACCCAGTGCTTGCTCTGAGGAGAGTCCAGACAGACACAGGAACAGATGATTCAATACTGTATGATAAATCCTTGCACCAGGGAACACAGGCAGCTTTGAGAGCATAGAGAAGTGGCCCTGATCCAGATAAGGGAATTCTGGGAAGTCTTCCCAGAGAAAAGCATACTTCTGAGACAGGAAGGTCAAGCAAACCAAGACACAACGATGAAATAGGTGCAAGGCAAAAAACGAAAAAGAAAAAAAATCAACTATAATCTTCTTTTTTTTGAGATAGAGTTTCACTCTTGTCGCCCAGGCTGGGGTGCAGTGGCGTAATCTCAGCTCACTGCAACCTCCACTTCCCGAGTTCAAGAAATTCTTGTGCCTCAGCCTCCTGAGTAGCTGGGATTACAGGCACGTGAAACCATGCCCGGCTAATTTTTGTATTTTTAGATGAGATGGGTTTCACCATGTTGGCCAGGCTGGTCTCAAACTCCTGACCTGAAGTGATCCACCCGCCTTGGCCTCCCAAAGTATTGAGATTACAGGTGTGAGCCACTGCACCCAACTAGAGCTCTTTAAATAATAATAGACTTACCTTAGGATTTGATTTGCATACAACCTACCAAGAATATATTCTCTGTGAAATATGACATAAATGTGTGATAATGACCTAAGATTGCTTCTCAAGATGAGAGATGTGCTTTTCTGCACGTCTGGTTTTCAAAAACTGGTTTGCCACCCACGAGATGTTTTCTCCCACACCAACTTGGATAGAAGAGCTTATGGCAGACAAGCTGACTCAACACTCAGACTGATGTCACCAGATCAAAGTGAAAAATATATGTCGCTCTCATGATCCAAATAAAAATGTTTTCCTAATAAAATTGCCATTGCTGTGAATCAGTTTTAGTCACATTTTTATTTTATTTAATGATATAGTCCTTGCTACATGTCAGGCACTGTTCTAAGCACTTCCCTAACATTAAGTCATTTAATTCCCATGGCAACCAATGGGGTGGTACAACATCCCCATTTTATAGATGAGGAAATTCAGGTACTGAATGGTAAAGAAACTAACCACACAGTTTCAAATACATTATAGGAGGGAGACAGCATGTATTTCATGTGTATTCAAAGAAGGCATGGGTGAAAACAGGTTAAGGAAAACAGATTGAAGGTGAGGTATGGCTGGTGGGTTTCCAAGTTAATGATTGGGAACCTTTAATAATGATTCCACAGTCTAGTCGTAGGTGTCCTTGTTACCAAGGCAGCAGGGTTTTTAAAAAAAATTTTTATTTTTAAAAATAGAGACAGGGAGGCCGGGCGCGGTGGCTCAAGCCTGTAATCCCAGCACTTTGGGAGGCCGAGACGGGCGGATCACAAGGTCAGGAGATCGAGACCATCCTGGCTAACCCGGTGAAACCCCGTCTCTACTAAAAAATACAAAAAACTAGCCGGGCGAGGTGGCGGGCGCCTGTAGTCCCAGCTACTCGGGAGGCTGAGGCAGGAGAATGGCGTGAACCCGGGAGGCGGAGCTTGCAGTGAGCTGAGATCCGGCCACTGCACTCCAGCCTGGGCGGCAGAGCGAGACTCTGTCTCAAAAAAAAAAAAAAAAAAAAAAAAAGAGACAGGGTCTCCCTATGTTGCCCAGACTAGTCTCAAACTCCTGGGCTCAGTGGATCCTCCTGCCTCGACCTCCCAAAGTGCTAGGATTACAGGTGTGAGCCACCATGCCTGGCCATAGCAAAGATTTTTTTTTTTTTTTTTTTTTTTTGAGATGGAGTTTCTCTCTGTTCAGGCCGGAATTCAGTGGTGCAATCTTGGCTCACCACAACCTCTGCCTCCCTGGTTCAAGGGATCCTCCTGCCTCAACCTCCTGAGTAGCTGGGACTATAGGTGTGTGTCACCACACCCAGCTAATTTTTACATTTTTAGTAGAGACGGGGTTTCATCATGTTGAACAGGCTGGTCTTGAACTCCAGACCTCAAGTGATCCTCCCGCCTTGACCTCCCAAAATGTTGGGATTACAGGCATGAACCACTGCGCCTGGCCAAGGGATTTTGAGTCTTGAAGATCCAGGTTTGATTCACAGTTGGGCCCTCCACTGACTGTGTAGCACTGAGCAAGTGACTGGTTGTCTGTAAGGCCTCGGTTACTTATCTGGGCAATGAGGATCAGGAGGTGTATCAGTTAACTATTGCTTTGTAATGAACCAATCCTCAAAGTGGTGGTTTAAACAACCATTTATTATTCTCTGAGTCTATGGTTTGGTGGGTGTTTCTGCTGACCTAAGTTGGCTTGGCAAGACTCACTCATGTATCTGCAGTCAGGTGGCTCTGCTCATCTTGGCCGTCTCACTGTGTAACGGCCTGACCAAGGGCAAATGGGCTAAGCAGGCTTTGGCTTTTCTCCACATGATTTCTAGTCCTCCAGCAGGCTAGCTTGGGCTTTTTCTCATGGCAGTGGCAGGGTTCCAGGAGACAGAAACAAAACAGTTCTCTTACAGCCTGGGCTAAGAAGTAGCACAAAATTCCTTCCACTACTTTCCATTAGTTAAAGTAAATCACAAAGATTGCATGGGTAGGGAAATAGACTCTACTCCTGGGGAGAGGAGTTACAAAATCACTTTGCAGAAAGCACAGATACAAGGGGTCCTGGATTATTGGGGTCATTTATGTTATCAATTTAGCACAGGAGACAAACTCTCCCCAAACTCAGAGGAGGGTGTAGGGGTTGGTAGGGGGCCCAGATATCTGCATTCAAAGTCCTGACAGTGCTTTGTAAATTGTCAGCACCCCAGGCAGTGCTTCTGAGTGTGGAATCCTCTCTCTTATGTGGGGCTGTGAGTTTCTGCCTTAGTCCAGTCATGTGGCAATATCAAAATACTTGAGAAGGGCCGGGTGCAGTGGCTCACACCTGTAATCCCAGCACTTTTGGAGGCCGAGGTGGGCAGATCACGAGGTCAAGAGATCTAGACCATCCTGGTCAACGTGGTGAAACCCTGTCTCTACTAAAAATACGGAAATTAGCTGGGTGTGGTGGCGTGCGCCCATAGTACCAGCTACTCGGGAGGCTGAGGCAGGAGAATTGCTTGAACTTGGGAGGCAGAGGTTGCAGTGAGCTGAGATCGCATCACTGCACTCCAGCCTGGGCAACTGAGTGAGACTTTGTCTCAAAAATAAACAAAAAACAAACAAACATAAACAAACAAAAACAACTTGAGAATGGGTAATTTATAAAGAGTAGAACATTTATTTCTTACAGTTCTAGAGGCTGGGAGGTCTAAGGTCAAGGCACTGGCAGATTTGGTGTCTGGGGACAGCTTGCTCGTTGCTTTATAGATGGTGCCTTATGACTGAGTTGTCCCATGGCAGAACAGAAGGGGAAAGGGGCTGTGAACAGCTACCTCATACCTCTTTTATAAGGTCTTTAATCCTATTCATGAGGCCAGGGCCCGTTTGATCTAATCACCTCCCCAAAAAGCTCCACCTTCTAATACCATTACCTTGGTGATCAGGTTTCAGTAGGAATTTTGAGGGACACATACACTCAAATCATAGCAGTTCCTTAGAGCAGGACTGCATCCTCCCCTTTAGTAGGCCCCTGGGAAAGGCTCACAGAAGAGAAAGGAAATGGAGAAGCAGAGCATTTGCTGCTCCTACCCCTGGAACAAAGACAGACTTCACACCCTCTGGAATCTGAGAAGTTCCCTTCCCTTCTTCTCTCCCTTGGACAGCCCTGCCCCCACCTCAGAGGGCGCCAGGGAAGGTATTACCTGTCTTCCCACTCAACAGCTGAAGACATATAAGAATAACTTACCGTCACCAGGTGACTGCCGATGCTGGCAGGGAAACTTACCAGGGTCTGCTAGAGGGGCTGTGGGCAGCAGTAACTCTTCCATGAATGACCTGACGGCAGGT
This sequence comes from Macaca fascicularis, assembly GCF_037993035.2. Taxonomy (NCBI): domain Eukaryota; kingdom Metazoa; phylum Chordata; class Mammalia; order Primates; family Cercopithecidae; genus Macaca; species Macaca fascicularis. The sequence goes on along the minus strand of NC_088375.1, from coordinate 188,312,165 downwards.
TATGGCTCACAGAATGAAGTGGTGTTACCTTCTGGAAAACACAGGTGGAACCCTGGAAACCCACGCCCATTGGATCTTTGAATCCACCTGCTCTTCTAGTCTATGACCTCAGCTTCCAGCTTGCCTCTCCCAACCCTCCTCCATATTGCCTTCCCAAAATACTGGTTGGATTGCATACATCTCTGCTTAAAATAAAGTGAGCTAGTATTTACTGAACACTTACAGTGGATGAGGTGCTGTTCCAAGCTCTTTGCTTGGATTAACTTGCTTAGTGTTCACAGCAATTCTGTGAGATTGTCACCAGTGTTATCCCCATTTTACAGATAAGGAAACTGAGGCACAAGAGGTTAAAGTGGCTTACTCCAGGTTACACAGTAAGTGGCAGAGTTAGGATTTGAACTCAGGCAGTCTGGTTCCTGAGCTTGCGATTCTCAAGCCATAAAACCCTTCTCTGTAGGCCTCTATTTTTCTAATAAGTAATAACAACAATAATAATAATAATGATTAACATGCATAGATTTTTTACTATGCATATGCTAGGCCCTGTTCTGGCTGTGTTACATGTATTAACTCATTTGATTTTTATAATAGTACTAGAGCATTTGCTGTGGGGGGGGGGTACTATTATTACCATTATTTGACAGGTAAGGAAATGGGGACACAGAGAGTCACACAACAAGGATGGGTTACTAGCCAGCCCTACTCTAGAGCCAAGCTCTAAAATACTTGCTCTAAACCATATGCCATCTTTCTTCTCCCAAAGACTGTCCCCAACACAGTCCAAGGGCCCAGAATCCAAGGCCCTCTGGGTTATGCAGCATGATCTCTGCATTTCCACCAAAGCCTGTCTTGGTCTATGCACATCTTTTTTCTTCCCACTCAGGCCAGATTTTCAGTCTAGTGTTTGTTGAAGTTTCCCTAGCGCACAGCATATAGTAGCAGGGGTCAGTGGATGTCGGTTGAATTGAACCACTGGATGGCAGAAGGGTCTCTGGATCCTCTCTCACAGGAACAAAGTGGCCACTCACTGTGACTTGAACATTAGAATCAGTCCAGGACTTGGTGCACTGGCCTCCAAACCCACTCCTAACCCCTAGACCCTTTTTGTAAATTAAATCATATTTAATATGCCCCCAGGGAGCTTTCTGCTTAGAGAAGCCATCATTTCAGCAAACACGAGTGAATGCTTTGTAACTGGAGTCCCGAAAGTAGCAAATCTTGGCCCTACTCACAACACGTTACAAACTTGGTAATTAAGCCTCAGGAATGGCCAGTGTTTCTCTAGGGCTATATATTATTTTCCCTTTGGGAAGGAGAGAGGGTCTGGAAAAATGCTTCTCGTTTTGCAAAAGGAAGAACTGAGTTACCCAAAGTCACCCAACAAATGAAGGGTGAATTGAGGGCTAGAATCCCATTCTTTTACTCAGGAAATGGGGTGAGGTGACCTCATAAGAACCACTTCAGATTGCTGTTTCTATCATCAGCACCTGTCAGCTCTCTTTTTCTAGGGAAACTGAGGTCTAGGGACTTGAAACTTGTAAAGGGTCATCAGTGCTGAGTAGGAACAGAGGCCCTCCATCCTCACTGAAGACAGAAACACAAGGATTTGGGACCTTGCTTAACATACTCAGGAGCCTGACTCAAGGCCCTCAGGCTGGGATTCTTCCAGTAACAACCAAGTCTCTCCATAGGTGGGCCTTTCACTCTCATTCATAATCCTTTATGGAGGGCCTACTAAGTGCCAGGCAGTGTTGCTAACAATCCTGAAAGGCAGGTATCATAATTAGCCCCCTTAGATAAGTAAAGGCACAGATTCAGAGAGGTAAAAACAACCAGGATCCAAGACTGCAGCCCCTCCCCATGTTTCAGGAGACAGTGTTTCCTGGCACAAAGCACTTACCTGTGCCCCATCATACTTTAAGTAAACAAGTCAGGACAAATAGGGCCACAATGCAATGAAAAAAGCTACATGTCAACCCAAAGATACACATATTCTAAACTTTTACGACTCATTTCCAGGGGCAGTAATGATGGTGCTGATGGATGGGGAAGAGCTCTGGCTTCCGGCTTCCCAGTGGAATCCCCACCCACTCAGCCACCTGTGTAACCCACAAAAGTTACTTTATTTTTATTTTTTAAATACTTAATTTATAAATATCAGTTCTATGGGACACAAGTTATTTAATGCCATTTGTCTTCAGTTACCTCATCAGTAATATGAGCATAAAAATGCTTTTTTTTTTGAGACACAGTCTCACTCTGTTGCCCAGGCTGGAGTGTAGTGGTGTGATCTCAGCTCACTGCAACCTCCCCCTCCCAGGTTTAAGCGATTCTCCTGCCTCAGCCTCCCAAGTAGCTGGGATTACAGGCACAAGCCACCACGCCCAGCTAATTTTTGTATTTTTTGTAGAGACAGGGTTTCACCATGTTGGTCAGGCTGGTCTTGAACTCCTGACCTCAGGTGATCCGCCTGTCTTGGCCTACAAAAGTACTAGAATTACAGGTGTGAGCCACCGTGCTCAGCCAAAAATGCTTTTCTCATAAAGTTTTTGGGAGAACAACTGAGATAAAGCATGTAAAGTTCTGTGACAGAGGCCAGGACAGCAGTAGGGAGGCTGTGTGTGTGTGTCTGTGTCCATGTAATTCATTTCCCTTTGAAGGGGGCCAGGTACCCAGACTCCCCCATGGTCTGGCATTCCTTCTGCTTCTTGGATGTAAAATCCAGAAGTGCCCAGGACTTTTGCTTCTTGGAGGTAGAATCCAGAAGTGCCCAGGACTGGGACAGGGTGACCCTGGGGAGGCCAGTCTGCAGGAAGTGGCTGAGCCAAAGGACAAATAATGGGTGGATTGGGCTGTGACGAAGAGCCTGGGTGAGAGACCCGGGGTCCCGGGTTTGGGAAAAAGGAGGGGCGGGGGTGGATACCCCAGAGACTCTTCCTGTGTCTGTCCTGGGTTGGCACACCAGAAGCCCTGTGCTGGGGAGAGGCGGGCGCCCTGTGGTGCATGACCAGCCTCCTGGGTCTCCAGGAAAGATGCTGCTACAGGGTTTCTGGAGGTTAAAGAGGTCCGTGAACCCAATCTGTCACTGCTCCCAGTCTTGTTGGCTGGTGTTATGAATAAAGTTCTGGTGCCACAAAATAAATAGCACTTGCATATAAAATTTTCTTTTTTTTTCTTCTCAGCAAGGCAATTTACTTCAGGTCAGGAGTACTGAATACCCATTGTGTCTTTTCCCCTCAATTACCCGGGAGGAACCATCTATCGTCCTGTCCTGAAGGGAGTTCCTCTTAGGTCTGGTCGGACCTTTGCATGGTAATTAATTAAGATTTAGATCCCCTGTTAGGAAACCTGCTGGGTTAAGAGAATTTTCAGTGGTTAATGTTAAATCATTTTTTTCTAACAGAATAGCCTCATACTTGAAGGTTCTAGAGTCAGTAAGCTATCTTTTTTTTTTTTTTCCTTTTGACTTAGGATAGTTCTGACCTGATGAGGTGTGCTCACACAGTGAGGTTTCCTCTGAAAGTTATTTTTCTACTTTCTTCTGTTAGCAAAGCAGTTGCTGCTACAGATTGAATGCATTTGGGCCATCTGCGGGTTACTGGGTTAAGGAGTTTTGATTAGGGAGGTTATAGGTTGTCAGTGGCCTCAGTGCTTTGGGGCTACACCCTTGTTTACACTGACAACAAGGTGGTATTGGAGTGTTATAGGGTCATGGAGAAGACTTTCAATTATCAATTATATGTCTTAAATTTACCCTGGCTTTTAAAGGAATAGGGTACACTGTTTTCTCTTTACTACTTCTCTCTCTCTCTCTCTCTCTCTGACTCTCTGTCTCTCTCTTTCTCTCTCTTACTCCCTCTGTCTCTCTCTCTCTGCCTCTCTCTCTCTCTCTTTGACTCTCTCTTTCTCTTCAACCTCCTCTCCCAGTTTCTCTTTCCCCTCTGCTGGTCTTTCCCTGCCTCTGCCAGCTGCTTATGCTGTTGTTCTCCCCTCTCCTTCCCCTTCCCCTAGGGAAGGGACCATCAGGAGTGGAGCTAATTTTTCTTCCCCTGAGAAGAAAGGAAAGGGGAGTTCTGAATATTTTTCTTACTACTGGAGGTTTGTGTGAGGTTTGACCCCCTGAAATTTGTGGAAGGCTCAACCCCTCAAACCAGGGGTGTCTTGCCTCACCTGCCCCAGAAGGCTGAACCCCTCATATCAGAGGGTGTCTTGCCTTGCTGCCCTGGAAGGCTCAACCCTTCAAACCCGGGGGTGTATTGTCTTGCTGCCCTGGAAGGTTGACCAAAAGAGGTCAACTACTTCTATCTCTCTCTTACTACTTCTATCCCTTCCCCCCTCTGAAGGTCCCTTGCATACTTCCCACTCATGTTGTCCTCTCTGGCTGCTCCCCCAAGGGAGAATTAGGTCCCTATTAGCAGTGGCATTCTGGTGTAAATCCCATGGCAGGATCCTTCCTAAGCCATATGAGGTAGCTACGGAACAGTGGAGAGGACCCACTCACTCCATCCAGCAGTAGGACTTGTCACCATCCACATGGACAACACTGCAAGTAGGGTTGTTTGTGATCATTCATGCACACACACATTTAGCCTTCCAGAATTTGACCACCAAGGAAGTACTTTACCAGCTCCTGCGGCTTCTCCTTCCTTGGTCTGCGCAGAGTCATCGTGGCAGTGTGTGAGGATCCTTTACCCTAGGTTGCCTGCTGGTTTGTTTCCGAGTTGCTGAGAGCTCACTGAGTGAGTCCTGATTTCTCACCCCTGAGGCCGTCACAAGAGGGTGGGGCATGCCTCCACATGAGAGAGAACCGGAGACCGCCCCCAGAGGGGAATGTAATCACCGGCAAGCCCCCAAATTGTTATAAATAAAGTTTCAGTGCCACAAAAGAAATAGCACTAGAATATAACATTTTCTTTATTTTTCTTCTCAGCAAGGCAATTTACTTCTATAGAAGGGTGCGCCCTCACAGATGGAGCAATGGTGAGCACACACCTGGACAAGGGCATGGAAGGGGGGTTCTTATGCCTGACCCACGTGACTGCTGCTGCTGTGTCCTTTCCCTGTTGGCTAGGGTTAGACCTATAGGCTAAACTAATTCCGACTGGCTAATTTAAAGAGAGTGACAGGGTGAGTGGTTTGGCGGGAAAAATGGTTATGGCAGAGCAGGAAATCAGAATGAGTCAGGGTGAAGAATGAGTCAGGGAGGAACAGGTAACCAAAAAACGTTGCTTTATGAGGAAGTTCAGTTTAAAAGTAGAAGACAGGCCGGGTGTGGTGGCTCATGCCTGTAATCCCAGCACTTTGGGAGGCCAAGGCGGGTGGATCACAAGGTCAGGAGATCCACACCATCCTGGCTAACACAGTGAAACGCCCTCTCTACTAAAAATACAAAAATTAGCCAGGCGTAGCGGCGGGCGCCTGTAGTCCTAGCTACTCCGGAGGCTGAGGCAGGAGAATGGCGTGAACCCGGGAGGCGGAGCTTGCAGTGAGCTGAGATAGCGCCACTGCACTCCAGCCTGGGCTACAGAGCCAGACTCCCTCTTAAAAAAAAAAAAAAAAAAAGAAGGCAAACAATTGAACATACTGACATATTGATTCTTTGAAGAGAAATTTAGAACTCATATCTAACAGCTGGCGTGTCTGGCAGGGGGCTCCGGCTGGGGCGCAGTCTTGAGCATTTGGGGCTCTGGGGTGCTCAAGGCAGAGGCTGGGCCGGGGCTGTGGCGCCCAACCGGGGCTAAACTCAAGCTTGGGAGGTCGCCCACGAGAAACAGTAGCCCTTCCTGACCCGCCTACTCGGCTTGGCCCGGAGCGGGACGTCGCTGGGGGCCATGCCAGGCGGGCCGCCTCTGACAGCCGCTGGCGCGCTCCGCCGCCCCTCCCGCGCAGGCGGCCGTGGGATCCCGGCTGATCCAGTCCGGGTTTTGCGGCGGAGCTGGCGGGCCGCGCGTGCGGCGGCTTCAACTGTCGTCTTAGGCAGCAGCAGGCTACGGGGATCATGGGGCAGTACGAGCTGTGGGCCGCGTTGCCTGGCGCCTCCGGGGTCGCCCTGGCCTGCTGCTTCGTGGCGGCGGCCGTGGCCCTGCGCTGGTCCGGGCGCCGGGCAGCGCGGGGCGCGGTGGCCCGGGCGCGACAGAGGCAGCGAGCGTGCCTGGAGAACATGGACAAGGCGGCGCAGCGCTTCCGGCTCCAGGTGACTGCCTGAGAGTGGTGGGGTGGGCGCCGCCTGAGGGTACACGCAGCAGCACTTTCAGCCGCCAGACCCGCGGAGGGACAGGGTGGCGGGCGGGCAGAGCAGATGTGTGGCTTTCCAGAATCTCTCCTCGCCCTAAGATATTCCGCACTTTCTAAGCCAGGTAGAGCCAGGGGGAGGAAAGGAAACGATAGTGTCAAGGCAGGTCGTGGAAGAGGCCTTCCCCTCACTGGGTCAAAGAGGAGTTTTGCTTTGTGCCAAAGAATCTTACTGCCTATTGGAATGCGAAAACCCAAGCGTGACAACCAGTAGGATGCTAGGGGTTGAGGACTTTGGAATCGCAGAGTGTAATGGCCAAGGGAATCTGGAGAGCTTAGAGGTGTTTTTTTTTGTTTTTTGTTTGTTTGTTTGTTTTTTTGAGGCGGAGTCTCGCTCCGACTCCCAGGCAAGAGTGCAGTGGCGCGATCTCGGCTCGCTGCAACTTCTGCCTCCCGGGTTCAAGCGATTCTCCTGCCTCAGCATCCCCAGTAGCTGGGATTACAGGGGCCCGCCACTATGCCCGGCTAATTTTTGCATTTTTAGTAGAGACTGGGTTTCACCATGTTGGCCAGGCTGGTCTCGAATGCCTGACCTCAGTTGATACACCTGCCTCGGCCTCCCAAAGTGTTGGGACTATAGGCGTGAGCCACCGCGCCCGGCCGAGTTTTCAAGCTTCTTGATTTGTGCATTTGGATCCTAAGAGGGAGCCGGACAGAAACGTGCCAAGTGCACAGGGAGATCTTGGCAAAGCCAGGCTAGAAGGGAAGTCTCTCTGGCTTCTGCTGCCGGCCTGTGGTGTCCAACCCCTGGCAAACCCTTTCCATGAGCAGGTTCAGTTCCAGCCCTCCCTGGGTGGTCTGTCAACAAACTTTTCTTCTCCCTGCACTGCCTCTGGATCACCTCAGTATGTGGGTTTTGGGGCGTGGAAGGGCCTGGCTGAGGGTTTGGAAGACGTGGCTTGAAGAGGGGCTTTTCCTCCGGATGTGTGAAGCACAGACCCCAGTTAAAGCCAACATGCTGAACTCTGGGAAGTGGTGTTATGTGCTGAGAGAGGGAGGGCTTGCTGTGTGTGGGACCTGACAGGTGGGAAGGCTTTCCAGGTTGGGAACTGCAGGATTCAGGAGGGTGTGCCTGGGTGGGAGACAGAAAGAGTCACAGAAAATTGTGTTCAGCAGATGTTCCGCAAGTGATTTTTGATTTGGGGCAGAGCTGGAACTAGAACCTAGGTCCCTGGCTGCACTCTTCAGCCACACTTTCATGAAGAGGAACAGGAGAGAGATATGACGAAGGCACCCTTGCATGCCAGCCCAGGGTGTAGCCTTGCATTGAAGGGGGCCAGCCCCTCCACACCTGTGGGTATTTCTCGTCAGGTGGGACGAGAGACTGAGAAAAGAAATAAGACACAGAGACAAAGTATAGAGAAAGAACAGTGGGCCCAGGGGACCCGCGCTCAGCACACGGAGGACCCGCGCCGGCACTGGTCTCTGAGTTCCCTCAGTATTTATCGATCACTACCTCTACCATCTCGGTGAGGGGGATGTGGCAGGACTATAGGGTAATGGTGGGGAGAGGGTCAGCAGGAAAACATGTGAGCAAAGGACTCTGTGTCATAAATAAGTTTAAGGAAAAGTTCTGTGCCTTGATGTGCATGTAGGCCAGATTTACGCTTGACTTTACACAAGCATCTCAGTGCAGTAAAGAGCAGTATTGCTGCCAGTATGTCTCACCTCCAGCCATAAGGTGGTTTTCTCCTATCACAGTAAATAGAATGTATGATTGGGTTTTACACCCAGACATTCCATTACCAGGGACGAGTAGGAGACAGATGCCTTCCTCTATCTCAACTGCACAGAGGCCTTCCTCTTTCACTAATCCTCCTCAGCACAGACCCTTTACGGGTGTCGGGCTGGGGTACGGTCAGGTCTTTCCCTTCCCACGAGGCTGTATCTCAGGCTGTCTCAGTGGGGAGAAACCTTGGACAATACCTGGCTTTCTTGGGCAGAGGTCCCTGTGGCCTTCCGCAGTGCATTGTACCCCTGGGTACTTGAGATTAGAGAATGGCAATGACTTTTACCAAGCATACTACCTTCAAACACTTTTTTAACAAAGCGCATCCTGCACAGCCCTAAATCCATTAAAGCTTGAGTCAACACAGCACATGTTTCTGCGAGCACAGGGTTGGGGCTAGGGTTACAGATTAACAGCATCTCAAGGCAGAAGAATTTCTCTTAGTACAGAACAAAATGGAGTTTTTTATGTCTACTTCTTTTTACATAGACACAGAAACAGTCTGATCTCTTTCTTTTCCCCACACGTGTTGTGGTTTTGGCTGGCTGTAATGTATGAATTTACTCCAAACCATCCCTGGGGCAAAGATATCTCATATTTATTTGGTAAGATAAAAAATATATCTGGTTCCAGCCTCCACTCACCAAGCTGGCTGAAAAGTCCACCATCAGTCCATTTTTAGGGTTTCTTAGTGGGAGGGCCCTGATGGTCAACCCAAATTGGCCATCTCCCCTACACAAGCACAGGTTCTTCGCTGTCTAGTTCCCCTCTCTGGCTGGGCTCTGGAGGCCCTCCTTAGAGATCCTCCTGTTTATCCCTGGCTCTGTGCAGCCAGCTGAGTTCTGCCAGCTCCAAGAGCGGCGTGGGCAGCACTAGCAGGGATATGCTCACAGTTCTTGCCTGCAGAACTCCCCTCCTGGTTCCAAGGAATCCACCTGGCTAGCAGGGGTGTGGGATGGTAGCAGGATGGGTCTTCCTGCACTTCAACTCCAAACAGCAGCATCTGTATGGTTTTCCTCTGGAGCAACTGCTCTTCATTATTTTTACAAGCAGATTATTCCAGACAGAAGTTTTGGCTCTGAAACTTGGCTCTTTCAGGAGGAGAAGCGGAAAATTACCTTTTGGGTTTCCAATGACTGTGGTTTTGAGTAATCAGCAAAGGGGCGGGGTCCTGATTGACAATAGCTTTGTAGGCTTTGAAGGAGGAGTAAGATTTTTTGTTTTGTTTTTTTGTATTTTGTTTTTTTGTTTTTTGAGACGGAGTCTTGCTCTGTCGCCCAGGCTGGAGTGCAATGGTGCGATCTCGGCTCACTGCAACCTCCACCTCCCAGGTTCAAGCGATTCTCCTGCCTCAGCCTCCCAAGTAGCTGGGATTACAGGCGTCTGCCACTATGGCTGGCTAATTTTTGTATTTTTAGTAGAGACAGAGCTTCATCATGTTGGCCATGGCTGGTCTCGAACTCCTGACCTCAGGATCCACCTGCCTCAGCCTCCCAAAGTGCTGGAATTACAGGCATGAGCCACCGCGCCTGGCCAATGCCTGGCTGATTTCTGTAGTTTTAGTACAAATGGTTTCGTCATGTTGGCCAGGCTGGTCTTGAACTCTTTTTTTTTTTTGAGATGGATTCTCACTTTGTTGCCCAGGCTGGAGTGTACTGGTGCAATCTCGGCTCACTGCAAGCTCTGCCTCCTGGGTTCAAGTGATTCTCCTGCCTCAGCCTCCTTGGGTAGCTGGGACTACAGGTGCCTGCCACTACATCAGCTAATTTTTGCATTTTTAGTAGAGACAGGGTTTCACCATGTTGGCTAGGCTGGTCTCGAACTCCTGACCTCAGGTGATCTGCCTGCCTCGGCCTCCCAAAGTGGTGGAATTACAGGTGTGAGCCACCATTCCCGGATTCTTAGCTGTGTCCAAGGAGGACACAGCTGGATGAGGGGATACCTAAACACCTGCATTTTCACAAAATAGTTCACCTCTCTCTAAACTCTTGGGCAACTCTAGAGAAAGGTGTGTTTCTGGTAATTCTGTTGACCCACTTTTTTCCCCACCCTGTCCCCTGAATAAGTTTTGGTATCTTTTTCTAGACTGAAGAGAAGGACCACCATCAATAGAATAGTATAGCTGGGAGAGACATCACAGAACACCTATTTATGCCCTTATGCCTTTGTATATGCACTTTTGTTTTACCCTGAAAGTTTTTTCCCACATCTCTTACAACCCGCTTATCAATCACGCTGGCACTGTGGTTCAGCGGAGAAAACAACACAGATGGAGGAGGGGCAATGCCCCCTAAGTGATTGGTAGAGTATCCCTCTCTTGAAAAATTGTGCATGCAGGTGGCCACAGGTTTAGACGTTACCTGTATACTATACTTCCCTGCATTCTCCACAAAATCAGGTTTCCACATGTTCACCGATTGGCCTCCTGGAGGTGCGGACTTACTTTGGTGTCTAGGAGAAAATGTCTCAGCTGCCTGACACTAGTTGAAGATTTAAAAATAGCTGTTAGCAACTGTGTCATTAACTGTCAACGGGGAAGAACATAGGAAAGAATGAAAATGTGTGCTGAGCACGGAGGGGAGCATGTTGATAGGTGCTAGCTGCCATGCACAGGGACTCTGTGGGCACCTTGTTCACTATAAGGTGATGGTGATGGGAGATGGTGACCGGACTGTCGGGTGGCAATTATCCCAGGGTGGTGAATGCTCTGCTGATTTCGACATCCTTCTCCATACTCTTAGGCATTTTAAAAAACACAGTGAACCTATATTTATATGAGAACAAAAATAAAGCAAAAATTTAATTTTCATTGTGAGATGGGAAAGTCAAGATGCAGTACTGTGTGTATAGTATGATTCCTTTGTGCAAAAAGGAATATATATATAGACAACTGTTGACATGGTGGGTTTTTCATAAATATTTTCTTTTCCTGTAAGATTACACCAGAAACTGTTAATTATAGTTTTCCTTTATAGAGGAGGGACTGTGCAAGGGGAAGCAGGGGTGGAGGGAGTGCTCACTTTTCATTTTGTATACCTTTAAAAAATATATCAAGAGGATTATCTGGTGTGTTTGGGGAGAAATCTTGAACCCATTTTTTTCTTCTTTGTAGCTCCCTGTGTTAGAAAAAAAATCCAAACTAAGTGTTGTATCAGTTCAATGAATTCAGGGAAGTGCTCCTGATACTGAGGACATCAGGGGCAGAGGCTGTGGCATGTGCTTGGAGAGGGCGGGCGCCAGGCTCTGGGGTGTGGGGGGTGGAAGGGGGCAGTGGTCCCTGGGTGGGGAGAGGTGCACAGGAGTCTGAGAGGAACACAGCTTGGAAGCACCTCCGGGAATATGCTCTGGAGCCTGTGGTGTGATGAGATGGGGATTTGAAGGGGAGAGGCAAGGCCTGGTTGGATTTTGCACTGTGTGGCCATCAAGGGAAGTGTGGGCTGGAGGGGCAGGACCTGGGCAGGGCAGCAGTTGGGTGGCCCCGTGTGACCCAGGTGATAAGGATGAGTCTGAGGCCTGGTGAGGGCCTTGGTTGAGGGGATGGAGAGGTGACCATTTTTCAGAGCTACTTAGCTTGGTGACTGGATGCAGGTGGGGGTGAAAGGGAGGCACCAGAAGGACACCTGTTTCCTTTCCTGAACATCTGGATGAATGGCGTGGCCTCCCCTGAGTACAGGGTACAGGATACACAAGGAGGAGATGGTTGAAAGTCGGGCAGGTGAAGAGCTTAGAGGAAGGACAGGGAAGGTGGACAGGTGACAGGAATAGCCCAGTGAGCTGGTTTGGGCTCCATTGCCTCAGGCTGGGTAGGGGATCTGGGGGATATGGGATGGGTGGAGAACCTGGAGTCAGAGGTGCATAGGGGAGGAGTGGAAGCCAGGGTAGGGGAGGAGGGTAAGAGGGGAGGGGAGGAGGGGAAGGGTAGAGGGGAGGAGGGGAAGCCAGGGGAGGGGAGAAAGGGAAGGGTAGAGGGGAGGAGGGGAAGCCAGGGGAGGGGAGGAGGGGATGGGTAAAGGGGAGGAGGGGAAATGGGGGAGGGAAGGAGAGGAAGTAGGGAGGGGAGGAGGGGAAGCAGGCCAGGGGAGGAGGGGGAGGAGGGGGAGGGGAGGAGTAGAAGCAGGGCTTGGGGGGTGGGAGGAGTGGAAGCAGGAGGAGGGGAGGCCCTCTCCCAGAATCAGAGAGGGAAGAGAAGGTACCCAGAGCTCTGTCTCTCCCCACATCTGGCATCTTCTTATCCTTCAAATCACAGCTGACACGTGGCTTCTTCAGATAGGCCTGCCCACCCTAAGTCAGTGCCCTGTCATTTTTGTCACAGCACTCCATTTCTCTGCTGTCTCACATGTATCATGCATGATCTATCTATTATTTAATTTGTTTATTTTCTTGAATGTAGTCTCTGAAAAGGGACCATGTCTGTCTTGGTTACCTCTAGATGCATAGCCCCTAACCTGGTCCTTGCCATACAGTAGATTTCTGGAACATGTTTGTTGACTCACTACATAAATGAGTGACAGAAGCAGTAGCAGAGAAGCAGGAGGGAAACCAGGAGAGTGTAGTGTCTCCAGGTCCAGGAAGAATTGAAGAGAGCAGGCGTGTGGCCTCAGTACTTTCGAAGGTCTCAGTGATATGGAGTAAGATAAAGAGGCAAGTATCTGTTGAGTTTAGCAACAAGGAAGTCTCTGGTGACCTTGACAAGAGCAGGGGAGGGTGGGGTGAGATATGGTGGCTATGACTCAGTGTTTTTTATTTTTTATTTTTATTTTTTTGAGACTGAGTTTTGCTCTTGTCGCCCAGGCTGGAGTGCAGTGGCGTGATCTCGGCTCACTGCAACCTCCGCCTCTCAGGTTCAAGCGATTCTCCTGCCTCAGCCTCCCGAGTAGGTGGGATTACAAGTGTGCACCACCACACCCGGCTAATTTTTGTAGTTTTAGTAGACACGCGGAGTTTCACCACGTTGGCCAGGCTGGTCTTGAACTCCTGACCTCAAGTGATCCATCCACCTCGGCCTCCCAAAGTGCCGGGATTACAGGAATGAGCCCGCCTGGCCAACTCAGTGTTTACTCACTAACCCAATACCCTTGAGGAGAGGCCGTGCGCGGTGGCTCACACCTGTAATCCCAGCACTTGGGGAGGCCAAGGTGGGGGCAGATCACTTGAGGTCAGGAGTTCGAGACCAGCCTGGCCAACATGGCTAAACCCTGTCTCTATTAAAAATACAAAAAATTAGCCAGGCATGGTGGCAGGTGCTACTCGGAGGCTGAGGCAGGAGAATTGGTTGAATCCAGGAGGCGAAGGTTGCAGTGAACCAAAATCACACCACTGCACTCCAGCCTGGGTGATGGAGCAAGACTCTATCTCGAAAAAATAAATAAATTATTGAAACAAACAGACAAAAACAAACCCAATGCCCTGGGGAAGGAGGAAGGAGGAACTGGATGGGTGTTTGCAGTCAGGCTGACCCCAGAGACTCTGGGAGCCCTTGAGGCCTGGCAGACAGAGGTCTGCCTGCGTTTGCCCAAATGTGCCTCCTCCTGGGGAGAGCTCCTCCCTCTCCATCCTTCCCATGTGCCACCCACTCACCACACTCTGTTTTATTGTCTTTATTTCTCATTGTCTAAAACCTCATCTGTTTGCCTGTCATCTGCTCACCCCGCCCCTGCCCTGTGTGAGCTCACTTGGACATGACTTCTTGTTCATGGCTGAACCTCAGCCTAATGTGGTGCTGGGTATGGAGCAGGCGCCTAACACACATCTGTGGAATGAATGTGGAAACCCTCCCTTTTGGGGTGTGGCCTTCAGTCACAGACCCAGCCTCCCAACATGGGGTCTTCTTGTTTTTGCCCTTCCCTGCTAGAGGTTGGCAACCCCCTGGGCAGTGTTCAGAGCTGCTCTGTGGGTGTGGGGATGGCATGGGGTCAGGTGCAGGTAGATGGCTGGCGGGCAAGAAGGCACCTGTCTCTGAGCCTCAGTTTATCTGTGTAATGGGAATGGCAGTAAGACTTAATCAAAACATGGATGACATCAGCGTGGTGCTTGGCACACAGAAGGCAGCCACTGCTGGTGTATATTTGTAGTGGTTTAATCATCAGTCTGGAGCTAGCTAGGCACAGTAGCATGTGCCTGTAGTTCCAGCTACTGGGGAGGCTGAAGTGGGAGGATCGCTTGAGCCCAGGAGTTCGAGTCTAGCCTGGGCAACACAGCCAGATCCTGTCTCTAAGGGGGAAAAAAAAATACCTGGGCAGGTTGGCTCGCTGGGCACCACTTCAACAGGCTTCTGGAGGAGATAGAGCTGCATTCTCTAGGGATGGCAAACAAGGGCCTGCTCAGGCTGGGCCATGCCAGAGCTGCTGGGGCATGGGCCACTGGTGTCTGCTACAGGCTCATGAGACTTCGGTGAGTAGGGGACTGATCCGAGTTTGTCCCCCACAGAACCCAGACCTGGACTCAGAGGCGCTGCTAGCCCTGCCCCTGCCTCAGCTGGTGCAGAAGTTACACAATAGAGAGCTCTCCCCTGAGGCCGTGCTCTTCACCTATGTGGGAAAGGTAAGGCCAGCCAAGGCCAGCTCCTCCCTTTCCCCTCCCACTCTCTGCATAGGCTGTGGAGAAAACTTGGCCTGGAGTCAGTGAGAAAACCTGGCCTGGGAGTTAGTCCTGCTGGGTGCCATGGTGGAACCTACAGTGCCAGGGACTGCCAGGGAAGGAAGGAACCAGAGCGTGTGTGTGTATGTGTGTGTGTGTCTGTGTGTGTGTGTGTGACACTGAGCATGCTGTCTTAGCTAGTAACCTGGCTTTTAGCCCAGACTTCCCTCTCCCTCCCGCCTCCACCCCATTGGTCAACAAGTCTCTGGTCTGTTCCCTTTTTTTCTTTGAGAGGAGTTTTGCTCTTGTTGCTCAGGCTGGAGTTCAATGGCGCAATCTTGGCGCGCTGCAACCTCCACCGCCTGGGTTCAAGCAATTCTCCTGCCTCAGCCTCCCAAGTCTAGCTGGGATTACAGGCTTGGGCCACTACGCCAGGCTAATTAAAACATTTTTTTTTGGCTGGGTGCGGTGGCTCAAGCCTGTAATCCCAGCACTTTGGGAGGCCGAGACGGGCGGATCACGAGGTCAGGAGATCGAGACCATCCTGGCTAACACGGTGAAACCCCGTCTCTACTAAAAAATACAAAAAACAAAAAATACAAAATCTCGGCTCACTGCAGCCTCCACCTCCCGGGTTCAAGTGATTCTTCTGCCTCAGCCTCCCGAGTAGCTGGGAGTACAGGCACCCGCCACCACATCCAGCTAATTTTTGTATTTTTAGTAGAGACAGGATTTCACCATGTTGGCCAGGATGGTCTGGAACTCCTGACCTCCAGTGATCCACCTGCCTCGGCCTCCGAAAGTGCTGGGGTTACAGCTGTGAGCCACTCTGCCCGGGCCCCGACTAATTTTTTGTATTTAGTAGAGACGGGGTTTCACCATGTTGATCAGGCTGGTCTCGAACTCCTGACCTCAGGTGATCCACCCGCCTCGGCCTCCCAAAGTGCTGGGATTACAGGTGTGAGCCACCATCCCCGGCCCCTTCTTTTTTTTGAGATGGGAGTCTCGCTCTGTCACCCAGGCTGGAGTGCAGTGGCATGTTCTTGGCTCACTACAACCTCCACCTCCCGGGTTCAAGTGATTATCATGCCTCAGCCTCCCGAGTAGCTGGGATTATAGACGTGCACCCCCATGCCTGGCTAATTTTTGTATTTTTATTTGGCCGGGCTGGTCTGGAACTCCTGACCTCAGGTGATCCTCTGAAAGTGCTGGGATTATAGGCGAGAGCCACTGCGCCTGGCCTGTTCTTTTACCCAGCCCTCTCCTATATCCATCCCCTTTGGCCACCCTGGCCTGCCACCACCATCTCCCTCCATTCCCAAGCACCATCCTCCTGGTCAGTGCCCTCTTGTGTCCCCAGCTCTTCAGGCCATCTCTTGTACTCCTCCTCTGTGTGTCGCATCACCTCTGGCCAAGGCCTTCTGGAGCTTGGGGTGTCAGCAGCTCTGCACTGGCTCGGGTGGGGCTCCTTTACCTGGAAGGCTGTTTCCCTCTTCTTTGCCCCTCTCTGTGCCATGGGCTCCCCTGGCTGAGCCTTCAGGGCTCAGAGCAGGAGGCACCATCTTCCATTCGCCGCCTGAGGCAGAGTTTCCTCTTCCAGGTCTGCTCTCATTCTAACAGCACATTTCTCATCACAATGTCAGACTTGTCTTCTCTATCTCTTTCCCATGTGGGGTCTTTGTGGACAGAGCTTATCTATTTGTCTTTGAACCTTAGTGCTCAACATGTTGCATCTCACATAATAAATGCTCAAGAAATGTGCTTGAAAAGAAAGGGAGGGAGGGAGGAAAGAGGGAGAGACAAATTGTGCTTTGTGAGTGTGGCCTGCATGATTTCTTGAAAGGGCGTGTGTGACCCCTAGGCAGGTGAATTGTCTGGGTGCAGTGTATGTGACAATGCTGTGGGGGCTGCAGCTGAGGGAGCGAGAGCATGCTGGGCTGGTGTCACTGAGAGGGGCACATACACAGTCTCAGCAGATGGTCTTGCTTCTTCCCTGTCAATGTCCCTGAAAAGGCTCCTGCCCTTCCTAGTTAATCTAGTCAATCTGGTTAGATTGGCCTTCTCTGTTCCTGCCTCGGGTACCCCAGGGACAGATTTTGCACATGCCCAAATATGGCAACACAGCCCACCCTGTTTCCCCCAGATGACCCCCAGGAGTAGGAGTATTTACTGAAAGCTGCATCCCACTCCGCCCTCACCTTTCCTTCTGTAGGACCCTGTGTGGTGTGGTTTGAGCATTGTAGGCAGATTTCCGCTATTCACCTGTTCTTCCCTTTTGTCAAGCTCCTACTCCATGTAACTTGATTATCAAATTCAAGAGTTCCTGGGTAAGGGGGGAGGCTTGACTGGGCTACGTGTGGGGAAGGCGTGGGGTAGAGGAGAGAGTGCTGGGCTCCGGGAGGCGGGAGTCTGGTCTAGCCCTGCTCTGTGGCACCCTTCAGTGTGACCAGTGACGAGGGCTGCCCCTGTCTGGTTTCTGTCTGCCTCACTGGGCAGAGATGTGGCTTGGAGGAGGTGGGGGAGTGGCCAGTGATCATTTTCCTCCCAGCTCACCCCCTGTCTGGGGGGCATCTGAGGCCAGTATCTTGCTCCCTTGAGTGTCCTGGTTGTGCCCTGGTCCTGGTTGAAGGCCAGACACAGCCAGGATGAGGCCTGGGCCAAATGTCACCAGTGAGGCAGATGCCGGGCCCTAGGTCATCCTCTGTGCCCCAGGCTCTGGGCCATGTTGCTGGTTCCCCTCTCCCTGGGTATACTTTAAAAGGCCAGTTCTACATGATGTATATTTCACCACAATGTTTTAAAAAGGCCAGCCTCCTTTTACCTTATATCTACTTCCCCTTCCTCAGGCCTGGGAGGTGAACAAAGGGACCAACTGTGTGACATCCTATCTGGCTGACTGTGAGACTCAGCTGTCCCAGGCCCCAAGGCAGGGCCTGCTCTATGGCGTCCCTGTGAGCCTCAAGGAGTGCTTCACCTACAAGGTATGCTCTGCCTCAGTGCCAGGCCTCCATTGTCGCCTCCATCCCTGCCAGCCTGCTTTGTATCTTGGATCATTTTGGGCCCTCAGAGGAGGTATCATGTCCAAAGGCCTTGCGAGGGGACACTGGTATACCTGTCTTGGCCTGTGTGACAGCTGTTAGAGTTGGCCCTGGGCTGCCCACGGGCTCTGACTCACAGGTCATGTCCCTTTTGGTGCCCATCCCTCCTCCCAGGGCCAGGACTCCACGCTGGGCTTGAGCCTGAACGAAGGGGCGCCGGCGGAGTGCGACAGTGTGGTGGTGCATGTGCTGAAGCTGCAGGGTGCTGTGCCCTTCGTGCACACCAATGTGCCCCAGTCCATGTTCAGGTTGGGTCTTGGGGCAGGGTGGGGCAGGGGCACCGGTCCCAGCATGACACGGGCTGACCCGTTCTTGCCTCCTCCAGCTATGACTGCAGTAACCCCCTCTTTGGCCAGACCGTGAACCCATGGAAGTCCTCCAAAAGCCCAGGGGGCTCCTCAGGGGGTGAAGGGGCCCTCATCGGGTCTGGAGGCTCCCCCCTGGGCTTAGGCACTGATATGGGAGGCAGCATCCGCTTCCCCTCCTCCTTCTGCGGCATCTGCGGCCTCAAGCCCACGGGGAACCGCCTCAGGTAGGGTGGGTGGAGGGCGCTTCTGGGCCCCTTGCTGTGTGACCTTGGCCTAGCTTCCAACCTCTCTGGGCTCCAGGCAGGGATTCGGTCTCCGGGGTTTTGCTGGGAGGAAGCATTACAGTACCACTGGCTGGGCATGGGTCCTAGTTTCCAAAGCGGTAAGTGTTCAGAACTGCTCTGTGGGTGTGGGCATGGCGGCGGGTGGCCGTTTCCTGTTTCCAGCGTCTTATGTTTCTTATCCAGCAAGAGTGGCCTGAAGGGCTGTGTCTATGGACAGGAGGCAGGTGAGGTCCATGGTGCTCTCCCCTAGGAGGGTGGGGGTCGGCCTGACCCGCTTGCACCCATGCTTCTCAGGTGGCAGGGCAGTGTCTGGCCCCCAGGCTGCTCAGGTCTGGATTCCTCCCTCCTTGTCTGCTTACTTCCCTCCCCTCTCTGCCTCACAGTGCGCCCCTCCGTGGGCCCCATGGCCCGGGACGTGGAGAGCCTGGCGCTGTGCCTGCGAGCCCTGCTGTGCGAGGACATGTTCCGCTTGGACCCCACTGTGCCTCCCTTGCCCTTCAGGGAAGAGGTGAGCAGGGCTGGGTGGGCATGGGTGTGGACTGCTGAACCTAGACAGCCACCCCAGGGCTTGGAGGCCCTGTCTCCTGAGAACCGTGCCCCAGGGCTCTGAGGCCAGGGCGGGTTGCTCCTCCACAGACGGCCACCAGATGGAGCCCTTGCCTGCATTTGGAAATCCACAGACTTTCAAAGGCGCCCAGCCTCTGCTGCTGGCACCAGGGATGCAGGAATCACTTCCCAGCCCGCTGACCTTCAGCAAACAGAGGCCTTTCTAACAGTATTCCTGTCCACGTTTTGGCGAGCAGCATGCCACGCTGCCTGCAGACCCCAGCTCATGTAGCCCGTTCTTGCCAGAGGTAGGCTGCGTGAGCCGGGGTCTGCAGGCAGCGTGGCATGCTGCTCCCCAGAGTACCACCGCAACAGCCTGTTGCCGAGATAGGCTGGGCTTGTTGCTTTCTGTGGCGAGGCAGCACTGTCTTGCAAAGCCTTAGTAGCATCTCAGAGGGCAGGAAGGGTGGGGAGATCTGCTGAGATTTTGAAGTCTGGTTTAAGGTGGATCATTCAACATGGGGGTTGGTTAAGATTGGGTTGGGGTCATCATGTGATCGCCCATGTTAAGGATTGGTGGGCATAGCAGGGTGTGGATTTTGAGGCGAGAGGTGTCAGCTGATGCTTCCTGTTGAAGAGTTGATGGGTGTTTCTGGAATGAATTGGAAGGTTATTTGTGCTTATGTGTGTTATTTGGAGGAGGTGGGGGAGTGGCCAGTGATCATCTTCCTCCCGGCTCATCCCTTATTGCGGGGCATCTGAGACCACTATTTTGCTCTCTTGAGTGTTCTGGTTGTGCCCTGGTCCTGGTTCTCTCTTTCTCTATTGGGGTCGAAGGCCAGAAACAGCCAGGTTGAGGCTGGGGCCAGATGTCCCCAGTGAGGCAGGTGCTGGGCCCTAGGTCATCCTCTGTGCCCACTCCAACACAGTGTTCAGGAGCTGTAAAGTTAGATTGGTGTAGACAGAGGAAGAGTGAAGTCACATTAATGTAGATAGTAAGCTGTGTGACGTAAGCCCCATTTCTCAGCAGTCCAGAGATTGTCTATCTTGTATAGACCTCTTGCCCTCGCCCCAGCAAAGGTTGCCTTGGAAAGGTTGAGGGTTTGTGGACAGGAAGGAGATTGGGCCTTGGTGTTTCTTGGGAGTGGGGCAGCAGGGCAGATCTGGGCTGGGTAGGGTGAACTCCCCCTCCTCAGGCAGAGGGAGATATTCTAACCGAACCCACAGCGATAGGCAGCTGCGAAGTCCTTCCTCGGAGAAGAGGAGGAGATGAGGTCCCTGTCTGGAAGTATGGAACAGTTTATCATGAGAGCCAGGACAGGTGGTGGAGAGCCTCAGCACAGAAGACAGCATGCCTGCATTCCAGACCTGTCTTGTCACTCTGCATTGGGTAGCTTTGGGCAAGTCCCAGTCCCACCTAATCTCCCTATTGAGAACTCAAGCCTCAGTTTCCTCATATGACCAGTAGGAATCCTTATCCTTGCTCTGCCCACCTGAGTCACTGTGAAGGTGTTTTATGAAAGGGTCAGATGCAGAAGGGGCTGGCCTCGCTGACTGCAGCCTTGCAGCTGTGTCTGGGGCTGAGTAGTTTCTCTGATCTCTAGGGCTCCTGCCTAGGGCTGTCTTCTCCTGACCTGCCCCTATCCCCTGTATTTTCCCTCCAGATCTACACCAGCTCTCAGCCCCTGCGTGTGGGGTACTATGAGACTGACAACTATACCATGCCCACCCCGGCCATGAAGCGGGCCGTGCTGGAGACCAAACAGAGCCTTGAGGCTGCGGGGCACACGGTATGACTGCAGGGTCCTGGAAGTACTGGCATCTCCTGTCCTCCTGGGAAGCCTTCCTGGTACCCATGACTACTCCATCCCTGGCATCCTGGCACTCTGATGGTGTTGTCATCAGGGTGAACTGAGGCCCTGTGGGACAAGTATATAGAGGGCTGATCAAGAGTATTGGAGGAGTGATTAAGGGAGAACTTCAGCCCTGTGCTGTGTGATGTGTGAGCACTGCATGCAGGGAGGCTCTTCAGCTGTAGGCAGTGGTGCACAGCTGTCCAGAGGTTCCCAGGGCCATGGGTTTTGGTCTGGTCATTTATACAACTTTATGTGTGGCTCCAGACTTCTCTCATGCTGTGCATTCCACAGTGAGTTTTCTTGGGTCAGTAAGTCTGCCTTTGTGGCTCTAGTGAGAGCTATCATGTGGGCAGAGTTGGTCCAATCCATCCTCAGGGCCACCCAGACAGCATGGGGATCATGGAGCCATTGGTTAGGTCAGAAGGCCTTACACCCCTCAATCCTTGCAGCTGGTTCCCTTCTTGCCAAGCAACATACCCCATGCTCTGGAGACCCTGTCAACAGGTGGGCTCTTCAGTGACGGTGGCCACACCTTCCTACAGAACTTGTGAGTGATAGTGGGCTCTGGGGTCTTGGTGGGATCAGAAAAGTAGGCAGACCCAGGGGGAGCAGCAGGGTGTGGTGATACCTGGATGGGCCTTAGCTGAATCCAACAAAGGCCTGATCACTCTGGGCTGGGACCTCGCTGTCCCTCCAGCTGGGCACACTGACCCTGGAGATCCCTTGCCAGGGTGCCAGCCCGAGGGGAGGAGGCTGGGTTGAATATCTGTGGCCTATCCTTGATCTGAGCTTGTTATGAGGTAGGAGGTGGGCAGGAGGTTGCCTCTCTGTTTGGGAAAGATTTGGGGCAAGGGCAAGATCCAGGCAGGAGGGTGGGGGCTTGGACTTGGGTGATTCCAGGCTCTGTCTGACTTGAGCCAAGTCTTCCTTTTGAGCAGGACCTCAGCTTTCTCTCCTGTAAAGTGGGTGAGTTGGACCAGGCTCCTTTTAAGGGACTTTGCAGAGCTCATTTTTAGGGAAGTTGGTTCCTCTGGGCTGTTTTTAGTCCTTAAAGGTTGTCAGGGGCAGAGGACAGGACTGTGAAGGCCCCTCCTGGTGATATACCTCTGCTGGATGGACTGGAACCCTTCAGAACACAGTCCTCCTTCCTCCACTTCACCGATGGAGAACTTAGCCCTGCAGCCTGAAGCTTGGCCCTGCAGCTTCACTCAGTCAAGGGCCCAGCCTGTCACGTTCCTTTCCTTCCCCTAGCAGCCAAGTGTGGTCCAGGCATCAGTGGAAGGGGTCAATCCTCACTCTGGCCCTGGGAATGAGTCCCCAGGATCAGCTGCCTGAGACCTTTCCCTGAGATCTTGAGCCAGAGATAGCCTCAGAGCCATGCTTCATGGGCAGCCCACCCTGGATTGCGCCACCTGTGCCTCCAGGCTGGCCTCCATGTCAAAGGGGAGGTACCCTCAGGGAGGCCTCATCAGGGAGACGTTGCCCTCAGTTCTTAGAGCTCTGAGCTGGGTTTGCTGGAGAGGGATACCCTGAGTCCTGCCTTGGGGAGCTCCCGTGGGTGTGGGTTGGAGCCCAGGCATCCCAAAGGATCAGTAGAAACAAACGGCATGTTTGGAAGGAGGGAGCCGAATCTGGTGAGGAGGAGGTGGACAGTATCCCTGCATAGAGAACGGGATTGCTGTGGGCCAGGTGAGCAAGCCGGGAAGGATGCGGGGATGGGAGTGCCTGGACCCAGCCTTTTGTTTCCCAGCAAAGGTGATTTCGTGGACTCTTGCCTGGGGGACCTGGTCTCAATTCTGAAGCTTCCCCAGTGGCTTAAAGGACTGCTGGCCTTCCTGGTGAAGCCTCTGGTGAGGGCACAAGGAGTAGAGGGGCTAGGATGACTGGGAGGAACCTAGGGCCTCCTATCACGTGATCCCCCATGGCCTTCCTCAGCCTCTCTTGGTTTGGTCAGGCATGGCCTCCTCTTCCCTCCAGTCCCCACCCAGATGGCTCTCCTCCCCTGTGCCCTGCGATCTTCAGCCAACCTGCGTGCTGAAAGGGGGGCTGACCTGGGCCCTGGGGGGAGGCATGGAGGGACAGGTCCCCAGTGGCTTGACCTGAAGAAGATTGACACCTGCCGTGGCCCAGAGCGGAGTCACCGACCCTGCATCTGTCCTGTGCAGCTCCCAAGGCTGTCAGCTTTCCTCAGCAACATGAAGTCTCGGTGAGGGTTCTTCTGTGCCCAGCTGCTGCCCCTGCCTGTCCTGACCCGAGTCTGGGTCTGGGTAGTTTCTGACAGGAAAGGACTTGAGGGAAGTAGCCTCTGAGGCTGGAAGTGGCCCAGGCAGGGGGGCAACCTTTGTGGCCTTCAGGTGGGACTTTGAAGTTGTCTTGGCAAGGTCCGGTTCTGGCCGGAGAACAAAGGCCTGAGGGGGACAAGAGGATGGGGGAGTTGGAGGAGAGGAGGTTGACCTGGCTGGGGTGTGGGTGGAAAGGACCAGGAAGTGGGGGTTGGCCTGGGCTGGTGGTGGGGCACCTGGGAGAGATGCTGCTGTTAGAGATCTGAGCTGACCTGAGCTCTGCCAGGTCCTACTTGCCTCTTAGTGGCTTGGGCTGGAAAAGCAGGGTGTAAACTGCCCCATTTCAGGCCCTGACATCCCGTGGACTCACTCCTTCCCTCACCACCAGGCTTCAGGACTGGCGGCATCTATGGCCTCTCCTGTGTCCTGAGGGTAGCGAGGAATGAGGCCTGAGCTAGTCCTGGCTCTGCTGTGGAGTCACCAAGTGACAGCCTGTGCCCCTCTGGGGCCTGATTTTCTCATCCAGACAGTAGGGGTTTGAACTTCCCTCTCAGCTCCCATGGGGTTGTGAAGGGTCCACGGAGGGGTGAGATCTGGAGGGTTGGCAGTAGGGGTCTGATGTTGCTGATCTCCATGGCTGTGACCATGATGGCTGGTGACCACACTCCTTCTGCCCAGGTCGGCTGGAAAACTCTGGGAACTGCAGCATGAGATTGAGGTGAGACCAGAGCCTCTGGACTGGAGCAGGGTGCCGGGGGGAGGGTGGAGTTGGACAGGGCACCCACTAACAGGGTCTTGCGGCCACTGCCCCCACGGGGCTCCCAGACTGGCCTGTCGTCCCCCTTCCACTCCCTGGACCACCACTCGGGCCCAGCTCTGGGACCCTTACTTGCCCAGATGCCCATCCTTTGCGGCTGGGTCAGCCCAGGGCCCCTGTCCTGGCCGCCTTTTTGCCCCTCTGGAGCTGCCTGTGTGTGGCTCTGCCCCAGCAGGAAGAGGCATGTCCACAATTCATCCTGGAGGCGGAACGAGCGATGCCCTCTGAGAAGCAGCACCGCCTGCCCGGAGCACCTGTGTCCCACTGTGGCTCCTTTCAGATTCAGGGGGAGGTGCTGGGGCCAGAGCCACCCTAGCCACAGTCCCTGAGTTAGAGAGCCTGGGGGGGGCCAGGTCTGCGTGCTTTCACCCGGTGCGCTGTGTCCCCCACAGGTGTACCGCAAAACTGTGATTGCCCAGTGGAGGGCGCTGGACCTGGATGTGCTGCTGACCCCTATGCTAGGCCCTGCTCTGGACTTGAATGCCCCAGGCAAGGCCACAGGTGAGGCCAGACACCCTCCCTGTCCCTTCTATGAATCTGGCCATGTGCCCTGCAGGGCTGCCAGGAAATGGAAGAAGAGGAGCCCTCGGAGAGGACCCTGCCCTTGCGGGGGCCCACAGTCTGGCTGGCTGGAGACATGGGAGTCATGTGGGATGCCCTGGCAGGGTTTGATTTTTCTATCATCAGCACTATTCAAGTTGGGGACCTTGAATTACGGAATCTAGTTTGGGGAGATGGTGGTTTGAAGTCCAGGTGGGATTTAGATAAATCAAAAAAATAGGGGCCAGGCGCGGTGGCTCACACCTATAATCCCAGCACTTTGGGAGGCTGAGGCTGGAGGATCACTTGAGCCCAGGAGCTCAAGAGCAGTCCAGGCAACATAGTGAGGCCTCTGTTGCTACAAAAAATAGAAAGATAAGCCGGTTGTGGTTGCACGTTCCTGTAGTCCTGGCTACTCGGGGGGCTGAGGCGGGAGGATTGCTTGAGCCCAGGAGGTCGAGGCTGCAGTGATTTGTGATCACACTACTGCGCTCCAGCCTGGGTGACAGAGTGAGACTCTGTCTCAAAAAAGGAAGAGGAAAAGAAAACAGAAACAACATTCCCAGTGGGGAAAGTACATGGGCAAAGGCATGGGGCAAGCATCAGTGGGATGTCCAGCCTGGCCCTGAAATCTAAATTCCTGGGCTTTGTCACTCAGACCTCAGTCCTGGGAGAGAGCCTTTCTCTGGCTGTAGACACAGGGTGCCATTTCATATGAGGTTTGACTCAGGCCCAGAGCTGGCACTGAGATTCCTGGGGCCTGCTGCAGCTGCTTGTGTTGTGTTCCAGGGGCCGTCAGCTACACTATGCTCTACAACTGCCTGGACTTCCCAGCAGGGGTGGTGCCTGTCACCACAGTGACTGCTGAGGACGAGGCCCAGATGGAACATTACAGGGGCTACTTTGGGGATATCTGGGACAAGGTGCTGCAGAAGGTGAGGACTGGCCTGCCCCTCAGCTGAACTCACTCCCCACCCTGACTCTGGCCGCTGTGGAGGAAACAGTACCAGTACTGCGGGTTTGCCAGCCTTTCTTAAACAAGACCTGAAGGACTGTGGCCTGGCCCTGCTTTGCGGCCTCTCTCTAGCTGGCGTGCTTCCTGGGCCTGGGAGTGGGGAGTCCTGCCTCGCTAACCCTATCCTGATGCCTGTGTCCCCTATAGGGCATGAAGAAGAGTGTGGGGCTGCCCGTGGCCGTGCAGTGCGTGGCTCTGCCCTGGCAGGAGGAGTTGTGTCTGCGGTTCATGCGGGAGGTGGAGCGACTGATGACCCCTGAAAAGCAGTCATCCTGATGACTCTGGCTCTGGAGGACTTGAGACTCACGCTCTTTGCAGCCCAGCCTAGTCAGGGCACAGCTGCCCTGCTGCCACAGCAAGGAAATGTCCTGCATGGGGCAGAGGCTTCTGTGTCCTCTCCCCCAACCCCCTGCAAGAAGCGCCGACTCCCTGAGTCTGGACCTCCGTCCCTGCTCTGGTCCCCTCTCTTCGTCCTGATCCCTCCACCCCCATGTGGCAGCCCGTGGGTATGACATGGGCCAGGGCCCAACTAACAGTCAAGAAACAGCTCCTCGTCTGTGTGTTTTCTGGGTGTCATCGTGAAGGTGGGGGTTGGAGCCTGTTGAAAGCAGGGATGGCTTGACCATGCAGACCCAGGCTCCAGCCATGCCAGTCTCCTGCTCTACAACCTCCCCTGGTGCTCATCGCCCACAGGAGAGGTGCAAGCTTGTATCCCCCAGCACTTCAGCCCTGCCCCTCCTCTCTCACCTATACTAAACCCTGCTCTGCAGGACACTGCCCTTGGTCTCCTTCCTTCCTCTGCTCCTTTCCCTGCCTAGAAAGCTCTTTCTGTTCCTCTGCTTTCCATGCTTTGAGACCTGGCTCAGATTCTTCTCTCTCCAGGAGGCCTTTCCTCCTGTCTCTGGGCCCTGGAGTATATGGGCTGTTTCTTCCCAGTCTGCCTTGTGTGGTGGGTATTGGGGGGTGTGTCTGCCTGCCTTACCACACTGGCTTTCCTTGACGGCAGGGACCCCATTGCTACATCTCTGTTTTCTGTGGCTAGCACAGGGCAGCAGGGGAAGCACTGAGTTGGGTTGCAGAGAATCCAACGTGTTGGCCCTGAGCTGGTGCTGTTTGCAAGAGGAGCCCATGGGCCTGGGGAGGCCGGCATGAGACAAGGTGACCTGGTAGAGTGTGCTCTCAGGGCTGGCCAAGGCCTGGATTGCCCTGGGAAGGCTTCCTGAAGGAGGTGGATGTGTGTTGAGTCTAGAAGTTTTCCAGAGACTGAGCTAGGGGTTGAGGACATCTCAGAGAGAAAGGACAGTATGCCCAAAGATCAGGGTGGGTTTGGTAAATGGCGGGCATGTTGAGTGGGCACAGGGGAAGCAGAGATGTAGGTGAGGACAGATCAAGGTGGACTTGGGCAGCCAGGTCAGGAACTTGAATTCTGTCTCGAGGGCAGTGGGACTCTGGAAAGATCATAGCTCAGCCTGAGGACTAGACTCGTGGGGCAAAACCTATAGAAGGGTAAGAAAGCTGCTCCATGATCCCTAATTTGGGGAGAGGGGCCTAAGGCCTGAACCTTGGCCCAGGGGTAGAGATGGGGCCCTTTGGGAATTGACAGGATGGAGGTGAGCTGTCTCAGCTGGTCTGCCATCCACCTCTTACTGGACTGTGTCACCTGGCTGGTAGAAAGGTGGCATCTGTAGCCAACCCTAGGAGTTTATTTATTTTTTTAGACAGAGTTTCACTCTTGTTGCCCAGGCTGGAGTGCAATGGTGTGATCTCGGCTCACTGCAACCTCCGCCTCCTGGGTTCAAGCAATTTTCCGCCTCCTGGTTTCAAGCGATTCTCCTGCCTCAGCCTCCTGAGTAGCTGGGATTACAGGCATGCACCACCATGCCCGGCTAATTTTTTATTTTTAGTAGAGACAGGGTTTCTCCGTGTTGGCCAGGCTGGTCTCAAACTCCCAACCTCAGGTGATCCGCCCGCTTCGGCCTCCCAAAGTGCTGGGATTACAGGTGTGGACTACCACACCCGGCTGACCCTAGGAGTTTCTTAACCCCATTAGCCCAGTTGCTTTGCTCTTCCCTGGCCCCAGCCCTAATTCTACTGCTGGCTGGAGATGTTTCAGAGCCTGAGCCCTCTAGGTAGGGCAGATGCACGGCTTCTACCTGTATTTCAAATTCTTTCTAGAAGAGTTGCCTTCGCAAGACTTCCTTCTCCACCCTGGTTTTCCTATTCCTCCAGAAGGCCTTTGCCCTCCAGGTTGCCATACCCATTGGCGCCTGCACTCTCTCCCAGTGCCATCCCTGCCTCTGTGGGGCCATTTTCAGGGCAGATGTGAGGATCCAACCTATATGGGGACACCTGGATTGGGACAACTAGGTAGATGCCGCGCTTTGCCCTGATTTCTTGTAACCACTGCCGTAATTTTGCTTCTTTCATAAAACCACTACCATCTGCCCCAGCTTCCTCTTCCTGCCCCATTTCTCTCTTTCAGTTGCCAATATCCTCGTGCTTTCAGACATGAGGCTGCAGAGTGGAGGCGCCTTCACTGGTTCATTGATTCAGCCCTTGGAGCCTCAGCATGGCCATGTCCAGACCTCAGCTGACTTGAGTCAAACCTGGCCTTCTGGGGATGTGGACATTGACACAAACATATCTATTCCTCCTGTGATTAGGGCTTGGGGACAGGATGGACAAGGGGCCAAATGCTGCCGAGGGGAGGGGAAGTGGTCACTGAGGCTAGACGTGGCCACTGTGTTTCATCTCCACGACCACGCTCTAGTCCGAGCCACCTCCCTCATCTGGATGCTCCAGTGACTTCCCTTCTGGGCTCCCCTCTTTCAGCCCTGGCTGCCCTCTAATCCATTCTCCACACAGTAGCTGGAATGATCTTTTAAAAGTATAAATCAGGCCAGGCGCGGTGGCTCGCACCTGTAATCCCAGCACTTTGAGAGGCCGAGGCGGGTGGATCACTGAGGTCAGGAGCTCGAGACTAGCCTGGCCAACATGGCGAAACCCTGGCTCTACTAAAAATACAAAAAAATTTTGCCAGGCATGGTAGCGTGCACCTGTAGTCCCAGCTACTCAGGAGGCTGAGGCAGGAGAATTGCTTGAACCCAGGAGGCAGAGGTTGCAGTGAGCCGAGATCGCGCCACTGCACTCCAGCCTGGGTAACAGAGTGAGACTCAGTCTTGGTAAAAATAAATAAATAAAATAGGCCGGGCGTGGTGGCTAATGCCTATACTCCCAACACTTTGGGAGGCTGAGGTGGGCAGATCATTTGAGGTTAGGAGTTTGAGACCAGCCTACCCAACATGATGAAACCCTGTCTCTGCTAAAAATACAAAAATTAGCCAGGCGTGGTGGCACGTGCCTGTAATCCCAGCTACTTGGGAGGCTGAAGCAGGGGAATTGCGTGAACCCAGGAGACAGAGGTTGTAGTGAGGTGAAATCGCTCTGCTGAACTCCAGCCTGGGCAACAACAGAGTGAGACTCTGTCTCAAAAAAATTTTTTTTTAAATACGGCCTGGTGCTGTGGTGCACACCTGTAATCCCAGCATTTTGGGAGGCCGAAGCGGGTGGGTCACCTGACGTCAGGAGTTCACGACCAGCCTGACTAACATGGTGAAACCCTGTCTCTACTAAAAAAAAAAAAAAAAAAAAAAAAAAAAGAGCCAGGTGTGGTGGTGAATGCCTGTAATCCGAGCTACTTGGGATGCTGAGACAGGAGAATCACTTCTACCCGGGAGGCAGAGGTTGCAGTGAGCTGAGATCTCACCATTGCACTCCAGCCTGGGCAACAAGAGTGAAACTCCATCTAAAACAAATAAATAAAACATAAAACTATTAATCAGAGTGCATCATTTCTCTGCTTAAGACCTTCCAATGGTTTCCCGTTCCTCCTAGAATAAAAATTCAGTCTCTTCCTTGTGTCTTCCAAGGCTCTGTGTGATGTGCCGTTTCCACCTACCTCTCCAGCCTCATCTTGTGTGTCTCTTCCCCTCCTCCACTGTGCAGCCACACGAGTACCTTTTGGTTTCTTTTTGTTTTTTGTTTATGTGTTTTGGGTTTTTTTTTTTTTTGAGACAGTCTCGCTCTGTCGCCCAGGCTGGAGTGCAGTGGCACGATCTTGGCTGACTGCAACCTCTGCCTTCCAGGTTCAAGTGATTCTCCTGCCTCAGCATCGTGAGTAGCCGGGACTACAGGTACCCGCCACTATGCTCAGTTAATTTTTGTATTTTTAGGAGAGACGGGGTTTCACTATGTTGGCCAGGCCGGTCTCGAACTCCTGACCTCTTGATCTGTCCACCTTGGCCTCCCAAAGTGCTGGGATTACAGATGTGAGCCATCGGGACCAGCCTTGATTCCTTGATCATTTCAAGCTGGGCCCTGCTGCAGAGCTTTCATGTTAGGTGTTCCCTGTGCTTGGAACAAGCGGCTCCAATGTCACCTTCCCTGCTCACCCATTTATAAAATATGGCCACCCTTGTTGCTTTCTTTTCTTTTTCTTCTTTTTTTTTTTTTTTCCGAGATGGAGTCTTGCTTTGTTACCCAGGCTGGTGTGCAGTGGCGTGATCTTGGCTCACTGCAACCTCCGCTTCCTGGGTTCAAGCAATTCTCCTGCCCCAGCCTCCTAAGTAGCTGGGATTACAGGTGTCTGCCACCATACTTAGCTAATTTTTGTATTTTTAGTTGGGACAGGGTTTCATCATGTTGGCCTGGCTGGTCTTGAGCTCCTGACCTCCTGATCTGCCTGCCTCGGTCTCCCAAAGTGCTGGGATTACAGGCGTGAGCCACCGCACCCGACCCCTTGTTTCTTTCCTTCCTGTTTTGTTTTTTTTTTTTTTTTTTGAGACAGAGTCTCGCTCTGTTGCCCAGGCTGGAGTACAGTGGCACAGTTTCGGCTCACTACAACCTCCGCCTCCTGGGTGCAAGCGATTCTTCTGCCTCAGCCTCCTGAGTAGCTGGGATTACAGGTGTGTGCCACTATGTCCAGCTAATTTTTTGTACTTTTAGTAGAGAAGAGGTTTCACCTTGTTGGTTAGGCTGGCCTCGAACTCCTGACCTGGTGATCTGCCTGCCTGGGCCTCACAGGCGGGAGCCACCGTGCCTGGCCCCTTGTTACTTTCTAACAGGTTACGCTTTGTTCTTTTTTTTTTTTTTAAGACGGAGTTTTGGTCTTGTTGCCCAGGCTGGAGTGCAATGGTGGGATCTTGGCTCACCGCAAACTCCGCCTTCCGGGTTCAAGCAATTCTCCTGCCTCAGCCTCCCGAGTAGCTGGGATTACAGGCATGCACCACCATGCTGGGCTAATTTTGTGTTTTTAATAGAGATGGGGTTTCTCCATGTTGGTCAGACTGGTCTCGAACTCCTGACCTCAGGTGATCCACTCTCCTTGGCCTCCCAAAGTGCTGGGATTACAGGCATGAGCCACCATGCCTGGCCACCCTTTGTTCTTTATAGCATTATCACTATCTGAGCTCTTTTATGTTTTTTTGTCTCCTCCACTAAACCATAAGCTTCCTGAAAGCCGTGCTTTGTCTTGTTCAGCACTTGTTCTTGGCTTGGAGGATAGTGCTCCATAAGTTCTGGGATGATAAAGTGTGCCTGTGTGAGGGGCCAGGCACTGTGCTGGGTGCTGGCAGTGACAAATGAGGCAAAATGAGGCAGCCCTGGCCCCTGTCCTTGTGGAGCTCACATTCTGGAGGGATTTGTTGAGTGAAGAGAAGGGGGACAGAGAGTTGTACTAATGAAGACCTCTAAATATGTAATGCCTGGAGTGATAGCATGACTTTTGATCAGGAAAAAAGGGGAAAGGGAATCCTAGACCACATTTACGGAGTAACTACTATGAGCCATCTACTTTCTGGGCACTTAATTCTCTGTTAACCCTGTGATAGGCATTTTTGCCTCCTTTTACAGAAAGGGTACCTATCTTGCCCAGGGTCCCACAGCTAGAAGTGGGGGACTTGGAACAGAAACCCAGGCCAGTCTTTGTCAGCAACTACATGAGATCTTTCTGTCGATGCCGAGCCCCAGCGAGTATGATGGCAAGAAGAGTGAGAGCACAAGTCAGCCTCCTCCTCAGACCTCCCTGACCACCAGTGTGCTGGTGGCTACTGCCTGTTTTCATGGCCTTTCCCCTTCTCACCGGGTCCACTGCTACAGCTTCTTTTTTTTTTTTTTTTTTGAGATGGAGTTTCACTCTTGTTGCTCAAGGTGGAGTGCAATGGCGAGATCTCAGCTCACTGCAACCTCTGCCTCCCTGGGCCCTGGGTTTAAGTGATTTAAGTGATTCTCCTGCCTCAGCCTCCCGAGTAGCTGGGATTACAGGCGTGCGCCACCATGCCCGGCTAATTTTGTGTTTTTAGTAGAGACGGGGTTTCTCCATGTTGGTCAGGCTGGTCTCGAACTCCCGACCTCAGGTGATCTGCTTGCCTTGGCCTCCCAAAGTGCTGGGATTATAGGCGGGAGCCACTGCACCCGGACTGCCACAGCTTCTTGCCTGGCTTCTGTGGGCTCCAGACTGGACATCTCCAACAATCCTTCACATGGCAGTTAGGCAACCTCATGCTTAAAATCTCTGGATTCACTTGTGCCAAGTCCAGACACCTTGTTATGATCTGCAAGGCCGTGCTTAACCTGAGCCTGCAGCTGGCCCCTGTGGCCTCATCTCCTCCCCTTCCTCAGTGCTCACATCACAGCCATGTGGCCTGCAGGTAATGTTCAGAACACCGAGTGGTCCCCCACCTCCGTGCCCTTTGCTCTTGGTGCTTGCTGTGCCTGGAGTGTTGTTCCTGGGGTCTCCACCCAAAGATCGCCTACTCATCCAAGGTGAGGGCAATTGCTCTTCTCTTCCAACTCTGTCAGGCTGTGTTGAAAGAGCTTCTTTGTGCTTCTGCACTTGATTGAAAGCAAGGTCTGTGTCTTTAAATAATCCAACATCTGGTAGGCTGTGGAGTTGAATACCCATTATCTCATTTGGAAAATGGTCATTACTATTTCCATTTAAAAAATTTAATTTCTTTTTATTTTTTGAGACAGAGTCTTGCTCTGTCACCCAGGCTGGAGTGCAATGGCGTGATCTTGGCTCACTGCAACCTCTGCCTCTGGGTTCAAGTGATTCTCTTGCCTCAGCCTCCCGAGTAGCTGGGATTACAGGTGCCTGCCACTGCACCCGGCTATGTTTTGTCTTTGTAGTAGAGATGGGGTTTCAGCATGTTGGCCAGGCTGGTTTCAAACTCCCGACCTCAGGTGGTCCCCCTGCCTCAGCCAAAGTCCTGGGATTACAGGTGTGAGTCACTGTGCCTGGCCTTTTTTCTTTTTTCTTTTGAGATGGCATCTTCCTCTGCTGCCCAGGCTGGAGTGTGGTGGTGCGATCTCAGCTCACTGCAGCCTCTGCATCTTGGGTTCAAGCAATTCTCCTGCCTCAGACTCCTGAGTATAGCTGGGACTCCAGGCGAGCGCCACCATGACCAGCTGTGTTTTGTATTTGTAGTAGAGATGGGGTTTCACTATTTTGGCCAGGCTGGTCTTGAACTCCTGACCTCAAGTGATCTGCCCACCTTGGCCTCCCAAAGTGCTGGGATTACAGGTGTGAGCTACCGTGCCTGGACCTATTATTTCCGTTTTGTACATGAGGAAACTGAAGTTCAGAGGTGGTTGCTGACTTGTTGAAGACTGATCATTATGGGTTACAGAGAAGACTTGAAACCCACATGCTCAGCTCTAAACTTACTGTACCTTCCTCATTTGTACAATCATCACAAGAACATGCATTCAACATTCTCTGGGCACCAGCCTCTGTGCTAGGCGACCACAACACTTTGAAGACAGAAGCAATGCTGTGTACTGTGCACCTCTGCCAGCATCTGTTTACAGGAGATGGCTGCCATGTCCCTGTCCACTCTCCCTTTTCTCTCCTGGTGGCTGCGATATTGGAGTTTTAGAACACAGCCAGAGTACTTGCCATTTGTTCCTGTTGGACACCATTTTTAGGATTATCCCAAGGGCTCTGGCTGTTTCCGCTCTTCCTCCCAACTGGTGCTTATGTATCCACAAATCTGAGCACTGGACCTCTGCAACTTCATCCAAGTCACCCATAATAAACCTATGGATCAGAGCAGGGCCAAGGAAAGGGCGTGACCTGCACCCTTAAGAGACGGACACATAACCGAGTTATGAGCTTCCCAGCCAGATGTATATTTAGTTCATATTTCTCTGGCTGGGCTTGGCTGGGCCCTCCCAAGTTTCCTACACGTAGATTTGGGGTGGCGACCCTGGGCACCTCAGGAAAGTGAAGCCACTTGGGATTGGGGCTGCGTATGCTCAGCATCCAGCATGGTGCCTGGTACTCAGTGGGTACCCAGAGAAGGCTTGTTGAATGGATCAATGGGTGACTTTGTTATTAGGGAATCCATTTTGGTCCATTCTGATTACTTCCTCCTCTCACCTCCAATAGGGAATTTTCCAATCAGTCCCTGATCCTTTGCTCCTTTCACATTTATCGTATCTACCGCCATGATCTCTTTTCTTCTTTGAGACTGAGTCTTGCTCTGTTGCCCAGGCTGGAATGCAGTGACAGGATCTTGGCTTACTGCAAACTCTGCCTCCTGGGTTCAAGTGATTCTCCTGCCTTAGCCTCCAGAGTAGCTGGGATTATAGGCGCCTGCCACCACGCCCAGCTGATTTTTTGTATTTTTAGTAGAGACGGGGTTTCACTTTGTTGGCTAGGCTGGTCTCGAACTCTTGACCTCAGGCAATCCACCCGCCTTAGTCTCCCAAAGTCCTGGGAGCCATGATCTTGATTAGTGTCCATGCGGACAAATAACTCCCAGTCTACATTCAACCTATAGCTTTCTCCTGGTCTGCAGATCCTCATCTATCCACTTCTCCCATCCTCTTAACTCATCCATCTCTCTCAGGCTGTGTTGAAAGAGCTTTTTTGTGCTTCTGCACTTGGTAGAAATCAGGGACTGTGTCTTAATAGAATCCAACATCCGTTAGGTTGTGGAGTTGAACCCATTATCTCCTTTGGAAAATGGGCTTATTGTTTCCATTTTATACATAAGGAAACTAAAATTCAGAGAGGGTTGCTCTCTGAATAACAATGAGGGTTGCTCCCTCCATTCATCCTCTCATCCGTCCAATAAAAATATTGAATTCTTCCCACAGTATGTTCAGGGTAACCAATCAGAAATAGTCCCTGCCTGAATGGAGTTTCCATTCTACCAGAAAACAGACATCAAATGTAGAATTACACAGAAACACTCATTAGAAGTGCAATCAAGCAGAAGCCCTGGGTATTATGAGAATAAAACACGTGGGACCTGATCCGGCCTGAGATGTGTGTATGTGTGTGTCAGGGAATACTTCCTGGAGGAAGTAACATTGAAGCTGAAAACTGCATTGTCACCCGAGCCAAGGAATGAGTGTGTTTCAAGAAGGGTGAAGCCAACAACTCTAAATGCTGCTGATTTACCCTCGAGGAGATCACTGGGATGATATAGGCACAAGCCGGACTTTGTTGGGTGGAGGAGTGAGTGAAAGGTGAAGAAGTAAAGGCAGCCCGTGCAGAAAAGTGGAAAAGCTCAGGAAGGGGACAAAAGACGGGGTAGTAGTTAGGGAGGGTGTAGATCTGAGGGAATCCTCTCTCATCCCCCAAGATAGGAGAGACTTAGCATGTTAAATACTGCTAGGAAAGAGCTAGCAGTGACAACAGAGCGGGGAAGTCAAGGTAGGAATGGAGGGCTCAACCTGCCATCATTTCTTCACTGAAGCAATATCATTAAACACATGTGGGACCACGTGGGACCTGATCGTGCCAGGCATTTTGAAAAAGGCTGACAAGGTCTATGCTCCCCCCACCCATCAGCTAATTTTTTTGCATTTTCTGTAGAGATGTGGTCTTGCCATGAACTCCTGAGCTCAAGTGATCCACCCAAAGTGCTGGGATTACAGGTGTGAGCCACTGCACCTGGCCTGCTCTGTGCTTTTATGGAATTTATTTTCTAGGGAGGCAGGCGGGAGGTAAGTAACAGATCAACAAGAAAACTTCAGCTAATGATAAGTGTAATGATGAGATAAAATGAGATATATGGTAATGGAAGGGTGTAACTCAGGAAAAGGTGAGGTCACAAGGCCTAGAGTGCTGTGCCATGGGGTGTGGTGCAGGTGACAAGTGGCCTGGGGGAGCTGAGGATATGGGGGAGAGCTGGAGTTCATGAAGGTGGAGTGGGGGCTATGAAAGAAAATGGCAGAAGGACAGAGGAGGGCTGGTCTGGAGGCCCCATGGAGATGACAGAGTTTTACAGGGTGGGTGACTTCAGGGTCACCCCTTAGTCAACTGCTGACCTCACATCTGTTCCTTTAGACCCTCGGGTACTCAGACTCAACATTACCAACCACAAACTCAGTTCCTTCCCACCCTAACCTTCTGCTGCCCTGGCTTCCTGGTCTGGAGGGCAGAGGCGCCATTCTCCTGGATACAGTGACTTGCAGCCTCAGTGATGACCATTGAGATGGAAACTGGATGGAGGCCCCTGAAGAGAGCAGAATGGTTCCCACATCAGGGCCCCTCTGCTCCACTTTTCCAGTCTCCTCATGTCTTTGTTCCTCCTCTGGGAAGTCATCTCCCTTACCCCCACAACTCCCCTCCACCAGCAGGGAGAGCCAATAGACTGGGGAGGCTGGAACCCCGGATCAGAGTCGTGGCCTTGCTTTGGAGTCCAGGGGGAAGCCCAGCTGGGCTGGCTGGTCTCATGTCTTGGCATCATCTCCCCTGGGGTGGATGCCTGATGAGCCCAGCCCGTTCCTCCAGGAGTTCTTTTCTTTCCTCTCTGCCTGTGCCCCAGAACCTCCACTCTAGGCGAACATGGCGTGTTCAGTCTACCTCCATGTGTCTGCTTATGCAGAACAAAGGAGCTTCGGGAGAATCCTGAAGGCGATGGGAACCCCAGGAGCAACCCCATCTATAACTCCTGAGGGTTGGAGTAGGGTGTCTGAGGGGTGGGATCCGAGAGGTAGGATGGGTGGCAGTAGGATGCGACAGAGGTGAGGTCAGCTGCCCAGCTGTAGGCTTGGGCCTCTCTTCAGGCCCACCTGCCAAAGCCTCTTCCTCTGCGTGGCCTGAGAGATAGGGGTTTTGTCCCCAGGAAGTCCAGATGGGGTAAGAACTAGGAGGAGGTTGATCACTGCCACACCCAGGGCCCCAGATGTGCCTGGGGGCCCTGGCAGCATCACTGACAAATAAATGAGACGTACTCTTGAAGAAAGAGCAGCTGGATCCACACAGGTTGCGCAATACCCAGGGTGGCTTGGCTGTGTGACTCCCTGGCGATGCTACTCCTGCTGGCCCTGCTGGGGGCTGCATTGCTGGGGACTTCCCTGCTCACCTGGTGGCATGCTCCAGCCCAGAACAAGATCCCCAGGGCCCAGAAATGGAGGGAGGTAGCACTGCAGAAGATGGAGGCCCTGGCCCAGTGACTGCAGCAGCAGGTCCCGGAGGCCCTGGAGGCCCCCAGCCACAGAGGGCGTTGGCCCTCAATCCCAACAGGAGGACTACACCTCAGGATGCCCCTCCCATCCATGGCCCCAGCCCCCGCTGACACAGGGTGGGCACTTCCCCACCCTCAGTTCTCCCCATGCCAGCTCTGTGTGTGGTTGCCAGTTCTCCTCCATCCCCAGCCTTTGAGACCCTGGAGACTGGGGGCAGTATATTCTTTCTCTGTTCTTCCAGCGTTTGGCACATGGCTCAGTAACATGGGAGGTGCCCATTTAGGGTATTTGCGGAAATAAGATAAACTGAAGGAGGCCATTGGAGGAGGGAGGCCCGATCTCTTTCAGCCCCTGAGCACTCCAAAATCCCCCAAGAAAGGAACCCTAGTCTACCTGTCCCCTCCTACCCCCACCCCATTCAGCTCTGAAAACACTTGCTGAGCCCTGAGAAGTGAAGAGCACAGGGGGCTGGGGAAGGGTCTCCCAGGAAGCTGCAGGCCTTAAAAGGCTGCTTTGGCAACTCAGGGTGGGAGTATTTCGCTGGGATAGCCTCTGTGGCTGGCTGGGCTGAGACTGGCAGGCCAAGTGGCTGAGCCACAGATGTATCAGCAAAGCCTGCCCCAGGTGGCAGAGAGAAGGGCGGGAAGGAGGGACATGGAGAAAAACATAGACTGAGCCTGGGATTTGCTGTGTGGCCTGGAGGATGTGACAACCGGTCTCTGGGCCTTGGAGTCCCCAGCTGCCAGAGTGGGGATGGGCTCATGGTCCCTCGGGGTCTCCAGCTTTGGTTGACGATGGTGGACTCCGTCTGGGCGCCCAGAGGTGGGGGCTGGGCTAGTGCCTGAGGCGTTGTTCCCATGCTCTGGAGTTCCTGAGTGTCTTCCCCCCGGACGGTGATTGATGGCCCCAACGGGCAGCTTCTGTGTCTGAGCTTCTGCAGTTGCTGAGTATGTGTATTAATATTAATTGGGGCTAATTAGTTGGATAAATCAATCTGCCCCCAGAGAGCAGCTGCCCCTCCCTGGTTGATGAGGAGGAAGTCTGGGCTAATGGGTTGCAGAGGTGAATGGGCATGATGGAGCGTCCTGTGCGCTTGTGGAGGCCCCATCTGTGTGCGGTGGTGAGTATAGCTTCCTTTACCGCGGACAAGGGCCTGCTTTCGTGTGCCTCTTGCTGGCGTTTCATTGTGTCGTGGTTGGTTGTGTGTCTGGTCTGGCTGTGTGGTTATGTGCCTGGCTGGGTGCGCATGTGTTGGGCTGTTGGTTGGAGTGTGTACATCTAGCTACGTGTGGCTGGTGTGGGTCTGAATGTCTGGTGGAGAGTGTTCGTGTGTGGTTGTGTGTCTGATGTGTGGGGGCAGATGGTTTGGGGTGTGTCTGGGCATCTGGTTGGTGAACATGTGGATGTCTGGGCTGCTGGGCTGGGGACCTGGAGGGGGTATATGTCTGGTTGATTGGAGGAGTGGAAGAGGTTTGGAGTGAGGTCACTCATGGTGTCTCCAGCTTCCCATCGTGGCTTCAGGTTTCTTGGCTCTTAGCACCTTGCTGTCTCCCCAACAAGCTATACAGTTCTGTCCTGGGCACCTTCTCAGTCATGTCACCCTCTCTCTGCCAGTGATATTCTCGAGGCCTCAGGTGTCCACCTTTATGTCCGAGGGGAGGTGCAAGGCTGGGACACAGGCCAAACCCTCACAGGCTCAAGCAAACAAATCCAATTCCACTGAGTTTAGTAAAATTTCCCAGGGAATTTCTCCGGGTCTTGCCCTGTGCTGAACTCTGGGGACAGGTTCATTATAAAGATGAATCTGATGCCTGGCTCACACTTGTGCTAAAAATGTTTCCAACCTGGGTGGGGTGTGGTGGAGGCAGAGTTGTGCAGACTATGCCGGGCGGCAGCACAGCAGTGTGGTGAGGCCAGATGCCCACGGAACGGGGGACTTGGCAGGAGGGTGGCTGGTGTGTCTGGAGAGGATCATGTGGGGAGGGCTTCCCAGAGAGGTGGTGAGTGAGCTGAACCTCACGGCACCTGTAGGAGTTTTCTGAAAGGAGAAATGAGAAAGGCAGTACTAGGGAGGGGGAAGCCCCAGATGAGGCAGTGTTTCTGTAGAACGTATAGAAAATAATATTCTTAGGACCCTTCGGGTAAATGGACCAGCTGCTCATGGTTGGAACTGCTCAAGCTGCTCGTGGCCAGGAAGCTCTGCTCACCTCAGGCAGAGCCTGGCCACCTTGAGAGTTGATGGTTTTTATGATACTTAACATTTAACCACCACATTGGACTTTTTTTTTTTTTTTTTGGAGACAGAGTCTGGTTTTGTTGCCCAGGTTGGAGTACAGTGGCTTGATCTCGGCTCACTGCAACCTCCGCCTCCCAAGTTCAAGCAATTCTCCTGCCTCAGCCTCCAGAGTAGCTGGGATTACAGGCAAGTCCCACCACGCCCAGCTAATTTTTGTGTTTTTAGTAGAGACGGGGTTTCACCGTGTTGGCCAGGATGGTCTTGATTTCTTGACCTCGTGATCCGCCCACCTCGGCCTCCCAAAGTGCTGGGATTACAGGCGTGAGCCACTGTGCCCGGCCGTAACTATTAATAATACATCAATTCAATAAAAACTTTACATTATATTTTTTTGTTTTCAAACTAGGTTGGAGGCAGCACCCTGAGTACAGAGAAGGCCGGATGTTCATGGTGCTGTGGGATGGAACAGGAGGGGAGGGTTAGCTGCAAACTAAATTATATATTAAAATGACAAAAAAGTGATATAACTTGAGGCTCAATTTTTCATCTAATTACTCTAATAATTTCCAAATAATTTGTTGATTTTTAGCTTTTTTTTTTTTTGACGGAGTTTTGCTCTTGTTGCCCAGGCTGGAGTGCAGTGGCACAATCTCAGCTCACTGCAACCTCCGCCTCCCGGGTTCAAGTGATTCTCCTGCCTCAGCCTCCTGGGTAGCTGGGATTACAGGCACCCACCACGTCCGGCTAATTTTTTTTGCTTTTTTGTATTTTTAATAGAAACGGGGTTTCACCATGTTAGCCAGGCTGGTCTTGAACTCCTGACCACAGGTGATCCGCCCACCTCGGCCTCCCAAAGTGCTGGGATTACAGGTGTGAGCCACCGCTCCTGGCTAATTTGTTGATTTTTAGAATTTGTTGTGAGGATCTCTTCATGTTGCTGTCATCTTTTGAAAGATGTCCCTGTCTTTCAAAGCGCTCCTGATACATTGCAGTCATTAGGTCATTTGCAGTCTGATTAAGGAGAGCCTTTCTCTTAACGTGAATGATATTGTTACTTGGGTGGAGTCCTCTCTCAGCTTTTGCTGAACCAGTAGCAATTACACTCACAGTTTTCTAGCTTTTCTAATACAGTGTTAGATTTCATGTAGTTAAGCATCTCTGTTGTCAACTAAGTAATAAACATTGTTATTAGACTGTCATTAACACTAATTAGAAGTCGTCTAGCATGGCAGCTAAGAGTGTGGCTTCTGTTACTGGGCTGGTTGTTTGAATCCTGACTCTTGACACTTTTTATTTTGTTTGATTTTATCATTTTACATTGTTTTGAACTCCTGGCCTCAAGCAATCCTCTCACTTCAGACTCCCAAAGTGCTAGCATCACAGGCATGAGCCACCAAGCCCAGCAAACACTTACACTTAAATGACTACTCTGTATCTTAACTTCTTCATCTCTACAACGGTATGGTGACTGTAATGATAGCACTCAAACAAGTTAATAAATGTTTTCAGTGGTGCCTGGTACACAGCAAACACCATACAGATGCTCCTCGACTTACCGTGAGGTTTCATCCTGATAAACTCATCCCAAATTGAAAATATCGTAAGTTGAAAATACGCTTAATACACCCAACTTACCTAACATCATAGCTTAGCCTAGCCTTTTTGAAATGTGCTCAGAACACTTCCATTAGCCCACAGTTGGGCAAAATCACCTGGCAACACAGTACCCTGTAGAGGATCCGCTGTTTCCCTTGTTATTTCTTGGCTGACTGGGAGCTGGGCTTGCTGGCACTGACCAGCATCGAGAATCAAGAGAGGATCTTACTGCTTGCTTGCTTGCTTTCTTTCTTTCTTTCTTTCTTTCTTTCTTTCTTTCTTTCTTTCTTTCTTTCTTTCTTTCTTTCTTTCTTTCTTTTTTTTTTGTTTTTTGAGACAGAGTCTGGCTCTGTTGCCCAGGTTGGAGTGCAGTGGCACGATCTCAGCTCACTGCAACCTCCGCCTCCCAGGTTCAAGAGATTCTCCTGCCTCAGCCTCCCGAGTAGCTGGGATTACAGGTGTGCACCACCACGCCGGCTAACTTTTGTATTTTCAGTAGAGACAGGGTTTTGCCATGTTGGCCAAGCTGGTCTCAAACTCCTAACCTCAGGTGATCCCCCCCACCTTGGCCTCCCAAAGTGCTGGAATTACAGGCATGAGCCACCGCGCCTGGCCTCTTACTGCTTTCTAATGAATGTATATCAATCTTTTTTGCACTACCGTAAAGTCAAAGATCGTAAGTTGAACCATGGTAAGTTGGGATTGTCTGTACAAGTGATTGTTTTCACTTTAGGAATGAAGCTAATGTTGTTGTCCATGATGAGTGGGTATTTCGGGTGAGCTGAATATGTTCTATTAGATGGATGTGATATTCTGTCCTCCCAGGTCCCTGAAGCGCCTGTTGTGGTCTCAGCAGCCATCTGCAGAGGTCACATTAGCCACCCCCAACCCCTGCCCTTGCCTGCTCTTCCCACCTCTCCCCAAGCTCCCTGAGAGTCAAAGTCCCCCAGAGGCTGCCATTCCCACATATGGCCATGCAAGGGCAGCTGTGGGGGAGGACTGGCCTCAGGGGCCCAGAGGAGCACATTAGGCACTTGCCCATGGGGGTGCCACCAGGGTGTCCTCTCTCCAGGTAGAAATAGATAAATGGGGGTTGGTGTGAAGCTGCTGATGTCTCTGGGGTGCGTCCGTGGACCTGTGAGTGCAGGGAGGTCCCTGGCAAGGCCCACTAGGGCTCCTTAGTGTTGGAGGGCGCAGGGCAAGGGATGAACCCAAGCTGGCCCTCCACAGTCCCTGTGCCTAGAGGGTCCTTGCTGGGCTGGGCATTAACTTTACTTGCTGGACTGTGTAGAGGGTGGAGTCCTGGGGAGGGGCCAGGACAACTGGGGTGGTGGGGGTGCCCAGCAGAACAGCTTTTTGCCAAGTGACTCAGAAATGTTTCAGTAGTTTAGCCACTGGCATGGCTGTGGCGGGGCATCCTGGCTGAATGCTAGCCCTGTCCAACGTATCTGTGTCTGGACCCTCCTGAGAGTCCCTGTGGCACACCAGCAGGGGAGCTCTGAGCTGCGGCACAACAACGAGAGGGACTGGGCAGTGTGGCTGGAGCAGCATGCATGGGAGAGGCCAAGAGAGACAGGCCCACTGGACCCAAGCAGAGAAAGAGCCTGATCCGGTGCCTGGCACCTTAAAAGGCCTCCCTTCCGCAGGATGCCCCAAGAGCCAGGAGAGGGTAGTGGTTAAGATATGGATGGTCTGGGTTTAAGCCCAGGCTCCCCTGTCCTCTGACCTTGGGCAAGAGAGTTAGTTTCTCTGGGTCTCAGTTGCCTTCACTGGGGAAATGGAAACACTAATAACAGCATTTAGCCAAGGGTTCTCAGCCCCACAGTGATACTCTGAGTACTTGGTCAATGGGAATTGTGTACATCGAAGCAGGAACCCATGTTACACGTTTACGGTGAAGGCTTTGCAAGTGGTGCTGGTGAGAATGGTGCTGCAATGTTATCCTGAGGGCAACTGGGACCTATTTTCAGAGTGGGCCTTGTAAGATCTTAAAAGGATTGCCCAGGCTGCAGGGAAGAGGTTGAGTTGGAGGAGTGGAGGCCAAGCCAAAGAGGCCAGTGAGGAGGCCAATGAGCTAACAGAGAGAGGTCCTTAGGCAGGCAGGAGGCCTGAGGGTCCGAGGTGGGAGATATGAAGGAGCAGAACCACCTGCAGGCAGTGCGTGTGGTTAAGAATGTGGTCACTGGTGTTGGACTGCCTGGGTCCAACTTTGCCACTTACTGGCTGTGTATCCTTGGGCGAAGAGGAGCTCTCTGTGCCTCAGTGTCGTCTTCTGCTGTGAAACGAGAAAACGATGTGACCTACCTCTTAGGGTTGTTGCAAGGGGTAATATGAGTTATTATATATTTAAAATTTTTAATTTACAATTTTCTTGGAGACAGGGTCTCATCTGTCATCCAGGCTGGAGTGCAGCGGCACGATCATAGCTCACTGCAGCCTCGAACTCCTGGCCTCAAGAAATCCTCCCAACCCGGCCTCCCAAAACTCATTATAGGCAATGAGTGATGATATGTAGTGTTTGGAATAGGGCCTGGCACTGTTAAGTGTTAGAACACATCCTAGTATGATTATGTTAGCTAGCATAACTATTATCAGAACTTGGATGTGAGGGAGGACCTGGGGTGATTCTGAGGTTTGTTGCTTTGGTGACATGCATGTCATCGATTGGGAATTTCAAGAAGAACAGATTTGGCTGTAAAAAGGTGAGTCCTGGGGAGTCCGTGTATATGTGGGTGTAGGTAAAGGGGTCTGAGTCCTGGCGGAAGAGAGGCCTGGGTTAGAGAAACAGGTGGTCTGCGTATCCTTGGGGTGCACCTGGCTGCCGAGGTCACCCATGGAGAGTGGGCAGGCAGGGAGAGAAAAGGTCACACCCCGAGGAACAACAACACTTCAGGAAACTGAGAAGGAGCCACCTGAGGGTGGGAGGAGGCCAGCAGAGTCGGGGGCATAGAGAGCTTCGGGAGGGAAAGTGTCAGGCGCTGCTGAGGAATGAGATGAAGACTAACCTGAATCCATAAGATTTAGTGACCGAGAAGTCTTCGCGCGCTTGGTGAGAAGGGGCGCAGTGCAGAGGGGAGGACTGGGTGATTGGAGGAACGAAAGAGGGCAGACTGGAGCCAGGGGATCCTAACCTCCCAGAG
This sequence comes from Macaca fascicularis, assembly GCF_037993035.2. NCBI lineage: Eukaryota > Metazoa > Chordata > Mammalia > Primates > Cercopithecidae > Macaca > Macaca fascicularis. The sequence continues at coordinate 188,268,367 of NC_088375.1, read as the reverse complement.
AAATTTATTTGCCTCCACCTTCTCCCACCTCCAGGACCAAGAAAAGCCCACTGTGACATCTTCCTGCCCAACTCATACTCCAGCTTGGAGGCATCGGGATCTCCACCAGAGCTGAGGGGGCAAGAGGAAGAGAACTTTGCCTTCCTGAGTGCCTGCTGCATGTCACACCTGCCCAGGACCGCAGTTCTGAGGGGCTGGTATCAGGCCTCCCCTCATATCCTGAAGGACAGGGCTCAGAGCAGCTGAGGGTCTGACTCAGGATTGACTCCTAGTCCTTCCCTCTCTGAGGAAATGTAGGCCATGGGAGGGGCAGGGGTCCATCTCCAGTTACCCAGCTGACCAAGGGCATGGCCAAGATGATGCCAACTCTCTTGCCACCCACTCGGGCTGAACTTCACTTCCATAACCTCCAGCCTCATGATGTCATGAATGGAGTCACCCCCACTCCAGTTGTGACCCTTCTGAAGAGCAGCATGAAGGGGCAGGCCCCTCTCCATGCCAGGCCCTGGGCTGGCCACTGGGGGCAGAGGCAGAGGAGAACATCGTGCCCTTGGAGGGTTTTCATGACAACCTGGAGACACAGCAGATGCTTTCAGTGCTAAGCATGAGTGCCGGAACATGTACTGAGCGACACAGACGTGTGTGCAGCTGTGTGTGTAGGGGAGTATGAGGTGTCATGTGGAGTGTGTGGGAGTGAGCCTTAGCGGGTCCATCTTTGAAATCTGCCTACTCCATCTCATCTCTGCAGGAGCCAGCCCTGGACCCCCAGCCAATCCTGGAGCTGCCCCTGGCAGAGCTGGCCCAGCAGCTTCGGACTGAAGAGCTGAGTCTGGAGAGTGTCCTCTGTAGCTACTTAGAGCAGGTGGTGGCCAGGGCACACGGTCCAAGCCAGGGGCTCTGGGCTGGAGTGGTGGATGTCACCTGTCATTGTTTTACTCAGAGGAGTGGGGGGCAGGTGTAACTCTGCCACTGACTTATGAGGTGGCACATGCCACAGTCACCTCAGGGTGGTAGGAGGGGCCAGAGCAACCGAGTGCCCTGCTTTGGTCCTGGCCTCACCTGGGGCTGTCGTCTGCTGTCTTCACTGTTGTTCAGGCACTGAAGGTGCACCAGGAGGTGAACTACCTGATGGATTTCCTGGGGGAATGTAAGGAGGAACTGCAGGCATTGAAGAAGCTTAAGACGAGTGACAGAGGTCTTCTCTATGGGGTCCCCATGAGCCTCAAGGACACCTATGACTGCATGGTGAGCATGGGGTGTACACGCACATGAATGTGCATATGCACGCGTGTGCCACCAGCTTGGAGCTCTGTGTGACACTGGGGAGCTCAGTGTGTGATACTGGCGAGTCATTTAAAACTGCACAGCTACAAAGTGGCAAACTGAGATTTAAACCCAGAATTTGGGCTCCAAACCCCAAATTCTCAGCCACCACACTCTTTTGCCATCCATGAAGTGCCGTGCTTGTGTCCCCAAGGGTGTGAGAGTGTGTGTGAGTGGGGGTGGAGTGGGGCTGAAAATCAGCCAGCTGGGTGGTTCCCCCTTGACCCTCATGGCTGGAGGTAATGTTCCTTCCCTGCAGGGCCATGACTCTACTTGCCTCCTGGCCCAGTTCCCGGAGAAGCCTGCAACCAAGGACGGAGTCATTGTGAAAGTGCTCAAGGCCCAAGGAGCCATCCCCTTTGTTCAGACCAACATCCCACAGACACTGCTCAGGTCTCTGAAGCGGGCTAGCTGGGATCTGGGCTGGGATAAGCCCAGGGCTGAAACAGCTCTTTAAAGTCCCATTTCAGGGCAGAGGGTGAGGAGGGGGCTAGTCATGCAGACTTCAGAGACCAGGGTTCTTGGGCCAGCCCTTTCTGTCCCTGGGGCTGAATTCCTTTATCGTAGAACATGTGGATGGACTCCACAGTCTATAAGGGCCCTTCGGGCTCCAAGGTTCTGTAAAGCTACACTCTGTTTCTATCCCAGTTTCTCTCTCAGATTGTTCTATTTCTATCCAGCCTTCTCTCTTTGATTGTTCTCCCCATCACTTATTCTCTCCCTTCCCTACTCAGCCTGTAGAGCATCTATGTTTCGTGAGGAACATGTTCTCAGTTCTGATGGCAGAGCTGTGGGCTCTTTGGTCCTAATACTAGGAGTCATGGCTGGTGTCTGATCTTGGTCTTTCTTGCAGCAGCGGCCCCTCACTCCAGCTGGAAGGGAGTCCAGGAAGCCTCAGCCTTAGGGAGGAGCTCATGGAGCCCAGGAAGCCCTGGGGTCAACTCTGGAGGGTGGTTGGCCCCCATATGGGGAGGGGTCTGCCCAGTGAGGCTTTCACTCTCAGCTCCTTTTCTTCTGCTTCCCTTAGCTTTGAGTGCAGCAACCCCATCTATGGCCAGACGTTGAACCCACTGAACTTAAAGAAGACATGTGGGGGCTCCTCAGGGGGAGAGGGAGCTCTGATGGCAGAAAGAGGGTCCATCCTAGACATGGGTACTGACACAGGTGACAGCATCTGCATATCAGCCAGCTTCTGTGGTGTTTATGGCCTCTGGACCACAGGTTCCCACCTCAGGTACCCATTGATGGTGGTGGTGGGGTGGGTTTGGACCTGCCTAGAGGAACTAGGGGAAGTAGAGGGGTCTGCTCCTCCCATCAACTTTCATCTACCCAGCTCAGTACTAGGGGAAGTGGATAGGAGGGCTTCAAATAACTCCTGCAGTAGCCATGCCAAACATACCATGTTTTGTCCAGGCAGCAGCAATGTAATTAATGTAGAAGTAATTAATGACCTTCCACTCATTAATCCATCAGTTCATTAATTCATTAATCAATACAACTCTCCATCCACATACCCCTTCTCTTACTCACTCATCAATCTGTCCATTTATCTATCTATCCGTCCGTCATCCATTCAACTACCACGTGGTCATCATCTCAGTCTCTATCCATCAATTAATTTTACCATTCAACGACTATTTATTTAAAAGATTTTTATTGAGTATTTACTGTGTCAGACATAACAGTTCCTTGGGTACTAGCTACTTGGGTAGCCCTTGAAAAACTTACACACACCCTTCCTTCCAACCATTTATTTATCCATCCATCTTTCCATCCATCCATTTGTGTATCCATCCGTCTATCAATCCACATTTGTATCCATCCATCCATCCATCCATCCATCCATCCATCCATCCATCCATCCATCCATCCATCCATCCATCCACCCATTCATCGTGTATGCATGCATGCATGCATCCACCCATCTCTCAACTCCACTCTGTGTACCCACACCATGGCACCTATACTGGGGACACAGACACTCTTGGACCCAGCCCCTGCCCCTGCCCCTGCTGTGCTCTTAGACACAGAAATGACTTAGTCAGAAAGTGATCAGGTCTCTAAGAGAGGGTCAGAGCTTGTGGGAATGCACAAGAGGAAGCTGACATTTTCTTCAACAGAGATTTATTAAAAGCTTATACTCTTGACTTTCAGAGCAGGGCAAGGGAAGGGAAGGATTCCTGGAGGAGGCAGCATTTGAGCGTGGTTTTGAGGGCTGGACATGCAGAGATGATGTGGCGTCTAGAAGGCTGTAAGATAGTGTGTAAGTGGCTGACCTTGCCTGCAGCAATATGCACGTATGGAAGGGCTAGAAGGGGAAGCCATGGAGAGTTAGAGCCTTGAAAGGCAGTCAAAGAGATCAGACTTTATGCTGTGAGCAGTAGAGAGTCACGGAAGGTTGAAGCAGCTCCTATTTTTCTGGGCTGCACCCTGGGGGAGCTCAAGCCTCCTGGCACCCCGGCACCTCCCTTCACATGCTGAGCTGTGAGAGTGTTTTGCAGCTACACTGGAATTGCCTCTGCCATCAAGGGGAGAAAATTGGGTAAGTCCTGGTCTGTGCCTGTGGTCACCCCATTTAAAGATGAACCTGCCCGTCTTTCTCCCAAGGACATTTTGCTCAGCTTATATCTCCAGACAGATCAGCCCCACAGATGATGACTGGGAGAGGGACTGCATGGTTCCCACCCGGCCTCCCCTTGTCCAGTGACTCTTGGCCCTCTGAGAAGGGCTTCTGTCCTGCTATCTAGCTTTAATCTCTTCCTTTGTCTTGACCATGACCCTGGAACCCACCCTCTGAGACCAGGCAGTTGGGATGCCCAGGGCAGAACAAATGAGAGCTGCTGGCTGGGTGCGGTGGCTCACATCTGTAATCGCAGGACTTTGGGAGGCTGAGGCAGGCAGATGACTTGAGGTCAGGAATTCGAGACCAGTCTGGCCAACATGGTGAAATCCCGTCTCTACTAAAAATACAAAAATTAGCCAGGTGTGGTGGCGAGCACCTGTAATCCCAGCTACTGGGGAGGCTGAGGCAGGAGAATTGCTTGAACCCAGGAGGCGGAGGTTGCAGTGAGCAGAGATCATGCCACTGCACTCCAGCCTGGGTGACAGAGGAAAACTTCGTCTCAAACAACAACAACAACAAACAAACAAAATGAGAGGTGCCTGCTTCTCTCCCCTCCTCTTTGTGCAGTGACTACAGTGGCGGTCCCCATGGCGTGGGACGTGGAGAGCCTGGCGCTGTGCCTGCGAACCCTGCTGAGTGAAGACATGTACCGACTGGACCCCACTGTGCCCCGGATGCCCTTCAGGGAGGAGGTAAGCCAGGTGGGAGAGCAGAACTGGGAGTTTCCTTGCCCCCTACCATCATTCCTCCCTGACCTGTCTGCCATCTCACCTTCCCAGGTGAAGACCCCCTTACCCACCCCAGGCTACAGTGAGTGAGAAGCCCACATGCTCAGTCCAGTTTGTTTCCTGCCCCTGCTGGAGGCCAGCTGCTTTGGCCTCTTGGCTATCTGGAGCCATAGCTGTAAGTGCCCCCAAAGAGGGCCTCCAGTGCCATATACTCAACCCATGCAGGCAGAATACTCAGCAAGTGTGGTTCAGAGGATGTGGCATCCAGTTAAGCTAGGCTTTTAACCCTCTAGGTAACCCTGGCCAAGTCACATCTCTTCTCTAGGCCTTAACCTCCCCATCAGTACAATAAAGAGGTTAGGCTGGGAGATCACTCCACACCCTTCTGTCTACAGCAGCCTTCATTTATTCGTTAATTCATTCAACAACATTTGCTTGTACCAGCTGTGTGCCAGGCTCAATGTGTCTCATCCTAACACTCTACAGAATGAGCAGTGCTCCTCCCATTTACAGCTGGGGAGGCTGAGGGGAAGTGAAATGACTTGCCTATGATCATGTAGTTAGTAACTGGTAGAGCTGGCTTTGAACCCAGCAGAACCCTCTCCATAGGGCAGTTTCTGTCTACCTCCTGGCAATGTCTGTTCCTCCGATTCCCTACACCCCTCCTAGCATTATCAACCTGAGATCATTGTATATCATCCATGATTTGCCCCTACAAACATGCAGTGTGTGATGGGTGAGGGGTGGCAGCCTTTCTGGCAGCACCTCACTTCCTAGGACTAGGGGCCCTCCACCCCAGACCCTAGTCTGGGTATTTGCCCCTATGATCTCCATCCTCATCTTCTCCTAACATTTCTGTAGCTTAAAGATATTTTTGTCTATGCATGACTTACTCACCTGCCCACCCACTCAACTCCAACCATCCATTCATCCACTCACCCACATATGCATTCAACCCTCTGCCCACCCAGCTACCCACCATCTCATACATACATCCACCCACCCACCCAGGAGTCAGTCTACCATCTATCTACTATCCACCCCATCCGCCCAATCACCTATCGCATCTATTTCTCCTTCTTCCAGGGGGTTCCCCAGAGCACCTAGAGCCTGGAGAGTATATAGGGAGGCTCCCGCAGGTCTTGGGGTGTCCACGTGGATTCCCCCCTTGGTGAGGACAGCTGTAGACCAAGGCCCTGCCCTTAAAGTCTGGTTCCTGGAGACAGTGGGGCCACCTTGGCCCCAGCCCAGTCTCTCCTCTGAGCTCCACCCAGCCCCTTGTGCCCCCAGGTTTATACCAGTAACCAGCCCCTTCGAATCGGCTACTATGAATCAGATGGTTACATCCAGCCATCCCCTAGCATGGCCAGGGCTGTGCAGCCACCTCTTGGCTGCCCCAGGATGCATGACACCAGATAGTTTCACCTGGTCCTGGGTGAGAGAGAGGCCAAGCCAGTGCGAGGATGCTGGGCAGGGCCATCCTTGGAGACAAAGGTGGCTACATCTGAGTTTGAGGTGCTGAGATAATTGTGTTTCCCCTGTGCTTCCTGGAGAAGACTGATGGGGTGGAGGTGGGGATAGGGTGAGCCCTACCCTGTAAGGAAGGCATCAAGCTTTTGTGTCTTCTTCCTTCAGGGGTGGAGATTCAGGAACTCACTCCTGTAATTCCTTTAGCTTGGGTCTCTGTTGCCTCCATCAAGGGGCTGTAAGGAGCTTTCTGTCTCCAAAATCCCCACCCTAGCCTTACCCCCACCTCCCCTGCCTCCAGTGGCTTGTCCTGGCCTCACTTCCCCTTTGAGATTCTACAATGTGATCTTGCGCTAGCCTTTTAAATTCCCTGGGCTTGTTTTCTACCCAATGGGGTGGCTGTGAAGATTAAATGTGGTTCCATAGATAAAGCACTTGGCATGCTGGCTGGGTCACAGTGAAGCGTGAAGGAAATGAGGGCTGCTCTCGTTCTGTTCTGTCGCATCTGTGTGTGGGGTGAGGGAGTGGGGTGGCAGGAGAGCGACCAGTGACACAGGCCTCCCATGCATGCTGAGGCACTGAGCTGGACGGAGATGCACCAGATGATGTGGCATCCCTCTTGAAATCTTGGGGGATACAGAGACAGAGAACCAGGCAGGGTTGGGGAAGCTCCGGATCCTGACTCTGCCTCTGCCTCCCCAGGTTATCCCCTTCTCCATCCCCCGGGCAGAGTGTGCCATCAAAGACTTATATGCAGGGGGGATGTTTACTGATGGAGGGGCCACTCTTCTAGAGAAGCTGTACATTATCTGCTGGGACTCAGGGGTGGGGCATGGTGGAAACAAGGTAGGGGAGGGGGCTGGAGCCAACCTGAGTCCCAGGAGGGAAACTGGGGGCCTGGGCTGGGATGGCTCTGGCTAACAGTGTGACCTTATGCAGCAAGCCACCCACTGCGCCTGTCTTTAGGATGCACCTGTTCCGGGGGTGGGGCTGAGAGCAGAAGCACATCTTTGGGTTTGGCCTTCTTCTTGTCTACAGAGTAGAAGTTGGTTGGCTGTGGGGGCAGGCCATTGGCTAAAGGCTGTGATTGACCCATCTGTGACTGGTTCCTCAGAGAGGGGGACATTGTGGATCCTAGCGTAAAGGGCATGGTCAACCAGCTCTGCCTGCCAGACCCTGTCAAGTGTTTCTTGGCCTGGTTCCCAAGGTACATAGTAAATGCGGGCCCTGGTTAGGGAGGGCTTTGGAAGGGCAGGGGCACAGGGAGTAGGAAGGGCTCAGAAAGCAGAGGGAGCCCACAGAAGGAGAGGAAGTGGGGTCAGAGAGAAGGATGAGACCCAGAGAATGGTGGTAGCTCAGAGAGGGGTTCAAAATGGGGAAGAAGAATGAAGGGCTGGGTAGACGGTGGCTCCTGTCTGTAATCCCAGTACTTTGGGAGGCCAAGGTAGGAAGATCACTTGAGCCCAGGAGTTTGAGACCAGCCTGGGCAACACAGTGACACTCCATTCTCTAAAAAGAATGGGGAAAAAAAAAAACACAACTAGCTGGGCATGGTGGTGCATGCCTGTGGTCCCAGCTACTCAGGAGGCTGAGGTGGGAGGATTGCTTGAGCCCAGAAGGTGAAGGCTGCAGTGAGCTGAGATTGTGCACTGCACTCCAGCTTGGGTGACAAGTAAGACTCTGTCTAAAAAAAAATTAATTAAAAAAAATAGTGAAAGAAGGGGATGGGGCTAAAAGAGTAGGGTGCTCACAGAGAGGGGAGGGGGTTTCAGAGAGGAGGCTCAGAAAGGGGGAAGGGCATTTGGAGGGCTGCAGGGCTGGTGTGAGCTCGGAGAAGCTCAGGGCTTGGTGAAGTGGTGTAGGCTTGTTGAGGATCGGAGGGTTCCATGTCAGTGTGTTGATTCATGCCACCCTTCTTGGACCCCCTCCCGGGCAGGCTGGCTGTTTCCCTGTGGGTTCTGAAGTTGAACTCACCATCTCATCCCCCTCTAGGATCCCCGAACTAGCCAGCATCTTGAAGAGATTCGTGGAGTGGGGTGAGTCTCCCTAGGGCCAGCTTCTACCCACAAGGGTTGTCCATGGGATGGTGGGAATTGAGGAGGGGCATGTGGCTAGAGTTGGTGTCCACTTAGAGGGGGAACTATTTAGATTTTGGACTTTAATTGGTGTTTTAAGATTATGCCTGACATTAGCGTTATATTGAGACTTTTGATTGGTGTTGGGACTTGATTTGGAGTGAAGATCTGAATTAAGGCCGGGTGTGGTGGCTCATGCCTGTGATCCCAGCACTTTGGGAGGCCGAACGGGAAGGATCATTTGAGGCCAGGGATTTAAGACCAGCCAGGACAACATGATGAAACCTGTCCCTACTAAAAATACAAAAATCAGCAGGTGTGATGGCATGTGCCTGTATCCCAGCTACTCGGGAGGCTGAGGCATGAGAATCATTTGAACCCAGGAGGTGGAGGTTGCAGTGAGCCAAGATGGTGCCACTGTACTCTAGCCTGGGTGATAGAGAGAGACTCCGTCTCAAGGAAAAAAAAAATTCTGAATTAAGGCTAAACTAGGTTGAGGTAAAGTGTGGCGCTGAAGTTGAGATTAGGTTTTATTCGGGGTTGGGCTTAAGACTGAGGCTGGGGTTGCAGTCGGTTTGGGTTGGGGTTGGGGCAAAGATAGATTTGGAAGTGGGTTGGGACTGAGGTTGGAGTTGGGGTGGGGCTAGAGTTAGGGTTAGAGATGAGGTTGGGAGAGGATTCTGGTGTGGGCTTGGGTTTGCTGTTGGGCTTGGCCTGGTGGGGTTGGTGTTGAGATGCTGGGCAGAATTGGGTTGGAGTGGCCTGAGGGCTAACTGGGTGCCTCACAGATTAGGGTAAGGAGCCTGTGGCCTTTGAGGGAGCCCCTGAGTTCCTGCGACCGGTGGAATGAAGGGTGGATTGACCAGAGGATGTGTACTCTTGGGGACCTTGGGCAGGCAAGATGTCTTGGCCAGGGGACAAGACACAGGGTCACTCCCATCCCATCAGTTGATTTGCAGTGTGCACTGAGGCCTTGGGTGCCATGTCCCCATTTGCATAAAAGGGGTCCCTCCCATGCTGACCTTTGAATTTCTCAGAGTCTTCCTCGTTCTTTCAGGACACCCAAGAAACTGCGGGAGCAGCACACAGCAGTGGAGGTAATGCATGCCTGGGAAGACCTTGAGGGGCTGCTGGAGCCGGGGCTGCAGACACCTGGGTAGTGCCCTGAGTGGTCAGAGTTATGGCCTGGCCTGCAGAGGAGGCCCAACTGGACCTGGGTGGGGGCGCTTGGTGACCTCAGAAGTTATTCTAGTCTATCTCCCTAGAGCATTGTCCGCAAATCCTTGTGACCTGAGATTCAGCTTCCCATTCCTTCACCTCTGTCCCTGGGAAGACCCTGAACCTCCACAGGTATCTCAGGCCAAAGCTCATAGCCTGAGACTTCCTCCTGGTGTGCAACTCAGTGCTGCCTGGCAGCATCTGACCTTGTCTGGCAAACAGTAACCCCTGCTCGTCCTAGCCTTCCCACCCCTCACTGTCCCTGCAGGAATATCAGCAAGAGTTCATAGCCAAGTGGAGGTCCCTGGACCTGGATGTGCTGCTGGTGCCAGTTCTGGGCTCTGTCTTCTATATAGGCTCTTCCTCCCTAGCACAGTGGGTCCTGGTGGGGTTGAGACTGGGAGTCCAGGACTCCTGAGTCCTGCCCTAGCCTCTGTGATCTTGCTCTCTGTCTCCATTCACTTTTTAAAAATATTTCTTAAATTGAGATAAAAGTCAGATAACACAAATTCACTATTTTAAAGTGTACAATTAAGTGGTTTTTAGTATTTCAAAATGTTGTGCAACCACCACCATTGTAAAATGTCTGAACATTTCTGTCACCCTGAAAGGAAAACTTGTACCTGTTAGCAATTTCCATTCACTTTGAACCATATGGAAGTATAATTCACACGCAATAAAATTCACCGATTTTAAGTGTAATTTGATGAATTTTGACAAATGTATACAGTTGTATAACCACCACTATAATCAGAAATACAGAATATATTTTTAGAATTTATAGGATATATATTCCATCACCCCCAAATTTCCCTCATGTTTCTGCAGTACACTCTATCCCTAACCCCAGCACCCACCGATCTGCTTTCTGTCACCATAGTTTTGCCTTTTCTAGAATTTCATACAAATGGAATCAAAGGGTATGAAGCTTTTGTGTTTGGCTTCTTCCACTTAGCACATCCATTTACTCCTTTTTTTTTTTTTTTTTTTTTGAGACAGAGTCTTGGTCTGTCACCCAGGCTGGAGTGCAGTGGCACAATCTCGACTCACTGCAACCTCCTCTGCCTCCTGGTTTCAAGTAATTCTCCTGCCTCAGCCTCCCAAGTAGCTGGAATTACAGGTATGTGCACCACCATGCCTGGCTAATTTTGTATTTTTAGTAGAGACACGGTTGTGCCATGTTGGCCAGGCTGGTCTTGAACTCCCAACCTCAGGTGATCCACCCACCTCAGCCTCCCAAAGTGCTGGCATTACAGGCGTGAGCCACCCTGCCCGGCCCATCCATTTACTCTTAACATGTTCTCTGCTGCCCCACTTCAAAAGGTGTCTTCAGCCCAGCCTGCCCAAAACATGGGCTCAGGACAGGGTAGTATCTGGGGCATCCCTGGGTCCCATGCAGAGGTGCTGGTCTCCAAGGTGCTGCCCAAGGCAGGATGAAACTCAGTTCCAAATCCGAACCTGACTCCTCTCCCCTGACCTTAAGAACATGTCCTCCTGGGTCCCCCCATCGTGGCCAGCCAAAAGGCGCATCCCACGCCTGACTCCCTACACACTGCTGGCTGCTGCCGAAGAGCTGTCCTTTCAACTCCAGGTGGCGCTGTACACCCCTACTATCTTGAAGTCCGGTGCACAGGAAGGCATGGGCTGAATCCTCTGCCATCCACTAGCTGTGTAGCCTTGGAAAAGGCCCTAATCCTGCCGCCTCGATTTCCTCACTTGTACACAGTCAATAGTAATCCCCACCTCACAGAGTGGAGAGGATTCAAGGAATCAGCAATGTGATGAGGCCAGCACAGTGTCTGGCACTAAGTAAGGCTTCTGCAATGCAGATTCCCTCCTTCCCTTCACCCTGGGGAGAGCCTGAGGCCATTGTCAAGATGACTCCTGACGCAAACTGGCTGCTCCGAGCCCAGAGCGCTGAAGTTCCCAGAAGGACCGGGAGGGGGCGCCCACCCACATTCTTCTGCAGCTGAGTCTGCGCTGACGATTTCCTGGGCTTTTCTGGATCTTCCTGCAGAAAGCCAGTCTTACATGACCCTGTACAACCTCCTGGACTTTCCCGCGGGCGCGGTGCCTGTCAGGACGAGGGGAAACTGGCCTTCTACAAGGGGTACTACGGAGATAGTTCTGACAAAAATTTCTCGGAGGTCAGTTTCCTTCTCCGTGCCTCTCCCGCAGCGAGGACTAACCAGGGCTGGTTCTATCCGGGTTGGGGCCCGTGGCGGGTGGTGGTGGAGAGAGTAGGGCGGGGCTGGTGTTTACCCTTCGGCACTTATGCTACTTTCACCCCAACCCTGAGGACACATCATTTGACCTTCATGACAGCCCCACCCATGTCAGGGGAGAAAACTTTGCAAAACCAGTGGTTTTCTTTGCATTTCTTCTTCTTCTCCTCCTCCTCCTCCTCCTCCTTCCTCCTCCTCCTCCTCCTGCTCCTTCCTCCTCCTCCTCCTTCTCCTCCTTCTCCTTCTCCTCCTTCCTCCTCCTCCTCCTTCTCCTTCTCTTCCTTCCTCCTCCTCCTCCTTCTCCTTCTCTTCCTTCCTCCTCCTCCTCCTTCTCCTTCTCCTCCTTCCTCCTCCTCCTTCCTCCTCTTCCTCCTCCTCCTTCTCCTTCTTCCTCCTCCTCTTCTTCCTTCTCCTTCTCCTCCTTCCTCCTCCTCCTCCTTCTCTTTCTCCTCCTCCTCCTTCTCCTCCTCCTTCTCCTTCTCCTCCTTCTTCTCCTCCTTCCTCCTCCTCCTCCTTCTCCTTCTCCTCCTTCCTCCTCCTTCTCCTTCTCCTCCTTCCTCCTCCTCTTCCTTCTCCTTCTCCTCCTTCCTCCTCCTCCTCCTTCTCCTCATTCCTCCTCCTCCTCCTTCTCCTCCTTCCTCCTCCTTCTCCTTCTTCCTCCTCCTCATTCCTCCTCCTTCTCCTTCTCCTCCTTCCTCCTCCTCCTCCTTCTCCTTCTCCTCCTTCCTCCTCCTCCTCCTTCTCCTCCTTCCTACTCCTCCTCCTTCTCCTCCTTCCTCCTCCTCCTCCTCCTTCTCCTTCTCTTCCTTCCTCCTCCTCCTCCTCCTTCTCCTTCTCCTCCTTCCTCCTCCTCCTTCCTCCTCATCCTCCTCTTCCTTCTCCTTCTTCCTCCTCCTCTTCTTCCTTCTCCTTCTCCTCCTTCCTCCTCCTCCTCCTCCTCCTCTTTCTCTTCCTCCTCCTCCTCCTCCTCCTTCTCCTTCTCCTCCTTCCTCCTCCTCCTCCTTCTCCTTCTCCTCCTTCCTCCTCCTTCTCCTTCTCCTCCTTCCTCCTCCTCCTCCTTCTCCTTCCTCCTCCTTCTTCCTCCTCCTCCTTCCTCCTCCTCCTTCTCCTCCTTCCTCCTCCTCCTCCTTCCTCCTCCTCCTCCTTCTCCTTCTCCTCCTTCTTCCTCCTCCTCCTTCTCCTCCTTCCTCCTCCTTCTCCTTCTCCTCCTTCCTCCTCCTCCTCCTCCTTCCTCCTCCTCTTCCTTCTCCTCCTTCCTCCTCCTCCTCCTCCTTCTCCTCCTTCCTCCTCCTCCTTCTCCTTCTCCTCCTTGCTCCTCCTCCTCCTTCTCCTCCTTCCTCCTCCTTCTCCTTCTCCTCCTTCCTCCTCCTCCTCCTCTTCCTTCTCCTTCTCCTTCACCTTCTTTTTTGAGATAGAGTCTTGCTCTATCGCCCAGGCTGGAGTGCAGTGGCACAATCTCGGCTCACTGCAACCTCTGCCTCTTGGGTTCAAGTGATTCTCCTGCCTCAGCCTCCCAAGTAGCTGGGACTACAGGCATGCACCACCACACTCGGCTAATTTTTGTAACTTTAGTAGAGACGGAGTTTCACCATGTTGGCCAGGCTGGTCTCAAACTTCTGGCCTCAAGTGATCCACCTGCCTCGGCCTCCCAAAGTGCTGGGATTACAGGTGTGAGCCATTGCGCCTGGACTTCTTTGCATTGCTGTAGGTAAAAATGATCGCAGAGGCAGGGAGGGCAGAGCAGGGCAAAAGCCACTGGTTATGAGCTTACTGTGTATCTGCTCTGGATATGACCTCTCTTGGGACCTCTGCTTCTTCACCAGGAAAATGGGAATAAAAACATCTACTTTGTAGGGTTGTGCTAAAGGTTACTTAATTTGAAAAAGAGAATGAAGCAATTTGCATAAGGTCTTATGTGTAGGAAGTGTTCAATAAATACTATGATTAGTAAGTCAAAGGTGGTTTCATGAAAGAAAATATTACCAAATATTTAACGGCAGGGTCTAAAATAACACACCTGACTTTGGTGAGAGAGAGAAGAAGATAGAGGAAGAGAAAGAGGCCGACTCTGAAACATATGCACGTATCTGAGTCAGACATTAAGTAACTTACTTTTTCTGGAAATTGATTTTAGTACTAGAGTTACCCAGTGGAACTGCTGACCTGAATTCTGAGAAAATAACAATAATGACACTATCTCATGTGTCTTGAGCACTTACTCTGTTCCAGGAGCTGTTTAAAAGTGCCATGTATAAATATTAAATCATTAAATTCCATAAGTCTCCTGTGAGGTTTTTTAAATGAGGAAAATGGAGGCACAGACAGATTAAGGGACAGGGCCAAAGCCACACAGCCAATTGAAGTGGAGGAGCTAGGACTTGAAGGAGGTGATCTGACTCCAGAGACAAAGGCAAATAAGGCCTCAAATGATATCATCAGAAGGCAAAGAAAACAGGTTTGAATTCCTAAAAGGATGTTTGGATTTCATGGCGGGGACTCAGGCTTGGCCCCCGTGTTCCTGGGCCTGTTTTGGGCCAAGGCAATGCTTTCACTGTGGAAGGGTAACCAGGCTATGGATCAGGGATTAGCACGCTCTTCTTTCTCTTGCTTGAACATTGGGTGGATGCTCAGCTTTTTCTTTCATCATTATAATCAGCATTCTGCACAGGGAGCAAGTTTTACATGTTAACCCTGGAGCACTATGGACAATAAAATCAGAACAGTCTTTTCAGGTTTCACCAAGAGCTTAGGAAGCCTGGAATTCTGAGAGCTAGATCATCTTTACCTTAATATTGATTGGGAAAGGGATATTTGGACTAAAGCATCACCTAGACCCACCCTTGGTACAGAGGCCCAGAATAGCATGGGTGATGAACAGAGCCAGGCAAGGGGCCTGTGAGCAGGAAGCAGGCTCTGAGTTCCCGACCTTCTCTCCTGGCAGGCAGTGAGAGGATCCATCGGACTTCCGGTGGCTGTGCAGTGCATTGCTTTGCCATGGGAAGAGGAGATATGTCTCCGGTTCATGAAGGAGGTGAACACGTTGGTCAAGAATCAGAGGGGGCCCAAGTGACAGGCTCCTTTAACGGAGTAACAGCTCAAGAAACATGGGGCTGGTTGTGGTGGCTCATACCTGTAATCCCAGCAGTTTGGGAGGCAGAGGCTGGCAGATCACTTGAGGCCACGAGTTTGAGACCAACCTGGGCAACATAGTGAGACCTTCTAAACATTTTCTTGGTGTTACTCCTGTAGCTCCTCACCCAAGTGTCCTCCTGATGCCCCTTCCTTCTCATGAATACCATGTCCTCCTTATGTCTCCTCCTTCTGGAACCCCACCAGGTTCCTTTTATTTGTTGGTCCCTTTGCGTGGATGTTCAGTATTCCTCAGATGGGCCCAGGATGGGGAGCAGCGTGAGGAGCTCAATAAACATTTTCTGACTGGCCCCGGCCTCATAATCTCTGGTCTGGGTGAGGCTGTAACCTCCTGGAGGTCTTCTGCCTCCAGCTGCTTTCCTCCAACTCAGTCCCCCTGATGCTACCCCAGACTGCAGTGGGGAAAGAGCCCCAAACAAAGAGGCTGGAGATCTGGGTCCAAGTCCTGGCTCTGTCCCTGACTTGCTGTGTGATGCTGGGAAGTTCCTTCATCTCTCTGGACCTGAGTTTCCTCATCTGAGTTTCACATTGAGGGGGTTAGATTTGATAAGGTCTGTGGTACCTACCAGCTTGACCATTCTGTGAGCTGTGATTTCTAGGCACTGCCCTGATTAAGAACTTGCCATGATTCCCACTGACGTCTGGAGAGGGCTCCAGAGAGCAAGGCTGAGACAGTGGAACCCAGTCATAGTGGAGCTTGGGTTAGGACCTAGACCCCTGGCTCACAGTTCAGTGCTTTTGCCGCAAAACACCAGTTCCTGGGTCTGACATCAGCATGTCTTCAGGATCCTCCATAGCCTCGTCTCCCATGGCTCCACCACAGCACTGCCTCCTTCCGTTGCCTCAAACTGGAGCCTTCTCACCAGCACAAGCCCACCTTATGCTGCTTCTGGCTCTGTGTCGCTGTTCAGACTGTTCCCTCCACCTGGACCCCATTGCTGTCTTCTCTGTCCTTCAAACCCTGTATCAAATACCACTTTCTCCAGAAAGCCTTTCCTGATCTCTCCAACATAACCCGCCCCCCCCCATTATTTTCCCCTCATCTGAACTCTCTTGAGATTCTCCTCCCATCAAATCTCTCCCTTCCCCCATCCCATTCCTCTTTGTAGCCCTACTTCCGCCAACTATGCAAATTAATGAACTCACTTTTCCCTGTGCTTAATAGCACAGACCTTCTGAAGACAATGCAAAGGAATGGAATTCATCCATCCACGCTACATTTTTTGAGTACCCCCTCTGAACACAAATGTGAAATTTCAGGCAGAAAAAAGCCTGACTTAAAAGAATTTAACTCAGATGAAGACTCCAGGAACTGCACAGCAGAGGGGGCAACCCTGCCTCTGTCTCCCATAGAAGGAACCACTTGGGGTGTCCAGGTGCAGGATGGACAGGGCTGTTGCTGACGTCACCTGTCCCCCCACATCAACTCTACCACAGAGTCTGAGATCTCTGCAGGAGAGGGAGCTTCAGAGTTTCCCCTCAGATGGGGTTAGTAGGGCTGGTGCCCTGTCTTCCCTGCCCTGTACCAGGTCTGAGTAGCTTGGAAAAGGTGGGAGATCTCCTGCCTCTTCTTCCTGCATCCCATTGCTGGTTGCGGTATTCTGGGCACCAGGGGGCACCATTGAGCTTCACAAGGCCCAGACAGCCCTTGCCCTCTGCTCTCAGACCCACTGTCGCTGCGAAGTCTCCAGTGAGATCCTTTGCTCAAGCTCCATTGCGCTAATGGGGGAAACTAAGGAGTGGAGGGACAGAGATAGAGGGATGCAGGAATTAGCCAGGCACTTTGGCTTCAGGTTAAATATTTGCAGATTTTAAGATGTAGGAGGTAGAATTCTCTTTTGGCTGAAATTAGCCTGGGGAAAAGGGGTGGCAGATACCGGCTCGAAGGACTGAATAAATGGGAAGCCCTATCCTAGGCGCAGACTTCTTTTCGGCCTGGGCTTTCTCTAGTATCTTCTGAGCTGATGTTTGGAGTCAACAACCTCCTTCCTCCCCACCTCCAGCACCAGCTTCAGTGCGACCCCTAACCTCTGACTCCTGACAACTACCTGCCAGCACCATCTTCATCTGAAATCACTCCGTCATCTGTGACTGTGGATGTCATTTGCTGTCTTGATATGGGGGCCTCTTTGAGGTCCATGTGTGGGTACATATGGAACCTCCTGGACCATATGTCTCCTCCTCCCCTTCCCACTCCTATCCCTTCCACCATGGAGGGCTTGGTCCGGGTACACACGGGTCCAGGTTCTTACTCTTTTTCCTCTGAGACATTGTGCAAGTCTCCGGCTTCTCTAAGCATCTGTAACACGGGGCTGAAGATAACGTCTGCCCAGCAGAAGGATGATACAGACCCTCAGAAACCGAGGGAGCAGGTGGGAGGGACTCAGGCTCCCGCTCCCCAGTCGCTGTGGCGTGAGGGGCCTGTTCAGGTCTGGGTGTCTGTGCCCAGAATTCACGGGGAAGAGCCAGCCCCTCATGCGGTGCCTCATGCGCTGCTTGTGAGAGAGCAACAGGGTGGGTCACTCCAGTGGAGGAATTTAGCTGAGAAACAGGAGCATTCTCAGGGTGATGAGCTCTAGAAAAGCTAAGGGCCCTTACTAGGACGTTCCGGGAAGAGGGTCTTGAATTCTGATCTCATTTCTGCCTAAGACCTATCCCCTTTCTGAACCTCAGTTTCCCTTTTGGCTGCATGTAGAAGGGGTGCCCGCATGCCCCCGCCCGCATTCAGTTGAAGGACCAGTCAGTAGGCCCCGCGCCGCCCAGGGACCGCTCGGCCTTTGCGTCCCACCCAGCACACGCCCCTTCCGTCGCGCGCGGCCTCGGGAGCGCTGGGCAGGCAGCCCGGGTGGGAGCGCCCACGTCTCCCGCGTATACGGACGGACCGGCAGCCGCGCAGGCCCGCGCCCCGCTCCCGCCCCGCCTGCCGCGCCTCCCGGGGCGCCCGCATTAAAGCGCATATGCAAGCCATGAATTATCAACTGAAAGGAGTCAATTACCGGCTCTAAAAACGAGTGTCTGCGCCCGCAGCGCCCCGGGCCATCCGCCTATTTACGGAGCGATCTACCCCGCCCGGCTGGGGAGGAGGCCTCGGGAGGGAGAGAGACGGAGAAACGGAGCCCGAGACCGGGAGAGAGCCGGAGAGGCCGGGACTGGAGAGTCTGGGACACGAAGGAGAGGCGGGGAGAGACCGAGATTCAGCGAGATGCGCCGAGGGCCGGACCGGGGCCAAGGCGGCTCAGTCCCTCCCTTCCCCCGAGCAGGCAGGGAGAGGTGGGGTCTCAAGACCCCCAAGGCCCTGTTCCCCTTCCCTTGGCATTTGTGTAAGGACGCAGGCCCTCCGCACTGCTGACCGTGGCACTGGGCAGGAGGCCCCTGGACTGAGGGTTTGGGGATAGATCTGGGGCTCAGGCAGCGCTGGGCTGGGCGTAGTTTGCAGAGGGACCCGCCGTCCTGGCAGGAAACTGGGGAGGAGGCCGCGGCTTTGTCCAGAGTGGAGGTAAGAATGATGGTTGAACAGCATGACCACGAATAAAGGGAGGAGGGCTTGAGGATAGGGACAAAGTGATGTGGGGCTTATGTAGAAAATGATGCGCAGCCTCTCAGCATTGAGAGAGAAACCGGGAGACCAGCCGGCGCCAGTGGGACCAGAAAGTCCTGCTTCCTCCCCACCGGCTCAAGCTGTTCCCTCCTCTGGAAATGCTTTTCCTGCCTTCTCCCTACCCATTCTGTGATTCCAGGCCTCCCTAGCCTCTGTGCTGCCTTAGCCTCAACACAATACACTTATTATTATTATTATTATTATTAGTGAGAGGGTGTCACTCTGTCACCCAGGCTGGAGTGCAGTAGTGCAATCATAGCTCACTGCTGCCTCAACCTCCTGGGCTAAAGTGATCCTCCCACCTCTGTCTCTCAAGTAGCTGGGACTATAGGCACATGCCACCATGCCCTGCTAATTTTTTAAATTTTTTGTAGACATGGGTCTTGCTGTGTTGTCCAGCCTGATCTGGAACTCCTGGCCTCAAGCGATCCTCCCACCTCAACCTCCCAGTGTTGGGATTACAGGCATTAGTCCCACGACGCCTGACAACACACCCCATTCAATTCCATGATCCAGACCTGACTTCACCATAGGGCCAGGCCTTGTCCATGTTGCTGGGTATTGTGCCCTTGGAAGAAGGTCCTTGAATGTTTCTGAAAGAATGAATGAAGGAGTAAGCTGAGCTAGAGGACATGTTGGCCTGGACAAGGCTGTGACAAAGACGGCAGGGCCGGCAGGGCCAGTGAGCCCAGATATGGACCTCCCATACAGATCAGATGAAAGTCTTTAGGCAACCACCGTACTGGGGTGAGGTCACAGGAGCTGAGTTGAGCCCTTGCTGGGGGAGAGGGGGACAGGAAGTAGCAGGGGCAGGGAGAGAAGGGATAGATGGAGAGCTGTCATCAGCACCAGCAAGTCACTGCCAGAGCCCCGGGGCTTTGACTTGAATGCTTCATGGCCCCTGAAATCCTAGGTCTCTTCTGGGGGAAGAGGTTCAGGGAACCCTCCCCTGACTTTGAGGAAGGAATGGGGCCTACACTGGGGCAACGAGAAGATTCTAGGTTTGGGAATCAAACAGAGCCTTTCTCTTCTAGCTGTGGGATCCCAGGCAAGCTTCTTAACTTCTGAGCCTCAGGTTCCTCATCTATGAAATGGGGATGGCCAGGGAAGGTGCCTCATGCCTGTAATCCTGGCACTTTGGAAGGCCAAGGCAGAAGGATCACTTGAGCTCAGGAGCAACAGACTTTGTCTCTATAAAAAAGTTAAAAACTAGCTGGGCGTGATGGTTCATGCCTGTGGTCCCAGCTACTCAGGAGGCTGAGGTGCCATTTTTGAGGCTACAAAATACCAAGCGCTATGATAATGGATTATCTCTCTACTCTACACAACAGCTTTCTAAGGTTGCGAAGTCATTTTGCAAACAAGGAAATTCTAAGACAGGCAGGGATTGGAAAACAGCAGATAAAGTTTTGAAGTCATTTCTGACTCCAGAGACTCTTTAACCTAGGCACCATGAAGCCTCTTAGACCTGGTTCATATACCCACTGCCCTGTTCCCGCAGCCCTTCCAGCCTGGCCAAATCCAGACTGGGGGAAGTGGGGGCTGCACAGCAGGCAGGGCAGCTCAGGTCCAGCAGAGGTGGCCCCTCGGGTCTTGTTCCCGCCATGGCGTGGGTTGGGCATCTGTCCAGCTTGATGAGTCTCCAGCCCCGCCATGCCATTAGCGGGCAGCCAGAGGGGGTGTCTGCAATCGCCAACACTGGGGTTCCCACTGCTGCTTGCCTATTAGTGGCTGGTGGCTTCATGGTGATTTATTGGGGCTTCTTCATTTCCCCTTGGTCCGCTATAAACATATTTATACCACCGGAGTGACCGATAAATTTCCCTTATGAATCCTGTTATCTCCCCTATTAACCATCCGTCACCTTTTATGTGGCCACAATGGGCCAGGCCAGGGCACCAGGGCTGGGTGGGAGGCCTGCAGCCCACAGCCCCGGAGCCCAGTGAACTCTTCACCTCCCCCACTGCTCCCCAGACAGGGCAGCTGCTGCCTCCTCAGAGCTGCCTCTAGGATGAGGATATGGTCCTGGGAACAGACTGAACTTAAACACGCGGGGCCTTTGAAATGTGGCTTCCTCCAGGGTCTCAGTACGGGAAGTCCCTCTCAGGGCTAACCTGAGTCTCTCCTACTGTAGCTCAGCCTTTGTCTCTTCTAAGTGATCAGGAGCCTCCTGAAGCTGCTACTGCTGCTGCTCTTCCTTCTCTCCCTACCCTCAGCTCTCATCCTTATCTTCTAAGTGCAGCAGAAAACTAAGACACAGTTAAATGTAGTACGGGGTTGGGAGGGAGATGGCAGCTGGCATTTGCTGAGCATCTCCTCTGTGCCAGTCACTTTGCATTCATGACTTCATGTGATCTTCACACAATCCTAGACCCGGGCATTTATGGCTCCATTTGTCAGATGAGGATGAGGAAACAAGGCTCAGAGACATTAAATGATGAGCCCAAGTGCACCCAGGCAAAGGGCAGAGCTGTGATTTTGGGCTTTTCTGGTCCCAAAGCTGGTGCTTTCAACCACTGCACTATACAGCCTCTTTGAATGCTCTTGGCTGGGAGAGGTTAATCAAAGAACATTTTCCAGAGTGCTATGGAGCAGGAGAGGGAGGTAAAGAGAGGCAAGTGGGGGGGCCCTGTTGAAGGCTGGTTGGGGGAAGTGGGCAGGGATGTGGAGTGGGGAGTAACCTCTTTTACTTTCCAGTCAGGGAAACCTGGACACCTGTTCAGTCAGGCCCCAAGTTGCTGGGGGTAGGGGGTAAGGTCTCTAAGAGCCGGAAGCCACCTGTCTTGCCAGAGCCCGAGCTAGAGGATTAGGGCCGGGCTCAGACCTCCGCTGCTGTTTGCCTGGGACACAGCCCCCCGCATATTTAGGACTCAACCTTCTCCTGCACCTGGGCATGGAGGATTCTACCTTTTGACTACTTGATACACCAGCTTCCTTGGGAGATGGCTGAGTGTGTATATTATCGGGATGCCTGGGAGTCCTGTTTCTGCCGACATCACCCACAAAATCAGCCACAACTACTGACAACTCCTCTGGAGTTAAGATAACCACCATGCTCCAATGAAGAAGAATTCTGAGACTTGAGGAGACTGAGGTGTACCCTCTGAGTCCTGTCTTTGCTCCTCCAGCTCCAGGATAATGGGCATAGAAAGGTATTGTTATTCTCATTTTACAGATGAGGCAACTGAGGCCCAGAATGGGAGGGTATCTGAACAAAGAATGGAGTCCCAGGGCAAGGGATGGTGACTGGGGCAGGGCGGGGACTCAGCTGCATGAGAGCCAAGAGGAAGCAGAGTGGGGCTGAGGGGCGGAGTGTCATCTGCGGGTCTGGGTGGCCATGGGTGGAGGTGAGGGGATCAGCTCTCTGGAGGATGTCTAATTATTCATGTCCTCAGCAACAGAGTCCCAGATGGTCTGAGGGTGGCTATGGAAGAGAGGATTATGGACTTAGCACCGCAAGGAAACAGATTCTCTTCTGACTACAAGAGGATATGGAGAGGTCATTCTGGCCATTCCCCTGCCTCCCATGGTCCAGAGGGAAGAGCTGTTGGAAGGACAGATGGCTACAAGATCTAGCTCCTCTACCTCCTGGCTCCCCATACCCCAGCACCTGTGGGACATGGAGCCTAAGTTGGGAGAAAGTTCTGGATTCAGGCCCCATGTGGTCATTGACCTGCTGTACAACCTGGAGCATGCCTGGCCTCCTCTGGGCCTCTTCCTTTAGAAAATCTCCAGCTCAGACTCCAGCCTCCATGCTACCATATGCCATGGGGACACCCTCCCCTCAGAGCAGAGCTCCTGTTGGGGTGGGGGGGCCAGGACAGGGACAAGCCAGACACTCTGGGTGTCTCTCCACAGTGATTCTCAGCCTTGCTTTGTGTCCTGGGCTCACCTGCTCCTCTCCCTCCCCTCCTTCCACCTGCCCTCCCTGTCCTACCATCTGTCTGTCTGTCTGCCTTTGTCTTTGGTCTGGCTGCCTCCTCCCGCTCACCCTTGTCCTCTCCTCTCTACAAGGTTGGTCTCCCTTGGTGGGAGGGGTAGGGCCGTGAGTGCGGTGAGAGCACATGCAAGCTCCCTCCCTCTCCCTTCCCGCCCCTCCTGCCCTCTCCTCCTCCCACACTCACATACACACTCTCTCTCAGTCATTTTCAATGTCATAAATTTCCACGTCTCTCTCCTCCACTCGGCTATTACCTGCGCCTCCGTCACCGGGCCGCGCTCTTGCTCCCAGATGGGCTAGGCCATCTCCGCTCTGCAAATGACTCAGGGAGAGAGAGGCAGGGAAGGAGGGAGAGAAAGGAGCAGAGACGAAGAGAGATTGAGAGAGAAAGCAGGCGAGCAGAAAGAGACGGAAGCAGAGAGGGAGAAGGCAGCCTGGGGTAGGGCTCAGCCCCTCATCCTCCTCCAAACACAGAGTCACTGCCAACAGGGAGCCTGCCTGCCCCGGGCTGCAGGCAACAGGGTAGGATTGGGGGCTGGTGCTGAGCCTGGGGTGCAGTCAGGTCACCCAGCTCTGCCTGCACCCAGTATGGGACTCTGTCCTTCCCCTCCACTCACATTTCCCATGCGCTACCCTTGTGCCAGCCCTCTGCTGGTATTTTCTCTTTTCAGGAGGTCGGCTCTCTGCTGTGCAGTGCAATAGGACCCTGTGGGGACACTGACAGGTGTGTTCAGAGTTCCTACAGCTGGGGGTGGGGCTGCCCTGGGAGTTGTGCCTCTTTCTCCAGAAATTGACTCTGGGCATAAGCGGTTCTCTGCTCAGACCAGGGCTTCTCACCACCAGTTTGAAGCTCCCTTCTTCTCTCCTATCTTCATAGGAACTCCTAGCTTTTGCAGGTCTGGTTCTTTGGATGATAGTAGAGCTGGGAAGATCCAGGTGGTCTGGGGAGAGAGCATTTCCAGGCAACCCCATGGGACAGAGAGTGGAGCTGAGGAAGGGTCACTCTCCCAGCCAGGAGTAAAGTAGCAGGACTGAGAGAAAGTGGACAGGGAACCCCAGGCCCTCGAGATGCGGCTGGGAAGCACCAGCTGGTGGTATTAGTGATGGCTGTGATGTGTGCACGCTGCTGCTATTGCTGGGAGGTATGGACCTGGGCCTGGTGTGGATACCAGAACTTTCAGAAAGGTTTACCAGCTTCTGTCATCAATACCTCCAAGTGTTCCTCCACCCAACAGAGTGATCTTCCTGAGGCAGGAAGGTCAGCTTGAGCCCAGGAGTTCCAGGCTGCAGTGAACTATGATCGCACCTGTGAATAGCCACTGCACTCCAGCCTGGGTGACAGAGAAAGACCCCATCTCTAAATAAATAAATAAAAACAACACAATGCAAATATGATTATGACACTCTCTTGCTTAACCCCTCCAGTGGCTCTACCTCCCATGGTGAACAAAATCGAAGCCCCTGCTGGCCCCAGCCTCTCCTCCTGTCTCTCTGCCCACCTCTGTCTCCTGACAAGACCAGGAATATGTCCAGTGCTCTTTCTGTTCCCCTTTTTCCACAGAGCTGGCTCCTCATTCCTCAGCTCAAATGTCACTGCACAGAGGAGCCGACCCCGATTAAATGCCAGGTCACCCCATGAATCTCTATCACAGTCTTCTGAACACCTGTTTTGTGGCCCTTTTTGCACACAGTCATTGTGTTTCCTCATCTGGGTACTTGCTCAGGGTCAGACTCCTCTGATGGGTTGTACCTCCATGAGGTCAGGAGCTGTGTCTGTTCTGCTCACCAGAGATGGCACCTGCCATGTCATGAGCCTTCAAGGAGTGTTTGTTGACTGAATGAATAATGTTGATGTAGATGCATCCTCTGACCTTGGTTTGGATGGGGACTGATGTTGGGATGGATGTTGAGGTTGGACTGATGGTCTCAGGGTTTCTTTCCATCTGGGAAATTTGATAAAATTCCAGTGTGATAGTGTCTATTCCAACAGGGAAAGGCATCTTGTCCTGATGTTGGGAATTTAGCCTATGACCAGGGTCAGGCCTCATAAAACAGAGTTTTTCTTAACTAATGGCCACATGCTGGAGTCCCTTCATCTATGGGTAAACATTTAGACACACACACACAAAAACACACATGTGTGCTCACCACAGGCATCTCCATGCACAGAGTGGCCTCAGGCAAGCCACACTTACACACATACAGTCCTCAGAGATGCTGTACACACACCAAGGCACACAAAGTGACAAACCCAGTTATGTACATTCCTGCACATGCCAGACACAACCCCACAGGTGTATTTGTGAGCAGATGCACACATACATGTACACATACCTGCAAGTATGTACGTATGTGTGCAGACACAGTCATGTAACTCAACATAGACACTTAGAATGACATCAATGGAGAAGACACCTGTTCACCTGCTTGCTTGCTGGGGCATCCACACCATGGAGTAACAGACTGGGCTTCGACCTCCCCTCTGGCAGTGGGGTGCATTACACTCAGGGGTCCCTGTTCTCCAGCCTCACCTCTACAACCACCCACCCCCACCCTTGACCCCTCTCCCCTACCTCTGCCCTCATGGTCTTGTGAGAGACTCAAGCTTCTGCAGACTCACTCTGTGGCCAGAGGCAGGGCTCGGCTGGAACTGGGGTCAGGGCTTGGTCTGTGGACAAGGCCAAGGTTCATTGGGTGACTGGGGTCAGGCTCATCTGGGACCAAGGTCAAAGGTGAATTGGGGCTGAGGTTTTCTTGTTTTCTGTGTCTCTGCTCACAGGTGTACCCACCCCAATGTGTGCCACCCTGAGGAGCCCCTGGCAGGATCAAGACTCAGGGTCCTCATTGTGGGCCTCTGCAGCTTGTGGAAGGTGAAGGGGGGCAGGTGGGGGGCCAGGCCTGGGCAGATAGCTGTGAGGTACGTTTCCATCTCTGCGGGTCGGGCGGGCGAAGCCATTTCCAATCTGCTCTCTATCATTTTCAATATCATTAATCCCAGACACTCTATTTTCCATGCCTGCGCAGCCAGGCCCCCGAGTGTGCGCCGTGTAAAGTGACACATATTCATCACCGGCTCGTGGCGCCGGCGCCGACGCTGATACAATATTAGTGTTGCCCCCCCTTTCGGAGCCCGCTCCGCCCGGCTCCCCGATGGCACGAATCCATCACCTGGAGCCCGTGTCACTTTCCCCAGCAGCCACATTTGTTTGGGCACTTAGGAGGTAATTGTGGCACATTAGCCGGGGTGGGGAAGGGCGCTGGGCGCCCGGGAGGAGGGGGAGGGCAAGGCTTCTTCTTCTATAGCCCCAACCCATCCTGGCCTGGTCCAGCCCCTGGGTTCTGGATTCTTGCTCATTTTTGAGGGAGAGGATCTTGGGAAGGAACCCATGTGGAAGAGGTCAACTCGGGCCTCATCAGGACGTCTCAGGTCGTTCCCCAGCTCTCCTGTTAGCCCCAACATTGGGAGTTGCTCCACAAAGGCGCTGGCTTGGAGGTGATGGATTCAAAACCTTTTCTTGCCAACCAGTCCGCATCCCAGCACTGAAACTCAGGATGTGGCAACATCAGCTCTGCTGGCTCCATTCCAAATTCCATATGGGAGTGGGGAGTAGGGGGAAGCAGGAGGGAAGACACCCCAGCCCTTGGGAACCCAACTCTGAGGGAAAATCTGGCTCTGCCCTAGAAGCCTGGGCTGAGAGAGGAGGCCCCTCCTCTGAGAGGGGGTGACATGGCCCACCCCTCAGGAATCCTATCTGCATTCAGGTGGAGGGGACATCACCCAGCCTGACTAATTGAGGTGGCCCAGGTCAGGGTGCTTTTGGGAAGGCTGCCTGGAGGAGGTGAGCTAGAAACAGGGACAGCCTCTGGATACACGGAGGCCCAGAGTGGCTGCAGAGTGAAGAGGAGCAGCAGCTGGGGTCACTGATCTGAGCAGAGGCCAGACTGTGCAGGGACATGGGTTCTCCCTCCCTAGTCCGCAGGGCTAACACCCATTAACCTCGTCAGCAGACAAATTGCCCGTCTTGTCAAATTCCCATTTAAAATGCAAACTCAATTTGACAGAGTAAACGGAGCGGAGGTGGGAGCGGATAATCCAGTGGAGGCTCATTAGCGAGGCCCAATGAGAGGGCTCTGCTGGGATGGCCTAACGGACCTGCCATGATGAACCTCTCAGCCTCTTAGCATCCCACCACCCGCTCAATACCCTGACTCATCTGCCCTACTGCCCAACCCCTCACAGAGTCTGGGGACCCCAGCTGCCTACCACCACCTCTGGAAGGTGCATCTGAGGGCTTTGGAAGCAGACAGAGCTGGGAACCAGGCCCTGCTTCTCTGCCTGTCCACTCAGTGGTCTTGGGCAGTGACAACAGCCACCATCCCCCCAGAGATCCCACTGGATCACAGTGTGTCTATTCTCCTATAAGGCCCGTGCTGTAGGGGTCCTGTGAGTTGGCATGATTAACTCACTCATGAACGAGAAACTTGGGGCTCAGGGAGGTTGCCCGGCTAGAAAGAGGCAGGCGGAGTGCAGACTTGAACCCCAATCCATCAGACTCCGACAGTCACACTTGTAACCACTGTATTACTCTGCCTTCCTGGATTGTACACGATTGTCCTTCCTTCTCTGCCTCCCTGGTTTCAGTGTCGTCACCAGCTGTGTGGGTCTAGAAAAAGTGACTTCCCTTTGAAGTTCGTTTATCTCATCTGTAAAAAATGGGTGAACAACAGCTGCCCAGGCCAAGGGTTAGGATAAGGAGAATTTTAGTAAGTTTTTGGGTTATGAATACTAATAACCACCCCCGCAATATCTGCAGACAACTTAGCCTGGGCGGTGGGGGTAGGAAGGGATGGGTCTGAAGGGGAGAGAAAGATGCTAGATTTTCCCAGGAAGCAGCTCATGAACAGACCACAGGCCGTTCCTGGTGCTTGGGACCTGGACACCTCTAGACTGGCACCCTCCCTGCCTTCTCAGCTCCATGCCTGGACCCTTCTAATAGGAAAGAAGCTCTTGGCCACTCTCAGGGCCTGGAGTGGGGCTGATGGGTCTCCCAACTCTGGGAAGGGGTGTCTTGGGCAGGGGAAGGTCCTGCCTCCCAGGCCACTCCTTCCCGTCCCGTCCCGTACTGCAGCCAGGCTCTTGCTGCCTGTTGTCAGTAGTTGGAATAATAGACGATTATGAGGCTCTGGAGGGCAGCTGCCGAGAGGTAATGGGCTGTTGCCCTACCTTACCTCTCCCTGGGTGCCCCCAGCTCTGCTCCCTCACAGGTGCATGTGGAGCCCCCACCCTCCAGACTCAGGCTGCACCTGTCCCTGCTGCCACACAGGGCGTTGTGCTTCTTGGCTGCCTGGGAGCCGGTGCTGGGTGTTCTCTCGGGGTCCCATTGCCTGTTGCTGACATCACAGCAAGAGCCTCACCCCAGCCTCTGCCTGCCTCAGAGGACGGCTTGCCAGACAACTGGAGGGAGGTGGAGAGTGCCACCCACTCCTTTGCCCTTCCTCCTTTGCAGCCCACCCCAGCCAGGCTTCACAGGCACCAGACCAACTGCTCTGAATCCCACCATGACTCCTCAGCATCCCCAGGGGAGAGCCAACCCCCTCAGCTGGCATTCAAGGCTCTACAAAATCTGACCTCAGTTTGCCTTCTGGTTTCTCTCTTGGCACAGTCTCCTGAGCTCCACTCTGTCTGCCTTTGCCAAGCTATGGGTTACCCTTGTATCCTTGCTTAGCATCCCCTCTAGATTCAGCATCGACCTGAGGGGTGGGGAGCCTCTTCCTCTTCAGCCCCCTCTGCCCTGTCCTCACCTGATCCTAGCAGGGAGCTGGTAGGGATCCCTCTGACACCCTGGTCCCTGGTTGGGGGTGGGGGTGAGCCCCAGAGGAGGAAAGGCTGAAGGGTGGGTGGTGCTCTCAGCTTCCCTCCAGTTGCTTGGCAAGCCATCCTCTGAGGCTGGCCTAATTCCCTTCAGAGCCTGGCTCCCATCTTCAGGGTGGGGCTTAGGGAGCTGAGAGCCCAACGCTAATGCCTAAGAAAGTCGTGGGTGGATTAGAAAGCGAGGGGGATTAGGGCCAGAGCTGGTGGCTGATGCAGGAGTGGAGCCCCTCCTTCTGAGGAAGAGGAGGCTAATCCTGCTTAACGACTGAGGAGCTGTCATGCTGAGGGGGGCTTCTTCCCATCCACTTGGGCTGCCCAGGCCCAACAGGAGCAGCATGAATACCCATCCACTCCCTCTGTCCTCCAAACTTTTTGTCTCATGTCCCTCCAAACCATCCTGCTCTGCCTTGTCCTCCACAGAGCCCCAGCCCTCCACATAACCTCAAAACTTCTCATCCTGCTGTGTCTGCCAAAACTGCCCCATCTAGCCATGTCCACCAACCTTCATTACCACCTACTTCTCCATGAACCAAGCCATCGCTAGGGCCCATTCATCCCTCTGCCCAGAAAGTCTGCAGTGGATGCTGTGGTGCTGCCCAGATTGCCCTCGAGGGCCGAGATATTCTTGCAGTGCTGGGAGTGTTGGCCGCTGTGGCCTCACGGTCGAGTTCCTTCCTGGGGAAGTGTCCTCAGCTGGCCTCACACAAGGTTGTGTCCCTTTGTTGGGGGAAGTCCACAGGTGACTGGTTAGTGTGGGAGTCTGGCCTCCCCACTTCAATCTGGGACATCTCTGAAAGGCCATCCCAGCAGCAGAATGGGATGTGAGAGGGGCCGAGGCCACTGTTGCAAGGGTAGCCCAGTTCAACCTGTCCCTCTGGCCAGTGCAGTGTCCCTACTGCCTCACCAGGCCATTGTTCCCCAGAACATTTCCAAAGACCCCACTGCACACTCCCTTCCCGATCTCTGCAAGAAATCTCACCTTTCACTTTCTGAAGTCCCAGGTTCGAGGATAGAAGATTAGATTGATCAGGGAAGGGTCTGGATTAGGATCTCCTGACCTGGATGTCAGGTGAGGACCAGCAGTCCCTTCCCTGACGATTAATCCTCCTAGGGGCTCCTTTAGTTTTAGTGGTATAGGTAGCAGCCCCATGGGCTGAGCGGGGAGAGAGGTCCTGCCCTGGAGAGCCAGTCTGGGATCCTGGCCTCAAGGGGGAGGCAGATTCTGTCTGGGGAGCTGATTAAGGAATGAGAAAGAACCCTGGCCTGAGAGCTTCATCTAAGACTGGAAACAAATCACGCCTCCCTCCAACTCCCCACGAGTCTGGCCTGAGAGGAGAGGCAGAAGTCTGACTTGGGAACCTGCTCTGAGCAGGGAGGAAGGACTCTATACTGAGAGCTGAGTCTGAGGGTGCAGGGTGGCCTCTAGGCCAAGAGAAGAGGCCGGCGCCAACCCAAGCTGCCTGCTCTACTGGGTCCTTGGTCCCACCATCAGCTGGGTCTTCGCTTGCCAGCCTTGGCTGGCTCTCCAAGCGGGCAGCCAGCGTGATGCCTGCATGTGGGGGGAATGTGGTCTCTGTGTTAATAATGGGAGGGCGGTTGGAGAACAACAGGAGAGAGCGTTGGAGAATAGCTGGCTCCTCGGTGCCATCAGGCTTGAAGCTCTGTGGGAATGGAGGCCTTCCTGCATGCAGGGCCTCCGAAAACTGCTGGTCCCAGGGTAACTTGAGAGCAGGGCCAGGGAAGGGGATGGATTGACCTTTGAGCGTCAGTTTGGGATGTGGGGTCAGTGGAGGGGGACCACTCCCACTCTGTTCCCTACCTTTGATGGACAAATGCTAATGACATTACCAGCGATTGACTAGAAACGAATAAATAATTCAGTCTGGCCTGAAAATGGGAGAAAAGTACTTAAATGCTATTGACAAGCCAGTCCCTGGTCTCATTACCCATGCAGACTCAGGCCTCCACATCGACCATGTCCCCCGATTCCTCCAAACCCCACTGTGGGCAGCCTCTGGCTTCCCTCCCATCAACCTGGCCCAAGTTGTGTGCGGAGGGTTACCTGAGGAGACCAGGTAGAGGGCTGAGGCTTGCGGTTCAGACCAGAGGGACCCTGCTGCCCAAAGGACAGCAGTCCCCCAAGTTCTTCCCCTTTTCCCAGATACTGGCAGCAGTGCCTCTTCACAGGCAGGGAGGTCCTGGGAAGTCGCTCTGTAGCCCCGCTCCAGGTGCACTTGCACAGGGGCACAGGCGGGCACTCACAGGGACACGCAGAGCCCGCCCCACAGCTGCGGCATCCTCTTCCAGGACAAGAAGAGCGGTGACCCCCAGGGCAGCTGTCAGTCACTGTGCTCTCAGGGAATACAAACTCATTAAATGTTTCCCTGCCTTGTCCCAGGGGCCCTAGTCCCCGAGTCAAGCCTGAGGAGGAGGAGGAGGAGGAGGAGGAGGAGGAGGAAACAAATGTGCAGCTGATCTTTTAAATCTCATCCTGTATTTCTGACCCTGGAGAAGAGAAGAGGGGATTATCGAGGGTGAGGATTACCCCTGGAAGGCCCTCTCTGTGGGTTCCTAGGGAGATGGCATTTCTGGCCCCTATAACACACCCACAACTCCTCCAAACAACAATTCTACAAAACAAAACCTTCCATTTTCTTTAAGAGTCTCTGTCTCTCTCTTCCTTAGCTGCCTGGGCCTGACATCCCTTCAGGACGCCTCCTCTGGTGTCAACAATCGGAAGCCAACAACACCTGCTGGTCAGAGATGGGAGAGCCTCAGAGACCCTTTAGCCCAGGGGATGGGTCACAAACAAGGACTCAGTGGAGGGGAATTTGGGGGAGCAGGCTGTGGCCTTGGACCCAGGCACTGCATGATGCTTCAGTGGCTATGAAGGGGTCTACTCCAGCCCAGCCCAGGAAATCATTCTAAAAGGGACCCTATCTCTTTGCAAACCAAATAACCTGCTCTCTGGGTGTGGGCAGAGGCCCTGGCAGCCCCCCAGTGCCTATCATTGGTAGACCTATCTCCTCCCTCCCTTTGGAGACCAGACCCTTGACCTTGCAGTCTGTAGGGTTTGGGCTGGGGTTGCCTCCCTGCCTCCCTCCTGGTCTCCTCCCTACTGCCTGCCAGAACTCTGCCCCCACCAGAGCTTGGCCTCAGAACATACCTGGACCAGCCCCTCCCGTTCACTGCCTCTGCCCCACAGAAGTCTAAGGGCTCCTCAGCTCTCTGTGCACAGCACCCCCTGCCTCTGGAGTGGGCTCAAAAACTCTGCTGTCCCGCTCATCATCCAGAAGGCCCTTCTTGCTCCGCATTTCCTCCCACCGTTGTGTCCCACGGGGAGTCATTTATCCAATCGACTGGCTCTCCTCAATGCAAACATTCACAGGAGCATTAACAAGCCTAAAACCCAATTAGCCTTCAATTACTCAGGCCTTAGTCAGATTTTCTGTGGTGGGGACAGGGGTGAGGAATGTATCTGGACACTGCCTGGGCGGTACTCCCGCCCTTTGGCCAACCCCCCAACCCATGCACTAGCACTCTGTTGCAGCCAGCCTGCTCCCCTCTGTGCTCCCTCCTGCCCTATACCACCTTCTTTCCTTCTTACTCTTCTCTCCCGACCCCTTTGCTACACCTCTCTAAAAACAATCATTGTTTTTTAATGTACATACACAATACATAAGGTTTGCAAAAACTCGTAAAAACATGATGCAAAAGAAAAGAAAATGAAAAGCTAAATCCTGCTCTACTTCCCATCCTGTAAATCCTGCTGTCAGTAATTGGGGGTTCTCCTTCCTTCCCTATGTTGGATTCTACATGTTTATAACCCCCCAACATAGTTTTAAGTGTTCTTTAAACATCTTCAAATTGGGATCACACTGTATATGAATAGTCATATAACTCTTCATACCTACTCTTCCCTTTCTTTTCTTTTCTTTTTTTTTTTTTGAGACAGAGTCTTGCTCCATCACCCAGGCTGGAGGTGCAGTGGTGTGATCTTGGCTCACTGCAGCCTTTGCCTCTGGGGTTCAAGCGATTCTCCAGCCTCAGCCTCCCCAGTACCTGGAATCATAGGCATGCCCACAATGCCCAGCTAATTTTTGTATTTTTTGGCAGAGACAGAGTTTCACCATGTTGGCCAGGCTGGTCTCAAACTCCTGACCTCAAATGATCGGCCTGCCTCGGCCTCCCAAAGTGCTGGGATAACAGGCATGAGCCACCATGCCCGGCCCATACTTACTCTTTTCACCAACCAGTGACATCTTATTTAGTTCGTACTTCTCTTTTCCCTCATCTACTTTCCCTCT
Organism: Macaca fascicularis; assembly: GCF_037993035.2. NCBI lineage: Eukaryota > Metazoa > Chordata > Mammalia > Primates > Cercopithecidae > Macaca > Macaca fascicularis. The sequence goes on along the minus strand of NC_088375.1, from coordinate 188,235,841 downwards.
GTACCTGTCCTGAATCTTTCTATACCTCCTCCTTTTCCTTGGACACATAGTATTCCATCGTTTGGACACCCTCTAATATATTTAATCAGCCCCTTCTTGATGGACATTTAGTTGTTTCCAGTGTTTGGCAATGACAAGCATCATTGCAGGGACCACCTCTGTACTTACATTGCTGTAAGTTTTCTGTGGGAAAGATTCCTAGAGTTGGAATTATTTGGCTACAGGGGATGCATATTTAAAATTTTGATAATTATTGCCAAATAATTAATCAACAATTGCCCTTTATCTCCAGAACCTCCAAGGTTGTACCAATTTGTATTCCCAAGAGTCTCCATTTCACCCTACTTTCATCAGTATTGGGCACTATCTTTTTTAAAATAATTATTGGCCAGGTGCAGTGGCTCACACCTGTCATCCCAGCACTTTGGGAGGCTGTAGTGGGTGGATGGCTTGAACCCAGGAGTTCAAGACCAGCCTGGGCAACATGGTGAAACCCCTGTCTCTACAAAAATACAAAAATTAGTTGGGCGTGATGGCTTACGCCTGTAGTACCAGTTACTCGGGAGGCTGAGGTGGGAGGGTGGGAGGATTGCTTGAGCCGAAGGCTGAGGTTGCAGTGAGCCATGATTGTGTCACTGCACTCCAGGCTGGACAATGAATTGAGATGCTATCTCAAAAAAAAAAAAAAAAAAAAAAAAAGATTATTTTATTTTCATCTAATTTGATTTGTACTTTTTTTCCCTCATCTCTTTTCCGTCTTCACCTCTCCTTTACTTCCGTGCCTCACCCCTTTCTCAATTCCCTCCCTCCTACCTTGCTCCTGTCTCTCCTTCAGCCCCCCTCTTTCCTCACCTCCTTTGTCCCTTCCACACATTCTTCCCCATATCTTCTCATTCTTTCTTTTCCCTCCTCTTCTCCCTTCTTCCTTGGGTACTGCAGTCCCCCGGGGAGGGCAGCCAGAGAAGCTATTAGCTCTGCCCCCCTAATACTCTGAGTCCCACTCGCCTCTTAACACCTCCCTGAGCCTGGGCCTCTAAGCCCCATCTCACTCTCGTCTCCCTCTAATCACTAAGGCTTATTTCTGATTTTCTGAAGTGACAAGGAGCTGGGTTTGGGGGGAGGGAGGGCTGTCAGCCAGCATCTCCCAGGATTGAGGGAGGGAAGGATGCAGGGAGGGAGGCCTGGCTGGTAGGATGGAGTGGTGGAGACTCCAGCTAGGCCCTCCTCACTCTGAACAGGGAGACCAAGTTCTCCAGCCCCTTCTGCCTTGGCTTATAATGCATATGTTTCCAATGTTAGGGTGTTCTTTTAGGCTAGATTCTATATTCTCTGGTTTCCTCTGTAAAAAGGAAAGTGACTTCCTCCCCTCCCTTCACTCAAGGGAGCCTCTGTGGACAGGGCCTCTAATGCCCTTCTCCCTCCCTTGCCACCACCCCGATAGGAGAATCCTGCCCCCATCTCTCCCTGCCCCACCCCTTTGATCCTATAAGTGGGAAAAGCCTCCAGGCTGCAAAGCCTGTGTCTTCTGCTTCCCACCTTATATAAATCCCGGTCTCCCCTCCCCTGTCCCAAATCCATCCCTCCAAAAGCTCAGTGAATTGGCATAAATTTAATTAAGGACAGCAGCAAATCTCTCGTCGTTTTAAAGACGTTTAAGGTTTAAAATACATGCTAAGAGTAGAGGTCTCAAGAGAGGTGGGACGAGGGAACCAGAACTAATTCCTGGGAGGTACAGTTGGGCCTCTGTTCTAGCCCTAGTGAGTGACCCTGGGTGCTCCCCTTGGTGTCTCTGAGCCTTGGTTTCCTCATCAGCCCCCTGAAAGTTCTGCAAGGCCCAGCAGGCCTACCTTGCTCTCGCCTGGAAGTGTTCTTGCTGTGCTAATTTAATTACATGGCCTAACTGGGCCCAGGCTGAGGAGGCAGTTAATGGCAGCTGCAGAGACAGTGAGTAATCAAGAATTAATTAAGCGTTTCTGGGGATTCCCAAGTCTCGGCTAGGGATTCCTATGAGCGTGGCTCTGGCTGGGCAGGGAGTGGGGCCCCTCTAACTACCCCTTACCCTGTTCCTGGCTCCTCAGGAGTTAGGGAAACAGCAGGCCCTAAGTGCAGGAAGGTTCTGAGTAAAGGGCTGTCCATCCACTAAGGCAACCTTTGATCAATGGGATATGGAACCACACAGTGGGGACCGGGCACAGTGGCTCCTGCCTGTAATCCCACCACTTTGGGAGGCTGAGGCTGGAGGATTGCTTGAACTCAGTAGTTAAGACCAGCCTGAGCAACATGTTGAGGCGTCGTTTCTACAAAAACTCAAAAGCAAAAAATTAGCTGGGCATGGTGGCAGCCGCCTGTAGTCCCAGCTACTCAGGAGGCTGAGGTGGGAGGATTGCTTCAGCCTGGGAGGTTGAGGCTGGAGTGAGCCGTGATTACACCACTACTGCACTCCAGCCTGGGTGACAGAATGAGACCCTGTCTCTAAATAAATAAATAGATAAATAAATAAATAAAATAAACCCTCACAAGGGCCAGCAGTGGGGTGGGCTGTGTGAAACTGAACAGGTGCCTGTGCCTGTGGGTATGGGGCATTTTTGTGAAGAGCTTAGCCTTTGTGGAGGCTGGGATCAGTCTAGGCTGGGTGCGTGAAAAAAAAATGTGGCATTTCAGCCTCTGGGCTTTGGAGTCAGGCAGCCCCGAGTTTCAGTCTCTGCATTACTATTTGCTAATAGTGCGCCCTTGGCCGAGGACTTCCCCCAAAATGCTTTACCCTCTGCCCCAATGCTTGTCCTCCAGACATTCCCAGAGCGGGTTCCTTCATGCCATGCAGGTTTCAGTCAAAACGCGCCTCCTTAAGAAGCCATCTTTGACCACTCAGTCTCATTTACCTCTCCTTCCCCTACAGCCACTGCCACATCACCTTGCCTTATTTTCTGTTCATGTATTTCTTGTTTCCTGTGTGTCGCCTGCCTCCTTCACTAGAGTCAAGTTCCACGGAGGCAGAGACGGGGTCGGTCTGGCTCACAGGGGTATGTGCCGAACCCTAAACCCCGCTGGGTGCACAGAAGGCGCTGGAAGAGGGAAGGAAGAGGCCTCTCTGAACCTGTTCCCTCCCCTGGAGAGTGGGGCTAATCACATACCCTGCAGGCTCTGAGGTGGTTGTGAGGAGGATTCAGAGACGGGACCCAGGGAGCTCTGAGCGCGGTGCCAGGCCGGGACGTGGTCACCGCCTCGTCACTTGTGCATTTCATGCTGTGGCCTCCCAGGCCGGGCGACGCAGCCGCGGGGCTGCAGCTCTGGGCCAGGCCCGCCAGGCCCCCGCCCCGCCCGCCGCGGGCCCTGCTCCTTCCCAGGCGCCCCCGCGCCGCCGGCGCTTTGAAGTCCCAATCCGGCAAATAGAGTCAATCAATTATGAAGGGAACAATCTGGCGGCCCCTCGGGGAGCGGCGGCCGAGCGATCCCGGGGGATTAGGCCGCAAATCGCGCTGAGCCTCCCTAAGTGACAGCGAGAGAATCGCGCGCGGCGGCGACGGCGGCGGCGGGAGCGGGAGGGAGCGCGGCCGCTAACCCGATTATGCAGATCCGCGGGGGGCGCGGATTAGGCCTCGGGGGCGGCTTCGCCTTAAGCGGCTCGCGGATTTGGGAAAAGTTTACTCGGGCGGAGGGGACGGAGACTCCCCCCGGCTGGCTGCCGAGACTTCTCCCAGCCGGGTGAATGGAGGACCCGCCTGCAGGGGCAGCCGCGAAAGGGTGGAGCGGGCGCGCCTGCCGTGCCACAGCCACAGCCACAGCCACACTTTCCAGGCGCGCACACTCACACGCACACCCAGGCCACAATAGCCGTGCCTGCACCAGCCCACGGGCGCCCGCGCGCTGCCCACGATCGCCTTCCCAAGCCCCAAAACACTCGCGAACGCACGGGGCCGCGCCAGCACACATAGCCAGGCCCATGTCGGCTCATAAGCGCACGAAGCACTGCCTCGTGCTCACATGAGTATGCACGTACTCACAGATGTACAATTTGATGTTCAGATGCCTGCCTCCCTGTGGTTCCCGCAGAATCCCTCCGTGACACAAGGTGTCCCTGCCAGCCTATGTAGACGTAGGACTGGTGCACAGCCCTGCACCTGGGCTCTCCCACGGACCTCCCTCCAGCTTCTCTCCTCTGAAGGACCTTAAGGACAAGTGTGTGTTACTGTCCGTGAGTGTGTGTTTGAGTGTGGCCTGTCTCTGGAGTCTGGGCCCAGTCTGGGCTTCTGCAACTGGGGCCTTCTCAGGGTACGTGGAAGAGACTGAGGCAGGACGCTGGCATGGAAACAGGCCGAGTCCTCTTGGTGACTCTGGCTAAGGGGTCCTCTCTGCAGGGCTGAGGATCCAAGACATTCCTCACCAGGCCCCTCTGGGCCTGCCCCTTCCCTGAGGTGTTATCAGGGAGGAGGCAGGGGAGAGGGAGAGTGGCTTCCTTTTACCCATCGAGAAAAAGGACACAGAACCCAGCTCCAAGCCTACCCAACTCAGGATGTGGGAAAGGCTCAGACTCGTTCCATTTGTAAAACGCCCATTGTGTGTGATCAGTGTGTGTCTGTGGTCCATACATGTGTTCATGCTTAGTGTATGTCCACAGTCTGTGTACATCCATGGTAATATATGTTTTTATACAGCATGTGTTTGTGGTCAGTGGAATGTGTATCTCTAGTCTCACACCCCTCGCACAAACATCACATCACACACAATGACTGTGGACACACACTGACCACAGACAGGCACTCATCATGGACACATACAATGGTGATGGATGCACTGTTTTGTCTCTGACACACACACACACACACACACACACACACACACACACACGCAACTCCTTATAGAGACCAATCCTTTGAATGGACAGATGGTGGACATTGAATTGTTGCCATAGTGGCACAGGGAATTGGGCGCTGTGGCTCACACCTATAATCCCAGTATTTTGGGAGGCTGATCAGGTGGATCGCTTGAGGTTAGGAATTTGACACCAGCCTGGGCAACATAGTGTGACCCTGTCTCTATAAAAAGAAAAAAAATTTAAATAAAAAACCCAGAGTGGCAGAGGGTAATTGCTGTGGCATGGAGGGCACCCCACCCCATGCCCTAGGCAGTGATGGAGTGACCCTGTGGCTGACTGGATCAATGAGGAAAGAGAGGTCAGGGTCAATAAGTCTTTAGCAAGCAGGGCACTGGCTGTTGCCTCCAGCCCCCATGCTACGTGCATGTGTACACCTGTGTGTCCATCACACCCACTACTCTTGTCACACACACAGAGGGGGTGTGTGTATGTGTGTGTGTGAGTTATCCCCAGAGTCTGGGATCCACCTTGAGATGGCCTGGGCTGACCCCTGGGATCCCAGTCATGGTGGGATGGGGTGCTCTATGGCAGGGTGAAGATGTGCTCTGGGTATTTTAGGCTACTGGGGTCAGTGAGAGTGATGGGGGAGAGAGGCATGTTCCCCTCCCTGTGTAGCCATAGCTAAGCCCTGGCCCTCTCTGGGCCTGGTTCTCTCACTGGCTTTTCCTCCTCTAGCCTTTCTGGTTCGGAGTCCCTGGGAGGAGAAGCCAGAAGAGTCAGACCCTTGAGAAGAAATCCCACCAAACCCTCTTCTCTGGGGCATCCCTGATCCACTGGACAGGACCCACCAGGCAGCCGAACCCCCCATTAAGATGTCTAGGCCCCTATGGGGCAATTGGGCCCAATTTCACTCTAAGAAAGCCTTCCTCTGGTCACCAATGGGGCAGATCTGATTAGGTGGCTGCAGAGAGTGCTTGGTCACAATTAATCAGCAGCCAGGCTGTGGGCAGAGGCCCACGCAGGCAGGAGCCCCGTCCCAGGGGTGCACAAGTCAGGGATGCTCCCAGGCCTATGGGGCTAGAGGGAGTGAAGTTGGGAAAAATTAGGCCCCCCCACACCCAGGGAACCTCCAGGTGGGGGCTGGACCATGGCTTTCTTCCCCAGAGCCCTGCCATGGTCCAGATCCTGCTGCATCCCTTAGTGGATGTGTATCCTTGGGCAAGGTACTTAGCCTCTCTGTGCCTCAGGCCTCATCTTTAAAATAAGGATGAAAACAATACCTTCCTCATAGGATCTATAAAAGAAAATGTAAAGCAGGTAGCAGAGTGGCTGGCACCTAGTAGGTGCTCAAGCTATAGGAACTTCTATTATTGTTACTATGGTTTTTAGTTCAGAACAGGCAGACTGCAGAAAGAATCCAACAGCCAATGAGCTCTTGAAACCCCTTCCCGCAAAGGAGGATGGCTGGGGAGAAGGGAAACTTTTGGGATCCACTGCAATTTTCCCCACCCTGTTCAGGCTCATCATCTAGGAGAGCACAGAGCGGATGGGGAGCCAGTCTGGGGCAGCCTGCCCTGTGGGGAGGGGAGCCTGAACTCCCTTCCCTCCCTCCAGCCACCAAGTGTGTGTGTAGGGGTGGGTGAGAAGAGGAGACACCGAATCTGAAGTGGCTCAGTGGCTCAGTTGTTTCAGGGCAGAAACCATTACCTTCCCGGAGAGAGAAGCCCACGGCCCATCTGAGGCTGGGGCAGGGGCAAGCGGGGATACAGATCGGAGTGAGACTCGGGGCCTGCCCTGGGGCCTCCTTGCCTTCCCCGTTCCCCTTGTCTGCCCAGGTGAAGAGGCAAAGTCCCTGCTCTTCTCCAGTTTGGGCCTTCTTGGCACTGGCCCAGGGGGTGGGGTAAGAAGGGGACCAGGAGGAGAGAGGGGTCCCTGCCCGCAGTGTCTTCATAATTGATTGTGCCTACTGTGTGCTAGGGGCCAGGCATCTCCTGTTTACTTTGTACCCTTGACACGGCTGGAAACCAGCAGGGACCTTTTCAAGAAAGTCATCCGATTATCTAGCCTGGGGGCATGACTGGACAGTGGGAATTGGAAGATTTCCGTATGAGGGAAGCTGGAGTGTGGACTGGCGGGATGGGGGCTTGAGACACTGCCTGCTGGCTTTGCATAGCAAACGTGCTGTCTTATGAAGATTGCCTGCCTGTTTAGGACTGCTCACGACTGCTGGTAATTGAGGGGAGGGCTAGTGCCGCCTAAATCACCCGGATACCACTACTGGGGTCAAGGTCAGGGAAAGCACTGGCCTACCAAAGTCCAGGCCCAGAAGCCACTTGAGCTCAAGATGGCAGTCTGTTGGGTCATCCCCAGGGTGGGTAAAGGGCATCAGAGATGGGCTGAACCCCTGGGCATGGGCTGTGTGCACGTTCTTACCCAGGAGTGGGACTGTAGGTTTGTGTGCAGCCCTCATGCACAGCATCCTGGAAAGGGCTTATTTTGCCTCTTCAGTAAGTGCCTCCCCCATTTCTGCTGGGTGCTTGGACCCTCCGAGTGCGACGGATGCCACTGAGTGCTCTTCTGCTTCATGACCTCCCGGCTTCTATCCCCTTGGCCTCTACTCTTGGCTGCTCCATGTCCCCTACTCTTGGCTGCTCCATGTCCCTGTTTCTACCTCTTAGTGTCTTGTCAAGGGCCTGTGAATGTGTGTCGCTGTCTCTGTCTGGCTGTATCTCTCTCTGTCTCTGTGACGATCTCCAGTTCTTCCTTGTCTGTCTCTAAATCTTGGTGTCTCTCCATCTGTACCTCTCTGCTTCAAGGCTCATCTTGCCCTCGGCAAGCCTCTGTGCGGCTCGATATGGTCTGTGTGCTCAGGTTTTGTTTTTTGTTTTTTTTTGTTTTTTTGAGACAGAGTCTTGCTCTGTCACCCAGGCTGGAGTGCAGTGACATGATCTTGGCTCACTGCAACCTCTGCCTCCTGGGTTCAAGCAATTCTCATGCCTCAGCCTCCCAAGTAGCTGGGATTACAGGCATGTGCCACCACATCTGACTGATTTTTGTATTTTTGGTAGAGATGGGGTTACACCATGTTGGCCAGGCTGGTTTTGAACTCCTGGTCTCAAGCAATCCACTCGCCTCTGCCTCCCAAAGTGCTGGGATTACCGGCATGAGCCACCGAGCCTGGCCTATGCTCAGGTTCTAAGGATGCTGCAGGTCAGGAGCTGAATGGAGAGAAGAGACTGGGAGACAGGCTGTCCTGGATGCCTAGTGTCCCCTCTGAGGGGCTTTATTCTTCAGAATATGCACTTGGACTCAGTCTAGGTCAGCCCAGGAACACTCTGAAGGCTCCAAAGACTTAGCCTCCCACTTTATACTGTGTTTCAAGGGAAGAGCCTTGCCTCCATTCAGACAGGCAGTCAATTTCTCTGCAATTTCCCCCTTTCTCCATTTTTTTTCCCCAAAATGAGAAGGAATAGAGAAATGATTTTTGGAGTCAAACACACTCAAGTGCAAGTTTTGGACTTGCTAGTAGTAAGCTCTGTGATACTGAGTAAGGTATTTGATCTCTCTCAGCCATGGACACCTCCTCATCTCTAAAATGGGGATAGGAACAGTCCCTATCTCTCTGGATTGTGGTGAAGTAAAATGTGTAAAACACTTAACACAGAGCCTGACTCAAGAACTGGAAGCCATTTTTATTGCATTTCCCTGATTTTTTGTTTACAGAGCCCAACACATGCGTAGACCCATAGGAATCTTATTGACTGATTGCAGAGTTCTCTGTTGTTCATTTCCTTATTTTCCTTCTGGCTCCCTTTCCTTCTATGTTTCTCTATCCCTATGTTTTGGAAAGAATGGGTCAGAAGAACCTCTTGAGCATCCCATATGTACCCAGCCTTGAGCCTGGTTCTGCAAATGGTGACAGGCTCTATAAACAATAGTGAGATCTATATGTGGGGTTTGGCTCTGCAAATAGGGTCTTTGTAAAGTCTAGGGTTCTGAAAATGGTAACATGTTCTTCAAATTATCATTGGATCTGTGACAGTGACAGATTCAGAAATCAGTGATGGGATGTGCTCTGCAGATGGTAGTAGGCTCTGCAAATACTGATGAGCTTTGCATATGATTTCAGGCTCTGCAAACAATGGCAGACTGCAAACTTTAAGGCTCTGCAAACAATGGCAGACTGCAAACTTTAAGGCTCTGCAAACAACGATGAGCCTTATAAATAGGGAGAGATTCTGTGAAGGGTAATGGGCTTTGCAAATAGTGACGGCAAATTGCGATAGGCTCTGAAAAAACTGAATAATCATTCTTAAAGGACAAGAGATCCCTCCTGTGGGTCCCTAAAGAATGAAGCTCTGGCTCAGTACCATGGACAGCAAGACACCCCGCCCGGCCGCCCGCACACACACCACACACGCACACACACATACCATTCCCTTCCAGGCCTAACTACAGCGCCTCTGTCCACTTATTCACTGGTGCTGGGTATGTGTTGTGGGGTGGAGGATGTAAGCGAGAAGTGGGACAAGGAGAAGAACAAGGCCATGTTCCCACTCTCAAGGCTTTCAGTTGGTCGAGAAGACAGATTTCTAAGTAGCCAAATAGAAGGATTGTGTCTGTGTTGACAAATCTGTCTCAGCCTAGCTATTTGTGAGGTAGAAGGTGTCTTTCCACATCAGAGGCTCTCGGAATGCTAAAAGGGTGTTTAAACCAGATTGGGCCTCCTGGGGGAACTGAGAAGTCAGCTTTGCAAAGCACGTCTTGCAGGCTCCAGCCGACCTTAAATTCTAGCTGGCACCTGAATAGCTTTGTAGCAATTTAAATTTCTCTGCCTGTCCTTTCCAGGTCTGGCTACATTAACAGGTCTCTATCACAAGGCACATGCGTACCTTTCAGAGCACAGGGCCTAGGGAGGGCAAAACAAGAATCTGTTTTAGATAGGCTGCAAGTAAGGAGCAACGGTACTGAGGGTCTGATGGTTGTTGAGAGTGGAATGGAGATGATGACATCATCGAAGTGGAGATAGTTGGATAGCCATGGAGGTGGTGGTGCTAACATGCTGATGGAGGTGGGGGAAGAGCTGGAATGTTGATAATGATAAAGGTGACAGGGAAGTGATGGATATAGTCAAAATACTGTGGGCAAAGTAGGCCCTAATGGGAGATAGGTTGACTTTTGGTTCTGACATTAGCCGTGTGACCCTAGGCAACTTATTTAACTTTTCTCTGCCTCAGTTTCCTCTCCCATAAAATGGGGATGCTAATAATGCCTACCTCATAGAGTTCTTGTGAGGACTAAATGAGTCAATAAAATATGCACAATACTTAGACTAGTGCCTGGCCCATAATAAATACTGTGTAAGTGATAGCTGCAATTACTTGTTTTTTGTTTTTTGTTTTTTTTTTTTTTTTTTTTTCTTTTTAGATGGAGTCTCAGTCTGTCACCCAGGCTGGTGTGCAGTGGCGAGATCTCAGCTCACTGCAACCTTGCCTCCTAAATTCAAGTGATTCTCTTGCCTCAGCCTCCCTAGTAGCTGGGATTACAGGCGCACGCCACCACACCGGGCTAATTTTTGTATTTTTAGTAGAGACAGGGTTTCACCATGTTGGCCAGGCTGGTCTCAAACTCCTGACCTCAGGTGATTCACCCACCTCCTGATCTCAGGTGATCTGCCCGCCTTAGCCTCCCAAAGTGCTGGGATTACAGGCATGAGCCACGACACCTGGCCTGCTATTTCTGTTAAGGAGGGCAGTGGAGGCAGTGATGATGAAGGTGGGAGTGGTGGCAATGAAGTTGATAATGGTGAGAATAGGGATAATAATAATGAGGATAAGATTTATTGAGTACTTACTATGCACCCTGCACTATTCTAAGTACTTTATATGTAATAACTTGTTTAATCATGACAGCCCTCTGAGGGGGCTAATATTACCATCATTTAAAGACTGTGAAACTTAGACACCGAGGGGTTAACATATGTGATCCAAGGCGACACAGCTAGTAAATGGAGGCACTCCAGAGCCTGTGCTCATAACCGTTGCTAAGTGGGGATGAGGATGGGGTTGGCAATAGCAGTAGTGAGTACGGTGTTCTTGTGGAAGCAGGGCTGGGGGTGGAGACGATGGTCATGGTCGAGGTGGCCTGGGCAGCAGTGGTTGTAGTGATGACAGGAGAAGGAGGCGGCAGTGAAGTGGTGATGGAGGAGGTGAAGGTGATGGGGTCTGCGGGGCCAGTGAAGGCCAGCTACAAGAACACCCACTGCCCAACTCCCAGCAGGGCTTTGCAGCTGCTGCTATGAGGCTGTGCTCTGAGAGCAGGGAGGACAGCAAGGACCTTCCTTTCTGTTCAGCAGCTGGGGGTTGTCCCAGACAGTGAAGTGGAATGGAAACAGGCAGACTCAGGGGCACTGCGTGGTAGAGGGGTGGGCAGGGTTTTCCATTGGCTTTCCACCTTTTCCCTGCCATTTGGCATTCTCTGACCCCATAACTACCAAGTCTGCATGCTCCATACCAGGGCCTGATCTGCATTAATGGAGCAGACAGCAGCAGAGGTAAGCCGCCCACCCTATCTGAGAACCTCCCCACCTCGCCTGCCCAGTGCCGGCTCTGGCCTGCCTCTAGCTTACTGCTGAGCTGAGGGGGAGCCTTAATAGAGAATCCGCCTCTGTGCCGCCGCCCCCCGCCCGCCAGCCCGTCCCTATTATCAACACCATCAACGGCGGCAAATGACACTCTCGGAATCTTGACTCCAATCTGATGCCTGGTCCCTCGAGCCACAGAGAGGCGCAGGCTGGCCAGGCTGGGGGGGTTGGGGAGGGTATGTGCAGTAATAGGATGTGGCCGAGGACGGTCTATTAGCAGCAGTGCAACCGCTGATGAGCCCCCTCCCCAGCCCCTTGGCGTCCCCATCCCTGCTCAGCCAGGCACAGCAAGAGGCCTGGGGGCTGTTGGGGTGGGGAACAGGAAGGAGGGCAGCTGCGGGGGTGGGGCTAGGCTAAGCCATCCTCAAGTCCAGACACCAGGCTTCCTTGGGGGGACATGGGGATGGGAGGGGGAATCTGAAGAAATGAGGCCACTCAGACACTTCCTTCTGACCATGTGTCTGGGGAGGAAGAGGAGTAGGGGAGCAAGTGGACTGTCTGAAGGTGGGGGATTTTTCCTGTTGCTCCCTGGGAGCAGCCTGGGCCTTCAGGTCTAAGAAGCTTCAAGGAGCATGCCATCCAGCCTTCCTTCTCTGGCCTCACCTGGAACTCTCTTTGGCCTGGGAAGCTCAGCACCTCCCTGGGCTGCCTGTCTCATTGCTAAGTGCCTCCTCATTTGGAGTCCTGATTGGTCTTTCAGGACTTACCTTAGATCAAGATTTACCTTAGACCAAGACTCCTCCGAGGTCCCCACCCCACAAGCAAGACAGCCTCCCAGGGTTTTGGAGCCAGAAGGTAGGTCTCATGTCTGCTTACCTGGGCCCTCATTCCTCCTCCTGGCCACAGATTTTCTGACTGATGTATAATATGTGTATGGAAATGTTATAAGAGTCTGGGGGCGGATGGCTGGACCCACCACAGGGCCTGGAGAGGCAGGGGAGAGAGTGGAAGGAGCCCTGGGTGAGTGCAGGACACCCGGGTTCCAACCCAGATCATCTGCTGGTGACCATGGGTGAGTTACCCACATGGCTCACCCTAGCCTGCCTCCCCACAACACCCCCTCAACAAAGGCCTGCCAGGTGCGGTAGCTCATGCCTGTAATCCTAGCACTTTGGGAGGCCGAGGTGGGCAGATCCCTTGAGGACAGGAGTTCGAGATTAGCCTGGACAACATGGTGAAACCCCATCTCTACTAAAAAAAAAAATTAGCCGGGTGTGATGGCGGGTGCCTGTAATCCCAGAGATTCAGGAGGCTGAGGCAGGAGAATTGCTTGAACTTGGGAGGCAGAGGTTGCAGTGAGCCGAGATTGTACCACTGCACTTCAGCCTGGGTGACAGAGCGAAACTCCATCTCAAAAAACAAAACAACAACAACAATGCAAAAAACAAAAACAAAGGCCCTGGCTGAGAAAAGGGGATGATGAAGTCAGCTTCCCTCCCTCAGGGGCCGGGGTAGATCAATGGTAGATAAAAGTTATGAATTTGGGGCTGGACAGTCTATAAGCTTAGTCTAATTAATACGCCACCCATGCATACACAGCACCATGTGGATGGAAGAAAATGAGGCAGAGTAGAAAGTGGGATTGGGGCTGGGCACAGTGGCTCATACCTGGAATCCCAATACTTTGGTAAGCCAAGGCGGGAAGATCGCTTTAGTCTAGGAGTTGGAGACCAGCCTGGGCAACATGGTGAAACCCTGTCTCTACTAAAAATACAAAAAATTAGCCAGTAGCTGGGACTATAGATGGTGCACACTTACAGTCCCAGCTACTTGGGAGGCTGAGGGGGAGAATCACTTGAGCCGGGAAAGGGTAGGTGGGTGCGGGTTGAGGCTGCGAGTGAGCTGTGATTGACTGCACCACTGCACTCCAGCCTGGGCAAAAGAGTGAGACCCTGTCTTAAAAAAAAAAAAAAAAGAAAGAAAGAAAAGAAAAGAAAAGAAAAGAAAAAAAAAAAAAAAAAAAGCAAGAGGGCTCTTGGGCCTGACTGTGTGTGCTGGGGTACACCATGGAGGGGCTGGAAGGCAGGGTTCTGTCCTGTCCTGAAGGGTGCCTGATAGGCTAGGAGCCTGGGCACTTGGGCCAGCTGGACAGAGCTCCCTTCTGGGCTTCATGACAGGAGAGAAAGGCTGGGCCTTCCTGAGAGAAGACCCTTGGGACAGGCCAGAGAGGGAGGGAGAGGAGCCAAGCCTGGCCCACAAACCTCCCCTGACCTCTGCCAGGTCTGGGCCTCTGACCACAGCACTGAACTCAATCTGTTCTGCCCATTGCCCCCACCATGTCTCCTAGTCCAGAGGCCACAGATGTCCAAACTGTTTGCCTCTGCTGAGTTGCCACCCTCAGTGCCCCCAGCAGGGGCCTAGCCATTAGTCACAAGGCTGGCAGTCCTCAGGGCTGGAAATGCAGAGCTGGATGTGGACCAGTGGATGGCAGGCGGCAGGGGGCACTGACTGCTACGCATGGGCCGCCTTGGAGGCCTCCCTATGCCTTCCCTGCCCCCTTTTCTCTCCCCCAGCCCACCTGTGCCCTCACCTGTGCCCGTCTCCATTCCCTTGTCACCTGCGTCAACTTTACGTGCCCTTCCCTGTGCCCTTCTCACTGTGCCCCTCTGATTTGTCCTCTCTCTCTTCCTTCATCAGATCCCTCTCCCTTGCCCCTTCTCTCCAGTCTCAGGGCCACTTTGCCCCAGACTGACTTCTCCTGTTTCCTGTGTTAGTCACTCCCTCCCGCTCTGTACCTTAGAGGTGGAACAGTCAAGATTCAGCCTTTGAAACTCCATCTTTCCAACCTCGCTGCCCCTACCTCAGCCTGGCCCTCTCCTTTTCGAGGCAGCTGCCAGTGGCGGAATTGGAACCTAAAGGCAGAATGGGTTTTTTGACCCAACCACAGGCATGTGGAGGTGAGAGGCGCAGGCCTTGTGTGAATGCGGGAGTACATAAAGAGCCTGGGAGCGGCACCCTAGGGAGAGGATGCAGTTCTGAGAGCCTGACAGCAGGGGGCGGCCGATCCTTGGTGACGTCTGGTTTGTTCCTATTCTTCAAACCCCTGGCTGGAATTACCCAAAGGGGTAAGTGTTGAGTACATTGTGGGTGGAACCCTAGGGCCCTCAGTAGGGGCAAGCTTTGTCCCAGTCTGAAGTTGGTCCTGGATTGTTAGCTTTTTAAAGAAACCCTTATCTGTTACCCACAAAAACCCTTCTCTATTTGAAATCCTGCAAGGGATGAATGAACTTGGGGTTTAGACCCTTGGAGGAGAAGGAGGGGGAAAAGGCATTTTGGTTCTCCTGGGGAGTGCCACCTCCTCTGTCCTCAATCCTCAGGGAGGCTGGCATCTTGCCTCTTAAATGGTCCTATTTTGGGTTAGAGAAGGAGTAAGAGTCTCCCTCCCAGCCCCCAAAGAATCCCCCTCTCTCATCTACAGGCAGCGTCCTCACTCTACAGAACTCTCATACCTACATCGGCTCTGGAAGGGAGCAAGCCCAAGGCGTTCCCTATAGACCTCCTGTCCTGTGCTAATTGACACAGAGGAGGGAGAAGGGGCTGGGAGGAGTGGGCCCTCCCTATGTGACAGTGTGACAGCAGGTGCATTCACAGTGTGTGGACATGTGTGCATAGGTGTGTGTGAGAGAAAGACACCACGGTCTGGTCTGTTCTCTCCCTAAATCCCGACACGAGTGTTTCAGTGCTCCCCCACCCCACTTTTCAGGAAGGAGCTGAGCCTGAGTGTGAGGTCATAGCAACTGTGTGTGACACAGATGCCAATTAGTGGAGGTGGAGTAGCCCTCTGGGGTCTGCGTCACCACCCTCTTTGTCGTCAGTGCCCGCAAACTCACTATTAAAGTTTTTTTTTTTTTTTTTTTTTGAGACGGAGTCTCACGCTGTTGCCCAGGCTGGAGTGCAGTGGCGCGATCTCGGCTCACTGCAAGCTCCGCCTCCCGGGTTCCCGCCATTCTCCTGCCTCAGCCTCCTGAGTAGCTGGGACTACAGGCGCCCGCCACCGCGCCCGGCTAATTTTTTTTTTTTGTATTTTTAGTAGAGACGGGGTTTCACTGTGGTCTCGATCTCCTGACCTTGTGATCCGCCCGCCTCGGCCTCCCAAAGTGCTGGGATTACAGGCTTGAGCCACCGCGCCCGGCCTATTAAAGTTTTTATCCTCAGGAAGGAAGGCACTGCCTCAGATTTGAATAATATAATTATTATATTACATTAATAATGCGATGGGACAGCATGAGAGCCCAGTGTACCGGAGAGGACCCAGGAACCTGGACACAGAGGGTGGCAAGGGAGACTTCCTGAAGAAGGCTAGACTTGATGGGGAAGGGTCTTTCAGATATCCCTGTGACCGCAGGCAGGAGGAGCAGCCTGGTGCAGGCATTTCAGGTCCCATAAACACCTTTCTGGGCCTCCCATGATGCTGGGAACTGGAACTGAGATCCTCAGTGTAACACGCCACCCCTCCCAAGCAGGCCATGGGAGGTTGGTAAATATCGTAATCAGATTAGTGGAGTAGAGACAGCAGAAGCTATGGTGGGAAAATGCTCTGGGCTGGCCTGGCCCCCACCTCTCTCCTGGGAATCCACCCTCTTGCCCTGCCCACCTCCTCCCCTGTGGGCCGCAAGGCCATCCTCAGTGGCCCCTGCCAGCCTGGGTGACCCACCTGGCACTTGGCCCTCTCTGAGCCTGGTGGAGGTTTCTGCATCCTGAGTCTCCTCAGCTTAGGAGAACCATAGGGCAGCAGAATGCCCAGCCCTGTTAATATCCTTTTCCCCAAGAAAGTAGCCCTTTGGGCTGCTTTTCTCAAGTCATGGAGCCCAGGAGAGACCCCTGCCCCTTCCTCTGGCCACGATGCTGCTCACCTGTGAGACTGAAATGAAGCATCAGGAGTTCAAAGTGGTCATGGGTGGAGAGAGTGTCTGGTGCACAACACAGGTTTAATCAGGGTTGAGTCAGAATCATTTCCCTCCTCCGTCTTCTCATGGTGGAAGGGCATAGGGCAGAGTGAGCCAGATGCATCCCATGGAAAGGCAGGGGTGTCTGCCCAGCCCAGGAGGGGAAGGGCTGGGAGAACAGGGCTGGTGTTCTGTGGAGCCTGGGGTGGGGAGCTGGGGGAGAAAGGCTGAAAGACTGTGAGATGGAGAGTTAAGGATTGTGGGCTGAAAATCAGGAGAGGTGGAGATTGGGTGGCTGAGGGGCTGGGAGTCTGGGGTACTAAGGAATGGGATTATATTGGGAGAGGCTGAGGATTTTGGATATTGGGGAACTTGGGAGTTGAGATGTTCCCCCCAGCATTAGAACTGGGATGCTAGGGGGACTAGGGTGGCAGGACCTGAGGAGACCAGTGTTTGGAGGCTGAGGAACCAGCAGGCCAGTGTAGCTGACACGGGGGAAAGGAAGTGGAGAAACATGCTCACGGACAGAGAAGGGTATCCATGGGTGGATGGGAGGATGTGCCCAACAGTCCCAGGCCAGGCCTCCCTCAGCCCCTGTGGCCGTGCTGGGGCCATGGGGGCGGGCAGCGGGCCTCTCCTTGTGGGGCTGTCAGAGCGGGTTAGGCTCGGGGAATTGGTTCTCTGGATCATCTCCCGGGAGCCAGCCCCTCCTGGCAGCTTTGTTTGGCAAAAGCGCAGGGATTAGCAGGGCTGCCCCCACACCACCTCCCGGCCGTTAGCTCCTGGCGCTTTCATCCCTGAAGGTCGCTAAAGCCGAAGTGCTTTGAGATTAGGCCCCACAAAGGGGCCCCTTGTTCTCCAGCCAAGCCTTAGGGGCAGGGAGGGGAGGGGGTCCCGAGAGCTCAGCGCAGGCCGAGCCCCTGAGATAAATCCTTCTCTCTGTCCCTGTCGTATCCCAACGGGTCCCCCAGGCCAAAGGCCAAAGACCCCTCTGACACCCCTAGCCCCAGCTCAGAGACTGTGTCCCCAGTGGAACCTGGTAAGGGAGCATCCCAGGCCCAGCCAGCCTG
Source organism: Macaca fascicularis (assembly GCF_037993035.2). Classification (NCBI taxonomy): domain Eukaryota; kingdom Metazoa; phylum Chordata; class Mammalia; order Primates; family Cercopithecidae; genus Macaca; species Macaca fascicularis. The sequence goes on along the minus strand of NC_088375.1, from coordinate 188,218,429 downwards.
GCCCAGCATATCAGCATCCACCTGTGGTCATTTCAGGGTGGAGGTGGATGAGGGAGTAGAGCAAGAAGGGCTGCAGGGCTTGGGGTAGCAGTTGGAGTGGGTCTAGATCACAGAGTGAGAAGGAACATCAGTCTACACTGCTCGCTGAGCAGATGGGGAGACCAACCAGGGCTCGGGATAAGAAGGGGCTTGCCTCGGGTCACACCAAGTTGCTGGCCAAGCTGAGGCAGGAATGTAGTGAGCTCCCCCTTTTCAGCAGGTGTTTGAACCCAAGCTAGAGGTCAGCAGGAGTTCTTGATGAGGAAGGGGAGTTTTGTGCTTTCTGTGTAGAAGAGAATGGTGTTTCACATGTTTGCATTGCATGGGCCAGCAAAAAATGTTTTAAATATGAGTTCCAGAATAAAATTGCCAGCTATTAATTTTGCCATATAAGGGCACAGATGGAAAACTACTAACTGCTGTCAGCATCATTTTATAAAAAAGAGAATATTTTAGCATCAAAATAGTAGAAAAGACATAATCCCAGAATAGAGAGGATAGACCTTCAAATTGAATAGATGTAGCTTTATGAGAAATTTCCTATAAAAACCTTATTTTTCTTATTTATTGGTATTTGGATGAAAATGTGTTGGGGATCCTAGAGCAAGCAACCTTAGAGGGGTTCCCTGCCCCAAGGGGCTAAGGCTCCTAGGCCCTATGCATCCAGAACGCCTAGATTAGAACTCTGCCTACTCCTCTGCGCCAGGGGTGGAGTTGGGGAGAGGTAGTTGTTTCAGGTCCAGTGCTGGGAAGACTGGGAAAAGGGCTCCTGAGACTGGGCTGCTGTTTCGGGGGCTCTGCTGAGAGGACAGCCTTGGCCTTGGCCCTCTCATTGGCAAGGAGACTTACAGAGAGGAGGGGGAGGGAGCAACCCTGACTGTGGGTCGATAGAGGAAAATTTCTTCCTGTCCTCTTGCTCGTAAAATGTTTGTGGCCAACATATTGCACAACATTCCCAGAGAGGCCACAAAAGGCAGTGCTGGGCTGGCAGGGTCAAATGGAGCTCACGGAGCCCAGCCCCTCTGCTTGGCCCCCTGGCTGGGTCAGGCTGTGAGGCTGGTCATAGGGAGGGGTCCAGAGTAATTGGGGAGGTGGTAGTGGGTATATGGGATTAGCCTGAGGAACATCAAAGGTGCTCAAGAAATCCCTTGTGAGAAAGTGTTCACAGGGAGGGAGTCGCCAATGACAGTGAAGAACTGATAGTATTAGCTGATACTTATGTGGCATTTCCCACATACCAGGCATGGTGCTAAGTAGTAACTCATTTAGCACAATCCTTATAACAACCCAGGGGGATAAGCATGATTATTTCCCCCATTTTCCAAATAAGAAAACTGAGGCACAGAGGTTGACTTGCCCAAGGTCACAGCTAGTAAGTAACAGAGCCCGGTGAGGGAGCATCCCTCCCTCATCCCCCTGAATTTAAACCCAGGCAGTCTGGCTCCAGAGTTCATGTATTTAATTTCCATGCACGCTATAATGCAGTATTGTGGTTCTAAGCAAGGGATACTTCTGAGTTCCCACCATCCCTTGACCACACCCTTCCAACTTCAAGGTAGCTCCATGGTTTTCCTGCGGTTTGGAGACATCAAGAGGTGCTTATCATCTTGCAGACACTGGGTAAAATGGAAATGTCTCCTTGCCTAGTTGTGGCAGTTAAAAAAAAACATGCCCAAAATTCTTTGATATTTCTTCCTTTGAGAGGTGGAGCTTAATTCTCTTCTTGAATATGGGATGGACTTGGTGACTTGCTTATAATGAATAGAATATGACAAAGTGGCAGGATGTCACTTTTAAGATTAGCCTATAAAAGTTTACAGCTTCTGTCGGCACACCCCCACCGCCCCACTGCCAGCTTCTGTCTCTGTCTCTCTCTCACTCTCTCTGTCTCTTTCTCTCTCTGATCCATCCCTATAACGAAGTCCAAGCTATCCTCCTAGAGGCCACATGGAAGAGAACTGAGGCACCCCAGCTGACAGCCAGCACCAACTGCCAGCCATGAGAGTGAGCTTTCCTAGAATAGGACCCTCCAGCTCCCATCAAGCAAGACTTAAGATGATATAGCCCTGGACAGCGCTGCTTGACTGCAGCCTCATGAGAAACCCAGAGTCAGACCACCCAGCTAAGCTGCTCCTGGATTGCTGACCCTCAGAAACTAAGATACAATAAATATTTACTGCAAACCACTAAGTTTGGGGGTAATTTGTTATACAGCAATGGATAACTGATAAACCTCACCAGTCTCACTATTGGGAATCTCATCATTAGAACTTCACCCTGTGGGGGGGTTAAGTTACAATCTCCCCCACGACTCTCCTACCCCTGAGGTAAATAACAACTGGGCTAATGCAGATTTTCTGAATCAGATAATGGCTAGAGGACAGCTCCAATCCAGTTAGGGGATGCCATACTGAGAAGGGCATGTTGCTGCTTAATCATTCTTAATTCTGAATCTTAATAATTGTCAACTCACCCAGGGCCAGGCCAGGTGGCACAAGCAGGTATACAAGCAGCTTTGATGGAGTCATAACTTCACAGCTTTCCTATATGGCTGGTTCCTTCCAGGAAAAACCATCCCTTGCTTTAGTTGGCAGTGAGAGGGGCGGGGCTGTCTTAGGGATGAGGGACCGAGGAGAGCTGGGCTTTGGCCCTAGTAGGGCCCAGGCTCCACAGATCCCATCTTTTGGGCTGTCTCCATTCTCTGCTTGTGGTGGCCACAGCTGCATTTGTGGGACTCCTCAGCATCTTCCAGCCTCCTTTCAGAGTCCCCATCCCTGGTTGGCCACTGACCTAGTGTCAGAAGTTAGCACAATGTGACTGTGCACATCTCAGTGTCACAGTGTGTAAGTGTGAGGGTGTGCAGACATGGAATGATGGAATGGGAGGTATCTGTGTGTAGTGTGTGCTGGGGGGCTTCATGTAGCATGCATTTGTGTGCAGGTGCATTTGATTTGTGGGTTTCTGGGTGGGAACGAGTATGTGTGCAGCTGTATTTCTATGTGTATCTGGAAGAGCATATACATGTATGAGAATATGTGTATCTGCATGATGGCTTTATCAGGGTGGGGGCCCCATGCACTTTGTGTCTGCGTCTGTGTTTGCTGCGTTCGGGATGTGTATCTGTGTGTCTGGGTTTCCATGGCCAGGCACCAGCCTGAGGTGTGCCTGCGCTGTGGTCCTCAAAGGGTTAAGGGAAACCGGCGCCACCATAACTCTTAATCATAGCTTTGCAAGCTTAGCCAGTGCCCCTGTTGAAAAATGTTTCAAAAAGCAAAATAAATGATCTTTTAGTTACAGAAGTATTGATTTTGCCCACATCTAGTAATAAAGAGCAAGTCACCTGTAGCTAAAACTCTTGTAAAATATATTTTATACTCTAATAGTCTGCAGATAGAGTCACCCGCTGAGCACAGATGACAAATCTCCCCAGCGCGGCCTGCGCCCCCCATATTTCACGTCAGGGACGCGGTGGTGGCGCAGGCAGCGACAGAGCTGGGCCTCCCCTCGGGTGAAGACGTGGCCTGGTTGGCTGGAAGAGAAGAAAAAAAGCCAGGTTCCTGGCATATGGTACATCCCCCTGCCTCCACCCTGGGCCCTTAGCACCAACCTGGGTGGAGATTTAAGGCCAGCCGCCCTTAAGATAGAGTGGGCCTCCTCTGTCTGGGCCCCTCAGGAGCTTCCCCCAGGCTCTCAGAGGCCGTGCCTCTCCCCAGCACTGTGTGGAGGCTGACAGTTTGGGAATGCTGAGGCTGGATTTGAGAGAAGAGTGAACAGGAGGTGGGGGCTCTTTCCTGGTTTGAAGGCCAGTTACCCCAGGTGTACACATGCATGTTCACATGTGTGCCACACTCAGGCCTTTCCCAGGCCTCCTTGTACACCCAAGGGACACACTTAGTCCTCAGTGCACACAAACACAAGGCAATCTCTCAGCACGTATGTAGGGGGACACACTTGACCCCCCTACCACGTGTGAATTACACACACGTATGACACTTGGCTTTATGCAGACAGACACACACTTGGGTGTTCCCCAAGTGAAGAGGTGCACACCCAGTCCCTTCACACAGACCTGTGTAGTACATCTAAAGCACCAGGCCACATCCTCTCTACCCAGAGAATTCCTTCAAAAATCGACTTCTGTCTGAGACCATGAAATAGTCACTCTGCTTTTGGGGATGAGAATGTGTACCATACTCATATTACATATACAGATTCAGGCCGGGCATGGTGGCTCATGCCTGTAATCCCAGCACTTTGGGAGGCCAAGGCAGGTGGATCACTTGAGGTCAGGAGTTCGAGACCAGCTTGGCCAACATGGTGAAACCCCATCTCTACTAAAAATACAAAAATAAGTTAGCTGGGCATGGTGGTGGACGCCTGTAATCCCAGCTACTCAGGAGGCTGAGGAGGGAGAATTGCTTGATCCCGGGAGGTAGAGGCTGCAGTGAGCCAAGACTGCGCCACTGCGCCCCAGCCTGGGTGACAGAGTGAGACTCCAACTCAAAGAAAAAAAAAAGGAGAGAGAGAGAGAGAGAGATACAGATCCAGATCCAGCCAAAAGCCCTCTTACACATCTGCCTCTCCAGGTGGTAGGGGCATTGCTTAGTGCGAACTCCCTTATCTCTTGGTCTCCTTTACTTCACAGAGCAGGTGCAGCGGGAGAGGAAGCCCAGGACTTGGCCTTCCTGCAGGCAGCCTGCCTAGACGTGGGTTGAGGGGCTGGAACTATGCTCAGGAGTGCCTGAGCCATTGCCCCCTAGCTGGCACTGGGTGAGTGGGGTTGAAGGCCACTTTACCTGCCCTTCACAGTACAGTTATTTGTAGGCAAGAGTGGTCAGAAGAAACTCAGCACGCTCAAAGACACTACAGGAGAACCCCCCCATTCAAAAGCTGCTAATAAATAGGGTTTTCCAATCTCTGGAGGGGGCGGCTGGTGGGCGGAGGGTGGAGAGGGCAGAAATGGGGAGGCCCAGTGTCAGGAAGTTCTCCAGGTGAGGAGGAGATGGGTCAGGTAGCACTGGGGGAAAGGCTGGGAGTACTGGGGGAAAGGCTGGGAGCACGTGGGGTATTTGAAGAACCGGGGTTGGAGGGAGGGAGTGGAGCAGGTAGCAGCAGCTAGAGCAAGGGAAGGAAGGAACGTGCATGCAACTAACAGCGTGTGTGTGTGGTGGAGCGGGTGACTTTTGGGTGGTCGGAGAGGGTCAGGAACACGCGGGGGTATCTCTGAGAGGCGAGGGGGAGTAGCCGTCGGAGGGCGGGGACAGAGAGGTAACTGCCCTGCGCTGGGATTGGGGTTGGGGGTGGGGAGGGCTCTTTAAGCGGCGGCCGCGCTAATAACCTGTCCAGGAGATGGCTCGTGGCAAATTGCTTTGTTAGTCTTGTCAGCGCGGCCGGGGCCGCCGTCAGCGCGCGCCATGGATCAAGATGATGAATCGCCGCGGACGGCGCAGATGCGGGCGGCCCGCGGCCGGGCCCCCGGGTAGGGGTGGGAGGTGGAGGGGGCCGCGGGGGGCCCGGCCGCCGCCATTAACTCCCGAATTAGCTCTAAGCCGCCCACCACCCAGCCACTGCCCCGGGGAGCGCCAGCCGTTGGGGCGGGAGCGGGCCCAAGATGGGGAGTGAGACCCGCATCCCCCACCCGAACCTGGACGTAGCCTCCTCTGCACGCAGAGGGCAGTGGGCCGCCCGGGAGAGGCGGGGAGGGGCCCGGCCTCAAGTCCCCTCAAGCCCCGCAGCCCGGTGTTCCCGCTCTTGGAGGACACCCCCTGCCCGCCCGGAGGTTCTGAGAGGGCGGCCCCATGGGACATTCGCCAACCCCTCTTACACGCCCCAAACCCCGCTGTGAGCTACTAGGGAGAATCCGTGGGGGTGGAGGGGGAAGCGAAGGAGAGAGAAACAGAGAGGGACAGACAGACAGGCAGAGTTGGGGTGTGAGTAGGGTGGTTGGGTTTGACATTGCTATTCTAAACTGAGCTCAGAGACCAGCGATGGTGGGGCTGGGGCCTGTCCTGGGACTTCAAGGGGACCTAAGCCCCTAAAGTGGTTCCAGGCAGACAGCTGGGACCCTGTGTTCTTTGCGTTTCTAGACCAGTTGGAAACTGTGACCACCTAGTTTTCCCAAGTTCCTAAATTAACCCACCCCTTACCCACTCCCTCCTTGGTCCAATTTAGAAACATCTCCCCCAACACACACACACACACCACAGGCACACCTAGGAATTTACAAACTCACACAATCTGCGTAAGCACAGTCTATATTCGCATGTAAGAGTATACATGCATATATTACGCGCAAATATAGGAGTATATGCTTAAATGTATTCATATACTCATAGCACAGGAAAATGAATTCAAACAAACATAAAACCATATCCAGAAATGCACCACTGCCTGCACTCCCAGTCCCAGCAGCCCAGGAAAGCACTGGGGGTGGGTCCCCAGTTCCTCAGGGGAGGCCTTTCTCTTAAGCCCTTTGAAGGTGTCAGCAACAGCCCTGGGCAGGTGGGTGGGGAGGCTCCAGGAGGAAGGCCCTGAACCATTTCCACTTCTTAATTCCTGTCTAGACGGTGGCACTTTCAAAATGGTTTTGGTAAATCACTAACCCACCCACATTGTGGCACATCAAGCTTCCCATCACTCAGGCCTCCCTAAAGGATGTGTTCCCTTTCCCTGTTCAGTCCTGTTTCCCTCCAGACTTTCCATCTCAGCAAGGGAGCTTGCTCAGGATTTTTGTTTTGCCCCCAAACTTCATCCTCACACCCAGGAATCTACAACCAGCCCTGAATGCAGCCCTTGGGCTGCAACGTCTGTGGAAGTGTGTGGGGGTAGGAAGTGAGTGAGTTACCGCAGCTCTCTCTGTCCATGCTGTCTCCCTATGCGGAGGTCTGTGTGTCTCTGTGAAGGTGGGTCTGGCCTGGTAGTATGGGCTTCTCCAGGTATCTGGGGATCTGAGTCTGTGGAGGCCTGGTTGTATCATGAGGCTCAAGGCATACTGCCCACCCAGCCACACTCCACCTCCAGACCTTGGGGACGGGGACAGCTGTCACAGGTGGGGGCCTTGGTAGCCTGGGATAGGAGGCAAGCAAGGATTTCCCCAGCTGGACTCAGAATCTGTGTGGCAGACAAGTTCCTTCCAAGAGTGGGTGCCTGGTTGAGCCTCATGCCCTACCACCTCAGTAGTCCTCAACCAACCAGCAGAACTCGTGCTGTTCTCAAACCCCCTTACCCCAACCCCGGACAGGTCTGGCCCACTCAGGCCCAGGCTGAGTTGAGGTCATCATTCCTCCAGCCTGCCCAGCAGCTCCTGTGCTATCTGAGGTGGGGAACTAGGGAGGAGGTAAGTTGGAGTTGAGTCCCTGGGCAAAGAAAGATGATGCTCCCTCTTACTGGAAGGGGAGCCCCAGTTGGGGATGGGGGCAGAGGGGACAAGGCCTACCTGAGCAAGCCTTCCTCATTCCACCAGTAGGGATGGCAGGGAGGGACTTCAGTGCCCTCTCATTTGTTTCTCTGTATGTGACCTTTCCACATGTGCACCTGGGCCCATGTCTGTGTGTGTGACTGAATGATGGTATATGTGTGCAGGGGGTTACAGTTTTCTCCAGAATCATCTGTGTGCCTGTTTGTGTGTGGAGGGCAGCCAGGTGGGGGCGCAGTGTCCTTCCCACCATCTCCTCAGCTTGTGTGGAGCTCTAGCGGCAGTCTCGTTTATCTAAGCCAAAGAAACAGCATTGGCTTCCCTTCCCTCCCCTCCCCTCCTCTCCACTCCCCTCCCGCACAGGGCCAGGATCCCTGAAGAGAAATTAAAAGGTTATTTAAAGCCCCCGCCTCCGCCTTTCTTGTCCCTTTAAATCGAGCCTAAACGGTTTTGCTTTGGCAGAAGAAATCTTTTCTGGAGCTTTGGGGTGGGGGTGGGGGACCCTGGTGGGAGAGAAGGGTCTAAGCGGCCTAATCCTCTTACCGCCCCCTCCTCTCCCTTCTGAGGCCCACTGCTCCCCCCACACCCCCTGAGGCACCCATCCCCTAACTCTGACTGAAGATCGACCCCGACTGTCAACTCTGCCTGTGGCCCCTTCTGCCCCACCCAGCCCAAAATTCCTGATGCCCTCAACCCAGGCTGGGGCTCTAAAATCTACTGGCAGTATTGGCCAGCCAGCAATGGCTCCTCCCAGTGCCTGAGCCCCTAAGCAAGCAGCCCAGCTCCCAGGAGGTAGACCTGAGAGCTTCACTTATGGACCAGAGGAACTGCCAGAACCAGGGTCCTGCTGCTCTGGTCCCAAGACTGTGCCCACCCTGTGTGCAGCCACCTGGATTTGCAGCTACGTTTGAGCTGAACATTGCACAAGGGCTCGCTACACACACACAAAGGACTCACCACCATATGAAATCCCACAGCTGCACATGGATTCGTGGTCACGGGAGCACCAGTCACAAGGGCACACTCAACATGTGAGTCACAGTTGCAGCCACTGAGGCCAAAGGCTGGTTGCACAGTGTCCCCTCCCCGCCCACCCCACACACCCCCCACACACTTGGCCAAGGCCTCTCCAGCCACCTCCACACAGCCACATCCACAGAGCCTCCCAGAGCCTCTGTACAGCAACTTGCCACTCCTGCATCCACTGGTAGTGTGGGCGTACACCTGCCCCCTGGCACACAGCTCAGACACACACCTTTTGGGAAGCTCAGCCTCTGCCTGGTGGAGAGCCGGCCCCAGAACGTCCTCTTCCTATGAGCCGGTTCCCGCCTGGAGGAAGCAGAGCGCTGGTAAGAGCAGGACAACCACAGGCCCAGGATTTTCCCAAAGTGGACCGGTCGCCGAGTGTGTTTGTCCCCCCCAGTCCCGGCGACAGGTGCCTGTACTGTGTGTGAAGCCGCGAGTTCCAGCCTGCGGCCTCCTGGCCCAGAGGTCAACATCCAGCTGCCAGACAGGTGAGCGGCTGCTAGGAGCGCCAACCAGCGCACCCGCAGGGTGTGTGGGCGGCGAGTTCAGAGTACTGGCTGTGGCGCTGCGTGGTGGCGCGGGGGTGGCAGTGTTGCAGGTGGTGTGGAACTGATGAGGAGAGGTGTGTGCGCGCAGCTCGAGACCAACCTTGAAGGGACAGTGGGGACGGGAGTCCGTCGAGGCGCCCCCAGGCCACCTCTACGGACCCCAGGTGCCAAGCGTCGGGGTGAGACCGGGAAGGGGGAGGTTTCTCAAGACCTTTCAACACCCCAGGGATCGGCCTGCGGCTTCCGCGGACCGGAGAGAGGGAGAGATCCCTAGACCGGGAGCCAGAGCTCCAGGAGGAGAGATTCGGGAGAGGTGACGGACGCTGGCCTGGCGCACAGACCCACTGACTGTCGGGCCACTTTGGCCGGGAGCTAGGCTGTCGCACCGGCGGGGCGGGGCGGGGCAGGGCGGGGAGGGAGTGACGCGTGATTGGCAGCCACCAGGGCCATTAGGAAGCGCCCGAGCCCGCGTCGGGCGCCCGGGAAACGCAGTTTAAAACTCCATCCCAGGCCCCGGCGCGCGTACATGGCAGCAGCTGCGGCGGCGCAGGCCCGGGTGACCAGGTACGAGCGGGCGGGGCTGGAGGGCCGATCCGGGAGGGGCGCGGGACAGTCGCTGCAGGGAGGACGGGGGCCGTGAGACCCCGGGGACAGCCTCCCCTCTTGCGGTCCTGCAGTCCCGGACCCACTGGGCGGATCAGAAAGTTTTCAGGGAGCCAGGGACTAGGAGACAGACGTCGCAGGGACAGAGGAAGCTGAGAGATGCCAGAAAGACCAAGTCAGGGACAGACAGAGAGACCCAGGGTGAGACAGAGGAAGAGATACCCGGGGCTGAAAACGGTGGTAGAAAGTGAGCAACCTAGGGAGAGAGAAAGAGAACAGAACTCGCAATTCCGAGGCAGTGAGAGCGGAGGTGGAGCCGTGGGTAGAAACGCGCCGAGGCGAAGACGGAGGCCTTGGTCCGCGGAGACGCAGACACCCGCGGAGGACGCCGAATTCGGATCCGTCACGATTTTGCCTCATTTGGAAGATATTACTTCGCCCCTGAAAAAAAAAATACAAAAAAGGTTTGGATATTAAGCGGAGAGAAAACCTTCTCAGTTTGGAAGGGGATGGCGCGGGGAGGGAGGTGGCCGGCGTAATGCGGAGCAGATGCGGCCCAGGGCGTCGCGGGGCCCGGAGCGGGGGCTGGGGAGGGGGCGCGGCCGGCAGCCCAGTTCCCGGCCTGCGGAGCGCAGAAGCCGCCCACACCTCCCCAGCTTCCTGGTCCACGCGAACCCCGGAGTGCTCCGGGCATTGCCCGGGTCTGGCTTTGGTCTCGCCCGCGCAGATCCCATTCAAACTCAGCGGCCACCAAGTGCGCCTTTTCTCTCTGGATTGCGATTCTGCACGAATTTTCCAGTTGAGGGTGGTTGGGCGCTCAGCCAGCCTCTGCCCTCGAAGACGCGGCCTTGGGCTAGGGCCCTCCAGGTGGGTGTTTGGGGCGTAGTGGCCCTAGTTCCCTGGAATTCGTTTTGCCTCCCGCTTCCTCAGCCGCGTGGGTCCGCGAACTCCGACGAGGAACGGCAGGCTGGGGCCAGTCCCCGGAGCGGTTCTCGGGGCGCTTCTAGGGGAGCGGTCAAAGGGTTGGGGGGACTGCCAGGGTCTTTCCTCCCTGGGCTTCCCACACCGGATGGCCATAACTCAGTCGTGGACGGCGACAGGCCAGGGGCCCTGATGAACTGTGCAGGGTCCCGGGCTCCACCGGCTGAATTTTCTGGCTGTCAAATTCCCGGAACCTGCTCAGGGGCCTTAGGTGGCACTGGTGGTGCACATAAGGAGCTTGAGGGAAACCTCCTTTTCCCCAAATTCGCACCAAATCTGGGGCCCCGACTTTTCCTGGATTCCAGCCACACCCGGTTTGGGAGGCAGTGGGCTCCTCAGGCTTGTGATTTGCGGCAGGAAGGAGTCCCGGAATGGGGCAAGGGGGAAGACGGGATCCTAGGCTTTTTCACCCTCTTTGCAAGCATGCAATTCCCCAAAGCCGAGAACCCACCGGGCCTGGAGCGCAGCCTCAGCGCTGGTTCCGACCCGGGCCCCAGAAGGTCTTTTTCGTTTGAGAAAAGTCCTCGGAAACCGGGGCAGGGTGAGCCGGTGTTGGTTTTCTAAGGGCGGCTCTGGTTTGAGGGCGTTGGGGAAAAAGGAGGGCTTTATTGACTCGATGGGCCTTGGAGGAAAGGAGCTGTCTGCACCGCAAGGGTTGTGTGCTCCACAGCCGAGGAAATTGTGCAAGTTCCCAGCTGGCTATGGCGATGGCAGGGCGACTAGAGTCCTTTCACCTCTCTAGTGCTGGGGATTCTGGGCGCTGCAGGCGGGTCAGCTCTGTTCAACCCCTTTCTAGGAAGTGATATGGTCCATTAGTTTTAGGTGGGTGTAGTGGGGGTTGTTTTCAATTTTTCTGGGATTTGTGTTTCACTTACCCATATGCCTGGTTCCACCCTCAAATGGAAAAGCACTCTGGCCTAAGGACCAATGAATTTAGTTCCTACCTCCCCTTTCTGCAAACCAGCTGTGTTTATGTGTGTCTAGGTGTTCAGAAAAAAATCGAATTTGCTGCCTAGTGAGAGCAAATTATCTGGATAATTGGCTCAAATCTCTCTGCCGTATGGCTGGGGTAGACACACTCTTGGGAAAAGAAGCAGGGCATTGCTACTCAGGAGGCGGGTGAACACCTTGCTCCACCCCTGCAGTCTTTGGGGGCACCTATTCCTGCAAGGAGGCGGGAATCTGGCAGCCCAGGCCCCGAATGGAATGCAGAACAGAAAGGCAGAGGTGCAGAGGAGTGGAAACCCGCCCCAGGCGAAGGCCACGGTGAAGGACAAGCACTCAGGCCTCCGGATGGGCTCTGCCGGAGAACGGGCTTATGGGTCAGCTTCATGGGCATCGGGTGAGTGTCTGGAGGATCCCTGCACCCCTGTCCTAGCCACTTTCACATGCACAATCCCATGTGGTCTGGAAATTTGAGCTGTTTCTCTGTTCTCAAACATAACTTGCACTTGACACGCTGCGGGCACACACGCACGCACACACTGCGGATTCTGAGCAGGAAATAAAGTTTCCAGCCTCTCCTGGGCCTCAGTGCTCCCGGAGTGTACAGCCTAGAACGAGGAGTCCACCCTAGCCCTCAGTGCCAGCCTCTCCGAAGCCAGTTCTTCTGAGGAGCAACCAATCTGGTTTGACGATTGGAGCATGGGGACATTGCCGGTGGCTTTTGAGGGAAGGGGAGAACCAGACCCAGAGGCGCAGTCCCCCATGTCTGAACGAATTCTGTGTGCACACACATATTTGCCAGCTGTCTAGATTGACAGTCGTACACAGACACACATACAGAGGCTGACAGGCACACAGAGTGGGACTCCTGGGTTAAAGTCACCCAGGCTATGGGTATCACACTCAGACACACTTTGAGAAGTCACACAAGAGGCACGGGCAGATCCACTGTCTACATAAAACCGCTCTGATAGACACAGTTCCATACTCACAGGTTAAACTCACACAGACACTCATGCTCAACACATGCAGACACCCCCTAGGGCAACAGTCCCAGGCGTCACAGCCCCACTTTGAGCAGAAGCCCCAGGCAGTCCTAGGCAGGGTGCATCTACATTTTTGCTTGGTGTTTGCGCTCTCTATTCCCGCCACTCTCTCCAGGCCTTGAAGTTACTCCCCCGGCCAGTCCCATGTCCTCAAGGAGCCAGTCTTCACCTCCCCCACCCCTGCCTTCCCATTTCGCCCCCCACCCCACCCCTTCCCCACAGTCCCGCTCGGCCGCCCCGCAGTGCCCATGTAAATGACAGCAATAAATATCTAATCAAGGCCCCGGGCGACGCCACTGCTGCCCGCCAAAGCCCATTACCGAACGAGTAGGGAGGGGCGCTGGGGTGGGTGGGTGAGCTTCCGGCGGGGTGCGTGTTTTGGTCTCCACATTCATCCTGCACTGAATGCCTCTCCTGTCTGACCTTGAGTGAGTCTCAGTTTCCCCTTCTGTAAGAAGGGCACCAAGCTGGGCTCTCCCTTGTCCAGCCCTCCAGAGGCCATTCAGTGGCCTCGCTTTCTATTTAGTCACCTGTCCGTTCTTCTGAGCTTATTTGACTCTTCCCCAGTGTTGCCTGATGGGTGGACATCCCAGCTTGGACAGACCACAGATCCCAGCTCCGGTGGCTCTGGCCCCAACTGTTCTTCGGACTTTAGCCAGGTTTTTGCTGGCAAAGGGGAGTTCCCTGGATATGAGAGTGGCAGGAGGGAGCACATTTCCCAGACGGGGTCACTCCTTCCCTCCGGTCTACAGCCACTGTGAGCACTGCTTCAACGTGCCCCAAGGCCACTGGAGCCCACTGGGGTTCCCAGCCCCTTCCAGCCTCCACAGCTCTATCTCCAGGTTTTGTTTGAGCCCCTGATGAGTTGTACATCTGTCAGTGCGCAGAGCAGGAACCACGCTTTCTGCGTCCGCAGGACAGACCCTCCTCCGAGTTCCTCCAGCCGTTTGGAGGCCCTAACTTGGGGCTGGAGCCGCTCTGCTCCACAGGGGACTCTGTAATCCCTGTTTCCCAGCCCTGGCCTGGATCTGGATGGCCAAGATGGACCAGGTCGTCTCTCAGGGACTTTGGGCCAGGGCTAACTGAACAGGCAGGGCTGCCACTTCTGTACCCTGGAGAGGCCAGGAACATCCTGGGGTCCTAATCTATGCCCTGTTCCATCTCAGCTCTGCCCAAATCTCCTCGATCTCCAGTGCACTAGCTGTATCTCTGCCAGAAAGAAAGCAGAGAATCAAGCAATTACCCAGACAACTCTACTCTCAAGACTTGCAGTCAGGTCCCTCATCCTACCCCGCCACCTGCCTGGTCTCAAAAGCTGATGCTGGACCAGACTCGAGAAAAAGCAGCAAAAAAGTGACCTCTTCCATCTTCTCCCCTTCCTGGCTGCATTTTGCTGCCTTAAAAAAAACCAAAAAATTAACTCCAGCCGCCTGATTTCTCTGCACCCCCAACATTAAGGACCTCGGAAAACTAGAGGACTGTAGGCGGAGGGGCCTCCCTCAGTCTCGGCCCATTAGCCTGCGGGGGGCTAATTACCCCAATTAGTGGCTGATTTATAATTAATGGCTCGGACCAAGGGATAATTGGATGTTAATGGATAACAGTTTGTGTAGGGAACTAAGAGCCCTGACTCCTTCAAAGGGCCGCTGGCCGGTGGTCGGCCCTGAGACCCAACAGGACCCTGGAGCTCTCCCAGTGGGTTCTTCTCCTATCCACTGGGCCCCCATCCCTGAGCCAAGAGGGGAGGTGATAATCTCCTTTGATAAATTTATGAGCTCTGTGTGCCCGTTATGAAGTCCAGCACCCCTTCCAATCTAACCCTTGCAAAGCCACATACTTCCAAGCCCACCTGCCTGCCATGCATGGCTCCAACTCCAGGTTCACTTTGGGGACCCTCAGTGGAGATGAAAGGAGGATGAGCAGATTCTTTGACCCCCACAGCTCATCCCTTTCCCACATGGATCAGGCAATGTGTGGTTAATGGTGACGATGTGGGGGTCATGATACCTATGCCACTGGCGGGGGGAGGGAACATGGCCAAGGTGAGGGCAGTGGCCAGGGCTCATGTAGGATGAGGTTACAGCTTAGTCTGTGACAAGGTCAGGGCCACAGCTGTGGCCAGAAGGTGGCTTGGCTTCTGGTGAGGACACTGGATTTTCCCTGCTGGGGCAGGGCAGAGCAGGCAGGCTGAAGAGGAAACTTTGGACATTGGCCCACTATCATCTCCCAGAGCTGGTTTCCTCTCCCCCAGGGCATGTGACCATCTGCAATTCCCCTAGAATCTGAGCCCTTTGAGCTGGAATTCATGACACTACCCCTAAAGTCCAACAGGCAGTGGCTCCATCTTTATTTGTGGAATGAATGATGTCCCTTCCTGTGGGCACTGGGTCCTGAGTACTAGCTGGGGAAGCAGACCCTGCCCTGGATCAAGGTTAAGAGCTCTGGTGGGCACTGATTTCACAATT
Source organism: Macaca fascicularis (assembly GCF_037993035.2). Lineage (NCBI taxonomy): Eukaryota > Metazoa > Chordata > Mammalia > Primates > Cercopithecidae > Macaca > Macaca fascicularis. Next base: position 188,203,362 of record NC_088375.1, on the reverse strand, counting down.
TGGAGTTAGACTCCCTCGATTCCATCCTGGCTAAGCTGCTTAGCTGTGTAGCTTTGGAGAAGTGACTTTACCTCTCTGAGTGTCAGTTTCCTTATCAGTCAAATGGGGATTATGAGGTTGTTGTGAAGATTAAATGAGATGCTGCCAGTCTGGTCTCTATGAGGATAGCTGGTAATAATAATAATTTATTATAAAACTCTGGCAAAAGGTAGGCAAACGGGCAACTACAATTTGGTAAGGATAGGAATTTAAAGAAGTCACTGGACCCAACCGGTGACTTCTGGACCTAACCACTGCTAAAATTGGATGATTTTAGCAAATTATCCAATCTTTCTCACCTTCCATTTCTGAATCTGTAAGATGAGGATGGCAGGAGAGGCTTCCTGGAAAAATGCGTGTCCAAGCTTAATGTGAGTCAGGAGTTCTCCAAGTCATGCTGGTGGAGGGACAACATTCCCAGAGTGGGAGGCAGCCACACAGTAGGTTTGGAGAGCTATGGCTCAGTGGTGGGTGGGAGTGTACAGGAAGGAAGGAAGGAAGGAAGGAAGGAAGGAAGGAAGGAAGGAAGGAAGGAAGGAAGGAAGGAAGGAAGGAAGGAAGGAAGGGGAGATGACAGATTTGGATATGGCTTTTTAAGAAATCTGGTTTTGAAAGTATCAGAGAGAACTGGTCTGAGAGATGGGTTCATTTCTTTCAAATGAGGTCTGGCTCACCCCACCCTCTGGTGGAGAGCCCTGGCTGGGAAGAATCTGACCCCTGGCAGGGGGAGGAAGAGGCTGATCCCTGGGCTTTCTGCACCTTTGAGTTCCTGATACTGACAGGAGATTCGGGGAGCATGGAGGGTTCAGTGTAACCCAAGAATGGATCTGGGGCTCTTGGAGGAGCCCCTGTTAAATAAGCAGCATCTGAGAGGTAGTAGTTGGGGATGTCCTCATGTCAAGCTTGCTCTCAAACCATGTGCCTGCAGGGTCCTTGGTCAGGGTAAGACCGGGATCTCCACAGCCCTCACATCCTATCCTTCCACTGCAGATTCCTGGCAACTCAGAACTAAGAACAGATGTGGGAACAGGGGTACTTACTGGGATGGGGGCTCAGTCTTCCCCATTCCCAAGCAGGCCAGCCAAGGGGACTCACCTTCCTTGAGCCTCAGCTCCTCATCTGCAGTGTGGACAGCGCCTCCCTCATAGACTTGGGGTAAGAAATTAATGAGGTGCTGAAGTTGAGTATCTGGCATGTGCCAGGGACAGAGCTTCTTTTAAAACCTTGGACCCAAAAGCTCGGAGTTGGAAGGCTTCTAGGTCATCTTGTTCAGCCAGCCCCACAACACCCACGCACTCATGCACACACACGTGCATACACATGAACGAATCCCTCCTTCTCGGCCTCCCTCACATGTGGCTGGCCAGCCCTGGGTTACACACTTCTCATGACAAGGTCTCTTTCCCTCCTGGTTAGTGTCATATCAGAAGAGGTCAGAGATAGTAGGACACTAGCCAAGGTCACAAAGCAGCCTGGAGTTGGGGCAGGAGCCCTGGCCTGCTGCTCCTGGGTTCATGTATTCATGATCTTCTACCTGCATGAGTAAAAGTCCTTTTGGACTCCAAACTGCAAAGCAGGAGGGACAGTTGCAGTGGCCTCTCCCCTCAAAGTGTCACTGGAGAACCTCCAGAGATAAAGGGGCAGCAGCATTTCTCAAGAAAGAGAGCCCATGGCAACAGGCTACTCTCGATCTCTCCCTCTGCTATTGACACCCAGGGCTAGTCCTCACCAGGGCCTATCTCTTGGTCACACTGTGAAAATAAATACCAGATAGCTCTTCAGAGATTCAGAGACCTGGGTTCCCATCCTGCCTCCACCACTTACTAGCTGTGGGACCTTGGGCAGGAGACTTTATCTCCCTGAGTCTCAGTTTTCTCATCCATATAATGGGGATAATTATACCTTTCTGGAAGGGTTGTGTTGAAGTTTATTAGGTGATATGCCTAGAATGAAGGAAACAAGACTTGGCACGTGGTAGATGTTCAAGGAGAGGTAGCTGTTGTTACTGAGATGATGTGTCTCACCGTGCCCGGAATGGACAGCGGAATGAGACTCTCAGAGAATGTTCATTTCCTCCACTTCCACTTCTCTTTCCTTTCCTTTAAGTAAAGTTGTTCTGCCTTGTTTCCATTGTGAATGGGAATGAGAAGAAACTGAGGGAGAATTAAAAGTTCAGAGAAGGAAAGGGAGAGGCAAAGGGTGGTGGGGTAGGCCTGTGGGGTGGCTGAGCAGGGTGTGACCCAAGGAAAGGTCCACTTTCCTTTTAATCAAAGACGTCTCGCATGCATTTTCATGGTACTGCTGCCGTTAATTTATAAAAAATGCCCCCTAATAAAATTCTGCTTGATTCTTCGATTGGCTGGGCATTAGGCCGCAGCCAGCAGCGACGCGGGGACATAACGGATGCATTTGCAGATTTGGAAAATTAAAGCCATCTATATGGCGCCTGTGGCGGGAGATCCGCCGATCTGCTTGCTTAATGAAATATAAAGATTCTTTTAACCAATGTAAGCACAATTCGACAGCTTGTGAAACGCGGCCGTGCCATGATGGATGGCTCTCCTGGCTCTCCAGGAATTGCGGGGCGGCACCTTTTAAATATATAATTGATTCTATTTGTAGTATGCAGTGGGCTGAGCCCATGCAGGGCCGGGCCTGGGGCCAGGAGTGCAGGGCCTCTGTTTAGAGGCTCCTGCAGGTCTTGTGGGGTTCCAGCCTGGGGGGGCCTCCCTATAGGGGCCACCAGGACTCAGAACTGGATGTGGAAGGGGCTCCTGCAGCTGGGCCTGGCTGAGGATCTCAGTAGTGCAGGTCCTGGCTGCCTCTATTGCTGGGAAAGGGCCCACTGGGCAGGGGTCACCCTCATGAGGCCTATGTCCTGGGACAGAGGAGGTAGTGGGCTGGGACTCTGGGTCTCCATTTCCTCCCATGGACCATCCTGGGCTGTGGTGGTCCTGCCTCCCTCACAGTCTCTTGGTCTAAAATTCCTTCCCATTCATTCAACATTTACTATTTACTAAGCACCAACTGTATACCAGACTCTGTGCTAAATGTCGCAGAAACTAAAATGGCTAAGACAAATTATTTATTTTCTGTGTTGATCTCTCTCCTTGCTTTTTTTTTTTTTTTTTTTTTCCCCCTTTCTCTTTGTATTTTCCTCTTGTTCTCTCTCTCACACCTTGTTCAGGGGTGGAAGAGCCACAATACACTGACCTAGCAGCAGGGGACAGGGCCACATGACTTTCCAGGGTACCATTTAGTGTACCTTCCCCTGGTCACACACTCACCCACACATCATTTGCACACATGGGCTCACAGGCATGCACACCCACCAAGACACATAAAGTAGCCAGATATACACATAGACAGAGCCAGATGTGCATACAATCGTATGGCCGATTCCAGGTGGGTTGTGTACACACATGGCCACTGAGGTGAGCTTCAGACCTATGGCTGTGTGGTACCACATGTGTGCAGCTCAGATGGTAAGTAGCATCCACTGACAAGGGTCCCTCTATGGCCTCAGAGGAGAGCAGGGGCCTTGATGTCCAGCTGTAGTGAGGAAGAGGAGTATGAGGCTGGAGGGAGAGGAGCTTAGCAGGGAAGATTTAGGCTTACACACAGCTTCATCTCACAGCACACACATGCACACAGTGTGCACACGAGCATGCATGCCAGAGAGAATGTGTTTTTTCTTTTCTTTCTTTTTCTTTTCTTTTTTTCCTTTTTTTGGGGGGGTGGGGACTGGGTCTCACTCTGTCACCCAGGCTGTAGTGCAGTGGCACAATCTCTGCTCACTGCAACCTCCGCCTCCCCAGTTCAAGCGATTCTCCTGCCTCAGCCTCCCGAGTAGCTGGGATTACAGGTGCCTGCTACTACACCCGGCTAATTTTTGTATTTTTAATAGAGTTGGGGTTTCACCATGTTGGCCAGGCTGGTCTCAAACTCTTGATCTCAGGTGATCTGCCCATTTTGGCCTCCCAAAGTGCTGGGATTACAGGCGTGAGCCCCCGCGGCCAGCAGAATGTGCTTTTTCTTGCTTTCCTCCTGTTGTCTTGGACCAAATCAGAGATAACAGAAATCAGGGAATGGAATATGCTGGGGTAAGATCCTGTGCGACTGGGGCTGGGAAATACTAGCTAGTGGGAAGAACTTCACCTGTTGACACCTGTTTTACCACTTTCTACCTCCATGGCCTTTAGCAAATTATCCAATCTTTCTTGCCTTCCATTTCTGAATATGTAAGATGGGGATAACATTTTCTACCTCCTATGGTGTTGGGAGAATTGATGGAGATGTCTGATGTATCAGAGGCATTTAATAAATAGTTATGATTATTAATTCATCCTCTGATCCTTACTTCCTAACCCTGCTTCTGCGCTAGACCCTGTGGTCTGGACTGGGGGTGGGGTGGGTGTCCAGAAATGCATGATATAGTTTCTGCCCTCAAGGAGCTCAGTCTAGTCTAGCTGGGGAGATAGAAGTGTTAGCACAGCACTCTGCTGCAGGCACTAGAATTAAGAAAATACGGCCAGGCGCGGTGGCTCAAGCCTGTAATCCCAGCACTTTGGGAGGCCGAGATGGGCGGATCATGAGGTCAGGAGATCGAGACCATCCTGGCTAACATGGTGAAACCCCGTCTCTACTAAAAAATACAAAAACTAGCCGGGCGAGGTGGTGGGCGCCTGTAGTCCCAGCTACTCGGGAGGCTGAGGCAGGAGAATGGCGTGAACCCGGGAGGCGGAGCTTGCAGTGAGCTGAGATCCAGCCACTGCGCTCCAGCCTGGGCGACAGAGTGAGACCCCGTCTCAAAAAAAAAAAAAAAAAAAAGAAAGAAAATACATGGAAGGTGCTGAGTGTGGTGTCTGGCACAGAGTGTGTTCAGTACATGATAGCTAGTATTGTTGTCATCATTGTGGTCATCCTCATTTCTATGATCTGAGCATACTTATCACAGCCTGGAGCAGGGAGAGATGCCTTGTCAGAGGTGAGTGGGGGAAGGCCTCATTTCTGAGGAGGGCTCAGTTGAGCTAGGCCTTATGGAGAGGGAAGAATTTATTAGGTGAAGCGAAAGAAGAGGAATGGTGTTTCAGGTAGAGGGCCCAGCAAGAGTAACGGCGTGGAGATGAGAAGGAGTGGCAGGTAATCTGGTAGTGCTTGGTGCTGGGGACGGGGAGGGCATCGGGCCATCCTGGGAAGATCTTAGAGACTGTCGGAGGGCCACAGCGATGGGGCAATTGGGGCCCCAGAGAGACATCTCTCTGGTTTCGGTTAATAAAGCCATGTTGTGCATCAAAAACTGTGAGATCAGCGATAATTAAGTCAATTAAAATGTCACTTACCACATTAACAGCAGTGAGTTTTAAAGCAACAAAACCCCTGAGTTTGGTGGGGGAGGGGCATTCCAAAAGCAGGAGTTGGGATGTATGAAATTCCCTCTGAACTCTGTTCCCCCTTTCCCACCTGGAGCTTGTGACACTCTGGAGCCTGGTTTCATCCTCATATCCAGCGAAAGACATGGATACCTCCCCTCAGCCCCTACCCGCCCCCCCAAAAAAAGAAAGAAAGAAATAATATAAATGTGAAAATCACCTGTAATCCCATTTGCTATCTCCCAGAGATAACCTCTGTTAACATTTCAGGGTATAACCTTCCAGACTTTTTTCTATGCATATTTATACATACATTACAAAAATGGGATCATATCATGCATACTGCTTTGTTACCTATTTCCCTCACTCAATGGTATATTGTGAACATCAGCATATACAGATACACATCATTGTTTTAAATTGCGGTGCCATATTGCACTGTGGGAATACCTGTCCCCTCATTTGCTAAACTAATCCTCTCTCGATGGACAGTTAGGTTTTCAATTGTTTGCCATCACAGGCACTGCTGTGATAAATATGTGCATACACATATCTCTGCATACTTGAAGGGTACATTTCTAGAAATGGAATTGTTGGGTCAAAGACGAGGTACTCTCTAAAGGATTTTGATATAAGGAGTAAATAGCTCTTCTGCCATCAAGTAGGAGAAGGACCATCTCCCATTCCCCTAGATAACCCCGTGTAATAATTTTTCTTTATATTTGCTGATTTGATTGGTAAACAATGACCCTTCCTTCCTTCCTTCCTTCCTTCCTTCCTTCCTTCCTTCCTTCCTTCCTTCCTTCCTTCCTTCCTTCCTTCCTTTCTCCCTCCCTCCCTCGCTCTCTCCCCCACCCTCTTTCTTTCTTTCTCTCTTTCTTTTCTTTCTCGACATAGTTTCACTCTGTTGCCCAGGCTGGAGGGTGGTGACGTGATCTCGGGTCACTGCAACCTCCACCTCCCGGGTTCAAGTGATTCTCCTGCCCCAGCCTCCCGAGTAGCTGGGATTACAGGCGTGGGTCACCACACCTGGCTAATATTTTGTATTTATTAGTAGAGGCGGGGTTTCACCATATTGGCCAGGCTGGTCTTGAACACTGACCTTAAGTGATCTCAAAGTGCTGGGATTATAGGCGTAAGCCACTGCACCCAGCCTTTTTCTTTCTTTGGTTGTAAATAAGGCTGAGCTTTTTGTCATGTCTGTTGGCTATTTGTATTTCTTCTTTAATGAGTTGGTTCTTCATTTACTTAGCCTATCTTTTACTAAGGTGACCATCTTTTTATTTATTTATTCATTTAGATATGGGGTCTTGCTATGTTGCCCAGGCTGAATTCAAACTCCTGGGCTTAAGTGATCCCCTCACTTTAGCCTCCTGAGTAGCTGGGACTACAGGTGTGTGCTACCACACTCAGCTTTATTTTTTTATTCCTAACTAAGAGTTCTTTGTATATTATGGATATAGCCTTTTATTTGATTTGTGCTATTTATTTTTTATGAATTCCTCTACATCACATACAGTATATAACAGATATTTTTCCAAATTTGTTGTTTACCTTTTAGCTTTGTTTATGGTATATTCTGTTATACTGAGGTGTAAATTCTTCATCTCACCATGTCTATTGCTCTTTTCTCTTAGCTTTCTGCCTTGAGGTTGGTCATGGTGTGTGGAGTGGGCTTCTGCAAGGGAATGTCATTGGAGGAAGTTCATGTGTGAATGCTGACTCAGAAATCTGTAAATCTAGCCCTCAGCTCCAGATCCTATATCCAACAGCCAATTCAACATATGCTTACTTGGAAGTTGAATTCGTATGTCAGTCATTCTTGCCATGCCCCCAAAAACCTTGGTTTCCATTCTCTCCCTCCCCAGATCTGCTTCTCCAACTCAATGCTCTTCATTTAGGAAAAGACCCATCTTCACTCAGCTGTTCAGGATGGAAACTTGAGTTATCCTATTTTCTTTATTGCCCTCTTTTCCTCGCATCTTATAACTAAGCTATCGGCAATCATGCTGATTCTACCTTCAAACTACCAGCATCTGACCATTTTCGGCACCTCCTCCCACTCTAGTGAAGGCAGCATGGTCACTAGCCTGGACTTCTGTGGTGTCCTAGTGGCCTGGTCTCTCCGCTTTTCTTCTTGCATCTCTGCAGTTTGTTCTCTATATAGCAGGCAAAATGAGCTTTTAAAAACAAATCATAGGCCAGGTGTGGTGGTTCATGCCTGTAATTCCAGCACTTTGGGAGGCCAAGGCAGGAGGATTGCTTGAGCCCAGGAGTTTGAGACCAGCCTGGGCAACATAGTGAGACCCTGTCTCTAAAAATAAATAAATAAATAAATAATCCCAGCATGATGGTGCACACCTGTAGTCCCAGCACACCCAGGAGGCTGAGATGGGAGAATTGCCTGAGCCCCAGAGACTGAGGCTGTGATGAGCCAAGATTGCACCACTGCACTTCAGTCTGGGAGACACAGCGAGACCGTGTCTCAGAAATAAACAAAACAAAACAAAAAAACCCAGATTATATTATGTTACTCCCCTCAAGACCCTCCAGGGTCTTCCCATCACACTCAGGATAAAATCCAGATGGGATTTCCATTGGGCCGTGGGGTTGCAATGGGCCGTGGAGCCCTCTGGCTAGCGACCCCTCTCCCTCCAACCTTGTCTCCTTCATCTGCTCCCTCCGTCTGTGCTCCAGCCACCCTGGTTTTCTTGCTGTTCTACACACACAAGCTTGTCCATGCCTCAGGGCCTTTGTCCTTGCTGTTCCTTGTGCCTGGAAAGCCTTTCCTGAGATCTCCACATGGCTGACTTCAAGTTTCTGCTCAAATGTCGGAGAGCCCTTTCCTGACCACATGTTCTAAAACAATCTCTCCTTTCCCTCTTGTCATTCTCCTCCTCCGCCTTATTTTTCTTCAGAGTCTGTATTCCAGTCTGACATTAGTACATATATTTTTATTCATTGTTATACATCCCCCTATCCAGGAATGTAAATTCCACTAAGTTAGGGACTTTGCTATTTAATAAGTGGGTGCTTAAAAAATATGTGTTGGATGAATATGTGTAATATACGAATGGATGTGTGTGAGTGTAATGTTTGTGTGTAGATGTCTCTGCTGCATGAATAGATATCTGTGAGCATGTCTGTGCGTGGAACTGTGGGAAAAGACATTCCGTTTGTGTCTGTGAATAGGGAGGCTTCTGTGAATGCCTTGCCAAGAATGTCTGCGTACGTGTATTTTTGCATGAAACATGCGTGTGCTTGCCTGCAACTGTGTGTGTTTGTGTGTATGCTGTGGATATTTGATTATGTATAACCTGTGTCTGTTTCAGTGAGGAGGTGAGATACCTGCATATGTCTTCCTTTTATCAAACGGACCTGCCATTGCCCCAGCCTTCCCTTTTCACCTCTCACACTTGGGAAATAGGAAACACTTTTGTGTTTTGGGGAGACTCCAGATGTGGAGTCAATTCCAAAACTGACATTTCACACTGCTACAGGTGGGTGAGGGTCTGGATGGGACCTTGGCAGCCTCTTGCTGAGGCTGGAGCCGTCTCAGTAGGATGGATGTCTTCTCTGATGAATGGAATATTTCCTTGGAACAATTGGCCATGACAGAATAAGGTTGGGGCAGGCCCTGGACTGGCTGTGTGGCTTTGACTTGTCACTGTTCTTTCTCTGAGCCTCAGTAGACTCAACTGCAGTTGGAGCTCATCCTTCTTGGCCTGTTTGCTTCTTGGTGAGAATATGGTGAGAATAAAGGGAGGTAATGGCGGTGAATGTATGACAGTCATAACAACACATAACAACAGTATTCTTACGTTTGTGCAGGACCTTAGGGTTTGTCATTTCTTTCTTTTTTTTTTTTTTTGGAGACAAGGTCTCGCTCTGTTGCCCAGGCTAGAATGCAGTGGTGCGATCTCAGCTGCCTGCAACCTCCGCCTCCCAGGTTCAAGCGATTCTCCTGCCTCAGCCTCCCAAGTAGCTGGAATTACAGGAATGTGCCACCATGCCCAGCTAATTTTTGTATTTTTAGTAGAGATGAGGTTTCGCCATGTTGGCCAGGCTGGTCTTGAACTCCTGACCTCAGGTGATCCGCCCACCTCGGCCTCCCAAAGTGTTGGGATTACAAGCATGAGCCACTACGCCCAGCCCTGGGTTTATCTCATTTCAAAGCAAATGCCTCAGTGGGGAATCTAGCTCTGGTCTTGGGTATTGGTTGAATAACTGATAAGTGTGTGAGTGAATCAATGAAGGTAAAAATGAGTAAGTGCCTGAGTAATTGAAAGAAGAGATGATTGCATGAAGTAGCAAATGAATTTGTAAATCACAATGACTAACACTTTTGAGCACATACTATGATCCAGTCCTTTGTAAAGGCTTCTCTGAATCCTTGCAGCAACCCTATGAGATAGGTACTATCATTAACCCCGTGTTGCAGATAGAGAAACTGTGGGTCAGAGAAGTTAAGTGACATGCCCAAAGCCACAAAGCTCCTGAGTGGTGGAGCTGAGGTTTCAGCCTGCCCTGGGCAGTCTGACTCTAGAGCCCAGAGCCCTAAACCCACACTGGCCCTGCTGAGTGAATCAGTGAATGAGTGAGTGAATGAAGGAGTGGATGCAGGAACCCCCACATGGTAAGCCAGGGGCAAGACAGGCTCCTTTCCGATGGAGAGAGCTTCTGACCCATCAGAAGGTGGGCATCCAGGGTCTGGACTGGGGGTGGGTCTCCCTGAGGGCAGAGTCTGAAAGGCCTGCCTCACGTCCCCTCTCCCTCTTCCATCTGTAGGCGAATGCCACCATGCAGCACTACGGGGTGAACGGCTACTCGCTGCACGCCATGAACTCACTCAGCGCCATGTACAACCTGCACCAGCAGGCAGCCCAGCAGGCCCAGCACGCCCCCGACTACCGGCCTTCGGTGCATGCGCTTACATTGGCTGAGCGCCTGGCTGGTAAGAGCCCTGGGGACTGGACTGTGGGGACAGGACTATGGGGGTCAGGGGAGGAGGCTCTGGAAGGCAAAGAGGAGAGAGAGCACTGGCCTAGCTTGTTCTAGGCAGCTCAAAAAGACTCAGGTCACTTAGCAACACAGAGAGATGTCAATTCAAAACTATGTGTGTATATCCAGAGCACCTTTTGTTTGCCAGCTCTGTTCAGGGCGCTGGAGCTGCCCTACGCTTTCAAATGCTCGTAACAGGCCTGTGAGGGAGGCATTCATTAGTCCTATCTCACAGAAGAAGAAATGAGGTAGGAGGGTAAGGGACTAGTCCAGAGTATTATGTGGGAAGTAGCTGGAAGAGCCTGGAATGCTCAGGCAAGGAGAGTTCAGGCACAGGGATTGTAAATAAACAGCTTCTATGTTCTGACATCAACTGTGAGTTAGGCACTGTGGGAGTCTCTCTCTTTCTGTGTGCATCAAATCATCCAATCCTCACGTGAAGAGGTTACTATTTACATTTTATGGACAAGGAAACAGAGACTCAGAGAGGCTAAATATGGGCCAAGTGGTGTTGGAACACAACATGGCTAAAAATATGAGCTTTGGAGTTCTAGACTTGAAATCAGCATGGGACTTTCCCACTCAGCTCTCTTCTCTGAGCCTCAGTTTCTCTTTTTATAAAAAGGAGAAAATGGCCATGCCCATCCCCTAGGGTGGTTGGGAGGTGATTTGTGATAACATATGCAAAGTATTCAGCAGAGCCTGGTAGGCGCTCAGAGATCATTATTACCCAAAGCCTAAGGTAAGTACCCATATATGCCTATGAGGGACCGGCAACCTGGTCCCCCCACACCTGGTTCTACTGACTGTTGCCCTGCCCTGCCAGCCTCTCGGTGGGTGAGAAAAGGATTCAGTGACATAGATGAGGAGTTTGATTTCCTGGGAAGTGGTGCCACCCAACCCATCCTGTCCCAGGCCCAGCCTTGAGCAGCCGGTAAACCCATATGGGCCCAGCCCTGTACCAGGCAGGCCTCAGAAAACTTCAGGGAACTCCTAGGGAGAACGGGTGCCCATGACCCATGAGAGGGCACAACAGGAGGGTGTCCAGGGTCAAATGCTGGGGCAGCTCAAAGCAGCAGGATCAGCTGGGGTAGTCAGGCCACAGGGGCAGGAACCAGGCCTCAAAAAGGCCAACATGAGCAAAGGCACAGAAATGGGATGGGATCTCCACCTGGGTAGCAGCACTGGCCTGGCAGGGAGGGCATGGCCAGTCTTACTCCTTTAGACCCTGCCAGGCCTCTGGGCAGAACTCAGTGGGTAAGTTTCTCCCGACCGGTGTGGAGGCATTAGTTTCTAGTGTGGGGATGTTGGATACAGTCCTGTGCACAACCTCGTGGTGACATCAGCTCCTGACAGTATTCCAGGACCCAAGGACCAGAGCACAGAGAGGAGTCAGGGACAGGGGCTCATGTCCACTGGTGGAAGCAGAGGAACTGGGGTGTTCAGCCCACCCCCAACTCTCTAATTCTTAAGAAGGAAGGACATGAACTGCAGGTGAGCCTTTGTATGGAGGCCTTGCCTTCCAGCAGAGGCTCTGCCCACAGCTTAGAGAGCCTGGCTTCCCTGTGACACCTATACCGCCCCCACTACCCCCGCCACCCTTGCAGTCCCTGGAGCCAGCAGTAGGATGCTGAGTTGTTGCTCCTCCCCCAACCAGGGTGGGGCTGACAGAGAGGTCCCCACTCCTTCCCCTGCCCCAGGATGACCAGCATGAGCTCAGGGCTGAGTCAGGCCTAGGATTAAGGTCAGTCTGAGAGGGGTTCAGGACTCCCTTTTTAAACTGAAGAAGAAGTATCTCAAAGTCTGGGGCTTCCTGGATACCCAGTTGCCTCTTCCTTTTTTTTTTTTTTTTTTTTTTTAATCTTTTTGGGATGGAGCTTCGATCTTGTTGCCCAGGCTGGAGTGCAATGGTGCCATCTTGGATCACTGCAACCTCCACCTCCCGGGTTCAAGCGATTCTCCTGCCTCAGCCTCCCGAGTAGCTGGGATTACAGGGGCCCACGACCACGCCCAGCTAATTTTTTGTATTTTTGGTAGAAAGACAGTGTTTCACCATGTTGGCCAGGCTGGTCTTGAACTCCTGACCTCAGGTGATCCACCTGCCCAAAGTGCTGGGATTATAGGCGTGAGCCACTGTGCCGGGCTGCCTCTTCCTATTTAGGGTGTTGTGGATGACTTCTCATTCCTTGGAGGGCAGGGGAAGGACTCTGGCATCCCTTTGCAGAGGCTGAGATTACTCAAGTTCCCTTCAGCACAGACAGAGCAGGATCCACTTATGACATGATGGGAGGCAGTGAGGAGAGGGGTTACCGTCTATCTTCCAGGGGCTAGTCAAGCAAAAGGGCTTAAGGCTAGACCCCAGGATGGAGGCTAGACCCTGGCCCTAGGCAGACACCTATCCTGGGTGGTTATCATGTTACCAGACATATGGACAGGACGATGGAATCGATGGTCCATAGTCCTGTCTCCCCTCCAAGCCCACAGTGGTTGGAACCTGGTCTCTTTGTCCTTCTGTCTTTGGGGAGGCAGTCACAAGGGTCAAGACTGAGGGCAACAAGCCTTACCTGAGATGTGACCCCTGATGCCCCCACCCTCCCTGCTCTGCTTTTACCCCCCTAGCCAAGCTCTCTGTTCAGGAAACAGAAGAGCAGGAGCCTCAGCCCCTGCCATCAGAGACTCTAGGCCAGTTGGGATGAGGGGGTTTACAAGCAGAGGACAGAGAATCAAGTGCTGGTGAATTCTGTCTGCCTAGTCAGTCCTCCCTTGACTAGACCTTGAGATGGGTACCAGCCCAGCCTGGCTTCTCATGGGCAGGGACCAGCACTCTGATGCTAAAGAAGTCTTAGTATTCAGAATCTAAGGGCTATAGGGTCTTAGAACTCTTGTGATACGGACTTACAGATTATTAGCATCATGGAGTCTCAAAATACACTCACAGTATCCATCTTAGGGCAATACCCACCTACCCACTCCCAATGCCAAATAACGAAGACCCCCCTCAATCATGCCTGACAGCCATTTGTGGAGTTGAGTTAGACCTCTGTGGTCCTGAGAGTGCATAATGGGGTGGAGAGACCTTGAAAGCCCACAGCCATATGGTGAGGGGATGGGTGATTCCTAAGGGCAAGGGGATGGGTGATTCCTAAGGGCAAGGGACCAGGACCAGCTCTGGCAGCAGCCTGGGTGTCCACAGTGGGTCAGAGCAGGATAAGATTCAAAGCTATTTCCCATAATTAAATGGGCCCCCTCTCCTTGCCCTCCAACGGCTGTACATTTCAAGACATCATCTTGGAGGCCCGTTATGGTTCCCAGCACCGCAAACAACGTCGCAGCCGCACAGCGTTCACAGCTCAGCAGCTCGAGGCCCTGGAAAAGACCTTCCAGAAGACTCACTACCCAGATGTGGTGATGCGTGAGAGGCTGGCCATGTGCACCAACCTGCCTGAGGCCCGGGTGCAGGTAAGGCCCAACTCTCCTAACTAGGCCTTGCAAACAAACACCAGCCCATCAGTCTGGCCCCTTGTCCAGGAGCCAGCATGTCATCCCTGTGCCAAGGTGCAACGGATCTCTCCATCAAAGCCTTCAGTGATAGGAGGGGAGTTTGGGAAGGGACGGAGGGTGTGCGTTCCCTAGAGGGGTGGGGGGATGTTATCACACACATCCTTTCCCAGAGCACCTTGCTCCACACCAACCCTCCTTCTTTCTTGCCCACCTTGGACTGCTGCTTTCCTGTCCTCAGGTGTGGTTCAAGAACCGCCGGGCCAAGTTCCGGAAGAAGCAGCGTAGCCTGCAGAAGGAACAGCTCCAGAAGCAGAAGGAGGCTGAGGGCTCCCATGGGGAAGACAAGGCAGAGGCCCCCACTCCGGATACCCAGCTGGACACTGACCAGCCCCCACACCTGCCTGGCAGCAACCCCCCTGCAGAGCTTCACCTGAGTCTGTCTGAGCAGTCAGCCAGTGAGTCAGCCCCCGAGGATCAGCTGGACCGTGAGGAGGACCCCCGGGCAGGTGCTGAGGACCCCAAAACTGAGAAGAGCCCTGGGGCTGAGAGCAAAGGGCTGGGCTGCAAGAGGGGCAGCCCCAAGGCAGGTGAGGTCTGAGGGATGCCATGGGAGGGCTGGGGTCTGCGGTCCCTGAGCATGTGAAGCCAGTCAGAGGCGAGTAATCAACTGCCCCTGAGGGGCATGGCCCATTAGAAGGGACTAACCACAGCAGGCCTGGGCCAGGTCTTCACCCTTTAGTTGCAGAGCCGTGGGAAGGTCCAGGGGGTTCTGAGGGATGGGCTGGGTAGCAGGGGAGGGATACGGCGGGAGCTCTGGGCAAAAATTATTTATCAGCCATTTGGAAGTATTCCAATATTTTAACAACCAATTGGATGTCCCGGTGCATACCGTATTAGTACCAGAGATTCCCACGTGCAGCAGAGACTCCGAGCACATTTCTGAAGGAACAGAGCTCTGGCACGAGGCATATCTCAAACACAAACCCTAAGTCCAGCAGGGAGGGGACAGGGGCTGTGAGCTGAAAGCTGGAGTGAAGGAATGGGAGCTCTGGGCAGCGTGGGGGAGGGGGAAGTTACAGCCCTTGAAAAGAAAAAGAGACAGACATGGGGGCCTTGGCAGGGTCCCTGGAGCTTTCCCAGGAAGCCTGGGTCCCTTTCTCTTAGGATTCTGAGCCTTGCTTCAGGGAATGCCCTGACTGAGATGCGATGGATGTGGTTTCAGCCGAAGCCTGTCTTGTCTGTAGTGCCAAGGGGGTGAGAAGGCTGAGTGCACCTCTCCTGGCAGACCAATGCCCTTGTCCTGAGGGCTTTGTTCTTGGGTTCTCTGCTTGCAGATTCCCCAGGCAGCCTGACCATCACTCCTGCGGCCCCAGGGGGTGGCCTCCTGGGCCCCTCCCACTCCTATTCCTCGTCCCCGCTGAGCCTCTTCCGTCTGCAGGAGCAATTCCGCCAGCACATGGCGGCCACCAACAACCTGGTGCACTACTCATCCTTCGAAGTAGGGGGTCCAGCCCCTGCTGCTGCCGCGGCGGCTGCTGCTGTGCCCTACCTGGGCGTCAACATGGCCCCGCTGGGCTCACTGCACTGCCAGTCCTACTACCAGTCCCTGTCAGCAGCCGCTGCTGCCCACCAGGGTGTGTGGGGGTCCCCTCTGCTGCCTGCACCCCCAGCAGGCCTGGCTCCTGCATCAGCTACCCTGAACAGTAAAACCACAAGCATCGAGAACCTGCGGCTCCGGGCCAAGCAGCACGCGGCCTCCCTGGGACTCGATACGCTGCCCAACTGACTGTCTGGCCTCCAACCCAGCCAGGGGTCTTAGGTGTCCCCTCCTAGCCCTGTGGTTATCCCTAGGTGGCTCTCGAGGAGTTAACTCCATGAGCACAGGGATCCTAGGGCCTGGTGTCCTGTTCCCTGCTCCGCTTCCCCATACCGCAGCCTGAGGCGAAGCCCACACCTACACACCCTCTGCATGGCCCTGCCTGGACCCCATGAAGGCCAAATAGGGAGGAGGTCAGGGGCTGGGGTGCCCTAAGCTTCCCTCGGGGAAGTGAGAGGCTCTCCCTGGCTAGACCCCCATCTCAATACCACCTCCTCCCTTTTCTCCCTCCCCTTCTGCCCCTTAGTAAGTCTATGTGTGGAATGTGAGATATAAATATAAATATATAAAGCTATATTTTCAGGCACCTGCCTGCCCCAAGCCCCCTGCCCCACTCCCATCTCTTCTTCCTTGCCACCCCTCCCTGCAGCCTCGGCGGCTTACTCTAGCCATACCTTCTCTTTCTCCTCTCTCCTTCCTTCTTCCCTTGATCTCCCTCTTCCTGTCTCTGTCCTGGTCCCTGCCCCGTCTCAGCCCAGCCTCTGTATTCTCCACCCTTGATCTTTCTCCCTGTCTCTCCTGCTGCCCCTGGTTTCTTCCTTTGGTGCTGGCTGTGTTGGTATCGTTAGTTCTTGAGCTATATTTTGTTTGGGGTTGTGGCTGGTTTTGGTTTTAGTAATTTTGCTGCTTCCCGTTGCTCTCCTTCTATTCCCTCCCTTCTGCCCTGCCTGCCTGTCTCCTCCCTGCACCTGCGGCCTCTCTGGGAAGCTGTTCCTTTCCATGCCAAATAGAAGCAACAAGGCTCTAGCTGGAGACCCTGGGGATCTGGAACTGCAGGCAGGAGGTAGCACTGGCTCCCACTCCCACCCTTGCCCAGCCTGGCATCTAGAAGGTGTCACAAATTACTTTCTCTTCTGTCTTCTCAGTTTTGATGTCCTCATCCCCAAGATCAAGGAGGCAGTAGTCAGGCTGGGAAGGCAGTAGAATGGCCAGCATTCCTGCCTGTAAGCCCTCCAAAGACAGAGGCCCGGTGTCAGAGTTCAGCCAGGACTGACCACAGGGCTCTAGAGCTCTCTTTGGTGAGACTCCCCTGGTTGGCGAGCGGCAGCAGGGGAAGAGGTGCTCTCAGAGACAGCAGGACTGGTGCTCCTCTCCCACAAGCCCAGCCTCCACGTTCAGCAGGTACTGTGCATGGCAGGAGTACGGTGACCAGGTTGAACTCTGCTCCTGAGCACAGTGAGTGCAAAGCATTTAGCAACACATAGGCTCAGGCTTCTGTAGGCTTCCTGTCCCACAGCCGATTATGGAAGTAAGGGCTTCTCTCCAACTAGTCACTGGAATGGAAAACTGTGTTACTGTTTATAGCCAGGAAACCCAGCTCAGCAAACTCCCTTTCAAAGCTGTGTGACTGGCTGGGCGCAGTGGCTCACACCTGTAATCCCAGTACTTTGGGAGGCCGAGGCAGGCAATCACCTGAGGTCAGGAGTTCAAGACCAGCCTGGCCAACATGTGAAACTACTAATAATACACAAATTAGCCAGGCCTGGTGGCACGTGCCTGTAATCCCAGCTACTTGGGAGGCTGAGGTGGGAGGATTGCTGGAACCTGGGAGGTGGAGGTTGTAGTAAGCTGAGATCATGCCACTGCCCTCCAGCCTGGGCAACAGAGTGAGACTCCATCTCAAAAAAAAAAAAAAAAAAAAAAAAAAAAGCTGTGTGACTTTGGGCAAGCATGTAGCCTCTCTGGGTCTGTTTCCCTGTCTGGGTTAGATGGCCTGTAAGGTCCTAGCCAGCTCTACATTCTGCATTTTTGCTCACAATCTTGCAGGACAGAAGTTTTTAGTTAAATTGACAACAACAGAAGGTTCTCACAAGCACAATGTATGAAGTAGGAAGTTACCATTGCCTTGCTGTGGAGCAAGGGTGTTGTACACACAAGCCTTTCTGTAGACACTGCCTCAGTTTCCCCATAAGCATAATGGGTCCCCTCTAGTTCAGACAATCTGGATTTGGTCTTGAGTTCCAGTGCCAGACTCTGGGGTCACCACATTTTCATACCTTTGCATGGTCTCAGGGCCTCTGGGCAGCGGGAGGGGATGGCTTAGACAGATTCTTGCTCATGCTCCCCAACTCTTGGTGGCTCACTATTGAACACTTCAACCCCTGCTTAAAGAAGTTGATCTGAAAGCCAGGGTAAAGACTGCTAAGGCTTGTCTCCTCTCCCAGTGGGAAGAGAGAGGTTCTGTTGGTGTCCTGGTAGGATTGGTTTGCAGAGAAGTCAATGCTCATCACCCTTGAGGGGGTCAGCCTAGGCTGGGGCAGATGGAGAAGGCTTTGCACAGGAAAAAAAGTGAGGGAGATGGTAGTCCAGGCCAGGAGAACCGTTTGAACAAAGCAACAGAGATGAGACTCAGTAGACCATGGGAAGCGGGTGGCTGACTTCACGAGAGGTGGGGCTAAGGGGCCTGGAATCCAGGTTAAAGACCTCACCTACATGTGGCAAGCACCAAGACAGGCAGTTGAGGGTTTGCAAATCCTCAGGTGTCTTGCTGGGGTCTGGAATTTGGAAGAGGAATCCACCAGCCACGAGGGCATCAGAGGAGAGACTTAGGCAGCGCTGTGGGAGGTTGGCAGATTCCAGGAGTGACAGAGGAGGTTTTTGGTTTGGGAGGCAGTAGTCAGGCTGGGAAGGCAGTAGAATGGCCAGCATTCCTGCCTGTAAGCCCTCCAAAGACAGAGGCCCGGTGTCAGAGTTCAGCCAGGACTGACCACAGGGCTCTAGAGCTCTCTTTGGTGAGACTCCCCTGGTTGGCGAGCGGCAGCAGGGGAAGAGGTGCTCTCAGAGACAGCAGGTTCTGTGGCCAATGGCCCATCAACTGTCCTCTGGGATTAGTCCCAGGAAGTTCTGTTTCTAAAACAAAAAATAATCATCTGGATAGGTATGGGAAGCTTCCTAGCTGCTTTTAGGCCAAAGCTTTTTGTCAGTTCCTGGGTACAAGTGATTGTCACTAGGCCTTGGAATCCAACAGCCCTAGATATCACTGCCTCCTCCAGGAAGCCTCCCCTGACTGCCTAAGGGGTGATGTTCTGTCATGGCTGGAGGCAGGCCCACCTTTGGAGCAGCCCAGTTTCCCTCAGATGTTTGTTAACACTTGTCCCATTCAATTGACCCAAATCTACAAACCTAGAGAAGGCAGGGAAGGTACCTGCAGTCCCTGCCCTCAGAGGGATCTCAAGTTTAGGGCACCAGCCTTGGGTACTGAAAGCAGCTAGAGAGCAAGAGCAGAGCACACCTGTGTCTCCTCTGAGCACACTGGTAAGCGGCACCGTGCGTCTCCTCCGAGCACACTTGTAAGCAGCACCGTGCATCCCTTCTGGTGGGCAGAGGGTACGGGCCCACCACACCTGATGCTGGAGCCCCTCCCAGGCCTGCTGGGCCAACCTGGGCCTGAAAGCCAGAGGCTCAAGCTCTGATTGTCCCTTCCAGGAATGCCTCATGCCTGGCCTCTCACTGCTGTCTGGGTCTCCCTTTCCCTGCTTCCTCACTCCCCCAGAGCATGGTCCAGTGGCCTGGGTCCCCACCCCAACTCCAAGGCTGATGGGCTCTACAGACTGCTTTCCAAACCGGCTCTTTTGTGACCATTTGTGCTTAGAGGTTGTGCCAGCCCATGGCAAAAACACTGTGTACTGTATTTATTTATTCTGCTAGTTGAAAATAACAAGACTTAATTCACCCCTGCCTGTCCCCTCGCCTGTCCCCTGTGTAGTGCAGCATGACACTCTGTGTATCTGTCCTTCTGTCAGTCTTATTCCCTGTGATGTTGTGACCTGTTCTTTGTCTTGGCGAATAAAAGAGAACCCAGCAGCTCAGACCTCAGTCCATGTTCATTCCCAGAGACGCCTGCAGTGGCCTGAGCAGGCAGTGTCTCCAGGTCTGTTCGCTGCCCCTCTGATGCCATGGCCGGTGGGGATGGAGGCGGACCTACCGCACTATTGGCCATTGTCACGCTGACCGTGTAGCTCTCTCTGTGACCCTTACTAATCTGCAGCCGGGATGCCACTCTGGAGTGGCTGCAGGGGGGCAGATAACGGGGGAGGGTTCCATCTTCTCTAGGCTGTTTGGACCTCACCCAAACACAAGTGGCAGAGTAACCTGGGACATGGGACACCCGGGACAAGCAGTGCCTGGGAGTATTCAGGGTAGCCTGGGAGATGGATGGGTCTGCAGGACAGAGAGAGGCAGGGGATTCTGAGGAAAACTGCAAGTAAGCCAGGGCCAAAGGGGAGTGGTAAGTAGAGACATTTGGATGTACAGCCAGAGCTGTTTTCCAGTGGAAAGGGCTCTGTTCTCAGAGGTGAGCAAGCAGAGGATGAAGAAGGGCTTTCTGCCACGGTGTGCTGTGGTGTGTCTGTTATTACAAGTCTAGCTGCAGGTCTGAGAACCTGTGCTGTGAATTCCTAAGTGTCTGCTTGCATCTGTGTGTGTATGAGCATATTCACCATGCTCAGGAGAGACAGCGCGAGATAGACGGCGAGGCTGTATGTACAGGCAATACGTGCAGAAAAATGCACAGCCAGGAAGTTCTTGCTGTGAAACCCTGGTCCCTCCGGCTGCCTTTCAAGAAAAAGAAGAAAAGAGATCTCTACTCAGTTGTGGCTGCTTTGGCTCCACCTTCTTCCCCGGTGCTCCAGAGTGCCTGTGCAGGGCAGAGAGCCAGAAGAGGTGGCGCAGGCACGCACCTGGCTGAGATTTGGGGGAGGTGACAGTCTCCTCTGTCTGCAGATTTCCTGGTAGGAGAACCCAGCAGGCCTGAATGTATGCAGGGAGCTGTCTGCTAGGCTTCCCAGGGGCGGGCCCTGACCTCCCCACTTCCCAGGTCCACCCCAGCAGACGCATTCCTCTCTCCCCAGCAGGCTGAGGATTAGGGCGGGGAGCGTCTCCCTTTCACCTTGTCCCCTGCCTCCCTGGGAGGGGCTGAGAGATCAAATATCTGCCTCAAATCTCCCACTGCTCCCTCCCCTGGCCTGAGCCATTGACTGTCTCCTATGTACTTCAGCCCCAAGGGACACACCTTCCCTGGCATAAAGGGCACTCTGGTAACACTGCAGTTCAAATCACTCATGCACTCAGCATATACAGAGCACCTGCTGTATGCCTATGCCTGTGCTGGGAGCTGACTACATAGAAACAAGTAAGGAAAACAATACAACACAGGGTGAGATGGTGTTCAAAAAATGGAGACCTTGGGACAGGCACAGTGGCTCATGCCTGTAATCCCAGCATTTCGGGAGGCCAAGGTGGGTCAGGAGTTCGAGACCAACCTGGCCAACAAGGCAAAACCCTGTCTCTACTAAAAATAACAAACATTAGCCAGGCGTGGTGGTGTGTGCCTGTAATCCCAGCTATTTAGCTACTCAGGAGGCTGCGGCACGAGAATTGCTTGAACCTGGGAGGCGGAGGTTGCAGTGAGCCACTTCACTACTGCACTCCAGCCTGGGCGACAGAGCAAGACTCTGTCTCAAAAAAAAAAAAAAAAAAAAAAAAAAAAAAAAAAAAAGAATATCTGTTTGGGAGCACAGAAGAGGACCCCTAGCTCAGTCTAGGGACATCGGAAAGGCCCCTTGAGAAGGAGACTTTTGACCTGAGTCTCATGGGTCGTGTTCACCAGGAAGTCAAAGAGAAGGGTGCCCTGAGAGAGGCATAGCTCGTAGAAAGCTGCAGGACTGAGCCAGCTTGCCAAAGCCCTGAGCCCTGAAAGAACAAGGGACCTGTCCGGGTGGGGCTTGAGGATGGTGGGGTGGTGCCAGCCGGTGAAGATGAGGAGGGAAACAAGGACCTTGGACTCAAGCCCAAGGGCCACGGCTGTGGGAGGCACTGGAAGCTATTCCCAGTGAGGGAGTGGGGTGATCAGTGTGTATTATAGTAACCCCCACTTTTGCTGCATGGTGGCTCATGAGAAGGAGCTGGGGGCAGGAGATCAGAGAGGAGGCCAGTATCTGTCATGTCCTGGTGAGAGGAGGGTGGCATCCATCTGGACTAGGAGAGGGAGTGGGGAGCAGGGGTCTGATGGATGAGAGATGTCGGACAGAAAATCGCTGTGGTGATTTTAGCAGGATGGGGAGGATTAAGGGTACTTTCGAGTCTCTGGCCAGGCAGTAGGGTAGATGGATACCCCTACTCTGTTGAGGGGAGTGAGTGTCCGAAAATGATCCTGAGCTCAGGGTAGTCTTGTTTGCCTTCGATTTACTCAAGGGAAGATGTAGGGTCTGTCTCTGCTGCTGACACACTTTCTCTGTGCCTGGCACCTTACACATAAGAAGTCTCTTGGCTGGGCATGGTGGCTCACTCCTGTAATCCCAGCACTTTGGGAGGCTGAGGTGAGCAGATCATGAGGTCAGGAGTTCAAGACCAGCCTGGCCAATATGGTGAAACCCTGACTCTATTAAAAATACAAAAATTAGCCAGGCATGGTGGCAGGCACCTGTATTCCCAGCTACTCAGGAGACTGAGGCAGAAGAATTGCTTGAACCCAGGAGGTGGAGGTTGCAGTGAGCTGAGATCCCACCACTGCACTCCAGCCTGGGCAACAGAGTGAGACTCTGTCTCAAAAAATAGTTAATAATGTTAATAATAATAAAAAGAAGTCACTTAATCCTTACACAACTCTATGAGGTAGATACTATTACTATCCTCATTTACAGATGGGAAAACTGAGGCATAGAGTGGTTAAATAACATGCCCAGGGCCACATAGCTAGTCACGGGCCAACCAAAGGATGAACCTGGCTGGCCTCAGAATCCATGCTCTTAGCCTTGATGGTTGTCACAGGGAGATGGTGAATGAAGCCACGTTGCTAAATGAGATTACACAGAGAGAAGCAGAGGATGGGACCTCAGGGAAATGCTGACTACGAAGAGAAGAGGAAGCTACTGGTGAAGCCAGGATGAGCTAAGCCTGGCTTGCTGTTTACTGATGGCAAATAACTACCCCTCTTTGGTCTGCAGTTTCCTCTTCTGTTGAATAGGAATCTTTAACCGGGTCCAGCCTGCTTCCTGGGTGGCTCAGAGGAGGTAAAGAGGAGAAGGCACTGGGGAGGCTGAGAAGCTGAGCAGTTCTGGGCCCAGCATGCCGTTGGTGCTCAGATAGCCCATGGTGGGGGAAATGGGAAAGGTTGGGGGCTCCCTGAAGCTTCTCCACAAATTCCCCAATTCCCCATTTTCTCTCTCTCTTTTTTTTTTTTTTTTGAGATGGAGTTTTGTTCTTGCTGCCCAGGCTGGAGTGCAATGATGCGGTCTCAGCTCACTGCAACCTCCACCTCCCAGGTTCAAGGGATTCTCCTGCCTCAGCCTCCCCAGTTGCTGGGACTACAGGCACTGACCACCACTCCTGGTTAATTTTTTATATTTTTGGTAGAGATGGGGTTTCACCATGTTGGCCAGACTGGTCTCGTACTCTTGACCTCGGGTGATCCACCTGCCTTGGCTTCCCAAAGTGCTGGGATTACAGGCGTGAGCCACCGCCTGGCTGAGCCACAGCACTCGGTAATTCCCCTTTCTCTTAGGCCTTGGCTGCAGTGTTCTTGCAGCTCAGGGGTCTGGTTCCTTAGGGGCTCTCGGGGAAGGGGCCCCTGCTGAGGGGGTCTGGGGGATGGACCCCTTTAGGGCTGGGCACCTCCCTCATCTCTTTCCCACAGAGCTGCTCTGGGCTGGAGCCCTCCACCCCCATCACTCATTCTCCTTTAGCTTCTGGGAAAGCCGATTAGGAGGTGGCCTTCTGCCCGCCCCCCTGACAAGTGTGTCTGAACTTCCAACAAAGGCCCTCAGAGGGTTGCAGAGGGAGGGCTCGGCACTGGGAACCTGACACCACTGGCCCAGGATCACCCCAGCAGCCTAGGAGGCAGCTCTGCGGGGCTGCCCACCCCACAGCAGGCAAGAATGGCACTCTGACTTGGCCCCACAAAGGCCTGGGGGCTGGGCTGGAGCACGTTGGAGAGGTCTTCACCTGGGATCCCCTCACAATAGGCAAAGCAGCAGGGCCAGCACCCAGGAAGGCATGTGGGAATAGGCATACACAACCACACACTGACAGTCTCTCACACACATTCCCCACACATTCACAGCACACACGCACACACACATCCTCACACCCCTGGGACATGTTGACTTCTGCACTGGACCACACAATCCCAGGGTGTCTCCCTGTCTCTCATGCCGGTGTACACAGACCTACTGCAAACCGGCAGACATACAGTCACGCTCTGTCACCTGATGCTCCACACACCTGCTCCACCCCCAGACATGCATTCTCCCCAGCTTGCTCACACTCCAGACAGCCCCCTGAATGCTCAGTGGCACCAGATCCCCTCTACAGATGGTCTCCCGAGCCACACTGCTGGCTTGGTGCCCACAGAGACTTGGTGGCAGCTACCCTATGCTTGTGGAAGATGCCACCCAAATGCCCACATGAGAGTGAGATGCTGGTCCCAGCTGCCATGTGAACACCCATGTGCACCAACCCACACATCCACCCCAAGGGCCTGCCTTGAGCCCACTTCTTCACAGCATGCTCCCTCCTGCAGCTGCCTCATGAGCGTGTGACCCATGCAGTCACACACCGTCCTGGGCTCAGAGGGCCCCATGATGTTCTGATGTCACCATCTTGAAATCTTTACTTTTTAAGCAAGGGGCCTTGCATTTTTATTTTGCCCTGGACCCCATGAAATATATAGCTGGTCTCACTCACATCCCATCTCTATTTATGTATGTATGTATGTATGTATGTATATATGTATGTATGTACGGAGTTTTGAGACGGAGTTTTGCACTTGTCACCCAGGCTGGAGTGAAATGGCGCGATCTCGGCTCAGTGCAACCTCCGCTTCCTGGGTTTAAGCAATTCTCCTGCCTCAGCCTCCCAAGTAGCTGAGATTACAGGTGCCCACCACCACACCTGGCTAATTTTTTGTATTTTTAGTAGAGACAGGGTTTCACCATGTTGGCCACGCTGGTCTCGAACTCCTGACCTCAAGTGATCTGCCTGCCTCAGCCTCCCCAAGTGCTGGGATTACAGGCGTGAGCCACCATGCCCGGCCCACCCCATCTCTTTCAGCTAAGTCACTGGCCCTTCTGTGGCTTCAGAAACCCAAGGCCTCCAGAAAGCCCTCGCTTCTCCCACCTGCCCAAGGGCCTCCACTTCCTCTTCCAGCCGGGGTTTCCCTTTCCACCCCATTCCTCACCAGGCAACTGAGTGTGAGGGGTGGAGGGAACTACCAAGAGCATCCTGTCTGTCTACATGCCTCCTCCTAGTGTTACCCTGGGGCTCAGGATTCTCCTTGGTAAAGCGGGGTGAATGGTAATGCCTACTTCAGGGTTCTTTGTGAGGAATGAAAGATAACATCTGTATAACACTTAGCACAATTTTGGCATTTAGTAAATGCTCAATACTTGCTGCTTTTTTTTTTTTAATTTGTTTTTATTTTTATTATTTGAGACGAGGTCTCACTGTGTTGCCCAAGCTGGTCTCTAGCTCCTGAGCTCAAGTGAGTCACCCGCCTTGGCCTCCCAAAGTGCCGGGATTACAGGCATGAGCCACGACGCCCGGCCAATACTTGCTTGTTATTATTGCTCTTATTACATTATGATAAGTGCCGCTAAACAAAAATAGACTCAGTTCCCAGCCCTATATATAGTCTAGTGGATAAAATGGAGATTACTCAAATAATCACACGTATATCCACGTAAAGGAACAGGGGTAAATGAGAAGTGCACATGTCTCTGACCTCGAAGGGCTCATGGCTAACAGGAGAGGCAATCTGAGGCTAGGTTCAGGATCAATCTAGGGCAAGACACAGCTCAAATAGAGGTCAGAGCTGGAGCTCAGAATGGGCCATGGCAGGACTCAGTTTGGGGCAGGGCTGGCTCAGCCTGTGACTGGTGCCAAGTCAGTCAGTTTCATTTCTAGCACTGACTCACTGTGGACCATTTGATAAGCTGCTAGGCTTCTGGGAACCTCTGTTTCATCATCTGTGAAATGGGGAGACCTCTGTCTACCCCCAGGCTTGTGGGAATTGAGTGAGGTAATAATGGAAGTGAAGGATTAAGCTTCTGTTGCCACCACTAATGACTCTAAGCCTGGCCTCCCCTCCCAGGCCAGGGAGGCTGCGTGGCCCTCACCCATGTCTCCCGCTGTGGGAAACTGCCACCTCAGCCCGGGATCCTTTCCAAGAAGAGTCTGGAGATTTCACAAAGCCCTCTGAACAACAAAGGTTGCAGAAGTGATATTTCCTCCTGGGGTTGACCGCCCCGTGGCTCCTTTATCTTGGCAGCCAGGCTTGAAGAGCTGTTCTTGGAAAGAGCCTGTGTGGGTGTGTGTGGGTGCACGTGGGTGTGAGTGTGTGCACAAGCTGCTCTGTGTTGGTCTCACCGAGCAGGACGATAGACCTGCAGGCCTGGGTCCTTCCCAGGTCACCCTGCCCATCCCCTGGCCTCTGCACAGCATGTGCTGGGCAGCCAGGAGGGGGGGAACACATTCTTTTTCACCTTAGGATTCTTCTGAAGAGAACTTCAGGACACAGGAGCCCCAGTGCTTCAGGAAGAATCTGGGTTAGCTGAGGTGGAAGCTGCACGACAGGGGGCTGAGGAGGAAGCTTGATGACAAGGGAGAGGTGAAGGGGAGATAAGGGCAGGTGCTCATCAGCCCGGGCCTCCCCCGCTCCCCCCCGCCCCCGCCGCCCTGTCTCCTCAGCCTGCACAGCCCCTGTGGAGGCGGGGCCCGCGAGACGTCTGAAAGGCTCACCTCCTTCAGGTTTACCTTCAGTCTGCCCTCAATAAGCTGCCTAGAAAGGACTGCACAGCCTGCAAGCCCCAACCTGCCTCTTGGACTGTGGGCTATTGGAAAAGCCCCTCTCTGGGCCTCAGTCCCTATTTGTTTTTTAAAAGACAGGGTCTCACTCTGTCACCCACGCTGAAATGCAGTGGTATGATCACAGCTCACCGCAGCCTCACCTTCCCGGGCTCGAGCCATCCTTCCACTTCAGCCTCCCAAGCAGCTGGGACTACAGGTACGCATCACCACGCCCAGCTAATTTTTGTATTTTTTGACAGAGGTGGGGTTTCACCATGTTGCCCAGGCTGGCCTTGAACTCCTGAGCTCAAGTGATCAGCCAGCCTCGGTCTCCCAAAGTGCTGGGATTACAGGTTTGAGCCACCATGCCCAGCCCTCAGTCCCTAATTTTTTTTAAGTGGGCTTTGGACAACTTCTGAGCCTGATTTAAGCGCCCCACCCTGCCGGGTTGGGTGGAAGCCATAGATACATAGAAGAATAACTGAAAAAGCAGTCATTCTTCTGTCTGCCTTGTCACCTCCCTCTCCCACACTCCAGCCACCAGGGGCCTGCAGAGCCCAGGAGGATGGACAAGGTGTGGAGGTGGAGGTCGCCTACTGAAGTGCCAGGCCTGTCAAAGTCTGGCCATTTCTGCTTCAGGTTCTCGGAATAGACATCCTCACGGGTCTCTAGTTCGGCCTCCATCTGGGGAGGAATCACTGATACCCAGCTCCTATCCACAAGCCTGAAGGGATGGGCAGCTCACTACCTTCCAGGGCAGACTGCGCCAGGGCTGTTGGAAAGTTCTTCCTCATGTTGTCTGAAATCTGCCACCCAGTAGCCTCCTTATCAGGCCTGGCTTGACCTGGGAGCCACACAGAACATGTCTATTCACACTGTTCTGCAGTGTGTCACCCAACTGGCGTGGCGCCTCACACACTCACTGTGCCCTCTCCCTGGGTACCTCTGCTCTGCCGGTCTCTCTTCCTCGGGAGAGGCTTCACTCTTCAGAGTCTAGCCACATGCCACCGGCTCCAGGAAGCCTTGCCAGATTATCACAGGGGAGGGAGATGCCCCTCCTTCTCTTGATGCCTCTGGTCACTATATATGGTTCTCAACCACTGCCAGATGGAGCTCCCTGGGCAGAAGCTGGCATGGCGTACAGCCTGGTGTGGAGTTTGTGTCCAATCAGTACTGAACTTGTTAAATTAACTGGGAAGAGCCTGTGAGGGACAAGCTCTGCTGAGGGCCTCAGGGAACCAGGTTTCTGTCTGGGCCTTGCCGTGGCTTTGCAGTACAGGCTTGGGAAGCCCTGGCTTTTCCTGGGCCTCTGTCTCCTGCGTAGAGGTTGGTCAGGGTGGTCCATACAGGCGCCTTTCTCAGACAGCCTTGGTTTCCGAGAGTCTTGCTGGGTTTTGTCTTCCATATGATATCATCCTGTTTCCTCAACTGTTCCATTCAGAGCTTCCTCCTATGCTGGGTCCTCCTGGCTAGGGTTGCAGATGGGGCTTAGAGGTCATCAGAGGGCAAAGGCACAGCAGCCTGGGGCAGTGGAGTGAGAGGATCTCCTGGGATAGCAGCCAAGGACAGGTGGACCCTCTGTCCTTGCAGGCCCTGTCGCTTTTCCTGCCTGCCTCCCTCATGCCAACCTTGAGATGAGACTGGGTCCAAGGCAGCGGCCATGCCACAGCCTCCTCTGTCTTCCAGAGGACATGGCCCTGTCCTGGTACAGTCTCCTAGTCCTCAGCATGAATGTCCAGAGTTTAGGGACCACGCCCCAGTCTTCGTGAGGTGGATGGGAAGTCAACATTAGCTGACTGAGCACCATCTGTGTGGAAGATGCAGCCCTGTCACTGGGAATACAATGCTGAGCAGGACAGCACCTGATGTGCGAGGGGGAAGACAGACAACAAATACAGAAGCAATGGAATGTACCTTTGGCAGGCCAATTAAAGCTTATGAAGACACTACCACTACGACCAGGAGGGAGGTGGGGGCTCAATGTATGGCTGCAGGAGACAGATGGAATGACTAGACCAAGAGTGTGGCCAAGATGACCAGGCAGCGCAACTGCCAGGTGGACAGACGTGAGGAAAGAGGCTGGCCCAGGCCTGCAGGCAGGACTGAAGGCTCCTGGGGGAAGGGATGGGGTGGGGAGGTGCGATCTATTACGCTGATGACTCTGGGCCCTAATCCTGTGCCAGGCCCGGCGGGTAATGTGTGTGTAGGGGGAGGGGAGCACCCCTGCTGGGGTGTAATTTCACGCTGAAGGGCCTGATGGGGCATCCCAGGGACTGATCCTTTCTGGATCAGAAAACCCACTTCCCTTTGTCGCATGCAGGGCGATTAGCGCCTTAACCCTTTGTGGGCTGGCCCAGGGCCGGCCTCGCCCCATCTCACCTCCAGCCCCTTGGGATCTTAGCTCAGAGCCCTTTGCCTTCAATCCAGCCAATGCCCCAACCTGGTCTTGTCTGCAGGGAGGGAGAAGCTGTTGACTGAGGAAAGCCAGGGGCTGGATTATCAACTTCTATGTCCCTGTTCCCTGGCACCTAGCTCCCCGAGGCCCTAGTGCCCCCAGAGAAGTGAGCTCACCATGCCATCTTTTCAGGTTCCTCTTCCAGCTTGGATCAAGTCCAGTTGCCTTCAGCAAGCCTGGGGTCTAGTCTAACCCTTTGCCTTGTTTGGGAATACCCCAACTCACAGCATTCCCACATACGCTTTAAGGGGAGCTCACTACCTGCTGGCAACACAGCCAATACCTTCCATTCCCACTGACCTCTCATGGCGAATGAACACTGACCCCAGGAGGCCAGGACCAGGCCTCCAGCAACATCTCAGAGACATCCCTGGCCACTTTGTCCGACAGCAGCATTCCAGGACTGGGTAGGTCATCACAGTTAGCCCCCTGCATCCATCCCCTCTTTTGCTCACGTACTCTGATTCTATTCAAAGACTCACCAGGAAGCTGTCTCAGCTTCTTTGGCTCCAATGGGTTGTCCCCTTCCTCGGGGAAGTCCTCTTGGTCCTCCCAAGGCTAACTGCAATGCATCCCTGGGGTGGCTTCCGCAGGTTCTCCCCTCGGGAGCTCCCCTAGGGTGGGGGAGAAGTCAGGGACCAGGCTGGGCCTCCCCTAAGCTCCCCGGGTCTCTCAAACCCCAGCCCCATTAAAAGAAAGCCCCTAAATGTTATTTACACTTTGGAGTCTTAAAAACCATTAACAAAAGCCACTTAATTCAATTATCTTCCCGGCTGGCTCAGTTCTCAGTTCTGAGTGCCAGCCTCCCCTTGTCGCACCCCCACCCTGCCTGTCCCCCCACCACTGTCATTGTGTCGGGCTAATGAGGTAAACTGAAGCGAGCCCTGTCCCCCCTGACAGGTTTATGAGAATTTAATAAAGCGTGGCCGGGACCAAATGAGTTGCCTCAGCCTCGGAGAGCTCATTGTCTTTAGCGTCAGCGTTTTTTGACTCGAGCCGCCCCCCTTCCCCGCCCCAGCTCCTGCCTGGCTTGGCCCCCACCCCCGCCCTCGGTGCCTCCCTAGGTGAGCCTTGAGGCTGGTGGGCCCTGCAGCGGGAGGGCACCCAGGCTGAACCCTGGGGATGGCGGAAATTAAACTGGTCAGTGTGCCCCGGGGAGGGACTGTGCTGTCCTTTGCCCTCACCTACCACACCTTCACGCGCTGCAGACTCCAGGAACATAGTGGACTTCCCACACAGCTGCCTCGTGCTCCTATGTCTTGGCGGCTGTCAACCTGAGGCCCTGCTGGAGCCGCCTTGAGCCTGATTCACCTTGTCTTGCCTGTTTGGAGCAAGCAGCCAAAGTGAGCTCCCAGAGGGAGGGGCTTCTCTTCTGGCCAGGGTACGGGTTGGGGGCATGGGGCCCTCAGTCATGGCCTGGTTCCACCCCTCGCATGGAATGTCCCTCCTCATTTTCCTGGAAAGATAGCAAGGGGTGGAGCACAGACCGTGGAGCAGAAGGGAGTTGGAAGTGCAGATGAAGAGGCTGCCAGTTGGGAGGCTCCCCAGAGGGACAGGCCGGCAGAAGAGGCCCCACACCCCCAGCTGTGGAGGGTACCTTGAAAAGGTACCTAGCTGCCTCTCAGGGGTCCAACACCGAGGAGTTTCTGGACCATTTGGAGACCCAGAGTTCCTTCTCTCCACAACAAAACTGGTTCCAGGAATCACTTCCTTCTGAGACTAAAGCTTGGCCTGACACAAGAGCCTCTTCTGGAAGGTCCTTAGCTCACTGGGGTGTTGGGAGAGCAAGTCTTAGGGATCAAGGCTCAATTTGTGACCATGATAAAAGCTCAGTTGTTGTCCAGGGTCAGGATACAATGCATATGGATCAGGGTAAGTGTTCAGGTTGGCACCAGATTCAGGGTCAGACTCAGTGATCAGAGTTCAGAGTTCAGGGTCAGGGCTCAGTCTATGGCCCGAATAAGGGCTAATATGTGTCCATGATCCAGTCTGTGTCCAAGTCAGGGTTCACTATACAGTAATGGTCAGGGTTTAGTCTATGGACCGGGGTCAGAGCTCAATCTGGGATCAAGGTCAGGGTTTGATGAATGGACAGGCAGGGTCAGAGCTCAGAGTGTGGTTAGGGTCAAGTTCAGTCTATGATTAAGGTCAGGACTCAGTATGGACTGGGGTGAGGGCTCAGTCTAAGATCAAGGTCAGGGTTTAGTCTATAAACAGACTCAGAACTTATCTGTGACCTTGATAAAGGCTAAGTTTCTGTCCAGGATCCAGGCTCTCTCTGTAATAAGGTCAGGTTCCAGGGTTGGATGAGTCACTTAGTAAATCTGAGTCACCTAATTGCCCCTCTTCCCCCAACTCCCTTGATCTCTCCATTTCGTAGGGCCTTGGACCTTAGAAGAGGAAAAGGCGAAATTGTGCTTTCTGGTTGGGATGAGTAGTGTCTATTTCCTGCTATGTGCCCGGGGTGCCCTCTGGTGGCAGTCTCCAACAGTGCCGATTTCCTCAGGCTTGGTCCCTCCATCTGGCCATCTCCTACTTTGGGGAGCCTGGCCCTCAGGCTGGTCCTTCGATGCTGATCTAGTCAACCCTTCCTTCCTGTGCCACCCCACCTCCCCACAGAGAAATAGAAAACTGTGCAGTTGGTTGGGGGAACTCCCATACATATGAGATCTTCTCCCTTCCTGCCCAGAGTTAGGCATCTTGACAAAACCATATTACTGGGGGCCTGGAATCTCAACTGTGCGATGAGATCCACACCTTTTCCTTCTTCCTTCAGTCCACAGGTGCTTAGTGAGCACCTACCTTGTGCCAGGTGGGCACCGAGGGTGCAGCAGTGAACAAAGCAGAAGTTCTGGCCTCTTGGTGCTCACATTCCACTTCTCCCTAATCCCTCACTCCTAGTCCACAGCTCTCATCAGGAAGTCTCCTGGCATCACAGAAGGCCGAGTGGGATTCAGAAGTCAGCAACACGGGCTCCCTGCTCCCCATGGAGTCTGTGGTTAGACTATTCTAGCTTCTGGGTTCTCTGTCTTCCTCTCTCCTCGGAGTTTCACCACCACCCACATGCCGACAGCTTCTACGTGTCCATCCTAGCGCCTCCTCTTCCAGAACTCAGGGCTGTGGCTCCGGCTTCTGTGGGACAGTCTCTCTGGGCTAACAGGTCTTTTGCCTTACCAGGATGTCCCTTTTTTCCCCAAAACCAGATCCTCCACCATACACCGTGGTGCTCAAACCAAAATTTTAGAACTTCCTCAGGATTATTCTCTTTCATGCCCCCAAAACTCCCCCAACAGGTGCAGAATGTGTCCACTCCGAGCAACCACCCTGGTCCCAGCGCCCGTATGTCTCACTGCTGTGACCTCCTAGCTTGCCCCTCCTAGCTTTGCTTTCCCTCTTGCACCGTGCCGCCCTGTTACTTCCACACAGCAGGTGGAGCAGTCTTTACCACCATCAATCAGATCATGTCACTTCCCTGCTTAAAACCCTCCAGTGGCTTCCATCTCACCAAGAATCAAATCCTAACTCCTCACCTGGGCTTACTAAGCCCTCCATGAGCTGAGCATTACCCCCTCCCCACCTCTCCAGCTTCATCTTCCACCTCTGTCTCAACAGCCCTTCTTTCTTGTTCTGACACACACAGGCCAGTTCATTCTCACCTTAGGGCTTTGCACTGGCTGTTTCCTGAGCTTGAAATGTTCCTGCTCTAGACCTTTGTATAGCTGACTCACCATTCAGAGCTCAGCTTAAATGCCACCTCTCAGAGAAGATCCCCCAACCATCTGACAAGTCCCTCTATCTATCACAACATCCTATGTAATTTTCTGTGTAGTGCTGTTCACTAGCTAAGCTTTTCGGTGTCACTTGCTCACTTACTTAATTCTTTATTGTCTGTCTCCTCCAAATAAAACGTGAGCTCCCTGAGAGCTTGTTCATCATTATATTCCCACATAGCAGGGAACCCAGCAGGGCTCAGGAATTCTTAATTAGTGAAAAAACGATTCTAAGGCCAGGCACAGTGGCTCACACTTATCATCACAGCACGTTGGGAGGCCCAGGTGAGAGGACTGCTTGAGCCCGGGGGTTGATGATCACCCTGGGCAACATAGTGAGACCCTGTCTCTACAAAAAATTAGCCAGGCATAGTGGGGTGTGCCGGTAGTCTCAGCTACTTGGGAGGCTGAGATGGGAAGATCACTTGAGCCTGGGAGATTGAGGCTTCAGTGAGCTGTGACTGTGCCACTGCACACCAGCCTCAGCAACACAGAGAGATCCTATCTCAAGATAATAATAAAAAAAGGTTCTTAGTGGCGGCCCTCATTTCTCCTAGAGGGAGAGAGTGGGGGAAACCTCATTTCCTGGCCCCTTAATGAGCTCCCTTGTCCGGGCCAGCAGTACTTTCCTTGGGGAGGCAGGGGCCACTCACCACCTGTAGCACCCTAGAGCCCCCCAGGCCCTGGGGAGTACCCCTCCTTTAGAAGGACCAGTCCTGTGTTCCCTACCACAGTCCGTGTGCCTCCGAGGATAGGCCCTGGTGCCTCAATTCTTAGACTTTCAGGTGCTAGGGTGGGAGTGGGAGGTTTTACCTTCATTCCAGGGCCGGTCTGCAGCATCCCTGCAGGAACTACTGGTCCCTGCTCAAATTCCCCAAGGTCAGGGAGCTTGATGCTTCTGCGCTGTCAGAATCATGTCCTCTCCTTAACAGAAACCTGCCGCCCAGAGGCCCTTTCAGGGTCTGGAGCCTGCCTGGGAGGGGCCTGCAGAGGTGTGAGACAGAGCACGCCCTCCAGCCTCACCCTGTGTAGGAGAGTGGGGCTTCCCTAGGGCCTCGCTGGCCATATTGCCTTAGAGGGGCCTGTCCCCGGGTGTCACCCAGGGAAGGGGTGTGAAGTGAGAAGTCCCCACTGTGGCAGACTGGAGCTGATGGGAAAGTGAGCCCTGGGCACTGGATGTGGAAAATCTCTTCTGGTGTGCCTGTGGAGGAAGCGGGGCACAGAAAAGACAGATGATGACCTTCAGCTGGGAGTGTAAGTGGAAGCGACTCCAGGGAGCCAATGTCCCACCTTCCCTTCCCTGACCCATTCCACCCACACCATTGATCCATGTCCCACTGCCCTGAGTCCTTATCGTAGGCTCACTCTTCCTCTGCAGCAGCCAGGCTTGCAGAACAGGATCTGGAAGTCTTGTGGGGGAAGAGGAAAGAGAATGTAATTCCAGGCATCTAACAGCAGGTGGGAGAGGGGTTGGGCTGAGCCTAGCATTGCAGGGCTAGAATCCTAAGGTGGTAGGAGAAAGGTGGCTCCAACCACACCCCAAGGCTGCACCAGCGGTGGCCCCTCTCACCTACTGCTCTACCACAGCAGCAGCTGGCATCTGAAGCTGCAGACCAATGCACCAGAAGAGACACGACTGGAGCATGGAGAAGTGGTCTTCCTACACACATACAGGGTGGGTTGGGGAGCTCAGAGAAGAGGTCAGCAGCTGTAGGTACTGGGTACTTCAAAGGTTAAGGCCCATTGACACATGCAAATTAATAGAGATGGCCTGCTCGGCACCTGCTCAGGCAGATTTGCTCTTCTTTAGGTCAGTGGGAGAGGGGGAGACAGCAGGAGAGGCAGAGGTGGAGATGGCGCCAGAGGAGGGAAGAGCCCAGGGCTGGTGGGAAGTGTCTGGGTCATGGCAGAGTAGTACCAAAGCCTGTCTTGTAAAGAGAAAGGGAGGCTGGTGATGAAGCCAGGAGTGGATGGGCAGGGAGTCATAGCCAGCTGGGGGTGGTGGGCCAGCATGTGCCCCAGTCACTGCTTGCCTAGGTACCTGCATGGAGAGGAAAGGCTGGCCCAGAGTTGCAGTGTCTTCTCCTCAGTCCCCTGACCCCTCTTCTTTTTTGCAAGGCAGCCCCTATTCCTCTACCTGGCCCCCTCACCCACCCCCTCACCTGAACAAACCACAGACTGGGCCCAAACTCAGCAAGTCCAATAAGACTGGGCAAAGTGTCTGGGCTTTGCATGGCCCCGTGGAGCACTTCTCCCCTCACCATCCCTGCTCAGTGACCATGCCCTCAACCACTACTGCTGCCCTCACACCTCCACATGCATGTGTGATGTCAGACTGTTACCCAAACGCTGCCACTCCCCACCTCTTACAGGAGCCAGGCAATCACACCCACAGTCACACTCCTATGTTCATCCAGTCCCCCAATTTGACACACCTGTTCCCACATTCACAGGCACACAGTCTTAGATACAGTCTTTTGCTCACAGTCACACACTCCTCTCTCCTGAAGCCCTCTTCTAGGTCTCCAAGAGGGGCTGGTACCAGGATGCTTGGGCACTCAGCCACAGGCTGGGAGGGCCCCAGAACCCAAGGTGCTCAGCCAGAGGCCCCACAGCCAACCCTCCCTCCCGGCCTGCACTGTCACAGAGGACTGACTCCAAAGGCGCTTTATTGAGGAGTGAGGCACCGCAGGAATGCATGGTGTGGCACAGTCATGGTGGGTGGGGGCCAGCATTGTTGGCAGTGAAGGTCACACTAGGACTTTCAGGGCTGCAGAGGCCCCCTCACCACTCACCTCTGTCAGGGGCCCAGTCTCAGCTATCCCTGCTCCTAGTCAGACAGCAAGGGTGGGGAGTGCTCACCCCAGCCTGCTTCTAAGGACCATCCTGGCTCAAGTCAGAGCCACAGTTTCTTGGCCAAATGAATCCCAAAGGTCATGTTGGGGTAGAAACAAGGAGGGTAGGGAGGGGCAGGAGAGGGGGCTGCAAGCCCTTCACTGTATGTGCAATGACAGAGACAGCCCAGGTTGACATTTGTCCCTTCTTCCTCTCTTCCTCCCACCTTCCGGGGGGGGGACTGACACTGCTGGTGGTTAGCCCCTTCAGGGTGGGTGCTCCTTGGTTCACAGTGCCCAAATGCCAGGGGGAGGTTGCAGTGTCAGGGTTCGAGGGTCCAGGGGCCTACTTTCATAAACCTGGATGGGTGAGGTTTAGTAGGGACCAGAGACCCCACCTAAGGGGCCAAGGGTCTGCTGCTCCCTTCTTCGGAGTGTGACCCCTGACACCATCACACGTTGTACCCAGGAGTTTGGGAGATGGAAACGATGAGGCCCCCTGCGCCCAGCACCAGACCCTTGTTAAAAAGAAAGAAGGAAGAAAGGAAAAGAAAGAGAGAAAGAGAGAAAGAAAGAAAGAAAGAAAGAAGAAAGAAAGAGAGAGAGAGAAAGAAAAAGAAAGAAAAAAAAGAAAGAAGAAAGAAAGAGAAAGAAAGAAAGAAAGAAAGAAGGAAAGAAAGAAAAAGAAAAGAAAGAAAGGAAAGAAAAACTTTTCTTTTTTCTTTTTCTTTTGCCCTCTTAAATGGCACGGAAGGAAGGGGAGTGAACCCGGAGAGCGGAGTCACGGCGGGGCCCTGGTCCGCTAGGGGGCGGCCCGCTCCTGGGGCGGGTTGAGCTGGACCCCTTTCGAGCGCAGCGCGCAGACGGCCACGGGCGCCGGGGCCTCCAAGGCGAGGGTGCTGGGGCCGGGGCTGGAGCGGCCGGAGGACGCGGCTGAGACTGCAGGGCTCAGCTGCACTGCTGTGGTGTCCTGTGCTGTGCGCTCGCTGCTCTCCATCTCTAGCGCCACGGGCCCGGCGCGGCCGCCCCCCTGGCCAGGGCCCACCGCGGCCGCCGAGCGCGCGCCGGGCGCGGGGCCCCGGCGGCTACACACGCAGCAGGCCGCGAAGAAGCCGAGCGCTAGCACCAGCAGCCCCGGCCCCACCACGAGCAGCGGGTTGTGCCCGGGCAGGAAGGAGGCGAAGGCGCCCGCCAGCGTCACGTTCACGCCAGCCAGCAGCGCGCACAGACCGCAGGCGCAGCACAGCGCAGGCGACTGCAGGCCCGGCCCCCGGCCCCGGGCGCGTTCCGCGGGCGCCAGGACCGGTGGTCCCTTGCTCTTTTCTGCCGGCGGCATCGGCCTGCGCACGGCGGACACGCATCAAGCTCCCTCTTGCCGCCGGCCCGGAACAGCCCAATTGCCAGGAGCCGCCTCGCGCTAGTCCTGTGGGCACACAGCAAGAGGGCGGGGTCAAGCAGTGTGTCTCGACCTCGAATCCTAGGCTCCGTCTGTAGCTACACTCAGTGCCTGGGTGGGCAGAGGTCATCTTGGTCAGCCCCCCGCCTCTGTCTCTGGAAAGCAACAACCCATCCCATATGGGAAGAGTCTGCTTGTTGTATCCCCACCTAGTTCCGGGGGTCCCTCGTGGCCAATCTTGCCATCCTCCCTCTCTCGTCACTTTTTTGTTCTCTAAACAGACACCACCCCTCCAACCCCTCTCCTCCTGGAAGCCTACCTGGACTCATTGAGTGAGAGAATGGCTGGAAAGTGCTCAGCACAGTGTCCAGTTCAGCTTAGGTGCTCATTACATGATCATCATCGTCTTCAGTAACCCTAACTAGAAGGCAAATGGCAGCTCTTGAGATTTAGACAACTCACTCCCTCAAGTGGAAGAGGCGTTGGAAATGATCTGACCTTGCCCCTCACCCCCACTCCTACCCTTTTATTCAGGTGAAGAAACTGAGGCTCCCAGAGGTCTAGCAGTTTATCCAAGATCCAGAACCAGGACCTGAATGACCATGCGACTTGGCCTCAGCATCCCCACCCTAGGCTCCGGTAGGTGTAGCAATGACACTGACTCTTCTGAATATCAGATGAGGCCCTGGAGTGAGTGGCCACGTGAGAGTGAGGAGCTCCTGATGGTTCAGATGTTCAGTGAGAGGGCACAGTTCCCACATGAGATGGGTTGGGCTGGAGCAGATCTAAGGCACCAGGACCCTTTCTAGACCAGGCATTCTATTAAATTCCAATCCTATCTCCACTCCACTCCCTATTGTTCTACTGTTGAACCTGGATTCAAAAGTCTAATTGCTGGATGCTAGAATTCCTTTCTAGGATTCTCTAGATGTCTCTGGTTCTAGGATCTATTGCTGGATTCTAGAATTCTGGAAATACATGCAGAAACAAGAGTAATAAAATTAGAGTCTAGGGATTTATGACTTCTATTTGAGAATTCTGTTCTATAATGCATAAGATCCTAGTTGGTACAAAGGCCCTCAAAGGATGAGATCTTAGCTAGTGTTAGAATTGTGGGGAAAAAATGCCAGAAAAGGGTCCTGGATGGGGATGAAAGGGAAGTAATCAGATGGTACTGCGGGTCTAAGGGGAGCATGCAGGGTGAGGAGCAGGGAGTGAGTGCCACCTTCACAGGGGGCCTGACTCTCCTGCTTCCGTCTTACCTCCTGTAACGTGGGGCTAATCATAGAACCCACCTCATAGGGTACAGTGATAATTAAATACTTTAAGCTAAATAAAGTGTTTAGAACAGTGAGAATTTAATAAATGTTAACCATGCCCTTCTGGTGGTGGTTGACAGAGAAGGGAGCCATGAAGTCTCAAATCTGGGAGGCTGGTCATGTTGGGTCTGGAAACAGAAAAGTTGGGCTGTCTCCCAGGTGGAGGTACCTTTCTGCGTGTCCAAACCCTATACCCAGTGGGGTTGGAGAAAGCTTGATGACTGACTGAAAATGAGGGCTAGTGTCAGATCCTTCACTCTCGACACACAGGATGCGCAGGTCAGAGGGCTTGAAAGGCCACCTCCAGGCCTGTCCAGAGCTGATGACTCCAGGGTTCCCTCTCCTGGCACCATGCTGAGAGGGGGCAGCCCTACTGAGATTCCAGCCAGAATCACCTTGTTGCCGTACCAAGCTGGCAGGAAGTCAGAAATCCCCAAATCTTAGCAAATAAAGCACATGTTGACTCTTGAGGGCATCTACAGACCAGTTTCCTCAGGGAGCTCCTCATCTGCATGAACATCTGCTCTCTAACCTGCTGTTGATGGTTCTGCCAGCCAGGGATAGCAACCTCTAAAAGGGTACAGCAATGTATAGTGTGAAAAGCACTTTTACATCCATGATATCACAATCTCTACTACTGCTTGATGCCTATTAATAGTCACATTTTGGCCGGGTGTGGTGGCTCACACCTGTAATCCCAGCACTTTGGGAGGCTGAGGCAGGCAGATTGCTTGAGCTTGGGAGTTTGTGACCAGCCTGGGCAACATGGCGAAACCCTGCATCTATTTTTGTTGTTGTTGTTGTTAACAAAAAGAATTAAAAAAAAAATTTTTTTAATAGCCACATTTTACAACTGAGGAGACTGAGGCTCAGAGAGGGAAGTGGATTGGGGCTCCGGTGGCTGGACTGAAAGGAAGAATAGACATTCTGAGACCAGAGTCAGAAAACAGATAAGCTGGCTCACACCCTACACAATCTTGCTTAATTTTATAGAGAAGGATTTGATCCTCAGGAGGGTCTGTGAGATTCCCACATCTTCCCCTTTTAAACCTCTCCCCAACCTCATTCATCAACATCTGACATTATCTGACAAAGGCAGGAGTTCCCTTCTGTGGGGAGGGCTCAGTATGAGGATGCCCCGATGGAGAGGAGGGAGTCTGGCTCACCTCACTTCACATCAGTCTCCTGGAAGCTGATATTGGATGAGGGTCAGGGAGGCCCTGGCCGCTGGAGAGTCCAGGGATCTTGCTTCTCTCTCTCTCTCTCTCTTTTTTTTTTTTTTTTTTTTTTTGAGATAGAGTCTTGCACTGTTGCTTGGGCTGGAGTGCAGTGGTGCAATCACAGCTCACTGTAACCTCCGACTCCTGGGTTCAAGTGATTCTCTTGCCTCAGCCTACTGAGTAGCTAGGATTACAGGCACCTAACACCATGCCCAGCTAATTTTTTTTTTTTTTTTAGTAGAGATGGGGTTTCACCATGTTGGCCAGGCTGGTCTCGAGCTCCTGACCTCGTGATCCACCTGCCTCAGCCTCCCAAAGTGCTGGGATTACAGGCATGAGCCACCGCGCCCAGCCAGGATCTTGCTTCTTTTCCCATATGGGGAAGACTCTCCTTTGCCTTAGGGTTTTAGCAGTTTTACTGTGATGTGCCTCAGTGAGTTTTTCTTTGTATTTATCCTACTCTGTAGATATTTGCTTTATATGTATCCTTCCTCATGCTTCTACAATCTGTGGCTGCATCATATCGCCCCCTAGTTCAGGAAACATTTCAGCTCTTATCTTTTCTCTGTTCGCTTTCTCCTCTCCTTCTGGGACCTTCAATGCATGTATGTTCAGCCATTTGCTATTGTCCCATATGTCTCTTTTACACTTTATTCTGTATTTTCTAGCCCTTTCCTTCCTTCCTTCTCTTTATTTCAGTCTGGATATTTTTCTACTGAAATATTTTTTTACTATCTAGTTTACTAATCCTATTTTCACATGTGTCTTCTCTGCTGCTAAATCCATCAATGGATTTCATTTGTTATAACTGTTCAGTTCTGGAATTTCCACTAGATCCTTTTTCATAGATTCCAGTTTTCTATTTAAAGATTCCCTCTTGTTATTAATTTTCTTGAACATATTAAACCTTCTAGAGTCCATGTCTGAAAACTCCAACATCTGGATCTCCAGTGGGCTTGTTTCTATTGTCTGTTTTATTGCTTTTGTTCATTTGGTCTTATCTCCTGAAATGCCAGATAATTTTTTATTGAATGTCCAACATTGTGTATAAAAAATTATAGAGCTAGCATGAGGCTTTGAATGATATTATCTTCCTCCAGAGGGGATTTGCTTTTGCTTCTGACAGGCTCCTAAAGAACCACAGGCCACTGTAACCCAATCGAAGATTATACTGATTGGAAACTTTGTTTCAGTCTTTCTGAGTCTAGTCTATATCTGGTTAGCCATTAGTCCTAGAGTGTTGCTTTGGTCTTCCCAATAAAAACTGTAGGTGTTTAACAGTACCCCTTCCCTTTTTAGGCCCGGAATTCCAATTTGACTCCCCAGTCTCATGACCTCCTACAAACTGGAAAATGCCTTTAGGGAAAAATCAAAATCTAGTATTACTTCTCTCCACAATCTTGGCCCCCTCAAGTCCTCACTGCCTTGGTAGCTCTCCCATGCCTTTAAACAGATTTCTTAAATGCTTAATCCAGCTTTTAAAGTTTTATCCTCAGCAGGTAAATTGGTCTGATAGAAGTTAGTCTACTTTAGCCAGAAACAGAAGTCTAGATGATAATCTGAAATTAGCACTTATAGATCTATAACTCAGTTATGCTATGCTAAGCACTTATAATAATATCTAATTTAATTTTTACAACATAAAATTAACAAATTTTTATTTAATTAATTTAAAATTAATACAACATTAAGTATTACTATTATACCTCTATTTTACAGATGAGGAAATTGAGACACAGAAAGATTAAGTAAACTCACCCCAAACCACTCAACTGCAGTGGTGGTGCCAGGATTTGAAATCTGGTGTACTGATCCAAAGCCTGTGCTCTCAACCTAGCACAGTGCTGGATTTGCTAAATGTTTGTTGAATGACTGAGGCACAGGCTTTTCTGAGGCCCTGTAGATAAGCTCCTGTAATTAGAACTTACACTGCTCAAATGTCAACCACAGAGGAAGACAGGTTTTCTCTGGTTCAAGGAAGGTAAAATTCACTTTGCTTCTTCCTTGGTTTAGCAAACTAGGTTCAACAGAAACTAATTCCAGCCCAGGGGCTGAGCTTCTAAGTGCTAATTGCTAATAAATGATTGATTCTTATCTACTCCTGGGAGGCACAGTGACTATAAGACAAAAGGGTCTCTGCCCTAGGCACGCAAAGGACTAAGAACATGTAGGTGTTGGGCTTATTCCTGAGGTTGCCTCCACCCCGGTTAATGGGGATCTAGGAGTGTGCAGGGATGAGGTGCTGAGGCTGCTCAGCTGTTGTAATTCAATTTGTACCACCATTTCATCTGGTGAACTGGGGGCTCCAGCTGCTGCTGTTGTAGTGTTGGTTCTGTTTTGTTGTGGGTGTTCTGGCTAGCTCTGTTGTGGGGTCCTTGGCACTGTTCAATAAATCTTTCTGGTTTTCCACTCTACTGAGCACATGTTAAGATTGCACTTTCTGGCTGATTTGTGATTAGGTGGCACTGTGTGATGTTCTGGCCAGGGAATTGTGACACGTGCCACTTCCAGGCTGGCCTATTGGATTATGGAAGCAGGACTCTGAGTTGATGCTATTGCTCTCCCCAGTCCTCTAAGCCCCTTCTACTTCATTCCAAGCCCAGCCTTCAATCCTAGTGCCTGAGCAGGAGGGAAGGGCATTGCTCTGACTCTTGAGTTGCGAGGACTGGAAGACCTTCACTTTAGTGAGTACTCCGAGTTGCTGAGCCCCTAAATCTTCAGAAGCGGGAAACTGAGGCTTGGAGTAGAGGAGGTCTATGGCCAAGCCAGGCCAGAACCAAGCCCTTTCCCATCCAACGAGGGTTCTGAACACTGCCATTCAGCTGCCCACGACCCTGGCCAAGCAATTCACCCTCCCTGCTGCCCTGCCTCTGGCTAGGGAGGCCCCATGGTCTCTACGTGAGGAATCCAGTCCACAAGCAGTTTGCGGAAGGAGCAGACACTGTTTGGGCAGCCTGGGAGAGCTGGGGTCCGTCTCTGGGCCTTAGTTGTCTGGATGTGAAGGGAGGAGTATAATGAGGTTATTGTCCCCAAACTGAGGTCCCTCGTCAATCAATCTGCTGCCCCACCCTCAACTACTTGAGGTTCATAAAGGTGGAAATGAGGACCTGTTTAGAAGTTACTGTCAGTGTATCAAAAGGTCTCATAAAATCAACATTTATGTATACGTATACATATAAATGTATATGGCTGTACCTGCGCATTGTACCAGATTATTTGCTTTAGGCTGGGATTCCGTTGTTTCCCTGGGAAGTCAGCTGCCACACAGGGGTTCTGGTTGAGGGGGAGGGACACTCATATTGAGCAGCAACTCTGTGCTAAGCACTCTCCCTACATTAGCACATTTAACCTTCAGCTCACAACCCTGTGAGCTGTTGCAGTCCTGCTCCTAGTTCATAGTGAGGACACTGAGGCTCAAAGAGGTGAAGGGACTTACTTTGGTTTATTCAGCTGCAATAGGGAAAGCTGGGATTCAAACCCAGTTTTGTCAGATTGAAAAGCTTATGTTTTTGGTTCATTAGAATTGCTGTTTACTGAAAGGTATAGAGATGTTTGCTTATTAAAAAAATTTGGGCTCAAGGGGGTGGTCCTCAGTTGGTGAAGGCAAGAGCTCCTGGAGAGGGAGTCTCTGTCCGAAGTCCCTTCAGGTCAGCAGGTCAGCCTGCACGTCCCCTGTACCCCCAACCCATGGTTCTGGGATGTTTGTGTTGCATAAGAGCAGTTGCTTGACTAGAGGTAGCTGCCAGGCCTCCTGGCTCCAGATTCCTGGTCCAAAGGCCCAAGAGCCTCTGGGCGTAGGGGCTTCAGTCCAGACTTCAGCCACTGGCCCCAGCCCCTTGTCCTCCAGGGGAGGCTGAGCCCCTCACTTGCTCAGTCTGAGCTCTTTACTGCTCACTATGAACTCCTCTGTTCCTTTTAGTCTTAGCCCTTCTGTTCCCTCTCAGTCCCTGGAAATCTGGGCCAGCCCTCTTCCCAGCACCTACATCCTCAGGAACCTCCCACATCACTCTTACTCATTGCCGGCTGGGGCTTATTCACTACCTTGGGAACTCTCCGCTTCTGCCAACTGAATTCTGCAAACCCAGAGCCCAAAGAGCTACCATCACCCTCACCCTAGCCAATCCATGGACCTGTCCTCACCATAGACACATGCATATACATGCATACTCACATGTGTGCATGTGCGTGTGTACACGTGCGTGCACACACACACACACACACACAGAGTCTTCAAGCTGGAAATAAGGTTTGAGGGTGAAGCCTGAAGGTGTGGCTTTCTAGCTCCTGTGTCTGATTCCTGGGATCTATCATCTTCCTTCCTGAGCCCATGTGCCTGCACGAACACACACACACACATATACACTACAGACACACACGCAGTGACTGGACATATCCAGAAATACAAACACAGATGCATAGATGCATTACACACACAGAGTTGCAGACACAGGCCAACATATGACACACTGTCAGTTGCCTGCCTATCTGATGGAGATGAGCTGCTGTCCTGGAGACTTCTCCTTGCCTGGAAGTGTGAGGGTGGAGGGAAGGTGGTTGAGAGTAGGAACCCCCCGGGAGAGGTGATGGGTGGATAGGAGTTCCATTGTGGCTGCTCTGATGGTGCCTACCCATTCACAATGGGTCTCCATGCTGGCAAAAGGCAAGCACTCACCATTCCCCTCACTGGGGCTCAGCTTTGCCATTGGTGAAGTGCGAGATTGATCTAGATGATCTAGATGGTCTAGCTGGCTTCCAGCACAGCTGAGAGGCCCCAGTGGCACAAGACTCCGAAAGCTTCTTTGAGCAATCACAGGTCTGTGTTGGTTAGACCGAGCCTTTGTAACAATCCAGGCAAAGATGCTCCCTTCCAGTCCTTCCTGGTGCTCTTGCACTTCCCCAACAGAATCCTCAGGCCACAGTCCCCAGCAGGGGTTATATAGGTGGCCAGACTGGGATCTCTAACCTCAACCTGGGCCTCTGCCTCTACCCTAAGCAACTCAGCTGTCTGGAGCCAGCTGGAGGGGTGGAGAGAGAGGACTTCAGACTGGCAGGAGTGGAACTGCCCTTCCTATCTGTCTCCTTCCCTTCAAGGCTCTGGAACTAGCTCCACTTCCCTCCCCAGCCTGAGGAACTTCAGCATCTTTTGCCCAACCACCCAACCCCTCTGCCCTCTTAGTTTCCTGACTTCTCATCTCCAATGCTCAATTCCTTCATTCCACCTCAGCTACACTTCCTCATACCTCATCACCTTCAGGACTTTATCACCCTTGTCATCACCCTGAAGCATTCCACCTCTGAGAAACCCTGACACCCTACTCTCGACTGTAACTCCACTGCTACCTCC
This sequence comes from Macaca fascicularis, assembly GCF_037993035.2. Classification (NCBI taxonomy): domain Eukaryota; kingdom Metazoa; phylum Chordata; class Mammalia; order Primates; family Cercopithecidae; genus Macaca; species Macaca fascicularis. The sequence continues at coordinate 188,158,453 of NC_088375.1, read as the reverse complement.
ATACAAACACGGCTACAGCACAAACACTGTTCTAAGCCATATATGTGTGTGTGTGTGTATATATATATATATAATTTTTTTATTTTTATTTTTTTGAGATGGAGTCTTGCTCTGTTGCCCAAGCTGGAGTGCAGTGGTGCAATCTCGGCTCACTGCAACCTCCGCCTCCCAGGTTCAAGTGATTCTCCTACCTCAGCCTCATGAGTACCTGGGACTACAGGTGCACACCACCACACCTGGCTAATTTTTGTATTTTTAATAGAGACGGGGTTTCACCATGTTGGCCAGGATAGTCTCAATCTCCTGACCTCATGATTTGCTGGCCTCAGCCTCCAAAGTGCTGGGATTACAAGCATGAGCCACCACGCCTGGCCGCCCTTTATATATATTAACTCATTTAAGTGCCATGACAACCCTTAGGTAGCACTACTGCTGCCACTAACTTATGGATTGGGAAACAGAGGCCCGAGAGGTTAGAAGAATCGCCTAAGGTCACAGACATCATGGTAATATATGGCATAGCTGTGATTCAAACCTAGGCTGTGTGTCTCCTAAATCTGTGCCTTTCATAACCCCACACTGCCACTGGCTGTAACTGTTCTTTGATCTCATGCAATCCCTGGACCTCTGCATTTTTCTCCATGATCCTCTTGCTTCCACTTCTGTCTGCATCTACCCAAGAACCCAAACTGACTTATTTCCATTACTCTCTTGCAACTTAACTTGTCCCTTTGTCCTTCTGCCAAAGCTGCCAGCAAAGCCTCAGTTGCAACAGTCTGGCTTTGTGCCACCTCAAGTCTATGCCTAAACTGCTAAGCCTTGTAGGTGAAAAAACCACGGCTGGGTGGCATGGGCTGTCTGTACATCCACATCCCTGGCATCACTGTGATCCTTAAGGATACTGGGAAACCTCCCACTTCCTAGTCTGAGCTCACCAACCCGTCACTGGACCGCACCTCCCACTGGATGCATCTAAGAAGGCCTCTCCCATCTCGAAACAAAACCCTCCTTCAACCCCACATCTGCCTCCAGCTAACACTCTGTCTCTTTCTTGAAAGCACTGTCTACAGTATATATCTCACCTCCTTGTCAAGAGCCAGTCCACTCCAGTCTGGTTTCTGCCCCATCACACCACAGACTCTGCTTTCACCAAGGCCACCAGCTGACTCCTTTTTGCTGAATTCCATGAACACTGTTCAACTCTTAGCTAACTTGACGTCTCCAGAGCTTGGGACCTACTGAAGCCTCCCTCCTGGAAACATACTCTTCCCCTGGGATACAGTTCCCTCAATTTCATCTTCACCTACAGAGCCCACAGACCCAGCCAGAAAATCTGGGCTTCATCCTCAGCTCCTCTCTCCCCAGGCTTCCCTCCACACATTTGCCATCTATCACTAAGCCCTGCAGACTCTCCCCTCCAAGCGTCCCGGAATCCATCCCTTCCTCTCTAGTCTCATCACTGCCCCATCTCTCCTCCTAGGATCCTCACAGCTGCTGCCCGGCCCTGCCACCCTCCTCATCCCTGCCTTGATTTTGCTTTTGCGGGCTGACCTCACCAGGTGTGTGAGCTCGCTGTGCCTGAGCCATGAGCCTACTTGCTCTTCCCTTGGCTGACCCCAGCTCTCCCTTCAGAGTGCAGCGGGGATGCTGCTTCCTTCCTTCCTTCTTTCAGATTTCCGAAACTCTGCAAATCAGGGCTCCTCAACTCCTGATACCCTCATGGTGCCATAACTCCTGTATCCAGGTCTGCAGGCCCTAGCCATCTTCCTTGAGGGCCAAGATTATGTCCACCTTGTTTGGGTGCCTGCCTCTCCCCAGGTGAATATGGGTTAGATAAATGGCCCAGTGAATGTTGGTTAAGTAAATGGTGGGGGGAGACATTGGTCAGAGGGGCTCGTTTTCGGCCCTCCTGGCTTCTCCTGTCTCTTGGATTTGAAGTTGTTCTGTGCTCTCTTCTCTCCCATCCCCTCCTCACTTTGGGCTTTGGGGCGGACATGGAGGGGACAGGTGAGATTCTAGGGCAGAGTCCTACCCAGTTCAGAGCAGGGTGGGGTCAGAGTGGAGCAGAGGAAGCCCCGGAGCCGCCAGTGCCTGCGGAGTGTCTCCCCTTCTCCTGCATCCGTCTCTGTCTTTCTCAGCCCTGTCCTCTCACGGCCACAGGTTTTTGACCGCTTCTCCGGGCACTACTCCTGTCCCCTGGAGCTCAGGCTGGATGGAGTCTCTTCCGCGTTCCAGTAAGTGTCCCCTCCTCAGCCCCCTCCCGCCAGCGTCCCACAGCTCCTTCACTTGCCTGAGCCGGTCCGTGGACACTCCCCTGCGGGCCTGACCCGGCTGACCCCTGAGCACCCTGGGTCAGCAGGAAGGAAGGATCCCTCCAGCGCAGGACAGCCAGGAGAGAGGCCGGGCACCCCCTCCGCCGTCCGCTGGGTTCTAGGGCCTGGGCCGGCGCACAGCACGGGGGTTGGAGTTGGGGTCGCCCTCTCCCACGCGGCTGGGTTTCCGGGCGGGCCGGGGGGTGGTCCTGGACCGAGCAGCTTGGAGACTCTGGATCAGCAGGTGGGTGGGAGAGGGCACCCCGTCCTGGACCCCTAGCCGGTGCGGGCAGGGCAGAGACGCGCAGACCCGCTCCCACTCGGCTCGGCTCCCCTGGCGCAGCCCCCGCAGCGGCGGCGGTGGACTGGGAGGGGCCAGCGCGCTGGCCTGTGCGGGTCCCCAGCCGCCTCCCGCAGCCCCCCTCCTCCAAGCGTTGGCCGCCGACCCTCAGCTCCCCTTCAACCCTGGGCGAGCGGGGTTCTTACCATACACCTCCCCTCTCCGCTCCGTTCCGTCCTTCTCCCCTTCTCCTCCAGGCTTCGCGGTCTGCAAGCACCCTTGCAAATAACTCCTAGCCCACCCACACCGTCTCGTCCGCACTTTCCGAGAGCCAGGCACGGATATATTGCAACTCACTCTAGGGCACGGATACAAGTCGAAGTGGCTCTGCCTTCAACTTCAAATGGATTCTCCACCTTTTCAGGAGCGGGGCTGGAGCTGTGGGGCAGGGGAGATGGGGAATTTTTCCAGGGATGGGCTTGTTTTCAGCATCCCTTCCAATTAACCAGCAATCCTGCACCCTAGAAAGGGGTGTGGCCACGAGCCTGTCTAGCGGGTGACTCTATCTCCTGGTGGTGTGTGTAGGAGCTTTTTGGTTTGAGGGCTGGGGAGGGAGTGCTGGGCAGCAGGCCCACCTCCAGGCTGGGCTGTGTGGGAGGGAAGACTGAGGTGCTGACTTTTCAGACCCTGGAGGAGTTCAGCTGAAAGAACATCTCTCCAGCATCTGCCTTCATTCATTCACTCATCCATTCATAAACCCTACTGCAGCCTTCATGCTGACAGCGGCCCTGTGGGGAAGGGCTACCATATCCTCCCTTTGCATCCAGGGAAAGCCAGGCTCAAGGCCCCACAGCCTCTTGCCCCAGCCCCTGGGAACCAGGATGTGAGTCTTATCTCCAAACTCCAGCCCCAGCCTAGGCAGTCCTCTTCCAGGTTGGCCCAGCAGGCATGCGACTTCAAGGAAGCTGCTTGGACCAAGCACTCTCCACCTTTGGGTCACTTGTGTGTTCTCAGCACCCAGCCCAGGGCCAGGCACAGTCATAGTCACAGTCCTGGTGTGAGAATGGCTATTGGAAAGAACCAATTTCTTTTCTTGAACAGACTACTGGAAGAGCTTGGTTCAAAGACCTGTCCCTGTCCATGCCCCTGTCCCATGCTGAAATATTGGAGGGTTCTACTTCTCCCTAATGCTACCATACTACCCATGCCAGCTGGGCCTGACCTCACCTTTTCTCAAAGTGTGAGGGGGAGAAGCCACATGTCTCCACATTGACTACTCCTGTGACTATGGGAGTGGGGAGGTTGAGGCTGGGGATGTACTTGAGGAAGATGTATTGTGACATCCACCTGGGCTGGAGGGAACATGTTTCAGGAAGCCCACAGCAAGGAAAAAGAGGAACTAGAGGACCAGGCTCAAGAATTTCCACTCAGTTTAAGGGTCCTTTGAAGCCTCACCCAGTTCTTCCCCAGTGGACATAGCTCTTGCTGTTGTATGTTTTCATTCCTTGATTTATTGCACCTGGCCCCCAGCATCTGTCTGTGCCTGGCCCTGCCAGGCACTGGGGATTCCGTAGCTCCATCCTGGGGAGAGCTTGGCTGAGAGGGGTTGATGGGCAGGGGGTAGGGAACCACCGTCTCCACAGCTCAGGCTCCACATCCCTCACTCCCATCCCCTCCACCCTGGGGCATCTCTAGGGCACTGAGGTGAGGATCGAAAAGATGGATAGGAGGAAGGGTCACCTCCTGATTGAGGAGGGACCAGCAGCCTGAGCTATTGTTGATGATAATGAAGGAAAAGAGAAGGGGCAGGGAATAGGCAGCAATCGGGTGGAGAGGAGAGAAATTCAAGGAGAGAAAGTTGCTTCTCTCAGCTGAAGGAACCGAAGTCTCTACACCTGGCCAGCATTTGTGGAAGGCAGCCCCTTTGTGGAGGTCTGTCACGCTGTGGTCAGAGAGCTGATCCCTGCCGCCCGTGCAGAGGACAGCAGAAGATAGAGCCTTGGATAGGGAGAGATAGGAGACCTGGCTGCAGGCCTGGCCCCGTGACCTTTCACCATGGGACTTGATGAGTCCTTTTTCCAGTGGGGCCTCAGCTTTCCCGTCTGAGATGGACTCTGCTGCTTCAGAAAACTTTGGTTTTCCCACATCCACTGGGGTGTCTTCTGGGTGCCTGGCCCTCTGCTCCCACTCTCAGGAGGGGAAACAGACAAAGGCCACTCAGAGTGATTGGGCTGTGAAGGAGGGAAACCCTGGGGCTGGGAAGCACAGTAAAGTCAGGGGAGGCGTCTAAGAGGAAGTGCCATCTCCACTGATCCTGGGAGAAGGACACTATTTCTTATTTTTTTTTTTTTTTTTGAGATGGAGTCTCGCTCTGTCGCCCAGGCTGGAGTGCAGTGGCACGATCTCAGCTCACTGCAAGCTCCGCCTCCCGGGTTTACGCCATTCTCCTGCCTCAGCCTCCCGAGTAGCTGGGACTACAGGCGCCCGCCACCGCGCCCGGCTAGTTTTTTGTATTTTTTAGTAGAGACGGGGTTTCACCGTGTTAGCCAGGATGGTCTCGATCTCCTGACCTCATGATCCGCCCGTCTCGGCCTCCCAAAGTGCTGGAATTACAGGCTTGAGCCACTGCGCCCGGCCAAGAAGGACACTATTTCTAGCTTGTCTTCTGCTCACTAAACCAGGCCAGAGGCCATATGGACAGGGCATCTCTGTAGAGGTTACACAACTCTGCCTGGAGGGTGCAGGTGTGGAGGGAGGAGCAGGGTTTTCTGTGAGGCCACACCTGGGCCTCCTTGCTCCACACTTGCTCTACCCATGGTAGATGGGACTTTGAAGTGGCTTCCCGGGGAAAGCCTAGGAAATTGTTTTTACATTAAATTGAAGCCATTGGCATTTATTAAGCACCTACTGGTCTGGTGCTAGGCACTAGAGCAGGGGCAATGTTCAGTAGACTTAAGTTGGCTTAATAGTTGTTTTGTGAAAAGGAAGACTTCAGCCCTGCCTGAAAGGTGGCAGCAAGACAGAGATTGGCAGAAGAGAATGAGGAGAGCACGTGGGTAGGAGATTTTTTGAATGGGGCCTTTAAAAGTGGGGAGTCTGATAGGCAGAGAGAAGCAGGGAGGGCCCTGGAGAACACAGGGCAAAGCTTGGAGACAGGAATATGTTTCGCTTCTTCAGGGAGCAGTGAGAAGATCGGGGGAAGAGAGAAGTCAGATCACAAAAAGTCTTGAGTGGTGGAGTTAGACACCAGGGGTCACAGGGCCGGGCTCAGCTGAGAAGTCGCCTCCTCTGACCCCCAGGCAAGGTTGTTTGTACCTGTCCCTTTGTGAGCCCCCCAGAATCCCCCATCTGATTTGCTGCTGCCCAGAGCCTGTCCCTGAGGAACTGCCAGGAGATTTGATATTTGAAAAAGAATCTTGTCTAGCCCCTCTATTGGGCTAGTGAGCTCTAGAGCTCCTGGGCTAGACCGTGGGGGTGGAGGGTCCTTGTCTGTGGTTCTTGTGGGCCTGTGGTTCACTTCTGAAGCCAGGTTAGAGCAAGGGACTGGGGCATCCTGGTCATAGTCAGGGCCTTGGACCCCAAATTCCAGAGAAACCAATCAGTAGATCGAACAGGCAACAAAGCTGAGCTGTAGTCCAGAAAGAAAGGTCAGGGCAGGAGCCTGAAACACGGGAACCCTGTGAGGGCATCCAGCAACACCTTGCTCCAGGCCCCAGCCCACACCAGTGGAATCCATTTTCGAGAGCCTTGGCCAGGCGAGTGCAAAAGGCTCCATTCCAGACGCTGTTCCCAGCTGCTCTGGGGTCTGCAGGGCCTGGCGTGTCTCCGGTTTGGGTTTTCTAACCCAGGAGGGCACTGAGATGGGGCAGCAGGCAGGACGGGAGGGCAGGGAAGGGGCAGCCCCTCAGACTTAGCCTCAGCATTCCTCAGCCCCCCGGGTCCCTGGCTTCAGCTTCTCCAGGGTCCTGCTCACGGTAGACAGGCTGCTGCGGGCTCCTGGGGGAGATACCAGGGACAAGAACTGCCTCAGTAGACAGGTCCCCATGGAGTTGTCAAGGTCAGAGGAACTCAAAGGGACCCAAGGCGGGGGTGCCCGGTGAACCTAGGCAAAGCTGGGATAGAATGGGGAGAGGGGAACATCCCAGGTGACAGTTTCAGCCCAGTTTAAAGAGGTACCTCCAGTCAGGATGGCTTTCAAGAGGACAGCAGCATGGGCTGGGGGTAGAGGCAGGACCCTGGAGCCCACTGCCTGGTTTGAGCTTCGGCTGCAGAACTTCCTGGCTGCGTGGTCTTGGGCATGTCATTTAATCTCCCTGTGCCTCGGTTACCCCATATGTAAAATGAAACTAATGACAGTACCGCCCTCATGTGGTTGTTGTGAGACTTAAAAGAGTGAATAATAGATGAACATGGCTCAGAGCAGTGTCTGGAATGGGCCCTTTTGCTGAGTATTAGCCATCCTGCCACTGGTGGCAGAGACTGGGCTGGGGCCATCGTTGAGAAACTCCTGCCCTGGAATTTTTCCAGGTGTGGGGTGGAGGAACAAGGAGATGCCCAGTTTGGGGTACGAACTTTAAACTGGGGTGGTTAAAACTAGTACCCAAAGCTGGTATGCATGGGTGCCCCTTTAAACTGGGCTGCAACTGTCCCCTGGCACATCTCCCCCTCCCCATTCTATCCCAGCTCTGCCCTGGGCACTGGGCACCCCAGCCTTGGGTCCCTTTGAGCTCCTCTGACCCTGGGGGAGTTGGGAGAGGGGAGTGGGAAAATAAACTGAGGCATGGGACCTGGGGGAGGGGGAGGGGAGGGAGGGGAAGAAGCAGGGAGGTGCCCTCATCCCAGTGTCCATGCTGGGCAAGACAGAAGCCCTCAGGATAAGCAAGAGAAGATCAGTTCAGCTTGGAGCAGCAAGGGTCTGACTGCGCACATGGGGAAACTGCCAGCAGTACCATCCCCCTGCACCGAGGAAGCCCCTTCAGGATGCCGCTCAAGGCTCCCAGGCCCCACAGAGCTGCTCAGTCAGGGAGGGGAGATGAAAGACAGATTCAGGCTGGGTGTGGTTGCTCACGCCTGTAATCCCAGCACTTTAGGAGGCTGAGGCGGGTGGATCACCTGAGGTCGGGAGTTCAAGACCAGCCTGACCAACATGGAGAAACCCCGTCTCTACTAAAAATACAAAAATTAGCCAGGTGTGGTGGCACATGCCTTTAATCCCAGCTACTTGGGAGGCTGAGGCAAGAGAATCGCTTGAACCCGGGAGGCAGAGGTTACAGTGAGCCGAGATTGTGACATTGCACGCCAGCCTGGGCAACAAGAGCAAAACTCTGTCTCAAAAAAGAAAGATGGACTTGGGAATTTCTGAAACTTACCTTCCTTGTTGCCATTGGTGCTGGATCTTCCTTCTCCATGGTCTGGCCCTGGATGGGGATGGATTCTTAGGCTTCCTGCAGGATGAGAACACCCCAAGCCCTCCCTGGTTACTGAGCCATTCCCCAAATCAAGCCCAGGTTGGGAAGGGAAGTCCTTCTTGCTGTCTAGTTTCCATCCCTGATGCTGTCTTTGCTCCACTGCATTCCTTTAGATCTCACATGATCTGGGCTGATTTGGGCAGGAGAAAAAGAACTGGGCCCTTGAAGGAGAAAATGGCAGATCTTTTAGGGAAGTGAGGTCCTGGGGAGAACTGGGGCCATGGAGAGCCCCATAGGATTGGTGGAGATGGCAGCCTGTATTTGGGGAGCTGAAATGAGGTGGGAGCTATGCAGAAGCCATGGGGTCTTAGGGGAAATAAAGGATCTTTCATGGGGGCTCAGGGATGAAGAGGGAGTTATTTAGAGATATTGGACGCTTTGGGGAGTCATAAAATCTCTCAAGGGAGATGGACTTCCCGGCTCTGAGCTGGTTCAGGCACCTTTGTTGCAGGCACCGGGCTGGATTCTGCTGTGCTGTAGTCATGGCAACGCCTGCACAACACACACACACACAGCAGCTCTAACACAGACAACTAGAGCGGTCTCATATATGGGCTCAGCCTAGCCGCACAGTGGATCACAGACGAACACACAAAGGGTCTGGAACAGTCCTTGGCAGAGGGGTCTGCTGGGGTCAGGGAGAGGCCTCACCTATGGTAGGCAGGATGTGGTCCAGGTTGAACCGAGCCTTCAGGAAGGGGTAGGCCAAGATGAGGAACCCTGAGAAGAGACACAGGGGGTTCTGTGATGGGGAGGGTCTGGTGAATGTTGAGGCTGTGGGTGGGCTGGGAGCCTGAGGGGCGGTTTGTGAGATATGGGTGTGCATGGGAGGAGCACAGTGTGCAGAGTTGGGACTGTGAGTGTGTAAATGTGAGCCCGTGGGTGTGTGCATCTGGATTGTGGGGGGCAGTGCCTATCTGGGGAAGGGGCTACAGTCTGTGAAGGCCCCAGCTGCCTGGCTCCACCGTGCCTAGGTGAAGAGCAGGTTGCTGGAATGAGCCTGGCTGACAGCACTGCTGCCTCTCTGCCGTCCCCATGCTCCCCCAGGGCCCCCAGGGCCAGACTGGGCGCTTGTCCTCATCATGCTGCTCTCTACCCAGACCTGGGGAGCAGGAGCAGCAGAGCCAGTCCTGCGTTGCCTGCCCCGACTTCATCCCTCAATGAGCATCTGTGCCAGAACCTGCAGGTGTAGACACCCAAAGTCCCCTAGCCTGGTGCTTCTGGTCCTGCTTTTGGCCTGGGAGGGTGGGGTGGGGTAAGGGATGGCATTCAGCGTCACTGAGGGGCCATCAGTGTGCCTCGCCCACACAGACAGATAGATGGACACAGCTGCTGTGGAGGCAAACAGGGAAAGAAGAGGAAACCCTTTTTCTGAGCTGGAGCCTGTCTTGGCTCAGAGTCCTCAGGAGCTCTGTCCTTTTACCTGCCGCCATCAACCCCCTGTTCTGCCCAGATAGGCTGATGAATCCCACCACAAATCCAAGAGCCTAGAACTTGGGGCTGGAGAGCCAGTGGGAGCTGCCAGAAAGGAGTGTGACAGCCAGCTCCCCTTCTTGTCTCCTCCCCGTGGCTGGAAGGAGCCCCAGCGCATCCCTCCTCTCCCACCTGTGCCCCTGATGGCGGTCTTGCTCACACCTCTAGCTTCCATTCTCCCCAACTGATTCCTGCTGACCCAGCCCTTCCCTGTTCCTTGTTTACCTGACCATGCCCCTGCCCCCACCTCCAGAATCTCCCCTCCCTATCCCAACCCAGCCCCTGCTCACCCAGAACAGCAGCCCCGATAAAGACACCGCCCATGGCAGCTGCAGCCTTGGATACGGAGATGCCGATGATGACGCTGCCAGCCACCAGCCCGAGAGCCACGCAGGCCAGCTGCAGGCAGTGGAAATCTCTGCTGCTGATGGGGATGTCCATGCAGGCCCACAGGGGCACTGCCTCCGGCCGGTGCAGTCTGGACCCAGAAAAATCCTGGAAGTTTCTGGGCTCTTGGATGTCCCCTTGTTGGCACTCCAACTTCAGGGTGGGAGTTTCTGGGCAGTAAGATTATGGGCGGGGAACCCTGGGATTTATCTGAAGTCCTATCCCACTGCTCCACTAGGGGCCCCCCAGTCCCACCTTGACCAGGGATCTGTACCAGGTCACCCAGCTTACTCTTCCTCTCTTAAAGCCCTCTGAAGCTGAAGCCCACCCTTGGGACTCCTGTCTGGCTACATTTCTGCTTTGGCTGCCAGAGTTCTAGGGAGCTGGGCCTGCTCCATAGGATCCTTCCCTGCCAGCTTCCACCCAGGAGAGTTCAAGCTCCCCTGCCCAGGACATCCTGCCCCATCTTCCTAGAGCCACTCACTTGCCACTGGGCCTCAGCCTATGAAAATTTAAAGCAATGAGAGGCGGGGTGAAGGGGGAGTTGGTCCAGGGGCCACAGGCTCCTCAGAGATGTAGGCAGCAGGGAGGTGCTGAGTTATTCATGAGGTTGCAATGTGAGCGGCTGTCTGGGTCCCGGGGCCCAGCAGGCAGTCAGCCCAGGTTCCACTGCTGGTTCCTGAGGGAGAAGAATGAGCTGGTGGCTTTGCATGTCATTCAGAAGCCAGGGATGTGAGGAGACTCCTGGTCACATACTCAGGGCCCACTCTGCTGTGCTCTGCCCTTTGGCCTGGAGGTGCACCTGGGGTCTCTGCTTGGAGTCTGAGATAGACACACGGCAGGAGGCTCAAGAGACAGGAACTGCACCTGGGACAGAAAGCAGGCCCGGAGAGGCATCTCTCCAAGTCTGCTCCCTACCCCTGCCCATCACATCCCTATCCTGTTCACCTCTGGGCTCCCAGGCAGGGCTGAGGGCATCCTAGTTTGAAGCTTGATCTCACGGGACTTCCTTGTCCTCAGGTGTGGGCCTGGTCCCCACCCCCCTTTTAGTGGCCAGTGGAATGGAGGGTGAACCCTTCTAGCCACCTTGGGGATCCCTGACTGGGAATGACAGGGAAGAGCAGTGGTGGCGCTGGTATGGGCAGGAGGAAAACACCTAAGGGGTAGGGTAGGGAAGAGGACTTGGTAGGGGCTGGGTCATGGTTGGTGCCTTCCCACCCGCTGAACTGAACTGAGCATCTGCACCCAGCCCGTCTGAGCTACTTGCAGGATCCCCCAACCCAGCCCAGCCCTGAGCCCTGCCCCGGCCCCTAATTCCAGCCTTCATCATTCATTGCATTATTTGACTCTTTATGGATCGGGGCCTTCCCAATCCCAGAATATGGCCCTGGCCTGGCCCTGCACCTGGGCACAATTCCTAGGGTCCCATAATCCTACTCAGAGTCCCGTCGCCAGCCTCCCTGGCGTCTCTTTGGATGCCCCCTCTCTGCACCGCATATGCAGTCTCATGTCACCAGGCTCAACTTCTCGTCCCTCCACCTGTTCTTGTTCTATCTCTTCTGTAGACTGACAGCCCCTTGAGGGCAGGTTCCAGGAGTGAGCTCCCCAGAATGCTATGGCTGGGAGGGAGCTGAGCTAGTCTTCTGGACACAAGGACAGAGTTCAGGGAGAGGCCTTGGACTGCATGACCACCTCCAGTCATCAAACAGGAGGGCTGTGGACACATGGGAACCTCTGTCTCTAGCAAGAGGCATTCCTTGTATGTGGAGAAGGGGGCCTGAGAAGGCCCAGGGTCACCTAAGCGGAGCTTCAGCTCACCAAGAGTCTGTAGAGAGGGGTGACTGCAGCGCCAAGATGGGCCTGGACTGTGTTCCTGGCCCCCACAGAGGGAAAGCCCCTGGAGCTGGGCACTCCCCAGCCACAGAGCTGCTGCCAGCATCCGCTGTGCCTCCTGCCTGGATGAGATCTGATTATTCCTCTAATTAGGCATCAAATCATAGCCCATGTCTCTGTCACACATAATTGATCCCCCACTGACTTAGTTTTAGAAGGAGCCTCCAAAATAATTGTCCATGAAACGTGTTTCTGGCTCCTTTCAAAGTCTAAGGCTGAGGGCGACTCTCTCACACCCTCACCAAGACAGAAGCTCCTGGGGCCGTGTTTTCTACCTTGCACTATGGGGCTCGGGCCAGCCATTCCACTTCCCCGAGCCCACTGCCTTGTCTGGTGATGGGGACGGGGGTGGCAGAGGCACCTGTGCACTGCTTCAGATCTCAGAAAACACTCTGACCTCAAAGGAGAGGCACGTTGAGCCTTTATCAGTTCCAAGATCACAGAACCAGGGCCGTCCCAGCTCTTTATAAAACAGGTGGGGAATCTAAGACATGGGGAGACAGGAGAATTGCCCCAGAGTCCTCATGGATCCTGCCCTGCTGGGAAGTACTCTGGCCTATCTGCCCCTGAATTTCAACACTGTTTTATTTGAGGTCAGAGGAATTGGCAGCCCCACCTTCAGAGGGAGACATTGTGTTAAAAAATTAGCCAAGGGAGCAGGCATGGTGGGGTTACAATCCCAGCACTTTGGGAGGCTGAGGCAGGGGATTGCTTGAGGCCAGGAGTGTAAGACCAACCTGGGCAACATGGCAAAACCCTGTCTCTACAAAAACAAAAATTATCCGGGCACAGTGGTGCATGCTTGTAGTCCCAGCTACTTGGGAGGCTGAGGTGGGAGGATCGATTGAGCCCAAGGAGGCTCAAGGCTGAGGTGGCAGGATCGCTTGAGGAGGAAGTTGCAGTGAGTCGAGATCACACCACTGCACTCCAGCCTGGGCGATGGGTGTGAAATCCAGTCTCAAAACAAGCAAACAGAAAACAAAACAAAACAGAACAAAAACAACAAAAATCAGTCAAGGCCTGCCTCTTTCCCTCAGGACCAGGAGTGTGTCATTGAAGGCTTCCAAAACAGTTGTGATGTAGAGAGGGAGGCCTGCCAATTCTTCCCTCAATTTGGGCTCTGAAAAAGTAAAGGTAAGTGTGTCCTTGAGTGATGTGCTCACAGCAATAGGTAAATGAGTTCAGGAACCTCTCTGTGAGTCATGCTGAGAGGGAGGCCCAAGGCACCAGGGCTCCATCTCCCCACCAACCCTCCACCCCTCCCAAGCATCGGAGCCTCCCCGCTGAACCTGGGTGCTCTTGGAGGCCACAGTTCTCAGGCACGGCAAGGCCACGGGCACGCTGCTGAATTCCATCACCCAGTCTCTTCTCTCTGTCTCCTGCTGAGGCAAGGGCTGGAGAGCGTCTGCCCATGCTCTTTCCTTCTCAGTGCACCAAGTCCAAGTGTGGCGTGGGGGTGGGGAGGAACAGTGGGCGAAAAGGCCCCAGTCTGGTTTGGTTCTGTTTATTTTCCTTGAGGGGTGAGAACCCTGGAAAAGAGCATGATTAATTCACCAATACCCCAGAGGACGGGTAGCTTTCTTGGACCATTTGGAAGCTGAAGTCAGGGAAGCGGCTTCCAAGGCAACGGCTACCATGGCAACAAGAGTGCCAGCCTTGGGGGGACCTTGCTCCTCAGCCCCCTCCAGACCTGAAGCAGCTGGAGTGCTGGCATGGGACCAAGGCACCACTGTTCATGGAGCTGGGTCTGGGAGGGGCAGTCGGCCAGGAGGGAGGAGGGGCCCCCAGAGCCCGGGCAGGTAGACATACAGAGGGACAAAGACTGGACGGTCCCTGTGCCCAGAGGCCCTCAGACAGGAGTCCTCAGGGTCCAGCTGAATCAGGGCTGGGGCTGGGGCCAAGGCCTGATCATTAGGTTTTAGAAGAGAGGTCTGAGGCTTGAGACGCTCCAACTGGCTGGGACCAGCTCTCTCCTTCTAGGCCCCGCCCACACGAGAGCTCTGGAGCTGGGGAGCTGCCTTCCATCACCGCAGGTCCCATGCCTGGAAGGGGCTCTGCGGTCTCAGAGCCTCCTCAGTGCGTCTGCTGGATCTGCCTCTGTCCAGCAGAGCCAGAACTTCCAAGGTCACCAGTGAATAGTGGCAGTACTGGAACCCAGGGCTCTGGTCCCCACTTCAGGCTCTTCCCCTTGTGCCACAGCTGCCCCTCTGGGCCAGGGACTGCATCCCGGAGGGACGGAGCAGCCTGTCCGCAGGAGGATCCCACAGAGGGACAGAGGCCTGGCTCATCTGAAGAGGCCTAGATCTATCTCCACAGCACACAGTGCTTCTGTAGAGTGCTCCCGGAGCCAAGGACCAGGGAGGGCTCGTCTCCCGCACTGGGACCGTGAGTTGTGTAATTCTGCCCTGGCAGACAACAGTAAATACAGGAGTCCCCCATTATCCCTAGGGGACACGTTCTAAGACCCTTGGTGGATATCTCAAACCATGGACAGTACCAAACTCTATATATTATGATTTTTCCTATACATACATATCTGTGATAAAGCTTAATTTCTAAATTAAGTACAGTAAGTGATTAACAAAATAGAATAATTGTAATAATATATTGTAATAAAAGTTATATGGATGTGGTCTCTCTCTCAAAATATCCTATTGTGTTGTACTCATCTATTTTGACCACAGGTAACTGAAATTATGGAATTAAGCGAAACTGTGGATCAATGGGGACTACTCGATTAGCTAAAACTATCATAGCTAACATTTATGGAGTACTTACTATGTGGGCCTGGAACTGCTCTCAATGCTTCACATTTATTAATTTGTAACTTTCACAGTTCCATGAAGTAAGCACTATCATCCACATTTATAGTTGAAGAAACTCTCAGAGATTAAGTAACTGGCCCAAGCCCCAGAGCTAGTAAGTGGCAGAGCAGGGATTTGAATGCAGGCAGCACAGCGCTGGGTCCCAAGCCTTCCTGGAGGGAATTCCAGTTCCACCATTCCTAGCTGTATAGCCCTGGGCAAGCTATTTTTCCTTTCTCTGCTTGGTTTTTCATGTCAAGTGGGATAAAATAATAGTACCTACCTCATAGGACTGCTGAGAATTAAATGCTAATGCCCGTAAACTTCTTAGAAAGTACCTGTTACTTAGTAAGTGGACGACAATGCTGGCAAAACCAAGGTCATGGCATTTAAGCAGAGCCATGCAGGATGAGAGGGGCCTTGCCAGGTGGGCCAGGCTGGGGAGGTGGGCTGGGACAGGGCACAGCTTGAGCCAAGGCACAAAGGCCTGAGAGTCTGGGGGATTTGCAGCTGGGCAGGGTGTGTGCCAGGGGTGGAGAGTGCTTGACCTAGGAAGCCCCCTTGAAGTCACATTCCTGTTGGGCCTCCCACTAGGCCGGGCTGGAGTTCAGGGATAGAACTTGTATCCTGGTTCTGGGTCTCCAGGGGCTGGGAGTCTGTGGGCCAAAAGGGTCAGACTTTGCAGGTCTGTTTTCCTCACCAAGCCCACTCCAGGTAGATGAAAAAGGGATGTGAGGGTGTCAGGGTTACTGTCAAGGGAAGACTGTCAACAAACAGTATGTATTGTCAACGGGGAGGCATTCATGGCACAGGACAGCTGGGAGCCTGGCCTGTCACCTGTCCCAAGTGAAGAGCCCTAATCCCATCTCCCCTCTCTGCCCTCCCGAGGGAAAGCAGCTGTCACCAGCACCTAGGCCACCGCCCAGACTCTCAGACCTCCCTTGCCACCTCCTTGGGAACTTATAAAGGTCCTTTCCACCCCAGTCCTCTCCTGTCCGGCTCTGAGGATCGCCTGGGACAATGGACAACAAGGTCCTTTGCATGATGTACATGAGGGCTGTGGATGGGAGACACCATTTTTCTTTGTTGCATAGTCCTGGGTACATGACACCCCCTTGATAAAGGCTTAGTAATGCTTTAGACAGAGGGGAAATCTGTTTCCTGCTTATGGGCTGCTGGGCACAGAGGACATCTATCAAAGTACATTCTGAAGTCTCCTGTGTCATGGTCGCTAACACCACCTCTACCACTTGATGGGGAGCTCCTAGAAAGCAGAGGCTGTTTCTTACTCATTTCTGGGTCCTGGCACAGAAGAAGCAATTGATAAATGTTTGATGAATTTCATTTCCTCACCTAGGAAAAAAAAAAAGCAATTTCTCCTTCACCTTGTTTTTTGGGTCCAATGTGGTTTTTATTCAGGGGTCCTGGTAAGAGATACCTTCTCCCCACCTGGCTGGACTTAGCCCCAGTTTAGAAGGCCAGTCTCCTTCTCAGGTCTGCAGGTAAAAAAAGGACCCCCAAATAGGCCACAGCTAGAATTTCAGTTTTATTAAAATAAGCACAATGTATAAAAGCACCATGGTGTTGTATAAACGTCTGCCTGACAAATGCAAATCTATTTTCTTTATGTAACTCAACAGTTCAGCTTATCTGAATGGCTGTACCTTCACGAACTCGGGCAGCAGGCACTGCGTCGCTCAAACAGGGCAGTGAGGCTTCACCCCAGTGTGGCTTCACCTCAGGCACAGAGCTCCATCTAACTGCCCAGATCTGTGCCACCCACACAAGACCTGGGGACACAGCAGCAGACACCGACGCTGTCTCTAAGCTTGTCATAGGAACAGCTTAAAATCAGTTAGAATAGGGCACTGCTGATTAAAACCCAAATGCATGGACATTCCAGAAAGAGCAAGCCGTTACACTCTGGGAAGTTCATGGGCTTGCAGTGGGAGATTAAGGTCCCATCTTTGCTGGAACAGCATGGTTAAAAAAAAACCAAACTTTAAAAAAAAAAAAAAAAAACAAAATACAACTGACTTTAGCAGCAATCACAATCAAAGGGGATGATAAATGAGGGACACATTTCAGTCACGGCAAAGAAAGATTATGTGCTTCTCCGTGCTGCAGACCGGAAGACTGATCTGATTTCCTGAATGAGGAAGGCTCCTTGCCCTTCCCTGAATTGAGGGGATGGCTTTGCTCAGCCAAGGGAGAAGACGGGCAAAGAGGACATCCGGAGGACAGAGGAAGGTGGAAGGACCGCCAGAGGAGGGTGACAGAGCTGAGAGGGAAGAGGCACGTGTCGGCAGCCTCTGTCAACTGATGCTTCTTGCTTCTCCCTGCAGGCTGCAGCCGCAGCCGCCGCCGCCGCTACAGCGGTGAGAGCAGGCCGGATCCCAGATCTGCAGGCGGTGAGCAGGTGGAGCCCAGCGAAGAGCTGTTCCTGCTGCAGGCAATTATGCAAAGTGACAAGTGATTGCTTTCCTTTCAAAGACAACCCCTTTGGAAAAAGCTTTTTCCTCTAGGACCCTAGGGAAATGGGGGTTGGTGGGAACTTTAGGGCCTTCTAGATGAAAAAGCCTGAGTGAAGCCACAGAGCAGACGCTGTCACCTGCTCAGCAGACTTTAGCCACACAGGTTTCCAGGGGGACAACGCCTGGCCAGGCCTAGGGTCTATAAGGTGTGACTGGAGCATTTCAGAGTGCTGTGGGCGGGCTCCTGTCTTCACCACGGCCTGCCTGGGCCTGGGCCTGGGCCCGCCTCCGGGCCAGGCGTGACTTGCAGGGAGGGGAAAGCTTCATGGAGCAGAGGCCATCGGCCAGTGCCTCTGGCTCCTCCGCTAGTTCATTCTCTTCGTGCTGAGATAGCTGGCGGTTAAGGGCGATGGCCTCAGCTGCGAAGAGCGTCAGGTCCATTGTGCTGCTGTTCCTGCAGGGCCGGGGCAAAGCGCAGAAAAGAGGATCAGGACTCTGGGGTCAGCCAGGCCAGCTCCGGGACACTCCCACTCGCTGCTGTGGCGCTGCACTCCCACCAGATTTCCCAGAGCCGGGACGGGCTGCTCTCTCCAAAGTAGTTCTTGCCTAGGTTTGGAATCTGGCTTGACTGAGGGATTGTAATTTGAGCCCCAAGTACCATCCCTGGACTTGATGGTAAGGGCAAGCTCCCCCTTCTCCTCAGGGCACCCTCCTCTGAGCTCCCACAATGCTACATACAGGTCTACCAGGGGCAGAGACCGGGCACATTAAACGCACCTGTCCCTCCCTCGCCTGGCCCGGGTGGGGAAAAAGCTCCCCCAGCAAGGCCTGCGCTGCTTATGTCACGTCCCCAGCACCTAGCTCAGGACTAGCAGGGACAGGCACTTCGGGTTTGCAGAATAAATCTTCTAAGGTGGATCTGAGGTTTGGCACCTAAAGGCATCTGGAGGCTGCTCTAGAGAGTCAGGTAGGAACTCAAATTGGGCAATAGCAACTGGGTCACACGAATTGAGATTACGGAGGTGTACGACTTCCTTGTGTAGCTCCTAAAAGCTGGCCATGAGGCTGGTGCCAAAACGGTTTCCCACACTGCTTAGCCCTGGCTCTTTGGGAACAGGGCAATCCAGCTGTGAAAGGGCTCCAGAGTCAAACAGCCCAGGGCTGCTGTGTGGCCTTAGGCAAGTTAACTTGATTGCCACTCCTCACCTCTCTCATCCGGAACACCTCTCTTAAATTCATCGTGAAGATTATGGATATAATTGTATCCAGCCCTTAGCACCACGTCTGACATGTGGTAAGGACTTATTATTTTTTTGAGACGGATTCTTGCTCTGTCGCCCAGGCTGGAGTGCAGTGGCGCCATCGCGGCTCACTACAACCTCCGCCTCCTGAGTTCAAGCGATTCTCCTGCCTCAGCCTCCCAAGTAGGTGGCATTACAGGCACCTGCCACCATGCCTGGCCATGGTAAGGCCTTAATCCTAGTGGCCACTATTATCACCGTCCGTCTAGTACTGTACGTGCCCCTCACTCTTGCTCCTTTCACCACATGCAAGGGCAGAGGGAAGCCGCATGTGAATAACCCATGGGTAAGGTCTGTCTTTGGGCTGTAAGTTACATTTCAATGGGAAAAACAGATTTTTTTTTTTTTTTTTCCTGCCAACAGTGCTAGGAGGGGCCTTTAAGGTGCTGGAGGGCAGAGGAAGCAATCTAGGTGAAGGCAGGGAAGGGTGAGAGATAGATCCAGAGTAGAGGAGAAGAGAGTGAGGAGGGGAAATGGGCAGGGAGCCCCTTTGGAGAAGGCTACTTGAGCCTAGAGATGGGCTCCCCGGGCCCCACCTCCACCCCCATGGTGGCGGAGAGCTTGAGGAAGAGCAGGGCGTGGGGGTGGTCAGAGCATTTACCTCTGGAGGACTTGCGGCGTGGGGAGTCCCTTTTCTGGAGCTTGCTAGAATGGGAAGGACAGATGTGTAGGTAAAGCACTGCTCCCTCCTTCCAAGAGCTGCCCCGCCCAAGCCAGCAGTGGGGAGGTGACTCTAGGCTGCTGGCCTGGCACAGGGACTCGGCTCTGCTTGCTTGCAGGGTCAGGCCTTCCAAGCAGAGCAAGGAAGGTACAATCTGCAGGCGCAGCCCCCACACAGCTGCTTCTGCATGGAAAGCCCCTCTTTCCCTTTGCCTGGCAAAGTCCTAACCATCCCCCAGGACCCAGCTCAAGGGTCACTTCACCTGTGACACACATTTCCCCTTCCCTGCCACCTTCCTGCCTCAGTCTCAGGCTTGGGGTGGGGAGTGGGGTCCTGCTCCCTTTGTGCCCCTAGCACTGTTTAGAAGCCTTTATCACGCTGTAACTTATCCCCTTGTCTATTCTCTCCACTAGAGCGTCGACACAGGGACTGGGTCTCACTTGTCCCTCTGGCATGTGGTAGGTGCTCACTTATGGGTCTGGGAATGAGCCACTTAGACACTCCAACTGGGTCCCCGACTGTAACACAGGCTGCCAATGCTTGCCTCCTTCCACTGGTAGGGTCGCTGAGGCTGGCCAGGGCCCGGCACACCAAGGAGACCAGTAAGTCATGGGAGCATCTGGCAGACCCCTTGGAGGGCAGAGGTCAGGTATTGTGAGTAGCCAAGGAGGATTCTAAAAAATGTTTTCTAGTGAAAACATGAATTCTAAGCTTAGGGAAAAAATACCATCACTTGCCTTTCAGGCCAGCTGTACCCAGACTCCCAGACCATGAGGAGAACCTATGTGCCCCAACTCGGCCACACACCAATCAGCGCAGCAAGGCCTTGCTCGCTTCTGGGTGCTCTCAGCTAATGATGCTTCTATATAAGGGGAGGATGCTACAGACTTCAAATGACAACAGGATGCTTGCAGGTAACAAATCCCCAGAGGACTCTGTTGGGGCTCAGTCTGTGGCCAAGGTTAGAGCCAAGTCTACGGCCTGTAAGGGGCTCAGTCTGGGGTAACAGGAGGAGTTGATTCGCTCTACACACACAGGGATAGACGCTGTCCGCTTCAGCTGTGCCAGCCACAAGGCTGGTGCTCAGCACTCGCTGGCGTGACAGCTTCCTTGTGGCCATGCCACAGCCTGGAACGGTGGAAAACACCCCTCCCAGAGTCACTCACCCCCTGCACCCATGGGTGCTGCAGAACTTGGGCGGCGCTAAGTCTCTGCTTCGCATCTCGCACCAGGAGCTTGGAGATGAGGTCTTTGGCCTCACTGGAGATGTGTGCCCAGTCCTTGTCAGGAAACTCATACTTGCCTTCCTGGATGCTTTCAAACAGCTTGTTCTAGGTACAAAAGATTCCTCCTGAGGCCACACTGCCAGGGATGGGCAGGATGTGCCTGTCATTGTTTTGATCAACCAGCTTCAGTTGAGCTCAACTGTAGCTGCAGCTCATGGCTTGGGGATGCCACAGACTGGGGCCTCTTCCCAGACTCACCCCGCACTATCCCCTAGATGAGCAAACTATACAGAATGCCCTTGGCAGGCCAGGATGGCTATACCCTTGGTGGGCTGGACGGGTGATGAGTGGAGATCGCCCACAAAACAAAGCCCAAATTCCTTGGCTCTTCCTAGAGGACTCTCTGTGAACCTCTCAGGCCTCATCTCCCACTACCACCAACCTACTACTCCACTTTTCCTTCCTAGACACTCCAGCTATTTCATGTGTCCACGTCTGTGCCTGTGCGGTTCCTTCTACTTGTGATTCTTGTCCCTCTTCCCCAGGGCAGGATGCACCCTTTAAGAGTCAGTTCAGGGCCGGGCGTGGTGGCTCACGCCCGTAATGCCAGCACTTTGGGAGGCCGAGGCAGGCGGATCACAAGGTCAGGAGATTGAGACCATCCTGGCTAACACAGCGAAACCCTGTCTCTACCGAAAATACCAAAAATTAGCCAGATGTGGTGGCGGACACCTGTAGTCCCAGCTACTCAGGAGGCTGAGACAGGAGAATCACTTGAACCCAGGAGGCAGAGGTTGCAGTGAGTCAAGATCGTGCCATTGCACCCCAGCCTGGGCGACAGAGTGAGACTCTGTCTCAGAGAAAAAAAAAAAAAGAGTCAGTTCAGGCATGATCTTCTCTAACAATCCTGCCCTGAGCTCCCAGCTGGGCAGAGTGTCTGATTATCTCTATTTTACCTCGTGGCCACCCTGACAAGACGGGGAGAGGGCACTATGAGCCCCCATCCTGATCAGGAACGCTCTCCCAGCCCAGTCCTGCTTGGCATCCCCCAACCACACTGACCCCAAGCAGGGTCTACGCAGTGCTTCCTGGGGCCGCACTCACCTGGCACACCCTGCAGACCTCGCCCCGATCCCAGCCACAGTCGGCCCCGCAGTGGCCCACGAAGGGTGGGTAGCCGCTCAGCATGATGTAGAGGACCACGCCCAGGCTCCACAGGTCGCAGCGCTTGTCGTAGAATGTGGCCTGGTCCGTGAAGACCTCCACCACCTCAGGGGCCATGTATTCTGCTGAGCCACACTGTGGGGGCCAGGGTTGGGGGAGAGGGAGATGGCAGAGAACAGAGAGGCTTAGTTACAGCAGAGGGGATGGCAGAGAGCAGACTGTGATGGGACTGGAGCAGGAGGCTGGAAGGACGGGAGACAGAGCAGGAAGTCATCAGGAAGGCCAGCCAGTGAGCCGCCTGATGCCACCAAGGCACCTGCAGACTGAGCCCCATCATTCCCCAGTATCCAGAGGAGCAGTTCAGGTCACCTTATCCTTCCAGCTCCTCCTCCAGTAGGCAAAGACCCTTGGCCAAGAAGTTCCAGGAATCTCTCCCTGCCTCAGCTTCCTATAAACAGATATTTCATGTACAGGTACTTAAATGCACCAAGAATATGGCTCTGGGAGGGAGATCCAGTTCCACACAGCATGATTTCTTAAAGTGAATCCTGTCAAGCTCCCCTGCTAGCTCAGAGCAGGAAGTGTAAGAATTTAGAATTAAGAGACCATCAAAGCTAGAAAAGCTCTTAGAACAAATCCAACCTTCCCACCCCTCCCATTTATAGATGGCAAAGGTGAGGCCGAGAACAGGACAGGGATTTGTTTGAGCACATCAATGGCACACCTAGGACCAGAATCCAATATTCCTTTCTCTCACCCTTGTGTAGAAAACGGCTGATAGGAATCAAACACATTCTTTTTGCTCCACTCTTCACTATTTCAGGCTCACCAAGAAAGAACCACCTCCCCGCTCCACATACCCTGCAAAACTAATTTGACTGAAAGACGGTAAGTGTTCTCAAGAAAGAGTATTTTCTTTGTTATTGGCATTTAGTGTTAATGACTTTGAAAACAAGGTAGCCCGGTGTGTTAGAAACTAATAAAGATTCCTGATAATGTTGGTTAGAATAAGATACAACACAGGCATATTAAGGGCATGTCTTAAAAGGGTTATTAGGAAAATTTACTTGTGAAGCATACAAATCTCAAAAGAATCAGAATTATACTCTATTAGTTGTACAAGAGATGTCTTGGGAAGAAGTAGCTCCAAGCAGCACCATCTGGTCATGAAATGTGAAATCAGAGAAGCAAACAGGCTAACTTGGCCAAGCGATCCCACGTGCACATAGACTGAGACCTCACAGTTCCCACCACAGAGAGACTATCCTGTCCAGTCAGGGAGGACTGCTCCCCATCCCCCATCACAAGGGGGCTGCGCTGTGCCTTCAGCAGTGGGAATGGAGCTTACAGAACTCCCAAATGCTCATAGGCAAAAGGGCTGGCCTGGGAGTAGGGTCTGTCTTCTCCTGGGTCAGGAGTCAGGGTTCAGCCTGTGCTTTTTTTTTTTTGAGACGGAGTTTCGCTCTTGTTGCCCAGGCTGGAGTGCAATGGTGCGATCTCGGCTCACCGCAACCTCTGCCCCTCGGGTTCAAGCGATTCTCCTGCCTCAGCTGCCCAAGTAGCTGGGATTATAGGTATACACCACCACGCCTGGCTAATTTTGCATTTTTAGTAGAAACGGAGTTTCTCCATGTTGGTCAGGCTGGTCTCAAACTCCCAACCTCAGGTGATCCGCCCACCTCAGCCTCCCAAAGTGCTAGGATTACAGGCATGAGCCACTGCAAATGGCCAGCCTGTGCTTATAGATATAATCTGTCTCTTCATCAGCAGAGAGGGCTCACCCCAAACTAACAGTCCAAGTGTCAGTTTCATTAGCAACTAAGGGGTCAGGGGAGGCTTGAGAGCCACGAACACAGAGCAGTAAGCAAAATGACCACTCAGGCAGCAGGAAGATAGGTCCAGTTGGTTTGCCATCCTTAACCCTCTGTTCTGGACCTCCCAGCTCTGGGTCAGGGAAACACTCCAAATACTTAGGAGCCCAGAGGAAGCATACATACTGGCGTGGTCAGCTCCGGTGTGGTTATGGGGGTGCAGGAGTTGTTCAGTTTCACCCCACTGCCCAAGTCAAAGTCACAGATTTTCACTGGAGACACCTGAAAAGGAAAACAGAAGCCAGCGTCACAGACATAAGAAACTACAGGGCAAGAGGAGCCAGGCATGGCCGTATGGGTGCATGGCTGAGTGGCTGTCACGCCGCAGCTGGTTTTATTAGGTCATGTTTGCTCTCCGGAGGTTAACAAGAAGTCCTCTGAGGATTTCTTCCCAAGTGTCTTATTCCCTGTGCTCTCTTATTTCCCAACTAAGGGAAAAATGGGTGGACTATTTGGTGTCGGATTATTGTGAACTCAGACCAAAGTAAGAATGGAACTCTTGCTGGCAAACAATGGTACAGGTTGCAGCACAGCAGCTAGGGAAGTTACTATGTACTCCTGAGAGACAGACTTCTTGCAGCCCATTCAGTGGAGTGCAAAGGAGCTTGCAGTAAAACCCCTGACCGCCTCAGGTGGCTTAGGGTGACCAACTTGTCTGGGGTGGCTTGCTTGGGACTTGATCAGTTTAAACACAGAAAGTCCCATGTTCCAGGAAACCCCTCAAACCTGGGAAAACTGGGATGGTTGGTCACTGTAGGTGGCATCAACACAGTAACCAAGTCCACCAGAACTGGATGCTGCGCCTGAGACCACAGACAGGTGCCTCATCTCTGGAGCCAATCAGGAGGGGCAGTTTGGGTGCACACATGAGAATGGATGAGAATGGCCTACATGGTGTGTAAGCAGCACAGCGAGTGAACTAAATGCTTGTTCTCTGAGACCCATGTCCTCGCCGGGAAGCCTGGGCAAGTCCCTCAACTTCTTTCTCTCCTTCCTTCCTCCCTCCCCTGTTCTCTATTTTTCTTCTTTTCTTTTTCATTTAGCCTCATTCTCATTAGTGGTAAAATATAAAGCATAAAATATGAGATTTTAGCCATTTTTAAGTAGACAGTTTAGTGGCATTAACTACGTACATTCACACGGTTGTGCAACCATCACCACGATCTGTTGCTAAAACTTTTCCATCACTCCAAACAGAAACTCTATACGCATTAAGCCATAACTCCCATTCTTTCTTCCCCTAGCCCTGGGTAACTTCCAATCTGACTTTATTAATTAATAAAGACTTTCTGTCTTTATTAATTTGCCAATTCAAGATATTTCATATAAGTAGATTTACACAATATTTGTCCTTTTATGTTTGGCTTATTTCACTTAGCATAATGTTTTTGAGGTTCATTCATGTATCAAAACCTCATTCCATTTTATGGCTGACTAGTATTCATTGAATGTATGTCCCACATTTTGTTTATCTGTTCAGCTGCTGATGACCACTTGAGTTGTTTCTACCTTTTGGCTGTTGTGAATAATACTGTAATGAATACTGGTATACAAGTGTCCGTTTTCAATTGTTTTGGGTAATACCTAGGAGTGGAATTGCTGGGTCATATGGTAATTCTGTGTTTAGCCTTTGAGGAACCGCCAAACTTTTCCACAGAAGTTGCACCATTATATAATCTCACCAGCAATGTATAAGGGTTACAATTTTTCCATATCCTCAACAACACTTACTATTTTCCATTTTTTAAATTACAGCCTACCTAGTAGTATGTGGTGGTATCTCATTGTGGTTTTGACTTGCATTTCCCTAATGACTAAGGATGTTGAGGATCTTTTCATGTACTTGTTGGACATTTGTGTACCTTATTTGGAGAAATGTCTGTTTAAGTCCCGTGTCCATTTCTAAATTGGTTTGTCTTTTTGTTGTAGCGTTTTAGGAATCCTTTATATATTTTGGATATTAAACCTCGACCAGATATATGATCTGCAAATATTTTCTTGCATTCTGTAGATTGTCTTTTCACTTTCTTGATAGATAATGTCCTTTGAAACTTAACCTCTCTTTTTCTTAAGAGACAGGGCTCTCACTATATCACCCAGGCTGGCCTCAAACTCCAGGCTCAAGCAATTCTCCTACCTCAGCCTCCTGAGTAGCTGCGACTACAGGCATGCAACCACTGTGACCAGCTAATTTTTTAATTTTTTGTGGAGATGGGGTCTCGCTTTGTTGCCCAGGTTCTTAAGCTCCTGGCCTCAAGTGATACTCCCGCCTCAGCCTTCCAAAGTGTTGGGATTACAGGCGTGAGCCACTGCCTGGCCCCAATTATTCCTCTCTTTCTCCTTCCCCCCTTTTGCCTTTCCTTTCCTCACTTTCTTGTTTTGAGGCAGGGTCTCTGCTGTACAGGCTGGAGTGCAGTGGTGTGATCATGGCTCACTGGCTATACATGTTTCCTGTTTCAGTTTCCTTGTCCATAAAATGAAGGTAATAATAGTAACTACCTCATATTTTATAAACACTAAATAAATATAAGTGCCTGGCACAATGTAAACACTCAAGAAGTGTTCACTGTAATTATCAGTAGTAATCATAATAATAAATTATAAAGTTCTATGACAGAACCAATGATAGGAAGTCACAAGATCTTATTTGAGCGAATCCATTATTATTCCCCATAAAAGAGTTGTGAGTAGCAGACTGACTCATTCATTCAAGGCCACCTCTTATTTATGAGCCATGGCTTCATCCAGACCACAATATATATGCTCTTGAATACACACATATATATACACGCAGAGCTGTGAACATGGGCCCCAGCACCACCAGGGCCTAAATCTCTCCTACTAAACACAGAATTTGTCAAATTCATACACTTCCGTTTACTTAAAGAGATCTGCTTCATATAAGATTAAGTTGTTTGGCTGGGCGTGTTGGCTCACATTTGTAATCCCAGTACTCTGGAAAGCCGAGGCAGGTGGACTGCTCGAGCTCAGGAGTTTGAGACCAGCCTGGTCAACATGGTGAAACCCCCGTCTCTACTAAAAATACAAAAATTAGCCAGGTGTGGTGGCACATGCCTGTTGTCTCAGCTACTTGGGAGGCAGAGGCGGGAGGACCACTTGAGCTTGGGAAGTCGAGGCTGCAGTGAGCTGTGATCATGCTGCTGCATTCCAGCCTGGGTGACAAAGTAAGACCCCATCTCAAAACAAAACAAAACAAAACAAAACAAAGGTCTTCACTACTTACATCAACTGAATAAAAGTAGGTGCATTGGACTAGAAAATATTAATTTTGTGTAGGTCTCATATATTTTCCAAACTCTCAGGCTTACATCAATCACACTGATGATCAAGAGCGAAGAAAGGATGAGGATGGGCAGAAACATCACACAGCAAGTGTAACATTCTCACATGTCCAAGATGATCAGTTCAAGTTGGTGCCTGAGGCCAACGGAACTGCTAACAATCCATCCTGAAAGCAAGGATGGCTTCCTCGGTAGGTATAAACTATAACATTCCAAACCAGGCCCAAAGTACCTTTTCTGGAGATTCACACAATATATTTTCTGGTTTCAGATCACGATGAGCAATGCCTGACATGACAAAGAGCAAAAAAATGGTTAACATATGCACATAATTATCCAACATTCCACACACAATTAATTTTTTCCAAATGCTGTTGTTCGCAGATTAATTCCCAATTATGGTACATTAAAAAATCAACGAGCTGCAGGAGGCAGAAGTAACCAGAGACACAAACCAAAAGCACAGTTGATTCTGCAGGTTCTTTTGAAGAGGTTTAGAAGTCTGGCAGGGATAAGAAGGGCTAAATGAATCCCAGCCAGCCTACCCCTCAGCACCACAGTGACCACCAAGAAGAAGGCCTAATGCAGAGCAGAGAGCTCTGCAAACGGCAATGCTTGGAACAGCAATGCAGAAATAATTAGTGCCTTGTTTAAGAGCATCTCAGGGGCTTAACTGCTCTACCTCATTTCTTCTTGTGTGGCCGATTAAAAAAAAAAAATTCCTTCAGTGCGAGTCTCTGAATGTTCAGAGGAGCAAGTATTAGTTACCAAATCTCCCAAAGCGACCGATTCCCTTCTCACCTGCTTTGCATGTCCAAGGCAGCCCTGCCAGCAGCACAGCAAAGACTGCTTTGCCCCTAGGATGCTGTTATTTTTGTTTTTTAAAATAGAGATGGGGTCTCGCTATAGCCCAGGCTGTTCTTGAAATCCTGGCCTCAAGCAGTCCTCCTGCCTTGGCCTCCCTAAGCATGGGGATTACAGGTGTGAGCCGCCACGCCGGGCCCACCGGGGTTGCTGTTTTTAAGAGAAAACCCCTGCACTTTGGCCAGGACTCCTGACGGAGACTGGAGATAGCAGCTTAGTCCATGAGGGGTTAACCTGCTGACCTGGCCAAGAAGGCACCTGGGGGAGAGCCCTCTTCCAACCACAGAAAGGGACAAAGAACTAACTCAGGGCCATGGTGTTTTGGTGGAGGACACAGAAACCCCCCTTTCCTCTTTCCTTCCACAGCACATGCAGCACAGAGACAGGGCTGGAAGGCTCAGCAAGAGTCAGAGCTACAGCTTGGAAGTACTGGAAAGCGGCAGCGGATTCTCGGGGTGATGGGAAAAGCAAAATCTACTTCACTAAAACTCCCTCAGTGATCAACTTTTTCAGCAGTCCTCCAGTTCCCGACTAGAAGGCAAAGGCCTGGCCCAGGCCACGGGAGGCACTTCACTAAAGAAGAAAAACCTGAGCTCCAGCAAGCTCAGTAACTTCATCAGTCACCTAATTGAACAAGAACCCAGAGCAACTCAGTCCAGGCTGCACAAATTGAGTAGCACTGCTCTGCAGCTCGCCGTACTAAAAGTGAAAGATATTTTCCATTACAGCAAGTGCTCCCACAGAAGGATCACGAGCCGCACATGGAGCCTTACTCTCCAAATAGGCGCCCATGGCCCAGTCGTCCCTCAGCCTGAGAACTCAGAGAGCCAGGCTGTAATAATGGGGCTGCCGTGTGAGCACAGCAGTCATCGAGCTGCTCCGGTCCATTTCCCAGAGGTTGAGCTGCAATGTGTCCAGTATTTAAAAGTATGGAACTTGTTTCAGGGCTGACCCATTCTTGCCCAATTCATCTTCCCCGTGTGAAGTTATTTAGCAAACAGCCAAGTTCAGCTGGAAATCGTTTTTCATCCCCTCCAACTTCGAGTCACATGGGCAGCTGGCCAGCTACATGTTAACAAGCGCCTCAGAACTCCAAAGACACCACCGGCCTCTGTTCCCTTCAGTGCATTCTTGTAAATAAATAAATAAATAAATAAATAATAAAACCTGCCTTTACCACCCCCTCCAAGGGGTGGATCTTGTAAAAAGCATGACCCAGTTTTCCCGTCTACAGAGGCAGCTTGGGGAGCAGCTGTAAATCTTTGTCAGGCAGGTGGCACCTCTATGCAGCCCAGCTTTCAGAAACAGAGCTGCTGCTATTCATCATGCTGCGGAAGGCACACACACCCCCTTCCAGTTTTCATCCTAGGTGCAAGTCAGGGCCCCAACATGGGCGCTGTTGGTATGCAGACCTCCTTCAGCCACCGGAGGAGGGAGGTGGGCTCCGCGAACCTGAACCTCCTGGACACACGCCACACTCGTCTGCACCGGATTGTGGGCACCAGGTGGAACGTGTGAGTAGCATGCCTCCCACTGGTCCCGGGCACCCACAACCAATGTGGCTGGCCAACATCCACAACAGAGAGGGGGCAGACCTAAGTCACAAGTTATTTACTTCACTCCCACCCCCACCAGGCAGAATGCTTTAACGGAATATTAGGAATAAAAATGCTTTCTTCCTGGTGGGGGGGTGAGGATGGAGGAAATAAATCGTATTCATTGAAGAACTATGACATACCAGGAACTATACTCCATCTATGCTGCACATATACAATACAAACACAAGGTACACATTTTTCATCTATAAAAGGCTTAGAATAGTGCCTAGCACATACCAAGTGCTATACAGTGTTAACTACAGTCTATGATGCTATTATCTCAAATTCTCACCATAGGGTAGGCATTATTACTGATAGAACACATAGCTAGAAGACACGTGAAACCAGAATTCATTTTTTCCAGGGTACTGCTGTTAGGCAAATTTAAAAAAAAAGTATGGAATAGTCAAACGGATTTATGGAAATGTAAAAACAATGTGTGGAAAGATTTAAATCACTACAAAAGTTCCTAAATAATCAGTCATAGGAAAGGGACTGTAACCTGAAGTGTAAATCAAATCTAGTAACCTGTGAGTTACCAATGTGCTCTTCAACAGATACCTCAAATGTACATGTTAATAGAAAAGTATAAGATAGGCACCGTGACTCACACCTGTAATCCCAGCAATTTGGGAGGTTGAGGCAGGAGGACTGCTTGAGCCCAGGAGTTTGAGACCAGCCTGGGCAACATAGGGAAACTCCATCTCTACAAAAAAATACAAAAATTAGCTGGTCGTGGTGGCACACACCTGTAGTCCCAGCTACTTGGGAGGCTGAGGTGGGAGGATTACTGGAGCCCAGGGAGGCTGGGGCTGCAGTGAGCCCTGATGGCGCCCCTGCACTCCAGCCTAGGTGACAGACTGAGACCTTGTCTAAAAAAGAAAAAAACGAAAAAGAAAAATATATTTTTCATTTACTGTGAACAAGATATATTAAACTATGTATATCCTATCGTGCCAATTTTGAAAAGAGACAGAGGTGATGTATTTTAAAAGACTAGAAAGAATAACACCAAGATATTCACATTAAGAAGGTCATATTGTGTATGAGCTTTATATTCCTCACATGGTAAGAATCTAAGAAAAGAAACATCATCCACACACAGTCACACATACCCTGTTCAATGTGAAATTTATGCTTTCTCCTCCCTGCTCTTTCTCCTGTATCCCTATGCTGCTCAGCAGCTCTACCACCCACCCACCGTTCGCAGCAGAAGCCTCGGAGCCATCTTGGACTGTTTCTCCCCCAACTCCCATGGGTGAGCATGTTCAAACCTCAAGCTGCCTTCCAGCCACACCATCTCCTGCACCAGCCCTCTGCCTGGCCTACCACCTCCCTTGGTACCTACAGGCTGGCCAGCCCAACCCACCCACCAAGGCAAAGGCTGGGTTCACCTTTGGTATGCAGGAAGTCAAGGGCAGCAGCAACGTCCCGCACCACTCGGCTGGCTTCTCGCTCATTGAAGTGCTTTTGCTTCTGGATGTGGGCTAAGATGGAACCTGGGGAGCAGAGGGGACACAGAAGAATGCCTTTTTGGGCTCTAGTAAGTATAACTTCCTTTTTTTTTTTGAGACGAAGTCTCGCTCTGTCACCCAGGCTGGAGTGCAGTGGTGCAATCTCGGCTCACTCTTGAACTCCTGACCAAGGGATCCGCCCGCCTCAGCCTCCCACACTGCTGGGATTACAGGCGTGAGCCACTGCACCTGGCCGTATAACTTCTTAGAGGCCATGTTTTCCCAAGTTTGGAAAACTTGGCGTGGGGACATGGGGATTCATCGCTTATTCATCACTACCTGTCCAGCTCCAAGTGTGGGGCCTGGCACAGAGGAGGTACCAGCTTGTATGTCTGTTAAACAAAACTGCACTGCTCTCTTCTGTACCTGTCTATGAGGAGCTCAGAAGCGAGAGCCAAAAAATATTAACAATGCTGGGGCTGATTTGGCTTCTGCAATCAAAAGGAATAAAACTGAAGGCACTTGGAGCTGAGGGGGACTCTCTGTAGCAGCATTTTCTCCCCTGCATCTGATCTCTGATCCAAACAAGAGCACAAACTTTCAAATGGAAATGCCACACCCTTGCCAGACATGTAAAGGCCTGGGAAAAGGGGGAAAAAATGGGTTTTCCTCCTGAGTGTTCCCATTTATTATTGTTTTGTTGGCAATGGCTAACATTTACTGAGTAGTTACTAGTGCCATGTGCTATGGAATACTCTTGAAATAAACTGTCTTATTCTCACAATTGGACAAAATGGGTAGTATACTTATCCTCGTTTTACAGAGGGGGATCCTGAAGCCAAAAAGAAAAATGGTCGAGGAACGTGCCCAAGATTATGCACCAGTAAGGGGTGACGCCAGGACTTAGGCCCAGGGCAGTTAGGCTTCAGAGTCTGTGCAGACAGCCCCCAGCAGGACTTGTGGTCTGACTGCTGCAGGGATGGACTCTCTTGAGCCAACCACACTGGGTCTGGCCTCAATAAGCTACATTAAGTTTACTGATAGGGCGACGGAGGATCCCATCTGCATGCAGCATTTCAAACATGTACTTTACAGTCAGTCATGTGTTGTTGGGTGGTGCAGGGGCAGACACAGGCAGGAACATGCGGCTTGGCTTCATGTGGTCTACGTTTACTACTAGAAGCCAGTATTTCTGGGCTGCAGGTATTATCTCTGTGTCCTAAAGATGGCACGTGTCTACTGTTTTTTTTGGGGGGGATGGGGAGAGCATGAGAGAAGGGGAAGAACTGCCAAAGCCTGTTCATTTGCCAGATTAAACAACGGATCCCAATGTGCTAGGGAACATTCCCAGAAAACCGGCTCCTGACTAGGTCCTAGCTTGCTCTGCTATAGTGAGCCTCGTTTTCAAATTTGCTAAAAGGAAAAGCAGAGAGTAATGCTCTACATTCTTTTTCTTTTTTTTGAGACGGAGTCTCGCGCTGTTGCCCAGGTTGGAGTGCAGCGGTGTGATCTCGGCTCACTGCAACCTCTGCCTCCCAGGTTCAAGCGATTCTCCTGCCTCAGCCTCCTGAGTAGCTGGGATTATAGGCATGTGCCAGCACGCCCAGCTAATTTTTGTATTTTTAGTAGAGACGGGTTTCACCATGTTGGCCAGGCTGGTATTGAACTCCTGACCTCAAGTGATCTGCCCGCCTTGGCATCCCAAGGTGCTGGGATTACAGGTGTGAGCCACCGCACCTGGTCTACTCTACATAATTCTAAGACAGCCTCCAGCATACCAAATTGTTTTAATAATATTAGCAGCCAACATTTATTGGGCCCTCGGTGCCTACCAGACACTGTGCTAAGCATTTCACATGAATTATCTCGTTTAATATTCATAGCAACCCAGTGAGGTAGGTGCTATCAATATCTCTATTTTATAGAAGGGGATATTGTTTGGAAAAGGTTAAGTGACTTGCCCAGGATCACATATGGCTGGTAAGTGATGGAGCGAGACTTAAGCCATAGCTGTGTTGGTTTCTAAAGCATGCTCCCTCAGCCACCAAGTCCCTTCATGTGGCCCTCCATGCAGCTCCAGACATCCTTGCAAGTGTGCCCTAAGATTGGGGGAGTGCTGGGAAGGGAAAGGGCTTCTCTGCCCCACCTCATTATGTCAGAAAAGCAACTTAAGTATACACCCCAGTGATTGTGTGTGATGGCATCTTTCTATCTGAAGGATGGCACATTCTCAGGCTTCCCTTCTATCCTGGGTCTGTGTCCCAAACAATAGGACCCTCCTCTCCTCTGTTTTAGCCTTTCTAGACTTCACAATGTATTTGAGAGCTTCCACCCCATAATTAATGTAGTTAAATAGTGAACATGTCAAAATGGGATTGATAAATCGATTACTAAGTGTATCTATATATGACTCCTATTATAATGAAAAGGCATTTATAAAATACCCACACAGGTGACATTCTAAGCTCTGCAAAATGCTAATTATCATCCTTCCCTCCGGCCTCCCTTCTCCCAAATCAAGGGCAGTTTTTAAGTCCTTCATCCTTTTTATTAGCTTGACTCGTTTTGGAAGTCTCTGGGATTCATGATGGATGATCACCACCCTGGGTCTTAATCAGAAGTCCACACACATACTCAACGGTAAGTACCTCCTTGCAATTTCTCAAAGACCAAGTAAAACCTTGTGTCATCTTCAAAGAACTCAATCAGCTCCAAAATGTTCCTTAAATAGGGAAAATAGGAGGAGAGGGAAAAGGGGGGAAATGGTATTATATATTAAAGTCTACTTACAAATATACAATGAAAAAAATATACAACACCTGGCAGTGGGGCAGAAATCAACTTGAAATCAGAATGCTTATTAAAGACCCGCGTGTGGAAGCAGCCAATGGTGTTAGCAAGATTCAGGTCACCTTATCTTTCCATAATGTTTAGTCTCTGGTGTTTTCACCAAGTCTGTGCTGTCAAACCCCAGCCCTAAAACCCACTAGGTAGAGTTATAAAAAAGTCCCGGTCACATTAAACTGAATAAAATCTGCAGCCGACTGGAAGCAATTGCGGCTAATAACACTGAATAGTAGGTGTGTGTCCTGGAGGCAAGCAGCAAATAATTACTTGCCCTCCCTCTTGCCCATAAATCACGGGGCAGTATTTACATTGCCTGGAGAAAATGGAAACATCTGTCAAATAGACTTGGGGCCTAACGTGGGCACCGCTAGACCCTAACTGCTAAGCGCTGCTTAATGAAACGGCCGCGTTCCCGGCCACCGTAGCGCTTGTGGCCTTCCCCGGTGAGCACTCTCTGTCTGCCCGAGTATTTCAGTGCTCCGCCAACAAGGTCGTCTTGTAACTCAGTAGGGAAGCCACCAGCCTGGATATTGGAGGTGTTGGGGGCTTTTTTTCTTTTAAAGAATAAAATAAACCAAGTAGAGTCTCTAATGCTGAACTAAGAAGCTGCAGGGCTGAAAATAAAAATCTGTCCCTCATAAAAAAAATGCTGACTACTTTGGGAGATACCAGGCTTTTACTAGTGTGAAGGCGTCCAAATAAGATGGGCAAAATGGCCTCATTTGAAAGAAGATTGTGAAGGCAGTGCCTGGAGTTAAATCAACAGCAGCCCCCATCCTCCAAGCTTAATGACAAAGCCATCAATACCAGGCCACTGGCTCCCTGCTGACCCTGCCATGGAGGGAAAGAGGGGGAAGTGGAGTCTTAGAGGTGACCCTGATTTAAAGCCACGCTGGGAGAGCTGCTCATTTGGAGCTGGTGGTGGGCAGAATGAACTGAGGCCAGAGATGACCTGGACCCAGCTATCTAGAAGGAGTGCTAGATAAGGTTCCAGAATCTTAGTGGTATCTGCACATACGTAAATATTCTGGGAGTAGAAACTGCAGCAAATATTCTTAACAGTTCTCCTCATCTTGGTATTAAGGGCAAGTCCTTAAAGATTTCTACCAGGCAACACTCAGTCAACACTCAGTCAACCTAGTTTCCACAGGTACCAAAAGAAAGAAAACCCCATTTCCCGCCAACAACCACTGATTCAGATGGTTCGTTCTTCTAACTTGCCCGAACTGCTGATTATTTACAGTATTTCAGAAGACACAACAGCTCCTTAGATGTTACTGCTGCTTTTCCTTTCTCTCCCTAATACTGAAAGGTGGAAGGAGGTACCTGCCTTGTGGGGACAGGAGAGCTAAATGCTGGGGTCAGGAGATAGTAAGAAATAGCCTCCGCTTCTGTGGCCAAGCGTCCCCCCAGCGAAGCAGCGAGAATCACACGATACTCACTTGTTTCCCTGACACTGATACAGCGTCTCCACCTCTCGAAACACCCTACTTCGACTGTGCCCTGCTTGTTTTTCAATGATCTGTGGGAAGAATAAAATCTGTCATGTACACCCGCCTGACTTCAAAACAGCCCCCTGGCAGGAGCCCTCTGGGAGAATGCAAGGCCATCCTCAGGCCAAATCCAGTGTCCAGCAGAAGTCTGGCCTAGGCCATGGTGACACCAGCACTGTGGCTCTGTTGGCAAAGCAGCAGACTGGCCTCAGGGCTTTCCAGCCCAGCTGAGCCCGTTCCACTCTGGCCAAGCACAACACCAAGGAAGTGAATGAGGCTGCCGCCCCCAGCTGCCCAGGGGAGACTGAGGCAGCCGGCTAGACAAAGAGCTACCTTACTCAGCTCCTCCTCCTGTGGGCATCTCTTATCCGCCTTAAGGGTAAGCATTTACTGCGTCTACTGAAGGATCTTCTCATGCTGGAGGGAGAAAGGCTGATGGAGGACACCATGGGGAGGAGCTAAAGCTTTGACACCCAGCTCAGAGGCTGCCTCCATGATCCCCCTGGCAGAAGTAGGCTCTTCCTCTTCTGAGAACTTACTCTTTGGCAGACACTGTGTTAAATGATTTATTTATGGCCGGGTGCGGAGGCTCATGCCTGTAATCCCAGCACTTTGGGAGGCCGAGGTGGGTGGATCACCTGAGGTCAGGAGTTCTAGACCAGCCTGGCCAACACGGTGAAACCCCGTCTCTACTAAAAATACCAAAAAATTAGCTGGACATGGTGGTGGGTGCTTGTAATCCCAGTTACTCAGGAGGCTGAGGCAGGAGAATCACTTGAACTAGGGAGGTGGAAGTTGCAGTGAGCCGAGATTGTGCCATTGCACTCCAGCCTGAGTAACAGAGTGAGACTCCATCTCAAAATAAATAAATAAATAAATAAATAACAATAATAATAATTCATTAACACAATCTCAGTTGACCTTTATGACAACATCAAAAGATAGGGAGGTATGAAACATTTGCCCTCAGTCCAGAGCTGACTCCGAAGCCCTTGCTATTCCACACCTGCTCAGATGCTCTAACTTCTTCGAGGACCTGGAGGCTTTGTCTCTCCTGTGACACCGTGGGCTGCTCCCCCTCCACACCTTTACCTGAGATGCTTGGTAAATGCTGACTGAAGGAACAGATAAGCCAACAGATGGGAGGGTGGTTTCCAAAGGGACTGGCTGCCTCTGCAAAGCTCTCTGGACCCATCTGGAGCCTCAAACCACTGCACACCGAGCCTGTGGGCAAATCTGCAGAGCCTAGCCCTGCCTTACAGCTCCAACGTGCACAGTGGGCAGCACAATGACATCCTCTTCCTTGAGACTTCAGACTTCTCCAAAACGATGTGGCACAGACATCCATGATCAACTGTACTTTTCTAAAAAAGTCTTTGACTGTAAACCACAGTGGGCCCATTTTCTGGGTAGAGAGGTGTAGTGCTGGGGAACAGAAGTGATTCAACTTCATTCCCCAAGCATTTCAGATCAAAGTTATGAAGAACTTTCTAGCAGGCAAGTTTTCCACAGCAGTCTTCTCTGAGGAGGTAATGAGCTCTTGCTACTAGAGATGGGGGAGTGGAAAATGGACAACTATCTGGGCAGTCATAGAGGAAATTCAGGGTTAGGTTATCTTGAAATTCCATTCCAACCCTGAGACTCTAGGATCAGTTGGGTGCCTGTAGGAAAAGCTGTAATAAGCTAAGTATTGTAGAGCCGTGTTGGGAGAAGTAGCCCATCTCTAGGGAGCTTTGAAAGAGTAGAGGAGAGAAGAAACATGGGCAGAACTGCTGAAACCAAGGAATTGCCAAGCCAGAGTCCAGTGTTTGCCCCAAAGATGCCGGGGGGATGTGGAGGAAGGGCCAGGTTTTCCTCCCATTATCCAACCTTGAAGAAATAAACCTCTCATCCATAAACGTATTTAAACCTTTGAAAATCAGTTTATGTTTGTGGTTTTTACCACATTTAGACAGATATATCAATTTTTTTTTTTTTGAGACAGTGTCTCCCTCTGTTGTTCAGAGTGGAGTGCAGTGGCGCAATCCTGGCTCCCCTTTGCCTCCTGGGCTCAAGTGATCCTCCCACCTCAGCCTCCCAGGTAGCTGGAATTAGAAGCACATGCCACCACGCCCAGCTTACATATATATATATATATATATATTTTTTTTTTTTTTTTTTTTTTTTTGAGACAGAGTCTTGCTCTGTCACCCAGGCTGGAGTGCAGTGGTGTGATCTTGGCTCACTGTGCAACCTCTACCTCCTGGGTTCATGGGATTCTCCTGCCTCAGCCTCCCGAGTAGCTGGGATTACAGGCATGCACCACGCCCGGCTAATTTTTTGTATTTTTAGTAGAGATGGGTTTCACCATGTTGGCCAGGCTGGTCTTGAACTCCTGACCTCAGGTGATCAGCCCGCCTCAGCCTCCCAAAGTGCTGGGATTACAGGTGTGAGCCACCACGCCTGTCCTAATTTTTCTATTTACACTTAGGCATATGTTTTAAAAATCACTTGTAATTTATACTGATCTGTTTCCCAAAAGAAATTGAGATAGTGCTCTTGTTACCATGTGAAGCAATACTCCAGCTGGAAGGAACGTGGCTTAGCAGACTTGCTCACCCTTCTAACCCGCAGCTGGGACTGTGGAAAGTTGGTTCAAAGAAGAGAAAACATTTCCTTCAGGATCCCATTGGGCTGGGATTGCCAGTGTGAGGTGGCACTTGACCTGGTGGCTCAGGTGGGTGATTTGAAATCAGCTTGGATTTAAAAAGACCCTTTCTCTAGGTGAGTTGTCCTCAAACTTTGGTGGCTATGAGACTCACATGGGGAAGCTGGTCAAGCCACAGAGATCCAGGCCCTATCCTACATCTGGAAACCTGGATCTCTGTGTGCTTTGTTAGAGCTCTAAGGGCTTCTAATACACAGTAGCGTTCACAGCTGCCCTTCCTACATCAGTAGTCCTCAAGGGTTAGTGAGTGTCAGAGTCACTAGGAGAGTTTGTTAACATGTGTATTGCTGGGCCCACCCCTGTTTCTGAGTTGGTACTTCTCAGGTGGGGCCAGGTAGCTTCTATTTCTAACAAGTTCCCAAGTGATGCTGAGGCTGGTCCAGGGCACACATTTTGAGAACCAATGCTCAAGATCCAGCTGTTCTTCCATGTGGAGAGGGCAAGCGGAGGCACAGAGGGGTGACACGAGCCACTCCAAGGCCTTGCAGCTAATTAAAGGCAGCAATGAGGCCAGAGGCCACTTCTCCTGCCCCAAAACTGAGCGCTCAGTCACTTTAGTTTTTTTTCTTTTCATTATTTTTTCTGAGATAACATTCAGATGTTACCAAATCAGTCACCTTAGTTTTTAATTCTCACTATCATGCTAACATCTAATACTTGTATAGCATTTTGTGATGTGTAAAGTGTTTCCACCTCTCCCAGGATATTTTAATTTTCATCTTCATAACTGCCTCAGGAGACAGAAGGGAAGGTATCATCATTTAGAGATGTAGGAACTGAGGCTTACAGACATTTGATGACTTACCCAAAGTCAAACAGTTATAGTTTGTCAAAATAGAAATTCAGGTAGGCCTTCTAATTCCAAATCTGATTGTCCACTCCCTGAAGTTGACTTCATTTGTCAGAATAATGAGAAACTTACTATAAGCCAAGCATTGTGCTAAGCACTTTACCTGTATTAACTTATTTAATCCTCACAACAATTCTACATAGGTTCTAGTGTTACACCCATTTTACAGATGAGAAAACTGAAGGACACAGAGGTTAAGTAACTTGCCCAAGGTAACACAGTAAGTAAGTAGAGAAACCAAGATTTGAATCCAGTGAATACAGCTTCAGAGCCCCCATTCTTATGGAAAATAACATTTATTTGGTTCAGGATGAGCTAGAAATGACTATTTGCAAAGTAAAGCCTGGCATTTAGCTGAGACACTCACTTTGACGGCATACTCTTTGCCATTCTGTAGGCTCACGGCACCTTGAACTTTGGCATAGGCTCCCTCTCCAAGCAATTCAGAGGTCAGCTTGTACATATCTAGAGGTGAAATGGATGAGAGGAATAACAAGATGAGTCACCCTACTGCAAGCTCAGATGGGAAGAACTTCTGTGGCTCAGCTTCCCTGATCAGACGACACAGGCACCCGATGACTCTAGCACTCAGTGACAAGGAAGACAAGTAGCTTTCCCAACCACCTCAGGACCCATTTTCTCAACAACAAGACCACGTACAAGGCATCCTGTTCCTCATTTTAGAAATGAGGTCAGCAAAAGGGTCTCAATTCAGCACATACTTCCTGAACATCTACTATGTGCCAGACAGCATAACAGAGTAAGGAATAAAATAAAGGCCAGGTGCAGGGGCTTACACCCGTAATCTGAGCATTTTGGGAGGCCAAGTCGGGAGGATTGCTTGAGGCCAGGAGTTCAGAACCAATCTGGCCAAACACAGCAAGACCCCATCTCTAAAATATATATATTTATGATCCCTCTCCTCTAAGGGTTGCAGTCCAGTGGGGAAGACAGACACATACACAGGTGACCCCAGAATAAACCAGGCATTGGTAAACACTATCACAGAGGGACA
This sequence comes from Macaca fascicularis, assembly GCF_037993035.2. Taxonomy (NCBI): domain Eukaryota; kingdom Metazoa; phylum Chordata; class Mammalia; order Primates; family Cercopithecidae; genus Macaca; species Macaca fascicularis. The sequence continues at coordinate 188,119,009 of NC_088375.1, read as the reverse complement.
AGGTACAGTAAAAAAAAAAAAAAAAAAAGTTGAGGGAGGAAAGGGTTAAATACGTTCAGAGAGGCTGGGCACGGTGGCTCACGCCTGTAATCCCAGCACTTTGGGAGGCCAAGGTGGGCGGATCAAGAGGTGAAGCGATCGAGACCATCCTGGCCAACGTGGTGAAACCCTGTCTCTACTAAAAATACAAAAATTAGCTGGGTGTAGTGGCACATGCCTAAAGTCCCAGCTACTTAGAGGGGCTGAGGCAGGAGAATCACCTGAAGCTGAGAGGTGGAGGTTGTAGTGAGCCAAGTTAGCGCCACTGCACTCCAGCCTGGCAACAGAGCGAGACTCCATCTCAAAAAAAAAAAAAAAAAAAAAAATTTGTTCAGAGAATCTGGAGGATCCTCAGAGAAGGGGTATGATTTGAATGAATATTCATGTACTCATTTACTGACCACCTATTATGTGCCAAGCTCTGTGTAAGCACTGGCTATACAAAGGAGAATAAAACACTGTTCTATTTTATACCCCATACAATGGAAGTCATTGGAGGCTTCTGAGAAGTCTCCAGAAGTCACCCACAGGAAATAGACAGAAGTAGGATGCAAAGGATGCCTTGAGGTTTTTAGGGTACTGAGTCATAGCTGTTCTAACAGAGTAATAGATCTGGGTTAAAGGAACATCTAGATGACCTGCCCAAGCTTACAAAGGGCACAGCTCTTTGAGCCGCTTCCAAAGGACGCCACATCTCCATCATAGCACTAGCTGCCTGACCTCACCCCACTCAGCCTCCACTCTTCAGCCTTTTCCTCTTGAGGCACCTAGCATTGAAACCACAGCCAGAGCTGAAGACATTGCACCCATGAATTAGATTTTATCACTTTCAGTCAGGAGAAGTCCTGTCATTGCACAAACTGTCCTTAAAAAACAGGAAGTACTCTCTCGTGTTAACTGAAAGAGCAAAAGAGCTGTTGTTTAGGAAACTATTTGAAAACCCTTGGGATCTTTGTCTCTCCCCGATCCCCATCCCCGACACATACATACACACACACACACACACACACCCCTGCTGTTTGAGTTAAAGGCAAACAAAAAAAACCCTGCTGAAAGTACTTTCTTGGTTCCATCATAGTTTGGTCTTTCAGTTGTTTATAAGAGCAGATGGCACACTGTTATTTGTAAGTGTTTTAAATGATGTGCTTCTCACAATGGACACGTTGGCATTAGCCCTTTACACATACCAGGATAGGTGGGTGACTGGAGGTCCCATATTCCCAACCCATAAAGTGCTTGTTATTGGAACTACTCTGCAGAACAGCCAATTCACTAGTGTGTCTGGAAGGCTGGAAGGAGGGACCATGAGGGGAAGCTACTTCAGACCTCACAATGAAAGAAAACAAAACAGATGAAGTGGGGCATGTTACTCCTAGGAGTAGCTACTGATGCTTTTGGTGCTTTGCACAAGTGTCCAATCACCCCATCACATGGCCATTGATAACAGGACCCACACTGAGCCTAGTGCCTTGCACATAGAGAGTGTCAAAAAATGTCTGATGACCCAGTATCGTGTCTACGGAACACAGTATGTACTCTATAAAATGTAGTCAAACACATACAGCATAAGTAGCTATAATCTGAGAGACAAACTCTCTGCTTATAGGAGACTCAAGTTTCATTTGCGGCCATGGCCTTTGGTATTTCTCTCTTCCTCTTACATGGTTCTATCTCTCAGCAGCCCCTCCAGGAATAGCTGAGGGAAGAATCACACCTGAAAAAAGGATGGAAGACCCCAGGCAATGTCACTGATAGATAGGTCTTCCTGTTCCCTGAAAAGGAAGCAGTACCTGAGCCATTCACAGGAGGCCAGTGCATCATCTGAGAGCTTTTTCCATCCCCGCTCTCTTTCTGTAATGCCCTGTGTAAACTCCCTCATCCCCATCTTATCTCCCTACCACACAGATAACCACCAGCCGGCTCTAACTTGACACATTCTGTGATCTGGATCTGTGGCTCCCGGAATGCTCCTCCCATACTTGGGGAGCTGCAGGCCCAGATATAGGGGAGTTGTGTGACCAACCTTCAAACTTTCCTGGCAAGGAGTCAGTGGCCCGGGCCCTCCGCTTCTTCTTCCTCCTCCTGTCACCATCTGCGATGGGAAGGGGTTCGCTGCTGCCCATCTCTGGGAGATATGAGGAGAAGGAAGGGAAACATCACTGTACTGATCAAGCTGTAAATTTACCCAGAAGGAAAAAAAAAAAGGTAGTCGGGGGAGGACCCAGGAGGCTTACACTGATGGTTTTTAAATATCTGTGAAGACTATTGATTTGTTTTGACCTAGGAGGAAAAACTAAAGGCAAAGCCATTATGGGAGATCATTAACTGTGGAAAGGAGCTCAGACAGGCAGGCTAGATTAAAAGAAGCCAGCGGAAGCCTGCTTTAACCAAGCTCATTAGCGCATGGATTTAGATCTGCCACTGGTCAAACCATATTCTCCAAACAGAACAATGACTCCATAGGCAGAACATGACCTGTGACATCCTCCAGCCTCAGCATCAGAAAGGCAAAACCGAGGGAGCTAGGCAAGAAGGGGGTTGCAAGCAGGGGTCCATGCAGATGAGTCACAGGCTCAGCAACATCGCTATGGATGCGCACAGGGCACAAATGGCCTGGAGTGGAGACAGTCTCTGTGAAGGTAGCAATAGGGCTGGGGTTCAAAATGGCCCCAAATTACTTCATGTCCAAGAGCACCGACTTGAGTGCCTATGGAGCCTACGGCATCCTCTCCTCCCATAGCTCCTCCACCAGAAGGGCTGCAGGTAAGGCCCATTCAGAAGTCGGCAGTTGACAGGTCTGCGCCAGGCTGCTGGATGAGGTCACTTATTGCAAAAAACCTTATTATCTCTCATTGGCAAGCACCTGGCTCCCCATCTTAAAGGGAGGATTTGTCAGGCAGGCATTCAGACACTGCACAGATTGGGCAGAAACAGGTCAGATGGAAAGAAGAAGCAGGACACTGAGATGGGAAAGAGAAAAGGAGGAACAGTGAACCAGTGCCCAATCACAGTCCTGTTTCTAAGACACTCTAGTATGGGCCTTTCCCTGTTAAAGATAAATTACTTATAGAACATGTCATGCCCCTGATCCAGAGTGGAGCCTTAATACTCTTTGCCTGCAGTTAGAAATAATAAGATTTCTCTGAAGTCTCTGGGTCTAAATCCCCACCAGGGTGATTAAACCTTTACATCCTTCTAAAATAGAGGCACTCGAGTGCTGATGGGGTATACAACGTGAGAGACTTTTAGACCAACCTTCAATAAACACAGGCTCTCGGTTGTTGGTGTTGTTTTTTTTTTTTTTTTCCTTCTTTTTTTTTTCTGAGAGCTTTTAAAATGGAAGCTGGCTCTTCGCCCATTGAGGGGAAAGGCCCACTCTCTTCTCAGAGGATCCGGCGGCATACGACCAGAGAAAGAGCAAGTCTGCTAGGAAGACTGGTTAGTGCCCAGGCAGGTCCATACACTGTTCTCAGAGGCAAGTACATGCCAGCCATCAGGAGAAAGCACACAGGACGGCACTTTCAACACCACAATCCAGACAGCACGGTTACGCAGCCAAGTGTCTGATAGCTCAATTTAGGCGCATTCTTCCATCCATTTTGGGGATCTGATGACAGCACATTTTTAATTATAGTTTAGAATGGGGAACAGATAAACACATGGATAAAAGAAATCCACAGAGGATCTCAAAATATAACCGTAGCCAAGAGCTTCAAACACAAGATATATCTGGGGACGGCAACACCCTATGAATTCAAAGAATTAAACATCTGGCTGGGCACCGTGGCTCACGCCTGTAATCCCAGCACTTTGGGAGGCCAATGCGGGCAGATCACTTGAGGTCAGAACTTCGAAACCATCCTGGCCAACATGGTGAAACCCTGTCTCTACTAAAAATACAAAAATTAGCCAGGCGTGGTGGCGGGTGCCTGTACAGTGCCAGCTACTTGGGAGGCTGAGGCAGGAGAATCGCTTGAACCTGGGACGCGGAGGTTGCAGTGAGCCAAGATCACGCCATTGCACCCCAGCCTGGGTGACAGAGCGAGATTCTGTCTCAAAAAAAAAAAAAATCAGCACCTCAACACCCACCCTCACCAAGGTAAATTAAAAGGAAAAAAGCTGCCCAAATGTATGACACAGTGGGAAATTCAGCAGAAATAAAACGCAGGGTCACTTATCTTCAGGAGCTCAGGGAGGGGGTGCTGGCCATCGGGGCAGCAGGCTGAGAAGGAGGAACCACTGTCTCTCTCTCTTGCCCTGACCTTGAGTGCAGTCCAGAGGCAACCCGTGTCTGCATCTATTTTCTCATCAGCACCGCAGGCCCAGTGCAGAGGAAACAGATTTGGATTTCGGCTCTTTCTCCTTCCCCTGTCCACACTCTGATGGAGGGCCCCAGGACAAGCAAAACAGCCGAAAGGCAGGCAGAGCAGAGGAGCAGCAAGAGGACTGGAGGCGTTATAATTCACAGGGGACACTCAGGCACATGACTTTAATGAGAAAACCCTGTTAGCGACAATTTATACTTGGTCTTTACCACAGCAGGGCTGAGGGAGCCTCTTGTGCGAGAAGCATACCTCAGAGCACTGCCACACACGTAATATTAGATTTTATGGCTTCACACACACACAAAGATAGAGTACCTGGTATATTCTGCATGGATTTCAATGAAAGAGGGTACGCCAGAAGGGACAAATGGTTAAGACTTTCCTTGGAAACGGAACTTGGAGAGTTGTTTCTGAAACTAGGAAGGAAAAAATGTAGGAAGATGGGTGAAGTGAAAGAAACATGCTTAGTTTCCCTGGTTACAAAGGGGGAAGAGAGAGGTGTCATAATCTCACCAAAGCGTTGCTAGTTGCCCATGTGGAGCCTGGCCACACACTGTTTTCATCACAGAGTCCACTAGCAGGTTTGTGGGGCCTTAATTCACCAGGCACACACTCACGGGATAAATGCTGCCTCAGGGAGTGGGACCCCCCCACAGTAAAGCTGCACCTCGGCTCACCTGCTTCCCTTGGCCTAGGAATTCTTCTTGGTCACCAAAACCCAGCTCAATAGTCCCCACCCTTTTGCAGCTCCCTGATAACCCCAGATGAGTTAAGGTTTCTACAAAGACTTTGGAAGTCTGTTAGGCGCTATGCAAATGGAGGGTGTTACTGAGCAGAACTAGTAGTTGGTGCTCCATCCTCTGCTCCCAAACACCCTGTGAGAAGCTCCATGAGGGCACTGATTTTATTTGGCCTTGAGTGCTCCCCTGTGTTCCTAAAGGCCGAGATTGTCCCCTGTTCACTTGTTTCTCCTACAGATCATGGCACAGTGTCAGACACATAGCAGCCATCAGAAATTGCACTGAAATGGAAATGATATGAAATGACGTGCATACTGTTAGGTGCGGGGTATGTCACACTGGCCCTTTAGGTACCAAGTGCACATCCTGAAAGAAACATGGGTACAACTTTGCCCTGCAGACAATGCAGAGTAAGGCTACTTAGTTCTATGAATCCAGTTCAGGAATTCTACTAATTCCTGGATAAACCCCCTTTCGAAAAAGGGTCTAGGACACAAGAGGTCCTTCACTTTCTTTTCTTTTTTTTTTTTTTTTTGAGATAGAATCTTGCTCTGTCATCCAGGCTGGAGTGCAGTGGCACGATTTTGACTTACTGCAACCTCCACTTCCTGGGTTCAAGCGATTCTCCTGCCTCAGCCTCCCGAGTAGCTGGGACTACAGGCGCGTGCCACCATGGTGCCTGTCTAATTTTTTGTATTTTTTAGTAGAGATGGGGTTTCGCCATGTTGCCCAGGCTGGTCTTGAACTCCTGACCTCAGGTGATCCACCTGCCTTGGCCTCCCAAAGTGCTGGGATTACAGACATGAGCCACCGCACCCGGCCAGGTCCTTCACTTTCTAAACAGAAGCCTGGTTCTTGCTACAGGATTGAGCAATGTGTCCGTTATGATAGAGGAGGAAGTGGGCACTTCTCAGTTTTCAGGCAGATCCCAGCTGGTCTGGAGGCTCCCAGCACTTCCGCTGCCTTCAGCCCTTGCCTTCCTCTTGGGAATGGCTCAGCGGTCCACCACGTGTCTATTAGTGGAGGTGGAAGTGGAACTGAAGCAGCAGCAGGCTGCTTGCTGACAGGGAAGGCACACAGGCTTGGCATCAGGCGAGCAAGGCAGAAGCCCTGGTTCAGATATTACAACAGAACCAAGGCCAAGTTACTGTGCCTCTTAGAGTCTCAGTTTCCTCATCTATCGAATAGGTTTAAAAACACACCCACCCTGTCTATCTCACAGGTTGTTGTAAAGACCCAATGATGGCCAGGTGCGGTGGCTCACACCTGTAATCCCAGCACTTTGGGAGGCCGAGGTGGGCGGATCACCTGAGGTCCTGACCAGCCTGACCAACATGGAGAAACCCCGTCTCTACTAAAAGTATAAAATTAGCCAGGCATGGTGGTGTATGCCTGTAATCCCAGGTACTTGGGAGGCTGAGGCAGGAGAATCACTTGAACCCAGGAGGCGGAGGTTGAGGTGAACCGAGATCACGCCTTTGCACTCCAGCCTGGGCAACAAGAGCGAAACTCTGTCTCAAACAACAACAACGACGACAAAAATACCCAAAGATATACTTCATATGTTTCCAAAAACATATGCATATGCACAGGTATGTATGCATACATACGAACCCAATAGAGTAGAAAGACTAGACGGAAATACACAAAACTGCTAATACACACAGAATTTTAAAAAGCGCCAACTATGTGGATATTTTGTACACATTATCTCTAATTCTTATCATAATCTCAAAAGGTAAATATTTTTGCCATATTTCAGGTAAGGAAAGCTCAGAGCAGGCAGCTGGTAGATTAAATAACCTACCCAATGCTAAACATCTAGTTAGTGGTTTAACTGGGATTCAAACTCAATGCTGCTCTTTCAAGTCCAGACCATTTCGAATATATAATAGTTTTATCTATGTGATGGGGTGATTTTTATTTTCTTCTTTATATTTGCAATATTCTCTTAACTTGTATACAGTGAAATTTATTTTTTACGCAATTCTTGTTTAACTCACGTTTTATTTTTAAATAAAGTACACCATAATCTTTCTCTAACACATATTGAATTTGGTATCTGATTTTAGTTTTTAAAAATGTGTCTGGATTTCTCTGTATTAAAATTCAACATTCAGTGATGAAAGAAACATTTTAGGAATAATGGTGCCTTGAAGATACTAATTTCACAATCATTCAAAACAACCAATGTTATTTTTTTAAAAATGCTACTTTTTAAAAGTAAATATTTTATAAAAACAAATGAAAAAATGTGCTGAACATTGGAGCCTGAGAGCTACAGCTCTCCTCCACTGCACGAACTGCAGCAAGCTGCTTAGCTTCTTTGAGGATCAGTTTCCTTGTATATGAAATGAGGTAAGCAGAAGGCCTGGGCTGTCCACGTCACAAGGCTGCTGTGAGGATCGAATATGAGACTAGAAGTGAAAGCGCCACTGACTTACTCTTCAGTAATACTCTATTTATTGGACACCTACTGATCATCTGCTGCTAGACAATGAGAGTACAAGAGAAGACCCAGTCTCTTCCCTGATGGGCGTTTAAATCTGCTGCTGACACTTAAAACAATTTCAACACAGTAGGACAAGTGCTGGGACAGGGAGGCACTAGGTGCTGTGGAGCAGGCGAGAGGAAGCTAACCCAGTTGGGTAACTAGAGGAAGAGACAGGTAAGCCTCAATACCTGAGGGATGAGTGGGCTGGTCAGGCTGGGGCCTGGGAGAGAGTGTCCCAGACCAAGGAAGGGCTGGTCAGGCTGAGGCCCTCCTGGAGGAGGGCCAGAGGGCCAGTGGGGGCCACTGGTGATCGCTCTGGCTGGCAGGGGCACAGAGCACATGGGAGGAGGGATGACATTAGCTCACGAGCAGTCTCATCGTCATCGATGACAATGTCTCCATTCCTAGGCATATGTTTATCTTGTTTTCTCCATTAAAATAGGAATGCATATTTCATTTCTTTTTTTTTTTTTTGAGACGGAGTCTCGCTCTGTCGCCCAGGCTGGAGTGCAGTGGCCAGATCTCAGCTCACTGCAAGCTCCGCCTCCCAGATTTACACCATTCTCCTGCCTCAGCCTCCCGAGTAGCCGGGACTACAGGCGCCCGCCACCGCGCCCGGCTAGTTTTTTGTATTTTTTAGTAGAGACGGGGTTTCACCATGTTAGCCAGGATGGTCTCGATCTCCTGACCTCGTGATCCGCCTGTCTCGGCCTCCCAAAGTACAGGGATTACAGGCTTGAGCCACTGCGCCCGGCCATATTTCATTTCTTTGTAAAACCTGTTAGTGAACAAGCACTGATGGAACTGAAAGGATGTTAAGTGTTAAGGATACAGATCCAAGAATCATCCTGGTTCCTGCAGGGGAGAGGTACAGAGAACTCACAGAGCAGATGAGGAGGGGTTGGGGAGGCTTCCTAGAAGGACTACTACAGCACAGACATTCCTGACATGCAAGTACCCATCCATGGTTCTGCCCCAGAAGGTGACCTCGAGGCCCACCTTCTGAAAGAACTGTGTTACTTCTCCACAGTCTTATGAGCCACACTGTCCCCAAAGGAATCAGATCTGTACTCCAAATTTTGAAGAGCCTGCAGAGAACTCATCAGCTTTCATATCTGTGCGTGAAACCAGAGACGATCCTCTCCCCACTAAGAATCCGACTTTGCTGGCTAGCTCAGCTCTGCAAACTTAGCTCACACTCCTCTCCCAAGCACTTCAGAATTCTTTTCAAGGTCTCCCCAACCTTTAAGAGCGATTTCCCTCAGCCAAAAGAGCTTAGAAGAAATAGTGGTGAGAGCAAGCAGAGGAGTGTAATTACCGACCCTTCTCGGGCATCAGCTAGCTGAGCATTCCACAACAAATGGAGAATGCAGAAAATGATCAGGAACTGAGGGACGCTGAAAGGAAGTGTCATGGGCACTCTAAGGAAGTGGCCAAGACCAAGAAATGTGAAACAGAGGAGGCAATGAGGGGGTGCCTGGGGAGACTGACCCCAGAACACTTACATCTTTGAAGTAGCAGCCGGAGCAGTATTAGAGTCCACATGACTACTCCTAGTAGTGACATTACTCACACGCGCACACGCTGCTTTACTGTAGGCCAGGCAGCATTCTTTTTATTTTTTCTCTTTTTTTTTTAAAAATTATTATTATACTTTAAGTTCTAGGGTACACGTGCATAACGTGTAGGTTTGTTACATATGTATGCTTGTGCCATGTTGGTGTGCTGCACCCATCAACTCGTCAGCACCCATCAACTTCACCAATGCTACACTTTACATATACTAACGTATTTAATTACCACAACTTTATGAGCTAAGTGTCCAGATTTTACAGATGAAGAAACTGAAGTACAAAGAGATTAAATGATTTGTTCAAGGTTGCATACATTGTAAGTGGCAGAGCTGAGATCTAAATCTAGTCTGGCTCAGAATTCAAGCTTTTAACCATTACACTGTATTTAAATCTTAATGCTGAAAGGCAGAAGGGGGTAGCTAGTAAAAGTAGCCAGGCACCAATGAGAATGCTTTTGTTTATAAACCTTAGCACAGAGCTTCCCTGCTGATGTGCTGTGAATGAGATGTTGATCCCCTCATCAGGCCTCCAGTCACTCGCTGTTACTCAGGTGTACAGCATGTGCTATGATGTGAAAAGGTTGGGCAGCACTGCCCCAGCTTCCAGAAATATGAAGGCATTATTACCACATTATTATCATCCTATTCATCGAAAACCTCATTCATCAGAAGTTTCTTCTTCCTGTTCTGAGCTTGCCTTGTATTTTGTGTTTTGTCATCTTATGAAAGATGAGTTACCAACCAAAGTCCACCCACATTATTTCATGGCAGTTCTGGTGTCAGGTACAGGCTACGTTCTTCTGCCTGACCCATTAGTGGGAAGATTGCTTTTGTGGCATCATTATTATGCGGGGACAAGGAGAGGGTACACTCAAACACTAGTCAGATTTAACACATGATGGATGAAAGGAGTCACTTGTAAAGTCAGCTCAATCAAAGGACAGTCTGTTCACGGTGATACTGCAAGGGGCTAAGGTATTCTTCCCCAAGAGTCTGGTGTGAGGGGAGGCTGGGCCGCAGCATGCAGGTGGCAGCGTCTCGCTCCGCTGCAATGAAACTGGCAGGTGAGGCCTGCTAGGGTGCCAGCAAGGAATCCCCCACAGGCCTCAGACAGGACTGGGGGCCTGAGAATCCCAGAGACAAAAGGTCACAACTCTAGTCCATCTTCTCCCTCTGTTCTGATTCTGGGATCACAAGCAGCCTTCAGAGCTGTCACTGCATCTCCTGGTGGAAGGAACAGCAAGAGGAAGGACATGGAAGGGGAGAAGGAAGTGTGTGCTGAAGAAACAGCAAGCAGGAGGAAAGGGCTGGATGCAAGTGGGGAGCAGCGTGTAAAAAGCTGACGAAGGTGGGCTGCGCTCAGGCCCCCAGGCACAAACACAGCCCACGAGGCTCTCCAACCCCCAGCCCCTGTCTACCTTCCAGCCTCAGCACCCAACACAGCCATTGTTTCACGGAAAAATGAAACTAGCGGCTAGTTCCGCTTGCAATTCAAGGGATCCCACACGTGCTTTTCCTTGAGTCAAGTGCTGTACTTTGGTTTGCCGCAGAAGTGCTTTATGAATATTTCAATTTTGTTACACAGAATATTAAAGAGATCTGTACTCAGGGTTGGAATTCAATAAAACTGATAATTTTTGCTACTTCATCAAGGACATTCTTGTGTGAAAATGGCATTTAAAAAAAGCCAGGTGCGGTGGCTCATGCCTGTAATCCCAGCACTTTGGGAGGCTGAGGTGGGCATACCACCTGAGGTCAGGAGTTCGAGACCAGCCTGGCCAACATGGCAAAACTCTGTCTCTATTAAAAATACAAAAATTAGCCGGGTGTGGTGGCAGGTGTCTCTAATCTCAGTTACTCAGGAGGCTGAGGCAGGAGAATCACTTGAACCTGGGAGGCGGAGGTTGCAGTGAGCCGAAGTCGTGCTGCTGCCCTCCAGCCTGGGCCACAAAGTGAGACTCCATCTCAAAACAGAAACAAGAACAAAAAACTGGGAGTACAGAGCAGTGGAGAATACAATGGCTACTAGCACAGTTCAGCATCACCACCTGGACCAAGGCACCAATAGTATTACCCATTGTTGCTCTGCAACAACAGAACATCTTAGTACTATTACAAAAATCATTTTGACTGCACAGATTCCTGGAAGAGTTTTGGGGACCCCCCCATGGTCTGCAGTGTATGCTGCGAACCACTGGCCTAGGTGATGGGGAGGGACTGGGTGTGACTGGAGCTGTGCCTGGGGGCCACGGAATTGACTGTGATGCGAAGAACAAACTGGAGGCTAGAGAGTGAGGGCTGAAAGAGGCGGCTGTAACAGCCCTGGGCAGGGCGACAAAGGCCTACGATGGAGACAGGGAGAGCAGGGAGAGCAAGGAAGAGGAGGTGAGGTGTGTAACAGAGTGAGGGAATGAAACCATTGAGGCAGAACTGATCCTAGTCCTACCAAATGACTGAAGAAGGTGAAGGGAGCAAAGACCATGGCTCTTCTTGAAGGAAGGGACAGTGTCTAATTCCTCTCCATCCCCACTGCCTAGTATGCAGTCAGGAAGAGGCGGGCCTCATATACTTATGATTACATGTTTATTAACCAAAGTCAGGTCACCATAAGAACAGCAGGACCATCAAAGAGGGGGAGAATTCAGGAAGCGGAGCTGGCTGGGAATGGGGAGCAGGGAAAGACAATGGCACCACTGGGGAGCTTCAGATGAAGAGGGGTGACATAGCCACCAGGGACTACGAAACTCACTGATCAGGCTAAAACCACTCTCACTCAGCCCTCGTCTGACCCAAATCTGCAAGTGAGGCATTATTCACAATCTCCCAGGCATGACAAACCTCCGGTGACAGTGTAACACAGAACACTTCAAAATGTCATCATATATATCACATATACGTTTAAAAAAAAACCTGAAAAGATACATCTCAAATTATTATTATTTTTTGAGCTAGGGTCTCGCTGTCACTCAGGCTGGAGTGCAGTGGCACCATCTCGGCTCACTGCAGCCTCCGCCTCCCGGGTTCAAACAATCCTCTTGCCTCAGCCTCCCAAGTAGCTGGGACTACAGGCATGTACCACCATGCTTGGCCAATTTTTGAATTCTTCATAGAGACAGTCTTGCTATGTTGCCCAGGCTGGCCAAATTATTAGCAATGGTTATTCGGGGAGGGACAGTGTCTAATTCCTCTCTATCCCCACTGCTTAGTATGGAGCCAGGCAGAGCGGAGCTTCATATACTTCATATACTGTGTTTTAGCTTGTTTTGTTATGAAGTAGTTTTAATTTCATAATTAAATAGATCTGGCCAGGTGCAGTGGCTCACACCTGTAATCCCAGCACTTTGAGAGGCCGAGGCAGGCAGATCACTTGAGGTCAGGAGTTTAAGGCCAGCCTGGCTAACATGGTGAAACCCCACCTCTACTAAAAACAAAAATTAGCTGGATGTGGTGGTGCAATCCCAGCTACTCAAGAAGCTGAGGCAGGAGAATCGCTTGAACCCGGGAGGCAGAGGTTGCCATGGGCCGAGATTGCACCACTGCACTCCGGCCTGGGTGACAGAGGGAGGCTGTCACAGAAAAAAAAAAAAAAAAAAGTAAATAAATATGTTTTAGTTATATGTTTTCCTTATGACCCCTGCCATGTCATTCTGTAGAAATGTGTTCCTCCTACTAAGCGTTATCTGAGTTGTACCAGGGCAGCTCCGCTAATCCTAGCTAACCAACTAAGTGCTGAAAACCACGATCTGCTAGACGGTCTCTTACCTGCCCCTTCCTCTGGATGTATCAGATCATTTCAATTTGAAGTAATCTAAGGAGAACTGAAATGTACACCCAATCTTACCTATAGGTTTTTCCAACTTTTGGGAAGATACTGTCTGTAAACTTGAAATCCCAAATGAAATAAAGCCCCTGTCAGGGAGTTGGTGTCTTCCAGCTACACGAAGCGTCTCAATGGCCTTTGTACGTAGCTGGCAATCTTCGGTTCTCCACTGGCCTCTGACATGGAAACCTTGAAAAAGCAGAACTAGAAAGGAAATAAAAATGCTGACTTCTTTAAAAGGACCAGAAAAGAGAAAGATCAATCTGAACATGCCCCAAACCTATGAGTTACACCACTAAGTAGATATACACACGGCAATCACAGATTTCTCATCTTTAAAATCAGACATTTGAATTAAATTTTTTATAGAGATAGAGTCTTGTTATGTTGCCCAGGCTGGCCAGATTATCAACAATGATTATTTGGGAGGGGGCAGCGTCTAATTCCTCTCTATCCCTACTACCATTAAGCATTGGAAGATTTAACAAAGGGCTGAGTGAAATTTTTCAGATTCTGTTTCCATTATGGGATTCCAGACCCAAAAAGATGTAACTGGACCTGGGTGATAGAAAGAGACACCTCTGCTCTGAGGAGTCTCAGGCAAAAGGCAAAAGTTGACAGGCCGGGCATGGTGGCTCATGCCTGTAATCCCAGCACTTTGGGAGGCTGAGGCAGATGGATTGACTGAGCTCAGAAGTTCGAGACCAGCCTGGGCAACATGGTGAAACCCATCCCTACAAAAATACTAAAATTAGCCAGGCGTGGTGGCACGCACCTGTAGCTGCTTGGGAGGCTGAGGCAGGAGGATTGCTTGAGCCCAGGAGGTTGAGGCTACAATAAGCCAAGATCATGCCACTGCACTCCAGCCAGGGTGACAGAGTGAGGCACTCCTCTGCTATCCACATTTTTAGAGAAAAATGTGGCCAAGTCCAAGTCTCACAGGCAAGAGGTAACAGAGCCCGAAAGATAAAGTAGACGCTGAGAGCAGCAAGTGGCATGAATGGGAACAAGGTTTTGTGTTGAATACATAATTATTGCTAGTTTTCAATCTGATGACTTCATTTTCTCTGTGTTCACTGTTATTTTAATATCATGGCTCTAGCTATCACAAGTCAAAGTTGCTTTGTCAACTTCCCTATGAAATAAATATGCATTTCCCCTTTTCTCAGTGGGAAAGCCCTGAAAACGCAACTTAACTCTGAATTCTGAGCCTTTATGCCAAAATTTCTACAAAGGCTTTCTAACCGGAAGTTGGGTGTGTTTCACCATGACCTCAACCACATGTCCCAAGCAGGACTTGTGTCCAACCCCCACCCACTGCCTCCTTCCTCCGATTTCTCTTCTTCCCTATCAGATCATGTCACCCTGCCAGTTACTCCTCAAAGGCAAGCACATATCTTTTTCATCTTTGCATTACCAGCATCTAACGTAGTATCTGGCAAAAATGGGCTCTAGTGAATCTGAATGAATTACTTCATACACAAAATATCTCTTTACTGTCCAGTAAAGATGTTAGCACAGTGGATAGTCCTTCCTACTATGCTCTTCATTCCCAAACAAAACTGAAACCCAGTGAAACTATTTCCAGGGCCTAAGGAAACTCAGGGTATGCTCTCTCTCTTCATTTCTACTACCACACTTCCAGGGACAGCCTTGAACACCTTTCAGTGACAGGATCTGGCTCTATTAGCCAGGCTGGAGTGCAGTGGCATGATCTTGGCTCACTGCAGCCTCCACCTGCCAGGCTCAAGTGATCCTCCCACCTCAGTCTCCCAAGTAGCTGAGACTACAGGCACGAGCCACCACGCCTGTCTAATTTTTGTATTTTTTTGTAGATACAGGGTCTCGCCATGCTGCCCAGGCTGGTCTTGAGGTCCCGAGCTCAAGTGATTTGCCTTTCTCAGCCTCCCAAAGTGCTAGGATTATGGGCATGAGCCACCACACCTGGCCTTGAGCTTTCATTCTGTCTTTAGTCTTGTCATAGGTTTAGATCCCCACCTGGTCCCTTCTTGTTACCTATGGTAGGAGTTGGCAATTTTTTTTCTGCAAAGTGCCAAATGGTAAATATTTTAAGCTTTGTGTGTCACATGGTCTTTGTTATGACTCAATTTTGCATTTGTAGAGAGAAAGCAGCAGACAATATATAAATGAATGATTGTAGCTATATGTCAATAAAACTTTATTTTTGGACACTGAAATTTAAATTTCATATGATTTTCATGTGTCATAAAATATTGACCTTTTCTTGATTTCTCCCCAACCATGTCAAAATGTAAAAAGTACTCTTAGTTTGCATCCACACAAAAACAGGCGGTGAGTCAAATATGGCCTGTGGGCCATAGTTTGCGAACCCTTGGCCTACAGTAGAAAAAAAACCCCTCAGAATTCCTTACGGACTTCGTGTATTTCGCCACATGGAGCCACCTTAGGCTGGGGAAGTAGAAAGCGCAGGGCTTTTGGGCATTAGGTGCTAGGTTCCAGTTCTGGCCCTACCACCTACCATCCCGGTAGCCTTGCACATAAAATTCAACCTCTGTGAGCTTTACTACCATCATCTATAAAATGGGGGAAATAACGCCTACAACACAGAGTTGTCATGGCAATTAAGTGAGCTAATATATATAGAGCTCATGGCACCAGTATCTGGCATACAGTAGACACTCAATAGTAACTCTTATTCCAGCTTCTGACATGGCTTCCCCAGATCAACTGCGGCTCTGGAAAGCAACCCAGCCACTCTGTGAACCACAATTGGCTGCAGGAGGGAATAAATTGACAGCAAATACAAAGGCAGAGAGAGAATTTGGAGGTTTTCAGATACATGCCACAGGATTCTAAGTGCCTGGTTAGCCCTAATTCCTTCTGGCACCATGTAAAATTTCTCTAGTCCCTTTTTCCTCCTCAAAAATTACTTCTCACAGTCCTTAAAGATTCTTGGCATTCTTTACCAACTACCCAGATGGACCCTGCAGCCCTCTCCTCATTCCTGTACCTTCTGCTGGTATAGGGCTGCAGTGGGGAAGGGTGACCATGGTCAGACCAAACCTACACGGATTGATCGGCCTTCAGCTGGGTCTTAAGTAGGCTGGGCCTGGTGAGGCACCCAATTCTCTCTCAATTGTTCATGAATTTCTTGCTGTACTGGGAATTAAATTTCTTCAGCGCTTAAGAACTAGACTTTCGCCGGGCGCGGTGGCTCAAGCCTGTAATCCCAGCACTTTGGGAGGCCAAGACGGGTGGATCACGAGGTCAGGAGATCGAGACCATCCTGGCTAACACGGTGAAACCCCGTCTCTACTAAAAAATACAAAAAACTAGCCGGGCGAGGTGGCGGGCGCCTGTAGTCCCAGCTACTCGGGAGGCTGAGGCAGGAGAATGGCGTAAACTCGGGAGGCGGAGCTTGCAGTGAGCTGAGATCCGCCACTGCACTCCATCCAGCCTGGGCGACAGAGCGAGACTCCGTCTCAGAAAAACAAAAAACAAAACAAAGAACTAGACTTTCTACAAAAGTTTTAGAGCCAAAAAAAAAAAAAAAAAAATCACCCTGTATACCAACAAAAGATCCATCACATTACTTTCAAGTAAGAAAACATCAGTGAGGCACAGGTAAGGCTAAGATTTATGGTATCTCTACCCTTGGTCGAAAAAGCCAGATTTATGGTATCTCTACCCTTGGTTGAAAAAGCCAGATCTCAGCAAGAAGTTTTCCTTGCTCTAAAACTTCTAATGGGTGTCCACTGCCCCTGGAGTAACCAAGCTTCTGTGCTGTCACTCAGGGCCTCCATCATCTTGTCCCAGACCAACCCTCTATGGGAGTCTTAATCTGCAGTCTAGTCAAAAGGGACTGAATTTCCACCTGATCGCTCTAACCAATTCCCAGCTTCCCACACTTGTGCATAATTAAATCACCTGTAACATTTTATTACATGTCTTCCCCTAGACTGTGAGCTAGGGACAGGGTACAGACTATGTCTCCTTTATCTCTGGGTCCCCTACACCTAGCAGAGGCTCTGACATGGGGCAACCACTTCATAATTGTTAATGAATGGATGGAAACAGCTGAAGTTATTCTTCCCTTAAGCTGTTTTAGCTGGACTCTTATTAGAAGACCGAGTACAGTCTGGGTCACTGCCACAAAGCAGAAAAACCGAAGAGAAAGAAAAGAGGCATGACCAATGTGATCCAAGCAATGGAAAATAGGTTTTAAGAGTGAGGTTAAAGAGACCAAGGCTGTTTAGCCAGGAGAAGAGAAGATGAGGCCTAACTGGATTCTGACTTTAAGTACAGAAAAGGTTATCATGAGAAAATCTTGATCTCATCCTCCCTTTATAATCAGAAGAAACTTTTCCATATTTATGGAAAATGGAACAAGAAGAAATGACTTAAGGCCCGAAGGGTTTAAGCTGGACAGAAAGAAGAACCAAATTAGGCACCACTTTTCCAGAGATACTGTTATTGTACTTTTGGCAAGTGAATTGGAGGAGTCTTGCTTGGCACTTTTGTTGAAGGCTGTGCAAAAAGGAATACATATGCTGCTCTGTTCCTGTTTACTGTGGAGAGAGGTGGGTGAAAACACAAGTCAGGTAAGATTTTCTAAAGAGGCACTGATTTTTATTGACCCATTTCCTACAGGCACTTTCTGCCAGGTTATGCATTGCAACCATGTGCTGGAACAATCTAGTATCTCAAAGGTTCCTGATAGGGCAATGGAAAGAAAGAGAAGGTAACAATGCCGGGGAAGGGAAGATGGCCCTAATAAATACACTTTCTATAAAAACAGTACCAAACTGGGCATTCATATATTTGTTAATATTATTACAATTAAAGCTCACATTCACTGAGCACCTACTATGTGCCAGGCACTGTGCTGTCTTATCTCAATTCTCTTAACAACCCCATGAGGTAAGTAATATTTGTATTCTCATTTTACAGATGAAGAAACAGAAACTCAGGCAGATTAAATAACTTGCCCAAGTCACACAGGTAGCAAGTGGCAGAGCCAGGACTCAAACTCAGGTGGTCTGACTCTAGAGTCCATAAACCTAACTACTGTCTCCCTGTAAGGATGAGACGCTGGAATATAAACTTTAGTCTCTCTGAATCCTGTTCATATTCTCAGCTCTTCCTCATATAGTCCCAAGTCAGGACATTAGCAAGAGTTGAGGCCTCAGAAGTGAACCGAAATACTCCTTTGATTATCAGCATCTATAAAATGGGGGCACTAACACCCACATCACAGAGTTGTCATGGGAATGAAGTGAGCTAATGTATACAGAGCTCATGGCACCAGTGCCTGGCATACAGTAGGCACTCAATAACTAGGAACTGTTATTCCAGCTTCTGACACGGCTTCCCCAGATCAACTGTGGCTCTGGAAAGCAACCCAACCACTCTGTGAACCACAACTGGCTGCAGGAGGGAATAATCTGACAGCAAAAACAAAGGAAAGAAACAGACTGAGGAGTCTCAGATGAAAATGAGCACATGCAGGACTTGAACGCCAGCCTCTGGACTCCAAGTTAGTGCTCTTTCCTACTTACAGACTCTTGCTGAATTTGAGGGTGAGAAAATGAAGAGATAGGATGTGCCAAATGGGCTGCCTCCCGCAACAGACCCTTTTGTAATGAACTGTCAATCTCCCATCAGAACCCATGCCTGAAATACCAGGGTCCTGCAGCCTCTGTAAACTGGTTCGAAGATTCTACTAGCTAAGGATGGCAATGCACTGATTTATGGCATTGTGGGTGCTGCCAAAATGCTCACCTATTAAACCTATCAAGCAGACCTAGTCCATGCAGCTTCCAAACTAGGCCAGTGATTCACCGTTTTAAGCCTCTTCACTGATGTCCCCATTCTGGGACCATCTTTGCTCCAGTCTAACCTCCGTCCGGCTGCCAGAGAAAACAGAGCGCCAGTCAGGGCATTTGGAGTCTCGCAGCATAAGGAAGATAACATGGGCCTTTGAACTCAGCACTGCTAGTTTTGAACCAAGCTGTGCCCTTACCAACTATCTAACCTTGGGGAAGTCACTTTAATCTTTCTGAGGTCTGGTTTCTTCATCTTTAGATTGGAGATAAATAGGCCTATATTACAGAATTAAATATAGTATGTAAAGCATCCAGCATACTGCAAGCCACAAAGCAAAGGAGACACTTGATAAATGCCAGTGCTCTGCTCCCTACTCTGCTCTCTACATTTTAGCCAAAACCTGCCACTTCGGCTTATTTCTTCTTCTCACTAACTCCTCTCCCTTCCCACAACACACACACACACACACACACACCCCCTTACACCTGTGCATTTCTGCCTCTCAACCATTGCTCAAGCTGTTCCTTCTCCCAGGAATAAACTCCCTCCAAGGCCCAGCATAAATTCTCCACCTTCAGGAATCCTCTGATCATGCTGGGATTGATTTCTCCTTCTCCCAGACTCCCACTTTGTTTACATTCCTTACTACATTTACCATAGTCAGTCTGATTTCAGTTATTTATGTACTTATCTATCTTCCAAACTACACTGGAGGGAGAAGGTTCTGAGAAGACAATTATTTATAGGAGGGCAGGAAATGTGTTGTTTTCCTCTGTGTGTATTTCTCAATACCAGGGTCTTGTACATAGCAAGAGCTCAATATGTGCTTATTGAATTGAATCTTTCCATCCTATACTGGGAATCTTTACAGAAAGATCCTGGACTGAGTTCATTCTAAAACTGCATTTACTGCCTGACTTGATAAATAGGGAATTTTTGAAGTACATGAATATTCCTAAAGTAAGATCCACTAATACTCATGTGGGCTTGTTTCATTCCTTCATCCATTCTTCCAATACACTCTGGACTCTTCTTGGGATCTCTCTCCAACACACAAGGAGACATTGCTGGGACAACATTTCTCACTCACGGAGATCTGGGAGCAAGCTCTTGGAGAACTGCTCCACCCCGCTGCGTAGGAGGTGACTGTCATTAAAACCATACTAAAACCCAGAGTTGTGGAATTGGAAAAGAGATCTGAATGATCTGCCTTAGTTTCCAAGCTATAACATACAGTTAAAAACACTTAAAACAGTGTCTGGAACACAGCAAGTGTACAATAAATGTTAGATGTTGTTTTAACGACGAAGTAGACTGGAAAAAACAGAGTCATGACATTTCACTTCTAGAACTATCTCCACTACTGACTGATTCCTTGTGCAATCTCTTTTTTTTTTTTTTTTTTTGAGACAGAGTCTTGCTCTGTCGCCCAGGCTGGAGTGCAATGGTGCAATCTCAGCTCACTGCAACCTCTGCCTCCTGGGTTCAAGCGATTCTCCTGCCTCAGCCTCCCAAATAGTTGAGATTACAGGTGCTCGCCACCACGCACAGCTAATTTTTGTATTTTTAGTAGAGATGGGGTTTCACCATGTTGGTTAGGCTGGTCTCGAACTTCTGACCTCAGGTGATCCACCTGCCTCGGCCTCCCAAAGTGCTGGGATTACAGGTGTGAGCCACACACCTGGACTCCTTGTGCAATCTTGATCAAGTCCTTTCCCCATCTATAAAATGAAAGTGGCAGAACCAGATGGTTGGTTCCCAAGCTCCTTCTACCTTCGACCATGTATATTTTTTCTGTGATCAAGAAATAACTTTCTCTTCCACATGCTGAGGCTGTTGGCAAGGGAAAATGTGCATTTATAGCTGCTGGTCCCCAGATGGGAGGAACCACTGTTTCCCAAGGCCAAGGGCAGAGTAACTGATTAGAAAACCACCTGTGAGTTTTCCCCTGTTTAAACTGTACTATTAATATACCCAGTGCAGGTCTCTGAACAGAGCATTACCTACCTTCCAACAAAACTCACAGTCAAGGCAAGACAAGAGCCTGAAAACAATGGCTGCAATGAAGAATCCTTGCTTGTGCAGAACTATTGTACTTTCCTGCTTTTGATGCCTGTAATTAGGGCATCAATCTAAACTAGGGCCCTCCTTAGGCCCAAAGAGGAGGAAAAACACAAAGTCCCATTCTGAACCTGACAGCTCATAAAACAAGGGCCAAAGCTAGTAAATAAAAAATGTCACTGACTCATTTAACCACAAACACTGCAGAGGCCTACTATGTGCTGGCCCTATTCTGGGCAGAGGAGGAAGGAAAGAGACATGGTGCCTTGCCACCTACCTACTCAGAGTACATATGGAGTGTACATACCCCTAGGTAGACTATGATGAGAGTTACATTAGAGGGTCAGCCTCTGCCACAGAAGACAGAAAGGGGAACAAGTAATCCAGCAGAAGGCTCAGAAAAGCTTCACCATGGAGGCCACATGAGATGTAAACCTTGAAAGATGAGGAGGAGGACGGAAATCCAGGAAGAGGGAATATAAGCAAAAGCTTGAGCAGGAACATGCAGGGAGTGTTTCAGAAGCAGAGACTTGGCTGGGCACGGTGGCTCACACCTGTAATCCCAGCACTTTGGGAGGCACAGGCAGGCAGATCACCTGAGGTCAGAAGTTTGAAACCAGCCTGGCCAACATGGCGAAACCCCATCTCTACTAAAAATACAAAAATTAGCCAGGTGTGGTGGTTCATGCCTGTAATCTCAGCTACTCAGGAGGCTGAGGCAGAGAATCGCTTGAACCTGGGAAGCAGAGGTTGCAGTGAGCCGAGATTGCGCTGCTGCACTCCAGCCTGGGTGACAAAGTGAGACTCCAACTCAAAAAAAGGAGAAACAGAGACAACTAGTTTATTTTGACTGGACCACAGGTTGCAGGTTTGGGAAAACCAAGGGAAACAGGGAGGGGAGAAGTTTGGGAACAAATGGTGGAGGAACTTGTCTGAGGCTGGAGTCTAAACTCTACATCAAGCTTGTCCAACCCACGGCCCTGGATGGCTTTGAATGTGGTCCAACACAAATTCGTAAATGTTCTTAAAACACTGAGATTTTTTTTTTTTTTTTTGCAATTTTTTAAAAAGCTCATCAGCTATTGTTAGTGTTAGCGTATTTTATGTGTGGCCCAAGACAATTCTTCTTCTTCCAATGTGGCCCAGGGAAGCCAAAAGATTGGATACCACTGCTCTATAAAGTAAGCAGTGATGCCCACCAAGGTTTCCGAGCAGTGTCTCAGGAAGAGCGCAGGGGCACCCATGAAGATGATGCAAAAGGAACCAAGTAATTAAATTACTCTGGGACCACATTACAGGAGACCACATGCACTTCCTAAACACGTGCTGGGCTCTGACAGCTCGTGCTCACAGAGCTTCCCTCTCCCATGGCTTGGCTTCATGCAATCTGAGCTGCCATCTCCCACAACTGTCAATATCTGCAAAATACCAGAGTAACAGAACTCCTGACCAACTCTCTGGATTACAGACAGAGAAGCGTTGAGGTGGGAGCAGATGGGCAGAGGGGGCACCAAAGCCTCTAGCTGGCTCAGTTCCATATAAAACCCAACCCTCGATTTCCTCTTCACATTACTTCCAGCCGCCCTCTAATGAAGGGCTGAAGCTAAGGAGAGTGGGCTGAAATCACCCGGCTGATGGGTGGTGATCCAGTGAGACACTACACCTACTGTCCAGCATGTGCCTGGCACATGGACAGTGGTGCCCTTCCCATTCTGCAGGGTCAGTTCCATCTGTAAATCCCACTGAGGCTTCAAGGCCCAGGTCACGTCAACTCTTTTCTCAGAGCCTTTCTAAAGTACCCCAATCCAAAATGACTGAGCTCCTAGAAATCACAGCTACCATGTATTCAGCACCCATTACATAACAGGTGCCGTACTAGGTGACTTCCATATAATCCTATTCAACCTTCACAATGGACCCTATTATGGCCATTTCCTAGGGAAGAAAGTGAAGCTCTGTGAGGGGAAGCGGACTTGCCCCAGGACACACAGCTAAGAGGTGGAAGAGATGAGATCTGAACCCAGGACTCCCTGACCCTGAAGTTGAGCACTTCTAACAACACTTCATTCCTGTGAGCTTGCCTGCCTCTGATCTGCCACTGACAGGGAGCTTGGGGCTCTCTAGGAAGACAGGGTGCACCTGACACTCTTATTACCTTTCCCTGTGGACAGCCACCCACACAGGCAGGAGCCTTCACATACTGAAAATAAACGAAAACAATTTAAAAATAACGCAGTACACAGATTTCTCAAATTCCTCACGTGAAAAACTTCATGACACTGGACTGCCTGAGCCCTGTGCCCAGCCATAGCCTCGGTCCTGATCCCTGGGAGAGACTGAGTCTCAAACGGGCCACAGAGTAAGCGCCATCTCGGACACCGGCCGCGCCCCTACCCCAGGCACAGACGGAGCCCCGACAGGTCGTAGACAGCTCGAGACAGTCCTGAAAAGCGTCCCCTTAGGCTGTCCCTCCGCAGCTGAATCGGGTCGTGACCTCGGGCCGCCGTGAAGGCCTGACTGCCCCCTTCCGGGCACACGAACTCACAGACCCCGGCCCCACTTAGCTCGGAGGAATAGCTCGGAGGAATACCTCGCAGGTCTCGCTTTTACCTTCGCTGGCTCCCGCCGGGGAGCGGTCGCGCGCACCCCTATCTGCTGATCGCTCCTCCGAGAACGCGGAAGAGGCGGTGCTAGATCCAGGGGGTGGACCCGACCAGAGAGGGGCGTGAGGGGGCGGAGTTGCGCCTGTGCCCTGATGGCTACGCGGGGCCGCCTGGGGGAAGGGGACTCGAGCTGAGCGAACTGCGCAGGCGTGACAGAGAAGAGGCGGGGAGAGGGAAGATTACTCCCAAGTGGGTGGGGCTTAGCTCCTCCGGCGCTTTCTTTTCCGAATGGAGGGTGGAGAAGCCCGGGAACGAAGGAGGCTGCGTCCGGCAGGTGTAATTAACATGCACTGAGCGCTTCTGCAGGCCAGGAAGGAATTTTAAAATGCTTTTTATATGTAGGGAAACGCTGCTAGTCTTTTCTAAAACGGGGGCCAATTCTGCACAATTTCTTTAAAGGTCTGAGTGCCTAGAATTTCACCATAAGAGTTTCTACTTGAGTACATTATCCCCAGTAGTTCAAAATTTTTAAAACTTTTAAAAGTTCATTTATTGGGGAAAAACAATTGTAAATGGGTTAATGCCTCAACCAGCCTCCCCACATCCCCTTCCCAAGTCTGCAGCTGCGATGAGAAAGGATGAGAGTGTGGGCTGGGATTTAATTCAGGTGCTGACTCTGAGTGATGGAGGTAAACATGCCTTCTCCGCCTGTCTCAGGATTATTGTGAGAATTTGGTAAGCAAGGCTAGTTAAAGAGCCCCAGGATTTGCTTCCCATCATCCACCTGACAAACATTTGTTCCCTGTCTTGTCAGGGCTGTCCCGATTGGGAATATTAGCGAACATTCAGGACTTTGCTAGATTTCCCAATCTGGGTGAAGGCTGGAGAGGGGGAAGATCAAGCTTCTGTGTTCACTCCCTTCTGGAATCCTGCGGTCCAACCTGAGGGCCCCTATGTATCCTGACTTCTCCCACTCATCACCTTCCGTGGAGGCCCACCCAAGTTTCAAGTCTTCAGAGGCCCTGCTTGCCTGTTCCCTTCCCTGTTCCCTGTCTCAACAGCTTAAGAGACTCAGGACCTATGTTCCAGGTTCTCAAAGTTGCTATGTCCCTCACATGGCAACCAAGTTCAGTTAACATCTTTGAGGACTCTGGAGGTGCTCAGAGAAAGGAGGGCTCTCCCAAAGCAGGTGGAGCTCTAGTCATGCCTGTGGCTCATTTCACCACATATTCCACAGCTTGCTGTGGGGTAGGGAGGAGAGTGGCAACAGGAAACCTCAGAGGCTGCAGTGTTTATGGGAGCCGGGGGTGATGCAGCATCCTTTACTCAATAGGTGGATGCTCTGCCCTAGGCTGGAGAGGATGGCTTACTATCTAGGTCCCTGCTCCAAATATTGTTATGGAATTTATTTATTTATTTTTTTTGAGACAGGGTCTCGCTGTGTTCCCCAGGCTGGAGTGCAGTGGCACCATCTTTGCTCACTGCAACCTCTGCTTCTTGAGCTCAAGTGATCCTCCTGCTTCAGCCTCCCGAGTAGCTGGGACTATAGGCATGCACTACCATGGCTGGCTAATTTTTGCAGTTTTTTTTTTTTAGAGGCAGTGTTTTGCCATGTTGCCCAGGCTGGTCTCGCACTCCTGAGCTCAATGATCCTCCCACCTTGGCATCCCAAAGTGCTGGGATTACAGGCAAGAGCCACTATGCCCAGCTTTGTTATGGATCTTGAGCCAACAGGAAAACAAAGCCCCGCCTGACTTCTCAACCAAGCTGCCACTCCCAATATGTTACCTCTCCCAGGACCCTTTGTTACCAGGTGGGAGTGTGCTCTTTTCTCTGCAACGTTGAGGCCCCATCTCTTTCTTTTCCCCGCTCTTCCTTTCTGTCTATTCTTCTTTAAGCATCCCTCTGTGAATCTCTCAAAGAAATTTTGTGTCAGCTTCCTGATGTATTTACAGATATTCCCATGTAAGGGGCAGGTCTTGGGTCACAGAGTTCTAAGATAAATCTACTCTCACTGCCATGGTCATATTTAAAAATGACTGTGAACCCAAAGCATGGGCCTTGTAACAGTCTGAGCTGTCCAGTGACTGAGGAGGTAGTGAGCGATCTGTCATAGGAGGTGTGCAAACAGCACCCTTTTAGAATGCTGGGATTGGGCCTCCTGTGGTGAGCCAGAGGAAGAGGCAGCAGAATGGAGGGCCTTCCAGATTCTAGAGTGAATAAAGGGAGGGATATTGAGGGCTGGAAGGGAAGCAAGACAGCTGGCCAAAGACACACTTGATTCAACAAGCTATTATATATCAAGCACTTAGAAATGTACCTGATACATAATGAACATTAGCTATTATGATGACTGTGAATGATTCATAGACTATATAATGAAGGAGCTGAGATCAATCAGTCCTTCACTCCCATCACTGATAACAAAATAGATGGGGAATTGGGGTCTAGAGGGGGAATGGGCTTGCAATGGAACTTTAGGAGCTGCGCTGGGACTACAACCTACGCCTCTGCCTCCCAGGAGGAGAGCCTCTGCACAAAGCCAGGCTGGCTCCTTTGCAGGAAGAGGCAAGAGCTCTAGGTGGGCCTTTGTTGATGCTTAAGAACCAAGCTGCTTTTTAATTCCTGTCCAGGCAGCTTGTGGGTTATTGGCAGTGGAATGACAGCAAGACCTGAGGAAGTAGATGCAGGTATCTTCTGGGGAGTAAGCTCAGGAGTCAGGCCCATGTCCTGCCACCCCCACTGTAGCTCCAGCCAGCAACAAGTATCTTCCTCTTCAGGATGGCCTCCTGTCCTGTAATTAGTGTTGGGATTATATTTCCACTCTGTCCTTTTATCCACTACCTCAAAAAAACCACCCAGATTAAGGGAGTGGAGTGAGAAGAGCCAATGCCTGGCCACGTGAGATGAAACAAGGAACGATTCCTATCAGACTGAGTTCCTGGAAGGCAAGGGCCAGCCTTCTCCACCCCAAGTGTCCCAGTCTAGCCTGGTTTAGAATTCCCAGAGCCTCAGGAGAATCTTGGTGTCCCCACCCTAGAGAGCTGGGCCAGACATGACCACACCAGCCAGCCCTCCACATGGTCCAGTATCTCAGGACAAAAAGCCTTCCCAGCCCCATTCTGGCTCAGTTCCTTCCATGGTCTGCCAAGAGCCATGTGGCACCCAGATCACCACTTCCCACCAGTGGCTGCTTTAGTTTGCCTTTTATTTTACCAAAAATAACAACAATAAAGTCTTCCCTCTGTTTCATAAAAATACATTTTCCCACCCTCCCCCCAACCCAGAAATCAGCCCTTGCCGCAGCCTAGAATCCATCATGCAAGTCACAGCACTCTGGGGAAAGCTCCTACTACCCTCGCTCCACAGCTCCGGCAAAGCTGCTGGGCCACTCGGGAGGCGGCAGAGGCAGAAGTCCCAGGCCCAGCTGGCTGGCCCCAAGAGCTCCATCTGTTTCCCCAAAGTGCAGGCAGCTTCTAGGCCATTTAGTGGGGCATGATATTGGATGTTTGGCTCAGGAAACAACCCCAGCCAACCCAAGGGCAGTGGGGCATGTTGGCATCAGGTTAGAAATTATTGCTCAAAGCAGAAACAGTTATGTCCTAGAGAAGGTCTGTTAAACCCTCTTTCCATGTGCACCTCTGTGTAGCAATAGATGGGTCAGGATCCCTGGTTTCTCCAGCTCTGTGAACGCCTCCCTGTGAGGCCTTGGACAGTTTCTCCCTCTTCTTCTCCTGGCTTCAGTTTCCTCGTATGTACATTGAGACATGAGACTGGATGATCCTCAGGTCCCTTCTGGCTTTCATTCTGGCCTCCCAGAGTGGAGGCTCTGGGAGGGCAGAACCCGGTTCCTGCCTCAGTTTCCCCACCTGTGGGTCTGAGCATAGTGCTGGGTATGGAGGTACTGAGTAATGGAGAATGAACATCCCAGTCTCCCTGTGGATAGCTGTGCTCTGAGATCCAACTGTCTGGGATGCCTGAGGGATGGCTGGGAAGGAGGCAGGTAGTTTTAGGATGGAGGATCTCCATACCTGGAAGAGTCCATTCACCAACTATATCCTCGATGTCCTGGGATGGGAGAGAAGACTCCAAAGTTCCCAGCTGAAGTTCCACAAGCTCCTTGGACTGGGGGATTATTCTGTGCTGGGCTTCAGATCCGAGGAGCCAGGTCTGTAGATTCTGGGAGCTAGACTGGAGTATATGATTCCCAGATGAAGGGCCAGGGGACCTTTGTGTACTTGAGGGATCATCTCCAACCCCCAGGCTACCTATAATACAGGCCTTCTTGGAGGCAGAGGGATGAGTATAATGTCAGCTTATGGGCATCTGTGGGTAAGAGAATCAGAGCCTGTGGCTGTGGTGGGTCAGGGTTTAGGAACTCAAGGCAAGGCTCCTCTTCCTACCTTCCCCCAGCTCTCCAGGACTCATGCTGATGGAAGAATGTAGCCTGGAAGGTTTGAATGTAGAGCAACATCTACAACCACATTTTGGGCACTTAGTCACATGGTCAGATATACTGAGTGGGGACGCTGAGCTGTCATCACTCCTACAGTGGCCGTGGTCTGATGGTCCCATGGTCTGATGGTCCCAATCTATTTATCCATCCATCCAACGTTTATGGAAGGCCTATTATGTGCCAAGGAGGGGTAAGGCAGCTAGCTCTCACAGACACATCCCACAGTGAAAATCACACACGCACACACCCCGGCATCTGTGCTCACTCACAGGCAGACTGCTCACTCTCTTGCACCTTTCTTGCCATCACCTTGGCCACACCCACATTCCTCCAATAGGCTTGGGAACCAGCATGGAAGGGTCAAGTGTCATAGAAGAAACCCCCTAGCCTACCCTACTCCCACACTTCATGCCAGAGGTTTAACTCCACTTCCCTTCTGTTTGCCCGCCTAGATGCTCTCCCCTTCTCCATCCACAAGCGGTCAGGGCGACAGGTAGGCAGACTCCTGAGAACCAGAAGTCCAGAGGCTTTGGGTGTGTGGAGTGGTTCCAGTGCCTTCAGATTCCTTCAGGCTCCTGGGGGTCCCCTCTGCCAGCCATCCTGTGTTCAGATTGTCCATCTGATGGCCAAAAAAGTCCAGACCTGGGCTCAGTGGCAGATCCGCTCTGTCATCTCCCTCTGTAGAGACACAAGGTAGGGAAGGGTCAGTCAGTGCTCAGCCTACTAGGCAATCCCTTCCCAAACCATAGGGCCTAGCTGCTCTTCTGTCTGAGCCTGGCCCGTTCCCCCAGCAACCCCAACTCTTAGGCTGCAGATCTGGGTTTGTAAACCAACACTTGAAAGAATTCTCTATTGAAGTAGATAATTCACAGTTAAATGAATTGCCTTCCCTAATTTATCTACTTGGGCATTGGAATTACTTAAAGCAGGCAGCTTTTGGACATGAAAACTCAGAGGCTAGCCTTGGTAGGGGAGGGTGGTAGGGCTTGGCCTCACCAGTGGCTCCAGCTCCCGCTGGTCCACCAGACTGAACTCGCGGATGAAGTAGTAGAAGTGCTTGTAGCAGGTGTTGACGTGCGCCTCTGCCCCCATGCTGAGGATGCTATCGAAGTGGTGGATGTAGACATGGACAAAGACTCGGAAGAGGCGGGTCAGGATCTTGGTGCAGACCTGCTGGAAGTTCTTAGGGAAGGGAACTCCTAGAGGGCAGGGGAGGGCAGAAGAAGGGGATCAGTATCCTGGTGCCAATGCTCTGTTCAACTTTTCCCTCCCACACACAGGCAACCAGGATGGCTTTTTCCCCAGCATACTTCTTAGTACACTTCCCTTTGGGAAATAGAGAGTGGTTTGACTTTCTCCCACAATTTTTTTCTTTTCCTTTCTTTTCTTTCTCTCTCTTTCTTTCCCTTCTTCCCTTCTTCTCTTCCTTCCCCCTCCCTCCCTCCCTCCCTCCCTTCCTTCTTTCCTTCCTTCCTCTCTTTCTCTCTTTCTTTCTGATGGAGTTTCCCTCTTGCTCAGGCTGAAGTGCAATGGCGCGATCTCAGCTCACTACAACCTCTACCTTCCGGTTTCAAGCTATTATCTTGCCTCAGCCTCCCAAGTAGCTGGGATTACAGGCATGTGCCATCATGCCCAGCTAATTTTCCATTTTTAGTGGAGACAGGATTTCTCCATGTTGGTCAGGCTGGTCTGGAACTCCTGACCTCAAGTGATCCACCTGCCTCGGCCTCCTAAATGCTGGGATTACAGGCAAGAACCACGGTGCCTGGCCATACTTTTCTTTTTAATGAAGCACAAATCTGACTGTGGCTCTCCCCTGCTGGAATATACATCATCTCCCACATTTTCCCATCACCTAAAGCAGGGCTTTGCAAACTTGTGGGGGTCACTGACCAACCCTTCTTAGACTATGATAAAAGTTACGACCTAAACTCTCCCCAGAAATATGTGCAATTGCAGAGATGCTCACATCACACTTTGGTATACAACTCCAAGGAGAGTTCAACAACTGGATCCATTTAAAAAAATCTCTGGGTCTTCAGGATTAAGTCCTAACTTCCCAGCAGGATGCTGCTCAAGGCCTTTCATGATCTCATCCTGACCTCCCTCTCTAGCCCCACCCCGTGTCCCTCCTCTTTTCAACATTCACACGGAAGTCCTCAGACCCCCAATCCTGGAAATGATGAATTCTGCAAGAATTAGTTCAGACAGCCTTCATTCCTTCAAATATTCAACAACACGGAGAACCTTCCATTCATGAGCCAGGTCCTGTGCTGGGTCCTTCACACCATTAGCTCTAATCCTTAGAACAATTAGCCTTATGTGTCTGATTGTCATTTTAGATATGATAAAACCGAAGTGCTTATAGAGGTGAAGCTGCTAGCCCAAGGCCACATAACTATTAATCAGTGCAGAATGGAGACAGGATTCAAACACTCTTTGCACTGCACTGCAGCGACCCTCACAGATATGGGACCCATAAGAAAGGCCCTGTTTCTGCATAGTCCCCCCCCTGCTCAAGGCAGAGATCTTGGTGGCTTATGCCCTCTTCTCTGTGTGGCAGTCACCCAGGGTTTTAGGCATCTATACCTGGAGTCCCACAGGCCCAGGGAGGTATGGCCAGCAGGGAATATGAGTCTACCTACATTCAGGTCCCCCCGGCTCCATAGACCCCCTCCTCTTCCTCACCGTTCCCAAGTGGGGTCGAGCCTTTCCTCCCTCTGAGACCCTCCAGCCCAGCCCAGATCACTCAGACATATCCTGCCCATCTAGACTCGGAGTCCTGAGCTCCCACAGACCTGAGCCCCAGTTTGAATTCCTCCCAGTTCAGTGCACTTTCCCTCAGCCTCAGTTTCCTCCTATGTAAAATGAAGGTGCTCACTGTCAGGCATGACAGCGCAGGAAATGGCAGGTCACTGGCTGGGGAGGAGCCGTGGGCATTGAATTGTGACTCAGAACCCAGCTTCCTTCAGCATTCAGACTTCTCCCCTCAGGGCTTGACCACCCTGCCCCACCCACCGCTGAGCCACACAGCCTCTGTGGAGATGAGCTCCAGGTTGGGGCTGGGCCAGGCTACAGGTGGGGCCGGTGTGATGAACACAGTGTCATGCCTGCTCAGCTCCTGGACCAACACCCCCCTCCTGCTGCCTTTGGGTGGGTAAGCAGTGCCTGGGTGACATCACTCATCTCCCCTCCCTACCGTCACCCACCCAGGCTGCCCAGCTGAGATAAGAAAAGGCCCCACAGCCTGTGCCTGGCAAGGGAAAATTCTGCCCTCAGAGCCCCAATCTGAGGTGATGATACCATCAGGGTCCACCAACCACCAACTCCCTCCTTTTCCTGAGGCCAGGAGTCAGAGGGAACCCCGGGAGGCTGGAGGTCAGATCAGCTATGACCTCGGGGCACCTGTTCTGGAAGGTTCTGAGAATCATAGCATCTGTGGTCTTGCCAGAGTGGTCTTTGGTGGGACCACTTATGCTTTAGAAAAGAAAAGCCCTCTGAAGTGAGTGGATCCGGAGTTCGAGATCAGCCTGGCCAACGTGGTGAAACCCTGTTTCTACTAAAAATACAAAAATTGCCGGGCGCGGTGGCTCAAGCCTGTAATCCCAGCACTTTGGGAGGCCGAGACGGGCGGATCACGAGGTCAGGAGATCAAGACCATCCTGGCTAACACGGTGAAACCCCGTCTCTACTAAAAATACAAAAAATTAGCCGGGCGTGGTGGCAGGCGCCTGTAGTCCCAGCTACTCGGAGGCTGAGGCGGGAGAATGGCGTGAACCCGGGAGGCGGAGCTTGCAGTGAGCCGAGATCGCACCACTGCACTCCAGCCTGGGAGACACAGCGAGACTCCGTCTCAAAAAAACAAACAAACAAACAAACAAACAAAATACAAAAATTATCCAGGCGTGGTGGTGGGTGCCTGTAATCTCAGCTACTCAGAAGGCTGAGGCAGCAGAATTGCTTGAACCCCGGTTGAGGGGGAGGCGGGGGCAGAGGTTGCAGTAAGCTGAGATCACACCACTGGGCGAAAGAGTGAAACTCCATTTCAGAAAAGAAGAGAAGAAAAGAAGAAAGGAAGGAAGGAAAGGAAGGAAAGGAAAAGAAAGGCTCCAAATTGGGAGTCAGGAAGTCCTAGTCAAATGCCTGACCTTGAGCAAGACACTTTTAACCTGTTTCAACCTCGCTTTCCTCTTCCACAAAATGGGGATGAAAATCATCCCCCAACCCTGCACAGAGTGTCTATATCAAACCAAATCCTCATCTGTGGAATAGGCTCCCAGTGGCTCCCTCCCCACCAGGTGACGCTCACCAACACGCGTGGGAAAGACCTCTTCGTCGTTGATGAGGCCTTCGATCCAGTCCATGAGCAATGCCATATAGCGCGGTGCAGAGAGCTTGGCCGGCCGCCGGTACTGGCGCTCATCTTGCCAGCGGTACTCGTAGCGGGGCCCACCGGCCATGACCGGGCAGCTGGTCTCACTGCAGCGCTCGGCCATGGTACCGTAGATGAGGTTGATGCGGTTGAAGAAGTCCACCACATGCACAGCGATCCAGTCGTCGATGTTCTCCCCGGGTGGCAGCCTCACCACACTGCGCAGGTCCAGGCCCGACTTGAGAGAGGCCTGTGCCTTCTTGTACAGCTCAAAGCGCTGTGTGCCCGGCTCAAAGCGCTTCCGCGGCCGGAACGTCTTGTCCTTGGCGAACACCTGCTTCAGGCACAGGGCCATGGCCAGCTGGGCCTGGGGCTGCTGTCCAGGGGCTCAGACCTGAGGATACCCTGCCAGGGACAAGGGCATGGGGGAGCTGGCGGTCAGGGCCTTATCATCTGGAGTCTGACTTCCCAATTCATCATTTCCCTGTCATCTCTCAGACTTTGCTCAACCTCTGCATCCCCTGCCTGGGAATCTAAATCCTCAACCCCTAGGTCCAGTGCCCCACCCTCTTTCCAGGCTACATTAGTCCCCCTTGCTAAGCCCCACAGCCCTCCCATCTTGTTTGTCTCTTTTCTGCTTTCATTGCAGAGCTGGGCCTGGGCTCTAAACAGGTGCCCCTCGGACTTGCTGTTAGTCATGACAGAGGTAGCAGAGGCTCCCTGCAGGCCCACCAGCAGACAGGGGCTTGGACGAGATGACCTCTAGGAGCCCCCTTGGCCAGCTGGTGCAGCGT
This sequence comes from Macaca fascicularis, assembly GCF_037993035.2. NCBI lineage: Eukaryota > Metazoa > Chordata > Mammalia > Primates > Cercopithecidae > Macaca > Macaca fascicularis. The sequence continues at coordinate 188,085,924 of NC_088375.1, read as the reverse complement.
GGGAAAGCCTCACAGCATTGTGCTGGGGGCAGGGTGGAGGGGGTGGGGGATGGCTTTCGGCTTCCTCTGGGATATCCCGTAGTCTATCCGGCCACCGGGGATTCCCAGGGAGCAGCAGGGAACTTTTCTACCAAAAATGTCCTTTCCTTTTTTTTCACCCTGAAAGAGGAAAGGGCCCTCCGGCTGCCAGCGGGGCGGCTTCTGAGTGTGGCTGCAAGCACTGGAGGAGGGGGAGGGCGGCAGATAAATGAGGGCATCGCTTCCTCTGACAACAGCTGGAGATCCTTCCCCCGAAGCCAGCCTCCTCTGGCCCCAATTCTGAACAAGCCACTGGCCCCTCCCCTTGCACCTGACACTCAGTAGACATTCCTAGAGCAACTACTATGTGCCTGGCACTGGGAGGTAGAAGAGTATAATCAGATTTATCCAGGAGGGCCCATGTAGACCTCAGGCAAATTTGCTTTGCCTCCTAGAATTTAAGGATCCCAGATTCAGAGCAGACTTCGGGAGACAGTGATCAGGGCCCTAGGCTCAGAGGCAGGATTCCTGGGTTCTAGTCGCAGCTCTACCATTGGCTTACTGGGTGACCCCTGTATCACCATGGATTTGGCCCATCCAGGTCCTGGGTCACTCTGCTATAGCTAGGTTTCTAAGACCTGAGTCATCTCATCTCACCTGTGAGTGTGTGAGCTACTGGGAAATGCAGACCCATGTACCTACCAAAACTAGAATTTAGCCACAAACTAAGCACTGACCCTGCCCCTAGACTGAGCACTAAGGCTGAGTATAAGCTAAGAATTGCCTTCTTTTTCCAGGCTGACCTCTGACCTAGGCTCTGGCAAGTGTGAGCCCTGACTCTAGCCTTTAGCCCTACTCTGAGGCTTGCTTATGGCCAAAGCCTGGGCTTGACCTCTGACTGATGCTAGAGCACTGTCCTTTCTCACATCTCTGGTAACCCTGGGACAGGATTGGGGAAGGGAGGGTGGGAACCAGGTGACAATTGGGTAAAAGCAAAGGGAAGGCACATATTGCGGGAGGGGTATTCTGGCAAGAAGTCAAACTAGCAGGGGAGATGTTTGAGACAAAGGTCCTTCCTTGAACCCACAAAGGCAGGCCAGGATGGGGGCAGTCTGGTAAAATGAGAGCAGCTTGGAGGGTAGAAACAGGCCATTCAGCAGGAACTTGTTCTCTTGAAAAAAACTCACAGATGTGAAAGGTCATCTCATCCATCCTGACTCTTCAACTTCTCACCCAAAGAAGTCCCCAGGGTGGGACCCCAGTTTCCTGAGCAAAGAGGAGATTTCTGCGCTTCACTTGCCATCTCCATTTTAAACTCTGCTTGGGGCAAGTGCTTCCCAAATCCCTCACACTGCAATTAGGCGGGGCTCCTGGGCTCCCCACATTGCATGACCCCCTTTATGACAGTTAGAAATAGGCCCCCACCTTGGCATTCAGCACCTTGTCCTACCTTTCCTGCCCCACTTCCCACCTCCCCACACCAACCACCCTGGGCTTCTTCCTGATTCCCGAACACGCCCCCACTCTCTTGCCTCTGCATGTTTTCTTATACCTCCACCTGCCTGACCATACATCCTCAGATTGGCTGCTACCTCCTCCCACAGCCTCCTCTCCTGAACTCAGATCTCCTTCTCCTTGGGTAGAGGCTGCTTTTGGTCATCGCAGTCTCCATTCCATCCCCAACCCAGCCCCAGCTTAGGAAAAGGCCTGGCACAAAGTCAGTGTTCAGACTTGAAGGAAAGCTTAGACTAGAATCTTAGAGTTAAAATAGCCCTGATAGATCAACTGGCCCAGCTCACTTGTACACATGGGAAAACTGAGGCCAAGATGAGGAAACTGAGGCCTAAAAATAGGACTTGAGGAGCCTGTGTTCACACAGCAAGTTACAAGCAGAATTGGGAACTGAGAGGAGGTGGGGCTCAGCTCATGACCAAGGGTAAAACACCATTTTCCTACACTGGCTTATCAATGGTCTGGTGCAGACAGAGAAGAGGAGGGGAGTGGAGGGACAGTGGAAGCATCTTCTCCACCAAACAGCCCAACCTGCTTCCTGTCCCCAACACACTGACTCCGCACAGCAACTGGGATGTCCTGACCAGTGAGCTAGAGTTCCACCTTACTCCTGTGGAACTTCAAGGCCTGGGTCTCTTTCCAGGAAAACGTAAGCTCAGGGGGTGGGTGCAAGGCAGGTACTCTTCTAGCCACAGGGTTAACTCCCTTCACTCTCCACCCCCATGCCCTCACTGAGTTTCTGTCACAAAACCTCTGTCCCTCCCTGAACCATTGCTGTTCCCCCTCCTAGCCCCCATTTCCCAGTGCTGGCTATCCTTTCACTCCTGGAGTGGCAGTGGCTTGCTCATTCCCTGGGTGGGGATGTGGGCTTCTCAGATGAAGACAGCAGGGTGACCCTCCCTGTTTCTGATATTTAGCTCCCTGCTAGGCTACATCTACCACTCCTTGGGCCTGGGCCAGAGGATGGCCCCAGTTTGAACCCAGAATCCAGCCTGGGACGCTCTTCAGGACAGAAGTCGAAGAGAAAAAGTAGAGGCGAAGACTCCACGCTCTCCTTGAGGTGCGCAGCCACCCACGCCCACCCCCGGCTTCCCTGCCCCCCCAACCAGCTCCCAGGGCCAGGCAGGTCGTAGGACCCAGAGGAGCCCGCCTGACATTTCCGCTCCCCGAAAACACGCCCCCCAACCCCTCCCCTCTGCCCCGTACCGCCCCCTCCAACCCCACCCCAACTTTCGAAGCTCTGAGCCTTGGACCCCAGCCCCAAGACAGCGGCCAGTCTGCCTTCGGGCGGGACTCTCCTCCAGACCGTGCCACGCCGAGACAGCCGAAGAAATGAAAGTGGAAGCCAGGCGGGCGGGGTGCGCGGCGAGGCCGCAGGGGCACGGCGCACACTCACGGGTCCTCCTCTGGCCGCGGGGTCACATTCCCAGCCACAGGGTCGCCCTTCCCTTGCCGGTCCCGCAGTGCCTGTTCTCTCGCCTGTCAGCCTGTCCGTCTGCCTGTCCTGCCGGCTGCGGCCGCCCTCCTGCCCGGGTGACGCCAGCTCCGCCCCGGGCCCGCCACGCCGCGGCCACGGGGCGGGGAGGGGCGGAGAAAGGGGACTCCCCTCCACCCCAGTACACAGACGCACTCGCCCCCACCCTCCCGGAAAGTCCATATCGGGCTCCCAGCTTCCCCCTGGACAAAGGACTGAGCTGCCCGCCCCCTCAGTGCTTCCTTGGACCTCCACCAAGGAGGCAGCCTCAGGTTCCCAGACGGTAAAATGGGGAAAAACTCGGCTTCTTCTGGAGCAGAAACAAGAGCTGCTAGATAGGGTGGTTTCTTTGCCCTCCTAGAATCGTCTGCGTCACACTTGTCCCGGGACCCGATAAGGGATCAGGACTGGCCTATCCACTCCCATATCCTCAGCTCCTGGCACATAGCAGGAACTCAAAACCCACTTGATGGATGAATGAATGAATGATTGAGTGAAGGAATGAATGAACGCCTTGGGAATCATGAGCTGAGTCCTTCACCCCTGAGGGACAGGCCCAGAAGAGCCTCAAATCACAAACTTCATCTCCTCACCAGGGAGGGGGCCTGGCTCAGGCTGGGCTGATTCTCCTTGCTCCTCACCCAGAGTCACCCCATTTCTTACCTCCAGACCTGTATCCCAGCTGTTCCATTTTAGAATACCTTCTCTCCCTCCTTCCTTCCGACCAAATCCAAACCACTCAAGATCCGATCTGCTCTCCCTATCACCTGGGTTCCTTCGAAGACAGAGAGATATCTCACCAGCATTCAGTGCACACTGTGGCCCCCAGGCCCAGGGACCAGTTGGCTGCTCTGTCTGGGATGGGAGGGAAGATTGGAGGCCTTCTAGGTAAGAAGACCAAAGCAGAGAGCTTAGCTGTAAAAGCCACTCTGGAGGGGTAGGGGAGAGCTAGAGGCCAGAGGTGGGCATTTACTATGGCACACTGGACACTCCTTGTGTCTGGACCTTCTGTTTGCTGGATGACATGAGAACACGCTAGATCCTTAACCCAGATCATATCCTTTGCAGCAACATGGGCTGGAGCTGGAGGCCATTATCCTAAGCAGACTAACACAGGAATAGAAAACCAAATACTGCATATTCTCACTTATAAGTAGGAGCTAAACAATGAGACTACGTGGATACTAGGAGGGGAACCGCAGACACTGGGGCCTGCTTGGGGGGAGGGCGGGAGGAGGGAGGATGAGACAAAAATACCCATCAGGTACTATGCTGCTTACCTGGGTGATGAAATTATCTGTACACCAAATCCCCATGACACAGAGTTTACTTATATAACAAACCTACACATGTACCCTTGAACCTAAAATAAAAATAAAAAATGAATCCCAGCTCATAGAACTGTGGATATGTTCTTTTGTTGAGCACCAATTTTTGCCCCAGTCTAAAGTTCTCTGTATTTTTATGTCTGACTCTTAACTCTCTGCCCTGAATCCCCTATAAACAAACACTTGCTTATGGAGCAAATTAAAATATGCTTCTTTATTTGATATCCTAATCAATATCTTTTATTAAGTATAACTCTCCACTCATATCAGATCAGGGGATTGGGTGATGAAGCTGACCTGGTTGCTGACCTCAGGTGCTGACAGGTCAGTAGAGGGGACAACACAGAGAGATACACAAGGTCAGAGCTCAGTCACCCAGAGGTGAGAATGTGGTTGTGGACTAATGGACTTTGTAAGAGTAGGGGTATTTGCAGGAAGTACATAGAACACCCAGAACGGGTATGTTTAACAAAGACTTATTTACAGGTAGGGTCAAGGTGTAGGGAAACCACACAGACAGTGTATCACCAAAGGACTCACAAGAGCAGAGGCTGTCAACCCTAGGCTGCAGGAGTGTAGGAAAGGAGTGGTGAAAGTGGGAGCTCTGAGGAGGGGGCAGCTGTGGCCTAAGGTGGAGGGGTATACCCAGCCCACAGCAATCATATAGGGAAGGACGGGGGGCAAGTAAGAGACCTCACTCTCCTCCCTCTCTCCCTCCCTCTGATCTCTGGCCAGGTTTCCCCCACTAGCTGAATCCTCCCAGAAGCTAAGAACAAGGGAACCTGTCGCTGCAGCCTGTAGATGTCAGCCTCCTAGGGTGTAGAAATGGGTGGAGGGTGGAGAGCCATCTGAGGAACCATGTGGGGTCAGGGCCGACTTCACAGGGGAAATGATTTGGAAACTGCTTGTGTTTTCCTTATCATTCAGTTCTAAATAGTTCATAAATTTCAATGTAATTTCCTCTTTAACTCTTGAATGATTTCGAAGTGTGTTTTTCAGTTTCTTAGCCTATGGGAGGTTTATGTTTTTCTTGTTGAGTTCTAATTATATTGCGTTGTGGTCAGAGATCATGGTCTGGAAGATTCTTCGGAATTTGATGTGACTTCCTCTGTGGCTTTGTGCAGGGTCATTTTCTGGACTTCTGAGCTGGGTTTTATAGGATAGGGAGGAGTTTTTCTGGTGAAGAGTGAACAGCACAGAACCTTACACTGTGGGAAATAGAAATGATCCATTTTGAAGGAATATCAGAAGTTCCCAGCTTATCCTCAGAGTCCCTGGGTGTCTGTGGGATGGGAAGCAGGTGGAAGGTTTGGGGGAAGCCAGAAAGCCCAGATCTCTCAACTACCTGTACCCTCTTCCTGCCCTTCTCAGTCCTGGTTAGAGAGACTAGTTCTTCTAGGAGGCTCTGCTGGGGCTGAAAAGACCCAGACCTTGGAGAACAGTGTCCTGGCTTTACCATAATTTCGCTGTGTGGCCTTGGGATGGTTTTGCCCTCTCTGATGGCACACTGCAACCCTACAGCACTGGATACCTACACAAGACAGGCTCTGTTCCCTGCCACTGTGCCCTGAGTATGATAAATGGCTCCAGAAGAGTTTAAACAAGGCTCATCTCTGAAGCTTGGCGTGAGCCAGTGAGGACCTACGATAGGACGTGACCTTTTCCACTACTCAGCCTGGGCACAGGCCCCCCTTGCAGTGGGAACTCTGAGTGGCAGCAGGGTGGTGTCTGCCTGCTGTGTGCCTTTGGGAAAGCCCTTGCCCCTCTCTGGGCCTCAGTTTCTACACCTGTACCATGAAAGCATCTTCTAGCCACACCAAGTACCACTCCAAGTACCGTATCAGAACCAGCTTCCTGTGCCTTCCCACTGGAGGCCTGTATCCAGTGACTCCACTGATACAGAGTGGCCACTTCCTGGGGACTCCACAGCCCTTCCTATGCCAAGAAAGTTCCCCCTCCCTCCCTGCCCCACACAATGAGCTACTGCACCCTCAGTTCACCTTACCAGATGTCTGGCAGCTACTATAGCCTGATGGGGCCCACCCTCTCCTCACTCTCTCCCAAGAAAGAGTTTCCATTTCAGCTTCTGCCCCTCCCTGCCCAGGAGGCAGGCTCATCTATCCTGGATTTTCCATCCTGGCCCACTGAGGAGAATGCCATGGGCACCCTTATGGCATTCAGAGGAATTGAGGTTAGACTTCCTTTCACTTGAAGGAGACAAGGTTCAAGGGAAGATGGCAGGGTAAGACAAGGTTGACAAGGATATGCACTAAAATTCTGTGTGACTATGGACAAGGCACTTGTTCTCTGAGCCTATTTCCCCTTCTCTAAAGTAAAGACAACAACAACAACATCTGCCCCACAGAAGAGCTGAGAGAATCAAATGTGATAGCCCTTGGAAACAGTAGAAGGCTGTGGTCAGTCTGTTTCAGGGGTGCTGCCTTCAAACACCCAGCAGGTGTTTGTGTGGAAGAGGGACTGAGCTTGCTCCAGGGTCCTGGAGAGCAGTGGGCAGACACCCAGGACAATATGAAGGGGCGCTTGGCATATCAGAGCTGTCCAACCATGCAGCCTGGATGGCTGTGCTGTTCTCTCGGGAGGGAGCGGTGTAAGCAGAAGTTACCAGCCCCTGGTGACATGGACTTCAGAGGGTTTCAGTCCCTCCAGAGAAGGGGAGGGCCCTCTTGCTTCTAAGAACCTCAGGCTCCAGTGTTCTCTGCTCCAAGCTACTCCTCCTTCCCAGCCCTCTCCCCTTAAGGTAGAGGCATTGCTCTCATCTCTTCCATCTTGGGAAGGGGACCTCTGGAGACTGGGGTGGAAGCCTGGTATGCATAAGTGCCTGAAGACAATTTCACAGCCCTCAGACCTCACCCTCAACATGGTCCCAGTAGGCATTGTCCCCTCCAACCATTTGGGTTAGTTCCCAGCCTGGGGTGCCCCGGGAGTGGAGGTGATAGTTGTGGGGGAGGGGTGGTTTCACCAGTGTTCCAGGCTCAGCCTTCCATAGAACCCACCATGAAGGCTGCCCAGGAAATTCTGTCCAACCCTGGCCCCTCCTCTGCTGCTGGGGTGCCTCCATTTCAGCCTCTGGGGCTGCCTGCATAGAGCAACCCCTACTTAGTTCAAAACTTTTCTACAGAAAGCCCTCAGATTGCCCCAGTCTGGATGCACCCTCCTCCTTTCTCCACAGCACAGCATCCCTTCTCCAAGTGAGTTCAGTAACACCTGCCTCCCTGCCTCAGAGTTGCCAGCAGGGATGGGGGTTTTTATGGTCCCCAGAGGCCTGGGTGTTATCTTTTAGCAATAATGGTAGTAAATTATGGCCGGGCGCAGTGACTCATGCCTGTAATCCCAGCACTTTGGGAGGCCAAGGCAGGCGAATCACAAGAGGTCAGGAGTTTGAGACCAGCTTGGCCAACATAGCGAAACCCCACCTCTACTAAAAACACAAAAATTAGCCAGGCATGGTGGCTTGCACCTGTAATCCCAGATACTCAGGAGGCTGAGGCAGGAGAATCACTTGAACCCAGGAGGCAGAGGTTGCAGTGAGCCAAGATCCAGCTTTGGTGATACAGCGAGACTCCATCTCAAAAAAATAAAAATAAAAAAATAATGGTGGTAAATTATGCTTTAAATTATTATGGTGGTGTGAAAACACATCACTTTCTTCTATTTGTTCATTCATTCTTACATTCCACAAGTGTTTACTGAGGGCCCATTAGATGTCAGGCACTGTATGTTGGCCAGTTGTAGACCTTCCCCTTGCTTTGTGGGTGGTGACAAAGGCCTCGGTCTTCTAAGGAAGTTCCACTGGGCCCACGTGTCCTATTGGCTACAGAGGAATATTATTGAACAACAAGTCAGGGAGGGGGTGGCTTGTAAAAGGGAAAGGTTCTTGGATATCACTTAGTGTGATCTCCTCGAAGTATGTGGAAAATTGAGACATAGAGAGAGAAAGAGATCAGCCCAATGATGAATCATGACAATAAAAACCATTAAGTGAACCTTACATATGCCTCTCCCTGAAAGGCATATTCTCATTTCTTCTTCTCAGCAACCCTGGGAGAGAGGGAGGTTTATCTTTCTAGAGCTTTTAAATTGTTCTTCCCTTCAGAGAGGGATGGAGGGGCTGGAGAGAAAGTTCCACTAAGTAGGGAGAAGGGATTGGCCATGTTTAGATGATGTTCCAAACCCTACACTGCGGCTCTCTCTGGGTCCCATCTTGGCTTCATGTCCAGGAGATGGGAAAGCTGTGTCTGCTGCAGCGGGAAGCAGCAATTCGGTGGGTGGAGTCCACTTCTTGGTGGAGACTCATGCTGCACCCTGTAGAGTCTGGATTCCACACAAGTACAGCTTGTGACTTCCAGCAGTTGTTAATCCAGTATGTCATCAAATTGCATTTGGGGCCTTTTCAAGAAGCAGCTGTAGGAGCTCTGCTTTGCCTAAGGCTAAGTAGACTAAGGGTATGCTCTTCTTTCCCAGGAAGTTTTCCTAAATTACACCAGTTGCCTGGAACCAACCCTCCTCAGGGGGGAGCCCTTGACACAAAAAGTTCTCAGTGGTTTGTAGTTGTGCTCCTTGGTTAAGCCCATGGAGGTTGCGTCTTCCCTTTTGGACTGTAAGCCCTCAGAATTGGGGTTTTATTTATTTTGCCTCCTCCCATATTACCTTGTAGCAGCAACCGACAGTTGTAAGGAATGTTGTGGTGGTTTACAAAGTGCTTTTACTAACTATTTTTTTTTTTTTTTTTTAGATGGAGTCTCGTTCTGTCACCCAGACTGAAGTACAATGGCGTGATCTCGGTTTACTGCAACCTCCGCCTCCCAGGTTCAAGCGATTCTCCTTCCTCAGCCTCCTGAGTAGCTGGAATTACAGGCACACACCACCATGCCCAGCTAATTTTTGTAGAGACAGGGTTTCGCCATAGTTGGCCAGGCTTGTCTTGAACGCCTTACCTCAGGTGATCCACCGCCTCGGCCTCCCAAAGTGCTGGGATTACACATGTGAGCCACTGCGCCTGGCCTACTCTGGTCATTCTTGAGTCCTGCAACAACCTTGGAATGCGAGTATTGGCTCCAAAAGGTGAAATGACTTGGTCAAGAAGTACAGCTTGAAATGGCAGAGCTGGGCCGCGTGAGGTGGCTCATGCCTGTAATCTTAGCACTTTGGGAGGCTGAGGTGGCAGATTGCTTGAGCTCAGGAGTTAGAGACCAGCCTGGGCAACATGGCGAAACCCCATCTCTACTAAGAAAATACAAAAATTAGCCAGGTGCAGTGGTGAGTGCCCATGGTCCCAGCTATTCAGGAGGCTGAGGCAGGAGGATTGTTTGAGCCTGGGAGGCGGAGGTTGCCGTGAGCCAAGACTGCTCCAAGGCACTCTAGTCAGGGTGACAGAACAAGACTTTTATCTTAAAAAAGAAAGAAAGATGGCCGGGCGCGGTGGCTCAAGCCTGTAATCCCAGCACTTTGGGAGGCTGAGACGGGTGGATCACGAGGTCAGGAGATAGAGATCATCCTGGCTAACACGGTGAAACCCCGTCTCTACTAAAAAGTACAAAAAACTAGCTGGGTGAGGTGGCGGGCACCTGTAGTCCCAGCTACTTGGGAGGCTGAGGCAGGAGAATGGCATAAACCTGGGAGGCGGAGCTTGAAGTGAGCTAAGATCCGGCCACTGCACTCCAGCTTGGGCGACAGAACGAGACTCCGTCTCAGAAAAAAAAGAAAAAGAAAAAGAAAAAAAAAAAGAAAGAAAGAGAGAAAGAGCAAGCAAGCAGAGCTGAGACTCAAAAACAGGTCCAGTCACAGGGTCTATCCTTCTGCCCGACACTGCCTGAGCACTTAGCAAATATAAGTTAGGCAAAGAACAAGTCAGTTTGAATGGGGGTTAGACACTTTCAAAAAAATGCTCTCCTGGGAAAGTAAATGATAAGACATCTGTGCCTGGATCCATGTTAAAGCAATTGGCAGCATTAAGTACATCGACCATCCTCCATAACCTTGACATCACCTTAGACTTCTCACTCACTCTTTTGATACTCTTGCAAAATCTGCCGGGGCAGGTCATATTCCACACATTCTACAGATAGCACCCAATGGAGGAAGTCATTTAGTGTGAGCTGAGAGTTGAAAAACAGATAAGAAGGAGGCCAAGTACAGAGAGAAGAAAGGGAAACAGAAGGCTGTCTGAAGGTCACTCGGCTTCTAGAGTGCCGAGTTGCCTGCCTCTGGGAAGAGGGCATGAGGTAGACCATCACTGACAGACTGGAGCTTCCCTGACTTTGAGAGCAATTCCCTCTCCGCAGGGGTGCCCAGAGGACACAGTGCAGGTTGCTGGCTCTGAGACAAACTGAGAAGGGTGAGAAAGTTCCAGCAATCAATCCTAGCTCCAATGGGGTGTGAGTCTCCCAACTGAGCTCTGTAGCTGAGTTCCCATCAATCCCTCACACCCCTCAACCCCCTCCCCTGACACTGCTGCCTGCCTGGATTTCCATATATCATCCCCCTCTGCTCACTCACCATAGGCGAGTACAAAATGCATGCAGGATGGATGGAGAGCTTCAGCCTGTGCAGGCAACACACAATTCTCTATGTAGCTGCAGGGGCCAGGCACAGATAGTCCAGCGCAACAGATAATCCAGAATTTGTTTCCAGGGGTCACGAGCCAGGGAAATTCTCAGCTTTCAAAATCAAACAAGGAAAACATCTGAACTCCAAGCATCTGGGAAGGCTTTCCTCTCTTGCCCCATAGGGGTCTTACCTAAGGGCATGCTGGGAACAGCTAGTCTCATCCAAGAAATCTTTACCAGAGGCAGACAATAATAAAATCTTTGTCTTTTTCAGATATTTTCCAGTTGGGTTGCCTTGGACTGAAGTGCAAAGAAAATTTGGAACAAAGAGATAGAAGGAATGCTGCTACCGATACCCTGTGTGACCTTGGGGAAGTCACTTCACCTGGTCTGGAGCCTTTTTCCTCAGGTGCAAAGTAAAAGTAAAAACTTATTGCAGGGGTTCCCAAATCAGGCTGAGTTTCAGAATTACCTGGAGAGAGTTAAAGAAAAGAAAAGAAAAATATTAAGTTGGTGCGAAAGTAATTGCGTTTTTGACATAAATGGCAAAAACTGTAATTACTTTCGCACCAACCTAATAGTTTCTCAGGCCCCACCCCAGGCCAACAGAATCTATGTCTCAATGGTGAAGCTCAAGAATGGACAGCTCTGACAAGTGCATCAGGTGTTTCTGATGCCCAGCCAGGTAGGAAAATGACAAGGTTAGATAGATTTGGTCTCTTTAAACTGTAAACAGTTATGTTTAATAAGTTGCCAAGGAACTAAATACATAGACATCTGTAACCAGGAATAACTTTGTCTCAGATAAGCCATCTACAAATAATCAGGCAGGCCTGCACCTTGGCCCAAAACTCCAGATGTTACCTGGCTTCCGACCTAGATGTTAGCTGCCAGGCTTTGGGTCTGCCTGCTCGCCTGCCCACCTCCCAGATTCCTGATGCCTGTGCCCTGGTCTGGTATGATTACCACTGCTCAAGCCTCTCTAAATTCCTGGAAGAGACTTTCTGAAAATTGAAACATGGTGTAGAAAAATAGTACAAAAGAAATATGTTCTATAAATGAAAGGTCTAGTTCTAGGAGAAGATTTATGTTCCAGAAACAGAAATTCCTCCTCCTCTGTATAGATGTGCACCTTGAAAAGGTACTTAACCAGCTACCGTTTTGCACTTTTATTATAGTGCTAAGCACTCTGTGTTTGCTACATCATTTAATCCTTTCTTATATTTTGAGATAGGTCCATTATTATGTTATTTACAGATGAGAACACAAAGGCTCAGAGAGACTGAATAACTCGTCTAAGGCCAGACAGTGAACGAAAGGCAGAACTGGGATTCTAATTTAGTCCTGACTCTTCACATCTATGATGCTGTTTCCCCAGTGTCCTCATTTGTAAAATAGGGAATAATATTGGCCGGGTGTGGTGGCTCATGCCTGTAATCCCAGCACTTTGGGAGGCCGAGGCAGGTGGATCACCAGAGGTCAGGAGTTTGAGACCAGCCTGGCCAACATGGCAAAACCCCATCTCTACTAAAAATACAAAAAGTTAGCTGGGCGTGGTGGCACACACCTGTAGTCTCAGCTACTCGGAAGGCTAAGGCAGGAGAATCCCTTGAACCAGGAGGCAGAGGTTGCAGTGAGCCGAGATTGCGCCACTGCACTCCAGCGTGGGCAACAAGAGTGAGACTCTGTCCAAAAAAAAAAAAAAAAGGAATCATATTACTCTTAAGGTATTGTTGCAAAGATCAAATGAAAGAAACTTAGGCATCTCAGAGAGTCTTTTGGGGGTCACACACCAAGTGAGATTCAGCAAAATACCTCCCTGCTCCCTCTCTTCCCCTGCAAAATTAGTGCCAAAATGTAAGACATGTCTGCTACTTCTTACTTGACCAGAGGCAAGGTCAAAATGGGAGAATTAATGTGGGTTGAAGAAATGAGAGTGCAAGATGGGGATCCATACCATATTGTTAGTGTGGTAAAAATAGCAGTAACAAACATGATGTGGGGTCACAGTGGACCACATATCAAGCATGACCTAGTAGTGATTGTTTCAAACCATGGCAAATATTTTTTGGGTAAACGAAGATCTTGAGAGGACATCACTAATCTATGGTTACTGCCATGGCAGATGTAGAAGAGGACCAAGGTCACGTGAATATCATATCTATTGGGAGGGACATGGGTTCTGGGCAGTAGAGTGAAGATTCAAGTCAAGATGTGATGGGAGCACTGGACTGAAACCAGCCAGATGGAATGGGGCTATGTGTGGAGGTCCAAAGGACTAAAGTTCCAGGCAGGAAAAGCAATGTTTGACAACAGATTATGGGAAGATAGCAAGGTGGGAATAAAGACAAAGGCCAGGAAAGGTGGAGTCAGTGAGATGACTTCAGTAAGTGGCTATGTGGGGAAATGACTTCCAGGTGGACCATGCCAACTCTCAAGGGATGGCCACCCAGAATCCACTCTGAATACCCCACAAGAGCATCTTGGGCTCAACTCCGGGCTCCAACTGTGAGGCAGACACTGGTGACACTGGCTAGTCTGTCCAGATGCAGGTGAGCCAGAGGGTGAGGGGCTGGGGTTTTGGGTCATATAACTAAAGACAGACAGTTCTGCTGAAGAGATGCCAAAGCAACTTGAGAGTTATTTTTGCTTATCAGCAGGAGAGGTGGTTAGGTGGAAAAGTGAAGACTCTCCTGGGAGGTTCCATCTACAACAGGCAGAAGGAGGTGAGGGTAGTGAGAAGAGGCCAGATTTTGGCTAGGGGTGGGGAAGAACTGACTTACTCAGAGCTGTCTCAGCATGGTGCAGGTCAGTTAGCAGGTAGAGAGTTCCAGTCCCCGGGAAAATTTTAAACAGTTGTCCAACGGCTTAGTGGTGCTGTAGGGAGGCCTACAATGGTAGGTGGGAGAATTAGACTAGACCAGGGTTTTTTTTCAGTCTTTCTTGAAAACTGTTTCTTCAGATGACAGCTTATGAGAAGCCCCATAAATAAAACACAGATTCTCTGGTTGAGTTGGGGGGTCAGACTCCCAAGGTCCCCAGCTCTGGACTTTGGGGATTTCTCGAAGCACAGTTTGAAAACTGGTGATTGGATAGTCTGTACGGTCTTTTTTTTTTTGAGATGGAATCTTGCTCTGTCGCCAGGCTTTGGCTCACTGCAACCTCTGACTCCCTGGCTCAAGCCAGTCTCCTGCCTCAGCCTCCCGAGTAGCTGGGATTATAGGCACCAAACCCAGCTAATTTTTATATTTTTAGGAGAGACAGGGTTTCACCATGTTGGCCAGGATGGTCTCAATCTCCTGACTTGGTGATCTGCCCTCCTTGGCCTCCCAAAGTGCTGGGATTACAGGTGTGAGCCACCGCGCCCGGCCGTCCCTCAACCTTTTTTTTTTTGAGACAGAGTCTCACTTTGTTGACCAGGCTGGAGTGCAATAGCGCGATCTTGGCTCACTGCAACCTCCCCTCCCGGGTTCAAGCAGTTTTCCTGCCTCAGCCTCCTGAGTAGCTGGGATTACAGGCTCCTGTCACCATGCCTGGCTAATTTTTGTATTTTTAGTAGAGATGGGGTTTCACCATGTCGGCCAGGCTGGTCTCGAACTCCTGACTTCAGGTGATCCGCCCACCTCGTGCTAGGATTACAGGCATGAGCCACCACACTTAGCCTGTAAGGTCTTTTTTGTTTTTTTGGAGACTGAGCCTTGCTCTGTCCCCCAGGTTGGAGTGCAGTGGTGCAATCTTGGCTCACTGCAAACTCCGCCTCCCGGGTTCACACCATTCTCCTGCCTCAGCCTCCTGAGTAGCTGGGACTACAGGTGCCCGCCACCATGCCTGGCTAATTTTTTGTATTTTTAGTAGAGATGGGGCTTCACCATGTTAGCCAGGATGGTCTCGATCTCCTGACCTCGTGATCCGCCCGCCTCAGCCTCCCAAGGTGCTGGGATTACAGGCGTGAGCCACCGCGCCCAACCAGGTCTTTTTTAATGTTAAGGTTTGGCAAGGCAAGACAAGAATTTGAAAGTGACAGCCTGGTACTTAATTGTTTTGCTCCAAAAGTTTGTTCATCATCATCTCTCAGTTCTTTCTGCTTACAAACCCTGGACCTGACTGCCTTCTCTGTTCGCCCCTTGGCTTGGTTTTCCACATGTAGCCTCTGCAATAAGAGCAAGCAAAATGACCACTGTCTTGGGCTGGGACATAACCACAATGTGTTTGTCAGAGCTGGATCTCACTTTGCAAGCAATATTTGTAGACTTGGGTGGTCTGAGTTTAGTGGTCACTCAAACGGAGTTTATTCAGCATCCACAGAGTATCTTATCCCTCTCTACCAGGTCTCGTGTTGGACACTTGGAATATAATGTCCAGTAAGATATGATCCCAGTCTCCAAGGGCTATTCAGTCTGGTGGGGAAGCCAGGCTTGCAGGGGGGCCATGTGGAAGGGAATAGGTCTCAGGGAAGGCTTCTCATAGAGATACTACAGTGAAGCTTTGAATTAACTTAAGGAGGAATAGGTATTTGAAGCAGGCAAATGTATTTGAAAAGAGCAGAACAGAGGTAGGAAGAGCACAATGTGTTTAGGGAACTGCAAGTCATCCAGAATGGCTGGAGCCAAAGGAGTGGGTAGGAGAGGCACAAAATGAGCCTGGAGAAGACACCATGCACTGGATCCTGAAGCTCCTGTGAGCTGATCTAAAAGGACTTTGTCCTGAAAGCTCTGGGGAACCTGTCACGATTCATAAGTGGTTTGAACTAATTTTTCTTGTAGATATTCCAGTTCCTAAAGCCTGAAGACCTCAGAAGTAGCCCTGTTCAAGTGAATGTGAAGAATGAGCCAGCTCAGTGGACATTACAAATGATCCTATTAAGTGTGGAGCATGGGCAGTCATCTATTCCTGGGTTGGCTCCTGATGCAGACAGCAACCTTGAAGTCATCTCTTCCCTTTCTGTGCTCCAGCTCTCCCTTTTAGCAGAACAAGGATAAAGATGTTGTTATCAATCTGTCACATCAGAAGAATTGACAAGACCAAAGTTCTCCAAAAGAAGTCCTCCCTAGTTAGAACATGATGTCTTGCAAAATTGTCTGGAGGAATCAGAGGTACATAATGCATGCATTTTGTTCTTTAGTTACCAGCAAGAAAATTGGAAGACATGTTTCTCAGGGCTGGTTCCAGAGCCAACCATGACTTTTTTTTTTTTTTTTTTTTTTTGAGAAAGGGGCTCACTCTATCACCCAGGCTGAAGTGCAGTGGCACAGTCTGGGCTCACTGCAACCTCTACCTCCCAGGTTCAAGTGATTCTTGTACCTCAGCCTGAGTAGCTGGGATTACAGGTGTGTGCCACCATGCCCAGCTAATTTTTGTATTTTTAGTAGAGACGGGGTTTCGTTACGTTGACCAGGCTGGTCTCTAACTCCTGGTCTCAAGCGATCCGCCCACCTTGGCCTCCCAAAGTGTTGGGATTACAGGTATGAGCCACTGCGCCTGGCTGGTTGCTTTCTTTTCTGAGCTGGAGTTGGGGCAGAAGGGTACAAGGAGAGAGCAGCACATGTCACCGACCAGCAGGTTCCTGCCAACCTCATAGGGTTGGTAGGATTGAGATAAGCCATGTAAGGACTTAGCACAGTGCCTGGTATACGGTCAGCCCTTAGTAAATGCTACTGGTTATTGTGTTTTGTTTTTGGTTTTTTTTAGTGGTTACTGTTAATGTGTATACAGTCAAGCGTTGCTTAACAGTGGGGACTACACTGAGAAATGTATCATTAGGTGATTTGGTTGTTGTGCAAACATCATAGGATGTATTTACACAAACCTAGATGGTATATAGCCTATTGCTCCTAGGCTGCAAACCTGTACAGAATATTACTGTGCTGAATACTGTGGGCAACTGTAATATAATGGTAAATACTTATCTATACATATCTAAACATAGAAAAGGTACAGTAAAAATACAGTATAAGATAAAAAATGATCCTGCTGTATAAGACATTTACAATGAATGGAGTCTGCAGGACTGGAAGTTGTTCTGGGTGAGTCAGTGAGTGAGTTTTGAGTGAATGTGAAGACTGAGGAGGACATTACTGTACACTACAGTAGGCTTTATAAACACTATACACAAATCTATAAAAATATTTTTCTTTCTTCAATAACCTTAGGTTACTATAACTTTTTAACTTTATAAACCTTTTAATTTTTAAAACTTTTCGACTATTTTATAATTACACTTAGCTTAAAACAAACACACTGCATAGCTATACGAAATATTTTCTATCTTTATTCTATAAGCTTTTTTCTATTAAAAAATTTTATTTTTCACTTTTTAAATGTTTTGGTTAAAAGCTAAGACAAAAACACGTACATTAGCCTAGGCCTACACAGGGTCAGGATCATCAACATTACTGACTTCCATCTCTACAGCTTGTCCCACTGGAAGGTACCCAGGGGCAATAACACACATGGAGCTGTCCTCTCCTATAAGAACAAGGCCTTCTTCTGGAATAATTCCTGAGAGACCTGCCTGAGGCTGTTTTGCAATTGACTTAGTATTTTTTATATGTAGAAGGAGCACACTCTAAATGATAAAGTGTAGTAAATACATAAACCAGTAATAATCATTTACTACTATCAAGCATTATGTACTGTACATAATTTTATGCACTATACCTTTTTATTTTTTGAGATAGGGTCTTGCTCTGTCGTCCAGGCTGGAGTGTAGTAGTGTGATCCCAGCTCACTGTAGCCTCAACCTCCTGGGCTCAAGTGAACCTCCCACCTTAGCCTCCTGAGTAGCTGGGACTACAGGTGTGCACCACGACGCTCAGTTAATTTTTAAATTTTTTTGTAGAAATGAGGTCTTGCTATGCTGTCCAGGCTGGTCTCGAACTTCTAAACTCAAGGGATCCACCTGCCTCAGCCTTCCATAGTGTTGGGATTACAGGTGTGAGCCACTGTACCCGGCCCCTATACACTATACTTTTATAGGACTTGAAGTACAGATTTACACCAGCATCACCACAAATACGTAATGCATTGTGCTATAACATTACTACAGCCATGATGTCACTAGGCAATAGGAATTTTTCAGCTCCATTATAATCTCATGGGACCGCAGTTGCATATGCAATCCAACTTGACCAAAACATTGTTATGTAGTACGTGACTGCAGCTTGGGAGGCCAGCACCGAACCCAGAGTACCTCTTGTCTCTTGCAAGAAACACATGGCCTTTGAGATTTTAACACTGTCTACCCATTATTCCCCATTAAGCCATAAGTGCCTCTTGGGTGGGTACCAGAGACTGGCAAGCTTTGCATCCTCCATAGCATGTGGGAGAGTTCCTTAAATCTCTTTGCCTCTTCTGAGATGGCATTGATCGATATGTCTTGTATTGTAATCATTCATGTCAGGTCATGCCGCTGAACTGTGGGCTCCTAAAGGGTAGATACTGAATCTTTGTATCTGTCCAGAAACAAGTTTTTTTTTTTTTTTTTTTTTTTTTTTTTTTTTTTTTTTTTTGAGACGGAGTCTCGCTCTGCCGCCCAGGCTGGAGTGCAGTGGCCGGATCTCAGCTCACTGCAAGCTCCGCCTCCCGGGTTCACGCCATTCTCCTGCCTCAGCCTCCCGAGTAGCTGGGACTACAGGCGCCCGCCACCGCGCCCGGCTAGTTTTTTGTATTTTTTAGTAGAGACGGGGTTTCACCGTGTTAGCCAGGATGGTCTTGATCTCCTGACCTCGTGATCCGCCCGTCTCGGCCTCCCAAAGTGCTGGGATTACAGGCTTGAGCCACCGCGCCCGGCCACAGAAACAAGCATTCTTAGCTTGGCTCTGCTCCAGGGTGTTTAACACTTGCTGTTCTCTTTACCTGGTTCTCTTTCCCCAGCTCATGTATCAGCTGCCACTGCTGCAGAGATGACTCTCCTGACCATTAAGTCATTGCCTCCACTCCATAGTCTATAATATTATTTTTTAATTTTCATAACACTACCAGTAAGTGAAATAATTTTATTGGTTTACTTGTCTTCTTTACAAGAATATAAACTACATGAGAACAGGGGCCTTATTTGCCATGTTCATTGCTATATTATCCAGTTTCTAATAACAGTGCTTGGCAAACAGGTGCTCAGTAAGTGTGAATGAATGCTGACTCAATGCCAAATCAAATGACTAGGAAGTGGGCATTAGTACCTCTTCTCCAAGACTGAACAAAAGGTCAGTATGGAGAGTGCAAAACCAAATATGTGGCTCCAGCTTCCAAACTGGTTGGAGAAGAAAGAAGTACCAGTATGAACATCCAAGAACTAGACAAAGCAAACTATAATCAGGTGTTGGTGTGAGGCATTGAATCAGAGGCAAGAGAGAAACAGGCAGTGGCTAAAACAGAGCTTGAGAGCAGGAATCATACCTACTCATCTTTCTGTGTCCAGCACTTAACATAGTGGCTGCAGAATAGATGCTCTGTGAGCAACTGTTAAGTTGTACTGTGTAATGGTCCAGCGAGGTAATGCCAGTGGATTGTGAGGTACAGAGACTGTGTATAACTTGGTATCTTGGTTTACAAATATTCCTACTCAACAAATTCTCGATCTATGTGTATTAAGAGATTCTTTTAAATCTAGAGTATTTACATGTAGGTACATACACAAGACAATGTTTTGGTTGAAATCCGTATTACCTATTTATTCAACAAAAAACTGAGTATCTTCTATGGTCCAGGCCATGTCCTTGGCACTGGGAACAGAGATAAATCCTGGCCCTCAAGGAGCTCACAGTCTAGTGGGGGAAAAAAGACACAAGAATAAATAAATATAATGTATTTGGAGTTTGCAAAGGGGGCCACTATGGGAGACAAAGAACAGAGGAACCTAAATATCCTATAATTAGCATCCACAGGAAAGAAAGACCTGACAATGTACATTTTTGTAAAGAATAAATAAGGCAATGGTTCTCAAAGTGTGGCTGGCTAATTACCTACATCAGAATCATCTGGAGCACATATTAACAAGTAGACTCCCAGTGCCTTCTGCACAGATTCTTGATTTTGTGTGTGTGTGTGTGTGTGTGTGTGTGTGTGTGTGTGTGTGTGGTGGCGGGTGTACGGTTGATGCCTGAGAATCTGCATTTTAAAAGCATTCTAGGTGATGCTACTGCATCTTAAAGTTTCAGAACTGATGAGATAAAGTTTGTTCTTTTAACTGGAATAAAGAATGATCTACACATCTGAAATGCTAACTTGTGTTAGTCTTTAATGAGGGACAGGGGAAGTAGAGAAAAGGATGGTAGTTGCTATTTTCTACTGTAGTGAAGTCAGTTTATTTCTCACAATAATCCTATGAGAATAATATCTATGAGGTAGATATTATTATCCCTATTTTAGATGGAACCCCCCCCGAATTAGATAGTTTAAGCAATTTGTTCAACAGTAGAGAGCTAATGAATAACAACACTAACATATGAACCCAGATTCACTTAACTCTAAAGCCTGTCCACTTTCTATAACACCATGCTAGCACCAGGGGACAAATTTATTGATTAAATGGTACAATTTTCTTTGAGTTCTTTGCTAGATCTTTCTATGTAAATAAATATAAAGAACAGCTACATGGTACTTTAGTCAGGCCAACATAATTATCCATGGACACATCCTACTTGGCAGTTAGGGACTGAGGGCAAATCCAGGAGGAATGATTAAAACGAGTAGCCATTTCTTACTCCTTTTTCCATCATTTCCTCACCCGCTGGTGGAGGTGTAACAATGTATTATATATGGCTAATAACTGGGTCCATCTGGAAAGACAGGCAAACATAACTGGATACCCATAAAAATGACCCCATCTGATGTCAAAAATTCTTGGGACCCAAAACATTCAGAAGGTCAGAAGGCATTTAATGAAAATGGCAGGGCAGATAAGACTCAAGTTTCTCAAAAGATAAACTGCCAGGACCAGAAGCAGGTCCAGAATTTGCATTAGTTAACAGCTCAACCTTTAGAGAAATAGTGAAAGGATAGCAGCTTCCCCAGTTTAAAAAAAATACTGTCTCTCTCAATACAGAGACTCAAAGGTGCAACAAAATAGACACAGCTCAGAGAACAGTGGGAGGTCTATCCTATTTTAAGAGCTTAGGGACAGGCTCCACCTATAAAAATTCTTCTGGAAGGAAGAAAACACACAGACACAAGCTGCAAATACTGCTTAAATTCCCACTCATCACATTCAGTGTCATACAACCAGATCTTAGGCAGGAACAGCAGAGTGGAGCACGTTAGATCAATAAAAAAATGTCAGGCCAGGCACGGTGGCTCACACCTGTAATCCCAGCACTTTGGGAGAGCAAGGTGGTGGATCACTTGAGGCCAGGAGTTCGAGACCAGCCTGGCCAACATAGTGAAACCCTGTCTCTACAACAATACAAAAATAAGCCAGGTATGGTGGCATGCGCCTGTAATCCTAGCTCCCCAGGAGGCTGAGGCAGGAGAATTGCTAGAACCAGGGAGGTAGAGGTTGCAGCGAGCTGAGATTGTGCCACTGTACTCCAGCCTGGGCAAGACAGAGTGAGACTTCATCTCAGGAAACAAAGAAAGAGAAAGAAATGCCACAGTAAAGGCAGCTGACAACAATACTGGGGGCCTTGGGTTCAGAAGGCTGGTGTGTAACCACCGTCCTTTCCTATCACTGAGCTTGGAGCCACAACAGTGACATTACAAACAAAAGATGGGTTTCCAGCTCTGGAGAACAACTTTCTTATTTCTGGTATTCCAAGCAATTGTTCAGTCCCAAGATGAGTTTTGATAAAATCAGCCCATAGCCCTGATACTACAGACAGTACATAACTTAGATTTCATTATTTTGTATAACAAACATTGTAAGCCAAACTTTAAAAAAAAAATTATTGCTATATTTTCCCCACATCCATTCTGGGAACATTTACTTTCACCCACTTTTTTGTATCATGTTTAGAGTTGTTTTTAAAAAAATCATGCAAACCTGGATTAATCTTCTCCTTACAAAAGCATTTTATTTACACTGCACTGATTTATTCCTTCAAACACATAGCTTCTAACAGGTGGAGTTAGAGAAGCGGGTGCCACAAACTATGGTTTAACAGTATGCAGACCCTGTACCGTTTATCTAACTATACC
Organism: Macaca fascicularis; assembly: GCF_037993035.2. Taxonomy (NCBI): domain Eukaryota; kingdom Metazoa; phylum Chordata; class Mammalia; order Primates; family Cercopithecidae; genus Macaca; species Macaca fascicularis. The sequence continues at coordinate 188,063,896 of NC_088375.1, read as the reverse complement.
TCAAATATGCTGATACCCCAAGCCAGCTACACTAAAGGCATCTCTGAGGGGCATCATCTAGATGAAGTCTTTATCCTGATGGGACTATCTGGTTATTCTACAGTTTAAACAGGATGTTTGGCTTATGCTTTTGTCCAGATGACCGGTGCATGGGAAGCATTAAAGCCCCTATCTAACTACAGCAGGTCTTCAACCTTATTATCCTGTCATGAGTTCATAAAAATGACAAACTCATCATTTAGGAGCTATGAGGTCAAAGTGGCCAGAATGCAACTGCGCTGTTACACTGTGCAAAACCAAGTCAACTGTCTTATAGGTCCTTGTCTGTCTCTTGTTATAACCTCGAACACTTAATAAAGGAAACCTCAAGTATGCTGAGATAATTATCAGAATGTTTAGGTACCTTCGTTCCTGAACATCAATTAATAGGGCTCATCTCCATGACTGCTTGCGATAAGCACACAGGGCAACTCATTACCAATTGCTCATTATAAATGCTGAGCTCTTGAGTTCCTGAGGAGGGGGTGGGCTCTAGACTATCCAGGGCTGAGTCTACTAGGTGAAGGGCCAACCTGTACAGTTCTAAGTCTTATTTTGGTTCTGGGAACATTTCAGTTCTGCTCCAAGCCCGCTTTGCTCCAATTCAGCGATGACAGACATATATTTGAACTCATTTGGTCTGAGGTTAAAGGTCTCCACTAACCCGTAGGTCTCTTTCCGATCAGTAGCATAGAAGAGCTGAACTTGGTTGGCAATGCACTGTGCCTCAGCAACATTCTGTAAGGTAAAAAGAATAATGAGGTCTTTTCTTGCACAGGGTCACAAAGCTCTTGTCTGAGTTGTGTGGTGGGTGGGGGCCCTCGCCCAGGAGTCACCACTTCCAGAAAGTTTCCCTAACTTCTTGACGTCCCTAGTCTTGGCTAGGTGCCCCTTCTCTGTGTACCAAATCATCCTGTGCTTACCACTATCATAGTATTTATCACACTGTATTGTATTTTTCCTCTTCTTTTTTTGTCTATTTTCCCTAGTACAAATTCCTCAAAGACATAGACTGGTTTGTTTTATATCTCTGCAGAGTGACATCTGGTAAATGTTTACTGAATAAATTAATGTGCATGTTCACATTATTTCTCTTCATCCAGTTCCTTAATAACTGTTAAATATATCTCAAGGGGGAAATAGAGAGCAATAGTTACCCAGCTCTAAGGACCAGTTTGTGAGTGAGAACTGAGTTCTTGACTAACCAGATATACACTTGAATAAAACCTGTTATGATACTACCTTGGTCAGAAAAGTACTCCCAGAGCCAGCTGTGATGGTTTTAAAATTTGCCCACAAATTTTATGATACTCCTCCCTTTGATGGAGCCTAATTTCCCTTTCCTTGAGTGAGGGCTATACTCAATGACTTCCCTCTAACAAGTAGACTATGACAAAATGGTTGGGGGCATTGGTGTGAGCCTGTAGTCCAAGCTACTTAGGAGGCTGAGGTAGGAGGATTGCTTGAGCCTGTCTGGGTAATGTAGTGAGTCCCTCTCTCTTAAAAAAAAAAAGAAAGGACTTTGAAAAAATGAAAAATGATGGACAATGATTTCTGCTATCAAGCCATAAAGGTTGTAACTTCTCTCTTGCTAATTTTCTTGCTCTGGGAAAAGTCAGTTGCCATGTAGTGAGGACACTCAGGCAGCCCTATGGAGAAACATGATGAAAACATGAGGCCTCTGCCAAGAGCCATATGAGTGGGGCTGGATGTGGATGCTCAAGCCCAATCAGCCTTCAGATGACTGTACCCCTAGATAACATCTTGACAGCAACCTTGTGAGACTCTGAGCCAGAACCACTCAGCTAAGCTGCTACTCTAGAAACTGTGAGGTAATAAATGTTTCTTGTTTTAAGCCACTAGGTTTTGTAGTAATTTGTTATGCAGCCATTTATAACTAATACATCAGCAAAGGCTCAGGGAAGAGAATGGGCCACCTTCTTTAAAGCTCAGTAGCAGAGAAATGGTGAGCAGGCCACTCTACATGACAGAGGCAGAGAAATTAGCCAGATGTGGTGGCACGAGCCTGTAGTCCTAGCTACTCGGGAGGCTGAGGCAGGAAGATCGCTTGAGCCCAGGAGTTGGAGGCCGCACTGAGCTATGGTCATGCCAGTACACTCTAGCCTGGGTAACAGAGCAAGACTCTATCTCTAAAACAAAATTAAATAAAAATAAAAATTAAAAAATGACAGAGATGGGGGTTAGAACATAGGCTACACTCTCAAACTTTGCAAATGAGTCACCTCAGACATCTCCTACTTTTGCTATACATTCTGCAGTTCTAGTTGGCCAGAGGTACTTGTCCATTATCACCGTGTTCATATGGCCAAAATTAAACCTCAAAAGGTCATGGAAAATCCCCACTAAAAACTTACTGCCAAAAGTATGCTATGTCTAGCTAGAGAATGATGAAGACGGGTTTATAAATAAAATAGGCTGTGCTCCACCTCTGTTCCCTCTGTGGGACTTTCAGGACATTTCTCATGAGCAGGCACTAATCTCTGAGACTGCATCTTCAATCAAAAATCTTTTCCCAAAAAGCTGGCTACTTCAAATTAATAGAATTTTAGAGCTAGAAGGGACCTCAGAGATCACCCAGTTCTCATTTAATAGGCTAGGAAACCAAGGCAGATGAAGTTCAGGGATGGGCTCAAGGTCAAGTGGCCAGCCAAGGTCACAGCCAGGACTAGACCTCTAGACTCCCTGGTTGGTATTCCCCCCAATTCATCCTGCTGTTTCTGGTACGGCAAGATAATTAAGATTGATTAAGGCCAATAAATACTTCATCTATTTTACCTTTCTTAAATTCACACATGCCTCAAGAGCAAATCATTTCTAAAGCAAGTGCACTGCTATAATCTGAGGATACCACCACTCTCTCAGTCCCTGGGCTACAGGGCCTCTGACATCAACTTTTATCTGAAGCTTGGGGTGGTGAAGGCAGGAGTAAGTTCAGCTGTGTTCACCTAGAACACTGGTGTTCAAACTATTCTGTAGAGTCCTTGGGGCTCTGTGGAAGTGCCTCAGGTCCCTTCACCTCTGTTTTAGCTGTCATATCCTGGGGTTTTACATAGTAAGATTTTGTTTGGATAAAGGGGTCTTCCTACTACTTTAAAAAGAAGTTTGGGCTGAGCGTGGTGGCTCACGCCTATAATCCCAGCACTTTGGGAGGCCAAGGCAGGCGGATCACGAGGTCAGGAGATTGAGACCATCTTGGCTAACATGGTGAAACCCTGTCTCTATGAAAAATACAGAAACAAAATTAGCCGGGCGTGGTGGTGGGCACCTGTAGTCCCAGCTACTCGGGAGGCTGAGGCAGCAGGAACCCAGGAGGCAGAGCTTGCAGTGAGCTGAGATCTAGCCACTGCACTCCAGCCTGGATGAAAGAAAAAAAAAAAGAAGTTTGAAGACCACTAGTACAGTGAGTAGGAAAGTAAGACACAGGGAGAGATGTCTATCTCTCATGGAGGGTTATAGAAAGGCAACCCCCACCAGCCCTTATTCTCCCCCTGCCTTTTATTCTCTTGGCTCTCAACATGAAGCAACAGTCTCCTCCTTTTCCAAGACCCAATAAGATAAATATACTAACTCCCTGTGCTGCTCAATAAAGAGGTATTTTAACAAACTTGATTCCTCCCTTTCAATTTTCAAATCTACAATCAACACACCAAGTCCTGCCTATTTTATTCCCTACATATTCCTGGGGTCATTCTCTTTCCTCCGTCTCTACTACCACTGCTGTAGTTCAAGTTTTCACCACTTCTTGTGCAGACTATTGCAACTGACTTCTAAATTATCATACTGACTAGACTTGAACTACAGAATGTTTAGGAAGCAAATAATTAAGGTTAATAATTAATAGGCTAGGTCTTAAAATCCAACTCTTTATGGGTTCTTTTCTGTTCAAACCCTTTAATGACTCTTTTCATGCCCTCAGGGTAAAGCCAAATCTCTAAACGCAAACCACCAAACCTTATATACAGACACATACATACACACACAAGTGATACCAAACTCTTTACAATACTCCAAGTCATTTTATGTCTCTTAGTGTTTCCTTTTGCTATTCCCTCTGTCTGAAACATTTCTCTCCTTCTTTATCAGGCTAAACTCCTGCTATTTGAAGGTTCAGTCCGGTGTCATCCTCAGGAAATATTACTCCCTTTGGCCCAGGGATACTGCCCCACTCTCTATCCCTAGAACCTTCTGCATGTCTATCCTAGCACTTACTGCATTTCAATGAAATCATCCATTGACATAGATGTGGAGGCAAATAAAGCTAGATTTTTAAATATTCCATTAGTTTTTAGCATTAAAGTTAGTTAGTTTGGAAGAAATCTCTAGTCTCCATGTATGTCGATTCATTTGACATTAACGCTTTACCACAGTTGGAAATACTATGCCTAAAGTGCACAGTTCATGTGTGAGTATACAGGGGATCATATATTCATGTTATACTTCTAAGTTTCTCTAAGTCATGTACAACAAGTTCTAACATGTCTAGTTCTATACTACATTGGAACCTCACAGTCAAGCTGATTTATACAAGGCAAATATGTATTGTCTTATATGCTGTCAAATGTTAAAAGGCCAGGAAGCAAATTTTAACAATTGCAGCAGTTTGAGACCACCAGAGTGAGGTGGTAAAAATGGCAAACAGCAGAATGGGCCTCCTCTGACCTCTAGGATCCACTTTTAATATGATTAGATGCTGTGCTCTGCCGAAGACCAAAAAATATAGTACAATCTCTATATTGTCACTCACTCGCATGGTCAAATTATGTCCTATCTTTCCAGCTCACTTCCAACTGCCACAACCCATTAGGACTCATAATTCTTACTGTCTCTAACCTCCCTTATATTTTCACTTTCCTCATTATCCAGCTTCCATTCCATGGTCAATAATCATTTCTTTGCATTCACCTTTAACTTCCTTCAGACCATAGATAATACGTAAATAAATGAACATGGCTGTGTTCTAATAAAACTTGAAATACTATTTTTCTTTAATAATAGCTTTTATTATTAAACAATTTCTGTATTTCTTTAAGAATAAAGAGATTTTGGCCCGGCGTGGTGGCTTACGCCTGTAATCCCAGCACTTCTGAAGGCTGAGGTGGGTGGATTACCTGAGGTCAGGAGTTCGAGACCAGCTTGGCCAACATGGTGAAACCCTGTCTCTACTAAAAATACAAAAATTAGCCGGGCGTGGTGGCACACGCCTGTAATCTCAGCTACTCAGGAGGCTGAGGCAGGAAAACTGCTTGAGCCTGGGAGGTGGAGGTTGCAGTGAGCCGAGATTGTGCCACTGCACTCCAGCCTGGTCAAAAAAAAAAAAAAAAAAAGGTTTTCCCCCTAATCATTTAAAGAGGCAGAAAACACTCTTAACTCGTGGGCGTTATAACAACAAGCAGTGGGCTGGATTTGGCCCATAGGCTGTATAGTTTGCTGACGCTTGTCCTAGACAACAATTTTGTACTTCCTTTTTTTGACTCAAATGTCCAACACTTTTCCAACCTTGCTTTCAACTGATAACTTTTCTTTCTTCTCACTGAGCAATCTGCAGGAAACTCATACCACTACCTCTATCCATCTAATTGTACAGTGTCCTTACACTCTGGCTTCTCTCCTGCTATCTTATTCCTGGTAAATATCAACCCCTCATTACCAGACTTGCCCACTCAAAAATATCACTTCTCCCTGCTTTCTCCTGTATCATCAACATTTCCCTCTCTACTGGATCTGTCTTTTTTTTTTTTTTGAGACAGGGTCTGGGTCTGTCGCTCAGGCTGGAGTGCAATGGTGCAATCTCGGCTCACTGCAACCTTTCCTGCTGGGGCGTAAATGATCCTACTACTTCAGCCTTCCGAGCAGCTGAGATTACAAGTGCATGCCACCATGCCTGGCTCATTTTTGTATTTTTTGTAGACACAGGGCTTCATCATGTTGGCCAGACTGGTCTCAAACTCCTGAGCTCAAGTGATCCACCCACCTTGGCCTCTCAAAATGCTGGGATTACAAGCATGAGCCACTGTGCCCAGCCTCAACTGGACCTTTCCCATCAGCATACAAATATGTTATCTTTCTCATATTTGAAACAAAAGATACTCTTGGGTGCACTTCTCCACCTCCAGCTAATACCCCATTCTCTCCTTCCCTTTATAGAAATGCCCCTTGAGTTTCTATGCTGATTCTTCAGTTTGTCTTTCTATCTTCTCTTAAATCTACTCCAATCACACTTTTATGAAACTGCTCTTATAAGGCCCCCAGTGACTTCCGTGTTTGTGAAATCAGTAAATTCTCAGTCCTCATCTCATTTGCCCTAATAAACAAGGGAGATTTGGTGAGTTGAGCAGTCCCTATTCCTTGAAACATTCACTTTTATCTTCCAGGGCATTCTACCATCTTAATTTTCCTTCTACCTCACGGCCATTCCTTCTTAATCTTTGCTGATGCTTCTTCATCTCTCCAGGGATGGAGACCCTTCTCTCAGTTCTTAGATCTCTTCTCTTCTCTATTTTTACTTACATCCTTGGTTGATTTCATTCAGTCCCATGGTTTTAAGTACAATCTGTATGCTGACAACTCCCATATTTACATCTCCAGCCTGGACCTCTCCCATGAAGTCCAGGCTCATATATCTAATTGTCTACTACTTGGGTACTAATAGGCATCTCAGATTTAACACATCCAAAAGTGAGCTCCTGATTTTCCTGTCAAGCCTATTCCTCCTGCAATCTTACCTATCTCAGTTAATGGCAATTCCATATTCTCAGGCAGAATTGTGGCTAACTTTCAGTTGAATGTGATGAATGGAAGGATTAACATGGAAGGAAGAATGGGAGAGATGGAACTGAATAGCTTCAAGAATAACAGGGAAGTAGAAGCCTCATTGTGTCCTAGTTTTGTGGGTCACTGCTACTGTGAGATATCAGCTGAGTGATATCACTTCTTTCTCCCTATGCAGCTGGTAAGAGAAAGAGAAAAAATAAGTGGGTGCTGTAATGAAGACTGTTAGGGGAAAGTGTCCACTGTTTGGGGACATTCTGAACTTAACCTCTGCCAGATAAATGTGGCTGAAATGAGCAAGGACTAGATAAACAATATACAGTAATCACAACACTGCTCCTGGCACCTGGATGTGCAGAGAGAACACAATGGGCACCATCAGCTATGAGCATATGGTCAATGCTCTATCTCAGTGATTCTCATCTAGGAATGGGAAAAGGAGGAAAGAAAAACCCTATAAATGATGAATGTTGTACAAATGAACAGTATGAAGGAAGATAAAATATTGAGAGCTATCCCAGGCTTCCATACAACTCTTCCCTATAATTAAGAAGCCGTAATTTACTTGTCTACAATCCCTTATCTGAAACCTTTAGGGCCTGATGTGTCTTAGATTCAGAATTATTGAATTTTAGAAAGATAATAGGTATAGATACTGTATAACTGTATATTATGTGACTCCCCATATTCAAACACATTAATATTTCCCTAGTAAAATGCATAATACACCACACCAAGTGGGATTAGTTATATAAGTAGTTTCACATCAGTTTAAAGATTCAGTTACCAAATGAGTTCAAGTTTTGTGATCAGATGAGAACAAAAACATTTTGTGATCAAATGAGAACAAAAACATTTTGTTCTCAGAGCCCATGGGTTTCAGAATTGTGAATAAATGATTGAGGATCTGTACTAACTTCAGATTGGAAGATCTTGAGCAAGACAACTTTACTGTCAACTTTAAAATAAGTAAGAAACAATGTATATGTAGCTCTCTGAAATTCTCTCTCACCAGCTTTGGCAGAATAGTAATACCTTCAGTGCCACGAGGTAAATCCAAAGAGTTTTACAAATTAATTCTTACCAGAAATGTGGAATCCATTTCTGCAGTCATCAGCACTATGCCCTTTTCTTCCTTAAGTTCAGGATAGTGATATAAAATCAGCTGACTGGCTGCAGCTTCCCCTCGGGTCTGCAAGGTGGAACACTTATCAAGGCACAATAAGGTACCCTCACAACAAACTGCAATTTCAAAGCAATAGACAGTCTAGAGGAAATTCTGGCTCTTAACAGCCCCTTGGGTGGCTAGTGAGTTGGAGGACTGGTATGTGGCGGTAAGGTCAGCCTGCAAAGGCACAGTGAAACTGACAGTTTGCACAGTGTTATTTGTGTCTTCAACTGGAAAAGCTTTGGCTTTTTTCCCAGAAAATGTTTACAGTAGGCAGTGAATCTGTCATTGTGACCATACATTTAAAAACAAAATGGCACAAGCAGCTACCAAATCAAGTTCTAAAGAAAGCAATGTGCTTGTGTAATTGCCACTTTTATGGACTAGTGCATTTCACAGCTGAAATCTACTCCCTTGGCTGGCTCTGAAGACTGAGCTCTTTTAAGCTGTAGCAGTAGCTGGAGAGTTTGCACATGAGCCAGATTTGTAATGTGCAGTTCTAAAATATAATCTGGGTTGGGGGGTGAAGGGGAGAAGGATGGAAACACCATAATTTTATGAAGAATGATCAGGGCAGTAGTGGTTATTAAATCTCAAGTCTAGACTAGGTAGAGAGGATGGGTTCAAAGCTAAAGCCCCTGTATAGCACAGGAGGAAACAATTACATTCAAAAGAAGATTCCTGGACTTTATCTCTAAAATTTCAGCGAGTCTTTTTAATTATAAATATCTAACTATCACTAGGGTACTTGTAATAGTTCAGCATCTCATTTTTCTTGAACATACTTCTAATGTTACACTGATCATTTTGGTCGTCATCCTAATATTGTATTAATCACTTTTATTGTAATTATGTTTCTGGCTCTTTCTCCTATACCTGAATATTAGCTCCATGAAGGCAGGAACCTTGTCTCATAGATCTCCAAGTCTCAGCACAGTTCCCAACACAGTCGCATAATGATTAAGTTCACAGAGTTTGTAGTCTCATAACCTGGGCTCAAACCTGGCTCTATCACTTATTAGACAGTGTGAACTAACTTCTCTGAGGCCACTTTCTTCTTTGTAATTACAAATAATAACAGTAAGTATCTCATGGCGTATTTGTGAGGATTAAAGGACATAATGTATATAAAACATGTGGCACATAGTAAGTACATCAAATGTCGGTTATTAAAGTATGTGCTCAATAAAAGGTTGTTAGATGTATTACAAAATAGCAAAGTAAAAAGCTGCTCCTTCATTTTTGCATTCTTTACCCCAACTTCAAAGCAAATATAACTCATGCTTGTTTTTTGCCACATTTGGCCTCCAAATATAGAATGCCAATCCTAGTTATGATTTAAAATATTGACTTTTATTTTAAAAGTTTTAAATGTTTTGAATCTAACATTTAAATATAATTAAAGTTAATATTGTTTTGTTGGAAATAAAACAAAGAAAAAAGGAAGAAAGCAAACAAAATAACATTTATTAAACAGAAACTATTCACTTAGCATGTTGGAAGGTGTTGACTTAGTTAATAAAACACATTTAAGACTTGGAGCTTTCCTCAAGGGGCTTCTAGCTTGGGTTGAAAATATAACCATCATAACTCAGGCATGTTTGTTAAATGAGGCACATGCAGTATGTGCAACTAGAGGTCTGGGGAAGAGACAAAAGAGAACCAGAAGTAGTCAGAGAAGGTGTTTTGGAGTCTTTTCCAATTTCCAGGTATTGAGGAGGGCCTAGAAAACTAGTCCACCACAAAAAGTATGACAATTCAAGTGTGCCACAATAATACATGCTTGGAGTAAGTAGATATTCTGTGTCCTTGAGCCTCAGCAAGGGTTTCTAGTCCCACCAAGGGATAGTCCTCTTTCCTCTAGAGGAAGGGCACAAGCCACCTACCTGAATATTTATAAGTGCAGTGAAGTGGAGTTCAGTACCTGTCCATTGTCCTACAAAGAACTCATAACCTTCCCTTCTTGGCAGAGCACACAGAAACTGAAAAACAGATATACAAGGAGACGGATGAATAAATGAAATCATTTGCTCTATATCCAACCACCTATAACATTCATTCCATTTCCTCCATATTTAGTTTTTAAAACATTTTTAAATTTTTTTTTTTTTTTTTTTGAGACGGAGTCTCACTCTGTCGCCCAGGCTGGAGTGCAGTGGCCGGATCTCAGCTCACTGCAAGCTCCGCCTCCCGGGTTCACGCCATTCTCCTGCCTCAGCCTCCCGAGTAGCTGGGACTACAGGCGCCCGCCACCTCGCCCGGCTAGTTTTTTGTATTTTTTAGTAGAGATGGGGTTTCACCGTGTTAGCCAGGATGGTCTCGATCTCCTGACCTCGTGATCCACCCGTCTCGGCCTCCCAAAGTGCTGGGATTATAGGCTTGAGCCACCGCGCCCGGCCTTAAATTTTTTTGAGACAGGTTCTTGCTCTGTTGTCCAGGCTGCAGTGCAGGCATGATCATAGCTCATTGCAGTCTTGACCTGCTGGGCTCAGGTGATCTTCCCACTCAGCCTCCCAAGTAGCTGGAACTACAGGTGTGCACCACTAAGCCTGACTACTTTTTTTTTTTTTTTTTTTTGGGTAGAGATGGGGTTTTGCCATGTTGCCTAAGCTGGTCTTGAACTCCTGGGCGCAAGCAATCCGCCTCCCTCGGCCTCTCAAAGTGATGGGATTATAGGCGTGAGCCACTTGCTCCCAGCCTAAAACATTTTTTTAAAATTAAGAAATTCATATGAGGCAATAAACACTCATGTACTTATCAATCCACCTAAGACAGCATCAGAAATACAACTGAGGTTCCCTCTGCATTCCCTCTAATCCCATCCGAGTTAACATCTATCCTGCATTTGGTGTCTATCCTTCTTTTTCATATTTTAATACTTTAAATGTATATGTACATAACTGTAAGTAAGAAGTAGTAGTTTACAGGCTGGGCATGGTGGCTCACACCTATAATTCCAGCACTTTCGAAGGCCAAGGTGGGAGGATCACTTGAGCTCAGGAGTTTGAGGCCAACCTGGGCAATATAGTGAGACCCCGTCTCTACAAAAAAATAAAAAGATTGCCGGGTGTGGTGGCATGCGCCTGTTGTCCCAGCTACTCGGCAGGCTGAGGCAGGAGGACCGCTTGAGCCCAAGAGTTTGAGACCAGCCTGGGCAACATAGTGAGACCCTGTCTTTAGACATTTTTTTTTAAAGTAGTAGTTTATATGTTTAAAAACTTAAATCTTATCAAAGTGTATGTATCCTTTTGTAACTTTTTTACTTCACATTATGCTTCTGAGATTTATCCATGTTGATATCTATAACTCTTAATTCATAAATATCTCACTGTTGTATGGAATTCTACTGTAGAAATTTATCACTATTTATCCTTCTTTTGATGGGTGTTTCAATTTCCAAACTTTCTAATGCTGCTGAATTAGCTCTTGTTCCAATTGCTGTAATTACTTCACATTCTATTAGGTGAGGTTGATATTGGAGCATGGCTCCAGACTAAACACCGAAAAATAAGTTTTACGCTCAAGATGTTTAGAATTGGGGATGAGTAGCAGAGAAAAGAATGGTGCCAGAACAAAACAAAAGTAGAAAGCAGCCCAATACACATTAGTCACAAATTATCTTCTTATTGCCAACCACTCAGGCTCCAATTTTTATTATTAGATGAGATAAACTTAGTGCCTACCTGACAGATGATCCCTTGCTAGGGAAAATACTTTTTTAGAGCTTTATTGAGGTACACTTGAAATACAACAAATTGCACATATTTAAAGTATACATTTGATGAATTTGACATATGTGTATTGTGAAACCATAATCAAAATCAACATAATGAACATAGTTATTACTTCCAAGTTTTCTTTGCCCTTTGTAGTTCATACTTCCCTGTCCCTCACTGTCCCTAAGCAACCACTGATTTGCTTTCTGCCACTATGGGTTAGTGTGCATTTGTAGAAATTTGTAAAAATGGAACCACAGAATAAGTACTTTTTTGGTTTGGTTACTTTCACTAAGCATGATTGTTTCATGATCTATCCATGTGTGGGAACAAGAGTGACTTTATTTTAAATGCTAGTCCAACATGTGACTTCTGATTAACCCCAAGTCCAGGAATGCCTCCCAAATGTCTAGCTGATGTATTACTCTTTATGTAGAAACATCTATTCACTGTAAGTTTCTTCCAAAACAATCCTTGATGCTGTTGCAGAAATCACAGACGGTGATGACTGTATCCACCTACACGTTCCTTCCAGAGCATGTATACTTTCCCCAAGATATAAGATATATTGGGTCTGTCTGGTTGTGGCGTGGAGATCTACCTGTCTTGCAGCAACTCAATACCACACTTCTGTCTGTAAGTTCCCCCAGTAAATCAACCTGTACCCACAAATTGGATTTGTCTGCCTCCTTCTTTGGTTTCTCAGCTCCTTCAGCATTTGGGGGTCGTTTCGCACATATGGCCCCTTTGCAAAACACCATGTTGTTGAATGTATCAATAGTTCATTCCTTTTTACTGCTGAATATTATTCCATTGTGTATGTACACACACACACACACACACACACATGCACACATTCTCTCTTTCCACAATTCCTGTGCACTAGTGACAGACATTTGAATTGTTTCTAGCATTGGTTGTTACAAATAAAGCTGCTTGAACATTTGTGCACAAGTCATTCTATGGACATATTCTTTGAGTTCTCGGGAAAATATCTAGAAATGGAATGGCTAGTTAGTATGGCAGGTGTATGCTTAATTTTTAAAGAAACCACCAAACTATTTTCTAAAGTGGTTGTACCATTTTGCAATATGACCAGCAGTATAGGAGAGTTCCAGGTGTGCCACATTCTTACCAACACTTGGTATGATCAGTTTTTGAAATTTTAGTCATTCTAATGGTATCTCACTGTGGTTGTAATTTGGATTCCCATTATGACTAATGCTGTCAAGTATATTTTCAGGTGCTTATCTGCCATTGTTTGATAAAATGTTCAAATCTTTTGTCCATTTGTCTGTCCTCTTATTATTGAGTTATTAGAGTTTCTGATATAACTTGAGCTGCTTATGCTTTTTGGCTATTGTGACTAATGTTGCTATGAATGTAGAAGCTATTTGGGTATGCAAATAGAATGCTTTAATTTTGATGAAATCTAATTTATTTATTATTATTTTTTTGAGACAGAGTCTCACTCTGTCACCCAGCCTGGAGTGCAGTGGTGTGACCTTGGCTCACTGCAGTCTCTACCTCCCAGGTTCAAGCGATTCTCATGCCTCAGCTTCTGGAGTAGCTGAGATTACAGGCACACACCACCATGCCTAGCTAATTTTTGTATTTTTAGTAGAGATGGGGTTTCACCATATTGGTCAGGCTGGTCTTGAACTCCTGACCTCAACTGATGCACCCACCTTGGCCTCCCAAAGTGCCGGGGTTACAAGGGTGAGCCACCACACCTGGCCTATTTTTATTGTTTAGAGACATGGTCTTGCTCTGTCGTCCAGTCTGGGCTCACTATAACCTCCACCTCCAGGGCTCAAGTGATCCTTCCACCTCAGCCTCTTGAGCAGCTGGGATGACAGGTGCTTGAAAATTTTTTTTTGTAGAGGCAAAGTCTCACTATATTGCCCAAGGTGATTTTTTCCTTTTATAGTTTGTGCTTTTTGTAATGTACTTATGACATCTTTGTCAAACCCAAGGTAATTTAGATTTCTTCTTTTTATTTTCCTTTACAACTTACATTTATGGGCCAGGTGCGGTGACTCATGCCTGTAATTTTAGCATTTTGGGAGGCTGAGGCAGGCGGATCAATTGAGGTCAGGAGTTTTGAGACCAGCCTGGCCAACATGGTGAAACCCTGTCTCTACTAAAAATATAAAAATTAGCTGGGTGTGGTGGTGGGCTCATGTAACTTCAGCTACTCAGGAGGCTGAGGCTCAAGAATTGCTTGAACCTGGGAGGCAGAGACTGCAGTGAGCAGGGATCACGCCACTGCACTATAGCCTGGGCAACAGAAGACTCTGACTCAAAAAAAAAAAAATTGTCTCTACTAAAAACAGAAGAATTAGCCCAGAGTGGTGGCTAATCCCAGCTACTTGGGAGGCTAAGGCAGGAGAATAGCTTGAACCTGGGAGGTGGAGGTTGCCGTGAGCTGAGATCATACCACATTGCACCCTGGGTGACAAAGGAAGCGCCATCTCCAAAAAACAAAACAACAACAGTTACATTTACTTCTATGATCTACTTTAATTTTTGTATACACTGTGAGGTAAAAGTAGAGGTTCTTTTTTTGTGTGTGCACGATCTTCAATTGTTTTAGCAGCATTTGTTGAAAAGATTATCCTTTCTCTAATTTATTGACACCTTTGTTGAAAAACAACTAACCACATACATGTTTGTCTATTTCAGGACTCTACTCTGTTCCATTAATCTACATGTCTATCTTTGTGCCAATATCATACTGTTTTAATTACTGTATCTTTGTAATAAGTCTTGAAATCAGGAAATGTAAGTCCTCAAGCTTTGTTCTTTTTCAAAATTGTTTTAGCTATCTCAGGTCCTTTAAATATCCAAGTAAAATTTTAAAACCAGCTCATCAATTTCTTAAATGCCTAGTGGGGTTTTGAATGGTATTGTATTTCATCTAGAGACCAATTAGGAGAGAAGTGACACCTTAACAATACCAAAGGCTAGGCACAGTGGCTCACACCTGTAATCCCAGCACGTTGGGAGGCTGAGGCAGGAGGATTGCTTGAGCTGAGGAATTTGAGACCAGCCTTGGCAACATAAGTGAGATCTTGTCTCTACTAAACATAAAAAAAAATTAGCTGAGCATGGGGATGCATGTTTGTAATCCCAGCAACTTAGAAGGCTGAGGTGGGGGTATTGCTTGAGCCCAAGAGATTGAGGCTGCAGTAAGCTATGATCACACCACTGCACTCCAGCCTGGGCAACAATGTAACATCCTGTCTCAAAAAACAAAACAAAACAAAATATAACAAGCTGAGCCATCCAATCCATGAATATGGTATATATCATTTCCACTTACTTAGGTATTCTCTGTTTTCAGCGATGTTTCCAAAAATGTTTTGAAAACCTGAGAAATCATTACTGATACCAAGTTAGCTGGTCCATCCCACCTACTCCTTTTCCCTTAGGCCTTCTGACAGCTCAGTATTTCAGCTACAACCTCTTAATTCCTTTTAGGCACATATTACCAGGATAGCATAGCCAAAACGGTGAAGAAAACTGCCAATAAAACTGGCATCTCAGCCCAGTTTGAATAGCTATTATGAAAAAAAAAAAAGACAACCTGTAATCCCAGCACTTTGGGAGTCTGAGTTGGGAGGGTCATTTGAGGCCAGGAGTTGAAGGCCATCCTGGGCAACACAGTAAGACCTCATCTCTAAATGAAAAAAAAAAAAAAAAAAAAAAAAAGCTGGTGAAGATGTGGAGAAAAAAGAACTTTTATACACTGTTGGTGGAACATAAATTAGTATAGCCATTATGGAAAACATTATAAAGATTCCTCAAAAAAACGAAAAAGAGAATTACCACATGATCCATCATTCCCACTACTGGATATATATCCAAAGGAAAGGAAATCAGTATGTTGAAGAGATATCTGCACTCCCATATTTACTACAGCACTATTCACAATAGCCAAGATATGGAATCAACCTAACTGTCCATCAACAAATGAAAGGATAAAGAAAATGTGGTGTCTATACACAATGGGATACTATTTAGCCATACACAAAAAAAACAAATTCTGTCATTTGTGACAACATGGATGAGCTTGAAGAACATTACGTTAAGTGAAATAAGCCAGGCACAGAAAGACAAATACCACATGTTCTCACTCGTATGCTGGAAGCTAAAAAAAAAAAAACAAAAAAAAAAACCTAATCTCATAGAAGTAGAGAGCAGAACAGTGGTTACTAGAGGAGGGAATAGCCAAAGGTTGGTTAAGGGATACAAAAGTAGAGCTAGATGGGAGAAATATGTTCTAGTAGTCTATGGTGCTATAGATTACTATAATTAACAACAGTTTATTGTATATTTTCAAGTAGCTAGAAGAATGGATTCTGAATGTTACCAATACAATGAAATGATAAATGTTTGAGGTGACAGATGTGCTAATTATTCTTATTTGATCATTACACACTGCACACATGTATTGAAATATCACACTGTACCCCATAAATATGTATAATTATGTCAATTAAAAATAATAATAAAAGCAAAAAAAAAAAAGTTGAAAAGATTAAGGTCTCAGATATCTTCCAAAATGCACTTGTACTGATAGATTAAGATCTGCATCAGAAAGGGCTGATGTGGTAGGGAGCTAAAAAGCCAGAGGCTTACTGGGCCAAACCCACATGATTTCATAAGGCTGAAAATGTCACTTACTAGTACAATCAACATGTGAGCATCTTTATTAAGTAAACAGAGCACTAAAACATGTGAGACAGTATGGAATATGATGTGATTGGTTGGAAAATACTTGTTTGGCAACATTGATAAGCAACCCTTACATGACCACCAGAAACTTACTGTTGGACAGGACTGAGCCCGGTTCCAGATCAAATCAAACTTTTCTGCCTGCAGGTTGGAAAAGAATAAAGTTAACCTACACAAAAACACAAAAGGCCACAATCACATGTAAATTCATCAAGACTGAATTCTAGAATTATAATACAACTAAAACGGTCTTTTAAGTGTCATTATTTTCAAATCACTCTTATGACAGAAAGACAGGAAAAACCAGACGTCTGTTTTGCTGTTCATTGTCAGAATTATGTGTAAAGACTAGGTGCACCAATGCTCCAAATGCTCCAGGGAACTTTAACAAGTGTCAGAGACATCAAGTCACCAAGTCAGTTTGAGGGAGAGCTGAGAAGGCCTGTTCAAACAATGAGTCAGTATCAGAGATCTAAAACATCACAAAAGAGAAGACTCTTCTTCTGGCTGTTGAATTCATGTAGGATAAGGGTATACATATATGAGAGATTAAAAAAAAAGATAGTGATACCATCATAACTACCAAAAAGCCTGGCTTTATCCTCCATCTATGTTTTCCTCCTTAATCTTACATTTACTCATGTAATCTCTGTATACCTTTGTGTGCTTGATAGAAACTTAACCTAAGCCCCCACCCCTCCTTCAGGGAAAAGCAATTAAAAAACTAGCTGATAATCCATTACTTCAAATGCTTTATTATAGTGGAGGCCAGCAAAACATTAAACCAGAGAAGCCAGCAGCATCCCTTCTCTGTCACAGACCTTAATGGTCAAGCAGTAGATGGTGACCATCTCTAAGAATAATTTCAAGAAGGGAAAGACCAAGAAAATGCCACTTGCTAAGGGGAATATTCGCCAGAGAAAGACTAGGAAGAGGCTCCAACTCAGCTCAGGCATAGGTCGCTTATAGGCAAGAAGGGAAAAAAGCTATGCTACAGGCCCTGTCTTAAATTCCAACAGCTTGGTTGGAAAACATCAGTAAGAAAAAAAAGACATCTGGAAATTACTCAGCAACATGAACTTATACCACGCTCCCTTGTCAGAGACTTGACTCAGAGACATTTCTAAAGTAGAAAGAAGGAAAACAAGAGCCATAAATATACCATATGGAGCTTCCAATCTCTGGTGCTCAGGGCATAATAAAAACTCTCAGGGCTGTAAAATGCAGCTTCTCAAGAGGCAATAAACATAGGAAAAGTAAAGGCAACTGCCTGCTAAGGTTAGAGAACTGACTTTCATGTTGTAACACTTTCATTTCCCCCTCCAAACTACTTACAGGAATAACTGCGTAGACTGTATCTTTTGCTGCAAAATATTGCTGCCAAATCTGTACAGAAAAGAGAGGGGTGTCTGTGACATGTGGGTAATCTTTTCAACATGTGCCAAGAAATGGTGACAGCTTTCATTGTTCAGAGGAATATGCTATTTGATAACAGAGAGGAAAAACCCAATGTAACGCTTTCATTACTAGCACATTACAAAAAAGATTTAATACAACCCACTCTTATAGATGATTAAACTGTAACTCTTAATAACAAATTCCTGACAGAGAAACTGATTCTATGACTTTAAAAATCATTCCTTTTAATAAGTTGTGTGTGATAGACAACTTCTTTTTTTTCACATTTTTATTTCCTCCCCAAACCCACACTTCCCCAGCTAACTGTGAGCCTTCCCAGAGAGTCAGGACTGGGGCTCAGGGTTCAGAGTCAGGCAGACCTGGATGTGAATCTCAGCTCCAGTCATTTACTAGCTATACTACCTTGGGCAAATTACTGAAAACTCCCTAAATAACATCAATAAAATAGCATTAATAACCTCACACAATTGTCACGACTAGCTGAAATAATGTAGGTCTGTGCTTAGCTCAGCACCTGTCACAGAACAAACACGACAAATAATGTTAGCTTTTGTTAGATATTGTATTAGTCCATTCTCACACTGCTAATAAAGATATACCCGAGATTGGGCAATTTATTTATCATTTTTATTATTATACTTTAAGTTCTAGGGTACATGTGCACAACGTGCAGGTTTGTTACATAGGTATACATGTGCCATGGTGGTTTGCTGAACCCATCAACTTGTCATTTACATTAGGTATTTCTCCCAGTGCTATCCCTCTCCCAACCCTCCACCCCGCGACAGGCCCCAGTGTGTGATGTTCCCCACTCTGTGTCCATGTGTTTTCATTGTTCAACTCCCACTTATGAGTGAGAACATGTGGTGTTTGGTTTTCTGTCCTTGTGATAGTTTGCTGAGAATGATGGTTTCCAGCTTCATCCATGTCCCTGCAAAGGACATGAAATCATCCTTTCTTATGATTGCATAGTATTCCATGGTGTAAATGTGCCACATTTTCTTAATCCAGAGACTGAGTAATTTATAATGGAAAGAGGTTTAATTGACTCACGTTACACAAGGCTGGGAAGGCCTCAAGAATCTTACAATCATGGCGGAAGGAGAAGCAAATGCGTCCTTCACATGGTGACAGGAAGAAGAAGGAGCAAAAGGGGGAAAGGCCCTCTATAAAACCATCAGATCTCATGAGAACTCACCATCATGGGAACAGCATGGAGGTAACTGCCCCTATGATTCAATTACCTCCCACTGAGTCCCTCCCATGACATGTGGGGATTATGGGAACTACAATTCAAGATGAGATTTGGGTGGGGACACAGCAAAACCATGTTAGATATTGTTGGCATGTTACAGGCAGCTCTTAAAATCCTGCTTCCAGAAAGTCTTCTACATGTGGAAGAGATAAGGTCTGTTGGATCTATGGTATGCACCAGTCAGAAGTCCTACCTCTGCTTGGCACTAAAGAACAAGGAAGGTACAGTTGACCTTCATGATGCAAATACCAAAAAGTAGGGAATAAAAAAATTATATAATAAAATTTGAAAATTAGAAAATAGGGAAAAGGAAAAAATGCCCATAGTCGTACCACCCTAACAAAGACCACTGTTATTTTCTTTCCAGTATGTCTTAAGAATTTTTCTTTTACAGTATACATAGATGTAGCATATATGCAATATTGTCTTTTTATTATTTACCATTATCATATAGATGCTCCGTATTCTTATTTTTTACTACCATTTTATTTTTGCCTTCCCATGCCTTTTTACATGTTATTGGCTCTGACTAGAAAGCCTTTCTTTCCTACCTCTGACCTCCCAAATTCTTCCTGTCCTCTGAAGCTTAGCCTATATATGCTTCTTCTTCCATGTAGTCTCCCTTGATATTACAGTCAGAAGTTTTCCTATGAGTTGCTTTTCTATGTTATTTATTTCCTCCCCCTTGCTTTCATATTTTATACCTCTCTTAAGATGTCTACGATATGCTACTTCATAATAAGATCATTTGCATCTGGATCTATTTCCCTCACTAGTTTGCAAGCCCCCTGTAGGCAGGTATCTGCTGTGTTGTCACCAATGCCTTGCAACCCAAAAAGTACTAAAAAATGTTGGTTGAATGACAGATGATTGTGACATAATAAGAAACATGTAATATAAAAGAGGCACTTAACCCAGGGCAGGGAAAAGTGCCAGAGGAAGGGACACTTGAACTGTATCCTGAAGAATGATTAGGAGTTAGTAGGGAAATAAGGATGCTGGGAAGATAACAGGTAAGGCAGGAGAAGGAGATAAGAGACACATTTGAAGCAGAGAATGACAACACTAACAAAGGCATAGAAGTAGAGGAGGGTATCATAACCAAGGTGACACCACAGTGAGCTAGTGTTGAAGAATGGGTCAACTTCCTTTAGAGTTGGTCTGCTTTGGTCAACATTTCTGTTAAAATATGGGGCCCCAGTAGAAGATACTAATCAAAGTGTGATCCATCTAATCAACACAGAGCACAAAAGGACTATTAACTCCTAGGACCTATGGAAACTACTTTCAATGTGGCATAAGGTTGCTTTACCTTTTCTTTTTTTGCATGTCAAAACACTGTCTTCTCATTTTAAGGACAGCATATTCTGATTATTTATTTATTTATTTATTTTTTGAAACAGAGTCTTACTCTGTTGCCCAGGCTGGAGTGCAATAGTGAAATCTTGGCTCACTGCAAGCTCCGCCTCCCGGGTTCATGCCATTCTCCTGCCTCAGCCTCCTGAGTAACTGGGACTACAGGCACCTGCCACCATGCCCGGCTAATTTTTTGTAGAGACGGGGTTTCACTGTGTTAGCCAGGATGGTCTCAATCTCCTGACCTCATGATCCACCCGCCTCGGCCTCCAAAAGTGCTGGGATTACAGGCGTGAGCCACTGTGCCCAGCCCATATTCTGATTACTTCTATTTAATTTTCCCCTAAAGTGTCCATGTTCCTTTGGCACTTCTTCCCAAAGTGCCAAAGGCACAGCCTGAGTTCTCCCTGACACTTTGCATATGCCTCTATTAACAGAAAGAACCCTGTGCTGATCTGATCCGTTTTGTGGAGGCTAAAACTCTTTGGGGATGAGGATTCTCTCATTTATCTCTGTATCTGGCACAAAGTCTGACATTTAATTGGTATGCATTAAATGTGTGCTAAAATAAATGATACAGCATCCCAAGGAAACCCATGGTAACTAGCACAACTTCCAGTTGTGGGAATATGATGCAGAGTCAAATAGACATGGGTTTGAGTCTCAGCTCTACCACTGACTAAGTTACATAATCTCTTTAAGTCACAGTTTCCTCAATTGTAAACTGGGAATAATGGCACCCACTTCACGGGGTGGTTAAAAGAATTTAATGAAATAATGCATATGAAGCATTAGGCATTGTACCTGATACAGAGTATGCTGCTTTTATTATTCTTTTGATCCTTTCAATCTACCTAATATATAATTCATGGAACTATAAGGAATGCTGGAAAAAAATAGCTTATTAGAGAGAAAAGAATCACAGGTATAAAAATATAAATGACCAAACAGGCAGGATAGCTCTTGAGTGCTTTGAAGGAAAGTGTTCAGGAAGCTTCCTGCAGAAAGTCCTTTGATAATGGAGAGCTATGAATGCCAAGAAAAGGAATACAGGAAGTCATTGAACATTTGTGACCAGGTTCCTAATATATTTTTTTCCCACTTATTTAAAAACATAAATATAGCACTTACTCTGTGCCAGGGACTGTTCTAAGTGATAAAAAATGTTAACTCACTTAATTATCCAAATAACTCTATGAGGTAAGTACTATTATTTGCTCCACTTTAATTAAATAGGAAAACTAGGGCCCAGATAAGTTAACTTGTCCAAGTCCTATAGCTAGTAAGTGGCAGAGCTAGGACTTAAAACCAGCAGCTTGGTTCTAGAGTCTGTATTTTTAAACCAATACACTATACTTCTCCATAATGAAAGAAGAAGTTTCAGAGGACTCAGTTGATGAGCATATTATGGGTGGAGTGGAAAAAATAGGAGCAGGGAAACCTATTTGGAAAGGTAGTGCAGTAATCCAGGTATAAAGTACTGAAGAGGGTTACAGGAGATGTGGATTATAGGAAGGAAAAAGAAAGTAGAAATACAAGTTGATTAGACATATAAGAGTCACAAAGAAGACAAGTTTTCTTATGACATTGTTCTTCAAGTAATTCATCACTTTTGCCTTTTATTATCACCTTTCATTATGGCTAGAAAGAGGTGTCAGAAGATGTACTCTCAGATTTGGTTCACAGAATTCACATTTTCATAGAGCATGCCAGCCCATTTTCATTCATTACCTGTTTTATTTCTTCTGCAGTCTTTTCTTTTACCATCTCAATGTTAAAGATTGAACTGAGAGTCTTCAAAGAGAAAATAAAAACCAATTAACACATAATTAAAACAAAACAAAACAAAACAAAACAAAACAAAACAGCTTAACTCTTATCTCTAAGCCCGTGGCAAACACATCAAGGCAGTGAAACAGATTTCCAAAAGCAGAAAACAAGTATAAGAAAGCCCACATGCTCAGAGAAAGTGAGCCCCCAAGCCCAGACAGGTTTTCACAGTTCTGTTCCTGAAGAGTTTCTATTAGGTTGCCATGTACTTCCCAAATGCTTCACCCTTACCAATGAGTCCTGCGGCACTTTGCAGCTGGTAAGAGGAGAAAGTTTGGTTGTTATTTTTAATTAAACTGCTATGCTAGGGGTCATGGTCAAGGACACAAAAGTTCATAGAAATATTTCTCACTTTTACAGATGGAAAATCACCTTACACAAAATAATTGAACCACAGTACTTATGTTCAAATTTGCAGCCTCTTGTTCTAGATGTACCATATGACTTCAAGCTTTTTTTCCTCTGTTTAATTAGAAACCTACCTTGTCCTTAGTGAATCCTCTCTTCACAGACTGTTTCCCCAAGGCATCTGTCTGAAATATATAAGACAAGATATTAATCTACACTTTACTCATAAGAACAAAGGTCACTAAACTAGGTGAGTTACCCAATCTCATTAAATAATTTTGCATGTGAGAACTCACTTCTTTCCACTTTTTATAATAATTGTTCTAAAAATTTAACACTACTTTAAAAATTATTGTTGGCTGGGCGCAGTGGCTCACGCCTGTAATCCCAGCACTTTGGGAGGCCGAGGCGGGAGAATCACAAGGTCAGGAGTTTGAGACCAGCCTGGCCAACATGATGAAACCCCGCCTCAACTAAAAATACAAAAAATAAGCTGGGCATAGTGGCGGGTGCTTATAATCCCAGCTACTTGGGAGGCTGAGGCAGGAGAACTGCTTGAACCAGGGAGGCGGAGGATGCAGGGAGCTGAGATCACGCCACTGCACTCTAGCCCAGGCAACAGAGTGAGACTCTGTCTCATAAAATAAAATAAAATAAATAAATAAAAAGAAATAAAAATAAAAATTATCGTTTATAAGACAACAACTTTCCTCTAAGATTCTGACATTCAGAGATAAGATTTCTCTGTCAGTAAACTATCATCTACTAGTACTGACAGTCCATTCTCCACCTGCCACTGTGGATATGAGGGATTTCTTCCCAGGATTAGGCCTGCTTGGGATTACTATGCTCTGTTCTGACCTATTCCACACTGAACTATAGAAGTGGTAAGAAATGGAAAGATGTGTTATCCAAGGATACTGCTTATCTCTGACAACACTTTGATGGTAGGCATCCTCAGCAGACTAGAGTCTTTTTGAGTGTTCAATCTTAATGTTTCCTCCATCAAATTAGACTCCCTTCAAAAAAGGCCAAAAACAACTGAAAGTGATTATTTTGTCTCTTAGCCATTATCTCTCATAAAGGTCATAGCCAGTAAATCCTGTTTTGAGTTGTTTCTGATAGTAGGGATGGGTTGTTCTGAGTCTTCCACTCAAGGCTGTGCTTCTCAGAAGTACATTCTACACCTGGGATTCTGAGGCTGAAAAACACTTTCTGCATAAAACCTTGCCTTTAGTCACTCTGTGCTTTAATTAATCCACACTTTTCATAAATGATGGTCACAGAACCTGTACCCACAGATCAGAGAAAAGCCTGTTGAACACACTTTAGTTTTTTTGGTTATGCACCTATACACTGACAACATCCGGGTGTAACCGTTCCTTCATATGTAAGCCATCTGAAAAGGAGTTAATTTCATTTTCTGTCTTTCTTTTTTTCTTTTGAGACAGGGTCTTGCTCTGTTGCCTAGGTTGGAGTGCAGTGGCTCAATGTCAGCTCACTGCAACCTCTGCCTCCCAGGTTCAAGTGATTCTCCCACCTCAGCCTCCCAAGTAGCTGGGTCTACAGGCATGTGCCACCATGCCTGGCTAAATTTTTTGTATTTTCAGTAGAGATGGGGTTTCACCATGTTGGCCAGGCTGGTCTTGACTACTGGCCTCAAGTGATCTGCCTGCTTCGGCCTCCCAAAGTGTTGGGACTACAGGCGTGAGCCACCGTGCCCGACGAGAATTTCATTTCCATACCACTCATTCTCAGGTGTACCATGAAAACAAAACAAAAACAAAACAAAACCTCCACTTGCACAGCTGCTTTCACCTTTCAATCATGAAGCCTCACGTATTGGTTTTTACACAATGTCTCTCCAATCCATTATTTGTACCCATTTTCACTTACAGAAATAAAAAATTTAAGCCCTAAGTATAAGCGTATTGCATTTTATCAAATCTAAGACATCATATCTTAAGATGCACCATTATTTTATGCATCAGAAAATGATGCCAATTAAATAGCACAATACTTTCCTGTCACATCAATTATAAGACAATTTTAGTGATGTTAAAATGAGAAAAATAAGAGTGAGCTTTAGAATTGATGAAATAAGGTAATTAAAGCAGTTGAAGCTACATGCCAAAAATCAGAAACATTTAATACGAACTTTAAATGGGTGCTTTACTTCCCTACTATGCATGCTTTGGAAATCTGTGCGGATAATTTTATGGTTATCATAGAAGTTTACTGGATATTGATATCTGCATTATGGGAAGGGTGCCAAATGAGATGGGTCCTACATAATAAAAAACTTTCCCTCATCCTGTACAACTTTTTAATGTCTAGCCAGACATTCTTGCAGGTGAAAATACCTATAATATTTCAATATTTATAATTACTTGGGCCTAGAACCTTTTTTTTAAATACAGCTTTAATAAATACTAAAATTTCCAGAAATGCAACTACTATATAACTTGAAAGATTCTACATTGTGATTGTGGAATCATAGGTCACTGATAACAACACTGCTCGTGGTTTTGGAGGTTTTCTTTTTTTTTTTTGAGTTGGAGTCTCACTTTGTCACCTGGGCTGGAGTGCAGTGGTGCGATCTCGGCTCACTGTAAGCTCTGCCTCCCAGGTTCATGCCATTCTCCTGCCTCAGCCTCCTGAGTAGCTGGGACTACAGGTGCCCGCCACCATGCCCGGCTAAGTTTTTGTATTTTTTTAGTAGAGATGGGATTTCACAGTGTTAGCTGGGATGGTCTCGATCTCCTGACTTTGTGATCCACCTGCCTTGACCTCCCAAAGTGCTGGGATTACAGGCGTGAGCCACCGTGCCTGGCCTGGAATTTTTTTTTTTTTTTGGAGACGAAGTCTTGCTCTGTCACCCAGGTTGGAGTGCAGTAGCACAATCTCCGCTCACTGCAACCTCCGCCTCCTGGGTTCAAGCAATTCTCCTACCTCAGCCTCCTGAGTAGCTGGGATTACAGCTACCACGCCCAGCTAATTTTTCTTTTGCATTTTAGTAGGGATGGGGTTTCACCATGTTGCCCAGGCTGGTCTTGAACTCCTGACCTCAAGTGATCTGCCGCCTCAGCCTCCCAAAGTGCTAGGATTACACGTGTGAGCCAACATGCCCGGTGGTTTTAGAGTTTTTATAATTATCAACATAACACCCATTTGCCAGTCAGTATTTGCTGCTTACATGTTCATGGTTATTTCACAAATAGGTGGAAGCACCTCATGACTACATTAGGTCTCACAGTGTAGTCGTGCCCTAATATTTACATGCTAAAATATGTATTTTGTTAAAAAATGCTTTCCTTTATATTATGGTTAGGGCATTATATTGATTTTCCCACCTGAGGTTATACATACAGGTAGGTTATATTTTTACATATCTATTGTTTTATTTCAGGGTAGAAAAGGGAGAATTTTTAAAAAATGTATTATCAAGGGGGATGTTGAGTCCCATGTGGTTGGGAACCAATGACTCAAAGTAGTAAAGACAAGACTGTGGGAATGGAGAACATGTGTTAGCTGTTAGCATTCCTCTATCTAGCTAGATAAAGAAGATAGCAAGTGAATATTTACCTAAGAGCTGCCATAATTTAAATTAAATCTTTACATATTCTGCATTTTATCATAAAGCCAATTTTTTTTTTTTTTTTTTAATTTTAAGACGGAGTCTTGCTCTGTCGCCCAGGCTGGAGTGCAGTGGCGCAATCTTGGCTCACTGCAAGCTCCGCCTCCCGGGTTCACGCCATTCTCCTGCCTCAGCCTCCCCAGTTGCTGGGATTACAGGCACCCGCCACCATGCCCAGCTAATTTTTTGTATTTTTAGTAGAGACGGGGTTTCACCATGTTAGCCAGGATGGTCTCAATTTCCTGACCTCGTGATCTGCCCGCCTTGGCCTCCCAAAGTGCTGGGATTACAGGCATGAGCCACTGCACCTGGCCTCATAAAGCTAAATTTCTAAGTCTGCTTGCCAAAAAGGGGCAAAGAACATTCCTATCTAATATTTAAAGTTTATAATACAGTAATATTTCCAAGAGCTATTGACTTGTAACCTTGCTACTATAAATGTTTATTATAGGAAATGACAATTGTTAAAATATTTGTAGAAAGAATTGTTTGTTCATATAAAGTTGTAAACTATTTGTCACAGGAGTTGAATTTGCTCCCCAACCTTGTTATAATTAACCCATCTACTATTTTTTTTTTTTTTTTTGCCCAGGCTGGAATGCAGTGGCATGACCTCAGCTCACTGTGCCCTCAGCTCACTGTAACCTCCGCCTCCCAGGTTCAAGCAATTCTCTGGCCTCAGCCTCCCAAGTAGATGGGATTACAGGCATCTGCTACTACATCCAGCTAAGTTATGTATTTGTATTTTTAGTAGAGACAGGGTTTCACCCTGTTGGCCAGGCTGGTCTTGAACTCCTGACCTCAAGTGATCTGCCCACCTCGACCTCCCAAAGTGCTGGGATTATAGGCGTGAGCCACCGTGCCTGGCAACCCATCTACTATTAATCCTGTTCTAATTAACTAAACTAGTTACTAAGACTGAGTAGATTCACTTAAAATTTAGGCAAAGAAAGTATTTTCCAAGTAAAATAAACACTTCTAATTTGACTTTAAAACACAACGTAGAATCCCAGTTTTCTACTGTAACTACCTTAATTCAGGCTTCTACAGCCCACACCTGGATTACTCCATATTTTCCCTGGTCCTGGCCTCTCCTACACCAGTTTGTTCTGTGCACCACCCTAGGTTAGAATTTTTCAAATAATAGGTTGTGAAATACATTTAGTGGATTGTGATCAGAGTTTTTCAAAAGATGAAAAAGAATAAAAATTAATAAGAATGGACTGCATGTTGTAAAAGTAAGCATTATTTCGTAAATTTTTTTTTTTTCAGTCACAATCATATACATATGTGTGTACTGAACTGCAATGTAAAATATATTTCTTACTGTGGGTCATGGTCAAAAAGTTTGAAAAACACTGCATTAGAATAATCTTCCCAGACACAGTTTTCAACATGCTTTTCCTCAGCTTTGATTCCTATTTAAGGATAATAATGGCTAATATATATTAAGTACTTATTATGCCAGGGATGGGGCTAAAGAGTTTTAAATGGTATTATCTCTTCAGCACAACTCTGTGAAGTAGGTACTGTTATTATTCCTGTTTTACAGATAAGCAAACTGAGGCATGGAGAAGTAACAATTTGCTGAAGAGTCACCCAGCTAGTAACTGGAAGGGTTAGGATTCAGTCCTTGGCATCTGGCCCCAGAGCTCACCCTCTTAGCAGCTAAATTAACCTGCCTGTACTCCTTAAGCCCAAAGAGTTTAATGCCTAACTTACTTATTTAGCCTTAACACTTCCCTCTCCATTTTAATTGGGTACGGTACCATGCTGTCTCCTGAAACCCCTTTTACTTTCAAAGCTCTTCCTCTGTTTAAGCTAATTCCTCAACATGGGAATGGATGGGGGTGGGTTGGCAGGGGTGGCTGGTTGTCAGGAAACTAAATCTAGTCTGCCAAATATTTTTGTAAATTAAGTTTTATTGGAACAGAACCATACCCATTCATTTACGTGCGGTCTAGGCCTGCTTTTGCACTATAATGGTAGAGCTGAGTAGTCACAAAGAAGACCATATGGCCCACAATGCCTAAAATATTTAACATCTAGTCCTTTACAGAAAAAATGTGATGACCCCTGCTCTACATCAAAGTCCCATTCCCTCCTCTCTACTTAATTTAAATCCCCCACAATGTTCCTAGCCTAGGTCAAGTTCCATCTCCCATGGGAAATTTTCTCTGATACCTCTAGCCCGCTGCCAAGTGTGCCTTGCCTTGACCACTAGACTGCTCCTCTTGGGAGCAGGAAGTACCCCTCTCATACTTCTATATCTCCACCACGACCACAGTACTTTGCCTAGAAAGAGCAGGATAAACATTTATGGATGGAAACGGAGTTGGGAGAGACTATGTTTAGTTCACCCAGTTGACCCATCAATAGACCAACTTTAAGGATAAGGGCCAGGGTAAGGAGGTTAAAGGAGTGCTGGTAAGCAAACACCACCAATGGGGGCAGGTCTTACCTTCTGTTCCACACATTTGATAAAATCACCTTGCCTGGAACGCCCCACTGGCTGCTTCCGAAATTCACTGCGTTTCTCCAGACGGGACTCAAAAGCAGCTGGGTCAGACCTGATCAGAGGTAAACCAAAGGGTAAACCAACTGGGCCTTTTTGGATTCTAAAATAATAAAGCATCACTTTCCACCTCTACAGAGAAAGGACACTGCCATTCAGAGAGGTTGAAAAATTTGCCTTCAGTTAGTAAGAACTGGGCATAGGCCTAGAAATAAAGAAACCGGAAAAAGAAATCCTGTTATTCAACTGTTGTTAATCCTCAAGGGGCCTGTGTAACATTTTTCTTTTGCAGGCTGTTCCCTAGGTTTACACAGGGCTTAGTCCCTCAGATACTTACATTTAGGGTACTTAGAATTTTGAGGTCATCTTGCTGGATCACCTCTTCAGGCAAGAATCCTACAGCCTCTTTACTAGGTGTCAAGCTTTTACTTGAATACATCCAGTTCTTGAAAATATGTCCCCCCAACTAGGTTAAACATCTGTTTTATTCAGATCCTGGTGATTCAGAGGCTTTAGGCAGCCTAGTTTGCAGAAGATTTAGCATCTTAGTGTCTCCCTGACCCACCCTCCAAAGAAGCTGCTCTTGGAGGTGAAACATCAGAACACATTCTTTATGTCAAAATGGAGGTGGTCTTCAGGTTTGAAATGCAGGCTGGGGTGCTGTCCCTATTAAGAATTCTTCAGGCTGTGTAGCTAACCATGGGATATTTGGTTTTGTACACTGTGGTGAAGATATCATTCAGGGATTCCAGCTCTTTGGCCATGAGACCCAGAGTTTCATAGGTGAGGTCTGTAGGACCCAGGGACATCTTGGCTATCCCTCTGGTGGACTTTCCTGGTCAAGGCATTATAGGTGGCCCCTTCTTCCATAAAATTCCTTTCTGGAGGTGACATAAAACACCACTGCCTTCACTGTCATGTAGATGGGCTGTTTCTCTTCTCTCTGTAGTGGGCCAGCTCCTCCTCAATAAAGAGCCACACCAGGGGTTTCTGCTTAGTAGGGCATGGCACCTGCCTGGCCAGAGCTGCAAGCAGCCCTGGGGGCTGTACCAGGACCAGGGTCAACCCTGCTAGTGGCCACAGCTGCAACTGGGCCTGCCATAGTGAAGGGGTAAAGAGGGCAAGGGACAGCCTGGGCAGTGAAGCTCTTGCTGGGATCTGAGGATATAGAAATAAATGAGTCAGACTCCCTACCTCAAGGAGCTCACTATCTAGTGGGAGAGACAGGCATAAAAGTAAACAAATGGAAGTGCAACAGGTATTATGATGAAAATTTGCTCAAACATCCCCAAATGTTAAGGTGGGTTCATGCCTCTGTACCTTTGTTTATGCTGCTGCTCCCCTTACCTGGAACATCCCCTCCTCTCCATTTTTTTTCAAAGGAAGTTTGCTAATAGATAAAGCTAGAGAGAGACTGGCAGGGACTAGGGTGCGAGGAACTTGTGTGGAACATTAAGGAGTTTGGATGTTATTTAGAGGTCAGTGGGGGATAACAGTATGTATAAATGTTGATGGGAATGATCCAGTAGGAAAGGAGGGCAAAACCAGTTATTCATTTGTTCATGAGTGGGTAAGAATGAATGGATGCTGATAAAGTATTCAAAGTATGAGTAGACAACTCTTCAGAGATGCTTGTGTGTAAAAGAGATCAAATACAGATCAACGAGAGAAGCTCGTTGGGGAATGTACATCAAGGAAAGGTTTTTAAGATGACAAATACTTGAGACTATCTCAATGCTGCTGGAAGGAGAGCAAGAATACTCATTCATTTACTGCATAACTGTTTCAAATGGCAAGAAAGATCACTATAGTAGCAGTGAGAGGAACTGGGGTAAAGGGGTCCAGGAATGGAAGTAGGGAACACTAGAGGATAATGGCAACAGCCCAAGTGACGATGATGGAGTAAATTAAGGCAGTGGAAGTAGAGACGGGACAGAACTCAAAGAATTTACCGTACTCTTTGGTTTCCTTTCATAACTCTTTGGTTTCCTTCTTACCCTGCTAAATTCTCTCCCAAGACCCTTTAATTTTCACCTCTGTTCTCCTTTAGCTCTTCCCGCTTGAACTCTTCAGACTCTCCTATAGCCCCTCACATGCACCTCAAGCCCCTCTAAGCTCCAGGGCCTTCCCTCTGGAAGCTAAGGGGTGGTGTTAGGGACCCTGGACTCAGAGTCAGACAAATCCCAAAGAGCTGTGTGACCTTTGGCAAGTCTCCTACTCTCGCTGATCCTCAGTCCCCTTATCTTAAGAGGGTTCAATGGGTGATCCGACTGTGACACTACCAGTCTTTGATGCCCTCCTCCTATCCCCAATCGCCTTTCCTTGCAGACAAGGGCCTCAGCTGTCTTAATATGTGACCTTGAGCAAGTCAAGTCCCTTCTCTAGAAGGCGTTTTCCCATTTCTATAATGAGGACAGGTGTCTGAGCTGCCTGCCTCAGGGCTGTCATAAGAGTCTACCTTAGCGTTTGGAGAACCAAAACACAGACAAAGCCAGGGCTTTGCAGACTCCCAGCTCTGACACCAACTAGCTGTGTGATCTTGGGCAAGTGACCTAGCCACGTGGAGCCTGGCTACATCATCTGAAGAGTGGGGACAGTACCAGTGCCCACCTCACAGGGCTGTCCTAAGGCCCAGCAGCCCGGGCCGCCCCTCCTCCCGCCTCCTGCCCGCTCCAGCCAGCCGGGGCCCGCACCTGCGCAGCTGCTGGATCTTGTCGCGGTAGCGGTCGTAGAAAGGGTTGGCCTGGAGCTCGGCCTCGGCCCCGACCCCGCTGCAGTCGGCGCCCCGCTCGGGCCGGCCGGAGCCGCGGCGCACTGGGAACACGCGCAGCTGCGCGGGTGACACAAGCCCCAGGCCCAGGGCGCGGCTGCGCACCGCGCACAGGCCCCGGTAGAGACCGGCCACCTGCAGGACCGCCGGTCCCGCGCCACCTGCAGCCGCCACCACCACAGCAGCCATGGCCGCCCCCGCCTCCTCCTCCTCAGGCGCGTCGGCCTCGGCCCGCGGCCCGCGCGCCCTCTCCATCCCGCTCCGAGTGCGCCGCGCCCGCGCTCCGGCACCGAGGTTCCGCGCGCCCAACGTTCCGGGCGCAGGAGAGCGGCTAGGCGGGGCGGGAAGGAGGGGGCCCGCCGCTCTGGCCCCGGCACTGCGCGCTCTCGCCGCCCTGTGTAAGCCACGGCCCGCCTCCTGCAGGGAGGCTGCCCAAATTCAACGCCCTTCCTCCCTCTGGGACCAGCAGCCTCTGCGCGCCAAGTCCGCTCTCTAAAGCCAGCGGACCTCCGGGTCCTGGCGGTGCTTGCCCCTGGCACTTGCTGTAGTGCCAGGTACTCGCTGTAGTAGTCCGTCCTTCAGCATCGAAGGTCCTTAATCAACTGTAATCACAGCAGCAAGCTTCTCTTTACTGAGGTTGCTATGTGCAGGACACTGATCGGCTTCATACTCTGTGTGGCAGGTATTATCTTCATCTAACAAATCAGGAAACCGAGGCCGAGAGTAATTATGTGACTTGTTCAAGTTCTACCCGAGAGCTGAGCTCTTTTCAAGATGACAGCTGCCTCTTAAGCCTCCTTTTCCTCTGCTTCCTGACATCCTCCTTGAACTCCAGCCACACTGACCTATTCTCTCCCAAAGAAACACCAGGATTACTCCTTGAAGAGTCCTTATTCAGGCCCTTTTTGACCCCTGGAATCCTCTCTCTTTCCATTCTCTCAACCCAAATGCCACAATCTTCCTTACCGTGTGAACCAGGTGCGAGGTCCTGGGGTCAGGGATAGTGACATCAACATCTCTGTGTCCCACCTGCTCACAGAACGGGGCCAGTCCTGGAGTGGGCTCTCTGGGACAGTACTCATCATCAGGTCCTTCTTGTCTGGGTTTTGTCGGATTGAAACCCTTCCTGGGACAAGGGCAGAGCCTTCAACTCTGCTCAATCCAACCTATGCTCATGGAGATCAGCCCTGAGCCCTGCCCTGTGCGACGAACAGTGTAATGGAAGATGAGTAAGTCCTTCAAGTATGCCAGCCCATACCTGGCTCACACTCCTCACACTTACTGTTTTCTCTGTGGATTTGCATGTGGCTGCCTCCTCATCATCTAAGGGCTCAGTTCACATGTAAGCACCTTCAAGGGACCTAAATGACAAAACCCCCATCTCTTTATAGTCTTTATCCCATTGCTCTGTTTCATTCTCTTTATAGCAGTTATCATTATCTGAAGTTCTTAGATCCTTGTTTATATTAATTCATTGAGCTTACATTCTGGAGGAGTGAAACAGACAATAAATAAACATAGAATGTTAGGTGATGCTACATGCTGTGCTGAAAAACAGCAGGCTAAGAGAGAGTGAGATAAGGGGGCACTTGAGCAGAGACCTGAAGGTAATGTGGGAATGCGGGGGGAGGAGCCTTCCAGGTAGAGGAACAGCAAGTGCAAAGGCCCTGATGAGGAGGTTATTGAGTCTGAATGAGTGAGGGCACAGCGGTAGAAATGAGACCAAGAAGGTATAGGGAGGGTTAGTTAGATTGCTCATGCCTTGGTTAAGGACTGATTTTAAATCTAATGAGATCGGAAGTTACTATATGTTTTAAGCAGTGGAGCAACATGATCCTTTTTAAAAGGATCATGCTGGCTGCTGGTGGAATTTAGGGTATGTGGAGGCAAGGATGGAAACTCTCCCAAGGGTGACTAATTTGTCCTAGTTTGCCTAGGACTTTCTTGGCTCTAGCATTGAAAGCCCCATGTCCTGAGAACCACCCCAGTCTTGGGCAAACCAGGATGTTGGTCACCCTACAGGGAGAACAGTAATCTAAGTGAGAGATGGTGGTACTTGGACTAAAGTGAGAAAGAAAAAAGTGGCCAGATTTTGGTTGTATTTTGAAATAAAAGCCTACAGATCTTGCTGGTGGAGTCAGTGTGGGTGTGACAGAATGAAAGGAGTCAAGGATGACTTGCAGGTTTTTGGCCTGAACAACTCGAAGGACAGAGATGCTACTTATGAAGAGGAGGAAGGCTGTAGGTAAAGTAGACTTTGGAGGATGGATAATCAGAGTTTGGTTTTGGACATACTGGTTTGGGATAATTTAACAGACTGGCAAGGAGGGATGTCAACCAAGTATTTGGGTATGAGTCTAAAAGTTCTGAGGAGCATTCCAGGCTGGAGAGATACAGTTGTATGCTGTCAGTGTATAGTGATATTTAAAGCCAGGGGTCTGGGTGAGATAACTGATGGAATGAATGTAGATAGAGCACTAAGAACTGAGCCCTAGACATGCCTATATTTAGCAATCAGGGGAAAAGGGGGAAACCAGCAAAGGAGAATGATAAGTAGGGGCCAGTGATATAGGAGGAGAGCAAGGGTAAGTGGATCCTGGAGAGAATTCTGTGCTGAATAGTTCCCTAAGTCACACACTGGAGGACTATAAAGAGGGGAGTCATTAAAATGGTGCCAAGAAGCTGAGCTACAAGCAGTGGTGCAACCTACTGGGAAGGCTGACTTAAGCTTAATTAGGGAAGGGCTTTCTAACTGAGCTGCCCATAAATGCATCAAGCTGCTTCAGGAGGTGGTGAGCAAGTTCCTGACTCAAGTGAGTACTGAGTCCAAGGGGATTAGTTGCTGTGTAGGGAAAAATCTACCCCCAGGAGTCAAGCATGGTCCTGATGGTAGGACCAGATGGTGTGAGATGAACTAGACAACTCTCAAAGTTCCTTCAAATGGGAGATGATATGATTCTGGGCAGTTTGTCACAGAGTAGGGGAGCTGAGCTGAGTCCTGAAGGATGAGTAGGTGTTCAGTGGTGGGAAAGTAGGCAGGGGCACTCCTGGGTGAAGGAGCAGCATGAGCACACCTCCAGAGATGTGAATGAGCAGGGTCTGTTCAGGAGTATGGACTAGGCAGAAGGGAAAGGTGTGTGGAGGATGAGGAGGGAAGTAAGGCTAGCAGGAGATGCAGGCCAGATGGTGGGGAGCCTCACAGGGCCTGGTGCCTGGGAAACACTTGTCAGCACTTGAAGGAAGGTAACTAAATAAAAGACAGTTTGTTGGAGCCAAAGAAGGAGGTATTGACCACTTGGTTCCCTTGAGCAGGTTTTTCCTGCAACTTGGTTAGGTACTTTTTGAGAACAGGGCTGCCCAATGCTGTGTGTTCCTTGTTACATTCCTCACTGGGGACAGGTATCCCATCAACTGTTCCCTAAAGATCAGCAACATCAGTAAATCCCTGAGGGATGATGGCCCTTTCCTGGGGTCTGCTCTGTGGGTTCACCATAAGGGGTAGGGGCAGACAATTCAATAGGTGAACCAGTCTCTGATAGAAGTAGTAGAGACAATCCACCCAAAAAATGCCACTGGATGATGTTCCCTCCTTCCATTAACCCAGGACCACTTCACAAGCACTACCCCTAGAATGCCCAATGCTCAGAACCCAGTGACCTCTCCTTTAGAGAACAAAGGGCCTGGGCATTCTGGAGACTCTGACTGGCTGGGCAGATAGGCTGACTGGCTGGGCAGATGGGTGGGTGAGTTCCCTCTCCCCAGAGCCATCGGCCAGGTACCAAAGCTCAACCATATGGATTCCCAACAGGAGGACCTGCGCTTCCCTGGGAGTAAGTGCTCCTCCAGTCCCTGTCACTGGACTTGTGCCTTAGGGCTTGGGGACAAACACTTTGCATGGATGGGACAGTGCCTGGCTGCATGGAAGAGAGCTAAGCAGTTAGGAGATAGTCTACTCTAGAAAACTAAGGATTCTTTTAAGGCAAAGACCGTGCTCTGATCAACCAGAGAAGATACTATCAATAGCCCAGGACCATCACAGCTGAATGGAGTGGGATGGGACATTGGTGGCTCTGTCAACTGATGAACTTTCACTTTTTTTTTTTTTTTTTTGAGATGAAGTTTTGCTCTGTTGCCCAGGCTGGAGTGCAGTGGTGCAATCAAGGCTCACTGCAACCTCCACCTCCTGGATTCAAGTTATTCTCCTGCTTCAGCCTCTCAAGTAGCTGGGACTGCAGGCGTGCACCACCACACCTGGGTATTTTTAAAATTTTTAGTAGAGATGGGGTTTCACCATGTTGGCCAGGCTGGACTCAAACTCCTGACCTCAGGTGATCTGCCCGCCTGGGCCTTACAAAGTGCTGGTGAACTTTTACTTCTTGATGGACTTGCCCATAGTGAAACTTCTCAGTCTGATGGATTGGATGGGTCCTGGCTTAGGAATCAGAGGCTTGACTGAGCCTGGGCAGCACATGGCCCCTCTAGACATAGCTTTTCTGATCTGTAAAGAGTTAAAGGTGGTGCTTAAGCTTCCTGGAAATCTAGCTTTGACTGAATAAGAGAATGATGAGGCAAGTCAACGAGGGAGGGAAGGAATGGTGAGAGTAGTTAAGTGGATGGAGTGATTGATGAATGGGTTAAGTGAAAGAGGAATGAGAAACAGTTCAGGCCCCAAGCTACAGCTATCAGCCAGCATGCCTCTTTTTCTTTCTTGTTGCCTTAGTGTGGGTCTCATTGTACTTTGGATTCCTGGGGCTGTGTTCTGTGATAACTGGAGGGTGCATTATCTTTCTGCACTGGAGGAAGAACTTGAGGCGGGAAGAGCGTGCCCAGCAGTGGGTGGAGGTGATGAGAGCTGCCACATTCACCTACAGCCCACTGTTGTACTGGATTAATAAGCGACGGCGCTACGGCATGAATGCAGCCATCAACACGGGCCCTCCCCCTGCTGTCACCAAGACTGAGACTGAGGTCCAGAATCCAGATGTTCTGTGGGAGTTGGACATCCCCGAAGGCAGGAGCTATGCTGACCAAGTCAGTAACCCCAAGGCGGAAGACCCCGCTCCCCTGCAACCTGCACTGCAGGGGGCTCCACAGCAGCCCCAGGCCAGCTCCCCATTTCCACTTCCCATCTTTCAGGAGGTGCCCTTTGCCCCACCCTTGTGCAACCTACCCCCGCTGCTGAACCACTCTGTCTCCTATCCTTCAGCCACCTGTCCTGAAAGGAATGTTCTCTTCCATTCCCTCCCGAATCTGGCCCACGAAGACCACAGCTTCAATGCCAAGCCTTTCGCTTCAGAATTGTAGCCTCCTCTCACTGAGGGTGGGAGCTGCAGGAATCAGGTGCAGAGTAGGAAATGGAACTAACCTCAAAAAGGTGGTATTGACAGAGGTCAGGACCCACCTGGATGTCATGCTATGAAATTAAAAAAAAAAAAAAAAAAACAAAAACGTCCAAGGCTCCCTCGTGTCTCATTTGCTGTTAGGAAGGCAATGTCCTTCCTGTCTGATGGGGTCACTTTGCAAACCAAGTTGGTTGCTGAGTCTCACCAATATGAACTGGCACTGGAGGTTGGCTGTGGGGAGACGCACTGAACCAGTACTTGTGGATGGACTCAATATCCCTCTGTTCAGTATTTAAAACAAAAACGTGTGCCAGGCCCTGGCCTGGGTACCCCAAGGCACTGGTGTTCTGTGGGATGTGAAGCACAGTTGCCACAAGAGTGATAGCTGCTGAGGGTGTGAGCTATGATGATTTACAGTGGCTATGGCACAGGCAAAACGAGTCATCACGAGCCCTGTGAGCCACACTGCACTACGGGATGAAATACATTCTTTGTTATTATCTATGATGTATGTAGCTCTTACGTGGTTGCCTCTGTACATTATTTCTAACAATTCACAAGAACACTGCCAAATGGATATCATGATCCTCCTCTTATGGATAAGAGACAGGTTCCAAGGGCATATGCCATACCTTTCTTAGTTGCAGAGCCAGTTCTCAAATCTACATCTGCCTTTCATCAAAGTTACTGGTATGAAAGTCATTGATCATCAAAGGTACTGATCTTCCCACCATACACCATAGTGCCCCTTCCCTAATGACATGTTGTGTTAGAAAATGCTTGGTGAATGCTTTGGATTGTACGTAGGGTGTCATTAAGTTGGTCCATGAATTGGCTTGGAGGAAGGGCTGGTCAGTGAACTGCCTAACATTATAAGTAGACATATATCCATAGACATAGAATCCATGTCCCCTTTCCAAAAATTAAGATCCATCACATGGGAATATTAATAATGTTTGTACTTCTGGAAATGGTTCTAAAAGGTGAGACAAAGATAATACTGGCCATTTGGCTCCAGTTTTGAGGTAAGAAAGCCCAGCTCTATCACAGGATATGTGTTTCTCCCTTTCCTTTTGGAAATGAACAAATCCTCTCATTGTATTTTTAAGTAATAAAAGCTTTATGTATAGTCATTTACATAATGACTAAGGGGGAAGGTCACCAGATTCTGTGTGCGGGGAAGGGGAGGAGGTATCCAGAATCTAGCAAACAAACATGTCGAGTTAATTTATTTTTTTTCTGTGTGTGAAAAAGCTTTAGCTCCTGTATGACCCCTCTTTAGCAACAGATTTTAAACTTTTTTTTTTTTTAAAGGTGGTGGAACATTTATGGCAAACACGCTTTTATATTGATTCTCAAAATATAAAACAGGCCTAAGTGGAGCATCTTGGGTAGACACAGGGGCAGGGCTCACTCCTGCCTCACCTTGCCCCTCCCATCCTCCGGATGCATAACGCCTGAACCTTGCGGCCTTTGCTTCTTCAGGCCAAATATCACAGTCCTTAAGGCAGATTCTTAATTACTTTGGGCCCACCATGTGTTACTCTTTGCTTTCAAAAGGCGTAAGGCGTCCATAAAAATAGAAATCAAAGCAGATTTTTTTTTCCCTTAGAAATCGCAGGGGAGTGAGAGAGGCTTTAGTCAAGACACATTGAGAGAAAAAAATTTTTTTATTTAGCTAAATTAAAATGGCTGTGTTACTTATATGAAATATGCAAAGCTCAAATCAAGTCATGGAAACCCTGAATTCTCCCTAAACAGAACCAAAATTGCTTATATGTTACCAAAATAGCTCCACTAAAACAAAGTAGATTTAAATTTCTTAATATGAGAAAACAACAAGGTAGGTTAGGTTCGTATAACAAACAATACACGCTCTATAAAGTCTCAGGAATACCCAAATGTGTTCCGGTTTGGATATGAAAGAGGGACCACATCTAGCTGGTGCTGGTAAGCAAGCCAATGAGGTGTGCAGCAAACAAAACCTGTCACTAAAAACAACTCAACAGGCCATTATAAGTATGAGCCCATCACAGCCAAAATCCTCAACTGTGACCGGCAGGACCAGCAAGCGGGGGTGTTGAAGGGGTTATGAACAGCAACCATAAAGAAAGGAATCTCCAACAGAAGGGACAATGGCCAGCAGTAGGTGACAGGAACCCACTCTTCAGCTCTGTTGCATCACACACCTTCCTGAGGGTCAGGCACCTCTCTGCCTTTTAGATGACACCACAGTCATCTCGAAGTCAGGTATTCTCTTCTTTTGGTTCTTCTTTTTCTATGCTACCTTTTTGCCTCTCTGATTTATGGGGAGGCTCTTTTAGTAAACATTATACGAGATAGTACAAGGCAAAAGAAAACAAGGACCAAGAAGCAGTGAGTAACTTAGGAAAGCAGCAGTAGGAGCTGCCAGACTGAAAAGGTAAAAGGATTTAAAACCAAAACCCAAACCAAATTCACTATCCAATCTTCCTCTCAGAGATGAGATATGGCTGGTGAGGCTTGACTACAGCTGAATACAAGTCACAGGCTCAGTAAGTTAAGACAACATACAAATAAAAGTACCATATTCACACTAAATAATAGGCTTATGGGACGCTTAAGCCAGTGAGTCTGCTCAACTCAGGAGTTCAAGATACCCTACTTTTGCCTGGAAGATATAGTACTTTCTCAGGCAGGATGACAAAAATATTCATAGATCTGAGAATGCAGCATAAACACCTCTGCCAAACTTGGTAGGGGGAGCGGATGGTACTATATACTGGCTCAGGGATGATACTAGTCAGACAAGCACAAGGTAGGAAGAACAGAAGATAAATCAAAAAACAAAATGGATTTCTCCACATATAGCTATCTGATGCAAGGGAAAAGTACACACAACAAAGAGTTAAGGTGTCTTCAAAGTATCTGCCTATGAATAAGAATCTGAAACTAAAAAGGACAAGCTACATTA
The DNA here is from genome assembly GCF_037993035.2 of Macaca fascicularis. NCBI lineage: Eukaryota > Metazoa > Chordata > Mammalia > Primates > Cercopithecidae > Macaca > Macaca fascicularis. The sequence goes on along the minus strand of NC_088375.1, from coordinate 188,024,019 downwards.
CCCTCAAGTATATTTCATATAAATCAGTTTTCAAAAAAATACCTTCCAGGTACAGACATACTATTTATGGTACAGTATATACAAATATAGCAGTATAATTCAATTTATTGCTAGAATTTTATTTGGTTGTTAGAAAATCTGTAAGGGTGTATATATATTAAAAAAAGGTGGAGGGTGAGAGTGGATGGAAGGCAGCCAGAAGGGTGAGAGTTATTTTCAAGTTACCTAAAGTGCCAGGCTAATTTGTTTTAACCTTTCCAAGAAAGTGAAACTGAGCATAAGCTATAATGAGATAAGGGGACACATTCATGGGAAAAGACTTCATTTTGCTTTAACTAAATTTTAATACTTCTAGAAAAAAAAATTTAAGGTTAGTCAACACCAAGCTGAACATCATGTAAAGAAAAAAACAGCCCTTAAATGTTTAAGGGTACCGGACTGTATCCATGGCTGAAGGGCAACCTGAACAAAATTAAAAAGGAAATGACCTCCACTAAAGAAGTCTGTGGCATGAAAGCTTCTCTACTTTCTCCCTGACTTGGCCTATAGCAATGTTAAGTTTTCGTAGTTTTTTTTCCTTTCGAGTTGTTGCCCCAAGACTGCTTCTAAGAACAACACAGCAACTCTAAACTCAACATACAGGAGACATGGAGGTATTATTTCTTTCAATCTAGGGATCTTTCATGCCAGGTCCACAGAAGCATTAATAGGAAGTATTGTACTTGCTTGTATTAGATTTGAGATACTTGCTACCACCATGTGAAGGCCCCAGCTCCAGGCCTGCCCTGCTATACTTTGGCATCCTTTGGATAGAAAGCCTCTAGCTACTTCTGAGCTGATAATTGTAAGGAAACGGAATATTATTTCACATGTTTCATCTCACAACCTTTTTGGCTTTAGTCATCCCCCAGAGAAACATATCAGGCTCTTGATTAGCCTCTAGGTAAAATCTCAAGGGGTATGGTTTTCTGGGTCAAAATTAGAAGCACAGCTCTCTTCTAAAGCTCTGGGTGGTCAGTGTGAGACAGTGGCTGGGGAATTTAGCCCTGCCATTCAGAATGGAGATTGTACTGGTGGTGGGAGCCAGCTACGGCTTTAAGACAGACTTAAGTGGGTGGGTGGGGGAAGGCAATCTAGCTTACTCAGCGGGGAAAATGGAGCTCCCCAGTGGATAACTTTTTATGCTCATAAACCCTGAAATAGTACTAAAAATGAGAAAAATCCCCAAGACCTCTCTGATTCCCAAGTTGGGTTTAGCTGAGGGAATAGGAACAAAGAACCAGAATCCTACTTCCATGAGCCATGCCTGGAGTCAGTACTGTCTCCAGTGTCTACTCCCTGAAATCGGTTCCTCCAGCTACCAGGACAAACCCCCTGGCAGCGCCTGGGCCTTTGAGAGATGCCTTATGGAGACATGGATGCAGTTTCAGCTGCCACCCACACCAGATCAGCAATTTTTAATAAGTCATTTGTTCACATCCTGTTCAAAACCATTCTTCCTACTTTCCACACAATATGCACAATGCTTTCTTTCATTTAAGTATTTACACACAGAAAAGGCCTATCTTTTAAAGAAAAGACATTTTCTGAGTCTCTATAAAGTGCAGCTAATTTAAGGCAAATTTAAGTGAAATATAAAAGGTGGCTTATTCTCTCTCTATATACATTTCCCAGCTTTAAAAGATAAGGTCTCCTCCCCTCAAAAAAAGGAAAGAGAAAAAAAGAGGGCTTTAATTTTTTTTTCTGGCAATTTTAAAATGTAAGATCTTACTAGTTTTAGGAAATCATAGATTTCTGAACATCATAAGTAAAATGGTCTTCTTCTTTAAAAAAATAACTTTTATATAGCTTCTTCAAACAAGTTAAAAGGTGGCAAAGTATCTGCTACAGTAGTTTGGAGGACTAGAGGACTGATGGGTAAGTAAGGGTTGTTTTGTTGTTAGGTAAGTAGATATTAGGCAGTCCATTTCTAAAATATGCCTGATGAGGCTAGATACCTAAAGCTACCCTTAGCTCGAGGAATGAGTATCTTCCATCTCCATCGGAATCAAATGCTCCCAAGCTCTCTGGTTCTGGCATAGCAGAACCTAGGGAGGTCCAGATTTCCTGGTAGGTCAGCTTCCCATCCACGTCCTGGCCAGCCTTGTGGAATAAATCCTGAAGATCTGTCAAAAATGAATTAAAAAAATGTATATGTCTAAACATACAGCTAAATTTAGTTAAAAGTAGTCTCAACTGAATTTAAAACACTAAAAGAAAAGCTACTCCGCAAATTTTGTTTCCATATGGTAAAGTTTAGGATTTCACTAAATCAGAAAGACTAATTTTTGATTCCTTAAGAATATTTAAAAAAAAAAAAAAAAAAAAAAAAAGGCTGGGTGCAGTGGCTTACACCTATAATCCCAACACTCTGGAAGGCTGAGGCAGGAGGATTGCTTGAGGCCAGGAATTTGAGACCAGCCTGGGCAACACAGTGAAACACTGCCAAAGTAGAAGCAGTGACAGATAATCGCAGAAGAATGAACAGTCTCATCTTCTCTCTGTCCAGTGTCTTCCCTTTAGATTTTCCTGATGTTATTCTTATGTTGAAGGGGTGAAAAGGAATGCAGAGGCCTAATGAGTTATATGATAGGAGCTAGCCCATAAAACAGACTGTGGCATATCGTGAGATTTCTTGTTGGATGGCTGAGTGGAGACTGGAGGAATGACTTGGAAGCCCATAAAACAATCCCAAACTCTCATAGCTTTCTCGGTTTTGACAGGAAATCTAAAGCTCAAAGAGGAAAGTAACTTGCCTACGGTCATGTAACTCTTAAGTGGAATAGAATACAAATTTCTTTTTTTTTTTTTTTTTTTGAAGCTAAAGTCTCGCTCTGTCACCCAGGATGGAGTGCAGTGGCGCGATCCTGGCTCACTGCAACCTCTGCCTCCCGGGTTCAAGTGATTCTTGTGCTTCAGCCTCCTGAGTAGCTGGGATTACAGGCACCCGCCACCACACCCAGCTAATTTTTTTGTATATTTAGTAAAGATGGGGTTTCACCATGTTGGTCAGGCTGGTCTCGAATTCCTGACCTCAGGTGATACACCCCCCCTCGGCCTCCCAGAGTGCTGGGATTACAGGTGTGAACCACCAGGCCTGACTTTTTTTTTTTTTTTTTGAGGTGGAGTCTTGCTCTGTCATCCAGGCTGGAGTGCAGTGGCGTGATCTTGGCTCACTGCAACCTCTGCCTCCTGGGTTCAAGCAATTCTCCTGCCTCAGCCTCCTTAGTAGCTGGGATAACAGGTGTGCACCACCATGCCTGGCTCATTTTTGTATTTTTAGTAGAGGTGAGTTTTCACCATGTTGGCCAGGTCTCGAACTCTTGGCCTCAAATGATCTGCCCACCTCAGCCTCCCAAAGTGCTAGGCCACCACACCTGGCCTAGAATACAAATTTCTTATTAGCTAGTCCAGTGCTCTTTCCACTATGTGACACTGTCTCTCTGGATCCAGAAATTAAGCAGCTCAAGAACCAGTGACTCAAAAGTGTAATGAGATACCATGTCATAATCACTAGGATGGCTATAATAAAAAAAGACAGGCCTTAACAAGTGTTAGGGAGGATGTGGAGAAAGTGAATTGAACCCTCATAAAGTGCTGCTGGGAATGTAAAATGGTACAGCCACTCTGGAAAAGTAAAGGAGTTCCTCAAAAAGTTAGGGCTACCATATGACCTATTAATTCCATTCCTAGATATACACTCAAGGGAAATGAAAACGTACGTTTACATAAAAACTTCCACATGAATGTTCATGGCAGCATTATTCTTAATAGCCCAAAAGTGAGAACAATCGAAATGTCCATCAATGGATGAACAGACCAAAATGTGTTAGGTCAACAGAATGGAATATTCTTCAGCCATAAAAAGGAATGAAGTACTGGTACATGCTCTAACATGAATAGACCATAAAAACATTATGCTAAGTGAAAGAATCATATTGAAAGAAAAAGCACACACAAGGCCACATGCTGTATGACTCCATTTATGTGAAACACCCCAAATAGGCAAATCCATAGAGATAGTGGTTAAGAGACTAGTGGTTGCTGGAGATTGGTGGGAGAGGTGACTGGGAGTGACTGTTTAATGGGTACAGAGATTCTGTGCGGGGTGATGAAAATGTTTTGGAATTAGATAGCGGTGATGGTTGCACAACCTTGTGAATATACTAAAAAACACTGGATTAAATGCATTTTAAAAAGGTGAATGTTATGGTATGTGAATTGTATTTCAATTAAAAAAGAAGAACCAGAGGACTATATATCTCTCCAAAGTGCACGCTCTCTACTTTTAAAAAATCAGTAAACAAGAAAAACAGCAGTATTACTAGTTGTTCTGTATCTTCTTTTTTATTTCAATGGCAATATTGAGCCAAAATAGTTAGAGAATGTTTATCAATAGTTTCTTCTGGTATTTTCTCAAGGGCCTCATCACAAACACTTAGGAAGGTCAGTTATATACATAACTTTTTTATTTTTTATTTTTGAGACAGGGCCTCCCTCTGTCACCCAGGCTGGAGTGCAGTGGCATGATCACAGCTCAAAAACACAAACTTCCAGGCTCAGGCTATTCTCCTGAGCAGCTGGGATTACAGGGTGTGCGATACCATGCCTAGCTAATTTTTGTATTTTTTGTACAGATGGGATTTCATTGTGTTGCCCAGGCTGGTCTCGAACTCCTGAGCTCAAGCCAACTGCCTGCCTTGGCCTCCCAAAATGCTGGAATTACAGGCATGAGCCACTGCACCTGGCCATATATATATATAACATTTAAAAAAGACTTGTGTGCCCATAATCAAATAGAAGATTTAATCTCTAATACCAAAGAAGGTCAATGAGCTTTATGTTTCTTTAAAAATCTTCCCAAATTCCTTTAATTTCATCATTTATTCCACACCATACCTAGGTTCAATAGGCCTCTTGCTGTTTGGTATTCAGGAAGAAAAAAAATAACTTGAAGGGAGGGAAAACAGTTGCAGTGCAAGGTCCAGTCCATCAAGGAGCTCCTATAAACAAGCATCTGAATAGGGCCCTACTCTCACTCCTACAATAGGTGCAGCAATGCAGCTAATAAAATGTCAAAAGCTCTCTGAAACGCAGGAAAGCAGTGGGACACTTGTTCCCAACGTCTTACACCAAGTGGCTAGCTGAAGAATCCTGTTTCTTTTTTTTTTCTTTTTTTGTGGCATGAATTTACACAACATGCCACACTACGCATTTGGTTAGCAGTATTCAAATAAAAATATGATTGCTGCCTCAGGTCATTCCAAAAGTGTAGTCATTCAAAAGTATCTAAGGCCTATGCTGAGGACTCAAGCACGAATGTTAAAACTGCTATTCCTTAATCTGACCTAATAGCTTTCCCCCATTCATTCTCATCAAATCTTGATGTAACAATGGAAAGTGGCAGGAAGCTTGCGTTCCCATTAAACACAACACTTTCCCTCCTCCCCAAAAAACAGAAAAAAAAAAAAAAAAAAAAAAAGGAACAGGGAAGAAAAGTAATCACATTTAAATGGTGATACAAAAATTTAAGTCTTCTATGCTTTAAGCATTTAATTGCAATGTGTAGGTAACTCATTCATTTATTTAACAAATATTCAGGAGTACCAGGTACTGTGCTAGGGGCTGGGAGTAAACAAGACATAGTCCCATAGGAAGTTATATTTTGTATCTCCCCAGGAAATTACAACAGAGTGACATATGCTAAACAGGGGCAAACAAAATTTAAGAGCACACAGGAGGAGCCTAATTCAGTCACGGGAGGTAAGGAAATGTTCCTGGTAGAATGGTATAGAGAAGAGCCAGAGCAGGTGGGGTGGACAGGAGCAAGTGATTTACCAGGCAGCCAGCTAATACAAAATCAGGAGGCACTAAATAACACCATGAGGGATAGAACACACACTGTTGGAAGCAATGCAAACACATTTTTCTGTGAATCATATCCTTTCTACTAATATTTTGCTGATTTTCAGTAAAAGGGCTCTTCATTTTTGGAGGGCCCTGACAAACAGGGTCAACTTTTACTTTATTTTACTAATCTCATGGTATTGTATTTGCTTTCATGCCTTCTCCATTAGACTGTAATATCCTTGAAGAAAGAAAATGAGACCATATCTTACACTGTATTCTTATTGCTTAGCACTAGGTTTAATGAGGCACTCAGTGAATGAAGATCCTAAAAAACAATAACAGAAAGACAACATAGTACACTGGTTAAAAGTGCAAGCTTTGGCCAGGTGAGGTGGTTCATGCTTGTAATCCCAGCACTTTGGTAGGCCGAGGCAGGCAGATCACCCTATCTTTACTAAAAATACAAAAAATTAGCCAGGCATGGTGGTGCACACCTGTCATTCCAGCTACTTGGGAGGCTGAGGCATGAGAATTGCTTAACCCTGGGAGGCGGAGGTTGCAGTGAGCCCAGATTGTGCCACTGCACTCCAGCCTGGGGGTCTAAAAAAAAAAAAAAAAAAAAAAAAAAAGAAAGTACAAGCTTTGGCATCAGACTGTCTCGGTTTGCGTTCTGTTTCAACCAATTATTTGCTGTGTGGACTTAGGCAGTTTCCCTATCAGTAACATGAGTATAATACATAAATACTTATGTTCGTGGAGTGGTTATCAGGATTATATGACATAATGCATATCAAGTATCTGGCACTTGATATCTGCTCAATAAATGTTAGATCATATATATTTTTGACAAGTGAAAATAAACATAAAAAAGTTATTACTTGGAACATTCCCATTACTACCCCATGGTATAAAAATTTACCTTCAATGCTAGAAACTCCTGGTAGAGAGACAGGTCTTAGTTGGGCAGCTTTCTCAACTGGATCTCCAAGAAACTGTGAAAATTTTGGCAATGCTGATGGCTTTGATGTGAAACTCTCTACTTGCTCTGTAACAAATACATATAGTTTTATTTAGTATTATTGAATCTAACACCAAAGTAAACAAGTATCGAAGGTCACCTTTTAGGAAAATTGGATATACAATTAATTTAGAGAAACATTTGAGAATTAAGTAGCATAGTGACTACGTGAAGTTAAAGGCTTGGATTGAGACATTTGTGGGCAAGGGAGGACCAATCAGTATTATACTACATTAAGGTTTGCAGTAGCAGTCCCATTAGAAGATCTTACAGTACAAGCTAGCATTATACATGTTTAGATGGTAAGAGTTTAAGCTGTCAAGTGACAAGAACATAGAGGCTGGATATCAAAGATCTTGACATCCTGGGAGATGTGCTTTAAACCTAGTCTAGGGGTATGTGTCACCCACTAAGCTAGTGCTAAGAGTGCGACCGTAAGATGATGTAGCACAATGTTAGGACAAGGCATCTCACCACAATTCTGTCTCCTATCTAAAAGAGAATTCAAGAGAGGTTGTACTGCTTTTCTAAAACAGAAAAATACTTGTGTGCAGAAAGGGTCAAAGCCAACACAGTCCGGTGCCTTGATTATGTCCTCACAGGGTCTAAATCAGTGGAGGCTAATGTATCTGCTAATATTGATCAGACAGGTCCATACCTAAAGCCAAAGACCCTTCCAACCCAAAGATGCCATCATTATTTTTGTTAACGATTTTCAGAAGGACGAACATTTATTTTTAAATACATGTTATGCACTTACAGAAGGGAAAAGACTCCCATAAACAACTTTCAGGGCTGGTTTAATATACGCTATGACAGTAACATTTTTGCCTATAATTGGATGCAGACAGCATGGAGAAGTCTATTTCCAGCTAAACATTACCGATTCTTCCCTTAATAGACTAGAGTACAAATCATGTACAAAATGGGCCTTTTCTAAATGAAAGCAAAGTGTATCAGCTTCATCTCGGTGCGTTCAGGCATCACTCGCTTGGTGCGATCAGTACTGCTGGAACACCTTCCCTGCTCCCCGTGTGGCAGGCAAGCTGCTCAAGCCTCCATGAAATATTAAGAAGCTGGCTCTGCTCTCACCTTCATCGGCGGTCTCTGGAGGCCTGTTGCTCTCAGGTTTGTTTGTAAGAGCACTGATCAGCTGGAGTTTCTCTCTTAGCTTGGATACCTGAGAATTTGAACTATCTTCTTTCTGCCCAAAACAAAGATTACAGAAGGTTTAAGGTGGTAGTAAGACTTCATCTAAATGTCCACTGTATTCCCAGAGCCTGTTTAGCTTGTACTGCTTGACCCTCAGTAGGTTCCCTATAAAGACAATAAAAGAATGAATCAACATATACTGGTGATGTCTTTGGTCCTCAGTGCTGATAAGTATCTTGCTGGATTTGAGACCATTAAGGGAACATTATGCTACAGTTGATCTGATTCACTGTGAACATTTGGCTGATGGGGGAAGGAATGCATGTGTCAGCAGTAAAGGAAATGTACTCTTGCTCAGGTGCCTATCTAACACCCATTTCCTAAATGAGCAGGATCTTGTTTTCTAGGAGCTATTTCACACTAACTAAATAACTTGCCGAAATATCTTGCTTCACCTTGTGACTAGACCACTTCAGGCAGAATTTCATGCTCTTACCACCTTACAAAAAGAAGCAACTGAACAAAAACAAATTACAAGTTTTCCCCTGATCTCCCCTGGAGATGATTCAACTGGTGGCAGAAACTGTTAGGACACAAAGAAGGAGCTGTAATATTTCTAATTCAAAGTCTTGCTTGCTCATATCTTTTAAAGTTTTTTCCCCCATACCCTGCCTCATTCCCAGGAGTATTAAGAGTGGCATAAACAAATACATTTAATTATAAAAAGAGAGACATCTGGTTTCTATGAGGCTTGTTTCTAACTGCTTAGACAAGTGTGAAAGGTCCTGAGCCTATGCTTAATTAGAACACCAACTCATTACACATTTTTTATTAATTATGATGATTTACTTATCTTGTATAATTATTATGTATTTACTTATCTTGCCCCTATCTTATTTCTACTCTAATAGTTACTGTACAGTAGTTCACTTAGTTTATTTAGGGAGCTAAAATATGAACATATGTAGTGAAAACTAGGTACTAAATGCTTGAATAATTAATGGTAAGGAGAAATTGTATCTGGTTAGGATGTCTGGATAAGGCAGGACAAAGGAACTGATACACTGAGATGACAGTTAAAAACAACAAGGGCCTGAAAGCAAAGCCAAGATGAAGTTTATGTACATGTGTGTACTAGTGTGTTCTGCCATTTATTGTTAAAATGTGTACTGTGGCTGAAATTGCTACTATTTTCTGATAGTAACTCCCTGTTAGTTTTTTGTGCTCAACATTTATATCTGGCTCTTAAGTTTTTCTGTCTTCTGTAGGTGAGGTTTAAAAAAAAATTTGCAGAAGCAGTTAGAAAACTCAACAAAAGCTTAGCTTATGATGCATTAAAACCTTAATATATTGTGACTTTATCTAGATAATATAAAACTATTAAGGAAGTAAAAATAAAGATGGAAAGCATTACATCAAAAGCTGCCTGTACTGTGGTTCCAGTTCAAGTTCATTTCCTCTGAACCTCAGATCTTCCCAACTTCTCAAACATAATATGCATCTGAGATGGTAATTTAGTACTTGGTCATAATCTTCCTGGCTTTTCCTTTAACTTAGCCCATGGTTTAACTCTCTAATCAGAGAATACTGTAATCACACTTTCTTTCCTGGAATATCAAAGCATATCATAGATTGTTTGTCTTGACAGTATATCTATCTGGGAAGAACAAAAAAGGGGAAGGTACAAGGTGAAGGGAACTGGCTGAGATATAAATGGACTATGAATAAAATGAGATTGCGATATAAAAATAGGATATAATTTTTAGATGAGACACCATTTTCAGATTATCTGTGCCTCTGTCCCCCATCATCAGTACAGATAACTTACTGTCTTAGCATAAAAGTCATTTCCTTAGGGAAGCCTTCTTGATCTTATCATATCCTGTATTTGTCCTTTATAATACTTATCATACTCATGATTCATGACCTGTTCAATTATGTGTTAACGATTTTCTGACTGACAGGACTTTGAGCTCCACCAGAGCAGGGGTCACATGTCTGCCTTGCTCACTATGGTCACCCCAGCTCCTATTAAAGTGTTTGGCACAGGGTAGGTGCCTAAAAAAATATTCATTTATTCACTAATAGTAAATACTAATTTACTAATTGCTTTGTTTTGAAGTTTCAACACATGAGACCAAAAGTACTCCCTTTGAAAAAGCAGGAGATCAAAACCACAGAGATGCTGCTGCATTTACTTTTACTTCAGGGTAAGCCTCCCATTATTTACCTTTATGTTTTGGATTTTTACTGTATTTGTTTTGTTGGTGACTTGATCCAAAGACGCTCTTTTCAGAGTGGCAGATCTATCACCCATCTTAAAGGGCAAAACAAAAACAAACAAACAAACAAAAAGGGAAGATTAAAGGCAAACATTAAAACTTGAACATCTAGCACTTTTAAATAAATTGGTCAAACTTATTTAAAGGATCTCAGAACACTCTCAACAGAAATTGCAGAGGAGTGGGAGATGGGAGGAGAGAGGGAGAAAGGCCAGAGAGACAAAGTTGAAACTAGTGCTTCTAGCTGTTTCAGTCACAAACTTTAAGACTTCGAAGGATAAAAGGTGGTAGAACTTTTACCCAAAATATCATACTGAGTATGATGCTGCTCTAAGAAACAGTAGGACAGATGGATACTATTACCTATTTTCTCTGCTGGAGAAATATAAAGCAGGGGGAGAGGGCAGAGACAGTAAAGAGAGTTTAGGAGTGGTAAGTTTTCACAATAAGCTTTGAAAACTTTCAAGGCATAACACTCATCAACCAAAATTCTTAGCCAACCTAGTTTAGCTGAGTTCAAAAGGCTTTGTAAAATAAAGCTTCTTTAATCTTCACAGCTTTGTAGTAAATTATACACCCCTGTAAAGCAGGAGGGGGAATAGGTCTTCCCACTCCACCCTTCAAAGCCAAGTCCAGGCAACCTGCCAAGGCTCCACTGTGGCAGAGCCAGTTCAAATGCTGCTTTCCATGAACCAGGGTTCGACTTTATTTGTGGGCTTGTTTCCAGCTTTGGTGGTTACTTGAATTTATGGCACAATTTCCTGTATTTGGTTTCTATTTTTAAATATATGCCTGTGTCTTCACTGTACAAAATCTTTAAGGGTGGGGGCTGCAGTTATTAAACAAAGAATCCACGCGGATCCCTGCACAATGTTTATGTGAAACTGCACATTTTATTCACAACAATATGAAAACCAGTAAACTGTGCACAGTCTGCCAGCATGAGCGACTTAGCAGGTCAGTTTCCTTACATGTAAAATAAGGAGGTGAACTCAACGACCTCTTAAGCTGGGGAGCTGGTCTGACCTGATCTGTTTCCTGACATATGCAAAAGGTTCCCCTTAATATATCAACAGCAGGATAAATATGAAAGCCAAGTTCAGGCTTATAGAAATGGTAAAAGATTTTTGGTTACCATCATTTTCATGGCTCCCACCCCTAACAACTTCGAAAAGAAAAGATCCAGAAGGCTCTTGGAAATACGTGCTAGCGCTTCCCTACCAGATGGCTCACTGGTAACATGACAGTAGCCTTGTCATCTCTGCCAACAACTTGTGGTGAGGCCTTGGTAAGCGACTTGACCTCTCCACATCTCCCTCTCCAAATCAGGACAAACACTGCCTGGCCATTCACATCACACAGCTAGTGTGAGCATTAAAGGAGACACGGATTAAGCACAATACAAATGCGTAGCCTCTCAAATATGCCAGAAGGCTGTTCTCCAAAGGTGGTGGAATGTCATCCATGCACAGACAAAACACACTGCATGTCACAAAAGATCAGAAAAGGCTTACCATGCTGAAGGACAGGTTTGCTTTCTTTTCTACCTTGCTCATAGCAACCACATCGCTTTCTATCAGGTTGACTCTCTGGGTAAGATTACTGACTGTCTCGTTCATTCCCTCGAGTTTAAGATCATTCTGTCTCTGGTACCCCACTAGGGCACTGTTTACCTCCTCTAAAGAGCTGTGAAGGTACAGGATATCCTAGAGTGGAAATAAATAAAGTTATGGAATCCACTAAAGATGCAAATTAGACAAGCAGGCCAGCAGCACTGAACAACCATTACTATGTCAAGTACTGAAGTAAACTCCTTTTCCTGGTTTTGACCATCAATCATCTGTGTCTGCTTTGTCCCTCCCACTCTAAATTGTTCCTTTTGGAATTGTTTGGCCTCAGCTAGACAGGAGGGGGAAAGAGGGAAGAGCTACCTACATGATTCACTCTTTGGTCCCAGAAAGCTGAGAGCTTGGGAATTGATTTCCCCAATGTTTACCTCACCTTCTGGCGGAAAGGCTTGCTGGGTTATTAACTGAAAGGTCCATTAACCTAATTTGTCAGAACGAACCTACCTTAGGAACAATACCAATTACTGAATTGGCTCATGTAACAAAACCATAACAAGTAGTACATTATTTAGTATAAGATTCAATTATTTTTATTGACATCCTCCAGTACTGATTGCTACTTAAAAAAGAATGATAACTATAGGTTTTAAAGGGCATTAAACTCAGGACAGGAATTCTTCTTAGTGAAGATTTCCTCTATTCTCTTTAATGTGATTCTGAACTCAATAGTCTTTTTTCTCCCCTCTTGCCTCTTCGTCTTTACACTTCAGAAAATCCTGATTTTCAAGGATATGCTTTCTAACATTCTTAGAATTTACTGTGGCTCAAAATAGCCATCACTCTGGATTAATTTGCTATCCATTCATCTTTAACCTGCCCAGATAGCTATTTTTCATAGTTTCAGGATAATCTGCTCATTCTAGGTCTTTCAAGGTAAGAAAAGGAATTTACTCCACTGATTGACATGCGGGGAAAAACTGCAAAGTGCCAAAGAAGGGATGGACAGCAATATGGATCCCCGAGATACCAACACACATTCCTCTCTGCTCAGCTCCAAGGCAGGCAAATAAATATAGGAGGCACCTGCTGAGACACCAAACACTAAGCCCAAACTATCTGGCTGCCTCTGAAGTGCACTGTGATCCCCCAGGGAGTTAAGCCAGAGATAAAAAGCACCTGTTTCAAATTCTCACTATGGGTTTTATTGTCAAGTTCTGATGTGGCTGAAGGTGATGGAATGATCTGGTTGCTTCCAGGAGTCTCCTTCAAGAAGTGCTGATTCTGTTAAGAGGAAAGGTTAGTGTAGGCAACAAGGAATTATTAGGTCTACTTAACTATCTGAAATTGTCCTAGAACATTCTAGCCTCCCCCAGAATACATCCACAGATTAATCAGTAAGAATTGCCTGGGAACATACAGGCTAACCAGTCCTGTGCTAGGTTCTAAGAGAACCCAGCTTGAGCAGGCACTAGGCCAGCAGCACCTAGATTACATCAGGGAACTGAGATCCTCCTCGTCTATTTCTCAATCTCTTAAGGAATGAACTCTCTAGAAACCATTTCTCCTTTGCCCCATTGCCTGTACTCCCAGAGAAACTATAGCATCACCGTAACTTTCCAGGGACCAACTCAGTCTCAACCTGGGACAGTGTCATAGTTTCCACTGGACTCAAGAGCTTTGACATTAAAAGCTCTAAAAGCCTGGCTTTGGGCATTTAGCATAACCACCAATCATGTGCATTATTAGTTTTTCCCCATAGCATTATGCTAGGTAAGACTTACATTTGCGGGTTATTTTTCCTTTCCCATTCCCTTCCCACTGCTCAAGTTTCTTTCCAGAGACTGAAGTATAACATGTTTATATACACTTTTCCTTTAGTGAGGAAAACTGCATGGCTTAATCCTTCAGAGTCTATAACTATGACTTATCTAGCATAAAGAATGACAGTAGGAGGATTACTATTGGCAGCTATGGAAATTTAAAAGAGACAGATTTAATTATAACACAATGCAACTGGTGAAAATAAATTGTTTTCCTTGAAATCTGAAATCAACCCTGTTTTTAATAAGAAAACCAAAAGGCAACAATAAAGAGAAAAGGAGGAGAGAAGGACGGGGGAATCCATGGTTCTAGAAAGCAGGAAGATTTTAGTTAGGTAAAATTATTTTAGAAAATACTGAATTACTTGAGAGCATAATCAAGATATTAAAATAATAAAAGAATTGCTGAATTAGAGGGGTCTTTGTTACTATGGGTCACAGAGTTACTCAGCGGCAGTTAGAACCAGAACCAGGGGTCTGGACACCCAGATCAATGTTTTTCCTCTGGGTTAGCCCCACTAAGTAACACAGTGAGGTGTGCCAGTCCTGAAGAAAATGGAAAAAACTCCCTTCTAGAGCTAATACAGCCCAGGTCTCCTTGGTACAGACTTCTCAATTTAAACTTGGAATCTGAAGCTTGCAAAGAGCAGGTGGGGGTGGGGGGCAGATCCAGAAATTGGCAGAGAGACTAGGGAACTTTTGTGCGCCTTGAATAGTCCTGATTTCAGATGAGTTGCACATAACTCATCTCCCCAGCAAGATGGCAAGGGCTGCACCATCCTTTTTTACCCTTCATAAATTCTTCCTGGGACTGTCACCCGTTAAGTGACTGATTGAGGCCTCTGAATGACTGCGGACAGCTTACATCTGCAGCAGCACTAAGTGATCCAGAGATGTGAAAAGAATTCCTGGGCACTGGAGTGAGGTTTGCTTCTGTCAGTTACCTGTTGCTGCCTAACAAATTATCCCAAAGCTTTGTGGCTTAAAACAACAACACTTAAGTATTTCTCATGATTCTGTGGGTTGACTGGGCTCAGCTGGGGGTTGAGGGATGGGGGTGGTGCTGTTCCATGTGTTGTAGGCTGCATTTAACTGACAGCCTGGCTGGAGCTGGAACATGCTAGACAGCCTGCCTGTCATCCAGGAGCACACGTTTCAGCATTTGGGAGTCTAAGAGCCTTGCTCAAATTCCCGATGCACAGAATAGTGAGAAATAACTACTTGTTTTAAGTCACAAACTTCTGGGGGTGCTTTGTTATGTAGTAATAAACAATGAGACACTTTTCCACTTTCCATTTTCTCTCCTACCCATTCCATCCTCAGGAACTGTGTCTTATTACCTTACTTTCTTCAGTAATATGTTTGCAAAAGATTTGGCTTTTAATTCTATCTACCACAATTGCTTTATTAACAAATTATAAAATAATCAATGTATACTGTGTATTAGATCTTTTGAACAGATGCCTAGCAGGGCCTTTTCAGATTAGTGGAAAGTTGGCATCATGACTCTTACACAAAAAAGGGTGAGAGTAGGAGCATGCTGACTTGCTGGGTCTCCTTACCATATCACTCTGCAGTAATTCCATCGTTGTCTTCTGTTCATCCACAGTTTTCTGTAGTGCTTCCACAGCAAGATGGACACTGTTTAAAGTATTGCCAATGGAAGCTACGCTCTGAAGGGAAACACATAGGAAGGTATAAAAAAGCTTTAAGAGACAACTGACATGCAATACACTGTACATATCCAAAAGGTATAATTTGAATGTTTTGACACATATACAATTGTGAAACCAGTACCACAATCAAGATAATAAACACTCATCACCTCTAAAAGTTTCCTCCTGACCCTCTGTAATCACTCCCTTGCCGCTCGTTCCCAGGCAACCACTGATCCACTTTCTGTCACAATAAATCAGTCTTCATTTTCTAGATTTTATATAAGTAGAACCAGTGAGTAAGTCGTGCTTTTTAAAGTGTGACTTCTTCCACTCAGCAGAACTGAGATTCATCCATGTTGAGCCTGCTTGGCAGGCTGATGAGCAGCACTCCATTGTGTGGCTCTGTCACAGTTTATCTCTCCCCCTGCTCATGGACATTCAGTCCGTATTCAATATTTGACTATTACAAATGAAGCTGCTATAAACATTCATGTTCAGGTCTTTATGTGTGGACTTACGGTCATTCCCCTTTATCATGTGCGTTCTAATCGCCATAATACCTAGCAGGTGAATGGCTGATCATATGGCAGATCCATGCTTCACTTGTTAAAAAACTGCCCAACTGTGTTCTAAAATGGTTATGTCATTTTACATTCCCACCAGCAGGGAATGAGAATTCTTGTTACTCCATATCCTCATCAATATTGGTACAGTCATTCTTTTCAACTTTAGCCATTCTAATGGAAGTGTATACTGTGAATTTAATTTACATTGCCCTAATGAAACACTGCCCTAATGAAAATCAGTGTTTCTAATTCTTTCAAATATCTTCAAACTATGATTCCATGTAGTGTATACTGAGTTAATTCATAGGACTATCTCTCTCTATATATCAATCAATCAATTTTCTTAATTTAAATGATTTTTCCTAGAGGAAAACCAAATCTTCCCTAAAGAAAAAATATTAGTTTATAAATCTGGAACCCAGGGATAAGGTTCTCTCACAAACTGCCTCTGTCAATCCCTGCTGTGGGCAGGCAGATGGCCAAGCTAACACAGTAGACTGTCACTTGTTAGGAGCAAAGGACACTTCAAGCAAAAGTGGGAGGGAACCATTTCTGGCTTTGGGAAACTCAACATTGCAGAGATGAAAGAAAAATTCATTTGGCAGTGTTTGTTCTTCCTTTACTGTACAATCCTGTCAGCAACCATTGAATAGAGATATGAGTAGTGGCTTACTTTGCTTTCATTAGCCCTAAGGAGCCGAAGTGGACAGGGACCTTGGAGATATAATTCAGAAGCCATGTTTTAAAAAAGGCCTGTCCTAAGGAAACATCTAAAAAGGTGTTACTATTCAGTGAGTTTTGGCCTTTTCAAGACATGCTGACAGTTTTATAGTGCCACATTAGTATTTTTAACCAAGGTCATTTTTATTACACTGATATCCAAGAATCCAAGAGAACAGGAGATGATGTTAAAAAACATTACATGAGATACAATAAAGTTAGGCATTTGGGATGACCTGCCACTTCAAAACTGAGCCACTTGAAAGAAACACAGCGCCTGGCATTATAAACACACATATTTGCAAAGAGACAACACACTGCGTAAAAGTCTCTAAGTTGGTTTGCTATCTATGTAAGCTCTGAATGCCTGTTACAAAAGCTACAGGCATTCAAAGACACCTACTGTTTGTGAATCCAATCCTCACTGGCTGGATGTATCAGCCCATTAGGATGCCAGAAGATAGTAAGCTCTTGTTTATGGATTTTTTTCTTTTTTTTTTCCCTGAAGGAAGCAGCTGACAGAGCCATGTCAACTCTGCAGCAAAACTCTGAAACCAGTATTCCCATCAACTGCAAAGTGCCTGGTACATACTGGAGGAAGTTCCACAAATGTTTATTGAATGAATAAATTCAAGAATAAACCAGTTTCCTTTTCTAATGCAAGACTGAGAGTTGCTTCTGTACTAATGGCTACAGAAGCCTACCATTTCCTGACTTGGCCCTAGGAACAATGGCAAGAATCTGGCCTCATCAACGTTGTCCCTACCTTTTGTTTTTTCCCCAAAGTTGTAAGTGGATGGTCACATTAGCCAAGTAGCAAATTATGGAGATTGAGCACACACAGATGGTGTGGCTATAAAATAGTAAATTTTGTTTTTGCTTATGGCTTAGAAATTTCTTGTTCCTTTGTGGAAAGAATTCATATGCTCATAGACCCTGGCACATAATCTGATCAAACTTAGCACGTATTTTTAGAATTCAAAGATCCTAGATTTGATATCCATTGTTTGGGGAATCCCTTCTTCCACTTCCTGTGTCAGGGGATGATGTTCTTTGTGTTTGAATTAGTCACCTTCTTCTCCCTTCCTACCCCTATCCACTCTTCCCATCCAGCTCTAAAGATCTCTGAGTACTATTCATCTTGTTGGTCACAGCTCACTGTAGCCTCAAACTCCCAGGCTCAAGTGATCTTCCTACCTCAGCCTCCTGTGTAGCTGGGACAACAGGTGTGTGCCACCATGCCCAGCTAACTTTAAAATTTTTTGTAAAGACGAGGTCTCCCTATGATGCCCAGGCTGGTCTCTAATTCCCAAGTTCAAGTGATCCTCCTGGCTCAGCCTCCCAAAGTGTTGGGATTATAGTCATGAGCTACCATACCCAGCCTCCAAAGTGATTTTTACCAATTTATACTCCTAGCAGGAGCAGGAGTGTTTGAAAATTTCCTTTGTTCCAAATATCCTTGCCAATGTTTGTTTCCTGAAGTTTTAATTTTTGCATTTCCCCGGGTCATCTTTCTTTTTTTTCTTTTTTAAAGTTTCTTAATCATGGAAAATAATAGAGATTTAGGGCAACTATCACGTACAATTGGTCTGCTTTCATGAAGACACTGTGAATGGTGAACTGAAAAAGCAAGTTGAAAAGCAAACCCACATATGCTAAGAGAGCCAGCAGAGCAATTCTGGGACTCAGAGAGCCAAATAAAAAGGTATGAACCCATATAAACCACAGCTAATGTAACCCATTGCAAATTAAAGGCCTAACCAGATCAAAACAAAATTGTTCTGAATTCTTTAGGACATAATGATACACTCCATTACTGCTCTCTTGGAGCAGCTGATTTCAAATGCTAGGCTTTCAATGAAAACTTGTAAGAAGCTAGAATTATGGCAAATAGTACCCACACATGGCACCTACCTTCTGAAGTCCCTCTACAGTGGCAGGCAGGCTAATCAAGTCTGCAGCTGACTTAACATTGGCTTTGAGGTGGTTCACTGCAGAAGTCAACAGAGAAATCTGAACAAAAAAGAGTAACAAACAGTGAACACAAATGAGAATTTGTAAAGTACATGTTACCTTCACAAACTCTATGGTTGGTGATGTCAAGACAGTCTAGGATTTTATGTGTTTCTGCAACCCTGTCAGCTCACAGGAGTAAAGGAGATAGTACTTTGGATAGAGCTGGGATCTGGGAGGCAACAATAATACCCCTTCTTTCCCTGCCCAATTTGAACACTAGTGCCAAAGAGTAAAGGCAAATGTTATTCTTTACCCTGTCCTGGCAGCACAAGATTCCAAAATCTTAAATTACCCAAAAGATGCTGTAATTGTCACACACTCCTTCAACAATTGGACAGGAAGAAAGCTAATGATGAAGGATCACTTCAAAATTTCATTTTGGTAAAATGTAACACCTCAGTCATTTACCAAACTTTTGTTCCTGCCCAGGTGGGAACATATAAAGTAAAAGCCCATCTCACAAAATACAGTCTACAGGAACTGCACTCTGACAATCTGAACAGCACTTTCAACTAGTTGGGGATTTGGTTTTGGTTTAATAATGTGACTAATATTTCAAACTCAATAGCTCAACCAGAGCACTACTTTGTATCCTGAAGGGGCTCAATAAATGCCCATTGACTCACTGACTGATGCAATGTATTAAAATAGGAATTGAATCAAAATAAAATGGGACCTCCCTTCTGCCATTTAGGCATAGAATTCTAAATATCTAGACTTCGCTCTTGAACGGGAACTGGGGGAACCTGTGTAATAGTTTCAGGCTGCAGAGACAATATTCTAAAAGCTTTGCAGTTTGGCTCAAAACACTCTTGAAAGATTCTTAGTTCTAAACTGCTTTCCCATTCCAAATTCTAGGATAAGAACACAGATCTACCAATAGCAATTATATTCAGAGTGGCCTCATAGGGTACCCACCAGTTTCTGGGTACTTGTTACGGATCAAGCACAGTGGTAGGCACTGGGGGATGTAAAACAAAACAGAACCTGACTCCCTACTCATTCCTTTAGCAAATGTTTGGCATCTCTGTGCCAGACACTGCTGCAGTCATTGTGGAGACAGCAGAGAGGCAAACAAGACCATGAAGCTCTGCTCTCATGGAGAGTACATCCTAGTAAAAGGTGACAGAAAAAACAAAGAAAAGAATCCAGATTGGAATAAGTACTATGCTAAGAACGTTTTCTTTTCTTTTCTTTTTTTTGAGACAGTCTTGTTCTGTTGCCCCAGGCTGGAGTGCAGTGGAGTGATCTCGGCTCACTGCAGCCTCTGCCTCCTGGGTTCAAGTGATTCTCGTGCCTCAGCCTCCTGAGTAGCCCGGGATTACAGGTGCATGCCACTACGCCTGGCAATTTTTTGTATTTTTAGTAGAGATGGGGGCTTCGCCACGTTGGCCAGGCTGGCCTCGAACTCGTGGCCTCAAGTGATCCGCCTGCCTTGGTCTCCCAAAGTGCTAGGATTACAGGCCTGAGCCACCATGTCCGGCTATGCAAATAATTTAATTTAAACAAAGCTCCCTGAGTAAGTAGTAGTAGCTTGGTCTGAGACAGGGAGTCCAGTAAGGAGCCTGGGAACTTGGGAACTCAGGTTCTCTTTTCCCTCTTTTCTTTTAGGAGGGAAAAGTTCAGAGGCTTAAGACAAATTTTCAGCCATTCACTAATATAACAAATACTATTGGACCCTATTATACACCAGGGGTGAACAACACAGATGTCAGGGATCCTGTGGTGTTTACATTTTAGTGCAAGGAGACAGATACTTTTTATACAGAAAAATATCAGATAGTGGGAAGCACTAGAAAAAAATTAAAATAAGGTAACTTGATAAGAGTGACTGGGTAGCAACTTTTAGATTGGTCGATCTGAGGAGGCCTCTGTAAGGAGATAAAATTTAAACTAAGATCTAAATAATAATAAGGAATTAATCATATGAAGATTGGAAGAAGCATATTTCAGGGAAGAGGGAACTGCTAGACCAAAAGCCCCAGTAGAGGAAAGAGCTTGGCATATTCAGAGAATAGAAGTTTAGGTGGCAGGATCTCATAATGTGTGTGTATATGTGAGAGAGACAGACAGACAGAGAAGTAGGCGGCGAGGCCAGTTGTGCAGTAAAGGGCCAGAAGAGGCAGGACTCTGTAAACCAGAACAAGCACATGGGTTTTATTCGAGGTGTGATAGGAAGGGGTGTGTAAGCGGGGTAATTACATGAATGGAGACACCTTGTAGGAAGACTACTATGGCTCTCAGTAGAAATGGAGAGACCAGTAAGAAGGCAATCTGTGTAGTCTTGGCAAGAGATAATGGTGGTTTAGACTTGAGTGGTAGTAGAGGTAGTAGCAGAAGTAGAGACGATATGATTTGCTGGGACTGGGTGGAAACAGTGAGGAAGGTAGAAGAATTAAGGGAAACTTAGGGCTGTCACCTCAAGGAGCTTTCAATATAACTGAGAGATAGGGCAAGAGTACATTAAAGAAACAAGCATTAAACGTGATACTGAATAAAGTTCTGAGAAAAGGACATCAATGCAAGCTGAAAGAAACAGGCTTCGCCGAAGTAGGACTCAAATTAGACTCTGACAGAGAAGTTAGAATTTTATACACAAAAACAAAGCAGACATTCTTTCCAGGTTAGAAGGGTGAGGGTGGCATCAGGGGATAGGGAACACAGTATGAATAGGCTCAGGAGTACTTTCTTTTCACAACACTTCTCAAAGTGACAATGATTTGTTTATGTGGTTATTTGATTGAGGTTTCTCTCTTCCATAAGACTATAAGCTCCATGTGATCAAGGGCGTCTGTTTTACTTTTCACAATATGTGTGACACAAAGACTGGAATTTTTTGAATGAATGGCTGAGAATGAACACTCTGTGTCTGGGATGGACAATGAGAAGGCTAGTCTATGCAGAGTAGAAGACAGAGGCCAGCGGGTAGGAAGTAAGGCTAGATAGGTAGTGAACTTATTCTTTTCATCAGTAAATGGGTATAACAATAATAACAACAACAACTGTTTAACAACTATCTTATAGGGATGTGTGATGGTTTCAAAACATGTCTACAAATTCTTTGATAGTCTTCTTCCCTTCAACAGGTGAAAAACCTAATTCCCTTTCCCTAGAGTGTAGCCTGACTTAAGTAACTTGCTTCTAGAGAACAAAATAAAGTGGAAGTAATGACTGGCAACTTCAGAAATTAGGTCACAAAAGGTCCTATGTCTTCTTCTTTGCTCTCCCTTGGATTAGTCACTCTGGGAAAAGGTAGCTGCCATGCTGTGAGGACACTCGAGTAGCCCTAGAATGGAGAAGTCCATGTTGGGAGGAACTGAGGCCTCCTACCAAAAGCCATATGAGTGAGGAACCTCCAGCCCCAGTCAGACCTTCAGATTATAAAGACCTGGCTGACATCTTAATTGCAGCCTTAGAGATCTTGGCCAGAACCAGTCTGCTAAGCTGCTCCCAAATTCCTGACATATAGAAACTATAAGATAATAAATGACTGTTGTTTTAGGCCACTAAGTGTTGGGGTAATTTGTAACCAAGGAACAGATGACCAATACAGGCTAGGAGAATTAAAAGATATATAATCAAAGCTCTTAGCATAGTACCTGGTACAGATGAAATATCAAATAAGTGACAGTTCTTTAATAGTGAAACACTCAAACATGCAATTCTCCATAAGGACTCCAGAATAACCAGACTAATCATCAACATTGTAAATCTGTTCATTTAAAAACAAGATGGGTGAGAAATCTCAGCTCAAAGAGACACTCTCAGCAAACCATAAACTTCCTGAGATAAGCAATTACACTAAGGAGGTTTTCACTCATGCCTTTAAAAAGATATGAATGATATCCAGGTTTGAAAAGGACATATAGAAACAGGCATTTTCATGCACTGTTTATGGGAGTATAAATTAGAGAAGCCTTGTAAGAAGGAATATCCATCAAAATTTGAAATGTTTATATTCTTTATTTTAGTAGTTTCATTTCTAGAAATCTTACAAATTAGTAGCTCATATGCATGATACATTTTAAAAAACAATTTTTCCTTATTTGTAACAGCAAAATAGTAGAAACAATTTAAATGTATATCACTAAGAATGTGGATATATTCAGTGGAAAAGCAAGTTGTAGAACACATATTGAATGACCTTATTTATTTACAAATACACACACATGTTAACCCATAGGCTAATTCATATTAAAAACTATTATGATTTTGTAAACAGAAAGAGAACTAGAAGGATGCAGCCCACATTACTGACCCATTACCTATGGGAGTATAAAAGAGAGAGAGAGAGAGAAAGAGAGAGAGAGAGAGAAAGAGAGAGAGAGAGTGTGTGTGTGTGTGTGCACGCATGTGCATGTGAGATGGGAGCACAGAGATGGGAATTGAAGGAAAATTTTCATAGGATTTCTATACGTGTTTTATAGTTTAAATCTTATATAAGAATCCACTCACAAATTACTTACATTTTTAAAAGACAAAAGATGAGAAAGAAATATACACATAGGAAAAAGATAGCACATAACTTTGGAAAGGGTTTGATGGGTTTTCTTGGCTGACCCTTTCTTTTATGCCCTCACTGGGCTTTCTGAGACCACTGTAACATGCCCAATCATAAAATGCTAGGAAGGGGTCCTGCCCCAGATATGTTTTCCTTAGTGCCCCAAAGTATGTACACAGTTGGCTCAAGATCAGTTTGAAGGGCAAGACTATAGTTACTCCTAAACCCCTATCAATGATGTGGTTACCTTTCAGCCATCTGAGGGGACAAACTCCTTCCTCCACTGACAACTGGCCAGATCCTAAAGAGACAAGCTGTTCTTGGGTAAAAACTCTTCTTCCAGGTACTGAAAGTTCCAACCTCCTGAGGCTATGGCAGAGTGCATGGCTAATCAGAAGTATCTTGGGAATGATAGTGGTCTCACAAAAAGTCAGGTAACTGGTTGGCAGCTGCCATTTCACCCAAAGTCAAGGAGCAGCTGAAAGCCAACGCCAGTAGGATCAGTGAGATGCTGCTGCACTTTTCTCCACGCCACAAACACTCTATGCCTGGTGTATCAGCTGCCTCACAGCAAAAGCATGCTTTGGAGAGGTGACCATTAACTTTCCAGGTAACAAACATCACTTAGGTCTTCTTACTCACTTATAAAACCTGGATCACACATTGTTCCCTAGGACTTGGCTATTTACCCATAAATTACAAAGCTGGAGTCCATCTTCTAGCATTCCTCTCTTCAGTAAAATAATGTCAAAATCTGTGGAAAACTATAGCAAAGCTTATACATGTAACTGAAATGGAGACAAGGTACCCTCCCATTACTTTCTCTGGAATTGCTCTGGCCTCTAATAGATGCATTCTAGAATGTCAGATCAGACTCAGGCATTAGAGAACTTACACCTAAAAGTCACACTTTGGAATTCAAAGAGTCTAAAAGTTGAATTAAATAGAATCCATTAAGAAAAATCCATATTCCAGCCAAAATATGAGTCATGCATATTACATGACTTTTCATTAGAAAAATTAAAAATAGCTACTGTAGACCATTTGCTTAACACATCATTTTATACTATAAAGTTGGAAATACTGCTTTTCTGCTTTGGGGTTGAAGTTAAGTGTCCTTTAAATAGTAAAGAAAAAGTTATTAAAACAGATAATCATCAATGATGAGTGATTATTAGCCCTAGTAGGCACTCAGCATCATATCCTTTCAACGTTATCTACTGAACACCTACTGAATCCTACAGGGGCTACAAACATGTAACGCAGCATGGGAAGCTGGAAAGAAAAGAGACTTCCAGGAATTGAATATTTTACTTTTAGTATTGCTACACAGCTGAGTGACTGTGGGCAAGCTACTTAACTTCTTTGAACCTCAGTGTTCTTATCTGTAAAATGGAGAGAACATCTCCTACTTCATAGGACTGTAGAAGCCAAGAAAGGAGATCACATGTGCAGTGCACCTAATAATGGCTGGCACAAAGAAAGCATTTAATGAATGGCAGTTACTGTCAATACCATCATCGTCATCATTGTCGCTGCCATCATTTTCTTTATCATCATGCTTAAGGCTCAGAGAATAGTGTATGCCTTTCTAGTGCAATTAGAAGTATATGCAAATAAGCATCACATAAGGTATTTGGACTGAGTGCTAAGAGAGAGCTAAACAGAGTGCTATAGGAGAACGGCACTCAAGGTCCTTCTTGATGTGGCTCTTGCTGACTTACTTATCTCTGGCCTTTTTAACCAAACTATACTGCAGCTATAATGAGTGACTAAAATTCCCTGAACACACCATGTTTTCATTCATCTATACTTTTGCACATATAGTCAATTCTCATTATTAGTAGTAGTTATTCCTAGAAAACTTGCAACAAACATTCAATTAGTGAATACCGAACCACTGCTCCTTGGGGAAACACAGGTTAGGTTTCTGTGAGCCCTCTGCTCATACTTTTTTTTTTTTTTTCTGAGACAGAGTCTTGCTCTTGTCACCCCGGCTGGAGTGCAATGGCATGATCTCGGCTCGCTGCAACCTCCAGCTCCTGGGTTCAAGCGATTCTCCTGCTTTAGCCTCTTGAGTAGCTGGGATTACAGGCGCTTGCCACCATGCCCGGCTACTTTTTGTATTTTTAGTAGAGATGGGGTTTCACCATGTTGGCCAGGCTGGTCTCAAACTCCTGACCTCGTGATCCTCCCACCTTGGCCTCCCAAAGTGCTGGGATTACAGGCATGAGCCACCGTGCCCGGCCTGCTCACGCTTTTTTTTAACTGATCAATACAATACACAACCTTGTTGTATGTGTATTTCTGTTTAAAGATATCTTATTTAATGCATATTGTTGACTCATTAGCATTGAACCCACAGCCTGCACAACCATAACTCATGCCTGAAAGAAGCCTATCTAACACAGGTATTTTTTCCATAGGGCACATCACAGTCTCCTTGCACTTCAGAACAATAGATAACACTTTAGCACTAAACCTGGGGAACATTTTTGAACACGGAAATCACCAAAAACATCACAAAAATATAAAAAATATGGCATTAAATATACTGTGAAAAAGACACTGTTTACAGTATGAGAGGTGAACCAAGAAGGCAGTATGTCACCTTGTTCAAACTCAGCTGTAAATATGCATGCTGGGTGACTCAAATTCCTTGCGGCTATGTGTGTGTTGGTGAATGACTGCAAAAGTGCCACAAGTATAGATTTTGAGATTACATATAAATTTAGCAAGTATAGAATTCATAAATTATGAGGATCAACTGCACTAATGTTCTAAGTAAAACATTCTTCTCTCTTTCTGTAGAATTCAGCTGGCCAACTCCTATTTGCCCTTCAGGACTCAGTTCAAATCTCTAGGAAATCTCACCTGGCCCCAGTCTAGGTGAGATACATACTTAAAAATGCCCTCACAATACTCATTTGGACCTATTTCTTTTTGCTTATCAGGCTGCTTTACAATTGTTTACTTTTCTGTTTCCTCCATCTGATTATAAGATCCTTGAGGGAACTGAGGGCAGTGGTTCACATGTGTAATCCCAGCACTTTGGGAAGCTAAGGTGGGAGGATTATTTGATCGCAGGAGTTCGCAACTAGCCTGGGAAATAGTGAGACCCTGTCTCTACAAAAAAAAAAAAAAAAGAAAGAAAAAATTAGCCAGGCATGGTGGTGCGTGCCTATAGTCCTGGCTACTCCGGAGACTTAGGTGGGAGGATCACTTGAGCCCAGGAGGTCGAGGCTGCACTGAGCTGTGCTTGCGTCACTGCATCCCAGTCTGGGTGACAGAGTGAGATCCTGTCTCCAAAAAAAAAAAAAGTCAGAGGGAGTTTGTTTGCCCATTCTGTTCTGCCATGTGAGGACACAGCAAGAAAATGCCAAGTATGAAATAATGAGCCTTCATCAGACACCAAATCTGCTTGTGCCTTATCTTGGACTTCCCAGCCCCTGTTGTTTTTAAGTTACATAGTCTAAGATATTTTGTTAGAGTAGCCCAAATGGATTGAGACAGTATCCAAACCTAGCTCCATAAAAGCAGCTAGGTAAATGTTTGTTGAATAATGTCCTCAAGGAAGTAGGAGGAGACTCCCTGTAACAGTCAAGAGGGAATGAGTATAAAACCAGAGGTTTCATCAATAAAACAGCAAAGTAAATTAGATTTCAACCACTAATTTAAAGCTTTTTCAAGGGAAGATTTGATTTTAACTTTTTTTCAAACTAATGGCTTTTTTTTCAGATTATATTAACTTCAACTTACATTGTGATAAGAACAGTTCCTGTTAAGTGATATAATAAACTTCTTGTTTGAGCCAGTTTGAACTGCTTCTAAAACCACTGCCACTAAAAGCATCTTAAGTGACAGTTATGTTTAGATATAGAAACATAGTTAAATATTCTTTTATTTTTCTGTCTACTTTGGTTTAGGACAGATGCCTCTGACTTCAACAGACCATCAGAGATATGTAACATTAATTTTAGAAAACCACTCAGACAGAGAATACTGAGCTCCCTTTGGAAACAGTGCAAGTCTCTGCTTTCCCATCACCAATGCTTCTGGGCCTGCGCTCACAGAGAAGTCCTCTGTTATCAGGCTGGCTTCGTAAGTCAGTCCCAGCATCTTTGAAGGCATATTGATGCTGAAATGGAAAGGGTTTCAGGGCAATCTCTTCCACCTTCATAGATGAAGCCCTAGGACAGAAGCAAACTTTCCTATTTATAGCAGATCCTTGAATAATATTTTGTTCAACGTCATTTGGTTATAACGTTGATGAAAAAAAACAGTCTGACTCCTGGCTGGGGCCACTGTCTGTTTGCATGTTCTCCTCACGTCGGCGTGGGTTTTTTCTGGGTACTCCCACATCACAAAGCTGTGCATGTTAGGTTAGTTGGCATGTATAAACAGACCCAGTCTGAGTGTGAGCATGTGTATGAGTAAGCCCTGTGATGGGGATGGTGTCCTGTACAGGGTTGGTTCCTGCTTTGCACCCTAAGCTGCCAAGATAGGCTCTGGCCACTCAGGACCTGACCCTGCACTGAAATAAATGGGTAAATAATTATTTTACTTGCTTTTATTAATCTTTTGTAAATGTATGTATTGCTCACATTTATTTCAATGCTGAATATTAGAAGTGTTTTGGTCTTTATCTAGAAGTTTAGTGATTTTTTTTGTGTGACCAGAAATGTGCCCTAGGAATTTAACTTTTTTTTTTTTTTTGAGACAGGGTCTTGCTGTGTTGCCCAGGCTAGAGTGCAGTGACACGATCATAGCTCACTGCAGCTTCAAACTCCAAGGCTCAAGCAATTCTCCTGCTCCAGACTCCTCAGTCGTTGGGACTAAAGGTGTACGCCACCATGCCTGGCTAATTATTTTTTGTAGAGACAGGGTCTTGCTTTGTTGCCCAGGCTGATCTGGAACTCCTGGGATCAAGTGATTCTCCCACCTTGGCCTCCCAAAGTGTTGGGATTACAGGTGTGAGCCACCACACCTGGCCTTAAGTCCTGTTTATATTAATTAGCCTATGATAAAACTAGTTTCATTGTGTGCCATTTACTTAAGTTCACAGTTTCCAAAAACCTATCAATGACATTGAGATCTACCTTATCTGCATTCTCAGGTGCTTCTTGCATTAAAAATAATGGCAGGCTAAGAATAAAATGATTCTTTTGTGTCTAGCTTCCTGGTTAAAGAGAACTCAGAAATCAATATATGTACCAAAAATTTGAAAATCTATCTGTGTTCTCTCACCATGTACCAATATCCCCTTTGACTCTTCCTATAATGTCAGTTTACAAGACTGAGATGAAAAATAGACAGCTGACTTCACCTTTTCATGCTGAACAGTATCATCCTCCTCTCAGAACGGCAAACTGTATGACTGGCTACTTACATGGAATCCCCAGTCTGCCCCAGGAGAGATGCTGACTATCTTTCAGTGCTTCAATGTGGTCTACTTTTACCTGATGTAATTTGCTGTATGAATGTAGGCAAGGCCAATTTCTCCTACCCTTTTTGCAAAAAAGGGGTGAATACCTGCTTTTCTCTAATTACTTAGAGTCCAAGAGTAAAGGACAGATAGTAAATACCAGGGGCTGTAACTCATGAATTATTTCATGAATAATTTTGAAAGATTAAATAGAACTGAATGGAAAGTAGCATAAGGCACCATACATATTAAGGGTGAGCTACTGTTTCAGAAACGTTTATGCCAGTTACAAATAGGTATGTATGCTTTTACTGGGTAATGATATAAAACATTTTTTACTGCAGGTTCCAGGCAAAAGTTTGGAAGCCACTGCCCCACACTATTTATCACTGGTCTTAAGTGCTGAACTGCCCCACTCCTGGACCATTGCTGAAAGGTGTGGCTTCAGACATATTTGCAAGCGCTTTCTTCTAGCACAGCGCTCCTTGTCACTACTGGCTCATTCTGAACTTTGTGATTCTACTCTGAAGAAGACAATAACTTCCTAGCCCCAAGAAAAATGATATCTAGTTTTAAGCACTTTGCATGTGTGTCATTCATCTGGTACTTGACTTTTCTTTTCTACATATATACATTTCCTAACTAAACTGGAAAAACTAGGGATGGGACTATAGTTACCCTGTGACAAATACAGTATCCTAATCCATACAAGATGCTTGATCAACCTCCTTAGAATAAGCCCCTTTTCTCCGGCAGAGTCCCACTTCTGGAATCAATGTCTATTCAACTCTGGTCAATTTAGGGACTGGAAAAGTTTATGCTCTATCTAGGCTTATTTGACTGGCCAAGGTATTTAACCAACTCCATCACCCACTCCTAAGCTATTCTTAGAATGACTACTGCTGATCATTTCCAGATTTTGTAAACTCAAATGAAATAAGCTCTCATTAGCAAATAAAAATGGGTTATCCACTTTTCTTGGGGGTTAGATGACACTCCTGTTTTATTTGACACGTACTCTACTCTGTAGGAAAGGGTGACTCAAGAAACTTCCAACTTTCTCTCAACTGCTATATTTAGTAGAATTATTTTCTTTTGCAGAAAGGATTAACATTTTAAATATTTGGTAAATTCATAACTATTTTACCTGACTTTAACATGCTGGGATTACAGTATGCAAAACCCCATTTCAAAAAGTAAAACAATCTGAAATGAATTCCCTATACCTACAATTCCCTATACCTTATTCATACTAAACAACCAAACAAATATTCATAGCTTACACAGAAAAAATCAAACTTTTCCTACCTGCTTATTCATTTCTGTGATGTTTATCCAGACTTTGTTCAAACCCATCTCTCCAGATTCAATCTTCTCAAGCTGTTTCTGCTTGCTGAGTAGTTCTTCATTAAGTTTGGGGATTTCTTGGAATGAGCTTTTCTGATTAGATTCCACTAAAAAGACAAAATAAGAACAATCATAACTAGCATAAAGTGCCCTCATGGTCCTAAGATGAAAAAAATCATCAAGCACTAGGAAAGAAGATGGATTAATAAAAGTTAATTCTGACACTGTTCTTTGGTTTATGTGAATATATATCTTTTACACTAAAGCTCTCATTTTAACTGGGGCTATTTCACTACTGGCAATGCAACTTTTAAAGTTAGCCAACTAAAACTCATAACAGAATGTGAGCAGAAAGAGTTGCCTTTGAATCTCAACTCCGTGACTTACTATGATCTTGAGCAAATTACTCAAATTCTTAGAGCTCAGTTTCCTCATCTGTAATACAGTGATAAAATATACTTCACAGGATTGTTAATATTAAGTGAGAGAATGGCTGCAAAGCACTTAACACAGCTAGCCAGGCATATAATAGATGATAAATGCTAAGTACTACTGACCAGCTCAATTAAGGAGCTTTTAGATTAGTCAATTAAGATTTATAAATCTTATTCTATTAATGCCCAAGGTGAGATTGTAAGTTATATTTCTAAATGCTTAAATCTATTTTTTCCACCTTAGTAAACTGCAAGAGGGAGGTCCTGCCACCTTTTGAAAGCTGTGATGAGGACTAAGATTTTTAATCTTTTTCATAAATAGTAAACAGTATTTTCTTAAGTCTTAAATCACCCCAAAACTCAAAATGAAATAGAAGATAAAAGAATATGCTAGGTGAAGTAGTGTGATATTTGGCCTTTTTTTGGGGGAAACAATAGCTCCTGAATGGTTTAGGGATTTGCCAGCCTGAAGGTAGAGGCCTGAAACAATGCTTTCTCTTCTTTCTTTAAAGAGCATTTTCCCTTTTCATAGAGAATAAAATATTAATAGTGGCTGGTCCTCCAGAATAAAATCTACATCCCTTTTTTTTTTTTAAAGCCACAGACTGCCTTAGTTATTATATGCTGCCTTAAAACTAGAAACTGACATAAAAGAGCCATATAAAATAACTTCCTAAAATATAAGCTCCAAGACTCTTTTGTTCATTTCTGCACGGTTAGCTACATTTTGTTCATCTGCTCATGTAGTATTTTGTTCATTTCTACACTTAGAATACTCCTGACACATTTTACGCACTCAATCAATATTTACCACCTGAATAAATATCTGGCCTTTGCTTAACTTCCAATTACATTTCTCATCACTTTACCTACCTCTTCAACCTACTTGTGGTCAAGCAGATCTTCCTGAGACACTAACCTCTGAAGCCTCGTGACCCTTGCACATGCTATGGTTTCTGCCTAGATGCCCTTGGTTTGTCTCTTCTTGATTTCTACCACTTTGGCCTAGTTAATTCCTTTTAAGATTCAGCGCCAACAGCCAGGACCCTCGGACCACTAAACTTCTTTCCACTCCAAATTCTACCAAGCACTTAACATGTGGTGCTGTAACTTTACTCATCTGTCTCCTCTACCAAATGGCGAGAGGCTTGAGGACAAAGACTAGATCTAACTTGGGTATGCATTTCCAGCAGCCAGCACAGAGCCAGGTATACAGAAGGGTTCAAATGCTTGCTCTGTGAAATAATTGTAGGGTATGAAATGGAGTTAATGTTATACTATTAAGTTAAACAAAAAAACCCTCAACACATAACCCAGGCTGGGTGCAGTGGCTCACGCCTGTAACCCTAGCACTTTGGGAGGCTGAGGTGGGTGGATCACCTGAGGTAAGGAGTTTGAGACCAGCCTGGTCAACATAGCGAAACCCCCTCTCTACTAAAAATACAAAAATTAGCCAGGTGTGGTGGCACACTTGTAATCCCAGCTACCCGGGAGACTGAGGAAGGAGAATCATTTGAACCTGGGAGGAGTTTGCGGTGAGCCAAGATCTCGCCACTGCACTCCAGCCTACGCGGCCGGAGCTAGATTCCATCTCAAAAACAAACAAACAAACAAACAAACAAACAAACAAACAAATCAACCAACCAACCAAATAAAAACCCAAACACATTGAACAGCAACTAAGATCCCCCACAAAATGAGGAGTGATGGTGGTATCCTTATTTTAAGTAAGCTCACTACTGAAAATTCAGAATAATTAAAAGAAATGAGATATATTTCCTCATTTTCCAAACACGTTTGCCAAAGGGTTTCATTATAATGACAGACTTCCTATATGCTTTAACATTTAAAAAAACTGATATTTGGTAATTGTACATGCTTACAGGGTACACAGCAATGTTTCCATACATATAAGGTATAGTGATCAGATCAGAGTAATTAGCATATCCATCATCTCAAACATTTATCATTTCTTTGTGTCGAGAATATTTGATATCCTCCTTATAGCTATTTGGAACTATCTAGTGTTAACTCTAGTCATGCTACAGTGGTACATAACACTAGAACTTTCTCCTTCTATCTAGCTGTAATTTTTCATCCTTTAACCAATCTCTCCCTATCCTTTCTTCCCCTACTCTTCTCAGCCTCTAGTATCCTGTTGTATTTTTTTACTTCTATAGAATCAAATTATTTGAAATATATTTTTATTTTGTTTAGACATGAGGTCTCTCTCTGTTACCCAGGCTGAAGGGCAGTGGCATGATCGCAGCTCACTGCAGCCTCAAACTCCCGGGCTCAAGCGATCCTTCTCCCTCAGCCTCCTGAATAGCTGGGACTACAAGCTTGCACCACCATGCCTTAATTTTTTAAGAGATGGTGTCTTGCTATGCTTCCCTGGACTGGTCTCAAATCCCTGGGCTCAAGTGATCCTTCCGCCTCAGCCTCCTTAGTTGCTGGGATTACAGGCGTGAGTCACCACACCCAGTGAGATAAACTTTTCTTATCTTCCACATATGAGTGAGAACATGCAGTGTTTAACTTTCCGTTCCCAGCTCATTTCACTTAACAATGTCCTTCAGTTCCATCCATATTGCCGAGAACGACAAGATTTCACTCTTTTTTAAGGCTGAATAGTATTCTACTGTGTATATCTACTACATTTTCTTCATCCATCTGCTGTTGAACACCTAGGTTATTCCATATATTGGCTATTGTGAATAATGCTATAATAAACATGGAGGTGTGGATGTCTCTTCCACATACGGATGTCCTTTTGCCCAGTAGTTTCCAGCAGGTGCTTTTAATATAGCACTTGATTTACACACGGTTTACAGGAATATATCTATCTCATACAGTAAAAACATTTTACCAGCCAGTCTAAATTCATTTCACTGATTTTCCTATACATTTTCAGTTAGGTTATAAAGAAGAACTCATCCAACAAACATCTGCCATACTCAGGTACCCCAAAGGGGCAAGGGGCGAAGTCTCTCTTTCCTGCAGTCTATATGCACGAACTAGGAGGCAGGAGAGGAAATAGACAAATACATAAATAACCTGGGTTACAATTATTAACTAATCAACATATAAAGCTCACCAGCCCTGAAAATATTCTGGATCCTGAGGATTGTATGAGCCAAGAGGGGATCACAGTGATTATCTGGTTTGGAGCTTTTTAGGAGAGACAAGCCAAGTAGAGGTACGTTTATTACATACATGGGAGGAAGTGTAGCAAACAAATAACTTATGACTACTAATTCATGTTTTTCCAAGATAGGAAGCAAATAATTTAAAATTTTGTATGTTAATGCTCAAAATAATGTACCTAGTTCTTTTGATTCCCTAATCTTTAAGATGAGGAAATGGAAAAATGTCAACATATACCAAATAGTAAACATAATGTTGACAGGATTAAATATAAAATAAACTATATTTTATAGTTATACAATGTCTTTCCAGTTTGCAATAAACTTTTATGTATTAATTATTCAACAACTTGCTATTAAGCCCCCACCATGTGCCCAGCCCTGCATGGGTACCAGTATATACAAAAGACCCTGAAGCTCTCAGTCTAGTGGGGAGCCAGGCATGGTCACAGAATTACTATACAGTGTGACTGATGTTATGACAGAGGAATGCCCAAAGTGCTCTGGTAGCACAAATACATCTCTATATTTTATAGATGAGAAAATGAAGGCCCATAAGTGACTTGTCTAAGTTTTACAGCTAGTTTTGCAAAGCCAGAATTCAAAAAGTCAAACCTGCTGCTCCTAGGACCACTACTTTTTCTACTATACTTCAGAGGTCACAGATACCTATATCTCCTAATGCCCTCGTTAGCACAAGACCATTTTTAAGTTCTGCGCTAAATGACCAAGTCACTACTTTGTCTGTATGGACAGAAAAGGAGGTGCCTGATTTATTTACACTTTCCACATTTATTTATACTCTTTCAAATTTCTTTTCATTTATTCAAATGTTCCATAGTTGAGTGACAGAAAAGGATGGTTGAGAATAGAATCTTCCTAACTGTGGAGGTCTTTTGAAGTATCTGGTTTTGGAAAAAAGAGCACTGAGCTAAGAGTTTCGGGGCCAGTCAGTACTTTTAGCTTAAGGATCAAGTTTCTCTTTGACTGAAAAAAAAAAAAAGAAAAAGAAAAAGCCTATCTGCTTTGCTTTCTATTTCAGGTATTTTAGTAATCCTTCTTCCTTTCCTTGCAAGTGTCTTGGAAAATTTATAGAAATAAAATCAAGAAGTTCTGGATTTCTCAAAAAGGTATTAAAGCCAGACAAGCAGGTGGTCTTATCCAAATTCGTGAATCCCACTGTCTTCTTGAAAAACAAGAAAAAAAAATTAACCTTAAAAAATATATTTAGGCAGGGTGTGGTGGCTCAGGCCTGTAATCCCAGCACTTTGGGAGGCTGAGATGAGTGAATTACCTGAGGTCAGGAGTTTCGAGACCAGCCTGGCCAACAAGGTGAAACCCTGTCTCTACTAAAAAAAAATTAGCTGTGTGTGGTGGCATGTGCCTGTAATCCCAACTACTCGGGAGGCTGTGGCAGGAGAATCACTTGAACCTGGGAGGCAGAAGTTGTAGTGAGCCGAGATCGTGCCATTGCACTCCAGTCTTGGTGACAAGAGCAAAACTCCACCTCAAAAACAACCAACCAACCAACTAACCAACCAAAAAAAAAAAAAAAAAAAAAAAGCATAATTCAAAGAAAGATTATTTAAACCTAACAAGATTGGTTCCATTTAGTCAAGATACGGGTTATCACAAAAAAACTCTCAAGTAGTCTACAACGGTTTAGCCTATGGACTGACTACACCCCATCCCCTACCCTCCCTCAGGAAGTCCTGTTTTGCAATGTCAGGAAGACACTGCAGGTGCTGGCATTTCTATTGTAGCAAATCAAAGCCAACAAAGCAGCTGGACTGACAATTCCAAATGTGCTTCATTCAGCTTGCTGACAAATGTTGTCAAGGTCCTAGGAGAATGTGGCTCAGTGGTAGAAAGCAGGGTCTGCAGTCCAGGGTATAATTCTTGACATCTCCTGAAGACAGTATAATATTTCCAGGGATTGGTATTAACAAGTATTCAATAAATATTTGTTGACTGACTGCCAGGTCTATTATATGTACCTGGTCTATTTTTAAAATGTAGTACTTTGTTTGCATTCCCAAAGAAATTACCTGAAAAGCTCAGCTAACCCTATAAATTACATAAGTATCCCGTAAACACAGGTGCAGAGCAGTCAGAAAAAGGAATCCCTGGATGCATGAACTGAGCAATGTTTTGAAATATATAAATAAATAATTGCTATATGTGATCAAAGCAAGCTACAGCACAAGCCTATAGCTCAACTACAAGCCTAACTCACTACAAGGCTGTAGTTAGGAGACCCAATTAACTAGCTACAGAGAGATGATGGCACAGACAGATGACTTCGGTGGTTATTTATGGTTGAACACTGTTTCTGAGAACCTAGTTTCCAAGTTATGCTTACTACCTACATACAAAGAAAAAATTGGCCTTAGAGACACTGTGGAATATTGCAAGGACAACTATAAAGGAGGAAAAATAACTATGGGGTACATATCTCATTGTTTCTTATACCATACTCCAAAAATTGGTAATCCAGGTTAGGATTCTGGCAGAGAATTGTGGCATACCGAATCCCCATCCCCAGAATCAGAAACTCAGAAGAAAACCAAAGTTAGCATTTTAACTTTTGTTTGTTTGTTTCAAAGCAACATCACTAGAAATATCATTAACACACCAAAACTTAGCTGTTCTTAGGCTGGGTTCAAAACTTGAGTAACTGTAGGCAGCCAACAGAAGTTGGGATATGGTAATCTTCTAGGTTTCAGATGGGAAAGTGAGGATATTGTAATCTTCTAGGCTTAAGCTGGAAAGTAAGAACTGTAGTTCTGGAGCCAGATTTCTTTATGACCTTGAGAAAGCCTTGTGGTCAGTTTCCTGGTGTGCTCATGCTATTAAGGTTAGGGTATTTGTGATTAAGTTGAAACTGGTGCCTTTGCTTAGAAGATTAACCCTTGAAACCTAGAGCCAAAAATTTCAGTGTTGCTAAAAAAAAAAAAAAAAAAATCTGTCAAATCCAGTCAAAGCTACTGTGCCAACGTACCTTTTGGAAAAAGTAATTTGGGCCGAGCACAGTGGCTCACAGTTGTAATTCCAGCACTTCGGGAGGCTGAGGCAGGCAGATCACTTGAGCCCAGGAGTTTGAGACCAGTCTGGGCAACATAGCAAAACCCTGTCTTTTACAAACATACGAAAATTAGCAGAGGGTGGCGCGTGCTTGTAGTTTCAGCTACTGGGGTTGGGGGTGTGGGGTGCTGACGCGGGAGGACTGCTT
This sequence comes from Macaca fascicularis, assembly GCF_037993035.2. Classification (NCBI taxonomy): domain Eukaryota; kingdom Metazoa; phylum Chordata; class Mammalia; order Primates; family Cercopithecidae; genus Macaca; species Macaca fascicularis. Next base: position 187,987,245 of record NC_088375.1, on the reverse strand, counting down.
GAGTCCATGAGGTCAAGGCTGCAATAAGCCAGATGCCACTGCACTCCAGCTTGGGTGATAGGGCAAGACCTTATCTCAAAAAAAAAAAAAAGAAAAGAAATGAAAAAGTAATTTGGATGTGTAAAATACAACTTTACAATTTAGAATATACAAAACTCTGTGACTTGAAAACCTCCTTAAACTTTAAAACTCATTCATGAGATAAACATTTCTGACAGTTGGATAGTGTTCAAAGTAGGTATGGTTGTTGTAAGCCCTTCATGAATATGTAAATTAGTGCAAGTTTCCTAAAACTTTAAAATGATAACACTCATTAATGGTATTTAAATTTTTTTTCTTGAAACAGATCATGTTACTAGTATAAGCACAGCTAAGGAGAGAAATCTATGTCCTTGCTCTAAGCTTGAAAACTGGTAAGTGTGCAGAAAACCAGTTCTTCCTGTTTCTTCTACTAAACTTCTTTTAGATTACTGACCAAGTTGATATCCAAGAGATTTGCAGGCCCTTGAATAAATGTGCGTAGGCTTACAAGGCCACCGGGAACAGTGGTGCAGATAGTAGTGTTGTAAATGTGAAGTTGGGCAGCAAGGGGCAAGAGGATGCTCAGCTCTTTCATACTTAATCACTGAACAAATTACTTAATCCTTCCAAGAGCACAAGATAATAAAAATAATAGCCATCTCACAGGATTATTTTGTAAAGAAAATGATATGAGACTTGGCACACAGTAGGCCTTCCACAGATGTTAGCTACTCTTATTATTGCCCATTCCTATGCTCTTATTTGGTCTTTCTAAAGAGGCAATCCTTTGACAGATGCTCCCACATTCTTTCTCAAATGGCCCTGTGAGGTAGAAGGAATAGCTCAGTGTTGTCATTGTCACTTTATACTCGGGGAGATGCAAGCTATAAGTAGAGGTTAAACGAAGTTCTAGATTCCTATCCTGGGGGTAGGAGTCTCTTGCCTTCTGCACGCTAAGCATTTACTGCAATGCCATTATTTCAGATATTACTTCTCCTGCTGGTGCATAAGCACTGCCTTTTATTTGTGAGTTTAAAAACAAATAAGTATTACAACATTCAAGCAGACAGCTCAAAAAGAGTATAAAAATACTGAAAGGAATGTATAATTGCTTCACTAGAATGAGCAAAACTCTTCATTCAGCATGGTTGACTTTGTCCCAGAACCTGGAAAGGAGTCCAAGATGACACCCTGAAGAGAGTGACCACTGCCGGGCATGGTGGCTCACGCCTGTAATCCTAGCACTTTGGGAGGCCGAGGTGGGTGGACCAACTGAGGTCAGGAGTTTGAGACCAGCCTGGCCAACATGGTGAAACTCTGTCTCTACTAAAAATACAAAACAATTAGCTGGGCGTGGTGGCATACACCTGTAATCCCAGTTACTCAGAAGGCTGACCACAAGAATCACTTGAACCTGCAGTGAGCCGAGATTGCACCACTGTACTCCAGCCTGGGCAACAGAGCAAGACCCTGTCTCAAAAAAAGAAAAAAAAAAAAAAAAAGGAGTAACCACTTACTTGTTCGAAATTTTTCCTTGAGGGCATCCAGATCCTCCTTGAGAGCAACCTGCATCCACACCAAGCCAACACAGGCCACAACACAGGCAGCAAGGATGACAAAACCACAGAGCGGATAACAGATCTTGCAGCATCGTAAATAGTCTCCCCTGCTCAAGAGAACAAATTCAACCATGAGTACAGAAGTGATTATGGGGTATAGCTTCATTAGAAACAGTACACGTTTTGCCATGCAATTATCTCCTCTAAATGAATAACCAGTGAATTAACCAGGGAAGGTAGGGTAAAGCACTTAAATGAATAAATAATACGACCTATTAAGGGTTCATCTACTGGGTACAAAAGTTTCAAACGTCACATAAAACAGAGGGAGCTCCTGCAGGTAAAAGGAAGATCGTAAAGGCACTGCAGCTGTCATCATCAGGAGAGAGGTCTTTGAATACAAGCTCAGGTCACAAAAGTGTAAAGATCAATGTTTCTCTGCAATTCCATCTCTGCACTGTAATTTCCCTATTGATTTCTCTCTCTCAAATGCATACTCACTCACTCCGGGGAATCTTGTTTCAGTTTCCTGAAACTTTATAAACTTTTGAGCAAGTTTTACTGCAAAAGAAATGAAAGAAACAGAATCTGTAGTTTTAAGTGGACACCTGGTGTATTCTAGCTTATTGGCTCAGAAGTAAGGAAACACAGAAGGGGCTAGATTTCACACAAAACATCAACCAACTTTCAAGGTCTAAACTAACCTAGCAGGGTAACTACTCCAGGTATCTTCTGATGAAGGTAACACTTCATCAGACCTTCATAACCCAAACCCAGGATTGCCCTTAACAGCCTAAGTTGACAAAGCTCATTAGAAATCAAACTCTTCCTTTAACAAAACAAGACATTTTAAACCAACCAACCACTCAATGTCAGCACCCTGACCTTCTGCCTAGCCATTGTTTACACATCTTCAGCAGAATCCTCTTTTCTTTTAGTGTGCGCCCAGAGAGTTCAAGGGCATTTTTAAAGTTCGCTTTGGTCCTTTCCCACCCTGAGCCCCATTCCCAATGTTCTCAAATCTTACTACTTGATTTGCCTAGTGGTCTCTACACCTATGAATGACGAGGGAAAATGATGCCTCTTCTTTTGCCCCCCCCACCCCACCTACTCTCAAGGCTCCTACTTCCTACTATATCTCTCACCATATTTCCCCATCACCAATATTCAGAATCATCAAGAGTGCAAAAACGAAATAATTTGCAGTCTTAAAGTCTCTGTTTCTCCTTTGTTCTCCACTGTTTCAAAAGGTCTAGTCTCCAAAGCTTCTCTGCTCCTCTGTCTCCATTCTTCGCTTCTTTAGGACTCCCTGGGCTCTTGGCACATTCGCCCAACTCCATATTTCCACCTCGGATTTGGAGATTTTCTTTCTACACCTAAAGACAGGTCTCTAACTTATTCTTCATTCAGGATCTGAACTTACCTTTTCCCTAAAACCGTTTTTCCCTCTTTGACTTCCAAGGTCTACACCCTTTTTTCTTCCTAAGGAATTCCTTTCTCCTTCCTGTCAATGTGGCCCCTTGGTAGTGCAAGGAGATGCCTTCTTCCCATTCCACCTTTCACCACTACTCACTTGGCAAAGCGAGAGCGATTTCCAACCACACCGAATTCCTCTTCCTCTTCGGAGCTGGACTCAGAGTCTGAGTCGGGAGGCTCAGTGCGAAGCAGGCGGTGACTGCTTGGGCCTTTCTTGGGCTTCTTTCTCCGGCTGTCCCCAGCCAAACCAATCAGTGCATTGAGCTCTTTGCGCTTTTTCATCTTTTTGTGTGGGGTAAGTGGAGCCCCGACTCCTGAGCTGCCAGGTTCGTACCCGACGCCCAATTCTCTTCCTGCCTTGGAGCTGCCTTCCAGGGTTGGAGATCCTGGGCCAGAGCCCCCTGGTCACTCCCACCTAGGGGTGGGACTGACCAGATCCGCCAGGGACTGGAGATTGGAGCCCAGAGGAAACTGGAACTCAGATGGGTGGGGGAAATCACATAGAAATGGCCAAGGAGCTGGTGACCCCAAAGGATAAGGCCTTGGGCGCAGAGTGTTAGTACAGGGTGGAAAGGGGCCTTTATCTTCCAAAGGGCGAAAAAAAGCCAAGTCAAAAATGAAGGATTCTCAGCCCGGATAAGTAGGCAATACTTCTAAGAGTGCTCCAGGAGCTGAGGAAGGGCACGCTTAAAATAGGTGTTTTGTACCTCCGGGGGAGGATTTCCAACGGAGAGGGAAGAGAAACCTGTTCTTGAATGGGAAGAGAGCGGGGAGGTGCAGAGCAAGAACGTGGGAACGCGTCAGTCCCTTCCTGGCAGGACAGGTGGCGGCAGGAGGCGGCTCCCAGCAGTTACAATCCCAACACTGCTTGGCCGCAGAGAAAATGCCCGGCCCAGGAAGCCGGCTGGGGTGTGTGATGATCACCGTTCTCCGGCCTCCGTCCTGAACGTGAAGGAGGCCCGAGGCCGAGGAAGATCCGGATCCCGGCTCGAAGGGTCGGCCTGAGAGAAGCCAGTCCCGCGCCTGCTAGACCCCCGCCCCGCTGTCTGGGCCTTGGGGACACGGTGCCGCGGGCTACGGCGGCTTGGCCGACAGAAAGCGCTCCCGCCCGTAGTTTGAGGTCTCCGGCACGGGCAACTCTCGGCCACTCACACGCGCAGGCCCCACTCCAGCCGCGACTCCGGCCCCTGCTCCGGCTTCGGCCGCGGCTGCTCCCGACACTTTGTTGTTGGTGTTGGTGGCGGTGGCGGCGGCGGCGGCGGCCGCGGGCTCCAGACCCGGGCCATCGCTCCAGCCCCAGATGACTTCCCCTTTGGCAGCGGCCACCGGCGCCGCCTGCCAGTAAGCCGTGCTCCCATTGGTCGCCCGCCTGGGTGACGTCACGCCGGGGCGAAAGTCGTGGCGGAGAGGTGGGGCGTTAAAGGGGCCCTGCCCCTGCTGGGGCTGGGTCCCACCCGCCGGTTAGGGGGGCCCCGCCCCCAGGAGGGCTTCCGGGACCTGCTGCTCATCTGAGCCGGGTGGAGTTCTGCATCCTGCGGAGCGCGGGCGGGGCAGGCAAAGTACCCAGCTGCTCGACCTACCTGGAAAGTTTATCAGCCGCCCAGGCACCCAGTTGTGAACTGGACTAACCAAGTCTGAAGGCTCCGCCCCTCTGACTCTCACACAGGCTATTAAAAGTTTAGGCGCGTTTCAGATTAATGAACACATTCATTCAGTCAATAAATATTTATTGAGAGCTTACTTACTACGTGTCAGGAGCTGTTCTAGCGCTGGGGATACAGCCATGAACAAAATAACCAGGGTGCTTGTCTTCCTGTGTAGGGTTGCCAGATTTAGCAAATGAAAATGTAGGACACCCAGTAAAGTTTGAATTTCAGATAAACAGCAAACAATTTTTTAGCGTTAAGACGTCCCATGCAACATCTAGGACATCCTCATACTAAAAAATTATTCATTGTGTATGTGAAATGCAAGTTTAGCTGAGCATCCTGTATCTTATCTGCCAATCTATTCCTGCAGTTTATTTATACTCTAGTGGGAGGAGAGCAACAATAGGCAAGCATGTTAAATGTCAGGAGGTTATAAGTGTTATTAGGAAAATTGAAACACGGTCAGGTGATGGGGAGTGCCTCTGTGAAAAGGGAACATTCAGCGAGATTATCAGAGGAGGTGAGGGAGTGAGCTGTGCAGTGTTTGCAGGAAGGAGTGACCAGGAAGACCTGTTGTGGCTGGACCAGAAGAGCAAGGAACAGAGTGATAGGAAATGAGATCAGAGAAGCATGAGAGGCCAAAGCTTTAGGGCCTTATGGATCACTGAAAGGACTTTGGGAAAGCACTGGGGGCTTTAAGCTAAGAGGTGGCATACTCTGGCTTTTCCGTTTAAAAAAAAATCACTCTGGGCCGGGCGTGGTGGCTCACGCCTATAATCCCAGCATTTTGGGAGGCTGAGGCGGGCAGATCGTGAGGTCAGGGGATGGAGACTATCCTGGCCAATATGGTGAAACCCTGTCTCTACTGAAAATACAAAAATCAGCTGGGCGTGGTGGTGTGCGCTTTTAATCCCAGCTACTTGGGAGGCTGAGGCAGGGGTTCAACTGGCTTGAACCCCGGGAGGCGGAGGTTGCAAGGAGCTGAGATCGTGCCACTGCACTTCAGTCTGGTGACAGAGCGAGACTCCGTGTCAAAAAAATAAAATAAAATAAAATAAAATAAAAATAAAAAGAAGAAAAAAAATCACTCTGGCTACTTTGTAGAAAAAAGTAGGAGAGAGTGAGGAACACAGGAGAGCAGTTTGTTACAGTCCAGCTAGAGATGATGCTGATAGATTAGAGAGGCAGTAGCAGAGATGGAGAGCATTCTGGATGCTTCCTGAAGACAGAACTGACAATTTTTGCTGATAGATTAGATGAAAGGTGTGAAGAGAAGAGAGGGTTTGGAGGTGGAAACACTGGAAGCAGGGAATTGTTATTTATTGAGATGGGGAAGAGCAGGTTTGGGATAAGTTTGAGAAGCCAATTCAATATTCAAATGGAGGCTGTTTGGTATACCCATTGAGAGTTCTCTGGGCACAGGTTGGGGCCTGAAGTATCAATTGGGAAGTCATCAGATATAAATGGAATTTAAAGCAAAGTGCTTTGAGCTACTTGGAAGAAAGTCACTTAAGATAATTTTTATGCCTATATTCTTATTGTGGCAAGTACACTGCTTTTGTTTAAGGATTCTTGCAAAGCCTGGGCCTGTATCTGATTTGTTTTTAAGTGTCTAGCCCAGAAGTATGCTCCTAAATAACAATGACCCAATAGATTTGTGATGACTACGTAAGTGGGCAGTGTTGCAAAGAGGTATGAGTGCAATTTTGGAATCAAAATCAAGAAACCTGGGACTCAGTCATGTCTCTACTTCTTCCTGGCTCCATCAGCATGGAAGCCGTTTAGTTTCTCTGAGCTTCAGTGTTCTCCTCTGTAAAATGGGATAAACACCTATTTCACAGGACAATGAGATGACTGTGAAAGTGTTTTTGAAGCCCCAAGTCATGGTGTATTGTCCCCTTTTGTTTCTAGAGCTGCATTGTCCAATACAGTAGCCACTGGCCACATATAATAATTTAAATCTCCATTTAACATAATTAAAACAAAATACAAATTTTAAATTAGTTCCTCAGTATCATTGGCCCCTGTGTCCAGTAGCCATATGTGGCAAGTGGCTACCAGGCAGCAAGGAGTAGTACAATTCCACCACCACAGAAAATTTTATTGGAGAGTTCTTCACTAGTGCTTCCCTGAAGGACTGGGGATAGACAGGTGAGGCTCTTGACTTCAAGAACCGTTTCTGAAACACATCCTGCGGTCATCAGAAGCCCCAGGCAGGAGAGGTGGCTGGCCCAAGGATGGGGTAGCCCTCCTTTGTTGTAGATGATACAGGTTCCCAGGGAACCAGGGACTGAGGAACCCAGGGGAGTAGGGCAGGGCTGAGGACACACCACCCCAGCTTCAGGGACTTCTGGTCAGCCAGAACCTGTGCACTCTGCAGGTGGAGATTTCTCCCAGGACTGGTCAGTGGGCTGGACATGGGTGGGGAGGCTGCAGAAGTAGAATTGACAAACAGGGGGATGCTTCTGCTGGATCTGCCTCTTGGTCCTTCTGTCTGCCTGTTTGCTTATGATCTGTAGATAACACCCCTCCTATGTTGGGTAAACATCGCACAGGATACTGTCACCCTTTGAAAGTTACTGGCCAGGTGTTCCTTTTCCTTCAGGAGCTCTTGGATACCTCTCTGGCCTCCTTCCTCAGACCTGGGACTGTCAAGGCCAGGGATTAAGCCACCCCTCTCAGAGTAGGGGCTCCTGCTGCCCTCCCACACCAAGACTCACAAGGTTGTGATCCATCTTCTCCTTTGGGGATGTTCATATTATGATCCTGGGGAGTCCTGTTAACCTATTCAAAACTTGCCTGAAATGCAGTGAGTTTGGGGAAGTCACTTTAGAGTTCTGGTGCTTCAAAGTTTCTGTCTGTGATATGGGGATGATAATATTCCTAGCCCAGCCTTCTGCTTCATGTTATTTGCAGCAGGGAGTAGCATGGGTGTGCTTTATATGCTGTGAAGTGTCATGCAGAGTGGGTATGTGTCTGTTGAATGCTCCTGGCAACTCTATGGGGAAGGTAGGCAAAGATGATTTCCCTGTGCTCAAAATCACAGCCCATGTAACTGGCAAAGTCAAATTTTGAGACCCTGTGCTACTTTGGAAGACTCAATAGAGTGCTTTCACTTGGGTAAGCTGAGGCACAGAGTAGGGGCAAACTTGCCGAGGTCATGGTCAAAAATTGGATCCAGCTCTCCTAATTCCTGGGCTGAAAGCTCTTTAAGATCTTGGAGTCCTCTCTTACCTGGGATCTAAGTCTGTGTCTGAACATTGCCACTTGGCAGCTGTGTGATCCTGGACAAACTACTGAGCCTCTCTGAGCTTCAGTGTCCACTATGATTGCCACCTCAGTGAAATGGAGGCAATCATAGTACCCAGGACTGGCTACATAATTTATGAGGACCAATGCAAATGCAAATGCAAATGCAAATGCAAATGCAGGGTTCCTTTTCTGTCTCTGCTGTCTCTCTCAATCTGTCATGCTGTTTATTATTCACTATTTAATGTTGTATTCCCTTAGGTCTGGTGATACAAGGCGAGTGTAGACCCTCATATGAGACAGGCAAGAGGCCTGTTTCATGACTTGGCATGCAAACTCTCTCTTCCTCTCCCTGTGCCGACACCCAGGCCCCTGCCTGGGATAGAGTTGTGGTGGCGATAGGCGTGTGGGGTGTGTAGGGGGAACAGACAGCTGAGAATCCATCTCAGGGAGGAGGAGGTGGGGAGGTGACAGGAGGCAGGACCATGTATGAACCAAGGCTCCAAATACCCAGGGTGTGCTCCAGTGCTCCACCCAACTTTACTTATAAGACACAAATTAAAAGATAGAATGATTAAGAATTTCAAGGTGGTGACCACAGAAAATTAAACCCCAAGTATAGGGCACCCTTCTGAGTGGGGGGCCCTGTGCAGCTGCTCTGGTCATACACCCATGAAATTAACCCTACAGTACTTAACTCACAGAGTATCTGTGCAGAAGTGATGTGTCTGACACATAGTAAGTACTCAATAAACGTTAGCTGTTCCATTAATGTGATTGTAAATTACTAAATGGGACTTATTATAGATTTATTCAACGTGATTTTTCAGATAACCCAGTTGTGGGAAAACATCTTCATTTATTTAAGAGAAAGCACTGCTTCTACTTGTCACAAGAGCCCTCTTTGACATAATCTTTTTTGATACTTTGCTATGGCTGAGGTAGGGGGAAGGAACAGAAATGAACATTTAAAAATATTTAGGTATCATGCATTTTTGTGTTATTCCTCAATTCGGTAAGTCATTCTTCACTGAGCAAGCATCTTATTCTTCCTCTAACCAAGAAGGAAACTGTTGCTCAGAGATCGAAAGAGACTTGCCCAGGGACACACAGTATGTCAGTGGCAGATACTGGGGCTTGAATCGGGATCTCTCTGCCTCTGAAGCCTGAGTTCTGCACCCAGTGCCCAGTGCCATGCTGGCAGAGACCGCTGCCTGGGGCCTTTGTCAGCAGCTCTTCTGAAAGGGACCACCAGCTGAAGCCTCTCAACTCTCCTGGGGTGGCCTCATCTACTTCTCCCAGCCCCTTCCCATTCTTTTTGCTGCTGTGCCGGCAGCTGCATCCTGTACCCTGATGAGGGGCCTAAGGACAATGGGAAGGGGAAGGATTGGGTGGTAGGAAACGGGCCGAGCAACAAGCTAAACAATGGCTTCTCTGCTGGTGGGTCCCGAACAGCCGGAAGCAGCAATAGGTTCACAGCATTATTGTGGGCAGGAGTGAGGACTGCCCCTGCTGAGATTCTCCTTCTATTCCAGGCACATCCTCCTCTGAATCGCTGCAAACTTTTGTGTCTCTGCCAAGTAGTGGCCTCAGTTTCCCCATCTATGTGTCTTTAGCATCCAAAACAGGGCTCAGTGCTGGGGGAGGGATGGGAATCTTCTCGAGCTGTTTGCTGAATTAAAAGATGAGACTCTAAAGACTCTAAAGAGTTCGCAGGCATTGCCCTTCATCTCGATGATCCTATTTACCCATCCATCCATCAAACCTGCCCTGGGTGAGCTCCTACTGTGTGTGAGGTCCTGGACAACACCAGTAATACTCAGGCTCTGCCCTTTAAGAGTTCCCAGGAAGCAGGCAATGCTGTTTCCCCCTACTGCCCATGCCCCCCACCCTGTAAAGGTCATAGAAAGGTTTATAGTGGGGGTGGGGTGGGGGGAGGAGAAGCAAGCCTGGAGCAACTAGCTTTATTTTAGGGTGATAATAATAATCCTGGGAGTAAAGAATCTGTACTGTGACCTCCCGCCCTCCTGCCCATGGCTCCACTCCTGTCCTTTCCCCTGGGGCTTGAGCAGGAATGGAGGCTGCAGCTGGCCATGGAGGGAGCCCGAGGCCAGCACCCCTGGGTTTGAATCTGAGCCTCTCCACTCACTAGCTCTGTGACCTTAGGCCAGTTCCTTTTCCTCTCTGAGTCTGTTCCTCATCTGTAAATTGGATCTAACAGTGCTGACCTCCTGGTAGTTCCTGTGGTAAGAATTAAATTTAAATGGTGAGCATTAAAAGGCTTCAGGGGAATTGCTAAGTGTACTGAGTGGACGGGGAGGCTGGGAATGGAACCTCTGAGGAATCCATTTGAACTAGAAAACCTAAACAGCACAGGCTGGGAGAGAAGGTGATTGGATCGTGAAGGCAGGGCTCTTCTGACTGAGGAGGGGTCTGTGTGCATGTGCATGTGTGTGCTCGTGGGCCTGTGCTCCCACTATCAAGGCTGGGTGTTTGTGTATGGAATACACAGTGGGACATGCTGAGTCAGCAAGGCCGTGTGAGAGACCCCCTAGAGAAGGCTGTCTGGGCCCTCCTGAGTTCTATTCTGAGGGAATAACACTGGCTCTGTTTTCTAAGTCTAGCTGCAGCTCCAGTTCCATCTGCTACCAGGCCCTCTCTACTTAAAACTGGCACTAGGGAGGCGAAAAGAGAGGCACAGCTTTGTGCTGCCCTCTGCTGGTTTCTTGGACTCTGTGCTTCTTAGATGGGGTCAATTTCCACGCACACAACTCACCTATGTTAATCCCTGTGTTGGATGGTGGGGACACACAGACAAGGTCCATTTCTGCTGTGTGTGTGTGCGAGTGTGTGTGTGAGAGAGGGGAACAAAGTGTGATCAACAATATGATACAAGATGCAGAAAAGATAGGAATAGCATGAAGGAAAGTTTTCAAAAGGTAATGATCCTTTATTCATTCAGTCATTTGTCATATATTTATTGTATCCCAAGACCTAAGCTTTGTGCTGGAGCTAAACATGGAACAAAATACACAAAAATTCCTGCCTGCATGGACCTTGCCTTCTAATGAAGAGAAACAGTTAGTAAGTAAGACAGACAGGTAAATAGATAGTGTTGGATGATGAGTACTATGGAGAAAAACGAAGCAGGAATGGAGGACAGGGAGAATTGTTGGGATGATTGCAACTCTTGTGTAACATTTGAGTAAAGATCCAAAGGAAAGGAACTTTATCTTCTGAACATGACTGAGTAACTGGCACTCGACTTTCTGGCCTGTATAAATAACTAGACAACTGGATAAGTGTATGAAACAACTATTTAGACATCGGACAATAGTTAGCATGGAACTATGATCCCTGAGAGAAGAAAAACAAGCAAAGTGAGCCTGATGATCACTCTAGCTTTCTGTCTGAAGGCACTTTTGGGCAGAGCAGGGAGGGGAAATCCAAGTAGATCATAGGGGTCTTTTTGTGTTGAAGGTAGAGATCTTGACATTAGGAAACTCTGTGGCACTATAATTTGCAGGGAAGAGTACCAGAGAGGAAGAAGCTACTCAGAAAAAGAGCTCCGGAAATCTGTATAGGGGTCTCCCTTGAGTCTTTGTCTAAATACTGAGTTGTGCATGCATATAATAAAACTCCATGAGTGTGGGCAAATGAAAACTACTGGGGAGCTACAAGCTGAACAATTTTCAGAGTTCAGACATGGCTGAGAGACATTCACATTACAGCTGAAGAGTGAAGAGAACTTATTGAACACCCATAACATTCAGTAGAGGCCTCAAAAGGGTATTGGTAGTAGGGCTAAACTAGCCCTAGAGTAAAGTCTACTCTAGCCCCATCCTAATAAATCTTAAACACAAGCCTTACAAGGAGCAAGCTAAGGAGCAAGTAAGTTAACTTCTACCAAAACAAAACAAAATTCAACATTATTGAAAGGAAGGAAACAAAAATTCAGACCCTCAACAATAGAATATTCACAATGTCCAATATCCAATAAAATTAGGTATGTAAAAAAGCAGGAAAATATAGCCAGGAGAAAAATCACTCTATAGAAATAGACTCAGAAATGACAGGAATGATGGAATTAGCAGACACAGATTTTGAAGCAACTGTTTTAAATATACATTAAAAGATTTAAATGAAAACATGAACATAATGAGGAAAGAAGTGGAAGTTATCAAATGGAACTTCTAGAATTTAAAAGTATAGTATCTGAACTAAAAATGCACCATATAGCTTAACAGCAGATTATATAGTATATATAGCAATACAATATATATAGCAGTTATATACTAAAGAATAAAAGATCAATGAACTCGAAGACATAACAATAGAAAATATCCAAACTATAGCACAGAAAGAAAAAAGACTTTACAAAAAGAATAGAGCCTCAGTATTTGCAGAACATTATCAAATGGTCTAATATATGTGTAACTGGGTCTCAGAAAGGCTAAGGGCAGAAAAATATTTAAAGAAATAATAGTCCAAAGTTTCCAAACTTGAAGATCAAAAACAATTGTCCCAAGAAGCTCAACAAATCCTAAACAGGATATACACACAGAAAACCATACCAAAGTACATTGTAATCAATTTACCAAAAGACAAACGATAAAGATAAGACATTAAAAGGAGACAGAAAAGGAGGCATATATTATATACAAGGGAATAAAGATAAGAATGATCATTGATTTATCATTGACCAAAAGACAATGGGATAATAACTTTAAAGGAACTGAAAGGAAAAAAAAAAGAAGTCAAACTAGAATTCTACATTCAGTGACAATACCCTTCAAAATGAAGGTAAAGACATTTTTGAGAGTATGTACCCAAAGGAATAGAAATTGTTCTATCATAAAGACACATGCATGCATATGTTCATTGCAGCACTATTCACAATAGCAAGGAGATGGAATCAACCTAAATGCCCATCAGTGGTAGACTGGATAAAGAAAATGGTGGTACATATATACCGTGGGATACTATACAGCTGTAAAAAACGAGATCATGTCTTTTGCAGAAACATGATGGAGCTGGAGGCCATTATCCTTAGCAAATGAATGCAGGAACAGAAAACCAAATACTGCATGTGCTCACTTATAAGTGGGAACTTAAAGTTGAGAACAGATGGACACATAGAGGGGAACAACAGACACTGGGGACTACTGGAGAGTAGAGAGTGGGAGAGGGAGAGGATCAGGAAGAATAACTAATGGGTGCTAGACTTAATATTATACTTATTAATAATCTATACAACAACCCCCCATCACATGGGTTTACCTATAAAACAAATCTGCACATATACCCCTGAACTTAAAATAAAAGTTAAAAAAGGAAAAGAAATAAAAAAGTAATCCCATTTATAATAGCCACACATAAAATTAAATACCTGGTGGCCGGCAAGATGGCTGAATAGAAACAGCTCTGGTCTGCATCTCCCAGTGAGATCAACGCAAAATGTGATTTCTGCATTTCCAGCAAGGTACCCAGCTTATCTCATTGGGACTGTTTAGACAGTGGGTGCAGCCTACAAAGGGTGAGCTGAAGCAGGGTGGGGTGTCACCTCACCTGGGAAGCGCAAGGGGTCAGGGAACTCCCTCCCCTAGCCAAGGGAATCCATGAGGGACTGTGCCTTGAGGAATGGTGCATTCTGACCCAGATACCATGCTTTTTCCGTGGTCTTCACAACCTGCAGACCAGGAGATTCCCTAGGGTACCTATGTCACCCAGGCCCTGGGTTTCAAGCACAAAACTGGGTGGCCATTTGGGCAGATACGAACCTAGTTGCAGGAGTTTTTTTTCATACCCCAGTGGTGCCTGGAATGCCAGTGAGACAGAACCATTTACTCCCCTGGAAAGGAGGCTGAAGCCAGGGAGTCAAGTGGTCTAGCTCAGTGGATTCCCCACAGAACCCAGTGAGCTAAGATCCACTGGCCTGAAATTCTCACTGCCAGCACAGCAGTCAAGTCCACCTGGGAGACTCCAGCTTGGTGGGGGAGGCGTGTCCACTTTTACTGAGTCTCGAGTAGGCGGTTTTCCCCTCACAGTGTAAACAAAGCCTCCGGGAAGTTCAAACTGCATGGAGAGCACCGCAGCTTGGCAAAGCCGCTGTAACCAGACTGCCTCTCTAAATTCCTCCTCAGATGCCTCCTTCAGGCAAGGCATCTCTGAAAATAAGGCAACAGCCCCAGTCAGGGGCTTTTAGATCAAAATCCCATCTCCCTGGGACAGAGCACCTCCGGGAAGGGGCAGCTGTGGGCGCAGCTTCAGCAGACTTAAACGTTCCTGCCTGCCAGTTCTGCAGAGAGCAGCAGATCTCCCAGCACAGTGCTTGAGCTCTCCTAAGGGACAGACTGCCTCTTTGAGTGGGTCCCTGACCCCCGTGCCACCTGACTGGTAGACACCTCCCAGCAGGGGTCGACAGACACCTCATACAGGAGAGCTCCAGCTGGCCTCTGGCAGGTGCCCCTCTGGGACGAAGCTTCCAGAGGAAGGAGCAGGCAGCAATCTTTGCTGTTCTGCAGACTCTGCTGGTGATACCCAGGCAAACAGGGTCTGGAGTGGACTTTCAGCAAACTCCAGCAGACCTGCAGCAGAGGGGCCTGACTGTCAGAAGGAAAACTAACAAACAGAAAGGAATAGCATCAACATCAACAAAAAGGACACCCACACCAAAACCCCATCCAAAGGTCACCAACATCAAAGACCAAAGGTAGATAAATCCATGAAGATGAGGAAAAGCTAGCGCAAAAAGCCTGAAAATTCCAAAAACCAGAATGACTCTTCTCCTCCCAAGGATCACAACTCCTTGCCAGCAAGGTAACGAAAGTGGACGGAGAATGAGTTTGATGAATTGACAGAAGTAGGCTTCAGGAGGTGGGTAATAACAAACTCCTCTGAGATAAAGGAGCATGTTCTAACCCAATGTAAGGAAGTTAAGAAACTTGAAAACAATTAGAGGAATTGCTAACTAGAATAGCCAGTTGAGAGAAGAATATAAATGACCTGATGGAGCTGAAAAACTCAGCACAAGAACTTCATGAAGCATACAAAAGTATCAACAGCCGAATTGATCAAGTGGAAGAAAGGATATCAGAGATTGAAGATCAACTTACTGAAATGAAGCATGAAGACAAGATTAGAGAAAAAAGAATGAAAAGGAATGAACAAAGTGTCCAAGAAATATGGGACTATGTAAAAAGACCAAACCTATGTTTGATTGGTTTGATTGGTGTACCTGAAAGTTATGGGGAGAATGGAACCAAACTGGAAAACACCCTTCAGGATATCATCCAGGAGAACTTCCCCAACATAGCAAGATAGGCCAACATTCAAATTCAGGAAATATAGAGAACACCACAAAGATACTCCTCAAGAAGCGCAACCCCAAGACATATAATCATCAGATGCATCAAGGTTGAAATGAAAGAAAAATGTTAAGTGCAGCCAGAGAGAAAGGTACACTTACCCACAAAGGGAAGCCCATCAGACTAAGAGTGGATCTCTCTGCAGAAACCCTACATGCCAGAAGAGAATGGGCACCAATATTCAATATTCTTAAAAGAATTTTCAACTCAGAATTTCATATCTGGCCAAACTAAGTGTCATAAGTGAAGGAAGAATGAAATCCTTTACAGACAAGCAAATGCTGAGAGATTTTGTCACCACCAGGCCTGCCTGACAAGAGCTCCTGTAGGAAGCACTAAATATGGAGAGGAAAAACCAGTACCAGCCATTGTAAAAACATACCAAATTGTAAAGACCATCGACAATATGAGGAAACTACATCAACTAACAGGCAAAATAACCAGCTAGCATCATAATGACAGGATCAAATTCACACATAATAATATTAACCTTAAATGTAAATGGGCTAAGTGCCCTAATTAAAAGACACAGACTGGCAAATTGAATAAAGAGTCAAGACCCATCTCACGTGCAAAGACACACAGGCTCAAAATAAAGGGATGGAGGAATATTTACCAAGCAAATGGAAAGCATAAAAAAGCAGGGGTTGCAATCCTAGCCTCTGATAAAACAGACTTTAAACCAACAAAGATCAAAAAAGACAAAGAAAGGCATTACTTTACGGTAAAGGGATCAAGGTAACAAGAAGGACTAACTATCCTAAGTATATGTGCACCTAATACAGGAGCACCCAGATTCATAAAGCAAGTTCTTAGAGACCTACAAAGAGACTTAGACTCCCACACAATAACAGTGGTAGACTTTAACACCACTGTCAATATTAGACAGATCAACAAGAGAGATAGTTAACAAGGATATCCAGGACTTGAACGCAGCTCTGCACCAAGCAGACCTAATAGACATTTACAGAACTCTTCACCCCAAATCAACAGAATATAGATTCTTCTCAGCACCACATCACACTTATTCTAAAATTGACCACATAATTGGAAGTAAAACACTCCTCAGCAAATGTAAAAGAACAGAAATAACAACAAATTGTCTCCCAGACCAGAGTGCAATCAAATTAGAACTCAGGATTAAGAAACTCACTCAAACCCACACAACTACATGGAAACTGAACAACCTGCTCCCAAATGACTAGTGGGTACAAAACAAAATTAAGGCAGAAATAAATAAGTTCTCTGAAACCAATGAGAACAAAGACACAACATACCAAAATCTCTGGGATACAGCTAAAGCAGTGTTTTAGTAACTTTATAGTACTAAATTTTAGTAAATTTATAGTACTAAATGCCCACAGGAGAAAGCAAGAAAGATCTAAAATTGATGCCCTAACTTCACAATTAAAAGAACTAGAGAAGGGAAGGATAGCATTAGGATAAATACCCAATGTAAATGACGAGTTAATGGGTGCAGCAAACCAACATAGCACATGTATACATATGTAACAAACCTGCACATTGTACACATGTACCATAGAACTTAAAGTATAATAAAAAATTGCAAAAAGAAAAAAAAAAAAGAACTAGAGAAGCAAGAGCAAGCAAATTCAAAAGCTGGCAGAAGACAACAAATAATTAAGATCAGAGCAGAGCTGAAGGAGATAGAGACATGAAAAAACCTTCAAAAAATTAATAAGTCCAGGAGGTGGTTTTTTGAAAAGATTAACAAAATAGACCACTAGCCAGACTAGTAAAGAAGAAAAGAGAGAAGAACCAAATGGACACAATAAAAAATGGCAAAGGGGATATCACTGCTGATCCCGCAGAAATACAAACTACCATCAGAGAATACTATAAACACCTCTACACAAATAAACTAGAAAATCTAGAAGAAATAGATAAATTCTGGAACACATACACCCTCCTATACACCCTCCCAAGACTAAACCAGGAAGAAGTCAAATCCCTGAATAGACCAATAACAAGTTCTGAAATTGAGGCACTAATTAATAGCCTACCAACCAGAAAAAGGCCAGGACCAGATGGATTCACAGCTGAATTTTACCAGAGGTACAAAGAGGAGCTGGTAGCATTCCATCTGAAACTATTACAAACAATAGAAAAAGAGGGAATCCTCCCTAACTCATTTTATGAGGCCAGTGTCATCCTGATACCCAAACCTGGCAAAGACACAACAACAACAACAAAATTTCAGGCCGATGTCCCTGATGAACATCAATGCAAAAATCCTCAATAAAATACTGACAAACCAAACCTAGCAGCACATCAGAAAGTGTATCCACCAAGATCAAGTTGGCTTCATCCCCAGGATGCAAGGCTGGTTCAACATACGCAAATGAATAAACATAATCCATCACATAAACAGAACCAATGACAAAAAAGACATGATTATCTCAATAGATGCAGAAAAGGCCTTCGACAAAATTCAACAGCCCTTCATGCTAAAAACTTTCAATAAACTAGGTATCGATGGAACATATTTCAAAATAATAAGACCTATTTATGACAAACCCCCAGGCAATATCATACTGCATGGGAAAAAGCCGGCAGCATTCCCTTTTTAAACTGGTACAGACAAGGATGGCCTCTCACCACTCCTGTTCAACATAGTATTGGAAGTTCTGGCCAGGGCAATCAGGCAGGAGAAAGAAATAAAGCATATTCAAATAGGAAGACAGGAAGTCAAACTGTCTCTGTTTGCAGATGACATGATTGCATATTTAGAAAACCCATACTCTCAGCCCAAAATCTCCTTAAGCTGATAAGAAACCTCAGAAAAGTCTTAGGATACAAAATCAAGGTGCAAAAATCACAAGCATTCCTATACACCAATAATAGACAAACAGAGAGCCAAATCATGAGTAAAATCCCATTCAGAATTGCTACAAGGAGAATAAAATACCTAGGAATCCAACTTTCAAGGGATGTGAAGGACCTCTTCAAGGAAAACTACAAACCACTGCTCCAGGAAATAAGAGAGGACACAAACAAATGGAAGAACATTCCATGCTCATGAATAGGAAAATCAATATTGTGAAAATGGCCATACTGCCCAAAGTAATTTATAGATTCAATGCTATCCCCATCAAGCTACCATTGACTTTCTTCACAGAATTAGAAAAAACTACTTTGAATTTCATATGGAACCAAAAAAGAGACCATATATCTAAGACAATCCTAAGTAAAAAGAACAAAGCTAAAGGCATCATGCTACCTGACTTCAAACTATACTACAAGGCTGCAGTAACCAAAACAGCATGGTACTGGTACCAAAACAGATATATAGACCAATGGAATAGAACAGAGGCCTCAGAAATAATGTCACACATCTACAATCCTCTGATCTTTGACAAACCTGACAAAAATGAGCAATGGGGAAATGATTTCCTATTTAATAAATGGTATTGGGAAAACTGGCTATCCATATGCAGAAAACTGAAACTGGATCCCTTTCTTACACCTTATACAAAAATTAACTCAAGATGTATTAAAGACTTAAACATAAGACCTAAAACCATAAAAACCCAAGAAGAAAACCTAGAAACCTAGGCAATACCATTCAGGATATAGGCATGGGTGAAGATTTGATGACTAAAACACCAAAAACAATGGCAACAAAAGTCAAACTTGATAAATGGGATCTAATTAAACCAAAGAGCTTCTACACACCAAAAGAAACTATCATCAGAGTGAACAGGCAACCTACAGAATGGGAGAAAATTTTTGTAATCTATCCCATCTAACGAAGGGCTAATATCCAGAATCTACAAGGAACTTAAACAAATTTACAAGAAAAAAACAAATAACCCCATCAAAAAGTGGGTGAAGGATATGAACAGACACTTCTCAAAAGAAGACATTTATGTGGCCAACAAACATAAGAAAAAAAGCTCATCATCAGTGGCCATTAGAGAAATGCAAATCAAAACCACAATGAGATACCATCTCATGCCAGTTAGAATGGCAATCATTAAAAAGTCGGGAAGCAATAGATGCTGGAGAGAATGTGGAGAAATAGGAATGCTTTTATACTGTTGGTGGAACTGTAAATTAGTTCAACCATTGTGGAAGATAGTATGGTGATTCCTTAAGGATCCAGAACCAGAAATACCATTTGACCCAGCAATCCCATTACTGGGTATATACCCAAAGGATTATAAATCATTCTACTATAAAGACACATGCACACATATGTTTGTCGCGGCACTGTTCACAATAGCAAAGACTTGGAACCAACCCAAATGCCTATCAATGATAGACCGGATAAAGAAGATGTGGCACACATACACCATGGAATACTATGCAGCCATAAAAAAAGGATGGGTTTATGTCCTTTGCAGGGACCTGGATGAAGCTGGAAACCATCATTTTCAGCAAACTAACACAGGAACGAAAAACCAAACACTGCACATTCTCACTCATAAATGAGAGTTGAACAATGAGAACACATGGACACAGGGAGGGGAGTATCCCACACTGGGGCCTGTCAAGAGTTGGGGAGCTGGCCGGGCGCGGTGGCTCAAGCCTGTAATCCCAGCACTTTGGGAGGCCAAGGCGGGCGGATCACGAGGTCAGGAGATCGAGACCATCCTGGCTAACACGGTGAAACCCCGTCTCTACTAAAAATACAAAAAGAAATTAGCCGGGCGCGGTGGCGGGCGCCTGTAGTCCCAGCTACTCTGGAGGCTGAGGCAGGAGAATGGCGTGAACCCGGGAGGCGGAGCTTGCAGTGAGCCGAGATCGCGCCACTGCACTCCAGTCTGGGCGACAGAGCGAGACTCCGTCTCAAAAAAAAAAAAAAAAAAAAAAAAAGAGTTGGGGAGCTAGGGAAGGGATAGAATTAGGAGAAATATCTAATGTAGATGATGGATTGATGGGTGCAGCAAACCACCATGGCATGTGTATACCTATGTAACAAACCTGCAAGTTCTGCACGTGGATCCCAGAACTTAAAATATAATAAAAAAATTAAATACTTAGAAATTAACCAAACAGTGAAAGCCCATTATGATGAAAACTATAAAACATGTATGAAGGAAATTGAAGAGGACACCAAAAAATGGAAAAACATTCCATGTTAATAGATTGGAAGAATCTATATTGTTAAAATGTCCATAATTCTCAAAGCAATCTATAGAATTGCAACCCCTATCAAAATACCAACGACATTCCTCACAGAAATAGAAAGAAAGTCTTAAAATTTATGCGGAAACACAGAAGATCCAGAATAGCCAAAGCTATCCTAAGCAAAAAAGAATAAAACTGGAAAAATCACATTATCTGACTTCAAATTATACTACACAACTTAAGTAACTGAAACAGCATGGTACTGACATCAAAACAGACACACAGACTAATGGAACAGAATGGAGAACCCAGAAACAAATCCATACACCTGCAGTGAACTCATTTTTGACAAAGGTGCCAAGAACATACACTGGGGAAAAACAACCTCTTCAATAAATGGTGCTGGGAAAACCGGATATCCATATGCAGAAGAATGAAACTAGACCCCTATCTTTTACCATACAAAAAATCAAATCAAATCAAATGAGTTAAACACTTAAATCTTAGACTTCAACCTATAAAACAACTACCAAAAAAACAAAACAAAACAAAACAAAGCAAAAAAACCATTGAGGAAAGCCGTGGGACTGGATTAGATCACTAGTGGGATGAGTGGTGAGTGGAAATGAAAGGACAAGGGTTTCAAGAGTTGAACCCTGGTGATCCTTCAATCCCCAGCTTGAGGGCATGGGGGGAATAATTAGAGAAATGGGAGGGAATCTTTGTTATGAGCAAAGTTGTGTAGGAACAAAGGCTACCAATAATGTTAGAAATAAGGGCAGGGAAGGTCATGAAGGGCCTTGAATGCCAAGCTAAGGTGATCATTGGAGGTTTACTAAAAATACAGAGTCATGGTCAGATTCATGATTAGAAGGATTGCGCTTGCAGCACTGAAGAGATGAAATGAAAGTTAGGGTGGGGTAAGCCTATAGGCAAGGAGACCAGGAAAGAATCAAGGCAAGCATGTGGCCATTATATCAGTCTATATCAGGGCCAGTAGTTTCCTGATACAGATTTTTTTTTTTTTTTTTTGTCTTTTTGTCCCTGGGCTCCTCTAGCCCAGAATGTCAAAGTCTCCAAGGAATTGTTGGCCAAAGATTCCACTGGACTTCCCTGGCTTGGCCTGAACTCAGAAAAAAAGGGAATTGCTGAGGTCTCTGTCCGTGGTGCTGACATGTAAATCCTCCATTTCCACCTCTAGAAGGCACGCTTGCATTCCTGTCTCAACTCTCAGGATTGGCACAGAATTAACAATCCCAGCATCACCCCACATATGGCCAGAGGCTCAGAGGCCTTGGGCCTGGTGAAAGGATGGTTTTGGGATGTGTGTCTGGTTCTACTTCTGTTTAAGTGCCCCAGGTCATATTTGCTTTGAGGGAGTCTTGGTGGCCAGACTGAGAAAAGCTTCGTATCTAGGAAACAGGAGGGCTCTGACCCCACCACTTTCCTAGGCTCCACCCCACACTATAGTTGAGGTTGTTAGAGGTGGCCAGAGTTTGGCTAACCCTTAGTCTTGTTTCTCATAGTGGCCTAATTTCCACTCTGCTCAGCAGTTATCCTGAGCAGCCAGTAGGCACAAACTTTCTGGCATTTTGTCTTTGCCTGTTACCTCTTCCTGAAAGGTCCCTTTATGATTCCTTCATCTAGATAAATTCTCAGTGCTATTAAATGCTCAACTTGGGTATACAGGCATACCTCAGGGATATTGCAGGTTTGGTTCCAGAAAACCACAATAAAGCAAATATTGCTGTAAAGTGAGTTACACACATTTTTGGTTTTCCAGTGCATATAAAAGTTATGTTTACATTATACTGTAGTCTATTAAATGTGAAATAGCATTATGACTAAAAAGTGTATATACTTAAAGTTAAAAATACCTTAGTGCTAAAAAATGCTACTGCTTCTCTGAGCCTTCAGTGAGTCATAATCTTTTGTCTGCTTGAGGGTCTTGCCCCCATGTTGCTGACTGCTGACTGATGGCTGCTGACTGATCGAGTAGTTGCTGAAAGCTAGGTTGGCTGTGACAGTTTCTTAAAATAAGACAACAGTGAAGTTTTCCACATCAGTAGACTCTTCCCTTCATGAAATATTTTTCTGTTCTATTCTATGTTTTTGATAGTATTTTTATGACAGTCAAACTTTTCAAAATTGGAGTCAATTCTCCCAAGCCCTGCTGCTGGTTTATCAACTAAGTTGACGTAATATTCTAAATCCTTTGTTGTCACTTCAACAATGTTCACAGCATCTTCACTAGAGGTAAATTCCTAAGAAATCACTTTCTTTGTGCATCCATAAGAAGCAACTCCTCACCCATTAAAATTTTATCATGAGATTGCAGAAATTCAATCACATCTTTAAGTTCCACTACTAATTTTACCTCTCTTGCTACTTCCACCATATCTGCAGTTACTTCTTCCACTGAAGTCTTGAAGCCCTCAAAGTTGTCCATGAGGGTTGGAATCAACTTCTTCCAAACTCCTGTTAATATTTATATTTTGACCTCCTCTCATGAAATATAAATGTTCTTAATGGCATCTAGAATGTTGATTCCTTTTCAGAAAGTTTTTTATTTACTTTGCTTAGATGTAACTGAGGAACCACTATCTTCGGCACTTTTAGCCTTACAAAATGTATTTCTTTTTTCTCCTTCTTTTTTTTTTGAGACAGGGTCTTGCTCTGTTACCCAGGCTGGAGTGCAGTGGCATGATCTTGACTCACTGCAACCTCTGCCTCCTAGGTTCAGGCAATCCTCTCACTTCAGCCTCCTGAGTAGCTGGGACTACAGGCAAACTTGACCAGGCCCAGCTAAGTTTTGAATATTTTTGTAGGGATGGGGTTTCTCTATGTTTCCTAGGCTGGCCTCAAACTTCTGGGCTCAAGTGATCCACCTACCTTGGCCTCCCAAACTGCTGGGACTACAGGTGTGAGTGACCACACCTGGCTGTATTTCTTAAATAATATTTAAAAGTCAAAATTACTTCTTGATCCATGCCTACAGAATGAATGTTGTGTTAGCAGGCATGAAAATGTTAATCTCCTTGTATATCTCCATCAGAGCTCTTGGGTGACCAGATGCATTGTCAATGAGATGTAATATCTTGAAAGGAATCTTTTTTTTTTTTTCCTGAGTAGTAGGTCTGAACAGTGGGCTTAAACCATGCTGTAAGCAAATGTGCTGTCATCCAGGTTCTGTTGTTTCATTCATATATCACAAACAGAGTAGATTTAGTATAAATTTAGCCCTAGGATTTTAGAAATGGCAAAGGAGCATTTGCTTCAACTTTAGAGTTACTAGCCCATTAGCCCCTAACAGGAGAGCCAGCTTGTCCTTTGAAGCTTTGAATACAGGCATTGACTTCTCTTATCTAGCTAAGGAAGTCCTAGATGACATCTTCCAATAGAAGGCTGTTTTATCTACGTTGAAAATCTGTTGTTTAGTGTCATCATCTTTATCAATGATCTTACCTAGATCTTTTGGTTAACTTGCTGCAGCTTCTACATCAGCATTTGCTGCTTTGACTAGTATTTTTATGTTATGGAGATGGCTTCTTTCCTTAAACCTTCCAAACCAACTTCTGCTAGCATCAAACGTTTCTTCTGCAGCTTCCTCACCTCTCTCAGCCTTCATGAAATTGAATAGAGTTAGGGCCTTGCTCTGGATTAGGTTTTTGCTTCAGGGAATGTTGTGGCTGGTTTGATCTAGCCAGACCACTAAAATTTTCTCCATGACAGCAATAAGGCAATTTTGATTTCTTAACATTTGGGTCTTTACTGAATTAGCACTTCAAGAACTTTTCCTTTGCACTTATAACTTGTGTAAGTGTTTGGTGCAAGAGGCCTAGCTCTTTGCCTGTCTTGGCTTTCAACATGCCTTCGTCACTAAGAGTAATCATTTATAGCTTTTGATTTAAAGTGAGAGATGTGCGACTCTGACTCTTTCACTTGAACGCTTAGAGGCCATTGTAGGATAATTATTATTATTTTTTGAGACAGTTTCACTCTGTCACCCAGGCTGAAGTGCAGTGGTGTGATCTCAGCTGACTGCAACCTCTACCTCCTGAGTTGAAGCAATTCTTGTGCCTCAACCTCCCCAGTAACTGGGATTGTAGGCTTGCACCACCATACCCAGATAATTTTTATATTATCAGTAGAGACGGGGTTTCACCATGTCGGCTGGGCTGGTCTTGAACTCCTAACCTCAAGTGATCCACCTGCCTCGGCCTCCCAAAGTGCTGGGGTTACAGGTGTAAGCTACTACGTCTGGTCTAGGATTATTAATTGGTCTAATTTCAATATTATTGTGTTCAGGGAATAGACAGGCTCAAGGAGAGGGAGAGAGATTGGGGGTGGCTAGTTGGTGGAGTGGTCAGAACACACACAACATTTATCGATTAAGTTTGCCATCTTATATGGGTGTGGTTCCTGGCTCCCTAAAACAATTACAATGGTAACATCAAAGATCACTGATCACCGTAACAGATACAATAATAATAAAGTTTGAAATATTGCAAAATTACAGAAATGTGACACAGAGACACGAAATGAGCACGTGCTGTTAAAAAAATGGCACAGATAGACTTGCTTGTTGCAGGGTTGCCACAAAACTTCAATTAAAAAAAATACTCAGTATCGGTGGGGTGCAATAAAGTGAAGCACAATAAAACAAGATAGTCCTGTACCTGGTTCCAGAAAGCCTTCCCTAATTTCTCTTAGGGTGCTTAAGTGTCTCTTCCTTTTCTTCCTTCTCTTTTGCTTGACACTATGCACAAAATCAGCTGATTTGCAATCTTGTCTCCTGACACTGTCGTCTTTGGCTCTTGCATAGACCTCTTTCCCTTCTTCCCTCCTTCCCCCTTTTCCTCCTTTCTTTTTCATCTCTCCCTTCTTCCTTTCTTTTTCTTCTTTTCCTCTCTCTCATCTCTCTCTCCACATCCACACCTACTGTCCAACTCACAACCCAACTCAATCC
This sequence comes from Macaca fascicularis, assembly GCF_037993035.2. Taxonomy (NCBI): domain Eukaryota; kingdom Metazoa; phylum Chordata; class Mammalia; order Primates; family Cercopithecidae; genus Macaca; species Macaca fascicularis. The sequence goes on along the minus strand of NC_088375.1, from coordinate 187,961,861 downwards.
AAGAAGTAACATCAACAACAATAATTTATATTTAAGTGTTCATCACCCTTTCCCATCCCTGGGTAAACATCATCCTGAAATTTATATTCATAATATTTTTAATTAAAACTATGTACCTGATGTATATTTTTAGTTTTAGTTTTTATTAAAATTTATGAAAAAGGGTATCATGCTGTACACAATCTTCTAAGGCTTGCTTTTTTTTCTTTCAACATAATGTTACCAAGATTTGTTCAAGTTGCTATGCAGGCTACAGTTCATTCAATTTTGCAATATATACAAAATATTCTTTTGTGCAAATGTATTACAATTTATTTATCAATTTTCCTGTCAATGAGCATTGGAGTTGTTGCCATTATTTTGCTACTACAAGTAGTACTACTGAAAATATTGTCGTATGTGTATCTTGGTGCATTTCTTTTTGTACAAACACACACATACACAAGTACGCACACATTTTGAAGTGAAATTTCTGGGTTGTAGAGTATGTGAAAATTCAACTTTACAAGATAATATTTTTTTTTTTCAGAACGGTTGTGTCAAATAACTCTCCCACCAACAATGTATAGTAGAATGGTTGACCCACATTCTCTCCAAAACTTGCTGTTGCCAGACTTCTTAATTTTTGAAAATTAAATGAAGGTAACTTGAATTTCATCTTTGTCTTTATCTTGCCTTATCAGTAATGAGATTGAACCAACATTTATTGAAGATGTGATTCCCTTTCCTGCGAAATGTCTAATCATGATTTTTGTTCATTTTTCCTACTCTGAATGTCTGAGACATTTTATAGTTTGTTTGTTTGTTTGTTTTAGATGGAGTCTCACTCTGTTGTCCAGGCTGGAGTGCAATGGTGCAGTCGTGGCTCACTGCAACCTCCGCCTTCCAGGTTCAAGCAATTCTCCTGCCTCAGCCTCCTGAGTAGCTGGGATTACAGGCCCACCACACCTGGCTAATATTTGTATTTTTAGTAGAGACGGGGTTTCACTGTGTTAACCAGGCTGGTCTTGAACTCCTGACCTCGTGATCCTCCCACCTTGGCCTCCCAAAGTGTTGGGATTACAGGCATGAGCCACCATGCCTGGGCTCTATAGTTTTTGATATAAATCCTTTGCTGGTTATTTGTTACAATTATTTTCTCCCAGTTTGTAAATTATCTGTTTTCTTTCTTTAAAATGTCTTTCATCAACAGAAGTAATTATTTTAATATAGTTCAGTTTATTAATCTTTTCTTATACAATTTGTTCCTTTTTGGGTAGATTTTTAAAGGAATTGTTCCCTAGATCAAAGTGATAAAGATATTAGCCTACATTTTATATTAAATATTTTGAAGTTTTTTATTTTCCCTTTTGGTTTTTAGTCCATTTTGAGTGGATTTTTTTGTGTATGTATAGGCAAAAATAGGAATCCAATTTCACCTTTTCCATTTCTATAATATCATGTGATAGGTCTATTTTGGGGCTGTCTATTCTAATCCACATTGACCAGTTTGTACCACCACACTGTCTTAATTACCGTGATTTCATAATATGTTCTGATAGCTTGTAAGACGAGTCCTTCCTCCCTCTTTTTCTTCTTCAGAAATACCTGGGATATTCTTGGTCCTTTCCTCTTCCATATTAATTTACAATATGTTTGTCAAGTTTTATTTTAAAAAGCCTGTGGAGATTTTAATTGCGGTTGCAGTCAATCTAAAATTAATCTTTTAACTATATTGAGTATTTCTATTTACGAACATGAGATAAATGTTGCCTTCATTTGTTTAGGTCTCTTTAATATCTTTCAGTAAAGTTTTTTTCTGAACTGTTTATTTTGCAAAAATTGTCAGAGCTACAGAATATTCATAAGAGCAGTAAATCAATACCTATTTACCCTTACCACATTTGCCTCAGCTGCCTATGTAAGTATTAATATGTTTTCTATTCTAACCTCTTTGAGGTTAATTTTCTCCTAAATTATGAAATTTCCCCCTTCCAAATATTTCTACACGTAACTCCTAAGTACAAGGACATTCTTCTGAATGAATGCAGCATAATTATCACACTGAGGAAATTTAATACTGATACATTGTTACCCTTTAATATATGATCCATTTAAAAAACTCTATACCTTTGATGTCCTTCACAGCTAATTATTTAGCAGATCAGGATCCAATTAAAGATCTCAGATTATGTTTTGCTGTCTTGTCTCTTTTTTCTCCTTTAATCTGGAACAGTTCTCTAGCCTGTTATTAACCTATGTGAATTTTTTCTTTTATGATGTTCTTGGAAGTATAGGCCAGTTGTTTGGACAATGTTCTAAAGTATAGATTCAAAAGGGTTGGGCCAATTTACAGTCCCATTAGCAATTGTTATATAACTGACCCAATCATACAACGATTGGTAATTGAATAGGCCAAGTTACAATTCCACCAGCAATTGTATGATTGGCCAGCCTGCACAGTCATGGTTAAGTGAAGCTGGAGAACCCACGCTGGATAGTGGAGGAGTGGGAGGACGGGACTAATGTGAACAGCTGGCACTGAGTGGGATGCCACCAGCTGGTCCAAAGAGAAGCTCCAGGAGTTCCCGGCGGTCATCGTCATGGAGGATGAGGCTGGCCGCTAAGAGATCAGCAAGCTGAAGCAGGCAGAAAGTAAGGCTTCTTGCAGCATCCGCAAAGGAAAGCTGATTTTCTTGTATGAGTGGAACATCAAACTGGCCTGGAAAGGTATCATTAAAGAATCTGATGCAAAGCACAAGGCATTGATTAAAATACCCAATCTTTCTGAAGAAAATGAAGTAGATGACACTGAGGTGAACATGAGTAAAAAGAAAGGAGATGGGGATATACTGAATGATCTTATGAAAACTGCAGGCACTGCCAAGGTCAGGGAGGAGGTCCTTGGAGATTACCTGAAGGCATTCAAGACAGAATTTACAATGGGAATGGTTTTACCAATGAAAACTATGGCAACCTAGGAATTGATTTTTAAAAGAAAATGGAGTGAGAATATCTTGCAGGTTCAGGCCTCATCTCCAGTGCCACTGGGTATAAGAATTCCCACTATGGCTCGTCCCATGAGGGAACAGTTCGACACAACTGTAGAACAGCTGTACAGCATCTTCACTGTGAAGGATTTGGCGCAAAAATTTTCCAAATCTCCTGCTGTATTAGAAGCTGAAAAGGGAGGGAAATTCCAAATGTTTGATGGGAACATCACTGATGAATATATAGAATTGTTAAGAAAAGGGAGGGAAATTCCAAATGTTTGATGGGAACATCACTGATGAATATATAGAATTGTTAACAGATAAAAAAGTCATAATAAAATGGAGATGTAGGAACTGGCCAGAAGGGCACATAAAATTACAATTGGACTGTAAAGGAGTTCCTATCTCTAAAAAAGAGAACATGAAATTCTGTTAGCAGAAGCAGCATTTTGAAGAAATAAAAGGTTTACTGTGCTGACCACCCTAAATGGTTGAATTAGTTAAATTTTTATAAGGCATTACTTTTTCTAAGCAGAAAACATGTCACATTTACCTTTTCCCTATCCTTCCTTTTCCTTTTAAAAGAGGAAAAAAATCCATGAACGTATAACTAATTTAAAGCATTGTTTGACTCTTTATTATAACCAGACTCTGCATTGGGTTAAAAGTAGCCAACAACCTGAAATTAGGTATTAGCCTGACCTTCCATAGATGTTCCCCTGGAAATTGATCAAGTTCCTGAGTGCAGATAGTTGATGTTTCCTAAGCTAAAGCTTTGTCCTAGAGCAAGCTTGCTTGCAACTGTCCTTTTAGTTCAAGATGACAAAAATAAATGACATGTTGATACTATTCCTTTCACTTTAGTTAAGGTGTGCAGATTTTTGGTAGTGAGACAGTGGCATGTTGCATTTAAAAACCTGTTGAGGCCGAGTGTGGGGTGGCTCATGCCTGTAATCCCAGCACTTTGGGAGGCCGAGGTGGGTGGATCACCTGCGGTCAGAAGTTAGAGACCAGCCCGGCCAACATAGTGAAACCCTGTCTCTACTAAAAATACAAAATTAGTGGACGTGGTGGTACATGCCTGTACTCCCAGCTATTTGGGAGGCTGAGGCAAGAGAATCACTTGAACCCGTGAGGCGGAGTTTGCAGTGAGCCAAGATCGCGCCATTGCACAGCCTGGGCAACAAGAACAAAACTCCATCTCAAAAAAAAAAAAAAAAAAAATCATGTTGAAGTGAGGGCTAATTGGCTAATTGGCTATGTTGTGCTCCACTTCTCCCTGCTGTGGTTTTGCACTTTGGGCTGGAGAGGATTGAGAAGTCTGTGGGTATAAGTTAATTTTGTGGGCTGCCAGTAACACTTCTAATGAAATAGCATATAGTGGATAAGTGTTTCTCCTCACTCACGGTTTTCTCAATACTTTCACCTGAGAAGACTGAAGCAATGTATGTAAACTAATGAAAAGTGATCACAATCAGTTTAATTAAGTGCACAGAATAGCAATCAGTCATGTCAATAAAAAATTATTTAAAAAATTGTCATGTAGTTGTTTCCTCATGATAGATTTAGGGTAAACATTTTTTCTTTTGGCAGGAATGATATTATAGATCAGTGATATGCGTGTCACATCTGAGGGCATACAATGTCATTTGTCTAAATATTGGTTATGTTAGCTTTAATCACTTTATTGAGGAGATATCTCTCAGTAATGTGTTATACTTATTTGTACATAGATCCTACACAACTTTGTGTTACATTTATGCCCTAATACCTTATAATTTTGTTACTATTAGTGATAGTATCTTTTAAATATTGTTTTCTACAGTAATTTTTTTGTTGCTGGTATATAGAACTGCACTGACCTCTGTATATCAACCCTCCATCCAGTTGCCTTGCTATACTCTCCTAATAATTCTAATAATTTGTCTATGGATTTTTTGTTTTATTTCATTTTATGCAGACAATTATATTATTTGTGCATAGTAACAGCCTTATCTCTCCCTTTCCAATCATTTGTTGCCGAATGTCTTTTTCACTTATTAGGGCTGAAGTTTTTCCTTTGTGCTCTCTAAGCCTGTGGGCTTCCCTCAGCCACAGCACGGATAGTTCTGTATAATTATTGTCTGATCACTTGCCTATCTCCTTTACTAGCCTGAGAATCCTTTGACACATAGATTGATTGGTATCTGAATCTATGTTGCTCAGTACTGTCTTTGGGGGCTGTCCTTGGGGGCAGTAATATGCTAGGGGTTCATGGTAGAGCAGGGTCATCACAGCTCCCCATGGCAGGGATGGCCATCTCTATTTTCCAGATGGGGAGGCTGGTTCAGAGATTTAGTCATTTACCTGAAACCATTGAGTTGGTAACTGGTTTGCCTGGGATTTGAACCAGGTCTGCTGGTTCCAACTCTCTCACCAGGCCGAGAACAAATGCCTGTTGAAGGAAGTCAGGGTCCAGAGTGGAAGCTTGGGAATAATAACAGCCACTTATTGAGCTCTGTGCTATGTTACACAAATAATTTATTTTTAATTTTTATTTATTTCTTTTATTTCACCATACTACAGATGTGGTCTATTTCTTTTATTTATTTTTGAAATTAAACATTTCATCATACCATAGTAAAGTTTATATAAATAATTTCATTTAATCCTCCTAACAACACTATAAGATGGGTACAGTATTATCTGTCTTTTTCTTCAAGAGACAGGGTCTTGCTCTGTCGCTCAGGCTGGAGTGCAGTGGCATGATCATGGCTCACTGCAGCCTTGGCCTCCTGGCTCAAACAATCCTCCTACCTCAGCCTCCCAAAATACTGGAATTACAGGTGTGAGCCACTGCGCCCAGTTTATTATCTCCTTTTTGAAATGAGCAAAGTGAGACTCAGAGAAGTTAAGCAATTTACCAGAGTAGCTAAAAAGAGGAAAAACTTGGATTTGAACTCAGATTTAACTCCTAATACTTTTGTTTCAATAATTATTCTGTACTGCTTCTCCAGTGAACTGACAATTGAATGGGTCGGAGGAAGAATCGAGGTGGCTTCCTCAGTCTCCAGGGGGATTAGGAAGATCTCAGGGTTTTTTTCTTTCCCTGGAGAGGTTTGAGCATGAGGCTTCTGGTTTTGGTTAACTCAGGAAGTCCTAGCGGTCTCTCCTGCAACACGCTGAGGCCCATTTTACATTCCCAGGCTCCTCCAGCTGTCCTTGGGGGCAGTAATATGCTAGGGGTTCATAGAAGAGCAGGGGCATCACAGTGGCTACTCTCCTGGGCCAGCCCTTATCAATTCAGGCAATTTTGGAGGTAGACTAAGAGTTTTCTTTGGGTCCAAGGAATGAGCAGGCAGCTCTGATTTCTCAGGGATTATGAGGTCACTGTCTACCCTAGCGACTTCCCCAGACTTGGCAGCAGATGGTCTGTAAGCCTTCACCTTGAGAATTCGCAAGAGACTGTCCCTCAAGGGACAGTCTTTGGCTCCTAGTTTTGTGCTGCATCCTTAAGGGGCTGGGAACAACCAGACCTAAGATTCAGGGGATCACATTAATGAGTCTGGAACAGAGCCTAAGGGTAGTCAGGGTGGGAGGAAATGTTATACTCTCTGTAGCAACATATGTCCTATAATGCTATGGAATAATAGCTACGTCTTGTCCAGGAATCCTAAAATATTACTAGGGGAGATAATTCCATCTCAGACCTGAGCTATATGTTTCCTGCCATATAAGCATTATGGTTAACACTGAGCTCCCTGGAAGCCGGGGCACAAAGGGAACCACAATAGATGTCAGCATTTAACTTCATGAAATTCTTGAAGTCCCCTAAGATGTTAACAAGGGTGCCCGGAATAAGCAGTTCCTTAGTCAAATAAACCTAGGAAATACTGCATATACTACACTCCATTCTGTTTGAGGATTCCTAATACCATTAAATAATGAAGGCTCTGACACATCTTGCAGCAAAATTTATTTTTTACTCAGTTTCCCAAGTTTAATTGATCATGGAGCCCCTTTCCCATGGAAAATTTGTCGATGTCTAGCAAGAAATCAGCATTTTGAATAGTTCATTTTAGAAAATGCTTATTTATAAGTTTTCCTTGTCAGACAAAAATTTTTCTTTCCTGATTTTAAATTCTAAGGAAGGGCTAAGTATATCTTGGTTTCCCTGCCAGCTTATTCCTGTTTGACTATGTGAACCTCCCTCTATACCTGTAATTTTTTGTCCATACCCATGTCCTCAGGAATTTCTACAGATTTAGGAAGCCAGGGTAAGTTTCCTTGGTGGAAACTCACCTATGGTAATCTAACAAGTTTAGTGAGGTGAGGTCAAAATAAAGCTTTGGAGGTGAGGGTAATTGTGAAGCCCATTAGGAGTTGGCCCAGGAAATCTGGTGAGAAGGTATTATAATGTACAGCAGTCTCTTGAGAGTCTTACCCCAATATGAAGTGGTTTCTATACTTGGAGACAGCTGTGGTTTTAGCCTGTGGACTCTGGCGACCCCTTTCCATATTTCCCTGTTCTCTGCTTTGGGGAAGATGGCCTTGAGGGGCAGAAAGGAGGATTACACTAAGATATGCAATAGTTGGAAACCTATTGGTCATTCTGGACATGGCTTTAGCCTCTGCACTTTTAGGGATGAAAAACTGGGGGTCTTGGAACAGGCCAACAGAGTAGCAGGTCTTTTCTTGTTTCCTCTGGGCACACAGAGTCCCCATCCCATAGCATCAATACCTGCCTGAAGCATGACTTGTCTCCCTGACTGGATTGGAGCTCCTCAAGAATGGGGGCAGATTCTTATATTTCCGATGCCCCTTCCCCACCACACTAGCTGCTCAAGCTGGGTGCTCATGAGCACATACCCAGCCAGCATGAGCACCTAGCGTGGTGGGGAAGGTATATCAGAAAGTGCCTGATCACTAACATTTATGGGTAGCTCAGGTTTTCTAAAAAGTTCCATAGACATAATCTTATTTGGGATTCACAGCAACACTGTGAAACATGTCAGAGATTATCACCCCATTTTATAGCCAAGGAAACAAAGTCTCAAAGAGAGGTGAAGTGATGCATCCAACTTCACACTGTTGGTAAGTAGCTCGTGTTCTATACGCTACATCACATCTGCTGCCTTTGGAAGGATTCACCCTGAGGTTCAATGTAAGAGGATTCCTCGTCTCGGTAGGGGGCAGGGAGCTGTGTCTGGTCTTAGCATCCTGAGATTCTCTCCTCAGTGGAGCCTGCCTCTTTTGACCAGCAGAGGGAAGCATGGAAACACAGAACCTTCCAAAGCCTAGGACTGTTTAGGTTCACCCTCACAGTATGTGATCACAGCCTCAGCAGAATTCTAGGCAAATAATACTGACTGCCATTTAATGCACACCCACTCTGTGCCCAATAACTATAATATATATTATTTATAATCCTTAAAGCAGCTCTCCATGGCAGGGATGGCCATCTCTATTTTCCAGATGGGGAGACTGGCTCAGAGATTTAGTCATTTACCTGAAGCCATTGAGTTGGTAAATGGTTTGCCTGGGATTTGAATCAGGTCTGCTGGTTCCAACTCTCTTAGTAGGCCCAGGACAAATGTCTGTTGAAGGAAGTCAGGGGAGGGTCCTCTTCCTTCCCAGACATACTACTTCTCCCAGCCATCCTACTTCTCCAAGTTGATGGTGCACAGGGCTGAGTGCAGCTCCCTAGCTCAAGGAAAAGGTCATGCTGCTCTCCACCCTCTACCTCCCAATTCTGTCACTGCTCAGCATCTCATACCTTCCTCTCCTTTTTTTTTTTCTGCACCTCCCTCTAATATTTGTTTTCCATCCAAAGCTGGGACAAGCAGCAGGTGTATGGGACCAGAGGCTGGAACACTGGACTGGGCTGAATCTGGATCTCTGGTCTCTGACCTTGTCGATTATCCTGGTTTTGCTTCTGTTCCCTCTGCTCCCCCAATCCCCTGCATCCAGGAGCTCCTCCATGGTCACTGCCCTAATATAAGCCTCCATCATCTCTTGCCAGCCTTTCTCACTGATCTCCCACCCTCTGGTCCACCTGCATAAAGTAATATCCCCATAATAATCATATTAATGAGGATCTAACTCCTCACGTCAATCCCCACATAGCAGCCAGAGTGGACTTTACTGCCAATGCCTTAATTCCCTTAAAACCTTCTGATGCTCCCCAAGGCTTGTAGGGTAAAGCCCCAACCCTGCTCCATCCCTGCAAGGTCAGGGATGACCTGGGCTGGCCTGCCCCTCCAGCCTCCTCCCTCAGCCTGCCCCATCCTCATGCTCACCACCCCAGCTTTATCCAACAACTGGCCAGCTGTCTTCTGCCTCGATGGCCTGGTTCACCCACACCATGTCCCCTGCTAGGGAGTGCTCGTTTATCTTTCCACACTCATTTCTAATGGCCCCTCTTCTAGGAAGGCTTCCATGACTTTCCTTTCCATCCCAGTTGGAATAAATTTCTTCTCCACTCCCCTCCCTTTACTCCCAGTACCAAAAATGCATGACTGCCTTGATCTGTTCTGTGTCCTTTTTTTCCACTCATCTGTGAGTTACTGGAGGGCAGGGATCATGTCCAAGACACCTGTGTGTTCCCATCCCTTGTGTTGGGCTAGCACACAGTAATAGCTTAATGGGTGAACTTGACCTCAGATGGCTTTACTGCTCAGGCCTGTGGCTTTGGGTTCCTGCTGCTTCAATCTGCTCCTGGGTGATGGGAAAACTTTGCAAAGATGCATGAAGAAAGAACTAGCCTCAATGTCCCTGCTGGTCAGGCTCCTCCTTCCTCCACAACCCCTCACATAGGGCACACCTCCTCCCACCCTCCTCACCCTGCCATAGCCTGAGGGAGATCCTGTCTTTGAATTCCACCTTGGTATAAGCTTTGAGGTCTATTCCCTCCTCCCTCCTTCCTCAACCACTTTCCTTTCCAAAACTCTGCTCACAAGTCTTTATAAAATTTCTGTGTAGCTCCTGGCCTCTTGCATTACTCATCATCTGTTGCTGTCATTTATCAGGAGAGAGGGAGAGGAACAAGATTATAGTGGGCTCTGGCCAGCAGCCCACCATGCAACTGGGCTCCTTCTTTGTTCCCAGGTGGATCGGCAGGTCAAGAAATAATAGACACACACAAGATAGTGAAAGCTGGGTCAAGGGGGGTCACTGCCTTCTGGTCCTGCGGTGCCAACAATGCACTGGATATACCCGCATTTATTATTAAGTTTAGGGAGGGTGGGGGTAGGTTAGTAAGGGATTTAGGGTCATTTGATTATGAGGTGAGATGGTCACATGGGGATGAAGTAATTCTTTAACACAACATCTGTATGCAGAAGTACAGTATACAGAGATAAGAATTTACAATGTAGTGTGTGCATCAGTAATTTCTAACAGAGCCTTAAAACGGAAAAAGTCTTTTCATAACCTATGATTAGCAAGATATTAATCAGCAGTAACAGTTGCAGCAAAAACTGGTTACAAACAATCCACAGAAATAGGACGTGAAGCTAGACAACCGGTTAGACCAAATATTCTCAGAAGGGAGTATGCCTTAACCCTAAAGAGGCCTAGAAGAGCCGTGGCAAGATGAGGGCGTTTATAGCCCTGTCTTATCCATATGGACAGGCGCCCTCATGCATCCGTTTATAGGCTCTCCACAAGGGTCTCATTCCATTCCCAGAGCTATGAACATCTGCTTTTCTGGGATAGGAATCTTGGATGTGAAACCTCCCTGACTGCACATCCGTTCATAGCCTCTCTGCAGGGGAAGCACATCACACGCTGTCGACTCATTCTGGTAGTCCAACCTGGCATTGTCTTTACACAATCCTGCATGCAATTTTGTATTTACAATAATCAGGAACATTTCATCTTTTATTCTGTAGCAATAGTTTCAGGGGGTCTCCCTACACAAGATGAAGTTGGAGATAGAAGAAGGTGAATAATACCTTTATGTTCCAGGGCTTCCATCTTTTCAGTGAAGTGGAGAGCACTGATAAGCAAATGTAATTCCTCCTCTTCTGCACTTGCTGCTGGAAAGAGGATGAATGATTTACTGTTGGGAATCTCAGTATCTTCCTAAGGGAGGGTCCTCACAGGCAGCTTGCTAGAATAGCCAAGTCCCAGGCTTTTTCTGGGGATCTTGCCTTGGCAGAATCTAATTCACATTTTCTGCCCTTGTTGTGTCCTCTCCCACTCACAGACACGTTTGTACTATGTATGGTTTGATTGTTTTATTATTAGGCACTAACCATGTTGTAGAGGAACCCACTTCACAATCCATCTGTGCTGATTTTAACTGCCTGACTTCGTTTAGCAGTTTTGATCACTGAAGAAACCATCACCCACTTCTGGGTGTGTCTGGCAGAGCTCTAGTCTGTACCAATGCCAATTCCAGATACTCATTCCAAAATCTGCAAACTTCTGTATCCTTTCTTGTAGTGACGCTCCCTCGAGCATCACAGATTTTACACATTTGTTAGGTTTAAAGCAAGCACATGCACCCTGTGGAAACAGAAACTCTGAAGAGTTCCAGTTGCCCTATGTTACTCCATCGCCCACATAGTCAAATGCCTGGTGCATAGAGTAGTGAGTTCACCGTGTACTGAGAGTGTCAGGCAGGCAAAATGCCATTGCTGTCCTGGGTTCCCCAGAGATTTCCAGCCCCTAGGATCACTCTGCCCTTTGGTACTCAGAATCATCTAGGATCTCGTTCCACACATGGTGGGAAGACTAGCACAACCCTCACAATCAATATTTTCAGAGATTCTCGGAGGTTTGTGTTTCTCCTGGTGATCTTTTGCTTTTTTGTAGTGCATTTAAACATGTCTGCAAATTCTTTGATACCCTTTCTATCAAAAGATGGAGTTTAATTCTCCTCCCCTTGAATCTGGACTGGATCTCATAATTTGCTTCTAATAAACGGAAGAAAGAGGAAGTGATGCTGCTTGACTTTTGAGGTTGGTCAAAAAAGATGATTGAACATCTGTTAGGCTCCCTCTCTTTGGATGCTTGCTTTGGAACCCAGCTGCCATGCCGTAAGGAAGCCCAGGTCACATGGAGAAGCCTTGTGTAGGTGTTCTGGCCAATGGCTGCAGCTGAGATCACAGGTAACATGTGAGTTACATGTAAGCGAGGGAACCTTTGAGAGGACTCCATCTCCAGCCACCATCTAACTGCAAACTCTCTACATCCTGGGAGTCTTTTACTCTTCTTTTGCTGCTTGGTTCCATACACATCATTTCCCCACTTTTTTGCTCTGGCAAAGCATCACCAATGCAAGGCAAGTGTCTACAGTGGGTGATGTTGAAGATCTGGAGCCAGGCGGGGGCGGGGTGGTTGCAGCAAAGGCCCGAACAAATGAGAATTTAAATTTGAGTATTACTCTTAACTTGAATGAAAATTCATAGGCACTCTGCATCACAGGTAATTTTGCAGGTCCTGTCCACCCTTGGGTGGCAGCTTTCTGCCATCATCTTGGGCCTCTCTTTCACCTATTCCCTTCAATCCTCTTCTCCTTTGTCAGTTGCATTAATTTTTATTTTCATATGCAGAGTCATCCAATGTTAGATTCTTAGTCCATAAACTTAGGGCTGAAAGAAATGAAATGTTATCTCTCCACATTTAAACTCATCTTCTTTTCCCAACTCCCTTTCTTTTTTTTTTTTTTTTTGAGACGGAGTCTTGCTGTGTCGCCCAGGCTGGAGTGCAGTGGCCGGATCTCAGCTCATTGCAAGCTCCGCCTCCCGGGTTTTTACGCCATTCTCCTGCCTCAGCCTCCCGAGTAGCTGGGATTACAGGCGCCCACCACCTCGCCCGGCTAGTTTTTTGTATTTTTTAGTAGAGACGGGGTTTCACCATGTTAGCCAGGATGGTCTCGAACTCCTGACGTCGTGATCCGCCCGTCTCGGCCCCCCAAAGTGCTGGGATTACAGGCTTGAGCCACCGCGCCCGGCCTCCCAACTCCCTTTCTATAGGTGACAGAAACAAATTTCAGTCGCTCTCTAGGGCACTGGTCTCTTTCCAAGTTGATTCTAGGTTCTATGCCTCTAGCTCTGGTCTGAGTCAGCAGATTTGTGTTCTAACCCAGCACCAATATTAATTTGCTGTGTGACCCTGGCAAGTCCCTTCCCTTGACTCTCAGTTTCCTTACCTGTGATAGATATTATCAGCATGGTATAGATATTCTTATCTATATAATTAAAGGATTGGACTAGATGACCTGTCTCTATATTCTCCTCCACAAATATTCCCCGTAAGTACCATTCTGGGTCTGCTGGTGGAGATGGACGTGGACTCCATTCCTATGTGGTTCTAACACAGTGGCAAAGTGGAAAGGATGGGCTTTGTGGCTAGGGTCACCCAGGTAAGTCCTGGCTGAATTGCCTTGGACAACTGTCTTTAATTCTTTGAGGCTCAGTTTCCCCCTTTGGTAAATGAGGATGATAATTCCTGTCTATGGAGAGTGTGTTATGATGGTTAAAGTGAAAAAAAATCAACATATCTAAATACCTTGGTGATCCAGGCATTATTGTAGTTGTGGGATATGATGAGGGTTCTCTTCAAATAATCTGGTCAATCTTTTATTCTTTAATTCCTAGTAACCCCCTCCCTTTTTTTTCTCCTTTTTCCTTTTCGCCTTTGTTAGATGCCTGGGCACGCCTCAGTACCAAGCATTATCAGTACCAGCTCACATTCCTTTCCTTATTTGGAAAGAGGACTAACTTTCTAGCTCATTACAGACACCCCTTCCCCTTCCTCTCCAGTTTCTTTTATGTGCCCACCTTATCTAAAAAAAAAAATCGGTTTAGCCAACTGGGATTAGTTCAGATTGTATGAACTGACCCTGGCCAATGGGGAAAGGGTACAGGGGCAGGACTTGCATCAGGAATAAAGGTTCTCGTGCCCTTTGTTCAGGTGTGCTCTCATGGCAACTGGCCAAGGAGGCACCCCTCCGTGCAGAAGTAAAATTGCTTTGCTAGGAATCCTTTGTTTGAGTGTTCAGTTTCCTTAGGATTTTGAGCGTTATTCCTAACCTAGCGATTGCGATGATCAAGAGAGGCCTGTGGGGGCTCTCAGGAGGCAGGGGTTCACTCTGCTTTGGGTGGAGGTGGACTGGGAAGGCTTCCCAGGCTGGGCCTTGAAGGATGAAGAGGAGCCCCTGATGGAGGCTCAGACTCTCCGTCACTGGTCGCTGGGCTGAGCTTTCCATCCAGGTTCGATCGTGGCAGGCCAGGTCTCACTAATAGCTAAGCAGGCAGGCCTCCATGACAACTGTTTCAGCACTGACCGAGTGGTTAAGTTAAATATTAAAAGCTGATAGAGCCGGTGCCCTCATACCAAGGCTGGAATGTAACCAAAGCCCACAAAGAGTTTTGCCTAGGCCTTCCCTGGATCTTGAAGCATCACAAGATAATGAAGGAATTCTTCACAGGACCTGTTTAGGATTCAACAAGTTTTATTAGGGGTCTGAAGGAACTCCCTGGACCACCAAAAACAAGCTTTATTGGGGACTAAAGGAACTCCCCAAACCTCCATGATTTAACAGGAGACATAAGGGTAACTAACCTGACACCTGGACCCATTAGATTAAGTAAATTTACTGAGGCTCCAGAGGAAGGTCTTCAGGACTCAGATTTCAGTTATAGATGAGAAGAAGTTAATCACTTATGTCTTCAGATGAATGCACACTTACATGTAGACATATAGCTTAGAAGGTATATGAGCTTTGGAAAACTTTGTAATTTTGAGTTGGTCTGGTGATATTTTCCTGGCCTTCTCCCTGTACTCAGTTACAGAAATAAACTCCCTTCTTTCCCAGTTCGCCCGCATCTTGTTATTAGGCCATGAGAATAAGCAGCCCGACCTTTGGTTCAGTCTGGGAACACTATGAGAATCCTCACAGGCTCTGCCCGTCTGCTACGGGTGACTTCTCTTCCCCTGAATATGGCCAGCCCCCAGCGCCTACTCTGCTCTGTGTCCCTTCTCTTGATTGTCCCTAGGCTTCTCCGGCTGCTACCATTTCCTAGTCACTTCTCCCACTCAGGGCAGCCTCCCCTCTGCCCAAGGCCTGTCTCCTTTCACCCTGAGGAGCATTCTCAGAGCCCAGTCCTCACCTACCCCACTCTCCTGCCTCTGCTCCACCTGGGCTTGGCTAGTTTCGCACCATAGTTCTCCTGTTCTCCTGCATGTTGGGACCTGGATCCATCTCTTATTTTCACCTCCGTCCTGTACTCACACCTTATTCCTTTCAGCATGTAAAAATGCTCAGGTCTCTCCATTTTTAAAGTAGAGAAGCCTTCCCTGGACCCTTGGTGCCCCTCAGTTACTCCCCTTCACAGCCATACTCAGAAGAGTTTGTTGTTGATGTTCACATTCCTTACTGTTCACATTCCCTACCTCTCACTCACATTCCTTACCACTGTTCACATTCCTTACCTCCCACTCACTCCTCTATCCACTCACTCCTCTATCCACTCACTCCTCTATCCACTCACTCCTCTATCCACTCACTTCTCTATCTACTCACTCCTCTATCCACTCACTCCTCTATCCACTGTTTTCTAATTTCTGGCCCCAGAGTCATTCCACTGGTGTGGTTCTGATCCAGGTCGCCAAAAGAGCCTCACTCCTCCTGCTTAACAGGACGTTGAGTGAAAACAAGTGCTTAATATAATTAAGCAGTTTGTCAGAGCAAACAAGGCTCTGAGCACAGCCCTTTTTCTAAAGGTGCTCAGCTTCTGTCACGAAGTCTGAGGGCCAGGCAGTGTTTCCTGACCACAAAAAGAGAGCTGTTCCCAGGGTGGGGTGGGAGATGAAACAAAGGGACAAAGGTACTTAGCAAGCCTTTGCAGTTTTGAAATTCATCCTAAGCCTGATTGCTAATTGCCTGAGCTGCCAAAGGGCAGGGGCAGAACCCACAGGATAGTATTACTGTAACCTGAGCTCTGTTAACTTGATCACATGCTCTGACCTGCACCTGTGCCAGCAATTCTTGGTTGTCCTTGAGGGAGATTGTGTCACCTACCACTGTTTGGCCCAAAAGTGCGTCTTGTTCCCTGAACTAGAGAGGAAGGAGCTTCTGAAAGCATTGACTTAGTTGCCTTCCTCTCCCCTACTGATGGGATCCCAGGCCCCTGCTTGCTATGAGATAGTGGGGAGCTCACTCATAGCTCAGAGATACCTCCCTGGCAGGTTGTTTATGTAATGGTCATGGCATGCTGAGAGTTTTTAAACTGCTAGCTCTTGTTCTCTTGTCCCTTCTGTGTCTCCAGGCAGTGTGGCATGTTGACATTTTTCTTTTGCATCTGATAACAAGCCTGTTATATTTTTGATGAATCCCTACAGTTGGCTGAGCTCTGTCTTGTAGTTCAGGGAAACCCAGTGGAATTTCCACTAATGTGCCCAGAGCACCTTCTATCTATGCACTTGCAAATTAGATGATAGCATTTAATCTTCACGAGAACCCTGGTTGGAATGGGTGGTATGTTTTGGAAGTGGCATGGGGAATACCTAGAGCACTTGTTTTCTACATTTTTATAACAAGTACTATGCTTTTCTTAAATTGTATTTCTGAGGGAGGTATTGGTGGGAGGCTCTTGAAGATTAATGGGGGTGGGCTGACACACCATGATTGTATGCATCTGTAGTCCTTTTCTGCTACTCTCCCCTTACTCAGCTGAGTCCAACATTGCCCCCTCACCCTCCACCCCCTTCACCAGGGGTCCTATCATCTTTCTTCCATTTTATTTTGTGCTATTTGCCCCTGTATTTCTGTGTTTCTTTTTCTTACTTTTCTTGCTTTCTTTTGGATTGATTGAAATATTTTCTCAATCCATTTAATACCTACAAGTTTGGAAGTTTCAAAATCATACTTTCAAGTGGCTACTTAGGAGTTTTAACGTGCATACCTCACATATCAAAGTCTAAAGTTAAAGTTTACTTAGTTAGATAAATTAAATAAATTAAATTTGAATTATTTATACTTTGTTCCCTTCTGAAAATTCAAGGACCTTTGAACGCTTTAACTCTCCCCCTATATAAGATTACTGTTGGCTATTTTAGTTCTCTCTTTAAAAAAAATTCCACAGACCTTATTATTGTTGTTTTACACAGTCAATGTTTATTTAAATTTACCTGTGCATTTGCCACTTTCTCTACTCACCATTGCAATTCAGACTTTCCTTTCTGGGACTGGCTTTCTTTTTTGAATTATATTCTTTAGACTTTTCTTTGGTGGGGGTCTGCTGGTGACAAACTCTCAGCTTAATGTTTACCTGAAAATGTCTTTGTTTCTTCCTTATTCTTGAAAGATAATTTTTCTCCATATACAAATCTAGGCTGACAGTTACTTTCTTTTAGACTTTGAAGTTATTCTACATCTTCTGGTTACACTGTTGCTGTTGATAAGAAAGTCACTACTCTAATTGTTCTTGCTTTGGCTACGCCCAGTGGCTCATGCCTTTAATTCCAGCACTTTGGGAGGCCAAGGTTGGAGGATTGCTTGAGCCCAGGAGTTTGAGACCAGCCTGGCAACATAGCGAGACCTTGTCTCTACGAAAAATAGGGAAAGAAGACATAGTGAGGCTTTGTCTCTACGAAAAATAGGGAAAGAAGTCAGGGTGGTACCTGTAGTCCCACCTGCTCAGGAAGGCCGAGGTGGGAGGATCGTTTGAGCCTGGAAGGTCAAGACTGCAGTGAGCTGTGATCATACCACTGCACTCCAGCCTGGGTAACAGAGTAAGATCTTGTCTCCAGAAAAATTTGTTCTTCTTGTATCGGTGATCATCTTTTGTTCTTCAGACTCACTATGATGTATTGAGATGTGGATTTCTTTTTCGATTTAATTCATTTAGAATTTATTAAAGACTTGAATCTGAAGATTGTCGTCTTTTATTAGTTCTGAAAATTCTCACTTACTGTTTCTTCAAATTGTCTCTTTTCCTTTCACTCTCTCCACTTATTCTAGAACTCTGATCAAATGTAGATTAGCTCCTTTTACTTTTTCTGCGTGCATATTAGTTAATTTCCTGTATTTAGAAAACCTCTGTGCTATATTATAGAACATTTTCTTATATTTCTCTTCTAATTTATAATTCTCCCTTTAGCTTAGTT
Source organism: Macaca fascicularis (assembly GCF_037993035.2). Taxonomy (NCBI): domain Eukaryota; kingdom Metazoa; phylum Chordata; class Mammalia; order Primates; family Cercopithecidae; genus Macaca; species Macaca fascicularis. The sequence goes on along the minus strand of NC_088375.1, from coordinate 187,943,790 downwards.
TTATCTGTTATTAAAATTATCAGTTCAATTTTTAATTTTAATTGGCATGTTTTTCATTTTTAGAAGTTGTATTTGATTCCTTTTCAAATACACATTGCTACTCTTTAGTGTCTTGCTCCTTACTGTTAAATAAAATTTACAGGAGCCTGTTGATTTGGACTGAGCTCCTACGCTAGGTTCAACATACAAAAGCAAAATGGATTTATTTATGCTGAAGTTCCATGTTGCCAAGCTAAAACTAAGCTGTTTGTCTGACCATTCAATAAATCAGGAGAGAGGTACTATAATAGCTAAATTCCAAAGAGGCCGGTTTTAGCCAATGTAACAAGGAAGTTCCCTTATGCTAATTGGGAAATTCCATGTAGAATTGTGTGGTTCTGACTCAATGGTTTAAGAAGGGAGGCTGTAATGGTGCTGGGAGAGGAAGCCTCTCTGTAGCTGGTCCTGGAGGATGAATAAGAAGGGAGGGATGTCAGAGTGAGTCAGGGCATAGAGACTGGAAGGAGCCTGAGGAAAGGGGCAGAGAAGGCAGCCTTGTTGAGCAGAGGGCTTAAATCACTCCCTGGGACACATGCTTAGAAGTGAGATGGGGCTGGACTGTCAGGTGGGAGAGGCCACACTGGGTGGGAAGTTTTGCTTTGTTTTGTTTGAGAAAATGTTGGGAGAGGTATTATTCTGAGGAGCACCGAATATCTGTGGATAGACCTTGGGCAAGTCTCTGCTGCTCTGGTGTTCTGACAACCACCCATGGCTGTATGGGTTGCTTCCTGGTCACGTCTGATGTTGAGAAGTAGTGGAAGGCTGAGAATGGTTCCTGCCATCAGCAAGGAAGCCAGGAGCACAGCCACAGGGTCATGGTAGAGGAAGGTGTCCTGAGGTGGGAGCAGCTGGCCTTTTACCTGAGCTATTGCAAGAGCAGCTGGAAATCAGGCTCCTCAAGTTGTGTCCCAGAAGGTCAAGCTGAGGTGCTGAATCCAAACAGAGTGGCCCACCCAAGAGGTACAGGAGCTGAACTGAGAGGGAGAGAGGAACTAGGAAAGATAAATGTGAGGGGAGCAGGCCAGCAGGAAAGGGTGGGCTCCAGAGTACAGGCCTGCTTGGGTGAGAAAAGTCCATTTAAAGAAGTAGCAATGGGATGGAGCAGAGAAAGCCAGGAGACCCAAGGAAGGTGAGGGATTTTGCAATAGGAAGATTGGGTGGGCTATATCCTGAGCAATGATAGAGGAATGGTTTTGTAAAGCAGAGGGGTGAAGGCAAAGATCCTCTTTGACTTCCTTTCATCTTCTCTGTCCAGAATCGGGCTTTAATTTGGAATGGATCCAATGGACTTAGTAGAGAGGCTAGTAGAGTTCTGATGAGCCAGGAGGTTGCCCCAGGTCTCTGTTGTCTGCCCTTATAAGCACATGGAAGACCTGCTCAATACATTGTCAGTAATGCAAAGCTGGAGTTGAGGGGGAGATGAGAATTAATGTGATGGGTGACCAAATGTGGCCGCAAAGAGGTAATGAGCTTGGGAGTCTGAGACAGGAGGATCACTTGAGTCCAGGAGTTCGAGGCTGCAGTGAGCTATGATCACATCACTACACTCCTCCAGCCTGGGTGACAGAGTGAGACCCTGACTCTATTAAAAATGAAGGGCTGAGAAACCAGAAAGAAGAGCTAACCTAATAGCTGAAAAATTCACCTGTAGGTATTATGGGATGGAACAGACATGGTTTGTCAACAACACACATGAACAAAGTTGAGGCAGGCTTAACTCAGAAAAAGCTAAGGCAGAACTCAGCCAGGGACAGAATTTAAAGAAAGATCTTTCCTTCAGTTTCTAGCCCAGTGCTATGGTCACTCAAATTCAAACCTGTGAGGACTAACACCATGGCAGGCCTGACAGTCCTGTGATCTTTTGTTGTCTGTCTCCCACATTCCCTACCCACCTCAGTGATTAAATACACAGCAGATTAGGATATAATGAGCCTAGGGGTGGATGCTGCTCATCCAGTTGTTAATCTTTCAGAAATAACTCCAAAGCAGTGGGGAGGAGGTAAATGACTGGTGTCAGAAGTCAAAGGATCAAGCTGTTTTTCCTCCTGCTCCATCTCATTCCTAACGTGTTTGAGTGTTGGAGTTTAGTCAGGTTGGTGGGAAAAATTTTAAAGATAATTATAAGAAATAGGCACAAACCTCCTTGGTAGACTGTGGGGGTTGCATAAGCTCCAGTAATAGATCTGGCTGAAGGCAGTCTAATCCTTACCTTGAGTAAATAACTTAAAGTAGATACACAGGAATGTAAGGGAGTTTATCTAAATAACTTCTTTACTCATGTGGTCCTAAAACTAATCTTTGATCATTTGCAGGCAGGATGGCTCTCTTAGCGGGAAGGGAGACCAGGTTAATTACTCTCTAATGGTGTTGACTCAAAGCCTTTGTCATTTAATGTGTGGTGAATAAATGCTGGCAGGGTCAGCGAGTCAGAGCCAAGGCTGCAACTCTTTACAGCACCCTCCTTGGTGTCTGTAAGTGGCCTGGACTCTCAGCTGGACTGACAGGCAAAATATCTGTGTCAGTGTATGTTATTCATCTGCTGTTGGGTCAGGGTCTGCAGGACAGATCCCCGCACTTGAGACCTAGAAAGAATGGTTTGCCTGCTCATGAAGTACCTGCCTATAAGGGCAGTGCCTCCCTCAAGCAGATGTGCTTTCCCCAACTAGTGCGATATAGGGCAAAACAATGTTGGTATAAATGCTCTGCAAATGAGATGCCTCTGTGTGTGTGTGTATGTGTGTGTGTGCGTGCACGCAAGTGTGTGTGTCTGCATGTGAGAGAGTCTGGAGATACCTGGGGGTGACTAAAGGGGACCCTTACATCTTCTGGGGGCACTCATCAGTTGCCTGAAAGGGGAGATGGGACAAAGTTAGGTCCCCAGGCTGGTGGGCAACTTTACATTTATTAGGTGTAAAATGATCGATGAAAACTAAACTCTTCTGAGAAAGAAGCCAAAGTTGTGAGTCTCAGTATCCCCTTCAGCTCCTGTGGGGAAACAGACCTCCCATGCCCTGAAGTGCCAGGGCAGAGCCTCTAGTGAGCTCTGAGGGTAAGTGACTTCTTGTAAACATGGGGAACACAAGGAAGACATCTTTCCTGTTCCTCCTCCTGTGCCTCTCTCTCTCTTGCCACTCTGCCTCCTCTTCACAGGAGCTCACCCATCTTCGTGGCTTTCATCACCTTATTGGTTATGGCCCCTACGGCTGATATCCCTGCTGTCTTGTGTAGCTGCCATTCTCCCTTCTTGGGATTTCTGTGCACATTGCTCTTTCTCTGGTTGGATATAATCTTGGTGGAACCATTCATCATGATGCCTACCGTCCCCTGGTGAAGGGACGAACATGTGACTTCTCCAGTTAGACCAGTTATGTGTGTTCTTTTTGGAATCTGAATTTAGAGATGGTTCTTCCTGGAAGCAGTGTCCAAATGAGACTGACCCCTGATTCTGCCTGTCTGGAGCCCCAGAGCTCCCTTGATTCTTCTGATTTCTGAACTAATACAGCTTCTAAAACTATTGCTGCTCCAGGCTCTATCTGTGTAAAGACCTGAGTAATGTATATCTCCACATGGACAGCTCACAGCCACCTGGAACTTACTAGGCCCATACTGATCTTATCATCTCTCATCCCTGGACTTGTTTCTCTTCCAACCTTCTCTCTGTCAGAGAAAAGCACTGCCATCAACTCAGATGTTCAAGCTGACAATCTTGAAAACATCTGTGCTTCCTTATTCCAAAATTGACCACATAGTTGGAAGTAAAGCACTCCTCAGCAAATGTAAAAGAACAGAAATTTTAACAAACTGTCTCTCAGACCACAGTGCAATCAAACTAGAACTCAGAATTAAGAAACTCACTCAAAACCGCTCAACTACATGGAAACTGAACAACCTGCTCCTGAATGACTACTGGGTACCTAAGGAAATGAAGGCAGAAATAAAGATGTTCTTTAAAACAAATGAGAACAAAGACACAACCTACGAGAATCACTGGGACACATTTAAAGCAGTGTGTAGAGGGAAATTTATAGCACTAAATGCCCACAAGAGAAAGCAGGAAAGATCTAAAATTGATACCCTAACATCACAATTAAAAGAATTAGAGAAGCAAGAGCAAACACATTCAAAAGCCAGCAGAAGGCAAGAAATAACTAAGATCAGAGCAGAACTGAAGGAGATGAGAGACACAAAAAACCCTCCAAAAAAATCAATGAATCCAGGAGCTGGTTTTTTGAAAAGATCAACAAAATTGATTGACTGCTAGCAAGACTAATAAGAAAAGAGAGAAGAATCAAATAGGCGCAATAAAAAATGATAAAGGGGATATCACCACCAATCCCACAGAAATACAAACTACCATCAGAGAATACTATAAACACCTCTACGCAAATAAACTAGAAAACCTAGAAGAAATGGATAAATTCCTGCACACATACACCCTCCCAAAACTAAACCAGGAAGAAGTTGAATCCCTGAATAGACCAATAACAGGCTCTGAAATTGAGGCAATAATTAATAGCCTACCAACCAAAAAAAGTCCAGGACCAGATGAATTCACAGCTGAATTCTACCAGAGGAACAAGGAGAGGCTGGTACCATTCCTTCTGAAACTATTCCAATCAATAGGAAAAGAGAGAATCCTCCCTAATTCATTTTATGATGCCACCATCATCCTGATACCAAAGCCTGGCAGAGACACAACAAAAAAAAGAGAATTTTAGACCAATATCCCTGATGAACATGAATGCAAAAATCCTCAATAAAATGCTGGTAAACCGAATCCAGCAGCACATCAAAAAAGCTTATCTACCATGATCAAGTGGGCTTCATCCCTGGGATGCAAGGCTGGTTCAACATATGCAAATCAATAAACGTAATCCAGCATATAAACAGAACCCAAGACAAAAACCACATGATTATCTCAATAGATGCAGAAAAGGCCTTTGACAAAATTCAACAGCCCTTCATGCTAAAAACTCTCAATAAATTAGGTATTCATGGGATGTATCTCAAAATAATAAGAGCTATTTATGACACACCCACAGGCAATATCATACTGAATGGGCAAAAACTGGAAGCATTCCCTTTGAAAACTGGCACAAGACAGGGATGCCCTCTGTCACCACTCCTATTCAACATAGTGTTGGAAGTTCTGGCCAGGGCAATCAGGCAGGAGAAAGAAATAAAGGGTATTCGATTAAGAAAAGAAGAAGTCAGATTGTCCCTGTTTACAGATGACATGATTGTATATTTAGAAAACCCCATCATCTCAGCCCAAAATCTCCTTAAGCTGATAAAGAACTTCAGCAAAGTCTCAGGATACAAAATCAATGTGCAAAAATCACAAACATTCTTATACACCAATAACAGACACACTGAGAGCCAAATCATGAGTAAAATCCCATTCACAATTGCTTCAAAGAGAATAAAATACCTAGGAATCCAACTTACAAGGGTTGTGAAGGACCTCTACAGGGAGAACTAGAAACCACTGCTCAATGAAATAAAAGAGGACACAAACAAATGGAAGAACATTCCATGCTCATGGATAGGAAGACTCAGTTTCATGAAAATGGCCAAACTGCCCAAGGTAATTTATAGATTCAATGCCATCCCCATCAAGCTACCAATGACTTTCTTCACAGAATTGGAAAAAAATTACTTTAAAGTTCATATGGAACCAAAAAAGAGGCCGCATTGCCAAGACAATCCTAAGCCAAAAGCTGGAGGCATCACGTTACCTGACTTCAAACTATACTACAAGGCTACAGTAACCAAACCAGCATGGTACAGGTACCAAAACAGAGATACAGACCAGTGGAGCAGAACACAGCCCTCAGAAATAATACCACACATCTACAACTATCTGATCTTTGACAAACCTGACAAAAACAAGAAATGGGGAAAGGATTCCCTATTTAATAAATGGTGCTGGGAAAACTGGCTAGCCATATGTAGAAAGCTGAAACTGGTTCCCTTCCTTACTCCTTATACAAAAATTAATTCAAGATGGATTACAGACTTAAATGTTAAACCTAAAACCATAAAAACCCTAGAAGAAAACCTAGGCAATACCATTTAGGACATAGGCATGGGCAAGGACTTCACGTCTAAAACACCAAAAGCAATAGCAACAAAAGCCAAAGTTGACAAATGAGATCTAATTAAACTAAAGAGCTTCTGCACAGCAAAAGAAACTACCATCAGAGTGAACAGGAAACCTACAGAATGGGAGAACATTTTTGCAATCTACTCATCTGACAAAGGGCTAATATCCAAAATCTACAAAGAACTTAAACAAATTTACAAGAAAAAAAAACCCCATCAAAAAGTGGGTGAAGGATATGAACAGACACTTCTCAAAAGAAGACATTTATGCAGCCAACAGACACATGAAAAAATGCTCATCATCACTTGCCATCAGAGAAATGCAAATCAAAATCACAATGAGATACCATCTCACACCAGTTAGAATGGCAATCGTTAAAAAGTCAGGAAACAACAGGTGCTGGAGAGGATGTGGAGAAATAGGAACACTTTTACACTGTTAGTGGGACTGTAAATTAGTTCAACCATTGTGGAAAACAGTGTGGAGATTCCTCAAGGATCTAGAACTAGAAATACCATTTGACCCAGCCATCCCATTACTGGGTATATACCCAAAGGATTATAAATCATGCTACTATAAAGACACATGCACACGTATGTTTATTGAGGCACTGTTCACAGTAGCAAAGACTTGGAACCAACCCAAATGTCCATCAATGATAGCCTGGATTAAGAAAATGTGGCACATATACACCATGGAATACTATGCAGCCATAACAAAGGATGAGTTCATGTCCTTTGTAGGGACATGGATGCAGCTGGAAACCATCATTCTCAGCAAACTATTGAAAGAACAGAAAACCAAACACCGCATGTTCTCACTCATAGGTGGGAATTGAACAATGAGAACACTTGGACACAGGAAGGGTAACATCACATACCAGGGCCTGTCATGGGGTGGGGGGAGGGGGGACGGATAGCTTTAGGAGATATATCTAATGTAAATAATGAGTTAATGGGTGCAGCACACCAACATGGCACATATATACATATGTAACAAACCTGCACATTGTGCACATGTACCCTAGAACTTAAAGTACTACTAAAAAAAAAAAAACACACACACACAAAAAATCCGTGTTTCTTTCCTTTTTATTCCATCTTCTGCCTTGAATCAGTCATTCAAACTGATGTTTCTTCTTTCTTAATATTTAGTACGGACTCTCGAAATCCTATCTCTACCCTCAACCACAAACTGTGAATGTCCATACCTGTTAATTAGCTTGGATATTTGTTCCTGCACAAATCTCATGTTGAGATATAATCCTAATGTTGGAGATGGGGCCTGGTGGGAGATGTTTGGATCATGCAGGAGGGTCCCTCATGGCTTGGTACTGTCCTTGAGATAGTGAGTACTCCCAAGGTCTGGTCATTTAAAAGTGGGCGGCACCTCCTTTCTCTCTCTCTGTCTCTCTCTTTTGAGACAGAGTCTCACTCTGTCTTCCAGGTTGGAGTACACTGGCATGATCTCAGATCACTGAAACCTCTGCCTCTCGGGTTCAAATGATTCTCCTGCCTCAGCCTCCGGAGTAGCTGGGATTACAGGTGCCCACCACCAAACCTGGCTAATTTTTGTATTTTTAGTAGAGACGGAGTTTCATCATGTTGGCCAGGCTGATCTTGAACTCCTGACCTCAGGTAATCAAGCCCCCTTGGCCTCCCAGAGTGTTGGGATTACAGGCATGAGCCACCACACCTGGCCCTATTCCCTCTCTTTTGCTCCTGCTTTCACCGTGTGATGTGCCTGTGCCTCCTTCACCTGAGGCTGTGAGTAAAAAGCTCCCTGAAGCTTCGCCAGAAGCCAAGCAGATGCCAGCACGATGTGTACTATAAAGTCCTCAGAATGATGATCCAATGAAAACTCTTTTATTTATAAATTACCCAGTCTCAGGCATTTATAGAAATACAAGAATGGCCTAATATACCCATCCTCAGCTTCTTTGCCCAACTTCAGAGGGTGAAGAGTCCCTCCTCCCGTTTAAGGCCAATTCTCCACATGTGACAAAGACTCCATCCTTCCTACCTCTCCTGGGCTTGTGTCCCCTCTCTTCTCTGTTTTCTGTCTTCTCTCCAGCCTGTAAGCTTGTCCAAGTCCCCCCAGCACTTGCCAAATCCCCAAACATTCTCACCTGACACCACATTCCTTCCAGATACCACACAGATCTCTGCCCTCCACTTCTTATCTATAGGTCTTAGAAGAGTTGTCTATATAGCCTGACTTCTTGTCTGTACCAACATCCTGTACTCATTCTTCTACCCCCATCTCCACTGACATGGTGCTTTCCCAGGTCACCAATGACTTCCTAAATCCAGAATCCTAGGGATACTTTTCATCCTTGCAGATTTCTTGGTGGCTCTGCACCCAGTGTTCTTCTTCACTTCCTCTTTTATTCAACTAGTATTTGTTAAGTGCTGTGGAGATGGCAGTGGAAGAAGACAGTCATAATCCCTCTCCACATGGAGCTTAAATTCTAGACGAGGATACAAGCATTGAACAAGCAAGTGAAAATAATTGCTGAGAGTTATAAAAAATAAGTGCAAGTTCTTGCAAAAGTATAGAAAACAGCCGAACTCAGCTTTTTTTTTTTTTTTTTCCCCAGGAATTCATAGAAAGTTTCCTGGAGGAAGCAATGTTTAAACTGAAAGATAACTAAGACTTTTCAAAGAGAGAGGAAAGAGGATTTCTGGCTGAGGGAGGAGTGCGTGGGAAAGCCTGAAGGCAAGAAGGAGCAGTGCGCTCTGGAAGACCTGAGTTGGAGGCAGTAGGAAGGGAGGGTGGAGGGGTGGAGGGAGAGGATGAGCTGGATGGGGAGCAGTTGCTGGATTGAGCAGTTCCGTGACGGCTAAGTTAAGGACTTCCCCTTTGACTGAAGGGCAAGGGAAGCCATAGAAGAGGTTTAAACAGAGGAGTGATGTGGTCAAATCTGCACTCTCGAAATACTACTGGTTGAAGCATGAGGTACGCATTTGACAGAAGCCAGAGCGGATTTGGGAGGATCTGTCAGGAGACCATTGCAGTAGTCCAAAGACCATTCTGGTTGTGTTTAACTCAGATGGGTCCCTTTGGAGCCAGAGGGACACCATAACTGCCATCAGAAGCTCAAGAGACCACCTCTTCACAGCCACTGCCACCACTGTTGCAACCTGTCACTGAGTCATGTCCCATCTGAGGCTGCTCCAAGCCCTGCCATGGAGCTACCGCACACATTGCCCCTACCATGGTGGTATTTTAAATCTAACATTTAAATTATGAGACGAGATGTCAAACAAACTGAAAATACAGAAAATAATTTAACAGAAACCTATGAACCTATCTTCTGTATTTAACAGATGTGAATATTTTGCCCTATTTGTCTCAGATGTCCCTTTCTATCTGTTTTTGTTTTTGTTTTTTTTTTTAGACGGAGTTTAGCTCTTGTTGCCCAGGCTGGAGTGCAATGCCGTGATCTCGGTTCACTGCAACCTCTGCTTCCCAGGTTCAAGTAATTCTCCTGTCTCAGCTTCCCAAGTAGCTGAGATTACAGGTATGTGCCACCACACCCAGCTAATTTTGTATTTTTAGTAGAGGTGGGGTTTCACCATGTTGGTCAGGCTGGTCTCTAACTCCTGACCTCAGGTGATTTGCCCACCTTGACCTCCCAAAGTGCTGGGATTACAGGCATGAGCCACTGCGTCCGGCCCCCTTTCTATCTTTTAAAAGCAGTTAAACCCTAGATACAGCTAAAACCCCACCTAATTATCCGTCTTCATTCCTTCTCTCCACAAAAATCTAACCTGAAATTAACATGTATTGTTTTTATATTTTTTCTACATATGATGTGTGTGTATAATACATAGTGTTGTTTTTGTATTTAAAAAGTTTACATACATTTTTATGTGCTTTTGCAACTTCCTTCCCCACCCTCCACCCACTCAGCTTTGTTTTTGAGATGTATTCATACTGGGATATGTAAACTGGTTGATTAATTTTAACCACCATATGGTATTCCATTGCAGGGATTATTCAGTTTACATAACAATTTTCCTACTGAGGGGAAGTTGGGATATTTATATTTCTCCTTTTTTTTTTTTTTTTTTTTTTTACCATTGCAGGCACAGCTACAAGGAACACCCTTCATTGGTGTCTGTGTATAAGTATAGGAATTGGGTATGTGGCTCAAAGAAGAATCACTGGGTGGTGAGGTTTGTGCTTCTGCAAGTCTACCAAGCATTGCCACAGTGCTCTTCAGTTGATACTCCTCATACTCTCATGTGAGAGTTTCTTTTTCTTCACCTCCTCCACTCTTGGCATTGTCAAACTTGAAGATGTTTGCTGATTTGTTGAATGTGAAATGAACTTTCATTCTGGATTAGCTTTTCATTTCCCTAATTTCTAGTGAGGTTAAACATTTCCCCATGTTTTTGGCCATTGATATTTCTTCTATAAATTGCCTTTTTATATCTTTTGCCCATTTCTTAATTGGTATGTTTGTCTTTTGCTTATTATTTGTAAATATTTATATATTTTGAATGCTCATATGCTTTGTAAATATCTGATTCAGTCTGTGACTTGTCTTTCAATTTTGCTTATTAAATACCTTTTGTCATACACAAATTTCAAATTTTAATGTGGTAAAATTTATTCATTTTTCTCTGATCAGATATATCAATTTGTCCCTTATGGTTTAAAAGTTTTAAAACTTCAACAAAATTTGATGTTTAGGTCTTTAACCCATTTGGAATTTTTAAGTATGATATGAGGTAGGGATCTAATTTTCCTCATTTTTATGGGGATAGTCAATAGTTATAGCCTCATCTATTAATACTTAATTTATTCACACTGATTTGTAATACTCTTGTCTCATATAACGTTTTAATATATTAGTCTTTCTGTTCCATTGTGACATTACCACACTTCTAAGTATAATTATAGCTTCGAAAATTCTTGATGTCCCTATGAAGGCAAGTTCACGCTTATTCTTTTTCAAGTTCTTCTGGCTATACTTAGCCCTTTATTCTTCCGTAAGAATTTTAGGACCAGCTCAGTAAGTTCCACAAAAATTCCTGTTAGTATTTTGTTTGGAATGGCATTGAAGTTATGGATTACTGTAGGAAGAAGTGCCACCTTTGTGATACTGAGTCTTCTCATCCATGGATTTGGTGTATTTCTCCATGTATTCACCTCTTTATGCCTTAGTGGCTGGTGAGATGGGGATTAGGTTCCTTTCTTTAACAAGCTCACAGGGTTTTGTGAGAATCTGTGGAGAAAATGCTTGAGAAAATGCTTTCCAAAGTCTGTAGTTCTGCACATGTTTGTTGCAGCCTTGGCATATTATTAAGACCAGTGAATTTCTGGTCCCTATCTCCCAGAAATTACAATTCATTAGAAACAGGCCATCCTTTTTTTTTTTTTTGAGGCGGAGTCTTCACTCTGTCGCCCATGCTGGAGTGCAGTGGCACCATCTCGGCTCACTGCAAGCTCCGCCTCCCAGGTTCGCGCCATTCTCCTGCCTCAGCCTCCCGAGTAGCTGGGACTACAGGCGCCCGCCACCGCGCCCGGCTAATTTTTTGTATTTTAGTAGAGACGGGGTTTCACCGTGTTAGCCAGGATGGTCTCGATCTCCTGACCTCGTGATCCGCCCGCCTCGGCCTCCCAAAGTGCAGGGATTACAGGCGTGAGCCACCGCGCCCGGCCAAAACAGGCCATCCTTTTTGCTAACAAGTTTTCTTGCTTTTTTTCCTCTTAATTCAACTCAGTAAGCACTTACTGACTCAGCTATGGATGAACTGGTGGCCAGCCATCTCCGTATGCCCAAGACTTTGCTGATTTTACCACTGAAAGTTTCTGTGTCCCGGGAAACTCTTAGTCCCAGGCACATTGGGATGGTTGGCTACTGAGTTCTGTGCTAAGCCATGGGCCACCAGAGAGTTGAATTAGATGAGTCCCTGCCTTTGAGGTGCGGAGGGGTCTTGGAGGGCCTTGGGAGGTAGGATTGGAGAGTGAGGGGAGGAGAGCTTGTGGACAAATTCACTTTTATATAACTGACTAAATACAGGAAGGGAATCACAAACAGCCAAGCATAGCAGTGTGGGTGTAGGGATGAACTCTTAGAGGACTTCCTGCAGGAAGGGCATTGGTTATGAAAAGCATAGAATTAGGTAGGCAAAGGTTGGGGGTTAGAGGAGAGAAAAAGTCAATTTTGCTTTTCTCTCAGTGGTTTCAGTTTCCTACCTACTGTTTTGTGCTAACTCTGCTCTCTATCTCAGGTGTAAGATATTGTTAAGATGCAATATCTTAGTATGACATGGGACCTTGTCCAACCCTCCTATTGAACAGATGGGCAGACTGAGGACCTGATAAGGAACCTACTTGCCCAGGATCACACAGTGAGTCCATGGCAGAGGTTGGCCTGGATTCCGCTCTCTAGCCTGGTATCCTGCCTAGCATACCACAAACTGTTTATTTAAGGAGCCTGATCTTATCCCCTTAGCCAAAGGCTCTCAGGCTGCTCTGGAGGCAGACCCCTGGCTTGCCTTACTGGCATCGTACTTGAATGGAATATAGCCAGCTTCCAGGCTTCCTGATTCTGTTTGCCCTGCCCGCGTTCCACAGCCCTCTGCCTCCACTGCACACACACTCAGGCTCAAGTACCAGGCAGGGGCAGCTGGAATTACTCTGAAGCAAGTCTATCTCATGGGACAAGCTGTTCAGGAAGCAACGAAGCCCTAGAATCCATGCTAGAGGCTGCCTCATTCATTCTCCTTTTATCGATCACCACTCACCCCAAAACAACCGCATGTGAGAATATTAAGCCAAAATGTGCTGAGCTGTCAATGTGGGAGCTAGGTGCTTTGCACACATTATCTCATTTAATCCTCCAAGAAACTTTATGGGGTAGAGGTGATGATAACCTCTGTTCTGCATATTAGCAACCTGAGATTTAGAGAGGTTAAGAAACTTGCCCAGGGTTGGATTTGCATCTCAGGTCAGTCAGAAAGCCAAGCTGATGCTCTTAACTGAAGCTTCTGACTGTGCTAGGCAGCTAGTGTGCCTGATGAGGAGGTGGTGGAGCCAGGCATGGCTTTGATGGTGAGTGGCCTGAATGCCAGGCTAAAGGTTTAGCTTTTTCTTGGCCACCCCAGCCAGGTCCCTGAAGGCAGAAATGATTGAACTTTATATGGAAGATGCCAAATGGGGTGGGATTAGATCGGGCACAAAGGGTGTGGTATAAGGGTCCATAGACTGGAGCCCACCCTCCTAGGGAACATGCCCTCCTACCTGGATTTCTCCAGAGGGGAGCAGAGCCCTCTTTGCCAGGGGTCAGACTGCCAATGGGTCCAGTTATCTCCCTGGGGGAGCCACTCAGGAAAAGTACTGAGTCATCATCCTTAGTGAGAGATGGAAGGGAAAAGGAGAAACGAAGAGAGGGAGGGACCAATGGGGAGGGAGAGAAACAAGGAAATAAGTCCTGTTGTAATACCAGATGGAGCTTTCTTTGATGTGCCAAACGCATACCTTTCCCCAACTGGTTCTGGAGCAATTGAGAAATACTGTTATCTCTTGTCTTGGTATCTGGGAAACTGGGTGTTCACATGGGGGATTTCAAGCTTCATGATTTCCCAGGACCAGGATGGAAGAGCTGCCCATTGACGCAGATCCATTGTACCATCAATGTAATAAAATGGGATTAGCACATATATTAAGCACCAGCATGTAAACCCCACCCTGGGTCTTCTGACCCTTGTCACCTCAGCACCCTCCACCCACAGCCACATGACCATATGTCTTCATTTTAGTTCCCCCAAAAGCAGAGCTTGAGGGAAAGACTTGTTTGCTTGTAGTGATCCCAGGGAATAGGAGTGAGGGGCTCAGGAGGAACCCACAGGGAAAGCTGTTACTTGCTGGAGACAACCAGGCTCAGTCATGCTAGGAACCCTCTGAGGAATTGTGTAGAATCCACCTTAGAACTACCTGCCTGAGGCATGGAAGAGGAGAATGTTTATTTATCCACTCTTCTCCTGTTTTCCACTGGTCAGGGGTTGTCTGGTCAGGGGTTGCAGGGATTTTAACTCCCTGGCTTCACCAGGTGTATGGGATCCCACCTGTGCTGAAATGGCTGAGCAGGCTCCTACTTGGCAGTGGGAGGGAAGTCCGAGGGCAGAAAGCAAGAGAGATGAAGTGAGGTGAGGTGCCCATAGGCTACACCCGCATGCAGCTGGCTGCTACAGCAAAGGTCAGAGCAAAAAGGTGGGCTGTGGGGTGTGCAATGGAGCATAACGTTTGCCAAAATTGACATATCATATTGCACACTGGAGGGCACTTCCCAGACATAATCTGATTCACTGTCATGGGACAAGCTGAGGCACTGAAAGCAACAGGATCTCATCTGAGGTCACTTAGTGAACCACAGGCAGACTCGAGACCAGAACCCACGTTTTCTGATGCCCACACAAAGGTCTTTATTTTTCTGGGCTTAACGCAGGTGTGCTCTTCCCAGGAACACAGTCAACTGGTAGGCAAAAGAATGCCTGTATTTTGGACTGCGCTCCTGGAAATATGGGGAAGAATCTTTTGTTGTTGTTGTTGGCAGAACATTGTCAGAATGGGAGCTCCTCATCTCTCTTGTGTGTTTTATTTCAAGTACCTCAATATATTGCAGTACTTATTTTATAGGTGCAATAGTAGGTGCTTGGTAAATACGTGTTGATGAATGAATGAATGAATGAGTTTGAAAACTGTTAGGAGAAAAGTGATTTCTCTCCTCTTATATGCAGATGAAGGAAATCTCTTTGATGTTTACCTTTCAAGCACTGGCCCATCTTTGTTCACTTGCTGTGACTCAGGCAGGCTGTTTTCTCTGTTCTGTGGTGCAGGTCTCTCTCTATCCTTCTTCCATTTGCCAAGACTGTACCCATCCTTTCCAGGGATGCATCTCGTACTTACTCATTTCCTGCAGAGTGTGAAACAGCCACAGCTTGCAGTTTCACATGGAATCTAAAGTATCCCACCATCCTGGGCAGAGGGGCTGGGGACTGGTGTCCATGGGAGGGCAGGGATTCTGAGTCACATCCTCCCCATTGTGTCGTATCTTTAGCTGTCCTTGTGGCAGGGCCATCTTTGGGGTGGATTGGAGCACCTTAGAAGAAGGTCACCATGCTCTCTGGAGGCTCAACTCAGGACAAAGCCTGTAGAATGGCTGACGTCTGTCTTCCTCACTGCCCTCCTGCCCTTCCCATCTCCACACTCCACCCTTTTGCTCTGACACTTTCAGGACCAAGGTACTCAGCTAAAGCTAGTTGGGATTGCTCACAAACAAGTACAACCTAGATGGAAGGAGCTGGGCAAACTACGAAGATCAAGGAAGATCAAGAAATCTCAGATGCCAGGACAGGGAGCCACCTGTCTTCTTCCCCCTACCCACTCTGGGCACTAACTGTAGCATCCCTCACATGGTGCACCAGTTTTGTAACATGCATAGAACATTGCCGTGTTCACAGGATCCTTATGACAACTATGTGAAGAAGGCCATGTGAGCAGGACAGACAGGTTGTGGGCCAGCACAGAAGACAGGGATGCATCAAAGGCACCAGGTGATTCGAATGTGTAGCCAAGGTCAAGGCTACCACTCTGGACACATCTTTTCTTCCTCTGAATATTACGTGGCTTTGTCTCCTTTGTCAAGAATTCACATTCAGTTTGCCTGACATCCCTGGGATATTGAGGTATGGGTCCCTTTGAGGACAGTGGTGAGGTTTGAGCCCACCAAGCAGTGGCTACTGGGATCCAGTCACAAGAAATGCCGACTGCATCAACCATAAGGGCATCAGTACAACATTTCCAATATATTTCACATTGGTCAGTAAATCTTTCCTCACCATCTCCTCCCCATCTCCAGCTATAATAGCCAATCTCTTCAACATTCATTCAACAAACCGTGAAAGGAAAATAAATCTTGGAGCCCCAAAATCACTAAGCTAAAGGGAAAAGTCAAGCTGGGAACTACTTAGGGCAAACCTGCCTCCCATTCTATTGAAAGTCACCCCTCTGCTCACTGAGATAAATGGGTATCTGACTGCCTCCTTTGGAGAGGCTAATCGGAAACTCAAAAGAATGCAACCATTTCTCTCTTATCTATCTACCTATGACCTGGAGGCCCCCTCCCTGCTTTGAATTGTCCTGCCTTTGGGTTTTACTTTGAGTTGTCCTGCCTTTCCAGACTGAACCAATGTTCATTTTACATATCTTGATTGATGTCTCCTGTCTCCCTAAAATGTGTAAAACCAAGCTGTGCCTTGACCACCTTGGGTACATATCTTCAGGACCTCCTGAGGCTGTGTCACATACACTTGTCCTCAATCTTGGCAAAATAAACTTTCTAAATTAACTGAGACCTGTCTCAGATATTCAGGGTTCCCATTTTGATAACCATGGAGGGATTCTGAGTGGAGATGCCCCTGACCTTTGACAAATCTTCCATTGGTGCATGGTACCAGCCTGAGCTATCTTTATGGCTCAAACCCACAGGACAATTTGGTGAGGTCTGGGAGCACCCGCTCCAGAGAATCCCTGATCTCCCAAAATTTGGTTGAGATCTAAAGTTTATTTTGCTGTACAATTCCCCACCCCCCCAGCTTTTTCTGGATTTTTACTTGCTCCCAAGAAGGAAGGCAAGATTTCCTGCTTCCATGACGATGGAGGGCAGCTAATTCCTTTATGGAGTTTGAGCTTGCTCCGAGCGGGGAAGATGAGTTTGAGTTTTTCTTCCGGCTTCTAGGATGGTAGAAAGCAATCTTCAGCCTCAGACCCATCTCTAGGTAAGTAAGTAGCTGAATTGGGGTTTTGTTTTGGCTAAAGTTTAATAACCAGCTGGTCTTAATTTCTCCTTACTATTAGAGTGCACAGTGATCATATTGTTGGGTTTTTTTGTTGTTTATTCCAGTCTTTCTCCCATCAGATTGGAGCAGCTCTACCTGACTTGGTCAAATACAAGTAGAATTCCGGCCGGGCGCGATGGCTCAAGCCTGTAATCCCAGCACTTTGGGAGGCCGAGACGGGCGGATCACGAGGTCAGGAGATCCAGACCATCCTGGCTAACACGGTGAAACCCCATCTCTACTAAAAACTACAAAAAACTAGCCGGGCGAGGTGGCGGGCGCCTGTAGTCCCAGCTACTCGGGAGGCTGAGGCAGGAGAATGGCGTAAACCCAGGAGGCGGAGCTTGCAGTGAGCTGAGATCCGGCCACTGCACTCCAGCCTGGGTGACAGAGCGAGATTCCGTCTCAAATAAATAAACAAACAAACAAACAAACGAGAATTCCAAATTATGGGTAACAAAGTCTCTCTAATTTGGCTAAAATTCCTCGCAGCTGCAAAAGGCTGGTGGGGCGGGGCGGGGGGGGGGGGGGCGGGGAGGGGGCGGGGGGTGGGGTGGGAAACAGCAAACTCCAAATAACCATGCACTGCACTTGATCTGTGTTTACTTCCTGTCTTAAAAACAAACGAATGAATAAACGAACAAACAAACAAACACATGTTCTTTCACTTACTTCCACCCTATACCTCCTTCCCCTTTTGCCATCTGCAGTACCAAAAAAATCTAGGAATTACTTGTCTTCCATCATCATGGAAGCAGGAAAACTTGTCTTCCTTGTGTTGCAAGCAAATAAAACTCAAAAAAAAAAAAAAAAAAAGAGTTGTACAGCAAAATAAACTTTAGATCTCGATCAAATTTTAGGAAATCAGGGATTTTCTGGAGGGAGTGCTTCCAGGCCTCAGCAAATTGTCCTATTGTCCTACTGGTTTGAGCCATAAAGATAGCTCAGGCTGCTACCAAGCAATGATAGGAGATTTGTCAAAGGTCAGGGGCATCTTCACTTAGAATCCCTCCATGGTTATCAAAATGTGAACCCTGAATATCTGAGACAGGTCTCAGTTAATTTGGAAAGTTTATTTTGCCAAGGTTGAGGACAGGTACCTGTGACACAGCCTTAAGAGGTCCTGAAGATATGTACCCAAGGTGGTCAAGGCACAGCTTGGTTTTATACATTTTAGGGAGACATGAGACATCAATCAACACATGTAAGAAGAATATTGGATCAGTCTGGAAAGGCAGGACAACTCGAAGCGAAGGCCAAAGGCAGGACAAGTTGAAGCAGGGAGGGGGCTTCCAGGTCATAGGTAGATAGATAAGAGAGAAATGGTTGCATTCTTTTGAGTTTCTCATTAGCCTCTCCAAAGGAGGCAGTCAGATATGCATTTATCTCAGTGAGCTGAGGGATGACTTTGAATAGAATTGGAGACAGGTTTGCCCCAAGTAGTTCCCAACTTGACTTTTCCCTGTAGTTTAGTGATTTTGGGGCTCCAGATTTGTTTTCCTTTCACAAGGATAAGACAAGGATAAGACAAATAACTGCTACAAGATTGAAAGTGAATGCAGCTAAGAAGAGTTGCAGACTGAGGTAGCAGATTTAGAAGACTGGCCTAATTGGTGTTTCTGAAGTGGAGGCGTGGGAGGATGGCATCCTGGAGGAAGACAGCAGTTAGGAAGGACTTGGATAAAGACAGTCTCCTTATGTCCATCTCCTTTGCACCCTCCCTTCCCTACTCCCATAGCCCCAGACCTCTTCAGACACGTGGGAATTAATCTTTGCGAAAGGCCTGAAGATTTTTTTTCCCCAAGGAGTTTGAAAGGGAGCCTTCTAGTCTTGCCCTACAGGCCTGGATAATGTTGGTCTCTTAGGCAAGTACCAGTGGTCAAGGAGATCTGCTATAGTAACTCTGCAGCCTGGGGTTTAGGATCAATGGTATGTTGGGAAGTGTTTAACAACTGGCTTCTCAGGGGAAAAAGTGGGATTTGTAGCATTTGCCAATTTCTGTCATGTAAATGTTAAATACTCCCATCATGGCCAATTTCAAGCTGCTAATGTGACACCAAACCTAGAGTTGGGAAGTGATATACACAATCTGCTCTTGAGAGCCAGTGCCAGCCTGTTCCAGCACACTAATGGACTGGGGGCCACTTACAAGCCTTTTTTTTTTTTTTTTTTTTTTACAGTTGAAGTTTTCTGTGGGATTCTTAAGGGAAAAACTAGGACTACTGGGTGGAAGCTTCCAAGAATGTTGGCTTCCACAAATCACAGTGGCAAGATGGCCAGGGGTGAGTAGCTAGTAGGCTCAGGACCTGGGAGTTGACAGAAGCCTAGCCTTTGGCTCTGGTCACATGATGACTTGTTTTTTGCCCTAAAAATGTGGGTGGCTGCCAGATTTCAGCCAAGGGGTGGAGAGCAGGGTGTATGACAGATAGATCATGAGTGCTGGGCTATATTTCTGGCAGGAGAAGTTATGTAGGACCTCTGAGGCACAAGCAACATCCACCCCGCTCATCCTCCCTCTGACTTCCTCTCCCTGTCTGCCATTCCAGGCTATGCTCTAGCCCCCTTGCACCCCATCAGCCTTGAGTCATGCCTTCTGCCACCTCCTTGTCCAGGTTTGTCATCTTTCACAAAGATCAGTGCATTGATAGCTTCCTCTCCTCTCCAAGCCTTCTGCAGGCCTCACCCCTACCAGCCCAAGTCATGGCACACATACAGAGGGGGTGATCTTCCTGGACCTCACCTCTGATAACTCTTGTCCCTCTGCCTTAGGCCCTCTCCATGGCCCCCTGCAGCCTAGAAGACAAAGTTTAGTCTCCTTACCCCCCTATTGAAGCTCCGTGCTAACCCTGCTCTTGACACTCCAGTTTCCTGACATGTTCCTCTCCTTCGTGTTTTCTGCTTGATAACGTCTCAGATATCTGTTTCTTCTCCAAACTAAGCCCCTCACTTTCACCATATCCAGATCATTGCTCGCTCTTATCTTACGGGAACTTTGCCCAGGATAATATCACTTAGAACTTCTCTATGAACCCCCTCAGTATTTCCCGGGCAAGCCCCACTGCTCAAAATGTACCAACATAATCCCACGTGTCCCTTCCCAGGTTAATTTTATTCAGTTTGTTCCAAGCTAACCCCCTAAATATGTTTCAGCCCAACTTAACCAAGGCTTTCCCATTTTCCCGGGTTTTCACTAGTATGTCACATAGAAATACTTTGGTTTCAAGCAGCAGAAAACCCAACTCAGATTGAATTTAAACAAAGAGGATTTGTTGGCTCATGTAATAAAAAGAGTCAAAGCATTGGCCTGGGCAAAGCATTCATGACTAAATCCTCAAAAGTAAATGCGACAAAAACAAAAATTGACAACTGGGACCTAATTAAACTAAATAAACAGCAAAAGAAACTATCAATGGCTGGGCGTGGTGGCTCAAGCCTGTAATCCTAGCACTTTGGGAGGCTGAGGTGGGGGAATCACGAAGTCAGGAGATGGAGACCATCCTGGCTAACACAGTGAAACACCGTCTCTACTAAAAATACAAAAAATTAGCCAGGTGTGGTGGACAGCGCCTGTAATCCCAGCTACTTGGGAGGCTGAGGCAGGAGAATGGCATGAACCTGGGAGGCGGAGCTTACAGTGAGCTGAGATTGTGCCACTGCACGCCAGCCTGGGTGACAGAGTAAGACCCCATCTCAAAAACAAAACAAAAACAAAAACAAAAAAAGCTATCAGCAGAGTAAGCAGACAACTTACAGAATGGGAGAAATATTTTCAAGCTATGCATCCAACAAAGGACTAATATCCAGAATCTATAAGGAACTTAAATCAACAGTAAACAATCCCATTAAAAAGTGGGCAAAGGACGTGAACAGGCACTTTTCAAAAGAAGATACACAACTAACTGAGAAGCATATGAAAAAATGCTTATCATCACTAATCATCAGAGAAATGCAAATCAAAACCGCAATGAGATGCCATCTCATACCAGTCAAAATGGCTATTACTAAAAACTCACAAAATAACAGGTGTTGGCAAGGCTGTAGAGAAAAGGGAACACTTACACACTGTTGGTGGAAATGTAAATTAGTTCAGCCACTGTGGAAAGCAGTTGGAGATTTCTCAGAGAACTGAAAATAGAATTACCATTTGACCCAGTAATCTCAAAGGAAAATAAATTGTTCTACCAAAAATATACCTCCACTCGCATGTTTATTGCAGCACTATCTGTAATAGCAAAGACTCACAGAATCCACCTAGGTGCCCATCAGCAGTGGGGTCAGATAAGAAAATGTAGTACATATACACTGTGGAATACTACACAGCCATAACAAAGAATGAAATCATGTCTTCTGTGGCAACATGGATGCAGCTGGAGGTCACTTTCCTAAGTGAATTAATGCAGAAACAGAAAACTGCATGTTCTCACTTATAGGTGGGAGCTAAACACTGGGTACAAATGGACATAAAGATGGAAACAATAGCCACTGGGGACTCCGAAGGTGGGGAGGGAAGAAGAGTGGCAAGGGTTGAAAAACTTCCTATTGGGTACTATGTTCACTATTTGGGTGATGGGTTCAACTGAAGCCCAAACTTCAGCATCATACAATATAGCCATGTAACAAATCTGCACATGTATCCCCTGAGTCTAAAAAATAAAATAAAATAAAATAAAATAAAATAAAATAAAATAAAATGTAAAAGGTAATTCTAGCTTCAGGTGAAGCTTGATCCAGGAGTTCAAACAATGTGACTGATATTTAATTCCTCTTGGTATGTTTCTCAGTTCTGTTGCTATAGTGTTGAGTACATTCTTGTCTGCCTCTTCCCACATTGATGGCTTCTGAGATTACATGCTTTAGGATCGACTTCAATATTGAAGAGATAATCTGTTTCAAGATAGCTTAAATTAAATACTGGAAATAGAATTTCATTTGTCCTGATCGGCTGACTGTGGTCACGTGCCTATTCTTGAAACAATCAATTACTGTGGGCAAGATGAATGCAGACTATGTTAAATAAATATAAGCCCATACTGGAGTTGAGGGTGAGGGCACTCAGAATGCACCCCAAAGCTTGTAAATTCATGGTACTGGGTGGAAGGGGGAAGCAAGGAACAGATTGCTGGGGAGTCATTCAACCAACGTCCACTCTACTCACTCGACATCTTCTAAGCTAACCCTATTCACTTTCCAGGTGAATCCTATGTGGTCCTTGCCAGGAGCCATGGCTCTTTCACCAGGTGGGAGCCCATTCAGGCTTTCCTCAAAACACTCCATCATATGACCAGGATGAAACTATGCTGATAAATGAATTCACCATAAAGAATGCAATTTTGCTGATAGCTCATCATGTTCCTTTATTCTCTGACTTGAGTGACTTGCTTTTTAAATGGCGCACTCAATGTCTCAATCCAATAAAATAAAGCACAAATGTGAAATTTCAGGAAGTGTGACAGACCGATGGAGAAGACACTTTTGGAGTTCTTTCATTGTACTCTCTTCTTGCTTTCTCTGCCTATGGGTAAGATTGGACATGATGTCTCCCCAGCAGAGGAGGAGGCTTGGTTTCCTGTGCCAGAGGGGACAAGGAATCCATGTTGATGGCTTATCATTCTTTGAATTAGAACCTATTATCTGAGTTCTGAGATTTGAGATCCAAGTCCACCTGATTGCTGGTTTTTTCCTGCCACGTCCTTGCCAAAAAACTATCAACAGAGTAAGCAGACAACCTACAGAATGGGAGAAATATTTTCAAGCTATGCATCCAACAAAGGACTAATGTCCAGAATCTATAAGGAACTTACAGATTCTTGCTCTTATCTCTGCTGGGAGGCTGACTTCTGCAGACTGACTCCCCAGGCTCCTTGCCATTTCACTTCTGATTGGCTTGGCTGATTGGAGACACTAGTAAAAGATTGGGGATGGGAGATGAAAGAGTTTAGGACATTTTTGCTCCATTCTTTCCCTGTTCCAGCATCACTTCTCTGGCACTGACTGTGTTCCCCATAAATACAACTCCCACCAAGCTACAGGAGCATGATTTCCTTCCCTTGTTCCTTTAGTTTTGGGGTATTGATGCATTTCTTGTTGTTTCTAGTTTCTTTTTTTTTTTTTTTTTTTTTTTTGAGACGGAGTCTCGCTCTGTTACCCAGGCTGGACTGCAGTGGCCGGATCTCAGCTCACTGCAACCTCCGCCTCCCGGGTTCACGCCATTCTCCTGCCTCAGCCTCCTGAGTAGCTGGGACTACAGGCGCTCGCCACCTCGCCCGGCTAGATTTTTGTATTTTTTAGTAGAGACGGGGTTTCACCATGTTAGCCAGGATGGTCTTGATCTCCTGACCTCGTGATCCGCCCGTCTCGGCCTCCCAAAGTGCTGGGATTACAGGCTTGAGCCACCGCGCCCGGCCTTGTTTCTAGTTTCTGCATGCCACATCATATCTTGTTTGATTTCTTAAATCTGCCTGCCTCTTTGGGTAGCATACCCTCCCCAGGCAAGGCAGTGACCTGAGCCTGGGCTGTGGCTTTGGGTGCTGCCACTGTCTTGCTGTGCAACTTTGGATATTTCTCTGCCTTTCTTTGAGCCTAAGTGCTTCCATCCAGCCAGGAGGGACTGAATTTCATGACTTCTTCTCATCACCCTGAAAGTTCTATGTTCCTAAGTGTCAAAATGGCACTATTGTTTTAGGGGTGGAGTTGGCCCCTTTCTGACCTGGTATTTCCCTTTTGGGGCTAGAACCTTGTCTCTGAAGGTGACTCACAAAAAAGAATTCAAAGCATTGCGAGCCTAGCATAAGTGCTAGCTCTCTCAAGGGTTCATATTGAAGGGGACACTGGAAGCTTTCTTGAGAGAAAGCGTAGGCAAGCTGAGCCTCTGCTTCATTATCTGGGAAATGGGTATAAAATGTGAGTGCCTCCGACCTCCTTTGCTGTTTGGGTTAAATGAGATAGTATGTAAAAAGTGCCTGAAACATTCACAGTGCTTATATGAGAAGGCAGTGGTTATTATGCTGATGATTACACCAAGAATTGCCATCTGTTTGTTTTAAGGAATCAAGGTGGGATGCCCATTGCCTGCTTTTTTTTGGAGTTCACTATTAGGTTTCTCTTTAGCTGAATTTTGGGAGAAGGCCACTAGGCTCTCTCTTCTGTTGTTTGTGGCTTTGGGGGTTGCTGTCTCCGCCTTATGGCACTCAGCCCAGTCTTGGCTGCTGCTGGCTTCAGGGAGTGGCTGGGGCTGGGAGCTGACAGGATGCATGGGTCCAGAGTATAAAGGAAACCAGGAGCAGCTGGAGGCAAGTCGAACGAAGGCTGGGTGACTGGAGTTCCAGCCATGGTGCCCAGCTTCCTCTCCCTGAGACTCTCCTGCTTGGGCCTGTGGGCTTCTGGGCTGATCTTGGTCTTAGGCTTTCTCAAGCTCATCCGCCTGCTGCTGCGGAGGCAGAGGTTGGCTAACGCTATGGGCAACTTCCCAGGGCCTCCAACTCACTGGCTCTTTGGACATGCCCTGGAGGTATGTGGAGGTCGGGGGTTGGGGAGAAAGAAAACATCCTCCCTTCTTTCAGAGAATCAGGTCTAATTCCTAGGGTGCTGTGGAGAGAGACTTCAAACTTGGGCAGGGGGATGATGTCCTGGGATCCATGGCTTCCATTCAGCTTTCCCACTGGAATTTCTCCTTCACTCCAGCCTTTCAAGCTGACTTCAGAAGTGGGGGCAACTTCCAAGTCAGGGCTCAAGCATGCCACAGACGCCTTCTCTTCATTCTGAGGCCCGAAGTTTGGACCAGGTTCTGCTAAAGGCTCAGCAGTGACAGAAAGGCAATGGCAGAAATCCAAAACCTCTGAATAGTCCATAGAAGTAGGCAATCCGTTGAAAGCTCAGTCAGCATCCGCGTTGTTGTGTGTAGTGTAAAGATTTCCATTTATAAGGCAGGAAATGAGAGTGAGCATGAAGACGAGTACCACCACATGACAGGCTTCACCGAGTGTCTAGGTGGTTGGTGTCCCCAAAGGCAGGGCTCTCCCGGCCATGCCTATGGGTGGCTCAGGAGCCGTGATACCTTCCCAGGTTCAGATCATGGTTCATCTTCCTGCTACTCCAGGAACTGAGTAACTCCTATTACTCCAGGGTGGAAACTACCTTAGCCCCTGCTCTTAGGAAGACCTCTTAGTTTCCTACTGTCATGGGGATCTAGACCAGAGGTTTCTAATTAGACACAGGGCAGGGAATTGGAATCGACTGGGAGAAGCAAATTCCTGGACCTCCAATCCCTGGAGATTCTAATTTGTCAGATTGGAGCTAGGAGTTTACATTTAAAAACCTGTCTAAGTGTTAGTGTTTTGATCTGCAGCCAGCTTGGGGAACCCAGGTAGAGATACCAGAGACTTTTCTTTCTTTCTTTCTTTCTTTCTTTCTTTCTTTCTTTCTTTCTTTCTTTCTTTCTTTCTTTCTTTTTTCTTTTTTTTTTTTTTTTGAGATGGGGAGTTTTGCTGTGTCTCCCAGGCTGAGGTGCAATGGCGCAATCTTGGCTCACTGCAACCTCTGCCTCCCAGGTTCAAGCAATTCTCGTGCCTCAGCCTCCCAAGTAGCTGGGACCACAGGCATGTGCCACCACACCTGGCTAATGTTTTCACTTTGTAGAGATGAGGTTTCACTATGTTGGGCAGGCTGGTCTCAAACTCCTGACCTCAAGTGATCCACCTGCCTCGGCCTCCCAAGGTGCTGGGATTATAGGCGTGAGCCACCGCACCCGGCTGAGATGCCAGAGATTGAGGCTCAGAGTGAGGCAAGTTCCTTCTTCTACCTCCTGAACCCACTTTCCTCATTCTCAGTCTGGGCGGGGGGCACTGCTTCTCTTCCTTGATTGACACTAGAAATGAGCTTGACCTCTAGGCTTATTCTTGCCCTGACAGATAACCCTGTAACATGCATCCGGAAGACATCCAGGAAAGGAAAGGGTAGGTCAGAGAGACGAATCAGACCCAGGCCTGGGGTTCAAAGAGCTTATAGTCTGAGGGGAAAACAGACACCAGAGCCTTGCTCCAGAGCTGGGCGAGGTTCCTCCCCAGGATTCTGCCTTAGCCCCATTCTTTTTGTCTCAGCACTTGTCCTGTTGGGTTGTTGTCTTCTGTTTACCTGTTCATCTTCCCCACTAGGCTGTGGCTTCTGGAGGATGGAGATCTGATCTGATTCATCCCTGTACCCTCAGGGTTCAGCATAAAGCCTAGTGTAGTGTAGGCATCACTGAATGAACCAGTAGTGAATGTTGGAGAGTAGGGAGAGTATCCACAGAGGAGAAAGCATGATGGAAAAGAAAAGCTCAGGGACCAGGAAGGCCTGGGAGAGGGTTTGCTAAGTACACAGGAGGGCCAAGGGAAGGTTGAGGTCTGACACTAAAGCGGTACAAGAGGTATTTAGAGAGAACTTTCTCCCTTTCTTCTTGTTCCCTTTCCACTTCTACCTGCCTTCGTCAAATTGTGTTTGCCCTCAGCCAGGGGCTTCTTTAGGACAGGGACCTTGCACCTTCACCTCCAGGTCAGAACTGGCTGTTTTCTTTCCCCCAACGGCCCCCACCCCCACATTGAGAGTATGCAGAGGGCCTGGAACACAGCCTAGCTTTGGCTTCTTGGCTCGAACACAACTGTCTGAAGGGCCTTCCCTTGGCATCAGGTTGAGCAACAAAGGCTGGAGGGGTGACTACTTGTGAGAACTACAAAGGTTTCCTGGGGAACCATTGCAAACACAACTTCTGCAGTCCTCCAGGGTGTGGCGCCTCTGTTCTCCCTTGGATTCATACCTGAACTTGAGAAATGGGGAGGGCAGAGAGGGGATTATTTTCCCTAATGTAAAAACGAGGACATTGAAGTTCAGAGGGTGCAAAGTATTTGTCTACGTCTGTTTAGTAGCTCAGGAGTTAGGTCAAGACTGGGCCCAGGACTTCTGCATTTTAATTCATAACATTGTGAGTCCATAAAAGGTTACTGCAAAGTTGATTCTTAGGCCCAGCAATGATGGGAGTAGGAGGGGGAGGAAGACTGGTGGGTAAAGGGACTGGGGGCAGGGAAGAGCTGTCCGTCAGGATTAATTTCTCCTTCTTGGTCTCCAATTACAGTCTGGAGGCCTTGGTAGCATCTACCTGTCATCCTCCTCAATTCTCAGAATGTGTCTTCTGGAGATGGGGACATGTCCTATTCTTCCAGGGTCCCCCTCATTCCAGTCTAGGAACCAGGGAGGACTTTGCATGTAGTAGGTGCTCAGCTATATTGCTGGCCTGAGGTTGGAACCCTTGAAAGAAGCCAACAAATCTGATGTGTGTGTGTGTGTGTGCGTGTGTGTGTGTGTGTGTGTGTGTGTGTGTGTAGAATGTCAGCTCCCAGACCAAGGAAATGAGATTCTCTGAGACTGCAGAGGCCTCTTTCCCAGCGATGCCATTTGCTGTGACAGTGCCCTTGACCTTGTACTGTGTAGTGAAGACAGGGCTGTGGCTCATTTTCATTCAGTAAACATTGATCACAGGCCTTTGCTGTGCCTGGTTAGCTAAGCCACTTTACCTCTCTGTGCTTCTGTTTCCCTGTCAACAAAGTGGAGATAATCATTTTTACCTTACTGGGTTAGAAGGGGTTAGAAAGAGAGAAAGTATAGGCATTTTGGGCAGATAAACGTCAGGTGTTAAATCATTGTGGAGGGATTCTTGCTACAAAACACCCTGGGGCATTTGCTTTCTTCATCACCTTCCTTCTTCTCAAATCAACCCAGTCTTTGTGAGCCAGATACGGTCCCTCTTTCCTAAGCAACCAGCAGTGTCTGATCAACAACTCTGGGTCTGGTCCTATGCTGAGGCCAGAGGATGAAGAATCAAGACAAAGAGGTTGCCTCAGAGGAACTAGGTCTGTAGGAGAGATGAATAACACAGTACAAGTGTTACCAACCCTTAGGCCTAGAGAAGGGCTCCTCTCAGCGTGGGGAGTCAGGGAGGTCCAGGGAGGTGATGATGAGGCACATCCTCAAAGATCTGGAGATAGAAACCTGTGGCAGGAAGTGCAGAAGAAAAGGCAGAAGGTGCTATCTGTGCAGAAAGGCACACAGCCTGGAAAAAGCAGTGTGTTTAGGAAATTAAATTGTCTTTTGGGGTCTAGGACATACCTGTGTTAGTAGCTCAGCAGTTCTGCAGTGGTGACAGGGAGGACAGAATGGAGAGGATGAGGCTGGAGGTGGACAGGGATGTCACACAGATCCTTGAGGCCAGGTCAAAAGGCTTTACCTTATTCTGAGGATGATGGGGAACGATGGAAGGAATTTAAGCAAGGGAGAGACAAGCTTAGACTTATGTTTTAGAAAGATCACTTTGGCTTCAGGGTGGTAAACAGACTGACAGAGGGCAAATAGGAGGTAGGGAGGCTAGGGTGGAGGTGATCCAGGCCTCCACCTTGTGTTGGGGAGTGAGCCAGTGGGCTGGAGGGAAGTGGAAGGTAGAGCAGGCCAGGTCTTGGCATGGGTGGGCACAGGAGAGAGAGGCATCGAGACCTCCACCATAGCCAGATGTGAGGGTCAGCGAGGGCCCCTCCATGTAGCAGGAGAAGGAAAGAAGGATTGCCCTTGGAGCTCTATTAATTGGAGGCATCAACACAGCTGGATCAGAGCAGAATCTGGCAAAACTCATCAAAAGAGAGCCATAAGACTGGACTGTAAACAGGAGGAATGCATTTTTTGTCTCAATTTTAAAATGTGGGCATCTGAGACCCAGGAAGAGGAGGCTCAGTGGTGGGCAGCCCTGTCAGTGCCTGGGTATGGAATCCTTGAGTACTAGATTTGGAGAACTCTGTGGCAGAGTCTCCTCCCATGACCTGCTACATCTGGCTCTTTTCACTCTGGTTTGCTAATTTCAAGGTAAAAATCACTTGGTGGGCCTGCAGAGTGGAGGGGCTGCCTCCACAGGACATCCCTCTTCATATTGATATAAACAATGGAGAAAACGACATTCCGTATTCCTGGCTAGTTTTGGGGTGGGTGATGGTTCCATCTCCAGGTTCAGTAGGAGAGGCAGATTTTGGGGACAAACGTGTATGAAGATGTGTATGAGCGTGGGTTTGGAAATGCTGGGTCTGAGGAATCTGGAGGGTGTCATGCAGAGAGTTCCGGGGGTTGATTATGATTCTGGACCTCAGGAGACAGGTAAACTGGAAAGAGCTGTCAACTGAGAAATTGTTGGTAGGTAGATGGCACAGGAAACCACAGAAGCAGGTGAGAGCTCTCAGGGAGAAGATGCAACAAGGGAAGAGGCCAAGGACTGGATCTGGAGGAACAAACAGTGGGTGAGGAGCTGCCCAGGGGGGCCACTGGGAGAGAGGGGAGGGCATCCAGGAGACATGCACGAGAGATGGGAGTCATCTGGGCTCAGCACCGGGGAGGGTGCTGGATTCCTTAGCAAGAGCAGCATAGGAGAGGTGGGGCTGTCGCAAGGAATTGGAAACAGTAGTCACAGTTCTTTAGAGACGTTAGATTATGAAGGGATGAGGAAATAAGGTGTTAGCTGGAGGAGGAAACTGAACCAAGGGAGATTTGGTTTTGTTTTCCTTCTTTCTTTTCTTTTTTTTTTTTTTTAAGTGAGAGACTTGAACAAGTTTTGAATGAGGATGGGAGGGAGCCTACAGAGGTGAGGTCTGTGATTTGAGAGAGAGGGGCTGATTGATAGGTGAGGTACCTTGTGGGGAGGGTTGGAATCCAGAGGGACTGGTCTTGGACAGGCCCTGCACGCTCCTCTCCTGAAACAGAAGTAAACAGAGAGGCTGGGCGCAGGTGGAGTGGTCCTTCAGGTCTGCCAGCTGACTTTTTGGGTTTTCTTATCTGATGGGTTCTATTTTCTCTGGGAAGTAGAGCAAGGGTGATCTGCCAGGAGTGAGGAGGGGAGAGGTAGAGGGGGCAGTTGAAAGAAAAGTTTTTGAGAAGCAGATTGTGGCTGATGCCATGGGGCTTTCCAGAAGGCATTTCTGCTGCTCTTTGCTGAAATGTCACCTTAGAGAGGCCTTCCTAGCCCACTCCCATCCATAGTGGCAGCCCTGCCCCTTACTCTGCTTTTTTTCTTTCGGGAGTTATCACTACCTGAAATCGTACTCTTGGCGTATTTGATTCTTGTTTATTTTCTTTCTCCCCGCTTGGAATGTATGCTGGTGGGGCAGGGCTTTGTCTTGCTCACCACTGTAACCCCAGAAACTAGCACTGTCTCTGGCTCAATGCCCATGTGTTGGAAGAGTGGATGAATCTCTCGGGGGGACCCAACTCTGGGCAGCAAAGCTGCCCATGCAGACTGACAACAGATGACTGCATCCTCTTGGACTCTTGGGCATTTCTTGGGTCCCTGCCCTCCTGCCTTTTTAGTTGTTTGGATGCTTTCCTGCATTCCTCCTCTCACCTGATTGGGTGCTCCTGAGTCTGGAGTTCATCTTTGGATGCTGAAGACAGGGAGGGTGTTGGGGGCAGAGCACAGGCTTTGGAATCTAAAGACTGGGGCATGATGCTAGTTGTGTGACTTTGGACAAAGTCCATCATCACTTCCTAGCCAAGGCATGGTGGCTAGAGAGTCCTGGTGACCACACTGATCTCACCCAAAGTCCTTTGCTCCTTCTATTGAGCTAGGGGTTCTTTCTGTATGTTATCTGTTCACATGTACATGTGTAATCGTTCATTTGTCTTTGAAAGGGAGGATGGAGGATGAAGTCATGTTTGTCACCAGCATGGGAGGAATGCTCCCTGCTCCCTGGGGCATTTTGCATTTGATCCCCTCTTTTCAGGCTCTCCATGGCTCTGTTCAACCTCATGGCTGAATCCCCAGTGAGTTTGTGTACATTGCGTCTGCTTTTCCCACTGATTTTTATAGTTATTTCAGAGATGCTACTTCTACTCCCTTTTGGTTGGTTTTTCTTGGCTTCTAGCTCTTTAGCTTTATTTAAAAACTTGGCAGTGGCTTGGACTCATGCACACATGGAGCCCTGGTAATCTTGGGTGTCGGGAGAGGGACCATAGTAGGGAGACAGCCGAGACCAGGGCACCAAAGGGCACCTAAGGGTGTCCATCCTGGAGGAGAGCAGAACTAGGGGGTTCTAGCTCCCCACTCCCAATCCCTGCAGGACTTCCCTGGGCAGTGGGAGCCTGTGTGGTCCCAGAGGGAGAGCCATGGGGAAGGCTATGGGCAGGTGGCTTTCTCTTTAGCGACTAAGACGCCTTTTGAAGAATTAAGACTGTCCAAAGATGGTTGGGGTGTTTTGAAAAGAAGTTGCCTGTCACTAGAGATGTTTGAGCACTTGGGCAGGGATTCTTACCAGGTGTAGGTGCTGGGCAGGCACCCTGTGTGCTGGGAATCCGAGACTGACATGACCTGCCTTGAGGGAACAATGACATGCTGCCGAAAAGGAAACCTCTTCGTCTTTCTCCTCCGTCATCTTTGGTTTTTCGAAACTCTTATCCCCATTTTGTGAGCCGACTTATTTTTGTTCTGAAGCAGCCCCCTGGGGCACTGCAGCTGCAACACACTGGTCAAGGGTAGCTTGTTTCTTGGACACTGGCCCACTGAGCTTCAGGTCAACTGGCTGATGGCTTGAGCAGGCTTGCTAACAAGGGCTGCAGAAAGAGCCTAAGCCAGGATCCCTGGTCTCCCTTAACTCACACTGGATGAGTAATCCAGTTGTATAATCCTGAGCTGGGACACTTACAGGGCTTGGAGGTCTGGGACAGGAAGAGAACCGGGCGTGAAGATAATTCCCTTTGGTCTTTGTACTGCACTTTTCCACCTATAAAAAGAGGTCAGGGTTCCACTAGGCAATGTTGAAATCCCTTTCCCATCTGATTCTTGGAGCAAAGCTTACTTTAGACTCTTGGGAAGCAGAGAGGAGAGTGGTGACATATGCTTGCTCTTCCCAATCCTTCCTGTGATTTATTTCTGGTGAGGTCAACAAGGAGTGCCAATGTGAGGGTGGGAGGTGAGGCTGGGGAGCTGGGATCAGTGAATTATCTTCATGCCCTGTTCTCTTCCTGTTCGCATCCAGTTGTGTAATCCAGAGGAACTGTCCAGGCAGCCACGTATACCCCACAGGGAAGACGCCTCAGCCCTCTTGAGGGGCTGCAGCTGCAATAGTGGGACCAGGTGCTGGGAGCTGTCCGCCCTCTTACCAGGCTCCTGGGGTAATCAAGGCAGGCGCCCGGCAGGTGCTTCTAGTTCTCTAGCTTTATTTAAAAGCTTGGCCATGGCTTGGGCTCATGCACACGTTTTTTATTTATTTTAGATTTATTTATTTCTTAAATAAATTTAAAGAGCTAGGAGAAAGTCGGGCACAAGGAGGCAGTGACAAGCTGGCTGCGACCTTGATCAGGGCACAGGCTGTGAATGTGGTCAGTATGAGACCAGGGTCTTGTGCAGAGGTGCACAAGCATAACTGATAAGGAGGGGAGTGAGGCTCGGATGAACCAGATCAGCCAAAGGCTCCTTCCGACCCTGAGATCCTATGAGTCTGGCTTTTTTGTGATGTAAGCCTTTCTTTGACCCATCCAATTGGGCTTTCTGGACCTGGTAGGGATGGAGAGAAGGGGAATGGTCAGATGACCAGGAGGTTGGCGAGGAAAACCCAGCAGGGCAGATGGAAAAATAAGAGACACTGGGGAAAGGAGCACTTCCAGGGGTACCAGCCAGGAAGGAGGCAGGGATACCAGGTTTCCTCTTACCTGTGTGTGGAGATGATTTTTATCACTTTGTGTTCTTTTTGACATTGTGTACTCAAGGGCAGTGAAAACTCTTACAGTCCTATTGGGTTGAACTCAGGATTCCGAGTTCAGAGGCAGTGAGGGAAGGGATCTATGGGATGATTACACACGACTCCACAGAGGGCCTAGGAGGGGAAGAGCCCTAGAGAAGGCATAGACGGGTGGCTGGAGGCCAAAATAGGCCCAATCCCATGAGCCCTTGGAGATAGTGGCTTGGGCCAGAAAGGATCCCTCGGGGCAACATTATCAGATGCCTGTGTCCTTCTTTAAGAATATTCCCTGGAAGATACAACATGGATGTCTTAGTCCTTTGTGTTGCTATAAATGAATACCTGAGACTGGGTAAAAGGTTTATTTGGCTCACAGTTCCACAGGCTGTACAGGAGGCATGGTCAGTGTCTGCTTCTGGTGAGGGCTTTAGGAAACTGCTATTCATGAGAAGGAGCAGGCATCACATGACAAGAGAGGAGGAAAGGAGAGAGAGAGAGAGAGGGGTGCCAGACTCTTTTTAACAAACAGTTATCATGGGAGCCAAGAGAACTCACTCAATCCTGCCAGAATGGCCCCAGAGCCATTCATGAGGGATCCACCCCTATGATGCAAACACCTCCCACGAGGCCCCACCTCCAACATTGGAGATCACATTTCAAAATGAGATTAGGAGGGGAAAAATGTCCAAATTATTAAGGTTTGGATATTTTTCCCTTCCTAATTTGTGTGGATACCATAAATGAGTAGGTGGCAATTGTGAGAGAATTTTAGAGAGAAAAAGCAGGCCCAGCACAGGCTCAGGCCTCAACAAGAATTTTATGGGATTGTAACCTAACATCTCTATTCCTCAGGCTCGCTCCTCTTCCCTAAAATGGGACCACTTAGAATTGTGAGGATTCAATCAGGTCAAAATGTAAGTAGCTTAAACAAGGTCTGGCACGCAACGAGTGCTTAATAAAGATTAGTCTTACTATGCCTCCTTACAAACTCCAGAGCTTGGACCTTTCCTAAGGCCCCTGGGCAGACCACTAGGAGTGTTAAGTGTGTCTTTGAAAGACTCCCACTAAATGAGGAAAAATAGTTAAATACATTACATCCCTATAGTGAAATACTACACGACTGTTAAAAATATTAATGACAGTTAAGTGCACTAGCCTGGAAAGAAGGACAAGATATGCTTAATGAAAAAAGGCTGGTTTTGCAAAAATATTTATTATATAACTTTGTTTACTTAAAACACCTCTGGGTGAGTATATGTGGCTATAAAACCTCCAAAGGACATGTACCAACCTCTGGATGACCCATTCAAGCTCATCCAAGGTGACTGTCCCACCATGGGACACCTCCTGGAAGACACCGTGGTCTTTCCCACTCCAGCACTTTTGTGCTTGCTGTTTTCTCACCCAGAATGCTTTTCCTTTATGCTTCACACAGCCAGAGCCTCACCATCCTTCAAGTTTCACCTTAAATGTTGTCTCCAACAAGAAGCCTTCCAAGATCACCCTATCGAAGCAGGCCCTCCCTGTTAGTGTCTCTCATAGCACTGTTTTTATTCTCAGCAATCACTATTGTCTGTGATTATTTTACTTAATTGTCTACTTGTCTATTATCTGTCTTCTCCACAGAATGAAAGGGCAGAACTTGTCTGTCGCATTCCTCTGAGATGTTGAGAACAGAGACCTGTACATGTAGGCCCTCAATAAAAATGTGTTGAAAGATGCGGCAGGGGCGGAATTGAGGCTATTTCTCTATTGCACAATGAACAAATATTACCTTTATAATGAAAGAGCTTTAATGTGGAGAAGAAAGCACTTTCTGGCTGCAGTGCAGCGGAGAGTTGGTGGCAGGTGCCAAGTGGAAGCAGGTTGGCTAGTTTGGGGATGTTGAGCTAACCCCGGCGTGAGAAGAAGGTGACTTGGACTTAGAGCAGTGGTTGTAGGGCTGGAGAGGGCACTAGGCCTAGGAATGTTTAGGGGAAGGGAGTGCAGGAGAGGTAAGGAAGCAACCAGGGCCTGCCTGAGCAGCCTTCTCCCCTGCCCTCCCAGGAACTTGGGGCCTGGCTAGAGACAATGTGTTCCTGAGTAAGCTTGACCTTCTGTCATCATTTCAGATCCAGCAGACGGGGAGCCTGGACAAAGTGGTGTCCTGGGCCCACCAGTTCCCATATGCCCACCCACTCTGGTTCGGACAGTTCATTGGCTTCCTGAACATCTATGAGCCCGACTATGCCAAAGCTGTGTACAGCCGTGGGGGTGAGGAGAGAGGATGGGACTCTCAGGAGAGGGTGGGGCTTCCTGAGAACAAAGGGCTCAGGGCACCATGTGAGGAGGAGGCCTGGGCCTGTGTACTAAGTCTGGGCGGCTGAGGTGCCCACCCTACTCATAAACAAGCCTTCTCTAGGAACCCCGGGTGCCTGCTTGACCTGATTGTCTCCTCCTGCAGACCCTAAGGCCCCTGATGTGTATGACTTCTTCCTCCAGTGGATTGGTGAGTGAGCACCTGCCTTCCCTGCCATGCCCACCTCAGACCCATGGTGCTGGGTGACTAGGATCCTGCCCTGTCCTGCTCAATTGGTTATCCCAGATGGCCTAGTTCCCGGGTACCCATCCTAAGCTCAGCTCTCAGTGGGGAGACAGGGGAGGAGCAGGAGAACCCCCAGCTGTGGAGCCAAGGCATCTTCTCTGGCAGGGTCTGCCTTCTCTAGACAGGGCAAAGGCTCTGGAGAATGTGTAAGTGTGAAGAACAGTTTCCTGAAGGAGGTGGCACTAGAGTTGATCCGAAAGGAGATTTAAATAGGTGGTGCTGGCCAGGGCAAGGGTCTGAGGAAATGGTGTGGTGGTAGGACCACGGCTGGTCACCAGAGGCTGTGAGGCTGTCGGGGTGGCTGCAAGGTAGAGCCCAGCTGGGAGATGAGGCTGGGCAGGGAGGACAGGTCAGCCTTGACTGCCAGGATGAGGAGGTGATTTGATGTCGAGAGTAGGTGGGAGTCATTGAGTATTTTATTTATTTTATTTTACTTTTTTCTTTTCAGAGGTAGTCAAGTTAAACCCACTGAGTGTTCTTTAGCCACCATATGCTTCTCCAAAGCTCCTCTTTTACTCATGACCCTATGAGGTCTTCAGTGTTTTCCTGGGAGCTGAGAAAGGGCAGGGCCAAGAGGGAGAACACATTCCCAATCCTATTTACTCACCGAGTACCACTGGGAAGTCTGTTTGCTTCTAACACTCTTTTCAGTTATCAACGGGAGGATAAAATTAGAAGGCAGACAGAAAAGGATCAGGAAAATGAAGAGGTGGTTTTGGAGGCAGGAATGCATTTCCATTGCTGGGTGTGTTGGGGTGGGGTAGGAAGGCTCCCACCTGAGGCCATGAAGCACGAACACAGTGGGCCATTCCCCAAGTCCTGAAGCTGTGGCGAGTCTCAGCAGCTGACAGTCAAGGCTCAGCAGGCTCCCCCCGCTTGACCGTCCCCAGGGGGATATATGTCCTTTGTCTCATATCTGGCAATGTCATCTGACACAAGTTCCTGGACCCAGGATTTTTGGGTGCAGCTGAGAGGCAGAAGCTGAGTCATCCTGTCCTAAGGAAGGAGCTCACTCAGCCAAGAACTGCTGCCACCTGTGTCCTGAGGCCCTGGTAGCCTAGGGCGAGAACGTGGAGGGCAATACTGGGTCACTTAGTGGCCCATCCTTGGAGGGTTCCAGGCTCAGGGATGGAGTCAGGTAGGATGTGCTTTAGCCCCAGGCTGCCAGGGGTGGGGCGGTATCTCCTGGACTGACCAGCCCTCTCTCTCCTATCTCTTCCCCAGGGAGAGGCCTGCTAGTTCTTGAGGGGCCCAAGTGGTTCCAGCACCGCAAGCTGCTCACACCTGGCTTTCATTATGATGTGCTGAAGCCCTATGTGGCTCTGTTCGCTGAGTCCACACGTGTCATGCTGGTGAGCTCCCTGTGCCAGAGTAGTGGAGGCTGTTGGCTGCTGGGCTAGCCCCTCTCCACCATGATTTTGTCGTGGGGAGAGCAGGTGGTGCTCTGCTGTGAGGAGAATAGCTGAGCCCCAAGACCTGTTCTGCCTGCAACAGCAGTGCCAAATCCCTGCATTGCTGACATGTGCCACATGCTGCCACTGAGTAGGTGCTGAATCTCTGAGTGTCCTGGCAGCCCGGTCCTGGTCTCCATCAGGAGACCCAGCCCTCTTTCCTCCCAGGCCAAAGGGTCTCTGTGAGAACTTACTAAGACTCCTAGCATAGCAGGTTTGAGGACTGCCTTTATTTGAGAGTATAGGGAAAGGCTTTCACACCTAAAAAGTGTCTCCTCACTTTCTGTCTACCACAACTGCCCAAAATTCTGTCAATACAACTCATCTCTAAGAGGGATGTCAGAGGTCAGGCTCAGAGTCTCAGGGCTGGATAATCCCCAGGTTATCCAGGCTAGTCTTTCCCCTTATAGGAAACTCCTCTCCAGGATTACTTACACACACACTGTGCTGGGGAGCTCACCACCTCTCAGCCGTCCTACTCCCTTATAAGCTACCCTGACTGGGAGAAAACATCTGTGTGCGGTGCAAGATCTGCCTCCTGGTCCTGCCCTCTGAGCCTGTAGCCCAGAGGCTGCCAAATTGCTACCTACCCTACCCTGATATTCCAGCAGGATGGAGGGCAGGGCAGGGACTGGGAGTGGGTGAAGGGGGCTTGGTGGTGGAGGATAGGCTATGGGTCCTGGAGTGAAGCTTGTGGCATCCAGTCCAATTGACCCCCACATTGCCTCCTATCCCTGGACTCCAGGACAAGTGGGAAGAGAAGGCTCAGGAGGGTAAGTCCTTTGACATCTTCTGCGATGTGGGCCACATGGCGCTGAACACGCTCATGAAGTGCACCTTTGGAAGAGGAGACACCGGCCTGGGCCACAGGTCAGGGGCCACCTCGGGGCTGACCACACTGTCTCCAAAGCCAGCTTACAGGAGAGAGTTGGCAGGGGTCCTGGGCCCTGACCTGAGAAGAGATAGTGTCCTGCCCCAGGGAGCCTTAGCTTTCGGGGAGCCAGAACTTAGACTCATGGTGGGGAGAAACATCTGGCTTTAGCGAGGAGGCTTAAGGGCAGGAGAAGAAGGGCAGGATGCTCTGTGGTTGGGGCTAGATTTCTGGAATGGAGTTGCTCTGGCTCTGCTCCTGGGCCAGTGTCTAAGCCAATCCTTCCTCCTACCCTCTGCTTGGCAGGGACAGCAGCTACTACCTTGCAGTCAGCGATCTCACTCTGTTGATGCAGCAGCGCCTTGTGTCCTTCCACTACCATAATGACTTCATCTACTGGCTCACCCCACATGGCCGCCGCTTCCTGCGGGCCTGCCAGGTGGCCCATGACCATACAGGTGGGCCTTTCCAACAAGGCTCACCCCTAGGAAGCCTGGGTTCCTCCTCCTGGCCCCTCTCTTCCCCCTTCTATTATAGGACCCCAGTTGCCCTTTGGACACAAGATGGCTTCCCAGGCAGTGACGCTCTGTGCTTCCGGTTCAGACCAGGTCATCAGGGAGCGGAAGGCAGCCCTTCAGGATGAGAAGGTGCGGAAGAAGATCCAGAACCGGAGGCACCTGGACTTCCTGGACATTCTCCTGGGTGCCCGGGTGAGTACATGATTCCTCACCGCCTGAGGACTGGTCCCAGAGAGGTCTTCAGACCATCCTCCCAGGACAGCAGAAGGAGCTCTTAAGCATTTCCCTCTCTTTACTCGGCAAATATAACCTGTTCCTCGTCCCAGGAAACATATTAGCAAAGGTTCAGAGGTGGGCAGGTGTAGGGTGTGTGTGCCTGAGCTGTGGAGTTGGGAGCCTAGGTCATGTGGTAGTGACTGGATGACATTTCTAGACTTCTAAGATCCCCCAAAATGTTGGCCTTGTAGAATCCTAGAATCTTAGACTTCATTCATTCATTCATTCTGTAAGTTCTTTATTCATCAACTCTAGAAACTCACTGAGCTCTGACTCTGGGTCAGTTCCTGTGCTAGGATGCAGAGATGGGAAAGACCTGGCCCTGCCCTCCAGATGCTTACAGTCCAGCAGGGGAGATAGTAGGTAGATGTTGACCAAAATGTCTTCCTCTGGCAGGTGGTATTCTGCATGCCCAGTGAGCAGAACTAACAGTCAGGGCTGGACAAGGCACAAGTCATTTGGCCAGAGCGATTAGGGAGGGCTTTGTGGAGGAGGAGGCATCCAGGCTGAGCTCTGAAGGAAGATGGGAATCTGGGGGAAGGTCCTAATCCACCCTCTGAAAAGGAGCTTTCACTCCCTCCCTGAGACCTTCATTTGACAACCACTGCTATGAGTTCTTCTTGTTACCCATCTCCAATACTTTGAGCTGTCCTATTATGCCTTCCCTAACCCAGGATGAAGATGACAGCAAGCTGTCAGATGCAGACCTCCGGGCTGAGGTGGACACATTCATGTTTGAAGGCCATGACACCACCACCAGTGGTATCTCCTGGTTTCTCTACTGCATGGCCCTGTACCCTGAGCACCAGCATCGTTGTAGAGAGGAGGTCCGTGAGATCCTGGGGGACCAGGACTCCTTCCAGTGGTGAGTGAGTCTGAGGGTGGGCCCAGTTTATCCTGCTCAGCCCTTGGGAAGGGCGGTGCCCATCCTGTCCTGAACCATCCTGGAAATCAGGTGAGGTGGTGGCGGCTGTCCTGTTTCCCCCAGTGTCATACGATTTGTGACAGTGGGGGGTGGGGGGTGGGGGGTGGCTGGGCACAGACACACCCCTGAGCCCATTCTCCCAAAATGGAGCCTTTTCAGATGTATTATGTAGAGAAAGTTGTCAACAAGAGGCTGCTATTTTGTGTGCTAACTTCTTCTGAAGGTAGAACCTGATTACCCTTCTGGGTTCCTGGATAGAGTAGGGAGAGCTGGGAGAGAAAGAGGTGGAAATGTGGGGGTGAACAGAGTTGGGACAGCTAGGAGAGCCAGTCCCTTGCTACTTGCCTTTGGATGGCAATACTCAGCTTCCAGATGCCATATCTCTCCTGCTGGTGAAGGAGAAAAGACTTCCCCAAACTTCATCACTTAAAAACTTTCCATTGTTTTCCCCTGTTTCTTGGCCCAAGACTGAACTCCTGAACACTTCAGGATTGACCTTGACCTCTCTTTGCAGCGTGAGCTCTGGGAGTCTCTCAGAAGCTCCTCCAACCTTGCTCGCTGTCTGCTCCCCTCAGGCTTTTGCTTGTGGTCAGACACCCTGCCTTTCTGGGCTCCTGAGCAGCCTCCAGCAGGGGCTAGGCACACAGCAGGGGTACAGAAAATGCTGAGCCGGTGGGGGAACTTTAGATCCACTTGAGGGGAACTGACCTTTAACTCCAGGGTCTGGGACCTGGAGTATGAAGCTTCATTACCATTTCTGTTGGTCATATGTGAGAATTCCCCCGCAAAGGGTATCCAGGCACATGCCAGGTGCTATCAGGGCTGCAGAATGGAAGAGAAAGAGAAGCCAAGTTGCTGCCCGTGGGGTTTTGTGAGAGACAAATTCACATAACCAAACAGCGAGAGAAAATTACAGGATCGCGTGGTCTGAAGGCTGAGGGCAGAGGGAAGGAGTGAGGCTTGAATTGACTTTCTAAGGAGGGTTAAAATTCAGGCAAAGAGAGAGAGCTAGGCATTGTAGGCTGGGTAACAATGTGAACACAACCCGAGGCAGGGATTAGAATATTTATTTTATTTTCACGTGATTCCATCTAGAGCTTGAAGCAACTTAGATGACATTTATTCAATAAAATAATAAAATGAAAATGAAAAATAAGAGCCAGTGTGGAGTTTGGGAACTCTGTAATAAAATATTGCCCAGTAGTTATAGTTGGATGTCATATCTGGGCCTGAGCTTCCTGGTGGCCAAAGGGAAAAGGCACACAGACACACACACACACACACACACACACACTCACCTCATTAAACAATGCATGAACTTTGGTTGATTCATTCAACCAATGTGTATCAGCCCCGGTTTCTTTCATTCTGTTCAGTAGGGGAAACCAAGTTGGAACCTAAAGAACTATCCTTTGTAGGCATCTATGGGGGTCCTGAGAGTTGCAGAGGTGACCTTGTCTTTGATGGCTGTGTGCACATTCATCTCTAGGGTCCTGTACCTTCTTCTACTACCAGTGAAGATGAGAAAGGGATGCAGAAAAGTGGAACCAGATCCCTTAGATCTGAGTGTCCACACCATGTCAGGCCTGGCCCGGGCACTTGGAACCCTGTGGCCCTGACTCTTGAGTATGTGGTGGTGGTGAGGGAAAACTGGGGCTGGAGTCTGCTTTCTTCCCAAATCCTGTTGCTTCCCATTCCCAGAATGTTCTGGTTGTGTTGCTGGCAGGGATGATCTGGGCAAAATGACTTATCTGACCATGTGCATCAAGGAGAGCTTCCGCCTCTACCCACCTGTGCCCCAGGTGTACCGCCAGCTCAGCAAGCCTGTCACCTTTGTGGATGGCCGGTCTCTACCTGCAGGTGGGATGGGTGGATTTGGGGGTGGAAATGGAGTCCTCTGCATGCTCCTCTGGCACCCTCTGTGCCTTTAGTCAAATCTTTGCACTTTTGGGGAAGAGCTCAGGCTTTGCGTTCAGAGAGCCCTGGGTCTCAATCCCAGTCCCACAACATATTGATCAATTCTTCTACCTCTGAGCCTCCATTTCCACTTCTGTAAAATGGGGGATGAGAAGAGTATCTATGTTTCAAGGCTGCTGTCAGGATTAAAGAGACAATGTCCACCAAGGTTGCCATGTACCACCATGCAGATCACGCCCTGAAGATCACTAGAGAGCATCACTCACATAGACTATGATGCTGTGCAGTGTACAACCTGCACAACTGTATGTGGTAGCTTCATAAAGAGTGTTAAGCCTGTACCTCGTTCCTAGTAAGCACCTGGTGAATGATAGCTGTTACTGTTGGCAGTAATATTATGAATAATAATTTCCCAAGAGTCAGTCAGC
The DNA here is from genome assembly GCF_037993035.2 of Macaca fascicularis. Classification (NCBI taxonomy): domain Eukaryota; kingdom Metazoa; phylum Chordata; class Mammalia; order Primates; family Cercopithecidae; genus Macaca; species Macaca fascicularis. Next base: position 187,902,088 of record NC_088375.1, on the reverse strand, counting down.
TGAAAAGGTTTAATAGTTCCTTCCTGTTCTACCTCATGATGGAGGGGTTCATTCTCCCTTTATTCATTTCACAAATGTCTGTCAGGTGCTGCACCCAGTGCTGGGGTTACAGGAACTGGGCATGATAATCATCAAAGTACTGTGATGAGTCGGGTGTGGTCATGAACTCTCTGTCACTGGCAGTGGTCAGCAGGGGCTGGCACCCCAGGGGGCACTAGGGGAACTCTGACCTTATGTGGAGGTAGGCCTGGCTTCCTAGGACTACCTGGTCACCAACCTCTGTTCTGCCCACAGGAAGCCTGATCTCTATGCACATCTATGCCCTCCATAGGAACAGTGCTGTATGGCCCGACCCTGAGGTACCCTTTCCATGGGCTGGGATATCAGACGGGGTGGGGGACTGGGAGGGTCACCGTCTGCCAGAACCTGGTGAGTGTTTAAGCAAGGCCTGTCTCCTCAGGTCTTTGACCCTCTGCGCTTTTCCACTGAGAATGCGTCCAAACGCCATCCCTTTGCCTTTATGCCCTTCTCTGCTGGGCCCAGGTATGGAGAGACCCAGTATCCCAGGCCCTCAGGACTGGGGAGGAGAGGGTGGATGACATCACAGGGGAGGCACTATTAGAAGGTACGCTGAATAAGGGGGAATCATGCTGGGTTTGTGGTGATTCTAATGCAGGAGCCTTCTTCTTGCAATTATCTTATTCCTGTCCCTGGGAAGTAGGTGGGATAGGTGAGTCATTCCAAGAGAGACCCCTATTCCAGACCCCCACCATGTGAATCTACCTAGTCTGGGACCCTCACTATGCTCTCAAGGTTTGTTTCATAAGCCCAGGTCAACCAATCTATCAGCAAGTTATTCATCCAAAAACAGTAATTGACTTTTGTTGGCTGCTAAGAGCACTGAATGCCGTCACTCTGGACGCTCCATTGCACAATGACTCTTTCTGCTGCTTGCTACAGGAACTGCATCGGGCAGCAGTTTGCCATGAGTGAGATGAAGGTGGTTACAGCCATGTGCTTGCTCCACTTTGAGTTCTCTCTGGACCCCTCACGGCTGCCCATCAAGATGCTCCAGCTTGTCCTGCGCTCCAAGAATGGCATCCACCTCCACCTGAAGCCACTGGGCCCTGGGTCTGGGAAGTAGCTCTGATGAGAATGGGGCCCCGGATGGCTCAGGCTGTGACCTCTCCCTGGGCAGCACCCTCCCCGGGCTGGATGTAGAGGAGTTGGGGCACCCTGCCTTCAGAAGGCTTGTAGTTTAGAAGGGGACTAGGCATTACCATAGACAACTCCTAGAGGACAGTGCTATGTACAGATGTGTGTCTATAAATGTTTATCATTCATTTATTCAACAAACATTTGGTGAGCACCTATTTGGTTCAAGAAACTTCATTTATCTCCTGTAACTGGCAAACTTAAAAATGCAGCAGAAACTTACATTCCAACCTTAGAGAGACTCATAGTGAACACAAGGAAAGTTTTGCCCTGAGATTCGTGGTTATGACTGGATACTACTGAATAGAAGAATGGCTTAGGGGATTGCCCCTTCACTGAGATGTGTTTCTTTGTTTAACTTTGTATGTGTGTATTTCGAATATAACAGACATAAGAAAAAATTGCCTAAACGAAGACTGTACAAAATAATAAATAATTCTGAAGCAAACTCTCTTGTAACCATCATTGAAGTCAAGAAATATGGGATATGGTATCACTGGTGTGTCTTCCGCTCCTCCTGAGATGTGTCTCTGTGGCACCCCTGCCGTTGTCAGTGTCTGTGTCTCACAGTCAAGTGGTGCTCCAGGCATCCAGGGTTCAGCTGGGGAAGGTGGCCAAGTGGCATTACAGGGGGGCTTCCTGGAGGAAAGGAACCCTTCTCCCCCACTTGAATCAGCTTAAATCAGGCCTTGAGAAGGCCTGGGAGGCTGGATGGGAGGGGGCCATTTTCCCACTTCTTTATGAAGGCAAGGAACCTGTAAGACACTCATCTGGGAGGAGCTTGAGCTGAGGCCTCTGATTCTGGCCTCTTTGACCAAGCCTTCCTCATGAGTACTGACACTCTCTGAGAGTGTGTGTCAGTGTGAAAAGGAGCTAAGAGCTTTGGTGTGAGAAGTGATCGACAGGCTCCCTGTGGGAGGGAGATAGGAGGCTGGGGACTGGTGGGCACCAAAGATGGATTCCATTTAATTCTTCCGGTTCTCTAAGCACACTCTGCTGCCTCCTGTGATCCTGGGCATGCATGTGGGTTGAATGTGGAGTGTGCAGTGGGCACATACAGGTGTCGCTGTGCCTGAGTGTGTCTATATGTTGTCGTGGAATGTGCACAGATGTGCACTCACCCTGAATCTTGCCCATTGCGTGGATTGAGCAGGGTCACTTTTTGGTCACTCATTCATGCCCTGTGGGATCCTGTGGTTAGAGCACCTCTCCATGGCTGAACAACCAGAATTCTGAGCCCCCACTGTCCTTTGTTGTCTGATCATGGCCAGCACAAGCCCTCGTGTGCCACCTGATACTAGGTGAACATCCTGTGCAGGAAGTTCCCAGCCCACTCTTCTGTCCCAGCCCTCTCCCTCTGACTCCAGTCAGGCACTGACTGTCCAGGCTGCTCCTCTCCTGCCCCCTCTCAGAGCAGGGCTAAAGGAGCCCAGTGATTTGGGAGGTCAGGGGACAGGGAGGGAGGCTCTGCCTACAGCCACCAATTTCGGGAGAAGTCCTGTCAGAGAAGCAGAAAAAGATGTCACATCTTAGTAAAAAGAAGGTCTGGCTATGGCATTCAGGGACCTGGGCTAAAAATGGGGGACAGCTGTGCTCAGATCCAGCAAGAGAAGCAAGGTCTAGATGGAGAGAGGCTGGCACAGCAGGGACACCAGTCCAGTGAAGCTGTGAGAAGTAGGGGACTGGGTGTTGAAACAGCCCCCAGGCAGTCACCAAGTGTGGACAGGGTTGAGGATGTCCCTGTTCACTCAGGGTGGCCAGCTAGAGGCAGGAAACCACCACCAGACTGTGGTGTGGGGGAGGAAGTGCTTGGGGTCCGACATCCTCTCCACTGGCCAGACTCATTTGTCTACCGGGGCTCCTCCCAGACCTTACAGGACAGCTGCCCACTCCGTGAGCTTCCTGAAGAGCCTGCAGACCTCATGTGTGAGGGAGACTGACAGGTGCCTGGTGATGTGGCCAGGCTGGGCTCCCTTTTCATGTCTCATTGCGGGTATGAGAGGCTGGGTCCTTGAGGTGCTCATGCCAGACCAGGCCTATGAGGCTTTCCTGCTCAGCTCACAACAGCCCTGCTGGTTGGGATGTGGTGTGTCGCTGCTCAGACTCTAGTTGCTAACTTGATTCTCAATGTGGCAGTGTTGGGAGTCTGGGCCTCGTGGGCAGTGTTTGGGTCATGGGGGTGGATCTCTCATGAATAGATTAATGTCCCCCTGCAGAGGCATATGAGTTTTTGCTCTAACTGGAAGGGATTAGTTCCTGAGAATGTGGGTTTTGAAAGGAGCCTGGCTTCCTCAGTCTTTCGTGCTTCCTCTCTCACTCTGTGAGAGTCCTGGGTTGCAGTTTTGCTTATTGTGCTTGTTTTGTGTTGGTTGGCCTTCAGCCAGGAGGTGGCGCTTTAAAGAGAGCATCATCAGTGGCAGTATAGGGAGGATCAGGTGGTGGGAGGGGCCATAGAGCTCCCAAGAGATTATGTCTTTTGTCTTTGGCTACAAAGGTGAGTAGATAAAAACTTACCAGGTGGGTGCAGGGTTAGGCATGTCTGAACTCAGACTCTCCTTGGGTGAAGCTTGCTGCAGCAGCTGTGGGGGATGGGAGTGTGGTTCTCAGGCCAATAGAATTATGTTTCCAGGGGGATTATGGCTGCCTCTGCTGTGTCATGTAGGTTACCAGGGAAGGAGGGAAAGCCATAATTACAGGCCTCACTTAGCTCCCATGCAGCCCAAAAAGCTTGTCTCATTCCCATTATGCCTCACCAACAGCACTGAGTTTATTTCCAGGCACTGGGTGAGCAGGGCTGAGAAGTTGCCCCAGGTTACCAGCCTCCTGGCTGAGAAAGCAAGCAGGGCTTTCAGGTTTCAAGCTTCCTCATCTGCTGTGGCTTCTGTGCTGTGTCTGTACTCCCGATTTACCCCCTCCCCCAGTTCTGTCCAGGAAACTTCATGTTCAGTCAAATTTATTACGAAGTTCAGCTGGAAATTTCCTTCTTTGTGTGGTCTTTTCCCAGTTCCTCTGGCTGCTCTCCCTAGGGACCCCTATGAGACAAAGTCAGAAATGGCTTCCTTGGGGACAGAGAGTGCCCGCTGCTTCTTCTACCGCTGTATTTCACTTGGCTCTCTAAATTCATCCCAGCTCCAGGTAAGGTCAAATCCTACTCCCTCGATCTGGACTTTCAGTTTTCCCAGTGAGGGTATGTGTTCAGGGGCAGAGGAGTCCCCTTTCACACTTTAGACACTCACAGGTTTTTGACTGTTTCCTAGGGTCTTGCAACAGCAGTCTGCTTCCTTTGACGGGTCTGGGGATTCTGTCGGCTTTCCAGGTGTATCCTGCACTAGTTATTGGAGCAAAAATTCATGATGTGAGTCTCCATAGGCTACTCTGTCTGTCTGAGTGGGAGCTGCAAGTTAGTCCTGTCTCCTGTTTGCCATTTTTCCCCCAATCGGTGTATATTAACTTTTAAAAATTAGTGAAACATACAGAACATAAAATAGGACACTTTAACAAATTTTAATTGTACAGTTCCATGGCATTAATTACATTCACAATGTTTTACAACCATCATCACTACCTATGTTCAAAACCTTTTCATCATGCTAAGAGGAACTCTGTAACCTTTAAGGAATTACTCTGCCTGCCCTCAGTACCTAGTAATCTCTAATCTACTTTCTGTCTTTATGTTTGCATATTCTACTACCTGTAAGTGGAATAATACAATATATTTCCTTTTATGTCTGGCTAATTTCACTCAGCACACTGTTATAATGATCATTCCTGCTGTAGCATGTATCAGAAATTCATTCCTTTTTATGATTGAATAATATTCCATTGTATGTATATACCACATTTTGTGTACCCATTCATCTGTTGAGGGATACTTGGTATCTTTCTGCCTAATAACTATTGCTAATACTGCTGCCATGAACACTGGCTTAGAAGTATCTATTCAAGTCATTTCTTCCAAGTCCTTTGTTTATAGACACAGGAGTGGAATTGCTGGATCCTATGGTAATTGTGTTTTTATCTTTTAGAGGAACCACAAATCTTCTGCGTCCCCCTCACCCCTCTATCCACTGGAACCTGTAGTCTTCTAATTGTATTCCAGAAATGTCGTTCCTTGCCATCCCTCAGTCTTCTCACTTGGCCTTTCTGGGTCTCTGTTTGCCCTCCCTCCACACTGAAGCCACAGCCCAGCTTAGACCTTCCCACACTCTTCATCAGGGAAGACAGCATCTCAGTGTTCCAGCAGGCAGCCAAGCCCTCCGTGGGCTGATGCCTCACCCACATTTCACTTGTCCAGCCCACATCCTAGCCCTGTTCATGTGGAGACGGCTGAGAACATCCTCCCCTCACCTCTGCCTGCCACATCCTCAAGGCTAAGGCCAGAGCCCAGGTGCCTCTCACGCTCTGCTGGCTGTCTCCCTCCCTTCCTCGGCCCCCAGGCAGCATTTGTGATTTATCCACAGACAGTTACAGACCAGTGCCTAGGATAGTGCCAGAAACAGAGCTGCTCAGTGAGTGAATAAGTGAGTGAAAGGATGAATGAGGAGCGAAATATCTGGAGCATAGAATGTGTTTCTGTGCAACACATTTTCATCCTTGACTGTGAAGTCTTCAAGGCAGGGACAGTATCGTTTACCTCTGTTTTCTCATCACCGTGCACAGGACTTGACCCACAGAGGTAGACTTAATAAATACTTTTATATTTGCATGAAGTTAATTAAGTTTTTAAAATGAACAAAACAGAATGGAATTCACTGAGAGTAAATATTCGTTCTGAGCTGGAAATGGAGCTTAGGGATGCTCTCCTATCCTCTAGTGGCAGCGACATGACTGGCAGCCAGTGTTTAGGAAGAAGTTCTCATTCTGGGATGAAGCAGTGCTGGAGAAGGTGTATCTGGAAGAAACATTTGCTTAAAGCCTGTTGCATGAAAGTTTATTCACTATTTGAAGAATTCACAGGACTATTCCTTCAGAAAAAGCTTGTTTCTACTACTATTTACACCATTTTTGGCATTTGTATTTCACAGGACATTTCCTGCAGCTTTTCAGATTTCCACAGCAGCCATTTTGGAGTGTACCTGTCCAGCTCAACAGCTATTTCAGGTGTGTTTCATATTTTACAGACTGGAAACCTTCAAATGCTGTGTCACACAATAAATATTGAGCTTTTCTTTCCAAGGCAGTCTATTGTCCACAGTTGTATGTTTTTTGCCAATATTGTGCTATGTGGAGTGTGGGACCATGGTATCGAGATCCCGTTGCACGTAAAGAATTTTGGCAACTTGGAAAGTAGATGTTAATACGTGAACATTATACTGCAGCAAAAATTTAATTGGGCAAGACAAGAAAATGTGGGAGATGACACACATTGATGTAAAACTTTCTATAAAGGCTTACTACTACCTTTCACTTCTATGGCTTGAAAGGTAGGACCAGTAAGCCGAGTGAATTCTAAATATATGCAAAGCTTTGAATTATTCAACATGGCTGACTATTGAGTTAAGTAGAAAAGGTGGTGTGCTGCATTGAGAATGAGTGGGGAGAGACAAACTGACTCTGTAAAATTCCTGATGATTGAGAGAAGCGCACATCTGAAGTTCAATGTACTGAAGAATACCTAATTCTGGAGAGTCATACTCCTCACATGAGGAAAACACCTGAATACACTCATGTTTGAAACACCCACTGACAGTGGATTTTGACTGGACATTGGGAAAGAGCAGAGGGATCAGTGTCTTCATGGTGTGCCTGAAATACCAACTTGCTTTTGTGCACAGAGACACCGACACGAGGTTTCCTGTCCACAAACAACCAATATACAAGGACATAAATGAAGATGCTGCCTATGAACACTGGGGTCACAAATGTTGGCTGTGAGCCTGGAGACTCCCCCTATCTTCCCACCACCACTGTCACAAATTGGTGCCTCACCTTGATCCTCCTGAGAAGGGCAGGAAAGCATGGCTGTGTTGAGCAGAACCCGATGCAAAGTGGGAAGGGTCAAACATCTGCAGAGAGATCATCAGGGCCAGGACAGGAAGGGGTCCAGCCTCTGCTTCCCACCCAGGAGGGGACAGGATGCCCAGAGTTGGGAGCAGAAGAAGGTGTCGGGTCTGAGAGATCATCCCTTCCCCTCCTCACAGTGCCTGCCCTCTTACCTCTGGGTTTGGCCATGCCTTTGGGTTGTGGTGAAGGCCATAAATGGAAAGCACAACTGTGATACCTGTGGGGTGCATAAGAAGTAAAGAGAAGAGTGATTGTACCCATGGGTGGCCTGGTCCCTTAGCCAGCTGGGGAGAATGGTTTCCTCAAGTCATCACTTTGAGAGGGATGATCTTGACACTATGCATGTGGGTTGGGCTTGGCTAAGCATGTGTGGTCAGATGATGGGCAGAAAACCACGAATCTAGGGATGAGAAGCAAGAAAGCATCGGTGCATTACTGCTTGGAGTAAGTTGAGTGACAATTCACATTTATCAGATGCTGTTTATTAACTGTTGGGGAATATACATGAACTCACTCAATACTTAGAACAAACCTCTGAGGAAGACATTCTTTTATTCCCAAATTTCAGATGAGATATGAGTCCCAGAGAAGCTGGTTGTCTTGCCCATGGTAACCAAGCTAGGATATAGTGGGACTAGGACATGACCTGGTGGAGGTTGAGCCTAGGTGCCTCTGATCACCTCAGGAGTCTTAGATCTGGTCATCAGCTGCTCTCTACCATCAACCTGAGGGCTCCTCAGAAACTGGCCAACAGCTAACTCATGACACGGGATTCCTGATCTCCCTCCTTTGTGTTGACCCTATCAGGAAAGGATCATATGCCCCCTGCCCCTGTCTGATACTCTCTCCAGCTCTCTACTTCTCAGGGAATAGAATTTTAAGTATTTTTGTTTTGTTTTGTTTTGTTTTCAAGGCTAACATTTAGTTATTGAACTTTTGGTGTGTTCAGGCTCTGGGCCAGACATTCAAATTCTTCTTTCTAAAGACAAAGTATATAACATTTTGACAAGCAAAGGGAATCCCAGAGATATTCAGAACTGCTAAAGCACAGGTGCATTTCTGACCCTCCACATGTCCCTGTGGAAAGCTTAGGTGAGTGGGCAGGGGAAGTTCATACCTCTGGGCAAGAGCACCCATCAGGGAAGGTGATGGGAGTGCTGAGCTCTCTGCCAGTGCCTGGCACTGGTTGGTAGAGTTTCAATGCTTCCTTGATGCACATGGTGGTGTAGGGCATCTGGTCCAGGTGGTCCCTGAAATAAAGCCCATCCTGAAGAGGGGCAGGGCCGGGGCAGACCAGGGGCTTTTCCCTACAAAGAGGGCAGGGCTCCCCATCTCTTGATTCCTCACTCACCAGGTGATTGAGGCTCCATCCCCAAGGAGGCCCTGGATCTCCTCCTGGCACCTCTGCTGATGCTTGGGGTGTGTAGCCAGAGCATAGAGGATCCAGGAGATGCCGCTGGCTGTGGTGTTGTGGCCCTCAAACATGAATGTGTCCACCTCAGCACAGAGGTCCTTGTTTGACAAGCTGCTCCCATTCTCCATCTGGGGAGGCCGAGGTGAGAGTGCAGGGTTGGTGTCTTGCTCTACGCTTCTTGGAAAAGCCTCTGGGCTCTCCTACACTCACTTTGGCCAAGAGGAGGATGTCCAGGAAGTCCAAGTGCCTCTTCCTCCTGACCTTCTCCAACTCCCCCTCCTCCTGCAGGTGAGCCTTCCTCAGCTGGATCACTCGGTCTGACCCAAAATAGTGGTTAACAGGCAGAGCTGAGAGCATCAGTGAGGCTGAGCTGTTCATCTGCTCCCATCTAGGTGCCTGCTAGACCTCAGCATGAATGTAGGTGTTGGTGTGTGGTCATGGGTGGAGGCTTTAGCGCCATGCAAGGCAGGGCAGGCCGTCCCACACTGGTATAGCCCATGGAGCCTCTGCTTAAGTGGTGACAGGATAGGGTGTCATTCAGCCATCTCCATGTCAACTCCTGCACAACACCAGGCCCCTATGATTACTGCACCAAGGAAGTCTCCTATGTGTGAGTCCTATCTCCTGCAGAGGCACTACAGGGTTTGGCTCTGCCTGAGGGGTCAGGGCCAGCACCTTTAGCTGTGCCTGGTAAAGGTGGGAGAAGAGGAGGAGGCGGAACCTGTGTGTTGATGGGTGAGCTGGCAGGCATTGTGGTTCCAGCAGCCATCACTGTGCTGATGACAGCAGTCAGGCTGTAGAAGGTGTCATTGTGATGAAAGGGATTCCTCAGGTGGGAAAAGGGATTATGATGAAAGGGATTCCTCAGGTGGGAAAAAATCAGGTTGTTCAGGTCCCCTATGACCTGGATGTAGGACTGGGAATTCCTAAGAGAGGGGATCCAGAAGAATCCAGAGGGGAGGGGGACCCTGCTGTGAAGACAAAGTGGAGTGTGGATGGCGATCGCCTGAAACAATGGGGACAGGCAACACTGAAGCACCTGTATCTTCTGTCTCACAGCCCTGTGACCTTTGGGCCTTTATAAGATTTGTGTGAACAGCCAAGGTCCACCTGTGCTGGAAATCAGGGATCTGTGCCTGAGTCATCATATGTTCTAGTCTGGAATTGGAGCTTGGTCAGCATCTGCATCTCACTTTGTGGGGATATGAGCCTCCAAGCTGCTCCAGCTGCCGCTCAGGTATGTCTATGAAGTTAATAAGAAGAAGGACCCTGCAGCTGGAGGGTTAGCACTGACCTGTCCAGCTGGACGCTGCCCTGGTGGCTGAAGGCACACTTCATGGTGATGTCCAGGGTCATCAAGGAGATGTGCTCAGAGACCTCCAGAGGGGAATCCTGGCCGACCAGCTCCTCCCGTTTGTCCTGTGGTGGGAGGTGGCATGGACCCTCTTAATCCCCCAGAAGTCTTTTGGTAATAAGGCTCAGCCTTTCCCTTTATCTCCAGATATGGTGGTTGGGATCCCTCACTTTAGAGAGCAGATACATTATAGCAAATTAGAATAGTGAAGCAAATGCTTATAAAATGATATATTTCCCCCAGAAATGTTTACTACAAAATTAAATGTATGTTCCGATAAAATCTGATTTACATTTTGAATTTTGGGAATTGGTTATGACCTTTGGTTTGATGAGATTTTTTTTTTCTGTATGGGATAAAGCCTTGGAGTACTCTTCATACATGTGTTTTCTAGGAGCTGAGCTGACCTGAGGAACTGGTTGAATATTAAATTAGGAAAATATGTGTCAGGCAAGGGACCAGTATGGGCTTCTAATGGAGGGACAACCAGGACTTCAAATGCTTTTAATTCAATAAACATTTGCTGGGGCACAATTGGGTGATAAATCAGTCCTGATAGGAGGGGAGGGGAAGGTAGATCTGGCTCTGAGAATGTAGACCTGGTGTCCTTTTCACTCCATGGGTGGCTCAAATCCATGTGGAAGCCCTGAGCCCCAGGCCAGAGCCTGGTTGGGTGACATTCTAGCCTGTCTACCCCGCCAGTGAAGCAGCCATTGCACAGAGCAGCCAGGAGCAGGGCGTCCTGATGTTCAGGGGATTGACCACTCCTCCAGTCCACTGTGCTGAAGGTTTCAAAGTGGGAAGAGAGGGGTCTTTTACACATCATGACTCTCATTTCCTGTGATGTTGAGCAAAGTGTGGATCCGACTGGATGCCTGGGTGCTCTGCTATCCACTTGTGGAACTCTACTATCAGAGTAAACACCTGAAAGTGTTATTGCATGGGGCTGTGTCTATGGCTGTCTGTGGGACATAGGATTGAGAGTGGAATTGGTGAGAGTGTGTGCTGTACTGTGTGTGGAGAGGAGAAAGACACGGACTTACCAGCATCACTTGCATGGAGTCTGCCATGAGCCCCACGTAGGGCTTCAGGGTGTCATAGTGGAAGGCTGGGGTCAGCATCCGCCGGTGCTGAAACCATGTCTGCCAGAGACGGGTGTGTGTATATGTGTGTGTGTGTGTGTGTGTGTGTGTGATGGGATCAGTGGGACAACTGGGGACAGTTTGGAGGTACATAAGGTGGCTCCTTGGGGGAGAAAACCAGAAGATGGCACATCATGGCCAAAGGCAGGAAAGGCGGGTGCATTCAGGCATGGGAATTTGATTATTGGGCTGGTACTTCCCTGTAATTATGATAGCCAATATTCATTTTATTTTATCTAAATAATGGTTGAAAAGTGTTGTGGGGCAGACATAAAATAAATGTGAGGCCAAGGATGTCTGGAGAGAACTGAGAAGTGAAGTGGAAGAAGCTGAGCCTCAGGAGGGCTCACAGCAGCATTAGGAAGGAGTGAGGATCTTGTTAGGAGGGTATGAAGCTTGATTTAAGTAGTGGTCATGACAGTGGTGGCCCCTCACCTGTTGTTCTCTGTGAGCCAAACAGATAGCTTTTGGCAAACCTAACTGGGGAGTGGACTGCAGTCCTAGTTCAGATGTACGTACCAATCCAGGGAGCCACATATCTGCAGGAATCATGAACCCTTGGGTCTGAAAGGTAAGAAACGGTTTAATAGGAAACAAAGCTGTCAACCAAAGTAGCCCCAGAGGAAATTGTGGTTCAGACCATGGGCTGCCATTGGTTCTTGATATCTGTCAGTCTCAATTTGACCCACGTCACCTACCACTTTCCTAACCCTTTCCATGTCTGTCATGAAGGTGACAGTGTGGGATCAGGAAGGCAGCAGTAGAACACCCACAGAACTAGAAAGGTGAGTTGCCCAGGAACATAAGTAATATCCTCTATGCGAGGGAGTAGGACAGTGCCTTGGGTTTTTTCTCCATTGCTGCTGGCTTAGCCTTCCCATAACCCAGAATAGGCAGCAATAAGAGGTTGCAAATCCCAGTCAGTGTAGACATAAAATTTGTTTTAGAAATCTGGTGCAATTTACATTATGGGTTGCCTCAATTTGATTAAAAAGAAAAGAAAAAGAAAATAACAAGATTCAGCCCCACACAGCTGTTTTAAACATCCAGTATTAAGTAAATATTGCCGACCATGTGCTGTGTTGCACCCAAGAGAATGGTTAGTAGAATGTGTAGGGTTGATGGCTGAACTGCCACTTTCTTCTGAAATTTTACAGACCCAGGGGCATGTACCGAAGAGGGAAGAGCTGCTGCAGCTGGGGTGGGGTTTCACTCTCACCTGATCTCCCCAGAATCACCTTCATGTAGTCAGGGTCATAGAGGAGGAGTCGAACTCTGTTCCCACATAGCCAGTGTGGACAGGTTCCCGGGAATCTTTCCACCCATTTCAGAATCTGTTGTAGTTCCTGGCCCTTCTGGAACTGTCACAAAGGGAAAGACACACTAATGAAAACTTTTGTTTACTTCTCCTCTTTGGAGTGGAGTGAAGGGCTGGTCGACTGCAGAGAGATTATTTTGGACCTATCAGCAGACGTTAAGGGTTGAAACTGTTTCTGATGTTCTGCGCAGTGATCCAGTCTGTGGCTGTCTCTGCAGGACTTGACCTGAGCCAGATCCTATCCCTTTATCGAATAAACTGTATGTGTGCCTCAGAGGATGTCAGAAACATCAGCTCCTGAAACTCCCATCTCCTCTTAACTGTGTTCAATCCACAAGCTCTTGGTGAGCCCCTCTCCATGAGGCCGCTTACCTTGCTCTGTGCCTCCTCCCCAGTGTTGGCAGTGCTGAATGGGATGTGGACCCTGTTCCTACCAGCCCTAGTGCTTCTTTCCTACTTTCTTCTGTCTCTCCATGCACCTGGGCCAACCATCCCACTGTGCCAGGCTTGTGCTGGGGCACAGGCAGGGGATGACATGCTCAGCTTAAGGAGCTCAGAGTCCAGGTGTGCGGGAGGAGAGCCAGGAGGTAAACCCACACTGTTCAATAGTGCAACTAAGACACTTTCACCTGGAGGTGCAGGCTGTCCTCCTTATGTGAGCCCGTGACTGTCAGGGTTCCATTACCCAAGTCACCTGCTCTAGAAATTCCCAGTCTCACACAAAGCAACCTGGTTTATCCCCTACACCTGACCTCAGCCACTCATCCAAGCAGAGTGAGCTCTTTTCCTGTGGCCTGATACCTTCCAAGATTCCTGTCTATGGTCTCCATAGATCATAACCCCACAGGGCAGGATTCCATTAGATGGGTGTCTATTCTGAGGCAAGCTCAGGGCCAGGCAGAAAGGATGGCACTGAGTGGGCAGAAAGCCTCTCAAAGCCTTATTTTTTGAGAACAGGTGAGGCTACTGGGGGTGCTTAACTTGGAGAGGGAGAGACCCAGGACTGATCAGGCATTGGCCTCTGTGGGCAGGGCTGCCAGGGCAAACTTCAGATCTGCATAAGAAGGGCATGGGTGTCATGGCTGAGGAGCAAGACAGGCTTTTTGGGTAGTAGTGAGCCCCCCTTGGCTGGCATGAGCTGAGACTGGGTAGATGAGCTGGGTGTTCCTTGAAGGCCACATGCTCAGGACACTATGAAGCTTGTCCCTCATGGAGTTGTTGAACAGGCCTCAGACCCCACACCCTCCCTGCCCTCCCACTCTTCTGTCAGCTCCTTCTTATCTCCTAGTTTTGCCCGTAGAGCCAGTGGGAGGGAGGAGACGGGAACTGCTGGAGGCCTTTGAGCAGCCGCTGCCTTTGCAGGTAGAGCCGGGTTGCTTTGAGCAGCAGCAGAAACAGGATGAGCAGGGAGGCTGCTTGGAGGAGCCCAGAGATGCCACCCAGGAGTCTGCTGGGGCTCAGCACAGAGAAACTCATGGTGTAGCATCTGCTGGATCTCTGAGTGTCCCTGTCTGCTCCTTACTGCTCCTGCCCACCTCTGCCCATATCCTGGGAGGCTTGTCCCACCCACCTGTGGACAGGGTTAAAGGGGAAGTCAGGGCTTGGACCTCAGTGTCCAGAGTTGATGGACTGTGAAGGATCTGCCTGGGGAAACACTGAGAGGAAAGCTTCATCAGCTGGGTGGTAATGGCCACGTACACACCCCTGTTCCCCTGTCCTTGTAACTCACAAATGTCTAATGTGCACCTGCTGTGTGTCAAGCAGTATTTTAGGTAGGGGGGCGCAGGTGTAAGAAAAACAGACATGATCCCTGACCTCAAGGATTTCACAGTCTAGTCTACCAAATGTTTAGTAGATGTAGCTGGTTTTATTATTATCCCAAGTTCAATTTTGATAAACTGATTATAGAGAGGCAGAACCCTGTGTTAAGAGTAAAACAGCCATTGCAAGTTGAAGGTGGGATGGACTCCTTCTCTGTTGGACTCCACTAATGCCAATGCCTGTGGCCTCTGAAATGTTCCTCAGGGCTTGTCCCCATCCTTTTTTTCAGTCATGGCCCAGGATCATGGTGCTGGTGGATGGAGCACTGGTCTTGGACTCAGGCAGTGCAAGCCTCAGGCTCATTACATATGTAGCCAGCAACTTACAGTCTCTGAACCTCAGTTTCTTACGTCATAAGGTGGGATCGTAAACGTTATCCTCAATAACACTTAGGACTTATTAGTATTTAAGTCATTCTTTTGTTCAGGAAATATTTCATCAAACACACCTTTATTTTGGCAGAGGTAAGTAAGAGCAGCAGATCAAAGCAGAAATGTGCCTAAACAGAAATGTTTATTTAGCCCATAATTTAGTGGATAAAACAGAAAATAAAATTAGTTCAGTAAAAAATTACAAGGCTTTACAAGAGAGATGAAATGGTCATGCAGAAGGAGAAAGGAGAAAACGATAAAGGAAGGCTGGCGTCTTGAGGGAGAAATAGGAGTTCACCAGGTGGAGAGTTCTTGGTATAGGGACTTGCACCAAGAACATCATGGGGATCATGCTAAAAGAACAAAGCGTGGCACATGGTCATGTTCACATTTCTTACCCTCACTTTTTTCATAATTCATCTCCTCTAAGGTCAAATTTCGTGTTCAGAATTCATAGACGAAAACAGGACAACATGAGTCATGTTGTGGTAATAGCTAACATTTAGTGAGCACTTACTATGTTCTAGGCACTGAACAAAGAACTTTACATGCTTTCTATCGCACCAACCGTATAAAATAGTTTTGAAAAACATCTCATATTGTACTTGCGATGTCTATGGCACAAAGAGGGTAGGTGCTTCTCCAGGGTTGCCCAGTTGGTAAGAGGTGCAGCCAGGATTCTAAGCCAGGCAGTCAGGCTCCAGAGACTTTGCCCTTTATGTAAAAGAGGCAATGATTAGGTTGAGCCTTTAGTCTAGATGGCCACCCCTAAACTTCCCTGGGAACATTTCACATTTGCTATATTTTTATCCAGTGTTTCCAAACAGCAAGATGATGTGTCAGATTACCAACTCCACATGTTGGTATAAATGCAAGCCTCACTATTCAGGGCAGCTCCTGTGAGAAAATGAAGTGCAAACTATGTGGCTGGGTGTAGCAAAGTTATTGAAAATGTCAGTTATGGAGGATGTTTAATGAGATGAGTAAAGCATATAACAAGGTGATAAAAACAATCTAGAGCTGTATGTAGGGTATGAGCTTAAATCTTAGAGAAGTATGTTTGGCATTTTAAAGATTTATTAACAAGTAAATATCTTTCCCATTCATTTGGTATCAGACACCACCACCAACGGCTCCTGGAGATGGTAACTCAGTGTCTATGTCCTTTTGTTTCCTATGGCATGAAGCAGATGACGGTGCCTGTTCATGATGCTCAAGAAATACCTACTGATTGGATCAATGAGTGAGAGTAGAAATGAATCAGAATCTGGTTAGATCACTATCATGAGAAGACTCAGTTTACATTTGTGTGCAACATTTAAAAAGGCAGTTGTTATTTTTGTTGCTGGATGTTTCTCGGGTCAATGTTGAGCCAAAACAAAGGCAGAGGTGGGGGCAGTGGATCCCCATGGTGGCAGTCTGCAGCAGTTACTCCTGCGGGTATACCACCCTAGGAGATTGATTTCTGGGTCTTGATATATTTTATTTTGATTCTTATGGAATTTTACATTTTGTTTACTTTAGCACCTTTACAATAATTGAAAAGCCTATGCAGAAGCGTTTTTTTAAAGTTTAAAGTGAATTATTTATAAATGAATTTTTCTGCATAGCTCATTTGAATGATTTTTTTTAAATTGTAGATTCATGGGGTACATATATATGTTTGTTACATGGATTTATTGTGTGATGATGGCGTTTGGTCTTCTAGTGAACCCGTTACCCAAGTAATGAGCATAGTACCCAACAGTTTTTCGAGTCCTTTCCCTTCTTCTTCCCTCCCTCCTTTTGTAGTCCCCATTGTCTATTGCTTCTATCTTTCTCCATGTATACTCATTTTTAACTCCCACTTACAAGTGAGAACATGTGGTATTTGATTTTCTGAGTTATTTTTGTTAGGAGAGTGGCTTCCAGCTGCACTCACTTTGCTGTGAAGGACATGATTTCTTTCTTCTTTTATGACTGTGTATTATCCCGTGGTGTATATCTACCACATTTTCTTTATCCAGTCCACCACTGATGGACACTTAGGTTGATTCTCTGACTTTCCTATTACGAATAGTGTTGTGATGGGCATATGAGGGCAGGTGTCTTTTGCTTTGGGTAGATACCCAGAAGTGAGATTGCTGGGTCAAATGGCAGTTCTATTTTTAGTTATTTGAGAAATGTCCATACTGTTTTCCCTAGGAGTTGAACTAACTTACATTCCCACAAATGGTGGATAAGCATTCCCTTTTCTCTGCATTCTTACCAACATCTGTTATTTTTTGACTTTTTGGTAATAGCCATTCTGGCTGGTGTGAGATGGCATCTCATTGTGTTTTTAATTTGCATTTCTTTGATGATTATTGATGTTACACATTTTTTCACACATTTGTTGTCTGCATGTACATCTTCTTTTGAGAAATGTCTGTTTATGTCCTTCACCCACCTTTTAATGAGATTGTGTGTGTGTGTTATTTAAATTCCTTATAGATTCTAGATATCAGTCCTTTTCTGCATGCATAGTTTGCAAATATTTTCTCCTATTCTGTAGGTTGTCTGTTTACTCTGTTGATTGCTTCTTTTTGCTGTGCTTCTTTAATTAAGTCCCATTTGTCTAATTTTGTTTTGGTTGCATTTGCTTTTGAGTTTAGTAATACATTCTTTGCCTAGGCCAGAAGAGTTCTCCTAGGTTTTTTCCTAGAACTTTTGTAGTTTCAGGCCTTTACATGTAAGTCTTTTATCCATTTCGAGTTATTTTTTTCCTATGGTAAGAGGTAGGATTCCATTTTAATTATTCTGCATATGGATAGGCAGTTTTCTTCGCACCATTCATTGAATAGGGTGTCCTTTTCCCATTGTTTATTTTTGTTGACTTTGTGAAAAATTGGTTGGCTATAGGTGTGTGGCTTTATTCCTGGGTTCTCTATTCTGTTCCAGTGACCTATACATCTATTTTTGTTCCAGTACCATGCTGTTTTTGTTATTATAGCCTTGTAGTATAGTTTGAAGTTGGGTAATATATTGTCTCTGGCTTTGTTCTTTTTGCTTAGAATTGCTTTGGCTATTCAGGCTCTTTTTCATTCCATATGAATTTGAAAATTGTTTTTTCTAATTCTGTGAAAAATGACTTGGTAATCTGATAGGAATCATGATGAATCTGTAGATTGCTTTGGGCAGTATAGTTATTTTAACAATACTGGTTCCTCCTATCCATGAACATGGAAAGTTTTTTCATTTGTTTGTGTCATCCATGATTTCTTTCATCTATGTTTTGTAGTTCTCCTGGTAGAGATCTTTCACTTTCTTGGTTAAATATATTCCTAGGAATTTTATTTTTCTTGTGGAGATTCTAAGAGTGATTGAGTTATTTTTAAATTATATTTTGATTTTTGATTTTTATAAGTAGAATATAGGTATATATATTTATGGGGTGCATGAAATATTTTGATACAATGTGTAATGACTTCAGGGTATCACCTCAAGCATTTATCATTTCTTTGTGTTATGAATATTCCAATTATAATCTTTTGGTTATTTTAAAATGTACAATACATTATTGTTGACACTAGTCACCTTGTTGTGCGTTTTAATACTAGATTTAGTCATTCTATCTAACTATATTTTTGTACCCATTAACCACCCCAACTTTTCCATCCAAGCCTCTGGTGACTATCATTTTACTCTTTATCTGTATGAGTTCAATTGTTTTAATTTTTGGCTCTCACAAATGAATAAGAACATACAAAGTTTGTCTTTCTGTGTCTGACTTATTTCACTTAACATAATGTCCTCCAGTTCCATTCATGTTGTTGCAAATCATAGGATCTCATTTATTTCATGGCTGAATAGTACTCCATTGTATATATATACCACATTTTCTTTATTCATTCAATTCTTGATGGACCCTTACGTTATTTCCAAATCTTAGTGAGTGTGAATAGTGCTGCAATAAACATGGGAGTGCAGATATCTCTTTGATACACTGGTTTCCTTTCTTTTAATTATATACCTACAAGTGGGATTACATCATATGGCAGCTATATTTTTAGTTTTTTGAGGAATCTCCATACTGTTCTTCATAGTGGTTGTACTAATTTACATCCCCACCAACAGTATATGAGGGTTCATTTTTCTCCACATTCTTACCAGCATTCATTATTGCTTGTCTTGGATAAAAGCCATTTTTAACTAGGGCAAGATGATACCTCATCATAGTTTTGATTTGCATTTGCCTGATGTTTAATGATGTTGAGCAACCTTTCATATGCCTGTTAGCCTTTTGTATGTTTTCTTCTGAGAAATATCTATTTAGATCTTTTGCTTATTTTTAAATTGGATATTTAGGTTTTTTTCTCATTGAGTTGTTTGGACTCCTTATATATTATGGTTATTAATCCCTTGTCAGATGGATAGTTGCAAATATTTTCTCCCATTCTGTGGTCTGTTTATTCACTTTGTTGATTGTTTTCTTTGCTGTGGAGAAGCTTTTAAACTGGATGTGATCCTATTTGTCCACTTTTGCTTTGGTTGCCTGTGTTTGTGGGCTATTACTCAAGATATCTTTGTTCAAACCAATGTCCTAGCATACTTCCTCAATGTTCGTTTTTAGTAGTTTCATAATTTAAAGTCTTAGATTTAAGTCTTTAATCCATTTTGATTTGATTTTTATATATGGTAAAGATAGGAGTCTGGTTTCCCTCTTCTGCATATGGATATTCAGTTTTCTCAGAACCATTTATTGAAGAGACAGTCTTTTCCCTCAGTGTATGTTCTTGGCATCTTTGTCAAAAAAATGAGTTCACTGTAGAAGTAGGGATTTATTTCTGTGTTCTCTATGCTGTTCTATTGGCCTGTGTCTTTTTTGTGTGTGTGTGCTAGAACCATGCTGCTTTGGTAATTATCACTCTGTAGTATAACTTGAAGTCAGGTAATGTGATTCTCCAGTTTTATTCTTTTTTTCTTAGGATAACTTTGGCTATTCTGCATTTTCTGTGGTTTCATATAAATTTTAGGATTTTTTTTCTATTTCTGTGAAGAATATCATTGGTATTTTGATACTGATTGCACTGCATCTGTAGATTGCTTTGGGTAGTATGAACAATTTAACAATATTGATTCTTCCAATCCATGAATATGGAATATCTTTCCATTTTTTTGTGTTCTCCTCACTTTCTTGTATCCATATTTTATAAGTTTCATTGTAGAGATTTTTCCCTTCTTTGTTAGTTAATTCCTAGGCATTTTATTTTATTTGGAACTGCTGCAAATGGGGTTACATTCTTGATTTCTTTTTCAGATTGTTCACTGTTGGCATGTAGAAATGCTACTCTTTTTTTTTCATATGTTGATTTTGTATTCCACAACTTTACTGAATCTGTTCATCAGTTCTAATTGTTTCTTGGTGGAGTCTTTAGGTTTTTCCAAATGTAAGTGCATATCATCTGCAAACAAGGATGATTTGACTTCTTTCTTTGCAGTTTGGATGCCCTTTATTTCTTTCTCTTGTCTGATTGTTCTATCTAGGACTTCCAGTACTATATTGGATAACCGTGGTAAAAGTGGGCATCCTTGTCTTGTTCCAGATCTTGAAAAATTGTTGTGGTTATTATTTTTTATTGTTTCACTTTTAGTCTTTCTACTCAAGATGTGAATAGTTTATACACTACAATTACAGTGTTATAATATTCAGTGTTTTTCTGTGTACTTACTTTTACCAGTGAGTTTTGTACCTTCAGATGATTTCTTATTGCTTATTCACTTAAGCAATTATTTAATAATTAAGCAACTATTAGCTTATTTTCTTTCTAGTTGAAGAACTGTCTTTAGCATTTCTTGGTGCCAGGTCTGGTGTTGATGAAATCCCTTAGCTTTTGTTTTTCTGGGAAAGTCTTTATTTCTCCTTCATATATCAATGATATTTTCACTGGATATAGATTCTAGGATAAAATGGTATTTTCCTCTAGGGCTTGGAATATGTCATGCCACTGTCTCCTGGCCTGTAATGTTTCCACTGAGAAGACTCATGCCAGATATTTTGAAGCTCCAATGTATATTATATATATCTTTTTCTCTTGCTGCTTTTTGGATCCTTTTTTTTAACCTTGACATTTGGGAGTTTTATTATTAAATGTCTTGGGGCAGTCTTATTTGTGTTAAATCTGTTTGGTGTTCTACAACCTTCCTCTAGTTGAATATTGATATTATTTTCTAGGTTTGGGAAGTTCTCTTGTCATGATCATTTTGAATAAACTTTATACCTCAATCTCTATACCTTCTTTTTAAGGCCAAGAACTCTTAGCTTTTCTGATTTGAGGCTATTTTCTAGATCTTGCAGGTGTGCTTTATTCTTTTTTTTTGGTCTCCTCTGACTATGTATCTCCAAATACCCTGTGCTCACTAATCGTTTCTTCTGCTTGATCAATTCTACTGTTAAAAGACTCTGATGCATTCCTCAGTCTGTCAATTGCAGTTTTTTAGCTCCAGAATTTCTGCTTGATTCTTTTAAATTATTTTAATCTCTTTGTTAAAGTTATCTAATGGGATTCTGAATTCCTTCTTTGTGTTATCTTCAATTTCATTGAACTTTTTAAAAACAGCTACTTCGAATTCTCTATCTGAAAGTTTAGGTATCTCTATCCAGGATTGGTCACTGGTGCCTTATTTAGTTTGTTTGGTGAGGTCATGTTTTTGTGGGTGGTCTTGATGCTTGTGGATCTTTATCAGTGTTTGGGCATTGAAGAGTTAGGTATTTATTGTAGTCACCACAGTCTGGGCTTGTTTCTACCCATCCTTCTTGAGAACACTTTCCAGGTATTTGAAGGGACTTGGGTGTTGTCATCTAAGCCTTTGGTCACTGCAGCTATATCTGCTTTAGGGGACATCCCAAACTCAGTAATGCTTTGGCTCTTGAAGACTCTAGAGGTACTGCCTTGGTGGTCTTGCATAAGATCCAGGTGAATTCCCTAGATTACCAGGCAGAATCTCTGGTTTTCTTCCCTTACTTTCCCCAAACAAACAGAGTCTGTCTGTTTTGAGCTACTCGGAGTTGGGGAAAGGTTGATGCAAGCACTTCTATGGCCACCACTGCTGGGACTGTGCTGGGTCAGACCTGAAGCCAGCATAGTACCCTGTGGTGACTATCTCTTGGCTACTGCTGTTCTTTATTCCAGGCCAAGGGCTTTTTAGTCAGCAGGTGTTTAGTCCTACTAGGACTGCATCTTTCCCTTCAGTGCGGCAGGTTCCCTTCTGGCCCAAGGTGGGTCTAGAAATGTTGTCCAGGAGCTATGACCTGGAATGAGGTCTTCAAGACTCTGCTTAGTGCTTTATTTTACTGTGGTTGAACTGATATCCAAATTGCATGACAAAGTCCACTTTACTTTTCTCTCTCCTCCTGGATCTGCAAGCTACACTGCCTGGAGTTGGGGGATGAGTGATGCAAACACTCCATTGGCCACCCCAGCTGGTGTCTCACTAGGTCACATGCACTCCAAGTCCACTGGCTCTGAGCTCAGCACAGCATGAGGACTTCCCCAGGAATTGCAGTGTTTGTGGCCTAGACTGCCTTTCAAATTTCTTTAGGGCCCTAGAGGACTTTAGCCCATGATGATGGGATTAGCTGGAACTCATTTTCTGACTATTGAGATGGGTGATTCCCCTTTGACTAGGGCTGATCTAAATGCTCCATCCATGGGTGCCAGCTGACTTCTGCCCTGTGTTGCCTTCCACTGTGACAGGTCAGAACTGAGTTCCAAGGCAGAGTCCCACAATCGCTTTGCTCTCCTTCTCCCAAGAACATAGACTGTCTCTGTGCCACAGCACCACCAGGGGATGGGAGTGGGTGGGTAATGTAGACAATGCAAGACAATCTTTCCAACCTGCTTCAGTGCCTCTTTCCGTGATATGGTGTTAAAATGAAGTACTGTAATCATTCACCTAATTTTTCTTTCTTGTGTGAATAGTTGTTCAATGTGGTGTTCCTATGGGGCAGATGATCACTGGAGGGTTCTATTCAGCAATCTTGCTTCGCCTTCCCTCTAGGATTGAGTTCATGGTTTGATTCTAAGCTTGAATGCTGTTTGTGTATAGAAGAGAAATTAATTTTGTGCATTTTAAAAATTATTTCAATTGTTTTTGGGGAACATGTGGTGGTTGGTTATATGGGTAAGTTCTTTAATGGTGATTAAAGGCATAAGAACGATACAATGAACTCTGGGGACTCGGGGAAATGTAGGAGCAGGGTGAGGGATAAAGGACTACACATTGGGTACAGTGTACACTGCTTGGTGATGGGTGTGCCAAAATCTCAGAAACCACCACTAAACAGACCAAACACCATCTGTTCCCCAAAATCTGTTATTGAAATGAAAGAAAGAAAGAAAGAAAGAAAGAAAGAAAGAAAGAAAGAAAGAAAAGAAGATCGAAAGAAGAAAGAGAAAGAAAGAAAGAAATAAGAAGGAAAGAGAGAAAGGCACCTGAAAAACAGCAGATGAAGAAAAAAGAAAGAAAGAAAGAAAAACTTAACCAGGTAGATGAGGTCTGTAGCATATTTAGTGATTGAGAATACCCCAAGAACTTTAATATCCTCATAAAGTTATGTCTTATATATGCTTATTAAAAAGAAAACACTTCTTTTTAGAATAAAAAGAATTATGATAGATAGCTTCCTCTATATTAATATTTATCTTTGCATCAATTCAATCTCTTACCTTAACATTAAAAATATGAATTCTCTTTTCTATGCCATATCCATGAATTATTGTAAACTTGGGGACATTATTTATTTTATCAGTTTCAAGCCTAGCTTTATACTCCATGCTAAGATCAGGATGAACTTCAAGGTCAAAACATGCCTTCTTAAGTATACATATAGGAGCAGCAGCACAATTTCATTTGAAGTAAGTTTAGCAATTACTTTACTACCAGTTATATGAATAAGTGGATCATTTACACTCTCTACTCTTATAATTAACCAAGAGTGTTTATGATTAATTTTTCCACCACAGCCACTTACCATCACAGAATTTAAACTTGAAATAGAAAAAGATTAAGGTTTACAAGAAACAGCTGGACCGGGCATGATAACTCACGCCTGTAATCTCAGCACTTTTTGAGGCTGAGATGGGTGGATCATGAGGTCAGGAGATTGAGACCATCCTGGCTAACACGGTGAAACCTATCTGTACTAAAAATACAAAAAATTAGCTGGGCGTGGTGACATATGCTTGTAATCCCAGCTACTAAGGAGGCCGAGGCAGGAGAATCGCTTGAACCCAGGAAGTGGAGGTTGCAGCAAGCCAAGATCGTGCCACTGCACTCCAGCCTAGGAGACAGACTGAGACTCCGTCTCAAACAAAAACAAACAAACAAAACAACAACAACAACAGCAAAAACCTGGGGCTGGGCACAGTGGCTCACACCTGTAACCCCGGCACTTTGGGAGGCTGAAGTGGGTGGATCACTTGAGGTCGGGAGTTCAAGACTAGCTTGGCCAACATGGTGAAACCCCATCTCTACAAAAAATAAAAAAATTAGCAGGGTGTGGTGGCTGGCACCTGTAATTCCTGCTACTCAGGAGGCTGAGGGAGGAGAATCGCTTGAACCTGGGAGGTGGAGGTTGCAGTGAGCTGAGATCCAGCCTGGGCAGCAAAAGTGAAACTCCAAAAAAAAAAAAAAAAAAAAAGAAACAGACAAAGGAAGGAAGGAAGGAAGGAAGGAACTGGAGTGCTTCATTCATCCTAACTGAAGGAGAACGATAACTTGTGTCAGGCTTTAATGTTAAATATGCAGCAGGATCATTTGACTATTATTTGCTGAGTATGCTAAATATCACCATGATAAATACTCCTACAGTAATTTTATTTTTAGGAGCCATATTCCAGAAATTTACACAATAACTTTTATTATTAAGACTTTACTGCTTACTATTTTATTTCTATGAGTATGAGCTTCATATCCAGTATTTCGTTATGGCCAATGCATTCATTTCCTATCAAAGACTTTACTACCACTAATCTTAGCCCTATGTATGTCACATTTCAATCTTCGTTATATGATAAACTATTCCACTACAAACATAAAAACAGTTTTAAGCTAGTTTTAAGCTAATGGTAGTTGGACAAGATTTTACACTTGAGCTGATGCTGTAATGGGTTGAGGCTTTTGGAATGTTGGGATAAGGCAAACACATTTTGGTGGGGGAGGGCCATCTTCAATGATCAGTAGGAAGATTTTAATATGCTGGATAATGACCTTGATAGACATCAAGTTCTAATCTATAGAACCTGTAAATGATATCTTTTTTTTGGAAGAGTCTTAGCAGAGGTGATGATGTTAAGAATCAATATGGGGAGATTATACTGGATTATCAAGGTGAGCACTAAATGTAGAAGGAGATATGACACACACAGGGAAGGCCATGCAAAGATGGAGTAGAGAGAGATTTGAAGATGCTGGTCTTGAAGATTGGAGGGATGCAGCCATAACCCACGGAATGCTGGCAGCCAGCAGCAGCTGGGGGAGGTAGGGAATGGATTCTCCTCTAGAGCTCTGCAGGGAACACAGCCCCACTGATACTTTTTGATTTAAGCCAGGCTAGTGTTTTGGACTTCAGGTCTCCAGAACAGTGACAGAATAAATTTCTGCTGTTTTTTTCTTCTTTCTTTCTCTCTTTTTTTCTTTCTCTCTTTCCTTCTTTCTTTCTTTCTTTCTTTCTTTCTTTCTTTCTTTCTTTCTTTCTTTCTTTCTCTTTCTTTCTTTCTTTCTTTCTTTCTTTCTTTCTTTCTTTCTTTCTTTCTTTCTTTCTTTCTCTCTCTTTCTTTCTTTCTTTCTTTCTTTCTCTCTCTCTTTCTTTCTCTCTTTCTTTCTCTCTTTCTTCATCTTTTTTTTTTTTTTTAAAGACAGAGTCTTCTTTAAGTTGCTGAGGCTAGTCTCAAAGTTCTGGGCTCAAATAATCCTTCCATTTCCGCTGTTAGAGTAGCTGAGACTACAGGCTCACGCCATTGCAACGGGCTCTGTCATTTTAAATCACCACATTTCTGTTAATTTGTTACAGAAGCCCTAGGATTTTGGTAGTAGAGGTGAGGTGTGCTGTAATAAATACTCACAAATGTAGAATTGGCTTTGGAATTGAAGAATATGTAGAGATTGGAAGATTTTGAAGTGCATGATAGGAAAAGCATAGACTACCTTAAACACAGTATTAGTAGATATATGGACATTAAAATGCTTCTCATGAGGGCTCAGAGGGAAGTGAGAAACATGGATGAAAAAGCTTATACTGGTTTATAGAATAATTATACCACCATAACAGAACGTTAGTAGAAATAGGAACATTAAAGGCGCTTCTGATGAGGGCCAGTCGGAGCTCTCCTGTATGAGGTGTCAGTCAACCCCTGTTGGGAGGTCTCTGGCAGTCAGGAGGCATGGAGATCAGGGACCCACTTGAGGAGGAAGTCTGTCCCTTAGCAGAGCTCAAGCACTGTGTTGGCAGAACCCTCCTTGTCAGGATCCACTGCTGTCTTCAGAGCCGGCAGGCAGAAATGTTTAAGTCCACTGAAGCTATGCCCACAGTGAGACGGGAATTTTATCTATAAGCCCCTGGCTGGGGTTGTTGCCTTTCTTTCAGAGATGCCCTGCCCAGTGAAGAGGACTCCAGAGAGGCAGACTGGCCACAGTTGCTTTGCCTCACTGCGTTGAGTTTTCCCAGTCTGAACTTTCAGGCCTTTTTAGCACTGTCAGGGGAAAACTGCCTACTCAAGCCTCAGTAATGGCAGACGCCCCTCCCCCCACCAAGCTTAATCATCACAGGTTGACTTCAGACTGCTGTGCTATTGGTGAAAATTTCAAGCCAGTGGTTCTTAGCTTGCTGGGTCTTGTGGGAATGGAACCCACTGAGTGAGACCACTTGGTTCCCTGGCTTCAGCCCCTTTCCAGGGGAGTGAAAGGTTCTGTCTGGCTGGGGTTCCAGGCACCACGAGGGTATGAAAAAAAAAAACTCCTGCAGCTAGTGTAGTGTCTGCCTGAACAGCTGCACAGTTTTGTGCTTGAAACCCAGGGCCCTGGTGGTGTAAGCACATGAGGGAATCTCCTGGTCTGCAGATTGCAAAACCGTGGGAAAAGTGTAGCATTTGGGCTGGATTGCACAGTCTCTCATGGCTTCCCTTGGTTGGGAAAGGGAGGCCCCCCACTCCTTGCATTTCCTTGGTGAGGCTATGCCCCACCCTGCTTCTGCTCGCCCTCTGTGGCCTGCACTGACTGCCTAACCAGTCCCAAAGAGATGAACAGGCTACTTCAATTGGAAATGCAGAAATCACCTGCCTTCTGTGTTGGTCTTGCTGGGAGCTGCAGACCAGAGCTGTTCCTATTTGGCCATCTTGGCAGCAGATCCTACAGTGTTTTACAACCATCATCACTACCTATTTCCAAAAGCTTTTCATCACTCTAAAGAAACTCTGTAATCATTGCATGATAACTCTGCCTTCTCCCAGTCCTTATTATTATCCTCTACTACTTTTTCTAATGTATGAATTTGCTTAATCTACAACTTAGGAGTGGAATCATATGATATATTTCCTTTGATGTCTGTCAAATTTTACTTAGCATGCTGTTATCACTATCATTCCTGCGGTAGTGTGTATCAGAACTTCATTCTTTTTTCGACTGAATAATATTCCATTGTCTGTATACCACATTTTGTGAACCCATTCTTCTGTTAATGGACACTTGGGCTCTTCAACCTGATAACTACTGTGAATAATGTCGCTGTGAACATTGATTTACAAGGATCTGTTCAAATTCCTGCTTTCAAATCCATTGGGTGTACATCTAAAAGTAGAATTGCTGGGTCCCAGGGAAATTGTGATTTTATTTTTCTGAGGAACCAGAGATTGGTTTTGCAAATTGGCTATGCCAATTTACATTCACCAGCAATTCATAAGAGTTTCAATTTCTCCATATTCTGTTCAGCATTTCACATTTTCCATTAAAAATAATTATAGCCTTTCTAAAGGATATGAAGTGGTATCTCACTGTGGTTTTGATTTGCATTTCTCCAATGACTAATGAAGTTGAGCGTCTTTCCAGGTGTGCTTATGGATCACTTGCATATCTTCTTTGCAGAAGTTTCTATTGAGGTCCTTTGAATTTTTGAATGGGATTGTAGTATTTTGTTGTTGTGGGGAAAAGAGAGATCAGACTGTTACTGTGTCTATGTAGAAAGAAGTAGACATAAGAAACTCCATTTTGTTCTGTACTAAGAGAAATTCTTCTGCCTTGAGATGCTCTTAATCTGTAACCCTAGCCCCAACCCTGTGCTTGCAGAGACATACACTGTGTTGACTCAAGGTTTAATGGATTTAGGGCTGTGCAGGACGTGCTTTGTTAAAAAGGTGTTTGAAGGCAGTATGCTTGGTAAAAGTCATCGCCATTCTCTAATCTCGAGTACCCAGGGACACAATACACTGCAGAAGGCTGTAGGGACCTCTGCCCAGGAAAGCCAGGTATTGTCCAAGGTTTATCCCCATGTGATAGCCTGAGATATGGCCTTGTGGGAAGGGAAAGACATAACTGTCCCCCAGCCCAACACCCGTAAAGGGTCTGTGCTGAGGAAGATTAGTGAAAGAGGAAGGCCTCTTTGCAGTTGAGATAAGAGCAAGGCATCTGTCTCCTGCTTGTCCCTGGGAATGGAATGTCTCAGTGTAAAACCCGATTGTATGTTCTATTTACTGAGATAGGAGAAAACCACCTTAGTGCTGGAGGTGAGACATGCTGGCGGCAAGACTGCTCTTTATTGCACCGAGATGTTTGTGTATGTGCACATCAACGCACAGCACCTTTCCTTAAACTTATTTATGACACAGTCTTTTGCTCACATGTTTTCCTGCTGACCCTCTCCCCACCATTACCCTATAGTCCTGCCACATCCCCCTCACCGAGATGATAGAGATAGTGATCAACAATACTGAGGGAACTCAGAGACCAGTGCCAGTGTGCGTCCTTTGTATGCTGAGCACCGGTCCCCTGGGCCCACTGTTCTTTCTCTATACTTTGTCTCTGTGTCTTATTTCTTTTCTCAGTCTCTTGTCCCACCTGATGAGAAACACCCTCAGGTGTGGAGGGACTGGCCCTCTTCAGTTGTTGTGTGTTGGAGTCCTTTATATGTTTTCATTTGATTTGTGAATATATTCTGCCATTCTGTGGGCTATCTTTCAACCCTTCTATCCATTTTTTTTTTTACTTTGTATATGGTGTATGTAAAAGTTCAACATCATTCTTTTACATAGAAATATTCAGATTCCCCTTCCTTGTGCACCTTCCCTATCTCTTTGATCATTCTGAGGTCTCCACCTCTCCAATTGCAATGAGACTTTCATTTACATGATTCACTTTCTCTTCCTCTTTTCAACCAGGTATTAGGGGTAGCAATGGGAGTGAGTGCCCACTATCCTGTGGTCTTTGAGCATGGCCAACATGAGCCCTTGTAAATCTCCTGATGCTAGGGGACTGGCTGGCCATTCTGTCCAGGATGTTCCCAGGTCACTCTTCTCTCCCAGTTTTTCCATCTTCCTCCACTTCTGGCTGATCACCTGCTGTCCAGCCCTCCCCTTTCCTGCCCATTCTCAGAGCAGGGCTGAATTAATCCAATGACCTGGGAACTCAGGGGACTTCGAGGGAGGTCCTAGTTGTAGGCACAAACTAGAAGAGAAGCCCTTTCAGGGTCACAGAATGAGCTTTCAGACGTCAGGCAGAGGAAGTTCTCTGTATGGCATCCAAGGTCCTGGGCTAGGAATGGGCAATAGGTGGGAGGAACACCTGGGTTCAGATATAGGAAGGGAAGCACGGTCTGCATTATGAGAGGCTGGGACAATCAGTGACACTAGCCCAGGGGTAGTACATGGGGCCTGGGTGCTGGAACAGGGCCCAGGGTCAGCAGTACCAGCACCCAGGCAGTCACCAAGTGCGGGCAGGGTTGAGGATGCCCCTGCCCCGTCACGGTGGCCAGCCAGAGAGGCAGAAGACGACCAAGAATTCGTGCTGTTGGGAAGGAGCTGCTTGGGGTCTGACAGCCTCTTCCACCAGCCGGACCCATTTGCCTGCCTGGGCTCCTCCCACCCCTGACTGGACAGCTGCCCACTCCATGAGCTTCCTGAGAAGCCTGCAGGTTCCATATGTGAGGGAGGTTGACAGGTGCCTGGTGACGTTGCTAGGCTGGGGTGTCTTTCTACACCTACTGGGACAGTGGAGAGAGCTGAGTTTACAAGGCCCTCATGCCAGACCAGGCCTTTGAGGCTTTCCTGCTCAGCTCAGTGCAGCTTCACTATGGCTGGGATGTGGGGTGTTCCTAACCAAACTCCTCCTGAAACCTTCATCCCCAACACAGCAGTGTTGGAGGTGGGTCCCAGTGGGAGATATTTAGATCATGGGGACAGATCCTTTATGAAGAGATGAGTGCCCCCTTCCACCTCACGGGCTTGAGTTTTTGCTGTATCTGGAATGGACAAGTTTCCAAGACATTGGGACCAAAACAGAGTCTTGCTTCCTTAGTCTCTCTCTCATGCTTCCTCTGTCACCATGCAATCGTAGCACGTGCCACTCCCTTTTTGCTTTCTGCCACGAGTGGAAGCTGCATGAGGCCTTCATCTGACTGAGCTGCCTAAACTTAAACTTTTCAGCCACCAGATCATGAGCCAAAAAACCTCTTTTCTGGATCAATTACCCAGCCTTGGGTATTCGGTTACAGTAACACAAAACGTAGCAAGACAGGCCCTTAGCTCAGCCTTGCTGTGATTCATTTTGAATCTAAATCTTGAATGGAGGCCTGCGGTCTTTTCCCTATGGGTGTGAGCTTCTCCCTCTGATCTCCTAGATAAATATCCTTTGTCTAAACTTAGCTACCATGGGAGCCTCAGGAGCTGGACAGGGTGTGGGCACCAGGGGAGACATGGTAGGAGGCTGTGTGCAGGGGGATGGGTCAAGTCAGGTCCTGCTTGGGTTCTGGCACCAATGGGCACACCTCATCTCCATTTTCTCTCCTCAGTAGGGATTTATCTCCCTGCCTTAGTGTCTCCTCTTCTAACCCTATCGCCTTCCATGTGAAGCTGGACAAAGCATGCAAGCTTGCAAACCTTATTCTAAAGAGGAGGGAAGATGGAGGGATTGTCTGACTGACAATCATGTACGTAGGTGGGTAGCATACAGGACAGGTTTAGATGGACACATCAGATGACAATCAGGTAGGGGCTGTGCTAGGATGAACAATGGGTCTCCATGTTGTCCACATCCTAATTCATGAAACCTGTGATTGTGGAACTGCATATGTCACAATGGACTTTTGAGTAAGTAATGGATCTTGAAGTGGTGACATTATCTTTGATTATCTTAATAAGCTTGATGTAACTAGCCACAAGGGTCCTTATAAGAGAGAAAAAGATGTGAAGACAGTCAGAGAGAGCGAGAGATTTGAAGATGCCATTGGCTTTATAGAGGAAGGAGGGGACAGTACCAAGGAATGCAAAAAAAGCAGCTCTGGAGCTGAAACGCCAAGGGGCGGGGCTCTCCCTGAAGCCTTCTGGGGGTGGGGGTTTGGCCCTGTCCAGAATTTGTTTTCATCCAGTGAAACTCATATCTGACTTTGACCTCCAGAACTATAAGAGAATAAAAAGCCATTATTTAAAATCACTGAGATTGTGATAGTTTATTACAGCAGCAATAGGAAACTAACACCGAAACAGACAAGCAGGCAGGAAGAAGGAGATAGATGTATGGGCAGACAGTCTGGAGGGCAGGCAGGAGTTTGGGAGGTGAGTGGAGATTCAGGGATGTTGGAGTGATCAGACCCAACACCAGGTCGTGGGGGTGACAAAGTCCGGCAGAGTCAAAGGAATGAGAAAAGACAGTTTGAGAGAGAAAGTGGGTCCAGGTTGCCAATGCTAAGTATGGAGGCTGTGAAGGCCCGGAGCTCTGGAAGCCCAGACTATTTATTGGTGATCGAACCAAGAAACAGGTGGTGAGAATGTGGGGGTCGAAAGAGCACATTGCATTAAGCACATGATTTACAACTGATGGTTTAGCATACGCTCTGCTACTTGAGATAATGGAGAGCAGGTTCTTTTAACTCAAGATACAATTGATCCTGGGAGAGCAAGAAGCAAGGAGCCAGCAGGTCCAGACACATTCCAGAGCCACGAGCCCTGGATTCTTTCCAAGTCATGAGGGGTTTTATGCCCTGGGCTTAGATGATGGTGCGTCAGGGTAGCCTTTCACCCTTTAGCACACAGTGTGGTGTTCCAAAGGCCACAAGGTGTTTTAGAAACTGGACCCTCGACATGTTCCAAGACTCTTACATTATGTCAGACATGCAGAAGCCTCAGCTTCTCTCAACACCAAGTTTTTCTCCCAACAAGAGATACAGGTGGGTAGGAGACAGGTAGACAAGCAGGTAGGGAGCCTGGAGAAAGGTGAGAGAGAAGGGCAGGCAGACTGAGGGACAGGAGGCAGGACAGCAGGCAGGTGGGAAGAAGGGAAGGTGGGCAGATAGAAAGCAGGATATGGGCAGACAGACAGGAGACAGGAGCGGGGGTCAGGAAGACAGGATGGCAGGTGGAGGCCCTCAAAGCTGGTCCTTGTCCTCACAAGGGTTAGGGAGCCTCCTGAGACGCAGGTGGATTCCATTTTTGGACTTCAACACAAGTCGTGCCATGGGGATGGGGATCCTGGTGGGGTCAGGCAGCAGCTCGAAGTGGAGCAGGGTCAGGGCCGTGGCCACCTTCAGCTCGTTCATGGCAAATTGTTTCCCGATGCAGTTCCTGGGCCAGGCAGAGACAATGAATTGAGAAGAGGCCTCAGGCTCCATTCTGATCTGAGCAGGTTTTGGCCCCTGACCCCAGCCCTGGGCTGGGCATTCAGTGCCCAACCTCATGTGTCCAGCCCCTGCACACTTACAGCCCATGGACACTTCTACCCCATCCTGGCTTCACACTATCCCAAACCTTGGACAGAGCCGTCTTCCTGGGCTAGCTTCTAACTTCCATCTTCTACCTCTGCTCTCAGCAGGCCTGAAACCCTCTATCAAGACAGGGCCAGGGCTCTAAGGCAGAGTCTAATCACATGAATAGATAAAGGGTTAATCAGTGGTTTGTTCACTCCTCCACAAACATTTCTTGTTCTTCAGTGTGGAGGTCAGTTCAGGTCCTGTAGGGTGAGGGTGGGCCACACTCTCAGGTGCTTCCCGTGTAGTGGGACGCACGGGGACATTAATCCTCATAGGGGGCCCCCGATGGGTGGATTAAGGGAGTCAGAAGGGCAATGGGAGGCTTCCTGGAGGGGAACTGGGTGGGTGGTCCTCAGCTGTTGCCCCACCTGCCTCCCACTCCAGGGTCCGGGTTCCTGTCTAACCTCACTCCTCCATCCACCAGCCCCTGTAGCCTTCTAATTCTACCCCAGAAACGTCCTTCTTTGCCTTTCCTCAGTCTTGTCACCTGGACTTTCTGGATTTCTGCTTCCCCTCCCTGCACACTGAAGCCACAGCCCAGCTCAGACCCTCCCGCGCTCTGCATCATAGAGGGGACAGCATCCCAATGCCTCAGTCGGCAGACAAGCCCTCTGTGGGCTGTTAACTCACCCACATTTTACCTGTCCAGCCCACGTCCTAGGCCTGTTCATGTGGAGATGGCTGAGAATGTCCTCCCTCCACCTCTGCCTGCCACATCCTCAAGGCTAAAGTCAGAGCCCAGCTGCCTCTCACTCCCTGCCAGCTGTGACTCTCCCTCCCAGCCCCCCAGGTAGCATTCGCGATTTATCCATGAACACTCACAGTCTCAGACAGCACCAGGGACAGGGACACTCGACAAGCCACTCAGTGAGTGAATGAGTGAAAGGATGGATGATGGAATGATGTGTGTCTGGAGCACAGGATATATTTCTGTACAACACATTTTTGTACCTTTTATCTCTGTTTTCTTATCACGCTGCACAGGACTTGACCCACAGAGGTAGGCTTAAGAAATACTTTTATATTTGAATGATGTTATTTAAGTTTTAAAATGAATAAAATAGAAGGAAATACACTGAGAGTAAATATAGTTCTGAGCTAGAAATGGAGCTTAGGAATGCTCTCCGGTTTTCTAATGGCAGCGACATGATTTGCAGGCAATGTTTAGGAAGACTTTCTCATGCTGGGATAGACAGACCAGTGCTGGAGAAGGAGTTTCAGGAGGAAGCTTTTTCTTAAAGCCTGTTCTGTGTAAGTGAACTCACCATTTGAAGAAGTCACATAATTATTTCTTTGAACAAACTTTGTTTCTACTAAGAATTTATATTGTTTTTGCCTGTTTGTATGTCACAGGACAATTTCTGATGCCACGATGATTTCCACCGCAGCCATTCTGGAGTTTTCCTCTCCAGCTCAACAGCTATTTCAAGTGTGTTTTATCTTTCACATACCAGGAGTCTTCAAATGTTGTGCGTTATATAATAATTATTGCGCTTTTCTCTCCAAGACAGTGTACTGTTCACATTTTTGTGTTTTCGGCCAATATTGTGCTAAGTGGATTACAGGACTATGGCATAAAGATCCCAAGGTATGTACAGATTTGCCAAATGGGGAAATAGACATAAATGTGTGAACACTATATAATACGGTAAAAATTTCATTGGGCAAGACAGAAAAATGTATGATATGACACACACTGTTGTAAAACTTTCTTCAAAGGGCTACCTTAACCTCTCCCTTATGTGGCTTGAAAGGTAGGACTTGCAGGTCATCTGTATTAGAAACAGATGCAAAAATTTCAATGATTCATCTCTATGGCAGACTGGTGAATTAAATAGGGAAGGTAGTGTGCAGCATTGATGATGTGTGGGGAGAGAGAAATCTGCTATTTACTATTCGTGATAACTGAGAAAAGCAAACAGCTGAAGTTGAATTCACTGGAGAATATCTAATTTTGATAATTCATATCCCTAAAGTGAGGAAAATATGTGAATATACTGAAGGGTGGAACATGCACTGACAGTGAATTCAGGCTGCCTATTTGAAGAAGCAGAGGGAGCAAAGTCTCCATGGGGTGCTCTGGAATGCCACCTTCCTTTTGTACAGAGACACCCACACCAGGTGCCTGACTTTCCCGCAAGTACCAACATCTAAGGGCACATCTGAAGACGCCACATATGAACATCTGGCTCTCAAAGATCAGAGGGTTGACCAGAGACTTCCCTTATTTCTCTCTTCCAATTACCACACAGGACGTCTCACCTTGATCCTCCTGAGAAGGGCAGGAAAGCATGGCTGTGTTGAGCAGAACCCGGTGCAAAACGGGAAGGGTCAAACACCTGCAGAGAGAGCGCCAGAGCCAGGATAGGTAAGGATCCAGCCCCTACTTGCCACCCACGAGGGGACAGGACTCCCAGAGGTGGAAGCAGGAGAAGGTATTGGTCTTGAGAGATCACCCCACTTCCTCCTCTCAGGGACTACATACCTCTGGGTTGGGCCACACTTTTGGGTTGTGGTGAAGGCCATAAATGGAGAGCATGACCGTGATACCTGTGGTGCAGGTTGGAAACAGAGAGAAGACTGATCATTCTCCCGGGGTGGCCTGGTACTTCAGCCAGCAGGGGCAAAAGAAGGCCCAAAAGGCCTAGTTTCCACAAACTGTCACTTTGACTGGGATGATTCTGCCATTATGCAGGTGGGTTAGGCTTGACAAAGCATGTGAGTTCAGATGATGAATAGACAACCATTTATGCAGGAATGAGAAGCAAGAAAGAATAAGAGCATTACTGTTTAGAGTAAGTTCAGGGACATTTCACATTCATCAAATATCCTCCAAGGTCCGTTGGAGAATATACATGAACTCACTCAATACAACAGCGCTCCAAGGAAGACATTCTTTTGCTCTCGGTTTTCAGGGGAGATACCTGAGTCTCAAAGAGACCAATTGTCTTATCTATGTTCACACAACTAGGTTATGGCAGGACTGGGACCAGAACCGGGGAGGTTGCGCCTTGGTGGCCCCAGATCTGGTCATCAGCTGCTCTCTGCCATCAACCTGAGAGTTCCTCAGAGACTGGACAACAGCTGACCCGGGAAATGAGATTCCTGATGAGCCTCTTTTGCACTGACCCCATGAGGAAAGAAACACATCCCTCTCTGCCCTTGTCTGATTCTCTTTCCAGCCCCGCACATCTCAAGGAGTAGAATTTTAGAGTTACTGACCCAAGGCCACATTCGGAGATTAACATTTATTTCTTGAACTTTTGGTGGGTTCAAGCTCTCGGCCAGACATTTCAAATTCTTAATCCTAAATACAAAGTATGTTTTTGATTTTTTTAATACAAAAGGGAGACCCAGAGATGTGCAGAACTCTGAAGCACACATGGATTTCTGACCCACCACATGTCCCTGTGGAGAGTTTAGGTGAGAGGGTGGGGGAAGTTCATACCTTTGGGCAAGGAGCGCCCATCAGGGAAGGTGACGGGAGTGCTGAGCTCTCTGCTAATGCCTGGCACCGGTGGGTAGAGTCTCAGTGCCTCCTTAATGCACATGGTGGTATAGGGCATCTGGTCCAGGTGGTTCCTGAAACAAGCCCATCCTGAACATCAGCAAGGCCTGGGTAGACCAGGGGCTTCCCCTGTAGAGAAGGCATGGAACCCCATCTTTTGAGCCCTCACTCACCAGGTGATGGAGGCTCCATCACCCAGGAGGCCATGGATCTCTTCCCGGCACCTCTCCTGATGCTTGGGGTGTGTGGCCAGAGCATACAGAATCCAGGAGATCCCACTGGCTGTGGTGTCGTGGCCCTCGAACATGAATGTGTCCACTTCGGCACGGAGGTCCTTGTCTGACAAGATGCTCCCATTCTCCATCTGGGAAGACCGTGGTGAAAGTGCAGGGCTGTACTTGCTCTGTACTTCTGGGCAAAGACTCAGGCCTTTCCTACACATACTCACTTTGGCCAAGAGGAGGATGTCCAGGAAATCCAAGTGCTTCTTCCTCTTGACCTTCTCCAGCTCCCCCTCCTTCTGTAGTTGAGCCTTCCTCAGTTGGATCACTTGGTCTGTACCAGAACAATGGTTACCAGGCAGAGCTGAGACCATCAGCAGCCCCCAGGAGGCCTAGCTGCCCAAGTGCCCCCATGTGGGTGTCTGGTAGATATCAGCATGAATGTGAGTGTGGGTGCAGGGTCAGGGGTGGGAGCTCTAGTACTGTGTGAGGCAGGGCACCCCTTCCTCCAGTGGCACAGTTCATGGAGGCCCCGTTTGAATGCTGTTTGGACAGGGTCTCATTCAGTTACTTCCATGTGGGGACATTGATAAACTAAGGCACAGAATCTGGCCCCTCACATCTCGGCTCCCAGCCCCTGAGCAAGGGAATTCCCCAGACTGAGTGTGTTCTGGCTTCTGCAGGGTTCCTAGGGGCCTTTTCTGCCTGAGGAGTCAGGGCAGGTTCTTCCACTGTGCCTGGGAAAGGCCGGGAGACAAGAGGAAGAGACAGAACCTGTGTGCTGATGGGCGAGCTGGCAGGCGCGGTGTGTCCAGCGGCCAGTAGAGGTCAGGCTGTAGATGGTGTCATTCTGGTGAAAGGCATTCCGCGCTCGGGAAAAAGTCAGGTTGTTCAGGTCACTAATGGCCTGGATGTAGGACTGAGAATCCCTGAGGGAGAGTATGAAGAAGAGACCATAGTAGGGGTGGGCCCATTACCCGGAAGTAGAATGGGGTCTGAGAGGAGGCAGCCTCAGATAATGGGGACAAGCAGCCTTGAGGCAATGTTTCTTCTGTCTTACAGCCCTATTATCCTTTGGCCTTTGTCAGATGGTATGAACAACCAGGGTCTACCTGTGCTAGGAATTAGGCATCTGTTCCTGAGACTTTGTTTGGTCTGGACTGGAATTAGAGTTTGGTCAGAGACTGACTCTTCCTTTGTGTGGAGGTGAGCCTTCACGCTCCCCCACCTGCCCCTCAGGTATGTGCACTCCGCTTGATAAGAACAAGGGCCCTGCAACTGGAGGGTTAGCACTGACCTGTCCACCTGGATGCTGCCCTGGTGGCTGAAGGCACACTTCATGATGGTGTCCAGGGTCATCAAGGAGACGTGCTGAAAGACCTCCAGAGGGGAATCCTGGCCAAGGAGCTTTTCCCATTTGTCCTGTGGTGGGAGGGGGCATGAACCTTCTTAATCTCCAAGAAGTGCTTTGCTAATAAGGCCTGGCTTTTTCCTGTACCTGCAGATATCTTGTTTTTTCCTGTAGCTTGCAGATATCTTGGTTGGGATTGTTCCTTTTACAGAGCAGATGCATTGTAGAAACTGGGACTGTAAAGCCAGTGTTGGTAAATTGACCCCTAATTCTTTTAATTCAACATTAAACAGATCCTCTCGCAATAGCATGGATTAAGTATTGAATTTTGAGATTCAGTTAGGACATATGGTTGTGAAAATTTTGTTGTTATTGTTGTTCTGGGATAAATAATGGGGGACTCTTCAGTGTTCTGAGAGCTGAGCTAGTTCTGAGGGACTAGTAGGAAAGTTTCAGTGCCAAAGATAGCTTAAGGGGCTAGTATGGGCATTCTGTTGTAGAGAAAACAGAGACTTCAATTCTTTTCCATCCAAGAAAATTTGCTGGGCACAGTTGGGTGAGAAATCAGAGTCCTGATCGGAGATGATGCTATGGCAGATATTGCTCTGAGAACATAGACCTGGTGTTCATTTCCTTCCAAGGGTGGTTTAAATCTATGCAGAAACCTGGGGCCCCAGGCTAGAGCCCGGGTGGGTGACATCTTGGCCTGTCCATGCTGCCACTGAAGCTGCCATTGCCCAGGCCAGCCAGCATAGGAAGTCCTGCTGTCCAACAAGATTGCACACTCCTCCAGTCCCTTGTGCTGAAGGTTTCAAAGTGGGAGGAGAAGGGCCTTGTGTTCACCATGAATCTCTATTCCTATGGTGGGGAACAAAGTGTGGATCTGACCTGATGTCTGGGTGTTCTCCTACTTTATACAACTCTGGGGAACCCTCTACTCTCACAGCAATGACATGAGAGTGTTGTTCCATGTGTCTATGTCTATAGCCGCCTGTGGGACACAGGGTTGAGAGTGGAGTTCGTGAGAGTGTGTGCTGTGCGTGGGTGTGGGGAGAGCAGAGAGACATGGACTCACCAGCATCACTCGTACAGAGTCAGCCATGAGCGCCACGTAGGCCTTCAGGATGTCATAGTGGAAGGCTGGGGTCAGCATCCGTCGGTGCTGGAACCATGTCTGCCCATTCAACAGGAGCAAGCCGTACCCTAAGGTAGACATGAATGTGTGTATGTGTGTGTGTCGGGGGCTGCACCGACCTAGGGATGACTGGTAACAATTTGGGAGGGAGAAAGGTGGCTTCTTGGGGAGAGAACTATCCAGGAGAAGCCACATCATGGGCAAATGCAGGAAAAGGAGGCATGTTTCAGGCATGTGAATTTTCTGATTGAACTGCTACATCCATGTGATTATGATGTGAGCTGTGAGATAAAGGTTGAAAAGGGTTGTGGGCAGATGTGAAATAAATGTGAGGCCAAGGATGTCTGGAGAGAACTGAGACAGGAAATGGAAGAAGCTGAGCCTCAGGAAGGTTTGCACCAGCATTAGGAAGGGGTGAGGGTCTTGTTAGAAGAAGGAAATGAGGCTTGATTTGGGGATGGCCCCTAATCTGTTGTTTTCTGTGAGCCAAAGAAATAACTCAAACCTAACTAGGGAGTGGGCTGCAGTCCTAGTTTGCACACATACCAATCCATGGAGCCAGGAATCTGTAGGGATCTTGGGATTTCGGGTCTGAAAGGTAAGAAAGGGCTTTATAGGAAACTAGGAGCTACTAAGCAAGGCAGTCTCAGAGGCAGCCATCAGTTCTTGGTGTCTGTCAGTTGGCAGTTTGACCCATGTCACCTCCTACTTGACTCCCATCCACTTCTATTTCTGTCCTGAAGGTCAGTGTGAGCTCAGGAAGACAGACTCAGTGTTCCATCAGGAAAACACCCAGAGGGCTAGGAAGGTGAACTGGTGAGACACATAGGCTAGGTCTTCTATGACAATGAATAATACGGAGCCATGGGATTTTCTACATTGATGTTTTCCTAGTCACCTGCATACCAGGACAGGCAACAATTAGATCTTCGAAACCCAAGTCAATGTGAGTATGAAATTTGTTTTACAGATCTGGGGCAATTTACAATCTTAATTTTCTTAATAGAGAAATGGAAAAAGGAATAGGAAATTCAGCCCCACATATTGTTTTAAACATTCGGTATTCAGTAAATATTCTTGACTACAGCCGGGGCATGGTGGGCTTGGTGGATGCATGGGAGAGGTTTCAGATATTGATGTTTGAACAGCCATTCTCTTCTGGAATTTTAACACATGACCCAGGGGCATGTGTCAAGAGGGAAGAGACATTGCAGTTGGGATGGGAGTTCTATCTCACCTGATCTCCCCAGAATCACCTTCATATAGTCAGGGTCATGGAGCTGGACACGAGCTTTGCCTCCCCATAGCCAAAGAGGACAGGCACTTGGGAACATCTCCACCCATTTCCGAATCCTTTGTAGCTCCTGGTCCTGTTGGAACTGTCAACGAGGGTAGACAGATGAACACTTTCATTTACTTCTAGTCTTTGCAGCAAGAGTGAAGGGCAGGACAACCACAGGAGCCATGTAGCAGAGGTTAGGGATTTAGATCTGTTTCTGATGACCTCAGCTGTGATCCAGATTCTTGCTCTTTTCCCAGGACTTGACATTAGGCCAAGTGCTATGAGCCCTCACTCAATACTGCCAGCAGAAATTTAAGTCAGCCATTGTCTTCATGTTGTGTACAATCTCTGGAAGTCATAAATACAACGTTTTCCATGGGCAATGTGCATAACTTGTATCACTTGATAAGTAGATTTGCAAAATCATTTAGTATATTTAGAGAATAAAATGAATTAATGTAAACATTTTAAATTATACAATAATTTTACATAATCATACTTGTTATATTTTCAATATTATCCCAGCATATATGGTAAATATTTGTGAAGATAAGATAGCATTTGGGATGTATATGGCTAAACAAAAAGAGATCAACTATAAAATTGTGTGCATAATAGTATTCTATATGTTGAATATGTACAGATTTATGGAATGGAGTCTGGGTATATGCATATGGTGCTGGTGTTGGACTATAATTTTGAGATTTGAGTTTCTTATTTGTATTTTCATTTATCAATGAATTATGAGCTCCCTGCTGCCTGCAGTCATCTTTCTAAACTCTTCGATGTGGATCACAAAGCCCTTGGCTTTCTGGCTTCAACTTCTCTTTTCTTGCCTCCAGCCCTGCTGGCAATTCCATCATCACCTGTTTGTTTCAGCTCCAATGCCAATGCCACCACTGCTGCTGATTCACACACCTGCTCACTCTTCTGGGCCCTGGCACTTGCTCTTTTCTCTACCGTAAATGCCCTTCCCCTCTGCCACAGAGCAGCCAGCTCTCCTCAGCTTCCAAGACTCAGCTTTGCTTTAATCTCATCTGGAACCCTCATAGACATTGGGTCCTAGTGATGTTCCATGTAGCCAACTCTTCTTTATTTCAACTGCTTCTAGTAACTCAAAGCAACTGTCTACCACATAAGTATCTAATGTCTTCCAACCTCCTTCTGACAATCATATTCGCCAGCTCTGAGGCAGCTTGCCCTACTGTGGGACAGGCTCCTTCATTCAGCACACGCTTACTGCGCACACACTATGTGCCCAGTGTGGTTTAGGCACTGCATTAGGATGCAGCTGTAGTCCGTATCTGTGTGGAATTTTCAGTCTAGTTGGGGGGTAAGGAAGATTAGAGGCTGTGCAGTAGGGGATAATGGACATGAGATGGAAGGAAGGATAAGCATCTGGGGAAGCTTTGAAGAGGGACCTAACTCAGAACTGAACATTAGAAAACTCTTCCTCACTCATTGAGTCATCATCTACTGAGGGACTATTGGGTTACAAAGATAAATCTGAGATGGTCTCTCCCAGAAGAAGCCCACACTTATGACACTGCAGAAAAATAACCAAGTCAAGTTAACACTGCTCTGGCCTCTTGAGAAGGATAGCCCATAGAAAAAAGGGTTGGCCCTTCACTACTGGGAGGCCCAGGAGGCCTTCTTGAAGGAGGTAGCTTGGTGCTGGGCCTTGATAGATAGATATGAGTGAGAAGATAATTCCAGGTAGCAAGCACAGTGTGATCAGAGGCCTAGAGGTTGAAAAATGCATAGGCAGGTAGTGAGGTAGTGAGTAACACATGGTAAAGGAGGAGAATGGGAAAGAAGGCAGAGTGGTATTGGGACCAGTCCATATAGGGCTTGAACACTGTCAGGTCCCCACATTGGTTCCGCTCTGCTGAGAACTATGTTGCCTCCTTTACTGAGAAACAACAGGCCTCAGCTCCCTGCAACCTCTATCTCCACTTAAGTATGTTCAATTCATAGCACCCTGGTGAGTCCCTCTCCATGCAGCCCCTTACCTTGCTCTGTTCCTACCTGCCCCCCTCCCCATGCAGGGATAGTAGTGCACAGGGGATGGGCTGTGTCCCTCCTCAGCCCTCTTGCTGCTCCTTTCTCTTTTTCCTCTGTTCCCCTACACTTGGCATGTCTAATCTTTTGGCTTTCCTAGGCCACATTGGAAGAAAAAGAATTGTCTTTGGCCAAACATAAAATACACTAACACTAATGATAGCTGATGAGCTCAAACAAATTGCAAAATAATCTCATAATGTTTTAAGAAAGTTTATGAATTTGTGTTGGGCCACCTTCAAAGCCATCCTGAGCTACACGCAGCTACACGGGGCATGGGTTGGACAAGCTTGCTCTACACACCTGAGCTGACCATCAAGGTGTGCCAGGATTTTGCTGATTGCTGGGGCACAGGGAGGGGATGACATGCTCACATCCAGGGAGCTCACAGTCCGGGTGTGTGGGAGGAGAGCCAGGAGGTCAACAGACACTGTTCAATGTGCAACTCAGACACCAGTCTCCTCACCTGGAGAACATTGTGCAGGCTGCCCCCTTCATGTGTACCCACAATTGTCAGGTTTTCAGGTCCTAAATCACGTGTTGTGGAAATTCCGTGAGTCTTGGGGAAACTTACTTAGCCAGTTGGTTCCCTACACCAGCAGATCTCTGCCTCGGATATCCACCCCAGCAGAGTGAGCTCTTTTCCTACAGTCTGGCACCTTCTCAAATTCCTGCCTGTATTCTTCACAGACCATGAACTCCTCACGGCACGGATTCCTCAGATGGGTGTCTGTGCTCCCAGGCAAACGCAGGGCCAGGCAGAGGGGATGGCATTGAGTGACTGGGCAGGGAGCATCTAGAAGCCTTGTTCTTTGAGAAAAGCCAAGGCTCATGGGGTAATCAGCCTGGAGACAATCAGGCATTGCCCTCCACGTGCAGGACTGCCAAGACACACTTGATATCTACAGAAGGAGGGCATGGGTGATAGAGCTGAGGACCAGCAGGATGGGCTTCATGGGACAAGTGAGCTCGTCATGACTGGGACAAGCTGACACCAGAGAGGTAGGCTGGGTGTTCCTTTGAAGCCTCATGTTTGTTACAAAACAAGGCTTTTCTCTATGGATTTTGTGACCAGGGTCTCAGAGCCCCATCCCTCTTTGCCCTCCCACTCCCCCATTGAGTTCCTCCTTACCTCCTGTTTGTGCCCGAAGAGCCAGTGGGAGGGAGAGCACGGGAACTGCTGGAAGGCTTTGAGCAGCCACTGCCTGTGCAGGTAGAGCTGAGCAGCCTTGATCAGCAGCAGAAGCAGAATGAGCAGGGAGGCCACTTGGAGGATCCCGGAGACACCACCCAGGAGTCTGCTGGGGCTCAGCACAGAGACACTCATGGTGTAGCACCTGCTGGATCTCTGAGTGCCCCTACCTCTCCCTGCCCACCCCTGTCCAACTGTGCTGAAGTCCTGGGAGGATTGTCCCGCCCACTTGTGGGGAGAGTGAAGGGGGAGGGCAGAACTTGGACCTCAGGGTTCATAATCAGTTGACTATGGATGATCCAACTAGGGGAACAGTGGGAGAAAAGCTTCATCAGCTGTCTACTACATTTCCTTGCCCATGTACCTCACAAATATTTAATGAGCATTTACTGTGTGCCAGGCAGTATGCTTGGTGTGTGGGCACCGCTGCGAGGAAAACAGACTTGAATGCTGACCTCAAGGAATTTACATTCTGCTTTACTACATTGCAGTAATGTTCGCTCAGTAGCACTTTTTTTGATTACACGTTCAAAGAAAATTCTCAACATGATATGTGCATTTAAACTTAACATTAACCAAGTCCTGAATCATAACTTTTGTCTTATTGCAAATCTAATTGTATTTACCGTAAAAACCACTTCCATCTATATATTGAGTGAGGAGTGGGAATTATGTCTTTCTATTAACTGGATGATGATATGGACAAACAGATGCTAATATGACAGCTGTTCAAGTACTTTATTTTATTCCACTGGGGAGACTGGTCTCATAATATCCATAGATGATTTTTTTTCCCTCAATTCATATACATGACAATTTAAAAAAATTCTACATAATGTTAGTTATGATTCTTTTCCCCTATTGATAGGTCTACCTTCTTTACCAGAGAAAGTCCTAGGGCAATTTTAAGTCCTACTTCTGTCTAGTACTATAGCCACAGCAGGAGCATGTTTGCCAATTCTCTTTCATCCTACAATTGTACATAATTACACAATCAGAC
This sequence comes from Macaca fascicularis, assembly GCF_037993035.2. Taxonomy (NCBI): domain Eukaryota; kingdom Metazoa; phylum Chordata; class Mammalia; order Primates; family Cercopithecidae; genus Macaca; species Macaca fascicularis. The sequence continues at coordinate 187,857,732 of NC_088375.1, read as the reverse complement.
CTTTGCACTCGGTTTAGGAGCCCTCACTACCTTGTTGAGTACAATCTGTACTGAACATAAATTAGTATTTAAAAAATGATTGTTTTGCTAACCTCTAATAAAGTAGGTGAAATAGTAACTATTGCTATGAATTAACCCTCCCTGGCATTTTTACATGCATATCTGTGCATGAGCATTCTTTTTTCTCCTTGTTTTATAATTTCAACTTTTAGTTTAGATTCAGATACGTATGCAGGTTTTTTACACTGTTATATTGTGTGATGCCAAGGGTTTGGATACAAATGATTCTGCCACTCAGGTAGTGAGTATGGCATATATTAGTCAAACTTCCAATGCTTACTCATATCTGTACCTACCCCTCTAGTAGTCTCCAGTGTCTATTGTTCCCATATCTATGTCCATAAGTACCCAACATGTAGTTCCCACTTATCAGTGAGAACATGTGGTATTTGGTTTTCTGTTGCTGTGTTAATTCACTTAGGATTATTGCCTTCCGATTCATTCATGTTGCTCAAAGAACATGATTGCATTTTTTTCTTACTGCTGAGTATTCCACTGTGTATAGGTATCACATTTTCTTTATCCAATCCATCATTGATGGGCACCCAGCTTGATTCCATGTCTTTGCTATTGTGAATAGTGCTGTGATGAATGTACGAGGGGAGGTGTCTTTTGGTAGAACAACTTATTTTCTTTTGGATATATAGCTAACATGGGGATTGCTGGGTCAAATGGTAGTTCTATTTTAAGTTCCTTGAGAAATCTCCAAACTGCTTTCCATGGTGGTGGAGCTAGTTTACATTTCCAGAAATAATGTATACACATTATGTTTTTTTTTCTGCAGCCTAGACAGCATATGTTGATTTGAAACTTTTTAATAATAGCCATTGTGACTTGTGTGAGATGTGGTTTTGATTCACATTTCTGTTGATCAGTGATGTTAAGCAATTTTTTAAAATATTTGTTGGCTGCTCATATGTCTTCTTTAGAGAAGTGTCTGTGTCTTTAATAGGGTTGTTTGTTTTTTGCTTGTATTGGAAATTCTGGCCAGGTAAGAGAAAAAAAGAAAGGATATTCAAATAGGAAGAGAGGAAGTCAAATTTTCTCTGTTTGCAGATGACATGATTGTATATTTAGAAAACCCCATTGTCTCAGTTCCAAATCTCCTTAAGCTGATAAGAAACTTCAGCAAAGTCTCAGGATACAAAATCAATGTGCAAAAATCACAAGCATTCCTACACACCAGTAATAGACAAACAGAAAGCCAAATAATGAGTGAACTCCCATTCACAATTGCTACAAAGAAAATAAAATACCTAGGAATACCACTTACAAGGGATGTGAAGGACCTCTACAAGGAGAACTACAAACCACTGCTCAACGAAATAAAAGAGGACACAACAAATGGAAGAACATTCCATGCTCATGGATAGGAAGAATCAATATTGTGAAAATGGACATATTGCCCAAGGTAATTTTTAGATTCAATGCCATCCCCATCAAGCTACCAATGACTTTCTTCACAGAATTGGAAAAAACTGCTTTAAAGTTCATACAGAACAAAAAAAGAGCTCGCATTGCCAAGACAATCCTAAGGAAAAAGAACAAAGCTGAAGGCATCATGCTACCTGACTTCAAACTATACTACAAGGCTACAGTAACCAAGACAGCATGGTACCGGTACCAGAACAGAGATATAGACCAATGAAACAGTACAGTGCCCTAAGAAATAATACCACACATCTACAACCATCTGATCTTTGACAAATCTGACAAAAACAAGAAATGGGGAAAGGATTCCCTATTTAATAAATGGTGCTGGGAAAACTGGCTAGCCATATGTAGAAAGCTGAAACTGGATCCCTTCCTTACACCTTATACAAAAATTAATTCAAGATGGGTTAAAGACTTAAATGTTAGACCTAAAACCATAAAAACCATAGAAGAAAACCTAGGCAATACCATTCAGGACATAGGCATGTGCAAGGACTTCATGACTAAAACACCAAAAGCAATGACAACAAAAGCCAAAATAGACAAATGGGATCTAATTAAACTAAAGAGCCTCTGCACAGCAAAAGAAACTAACATCAGAGTGGACAGGAAACCTACAGAATCGGAGAAAATTTTTGCAATCTACCCATCTGACAAAGGGCTAATATCCAGAATCTACAAATAACTTGAACAAATTTATAAGAAAAAATCAAGCAACACCATCAAAAAGTGGGCAAAGGATGTGAACAGACACTTCTCAAAAGAAGACATTTATACAGCCAACAGACACATGAAAAAATGCTCATCATCACTGGCCATCAGAGAAATGCAAATCAAAAAGATACCATCTCACACCAGTTAGAATGGATCATTAAAAAGTCAGGAAACAACAGGTGCTTGAGAGGATGTGGACAAATAGGAATGCTTTTACACCATTGGTGGGATTGTAAAACTAGTTCAACCATTGTGGAAGACAGTGTGGTGATTCCTCAAGGATCTAGAACTAGAAATACCATTTGACCCAGCCATCCCATTACTGAGTATATACCCAAAGGATTATAAATCATGCTGCTATAAAGACACATGCACACGTATGTTTATTGAGGCACTGTTCACAGTAGCAAAGACTTGGAACCAACCCAAATGTCCATCAATGATAGACTGGATTAAGAAAATGTGGCACCTATACACCATGGAATACTATGCAGCCACAGAAAAGAATGAGTTCATGTCCTTTATAGGGACATGGATGTAGCTGGAAGCCATCATTCTCAGCATACTATCACAAGGAGAGAAAACCAAACACCACATGTTCTCATTCATAGGTGGGAATTGAATAATGAGAGCACTTGGACACAGGGCGGGGAACATCACACATTGGGGCCTGTCTTGGGGTGGGGGAAGGGGAAGGGATGGCATTAAGAGAAATACCTATTGTAAATGATGAGTTAATGTGCAGCACACCAACATGGCACATGTGTACGCATGTAACAAACCTACACGTTTGTGCACATGTACCCTAGAACTTACAGTACAACCACAACAACAAAAAGAGTATTTGGTCATGGTGAAGTTGCTTTTTGGTGTGCTGCTGCATTCAGTTGGGAAGTATTTTGTTGAGGATTTTTGCATCAATATTCATCAAGGATATTGGTCAGAAGTTTTTTGTTGTTCTCGTGTCTCTGCCAGATTTTGGTATCAGGATGATGCTGGCCTAACAGAATGAATTAGGGAGAAGTCTCTCCTCATTTTTTTAGAATAGTTTCAGTGGTTATGCTACCAGTTTTTCTTTGTACATCTGGTAGATTTTGGCTGTGAATCTATCTCATCCTTGGCTTTTTTTGGTTAATAGGTTATTTGCTAATTCAATTTTGGCATATGTTATTGGTCTGTTCAGGGAATCAGTTTCTACCTGGTTAAGTCTTGGCAGGAGGTATGTATCCAGGTATTTATTTATTTATTCTAGATGTTCTAAGTTGTGTGCATAGAGGTGTTCATAATGGTCTCTGATTGTTACTTGTATTTCTGTTGGGTAAGTGGTAATGTCATTCTTGTCATTTCTAATTGGGTTTATTTCAATTTTCTCTCCTTTGTTTTTTATTATCTATCTAGCAGTCTATCTCATTAATTTTTTTAAAGAAACACCCCCTGGATTTGTTGATCTTTTGTATGTTTTTTTTTTTTTTTGCCTCAATCTCCTTCAGTTCAGTTCTAATTTTTGTTATTTCTTGTCTTCTGCTAGCTTTGGGGTTTGTTTACTCTTCCATCTCTAGTTCTTTTCACTTTGATGTTAAGTTGGCAATTTGAGATCTTTTTGACTTTTTGATGTGGGCATTTAGTGCTATGAATTTTCCTCTTAACACCATTTTAGCTGTGTCCTAGAGATTCTGGTATGTTGTATCTTTATTCTCACTAGTTTCTAAGAACTCAATTTCTGCCTTAATTTTATTAATTTTCCAAAAGTCATTCAGGAGCATGTTGTTTAATTTCCATATAACTGAATGGGTTTTTTTTGCAACTTTTCTTCATATTGAATTCTATTTTTACTATGCTATGGCCTAAGAATGTAGAGATATGATTTTCATTTTTTTGAATGTGGTGAGGATTGTTTCATATCCAATTGTATGGTCCATTTTAGAGTATGTGTTATGTGGCAATGAAAAGAATGTATATTGTTTCGTTTTTGGGTGAATGGTTCTGTAAATGTCTATTAGATTCATTTGGTCAAATAATCAGCTCAGCCCCTGAATATCTTTGTGAATTTTCTGCCATGATGATCTAATACTGTTAGTGGGTTGTCGATATCTCCAACTATTATTGTGTTGGAATCTAAGTCTCTTCATAGGTCTCTAAGAATTTGCTTCATGAATCTGGGTGCTGCTGTGTTGGATGCATATATATTTAGAATAGTGATGTCTTAGTGTTGAATTGAACCCCTTACCATTATTTAATGCCCTGCTTTGCCTTTTTTGATCTTTGTTGGTTTAGTCTGTTTTGTCTGAAACTAGGACAGCAACCTCTGCTTTTTTCTGTTTTCTACTTGCTTGGTAGATTTTTCTCGACCCCTTTAGTTTGAGCCTATAGGTGTCATTGAATGTGAGATGGGTCTCTTGAAGACAGCATATCCTCGGGTTTTGCTTCTTTACCCAAATTGCCACTCTGTGCCTTTTAGTTATTATTCAGACGTGTTGGTGTGTTTGCTTTATAGTGTCACTGGCAAGTGTACCCAAGTGTGTTTTTGTAGTAACACTACAAAAAAGCTGTGTAATAGCTTTTCCTTTTCATATTTAGCACTTCTTTCAGGAGCTGTTGTAAGACAGGCCTGGTGGTAATTAATTCCCTCAGCATTTCCTTGTCTGTAAATGACCTTATTTGTCCTTCACTTATGAAACTTAGTTTGGCTGGACATGAAATTCTTGGTTGAAGATTTATTTCTTTAAGAATGTTGAATATAGGCCCCCAATCTCTTCTTGTTTGTAAGGTTTCTGCTGAAAGGTATACTGTTAGCCTGATGGGGTTTTCTTTGTAGATGGCCTGTCCTTTCTCTCTAGCTGGCTTTAACCTTCTTTTCTTTAATTTCAACCTCAGAGAATCTGAGGATTATGTGTCTTCAGGGTGATTTTCTTGTGCAGTACCTTGCAGTAGTTCTCTGCATTGCCTAAATTTGAATGCTGGCCTTTTTAGCAAATTTGGGGACGTTTTCATGGACAATATTCTGAAATATGTTTTCCAAGATACTTGCTTTCTCCCCATATCTTTTAGTAACACCAATGAGTCAGATTTGGTTTCTTTACATAAGCCCATATTTCTTGGAGATTTTGTTTAATTCTTTTTATTCTTTCTTCTTTATTTTTAGTCTTATTTCAGAGAGCCAGTCTTTAAGTTCTGATATTCTTTTCTCAGCTTGGTTTATTCTTCTGTTAATACTAGTGTGTTTTTCAGCTTTATCAAGTTAGTTTGGTTCCTTTTTTATACTGGTTATTTCATCTATCAGCTTCTGTATCATTTTTTGGTGATCTTCAGCTTCCTAGATTTGGGTTTCAATGTTCTCCTGAATCTTGATGATCTTCATTTTTATCCACATTCTGAATTCTAGTTATGTTATTTCAGCCATCTCAGCCTGGTTAAGAACTCTTGCTAACTTACTAATGTGGTCATTTGGAGGAAAGAAGACACTCTGGCCTTTTGAGTTGCCAGAGTTCTTGCACTGTTTCTTTCTCATCTGTGTATGCATGTATTCCCTTAACTGTGCTATAAATTAAGTATAGTCAGTAGACTTTTTTTTCTGGATGTTTTCAGAGAGCAGAGGCTTTGTGCAGGGCCTTCATTTGTAGATGATAAAATTCTTGTCTTTGATTTCACAGAGAGGTATGTCAGGAAAATATTTTTGCTGTTGAAGTTCTGGTGTATGATCTTGTAGGTGACACTTAAGTGCAGTAGTTTGTCAGTTGGCTTTTGCTCAACCATGAGGCTCCTCTATATTTTTTCATGGTTGTAGCTGTGCTTCCTCTCAATGCTCTGAAAATGTGTGCTCCTCTCCCACTTTAGTGCTTGTTGCAGATCTTGTCTTGGCACTCTGAGCTACACACCACAACTCTAGGTTGATCTCTGGCCGAATGATCCCGCCCCCCAACTTGGAGGCAGCAGACGAAGGGACTTTAGCAGTGGTTGTGGTCAAGAGTCTTGCACTTGTCTCCTGGGGCTCCACTCCAAAAAGATGTGGAGCTGCAATCAATCAGTGCAATCAGCCCAGGATTGTGTGGCTGTGCTGTGGGCCCAAACTTGGCAGGGGTTTCCTACCTGGTGATGAGCAGGGGGAATGAGTAGAACCCAATGGATACAGACTGGCCTCATCTCATTAGGGCAACTGCAACTTGCTAGAGGTGTAGAAAAATCACTCAAAGTCTTTGCTCCTTTCCCAGTCCAATGGCAACAAGGGCAGTTCCACAGCAGAAGCAGTGGCAGAGGGGATTTCAGTTGCCCCTGGAAGTGCCACCTCTGAGAAACATGGAGCTGCTGCTACTGGGAGTGTTCTAACCAGTTGATGGGGCAGCTGCATTGCTGGCTTCAGCTAGGGGCTCTTCTTGTTGGGCAGTGGGGTAGGTCAAAGGCTCACAGGCAGGAGATATTGGGCTCCTCTCCATATGATGGCTGTGTCATGCTGTAAGCTTGAATGAAACCCTCAGGGCCTTTGTTTCTTCCCCAGACTAAGGACAGCAGGAGCAGAATTGCTGCTGTGGCCATGGCAGAGGGGCTGTCAGTTGCCTCTGGTCTGGAAGCCTATCTCCAGGCAAAACTCAGAGCCACTAGCAGTGGTTATGCTCAGCCATAGGTGGGGTGGCTGTTCTGTGGTCTTGAGCAAGGGCCCTGGCTGGTGAAGAGTGGGAGGTGGGGACTCCCAGGGAATAGGGACTGGATTCCTCTCTGTGTGGCAGCTGTGGTGTGCAGGGGATACCAGCATAGTGACTAGGTCCTTTGTTTCCTCCCCAGTCCATGAACAATTAGGGCAGTACCACTGCAGCTGCAATGGTAGAGAGATTGCAGGTTGACTCTGGGATTTCCTCCTCAAAGAAATGTTGAGCCACTTCTGATTGAAGTGTTCAGGCAGAGGCAAGGTAGTTGTGCTGGAGTACCAGGCCAGGAGGCCTCACTTAGCAAGGAGAACTGATTACAGTGACCTGCGTGGAGAACACCCAGCCAATTTTTTATTATGTGCCTGCACTATGCTGGGGGCCATGACCAGTCCCTAGTCACCACAGACTTTCCAGAGCCTGAAGACAGCAAAGGTGAGGGCTGCAAGACAGCAAAGATGGTAGCCTTCCCCTTCCTTTGAGTGCTCTGTCCCAGGAGGTGTGGATCTGCTGCTGGCAGAGAACCCAATTGGGGGTAGCTGGAGTCCCAGACCAGTGGATCTTATACTGTAAGGTGCAGTGAAAGCAAGGCCTGCAGATCACCACTGCTCAGCCTCCTGAATTCAGTCCTTTTCCTGGATTCTACCTGTTTCCTGGGGGCAGGGGATCTTTGTTCTGTTCTAATATAAGAATTGACAGTTTTTCTTCTTTCAGTATATATATTTTTTTGAGATGGGATCTCCCTCCATCACCTAGGCTGGAGTGCAGTGGTGCAATCTTGGCTCACTGCAACCTCCACCTCCCAGTTCAAGTGATTCTCCCCCCTCAGCCTCCTGAGTGGCTGGGACCACAGGCATGCATCACCACACCTGGCTAATTTTTTGTATTTTTGGTAAAGACAGTGTTTCACCATGTTGCCCTGGTCTCAAACTCCTGAGCTCAAGTGATCCACCCATCTTGGCCTCCCAAAGTGCTGGGATTACAGGCATGAGCCATCTTTCAGTATTTTTTTGAATGTTGTTTCACTATTTCTTGGCTTGAATAGTTTCTCATGAAAAGTTTGCAGTTATTTTTATATTTGTTGGTCTGTATTTCATGTAATATATTTTTTCTTTTGACTGCTTTCAATATTATTTCATTAATATTGGTTTATCATGATGTGATCTGCTGTAGTTTTCTTTATGTATTTTGTGCTTGAAGTTCATTGGGTTTCTTAACTCTATAAATTTATGTTTGCATCCAAGTTGGAGACATAGAGGCCATTACTTTTTCTCATTTTTTTGTGTGTTCTTCATTTTGCCCCCTCCTTCAGAGATTACAATTACACATATATTGTATCTCAGTTGTCCAACAACTCACCAGTTCTGCTTATTTTTATTTTTGGTCTTTTTTTCTCTCAGTGTTTCTTTTGACATAGCTTCTATTGTTATAACTTCAAAGTCAGAAGTCTTTTCTTCTAGTGTCTAAAAACTGTTGAACTCATCCAGTGTTATTTTGGGCATTCTGGTTTTCATCTCTAGAAGTTCAATTTGGGTCTTTTTTATGCCTTCTGTATCTCTGTTTAAAATACACCATCTTTTCTCTATATTCTTGTACTTATGGGACGCATTTATAATGACTGTTTTAATATTCTAGTCTATTGATTCTATTATTAGTGTTATTGGAAAGGTTTTTCCTATTGATTACTTTTTCCCCTCATTATGAGTTCTATTTTCTGATTTTTGCCATGCATGGTATTTTTTTATTGGATGCCAGACATTATGAATTTTATCTTTTTGGGTGCTGCATATTTTTGTATAGCTATAAATATTTTTGAAGTTTGTTCTAGAGAAAAGCTAAGTTACTAACAGACAATTCAAAACTTTAAAGTCTTCTTTTCATGTTAAGCTGCACCAGAGCAGGATTTAGCCTAGGGCTAAGGTTGTCTCATTACTGTGACAAAATCCTTCTGAGTATTTTTCCTGATGGCTTATGAATTGTGAAATTTCTCATTTTGACTAATAGGAACACAAAGTATTCCCAGATTGTGTAAACTTTAGGCATTATTCTCTTTAATATTGTCAGGTATTCTTTCCCAGCCTTTCTCAGGTATTCTTACCAGCACATAAATGTGAGGAATTTACCCAATTCCCAGAGGAATTAGAGAAATGAAAATCAAAACCACAATGAGATACCATCTCACACCAGTTTGAATGGCGATCATTAAAAAGTCAGGAAACAGCAGATGTTGGAGAGGATGTGGACAAATAGGAATGCTTTTACACTGTTGGTGGGAGTGTAAATTAGAACCAAGTAAAATTTTGGCTCATTCATTATCTCTCTTTGAAATAGCCAGTTTCCCAGAGAAATTGGATAAATTCCTCACGTGTATGTGCTGGTAAATTCCTTTTAAAGAAATGAAATCCTTTCCCACATTGGGAAGATTTTGTCTCACCTTGCTGGCTCTTGGCTATTTCAAGGAAGCAATCCATGGGACAAAAGAATCTGAACAGCAGCCCTTGAATCCCAGATCTCCCCTCTGACATAGTCTATCCAAATGAGAAGGAGCCAGAAAAAACAATTCTGGTAATATGACAAAACAAGGTCCCTTAACACCCCCAAGAGATCATATCAGTTCACCAGGAATGGATCCAAACTAAGACAAAATCTCTGAATTGCCAGAAAAAGAATTCAGAAGGTCGAGTATTAAGCTAATCAAGGAGCCACCAGAGGAAGGTGAAGTCCAACTTAAAGAAATCAGAAACGTGATACAGGATATGAAAGGAAAATTCTTCAGTGAAATAGATAGCATAAATAAAAAACAACTTCTGGAACTGAACACACACTTAGAGAAATGCAAAATACACTGGAAAGTCTCAGCAATAAAACCAAACAAGCAGGAGAAAGACCTTAACAACTCAAAGACAAGGTTTTCAAATTAACCCTATCCACCAAAGACAAAGCAAAAATAACTTTTAAAAATAAACAAAGCCTCCAAAAAGCTTGGGACTATGTTATATGTCCAAAACTAAGAATAACTGGTGTTTCCAAGGAAAAACACAAATTGAAAAGTTTGGAAAACATATTTGAGGGAATAATCAAGAAAAATTTCCCTGGCCTTGCTAGAGATCTAGACATCCAAATACAAGAAGCTCAAAGAACACCTGGGAAATTCATAACAAAAAGATCATCACCTAGGCCCATAGTCATCAGGTTATCTGAAGTCAAGATGAAGGAAAGAATCTTAAGAGCTGTGAGGTAAAAGTGTCAGGTAACCTATCGAGAAAAACATATCATATTAATGGCAGATTTCTCAGCAGAAACCCTACAAGCTAGAAGGGATTTGGGTCCTTTTTTTTCTTTTCCTTTTTTCTTTTTTTTTTGAGATAGAGTCTAACTCTGTCACCCAGACTGGAGTGCAGTGGTGCAATCCCAGCTCACTGCAACCTCTGCCTCCTGGGTTCAAGTGATTCTCCGGCCTCAGCCTCCTGAGTACCTGGGACTACAGGGCACACCGCCACACCTGGCTAATTTTTCTATTTTTTGTACAGTTGGGGTTTCACCATGTTGGCCAGGATGGTCTCAATCTCCTAGCCTTGTGATCCACCTGCCTCAGATGCCCAAAGTGCTGGGATTAAAGGTGTGAGCCACTGTGCCCAGCTTAAGGTCCTATTTTTTAGTCTCCTTAAACAAAACAATGATCAGCCAAGAATGTTGCATCCAGCGAAACTAACCTTCATAAATGAAGGAAAGATAGTCTTTTCCAGACAAACAAATGCTGAGAGAATTTGTGACTACCAAGCCAGCACTAAAAGAACTGCTAAAATCCTTAAATCTTGAAACAAATCTCTCAAAATACATAAAAATAGAACTTCCTTAAAGCATAAATCTCACAGGATCTACATAACAATAACTCAATAAAAAAAAAAGGTATTCAGGCAACAAATAGCATGATGGGTAGAATAGTTCCTCACATATCAATACCAATATTGAATGTAAATGGCCTAAATGCTCCACTTAAAATAAACAGAATGGCAGAATGGATAAGATATTACCAACCAAATTTCTACTGTCTTCAGGAGACTCACTTAACACATAAGGACTGACATTAACTTAAGGTAAGTGGAATAAGTTATTCCAAGCAAATAGACACCAAAAGTGAGCAGGAGTAGCTATTCTTATACCAGACATAACAACTTTAAAGCAACAGCAGTTTAAAAAGAAAAAAAGGGGCTTTTTGTAATGTTAAAAGGACTAGTCCAACAGAAAAATATTACAATTCTAAATATATATGCACCTGACATTGAAACTCCCAAATTTATAAAACAATTACAATTAGACCTAAGAAATGAGATAGATAGCAACACAGTAATAGTAGGGGACTTTAATACTCCACGGACAGCACTAGACAGGTCATCAAGACAGAAAATCAACACAGAAACAATGGACCTAAACTATAACCTACAACAAATGGACTTAATAGATATTAATGAACATTCTATCCAACAACTGCAGAATATACATTCTATTCATCTTTACATGGAACATAATCCAAGATAAACCACATGGTAGGCCACAAAACAAGTTCAGTAAATTTAAGAAAATCAAAATTATATCAAGTACTCTCTCAAATCGCAATGGAAAAAAAATTGGAAATCAACTCCAAAAGGAACCCTGAAACTCATGAAAATACATGGAAATTAAATAACCTACTCCTGAATAATTTTGGGATCAACAATGAAATCAAGATGGAAATTTAAAAATTCTTTAAACCGAACAATAATAGTGACACAGCCTATCAAAACCCCTAAGATAGAGCAAAAACACTGCTAAGAGGAAAGTTTATAGCCTTAAATGCCTACATCAAAAGTCTGAAAGAGCAAAAATAGACAATCTAAGGTCACACTTCACAGAACTGGAGAAAGAACAATCAAAACTCAAAACCAGCAGAAGAAAAGAAATAACAAAGATCAGGGTAGAACTAAATGAAATTGAAACAAAAAAATACAAAAAATAAATGAAATTAGGCCGGGCGCGGTGGCTCAAGCCTGTAATCCCAGCACTTTGGGAGGCCAAGACGGGTGGATCACAAGGTCAGATCGAGACCATCCTGGCTAACACGGTGAAACCCCGTCTCTACTAAAAAAAAAATACAAAAAACTAGCCGGGCGAGGTGGCGGGCGCCTGTGGTCCCAGCTACTCGGGAGGCTGAGGCAGGAGAATGGCGTAAACCCAGGAGGCGGAGCTTGCAGTGAGCTGAGATCCGGCCACTGCACTCCAGCCTGGGCGACAGAGCCAGACTCAGTCTTAAAAAAAAAAAAATAAAATAAAATAAAATAAAATAAAATAAAATAAAATAAATGAAATTAAAAACCTGGTTCTTTGAAGAGATAAATCAAATTGAAGAACCATTAGCGAGATTAACCAAGAAAACAAGAGAGAAGATCCAAATAAGCTCAATTAGAAATGAAACAGGAGCTCTTACAGCAGATACCAGAGAAGTACAAAAGATTATTCAAGACTTCCATGAATGACTTTACTTGCATAAACTAGAAAACGTAGAGGAGATGGAGATGGATAAATTGCTGAAAATATACCACCCTCCTAGGTTAAACCAGGAAGATATAGAATCCCTGAACAGACCAATAACAAGCAGCGAGATTCAAATTGTATTTTTTTAAATGCCAACCAGAACAAGTCCAGGACCAGATGGACTTACAGTTGAATTCTATTAGACATTCAAAGAAGTGGTACTAATTCTATAGACACTATTCCACAAGATAGAGAAAGAGGGCATCCTCCCTATATCATTCTGTGAAGCCAGTATCATCCTAATACCAAAACCAGAAAATGACATAACAAAAACAGAGAACTACAGACCGACATCTCTGATGAACATAGATGCAAAACTCCTCAATCAAATACTAGTGAACCAAATCCAACAGCATATCAAAAAGATAATCCACCATAATCAAGTGGGATGCAGGGATGGTTTAACACACCCAAGTCAATAAATGTGATACACCACATAAACAGAATTAAAAACAAAATCACCTGATCATCTCAATAGTTGCAGGAAAAGCATTTGACAAAATCTAGCATCCCTTTATGATTAAAACTCTCATCAACAAAATCGGCATACCTTAGGTAACAAAAGCCACATACAACAAACCCATAGCCAACATTATACTGAAAAGGGGAAAAGTAGAAAGCATTCTCTTTGAGAACTAGAACAGGAGAAGGATGCCCGCTTTCACCACTTCTATTCAACATAGTACTGGAAGTCCTAGCCAGAGCAATCAGACAAGAGGAAGAAATAAGGGGCATTCAAATCAGTAAAAAGGAGGTGAAACTGTCACTGTTTGCTGATGATTTGATTGTATACCTAAAAAGTCCTAAAGACTCATCCAAAAAGCTCCTAGTTCTGGTAATTAAATTCAGCAAAGTTTCAGGATGCAAAATTAATATACAAAAATAAGTAGCTCTGCTGTACACCAGCAGTAATCAAGCTGAGAATCAAATCAAGAACCCAGCCCCTTTCAAAATAGAAAAACAACAACAACAACAACTTAGGAATATACCTATCCAAGGACATGAAAGACCACTACAAGAAAAACTACAAAACACTACTGAATGAAATAATAGATGACACAATAAATGGAAACACATCCCATGTTCATGGATGGGTAGAATCAATATTGTAAAAATGACCATACTGCCAATAGCAATCTACAAATTCAATGTGATTCCCATCAAAATACCACCATCATTCTTCACAGAACCAGAAAAATAATCCTAAAATTCATATGGAAATAAAGAGCCCCACATAGCCAAAGCAAGACTAAGTAAAAAGAACAAATCTAGAGGCATCACATTACCAACTTCAAACTATACTATAAGGCTGTAGTCACCAAAACACCATGGTACTAGTATAAAAACAGTTACATAGACGAATGGAACAGAATAAAGAACCCAGAAAAAAACCCAAATACTTACAGCCAACTGATCTTCAACAAGGCAAACAAAAACATAAAGTGGGAAAAGGATACCCTATTCAACAAATGGTGCTGGGATAATTGGCAAGCCACATGTAGAAGAACGAAACTGGGTACTCATCTCTCACCTTAAACAAAAATCAACTCAAGATGGATCAAAGACTTAAATCCAAGACCTGAAACAATAAAGATTCTAGAAGATAACATCAGAAAAACCCTTCCAGACATTGGCTTAGGCCAAGACTTTATGACCAAGAACCTAAAAGCAAATGCAACAAAAAGATAAGTAGGTGGGATTTAATTAAACTAAAAAGCTTCTGCACAGCAAAAGAAATAATCAACAGAGTTAACAAACAATCCACAGAGTGAGAGAAAATCTTCACAATCTATAGATATCCAACAAAGGACTAATATCCAGAATCTACAAATAACTCAAACAAACAGCAAGAAAAAAACACTCATCAAAAAATGAGATAAGGAATGAATAGACCTCAAAAGAAGATATACAAATGGCCAACAAGCATATGGAAAAATGCTCAACATCACTAATTATCAGGGAAATGCAAATCAAGTGGACAATGCTATACTATCTCACTCCTGCAAGAATGAACATAATCAAAAAATTGAAAAATAATTAATGTTGGTGTGGATGTGGTGAAAAGGGAACACTTTTAAACTGTTGGTGGGAGTGTAAACTAGCACAATCACTATGGAAAACAGTGTGGAGATTCCTTAAAGAACTAACGGTAGATCTACCCTTTGATCCAGCAATCCCATTACTAAGTATCTACCCAGAGGAAAAGAAGTCATGATACAAAACAAAGATACTTGCACATGTATGTTTATAGCAGTACAATTTGCAATTGCAAAACTATAGAGCCAGCCAAATGTCCATCAGTCAACAAGTAGATAAAGAAAATGTGGTGTGTGTGTGTATGTGTGTATATATACCATGTGATATATATGTGTGTATATATATACATACACATAGTAATAGGATAGATTATGCACACACACACACACACACACACACACTACGGAATACTATTCAGCCACAGAAGGAAAAAAATAACGACATTTGCAGCAACCTGGATGGAATTGGAGACTATTATTCCAACTGAAGGAACTCAGGAATGGAAAATCAAACATCATATGTTCTCACTCATGTGTGGGAGCTGAGCTGTGAGGATGCAAAAAGGCACAATAATGATACATTGGACTTTGGGGACTTGGGGGAAAGGATGGAGGGTGGCAAGGGATAAAAGACTACACAATGGGTACAGTGTATACTGATTGGGTGGTGGGTGCGCCAAAATCTCAGAAATCACCACTAAAGAATTTATTCATATAACCAAACACCACCGGTTCTGCCAAAAACCTATTGAAATTAAAAAAAGGTTTTTTAATGAATAAAAGGCATCTGTGATGATTAACACTGAGTGTTAATTATACAACACTGCTCAAAGAAATCAGAGGTGACATAAACAAATGGAATAACATTCATTGCTCATGGATAGGAAGAATCAATATCATTATAACACCCCTACTGCCCAAAGCAATTTACAGATTTAATGCTATTCCTATCAAACAACCAAAGGCATTCTTCACAAAACCAGAAAAAACTATTTTAAAATTCATATGGAACCAAAAAAGAGCCTGAATAGCCAACACAATTCTAAGTAAAAAGAGAAAAGCTAAAAACATCATGTTACCCAATTTCAAACTATACTACAAGGCTACAAAAACCAAAACAGCATGGTGCTGTTACAAAAGCAGACACGTAGATGAATGGAACAGAATAGAGAACCCAGAAATAAGGCTGCACACCTAAAATCATCTGATCTTCCTCAAAACTGACAAAAAACAGCAATTGGAAAAAGACTTCCTATTCAATAAATGGTGCTGGGATAACTGGCTAGCCATATGCAGAAGATTGCAAACATCATACATAGCATGCAGAAGATCCTTATATCATATACAAAAATCAACTCAAAATGGATAAAAGACTGAAATGTAAAAACCCAAAACTACAAAACCCTGGAAGACAACCTAGGCAATACCATCCTGGACATAGAAACAGGCAAATATTTTATGATGAAGATGTCAAAAGTAATCTCAACAAAAGTAAAACTTGACAAATAGGACCTAATTAAACTAAAGAGCTTCTGCATAGCAAAAGAAGCTATCAACAGAGTAAACAGACAATCTACAGAATGGGAGTACCCAAAGAAAAAATAACAAATTTATTTTAAAAGACCAATAAAGGATTAACTAACAGACATGTCAATAGAAACAGTATTAGCTAGAAGACAATGGAGTGATGTCACCAAAATGCTGAAAAAAAGTAACTGCCAACTAGGTTCTATTTTGCAAGATAGCAACATTGTTTTTTCTTAAGTGAAATGAAAATATCATAATATACAATTACATTTTTAAGTGTACATTTCAGTGGCACTTAGTGCTTTCACAGTGTTTTGTGACCACCACCTCTGTAGTTTTAATTTTTTTCATCACCCTCAAATAACACCCTCTATCCATTTCTTCCCATTCCCTCCTCCTCCAAATTCCTGCAACCACAAATTTTCTTACTGTGTGTGTGGATTCACCTTCTGGATTTTTTTCATATAAATGAAATTATACAATATTGTCTGACTTTGTTTTCCTTAGCATAAAATTTTCATGACCTCATGGAAAATGGTAGGGAATTCTTGGAAAAAAGGGAATTTCCAAGAATCATTCCCTCCATCAAAGCAACTATTCAGCTACCAAAAACCATCAAAATCAATTATTTTGTAATGCTGGAATCTAACCAAAAACTTACAGCAAACGGGAATGTTTAGTGAAAAATGAGGCTGGTAAATTTTGGCATTTTGCATAGCAGCTGTTATCTCTTATTCCTTTGTCCCATGGCAGCCATGAGGATGCTGATCGACATTTCTGCTATGGCTTACTTGTGCAGCATTGGCAATAAGGACTTTGTCCTCCAAAAACCGGGATTGTGTGTTTTGATCTGTCTAGTAGCTCACTGAAGGACTGGCACAGAAGCTTCATATTGTTTCAACACCTTCAGGGAAGAATGGCTTCCCTGGTGGCATCTGTCACCAAGGTAGAACCTTTAAAAGAATTTAAAGAAATAGATAGCACTTTTTTCTTTTCTTTTTCTTTATTTAATTTTTTATCCAGATATTTAAGGAAATTTTTTTCAAGTCACTGGCTGAACACAGAGATAAAGAAACAGACACATCAGTGATCACATCCGATAACGAATATCATATGTGACATTTAACCCCCTAAGAGGGTTGGGGGAAGGATGGAAAAATATTTAAAGAAATAATGAATGAAAACTTCCCAAATTTGAGGAAAGACACAAATCTACAGATCTAAGAAATTCAGTGTCTAAGAAGCTCAATGACATCCAAGAAGGATGAACTCAGAGACCTACACCAAGACATATTACAATTAAACTGTTAAAAGAAATAATCTTGCAAGCAGCAAGAAAGAAGTGATTTGTCACATACAAATGAGGTAAGGAGGTGGGGGTCAGGCACCAGACCAGATTGAGGACTAGCTAAAACAATGCTGGGAAGAAAACAGCTTTCAATCAGACACACCTACCAGTGTGCCATATCAATTTATCATTACCATGGCAACACCCAGGAGCTACTGCCCAATTCTACAGCAATGATCCAATGACCCAAAAGTTACTACCCTTTCCCTAGAAATTTCTGCATAACCACTCCTTAATCTGCATGCAATTAAAGTGGGTGTAAATATGACTGCAAAACTGCCCTAAGCTGCTACTCTCGGCCTATGGGGTAGCCCTGCTCTGCAGGAGCAGTCATGGAGCTGTAACACTGCCAGAATTATAACACTGCCTCTTCAGTAAAACTGTTTTCTTCTGCCTCTGAATTGTCACTGAATTCTTTCCTGGACAAAGCCAAGAACCCTAGTAAGCTAAGCTCCACTTTGGAGTTCACCTGCCCTGCATCACAAGGAATCCTCATTGAGATTAATAACTAGTTTCTCATCAGAAACCATAGAGGCCAAAAAATCATGGGATGATACACTTAAAGTATACTTTTTAAAAATCCTGATCCCTTCACAAAACAAGCAGAGCAAATAGGATAGAAATAAAAAAGAGCTACGGACAACTCAACAAAGGTGGATGACAAGTGGGAGGGGAAAGATTAGTGATTATAAGATTCTCTTGGGCCTAAGAACCCTGAAAACTAATCAGGAAAATTTCCTTTCCAGGGCAGAGTCCCACATTGGGAACAATTGTGAGCAATAGAATCCAAAAAAGAGAGGTGAAGGAAGTACATGAGTCCTACAATAGTGAGAAAGTAGGAAACAGGAAGTAGATTTCAAAAATCACTATGAGGCCATAATTTTGAAAAGTCCTGAGTTACAAAAGAAGAGAGAGTCTTTGAGCCCTGAAGCTAGGTAAACTATCCTGACAAACAAACTCCCAGTCCCCTGCATAGTAAACTCCCCCCAAAAGTACAAGAAAAGTCCCATCACTTGAACAGAAGCAACAGAAAAAGATTGTGCTCTATCCCATATCAAAATACCACAAGTATTTTCTGCTTAATGTCAGCAATCTTCCTGAATATCAGACAATCTGCATAAAAATACTAATTAGGGGACATTTTCCTTTTATTTTAAATGGTAAAAACTATAAGCATTACATATTAGGGCCACTAAAACACCTAGGGTGTAAAATTTCATAAAGCACTCCCACTCAGGTTCACGGAAGTGTGATTAAGGTAATAGATGTTCTAGGTGATTTGTAATTTTTCATACTTTTTCTGTATTTTTAACAGTTGTATATAATTCCCAAGTAACATTTATCTAATCCAAAAATAATAACATTTCTGTTTTAAAAACATAAAGGACACTTTGGGTCTTGTTTGAAAAGATCAGTTCTTACCCTTAAAGACACAGGTCAGAAACACAGGCAAGTATATTGTTAAAGATGATGGTGTAAAAATCTCCCATTCCAACAACCTCAGGAAGACATTAGAATACTCCGTTGCATTCTGAATATGAACATCAGAGCCTGAAGTTTCTGACTTCAAGACCAGGGCTTTTCCTCAGTATTGCTCTGTCCTGGGACTGTACCTTTTCTCTTTTTCTCTTTACTTTTTTTTTTTTTTGAGATGATATTTCGCTTTTGTTATGCAGGCTGGAGTGCAATGGTGCGATCTCGGCTCACCACAACCTCCACCTCTCAGGTTCAAGCGATTCTCCTGTCTCAGCCTCCCGAGTAGCTGGGATTACAGGCATAAGCCACTACGACCACCTAATTTTGTATTTTATTTTTAGTAGAGAAGGAGTTTCTCCATGTTGGTCAGGCTGGTATTGAACTCCGGACCTCAGGTGATCTGCCCGCCTAGGCCTCCCAAAGTGCAGGGATTACAGGCATGAGACACTGCACCTCGCCTCTTTACCTTTTTTTTAAAATTTTTAGTTGACAGGTAATAATTGTTTGTGCCTTCTCTTTCATGTAAATTTTTGTTGTCGTTGTTGTTGTTTTGAGACAAGGTCTCCTCCCTCTGTTGCCCAGGCTGGAGTGCAGTGGCACAAACACAGCTCACTAAAGCCTCTACCTCCTGGGTTCAAGTGAGCCTGCCACCTCAGCCTTCCAATGAGCTGGGGTCACAGGTATGTGCCAATGTGCCCAGCTAATTTTTTTTTCTTTTTTGTAGAGACAAAGTCTTGCAATGTTGCTCAGGCAATCCTCCCCACTCACCTTCCCAAAGTGCTAAGAATACAGGCGTGAGCCACCACGTGCAGCCAATAGAAATTCTTTGATTTTTTTGATAGATTTTTTTCCCCAAGATAAATAGAAAGCTTTTCCCCAGCCTTTTAATTTTTAAAAACTTTTAAGCTTAAGACACCCTTTTCTCAACCCCTCAATCTGGCCCTTCATGTTTGCTCAAAAGAGATTTCTAGAAGCCAATGTGAGAAAGCTGCACACTATATGATTCAAATTGTATGACATTCTAGAAAAGGCAAAACTATGGAGACAGTACAAAGATTAGTGGTTGCCATGGGATGGAGAAAGAAAGGCATGAATAGTCAGAGCGCAGAGGATTTTTTAGGAAAGGGAAATGATATGGTATCACAACGGTGGATATATGTCATTATATATTTGACAAAACCCATAGAATGTAAAACACCAAAGAGTGATCCATAATATAAACTACATATTTTGGGTGACAATTGTCAGGCCTCTGAGCCCAAGCCAAGCCATCGTATCCCCTGTGACTTGCAGGTATAAGCCCAGATGGCCTGAAGTAACTGAAGAATCACAAAAGAAGTGAAAATGCCCTGCCCCACCTTAACTGATGACATTCCACCACAACAGAAGTGAAAATGGCCGGTCTTTGCCTTAAGTCATGACATTAGCTTGTGAAATTCCTTTTCCTGGCTCATCCTGGCTCAAAAAGCTCCCCCACTGAGCACCTTGTAACCCCCACTCCTGCCGGCCAGAGAACAACCCCCCTTTGACTGTAATTTTCCTTTACCTACCTAAATCCTATAAAACAGCCCCACCCTTATCTCCCTTTGCTGACTCTCTTTTCTGACTCAGCCCGCCTGCACCCAGGTGAATTAAAAAGCTTTATTGCTCACACAAAGCCTGTTTGGTGGTCTCTTCACATGGACCCACATGACAACAATGATGTGTCATTGTCGGTTCGTTAAATGTAAAAGTGTTATACTCTGGTAGAAGATGTTGATAATCAGGGAAGCTGGAAGGGAGGGGTAATATATGGGAACTCCCTGAACTTTCTGCTTAATTTTTCTGTGAATCTGAAACTTCTCTAATAAAATAAATTCTATCAAAAACATAAACAAAAAAGAACAGAGAATGAGAGAGAGGGAGATTTTTTACAAGAATGTATAGAGGTGCTACAAAGGATGACCAGATGGGAACTTTTAGATTCTGGAAGGGCACAGCAGTGCCTCAAAGCTTTCATATGGGTATGAGGTATCATGCACATGGCTCCTATCTGAAAATCTAGTCCTTCTGGTCAACATCTTAGCAGTTTTCACCCTGCAGGCTTAATTAGACTTCCTCTTCCTTATGTCCCTTTCATTTTGAAAGCCCAGTGTTGCCCAGGGGGCATCTCCTTTGTATTTATGAGAGACCTGCATTCTCCCTGGCTCTGTTCTCTCAGGCTCTCTAGAACTCAGGACCTCTGAGAAGAATGGAGCCCTTCTGCCTTCAGGAACTCATGGCTCACCCCCTCTTGCTGCTGTTCCTCTTCTGCATGTCTCTGCTGCTCTTTCAGGTAATCAGGTTGTACCAGAGGAGGAGATGGATGATCACAGACCTGCACCAGTTTCCTGCACCTGGTTCTATGGCCACAGGGAGGTAAGATGAGAAAATTTGTTGGGGAGGTTAAGGGACAGAAACATGAGGTATTTAAAAAAAAAAAAAACAAAAAAACAGCACAGGCTGGTGGGTCATTATGTAATATGCAAAATGCTTTCACACCAATCTCATTTTGATTTTTACAAAAATTCTATGATATGAAGAAGAAAGATATTGTTATTCCTATTTTACAGGTAAGAAAACTGAAGCCAAAAATAGAGATGCAACTTTCCTGTGCTACCCACCTCATAAATGACAGAAATGAAACTTGAACCCTGGTCTTCTGATTGAAGGCCAAAGTCTTTACTACTTTCAGGACTCTGGGTGTTCTACAGAGAAATAGACCAAGCCAACTGTTAACAGGAAATATACAAAGATGCTACAGCTTCTAATGAAGCTGGAAATAGGAAAACATGTAGCAAATTAGAAAGGAAAGTAGAAAGATGAGCAGCAACCACAAATTAGTAAAAGGCATGTGGGACTTTGCTGCTTTGGAGGCAGATAAAGCATGAGTGGGCATATCCAGAGCAAAGACGAGATAGGGAATCGGTGGTGACTAAGGGTTTACCTTGTACCAGGAATTTTATGTTTATAATCTCACTTAATTTTCATGGCAGCTTTGTGAAATATATTTGGTCTTCCTATTATACATGTGAGGAAATCATGGCCCTGATGACCTAGATAATGAATAAGTGTCAGATTGGGATTTGAACTTAAATCTCCAAAGCTGACGCTGGAGTGAGAAGACCAATCACTCAGCAACAGGTCCTGAGTACTTGCCCTGTGCCAGGAAGATTCTGTGGAGGTGCTGGAGACACATGGAGAAGAAAACAATGCCTTCAGCAATTGTGAACCTGTCTGATGGGGTGGTGTCCACAGGCCCTCAACTTAGCACGTGGTCCATCTAAGGGAAAGGGGTTCTCCTGGGGTGACAACATTTACTAACCAGTCATGACTTATCTTATGACAGTTTTACCCAGTACAGGAGTTTGAGGTGTATCATGAACTGATGGAAAAATACCCATGTGCCGCTCCCTTGTGGGTTGGACCCTTTACGATGTTCTTCAGTGTCCATGACCCAAACTATGCCAAGATTCTCCTGAAAAGACAAGGTAAAAACCAAGAGGGGCTTCCAGTACAGAGCAGCAACAAAAGAGTCTAAGGTTGTCTATTGCATTAGGGAAGGACAGCTTGAAGCATTTTTAAGGGAAATCCATCATTTGATATGTAGAAGGAAAGATTCCATGTCCTCCTTGACATCATAGTCAGGACTCTATTGAGGGCTGTTGTAGAGAATTCTCTGATCCATTTCCAAGCAACCATCTCTCCCTACATCGAAAATTTTTCTGATGCTTCCATCACATTTACTTACCTCAGACCCCCAGGACTACCACTTACCACCACTGTGAACATACAGTGGGTTGGGGATGCAGAGGTGGTTTGCTTACAATTGGCTTAATGCCAATGTTGCACAGAGATGAGTGTTCACCATAGATGCTTTGCCCACCAATGATGCCTGTCCTCTGGGAATGGCCAGTGCCAGGTGGAGGCTCTGGCAAGTGGACACCAGTTCTCCATCAGGTCCCTAGTGTGGGAATTCCATGGAATTGCAAAGCTGCTTCTTGGCCGTGGCAAGATGTATGTAGGATTCCCCTACTGGGCTTTCCTCAACTGCCTGTTGGCATGTAAGGCTGACCTTTGCCTCATTCTCCCAGCTACCTAGATGGCTCACTCAGTTATAAAATGCCTCCACACCTCTCTTCATGCTTCTGCAAAATTTCAAGCAGCCTATGGCTCTCTCATGTCACAGGTCACTCTGCCAGAATCACCACCTTTGCATCCTTGTTGAAAATGAATTGACAACATATGTATGGGTTTATTTTTGGACTCTGATATCTACACTTAATGCCAGTACCACATTGTTTTGGTGACTATAACTTTGCAGTAAGTTTGAAATCAAGATGTATGAGTTCTCTAGCTTTGCTGTTCTTTTTCAAGGTGGTTTTGACTGTTTTGTTTCCCTTAAAATATCATAGAAATGTTAGAATTGGCTTTTCCATTTCTGCAAAGAAGGCCAATGTGATTTTCACAGGGATTCCATTGAATCTGCAGATCAACTTGGAGAGTATTGTCATCTGCACAGTATTGTCTTTCAATTTATTAACATGGATGTCTTTTTTCTTATGTACGTTTTCTTTAATTTCTTTCAGCAGTGTTTTTTAGTTTTCAGTATACAAGTCTTTTTTTTCGTTTGTTAAATTTATTCTTAAGTATTTTATGTTTTGATGCTATTGTAAATAGAGTTTTTTAAACTTTCTTCTCAGACTGTTCATTGCTAGTGTACAGAAATACAACTGATTTTGGTGTGTTGATTTTGTATGCTGCAAAGTTTCTGAATTTGTTTATTAGCTCTGACAGTTTTCTTGCAGATTTTTTAGGATTTTCTATATTTAAGATCATGTAATTTGTGAATACAGATAACTGTAGTTTTTCTCCTTCCAATTTGGATGGCTTTTTTCCTTTTCATTGCCCAATTGCTCTAGCCAGTGTTACAGTGTTGAATGTAAGTTGTGAAAGTAGATGTCTCTGTCATGATCGTAGGGGGAAAGATTTGAGTCTTGCACCACTCAGTGTAATACTAACTGTAAGTTTTTCATATATGCCTTTTAGCATGTCAAGAAACTTTCTCTGTAATCCAAGTTTATTGGGTTTTTATCATGAAAGGGTGTTGTGTTTTGTAAAATATTTTTCCTGTAACAACTGAGATCATCATGTGGTTTTTTTCTTCATTCTATTAAAGTGCTCTTGCATTCCTGGAATAAATCCCACTTGGTCATTATGTAAAATTGCCTAATATCCTGCTGGACTCCATTTGCTAGTATTTTTTGAAGAATTTTTTTATCTGTATTCATAAGGAATATTGGGCCATACTTTTCTTTTTTTGTACTATTTTGTCTGGCTTAGGCATCAGGGTAATGCTGGCATCATAGAAGGAGTTAGGAAGTGCTCCTTCTCTCCTTCTTCTGTTTTTTAGAAGAGTTTTAGAAGTATTGGCCCTAATTTATCTTTAAATGTGTGGTAGAATTCATCAGCAAAGCGCTCAGGTCCTGTGCTTTTCTTTATTAGCGATTTTTGATTGCTAGTTCATTCTCTTTACCTTACCAGCTATAGGTCCATTCAGATTTTCTACTTGTTCTTGAGTCAGTTTGGTAGTTCTTGTGCTTTCAAGAATTTGTCCAATTCATCTAGGTTACACAATTCGTCAGCATACAATTGTTCATAGTATCCTCTTTATTGACATTTAACATGGAAACATCACTTTTATTGACAGTTTAGGGCCACAATGAACAGACAGTTTCACTGAACAGAAATAGGACAGTCTCAAGACAACAGAGTATAAAATTGTAGGAAAAGGGTTAATATTCTTCACCCTCATCCTCTCCCTCTGTGCCATCTGCTCCAACCTCCTCATAATCCTTCTTAAGGGCAGCCATGTCCTCTCCTTCCTCTAGCCACTCATTCATATACCAGTGAACAGAGGCATGCTTATCATACATCAGGTCAAACGTGTGGTCCAGGGAAGCCCAGGCCTCAGCAACTGCTGTGGTGTTGCTCAGCATGCACACAGCTCTCTATACATTGACCAGGTCTCCCCCAGGTACCTCACGGGGAGGCTGGTAATTAATACCAACCTTAAAACCAGTGGGATACCAATCCACAAACTGGATAGTAGGCTTGGTCTTGATGGTGGTGATGGCAGCATTGACATCTTTGGGGACCATGTACCAATGGTACAACAGGCAGCAAGCCATGTATTTACCATGGCAAGAGTCACATTTCACTATCTGGTTGGCTGGCTCAAAGCAAGCATTGGTGATCTTTGCTACAGCAAGTTGTTCGTGATAGGCTTTCTCAGCAGAGATGATGAGGGCATATGTGGTCACAGGGAAGTGGATGCAGAGGCAGTGCACCAGTTTGGTCTAGACTTCTGTCAGATTAACATTCAGGGCTACATCAAATCTGAGGGAAGCAATGATGGAGGACACAGTCTGCCTAGTTAAAGCTAGTGTAGGTTGGGCACTCAATATTAAGGTTTCTCCACAGATGTCATAGACGGCCTCATTGTCTGCCACGAAGGCACAATCAGAGTGCCACAGGGTGATGTGGGAGATGAAGATAGAATTATACAACTATAGCTGTGGAAATAATGGGGGGTTGGGTATGTGGAGAACTCCAACTTGGACTTCTTGCCATAATCAACAGAAAGAACATTCCACCAGCAGAGAAGTGAACCCAGAATAAGTCCCCTCACCAAAGCAGTAAAAAACCAAGAAATTCTGAAGACCTGTGCACTAGTCAACCATCTTGCAAATTCAGTCCAAGATGAGGTCAATATAATCCCCTTGCCTATGCAATAGTGCCCTCAAGTATAGTTATAGGCAGCATCTTCCTTGCCTGTGATGAGCTGCCCAGGGTGGAAGAACTGGCAGTAGGTGCCAGTGTGAACTTTGTCAATGACTCCAGGTTCAACATCTACAAACACTGCCCTAGTCACATGGTTGTCAGCACCTGCCTCACTGAAGAGGGTACTGAAGGAGTCATTTCTTCCCACAATAGTCTTGTCTCTTGGCCTTGCCATCAGGCTAGAGGCCATGTTCCAGGCAGTAGAGATCCTAGCAGGAACTGCCAATCTGGACATCAGCCTAGCCAATGTGGAGCTGCACTCACATATGACAGGGACTTGTGAGGTTCTGCAAGGTTGAAGGAGGTGAAGGGACAGCAACAAGGATCTCCCACTAACAGACAACCACGGAGTCCAAGGGAGTAGTCCATAGTGTCCTCTTATAATCCTTTTATTATCTGTAATAATAAGTTGATAGTAATGTCCCTACTTTCATTTCTGATTGTAGTAACTTGATTCTTCTCACTTTTCTTGATAATCTAATTAAAGTTTTGTCAATTTTGTTAATCTTCTCAAAGAAATAATTTTTATTTGTTGATTTTTTTCTGTTGTTTTCCTGTTTTTATTTTATTTATCTCAGCTGTAATCTTTATTATTTCTTTCCTTCAGTAGCTTTGGGTTTCATTTGCCCTTCTTTTTCCAGTTCATTAAAGTATACAGTTAGGGTATTGATTTAAGGACTTTATTTTTTAAATGAAGATATTTAAGCTATAAAAATCTCATTAAGCACCGCTTTTGCTGACTTCCATAACATTGGGTATATTGTTTTCATTTTCATTTGCCTTGAAATATTTTCTAATGTCTCTTATGATTTATTCCTTGTCGCTTTGGTTGTTTAAGCATGTCTTGTTTAATATTCATGTTCTGTGAATTTTCCTGTTTCACTTCTGATACTGATTTCTAGTTTTATTCTATTTCTACTTTTATTCTATGGAGAGGTATTTTTGTATGATTTCAATCTTTTTAAATTTATTGAGACTTTTTTTGTGACTTACCATATGATCTATGCTGAAAAATGATCCATGCACTCTTGAGAAGAACATGTAATCTGCTGTTGTTAGGTGGAGCATTTAGAACATGTCTGTTTGGCATAATTATAGTGTTGTTCAAGTTCTCTATTTCCTTATTAATTTTTTCTATTGTTCTGTCCATTATTGAAAGGGATGTAGTGAATTCTCCAATTATAATGTTAGAACTGTCTATTTCTCCCTTAAATGCTGTCAGCTTGCCTCATATACTGTGGGGTTCTATTGTTAGGTATATATGTATATATTTATTACTGTTATATCTTCTTGATGGATTGACTCCTTAACAATACATAATGTCTTTCTTTATGTCACAATATTTTAAAGTATATTTAACTGATAATCACCCTGCTCTCTTTTCCTTACTGTTTGCATAGAACACCTTTTCTACCCTTTCACTTTTAACCTCTTTGTTTCTTCAGAGCTAAAGTGAGTCTCTTGTAAGCAGCATATTAGTGGATCCCATTTTTTAGTCCATTCTGCCAATCTCTGCCTTTTAATTGAATAGTTTAACCCAGTTACATTTAAAATAATTACTGATAAGGAAGCACTTATTTCTGACATTTCCCTGTTGGTTTTTTATATGTCTTATACCTTTTTTTAGAGATAGCATCTTGCTCTGTCACCTAGGGTAGGGTGCAGTGGTGCCATCATAGCTCACTGCATCCTCTAGCTCTTGGGCTCAAGTAATTCTCCCACTTCAGCCTCCTGAGTAGTTGGGACTATAGGCCTGCACCACCATGCCTGGATAATTTTTTCTTTTGTATAGACAAGGGTCTCACTATGTTGTCCAGGCTGGTCTCAAACTTCTGGCTTCAAACAATGCTTCCCCATCCATCTCCCAAAGTGCTGAGACTACAAGTGTCACCACTGTGCTCAGCCTGTCATATATATTTTATGTTCCTCACTTCCTTCATTACTGCCTACTTTGGTGTTTAATTAATTTTTGTTTTTTCATATGGTGACATTTTTATGTTACTCTTCTCATTTCCTTATCTGTATATTTTTAGTTATTTTCATAGTGGTTAATGTGGGATTACAATTAATATCTTAAAGCTATATCAACTTGGTTTAAATTAATACAAATTTAGTTCAATAGTATCCAAAAATTCTCATCCTATACATCTCCATCTCTATATATTGTTATTGTCACAGATTGCATCTTTATACATTGTGTGCCCATAACATAGATTTATAACTGTTGTTTTATGCATGTGTATGTATACCATGTAAGCAAAAAGAGGAATTAAAAACCAAAGATACAATAATACTGACTTTTATGTTTACCTATGTAGTTACCCTCACCAGTGTTCATTTTTTTACATGGCTCTGAGTTACTGCTTAGTGATCTTTCATTTCAGCCTGAAAGGCCTGCTTTAGCACTTCTTGTGGAGTAGGTCTATTAAAAACAAACCCTCTCAACTTTTGTTTATAGGGAATGTCATAATTTCTCTTTCATTCTTGAAGGATCATTTTGCTAAATATATAATTCCTAGTTGGCTTTTTTTCCTTTCAGCAGTTTGAATATTTCATCTCACTGCCTTCTGACCTCCATGGTTTCTGATTAGAAATAGGCTGTTAATTTTATTGAAGATCTCTTGTATGAGATGAGTCACCTTCTCTGTTGCTGCTTTCCAGATTTTCTCTTTATCTTTGGCTTTCAACAAATTGATTCTAATGTGTCTCAGGGTGAATCTCTTTGAGTTTATCCTGCTTGTAGTTCATTGGGCTTCTTTTCCTATAGATTCATGTCTTTCCTCAAATTTTGGATATTTTCAGTCATTATTTCTTCAGTGTTAGTTCTCTCTCTTCTCTCTTTTGGGACTTCAATTATGCATATGTTAGTATGCTTGAGGGTATCCCACAGGTCTCTTAGAACCATTCATTTTTTTCATTCTGTTTTCTATTTCTGCTCCTCAGATTCAACAATCTCAATTGACCTATCTCCAACTGCTAATTTTTTCTCTCCCTGCTCAAATCAACTGCTGAAACCTTATAAACTTTTTGTTTCAGTTACTGTATACTCCAGTTCCGGAACTTTATTTGTTTCTGTTCACAACTTCTATGTCTTTGTTAATATTCTCTATTGTTCATACATTAGTATTTTGGTTTTGTTTCATCTTTGGCTGTGGTTTATTTTAGGTCTTTGAGCATATTTAAGACAGTTGATTTAAAGTTGTCTAGTAAGTCCAACATCTACGCTTCCTCAATAACAGTTTCTTTTCATTTATTTTTCTTGTGCATAAGTCATACATCCTTTGTTTCTTTTATATGCTTTGTAATTTTTTTTGTTTAAAACTGAACATTTTAAATGTCATGTAAGAAAAAAAGGAATAAAAGAAAAAAAGTAGAAAAGAAAATAAAAATATTCTCCAGGTCTTTCCTGGTTGGTTCTGTGTTGGGGCACACCTTTAGTATTTAATCAGGGCATTTACAAGTTTGCCTTTTTAGCTTTCTCTTTCTTCTTGCACTTTGTGTAAGGACTAGTCAAAGTTAAAAGCCTATGGTCTTATCATGTCTTTTCCAAGCATGCAGTCTACCCTGTGTATGTGTAGGTACCCTGTTATATGTGAGAACATCTTAAAGCGTTGATTCCAAAAAAAATTCCCATTCCCGGCTTTTCCTTCTAGGTTTCAGTGTGTTTATTATTGCCTCAATTATTCTTTTTTGTCCCAGGAAGCAGTGATAGTTCTTTTGCTTCTCAATGTTTTTGAGGAACACTTCCCTGCCCTGAGAGAATTCTGAGTTAGGTAAAACATAGGCAAGCCCCAGTCCTTTAGAAAACCCACACAGACGTCAAAACAAACAAAATTCCTTGAGAACAAGGACCACTCTGCTTTCTCCAGGATCCAGGAATCAGAACCCCTTGAGAATGCAAGCTGCCATCTTCAAGATTGCCATGGCACTGGAGAGGGATGTGGGGCAAGGCTAAATTACAATGCCACCAATCTTTTCTATTCTTTTTCAGTGGCCTTTCTTCTGATTAAGTGCTCACTTGGTTGCTGTAAACAACTAACTGTCTTCCAGAATTCTGCTAAAGTTGACTATAACAGTTTTTTTGCCAGATAATTTTTGTTTTTGCTTTGGGGAGGGATGGCCCTGGACAGTTCCTAATCTAGCATTTTTGCTGATGTCACTCCTAGACATTATTTTTTAGGACCCTGGAATGTCTAGAGTAGAAAGGCTCATGCTTATTAGCCCTAAATGTAAAGATACATACATTCTTCCCAAAATAGTTTTGGAAACATCCTTAACAATTCTATCAGTCTCTTTTAACCGTTTCCGAAGAAATGCCAGAATTATCTTCCAACAAGTAGATTTGGAGGATGAGAATGAGGAATTAGTTAAGAAAGGGTCCCAACTCTTGACAGGGAATAGGGAATATAGTCATGTCTTTAAGTGGATAGAGGAAGAGGAGGCTATCTGGTGTTGAAGGGATAGATCAGGTTTGGATTTGCTGGGGTCCTGAGGTGTCTGTGTGGTACACAAAGGGAAATGTCTAGAGGGCAGTTGTTTTATATTGAAGTCTATGAACAGAGAGAAAGACAGAGAGAATACACTAGGGCCTGAGAGAATGAATGCCGTAAGGTATCTTCCTACCCTTAGAACTCAAGGTATTTTACAGGTTCATTTCACCTGGACTTCTGCAGAAAGTGAATCTCATATTAACAGTCCTCTCTTTTCCTAGATGTTCATATGTTTTCCCCCCCATTTTTACTTCCCTGTCTTTATCCCACATAAAGACATTGATGGCATGAATGAAGGATACTAATTCTTGTTTTCCAAAAACTGTAAAACCAAGGTTATGTCCCTTACCTTTTCTTCTGATTCATTTATATACATCTTTCTCAAACAAATCCAACAAGGGTAAAATCTACAATTTATCTCAAAGTCATGTTCCCGTGTCTAGTTTCCCTGGAGGTTACTTCTCTAATTTGGGGGAACTATTCTTTTTTGGGCCCACCTGATGTGATTGTTAAAAGAGTTGGGTTGGTCTTACAATGTTTGCAAAGGTTTAGTAAAAATGCCATGCACTTGTGCAAAAGAAAATGAGTTGCTTTTCTTCTTGAAGTCCTGAGGTTAAAGAAGTTCCAGTGTCTCAGAGTGCACTCCAGAGGGGTGCAAGCTGAAGATAACCTGTTACCCATCTAGAAAAAGATGTGAGAGTTCTTTTAGTCTCCTTCCTTTCCATATGACCCAGGGTGGAGGACAAGACAGGGGAGCATCCTTCTGGCTGTTTTCCCTCCCTGGTTCTTGGGTCCCGGTGCCCTGTTAAATATGCCATCTATGGTTAAAGGCGTGGTCCTCCGAGCTATGGAACCGGATGAACTAAGTGATGCTTTACCCACACAACCTTAGCTTATCCACCTTGTGTATTTCCTCTTTTGCCTTCCTACGCCCTGTGTAATCTGCCTGGCTCCCCCAAAAATGAGAGACTGTGTCATTTTTGCACAAGCGTCCTTTAATGGAGGCAATGTGCCAAATTGCATTTACCTTAGAAAAATGGTTCTGATTAATTTCTAAACTTAGAATCCCCTTACTAAGTACCATTTTAATAGGAAACAGACTAGATGCCTTAAAAGAACAAAGGAACTGAGTGGCTATTTTCCTGCTGATGGGACGATATTGAGACTAAAATTTGGCTATGGAAGACATTTTACTCCTAACTGCTAAAGGCAGAACTTGTGTGCCAAGCACCTTCAACCTTTATTATAAATAATATCTTTATTTAAGGAAGAGAAATGGTGGCTCAAAAAGTGAAGTCAACTGCTCAAGATGACATGCCTAAAACTAACAAAGCCAGGATTTAAGACAATTCTGGTTCAGTCCAAATCCCATGCCGTTTCCATTGAACCAGATGACACCATGTGAACATGGTGTTCACATCATCATTTTCCTTCATCATCTCCAAGTGTTCAATAAATATTTGCTGAATTTAATTGTGCTGAATTATGCGAGGGAACAAAAATAAATAAATACTCCGTGAGGGAACAAAAATAAATACTCTGTGAACTCAACTTTCATTGTTTTGGCTACCTTTATCATGTGAAACACAAGTCTTCCTAAACCAGGACTACTAAGAACAGGGCACTGCAAAATAAGGTGGATTTGGAAGTGACCTAGAATTGCCAGGAACTAATGACTTGTTAAAAAAAATTTATTTTCTGCTGAGCGTGGTGGCTCATACCTGTAATCCAGCGACTCAGGAGACAGAGGGAGAGTCACCTGAGGCCAGGAGTTTGAGACAAGCCTGGGCAACATAGCAAGACCCCATCTCTAAAAAAAATTTAAAAATTATCCAGGTGTGGCAGCAGTGCCTGTAGGCCTAACTACTCTGGAGGCTGGGGTGGGAGGATCACTTGAACAGGAATTCAAAGCTAATCATGCCACTGCACTCCAGTCTGTGTGACAGAGCAAGACATCAACTCTAAAAATAATAATAATAAAATAAAATCACATTTTCTGATTAGAAAAAATAGCACACATTGTTTTTATTTTTAGTTAATATCTTTTTTCTTTTTGATTTCCAACTCTTAAGTTCAGGGGTACATGTGCAGGATGTGCAGGTTTGTTACATAGGTAAACGTGTGCCATAGTGGTTTGCTGTACAGACCATCCCATCATCTAGATATTAAGCCCAGCATTCATTCTTTTTTTTTTTTTTCAACGGAGCCTCACTCTGTCACCCAGGCTGGAGTACAGTGGCACGATCTTGGCTCACTGCAAACTCTGCCTCCCGGGTTCAAGCGATTCTCCTGCCTCAGCCTCCCGAGTTGCAGGGACTACAGGCATTGCCACCAGGCCTGGCTAATATTTTTGTATTTTTAATAGAGACCGGGTTTCGCCATGTTGGCCAGGCTGATCTCGAACTCCTGACCTCAAATGATCTGCCCACCTCAGCCTCCCAAAGTGCTGGGATTACAGGCATGAGCCACCATGCCTGGCCTCATCAGCTATTCCTGATGCTGTCCCTCCTCCCAGCCCCCACCCTCCAACAGGCCCCAGGTGTGTTGTTCCTACACCCCGTGTCCATGTGTTCTCATCATTCAGCTCCCACTTATAAGTGAGAACATGTGGTATTTGGTTTTCTTTTCCTGTGTTAGTTTTCTGAGGATAATGGCTTCTAGCTCCATCCATGTCCCTGCAAAGGACATGATCTCATTCCTTTTAATGTCTGCATAGTATTCCATGGTGTATATGTACCACATTTTCTTTATCCAGTCTGTTATTGATGGGCATTTAAGTTGATTCCATGTCTTTGCTATTGTGAATAGTGCTGCAGTGAACATATGTGTGCACTTATCTTTATAATAGAATGATTTGTATTCCTTTGGGTATACACCCAGTAATGGGATCATTGGGTCAAATGGTATTGCTTTTGGCATCTTTGTCATGAAGTCTTTGCCCACGCCTTTGTCCTGAATGGTATTGCCTAGATTTTTGTCTGGGGTTTTTATAGTTTTGGGTTTTACATTTAAGTCTTTAATCTATCTTGAGTTGATTTTTGCACATAATATAAGGAAGTTTCAATTTTTTCCATATGACTAGCCAGTTCTCCCAGCATGATTTATTACATAGGGAATCCTTTTTCCATTGCTTGTTATTGTTGACTTGGCTGAAGATCAGATGGTTGTAGGCATGCAGTCTTATTTCTGGGTTCCCTATTCTGTTCAATTGGTCTCTGTGTCTGTTCTTGCACCAGTACCATGCTTTTTTACTTACTGTAGTCTTGTGGTATAACTTGAAGAGGCCTGCAGCTTTGTTTTGTTTGTTTGTTTGTTTTCTTAGGATTGTCTTGGCTATTCAGGCTCTTTTTGGTTCCATATGATTTTTTTTTTTTTTTTTTTTTTTTTGAAACTGACTGTCACTCTGTTGCCTAAGCTGGAGTGCAGTGGTGTGCTCCCAGCTCACTGCAATCTCCACCTCCCGGGTTCAAGTGATTCTTGTGTCTCAGCCTCCCGAGTAGCTGGGATTACAGATGCCAGCCATCATGCCTGGCTAGTTTTTGTATTTTTAGTAGAGATGGGGTTTCATCATGTTGGCCAGGCTGGTCTTGAACTCTTGACCTCAAGTGATCCTCCTGCCTCGGCCTTCCAAAGTGCTGGGATTACAGGCTTGAGCCACTGCACCCAGTCCCATATGAATTTTAAAAGATTTTCTAATTCTATGAAGAATCTCAGTAGTACTTTAAGGGGAACAGCATTGAATCTATAAATTGCTTTGGGCAATATGGCCATTTTCATGATATTGATTCTTCTTACCCAAGAGCACGGAATGTTTTCTCACTTGTTTGTGTCATCCCAGATTTCTTTGAGCAGTGGTTTGTAGTTCTTCTCGAAAAGGTCCTTCACTTCCCCTGTTAGATATATTCCTAGATATTTTATTCTTTTGTGGCAGTTGTGAATGGGAGCTCATTCATGATTTGGCTCTTGGCTTGCCTGTTGTTGGTGGAAAAATAGTACACATTAATTGTTAAACAAAATTAAACAGACAGTAAAGGAAATTAAAACTGCCTGCAATCCCATTTGGTAATACTACTATTTTCCTTCAATATTTTGTCTATTCAACTTGTATATTTTTAAATTACTATTATCTCACATATACCTATGTAATACATTTCTAATACTGCTCTTTTCACCTAATATGAAATCATGAGCTTTTCCCTTATCATTAAGAAGTTATTCAAAGACATAATTTTAGTTACTACATAACGTCCCATTTTATGGGCGGTCCATACTTTATTTTACCTTTCTCTATTTTTGGCCACTTACGGTCTTCCCTTCTTTTGACTATGGTATTAAACATTCTTGTACATAAATCTCTTGTGCAATTTTTAAAAATTTTCTTAGAGTTTATTCCTTTAAGTAGAATTAATAAATCAAAAAATATGAATGTCAGTGGGACTCTCGATTTATTCTGCCAGTGGAATTCTGTTGAGTCATTTCTTTTTACATTGCCTGGTGTTCTGTTAAGGTTTGAAAAAAAGTAAAATAGAAAAATATATGCCAAATTAGTTGTATTAATTTTGAATTTAAAACACGTTTTGTATCATCATTGCTACAATTGAAAAAGATAACAATCCATAGCCAGCTTTGATAAAGATCATCACTGTAATTTTTTAGAGCAAAAACATCAAAGACTTCTCTGAAGCAGATCTCCAGGCTGAAGTGAAAACGTTCATGATTGCAGGACATGACACCACATCCAGTGCTATCTCCTGGATCCTTTACTGCTTGGCAAAGTACCTGAGCATCAGCAGAGATGCCGAGATGAAATCAGGGAACTCCTAGGGGATAGATCTTCTATTACCTGGTAAGATCTGTATGCCTATTTCATCCTGAATTTTCTTCTTATACATTTGATTATTTCTTTCTTCTGGTATCAGTGAGTTATTGTGCATTGAGATAGTCTGTGTACATTTGGGAGGGTAAGGGTGCAGGCTAGAGTCCTATGTTATTTAAAGATTATCACTAGTTCTTATATAGAAAAACATTGTGTCAGTCACACAGTATTCAGTATGCCCTATTTTATTCCTTTCCTCACTTCAGGCAATGGTACAATTGCGGAAGGAATAGTCTGCCTGCCTTAATTATGTCACGGAAGGCAGGAATATAACAAACCCCTCTTTCTCCAAGATGCAAATGGACTTCTTAGGACTCCAGCTTTTACCACCTTAGATTGCCCAAGTAAGATGTTCAATCACTTGACATGAAAGAGAATTCACACCCCTCTTCCTTATCACCATCTCTGAACCTTAAACACTGCCACCCCACAATTATGATTATCCTTGAGATGCTGCGTATTTATGGTGTTAATAAAACCAAACTGATCATGTTTTAAAAACTTTTAAAATGGTGAAACATAGAACACATTCAAAAAGTACAGGGAACAGATGTACAGCTTAAAATGTTGTCTAACAAACAGCCATATAGTTGCTACCTGGTTTAAAAGAAAAAATTGCACATGACTAGCACTGCTAAAAACCTCATGCCTGCCTTCCTATCACAAACCCCCTCTTTCTCCAAGATGTGAATGTTTTCCTGACTTTAATAACATTCATTCTTTGTTTTTGTTTATGGTTTCGTTGCTGCCATGCAGGGTGCCCTCCTTAGATAGCTGAGCACAGTTGCTTTTTTTTTTTTTTCTTTTTCAGTCTTCCAACACTTATAGAAACAATT
The DNA here is from genome assembly GCF_037993035.2 of Macaca fascicularis. Taxonomy (NCBI): domain Eukaryota; kingdom Metazoa; phylum Chordata; class Mammalia; order Primates; family Cercopithecidae; genus Macaca; species Macaca fascicularis. The sequence continues at coordinate 187,821,866 of NC_088375.1, read as the reverse complement.
CCTTGTGTTATATTCCTCTGTTTGAACTACCTACTGCAGTTTCCGTTTTCCTCACTGATCCTTAAATGTAAGAGTTGCATTCATATAAATTACTACTACAGACCCCACAGTGAATGTCATGTAAAGAAGACAAAACTCATCTTCTTTTAAAAAATACATAAAATAACCTGTGTCTACCAATCACTAGCAGCTCTTCCTGTTCTTTCCCCATCCCAGCCCTGCATTTCAGAAATGCACATGAATGGAATCTTTGAAAATTAAATATTGATTTCCCATTTACTGACACACTCTTTCTAGATTATTTTATTTTCCTATTGAATGATTTCCATTAAAATGTTTTATAATATTATGTTAAGCATTCAAATGTATGCTAATCCAGAGACTTAAAATTTCTTTGAGGAATTGAACAAATTCGGTAGACTGGACAAAAGATTGCATCAAGGCTATGCCTTCTGGTAAGGGACACCATCTTGTCTCTCTGGATGCAGAAAAGAGCACAGTTGTCCATGATATCTTCTAAACCAATAGAAAGAGAAATTTCCCTGGTCCTCAAAGAGATCAGAACAATAAAGATGCTGTTTTCAAATAGCAAATAACACAGGAAACCACAAATATGGAAATAAAGCCAGAAGGATATGTCTCAGACTCCCATAAGGAAACAAAACTTTATTGAATGTCTACTCTATAACAGACACTATACTATGCCTTTACATAAGAACTCTCCTTTCATCTTCTCAATAACATTATGAAGGAAGTGTTGCTATGGTCAGTTTGACAGGAGAAAACTACAGCTCATGGAGATTATTCAGCTACTAGGAAGTGGAGCCAGGATTTGAAATCAAATGTGACTTGAACCCTAAAACCCAAATTTTCTAAAATTTAGCTTGTGGGAGTAGCTGCAGAAGACAGTTGGTTCCAGGGTGACTGCCATGAACACCCTCAGGTCTCCACATGTTGACTCTGTGGTAGTGGATGTTAGTGAAAGCCTTCATCTGACTTGCCAACACCATAGACCCAAAACACTGGGGACTTAGAAAGACCTGAGAACTGTCTCTAAATACATAAATAGTTGCCAAGGCTCCAAGAGTTTTGGGTCTGCTATTCAATGACTGAGAGATCTTGGGTATGTCACCTGATCTCGTTGAACTCCTCTTTACTCATCTGGAATTGAGTGTAACAATAATACTACATACATCACATGGCGGGTGGTACAGATTCAATTATATAAAAGTAATAAAAGAACTCTGAAAACTATCAATTTATAAAGAAATTTTGAGTGTGCCAATGGGCAAAAGTCATAAGAAAGGTTTGGGTTCAGTATTCTGAAACACTTTTGTGAATGATAGCTGCCTAAGGATGAAATGACTTGCTTTCTGAGCTAATGGGTGCCTCCATTACTAGACAGGGACATTGCCAAAGTTCTTAATACTTAGGCAGAGGAAGGGCTCTCAATTGGGTCTAGACATGGGTTCATGCTTGACCAATGCCATGAAATCATAGACACATTGTTGGTGCTAGGAGCATGTACAAGTTTCTGGAGAAGATTCATGATATTCTTCCTATTTGGGAAAATGTCTATGATTCAGAAAAGGTAAAAAATAAAAACAACACTTGATATAACTGGCAACTTGGTTGGACATATTATACTTTATGGAAAAAGTTTAAGGTTACTGTTCAAGAAACTGAGCACTCTTTTTTGCTTCTGTGTCACCTCCCAGTTGAGGGAACAAGAAGAAAGAGTCACAGTATTTTGTCCAAGCCTATGTGGCTCCTTCAGGATGCTTGCCCACCCCCTCCATTTCTGGTTTACAACTGGATATTTGGTAATGAAAACTACTCCTTTCTTTTCTCATGAACCTCTTAGCGGTTTTTATAAAAAGTAACAGAATGGGAAAAAATCACAAAGAAGAGTTATAACCAAGGATTATTATCCACAATATATAAAGAACTCATAAAAATCAGTAAGAAAAAGACAACTCTATAGAAAAACAAACATAGTGTACCAATAAATCACAGAGAACAATACAAAGATAAACATAAATGGCCAACAAATGTTTTTAAAATTTTAAATAACTTAAATATTAAATAAGGAAAATAGTTAAATAAATTACAGTACATTCTCATTACAGAATACCATGAAACCATGATAAGGAATGAGGTAACTTTTATTAAGTGAAAAAATCAGTAACAATATAGGTATTGTCCAGCAATTTTCCATTGTTATTTTAAACAGCCCTGAAACAAACAGTAGAAATATACTGTTTGTACCAAGTAAAAGCAAACCGATCTTGATTATCAGGATAGACAGGAAATGAAAAGCAAGCACTGATCACACCAGTAACAGCTGACAGCTTACTTTAACAAAAAGGTCCTGTATAGAGGAGTTTCAACAAGATAATTCATTTGTCTCCTACATAAACGTCTTTCGAAGTTAGATGGTCCAGAGGTAGTCAAGTAGTTTGCTCTACAAGGTCATCCTGGCACCTAGGCTCCTTCTACACTGTTGTCCTGCTCTTTTCAATATATGGCTTTCAGTGAAAGATCTAAGATAGCTGCTCTAGCTCCTACCACCAGTCGCCTTTACGAAAGTGGGAAGGAGATAAAAGCAAAAGGGAAGGCATGTACTTTTCCTTTTGAAGATATTAGCTGGCTGTTGTACACATCACTTCTGCTCACAGTTCTGCTCAAAATCTAGTCACATGACACATCTCATTGAAAGAGACGCCGGGAATTATGGCAACCACGAGCTCAGCTAACATTTCTATTTCTGTAGGAGTGGAGAAAGGATGTTCAAGGGACATTGAGTCACCTTTGCCACAAATAGCTTATGTTTTAAACATGGACTGGGATGTGTCCTTTAAAATAGAAGCAGTATAAAGGGTAGTATTGACTAGGAAGGGTGTCACATCATTTACAGTTCAGTAATCAAGAGTCATTCAAATTTCCCGCGGGCCATCTGAGTTAATTTATAAAGAAAATGGCAAGGCTCACCACAAATATAATTATTGCTGTAAGTTCTAGAATGCACCAAGCACACATGACCATAGGGGCTGTACGCTTCCACTTACCCTTACTCCATGCTAAAGCGCTGGACATAGGTTACAAATTAAACTGGTGGTCAGGGAAAGCTGCCCCCAATTATTGGTGATTGATATGGTTTGGCTCTGTATCCCCACCCAAATCTCACTGTAATCCCCATGTGTTGAGGGAAGGACCTGTAATCTCCACATGTGGAGGGAGGGAGGTGACTGGATCATGGAGGTAGTTTCCTCCATGCTGTGCTTGTGATAGTGAGTACCCGGAGATCTGAGGGTTTTATAAGTGTTTGATGGTTCCTTCTTCAAATGCTAGCTCTGTCACCTACTGCCATGTAAAACGTTCCTGCTTCCCCTTTTCCCATGGTTGTAAGTTTCCTGAGGCCTCCCCAGCCATGCCGAACTGTGAGTCAAACCTCTTTTCTTTATAAATAACCCAGTCTTGGGTAGTATCTCTATAGTGGTGTGAAAATAGGCTAATACAGTTATCTTTCCAAATAGTGCATATGGACACAGAGAAGGCAACAGGAAAATAGGATCTATATCAGTTATTTGAACCCTGCCAGATATTTTTATATGGGGTATTTGAGGCCACTACCTTTGAGAACTGAATCCTCTCTATCCCCTCATAAACTCTTGGCAGGATATGAGTTTTGTCACACTAAGCATGGTGACTCTTCTATGTGGTTAAGGGAATTCTTGGTCTCACAAGCTACCTTCTTTCTCATACTTAGCCTCTCTCCTTATTAGATGCCTCAGGGGCCTACACCACTTTTACTATAGGATTTAGTCATAACCAAAATGTCCAGCAAGGCAAAGTACTGATGACTACATAGTGAGAGCAAACCAGTCACAAGTACTGTCAAAACTGCTCCTATAATCAAATAGGATATCTTTGGTTAGTCTTCCTAATCTTAGATTTCTCCCAGTCCCTAACCACCTATTTCCAATTAATGAGTCCTAGCTTCTTTACCAAATGCCACCCAAATCCATTTCACATTCATTTCCCTTCAACTTCACCCTTGCCAAGCCACCACCATCTCTCCTCTGTACATTGCAACAGCTTCCTAACTGGTTTCCCTGTTTCCCCACTCTTGCCCCTTCTAATGCACTTACTTATTCTCCGTATAATGGATGTAAAACTTGCTTAAAATGTACTTCACCTCGTATCTCACCTGATGAAAGCCCTTCAAAGGCCTCCTCCTGCACTTAAAGACAAGTCTAAATTTCTGATTAGGCTCAAATGAGTGATGAATCTGGAAATTATGAAGACATTCCCCTTTAGGCGGTACAAGATTACCACCAGGAAAATATGCAGAATATATAATATTCTAGATAAAGGCTTTCTTATCCAGGGCTCAAAACCCAGAAACCTTAAAAAATATAAGTATCTTACTTCATGAAAATTTAAAAGGTTTTATATAGTAAAAGACATCATGAATACATTTTTTTATGAAAAGTGACAGAATGGGAAAAATTACAAAAAATAATTATAATCAAGGATTATTATCCATAATATATAAAGAACCCATAACAATCAATAAGAAAAAGACAATTCCACAGAAAAACAAGCATACAGTGTACAGACAAATCACAGAGAACAAAACAAATATAAACATAAATGGCCAACAAACCTGTTTTTAAAAAAACGAGAAATAACTTAAATGCCCAATAAGGAAAATAGTTAAATAAATTATAGTACATTCATACTACAGAATACCATAAAGCCATGATAAGGGATAAGGTGAATTTTTATTAGGTGAAAAAATCAATAACAATATAGGAATGATCACATCTATATGAACACATTGCTGTATTTTACATAAAAAATGTATAGGAAACAGCTGAAAGAATGCACACCAAATTATTCTGTTTTCAGGAAAAGCAGTAGGATTGGTCAGGGCATAGAATCTAGGCTATGTGAAGTGAGATTTAAAATTTTTATTCTACATGCTTTTCTAGTGTTGGGAATTTTTGATAGTGAGCATACATGCACTTATTACTTGCGTAATTCTGAAAACTATTTTAAAAACAACAGAAAATATAGGAAAGTCTATTGGTGTATATAGCATTAACAGTAGTGAAAGTTTAACAGAAAAGATCTGAAGATCTCCCAAAGTCATATAGAAACAGATCTAGCTGACACACTGTGTACCTATAAATGATTTTGGATCATGTGTAGCTTCACAGAGACCCCTATCCCACCAACCTCCAATCCTCCCACCATACATTGATCACTTTCTATCTGCTTGGATCATTAGCTGTAAATTTAACTTAAAAACAAAGTATATTTAATCACTGTACCCTGAGATCTAACATTCAGAGAGTTTCTTCAGGTGCAAATACATCCCATTCTTGGGCTTGAGGATAAAGTGGTTGGAGAAAGTAGGAGGCCTGGTGGGGTCTGGAGTCACTCTAAAGTGGAGCAGAATCAAAGCAATGGCCACCTTTAACTGAATCATGGCAAACTGCTGCCCGATGCAGTTCCTGAAGACAAGAGGGAAAGAAAGTGATACTTGAAAAAATGATGTGTCTTCTGACTATATTAAAATACTAGCACAAGAAGTCTAAAGTACACAGTAAAGCGACATTTTTCCACTTAATGCCATTGAAACTTTTGAACTTTAGACTGAAATTGTTTACTGTGAGAATGTGAGCTGGGAGGCTCCAACATGATGCCTTCCCTATAACAAGGTGGCAGTTGGAGTTACTCATGAAATTATCTATCTCGCTTTGAAGGTGGACTGCATTGAGCCTATGAGCAGTAGCTTACATTGTGGGACTGCTTTCGAGGCATAGCCAAAAAGGAGGTGACAGAGAATAGGATTGTCCTTTGTAAAACTAACTGATCCTTTGGGGCTCAAATAGGCACCAAGATCTATGGTTCCCTGGAAGAATTTATAGAGCTGAGGAGCTGATAGGAATAAACTACTCTCAAGTAAACATCTTTGGATACTTTGAGCAACGTCAAATTGTTCTCACCTTGATCCAGCTGAGAATGGTAAGTAGGCATAGGGGTGTATCTGATCACAATTCTCCTGACAGAACCTCAAGGGGTCAAAGACCTGAAATGAGAGGACAAGCCCACCACCATCCCCAAAACAACATGAACACATTTCTTCACCTACTACCTAGCACTGATCAAGAGAAATATAATGTGAACTGCATGTGTAATTTAAAATGTTCTGGTGGCCACATTTTTAAAACGTGAAATTAATCTTAATAGAGTTTATTTAATCAAAAATTTTCATTCCAACCTGTAATCAATATAAATAATTACTAAAAGGAAATGTTTCACATTTTTTTAGGGTACTACATCTTCAAAATCCAGCGTGTATTTTACACTTACAGCACAACTCAATTCCAACTGGCCACATTTCATGTGCTCAGTAGCCGTATGTGGCCCGTGGCTACTACACTGGGCAGTGCACCTTCATACCTGCAGACCTTACAGCCTCCCAGTTGATTTGTCTGATACCCAGGGAAACAAAAGTACTATGGCAAGTGGTATTATTTTCACTATGGAGATACATCCACCTAGAAATGGATGTGCATCCACTTAGAAATCAAGCCTAAATGATTATGTGGCCAACTGTTACAGAGACATACACCCCAGCTTCCTATTACATGTAATAGATCTTAAACCTTAGTGGCTTTTGTGAAAGAAATCACTGATACGCGTCAAGAGTGTTTCAAGAACATAGAATAGTTCTACATTTCTTTTGGCTTTTATGTTTATTTTTGTTTACTTTGTGTCATTTCCCTTAATTATATAGCCACTTCTGTGCTTAGCTACCAAAAAGTGACTTGCACAGCATTAGTTCTTGGAAGTATTTACGTACAAGAGAGAATCATACCTTTGGGTTTTTCCAGACAGCAGGGTTGTGGTGAAGACCCCAAATACTAAGAACCACGGTGATCCCTGAGAAAGGAGGGAAATAAAAGAGATTGCAGGATAAACAGCAAGTTGTGGGCTACTGTTATACTGCTCTTAAACAAGACTTTGGTTCTTGAAGGGAAGAGCTAGCTCCTGGCAATGCTCTGCCTGCTGTAGCTGATGACACCAGTGAGGAACACCTAAGAAGATGCGGCTTGGGTTGGCACCTTAGCTTTCCACACAACAATTTACTTAATTCATGATTCTATCTTAAGTAGCTGTTGGTGTCATATCGAAGTGATAAACCATGCTTATGTTTTCTGCTATGTTTGGAAATTACTTAAATATTTGTTTTTTGTTTTTGTTTAGAGTCAGGGTCTGGCTCTGTCACTCAGGCTGGAGAGCAATGGTGTGAGCATTGCTCACAGTAACCTCGACTTCTGAGCTCAAGTGATCCTCTTGCCTCAGCCCCCCAAGTAGGCAGGAATACACGCATGCAATACCATGCCTGGTGATTTTTTTTTTTTGTAAAGACAGGGTCTCCCTATGTTGCCCAGACTAATCTCAGACTCCTAACCTCAAGGAATCTTCCCACCTTGGCCTCACAAAATATTGGGATTATATGCATCAGCCACTGTGCCTGCCCTAAATACCTCTTAATGGACTATTAAGCTCCTCCTGGAGACAGTTTGGGTATTAAAGCACAGAACTGGCTGGGTGCGGTGGCTCACGCCTGTAATCCCACTACTTTGGGAGGCTGAGGAGGGCTGGTCTCAAGGTCAGGAGCTTGAGACCAGCCTGGCCAACATGGTGAAATCCCATCTCTAATAAAAATACAAAAATTATCCAGGCGTGGTGGTGTGCACCTATAATTCCAGCTACTTGGGAGGCTGAGGCAGGAGAATTTCTTAAACCTGGGAGGCAGAGGTAGATGTGAGCAGAGATGATGCCACTATCTTGTATCCTGGGCTACATAGCAAAAGTCCATCTCGAGAGGAAAACAAAAAAAGAAAAAAAAAGCACAGAACTGTGATTCCATCATGCAGATACAGTGACAAATTTCTACTCGTGCCGTTCACATATGGAAAGTAGAGAGAATTTTGGCAAATATCCATGTGGTTTGGGGAGAAACAGAGTACAAAACAAAGGAGAGAGAATCCTAGGGTTATTTGGTTTCCAGAAATAATTCTAGTTTCCAGAAATTAATTCTGGGTCTGTCAGCAAAGTTACAGTAACAGGCTGTAGGTGTTTGCCACAAGCAATCCTGTTGGCTTGCTTCCTAAGACATGAATTAACAGAACATTGAATCAGATAAGTGAAAATATATCTCACATGGCCCCTCTGCTTCCTATAAGCCCTGGTCAAAAACCTGTGTTGTTCCAAAGAGCTCTAGGCTCCAGACTCAGGGCCTCTGCACGAGTTCTAGCTCTGCACATCAGTTAACCTCATCTATACACTGGGGCTCCCTTTGGATTTCTGGCCACATCAAAAGTATTTAAATGTGTTCAGTAAACTGTAAGTCATTGTATAAGCATCTGTTAACACTGGATTCCAAGGGGAAAAATGAGATAATGGGTTTAAAGGCTCTATATGAACTATTAAATGTTGCACATTTATAAAGGTGATATGATGATGAGGTCAAAGATCCCCCTTGGTCTTTCAGATAAAGATACTGGTGCTATTTTCTATGAAATTTCAGCTGGGTTTCAAACTCAGTCAAACAAAGGTTATCTTAGAAATGATGTCCCATAATGGAAGAGACCCTGGGTTGGATTCCAGAGACATGGATTCTGGGCTTAGCTTTGCTGCAACTGGCTATGTGCCTTTGGGAAAGTCATTGAAATTCACATCTGATCAAAGCATTATCCTCTGAGCTCCTCATAGGTGATTAAACCTAAGCCACTCGTTAGCATTATCTTTTGATTTCTCCAAGTGTTAAGAGACTCACTAATCTTTGTCACTGTGGTCTCCAGGATCCCACAGCCTCTAGGAACTGCTTAGGAAAAGAACATAAAGACCTGCAGGCAATGTGCATCCATCTGGGAAAGTAAGTGGCTTGCTGAGATCTCTGGAAATGGATGGGACGACAGGAATCAATCGGCACGTCTCCTTGATGCACATTGTGGTGTACGACATCTCACCCAGCTGGTCCCTGTGAGGATGAGGGAGGGAAGGGACTCAGATATCATATCCAGTTTAATTTTTTTCTGTTCTATGTTTGTTCCTGGTCATTATTACCCTCAGGTCAAAGCCAATTTGCCACTGGGCTATGTAACAGAATTTTAAAATGGGACTCTCTGTTTTAGGGTGAGCTGAGGCCCCAGAGGCAGAGGAACCAAATACATATATCATATATCTTTATTATAAAGTGAGCTGCTAAACTACCAGTAAAACATTTGCTAAGGAGATTTCTGAAAACCAGTTTTGCAACTCTTAGTTCATCATATAAAGTAATAATGCAAAAAAAATGGCGAAGGATTGAAGAGGAGACGCTTAAGAATTTTGAGAGAAAAAATTCTTTAAAGTGTTGTTGGAATGCCAGAGTGCCATGGAAAAGGAAGGGTGCTTCCCCCATCTTAAACAAGAGGCTTCAAGAGAATCACTTAGATGATTTGACTTGTGCTCCTTGGAGATTGGGGGGTACAGGACTAACGTGAAAGGCTGTAACTCAGAACAGACAGAAAGGCAGAGGACAGTAGCAGAGGCAAGGCAAGGATGTGCAACTGTGCCCTTGAACCAATTAACTGGCAAGAGGGAGAGCTCTGGGACCAGCTTGAAAAAGACTCTGCCTAAGGACAAAGATTCTCTTGTTCCCTGAATCACCACTGGAAAGTTCTAGTGAGAGAGTCTCCAAGAAAGGGTGTCTCTCCTTGAGAGAAAGGGAAGCATGGAATATCCACCAAGCCCTTTGGTATGATCACAATATTACCAGCCCTTTACTCCTTATCCCCTTTCCTCCTAAAACTATTCCTGGAAGGGCCAGAAACACAGCTGCTGGGTATTGGGGAGCTGGTCAGTAAGAATAAGTCAACGATAAACCCCTTGCCCATTGCTGGCTTCTAGGCCCAAAGAAGTACCAAGCCGGGATGGAAAGAAAAGCTCAAGTGGATAAGCATTTGAAAGTTTCATTACCACACTGGGCCAGACAGTTTAATTACTGACACAAGACTGTTCTTGTGATTTAAATGAATGAGAACTCTATGAGACCCACTCAGGATTTTTCCCCAGAGACTTGCTCTACAAAGCAAGTTTAAAGTTTGTAAGTGGGAGAAGAATAAAGTTTTGTTTTTTTTTTAAAATTTGAATCCTACCTAGTTAGATTGGTTCAATAAAATGACTGCATATAGTCTGTTTACCTTACTGTGTTTTTATATGTTTTTCTGATTACTTATTTTGAATGCAGGCTTTGGCCATTAGGTAATGTGAAATTCTAATTTTGAATTCTTTCTTCCTCAAGCTCAGGATAAATAAGAGTAATTCTGGCTGGGCGCAGTAGCTCACGCCTGTAATCCTAGCACTTTGGGAGGCCTAGGTGGGTGGATCATCTGAGGTCAGGTGTTTGAGACCAGCCTGGCCAACACGGTGAAACCACGTCTCTACTAAAAATACAAAATTAGCCAGGCATGGTGGCACGTGCCTGTAATCCCAGCTACTCAGGAAGGCTGAGGCAGAAGAATTGCTTGAACCCGGGAGGCAGAGGTTGCAGTGAGCCGAGATCATGCCACCACACTCCAGCCTGGGCAACAAGAGCGAAACTTGGTCTCAAAAAAAAAAAAGAGTAATTCTGTTTACCCTGGCACTTTGCATAATTAAAAAACCAATTTTGCCATTTCAATCATGGAACAAAAGTTATCTTCCAAAATGTAGGAGAGATAAAGACATCTCCAGATAAACAAAAGTTGAGGGTGTTCACCACTACTAGAACCACCTTACAAAAAAACACTAATATGAATTTTCCAAGTTCAAATGAAAGAATACTAATTAACAACATGAAAACTGAAAACAAAAATCTCACTGGTAAAGGTAAATACATAGTCAATTTAGAATACCCTAATAACGTAGTGGTAGTATGTTAATTACTTCTGTCTCTAGTATAAAGTTAAAAGCCAAAACTATAAAAATAACTGTTGCTACAATAATTTGTTAAGGGATACAAAATCAGGGGACACATCTCCAAAACTAGGTAAATTATGACATCAAAGACCTAAAATGGAGGGCAGTTGGCAGAGTAAAACTGTATAGGTTTTTTTAAGTGTGGAAAGTTAAGCTGCTATCAGTTTAAAATAGCCTTTTATAACTATGCTTCATGTAAGCCTCATGGTAACCACAAAGCAAAAACCTACAGTAGAGCAACCAAAGATAAAAAGTAAAAATCAAAGTACATCACTAGAGAAAAGCACCTAATCACAAAGGAAAAGAGTAAGAGAGGAAGAAAGGAACAAAAGATCTATAAAACAACAAGAAAACAATTAACAAAACGGCAGTAGTAAGTCCTTGTCTGTCAATAATTACCTTGAATACAAATGAATTAAATTCTCTAATCAAAAGAGTGGCTGAATGAATGAAAAAAAAAAAAAAAAACAAGACCCAAGCATATGCCTCTACAGATTCTCATTTCATCTTTAAGAACACACACAGAGTGAACATGAAGGGTTGGAAAAAATATTCCATCCAAATAGAAACCAAAAGAGAGCAAAGGTAGCTTAACTTTTATCAGAAAAATTAGGCTTTAAGACAAAGACTGTAAAAAGAGACAAGAAGACCATTATATAATGAGAAAGGGGTAAATCAATCAGGAGGATATGATAGTTGTAAATAAATATGTACCCCAAATAGGAACACCTAAATATATAAAGCAAATATTAACCCTATTCAACAAACTGTGCTGGGATAATTGGCAAGCCACATGTAGAAGCATGAAACTGGATTCTCATCTCTCACCTTATACAAAAATCAACTCAAGATGGATCAAAGTCTTAAATCTAAGAACTGAACCGTAAAAATTCTAGAAGATCAGAAAAACCCTTCTGGATATTGGCTTAGGCAAAGATTTCATGACAAGAACCCAAAAGCAGATGGAAAACCAAGCTGAAACAAAACAAAACAACCCCAAACAATAAAAACAACAACAAGATAAATAGGTGGGACTTAATTAAACTAAAACGTTTCTGCACAGCAAAAGAAATAATCAGCAGAGTAAACAGACAACCCAAAGAGTAGGAGAAAATCTTCACAACCTATACATCCAACAAAGGTCTAATATTTGGAATCTACAGGGAACTCAAACAAATTAGCAAGAAAAAAAAATCCCATGAAAAATGGACAAAGGACATGAATAGATAATTTTCAAAAGAAGATGTACAAATGGCCAACAAATATATGAAAAAATGCTCAACATTACCAATGATCAGGCAAATGCAAATCAAAACCACAATGCAATACCACCTTACTCCTGCAAGAATGGCCATAATAAAAAAATCAAATAATAATAGATGTTGGTGTGGATATAGTGAACAGGGAACACTTCCACACTGCTGGTGGAAATGTAAACTAGTACAACCACTATGGAAAACAGTGTGGAGATTCCTTAAAGAACTAAAAGTAGAACTACCATTTGATCCAGCAATCCCACTACTGGGTATCTACCCAGAGGAAAAGAAGTCATTATATGAAAAAGACACTTGCACCTGCATGTTTGTAGCAGCACAATTCACAATTGTAAAAATATGGAACCAGCCCAAATGCCCATCAATCAATAGTGGATAAAGAAATTGTAGGATGTATATACAATGGAATACTATTCAGCCATGAAAAGGAACAAAATAAAGGCATTTGCAGCAACCTGGATGGAAATGAGACCAATATTCTAAGTGAAGTAACTTAGGAATGGAGAACCAAACATCATATGTTCTCACTCCTAAGTGGGAGCTAAGCTATGAGGATGCAAAGGCATAAGAATGATACAATGGACTTTGGGGACTTGGGGGAAATGGTGGGAGGGGGGTGAGGGATACAAGACTGACTACAAATTGGGTACAGTGTATACTGCTTGGGTGATGGGTGCACCAAAATCTCACAAATCACCACTAAAGAACTTACTCATTACCAAACACCACTTGTTACCCCCAAATCCCAAAATCTAGGGAAATAAAACAATTAAATTAAGACGAAAACACTGGTGAAAGAAATTGAAGAAAACACAAGTTGAAAAATACCCTGTGTTCATGAATTGGAAGCATTAATACTGTTAAAATATCCACACTACCCAAAGATTCAGTGCAATCCATCAAAATTCCAATGGCATTATTCACAGTAATTGAAAAAAAAAAAAAAACCCTAAAATTTGATGGAATCAAAAAAACTCAAACAGCCAAAGCAATTTTGAGCAACAAGAGCAAAGCTGGAGGCATCGTACTACCTGATCTGAAATTGACTACAGAGCTGTAGTCACCAAAACAGCACAGTGTTTCTAAAAAAAGAGACATATAAACTAATAAAACAGGATGAAGAGCCCAGAAATACACCCACACATTTATTGTCAACTGAGCTACAAAGGTGCCAAGAACATACAGTGGTGAAAGGACAGTATCTTCAATAAATGCTGTTGAGAAAACTGGATATGCACTAGTAGAAGAATAAAAGTGGACCTTTATCTCACTCCATATACAAAAATCAACTCAAAATGGATTAAAGATTTAAACATATGACCTGAAACTATAAAACTACTAGAAAAAAAACATAGGGAAAGCTTCTTGATATTATTCTTGGCAATGATTTTTTGGATACCACTCTGGAAGTATAGTCAACAGAAGAAAAAATAGATAATGGTTTTGCAGCAAACTAAAAAGCTTCTGCACAACAAAGGAAACAATCAACATAGTGAAGAGACAATTTAAAGGATGGGAGAACATGTTTGCAAATGATATCTCTGATAAGGGGTTAATATTCAAAATATATGAGGAACTCACACAAGTCAATAGCAAGAAAACAAATAACTTGATTTAAAAATCAGAAAAACCTAAAATAACATTTCTAAAAAGAAGACATATGAGTGGCCAGCAGGTATATAAAAGAATGCTCAACATCACTAATCATCAGGGAAATGTAAACTAAAACCATAATGAGACATCACCTCATGCTCATTACAATGGTTATCACCAAAAAGACAAATGTTGGTGAGGATGTGGAGAAAAAGGTAAATTAGTACAGCCATATGGAAAATGGTATGGAGTTTCCTCAAAAAATTAAAAATAGAACTACCATATGATGCAGCCATTCCACTTCTGTATATATAACCAAACAAAACGAAATCAGTGTGTTGAAGTGATATCTACATTCCCATGTTCATTGCAGCATTATTCACAATAGCCCAGATACAGAATCAACTTAAGTGTCCATCATTGGATAAATGAATAAAGAAAATGTGGCATATATATAAACAATGGAATATTCATTAGCCATAGAAAAGATGGATATCTTGTCATTTATGACAACAGAGATGAATTTGGAGGACATTATGCTAAGTGAAATAAGCCAGGCACAGAAAGATGAATTCCACGTGATCTCACATGTGGAAATCTAAAATATGGAACTCACAGAAGCAGAGGGTAGAACAGTGGTTACCAGGGGCTGTGGGAGAATGGGGGATTACAGGGATGTTAGTCAAAGGATATAAAATTTCAGTCAGACAGGAGGAATAAGTTTAGGAGAAGCATGGTACAATATGTGATCAGAGTTAATAAAAATTTGTATACTTGAAAATTGCTAAGAGGGTAGATTTTAAATGTCCTCATCACAAAAAATAAGTATGAGTTAATGAACACGTCCATTGATAGATTTAGTCATTCCACAATGTGTACATATATCAAAATATCATGTTGTATATCATATATATACACACACATATATATAACATGTATATGCACAATTTTTGTCAGTTAAAAAAATTAAAAATAATTACTTAACATTGTATTTTGTGCTATATAGATTAAACCTTTTAGTTTATGGCAGGAAAGGGCTTCTATTTCCTTATAAAATGAGATCTCTAATATACTTTTATAATGTCAAATTTGGTTTTACAAATGTTCCAATTGAGTTGACTTCTGCATATGAAATATGGTGTTTTTTATCTGGTCATGCTGCTGAGTTGTCCTTAGCATTTCCATCTTCCTGTCCCTTTGACCAGATTATGTCAGGAACATATTTTATCTTTGCAAACAGCATAACCTGGGCTTTATTAACAGCAAGATATACTTAAAGTCTAGCAAAATAGAGATGACAGTTTCCACCCGGCTAACTCCTACTTACCCTGTAATAGTCAGCTTAAGTGTCATATACCCAAGGAAATCTCCTTGAGCTCCCATGCCAGGGTAGGTACTTGTCTTCTGTGTCTTTGTGTTAGCCAGCACATATCTCTGTCATTGCCCTCATCATGCTACACTGCAATCTGGAGGTCTGTCTCCTGTCTCCTGTATTAGACCATGAGCTCATCGAAGACAGGGCCCACAATAAATCATAGTCATAAAAAAAAGTCTCAGTATTTAAAATGTCCTCAGTCCATATTTGCTCAACTCAGCTATAGTATATATCATCTAGTATTATGTCTGAAGTCTAAAATCAATCCTAAGGAATAAAATTGGTGACAAGCGGATGGGAGATGTTGAGAATGAGCCTTAGATAATGTAGCTACTCATTCAGCTCTCTCAGAAGAGGAACTCCACTTGAACCCTACTGTTTAAGTTCTAAGTGTCAGCATAGGGATCAAGTCCTCATTTCCAATGCATCACAGCCAAGGTGAAATAAAGAAATAAGACATTTCACACACCATTGATTAGAAAAACAATGACAGAGAATTTATGGATAAACTTCCCCCCCCCAAAAGACAAAAGAGAATAATAGGGAGCTCTCTTTAGAAAGAACAGAAAAGTAGCCTACTTCTTCTGTTTCATCTATACATATCCTGAGGCACTAGGGTCACTAAGGTACCAGGGCAAAAAATAAAGCAAAATCTCAGGGGGAAAACTAGGATGAAAAATTTAGGGGTGCAGATCTTACCAGGTTATAGAACACCCATCCCCCAGGATGCCCCTGACCTCCTCCCGGCATCTCTCTTGATGCTCAGGGTTCAGAGCCAGGCAGTAAAGGATCCAGGAGATGCTTGCTGCCAAGGAGTCATGTCCTCCCAACAAGAACATGCTCACTTCGGAGTGTACATCAGTATCTGAGAAGCTGCTACCATTTTCATCCTAGAAAGTACAATACAGATATTTTAAATAAGATGCCAGTTTATAAATGTTTGGATATACGACCACAATCATGATTTTAGGGAAAAAAATCAGTTGTCAATAGGGGTTTAAATTTTAATTCAGTTTGACGAATACGTGGTATAAACCATATTCTGCCCAAAGAATAAAGGAGAACCAAGGTTAGATAAGAAAAGCAGGCCTTACAAAGAGGGCCCTCAATCAGTAGGCCCTAGAAATTCTCTTCAACTCCCAGATTCCCCAGGACCTTATCATCACAATTTTGTATGTTTAACCATGTGACCATTTTACATGATCCCCTAAAATCCATGTATCCATATGACAATCCCCAAAACTTGTCAAATCCTTCGTTTAGTCTTTACTAATCCTCCTCTAGCGATAGAGTTGCAGAATTCTCTCTTTGTCTCAAATTGCATGAAGCCACTCATCAATTCAAAGTATGGTTAAACTTAGTCAATCGGTTTTATTCTTGTCTCCCCATCCCATTCTCACTTACCCACCTATTTACATAATTAACTGGCCACTTGAGCAGGCTTAGAAATTTAGAAGAGTCACCTTGGCAGAAAGGACAATATCCAGAAAATCCTGGTACTTCCTCTTCTGAGTGTTATCCTGCTTTTCCCCAGCCTGGAGGGATTTTTTTCTTTCCTGGATTATCGCATCTGGGTAGAAAAATAGTTTCCAATTACCAAAGTGACAGCAAAGTCAAATAAATTATAAAGCAAGCCATGGTTAATGGTTAATGGCTCCAAATCTTGCCTGATTTCCAGATGTTTAAATAGATGTCATTTTCACAGATGGTTTATTTTCCCATCAAAGGGACTTTTGATCAAAGCTCCAAAGATAACAACACAGATCAAAAACATAGTTTCTATCAGTATGTGGGCAATAAAATTAAGATGATTTCAAGTTTAGATGCAAGTGACCAATCATTCTTTTCTTCCTCCGTCTAATATTTTATCTTCATGGAAAAGTTAATTAAATAAAATGGAATGAAATAGAAGGCAGGAAATGAAATGCCAATATATTTATAATTGAAGGAGTTGAAAGAAAAAAACAAAACAAAAATATGGAACAGAGGTAATATTTATTTACTATTTTAAAAATTTCAAATTTTATTTTAGATACAGGGGTACATGTACAGGTTTGTTACATGGGTAATATGAGAACTCTCTGTACTTTCTGCTGAACTTTTTTGCAAACCTAAAACTTTTCTAAAAATAAGGTCTATTAATGTTGGAAAAAACCACAAAATCTCCTTAATTAAAACAGTGTGATTCTAGTACACTGGTAGATAGATCAATGGAATATAAGAGAACATCCAAATATACTCTCATCCAAAATAGATACCAGTACATGTATCTGTTTAGAATGTGATAAAGATGGTTATCTCAAATCACTTGAAAAGATAAACTTTTGAATAATGGTGATGGGACAACTAGATAAACATTTGGAAAAATTAGATCAATACCTCATACCATATATAGGAATAAATTCTAAATGGAGTTTAGATCTCTGATTTAAATACGAAAAGAATGAAATTATACGAGTACCACAAGAAAATATAAATAATTTTCTCTACAACCTGGGTACAGGGCAGTGGTTCTCAACTGGGGGCAATTTTGGCCCTGGGAACATTTAATAATGTCTGGAGTTATTTATGGTTGCCACAACTATCAGAGCTCTACTACATCAAGTGGGTAGATGTCAGGGATGTAGCTAAACATCCTATAATGCACATGTCTTGACAATACGGACTTATCTAATCCAAGAGGCCATTAGTGCTGAGGGTTGAGAAACCCTGGAATAGAGAATGGCTTTTGTGATTACTAAAAATCCAGATGCAATAAAATAAAATATTGATAAATTTGACTAAATAAAAATAAACAATTTTCAAAAATTAGCCAGGTGTGGTGGCGGGTGCCTGTAATCCCAGCTACTCAGAAGGCTGAGGTAGGAGAATTGCTTGAACCTGGGAGGTGGAAGCTGCAGTGAGCTGAGATCACACCACTGCACTCCAGCCTGAGTGACACAGAGAGACTCCATCTCAAAAAAAAAAAAAAAAATTGAAAAGGTTTTAAATTTTGAATAAATTTAACATTTAAATATTATTTTCCTGAATACTTTGCATTTTACTTTTTCATCATAATTGTATAATATTTAAAAAGTAAAGATTTTTTTTACAAAGTTCTGTATAGCTTCCCCCAGATCCATTCCTCTTTACTCCAATGAAGCACACAAACATTAACATTTTCTGTGTGTGCCATGACGCAGAAAGACTTGGGAATAGTTGCTATTTATAATGCCCATTTATGCTTTAAATTGTCAATAACCTGCTTCTCTGGGTGTCCTCTTTATAATATCTATGTGCATGTGTGCATATATGTATGTGTAAATGTGCATATGTTGGTGTGTCTTGCAAAATTCCTGGAAGCAAAGACATTTGACATAATTATACTTTATATTTAACATCTATTCAGTGCCAGGCACTGTCTTAAATGCTTTATATATATTAACCCACTCATCGTAACAAACCTGTGAGATCGGTTGCTTTTTAATCTCCATTTTCTAGATGACACTGAAACAAAGCAGTAAGTAACTTACTAGTAACTGCTAGTAAGTGGTGGAGCTGATGAAGGATTAATTCACTGCTTGATAAGTATTTTCCACGATGGCATTCATGACAAGTAATGTTGAATTGCTTAAAAAGCTTAATCTATTTCAACTTTTGTGTTTATGCTTGCTAAAACTGTTTTTGAATCAAGATTCTTTCAGGTCCATGTCCATGTTTACGCTGTTCCTCTCTCCATTCCTATGTTGCATGGTTTTAGCCTGTCATTATTATTACTGCAATCGCTGTGCAAAAAGCCATATTCCATGTATATTTTCAAGTCTTAAGTGCCTACCTATATTTTTATTAATAATAATTATCCACAGTAAAAATAGTATATATATATATATATGAAAATTCTGATAAGACTTACTGCTATGGTTGAAGCAAAGCCTTATAAAGGACTCAAGTCAAATTTCTTTGGAGCAGTGTCTATAAAAAAGCTCCATTAATAACAAAGATTCTTTCTCTCGTTACATTAAGGTTTATCCCTCTAGACAGACACAGTACAATCATGACAGCATATGGATGTGGGCAACCCAAACCCAGCAAATACCTGTGTACTGATTCAACACTCGGCTTAACTTCTGGAAGCGGTAGCCCTGAGGGCTGAGTTTGAAAATTATGTCACTGTGATACAAGAAACTGTACAAGCGGTGAAATATGATTTTGCCGAGTTCAAATATGGCTTTTACATAAGGATCATGGGTGCTAGAAGAGAAAGTTGGGATAATGCGTTAATAAACAACTTAGAAAATGTGTAGAAATATCTTTTTTGCTCTCCCACCACTGACCTGTTTGTCTGGCAGTTGGTCTCCTTGCTGAAAGCGCATTTCATGATTATATCCAGAGACATCAAGTTGATGTGCTCATAGACCTCCACGCTTGTGTTCTGAGTGCTGCAAATCTTCTCCCACTTATCCTGGTACAGGAGGTCAAGGTCAGCATCATCACCACCACCATGACCAAACTGCCTGCATTTGAAGGCTCCTGCCTGGCCCTGCTTTTATGATTTAAGGCAGACAAACCTGACCCAGCAGGAACCAAAGGTCACATGAGTAAATAAGCTATGTGCTTACTCAGGGCATGAGGAAGGGAAAAATACACCCAGCGGAGTGAGAAGGAGCATGGAGAAACCTGCATATATGGTAAATGGCTGAGTTAAAGATCTGTGGCTTTTCAGTTATTACCATAACTCTGCTTTCAAACAGACCAGAGTTCCATTAAAACAATCATTGACACAAGACCCATAATTCCAAGGGGTTTACCCCAGGGCTTCCTCCATCTTCAATTCCAAACTTGCTAGATGCCCTGCCACTGCTCTCAACCACCATAGCCACATTTAAAATAAACTCAGAACATTTTCAAAAACATTTTGGATTCAAAAGTGGGAAATGGAGCAAGTGTGGAGAGGAGGTGCTACAGGGAGCTGCCCCCAGCGAAGCCTGACCTGGTTTAACTTCCCCGCAAAAAGACCTACTCATACTGCTTGAAATGCTTTGCCTGACATTTTAAAACTGTCACAAAGTCCTTGGTTGAAAATGTATTTGTATAATAAGCATACTTTTTGTAAAAATTCAAATAAATTGATATTTTAAAAGTTCAGGTTGACCAATAGGTCTTAAGCACCTAGCCCCTAGCTTAAGACCTATCGGTCAACCTGAACTTTTAAAATTTCAGAGACGCAGCAACCACAAAGGCAAAGAGAATTTTAAAAACTTTTCCCTAAGAAAAAAACTGTCTAGTCAAAGAGCTTTTATCTCAACTATGTAAGTTTTACTGAGAGCAAATGGTGAATTTAGAAGAAATGAGAACAGGAGGGAGGCTTCCAAGCTTGAGAAACTCTGGAATGATTCAGCAGAGGAAGGAAGTGTGAGAAAAATCCCACAGAAATATGTGGCTGAGAAATGAGGAGGCGAGGAAGCGCTCCGAGAAAGAGAGAGAAAACTCCAGTGCAGCTCCAGTGCAATCACTGGAGGATCTGAAATTGTGCTGCAGCTGAACAGCGCTAGAATCAGAAAAGGATGCTCTACTCTCTCACTAGCTTGCGCCGCAGTCTCTGGGTCTCTGCCTTGAGAACTCACACTCATGTTTTCACCACAATCCTGGCTGACTTCGGGTTCAAACTGCTTCTGTGAGTTTGGCTGAGAACCCAATCATTGAGCTGTTAACAGTGGTTTGTATGGGAACAGGGATGGGTTTGCACATGAAGTGAGAGGAAAACTTTGCTTTTGTTTGTGGTATTTGAAGTGTCTATGATGAAAGTGTATTAGTGAATAACTTGTCTGATTTCAAAATAAATAAGATTTAAAAATCAAAGCCATTGTATAAATAGAGTTTTGGAGTGGAACTCATTTGTAAATCCGAGACCACTCACAGGAATGTTTCCCTATAATGTTCTTCCGCCCCTTTGAAAGGTGTAGGTCAGGGCCTAGTGATCCTCCACCAACTACAAGAGGAAATTCACATCTGCAACTTTAATACAGACATTCTCTTTTGCTTGGTTCTTTATAGCCACTGCAAGTCTATGCCAATCTCCAAACCTTTGTTCATGCTCCCTCACTCTGCCTTGAATACTCTCATTCATATTACCTACATATTCAAGTCCAGCTTATATTTCATGGCAAATTTGAGTTTCCTCTGAATCTGAAGCTGTTATAGCTGCTTCTGCCACCCTTGCCTGTCACTTTGCGGAGGTTAACACAACTCCATCTTGGAAGCTAATCTACCTTCTTGACTTCCAATTAACTTTAGTTCCAGGAATGCTCTGAGATTTCCAGTTTATCTATTGTTCCTTGTGTAAGAGCATGTACTTACAATAAATCTTGCCCTCAGGGCAAGTTCTTACTATTAATAATTTCCTCTGAAGCATGTGTGCCCCTCCCCATGGTCTATAATTCCTGGGTCTGGAGGGTAATGGCACAGGGATCCAACATCTTGTGTCACCACTGTGTGAAACAGCCAAGGTTTCTGTTTGAAAGCCTCTATTGAATGTTTCTTTTTAATAATCTGTCAGCCTTTTTCTTCAGCCTCTCGGTTTCCTCAGACTTTGGGGTAAGTTTGTACAGACCTGCTGTCCATGAAACACACCTATAGCACTTACTATCTAACTGTCACCATTTGGTACCTGGTTTGCTGCCATAAAATCTCAAAATATATTTAAGACAGAGGACCGGATCTTCTTTTTATTAATATTATCACCCAAAGAACATAACAAATTTTTAGACACCTATTGTTCAATGAGTACTTGTACATTTGTTAAATTTTTAGAAACTGAATTTTAATTTTCATGGCCCACGAAACATTAACCTAATATTGTCCATTGCTGGGAGCATTTTGCAATGCACCAGAGCACATTTCCCCTTCACTTACCAGCATCGTTTTCACAGAATGAGCCATCACCTCGATGTATGCTTTCAGGATGTTAAAATGGAATCCAGGAGTTAGCAGGCGACGATGCTGGAACCACTTGGGTCCATCTAGAGCCAGCAGTCCTTTCCCTTGAGAAATAAAAGGCGGAAAACCTTATGCCATTTAATCAGATGAGATGAAGGAGAGATGAGGAACACAGGCAGTGTGGAGTAACCATGACCTACAGGCAGTCATGAAATAGTGGAATATCAAAGTAGCACTTGTATTAATATACAACGCAATTTAATAGATGAAGGTGAATTTAGAAGCTTACTTCTGGGATGGATGTATTTAATACTGTGAGAAAAAGTTTCAAAGTCTAATAAATTTCAAAGCCTTATAAGATGAGCATACTAATTCTGAAATCACCAGTTGCTACCTATGTAGTAACTGAATAAGTGACTTCAACTTCGTGAGGTTTAGTTTTCTCAACAACGAACTATGATACTAAATACCTTTTTCCCTGTGTTGTTGTGGAGGTTAACTGAAAGTGAATACCTAAGGTAGCCAACCTTCTCCCTAGCTCACACTAGTAATACAGCAAGTAAATTCCTTTCCTTTCCACTCCAAACCAATCCATAAACTATATGATGAACATAAATTCACAAGGAAATAGACAAGAGTGTCCACTCTGTCTTCTGATATTCCCTCCTTGAGCGCAGGTCTGGGAATGATACTATGTGGAAATACTTAATTAAGGCTAATGCTTCACAATCTTCTACTGCCAGACTGGTCATTAGGATTTGACTTTAAAAGGACTTTAAAGTTTATTAATACATAATTGATACCATTCATTGAGTGCTTACAACATGCCAGGCTCATGATGCATGATCTGTCACTCATACAATGGTAGCCATTACATTTAGTGCTAAAAATATGTATTTCATTTAATCCTCATAACAGCCCAGCAAAGTGACTCTCAACCTTATTGTCAAAGATGAGGAAACTAAGATAGGGAGAGATTAAATGGCTTCCCTAAGATCATATTTAACCAGTCAGTGCAGGAGGGGGCAAGATTCAAATCTAAGTGGTTCCTAATACAAGCCTATATTCTTTTCTTTAATTCATGTCTTGTTTAACATAAATACCAATTATGTAATTAAAGAGCTTAATTTATCAGCTGACAGAATATTGCCAAACTCTAGAGCAAAATTTTACTGATTTACATGTGGAAATAAAGGAACTCCAAAAAGAAAGGAAAACATCCAAGAAAACGAGAGAGAAGGATAAAGAAAACAAGAATGGGGTGGTGAGACTGCAGTTTGGGTAG
This sequence comes from Macaca fascicularis, assembly GCF_037993035.2. NCBI lineage: Eukaryota > Metazoa > Chordata > Mammalia > Primates > Cercopithecidae > Macaca > Macaca fascicularis. Next base: position 187,798,399 of record NC_088375.1, on the reverse strand, counting down.
ATTTTTTTTGGTGGGGGTTGTGGACAAGAGTTTTGCTCTGTCACCTAGTCTGGAGTGCAGTGGCACGATCTCAGTTCACTGCAACCTCCACCTCCTGAGTTCAAGCAATTCTCATGCCTCAGCCTCCCGAGTTGTGGGACTACAGGCACGTGCTACCGCGCCTGGCTATTTTTGTATTTTTGGTAGAGATGGGATTTCACCATGTTGGCCCGGCTGGTCTCGAAATCCTGACCTCAAGTGATCCTCCCACCTCAGCCTCCCAAAGTGCTGGGGTTACAGGCATGAGTCACTATGCCCCGCCGAGGCTGCAGTTTTAAAGAGAGAGGGGACAGATTCACATATTTGCTGCCTTGAGAAGAAGACTTTGTGGGAGAGAAATGGATGAAGAAGTTTTCTGGGAAGTGGTGTTGTGTTGACCTTAGAGCTCTCCTTCAATCTTTCCCCTAGATAACAGTATAGCTCTACCTTACACTCTTTATGCTTTTGAATTCAGATTTCAGTTCCTTTGGCATGCTCTACTATGGAAAGGGGACTCTGAATGAGAGTGGGCTATACCTCTCATTTGCACATACATACCAATAAGTGGAGGTAAGAATTTCTGCAGGTACTGGGACTTGGGATCTGCAGAGTCAAGCAGAAGAAACAAAAGACATCATTAGAGGTTCAAGACATCATTAGAGGTTTCATTATCAGTTCAAGTTGGTGACGGTTTTCTGGTTCTCTGCGTTTCCCTGCACCAACCACAAATAGTGAGCAAAAGAGAGCCCAGGGCTTACTTCCTGCTGCCTTTGGCAGCCTAGGGAAAGACCTGTGTTAGTCCTGGCTCAGCTTCAGAGAACAGCCCTATGAGGCAGGCAAGTACAGAAACCCTGATTCTTCCCTCGTTTACACTTCCTCCAACAGAAAGAGAGTTTGCCTGAGGGTTGCAAAGTTTCCATAACCAGAGCTGGGACAACATATATCCTTTACAGAAGGCAAATTAAGGATCAGAACGGAGGCCAGCAGACACCAGGTACTGAGGTGCCAATGCCTCTTGGTGTTTTTGTGAACCCCAAAGTGGAGGTGTTCTACTATTCTTGTCCTTAACAGGTGAACATGAGACAAATCAGAGCAGGGGGACTGGAAACATGGAGATAGTCAGGACAATGCTCTTCTTTTATTAGGTTTTATTAGGAGTGGTGGATACAATGCACAGGAAACACTGAAAGATAAAAACCTTCATTTTACAAAGTTGACAGGGCAAAAACTGGACATTTTAGTATTATGCTATGAAATAATCCTCAATGAAAGCCTTAAAAAAGGATTGGGTGGGGGAGGTAGATGACTCATACCTGAAAAGGGGACGTAGTTAAGAAATATGTGGAGAGGAAAGCTAAAATTTGGATCATAATCAAAAGGTTTGATGGGTAAATTAAGGACCTAACATTCAGGCTTACATACTGAACCACCAGAGGTAGAGTTACTGCTGATTTCCCACCCTCTTGAGACTTATGCTGGAAACCAGCGGTAGGAATGGGAAGTGTTGCTGACAGTGAAGTCATAAAATCCACAGAGGCTGCCGGGCGCGGTGGCTCATGCCTATAATCCCAGCACTTTGGGAGGCCGAGGCAGGCGGATCACAAGGTCAGGAGATCGAGACCATCCTGGCTAACATGGTGAAACCCCATCTCTACTAAAAATACAAAAAATTGGCTAGGCATGGTGGCAGGCACCTATAGTCCCAGCTACTCGAGGCTGAGGCAGGAGAATGGTGTGAACCCGGGAGGCGGAGCTTGCAGTGAGAGGAGATCGCGCCACTGAACTCCAGCCTGGGCGACAGAGTGAGACTCCATCTCAAAACAAAACAAAACAAACCCAGAGAAGGCAAGGGAAGCCTTGTCTGGCAAGTCTGGTAATGCCAGCTGGGTTTTAAGTTACACTGACCTCAACATGCCCATGCAGTCCTGAATAAGACAAGGGACTGGGGAGGACATGGGAATCCCCTTCAGTATTGGTAGGAAACCTGTCACCTCCCCATACTTGCTCCTGGGTCTCTTAAAGACCTCCAACCAATCTTTGCTTTGGAATCTTGCCTATGGGTTTTAAGCATTTCACTTCTAGGAGGAATAGGTCCCAGAGATTTCCCCCTCTTCTTACCTGTTCTGCTCAGAAATGTCTTTGCATAGTCTGGGTCATAGATATAGAAAAATGCCTGAAAGGGCCCAATCCAGAAAGGGAAGGCACGAGGGTATTTTTCAATAATTTCCTCAAGCTTCTCCATGTTATCATCCTGAATAAACTGCAGTGAAAAAAGTAAAAGTAATTAGACAGCCAGCCAGGCTGGACCTGTCCCCTCTTACAGACACAAGCTGAATTCAAGTGATAAGGTCACACAAGCAGAGGAGCCTGAGACTTTTCTGGAAGTGACATAACATGCTTTCTTTGGAACTTCTAAACTTGGGGGATAATTCTCTAAACAAAGTTAGTGTAGTTATCTTCTCAATATTAATATAACCTGTACCGCCAGACCAAGTCACTGTTGAACGACATTTACTGTGAACTCTTGTCCCAATAGAGGGTAAGCTGAGTCACACTCTCTGCCTCACTTGCCAACATCACACACTCAGACTGGAGTGGGATCTGGAAGCTAAAAGATGTATCTCCTAAGTGGGAAACTAACAGTTACTAAATGGGGCATGACCCTACATCCAGCTCACCATTTCTTCTCCCTGTTCCCCTCTCTAATTATGCACCACTGATTATTTCTCATGACTTAGTAGTAAATGCTTCTCTAAAAAATTGCCAACTCTATCTACAAAGAAAATCCAAATTCTCCTCCCAACAACAGAAGGTCCGTTTACACAGATGTGTGAAGCTTAAAGCCAACTCAAATACAAAACTTTCAGCTTCCAACATTTACAAATGAGAGTGCAAATACTACCACCGAAGAAGGACTTTTTGCTTTTAGAAGCAGATGAGTAACGGGTCATTTACATTGTTTCTCTAAATCACTGAAAACAAGATTCATTTACATTTGCTTCTTGTGTAAAGTGGAGGGCACCTGCGCGTGTGTGTTTTGGTGTGCCCATCTATACACTTGAGCATGATGAAGGGAGTCCCCAGCTGCAAAGTAATCTGAAGGCTGCCAGATTTTTCCTCATGTGACCAATCACACGGTATCTGCTGCAGGATTGTTTGTTCTCATCCTCAGGAGAGGTGGACAACTCTGGCTCCCATTTTTCTCTGTTATCATTTAGCAATTTTAACCCATAAAGTGCTCTCTGGATAGTTCAAGGCCACTGAAAGGTTGAGACTCTTGAAATCTAGTTTCTAAAATACTGCACTCTTTTTTGCTAATGTTGCCATAATCAAGCCAGTGATAAGCGCCCACCATCCAGAGTAGTGGTTTTCAACAATGTGAATATTTTTTCATTTATTCATTCACAAACAATAAACACACAAGTATTTACTGAGTGTCTATCACATGTACCATGTGGTAGAGATACAGAGAAATATAAGAAAGACAAGGCCTTTGCCCTCATGGAAATTATAAACTAATATGACAATTGTTTGTTTAGGTAAAAAACTTTCATAAATACCCCAGCCACATGGAAGTATTTCATTATACTTTTTAAACTCCTGACTAGACAAAAAGGACAGAAAACTATTGTGAATCCTGTACTATATTTAATTTCTATTTTTTCATCCCCAGAGAAGCATCTAAATATACTTGAAAATGGGTACTACATATATTTAGTAAACATTGTTCAGAAATGTTCAGAAAATGCACAGTGCCCCCAAATAGCAACAGCTAACATTTATCAAGCACTGCTATGAACTAGGCGCTGCTAAATGCTTTCCATGTTTTATGTTATTTAATATTTACATCAAGAACCCTATGAAGTAGATATAATTACAATCCCTATTTTACAGATGAGGAAATTGAGCCCTACAGACTAGGTTAAATGATCTGTTCAAGTGTGTACAACTGGCAACCAGTAATGAGGATTCAAACTCCAGTTTAACTCTGGAGCCCAAGTGCTTTATACTACTTAGCTACAAAGATGCTCTCTGCAGTACATCCAAGTACACACACAGATACACACACACAAACACACACACTTGCATATATACATCCTAGGTCCCATATGTTGGCTGAGATTCAGTGACCTATTGAATAAATGTCAAACCTTACCTGGCCTACTCTATGTAGTAAATTGATCTCTGAATAAATGAATTTTCTCAGCACCTAATATATTTATGCATTCAACAAAGGATTTACTGAGCACCCGGTGCATACACCGGGAACTGTACCATGCACTGGGTTTATAGTGGCAAACAAAGACCCTCCCTCTCACAGATTTTATACTGTAGTTAGTGGTGGATAATAAACGAACAAGCAAAAGAGTACACAGTATAGTGTCAGAGACTGATAAGGGCCAAGATAATAATAACAGGGCTGGAGATAGAGAGTACTAGAAGTCCTATTTTAGTCTGAATGGTCAGGGCAAGCGTCTTTTAGGAGGTAACATTTGTTCAAAGGCCTGAATAACTTGCAGGGAGAGTAATACAACCACAGACGTGCATGTTCAAAGCTCTGAGGGAGGAATATCCTTGGCATGTTTGAAGAATAGTGAGAAGACCTGTATTATTAAGAGTAAGGAATGAAATTTCTCATCTTGTATGGAATTTTCCCTACACACACTTTATCCTTCTGTAACTTTACGACTATACTTAAAATGTTACTGTCTTTAGACAGAAGGAATAAGTTGCGGTGTTCAATAGCACTGTTAACAATAATTTATTGCATATTTCTGAAGAGCTTGAAGAGAAGACATGAAATGTTCCAAACACAAATAAACAATAAATGTTAGAAGTGATGAATACCCTAAACACCCTGATTTGATCACTGTACATTATATGCACGTATCAAAATATCACAGGTACTCCATAAATACGTACAGTTATTATGTAGCAATAAAATGTTACTGACTACGTAAAATAGTTTCACCTTTTGAGCCTTAGAGACTAGATTTCCTTGTGACTTAGGTGAATCACCACAAGGACCCAGATCTGAGTAAATGGGGAGGGTTGGTAATATTAGTTTGATAGGCCTGTCACCTCTAATCTGCAAAATTCTGATAGAAACCTCTCAACAGAAAAAATAACTTAGTGACAGTCAAGAGGGAATATGGACTCTAAAACACTATGAATGCAATAAATAATCTGAAATGAAATTAAGACACAAGAGCTTCAAAAAGAATGAAACAGAAATAAATTTAACAAAAGAAATGCAAAATGAAATGTACTTTGAAAAATACAAAAACATCGTTAAAAAAATTAAAGAAAGCTGGGCGTGGTGGCTCACCCCTGTAATCCATTCACTTTGGGAGGCCAAGGTGGGTGGATCATGAGGTCAGGAGTTCAAGACCAGCCTGGTCAATGTGGTGAAACCCCATCCCTACCAAAAATACAAAAATTAGCTGGTGTGGTGGCGTGTGCCTGTAGTCCCAGCTGCCCAGGAGGCTGAGGCAGGAGAATCGCTTGAACCCGGGAGGCGAAGGTTGCAGTGAGCCGAGATTGCACCACTGCACTCCAGCCTGGGCGACAGAGCAAGCCTCTGTCTCAAAAAAAAAAAAAAAAAAAAAAAAAAAAAAAAACACGACCTAAATAAATGGAAAGGCTTTCTGTGTTCATGGATCAGAAGACCTAATATTGTTAAGGTGGCAATAATCCTCAAACTGATCTACAGATTCAATGTAATCCCTAGCAGAACCCTAGCTGGTTCCTTGTAGAAATTGATAGGCTAATTCTAAAATTTATATAGAAACCCAAGGATTCCAAATAGCCAAAATAGTCTTAAAAAATAACAAAGTAGGGGGACTCATACTTCCTGATTTCAAAGCTTACTACAAAGCAACAGTAAGGCAGTGTGGTAATAGCATAAGGATAGACACATAATTTATTTATAATTTTTAATTTTTGTGCATACATAGTAGGTGTATATATTTATGGAGTAAATGAGATTTTTTGCAATGTGAAAAAGGTACATCATGAAGAATGGGGTACCCATCCCCTCCCTTCAAGCATTTATCCATTGAGTTGCAAACAATCCTATTACACTCTTTATTTAAAAATGTATAGTTATTATTGACTATAGCCTCCCTGCTGTGCTATCAACTAGTAGGTGTTATTCACTCCTTCTATTTTTTTTGTACCCATTAACCATCCCTACCTCCTCTCCTAGCTCCCCACTACCCTTCCCAGCCTTTGGTAACCATCCTTCTACTCTCTCTGTCTGTGAGTTAGGACAGACATACAGATCAATGGATTAAAATTGAAGATTCAGAAATAGACCTTGACATTTATGATCAATAGATTTTTGACAAGGATGCCAAAACAATTCAATGGAAACAACAGACGACATAGTATCCATGACACAGTAGAGATACATAACACAGGACAGCAACAATGGGGAGTCCTAGAACAGTATCTCCATACCAAGCTTAAAGAACAACCAGTCCAGACTGGAAAAGGAGGAGAGGTCTGTGGGAAAAATATCTCCAGAAAAACGAACAGATTATTTGGCATGTTTGCATTCTTGGAAATATTATTTAGATGTGTTTGACAGATCTATTAGAGCATTTGGAAAAAAAATACTGACAGATATGGAAAAATGAAGCAGATTAGAAAAGGAAGAATTTAACAATATTGTGGAGGTGGGGGAAAGTTCTATGAAAAAATAAATAAAATGCAAGAGGACCATTTAGATCAGTAGTAAATAACATTTGCATAATAAAAATAATACAAATAGAGGTTTTTCTATTTAACTAAAAAATACAATACAATATAATTATTGGGACAGTGGAAGATGAGGTGTGATTGCCTGTCATAAAGAAGTTCATAGGTGGATGTTGTCTTAGTACATTTGTGTTGCTGTAAAGGAACACTTGAGGCTGGATAATTCATAAAGATGATTATATGCGTTACAATTCTGCAGGCTGTACAGGAAGCATGGCATTGGCACCTGCATCTGAGGAGGACCTCAGACTGCTTCCACTCATAGTGGAAGTGAACAGGAGCAGTTGTGTGCAGAAATCACATGGTGAGGCAGAGGAAGAGAGAGGGGAGTAGGTGGCAGGTTCTTTTCAACAATCAGTTCTGAGGGGTGAAGAGGGCCCTTAGAGTGAAAACTTATGAAGGAGACAGCTGCACCAAGACATTCATGAGGGATCCATCCCAATGACCCAAAGATCTCCCATCAGATCCCACCTCCAACACTGGGAATCAAATTTCAACATGAGGCTTGGTGGGGACGAACAAACCATATCTAAACCACAGCAGATGTCTAAACTTATTAAAGTAATAGATGCAATATAGTAATATTATTTTACAAATAAAGATTTAAATACCAGAGAAAAACGATAAAAGAGTTGAAAGTGGTTGCTTTAGATAAGAAAGACTAGAAAGTGGGGGAAACCAAAGCATCGTGCAGTAGCTCTGCTGGAATGCCTTCCCCACACCACCCGACCATCCTTTAAGACTCTGCTCAGTCCTTCACAGACTTTCCTTCCTCCTCTAGGGGGAGATGTACACTTTCTTGCGATGGATATTCCCTTGTCTTTGGGCCTCCAGTAAAGCACCCATTGCCTTAAATTTTCATTTTCTCTCTGTGGCCTAAGTCTGCACCTGACTTGGGAGGTGCAGGGAAGGCATTTAGCTTCTCTTTGTAATCTTAGTACCTATCACACAATTGCCACTCAGAGTCGGCTGAATGAATAAAAACCTCAATTAGGGTGGGAGTGGATTTAAAAGACAGGAGAGACCAAAAGCTAACAGTCTCCCTTTACAAATTTCCATCAATCAGTATTTCCTGAGCGGCTGGCTGGGGCTGCTCCTTACTTCACAAGAATCTTAGGAAAAGAAAATTGTCTCTGGTTAAAATGGACTAAGGGTGCCAACAATTGGGATCGATTTTGCATATTTTCTGCAATTAATAAGTTATTTAGAATAACATGCTATTTTTAAAGCAACACATGTGGAAGGTTTGGTGAAGCAGGGAGAGACAGACCTGAGGTACACGTCGCTTTCTTTTTCCATATTCAGGTTCTTTAAATAGGTCTCTCCCAGCCCCCAAGGCTTCCTCTTTAGTGACCTTTCCCTGTGGGGCTGCGGGAAAGCAAGTCTCCAGAGCAAGGAAAAATGATGCTGAGAGCCACAGGCCGGGCTGGAAAGGCCAGTGCAAGCCGGAGGGTCCCCAGGGATGGAAGGAAGCAGCCGTCTCTCCGCAGGTCGGGCTCCTCTGCCGCACCCTCCTCCGCCCATCCCTCCTCCCTCCTCCCTCCTCCCTCCCATCTACCTTCTGGTGCCCAAGGAACCAGTGGGTGGGGGGCGTTGGGAAGGCGCGCAGGTCCCGCAGCAGCCTCTGCCTCCGCAGGTAGAGCTTAATGGTCTGCAGCAGCCCCAGGGCCAGGCAGAACACGAACGCCAGGTAAAAGGGCCGCGCCCAGCGCGTCTCCAGCCAGGAGAATTCCATGGCTCTGCGCAGCGCCGAACGCCGGCGGCTTCCGGGGGCGCGGGAGAGGGTGCGCTTTCTCCAGCCGGGAGCTGGCGTAGGGTCGCGCAGCCCACCGCCTCTCTGGGCTCTCGCGAAGCTTCTGACTCGCGGGAGGGGAAGGGCAGTGGGAGGGGCAGCTCAGGCCTGGGGAGAGGAGGCAGGCTCGCGTGCGGGATTTCTAGCCCGTTACCAAAGCACGCACGCTTGGTTCAGCCCAACTGCTTTTGCGTTCCTGGAGCGTTCTCTTTTAAGTAGAACAGTTTTCAGTCACGGGATCTGAATTTATATTGTAAAATAATACCAAAGCTGAGGTCATTGTTTTTCTTCCTTATCAAAATTAATAAATGGCTGTGCAAGAGATTTTCTTTTCCATTCTCGCATTCTACCAAAATTCCCAGGGGGTAGAGGCTGCGGGAGGTGTACGATCATTATTCCTTTATCCTGTGGCCTGCCTAGTGGTGTTCCGGTAAATGGTTTACAACTAGTTTCCACCCTGATTCCCAGCGTGTACCAACATCCACCATGAGCTGGTTCAAGCTGCCAATACGAGGGCACCGAACACTGAACGGGGAAGATATGCACAGTAGCGTACCATTATCTAGTAATTCCACTATACAGGTAGAGTCAGGGCCTGCTACATAATTTATGAATCTCAATGCAAAATGAAAATGTGGGATGAAAACTTTATTAAAAATTCTAAGATGACAGAGCATTAAACCGAGCATATGCCCTTCTGGGTTCACAGCCTCGTGTGGCTGCTCGGGTCCCATGCCCGTGAAGGGCTGCCTCTAGATGCCAGAGACATAAACTCGAGTACAGATAACAGAAAAATGTAGTAAAAATAATTTGGAAGTGATGGTTTTAGTATGTGTAATCTATTAGGTGGTGAAGTAGGATCTAACAGGCCTGACTTCCCAAGCTGCTGTCTCCCCCCACCTCCCTGTCCCAGCAATCTTTATAGGCATTGCCCACATTTGATTCATTTATTCATTGATTTAGGCTAAGACAGGGATATGTTAGGTGTTGATTGACAGCCCTGAACAATAAACCCAATCTCTGCTACAATTCCCTGTTCTCCCTATCACTGCCTCTCCCCTACCTCCCCACCCGCCGCCCCCATTTCCTTAAGCCTATGCTCCACTCTCTGGAGTCAGATTATATTTGTCAGGTAAGTGATTAAGGCAGGCTCCGAGGGTGGTGACTTCATCTGGACCAAGTTTGTCCTGGCCCCTTGCATGTTCCATTAAGCCACACGCAACAAGTGTTTCTGCTCCTTCTTTCCCAGACTTCCCTACTTCCTACCTAATTCCAACCCTCAACTAGATGTTGTTATTTGACAGGGTCTCAGAATCCTTTGGCTTACACAGCCTCTTCTGCGTAACTCATAGCATTTCGGCTTTGCATATTATTCCTTTATGCCCTATTCCCTCCCCAAATTATGATGGTTGTATGGTGGCCCTCATATGATCTCATGGTGATAGGGCTGAAGACCTCAGATCCATGCTCTGCCCCAGAGCTGGTTTCAGCTTTGTGATATCTTGCCTGGTCTGGTCCTTGGGTTCTTCATGGGACTGAGGAATAGTATGTGTGGTTGGTGACCTTCTAGTGAGTTCTCTTGGCAGGGTCAGAGCCTGGGGACCCATTGGCTCACCTATTCCCACCCAGGTTCTTGCTGGTGGTGTGACTCCCTCTGAGGCTTGGACAGTTCCATGCAGTTACTCTTCTGCTCCAGGGCCAGTTGCCCCTGTCCAGCACCATTCCATGTGCTTCCAGGGATAACAGAGGAACTCTGGAACTTCTGCACTATATTTAGGAGCCTAAGAGAGGCTTGAAGGTGTTAAAGAGGCTTGAAGTTCAGGCCTTCTCTGCTTCACTGCCATTTTCACTCTGGTTTCCCCAAAAAAAGACGCAAGGTAAAATCCCCTGTGCTCTCAAGTTTCCCTTCACTCTATCTAAACCCCAATCCCAGGATTTTAGCCTACAGGGGAAAAATTAGATACTCTCTTGATGACCCAACCTCTGCCACTTTTTGCCTCAGTCCACCAGGCTGCAAGAGGTGGGTTTTCCCCACAACCTGCATTTCATGTGGTAGAAAATATCCTTATGTTATTGCTTGTGTTTTTGCTATCCCTGGTGGAGAATAAAGTTCTGTAATCTACTCCAACAGGGCATGCTAATGGGAGAGAAAGGAATTTAGAAAATTATTTATTCTGGCCAAAGACTAACTTTTGATACTTGCTACAACTCAAAGATATGATTCTGGAGACCAAAAACAAAGCAGTGCCTCCTTCCTTTTTTGGCATTCCTGCACAAATATCTACTGAATTGAATTTTCTTGGCTACAGTACAGGGAATTGGAGATACCAAAAAAATCCCATCAACATGGATAGTGGTGCCTCTAGATGGAAATAAGCCCCATGAGACTCCCAGAAGGAGGCCTGTGCCTCTACCAATGCTCATCTGATGGCTACTTCCATGTCAGACACGAGAGACAAGAAATGAAGGTCATTGAGGGGCTGCTTCAATCCTACACACAGCCCAAAGAAAACCATACATTTGTCTACAAACAGCAGTGCAAGGTAACCTTTGACTGAAATTATGATAACTCAGTATGGCAACCTATGTCTTTGATCCATTAAAATGTGGAAGTATATTATTACTTAATAATGAATGAATTTTAAGACAATGGAACCATGGGGATAAAAGTCTAGAAGTTTGTGGAACTGTATCCCAGGATAGCAATGCAGCCCACCAATGTGGGGTTCCAGAGATTTACTGCTCTCTGATTTGCTCATGTGCTCAGTTAGTAAACATGGGCTGAACATTTACTGTGTCCCAGGCACTGTGCTGGGCACTTGCTGGGAGCTCAATGCACAGGGGAGACAAGGGTCACTTAAGTACTTTTAAGGTAGCTATCACAGAAAGTGATGCTGATATCCTTGCCAGACAAAGGAGAGAGTAACGAAATCTGTCCAGGCTAGGGGAGATGCAGGTGAGGAGAAAATGTGAAAAAAGTTTTATAACTGAGGAGATGCTTTTATCCATTCATTCATTTGCTGAGTGAATATTTATTGAGAACTGACCATGTGCCATGTATCGCCCTGAGCCCTGGAGATGTGGCCTTGAACAAAATCAACCTGGCCCGGCCTTCATGTGGCTTAGGGTCTAATGGAGCTGTGTCTTAAAATGTCAGAAAGTGTCTTCTACATGGACAAGGTGGGAAAGGGCATTCTACATGGTGGAAGAGTGCATGAACAGAAAGTAAAACGGCCTGAGCTAACTGGATTGTGGGAGCTCTTTAGCATGGCTAGAGCTTCAAGTCTCAGAGAGAAGGATGGGTGCTAAGACCACATATAGGTTGAAAGTCAGATCATGAGAGCTTGGTAGGCCCAGTAAAGAAATTCAGACTTTACTTAAGGCCATGGGAATCCACTGAAAGGATTTAAGGTGGAAAATGACATAGCTAACCAGTAGATTATTCTGAAAGCTACTTGAAATATAATAAGGACAGTTAAATAGTTACTGTATCCTCACTAAGTGCCAAGTACAATTCTAAAGTATTTTTATATACACTCAGTTATTTCTTCCTCATAATAATCAAGGTAGATGTTACCATTATTCCATTTTACCTGTATGAAAACTGAGACACAGATTATGCAACTTGTCCAAGGACATCAGAGAGTAAAAAATGGTGTCAGGATTTGAATCTAGGCAGTCTAACACTAGGTCCTGAGACCTTAACATTTATGAGAATAAATTGGGATGGGGAAGGTAGTGGTAAGACTAGAACTAGGGAGATCAGTTCTGATGCTATTGCAATATTCAGATAAGATATGATGGTGGCCTGGACTGGGGTGTTGCAGTGGTGTGGCAGGCCAGGTCTCACTAACACAGGCCTCCATAACAACTGTTTCAGCATTGGCTGAATTGTTAAGTTAAATATTAAGAAACTGATAGAGCCGGTGCCCTTATACAAAGGCTGGAATGTAACAAAAGCCCACCAAGAGTTTTGCCTAGGCATTTCCTGGGCTTTGAAGCATGACAAGATAATGAAAGAATTCTTATCAGGACCCATTTAGGATTGAACAAGTTTTATTGGGAATCTGAAGAAACTCCCCAGGCCTCCACAAACAAGTTTATTGGGGGTCTAAAGGAACTCCACAAACCTCCATGATTTAGCAGGAGACAAGATAAGTGTAATCACCCCAGCACCTGGGCCCATTTACATTAAGTAAATTTACAGAGGCTCCAGAGGAAGGTCTTCAGGACTCAGATCTCAGTTATAGATTAAAAGAAGTTAATCACATATGTCTTTAGATGAATGCACACTTACACATAGACATATAGCTTAGAAGGTATATAATCTCTGAAAAAACTTTGTAATTTTGAGTTTGGTGATATTCCCCAGGCTTTCTTCCTGTAACCAGTTACAGAAATAAAAACTCTCTTCCTCCCCAGTTCATCTGCGTCTCGTTATTGGGCTGCAAGAATAAGCAACCTGACCCTCAGTTTGGTCTGGGAACAAATTTGGTGAGGCAGCCAGGAGCCACTGGGACGGTGCTGTTTTCAACCGTCAGCGGCTTGTGATGAAACAGTCTTCAGGAGGATCCCAGCAGCTGTTGGGTGAGAGTTTCCCAGGGATCCCTTCTGAGGGCTGTCCCATGTGAAAAATTGCATGTCCCTCCCACTGTTGGGGAAGACTGGAGATCAGGGGTGAACGTGCTGGAAGGGTTAGTTAATTGGATTGTATGCCAGGAGTCTGTTGCTTTCCTATCTGGGCTTGTTAAGCCACTTGTCTGGTACTGCCAGGGGAGCAATAAGGCTTGCTCATACACCCACTTTGCATTTTGGTTAAGATCAGGTTTTGTGTTGGTTTTGAGTCTGTTCTGCCTGAATGCACTCCCCCTGGTGTTTGTCTGAATTCTGTCTCCACTTGTTTGTGTATCTGTCTTGTCTCTTTTGATACCATGTAAGCTTGAATATAAGAGGTGTCAGGTCCATCCCTGCTGGGAGCCCTCTGGGAAGGAAAAAGGTTTTTTTAAAGGAGCTCAATGATTAAAAGTCAGCTTAATTAAAAGGTAACATCTAAGATGTGTATATGTGTGTGTGCATGTGCATGTGTTTGTATTAAAAGGCCTTCATAGTTTTGTTTTTTCTCTTCTGGGACCTTGTCTTTTTTGAGCAAAAGTTTTTTTCTTCTCGGTTGTCTGAATTGTGTTTTTCTTATTAACAGCTGTTGCAACAGAGGCTACTCTTGGTTTTTTTTTTTTTAAAAAGGTGTCATTTAGACACTTAGAAATGTCTTTGTTTGAAAAAAAAAGTTTAATGCACTGTAAAAGCATCACATGGTCTAGTCTGATAGTAATTCTCCCTTTTTGAAAACCCAAGATTCAGTGTGGGCTCTGGCCAGAGCTCAAAGATCCAGTTAAAAGATAGGCAGTCCCTGTCTAAATAAAATTGGTCTCCTAATATAGTCCTATAATACATTTCTATAATTTTATGTTTGATCTGGCATCCATCTTTAATCTCCCTCTAGCACCAGCAGGCTTTTTCTCATTACTTTGAGATGTAAATCTTGCCATCTGATTTTTCACCTAAAAGTTGTTTCCTTCAATATGCAGATCTAGGGCATCTATAAAATGTACTTCTATTGTCATGCCTAATATGTCTATGTATTTATGTGTTGTATACACAATGTTTCACTACTGAAAATATAAAAAAGCTCTAATTAATTGGATTAAGGAAAATTAAAGGTGCTTAAATCAAATACTTTAACAGAAAAAAGACTAGTCGAATGCTTTTTTAAGATTATGTGACTTAAGTAAAATCTTTAATAAATAAGCTGACTTTAAAAGTATTGGTAAAGTAATAATAGAAATGTCTTAGGAATTGCCAGCATACATTTTTGTTTGCATTTGTTGATCGAGAAACTTCATACTTATCCCTGCCAAATACTATAAGGTGTCAAAACTTGGCATAGAGGTTACAAAACTATAAACTCAGCCCCAAACAGAATGATCTTTGCTTTTGTAATTTTTAATAGATAAAACATTAATATTGTTTTAATAAATATAGATACATCTTAAATTCTTTGGTAAAATGCCATAACTCCCAATCTTGTGGCTTTAGGCAGTCTAGTCCACAGGCATGAAGGAGGTTTGTTCTGGGAAAGGACTGCTACCATATTGTTTCAAAGATAAATAAAAACTAAGTTAATGAACAAGAACTTCCTGAAGGTTAGAAGCAAGATGAAGTCAGTTAGGTCAGAACCTTTTCACTGTCTCAGTTATAATTTTGCAGTGGCAGTTTCATAACTTTAAATAATGGCTATCACAGTTTTCATAAATAATCTAAGTAAACAATTAAATTAATGAGGTAAATGCAATGGAATAAATACTCACAAATAAACTTGTCATAATTTAGAATCTAAACTTATATTAAATTACATAATAGATATTTATTTGGATATTTTCCAATAAAAATATATTGTGGGAAAACATTCTTTCTAAGATGGTATCCCTTTTTAAAGGTAAATAATTTTTGTCTAATTCAAAGCTTATTTAAAGGTTATCTAGAAAACAAGGCAAAAGGAACCAGGAAATAAGAGAGATATAAAGAAAGTTATAAAAAATAAAAAGGTATTTTTTAGTAAAAAAGCTTAAAGAAAAATAATTTTATATGAAAGAGAATCTTGTGTGGTAAATTTAGTGCTAGAATAAAATGACAGGTTGTTTTAGAAAGAGGGATGGTTAGAACAAGTCAAGAAGTCCAAGCATGTCGTAGATGGTCTGTGTAAGTCATGAAATAATTTATGTAAAATTGTTGTACAATTTAAAGGTAATTAGGCCTCCTAAATGCTTCATAGAATGCCACTGTGATTTTTAACTGCACAGTTTGCCTGGTTTATGGCTAGGTAAGACCTGGGACACATTGAATTTGATGCTGGAAAGAGTCAGACCTTATCTGCACTCCTGTCTGGGTCCTAGGCTCCACATCTAGTACATAATTAAAATCCCAAACTTACCAAAGTTTTCACCAAAAATAAAGGTTGCTGAGAGTTAACAGTGTAACATGTGTTTGAGACTACTAAAAAAATAGTTTTACATGCAAGATGTGTAAGAAAGGAAAACATACTTTTGGTAAAAAGATTATAAGAAGGTGTGGGAATGTGGATTTTTTGCCTAAATTAAAAGGTTAAAGGATTGTTTTAAGTTAGATAAAACAAAGCTAAGGGTTTAAGCAAGTTGCAGAAGGTTTATGAGAAAATTAATTGTAAAAGAAATTCTATGTGTAAACATATTGGCTAATGTTAAAGTGGTATTTTTCAGTTTTTCCATAAATTGAACATAAAAATAAATGCACAGCAGGTTTCTCTTAGAGCATTAACCTGCTCTTTAACAAGAATCTTTTGTAAAGGATTACAAAAGATTTATGGAAATCTTACCTTATGGTCAAACATTAAAATTGGGTAAATATATCTATAAGGTTTTATTAAAAATTTGGCTTAACATTTAATAGTACCCAAATGTAAACATAAAATTTGGCTTATTTGGTACAAAATCATACAGGAAGCATTGTCAAATATAAAATGGTGTTTGGCTTTTTTGGGCAATATTTGTATAAATATGTTATTGGTATGTGTTCCAAATTATGGGAAACTTCTATAATTCTGCTATATCTTAGTGTAAATTATCAGTAATAATTATAATTGTTATGATAAATTATTTTGTGCCACAGAGGTAACAGATTTCCTTGTCAATTGTGTTTTTAACTATGGCTACCCTAAAACTTTTTGTCATCCATAAACAATTGTTGTCTTGTTTTGGTCCTCTTTAGAAGGTGGTTTTGCAATCAGCTATGAAGCTCTAACAGGTGCTCTTGAATGCAGGTTTCTGATAACTTTGGAGATTGTAACATCTGAATAGAGGAAAAATGTTCAGAACTCTTGAAGAAATAAAATATTCATTGATATCAAGCAGAACAAGAATTAACTGCATAAACTAATAAAAAACTGAAGTGATCTTTTTGACTTTTTGCTTAAAATGTTGTTGATCTTTTGTTTTCCTTTTCAGAGTCAAGGAAACTTTTCTTTTGAGCTATGAACAGCTTTTAACAATTAAGCAAAGTATACTAAGTATACTACTATGAGCAAAATTTGGAACATATTTGTTTCTCTCTACTTGATTTCTCCAGAATCTGAAAACCATTTGTGAATATTCTTAATTATAGTTATTTGCATAAGGGCAATAAGAATCTGTTTTCTTTTGCAACAGACACAATTGGAGAAACTAGTTATTTTACCAAGGCTTTGACTGTAATAGCCTGCTTTCCTTTAAGAAATCAAATTTGACTTGTAAAGTCAATAAAATTCCCTAGAGGAAATGCCTCATACCTTGTCTCCACAGTCCCTGTACTGGGTTTCTGACCTGTGGTAAGTAAAGAATGTCACTTTCTGACAGGTTCCAAGTTATCTTGGAACCCCAAAAGGAGAGAAATTTACTCAACTCATAGGTATTTAAGGGTACAAATCAACAGCACAGCTTGGTGCTAAAAAAGTCTTATCTAAGATTCCTTGTATGGAACAGAGTTCCATCAAAGCCAATTTCAAAAGAGCTTATGTGAAAAAAATAATTCTTCTTTCTGCACTTTATACAAATAACCAGGTCAAGTACAATAAAACAAACCAGTCTGACCATGATTTGTTTTTAGTAAAAATGGGAGACTGGAAAGAGGAAAATTATGTTTCAAAACTATAGTGCACTTGTTGTTAGATTCTAGTCTTGTCTAATGTTTTTCAGTTTTTGTTATTTTCTACAGTTTGGGTTGAATTCTGATTTTTCTGGCTACAAGTCTC
Source organism: Macaca fascicularis (assembly GCF_037993035.2). Lineage (NCBI taxonomy): Eukaryota > Metazoa > Chordata > Mammalia > Primates > Cercopithecidae > Macaca > Macaca fascicularis. The sequence continues at coordinate 187,781,009 of NC_088375.1, read as the reverse complement.
TAAAATAATGTTTTCAATTTTTTCCTTTTTCCCCATTTTTCCTAACTGGAAGTCACTGAAACCTAAACCTTGCTTTATTAAAGCCCTGCAGACTGAAGACTACTTAAACTTAAACTTCAGAAGAAAACAGCAGCAACCTATTTATATGTGTTGCTGTTGCATATTGTTATGTTTCAGCAGGTATTGCCTCTAAGCCCCTGAAACAGGGAGTACTACTGGGAACAGGTCAACCTCTTCCACTCCAACGCTGCATTCAGCGCTCCATAATGTTGACTCCCTCTCAGCAGGATGTAGCCAGAAAGATTACTACACCCCATCTCACTGAAATTCTCATGATGACTAAATATACAAACATGATAGAAATCATGCAGAAATTGACAGTGGAGATTGTGGCAAGTCAGATCTTACTAACATAGGCCTCTGTAACAACTCTTTCAGCACTGACTGGTTAAGTTACATATTAAAAACTGATAGAGCCAGTGCCCTTATACAAAGGCTGGAATGTAACAAAAGCCCACCAAGAGTTCTATAGAAGGCATATAAGCTCTGAAAAATCTTTGTAATTTTGAGTTTTTCTGGTGATATTTCCTAGGCCTTCTCCCTGTAACCAGTTACAGAAATAAAAACTCTCTTCCTCCTCAGTTCATCTGCATCTCATTATTGGGCCACAAGAATAAGCAGCCTGACCCTCAATTTGGTCCAAAGACAGTGGTACAAACAAGCAAGAACAAATGAGAGAGACATTGGGGTGTGTTTTTGATGGGAGTTGATGACTGGATGTAGGCATAGTAGGAAAGTCTAGGACAATCCCTATGTTATGTGAACCCCCAACATTTGAGACAGGTCACAGTTAATTTAGAAAGTTTATTTTGCCAAGGTTGAGGATGCGCACCCATGACACAGCCTCAGGAGGTACTGATGACATGTGCCCAAGGTCGTCAGAGCACAGCTTGGTTTTATACATTTTAGTGAGACATGAGACATCAATCAACATATCTAAAATTGAACATTGGCTCAATCTGGAAAGGCGGGACAACTTTCCAGATTGTCACAGGTAGGTGAGAGACAAGTGGTTGCATTCTTTTGAGTTTCTGATTAGCCTTTCAGAAGAGGGCAATCAGATACGCATTTATCTCACTGAGCAGAGGGATGACATTGAATATATTGGGTGGCAGGTTTGCTCTAAACAGTTCGCAGCTTGAATTTTCCCTTTAGCTTAGTGCTTTGGGGGCCCAGGATATTTTCCTTTCACAGTTTCTGTTCACTGAGACAGGAAAGGCAAGAAGAATCTATCTTCCCCAATCCCACCCCCATCACCATCCCCTGCCCTATATGTCTTTTGCTCTTCTCAAAGTGTTCCTCAAAAACACTTTTTGTCTGTTTCTCATATATTTCTTTAACCACCAGCCTACAGGAATCTATTTCATGAACAAATAAAGCCTTGGTTTTTATGCTTCTCATTTGATACTTCACCCTGTTTTCATTTGTCATTCATTCCACAGTCAGAAATTCTAGGAGAACGGTTTGGAGATTCTTCAAAAAACTAAAAATAGAGCTACCATATGATCCAGCAATTCTACTGCTGGATATATACCCCAAAGAAAGGAAATCAGTATATCAAAGAGATATCTGCACTCCCATGTTTGTTGCAGCACTATTTGCAATAGCGAAAATTTGGAAGCAACCTAAGGGTCCATTAACAGATGAATGGATAAAGAAAATGTGGTGTAAATACACAATGGAGTACTATTCAGCCATAAAAAAGAATGAGATCCTGTCATTTGCAACAATGTGGATAGAACTGGACATCATTATGTTAAGTGAAATAAGTCAGGCACAGAAAGACAAACATCACATGTTCCCACTTACTTGTGGGATCTAAAAATCAAAACAATGGAACACATGGAGATAGAGAATAGAAGGATGATTACCAGTTGGGGGTGTAGGGGAACAAAAAAATAGGAAGAATGAATAAGACCTAGTATTTAATGGCATAACAGGGTGACTGTAGTCAATAACAATTTAATTGTACTTTTAAAAATAACAAAAGGATATAATTGGATTATTTGTAACACAATAAATTCAATTTACATGATGTGATTATTATGCATTGCACGCCCATGTCAAAACATCTCATGTACCCCATAAATACATACACCTACCATGTGGCCAGAGGCTCACGCCTGTAATCCCAGCACTTTGGGAGGACAAGGCGGGTGGATCACGAGGTCAGGAGATCAAGACCATTCTGGCTAACATGGTGAAACCCCATCTCTACTAAAAATACAAAAAATCAGCCAGGCGTGGTGGCGGGCACCTGTAGTCCCAGCTAATCAGGAGGCTGAGGCAGGAGAATGGCATGAACCCTGGAGGCAGAGCTTGCAGTGAGCCGAGGTTGTGCCACTGCACTCCAACCTGGGTGACAGAGTGAGACTGTCTCAAAAAAAAAATTTAAAAAAAAATCCTGTACAGCTTTCTACCTTATCTCTTTGCATATTCAGCTTATCTTCCTAATTAGTCTTTAAAACACCATGATGGTTTAAACGTTTTTTTTTTGTTTTTTGTTTTTATTTCTTGAATTCTGCCTGGTGCCCGTCTTTGAGCTGGGCACACAATAAATGTTTTATAAACATTTATTTCACTTGAACTAAGGAGACATACCAGGGGTGAGGGAGGTTGAAGAAACAGCAGGGTGAGAAACGTAGAGCAATGACCTACAAAGCAAGTGGGCAATGAAGAAATGGAGATATCCCAGGTCAAGAGTTTTGTCTATTAAGAGAATAAGTTTTAAGCTAGAGGGTGGGAAGGTTGGTAAATAGAAAATGAGTAAAGTCAAATAATGGTTATTCTCAAGAGAGTGAGCCTGGTGCTTGTTCCTCATGGAGGTAGCACTAATAGGAAGGATGGAAGGTTCTGAGAGGGGCAGTAAGAGAGAAAACACATGGCCGGGGAGGCTGAAGGGGATGAATGGGGCATTGAATAGAATGGATGAGCCAGAAGGGAGGAGGCACAGAAACTTCATAGATGGTCAGTCCTAGCTATTTTTTTTAGACAGTCTTGTTGTGTCACCCAGGTTGGAGTACAGGGGTGCTATCACAGCTTATTAAAGCCTTGACCTCTTGGGCTCAAGCAATCCTCCCACCTCAGCCTCCTGAGTAGTCCTAGATATTTTTATGGAAGCATCAAGGTTGGAAAGTGATCACTTCATTCTGCCCCTAATTAACACAGTAGTTTTGGTTTTGAAGGGATTCAACTGGGAACACAAACACATAATCATAAGAGAAAGAATGGGAGGAGGAAACAGGCAGATTATATCTCCGATGCTGGATAACCTGAGGTTTTTTTAGAGAATCCTAAGGCCTCTTCTGCCATGGCAGGGGCAGGGATTCAGAACAGCTGCTATGGTTATTGCTGGGGGCATTGACAAGCAAGCTGTTAAAAGACTTTGGAACCAGTAGAATTTACATAGTAAGTTCCATGCAAAAGGCCACTGGCACATGGTTCCATCATTTTCTCCAGTCAACAGCCTGGAAGTAAGAGAATGGAAAGTTTCAGTAAGGAAGCACAGAGCCAGTTCTTACTCTCACTGTGTTGCACTGTCCCTCTGCCAATGCTGGGAAATACCAGGATACAAAAATGTATCAAAGGTAGGCCAACACACAATCTGGTGGAGAGGACAGATAGATATGGAAAGCAGTGTTATGGTAAAACGGATTCATGCTACAACTGCACAGACCCACATGGGTTATCTGGATCTAGTCCTATCATACAGATAAGGAAATGAAGTCCAAAAGTAAAAACAAAAAAACAAAAAAAGGCTACCCCTAACCTCCTTCTCTCCAGACTGAGAATTCCAAGGTCACCTTTCCTTTCTCCATGTGACCTGTGAGCTATACCACCTGTGCTGGTCTTTCCAGTTCCTTTGAAGGACAGGGCAGTGAAACCTTAAATGTATCCAACAGTGTTACTCTGTTTCATCTCCTCTGAAGGCTCATACTTCTCCACCCAGTTTTTAAAATGTTGGGTGGAGAAGTGTGAACCTCTAGAGGAGATGGAAAAGAGGCAAGCAGAGAGGTGTGAAGGAAACCAGGATCATCCAGTGTGAGATACAAAGAGAGAGGCTGAGACACTTGAAACGAAAGAGGAATGATGAGTTACAAAACAAAGACAAAGTTTAAAATGTGTTTATTGGAATTCATATCATGGAAGTCAGTTGTAAACTTGGGAAGAGGTGTTGAAATGATAGAAACAGAAATCAAAATAAAGTGGGTTGAGAAGAAATTAGGAGGGAAGTAAGGAGCTGTGGAGAAGTGTCAACCACTTTGAAGAGTTTGACTGTGAAAGGAGAGTTGGAATGCTTCTGGATGGGGATCTCAGGGATTTGAGAGTGAAAGAAGGTTAAAGTCTCTCTTCCTTTCTCTATTTCCTATCCCAACCTCACCCCCAATTCCCAGTAAGTGAGGTTGGGATTCAGAGTGCAGTCACTGGCTTTGAAGGTAGAAGGAAGAAGAAAAGGTTGGGGCAGATGTAGAGTTTCATATTTTGTAGTACTTTAAGCCACAACACAGTATAACACAAAATGCAAATCGCATAAAATCCCATTAAAAATCTCCAGTCATAGACAGTTTTGAATGATACTAATACTATTTAATTTTACAATGTTAATATGCAGTATCTATTTTCCTTATTAAATATAAATAGGCCAACTCAAAATTATTAAATTTAAGAGTACATTGAGGGCCTGGTGGAGTGGCTCACACTTGTAATCCCAGCACTTTGGGAGGCCGAGGTGGGCAGATCACCTGAGGTCAGGAGTTTGAGACCAGCCTGGCCAACTTGGTGAAACCCCATCTCTACTAAAAATACAAAAATTAGCCAGACATGGGGACAGGTGCCTGTAATCCCAGCTACTTGGGAGGCTGAGGCAGGAGAATTGCTTGAACCTGGGAGGCAGAGAGTGCAGTGAACTGAGATTGTGCCACTGCACTCCAGCCTGGTTGACAGAGCAAGACTCCATCTCAGAAAAAAAAAAAAAAGAGCATATTGAGGTCAACTAAAGTCATTTAAACTTAACCTTCCCCATCTGATGAAAGAGTTTATTTGCTTAACATCAAATTAAATAAATTGCTATTTTGGATAATAAGTTAAACAATTGACTGACTTAATAGTAAGTCAAATGCCTTAAGCAATTCTCATATTTGTCCAACTTGGGCATATTTCAAAAACAATAATATTGTTTGAACATCACGTAAGTAACGTAATTTATGGTGTAACCAACACATCACCTTCTGCCAAGTTAGACTCTTATCTGGAATAATAATAATAATATCAAATAACCCTGAACTCTTACTATGTGCCAGGCATCTTACATATGCTATCTCCGTTCTCTCAAGTAGGCCTCACTATTTTCACTTTACAAGTGAGCAAGTTGAAGGCTGAGAAATGAAATAACTTGACCTTAGTCATATGTGGCTCCTGAAGTCTGTCTTCTGTATCGTATCGTGCCTGCAATGCATCCTAAGACCTCTCCCCTACCACTTTTTGACATTATACAGACTTATATAGTGAGTCATAAATTTGCCAAAATTTATGGCAACCAGCAGCTCTTGGGGCTGCTCTTTCTATTCAGTAGCCATTCTTTATTCCTTTACCTTCCCAATAAACTTGCTTTCACTTTAAAAATAAACAAACACCACCAACAACAAACTCTGAGTGAACCAGCCACAACAACCTACCATTGAGAAGATGGCATGGTGCCCTTTCCCCTAGAATGAAACTGAGAGCTGGTGACTACTTATTTATGTGCTGATACAGAACAACAACAAAATGTAGGAAAAAAATGTTTAAATGTATAGAAACAAGTTAACTAGGAAGACTAAGCAAAGGACTTTATTTTTTGTTAGAGACAATGGGACTTTGGGCAAACTGATTCTTAGACTTGTAATTTTTCAAACATTCACTCCCAAGTACCAGGAAGTGGAAACTATAAGAGCTTACCTACTATGTCACTTTTACATATATTTTATCCTTCAGTCTTCCAGACCACTCTGTGAAATGCAGGACAGTATAAGCCTCATTGCACAAATAAGGACAAATAAGCTAAAAAAACCCTGGTCCCTGGTTCAGTGGGCTCTTGGGTGCTGTTGCAAAGGGATGGCATGTGTATTATTTCACATCTATGCCACACCTTTTTTATTTTTCCAGTCTGGTTTTTTTTTTTTTTAATATCGATAGTTTTTTTTTATTATTATTATATTTTAAGTTCTAGGGTACATGTGCACAGCCTGCAGGTTCGTTACATATGTATACATGGGCCATGTTGGTGTGCTGCACCCATTAACTCATTTACCTTACGTATTTCTCCTAATACTATCCCTCCCTGCTCCTCCCACCCTACGACAGGCCCCAGTGTGTGATGTTCCCCACCCTGTGTCTAAGTGTTCTCGTTGTTCAGTTCCCACCTATGAGTGAGAACATGTGGTGTTTGGTTTTCTCTCCTTGCGATAGTTTACTCAGAATAATGGTTTCCAGCATCATCCATGTCCCTACAAAGGACATGAACTCATCCTGTTTTATGGCTGCATAGTATTCCATGGTGTATATGTGCCACATTCTCTTAATCCAGTCTGTCACTGATGGACATTTGGGTGATTCCAAGTCTTTGCTATTGTGAATAGTGCCACAATAAACATACGTGTGCATGTGTCTTTATAGCAGCATGATTTATAATCCTTTGGGTATATACCCAGTAATGGGATGGCTGGGTCAAATGGTATTTCTAGTTCTAGATCCTTGAGGAATCGCCACACTGTTTTCCACAGCGGTTGAACTAGTTTACAGTCCCACCAACAGTGTAAAACTTCCTATTTCTCCACATCTTCTCCAGCACCTGTTGTTTCTTGACTTTTTAATGATTGCCATTCTAACTGGTGTGAGATGGTATCTCATTGTGGTTTTGATTTGCATTTCTCTGATGGCGAGTGATGATGAGCATTTTTTCATGTGTCTGTTGGCTGCATAAATGTCTTCTTTTGAGAATTGCCTGTTCATGTCCTTTGCCCACTTTTTGATGGGGTTGTTTGTTTTTTTCTTGTAAATTTGATTGAGTTCTTTGTAGGTTCTGGATATTAGCCCTTTGTCAGATGAGTAGATTGCAAAAATTTTCTCCCATTCTGTAGGTTGCCTGTTCACTCTGATGGTAGTATCTTTTCGCAGTGCAGAAGTTCTTTAGTTTAATGAGATCCCATTTGTCAATTTTGGCTTTTGTTGCCATTGCTTTTGGTGTTTTAGATATGAAGCTCTTGCCCATGCCTATGTCCTGAATGGTATTACCTAGGTTATCTTCTAAGGTTTTTATGGTTTTAAGTCTAACATTTCAGTCTCTAATCCATCTTGAATTAATTTTTGTATAAGGAGTAAGTAAAGGATCCAGTTTCAGCTTTCTACTTATGGCTAGCCAATTTTCCCAGCACTATTTATTAAATAGGGAATCCTTTCCCCATTTCTTGTTTTTGTCAGATTTGTCAAAGATCAGATGGCTGTAGATGTGTGGTATTATTTCTGAGGGCTCTGTTCTGTTCCATTGGTCTACATGTCTGTTTTGGTACCAGTCCCATGCTGTTTTGGTTACTATAGCCTTGTAGTATAGTTTGAAGTCAGGTAGGGTGATGCCTCCAGTTTTGTTCTTTTGGCTTAGGATTGTCTTGGCAATGCGGGCTGTTTTTTGGTTCCATATGAACTTTAAAGCAGTTTTTTTCCAATTCTATGAAGAAAGTCATTGGTAGCTTAACGGGGATGGCATTGAATCTATAAATTACCTTAGGCAGTATGGCCATTTTCACAATATTGATTCTTCCTATCCATGAGCATGGTATGTTGTTCCATTTGTTTCTGTCCTGTTTTATTTCACTGAGCAGTGGTTTGTGGTTCTCCTTGAAGAGGTCCTTCACATCCCTTGTAAGTTGGATTCCTAGGTATTTTATTCTCTTTGAAGCAATTGTGAATGAGAGTTCATTTATGATTTGGCTCTCTGTTTGTCTGTTATTGGTGTATTAAAATGCTTGTGATTTCTGCACATTGATTTTGCATCCTGAGACTTTGCTGAAGTTGCTTTTCAGCTTAAGGAGATTTTGGGCTGCGACCATGGGGTTTTCTAAATATACAATCATGTTATCTGCAAACAGGGACAATTTGACTTCTTCTTTTCCTTACTGAATGCCCTTTATTTCTTTCTCTTGCCTGATTGCCCTAGCCAGAACTTCCAATACTATGTTGAATAGGAGTGGTGAGAGAGGGCATCCCTTGTGCCAGTCTTGTGCCAGTTTTCAAAGGGAATGCTTCCAGGTTTTGCCCATTCAGTATGATATTGGCTGTGGGTTTGTCATAAATAGCTCTTATTATTTTGAGATACATTCCATCAATGCTGAATTTATTGAGCGTTTTTAGCATGAAGGTTGTTGAATTTTGTCAAAGGCCTTTTCTGCATCTATTGAGATAATCATGTTGTTTTTGTCTTTGGTTCTGTTTATATGCTGGATTACGTTTATTGATTTGCATATGTTGAACCAGCCTTGCATCCCAGAGATGAAGCCCACTTGATCATGGTGGATAAGCTTTTTGATGTGCTGCTGGATTCAGTTTGACAGTATTTTATTGAAGATTTTTGCATCAATGTTCATCAGGGATATTGGTCTAAAATTCTCCCTTTTTGTTGTGTCTCTGCCAGGCTTTACTATCAGGATGATGTTGGCCTCATAAAATGAGTTAAGGAGGATTCCCTCTTTTTCTATTGATTGGAATAGTTTCAGAAGGAATGGTACCAGCTCCTCCTTATACCTCTGGTAGAATTTGTCTGTGAATCCATCTGGTCCTGGACTTTTTTTGGTCGGTAGGCTATTAATTATTGCCTCTATTTCAGAGCCTGCTATTGGTCTGCTCAGGGATTCAACTTCTTCCTGGTTTAGTCTTGGGAGAGTGTACGTGTCCAGGAATTTATCCATGTCTTCTAGGTTTTCTAGTTTATTTGTGTAGAGGTGTTTATAGTATTCTCTGATAGTAGATTGTATTTCTGTGGGGTTGGTGGTGATATCGCTTTATCAATTTTTATTGCATCTATTTGATTCTTCTCTCTTTTCTTCTTTATTAGTCTTGCTAGCGGTCTATCAATTTTGTTGATCTTTTCAAAAAACCAGCTCCTGGATTCAATGATTGTTTGAAGGCACTTTTGTGTCTCTATCTCCTTCAGTTCTGCTCTGATCTTAGTTATTTCTTGCCTTCTGCTAGCTTTTGAATGTGTTTGCTCTTGCTTCTCTAGTTCTTTTAATTGTGATGTTGGGGTGTCTATTTTCGATCTTTCCTGCTTTCTCTTGTGGGCATTTAGTGCTAGAAATTTCCCTCTACACACTGCTTTAAATGTGTCCCAGAGATTCTGATATGTTGTATCTGTTTTCTCATCGGTTTCAAAGAACATCTTTATTTCTGCCTTCATTTCATTATGCACCCAGTAGTCATTCAGGAGCAGGTTGTGCCATTTCCATGTAGTTGAGCAGTTTTCATTGAGCTTCTTAGTCCTGAGTTCTCATTTGATTGCACTGTGGTCTGAGAGACAGTTTGTTATAATTTCTATTCTTCTACATTTGCTGAGAAGTGCTTTACTTCCAACTATGTGGTCAATTTTGGAATAAGTGCAATGTGGTGCTGAGAAGAATGTATGTTCTGTTGATTTGGGGTGGAGAGTTTTACAGATGTCTATTAGGTCTGCTTGGTGCAGAGTTGAGTTCACTCCTGGATATCCTTGTTAACTTTCTGTCTCTTTGATCTGTCTAATGTTGACAGTGGGGTGTTAACATTATTATTGTATGGGAGTCGAAGTTTCTTTGTAAGTCTCTAAGGACTTGCTTTATGCATCTGGGTCCTCCTGTATTGGGTGCATATATATTTAGGATAGTTAGCTCTTCTTGTTGGATTGATCCCTTTACCATTATGTAATGGCCTTCTTTGTCTCTTTTGATCTTTGTTGGTTAAAGTCTGTTTTATCAGAGACTAGGATTGCAGCCCTTTTTTTTTTGTTTTCCATTTGCTTGGTAGATCTTCCTCCATCCCTTTATTTTGAGTCTATGTATGTCTCTGCATGTGAAGTGGGTCTCCTGAATACAGCAAACTGATGGGTCTTGACTCTTTATCCAGTTTGCCAGTCTGTGTCTTTTAATTGGGCCATTTAGTCCATTTACATTTAAGGTTAATATTGTTACGTGTGAACTTGATCCTGTCATTATGATATTAGCTGGTTATTTTGCTCGCTAGTTGATGCAGTGTCTTCCTAGCTTTGATGGTCTTTACATTTTGGCATGTTTTTGCAATGGCAGGTACCAGTTGTTCCTTTCCATGTTCAGTGCTTCCTTCAGGATCTCTTGTAGGGCGGGCCTGGTGGTGACAAGATCTCTCAGCACTTGCTTATCTGTAAAGGATTTTTTTTCTCCTTCATTTATGAAACTTAGTTTGGCTGGATATGAAATTCTGGGTTGAAAATTCTTTTCTTTAAGAATGTTGAATATTGGCCCCCACTCTCTTCTGACTTGGAGAGTTTCTGCGGAGAGATCTGCTGTTAGTCTGATGGGCTTCCCTTTGTGGGTAAACCTACCTTTCTCTCTGGCTGCCCTTAACATTTTTTCCTTCATTTCAACTTTGGTGAATCTGACAATTATGTGTCTTGGAGTTGCTCTTCTTGAGGAGTATCTTTGTGGCATTCTCTGTATTTCCTGAATTTGAATGTTGGCCTGCTTTGCTAGGTTGGAGAAGTTCTCCTTGATAATATCCTGCAGAGTGTTTTCCAACTTGGTTCCATTCTCCCCATCACTTTCAGGCACACCAATCAGACATAGATTTGGACTTTTCACATGATCCCATATTTCTTGGAAGCTTTGTTCATTTGTTTTTACTCTTTTTTCTCTAAACTTCTCTTCTCACTTCATTTCGTTCATTTGCTCTTCAATCACTGATACTCTTTCCTCCAGTTGATCAAGTCGGTAACTGAAGCTTGTGCATTTGTCACGTAGTTCTCGTGTCATGGTTTTCATCTCTATCAGTTCGTTTATGGACTTCTCTGCATTGGTTATTCTAGTTATCCATTCTTCCATTCTTTTTTCAAAGTTTTTAGTTTCTTTGCACTGGGTACGTAGTTCCCCCTTTAGCTCTGAGAAGTTTGATCAACTGAAGCCTTCTCTCAACTCGTCAAAGTCATTCTCCGTCCAGCTTTGTTCCATTGCTGGCAATAAGCTGCGTTCCTTTGGAGGGGGAGATGCGCTCTGATTTTTTGAATTTCCAGCTTTTCTGCACCGCTTTTTCCCCATCTTTGTGGTTTTATCTGCCTTTGGTCTTTGATGATGGTGACGTACTGATGGGGTTTTGGTGTGGGTGTCCTTTCTGTTTGTTAGTTTTCCTTCTAATAGTCAGGACCCTCAGCTGCAGGTTTGTTGGAGTTTGCTTGAGGTCCACTCCAGACCGTGCTTGCCTGGGTATCAGCAGTGGAGGCTGCAGAAGATAGAATATTGCTGAACAGCAAGTGTTGCTGTCTGATTCTTGCTCTGGAAGCTTTGTCTCAGAGGTGTACCCAGCCGTGTGAGGTATGAGGTGTCAGTCTGCACCTAGTGGGGGATGTCTCCCAGTTAGGCTACTCAGGGATCAGGGACTCACTTGAGCAGGCAGTCTGCCCATTCTCAGATCTCAAGCTCTGTGCTAGGAGAACCACTGCTCTCTTCAAAGCTGTCAGACAGTGACATTTACATATGCAGAGGTTTCTGCTGCTTTTTGTTTAGCTATGCCCTGTCCCCAGAGGTAGAGTCTACAAAGACAGGCAGGCCTCCTTGAGATGTGGTGGGCTCCACCCAGTTTGAGCTTCCCGGCAGCTTTGTTTACCTACTTAAGCTTTAGCAATGGTGGATGCCCCTCCCCCAGCCTTGCTGCTGCCTTGCAGTTAGATCTCAGACTGCTGTGCTAGCAATGAGGGAGGCTCTGTGGGCGTGGGACCCTCCAGGCCAGGCTTGGGATATAATCTCCTGGTGTGCCTTTTGCTAAGACCCTTGGTAAAGCACAGTATTAGGGTGGGAGTTACCCGATTTTCCAAGTGTTGTGTGTCTGAGTTTCCCTTGGCTAGGAAAAGGAATTTCCTTCCCCCTTGCACTTCCCAGGTGAGGTGATGCCTCGCTGTGCTTCAGCTCTCACTGGTTGGGCTGCACCCACTCACCAGCACCAACTGTTCGACACGCCCCAGTGAGATGAATCCAATACCTTAGTTGAAAATGCAGAAATCACCCATCTTCTGTGTCACTCATGCTGGGAGCTGGAGGCTGGAGCTGTTCCTATTCAGCCATCTTCAGCACCCCCCTGAACAATCCTTTGATCACTGTTTTATCTTAACACATGCTTACCATATATGCTAGATTAATACTGAAAATATAATGAATATGATTATATAAAATTATTGTGTAATTTAAAATGTTTACATTAATTCATTTTATTCTGTAAATATACTAAATTATTTTGCAAATCTGCTTACTGGGTGATACAAGTTATGCACATTGTCCATGGAAATTGTTGTATTTATGACTTCCAGAGATTTTACACAATGTGGAAACAATAACCGACTGAAGTTTCTGCAGGCAGTATTGTGCCCATAGCTCTACACAGCAGAGAGACAGAATCTGACCTTAGGTCAAGTCTTGGGGAGAGAACAAGAATCTGGATCAGAGCCCAGGTCATCAGAAACAGTTCCAAATTCCTAACTTGTACTGGTACCTCGAGAACTACATGGTCTCTGTGGTTGTCCTGCCCTTCGCTCCCACTGCAAAGACTACAACTAAATGAAAGCATTCATCTGTCTACCCTCGTTGATAGTTCCAACAGGACCAGGAGCTACAACAGACTCAAAAATGGGTGGAGACATTCCCAAGTGCCTGTCCTCATTGTCTATGGGGAGGCAAAGTTCGTGTCCAGCTCTATGACCCTGACTACATGAAGGTGATTCTGGGGACATCAAGTGAGATTGAAACTTCATCCTGACTGCATCAGCTCTTCCCTGCTGATACATGCCCCTGGGTCTGTAAAAACCCAGTAGAAAGTGGGTTTTTCCAACCATCCACAAAGCCCACAGTCTAGGCTACAGCCAGAAGTATTTACTGAGTATTGAATGTTTAAAACAACTGTTTGGGGGTAAATTTGCTGTTTTTCCTTTTCTTTCTTGCTGTTTTAAGCTAATAGAGTTAATCTGAAATGTACATTGCCACATGTCTCATAGATATGTGGGTATATGCATATGGTACTGGTGTTGATCTATAATTTTGAGATTTTGGTTCTTATTCTCATTTTCACTCATCAATGAATTATGACACGGATTTGGTAACTATAACTCCTTCCAGTCCTGGGTCACTGGTAGACTAAGCCACCACCAATGGCTCTGTCTTACCCTCTGGCCTGGAGGACATTGCCTATGTTTCTTACCAACTCCTTCCTAGATCTGTGGGTGTTCTGCTGCTGGAACACTGAATCTGACTTCCTGAGCCCACATTGATCTTCATGGCAGACATGGAAAGGGACAGGAGGCAAAATGGGAAATGACACAGGTCAAACTGCCAACACACAGACATTATCAACTGATAGAAGCCCGTGGTCTGAACCACAGCTGCCTCTGGGGATGCCAAATTTAGTAGTAGTAGCTCCCAGTTTCCTGTAAAGCCTTGTCTTATCTCTCAGACTCCAAAATTCCAGAAAACTGCAGATTCCTGGCTCCCTGGATTGGTATGTACATGTAAACTAGGACTGCTCCCCAGTTCCCCATCTGCTCCCCAGTTAGATTTGCCAAGAGCAAACTCTTTGGCTCACAGAGAACAAAAGGTGAGGGGCCACCACTGTCATGACCCATCCCTAATCCAGTTTCATGTCCCTTCTTTTAACAAGACCCTCACCCTGTCCTAATGCTGGTGTGAGCCCTCCTCAGGCTCAGCTTCTTCTACTTCACTTCTCAGTTCTCTCCAGACATCCTCAGCCTGATATTTATTTAACACCTGCCCACAACTCTTTCCAAACTTCATCTCACAACTGTCCTAATCTCAGGGATGTATCAGCCCGATTAGGACATTCCCATACCTGAAATGCACCTGCTTTCCCTGCCATAGCCCACGAAGTACCTTCTAGGTTTTCTCCCCTCAGAAACCACCTTGTCTCCTTCCCAAGAGATCCCTTTCAGCCCGCCTCTCCCCAACACACATACACACACCCATCTCTTGGCCCAGGGTATGGTTTGCCCCTGCTGAATGGGCAGAAGTGGCACCAGCACTGGCGGATGCTGACCCCAGCATTCCATTATGACATCTTGAAGTCCTACATGGGGCTCATGGCGGACTCCATACACATGATACTGGTGAGTCCATCTTTCTCCCCTCCAGACATCCAATCACAGCATGCACTCTCACCAATTTCACTCTCAACTCTGTGTCCCACAGACAGCCATAGACACAGCCAAACAGAATAACACACTCAGACCATTACTGTGAGAGTAGGGTTCCCCAAAAGTGATGTGATAGCAGAGCACCCAGGCATCAAGTTGCATCCACACTTTGCTCATTATCACAGGGAATGAGGATCACAGTGGATAAATTCTGCCTCCCACTTTGAAATCTTCAGCGCAGGGGACTGGAGAGATGGTCAATCTGATGGACATCAGGACACCCTACCCCTGATGGCCTTGACAATGTCATCTCCAGTGTCAGGATGGACAGGCCAGGATGTCACTCACTGAGGCTCTGGCCTGGGACCCAGAGCTTTCTGCATGGATTTGAGCCGTGCATGCAGTGAAAGGGACACCAACTCTTCATTCTCAGAGCCAGAGCTGCCATACCCTTCTCTCCTTTCCAGACTCTGATTTCTCACTCAACTGTGCTCAGCAAATATTTCACGAATGAAAATTAATTGAAGTCCCTGATGTGCCTCCATTAGGCACCTATATGAGACTTTTTTTTTTTTTTGAGACGCGTAGTCTTGCTTGTCATCCAGGCTGGAGTGTGGTGGCGCAATCTCGGCTCTCTGCAAACTCCGCCTTCCAGGTTCACCCCATTCTCCTGCCTCAGCCTCCCAAGTAGCTGGGACTACAGGTGCCCGCCACTATGCCCAGCCAATTTTTGTATTTTTAGTAGAGACGGGGTTTTACCATGTATATGGGCCTTTTAGACTTCCTTTTGTTTTGACACTTGTCCCCCTAAAGTTGAGATGCAATCAGTCTCTCCGAACAAGCTCAGTTTTCAGAACACTGAAGAGTACTCCTATTATTTATTCATAAACAACAACAAAAAATGTTTCCAGCCAACTATAGGGTATAACTGAATCTAAGAATACAAAACTTACTTCAGGCTATTGTGAGCAAACATGGTTAATGCTGCATTAAAACTTTGAAAACTAGGTATTGGTTTACACATATTGATTCACAATACGAATATCAGCACTACATCTGCTCTTAAAATGAGGGATCCCAACCATGATATCTGGAGATAAAGGGAAAAGCCAAGCCCTATTAGCAAAAGACTTCTGGGGAATTAAGAAGGTCCATGCCCTCTCCCACTACAGGACAAATGGGAAGAGCTCATTGGCCAGGACTCCCCTCTGGAGGTCTTTCAGCACGTCTCCTTGATGACCCTGGACACCATCATGAAGTGTGCCCTCAACATCCAGCTGGACCGGTCAGTGATAACTCTCCAGCTGTGGGATTCATATTCTTATCAACTGCATGGACATACCTGAGAGGCAGGTGGGGCAGTTTGTGGGCTCACCTCCACAGGAAGAAAGACTCAGCCTATGACAAAGCTCTAATCCCAGACCAGACCAAACCATGCTTCAGCTAAGGATTCCTTATCCCTAGCACAGGTAGACCCTGGCTGTTCACAATATCTTATAAAAACCTCAGGATCACAGAGCTCTAAGACAGAAGAAACAAGTGCCTCAGTGATGCCTGTCCCGTGTTTGAAGCTATCTCCATCCAGATTCCACATTGCCTCCAAACCAGAGGCCCCTTTGACTTTGGTCTCTTCTGAATCCTTTCCCTCAGGGATATCCAATCCTACATCCAGGCCATTGGGGACCTTAAAAAGCTGTTTCCCGCACGAGCAATGTCTTTCATCAGAATGACACTATCTACAGCCTGACCCCTACCAGCTGCTGGAACCACCGTGCCTGCCAGCTTGTCCATTCCTCTTCTTGTCTCCTCCCTTCAACAGGCACAGCTAAAGGAGGCTGCCCTGACTCATCACACACAGCCAGGCCCCCTGTGGCCCCTGCAGAAACTGGGACACACCCATGACGGAGATTTCCATAAAGCAGGGGCTGGGAGCTGAGATGTTAGGGGCAGGCACTGTGCAGGCATTTCCCTGTGTCCCCACATGGGGATGGTTACCTGAGACCCCATCCAAGCAGCATTCAAGCAGCAGCCCCGTGGGTTGTGCCATTGCAGGGAGGCCTGCCCTGCCTCACACAGCACTAGAATTTTTACTCCTGAACATGCATCCACACCCACACTCATGCTGAGGTCTACCGGGCACCCACATGGGGGCAGGTGAACCGCTGGGCCTCCTGGGGGCTGCTGACACTCTCGACTCTGTATAGTAACCACTGTTCTGGAACAGATCTAGCGATCCAACTGAGGAAGGCTCACCTGAAAGAGGAGGGGGAGCTGGAGAAGGTCAGGAGGAAGAGGCACTTGGATTTCCTGGACATCCTTCTCTTGGCCAAAGTGAGTGTGTGTAGGAGAGGCCAGAGGCTTTTCCCAAAGCACAGAGCAAGAGACTAACCCTGCACTCTTACCTCGGCCTCCCCAGATGGAGAATGAAAGCAGCTTGTCAGACAAGGACCTCCGTTCTGAGGCAGACACATTTATGTTTGGAGGCCATGACACCACAGCCAGTGGCATCTCCTGGATCCTCTATGCTCTGGCCACACACCCCAAGGTTCAGCAGAGGTGCCAGGAGGAGATCCAGAGCTTCCTGGGGGATGGAGCCTCCATCACCTGGTGAGTGAGGGTTCAAGAGATGCAGGAGTCATGCTCTCTCTGTAGGGGGGATTCACCTGGTCTTCCCAGGCCCTGCTGATGTTCAGGATGGACTTTGTTTCAGGGACCGCCTGGACAAGATGCCCTACACCACCATGGGCATCAAGGAGGTGCTCAGACTCTACCCACTGGTGCCAGGCATTGGCAGAGAGCTCAGCACCCCCATCACCTTCCCTGATGGGCGCTCCTTGCCCAAAGGTACGAACTTCCCCCATCCACTCACCTAAGCTCTCCACAGGGAGATGCGGAGGGTCAGGAATGCACCTGTGCTTCAGCAATTGCAAACCTCTCTGAGCCTCCCTTTCCTTGTCAAAAAATGAAACATATTTTATAGTTAGGATGAAGAATTTGAAATGCCTGGCAAAGAGCTTGAACCACCAAAAGTCTGATAAATAAATGTTAGCCTCTGCATGTGGCCTTGGGAACAAAAGCCCTAAAATTCTATCCCATGAGATGTGGAGGGCTAGAAAGAATCAGACACAGGCACAGGGAGATGTGGTTCTTTCCTGATCGGGTTAAGGCAAATGAGGGAGATCAGGAATCATAAGTCATGGGTCAGCTGTTGTCCAGCTTTTGAGGAGCCCTCAGATTGATGACAGAGAGCCACTGATGACCATATTTGAGACCACTACAGTGGACAGAATCCACCAAGGCTCAACCCCCATTGGGTCTGGTCTCAGTCTTGTCATATTCTAGCTGTGTGACCACAGGCAAGACAATCAGCCTCTGAGACTGAGGTAGCTCCTCTGAAATTTGGGAATAAAGGAATGTCTTCCTTGGATCATTGTTGTGGTATTGAGTGGGTTCATGTATATTCTCCAGTGGCCCTTGGAGGCATTTGATGAAGGTAGGTTCACAGTGCACTTACTACAAACAGTAAAACACCAATGCTTTCTTGCTTCTTATTCCTGGATTCATGGTTTTCTACTCATCCTTTGAGCTCACATGCTTAACCAAGCTCAGCACCCCTGTATCATCCTGCTCAAAGTGATTATTTGAGGCAAAACTTGTCCCCTGCTGCGTGAGGCACCAGGCCACCTCATGGATATGATCCATCTTCTCTCTCTCTTCCACACCCTCCCCACAGGATTGAAAGTCACTCTTTCCATTTGTGGCCTTCACCACAACCCAAAGATGTGGTCAAACCCAGAGGTAAGAAGGCCTTGGAGGAGGATGATCTCTCAGGCCCAACACATTCTCCTGCTCAGGGGATCCTGTCTCCTTATGGGTAGATAACAGAGGTTGGACTCTTATCTGTCCTGCCCTGGTGCTCTCTCTGCAGGAGTTTGACCCTTCCCGCTTTGTATCGGGTTCTGCTTGACACAGCCATGCTTTCCTGCCCTTCTCAGGAGGATCGAGGTGAGGCGCCATAATGCTGGTAATGGAGGTGGAGGTGGAGGTTGAGAAACAGGGGGAGGCTCTGGGCACACAGCTGATGCTTATGGCTCCCTAATTCATATGTGCCATCTTCACCTACACCTTTGGATGCTGGTGTTTGTGGGAAGGAAGTCTGACGCGGATGTCTCTGTGTACAAAAGGAAGACGGCATTTCAGGGCACAGGACGGCGACCTCGCTCCCTCTGCTTTTTCCAATGTCCAGCCGAAATTCACTGAGTGTGTGTGTTCTGAACTTTCATGTATTCTGGTGTTTTCCTCATTTGAGGCGTATGAATTCTCAATATTAGACTTGTTCAGTCAATTAAATTGTATATATTAGCATTTCTCAATTTTCAGAGATATTAAAGTCAATTTCTCTCTCCCCTACATATTGCCATTGCAGCACACTACCATTTCTACTTAATTCACCCATGTGTTATGTGAAAAAACTGAAATATTTGCATATATTTAGAATTAAGGTGCCTTGCTAGTCCTCCCTTACAAGCCAAAAAAGTGAACGGTTAAAACAACCCTTTGCAGAAAGTTTTATACCCATATGCATTGTCTCAAATATTTTGCTGTCTTGTCCAACAAATGTCCACTGTGTTATAGTGTTCACATATTTGTGTCTCCTTTCCCATTTGGCAAAATTGTTTTTGTGCAGTGGGTTCTCTATGCCACGATCCCATAGGCCACATAGCAAAATGTTGACAAACACATGAAAATGAGAACAATAAACTGCCTTTGAGGAAAACCCTCTTTTCAGTATATGACAAATAACATTTGAAGACTTATGTGTGTGGATTATGAAACACACTTGAAATAGTTGCTGAGTTGGACATATGCACTCCAAAATAACTGCTGTGGAAATCCTCAGGGCTACAGGAAACATCATATGAAAAGCAAATGCCAAGAACTAAGTAAATTGTTAGTAGAAACATAGTTTTTCTAAATGAGTAATTATGTGAATTCTCCCAATGGTGAGTCCACTTTCACACAATGGTTGTTAAGCAGATGTTCCAGAAAGTCCTTCTCCAGCACTGTTTTATCCCAGGATGCCAGCTTCCTCCTAAACAGTGGCTCTTAATCATGTTGCTGCCACTAGAGGACAGGAGAGCATCCCCAAGCTCCATTTCTAGTCCAGAACTAATATTTACTCTCAGTGTATTTCATTCTATTTTATTCTTTTTAAACTTAATTAACTTCATTCAAATATTTAAGTATTTATTAAGCCTACCTCTGTGGGTTAGGCCCTGTGCAGCATGATGGGAAAACAGGAAAAAGGTACTGTCCCTGCCTCTAGGAGTTCATAGTCAAGAACAAAAATGTGTTGTTATGTAGAAACACATTGTATGCTCCAGGCACACATCACTCCCTCATCCATCCTTTCACTTATTCAGTCACTGAGTGACTGAAGGACTGGCCTGCCCCTCCACACCTGTGGGCATTTCTTGTCAGGTGGAAGGAGAGACTTGGGAAAAGAAAGAGACACAGAGACAAAGTATAGAGAAAGAAAAGTGGGCCCAGGGGACCGGCTCTCAGCATATGGAGGACCAGCACCGGTCTCTCAGTTCCCTCAGTATTTATTGATCATTATCTTTACCATCTCAGAGAGGGAGGGGGAAGTGGCAGGACAACAGGGTAATAGTAGGGAGAGGGTAAGCAGGAAGACATATGAATAAAGATCTCTGTGTCATGAATAAGTTTAAGGAAAAGTGCTGTGCTTTGATATGCATGTATGCAAACATCTCCATAAACATTTCCGTGCATTAAAGAGCAGCATTGCCGCTAGCGCTAGCATGTCTCACCTCCATCCAGCCCTAAGGTGGTTTTCTCCTATCTCAGTAAATAGAACATACAATTGGGTTTTACATTGAGACATTCCATTACCCAGGGACGGGCAGGAGACAGATGCCTTCCTCTATCTCAACTGCAAAGAGGCCTTCCTCTTTTACTAATCCTCCTCAGCACATACCCTTTATGGGTGTCAGGCTGGGGGACAGTCAGGTCTTTCCCTTCCCATGAGGCCATATTTCAGACTATCACATGGGGAGAAACCTTGGACAATACCTAGCTTTCCTAGGCAGAGGTCCCTGAGGCCTTCCACAGTGTTTGTGTCCCTGGGTACTTGAGATTAGAGAATGGTGATGACTTTTACCAAGCATACTGCCTTCAGGCACTTGTTTAACAAAGCGCATCCTGCATAGCCGCAAATCCATTAAACCTTGAGTCACCACAGCACATGTCTTTGCAAGCACAGGGTTGGGGGTAGGGTTACAGATTAACAGCATCTCAAGGCAGAAGAATTGTTCTTAGTACAGAACAAAATGGAGTCTCTTATATCTACTTTCTACATAGACACAGTAACAGTCTGATCTTTCTTTTCCCCACAAGTGACTCATTGAGTGTTCCTGTTTCTGGCACTGTCCTAGGCACTGGACTGTTTATGGATGGAGCACAGATGCCAACTGGGGGCTTGAGGTGGGAGAGGCACAGTTGGCAGGGAGTGAGAGGCAGCTGGGTCCTGGCCTTAGCCTTGAGGATGTGGCAGGCATAGGTGGAGTGAGGATGCTCCCAGCCATCTCCACATGAACAGGGCTAGGACGTGGGCTGGATGTCCATGGTCCAGGCTCCTGGTAAGAGTTGGGTGAGGCAACAGCTATGGAGGGCTTGGCTGCTACCTGGGATGCTGTCCCCTCTTTGAGGAGTGTGGGAGAATCTGAGCTGGTCTGTGGCTTCAGTGTGGAGGAAGGGCAAGCAGGGACCCAGAAAGTCCAGGTGAGAAGACTGAGGGACAACAAGGAGGGACATTTCTGGAGTACAATTAGAAGGCTACAGGTGCTGGTAGGCAGATGGGTAAGCCTGGACCATGGAGTAGGAGGAAGGTGGGGTAACAGTTGAGGGCCACCTACCTAGTGTCCTCCCAGGAAGCCTTCCCACTACCCATCTGACTCCCCTCTCCCACCCATCTGGGTCTCTCTCTAAGAATCCAGGTCTCTGTGTACCCCTACATGGAGAGCACTGGAGAGTGTGCCTCCCCTACCTTACAGGGACCTGAACTGGGCTGTATACTGGGGAACCACACACTGTCTGTGGAAGAGTGAACAAACCATTGATTAACTCTATGACAATTCATGTAATTAAACTCTGCCTTAGAGCCCTGGACCTCCTGACAGAGGGTTACAGGCCTGCTCAGAGCAGAGACAGGAATTAGGAGCTAGCCCTGGAAGATTGGCAGACTCTGTCTAAAGTTAAGGAAAAGAGTGAATCGAGGCCTGGGTAGAGAGGCATGTGGGCTTTAGGGAAAGGATTTTGGGGCTGGGCACATAGAGGAAGACCCTAAATCCCCAGTTCAAGGGTGGAGCTCAGAGATCAAAGCCTGCCTAGCTCACAATAGGGCCTGAGGCCATTTTTCAATTCATTGTCTCTGCCTGGCCCAGGAACTGCATCGGGAAACAATTTGCCATGAACTAGCTGAAGGTGGCCACGGCCCTGACCCTGCTCTGCTTTGAGCTGCTGCCTGATCCCACCAGGATCCCCATCCCCATACCACGAGTTGTGTTGAAGTCCAGCAGTGGGATTCACCTGAATCTCAGGAAGCTCCCTAACCCCTGTGGGGACAAGGGCCAGCTCTGAGGGCCTTCACCTGCCATCCTCTCTTCCTGACCTCTGCTGCTGTCCCCTGCCTGTCTGCCCACATCCTGCTTTCTATCTGGCCACGTGCCCTTCTTCTCACCTGTTTGCTGTCCTATTTCTGTCTTCCAGTCTGTCTTCCCATTTCTCATTCACCTTTCTCCAGGCTCCCTACGTGCTTGTCTATCTATCTCCTACCCACCTACATCATTGGCTTTCCATCTAACACCCAGTCTTCTGCCTGCCCTCCAGCCTGTCTGCCACTACACCTGTCTATCTCCTGTCTGCTTGTCTGTACCATGTAGGCATTTTCTATTGCTGCTGAAATAAACTACTACACTTTAGTAATTTTAAATAATAGAAATGTATTATCTTATAGTTCAGTAAGTCAAAGTCAGAAATGGGTTTCACTGGATGAAAACAAGTTGCAGACAGGGTCAACCCCTTTCCAGGGGTCTAGGGAAGAGTCTTACCCCTTACTCTTTCAGTTCCAGAGCTGCCTTTTTTTTCCTTGGTATTGGCCCCTCTCCGTCTTTGAAGCCAACAGCATTTCAAATCTCTTTCTCTCTCTTACTGTCCTCACATCTCTTTCCTTCTAGTAAGGACTTTTGTGGTTCCATCTAGTTCATTCAGATAATCCAGAATAATTTCACCATCTCAAAATCCATTGCTTACTACTTCAAAGTCCATTTTGATATATGCCATCACATGATAATGGATTCCACGTATTAGGATGTGGACATCATCTAGGGTCTTGATTCAGCCTAGCACAGTTCCTGTCTGATTGTCATTCTATATGTTCATCTACATTTGTCTTGTAAGGTAGCTGGCAATCTGATTGCTATTCACAGAACCCCTCTGTCTTCACTCTTCTATGGAATAAAGTGCACAAGGTGTATGTGTCTGCATTTCCTTCAAAGGAGAGAGACAGGAGAGAAGACACCAAGGGGGAGGAAATATAGTGGAGACAAGTCTCTTCAGAGGAGGAAAAAGAGAGTTGATATCTTCGCTGTGGTGTAAGGACCCCAGAAGGGATTAACCCAGCTTACCCTGCTTCATACAATTGCATGCCTGTGACCCATGATGCCCACACCATACCCAGCTCCTGAGGCTTTCTTGGCAGTTTAGATAAAGGATTTTTCTCTAGGAGATCAGAGGGAGAAGCTCACATCTATAGGGGAAAGATTCCAGACCTCTATTCCATTCAAGATTTAGCTTTCCTCATATGAGATGAATCAGAGCAGGGCTGAGCTAAGGACCTATCTTAGTGTGTTTTGTTTTCCTATAACAGAGTACCTGAGGCTGGGTAATTTACAAAGAAAAGAGGTTTCTTTGGCTCCTGATTCTGACGGCTGGAGGGCCCAAGATTTGGCAGCTGAATCTGGTGTAGTCCTCATGCTGCTTTCACCCATGATAGAAAGAATGAGAAGCAGCCATGCACACAGATCACATGGTGAGAGAGGAAACAAGAAAGAGACACCAAGAAAGCCGCACTTTTTCAGGAGCCACTCTCCTGGGAATACAACCATTCCACCTAGAGTGAGAACTCACTCACACCTGCAAAGTAGGAAGGGGACAGTAATTTATTTATTTATTTTATTATTATTATCATTTTCTGAGATGGAGTTTCACTCTTGTTGCCCAAGCTGGAGTGCAATGGCATGATCTCGGCTCACCACAACCTCCACCTTCTGGGTTCAAGTGATTCTCCTGCCTCAGCCTCCCAAGTAGCTGGGATTATAGGCATGTGCCACCACACCACACCTGGCTAATTTTGTATATTTAGTAGGGACGGGGTTTCTCCATGTAGGTCAGACTGGTCTCTAACTCCTGACCTCAGGTGGTATACCTGCCTCAGCCTCCCAAAGTGCTGGGATTACAGACATGAGCCACCATGCCCGGCTGGGGACAATAATTTATTTATGAAGCATCCATCCCCATGATCCAAACACCTCCTCACTATGATGCATCTCCAAATGGTGTCACACTGGGGCTGAAATTTCCAACAAGAGTTTGATCAATGACAGAATCCCAGCCATAGTGGGGCTGCAGTGAGCTTAGCAGGAAAGCCTCAGAGGGCTGGTCTGGCATGAGGGCTTCTGGCACCCAGCTTTTCACAGCTCAAATGAGACTGAGGAGGCAGCCATCCCAACCACATGACCAGGCACCTGTCAACGTCCCTCATATATGAGACCTGCATGCTCCTGAGGAGGCTCACAGAGTACACAGTTGTTCAGCAAGCACTAGGAGGAGCCCAGGTAGGCAAAGAGGTTGTCAGACTCCAAGCCCTCCTCCCCATAGCACAACCTCTCAGTAGTCCCCTGCCTCTCTGACTGGCTACCCTGAGGGAGCAGGAGCATCCTTAACCCGGTTCATACTTGGCAACTGCCTGAATGCTGGTGTTCCTAACCCTCAGCTCTGCTTCACCACCTGGCCTCTATGCACTTCCACCAGCTTCACTGGGTTGGTGGCCCTGTTTGCACCAGACTCTCTCAATCCAGACCTTGCTTCTCTTG
Organism: Macaca fascicularis; assembly: GCF_037993035.2. Taxonomy (NCBI): domain Eukaryota; kingdom Metazoa; phylum Chordata; class Mammalia; order Primates; family Cercopithecidae; genus Macaca; species Macaca fascicularis. The sequence goes on along the minus strand of NC_088375.1, from coordinate 187,756,397 downwards.
CTGGATCTGAGCACAGGTGTCCCTTCAACTCCTCCCCATTCCCAGCCCAGGGCCCTGGATGCCATAGACAGATCTTCCTCTGCCTGAGATGTGACATCTCATTCTGAGGTACCCTGATGGGCTTCTCTCCCAGTTGGTGCCTGCAGCCAGGACCTCCCTCCAAGCCTTCTGGGCTCCTGGGTTACCAGGATAGTTCAGCCATGCTCTGAGAAGGGGCAGGAAAGGGAAAATCTGAACAGTCAGTGATCAGCTATGGTTAGAGGGAGAGGAAGGATTGGGCCAGGATAGTGAGTTGGGAACCTCCTGAACACGATGCTTAGCAGATCCCCCAGAATTAGGTGGTACACAAGGGCTAATGCCGGCCATGCTCACAGAGCACAAGGCACTGGGCACTCACTCTCATGACTACCCCTAGTACCTGGGTGAAAAGAGAGAGGTGAAGAATAAAAGTGAAAGCCTCATTTGGATGGGAGAGATGGAGACTGGAGCATGACCAAGGAGAGAGGAAGGTGGACAAGGAGGGTGACACTGAATATCCACTTGTAAAATAATGAAGGTAGACCCTTACCTACACCATATATAAAGTAAAAAAAAAGATAGAAAAGCTAAAAGACAGCCTACAGAATGGAAGAATGTATTCACAATCCAAATGAGAATATATGAAGAGCTCCCAACACTCAACACCAAAATACTACAACCCCATTCAACAATCAGCAAAGGACTTCAATAGACACTTCTGTAAAGAAGATATGCAAATGGTCAATAAGCACCTGAAAAGATGCTCAACTTCATTAATCATTATGGAAATGGAAATGAAACCCACAATGAGATACCACTTCATACCCTTTAGGAAGTCTGAAATTATTTTTAGTGGAAAATAACAAATATTTAACAGGATGTGGAAAAATTGGAACTCTTACAAATTGCTGGTGAACATAAATTGGCATATCAATTTGGAAAGCAGATTTGTGGTTCCCGAAAAAGATAAAAGCACAAGTACCATAGTATCCAGGCTATATATATATATATATATACCCTGTATATTCTGGCTATATAACTAAAAGAATTGAAAACAGGGATTTGAACAGATACTTGTGAGCGAATGTTCATGGCACCATTATTCACAACAGATGTAAGAAAGAACTCAAATGTCCATCAACGGACAAATGGGTACACAGAATGTCCCATATACATACAATACAATATTATTTCATGGTACTGGTACCAAAACAGAGATATAGACCAATGGAACAGAACAGAGCCCTCAGAAATAATACCACACATCTACAACCATCTGATCTTTGACAAACGTGACAAAAACAAGAAATGGGGAAAGGATTCCCTATTTAATAAATGGTGCTGGGAAAACTGGATAGCCATAAGTAGAAAGCTAAAACTGGATCCCTTTCTTACACCTTATACAAAAATTAATTCAAGATGGATTACAGACTGAAGTGTTAGACCTAAAACTATAAAAACCCTAGAAGAAAACCTAGGCAATACCATTCAGGACATAGGCATGGCCAAGGACTTCATGTCTAAAACACCAAAAGCAACGGCAACAAAAGCTAAAATTGACAAATGGGATCTAATTAAACTAAAGAGCCTCTGCACAGCAAAAGAAACTACCCTCAGAGTGAACAGGCAACCTACAGAATGGGAGAAAATTTTTGCAATCTACTCATCTGACAAAGGGCTAATATCCAGAACCTACAAAGAACTCAAACAAATTTACAAGAAAAAAACAAACAACCCCATCAAAAAATGGGCAAAGGATATGAACAGACATTTCTCAAAAGAAGACATTTATGCAGCCAACAGACACATGAGAAAATGCTCATCATCACTCGCCATCAGAGAAATGCAAATCAAAACCACAATGAGATACCATCTCACACCAGTTAGAATGGCAATCTTTAAAAAGTCAGGAAACAATAGGTGTTGGAGAGGATGTGGAAAAATAAGAACACTTTTACACTGTTGGTGGGACTGTAAACTAGTTCAACCATTGTGGAAAACAGTGTGGCGATTCCTTAAGGATCTAGAATTAGAAATACCATTTGACACAGCCATCCCATTACTGGGTATATACCCAAAGAATTACAAATCATGCTGCTATAAAGACACATGCACACGTATGTTTTTTGCGGCACTATTCACAATAGCAAAGACTTGGAATCAACCCAAATGTCCATCAATGACAGACTGGATTAAGAAAATGTGGCACCTATATACCATGGAATACTATGCAGCCATAAAAAAGGATGAGTTTGTGTCCTTTGTAGGGACATGGATGCAGCTGGATACCATCATTCTCAGCAAACTATCACAAGAACAGAAAACCAAACACCGCATATTCTCACTCATAGATGGGAATTGAACAATGAGAACACTTGGACACAGGAAGAGGAACATCACACATGGGGCCTGTTGTGGGGTGGGGGTAGCAGGGAGGGATAGCATTAGGAGATATACCTAATGTAAATGATGAGTTAATGGGTGCAGCACACCAACATGGCACATGTATACATATGTAACAAACCTGCATGTTGTGCACATGTACCCTAGAACATAAAGTATAAAAAATTAAAATATACATATCCCTACACATTAATTTTGCACCATTGGTTTGATGTGAATATTTCTTATTAAAAAACAACAAACAAAGAAACAAACAAGAAACAGGAGTAAGGTTCTGATTCATACAACAGCAGGAATGACCTTGAGAACAGTATGCTCAGTGAAAATAACCAGACATAAAAAGACAAATATTGTAATAAGTCTGCTGATAGGTAGAGGAATAGGCAAATTCATAGATCCTAAAGTCGATTAGAAATAACCGGGGACTGGGGAAAGTCAGATTGGGGAAGTGTTGCTTAATGGTTACAGTTTCTGTTGGAGTGAAGAAAATGTTTTGGAAATAGGTAGTAATCAGGCTTCTAAATCATCATGAATTTCATTAAAGCCACTGAACTGTACAATTTAAATTGGTTAAAGTGTCTACTTTTATATTCTGCAACCTCCGCCTCCCGGGTTCAAGGGATTCTCATGCCTCAGTCTCCCAAGTAGCTGAGATTACAGGCATGGGCCACCACACTCAGCTAATTTAATTTTTTTTTTTTTTTTTTTAGTAGACACAGGGTTTCACCATGTTGAAAAGGCTGGTCTTGAACTCCTAACCTCAGGTGATCCACCCACCATGGCCTCCCAAAGTGCTGGGATTACAAGCGTGAGCCACCACACCTGGCCTGAATTGAATTTTCTTAATGACAGTCCTGGGAGCGGGGAGAGGAGCAGATGATAACATCTGTTGGGAGGGATCTGTTTCATACCAGGCACTTTGTAAAGCCAGATCATTTCATCTTCCCAGCTCTTTATTAAGATTAAGATTATTGTCACTATTTTGCAGAGGAGAATCAGATCTGTAAGACTCCAAAGCCTCCTCTTTCCTACGCATCACAATGCCTCTAATGTGCTGAGAGGTGTGCTCTCCGAGTGACCGGCCAGCGTATTCCTCACCAACAGGCTTGTCCTCCTGTCACTCCCGAGGCTGCTTTAAGTTTGCTCTGTGCTTGCTTTGGCCCTCAGATAGGGGAAGCCTGAGCCTCTTGGAACGTATCTGTGTCCATTGCCTTAAGTGGATCTTCACCTACCCCTCCCTGTGGAGGCTTCTGAGCTAGAAAATACAGAGGTCAGATGATGGCAGTTAAGTGTATCCAGCTCCATGGATGAAAATCAAACCAGGGTGCTTTAACTGCAGCAGGAGGAACTGGGATTAGCTCTGGGATAGGACTTCTGCTCAGTGAGAGATGCTAAGTTGTAGGAATGAGCTAGGGGAGGTAAGTGTGGAATTCCCTTTGAGAAGCCTTTAAGAACAAACTAAATATTCAACCCTCTGGGGCTTACTGTGGAGAATTAATGAGACCCCTTGTGACAGCCCTGCTAAGCCTCCCTGGAAAACTACAAATCCATGATGTCAACTGGTCATTAAACTCCAGGCTTTTGTTTCTTGATAAAATTTAATTTAGGCCAGTAGGTGGCAATAAGTCAACAGAAATGAGGCCGTGTAGTGCTTCTTTGAACCTTGAGAGAACACATTAAAAGCAGTCTGGAAGGTTGCTTCTGGGAGCAAGAGGGGGAACCTTTCTGTGAATCCAGTGCTGATTGAGGTGCAATTAGCAGATCCACTAATGGGATGCCTCTCCTGACTCTGTTAAGTTCTGGGATACATGTGCAGAATGTGCAGGTGTGTTACATGGTGGTTTGCTGCACCCATCAACCCGTCATCTACATTAGGTATTTCTCCTAATGCTATCCCTTCCCTAACCCCCCACACCTAAGAGGCCCCAGTGTGTGATGTTCCCCTCACTGTGTCCACGTGTTCTCATTGTTCAGCTCCCACTTATGAGTGAGAACATGCAATGTTTGGTTTTCCGTTCTTGTGTTAGTTTGCTGAGGATGACGGTTTCCAGCTTCATCCATGTCCCTGCAAAGGACGTGAACTCATCCTTTTTTATGGCTGCATAGTATTCCATGGTATATATGTGCCACATCTTCTTTATCAAGTCTATCATTCATGGGCATTTGAGTTGGTTCCAAGTCTTTGCTATTGTGAACAGTGCCACGATAAACACGTGTGCATGTGTCTTTATAGTAGAATGATTTATAATCCTTTGGGTATATACCCAGTAGTGAGATTGCTGGATCAAATGGTATTTCTAGTTCTAGATCCTCGAGGAATCGCCACACTGTCTTCCACAATGATTGAACTAATTTACAGTCCCATCAATAGTGTAAAAGTGTTCCTATTTCTTCACATCCTCTCCAGCATCTGTTGCTTCCTGCCTTTTTAATGATTGCCATTCTAACTGACTTGTGGTGGCATCTCATTGTGGTTTTGATTTGCATTTCTCTAATGGCCACTGATGATGAGCTTTTTTTCAATACATTTGTTGGCTGCATAAATGTCTTCTTTTGAGAAGTGTCTGTTCATATCCTTGACCCACTTTTTGGTGGTTTTTTTTTTCCTTGTAAATCTGTTTATGTTCTTTGTAGATTCTGGATATTGACCCTTTGTCAGATGGACAGATTGCAAAAATTTTCTCCCATTCTGTAGGATGCTTGTTCATTCTGATGATAGTTTCTTTTGCTGTGCAGAAGCTCTTTAGTTTAGTTAGATCCCATTTGTCAATTTTGGCTTTTGTTGCCATTGCTTTTGGTGTTTTAGTCATAAAGTCTTTGTCCATGCCTATGTCCTGAGTAGTATTGCCTAGGTTCTATTCTAGGGTTTTTATGGTTTTAAGTCTTACGTTTAAGTCTTTAATCCATCTTGAGTTAATTTTTGTATAAAGTGTAAGGAAGGGATCCAGTTTCAGCTTTCTGCATATGGCTAGCCAATTTTCCCAACACTATTTATTATATAGGGAATCCTTTCCCCATTGCTTGTTTTTGTCTGGTTTGTCAAAAATCAGATGGGTTGTAGATATGTGGTGTTATTTCTGAGGCCTCTGTTCTGTTCCATTGGTCTATATATGTGTTTTGGTACCACTACTATGCTGTTTTGGTTACTGTAGCCTTGTAGTATAGTTTGAAGTCAAATACCGTGATGCCTCCAGCTCTGCTCTTTTTGCTTAGGATTGTCTGGTCTATGTGGGCTCTTTTTCGGTTCCATATGAACTTTAAAGTAGCTTTTTCTAATTCTGTAAAGAAAGTCAGTGGTAGCTTGACAGGGGTTAGTATTGAATCTATAAATTACCTTGGGCAGTATGGCCATTTTCACGATATTGATTCTTCCTATCCATTAGTATGGAATGTTCTTCCATTTGTTTGTGTCCTGTCTTATTTCGTTGAGCAGTGGTTTGTAGTTCTCCTTGAAGAGGTCCTTCACATCCCTTGTAAGTGGTATTCCTAGGTATTTCATTCTCTTTGTAGCAATTGTGAATGGGTGTTCACTCATGATTTGGCTCTCTGTTTGCGATTATTGGTGTATAGGAATGCTTGTGATTTTTGCACATTGATTTTGTATCCTGAGACTTTGCTGAAGTGTTTCATCAATGTAAGGAGAGTTTTGGGTTGAGACAATGGGGTTTTCTAAATATACAATCATGTCATCTGCAAACAGAAACAATTTGACTTCCTCTCCTCCTGCTTGAATACCTTTTATTTCTTTCTCTTGCATGATTGTCCTGGCCAGAACTGCCAATACTGCATTGAATAGGAGTGGTGAGAGAGGGCATCCTTGTCTTGTGCCAGTTTTCCAAGGGAATATTTCCAGCTTTTGCCCATTTAGTAAAATATTGGCTGTGGGTTTGTCATAAATAGCTCTTATTTTGAGATACGTTCCATCAATACTTAGTTTACTGAGAGTTTTTAGCATGAAGGGGTGTCAAATTTTATCATAGGCCTTTTCCTGCATAATACTGAGATAATCTATTGAGATAATCATGTGGTTTCTGTCATTGGTTCTGTTTATGTGATGGATTACATTTATTGATTTGCATATGTTAAACCAGTCTTGCATCCCAGGGAGGAAGCCAAACTGAACATGGTGGATAAGTTTTTTGATGTGCTCCTGGATTCAATTTGCCAGCATTTTATTGAGGATTTTCCCATCGATGTTCATCAGGGGATATTGGCCTGAAATTTTCTTTTTTTGTTGTGTCTCTGCCAGGTTTTGATATCAAGATGATACTGGTCTCATAAAAAGACTTACCAAGGAGTCCCTGTTTTTCTGTTGTTGGGAATAGTTTCAGAAGGAATGGTATCATTCCTGTTTGTACCTCTGGTAGACTTTGGCTGTGAATCCATCTGGTCCTGGACTTTTTTTGGTTGGTAGGCTATTAATTACTGCCTCAATTTCTGAACTTGTTATTGGTCCATTCAGATATTCGACTTCTTCCTGGTTTAGACTTGGGAGGGTGTATGTGTCCAGGAATTTATCCATTTCTTCTATATTTTCTAGTTTATTTATGTAGAGGTGTTTATAGTACTCTCTGATGGTATCTTGTATTTCTGTGGGATCAGTGGTGATATCTCCTTTATCATTTTTTATTGCATCTGTTTGATTCTTCTCTCTTTTCTTCTTTATTAGTCTGGCTAGTGGTCTATATATTTTATTGATCTTTTCAAAAACCCAGCTCCTGGATTCATCAATTTTTGAAGGGCTTTTTAATGTCTCTATCTCCTTCAGTTCTGCTCTGATCTTAGTTATTTCTTGCCTTCTGCTAGCTTTTGAATGTTTTTGCTCTTGCTTCTCTAGATCTTTTAATTGCAAAGTTAGAGTGTCAATTTTAGATCTTTCCTGCTTCCTCTTGTGGACATTTAGTGCTATAAATTTCCCTCTAAACACTGCTTTAGCTGTGTTCCAGCTATTCTGGTACATTGTGTATTTATTCTCATTGGTTTCAAAGAACTTTTTTGTTTATGCCTTAATTTTATTATGTACCTAGCAGTCATTCAGGAGCAGTTTTTTCCGTTTCCATGTAGTTGTGTGGTTTTGAGTGAGTTTCTTAATCCCGAGTTCTAATTTGATTGCACTGTGGTCTGAGAGACTGTTATGATTTCCATTCTTTTGCATTTGTTGAGGAGTGTTTTATTTCCAATTATGTGGTCAATTTTAGAATAAGTGTGACGTGGTGCTGAGAAGAATGTATATTCTGCTGATTTGGGGTGGAGAGTTCTGTAGCTGTCTATTAGGTCTGCTTGGTGCAGAGCTGAGTTCAAGTCCTGAATATCCTTGCTAACTTTCTGTCTAGATGATCTGTCTAATATTGATGGTGAGGTGTTAAAATCTCACACAATTATTATATGGGAGTCTAAGTCTCTTTATAGGTCTCTAAGAACTTGCTTTATGAATCTGGGTGCTCCTGTATTGGGTGCATATATATTTAGGATAGTTAACTCTTCTTGATGCATTGATCCCTTTGCCATTATGTAATGCCTTTCTTTGTATCTTTTGATCTTTGTTGGCTTAAAGTCTATTTTATCAGAGACCAGGATTGTGACCCCTGCTTTTTGTTTTTTTCTTTTTTGCTTTCTATTTGCTTGGTAAATATTCCTCTATCCCTTTATTTGTTTTGAGCCTATGTGTGTCTTTGCACGTGTGATGGGTCTCCTGAATACAGCACACCAATGGATCTTGACTCTTTATCCAATTTGCCAGTCTGTGTCTTTTAATGGGGCATTTAGCTCATTTACATTTAAGATTAATATTTTTATGTGTGAATTTGATATTTTCATTATGATACTATCTGGTTATTTTTATCATTAGTTAATGCAGTTTCTTCATAGTGTCAATGGTCTTTACAATTTGGTATGTTTTTGCGGTGGCTGGTACTGGTTTTTTTTTTTTCATGTGTAGTGCTTCCTTCAGTAGCTCTTGTCAGGCAGACCTGGTGGTGACAAAATCTCTCAGCATTTGCTTGTCTGTAAATAATTTTATTTCTCCATCCCTTCTGAAGCTTAATTTGGCTGGAGATGACGTTCTGGGTTAAAAATTCTTTTCTTTAAGCATGTTGAATATTGGCCCCCACTTTATTCTAGCTTGTAAGATTTCTGCAGAGAGATCCACTGTTAGTCTGTTGGGTTTCCCTTTGTGGATAACCTGACCTTTCTCTCTAGCAGCCCTTAACATTCTTTCCTTCATTTCAACCTTGGTGAATCTGATGATTATGTGTCTTTGAGTTGCTCTTCCCAAGGAGTATCTTTGTGGTGTTCTCTGTTTTTCTTGAATATGAATGTTGACTCAAAATAAAGGGATAGAGGAAAATCTACCAAGCAAATGGAAAACAAAAAAAAGCAGGGGTTGCAATCCTAGTCTCTGATAAAGCAGACTTTAAACCATCAAAGATCAAAAGAGACAAGGAAGGCTGTTACATAATGGTAAAGGAATCAATTCATCAGGAAGAGCTAACTATCCTAAATATACATGCACCCAGTACAGGAACACCCAGATTCATAAAGCAAGTCCTTAGAGACTTACAAAGAGACTTAGACTCCCATACAATAATAATGGGAGACTTCAACACCCCACTGTCAACATTAGACAGATCAATGAGACAGAAAATTAACAAGGATATCCAGGAATTGAACTCAACTCTGCACCAAGTGGACCTAATAGACATCTACAGAACTCTCCACCCCAACAGAAAATACATTCTTCTCAGCACCACATCACACTTATTCCAAAATTGACCAATAGTTGGAAGTAAAGCACTCCTCAGCAAATGTAAAAGAACAGAAATTATAACAAACTGTCTCTCAGACCACAGTGCAATCAAACTAGGACTCAGGACTAAGAAGCTCAATGAAAACTGCTCAACTACATGGAAACAGCACAACCTGCTCCTGAATGACTAATGGGTACATAACGAAATGAAGGCAGAAATAAAGATGTTCTTTGAAACCAATGAGAACAAAGATACAACATAGCAGAATCTCTGGGACACATTTAAAGTAGTGTGTAGAGGGAAATTTATAGCACTAAATGCCCACAAGAAACATTGACACCCTAGCATCACAATTAAAAGAACTAGAGAAGCAAGAGCAAACACATTCAAAAGCTAGCAGAAGGCAAGAAATAACTAAGATCAGAGCAGAACTGAAGGAGATAGAGACACAAAAAACCCTCCAAAAACTCAATGAATCCAGGAGCTGGTTTCTTGAAAAGATCAACAAAATTGATAGACCACTAGCAAGACTAATAAAGAAAAAAAGAGAGAAGAATCAAATAGACGCAATAAAAAATGATAAAGGGGATATCACCACCGACCCCACAGAAATACAAACTACCATCACAGAATACTACAAACACCTCTATGGAAATAAACTAGAAAACCTAGAAGAAATGGATAATTTCCTGGACACTTATACTCTCCCAAGACTAAACCAGGAAGAAGTTGAATCCCTGAATAGACCAATAGCAGACTCTGAAATTGAGGCAACAAATAATAGCCTACCAACCAAAAAATGTCTAGGACCAGATGGATTCACAGCCGAATTCTACCACAGGTACAAGGAGCAGCTGGTACCATTCCTTCTGAAACTATTCCAATCAATAGTAAAAGAGGGAATCCTCCCTAACTCATTTTATGAGGCCAACATCATCCTGATACCAAAGCCTGACAGAGATACAACAAAAAAAGAGAATTTTAGACCAATATCCTTGATGAACATCAATGCAAAAATCCTCAATAAAATACTGGCAAACCAAATCCAGCAGCACATCAAAAAGCTTATCCACCATGATCAAGTGGGCTTCATCCTGGGATGCAAGGCTGGTTCAATATATGCTAATCAATAAATGTAATCCAGCATATAAATAGAACCAAGGACAAAAACAACATGATTATCTCAATAGATGCAGAAAAGGCCTTTGACAAAATTCAACAACCTTCATGCTAAAAACTCTCAATAAATTCGGTATTGATGGCATGTATCTCAAAATATTAAGAGCTATTTATGAGAAACCCACAGCCAATATCATAGTGAATGGGCAAAAACTGAAAGCATTCCCCTTGAAAACTGCCACAAGACAGGGATGCAGACTCTCACCACTCCTATTCAACATGGTGTTAGAAGTTTCGGCCAGGGCAATCAGGCAAGAGAAAGAAATAAAGGGTATTCAATTCGGAAAAGAAGTCAAATTGTCCGTGTTTGCAGATGACATGATTGTATATTTAGAAAACCCCATTGTCTCAGCCCAAAATCTCCTTAAACTGATAAGCAACTTCAGCAAGGTCTCAGGATACAAAATCAATGTGCAAAAGTCACAAGCATTCTTATACACCAATAACAGACAAACAGAGAGCAAAATCATGAATGAACTCCCATTCACAATTGCTTCAAAGAGAATAAAATATCTAGGAATCCAACTTACAAGGGATGTAAAGAATCTCTTCAAGGAGAACTACAAACCACTGCTCAGTGAAATAAAAGAGGACACAAACAAATGGAAGAACATACCATGCTCATGGATAGGAAGAATCAATATCATGAAAATGGCCATACTGCCCAAGGTAATTTATAGATTCAATGCCATCCCCTTTAAGCTACCAATGACTTTCTTCACAGAATTGGAAAAAACTGCTTTAAAGTTCATATGGAACCAAAAAAGAGCCCTCATTTCCAAGACAATCCTAAGCCAAAAGAACAAGCTGGAGGCATCATGCTACCTGACTTCAAACTATACTACAAGGCTACAGTAACCAAAACAGCATGGTACCAGTACCGAAACAGAGATATAGACCAATGGAACAGAACAGAGCCCTCAGAAATAATACCACACATCTACCAGCCATCTGATCTTTGACAAACCTGACAAAAACAAGAAATAGGGAAAGGATTCTCTATTTAATAAATGGTGCTGGGAAAATTGGCTAGCCATAAGTAGAAAGCTGAAACTGGATCCTTTCCTTACTCCTTATACGAAAATTAATTGAAGATGGATTAGAGACTTAAATGTTAGATGGAAAACCATAAAAACCCTAGAAGAAAACCTAGGTAATACCATTCAGGACATAGGCATGGGCAAGGACTTCATGTCTAAAACACCAAAAGCAATGGCCACAAAAGCCAAAATTGACAAATGGGATCTAATTAAACTAAAGAGCTTCTGCACAGCAAAAGAAACTACCATCAGAGTGAACAGGCAACCTACAGAATGGGAGAAAATTTTTGCAATCTACTCATCTGACAAAGGGCTAATATCCAGAACCTACAAAGAACTCAAACAAATTTACAAGAAAAAAACAAACAACCCCATCAAAAAATGGGCAAAGGATATGAACAGACACTTCTCAAAAGAAGATATTCATACAGCCACAGACACATGAAAAAATGCTCATCATCACTCGCCATCAGAGAAATGCAAATCAAAACCACAATGAGATACCATCTCACACCAGTTAGAATGGAAATCATTAAAAAATCAGGAAACAACAGGTGCTGGAGAGGATGTGGAGAAATAGGAACACTTTTACACTGTTGGTGGGACTGTAAACTAGTTCAACCATTGTGGAAAACAGTGTGGCGATTCCTCAAGGATCTAGAATTAGAAATACCATTTGACCCAGCCATCCCATTACTGGGTATGTACCCAAAGGATTATAAGTCATGTTGCTATAAAGACACATGCACACATATGTTTATTGTGGTACTATTCACAATAGCAAAGACTTGGAATCAACCCAAATGTCCATCAGTGACAGACTGGATTAAGAAAATGTGGCACATATACACCATGGAATACTATGCAGCCATAAAAAAGGATGAGTTTGTGTCCTTTGTAGGGACATGGATGCAGCTGGAAACCATCATTCTCAGCAAACTATCACAAGAACACAAAACCAAATACTGCAAGTTCTCACTCATAGGTGGGAATTGAACAATGAGATCACTTGGACACAGGAAGGGGAACATCACACACTGGGTCCTATTGTGGGGAGGGGGGAAGGGGTTGGGATAGCATTAGGAGATATAACTAATGCAAGTGATGAGTTAATGGGTCCAGCACACCAACATGGCTCATGTATACATATGTAACAAACCCGCAAATTGTGCACATGTACCCTAGAACTTAAAGTATGATAATTTAAAAAAACTCCATACACTAGGTATTGAAGGAACATACCTCATAATAATAAAAGCTATACATGACAAACACACAGCAAATATCGTACTGAATGAGAAAAAGCTGGAAGCATTACCCTTGAAAACCAGCACAAGATAAGAATGCTCTCTCTCACCACTCCCATTCAACATAGTATTGGAAATTCTGGCTATGGCAATCAGGCAAGAGGAAGAAATAAAGCGTATTTGAATAGGAAGAGAGGAAGTCAAATTATCGTTGTTTGCAGATGACATGATCCTATATCTAGAAAACCCCATTGTCTCAGCCCAAAAGCTTTTTCAGCTGATAAACAACATTAGCAAAGTCTCAGAGTATAAAATTCACATGCAAAAATAGCTAGCATTCCTATACACCAACAACAGGCAAGCAGAGATCCAAATCATGAATGAACTCTCATTCACAATTATTAAAAAAAAAAAAAAAAAAAAAAAAAAAAAAGACAACCTAGGAATATAGCTAACAAAGGAAGTGAAGAACCTCTTCAAGGAGAAATAAAAACTACTGCTCAAAGAAATCAGAGAGGACACAAATGGAAAAACATGCCATGTTCATGGATAAAAAGAATAAATATTATAAAAACGGCCATACTTCCCAAAGTAATTCATTGATTCAATGCTGTTCCCATTAATCCATCATTGACCTTCTTCATGAAACTAGAAAAAAAAACTATTTAAAATTTCATATGGAACCAAGAAAGGGCCTGAACAGCCAAGACTATTATAACAAAGAACAAAGATGGAGACATCATGCTCCCCCACTTCAAACTATACCATAAGGCTACAGTAATCAAAACAGCAGGGTACTAGTACAAGAATAGACACATTGACTAATGGAATGGAATAGAGAATCAGAAATAAGACCACACACCTACAACAATCTGATCTTTGACAAACCTGAGAAAAGCAAGCAATGGGGAAAGGATTTTCTATTTAATAATGATGCTGGGAGAGCTGGCTAGCCATATGAAGAACATTGAAACTGGATCCCTTCCTTACACCACATACAAAAATTAACTCAAGATAGATTAAAGGGCTTAAATATAAAACCCAAAACTGTAAAAACCCTAAAAGAAAATCTAGGCAGTGCCAATCAGGACATAGCCAGGAGCAAAAATTTCATGATGAAATTACAAAAAGCAATGGCAAAAAAGGCAAAAATTGACAACTGGGATCTAATTAAAGAGCATATGCACAGCAAAATAAACTATCATCAGAGTGAACAGACAACCTACAGAATGGGAGAAAATGTTTGCAATCTATCCATCTGACAAAGGTCTAATATTTGGAGTCTACAAGGAACTTAAGTTTACAAGAAAAAAGCAAACAATCCCATTAAAAAGTGAGCAAAGGACATGAACAGATACTTCTCAAAAGAGGATATACATGCACCTAACAAACGTATTTTTCAAAAAAACTCAACATCATTAGAGATATGCAAATCATAATCACAATGAGATACCATCTCATGCCAATCAGAATAGCTATTATTAAAAAGTTAAAAAAACAGCAGATGCTGGCAAGGTTGCAGAGAAAGAATGAATGTTTTTACTTTGTTGGTGGGAGTATAAATTAGTTCAACGATTGTAGAAGACAGTGGCAATTCCTCAAAGACCTAGAGGCAAAAATGCCATTTGACCCAGGATTCTCATTACTGAATATATACCCAAAGGAATATAAATCATTCTATTATAAAGATACATGCACGTGTATATTCATTGCAGTGCTATTTTACAATAGCAAAGACCTGGAATCAACCTAAATGTCCATCAGTGATAGACTGGATAAAGTAAATGTAGTGATGGCAGTGGTGGCTCATCTGGAGTTGCCACTGCAAAAACACCAGCTGCAGCATGGGAGGCATGGCTGGGGTTGTAAACTCTGCCAGTCTGGTGGGACTCAGGAACAGGTGGGAGCCCCAACCTTTGCCAAGTTAGTGGGGCGGGAGCCCCAGTCTCCCGGATGCAACTGCAGCCACCTAACCATGACCCTAGACCTGAGAATCCCTGTGCTCTCAGGGGCCCAGAAAACCCCTGTCCCCGCAGGCTTGGAAGGGCCTGCTCCCACTGTCTGGCCTCTCCCCACTCCTGGTGCCCACTCTGGTGCAGAGCAAAGTTGTGGCCAAGCCTAAGTGCTGTTGCAACCCAGTCAGGTGTGCAAGCACTCAGGGGGCACTGACATGCTAGCCCCCTGCTGCCTTGGCCCCCTCTGGACTTTGGGTGCCAAGGGTGCCAATGAATATTGTGGGGGGAGGCTGAAGGGTGAGTAAGGGTGGCTCAGTGTAGGCCTCCAGGCACACCTTAGCACAAACAACCTGGGCTCCATGGACAGCACGTTGATGATGGCAGGAGGCCAACAGGCTCTTGCACACAAAGGGGAGGGTCCTGGTGAAACCCTACCTTCAAGCCAGGAGGCCAGGCTCCCAATTCTACGTTGAGTTCATGGCCCAGACTTAGAACTTATGGTGCATTTTTTGGGCCCACCCATGGCCACCCACGGACCAATCAGCATGCACTTTCTCTCTTCTGAGTCGATAAAAACCTTGAAGTCAGCCAGGCTCAGACAAATGTTGAGACTACCAGCTGTGTGAATGAGATACCCATTTTGGGTCTCCTCAACTCATAGGGATAACTTGCCTGTGGAAAGGAGTTATATGCACTGTGGGTCTCCTCTCTGCTGAGAGCTGGACACTGGTCAGATGGCCTGCCTGTGGAAAGGAGCTATCCACTGCAGGTCTCCTCTCCACTGAGAGCTGGACACTCATTGGGACAACCTGTCTGCAGAAAGGAGCTTCCCACTTTGGGTCTCCTGAGAGCTGTTCTGTTGCTCAATGAAGCTCCTCTCTGCTTTGCTCACCCTCTAGTTGTAAGCGTACCTCATTCTTCCTCGACATGGAACAAGAACTTAGGACCCACCAAATGGTGG
The DNA here is from genome assembly GCF_037993035.2 of Macaca fascicularis. Classification (NCBI taxonomy): domain Eukaryota; kingdom Metazoa; phylum Chordata; class Mammalia; order Primates; family Cercopithecidae; genus Macaca; species Macaca fascicularis. The sequence continues at coordinate 187,740,848 of NC_088375.1, read as the reverse complement.
GATTGAAAGAACTGTAACACAAACAGGGCTGAAACATGCCCCCCACTTGCCACATTGCAGGTGATGGGGAGAGATGAGCTGCAGCCCTTTGGGAAGCCCAGACCTAGGGCCTCTCTGAGCCAGGGCTGTGACACCCTCTTTGGGGCTCTGCGATTCCTGACATCCCCAAGCTTCCGGGCACCACTGCATTCCCCAATGCCTGCAGGGGAAGCTGCTTGTAGTATGCCTGGTCCAGCTACAGCCTTGCATGGAGCCAGTGCCTGTACTGGTGCCTGGAGCTGCTCACCCCGCCACAGCCACCATACCCAGCAGCTATGTGCAGTTGCCAGACCCCATGCTCACTCACACACCCCTCACCACTCTGCATCTGGCTTGCCCTTGACAGGCATGAACCCAGGCTGGTAGCATAAGCAGAGCACAGCCTGCCAGGCCGAGTGGGCAGAACAAGCCCAGTGGGTCCATGCAAAACTCAGGCCAAGGTGCCACTGGCCATAGAGATTTCCAGCTGGAAAAATGACACCCCAAGGATCCTGCTACAGTGGTATGTGCACATCATGGAATACTATGCAGCCATAAAAAGAAATGATCTCATGTCCTTTTCAGGGACATGAACGGAGTTGGAAGCCATTATCCTCAGCAAGCTAATTCAGAAACAGAAAAACAAAAACTGCATGTTCTCACTTATAAGTGGGAGCTGAATGATGAGAACACATGTTGGGAGAACAACACATACTGGGCCCTGTTGGGGGTGGGTTAGGAGGAGGGAGAGCATCAGGAAGAATAGTTAACTGATGCTCGGCTTAATACCTAGGTGATGAGATGATCTGTGCAGTAAAGCACCATGGCACACATTTACCTATGTAACAAACCTGCATATTCTGCACATGTACTCCTGAACTTAAAAGTTGAAGAAAAAATATAAAAACAATAAAAAATAAAAATCGTAAATGGGATAAAAGACAGAAGAAAAAAATCAATACAAACACAAACATATAACAAAATAAGAAATAATCATAACAATTACAGTCCTTGTTTGTATCAATGATCTCATGGTCACAGCTCTCATTTATAACCATCTTGCGCCATGATACATTCCATATGCCCTTTGCCTTCAGCAAGCACCTTAATCAGTTATGCTTTTTTTGCCTGCTATAGTGATCCAAACCTTCATTGTTGCAGGATTTAGGTCATTAGTAGTCCTGCCTCAATTGGATTGTTATATTTTTCCATTTACTTTAATCACAGGGCACTACACTACTAAGACATGCCCTGTGGTATCTCCTATATTCCAGGCACACTCTTCCTTAAGTTCATTGGTAAAAGACCTACCAATTTCACATAGATAATCAATGTCAATCACCCCAGTTAGACTCATAACTCTCTTTGATTCAGAGACATGAGAAACCCAAAGTGGTTAGGGAGCCATCTTAACTTCAAGTTCAAGAGTGTAATTGGTGTGTCTCTGGGTGGAAACATTCCTCTCTTCAGAACTGAGACCTCTAGGCACACAGTGGACAATTTTGTAGGGCAGAAAATTTTTTTTTTTTTTGCTATTAAAGCAGTAGTGGCAATGGTGAGTTGTTCCATTCCTATTTCCATCCCTGGATTGCTGGATCCATGAATCTTGGCTGTGAAAGACACAATACCAGATATTGGACATTAATTGATAGCATACACAGCCTGCTGAAGAACCTTATGCCAGTCTTACAAGGTATTGCCACAAAACTGCAGTTGTTTCTGAAGTTATTTCTCTGGATCTGAAATGCATAAATGGAAAAGATAGACTCAGCAATTGACAAAAAGGATTAAACAGAATTTAGAAGTTTGATATCCCCCGCTTCATTCGAATCTTCCCATATGTCCTCATTCCAATTTTCAAGATCCCATTACTTTCATCAATGCTCTCATTTTAATAGAAGACACCCTCCAAGGTTTAGAATTTAATTTGCGTTTTAATTCAGGCACTGGTAGGATAAGAGTCTGCATTTAGTTTTCAGATACTTCAGTCTGCAGTTACATAACATAAGGAGGGTTTCTTTCATGACAAACACAGAAACTTTCAGGTCATTTGCACTGGAAATTTGAATGCTGATCTCATCTTTTTCTTTCCCCACTTTATCTAGTGAAGTTAAGAGAAACCAGACAATCTTTTTTTTCTTTTTTTCAATGAGTTGAAGCTCACAACCAGCCAATCTTAATATGTTCCTTAATTTTACTAAAATGTTATAAGGTATCAAATATGTGGTCACCCAGAATCTTCCCTTCTATGAGGTTGCCTTTTATAAGGCATTTGATGTGTAGTATCCTATGATATTTTGCTAATCTCTATTGAGACATCATGCCATGGACTACCAGTGTCCTCTTTACCACTGAAACCAGTAATTGGTTACTTTTTAACTAGTCAGATTAGGGAACAAATTCCAGGAAACCCAGAATCAATTCAGAAAACTCATGCTTGTCCTGGCACGGTGGCTCACGCCTGTAATTCCAACACTTTGGGAGGCTGAGCTAGGCAGATCACTTGAGGTCAGGAATTTGAGACCAGCCTGACCAAAATGGTGAAACCCCTTCTCTACTAAAAATACAAAAAATTAGCCAGGCGTAGTGGTGTGCACCTGTAATCCCAGCTACTCGGGAGGCTGAGGCAGGAGAATCGCTTGAACCTGGGAGGTGGAGGTTGCAGTGAGCTGAGATCAGGCCATTGCACTCCAGCCTGGGAAAAAAGAGTGAAACTCCATCTCAAAAAAAAAAAAAAAAAAGAAAGAAAGAAAAAAAGAAAGAAAGCTCATACTTAAGATTCAGTGTCTCCAGAATCAGTCCTTAGACCAAAATGGGTCTTAATCAGGGCTATACCAGAGAAACATGACCAGTGGAAGAGATGTCTATCCAGGGTAGAAGACAACCTGGCAAGAGAAAGTGCCTGGGTCCATGTCCCCTGCCAGCCAGCCAGAAGCTCTCCTGCCCCCTTCTCTGACTCCCCAAAAAGCAACTGATCCTAAGACAGGCACAAAGAGGCCAGGCTGCCTGTTTGATGGGGTAACCAACTCAATAGGGCAGGGCAGAATCCTGGTCACTCAGCACCAAGGGTCTGGGGTGGGCAAGGCAAGAAAGGCAGGTGCTCATTCACAAATCCACTGGAGGAAGAATTCATACACATTGGGGCCTGAGGCTCTGCAGGTGAAGAAGTTGGTTGGGACAAATAGAGACTAGGGGATTCCCAGAAGAGGCACCTTGATAAGTAAAGTGAGAACCTCAGATGTCCAGGCATAGAACGCAGGTCCAGGCCTCCTCCCCACATCATAGCCTGAGCTCTTTGTTCTCAGGAAGAGCAACTCTCCCAAGAACACCTCACTCCTGGGGCTACACACAGCTTTGACATAGTTGGGCTCATAAATGTTCTGGAAGCCAGTGAACTATTCAAACCAGAGTGGGTGAGTGTAGAAAAACTGGTGGGCCCACGACACCACTTTGTTCAGGCTCCCCATCTGCTAGATCTGAAATGACAGAAGGCCAAGGCCACTTAGGAATCCAGTACCACCAGTAAGGCCCGAAGTCTCTGGGAGGGCAGGGGAGGAGACTGCCCAGGCAATCTGTGGGAGCTTCCCTCCCTCCTCCTATACCCCCCTCTCCTAAACATTTCCGGTTTCAGTGCCCACTCCAGCCCCACATCCACTGTTCTAAGTCCAAGCCACCCTCTTCTCACACTGGGGTTAGCTCAGCAACCTCCAAATTAGCCAACTTGTTTCCACCTCACACCTGCCACCAACTCTGTACTGCGCTGCAGCCAGAAAGCACTTTCTTGTCCACATTAAAGCATTTTCATTATAAAAGTAATAGTTGCTTGTTGTGCAATAAATCACCTCGATTCCACCCTTGTTGTATCATTCAACACATTTAAAAAATATTTTTCAAATTGACACATAATAATTGTACATATTTAGAGGTACTTTGTGATGTTTTCATACATACAATGTATAGTGATCATTGGCAATTAGCATAGCCATCATCTCAAACATTTGTCATTTCTTTGTGTTAGGAACATTCAATATGCTCTCTTCTATCTGAAAATATGTATTGTTTTTAGCTATAGTCATCATATAGTGCTATATACATGAAAACTTATTCCTCCTGTCTAGCTGTAATTTTGTGTCCTTTAAAAAAAGTCTCTCACTATTCCTCCTTTCCCAGACTCTAGTAACCTTTGTTCTACCTTTTACATCTATGAGATCAACTATTTTTAGCCTCTGCATAAGGGTGACAATACGTAGTTTCTGTTCCTGGCTTATTTCAATTAATATAATATCATTCACTTCCTTCCATGTTGCCACCAATGACAGCATTTTTTAATAGCTGAACAGTAGTCCATTGTGTGTATATACTACACTTTCTTCATCCAGTCACCTGTTGTTGAACACTGGATTGATTTCATATGTTGACTATTGTGAATCATGCTGCAATAAGCATGCAATAAGCATGAAGGTACAGATAGCCTTTCAGTACACTGATTTTCCTTCCTTTTCTTTCCTTTTCTTTTGATAAATACCCAGTAGGAAAACTGCTGGATCATGTGTGAGTTCTATTTGTAGGTTTCTGAGAAACCTCCATGTCATTCTCCATAGTGGTTTTACTACTATACATTCCCACCAACAGTGTATATGAGTTTCCTTTTTTTGGCATCCTTCCCAGTGTTGTTTTTGTCGTTGTTGTTGTTTTGTCTTGTTGATAACAACTATACTAACTGGGATATGGTCTGTCATTGTGGTTTTGATTTACATTTCCTTAATGATTAGTGATGTTGAACATGTTTTCACATACCTGTTGACCATTTGTATGTCCTCTTTTGAGAAATATCTGTTCAGATCATTTTCTTATTTTTAATCAGATTTTTTTCTGAGGTGACATGTTTGAGTTTCTTGTATACTGTGGATATTAATCTGCTGTCTGATTAATAATTTGCAAATCTTTTCTCCTGGCTATCTTTTCACTTTATTGATTATTTTCTTTGATATGCAGAAACTTCTTAGCTTGATATAATCTCATTTGTTCATTTTTCCTTTGGTTGCCGTTGCTTTTGAGGTGTTATTCATAAAATTTTTTCCCAGACCAGTGTCCTGAAGCATTTCCACCATGTTTTATTCTAGTAGTTTTATGGTTTCAGGGCCTTAAATTTGTGTCATGAATCCATTTTGAGTTGATTTTTGCATGAAAAATAGGGGTGAGAAATAGGGGTCTAGTTTCATTCAACTACTTATGGATATCCAGTTTGCCCAGCACCATTTATTAAAGAGACTGTACTTTTGCAATGACTGTTCTTGGCACCTTTGTCAAAAATCAGCTGACAATGGATATGTAAAGTAATTTCTGTGTTTTCTATTCTCTTGCATTGTTTTATGTCTGTTTTATGCCAGGACTATTCTGTTTTGGTTATTATAGCTTTGTATATATTTTGAAGTCTGATAGTGTGATACCTCCAGTTTTGTTCTTTTTCTCAGCATTGCTTTGACTATTAGGGTCTTTTGTGGTTCTCTCTGAATGTTTGAAATTTTTTCTATTTCTGTGAAGAATGTCACTGGTATTTCGATAAGGATTGTATTGACCCTGTAGATTGCTTTGTGCAGTGTGCTTATTTTAACAATATTAATTGTTCAAGTTCATGAACATGGGATGCCTTTCCACTTTTAATGTGTGCCCTCTTTAATTTCTTTTATCAATGTTTTATAGTTCTCAGTATATATATTTTTCACCTCCTTGGTTAAATTTATTCTTAGGTGTTTTTTGTAGCTATTTTAAATGGAATTCCTTTCTTAGTTTTATTTTCAACTAATTTATTATTCATGTATGTAAATGCTACAGGTTTTTGTATTTTGATTTGTATTGTGCAACTTCACTGAATTTGTTTATTGGTTGTAACAGGTTTTTTGTTTTTTGGTAGAGCCTTTTTTTTTTTCTTTTCAGTTGTGAGATTTAATAGAGGGAAAACAGAGCTCCCATAAAATGGGAGGTGACCCAAAGGGGATTGCCATTGCCGGCTCAAACACCTGGGTTTATATTCTGATCATTGTCCCTCTCACTGTGCTCTCAGACAATAGATGATTAGCTATTTATTTACCTCCTGTTTTTGCCTAATTAGCATTTTAGTGAACTCTCTTTACTACCTGATTTGTCCAGTGTGAGTTAACTTGCAAGCCCTGTGTTTAAAGGTGGATGTGGTCACCTTCCCAGCTAGGCTTAGGGATTCTTAGTTGGCCTAGGAAATCCAGCTAGTGCTGTCTCTCGGTCCCCCTTCTCAACAGGAAAACTCAAGTGCTGTTGGGGAGGTTCGCCAATGACCACGGTAACTGCTTCCTGCTGAATTGGGGCATAGTAGAGGTCATGCAGTCGAGATTTCCTCAGGAGAGGTGCCTTTGATGTCATCAACATCGGAGCATGGGCTAGCAGGCTGGTCCAGGGGTCTGTGGTAGATCTTAGTCATGGACTGCATGTAGGGCTCCATTTGAAGAAATATTTGTAGTTTTACAGCTTTGATTCTGGAAGAGACAAACTTAACAAGGAGGTTAAAGATACAGGGATTGAAATGTATGGCCTGCAGTGCAGGGGATTATTTCTTTGGCACACTTCACAGGCCCTGACTATCTGCTTGATAGTTTTGAAAAAGCCTGGTCTAGTAAATGGTAATTTGGCCATCTGATGGGTGCTATCAATGCCTAAGTGAAAGGTTTGGTGAAGGGTTTTAAGTAATTTCCATTGGTTAGCTGCAGGCAAAAGTATTTTTCCTGCTTCAGTGGCTAGCCATTCTGAGGAGAGGAAACTATGTCCTTGTGAGGTTCCCCATTCTACTTCTGCTGAGTACTGGGGCTTGGTTTCCCGGAGGGGATTATCCCATACTAGGGGTCCTTCTATAAGCATTTCTAATGGAGGGGCCCACTTTGTGGCCCTTTTGGCTTCAATATCCACTTGATTGTTCCCTTCTATTTCCCTTTCCTTTCCTTTCTGATGACCCTGGCAGTGTAAGACTGCCACCTCTTTAAGTTCCTGTACCACCAATAATAATCTCCTAATGGCTTCCTGATGTTCGATAGGTGTTCCCTCGGAAGTTAGGAATTCCCTTTCTCTCCATATTGCTGCATGGGCATGGAGGACTAGGTAAGCAGACTTAGAGTCTGTGTGCATATTTACCCTTTTTCCTTCTCCTAATTCTAGCCCGAGTGAGGGCTATTAGTTCTGCCAGCTGAGTGCTAATTCCCGGAGTGAGGGGATTACTTTCAAGTATTCCATTATCACTAACCACTGCGTACTCCACTTTTCAAAGTCCTTTTTCTACAAAGGAACTCCCATTAGTATACAAGCTGAGGTCGGGATCAGTCAGGTAACCTCTAGAAAGTCCCCTCGAGTGGCATAGGTTTGAGCAATTACTTGTTGACAGTTGTGTTCTATTTTTTCTTCATTGTCTGGAAGAAATGTGACTGGATTGAGTTGCACAAGTGCACAGTTACAACACTGGTCCTTCAAGTAATAGAGCCTGATATTTAAGCAAATGGTTGTCTGATAGCCACAAGTCTCCTTTAGCAGTGAGTAAGCTGTTCACATCATGAGATGTCCACACAGTAAGATCTCTTCCCTGTATCATTTTAACTGCTTCAGATACTAAGACTGCTACTGCTGCCACTACCCCTAAACAATGAGGCCAACCCTTTGCCACTACATCAATTTCCTTACTCAGGCATGCCACATGTTGCAAGCTCGTCCCTCGGACCTGTGTAAGGACTCCTAGAGCTATTCCTGTTTTTTTCTGTGACTTATAAGGAAAAGTCTTGCCATGTTGGCAAGCTTAACACTGGGGCTTAGGCTAGGGCCTTCTTTAGGCCTGGAAAGCCGCTTCTGCTTCAGGTGTCCATCTTACTAAATGGACATTGGCTCTCTGAGTTTCCTTAATTAGTGCATATAACGGCCTGGCTATTTCACAGTACCTGGGAATCCATATTCAGCAGAAGCCTGTTATGCCAAGGAACCCTCTTAGTCGCTTTAGGGTTTTGGGATGAGGATAAGCCAGAATAGGCTGGCTACATTCCTCTCTGAGGGCCCTGGTGCCTTTGGATAATTTTAGCACTAAGCATTTAACCTGCTGTGAGCAGAGCTGAGCCTTTGGTTTGGAAATCTTATAGCCACAGGTGGAGAGGAAATTAAAGCATGCTTAGGTGGCTTGATGGCACAAGGTTTCTGGACAGGTGCCTAAAAGTAAATCATCCAAGTGCCAAAGGACAAGAGTGTCCAGGTATGAGAACTGGCTCAAGTCTTGGGCTAATGTCTGGCCAAATAGATGGGGGCTCTCCCTGAACCCTTGGGGTAAAACAGTCCAGGTAAGTTGAGACGTTGTGTTCGAAGGATCTTCAAAGGCAAACAAGAATTGAGAGTCAGGATGTACAGGGATGAAGAAAAAGACATCGTTAAGGTCCAGGACTATAAACAACTCTGCTTCATCTGGTATTTGGGAAAGCAGAGTATAAGGGTTACATACAGCTGGGTATAGAGGGACAACGGCCTCATTGATAATCCTGAGATCTTGCACTAACCTCCACTGCCCATTGGGTTTCTGTACTCCTACAATTGCAGTATTGCAGGGGCTATTGCATGGTTTTACTAGGCCTTGGGCTTTTAGGTTCTTAATCCTTTGGAGCCCTTGTTGGGCCTTGGGTCTAAGGGAGTACTGGCTTTGGTAGGAAAAGGAGGTGGAATCTTTTAGTTTAATTTGAACAGGGCAGGCATTCTTTGCTCATCCATATTGTCCTTCTGTTGCCCAGACTTCAGGATTAATTCCTTCCTCAAGCAGGGGACAACAAATGGGTGTTCCTTCTCCTATGTTCAGGTGTACAGTGGCCCCTGCTTTTGCTAGAATATCTCTTCCTAACAAGGGAGTGGGGCTTTCAGGCATAATTGGAAAAGCATGTGAAAAGAGTAAAGTTCCTCAGTCACAACTTAGTGGCTGGGAGAAGTATCTAGTGACTGGCTGTCCTAGGACCCCTCAGATAGTGACAGATCTGAAGGACAGTTGTCCGGGACAGGAGAGTAAGACTGAGAAGGCCATGCCAGTGTCCAGGAGACAGTTAACCCCCTGGCCCTCAATGGTCAAACATACCCAGGGCTCTGTGAGGGTGATGGCATGGGCTGGTGCTTACCCCGGGCACCCTCAGTCCTGCTGCTGGATCACCTGGTTAGTGGCTTCTGACTCAGAGGACCTTCATTCCCTGGGGCGGTGGACCTTCCAGTGATTCCCTTGACATAAGGGGCATGGACAAGGGGGCAGCTTATTTCTATTTGGACAATCTTTTTAAAAGTGTTCTTGTAGAATGCACTAGAAGCAAGCCCTATTAGACACTTGATTTTTCCAGGCTTTCCGTGTTCCAGAGCCTCCAAAGTCTGCTTACCTGAGGGCCATGACTAAAGCAGTGGCCTATTTCTTATCTCGTTTCTCCCATTCCGCTTGCTCTGCCTGATCTCTATTATAAAAAAACAAGGTTGCCGTGTTCAATAGTTCTAATAGCTCTATTAGAAGCCATGGGTCATGGGGCTATGAAGCCAGTAACTAAGTTTTGCTCCAGGCCTAAGGTAGACTCTTGAAGTTTTTTTCTAATGTCAGCAGTGGACTGAATGATAAACTTATCCTTTAAGATTAGTTGGCCTTCAATAGAGTCAGGTGACAGAGAGGTGTGCTTCTTCAATGCCTCCCTTAGTTTCTCCAGAAAGACAGTAGGATTTTCTTCCTTTCCCTGTGTTATAGTGGACATCATAGAATAATTTTTGGGCTTCTTCCTAGTTTTCCTTAGTCCTTCTAGAACACAAGTTAGTAAATGTCGGCGGCACCAATCTCCATGTTCTGATTCTGCATCCCAGTGAGGGTCTACACTGGGAACTGCCTGCAGACCTGTTGGGAATTGTTCTCTTTCCTCTGTTGTCATCCTATCATTGACCTGACTGAGATACCAGAGATGACCAAACTCTTGGGCTACAGTTATGGCATCATTTCTCTCATTTGGGGTTAGTGTCTGATCTAGCAGTAACATTATATCTCTCCATGTCAGATCAAAGGATTGTCCTAACCCTTGTAAAACATCAATACAGACAAACAAATGCTGAGAGATTTTTGTCAACACCAGACCTGCCCCACAAGAGCTCCTGAAGGAAGCACTAAACATGGAAAGGAACAACAGGTACCAGCCACTACAAAACATGCCAAAATGTAAAGACCATTGATGCTAGGAAGAAACTGCATCAACTAACTAGCAAAATAACCAGCTAACATGATAATGACAGGATGAAGTTCACACATAACAATATTAACCTTAAATGTAAATGGGCTAAATGCTCCAGTTAAAAGACACAGACAGGTAAATTGGATAAAGAGTCAAGACCTATCAGTTTGCTGCATTCAGAAGATCCATCTCACATGCAGAGACACACATAGGCTTAAAATAAAGGGATGGAGAAAGATCTACCAAGCAAACGGAAAACAAAAAAAGGCAGGGGTTGCAATTCTAGTCTCTGATAAAACAGACTTTCAACCAACAAAGATCAAAAGAGACAAAGAAGGCCATTACATAATGGCAAAGGGATCAATCCAACAAGAAGAGCTAACTATCCTAAATATATATGCACCCAATACAGGAGCATCTAGATTCATAAAGCAAGTCCTTAGAGACTTAGACTCCCATACAATAATAATGGGAGATTTTAACACCCCACTGTCAACATTAGACAGACCAACAAGACAGAAACTTAACAAGAATATCCATGAATTGAACTCAACTCCACACCAAGCAGACCTAATAGACATCTACAAAACTCTCCACCTCAAATCAACATAATATACATTCTTCTCAGCACCACATCACACTTATTCCAAAATTGACCACATAGTTGGAAGTAAAGCACTCTTCAGCAAATGTAAAAGAACAGAAATTATAACAAACTGTCTCTCAGACCACAGTGAAATGAAACTAGAACTCAGGATTAAGAAACTCAAACAAAACCGCACAACTACATGGAAACTGAACAACCTGCTCCTGAATGACTACTGGGTACATAACGAAATGAAGGCAGAAATAAACATGTTCTTTGAAACCAATGAAAACAAAGATACAACATACCAGAATCTCTGAGACACATTTAAAGCAGTGTGTAGAGGGAAATTTATAGCAATAAATGCCCAATCGACAAAGAACGAAAGATCTAAAATCAGCACCCTAACATCACAAATAAAAGAACTCGAGAAACAAGAGCAAACACATTCAAAAGCTAGCAGAAGGCAAGAAATAACTAAGATCAGAGCAGAACTGAAGGAGATACAGACACAAAAGCCCTCCAAAAACTCAATGAATCCAGGAGCTGGTTTTTTGAAGAGATAACAAAATTGATAGATCACTAGCAAGACTAATAAAGAAGAAAAGAGAGAAGATTCAAATAGATGCAATAAAAAATGATAAAGGGGATATCACCACCAACCCCACAGAAATACAAACTACCATCAGAGAATACTATAAACACCTCTACACGAATAAACTAGAAAACCTAGTAGAAATGGATAAATCCCTGGACACATACACTCTCCCAAGACTAAACCAGGAAGAAGTTGAATCCCTGATTAGACTAATAACAGGCTCTGAAATAGAGGCAATAATTAATAGCCTGCCATTCAAAAAAAGTCCAGGACCAGATGGATTCACAGCCAAATTCTACCAGAGGTACAAGGAGGAGATGCTACCATTCCTTCTGAAACTATTCCAATCAATAAATAAAGAGGGAATACTCCCTAACTCATTTTATGAAGCCAACATCATACTGATGCCAATGCCTGGCAGAGATACAACAAAAAAAGAGAATTTTAGACCAATATCCCTGATGAACATCGATGCAAAAATCCTCAATAAAATACTGGCAAACCAAATCCAGCAGCACATCAAAAAGCTTATCCACCATGATCAAGTGGGATTCATCCCTGGGATGCAAGGCTGGTTCAACATATGCAAATCAATAAACGTAATCCAGCATATAAACAGAACCAAAGACAAAAACAACATGATTATCTCAATAGATGCAGAAAAGGCCTTTGACAAAATTCAACAGCCCTTCATGCTAAAAACTCTCAATAAATTCGGTATTGATGGAACGTATCTCAAAATAATAAGAGCTACTTATGAGAAACCCACAGCCAATATCATACTGAAAGGGCAAAAACTGGAAGCATTCCCCTTGAAAACTGCCACAAGACAGGGATGCAGTCTCTCACCACTCCTGTTCAACATGGTGTTAGAAGTTTTGGCCAGGGCAATCAGGCAAGAGAAAGAAATAAAAGGTATTCAATTAGGAAAAGAGGAAGTCAAATTGTCCCTGTTTGCAGATGACATGATTGTATATTTAGAAAACCTCATGGTCTCAGCCCAAAATCTCCTTAAGCTGATAAACAACTTCAGCAAGGTCTCAGGATACAAAATCAATGTGCAAAAGTCACAAACATTCTTATACACCAATAACAGACAAACAGAGAGCCAAATCATGAGTGAACTCCCATTCACAATTGCTTCAAAGAGAATAAAATACCTAGCAATCCAACTTACAAGGGATGTGAAGGACCTCTTCAAGGAGAACTACAAACCACTGCTCAATGAAATAAAAGAGGGCACAAACAAATGGAAGAACATTTCATGCCCATGGATAGAAAGAATTAATATTGTGAAAATGGCCATACTGCCCAAGGTAATTTACAGATTCAGTGCCATCCCCATTAAGCTACCAATGACTTTCTTCACAGAATTGGAAAAAACTAGTTTAAAGTTCATATGGAACCAAAAAAGAGCCCACATTACCAAAACAGTCCTAACCCAAAAGAACAAATCTGGAGGCATCACACTACCTGACTTCAAACTGTACTACAAGGCTACAGTAACCAAACAGCATGGTACTGGTACCAAAACAGAGATATAGACCAATGGAATGGAACAGAGCCCTGAGAAATAACCACACATCTACAGCCATCTCATCTTTGACAAATCTGACAAAAACAAGGAATGGGGAAAGGATTCCCTATTTAATTAATGGTGCTGGGAAAACTGGATAGCCATAAGTAGAAAGCTGAAACTGGATCCCTTCCTTACTCCTTATACAATAATTAATTCAAGATGGATTAGAGTCTGAAATGTTAGACCTAAAACCATAAAAGCCCTGCAAGAAAACCTAGGCAATACCATTCAGGACATAGGCATGGGCAAGGACTTCATGTCTAAAACACCAAAAGCAATGGCAACAAAAGTCAAAATTGACAAATGGGATCTAATTAAACTAAAGAGCTTCTGCATAACAAAAGAAACTACCATCAGAGTGAACAGGCAACCTACAGAATGGGAGAAAACTTTTGCAATCTACTCATCTGACAAAGGGCTAATATCCAGAACCTACAAAGAACTCAATCAAATTTACAAGAAAAAAACAAACAACCCCATCAAAAAGTGGGCAAAGGACATGAACAGACACTTCTCAAAAGAAGACATTTATGCAGCTAACAGACACATGAAAAAATGCTCATCATCACTCACCATCAGAGAAATGCAAATCAAAACCACAATGAGATACCATCTCACACCAGTTAGAATGGCAATCATTAAAAAATCAGGAAACAACAGGTGCTGGAGAGGATGTGGAGAAATAGGAACACTTTTACACTGTTGGTGGGACTGTAAACTAGTTCAGCCATTGTGGAAAACAGTGTGGCGATTCCTCAAGGATCTAGAACTAGAAATACCATTTGACCCAGCCATCCCATTACTGGGTATATACCCAAAGGATTATAAATCATGCTGCTATAAAGACACATGCACACGTATGTTTATTGTGGCACTATTCACAATAGCAAAGACTTGGAGTCACCCAAATGTCCATCAGTGACAGACTGGATTAAGAGAATGTGGCACATATACACCATGGAATACTATGCAGCCATAAAAAAGGATGAATTCATGTCCTTTGTAGGGACATGGATGCAGCTGGAAACCATTCTCAGCAAACTATTGCAAGAACAGAAAACCGAACACCACATTTTCTAAGTCATAGGTGGGAATTGAACAATGAGAACACTTGGACCCAGGAAGGGGAACATCACACACCAGGGCCTGTTGTGGGATTGGGGGAGGGGGGGAGGATAGCATTAGGAGATATACCTAATGTAAATGACGAGTTAATGGGTGCAGCACACCAACATGGCACATGTATACATATGTAACAAATCTGCACATTGTGGACATGTATCCTAGAATTTAAAGTATAATAAAAAAGACAAAAAATTTCAATTAAAAAATATATATAGCCATCAGCGTTATCTGAGAATTTACCTAGGTCTATTTTAATTTGCTTCAAGTCTGACAGGGAAAAAGGTACGTATACTCTGACTGGGACAAATTTTCCAGAATACATCTTAGGGGTGATTTTGCCTTGGGGTGATTTTTCCCATCTGAAAATAAAACACAGGGATGCCAGCACCCCTAGTCATTTTCTGATGAGCATTAGTCCTAGAGCATCCTCTATAGTCCTAATGCTTATTCCTTTCCAAGGTACATAACCACCCAGGGACCTCTGCTTATTGGATTAGTTACTTTCAATGACGTAGCAGTCCTCCACCTATTTTCTTGCCTTTCCTGACCACAAAGAAAGGGGTCTGGGCTACTGGATTCCAGAGGTCCTTTACCAGCATGCCCAACATTGCCATTGTGCTCAGAAGTGGGTTCCATTCTAGGGTGTGTAACAACCTGTGGAACTCTGCTTATCAGATTAGTTACGCTCACCAGTGGAGCAGTCCTGCACCAATTTTCCCACGTTCCCTGACCACAAAGAAAGGGGTCCAGGCTGCTAGATTCTAGTGGTCCTTTACCAGCACGTCCGACATTGCCTTTGCCCTCAAGGGTGTGTTCTAGAGCTGGGCTGGGTTCCTGAGTATTCCATAATAACGAAGTTGCCGCATCAAGATGCATTCCTACAGACAACTGTTCTCTCTTATGCAAATTCGTTTGACAGAGGGTATGGATAGCCTTTTGGGTCAGGAATGAGAGAGTTTTGGATTCTGTAAGTACTTTAAGGCTTGGCTGAGTGCAAACGGCTCTCATGTTTGAGCAGACCAATTATTAGGGAATTTTCTTAACTCTGCTTCTACAGGAGCTTCCCTCAAATATTGAATACCCATTGTGTTTTTTCCTCAGTCACCTGGGAGGAAACATCTATTGTCCTGTCCTGAAGGGAGTTCCTCTTAGGTCTGGTTGGACTTTTGTATGGTAACTAAGACTTAAATCCCCTGTTAGGAAATCTGCTGGATTAAGGGAATTTTCACTGGTTAATGTTAAATTATCTTTTTCTAACAGAATAACCCCATACTTTAAGACTTTTGAGTTAGTAAACTACACTTCTTGCTGTTTTGACTTAGGATAGTTCTGACCTGGTGAGATGGGCTTACAATGAGGTTTCCTCTAAAGGCTAATTTTTTACTTCCTTCAGTTAGCAAAGCAGTTGCCGCTACAGATTGAATGCATATGGGCCATCCGCAGGTTCCTGGGTTAAGGATTTTTGATAGGAAGTCTACTGGTTGTCAGTGGCCTCAGTGCTTTTGGGTTATGCCCTGTTTATGCTGACAACAAAGTGGTATTGGAGTGTTATAGGGTCATGGAGAAAACCTTCAATTATCAACTATAGGTTTTTAATTTACCCTGGCTTTTAAAGAAACAGTGTATTTTTTAAAAAAAATTTATACCACTTCTTACTACTTCTATCTTTCTCTTTCTCTCTTTCTTTCTCCTTTCTGTCTTTGTAGATGGATTTTGGAAACACAGTGGAAGGATGTTCACTCATTGTCCCCATTTGCCACTATAGGAATATGCACCTCCCTTTTATTTACTCAATTTGCTTTCATCCTGATCTATTATGTTGTTGTAGACCCAGTTCCAGTTGTTAAAGTACTAGGTTATCAGTTCTAAGGCCCTGGCAAGGGTGGTGGGGAATGGGTCCCACATAATTGTCCATGTAGAGAACTGTATGACTAAATAGGGAGGGACATCAGGGACAAGACGCCCTGGGTTCATAGCCTAGGGGCCTAACGAAGCAGCGTAGAGCTTCCTCATATCTCTTTGGAGATACAGCCTGCACTAATACTTGGAGGACGAAGTGAAAACCTGAAGCATTAGTATCTAGGAGGCAGAGATCAGAGGAAATAGATTCAGAAGTAAGGAGAATTTTGGGGCTACACATTCAAGAAATTCATAGTCAGGACCCAGGAGGTATGGGTCAGAAGGAAAGGTAGGGGCGCATGCATGGGCGACTGTTGAGTAGAGACTTCTGGCTGCCCCATGATCTCAAGCAGCTAATGCCAGGAGTTCGGGACAAGAGCTTTCTGCCTCTAGTCGGACCTCAGCTTCCCCAGGAAAACTGAAAGGGGAAGCTGGTTCCAGGCAAACCAATGCTCCCAACCCAGAAAAAGTTGGGGCTTGTTAGAAAGTCCTTTCCCAGACAGCCTCACACCTGAGTCTCAAGTCTGGTGGCCACGCTAATTGTTTTTAACTGGAAGACAGGTGCCTGGTATTTTCCTCCAATTCTAAGGAAGGATAGGACAGACTAGCAAGAGAAAGTGGTCCAATATTACTCACCACTTTCGAGGTCCCTTCGTGATCACCAAAATGTTACTGGGGGTTTCTTTGTTCTTAGAGCTCGCAAGTTGGTGGTGGGCCACTTCCAAGATTGCGGCAAGCCTCTTGTTCTCTGACTTGGGGTCCTTGGCCTCACTGATTCCAGGGAATGGAATCTTCAGACATGCAGTGAGTGTTATAGCTCTACTAGAAGCCATGGGTCACGGAAGAGAACCGTGGAACACAGCGACTAGTGTTCAGCTAGATTAGGATGAACTCGGGCACTTAACCATGCAGGAACAATGGCGAGTCTTTAGTCCGATTGGGAGTGGCAAGGGGTGCCTCCCTGGATCAGGAGTGCCATGGACACCCTGCCAGATCCAGAGGTGTGGAAGTCAGTGTCAGGACTGGAACGGTGGCCAACAGCAGTGATGGATGGCGAGGAAAAGCTCAGCTCAAGTCATAACAAACATAAACCAGAAGAGTATGCAGTTTCAAGATTTAATACATTGAAAACAGAGCTCCCATAAAAATGGGAGGGGACCCAAAGGGGGTTGCCAGGTTTTTTCAATATACAATATTATGTCATCCGCAAACAAGGACAATTTGACTTCTTCCTTCTTAATTTAGATGTCCTTTATTTCTACTTTTGCCTAATTGCTCTAGCTAGTGATTCCAATACTATGTTGAATATGAATGGTGAGATAGGGCATTCTTGTCTTGTAGTTCTTAAAGGAAAAACTTTCAGCTTTTTCCCAATCAGTTTGTTAGCCACAGGTTTTCTGTTAATGGCCTTTATTGTGTTTAAAACATTTTCGTTGAGGACCTGCATGTGCAGGGCTCTGTTCCAGACATCTCAGAGGACAGAGACAGAAATCATTCTGCCCTTTCATTCTATGGGAAATACAGATAATAGACAGACAATTGAGTAAAATAATCACAGACAGCAATGAGTGCTGAGAATAAAGACAGTGCTATGAGAGACACTAAAGGGAAGGACCTGCTTAAATAGGTGATCTGGGCAGGCCTCTTCTCATAGACAAGACTCATGGTGAAACTCGAAGGATGGTGAGACTCTGGCTGTGTGAAGCACAAGGGAGGAACATTCAGTGCAGGAAGAACAGCAAGCAAAAAGGCTCTGGGGTGGAAAAGATCATGGTATATTTTAGGAGCCGCCCCACGGTGAGACAATCGCCTCAGAAGAGGCTGAAGAGATCACACGGATGGTGACATGTGCTCTATATCAGGGTATGATCAAAATGCAGAAGGATAATGGCTAAAAACACTTTGCTCCATGCCCAGGACCTAGCAAGTATTATCCTAAGGAAATGATACTCAGATACTAGCAAAACTGAAGTTAGAAATTTGAAATGATGATCCTGACACTCACACTTACATGCTTTATAATCTGAAAGTCACTTAACATCTCTGGGCCTCGGTTCACCTGTCTGTAAAATAAGGTTAATATTAATGACACCTAGTAAATTAAGGAGTAGCTGTGACTGTGCTTAGCAAAGGTTAAGCACTCAGCAAATACAGAAGAGACATTGAGACTTAATGGCATGCCGGCACTGTGCAAGGTCCTGAGGTAAGAAAACCTGCCTTTCTCGGAATCACCTCTGCCTCTCATTCCAGGTAGGAAGTGATGATACAGAAGGTCCTCAGCTAAGACTAAACAGATTTCTTTGCCTTTCATCAGACTAGAAAAGCAAGCAAATATTTAAGTTTTAAAGGTTTGTGCCTGGAAGATATAGTTTTTGTAGAGCAGTAAAAGTAAACAAGAAATGTAAAGTTATATCAGCATCAAACTCACCTTTAGCAAAACCTAGAAATCAAGTCCCTGGACTGATCTACCCACAGGAGTAACTGCTTCAAGACGCCACCAAGGGGCATCTTCCTGTTCCCTCCTCTGCCTTGGCTTGCCTAAACACTGAATGAGAAAATATCCAGCAACACAAATATCAGTTTCATCTTTACAATATGGCACTCAAAACTGCAATGAGTCTCTTCAGGATGGTGATATAACCAGTTCAAAGTTTTGCTTTTTCCAACTGTGACTCATTGATTCAATCAGTAGGTATTTCTTGGGCATCATCAACAGAGTGTCATCTTCTTGATGCGATGGGAAGCAAAGGACATAGCAGCTGAGTTATGAACTTTCAGGAGGTTTTGTGGAGGAGCTGCCCTGGATAGTGAGACTTGCATTTATGCCAATATGTGGAGTTCATAATGTGACACATCTTCCTGCTATTTGGAAGCACTGAATAAAACATAGCAAACATGAAATGCCCCCCTGGAAATTTCAGGGACTGCTATCTGGACTGGAGGCTCAACTTAATCATGACCTCCTTTAAATGAATGATTAACAGCAAAGTCTCTGGAGCCTGACTGCCTGGGTTACAATCCTGGCTGTACCTCTTACCAACTGGGGGATTCTGGACAGGGAGCTACCCTGATTGCACCTTAGCTTTCCCACCTATAATATGAAGATTTTTTTAAAAACCTCTTTTGTAGAGTTTTTGTGAAGAAAGCATGTAAAGTTTTGGCTTCATGGCCAGAACATAACAAGTGCTCACTAAATGTTGGCCATTACCACATTATGAGCCCAACTCTAAAGAAATTGAGAATTTAGGGAGGGAAAAAAAAAGCACAACGAGAATTCAAAGCCAAAATCTCTGACTTCGGAGCTACTGTTGCTCATGCTATGGGAGAAAAACAGGTGCTGAGCCAAGTAGGGAAAGAGTCAGGGTCCAAGGGTCCCCAGTGGGGGTTAGGGAGGCAGTGATGGGTGGTGGAAGGTAGCCACAGAACTAGGGGAGGTTGGGTGGAATGAAGGGTAAACGGTTACATGTCCCTACTGTTTGGTTTGGATAGGAGCCCAGTATTTGAGGCAGAAAGAAAAGAACTCTGACTCTCTGAGTTCTGTAATCAATCACCTGCCATGAGTGGGGCAAAGGAGGAAGGTGTTGGGCATAAGAGTTTACATGGATTAGGGAGCAGGAGGAAATGGGGCCCCTGGGAGAGCTGACTTCCAAGGAATTCTTTCTGAAATCTACTTTGATTTATGTTCTGAATTGACGACCTTTGGTATGACCTTGTGGAGATAATTATGACAAAAAGTAAGAGGAGTGGTAATTTGAAGATGAGCTTGTCCCATTTCTGCTCTTCCACGTATGATCTCCATGAATCTGTCAGTGCTTTTTCCTTGTTCTAGTATTTACCCACTGGTAAATTCCTGTTCATCCTTAAAGACCTCTTTACTTATTTATTTTCTGTTTCTCTGAATGGCCCAAGTCTACAATTTATTCCTTCAGTACACCATCTATAATGTTTTAACACAATAATTTATTTTTCTTCCTTTTGCTACTAAACGGTGAGGGTAAAAACACCTTTGTTTTTGAATAAATAAATAAGTGAATAAGTGAATAATTCTATGAGATATTCAGAGAAGTGCCTGTAATCCCAGCACTTTGGGAGGCCAAGGCATGTGGATCACGAGGTCAGGAGATCGAGATATTCAGAGAAGTGATTGTTATCCCACCCATTTTAGTTTTCTAGGGCTATTGTGAAAAAATACCAGAAAGTTGGTGGATTAAAACAGTGCAAATCTATTCTCTCATAGTTCTAGAGGCCAGAGTCTGAAATCAGATTTACAGGGCCAAAATCACAGTAGTAGAAGAGCCCCGCTCTTTCTGGAATCTCTAGGGCAATTTCATTCCCTTCCACTTCTAGGGGCAAATTCATTCCCTTCCACTTCTGGCTCCTGGTGGCTGCTGGCATTCCTTGCTTTGTGGCCACATCACTCTATTCTTCAAAGTCAACATCTTCAAATGTCTTTTTCCTCTGTCTCCACATGGCCTTCACCCATGTATGTCAGACATTCCTCTGTTCCCTCTTATGAAGGGAAATAAATGATTTCATTAAGGGCTCATCTTGATAATCCAGGTTAATCTCACAATCTTTAGTATAATCATATCCTCAAAGACCACTTTTCTAATAAGATAACATAGACAAGGTTCAGAAATTAGCACCTGATACCTTTTGGAATCACTACTCAGCTTTGCACAGTCTGCCTTCTATTTCCCAAAGACTCACATCCAACCACATGCAAAATATATTCATCTCTTCCCAACAACCCAAAAGCCTCACTTCTTTATAGCATCAATTCCAAAATGTCATCTAAATATCCAAGCTCAAAAGTATCATTTTATCTCCTAAGTTATCTAACTTAGGTACCTGTGAGGTGCTGGGTATAAGCCATCCTTGAATAAAATTCCTCTAAAATTCTGGAGCTGTGAAAGTAAAATCCAACATATGTAAAAGGGTTGCCTTCTTCTAGTTTCAAATAACATGTTCCTCATTTCCTTGTGAGTTCTCATCAGAAGTACTTTTAATGTTACTTTTCCTACTAACATTCTGGTATGATAATGTAAATATTCTCCAAACCATTAGAAGCTTTTTCATCCATGCTTCTCAGTTCCTTCAAAGCCCTCATGAGAAGCATTTTAATGTCCATGTATCTGCCAATAGTGAGTTTAAGGCAGTCTGTGCTTTTCTTATCAATGCACTTCAAAAATCTTCCAGTCTCTACCTATTCTTCAATTCCAAACCCAATTGTACATTTTGACTACTTATTACAGCACACCTCACCTCTACTACCATAATTATTTGTCTCCTGTAACAAATGACCACAAATGTGGTGATTTAAAATGACAGAGTCAGGCACAGTGGTGCGAGTCTGTAATACTAGCTACTCTGATAGCTGAAGCAGGAGGACTGTTTGAGCCCAGGAGTTTCAGACCAGTCTCAGCAACTTAAAGAAGACCCTGTCCATAAAACAGAGAGAGAGAGAGAATAAAAATAGAAATTCATTATCTCACTGTTCTGGAGGCCTGAAGTCCAAAATCAATATCCTGGCTAAAATCAAAGTGTCAGCAGGGCTGTGCTCCCTCCAGAGTTCTAAGGCAGAATCCATTCCCTGCCTCCTACCCACTGCTGGCTGCCAGCATTTCAAGGTTTATGGCTGCATCCTTCCCATCTTCAAGGTCAGCATCTTCAAATCTTTTTCCATCTTATCTTTGCATGACCTTCCCTGTGTGTGTCGTATCTCCTTTTACGTTTAGAGCTCACTTTGATAATCCAGGATAATCCCCCCATCTCAGTCCTTAATTTCATCACATCACTTCCCAAATAAGATATCTTTTACAGGTTCTAGATATTCAAACTTGATATCTTTGGAGGTCATCACCCAGCATACAATAATCTTCCTGCTGACCCTCAAAGATGGCCACCCCCCATCAAAATGCATTTGCCTCATCCCAACATTCCAAAAGCCTCAACCCATTACAGCACCAGCTCAAGTGCAAGATCTCATCTATGTATCATAAGCTTAAAACTCTTTTTCATGTCCCTAGTGGAATACTTGATGATATAATGGAGATTGACACGTCACATGTCACATATATAGGGGTAAGGTTAGTGGTAATAATTTTATTCGTAAGAAATGTATGAGTTGGCCATATGAAATGGTGGGTATTATGGCCATACTTACAGAAATAAAACTTTTAGCAGTAAAGCCTTAATAATAAAAATAAATTGTGTGGTTTCTGGAATATAAAGATTATAAAATAATGACCCTGAAAATAAAGTTATTTTAGCAGTATTCTTCTTATTCAGATAAGAATAAGCACATGGTCCTGCTGCATATTTAACATTAAACCCTGACACAAGCTATGTTTCCCCCTCAGTTAAACTGACTAGAGCACTCAAGTAGTTTCTTCTGAAGCTGAAATAAATCCCCTTATGGTAAGTGACCATGATGTAAAAATTAATCACAAATATTATTGGGTAATTGTAAGGGTAGATAGTGTAAAGGACACACTTATTAATATAATTGATAGTAAAATGATTGCTAAACTTACTTCATATGAAATTGTGCTGTTGCTCCTCATGCCCTAATTGAAGAAAATATATTTTGAATTTGAAGCTCATTTATATCTTAGCATGGAATATACACCTAGACTTGATACTGATAAAATAAATAATGTCCCCAAGTTTATATTAATTACTAGATGTGGCATAGGGAAAAGAACTGTATTATTAATGTCAAGGTAAGAGATTGAATTGATAAGTAATAATATAGAGGAAGCTGATGGTTATAATGAGTCTTGAATAAACAATTGAAAGCATTGGCAATTGGTTGTAGCAGTTTATAGGGAGCAGTAACACTAGGTTCTTTTCAAAACTGTGTATGTCTTAAAAGTTTTTGGGCAATTCATGTCAAGAATGCTATCGCTAATTAATCAGGAATAACTAATAATATTTTATTAATAATGAATATGTTGGTAAGAAGAGGATTTGAACCTCTAATTACAAATGCCTAAGTTTGACACAAATCCAGACTGTCACCTTAACAAGTCCTGTTGGCGTTAACTTAATGTTTATTATTTACTTCAAGATTGTGTCATCTATTTAATATATGGTGACATTGAAAATTTGGCCCTGTTTCTGTTGTCCTTTCTTTGGAAAAGAGGCCAGTCAGGAATGGTATCTCTGTTACTGCAAGGCTTCCAGTATTTAGTGAGAATATGATAGAAGACAAAGCTTTAAATTGTTCTATTTTCAAAGATATTGCTCATCATCTAAAGTGTGAATAAGGAATCCAGAGGACAACAATAATAAAGCTTTAAAGAATGCTCATATAGCCCAAATAGCCAAAGCCACACTAAACAAAAAAAACAAAAAACAAAATGGAGGTATCGCATTGCCCAACTTCAAACTATACTAAGCAGTTACCAAAACAGCATGGTTCTGGTACAAAAGCAGATGCATAGACCAAGGGAACAGTTAAGAGAACTCAGAAATAAAGCTATGCACCTACAGCCATCTGATCCTCAGCAAAGTCGACAAAAACAAGCAATGGGAAAAGGACTCTCTATACAATAAATGGTACT
The DNA here is from genome assembly GCF_037993035.2 of Macaca fascicularis. Taxonomy (NCBI): domain Eukaryota; kingdom Metazoa; phylum Chordata; class Mammalia; order Primates; family Cercopithecidae; genus Macaca; species Macaca fascicularis. Next base: position 187,717,246 of record NC_088375.1, on the reverse strand, counting down.
GGGAAAACTGGGTGACCATATGCAAAAGAATGAAATGACCCTGACTTTTTACCATATAAAAATTAACTTAAGATGGATTAAAGGGGCCAGGCAAGGTGGCTCACGCCAGTAATCTCAGCACTTTGGGAGGCCTAAGCGGGCAGATCACAAGGTCAGGAGATCGAGATCATCCTGGCTAATACAGTGAAACCCCATCTCTACTAAAACTACAAAAAATTAGCCAGGAATGGTGGCAGGCGCTTGTAGTCCCGGCTACTCAGGAGGCTGAGGCAGGAGAATGGCATGAACCCGGGAGGTGGAGCTTGCAGTGAGCCAAGATCGGAAAAAAAAAGAAAAAAAAAGAAAAGATGGATTAAAGGTTTAAATGTAAGACCTCAAACTATAAGAATCCTAGATGAAAACCTAGGAAACATGATGATGTACATCAGCCTTGAGAAATAATTTATAACTAAGTCCTCAAAAGTAATTGCAGAAAAGGAAAAATTGACAAGTAGGACTTAATTAAAATGCTTCTGCACAGCAAAAGAAACTATAAACAGAGTAAACAGATAACCTACAGAATGGGAGAAAATATTCATAAACTATGCATCTGACAAAGGTCTAATATCCAGAATCCCTAAAGAAATTAAAGAAATTCATTTTTAGAATTTAAAGAAATTAAACAATTCATTTTTTTATTATACTTTGAGTTCTGAGATACATGTGCAGAACGTGCAGGTTTGTTACATAGGTATACATGTGCCATGGTGGTTTGCTGCACCCATCAACCCGTCATCTCCATTAGGTATTTCTCCTAATGCTATCCCTCCCCTAATCCCCCACCCCCGACAGGCCCCGGTGTGTGATATTCCACTCCCTGTGTCCATGTGTTCTCATTTTTCCACTTCCAATTATGAGAACATGTGGTGTTTGGTTTTCTGTTCTTGGGTTAGTTTGCTGAGAATGATGGTTTCCAGCTCCATCCATGTCCCTGCAAAGGACATGAACTCATCCTTTCTATGGCTGTATAGTGTTCCATGGTGTATATATGCCACATTTTCTTTATCCAGTCTATCATTGATGGACATTTGGGTTGGTTCCAAGTCTTTGCTACTGTGAACAGTGTCACAATGGACATACATGTGCATGCGTCTTTATAGTAGAATGATTTATAATCCTTTGGGTATATACCCAGTAATGGGATTGCTGGGTCAAATGGTATTTCTGGTTCTAGATCCTTGAGGAATTGCCACACTGCCTTCCACAATGGTTGAATTAATTTGCACTCCCACCAATAGTGTAAAAGCATTCCTATTTCTCCACATCCTCTCCAGCATCTGTGGTTTCCTGACGTTTTAATGATTGCCATTCTAACGGGCATGAGATGGTATCTCATTGTGGTTTTGATTTGCATTTCTATAATAACCAGTGATAATGAGCTTTTTTTGCTATGTTTGTTGGCCGCATAAATGTCTTCTCTTGCAAAGTGTCTGTTCATATCCTTTGCTCACTTTTTGGCGGGGTTGTTATTTTCTTGTGAATTTGTTTAGGTTCTTTGTAGATTCTCGAAATTAGCCCTTTGTCAAATGGATAGATCACAAAAATTCTCTCCCATTCTGTAGGTTGCCTATTCACTCTGATGATAGTTTCTTTGCTGTGCAGAAGCTCTTTAGTTTAATTAGATTCCATTTGTCAATTTTGGATTTTGTTGCCATTGCTTTTGATGTTTTGGACATGAAGTCCTTGCCCATGCCTATGTCCTGAATGGTATTGCCTAGGTTTTCTTCTAGGGTTTTTATGGTTTTACGTCTTAAGTTTAAGTCTTTAATCCATCTTCAGTTAATTTTTGTATAAGGTGTAAGGAAGGGACCCAGTTTTAGTTTTCTGCATATGGCTAGCCAATTTTCCCAACACCGTTTATTAAATAGGGAATCCTTTCCCCATTGCTTGTTTTTGTTAGGTTTGTCAAAAATCAGAATTGTAGATATGTGGTGTTATTTCCGAGGCCTCTGTTCTGTTCCATTGGTCTACATATCTGTTTTGGTACCAGTACCATGCTGTTTTGGTTACCGTAGCCTTGTAGTATGGTTTGAAGTCAGGTAGCATGATGCCTCCAGCTTTGTTCTTTTTGCTTAGGATTGTCTTGGCAATGTGGGCTCTTTTTTTGTTCCATATGAAATTTAAAGTAGTTTTTTCTAATTCTGTGAAGAAAGTCAATGGTAGCTTGATGAGAATAGCATTGAATCTATAAATTACTTTGGGTAGTTTGGCCATTTTTACTATATTGATTCTTCCTATCCATGAGCATGAAATTTTTTTCCATTTTTTGTGTTCTCTTTTATTTTGTTGAGCAGTGGTTTGTAGTTCTCCTTATAGAGGTCATTCACATCCCTTGTAAGTGGTATTCCTAGGTATTTTATTTTCTTTGTAGCAATTGTGAATGGGAATTCACTCATGATTTGGCTTTCTGTTTGTCTATTATTGGTGTGTAGGAATGCTTGTGATTTTTGCACATTGATTTTTGTATCCTGAGACTTTGCTGAAGTTTCTTATCAGCTTAAGGAGATTTGGAACTGAGACAATGGGGTTTTCTTTCTTTTTTTTTTATTTTTTTATTTTTTTTATTTTATTATTATTATTTTTTTTGAGACAGAGTCTTGCTCAGTCGCCCAGGCTGGAGTGCAGTGGCCAGATCTCGGCTCACTGCAAGCTCCGCCTCCCGGGTTTACGCCATTCTCCTGCCTCAGCCTCCCGAGTGGCTGGGACTACAGGCGCCCACCACCACGCCCGGCTAGTTTTTTGTATTTTTTAGTAGAGACGGGGTTTCACAGTGTTAGCCAGGATGGTCTCGATCTCGTGACCTCGTGATCCGCCCGTCTCGGCCTCCCAAAGTGCTGGGATTACAGGCTTGAGCCACCGCGCCCGGCCAACAATGGGGTTTTCTAAATATACAATCATGTCATCTGCAAACAGAGACAATTTGACTTCCTCTCTTCCTATTTGAATATCTTTTATTTCTTTTTCTTACCTGGCCAGAATTTCCAATACAAGCAAAAAACAAACAACCCCATTAAAGACACAGACACTTCTCTAAAGAAGACATATAGGCAGGAAACAAATATTTTTTTAAAAATGCTCAACATCACTAATCAACAGAAATGTGAATCAAAACCACATCTCACACAAGTCAGAATGGCTATTATTAAAAAGTTTTGATTAATTTAAAAATCCTAAGATGGCCAAATAGGAACAGCTCCAACCTCCAGCTCCCAGTGTGAGCGACACAGAAGATGGGTGATTTCTGCATTTTCAACTGAGGTACTGGGTTCATCTCACTGTGTCGTGTCAGACAGTTGGCGCTGGTCCACGGGTGCAGCCCAACCAGCAAGAGCTGAAGCAGGGCGAGGCATCGCCTCACCTGGAAAGTGCAAGGGAGAAGGGAATTCCTTTTCTTAGCAAAAGGAAGACAGCTTTGAAGAGAGCAGTGGATCTCCCAGCATGGAGGTTGAGATCTGAGAACGGACAGACTGCCTGCTCAAGTGGGTCCCTGACCCCTGAGTAGCCTAACTGGGAGACATCCTCCACTAGGTGCAGACTGACACCTCACACCTCACACCTCACACGGCAGGGTACAACCCTGAGACGAAGCTTCCAGAGCAAGAATCAGACAGCAACACTCGCTGTTCAGCAATATTCTATCTTCTACAGCCTCCGCTGCTGATACCCAGGCAAACAGGGTCTGGAGTGGACCTCAAGCAAACTCCAGCAGACCTACAGCTGAGGGTCCTGATTGTTAGAAGGAAAACTAACAAACAGAAAGCACACCCACACCAAAACCCCATCAGTACGTCACCATCATCAAAGACCAAAGACAAATAAAACCACAAAGATGGGGAAAAAGCAGTGCAGAAAAGCTGGAAATTCAAAAAAATCAGAGCGCATCTCCCCCTCCAAAGAAATGGAGCTCATTGCCAGCAATGGAACAAAGCTGGATGGAGAATGACTTTGACGAGTCGAGAGAGGAAGGCTTCAGTCTATCAAACTTCTCAGAGCTAAAGGAGGAACTACGTAACCAGCACAAAGAAACTAAAAACCTTGAAAAAAGATTTGAAGAATGGCTAACTAGAATAACCAATGTAGAGAAGTCCTTAAAAGAACTGAGAGAGATGAAAACCATAACAGGAGAACTACGTGACAAATGCACAAGCTTCAATAACTGACTCGATCATCTGGAAGAAAGAGTATCAGTGATTGAAGATCAAATGAATGAAATGAAGTGAGAAGAGAAGTGTAGAGAAAAAAGAGTAAAAAGAAATGAACAAAGCCTCCAAGAAATACGGGATTATGTGAAAAGACCAAATCTACATCTGATTGGTGTGCCTGAAAGTGACAGGGAAAACGGAACCAAGTTGGAAAACACTCTGCAGGATATAATCCAGGAGAACTTCCCCAACCTTGTAAGGCAGGCCAACATTCAAATTCAAGAAATACAGAGAACGCCACAAAGATACTCCTTGAGAAGAGCAACTCCAAGACACATAATTGTCAGATTCTCCAAAGTTGAAATGAAGAAAAAAAATGTTAAGGGCAGCCAGAGAGAAAGGTTAGGTTACACACAAACGGAAGCCCATCAGATAAACAGCAGATCTCTCGGCAGAATCTCTCCAAGCTAGAAAAGAGTAGGGGCCAATATTCAACACACTTAAAGAAAAAAATTTTCAACCCAGAATTTCATATCCAGCCAAACAAAGTTTCATAAATGAAGCAGAAATAAAATCCTTTACAGACAAGCAAATGCTTAGAGATTTTCTCACCACCAGGCCTGCCCTATAAGAGATCCTGAAAGAAGCACTAAACATGGAAAGGAACAACAGGTACAAGCCATTGCAAAAACATGTCAAAATGTAAAGTCCATCGATGCTAGGAAGAAACTGCATCAACTAGTGAGCAAAATAACCAGCTAATATCATAATGAAAGGATCAAGTTCACACATAACAATATTAACTTTAGATGTAAATGGACTAAATGGTCCAATTAAAAGACACAGACTGGCAAATTGGATAAAGAATCAAGACCCATCAGTTTGCTGTATTCAGGAGACCCATCTCACATGCAGAGACACACATAGGCTCAAAATAAAGGATGGCGGAAGATCTACCAAGCAAATGGAAAACAAAAAAAACAGGGGTTGCAATCCTAGTCTCTGATAAAATAGACTTTAAACCATCAAAGATCAAAAGAGACAAAGAAGACCATTATATAGTGGTAAAGAGATCAATTCATCAGGAAGAGCTAACTATCCTAAATATATATGCACCCAATACAGGAGTACCCACATTCATAAAGCAAGTCTTTAGAGACTTACAAAGAGACTTAGACTCCCATACAACAATAATGGGAGACTTTAACATCCCACTGTCAACTTAGACAGATCAATGAGACAGAAAGTCAACAAGGATATCCAGGAATTGAACTCAACTCTGCACCAAGCGGACCTAATAGACATCTACAGAACTCTCCACCCCAAATCAACAGAATATACATTCTTCTCAGCACCACATCACACTTACACCAAAATTGACCACATAGTTGGAAGTAAAGGACTCCTCAGCAAATGTAAAAGAACAGAAATTATAACAAACTGTCTCTCAGACAACAGTGCAATCAAACTAGAACTCAGGACTAAGAAACTCAATCAAAACCGCCCAACTACATCAAAACTGAACAACTTGCTCCTGAATGACTACTGGGTACATAACGAAATGAAGGCAGAAATACAGATATTCTTTGAAAACAATGAGAACAAAGATACAACATAGCAGAATCTCTGGGACACATTTAAAGCAGTGTGTAGAGGGAAATTTCTAGCACTAAATGCCCACAAGAGAAAGCAGAAAAGATCTAAAATTGACACCCTAGCATCATGATTAAAAGAACTCGAGAAGCGAGAGCAAGCACATTCAAAAGCTAGCAGAAGGCAAGAAATAACTAAGATCAGAGCAGAACTGAAGGAGATAGAGACACAAAAAACCCTCCAAAAAATCAATGAATCCAGGAGCTGGTTTTTTGAAAAGATCAACAAAAGTGATAGACCACTAGCAAGACTTATAAAGAAGAAAAGAGAGAAGAATCAAACAGACACAATAAAAAATGATAAAGGGGATATCACCACCGACCCCACAGAAATACAAACTACCATCAGAGAATACTATAAACACCTCTACATAAATAAACTAGAAAACCTAGAGGAAATGGATAATTTCCTGGACACTTACACTCTCCCAAGACTAAACCGGCAAGAAGTTGAATCCCTGAATAGACCAATAGCAGGCTCTGAAATAGAGGCAATAATTAATAGCCTACCGACCAAAAAAAGTCCAGGACCAGATGGATTCACAGACAAATTATACCAGAGGTACAAGGAGGAGTTGGTACCATTCCTTCTGAAACTATTCCAATCAATAGAAAACGAGGGAATACTCCCTAACTCATTTTACGAGGCCAACATCATCCTGATACCAAAGCCTGACAGAGATACAACAAAAAAAGAGAATTTTAGACCAATATCTCTGAAGAACATCGATGCAAAAATCCTCAATAAAATACTGGCAAACTGAATCCAGCAGCACATCAAAAAGCTTATCCACCATGATCAAGTGGGATTCATCCCTGGGATGCAAGGCTGGTTCATCATCTGCAAATCAATAAACACAATCCAGCATATAAACAGAACCAAAGACAAAAACAACATGATTATCTCAATAGATGCAGAAAAGGCCTTTGACAAAATTCAACAAACTTCATGCTAAAAACTCTCAATAAATTCGGTATTGATGGAATGTATCTCAAAATATTAAGAGCTATTTATGAGAAACCCACAGCCAATATCATACTGAAAGGGCAAAAACTGGAAGCATTCCCTTTGAAAACTGGCATGAGACAGGGATGCCCTCTCTCACCACTCCTATTCAACATAGTGTTGGAATTTCTGGCCAGGACAATCAGGCAAGAGAAAGAAATAAAGGATATTCAGTTAGGAAAAGAAGAAGTCAAATTGTCCCTGTTTGCAGATGACATGATTGTATATTTAGAAAACCCCATGGTCTCAGCCCAAAATCTCCTTAAGCTGATAAGAAACTTCAGCCAAGTCTCAGGATACAAAATCAATGTGCAAAAATCACAAACATTCTTATAAACCAGTAACATACAAACAGAGAGCCATATCATGAATGAATTCCCATTCACAATAGCTTCAAAGAGAATAAAATACCTAGGAATCCAACTTACAAGGGATGTAAAAGACCTCTTCAAGGAGAACTACAAACCACTGCTCAGTGAAATAAAAGAGGATACAAACAAATGGAAGAACATACCATGCTCATGGATGGGAAGAATCAATATTGTGAAAATGGTCATACTGCCCAAGGTTATTTATAGATTCAATGCCATCCCCTTTAAGCTACCAATGACTTTCTTCACAGAATTGGAAAAAACTGCTTTAAAGTTCATATGGAACCAAAAAAGGGCCCGCATTGCCAAGACAATCCTAAGCCAAAAGAACAAAGCTGGAGGCATCATGCTACCTGACTTCAAACTATACAAGGCTACAGTAACCAAAACAGCATGGTACTGGTACCAAAATAGAGATATAGACCAATGGAACAGAACAGAGCCCTCAGAAATAATACCACACATCTACAGCCATCTGATCTTTGACAAACCTGACAAAAACAAGAAATAGGGAAAGGATTCCCTATTTAATAAATGGTGCTGGGAAAAGTGGCTAGCCATAAGTAGAAAGCTGAAACTGGATCCTTTCCTTACTCCTTATACGAAAATTAATTGAAGATGGATTAGAGACTTAAATGTTAGACGTAAAGCCATAAAAACCCTAGAAGAAAACCTAGGTAATACCATTCAGGACACAGGTATGGGCAAGGACTTCATGTCTAAAACACCAAAAGCAATGGCCACAAAAGCCAAAATTGACAAATGGGATCTAATTAAACTAAAGAGCTTCTGCACAGCAAAAGAAACTACCATCAGAGTGAACAGGCAACCTACAGAATGGGAGAAAATTTTTACAATCTACTCATCTGACAAAGGGCTAATATCCAGAACCTATAAAGAACTCAATCAAATTTACAAGAAAAAAACAAACAACCCGATCAAAAAGTGGGCAAAGGATGTGAACAGACCCTTCTCAAAAGAAGACATTCATACAGCCAACAGACACATGAAAAAATCCTCATCATCACTCGCCATCAGAGAAACGCAAATCAAAACCACAATGAGATACCATCTCACACCAGTTAGAATGGCAATCATTAAAAAATCAGGAAACAACAGGTGCTGGAGAGGATGTGGAGAAACAGGAACACTTCTACATGGTTGGTGGGACTGTAAACTAGTTCAACCATTGTGGAAAACAGCGTGGTGATTCCTCAAGGATCTAGAACTAGAAATACCTTTTGACCTAGCCATCCCATTACTGGGTATATACCCAAAGGATTATAAATCATGCTGCTAAAAAGACACATGCACATGTATGTTTATTGCAGCACTATTTACAATAGCAAAGACTTGGAATCAACCCAAATGTCCATCAGTGACAGACTGGATTAAGAAAATGTGGCACATATACACCATGGAATACTATGCAGCCATAAAACAGGATGAGTTCGTGTCCTTCGTAGGGACATGGATGCAGCTGGAAACCATCATTCTCAGCAAACTATCGCAAGAACAGAAAACCAAATACCGCGTGTTCTCACTCATAGGTGGGAATTGAACAATGAGATCACTGGGACACAGGAATGGTAACATCACACACTGGGTCCCATTGTGGGGAGGGGGCGGGTGAAGGATAGCATTAAGAGATATACCTAATGTAAATGACTAGTTAATGGGTGCAGCACACCAACATGGCACATTTATACATATGTAACAAAGCTGCACATTGTGCACATGTACCCTAGAACTTAAAGTATAATTTTAAAAAATAAAAATTTTTTTAAAAGTTTCAAATCAACATATGCTGTCTAGGCTGCAGAAAAAAAACTTAATGTGTATACATTTTTCCTGGAAATGTAAATTAGTTCTGCCACTGTGGAAAGTAGTTTGGAGAGTTCTCAAGGAACTTGAAATAGAACTACTATTTGACCCAGCAATCCCAATGTTAGCTATATATCCAAAAGAAAATAAGTTATTCTACCAAAAAGATACCTCTACTTGTACATTCATCACAGCATTATTCACAATAGTAAAGACATGGAATCAAGCTTGGTGTCCATCAATGGTGGACTGGATAAAGAAAATGTGATACATATACAGAGTGGAATACTAGGCAGCTGCAAAAAGTAATGAAATCATGTTCTTTGCAGCAACATGGATGAATTGGGATGCAATCATCCTAAGCAAATTAACACGGCAACAGAAAACCAAATACCACATGTTCTCACTTATAAGTGGGAACTACGTGTTGGGTACTTATGGACATAAATATGGGAACAATAGACACTGGAGACTACTAGAGGGGTAGGTACAGATATGAGTAAGCATTGAAAATTTGACTAATATATGCCATACTCACTACCTGAGTGGCAGAATCATTTGTATCCAAACCCTTGGCATCACACAATATACCAGTGTAAAAAACCTGCATACATACCTGAATCTAATATAAAAGTTTAAATTATAAAAAGATGAAAAAAAAGAATGCTCATGCACAGATATGCATGTAAAAATGCCAGGGAGGGTTAATTCATAGCAATAGTTACTATTTAACCTACTTTACTTGAGGTTGGCAAAGCAATCATTTTTTAAATATTAATTTCTGTTCACTACAGATTGTTCTCAACAAAGTAGCCAGGGCTCCTGAACAGAGTGCAAAGTTCTGATTGTGTAATTGTATACTATTTAAGATGAAAGAGAATTGATAAACATGCTCCTGCTGTGGCTATAGTACTAGACTGAAGTAGGTCTAAAATTGCTCTAGGACTTTCTCCGGTACAGAAAGTAAACCTATCAATGGGGGAAAAAAATCATAACTAACATTATGTAGAATTTTTTTAATTGTCATGTATATGAACTGAGAAAAAAATCATGCTATGGATGTTATGAAACCAATCTCCCCAATGGAATAAAATAAAGTACTTGAACAGCTGCCATATTAGCATCTGTTTGCCCATATCATCATCCAGTTAACAGAAAGACGTAATTCCCACTCCTCACTCAATATATAGATGGAAGTGGTTTTTATGGTAAATAAAATTAGATTTAAATAAGATAAAAGTAATGATTCAGGACTTGGTTAATGTTAAGTTTAAATGTACATATCATATTGAGAATTTTCTTTGAATGTATAACAGAAAAAAGTGCTACTGAATGAACATTATTGCAATGTAGTAAAGCAGAATGTAAATTCCTTGAGGTCAGCATTCAAGTCTGTTTTCCTCACAGCGGTGCCTGGCACACAGTAAATGCTCATTAAATATTTGTGAGGTACATGGACAGGGGAATGTGGTAGACAGCTGATGAAGCTTTTCTTCCATTGTTCCCCTAGGAACATATGGATCCTAGGAACTAGGATCCATAGTCAATCGATTATGAACCCTGAGATCCAAGTTCTGCCCTCCCCCTTCACTCTCCCCACAAGTGGGCGGGACAATCCTCCCAGGACTTCAGCACAGGTGGACAGGGGTGGGCAGGGAGAGGTAGGGGCACTCAGAGATCCAGCAGGTGCTACACCATGAGTGTCTCTGTGCTGAGCCCCAGCAGACTCCTGGGTAGTGTCTCCGGGATCCTCCAAGTGACCTCCCTGCTCATTCTGCTTCTGCTGCTGATCAAGGCCGCTCAGCTCTACCTGCACAGGCAGTGGCTGCTCAAAGCCCTCCAGCAGTTCCCGTGCCCTCCCTCCCACTGGTTCTTCGGGCACTTCCAGAAGGTAGGGAGGAACTCATTGGGGGAGTGGGAGGGCAAAGAGGGATGGGGCTCTGAGATCCTGGTCACAAAATCCATAGAGAAAAGCCTTGTTTTGTAACAAACATGAGGCCTCAAAGGAACACCCAGCCTACCTCTCTAGTGTCAGCTTGTCCCAGTCATGACAAGCTCACTCCTCCCATGAAGCCCATCCTGCTGGTCCTCAGCTCTATACCCATGCCCTCCTTCTGCAGATATCAAGTGTGTCTTGGCAGTCCTGCACGTGGAGGGCAATGCCTGATTGTCTCCAGGCTGATTACCCCATGAGCCTTGGCTTTTCTCAAAGAACAAGGCTTCTAGATGCTCCCTGCCCAGTCACTCAATGCCATCCCCTCTGCCTGGCCCTGCGTTTGCCTGGGAGCACAGACACCCATCTGAGGAATCCGTGCCGTGAGGAGTTCATGGTCTGTGAAGAATACAGGCAGGAATTTGAGAAGGTGCCAGACTGTAGGAAAAGAGCTCACTCTGCTGGGGTGGATATCCGAGGCAGAGATCTGCTGGTGTAGGGAACCAACTGGCTAAGTAAGTTTCCCCAAGACTCACGGAATTTCCACAACACGTGATTTAGGACCTGAAAACCTGACAATTGTGGGTACACATGAAGGGGGCAGCCTGCACAATGTTCTCCAGGTGAGGAGACTGGTGTCTGAGTTGCAAATTGAACAGTGTCTGTTGACCTCCTGGCTCTCCTCCCACACACCCGGACTGTGAGCTCCCTGGATGTGAGCATGTCATCCCCTCCCTGTGCCCCAGCAATCAGCAAAATCCTGGCACACCTTGATGGTCAGCTCAGGTGTGTAGAGCAAGCTTGTCCAACCCATGCCCCATGGGGCTGCGTGTAGCTCAGGATGGCTTTGAAGGTGGCCCAACACAAATTCATAAACTTTCTTAAAACATTATGAGATTATTTTGCAATTTGTTTGAGCTCATCAGCTATCATTAGTGTTAGTGTATTTTATGTTTGGCCAAAGACAATTCTTTTTCTTCCAATGTGGCCTAGGAAAGCCAAAAGATTAGACATGCCAAGTGTAGAGGAACAGAGGAAAAAGAGAAAGGAGCAGCAAGAGGGCTGAGGAGGGACACAGCCCATCCCCTGTGCACTACTATCCCTGCATGGGGAGGGGGGAAGGTAGGAACAGAGCAAGGTAAGGGGCTGCATGGAGAGGGACTCACCAAGGTGCTATGAATTGAACATACTTAAGTGGAGATAGAGGTTGCAGGGAGCTGAGGCCTGTTGTTTCTCAGTAAAGGAGGCAACATAGTTCTCAGCAGAGCAGAACCAATGTGGGGACCTGACAGTGTTCAAGCCCTATATGGACTGGTCCCAATACCACTCTGCCTTCTTTCCCATTCTCCTCCTTCACCATATGTTACTCACTACCTCACTACCTGCCTATGCATTTCAACCTCTAGGCCTCTGATCACACTGTGCTTGCTACCTGGAATTATCTTCTCACTCATATCTATCTGTCAAGGCCCAGCACCAAGCTACCTCCTTCAAGAAGGCCTCCTGGGCCTCCCAGTAGTGAAGGGCCAACTCTTTTTTCTATGGGCTATCCTTCTCAAGAGGTCAGAGCAGTGTTAACTTGACTCGGTTATTTTTCTGCAGTGTCATAAGTGTGGGCTTCTTCTGGGAGAGACCATCTCAGATTTATCTTTGTAACCCAATAGTCCCTCAGTAGATGATGACTCAATGAGTGAGGAAGAGTTTTCTAATTTTCAGTTCTGAGTTAGGTCCCTCTTCAAAGCTTCCCCAGATGCTTATCCTTCCTTTCATCTCATGTTTATTATCCCCTACTGCACAGCCTCTAATCTTCCTTACCCCCCAACTAGACTGAAAATTCCACACAGATAAGGACCACAGCTGTGTCCTAATGCAGTGCCTGAACCACACTGGGCACATAGTGTGTGCGCAGTAAGCGTGTGCCGAATGAAGGAGCCTGTCCCACAGTAGGGCAAGCTGCCTCAGAGCTGGAGAATATGATTGTCAGAAGGAGGTGGGCAGACATTAGATACTTATGTGGTAGACAGTTGCTTTGAGTTACTAGAAGCAGTTGAAATAAAGAAGAGTTGGCTACATGGAACATCACTAGGACCCAATGTCTATGAGGGTTCCAGATGAGATTAAAGCAAAGCTGAGTCTTGGAAGCTGAGGAGAGCTGGCTGCTCTGTGGCAGAGGGGAAGGGCATTTACGGTAGAGAAAAGAGCAAGTGCCAGGGCCCAGAAGAGTGAGCAGGTGTGTGAATCAGCAGCAGTGGTGGCATTGGCATTGGAGCTGAAACAAACAGGTGATGATGGAATTGCCAGCAGGGCTGGAGGCAAGAAAAGAGAAGTTGAAGCCAGAAAGCCAAGGGCTTTGTGATCCACATCGAAGAGTTTAGAAAGATGACTGCAGGCAGCAGGGAGCTCATAATTCATTGATAAATGAAAATACAAATAAGAAACTCAAATCTCAAAATTATAGTCCAACACCAGCACCATATGCATATACCCAGACTCTATCCCATAAATCTGCACATTTTCAACATGTAGAATACTATTATGCACACAATTTTATAGTTAGTCTTTTTTTGCTTAGCCATACACATCCCAAATGCTATTTTATCTTAACAAATATTTACCATATATGCTGGGATAATATTGAAAATATAACAAGTATGATTATATAAAATTATTGTGTAATTTTAAATGTTTGCATTAATTCATTTTATTCTCTAAATATACTAAATCATTTTACAAATCTACTTATCAAGTAATATGAGTTATGCACATAGCCCATGGAAATTGTTGTATTTAGGACTTCCAGAGATTTTACACAACATGAAGACAAAGGCTGACTTAAATTTCTGCTGGCAGTATTGAGTGAGGGCTCATAGCACTTGGCCTAATGTCAAGTCCTGGGGAGAGAACAAGAATCTGGATTACAGCTCAAGTCATCAGAAATTGATCTAAATCCCTAACCTCTGCTACATGGCTCCTGTGGTTGTCCTGCCCTTCACTCCTGCTGCAAAGACTAGAAGTAAATGAAAGTGTTCATCTGTCTACCCTCATTGACAGTTCCAACAGGACCAGGAGCTACAAAGGATTCGGAAATGGGTGGAGATGTTCCCAAGTGCCTGTCCTCTTTGGCTATGGGGAGGCAAAGCTCGTGTCCAGCTCCATGACCCTGACTATATGAAGGTGATTCTGGGGAGATCAGGTGAGATAGAACTCCCATCCCAACTGCAATGTCTCTTCCCTCTTGACACATGCCCCTGGGTCTGTAAAATTCCAGAAGAGAATGGCTGTTCAAACATCAATATCTGAAACCTCTCCCATGCATCCACCAAGCCCACCATGCCCAGGCTGTAGTCAAAAATATTTACTGAATAGTGAATGTTTAAAACAGTATGTGGGGCTGAATTTTCTATTCTTTTTTCTATTTCTCTATTAAGAAAATTGAGGTTCTCTGAAATGTAAATTGCCCCAGATCTGTAAAACAAATTTCATACCCACATTGACTTGGGTTTCGAAGCTCTAATTGTTGCCTGTCCTGGTATGCAGGTGACTAGGAAAACATCAATGTAGAAAATCCCATGGCTCTGTATTATTCATTGTCATTGAAGACCTAGCCTATGTGTCTCACCAGTTCACCTTCCTAGCCCTCTGGGTGTTTTCCTGATGGAACACTGAGTCTGTCTTCCTGAGCTCACACTGACATTCAGCATAGAAATAGAAGTGGGAGATGACATGGGTCAAACTGCCAACTGACAGACACCAAGAACTGATGGCTGCCTCTGAGACTGCCTTGCTTAGTAGCTCCTAGTTTCCTATAAAGCCCTTTCTTACCTTTCAGACCCGAAATCCCATGGTTCCTACAGATTCCTGGCTCCATGGATTGGTATGTGTGCAAACTAGGGCTGCAGCCCACTCCCTAGTTAGGTTTGAGTTATTTCTTTGGCTCACAGAAAACAACAGATTAGGGGCCATCCCCAAATCAAGCCTCATTTCCTTCTTCTTTTTTTTTTTTTTTTTTTTTGAGACGGAGTCTCGCTTTGTCACCCAGGCTAGAGTGCAGTGGCCGGATCTCAGCTCACTGCAAGCTCCGCCTCCCAGGTTCACGCCATTCTCCTGCCTCAGCCTCCCACGTAGCTGGGACTACAGGCGCTCGCCACCTCGCCCGGCTAGTTTTTTGTATGTTTTAGTAGAGACGGCGTTTCACCATGTTAGCCAGGATGGTCTCGATCTCCTGACCTCGTGATCCGCCCGTCTCGGCCTCCCAAAGTGCTGGGATTACAGGCTTGAGCCACCACTCCCGGCCCTCATTTCCTTCTTCTAACAAGACCCTCACCTCTTCCTAATGCTGGTGCAAACCTTCCTGAGGCTCAGCTTCTTCCATTTCCTGTCTCAGTTCTCTCCAGACATCCTTGGCCTCACATTTATTTCACATCTGCCCACAACCCTTTTCAACCTTTATCTCACAGCTCACATCATAATCACATGGATGTAGCAGCTCAATCAGAAAATTCGCATGCCTGGAACGTACCTCCTTTTCCTACATTTGCCCATGATGTGGCTTCTTCTGGATAGTTCTCTCCCCAAGAAGCCACCTTTCTCCCTCCCAAATTGTCAGCAGTCATCCCTAGGTCTGTGCAGCCCCCGACACACACACATACACACATTCATGTCTACCTTAGGGTACGGCTTGCTCCTGTTGAATGGGCAGACATGGTTCCAGCACCGACGGATGCTGACCCCAGCCTTCCACTATGACATCCTGAAGGCCTACGTGGCGCTCATGGCCGACTCTGTACGAGTGATGCTGGTGAGTCCATGTCTCTCTGCTCTCCCCACACCCACGCACAGCACACACTCTCACGAACTCCACTCTCAACCCTGTGTCCCACAGGCGGCTGTAGACATAGACACATGGAACAACACTCTCATGTCATTGCTGTGAGAGTAGAGGGTTCCCCAGAGTTGTATAAAGTAGGAGAACACCCAGGCATCAGGTCAGATCCACACTTTGTTCCCCACCATAGGAATAGAGATTCGTGGTGAACACAAGGCCCTTCTCCTCCCACTTTGAAACCCTCAGCACAAGGGACCGGAGGAGTGTGCAATCTTGTTGGACAGCAGGACTTCCTATGCTGGCTGGCCTGGGCAATGGCAGCCTCAGTGGCAGCATGGACAGGCCAAGATGTCACCCACCTGGGCTCTAGCCTGGGGCCCCAGGTTTCTGCATGGATTTAAACCACCCTTGGAAGGAAATGAACACCAGGTCTATGTTCTCAGAGCAATATCTGCCATAGCATCATCTCCGATCAGGACTCTGATTTCTCACCCAACTGTGCCCAGCAAATTTTGATGAATGGAAAAGAATTGAAGTCTCTGTTTTCTCTACAACAGAATGCCCATACTAGCCCCTTAAGCTATCTTTGGCACTGAAACTTTCCTACTAGTCCCTCAGAACTAGCTCAGCTCTCAGAACACTGAAGAGTCCCCCATTATTTATCCCAGAACAACAATAACAACAAAATTTTCACAACCATATGTCCTAACTGAATCTCAAAATTCAATACTTAATCCATGCTATTGCGAGAGGATCTGTTTAATGTTGAATTAAAAGAATTAGGGGTCAATTTACCAACACTGGCTTTACAGTCCCAGTTTCTACAATGCATCTGCTCTGTAAAAGGAACAATCCCAACCAAGATATCTGCAAGCTACAGGAAAAAACAAGATATCTGCAGGTACAGGAAAAAGCCAGGCCTTATTAGCAAAGCACTTCTTGGAGATTAAGAAGGTTCATGCCCCCTCCCACCACAGGACAAATGGGAAAAGCTCCTTGGCCAGGATTCCCCTCTGGAGGTCTTTCAGCACGTCTCCTTGATGACCCTGGACACCATCATGAAGTGTGCCTTCAGCCACCAGGGCAGCATCCAGGTGGACAGGTCAGTGCTAACCCTCCAGTTGCAGGGCCCTTGTTCTTATCAAGCGGAGTGCACATACCTGAGGGGCAGGTGGGGGAGCGTGAAGGCTCACCTCCACACAAAGGAAGAGTCAGTCTCTGACCAAACTCTAATTCCAGTCCAGACCAAACAAAGTCTCAGGAACAGATGCCTAATTCCTAGCACAGGTGGACCCTGGTTGTTCATACCATCTGACAAAGGCCAAAGGATAATAGGGCTGTAAGACAGAAGAAACATTGCCTCAAGGCTGCTTGTCCCCATTATCTGAGGCTGCCTCCTCTCAGACCCCATTCTACTTCCGGGTAATGGGCCCACCCCTACTATGGTATCTTCCTCATACTCTCCCGCAGGGATTCTCAGTCCTACATCCAGGCCATTAGTGACCTGAACAACCTGGTTTTTTCCCGTGTGAGGAATGTTTTTCACCAGAATGACACCATCTACAGCCTGACCTCTACTGGCCGCTGGACACACCGCGCCTGCCAGCTCGCCCATCAGCACACAGGTTCTGTCTCTTCCTCTTGTCTCCCGGCCTTTCCCAGGCACAGTGGAAGAACCTGCCCTGACTCCTCAGGCAGAAAAGGCCCCTAGGAACCCTGCAGAAGCCAGAACACACTCAGTCTGGGGAATTCCCTTGCTCAGGGGCTGGGAGCCGAGATGTGAGGGGCCAGATTCTGTGCCTTAGTTTATCAATGTCCCCACATGGAAGTAACTGAATGAAACCCTGTCCAAACGGCATTCAAACGGGGCCTTCATGAACTGTGCCACTGGAGGAAGGGGTGCCCTGCCTCACACAGTACTAGAGCTTCTACCCCTGACCCTGCACCCACACTCACATTCATGCTGATATCTACCAGACACCCACATGGGGGCACTTGGGCAGCTAGGCCTCCTGGGGGCTGCTGATGGTCTCAGCTCTGCCTGGTAACCATTGTTCTGGTACAGACCAAGTGATCCAACTGAGGAAGGCTCAACTACAGAAGGAGGGGGAGCTGGAGAAGGTCAAGAGGAAGAAGCACTTGGATTTCCTGGACATCCTCCTCTTGGCCAAAGTGAGTATGTGTAGGAGAGGCCTGAGTCTTTGCCCAGAAGTACAGAGCAAGTACAGCCCTGCACTTTCACCACGGTCTTCCCAGATGGAGAATGGGAGCATCTTGTCAGACAAGGACCTCCGTGCCGAAGTGGATACATTCATGTTCGAGGGCCACGACACCACAGCCAGTGGGATCTCCTGGATTCTGTATGCTCTGGCCACACACCCCAAGCATCAGGAGAGGTGCCGGGAAGAGATCCATGGCCTCCTGGGTGATGGAGCCTCCATCACCTGGTGAGTGAGGGCTCAAAAGATGGGGTTCCATGCCTTCTCTACAGGGGAAGCCCCTGGTCTGCCCAGGCCTTGCTGATGTTCAGGATGGGCTTGTTTCAGGAACCACCTGGACCAGATGCCCTACACCACCATGTGCATTAAGGAGGCACTGAGACTCTACCCACCGGTGCCAGGCATTAGCAGAGAGCTCAGCACTCCCGTCACTTTCCCTGATGGGCGCTCCTTGCCCAAAGGTATGAACGTCCCCCACCCTCTCGCCTAAACTCTCCACAGGGACATGTGGTGGGTCAGAAATCCATGTGTGCTTCAGAGTTCTGCACATCTCTGGGTCTCCCTTTTGTATTAAAAAAATCAAAAACATACTTTGTATTTAGGATTAAGAATTTGAAATGTCTGGCCGAGAGCTTGAACTCACCAAAAGTTCAAGAAATAAATGTTAATCTCCGAATGTGGCCTTGGGTCAGTAACTCTAAAATTCTACTCCTTGAGATGTGCAGGGCTGGAAAGAGAATCAGACAAGGGCAGAGAGGGATGTGTTTCTTTCCTCATGGGGTCAGTGCAAAAGAGGCTGATCAGGAATCTCATTTCCCGGGTCAGCTGTTGTCCAGTCTCTGAGGAACTCTCAGGTTGATGGCGGAGAGCAGCTGATGACCAGATCTGGGGCCACCAAGGCGCAACCTCCCCGGTTCTGGTCCCAGTCCTGCCATAACCTAGTTGTGTGAACATAGACAAGACAATTGATCTCTCTGAGACTCAGGTATCTCCCCTGAAAACTGAGAGCAAAAGAATGTCTTCCTTGGAGCACTGTTATATTGAGTGAGTTCATGTATATTCTCCAACGGACCTTGGAGGATATTTGATGAATGTGAAATGTCCCTGAACTTACTCTAAACAGTAATGCTCTGATTCTTTCTTGCTTCTCATTCCTGCATAAATGGTTGTCTATTCATCATCTGAACTCACATCATCTGAACTTTGTCAAGCCTAACCCACCTGCATAATGGCAGAATCATCCCAGTCAAAGTGACAATTTGTGGAAAGTAGGCCTTTTGGGCCTTCTTTTGCCCCTGCTGGCTGAAGTACCAGGCCACCCCGGGAGAATGATCAGTCTTCTCTCTGTTTCCAACCTGCACCACAGGTATCACGGTCATGCTCTCCATTTATGGCCTTCACCACAACCCAAAAGTGTGGCCCAACCCAGAGGTATGTAGTCCCTGAGAGGAGGAAGTGGGGTGATCTCTCAAGACCAATACCTTCTCCTGCTTCCACCTCTGGGAGTCCTGTCCCCTCGTGGGTGGCAAGTAGGGGCTGGATCCTTACCTATCCTGGCTCTGGCGCTCTCTCTGCAGGTGTTTGACCCTTCCCGTTTTGCACCGGGTTCTGCTCAACACAGCCACGCTTTCCTGCCCTTCTCAGGAGGATCAAGGTGAGACGTCCTGTGTGGTAATTGGAAGAGAGAAATAAGGGAAGTCTCTGGTCAACCCTCTGATCTTTGAGAGCCAGATGTTCATATGTGGCATCTTCAGATGTGCCCTTAGATGTTGGTACTTGTGGGAAAGTCAGGCACCTGGTGTGGGTGTCTCTGTACAAAAGGAAGGTGGCATTCCAGAGCACCCCATGGAGACTTTGCTCCCTCTGCTTCCTCAAATAGGCAGCCTGAATTCACTGTCAGTGCATGTTCCACCCTTCAGTATATTCACATATTTTCCTCACTTTAGGGATATGAATTATCAAAATTAGATATTCTCCAGTAAATTCACCTTCAGCTGTTTGCTTTTCTCAGTTATCACGAATAGTAAACAGCAGATTTCTCTCTCCCCACACATCCTCAATGCTGCACACAACTTTCCCTATTTAATTCACCAGTCTGCCATAGAGATGAATCATTGAAATTTTTGCGTCTGTTTCTAATACAGATGACCTGCAAGTCCTACCTTTCAAGCCACATAAGGGAGAGGTTAAGGTAGCCCTTTGAAGAAAGTTTTACAACAGTGTGTGTCATATCATACATTTTTCTGTCTTGCCCAATGAAATTGTTACTGCATTATATAGTGTTCACATATTTATGTCTATTTCCCCATTTGGCAAATCTGTACATACCTTGGGATCTTTATGCCATAGTCCTGTAATCCACTTAGCACAATATTGGCCGAAAACACAAAAATGTGAACAGTACACTGTCTTGGAGAGAAAAGCACAATAATTATTATATAACGCACAACATTTGAAGACTCCTGGTATGTGAAATATAAAACACACTTGAAATAGCTGCTGAGCTGGAGAGGAAAACTCCAGAATGGCTGCGGTGGAAATCATCGTGGCATCAGAAATTGTCCTGTGACATACAAACAGGCAAAACAATACAAATTCTTAGTAGAAACAAAGTTTGTTCAAAGAAATAATTATGTGACTTCTTCAAATGGTGAGTTCACTTTCACAGAACAGGCTTTAAGAAAAAGCTTCCTCCTGAAACTCCTTCTCCAGCACTGGTCTGTCTATCCCAGCATGAGAAAGTCTTCCTAAACATTGCCTGCAAATCATGTCGCTGCCATTAGAAAACCGGAGAGCATTCCTAAGCTCCATTTCTAGCTCAGAACTATATTTACTCTCAGTGTATTTCCTTCTATTTTATTCATTTTAAAACTTAAATAACATCATTCAAATATAAAAGTATTTCTTAAGCCTACCTCTGTGGGTCAAGTCCTGTGCAGCGTGATAAGAAAACAGAGATAAAAGGTACAAAAATGTGTTGTACAAAAATATATCCTGTGCTCCAGACACACATCATTCCATCATCCATCCTTTCACTCATTCACTCACTGAGTGGCTTGTCGAGTGTCCCTGTCCCTGGTGCTGTCTGAGACTGTGAGTGTTCATGGATAAATCGCGAATGCTACCTGGGGGGCTGGGAGGGAGAGTCACAGCTGGCAGGGAGTGAGAGGCAGCTGGGCTCTGACTTTAGCCTTGAGGATGTGGCAGGCAGAGGTGGAGGGAGGACATTCTCAGCCATCTCCACATGAACAGGGCTAGGACGTGGGCTGGACAGGTAAAATGTGGGTGAGTTAACAGCCCATAGAGGGCTTGTCTGCCAACTGAGGCATTGGGATGCTGTCCCCTCTATGATGCAGAGCGCGGGAGGGTCTGAGCTGGGCTGTGGCTTCAGTGTGCAGGGAGGGGAAGCAGAAATCCAGAAAGTCCAGGTGATAAGACTGAGGAAAGGCAAAGAAGGATGTTTCTGGGGTAGAATTAGAAGGCTACAGGGGCTGGTGGATGGAGGAGTGAGGTTAGGCAGGAACCCGGACCCTGGAGTGGGAGGCAGGTGGGGCAACAGCTGAGGACCACCCACCCAGTTCCCCTCCAAGAAGCCTCCCGTTGCCCTTCTGACTCCCTTAATCCACCCATCAGGGGCCCCCTATGAGGATTCAGGTCCCCGTGCATCCCACTACATGGGGCTTCCCACACCTGAGAGTGTGGCCCACCCTCACCCTACAGGACCTGAACTGACCTCCACACTGAAGAACAAGAAATGTTTGTGGAGGAGTGAACAAACCACTGATTAACCCTTTATCTATTCATGTGATTAGACTCTGCCTTAGAGCCCTGGCCCTGTCTTGATAAGGGTTTCAGGCCTGCTGAGAGCAGAGGTAGAAGATGGAAGTTAGAAGCTAGCCCAGGAAGACGGCTCTGTCCAAGGTTTGGGATAGTGTGAAGCCAGGATGGGGTAGAAGTGTCCATGGGCTGTAAGTGTGCAGGGGCTGGACACATGAGGTTGGGCACTGAATGCCCAGCCCAGGGCTGGGGTCAGGGGCCAAAACCTGCTCAGATCAGAATGGAGCCTGAGGCCTCTTCTCAATTCATTGTCTCTGCCTGGCCCAGGAACTGCATCGGGAAACAATTTGCCATGAACGAGCTGAAGGTGGCCACGGCCCTGACCCTGCTCCGCTTCGAGCTGCTGCCTGACCCCACCAGGATCCCCATCCCCATGGCACGACTTGTGTTGAAGTCCAAAAATGGAATCCACCTGCGTCTCAGGAGGCTCCCTAACCCTTGTGAGGACAAGGACCAGCTTTGAGGGCCTCCACCTGCCATCCTGTCTTCCTGACCCCCGCTCCTGTCTGTCTGCCCATATCCTGCTTTCTATCTGCCCACCTTCCCTTCTTCCCACCTGCCTGCTGTCCTGCCTCCTGTCCCTCAGTCTGCCTGCCCTTCTCTCTCTCACCTTTCTCCAGGCTCCCTACCTGCTTGTCTACCTGTCTCCTACCCACCTGTATCTCTTGTTGGGAGAAAAACTTGGTGTTGAGAGAAGCTGAGGCTTCTGCATGTCTGACATAATGTAAGAGTCTTGGAACATGTCGAGGGTCCAGTGTCTAAAACACCTTGTGGCCTTTGGAACACCACACTGTGTGCTAAAGGGTGGAAGGCTACCCTGAAGCACCATCATCTAAGCCCAGGGCATAAAACCCCTCATGACTTGGAAAGAATCCAGGGCTCGTGGCTCTGGAATGTGTCTGGACCTGCTGGCTCCTTGCTTCTTGCTCTCCCAGGATCAATTGTATCTTGAGTTAAAAGAACCTGCTCTCTATTATCTCAAGTAGCAGAGCATATGCTAAACCATCAGTTGTAAATCATGTGCTTAATGCAATGTGCTCTTTCGACCCCCACATTCTCACCACCTGTTTCTTGGTTCGATCACCAATAAATAGTCTGGGCTTCCAGAGCTCCGGGCCTTCACAGCCTCCATACTTAGCATTGGCAACCTGGACCCACTTTCTCTCTCAAACTGTCTTTTCTCATTCCTTTGACTCTGCCGGACTTTGTCACTCCCACAACCTGGTGTTGGGTCTGATCACTCCAACATCCCTGAATCTCCACTCACCTCCCAAACTCCTGCCTGCCCTCCAGACTGTCTGCCCATACATCTATCTCCTTCTTCCTGCCTGCTTGTCTGTTTCTGTGTTAGTTTCCTATTGCTGCTGTAATAAACTATCACAATCTCAGTGATTTTAAATAACGGCTTTTTATTCTCTTATAGTTCTGGAGGTCAAAGTCAGATATGAGTTTCACTGGATGAAAACAAATTCTGGACAGGGCCAAACCCCCACCCCCAGAAGGCTTCAGGGAGAGCCCCGCCCCTTGGCGTTTCAGCTCCAGAGCTGCCTTTTTTGCATTCCTTGGTACTGTCCCCTCCTTCCTCTATAAAGCCAATGGCATCTTCAAATCTCTCGCTCTCTCTGTCTGTCTTCACATCTCTTTCTCTCTTATAAGGACCCTTGTGGCTAGTTACATCAAGCTTATTAAGATAATCAAAGATAATGTCACCACTTCAAGATCCATTACTTACTCAAAAGTCCATTGTGACATATGCAGTTCCACAATCACAGGTTTCATGAATTAGGATGTGGACAACATGGAGACCCATTGTTCATCCTAGCACAGCCCCTACCTGATTGTCATCTGATGTGTCCATCTAAACCTGTCCTGTATGCTACCCACCTACGTACATGATTGTCAGTCAGACAATCCCTCCATCTTCCCTCCTCTTTAGAATAAGGTTTGCAAGCTTGCATGCTTTGTCCAGCTTCACATGGAAGGCGATAGGGTTAGAAGAGGAGACACTAAGGCAGGGAGATAAATCCCTACTGAGGAAGGAAAATGGAGATGAGGTGTGCCCATTGGTGCCAGAACCCAAGCAGGACCTGACTTGACCCATCCCCCTGCACACAGCCTCCTACCATGTCTCCCCTGGTGCCCACACCCTGTCCAGCTCCTGAGGCTCCCATGGTAGCTAAGTTTAGACAAAGGATATTTATCTAGGAGATCAGAGGGAGAAGCTCACACCCATAGGGAAAAGACCGCAGGCCTCCATTCAAGATTTAGATTCAAAATGAATCACAGCAAGGCTGAGCTAAGGGCCTGTCTTGCTATGTTTTGTGTTACTGTAACCGAATACCCAAAGCTGGGTAATTGATCTAGAAAAGAGGTTTTTTGGCTCATGATCTGGTGGCTGAAAAGTTTAAGTTTAGGCAGCTCAGTCAGATGCAGGCCTCATGCAGCTTCCACTCGTGGCAGAAAGCAAAAAGGGAGTGGCACGTGCTACGATTGCATGGTGACAGAGGAAGCATGAGAGAGAGACTAAGGAAGCAAGACTCTGTTTTGGTCCCAATGTCTTGGAAACTTGTCCATTCCAGATACAGCAAAAACTCAAGCCCGTGAGGTGGAAGGGGGCACTCATCTCTTCATAAAGGATCTGTTCCCATGGGAACATCTCCCACTGGGACCCACCTCCCAACACTGCTGTGTTGGGGATGAAGGTTTCAGGAGGAGTTTGGTTAGGAACACCCCACATCCCAGCCATAGTGAAGCTGCACTGAGCTGAGCAGGAAAGCCTCAAAGGCCTGGTCTGGCATGAGGGCCTTGTAAACTCAGCTCTCTCCACTGTCTCAGTAGGTGTAGAAAGACACCCCAGCCTAGCAACGTCACCAGGCACCTGTCAACCTCCCTCACATATGGAACCTGCAGGCTTCTCAGGAAGCTCATGGAGTGGGCAGCTGTCCAGTCAGGGGTGGGAGGAGCCCAGGCAGGCAAATGGGTCCGGCTGGTGGAAGAGGCTGTCAGACCCCAAGCAGCTCCTTCCCAACAGCACGAATTCTTGGTTGTCTTCTGCCTCTCTGGCTGGCCACCGTGACGGGGCAGGGGCATCCTCAACCCTGCCCGCACTTGGTGACTGCCTGGGTGCTGGTACTGCTGACCCTGGGCCCTGTTCCAGCACCCAGGCCCCATGTACTACCCCTGGGCTAGTGTCACTGATTGTCCCAGCCTCTCGCAATGCAGACTGTGCTTCCCTTCCTATATCTGAACCCAGGTGTTCCTCCCACCTATTGCCCATTCCTAGCCCAGGACCTTGGATGCCATACAGAGAACTTCCTCTGCCTGAGGTCTGAAAGCTCATTCTGTGACCCTGAAAGGGCTTCTCTTCTAGTTTGTGCCTACAACTAGGACCTCCCTCGAAGTCCCCTGAGTTCCCAGGTCATTGGATTAATTCAGTCCTGCTCTGAGAATGGGCAGGAAAGGGGAGGGCTGGACAGCAGGTGATCAGCCAGAAGTGGAGGGAGATGGAAAAACTGGGAGAGAAGAGTGACCTGGGAACATCATGGATAGAATGGCCAGCCAGTCCCCTGGCATCAGGAGATTTACAAGGGCTCATGTTGGCCATGCTCAAAGACCACAGGATAGTGGGCACTCACTCCCATTACTACCCCTAATACCTGGTTGAAAAGAGGAAGAGGAAGTGAATCATGTAAATGAAAGTCTCATTGCAATTGGAGAGATGGAGACCTCAGAGTGATCAAAGAGATAGGGAAGGTGCACAAGGAAGGCGAATCTGAATATTTCTATGTAAAAGAATGATGTTGAACTTTTACATACACCATATACAAAGTAAAAAAAAAAATGGATAGAAGGGTTGAAAGATAGCCCACAGAATGGCAGAATATATTCACAAATCAAATGAGAACATATAAAGCACTCCAACACACAACAACTGAAGAGGGCCAGTCCCTCCACACCTGTGGGTGTTTCTCATCAGATGGGACAAGAGACTGAGAAAAGAAATAAGACACAGAGACAAAGAATAGAGAAAGAACAGTGGGCCCAGGGGACCGGCACTCAGCATACAAAGGACCCGCACCAGCACTGGTCTCTGAGTTCCCTCAGTATTGTTGATCACTATCTCTACCATCTCGGTGAGGGGGATGTGGCAGGACTATAGGGTAATGGTGGGGAGAGGGTCAGCAGGAAAACATGTGAGCAAAGGACTCTGTGTCATAAATAAGTTTAAGGAAAGGTGCAGTGCCTTGATGTGCACATACACAAACATCTCAGTGCAATAAAGAGCAGTGTTGTCACCAGCATGTCTCACCTCCAGCACTAAGGTGGTTTTCTCCTATCTCAGTAAATAGAACATACAATCGGGTTTTACACAGAGACATTCCATTCCCAGGGACAAGCAGGAGATAGATGCCTTCCTCTTATCTCAACTGCAAAGAGGCCTTCCTCTTTCACTAATCCTCCTCAGCACAGACCCTTTATGGGTGTTGGGCTGGGGGACAGTCAGGTCTTTCCCTTCCCATGAGGCCATATCTCAGGCTATCACGGGGGGAGAAATCTTGGACAATACCTGGCTTTCCTGGGCAGAGGTCCCTGCAGCCTTCCACAGTGTATTGTTTCCCTGGGTACTCGAGATTAGAGAATGGCAATGACTTTTACCAAGCATACTGCCTTCAAACACTTTTTTAACAAAGCACATCCTGCACAGCCCTAAATCCATTAAACCTTGAGTCAACACAGCGTATGTCTCTGCAAGCACAGGGTTGGGGCTAGGGTTACAGATTAAGAGCGTCTCAAGGCAGAAGAATTTCTCTTAGTACAGAACAAAATGGAATTTCTTATGTCTACTTCTTTCTACAGAGACACCGTAACAGTGTGATCTCTCTTTCTCTTCCCCACAACAACAAAATACCACAATCCCATTCAAAAATTCAAAGGACTTCAATAGAAACTTCTGCAAAGAAGATATGCAAGTGATCCATAAGCACACCTGGAAAGACGCTCAACTTCATTAGTCATTGGAGAAATGCAAATCAAAACCACAGTGAGATACCACTTCATATCCTTTAGAAAGGCTATAATTATTTTTTAATGGAAAATACGAAATGCTGGACAGAATATGGAGAAATTGAAACTCTTATGAATTGCTGGTGAGTGTAAATTGGCATAGCCAATTTGCAAAACCAATTTGTGGTTCCTCAGAAAAACAAAATCACAATTTCCCTGGGACCCAGCAATTCCACTTTTAGATGTATACCCAATGGATTTGAAAGCAGGGATTTGAACAGATCCTTGTAAACCAATATTCACAGCAACATTATTCACAGTAATTATCAGGTTGAAGAGCCCAAGTGTCCATCAACAGAAGAATGGGTTCACAAAATGTGGTATACGGACAATGAAATATCATTCAGTCATAGAAAGAATGAAGTTCTGATACACACTACAGCAGGAATGATAGTGATAACAGCATGCTAAATAAAATTTGACAGACATCAAAGGAAAAATATATGATTCCACTCCTAAGTAGTAGATTAAGCAAATTCATAGATTAGACAAAGTAGTAGAGGATAATGAGGACTGGGAGAAGGCAGAGTTATCATGTAATGATTACAGAGTTTCTTTAGAGTAATGAAAAGCTTTTGGAAATAGGTAGTGATGATGGTTGTAAAACACTGTAGGATCTGCTGCCAAGATGGCCAAATAGGAACAGCTCTGGTCTGCAGCTCCCAGCAAGACCAACACAGAAGGCAGGTGATTTCTGCATTTCCAATTGAGGTAGACTGTTCATCTCTTTGGGACTGGTTAGGTAGTCAGTGCAGGCCACAGAGGGCAAGCAGAAGCAGGGTGGGGCATAGCCTCACCAAGGAAATGCAAGGAGTGTGGGGGCCTCCCTTTCCCAACCAAGGGAAGCCATGAGAGACTGTGCTACCAGCCCAAATACTACATTTTTCCCATGGTTTTGCAATCTGCAGACCAGGAGATTCCCTCATGTGCCTACACCACCAGGGCCCTGGGTTTCAAGTGAAATACTGTGCAGCTGTTCAGGCAGACACTACACTAGCTGCAGGAGGATTTTTTTTTCATACCCTAGTGGTGACTGGGACCCCAGAGAGACAGAACTGTTCATTCCCCTGGAAAGGGGGCTGAAGCCAGGGAACCAAGTGGTCTCACTCAGTGGGTTCCATTCCCACAAGGCCCAGCAAGCTAAGAACCACTGGCTTGAAATTTTCACTGATAGCACAGCAGTCTGAAGTCAACCTGTGATGATTGAGCTTGGTGGAGGGAGGGGCATCTGCCATTACTGAGGCTTGAGTAGGCAGTTTTCCCCTGACAGTGCTAAAAAGGCCTGAAAGTTCAGACTGGGAAAACTCAACACAGTGAGGCAAAGTGGCTGTGGCCAGTCTGCCTCTCTGGAGTCCTCTTCACTGGGCAGGGCATCTCTGAAAGAAAGGCAGCAACCCCAGCCAGGGGCTTATAGATAAAATTCCCATCTCACTGTGGGCATAGCTTCAGTGGACTTAAACATTTCTGCCTGCTGGCTCTGAAGACAGCAGTGGATCCTGACAAGGAGGGTTCTGCCAACACAGTGCTTGAGCTCTGCTAAGGGACAGACTGCCTCCTCAGGTGGGTCCCTGATCCCCATGCCTCCTGACTGCCAGAGACCTCCCGACAGGGGTTGACTGACACCTCATAGAGGAGAGCTCTGTATGAAGTAGGCATCAGAAGGTGGGCAATAACGAACTCTTCTGAACTAACAGAGCATGTTCTAACCCAATGCAACAGTAATCAAGTGAAAGAAAGGATATCAGAGATTGAAGATCAACTTAATGAAATAAAGCATGAAGACAAATAAAGCATGAAGAGCTTTGTATGAGGGGATGAAGCTTCCAGAGGAAGGAGCAGGCAGCAATCTTTGCTGTTTTGCAGCCTCCACTGGTGATACTCAGGCAAAGAGGGTCCAGAGTGGACTGCCAACAAATTGCAGCAGACCTACAGAAAAGGGGCCTGGCTGTTAGAAGAACAACTAACAAACAGAAAGCAGTAACATCAACATCAACATAAACAACCTTCACACAGAAACCCAATCCAAAGGTCATCAGACTCAAAGATCAAAGTTAGATAAATCCATGAAGATGAGGAAAAACCAGTGCAAAAATGCCAAAAATTCAAAAAAACAGAATGCCTCTTCTCCTCCAAATGTTTGCAACTCCTCTCCAGCAAGAACACAAAATTGGACAGAGAATGAATTTGATGGATTGACAGAAGTAGACATCAGAAGGTGGGTAATAACAAACTCCTCTGAATTAACAGAGCATGTTCTAACCCAATGCAAGGAAGCTAAGAACCTTGAAAAAGGGTTACAGGAACTGCTAACTAGAATAATCAGTTAAGAGAAGAACATAAATGACCTGCTAGAGTCAAATAACACACCACAAGCACTTTGTGAAGGATATACAAGTATCAGTAGCTGAATTAATCAAGCGAAAGAAAGGATATCACAGATTGAAGATTAACTTAATGAAATAAAGCATGAAGACAAGATTTGAGAAAGAAAAAGATTGAAAAGGAACAAAGCAAGCCTCCAAGAAATATGGGACTATGTACAAAGACCAAACTTATGATTGATTAGGGTCCCTGAAACTGATGGGGAGAATAGAGCCAAGCTGGAAAACACACTTCAGGATATTATCCAGGAGAACTTCCCCAAACTAGCAAGACAGGCCAACGTTCAAATTCAGGAAATACAGAGAACACCACAAAGATACTCCTCAAAAATAGCCATTCCAAGACACAAAATCATCAGATTTCCAAGGTTGAAATGAAGGAAAAAATATTAAGGGCAGCCAGAGAGAAAAGGCAGGTTATCTACAAAGGGAAGCCCATCAGACTAACAGTGAATCTCTCTACAGAAACCCTATAAGCCAGAAGAGAGCGGATACTAATATTCAACATTCTTAAAGAAAATAATTTTCGACCCAGAATTTTATATACAGCCAAACTAAGTTTCATAAGTTAAGTAGGAATAAAATCCTTTACAAACAAGCAAATACTGAGGGATTTTGTCACCACCAGGCTTGCCTTACAAGAGCTCCTGAAGGAAGCACTAATTATGGGAAGGAAAAACTCAGTACCAGCCACTGCAAAAACACACCAAAATATAAAGACCAATGACACTATGGAGATAATGCATCAACCAAACTGCAAAATAACCAGTTAGCAACATGATGACAGGATCAAATTCACACATAACATCATTAACCTTAAATGAAAATGGGCTAAATGCCCCAATTAAAAGATACAGACTGGCAAATTGGATAATGAGTCAAGACCCATCAGTGTGCTGTATTCAGGAGACCCATCTCATGTCCAAAGACACATAAAGGCTCAAAATAAAGGGATGGAGGAATATTTACCAAGCAAATGGAAAGAAAAAAAAAAAAACAGAGGTTGCAATCCTAGTCTCTGATAAAACAGACTTTAAGCCAACAAAGATTTTTTAAAAAGACAAAGAAGGGCATTACACAATGGCAAAGGGATGAATGCAATGAAAAGAGCTAACTATCCTAAATACACATGCACTCAATACAGGATCACCCAGATTCATAAAACAAGTTCTTAGAGACCTACAAAGAGACTTAGACTCCCACACAATAATAGTGAGAGATTTTAACACCCCGCTGTCAATATTAGACATATCAATGAGACAGAAAATTAACAGGGATATTCAGGACTTGAGCTCAGCTCTGGAGCAAGTGGACCTAATAGATATCTACTGAACTCTCCACCCCAAATCAACAGAAGGTACATTCTGCTCAGCAACACATAGCACTTATTCTACAATTGACCACATAACTGGAAGTAAAACACTCCTCAGCAAATGCAGAAGAATGGAAGTAATAACAAACAGCCTCTCAAACCACAGAGCAATCAAATTAGAACTCAGGATTAAGAAACTCACTCAAAACCACACAACTATATGGAAAGAGAACAGCCTGCTCCTGAATGACTACTGGGTAAATAACGAAATTAAGGCAGAAGTAACTAAGTTCTTTAAAACCAATAAGAACAAAGGGACAATGTACCAGAATCTCTGGGACACAGCTAAAGCAGTGTCTAGAGGGAAATGTATAGCACTAAATGCCCACTAGAGAAAGAAACAAAGATCTAAAATCAACACCCTAACATCACAATTAAAAGAACTAGAGAAGCAAGAGCAAACAAATTCAAAAGCTAGTGGAAGACAAGAAATAGCTAATATCAGAGCAGACCTGAAGGAGATAGAGACATGAAAAACCCTTCAAAAATCAATGAATCCAGGAGCTGGTTTTTCGAAAAGATTCACTAAATAGATACACCACTAGTCAGACTTTAAAAAGCTCAGGACCAGATGGATTCACAGCCCAATTCTACCAGAGATACAAAGCAGAGCTGGTACCACTCCTTATGAAACTATTCCAAACAACAGAAAAACAGGGACTCATCCTTAACTCATTTTATGAGGCCAGCATCATCCTGATTCCAAAACCTAGAAGAAACACAACAATAACAAAAAAATTTCAGAACAATATTCCCGATGAACATTTATGTAAAAATCCTCAATAAAATACTGACAAACTGAATCCAGCAGCACATCAAAAAGCTTATCCACTACGATCAAGTCGGCTTCATCCCTGGGATGAAAGGCTGGTTCAATATATGCAAATCAGTAAATGTAATCCATCACATAAACAGAACCAATGAAAAAAACCATATGATTATCTCAATAGATGCAGAAAAGGCCTTTGATAAAATTCAACATCCCTTCATGCTAAAACATCTCAATAAACTAGGCATTGATGGAACATATCTCAAAATAATACAAGCTATTTACGACAAACCCATAGCCAATACCATACGGAATGGGCAAAAGCTGGAAGCATTCCCTTTGAAAACTGGTACAAGACAAAGATGCCCTCTCTCACCACTCCTATTCAACGTAGTATTGGAAGTTCTGGCCAGGGCAATCAGGTAAGAGAAAGAAATAAAGGGTACTCGATTAGGAAGAGAGGAAGTCAAACTGTCTCTGTTTGCAGATGACATCATTGTATATTTAGAAAACCCCACCATCTCAGCCCAAAAATTCCTTAAGCTGATAAACAACTTCAGCAAAGTCTCAGGATACAAAATCATTGTGCAAACATCACAAATATCCCTATACACAAATAATAGACAAGCAGAGAGCCAAATCATAAATGAACTCCCATTCATAATTGCTACAAAGAAAATAAAATACTTAGGAATAAAAGTGATGTAGAGGACCTCTTCAAGGAGAACTACAAATCACTGCTCAACGAAATAAAAGAAGACACAAACAAATGGAAAAAAATTCCATGCTCATGGATAGGGAGAATCAATACAGTAAAAATGGCCATACTGCCCAAAGTAATTTATAGATCCAATGCTACTCCCATCAAGCTACCATTGACTTTATTTACAGAATTAGAAAAACCTACTTTAAATTTCATATGGAACAAAAACAGGCCCTGTATAGTCAAGACAATCCTAAGCAAAAAGAATAAAGCTGGAGACATCACACTACCTTACTTCAAACTATACTACAAGGCTACAGTAACCAAAACAACATGGTACTGGTACCAAAACAGATATATAGACCAATGGAACAGAACAAAGACCTCAGAAATACCACCACACAATCTGATCTACAACAATCTGATCTTCAACAAACTTGACAAAAACAAGCAATGGGGAAAGGATTCCCTATTTAATACATCGTGTTGGGAAACTAGCTAGCCATATGCAGAAAACTGAAACTGGACCCTCCCTTACACTGTATACAAAAATTAACTCAAGATGGATTAAATGTAAAATGTAAAACTATCAAAACCCTAGAAGAAAATCTAGGTAATATCATTCAAGACATAGGCATGGGCAAAGACTTCATGAATAAAACACCAAAAGCAATTTCAACAAAAGCCAAAATTGATAAATGGGATCTAATTAAACTAAAGAACTTCTGCTCAGTAAAAGAAACTATCATCAAAATGAACAGGCAACCTACAGAATGGGAGAAAATTTTTGCAATCTATCCATCTGACAAAGGTTTAATATCCAGAATCTACAACGAACTTAAATTCACAAGAAAAAAACAACCCCATCAAAAAGTTGGTGAAGGATATGAACAGACACTTCTCAAAAGAAGACATTTGTGCGGTAAACAAACATAGGGGAAAAAAGCTCACTATCACTGGTCATTACAGAAATGCAAATCAAAACCACCATGAGATACCATCTCACACCAGTTAGAATGGCGATCATTAAAAAGTCAGGAAACAACAGATGCTGGAGAGGATGTGGAGAAATAGGAATGCTTTTATACTGTTGGTGGGAGTGTAAATTAGTTCAACCATTGTGGAAAACAGTGTGGTGATTCCTCAATGATCTAGAACCAGAAATACCATTTGACCCAGCCATCCCATTACTGGGTATATATCCAAAGGATTATAAATCATTCTACTGTAAAGACACAAGCACACATATGTTTATTGCAGCACTATTCAAAATAGCAAAGACTTGGAACCAGCCCAAATGCCCATCAATGATAGACTGGATAAGGAAAATGTGGCACATATACACCATGGAATACTATGCAGCCATTAAAAGGGATGAGTTCTTGTCCTTTGCAGGGACATGGATGAAACTGAAAACCATCATCCTCAGCAAACTAACACAGGAAGAGGAAACCAAACCCTGCATGTTCTCACTTATAAGTGGGAGTTGAACAATGAGAGCACATGGACACAGGGAGGGGAACATCACACACCACGGACTGTCAGGGTGTGGGGGGAAAGGGGAGGGAGAGCATTAGGACAAATATCTAATGCATGCTGGGCTTGAAACCTAGATGACTGGTTGATAGGTGCAGCAAACCACTATGGCACATGTGTACCTATGTAACAAACCTGCACATTCAACACATGTATCCCAGAACTTAACGTTAAGAAAAAGAAAGAAAGAAAAAGAAAAGAGATTCTACAAACATCCCTCAAAGATTTTTAGATATTTCTATAGTTAGAACTCAACTAGAATTGATCCCTGTCTCCTTGGGTTTATATTATATTTTCTATGTACCTCTCTAAACTAAGTCCTCAGAATGCAAATAAGCTAAAATAAAAGGGGGGAAATAGTGAATGTTATTAATGCCATTGAACTGTACAATTAAAATGGGTTAGAGTGTCCAATTATAGGTTTCGTATGCTATGCTATTTTTTAACAATTAACATACACTAAGATCACTGAATTTTAAGTGTTAGATTTTCTGGTGTGCAAATTATATTTTATGAAAGCCTATTTTTTTTTTAACAAAAGTGTTCGGTATGGGCTATTCAGTTTTAGTAAAAGAGTAAAGGTAAATAAGATATGTAAAATTGCATCAACATTAAACCCAACTTTATCAAAGCCCAGGAAAGAAGTGCCTGGGCTGATCTACCCACAGGAGTAGCTGCTTCAAGCTACTACCACAGGAATGGACTGCTCCTCCTCTGCCTTTCTTGTCCTAAACACTGAACCAGGAAACATCCAGCAGCAAAACATGAATTTGCATTTTACTATGTGGCACCCAAAACTGAACTGAGTCTCTTCAAAATGGTGATGTAACCAGTCAAAGTCTGACTCATTCCCACTCTCACTCATTGATCCAATCAGTGGGTATTTATTGGGCATCAACTGGCACAGTCCTCTGCTTCATGCCATGGGAGGCAAAGGACATAGCAACTGAGATACCACCTTTCAGGAGTCTTTGCTGGAGATGTCTAAGTAGCAGATGAGTGGGAAAAATACGTTTTAATAAATCTTAACAATCACAAGTACACTTTTCTAAGAGTTACACTTGTACTTTCACATAGGTTTATATTTCTTATTTATACTTTCTAATACACTTTATTCATATCATTAAACTTTCTCCACAAACATTATCTTCAATGTCTGTGCTATTCCTAGCCCCAGGTTTGCCATTCACTTTCTCACAGGAGCTGCCCTGGATAGTGAGACTTGCATTTATGCCAAATGTGGTGTTCATAATCTGACACATCTCCTGTTATTTGGAAACACTGAATAAAACACAGCAAACATGAAATGTCCTCTGTGAAGTTTACAGGCTGCCATCTGGACTGGAGGCTCAAATTAATCATGATCTCATTTAAATGAATGGTTGACAGCAAAGTCTCTGGAGCCTGACTACCTGGGTTACAATCCTGACGGTACCTCTTACCAAATGGGGGATTCTGGATGGGAGCTACCCTGACTGCACCTTAGCTTTCCCATCTATAATATGAAGGCTTTTTTAAAAATCTCTTTTGTAGAGTTTATGTGAAGAAAACATGTAAAGTTTTGGCTTCATGGCCAGAACATAACAAGTGCTCACTAAATGTTGGCCATTACCACATTGTGAGCCCAACTCTAAAGAAACTGAGAATCTAGGGAGGGGAAAAAAAAAGCACAACAAGAATTCAAAGCCAAAATCTCTGACTTCAGAGCTACTGTTGCTCATGCCATCAGAGAAAAACAGGTGCTGAGCCAAGTAGGGAAAGAGTCAGGGTCCAAGGGTCCCCAGTGGGGGTTAGGGAGGCAGTGATGGGTGGTGGAAAATAGTCACAGAACTAGGGGAGGTTGGGTGGAATGAACTGTAAATGGTTACATGTCCCTAATCTTTGGTTTGGATAGGAGCCCAGGATTTGAGGCAGAAAGAAAAGAACTCTGACTCTCTGAGTTCTGTAATCAATCACCTGCCATGAGTGGGGCAAAGGAGGAAGGTGTTGGGCATAAGAGTTTACATGGATTAGGGAGCAGGAGGAAATGGGGCCACTGGGAGAGCTGACTTCCAAGGAATTCTTTCTGAAATCTATTTTGATTTATGTTCTGAATTGATGACCTTTGGTATGACCTTGTGGAGATAATTATGAGAAAAGTGAGAGTAGTGGTAATTTGAAGATGAGCTTGTCCCATTTCTGCTCTTTCGTGTATGATCTCCATGAATCTGTCAGTGCTTTTTCCTCTTTCTAGTATTTACCAACTGTTAAACTCCTATTCGTCCTTAAAGACCTCTTTACTTGTTTATTTTCTCTTTCTCTGAATGGCCCAAGCCCACAATTTATTCCTTCAGTACACCCTCTATAATGTTCTAACACAATAATTTATTTTTCTTCCTTTAGCTATTAAAGGGTGAGGTTAAAGAACACGTTTGTTTTGAATAAATAAATATGTGAACAAGTGAATATTTCTATGAGATATTCAGAGAAGTGCCTGTAATCCCAGCCAGAAGGGTCTTCTACTTTCCCCCATCCTCACCAACCACACTTAGTCAGTAATCAAATTCAACCTCTTTTTTCTACTTTAATTATCAGTACACTCTTTCATTTATTTATTTATTGGTTCTTTACTGTGGGCTAGGAATCATGTTAGAAATTGAGGATATAAAAAGCCATGGTTCTAGATTGAGAGAAATTTTCAACATAATGGAGAAGATAAGTAAAATGATATTTATAATATACTGTATTGTGAGAATTGCTATAATACAGCCATGGCCCAGGCACAATGAGAGCATTGAAAAGTGACCGTTAAATCAGCCATATGGTGACTGTAAATGTAAGTCAGGTAGGAAATGCTTTTGTAGCCCCTTATTACCTGGCTGGCTCTTTATGAAAATGTCAAGCAACAGCATTACTTACAATTAGGAAAATAAATTTGTGGACAGCTTCACGTTAGTAAGTACTCATCTCTACTAATCCAAAATTATTGATAAAACAGACATAAAGGATTATGAGATGGAGAATTTTTAATTCTGTTGACATTGACTCCAGGTGGCCAGAGAATGACCCTCTATGCACTTGCCTTTAAGGGACACTTTAAGTAGGCAAATGCTAGTAGATCTCTAAAGGCAGGTTTTAATATCACTATAGAAATGGTTTCCCTCAAGTCAAAATTGTCTCTGTCTGCAGATGACATGATTTTATATTTAGAAAACCCCACCAACTCAGCCCAAAATCTCCTTTAGCTAATAAGCAACTTCAGCAAAGTTTCAGGATACGAAATCAATGTGCAAAAATCACAAGCATTCCTATGCACCAATAACAGACAAACAGAGAGCCAAATCATAAGTGAACTCCCATTCACAACTGTTACAAAGAGAATAAAATACTTAGGAATCCAACTTACAAGGGATATGAAGGACCTCTTCAAGGAGAACTACAAACCACTGCTCAAGGAAATAAGAGAGGACACAAACAAATGGAAAAATATTCCATGCTTATGGACAGGAAGAATCAATACCATGAAAATGGACACACTGCCCAAAGTAATTTATAGATTCGATGCTATCGCCATCAAGTTACCATTGACTTACTCCACAAAAGTAGAAAAAAACTACTTTAAATTGTATATGGAAGCAAAAAAGAGCCTATATAGCCAAGACAAGCCTAAGTCAAAAGAACAAAGCTGGAGGTATCATGTTACCTGACTTCAAACTATACTACAAGGTTACGATAACCAAAACAGTATGGTACTGGTGTGAAAACAGGTATATAGACCAATGGAACAGAACACAGGCCTCAGAAATAGTGCCACACATCTATAACTATCTGATCTTTGAAAAACCTAATAAAAACAAGCAATGGGGAAAGGATTCCCTATTTAATAAATGCTATTTGGAAAGCCATATGCAGAAAACTGAAACCGGACCCTTTCCGTACATCTTACACAAAAATTAGCTCAAGATGGATTAAAGACTTAAACATAAGACCTAACACCATAAAAACACTAGAAGAAAACCTAGGCAATACCATTCAGGACATAGGCATGGGCAAAGACTTAATGACTAAAACACAAAAAGCAATGGCAACAAAAGCCAAAATTGACAAATGGGATCTAATTAAATTAAAGAGCTTCTGCACAGCAGAAGAAGCTATCATCAGAGTGAACAGGCAACCTAGAGAATGGAAAAAAATTTCTGCAATCTTCCCATCTGACGAAAGGCTAATATCCAGAATCTACAAAGAACTTAAACAAATTTACAAGAAAAAACCAACAAGCCCATCAAAAAGTGGGCGAAGGATATGAACAGACACTTCTCAAAAGAAGACATTATGCAGCCAACAATCATACAAAAAAAGAAAAAAAGCTCATTATCACTGGTCATTAGAGAAATGTAAATCAAAACCACAATGAGATACCATCTCACGCCAGTTAGAATGGCAATCATTAAGAAGTCAGGAAACAACAGATGCTGGAGAGGATGTGGAGAAATAGGAATGCTTTTACACTGTTGGGAGTGTAAATTAGTTCAACCATTGTAGAAGACAACATGGCAATTCCTCAAGCATCTAGCACCCGAAATACCATTTGACCCAGCAGTCCCATTACTGGTATACACCGAAAGGATTATAAATCATTCTACTATAAAGACACATGCACACATATGTTTATTGCAGCACTGTTCACAACAGCAAAGACTTGGAACCAACCCAAATGCCCATCAATGGTAGACTGGATAAAGAAAATGTGGCACATATACATCGTGGAATACTATGCAGCCATAAAAGATGATGAGTTCATGTCCTTTTCAGGGACATTGATGAAGCTGGAAACCATCATTTTCAGCAAACTAACACAGGAACAGAAAACCAAATATCACAGATTCTCACTCATAAGTGGGAGTCAAACAATGAGAACACATGGACACAGGAAGAGGAACATCACACACTGGGGCCTGTCGGGGGGTGGGAGGCTAGGGGAGGGCTAGCATTAGGAGAAATACCTAATGTAATGATGAGGTGTTGGGTGCAGCAAACCACTATGGCGTGTGTATGCCTTTGTAACAAACCTGCATGTCCTGCACCTGTATCCCAGAATTTAAGTAGAATATTTTTTTAAAAAAGTTAAGTTGAGACAGTTTCTCTATGTGACTGAAATTCCAAAATTTTATCTGTCAATGACAAATTTCTTTTTCCTTTCTTCTTCTTTCTTTTCTTTTCTTTTCTTTTTTTTTTTTTTTTTTTTTTTTTGATTTGAGACAAAGTTTCCCCCTGTTACCCAGGCTAGAGTACAGCCTTTTTTTAGCTAGTAATGCAGGAAAGTATTTTTTATATTTTTCTGCAACTTAGTAGTTTTTTTTTTCATATGACAAAATACTGTAGATAGAATTAAATAAGGCACAAATAAATGAAAAAACACTTTGGGTAGTTAAATTATCACTCCCCAAAGCATTAAATGCAATTCCTACCAAAATCCCAATAATACTTTTTGCAGAAATAAGAAAATCTATCAAAATTCACAAAGAATCTCAAAGTATCTTGGAGAGTCAAAACAATCTTGAAAAAGAAGAATAAAGTTGGAGGACTCACACTTCCTGATTTAAAAACTTACTGCAGGGCTATAGTAATTAAAACAGTGTGATGCTATTATAAGGACAGTCATAGGGACAATGGAATAGAAAGGAAGCCCAGAAACAAACTGTTGCATATAATATATATTGGTATTTCACAAGCGTGATAACACTATTTGATAAGGAAAAACAGTCTTTTCAACAAATGATGCTGGGACAAATGGGTATGCAAAATAATAAAGTTGGATTCTTAATCCAGACTATACACAAAAAGTAACTCAAAATGGATCAAAAACCTAAAGGTAAGGGGTAAAATTAAACAACTTTTAAAAGAAAACATAGGAGCAAATCTTTGTGTTCTTGAATTTGGCAATAGTTTCTTAAGGATGACATCAAAAACGTAAGCAATAAAAGAAAAAATAGATATGTTGGACTTCATCAAAAAAAACCCTATGCATCAAAAGCTACTATTGCGAGAGTGAAAAGACAAACAACAAAATAGGAGAAAATATTTGCAAATCATCTATCTGATATGGGATTAATACCCAAAATATACAACGAACTCTGATAACTCGACAACAACAACAGTTTTTAAATGAATAAAGGACTTTAA
Organism: Macaca fascicularis; assembly: GCF_037993035.2. Lineage (NCBI taxonomy): Eukaryota > Metazoa > Chordata > Mammalia > Primates > Cercopithecidae > Macaca > Macaca fascicularis. The sequence continues at coordinate 187,677,411 of NC_088375.1, read as the reverse complement.
TAGGCATTTCTCCAAAGAAGATATACAAATAGCTAATATGCAAATGAAAAGATACTCAGGTTAATTAGTCATTAAGGATATGCAAATCAAAATGAGATACCACAATGAGATACCACTTTACACCCTTTAGGATGACTATCATCAAAAAATGGAAAATAACAAGTGCTGGTGAGGATATGGAAAAATTGGAACCCTCATGCAATTACTGATGGGAATGTAAAATTATGCAGCACTGGGAAAAATATTTTGGTGGTTCCTCTAAAGTTAAACATAACATGTGGTTCACCATTCCATTTCAAGGTATCTAACCAAAGAATTGAAAGCAGGGAATTGAGCAGATACTTGTACACCAGTGTTTACAGGAGCATTGTTGATGATAGCTAAAAAGTGGAAGTTAATCTTGTGTCCATCAGCAGAAGAATGGATAAACAAACTGTGGTAATCATGTTTTTTTAGTTTAACAGCAGAGGTTTATTAGGCAAAAGAAAGAGAATAGAGAATAGCTCTCTATCCTGCAGAGAGAGAGGGGCACCCAAGTGGGTCTTCCAGTTCTGCAGTGAAGTGCGCAGGGTTTTCTAGACTGACTCGAGGAGGTGGTGTCTAATTTACATATGGTTCAAAGATTGGTTGGATCAGGTGTGATGTTTACATAGCATGTGAAAAAGCTGGCTACCCCACCCTAATCTTTTATTGTGCAAATGGGTACCTGGCTGGAACCATGTTGCTTTCTCCTTACTCTGCATGTGGTTGACAAACGGAAGATGGAGCCACCATGTTGAACATGCCTAGCCCCAGGTAGACTTTTCCTGCTGGCATAGCTGCTGGCATTCACCCAAGCTTCCAGCTTGCTTATCTATGCCTGCAGTTTGATGTTTACAGGCTGATTTTTGCTAGCAAAGAAATAATTTGGGGGCCTCTTTGTATTCAAAGGAAAATTTTACCAAGGCCTTCCTTACCCTCACTATCTGCCTAAATAATTTCTTTTTAACGCCTATATCATTTCTGCCTCAGGAGTGGCAACACTAACTATTGTTAGAAAGTGTTGGAAAATGGCTCTTTCTGTCTACTTCCTGCTGAAAAGGGGTGTCTTGTGGGGAACAGCAGCTAGGGCTCCTCTTGGGGTTGATTTAAGGGTCTTCGAAAGAAAGGTGTGTCTATGCGTTATTCTATCTGCAGCACCATTTGGAATTTGATTGTTTCTAGGAAAAAAAGAGATAAATTTTCATTTGAATATGAGTATTAAGATTACCACTGTTAGTGGGAATACTACAGGCCACAATCATGATGGTAGAGTTTGTTTGACACCTGTTAGCCATTCTGATGAGTTGTAATACTGGTTTCCCTCCACCAGATGTTGCTGTACTTTACCAGAAAGATTAACATAAAAGTAATCTTTTGAGGATAAGTAGCATTGAATTTGGGTGGCTAGAACAACTTTAGTGTTAACCTTGGCTAAATCTTCCCTGCAATTATTAATCCTTTCCACAGACCACAGATGATGACTTCCACAGACCATCTATGATGTGCTTAAACTTTCTGACTTGTCCTAAACATCCCTCTAGTTATACAACCAGTTATTCTCTTTAGGACATGGATTTACCATGCAAGATCATTTCTGATGCAAAATTCACTTTATTTGTAACATCTTTGCATAGCTAGGGTGTGACATATTACCAAACCCAATAAAAAGTCTTAGCAGACTCAGCAATAGTAAAATCTTCATGTTTGCTTCCTGTTGGTAATGATTATTCCTGCTATAAGGATAATAATTAAGCAAAATACTACAGCAAAGGAAACTCTCTGTTCAATATTTCAGTTATAAGGTGCTACCGTGTGTAGCCCTACTGCAAATAGTAGAGTGAGTATAGCATTTCCTGCAAGGATGGCATAGTAAATTATTTCCATCTAAAATTTTACCTGCCAAAACAGAATTTCCCTTTGGGGGTCTATGAAATTCCTTGGTTTTATTTTCCTGAATGAAAAAAAACACTCCAGGTTATGGGCATCCTATTTACTTTCATTACCCAGCAAGATTTGCAGTGTAACTGTCCAAAGCTAGTGGTCCAGATGTTTACATTTCCCACTCCCCCCTTTTCTTTTTTTGAGATGGAGTCTCATCCTGTTGCCCAGGCTGGGGTGCAATGGTGTAATCTCAGCTCACTGCAACCTCCACCTCCTGGGTTCAAGTGATTCTTCTGCCTCAGTCCCCTGAGTAGCTGGGATTAGAGGCATGCACCACCATGTCTGGCTAATTTTTTGTATCTTTAGTAGAAATGGGGTTTCACCTTGTTTGCCAGGCTGGTTTTGAGCTCCTGACCTTGTGATCTACCCGCCTCAGCCTCCCAAAGTGCTGGGAATACAGACATGAGCCACCATGCCTGGCCACCAATCCTTTTTTGCTTCTTCTGAGCCACAGGAGATTACTACTTGATTCACAGGAATAAGCAGGGTTAGTCTAAAAGGTAAGCAAAAGCACTTAAAAACAACCAATGAGACTAGAATTTAATGACAAATGTATGATAAGTTTTGGAGCATAATTTTTCTCTTTCCAGTCCTCATTCTTGGTAAAAATGAATTATGAATGGACCATGTCATTTGTAGAATCAACTTGAGTTTTATACTTGGCCTGATTGTTTGCATAAAGTGTAGTAAGAATAATTATCCTTCCCATAGGCTCTTAAATTGGCTTTGATGGAACTGTGTTCCACAAGGAATCTTAGAGAAGACCTTTTAAAGCCTAGCCCAGCTGTGAGTTTTTACCCTCAAATACCTATGAGTTGAGTAAACACCTCTCTTCTTGAGGTACCAATGACATAGGGTTCCTGGGCCTGTTAGAAAGTAATATTCTTTACTCAGAAATGTGATGTACACTTATAACAGAATATTACTCAATCCAGAAAAGGAATGAAATTCTGGCACATACTATAATATGGAAAAACTTTTTAAAAACATGATAAAATGAAATAAGCTAGTTACAAAAGAACAAAACTTGTATGACTCTATTTCTATGAGATATCTAGAAAAGGCAAATTCATAGAGACAGAGAGTTAGAATAGAGGTTACCAGGGAATGGGGAAAGGAGGAGTATGAAAATTATTGATTAATGGCTATAGAGTTTCTGCTTGGAATTACATAAAACTTTAGAAATGATAGTAGTGATGATTGTACAATACTGTGAATGTGCTTAATGCCAATCTACTATACACTTAAAAATGGTTAAAATGGTAAGTTTTATGCTACATATATACATATTTTACTACAATAGAAATTATTTTAAGAAGTAAATAAAGGTCGGGTGCAGTGGTTCATGCCTGTAATTCCAGCACTTTGGGAGGCTGAGGCAAGCAGATCACGAGGTCAGGAACTTGAGACCAGCCTAATTAACATGGTGAAATTCCTTCTCTACTAAAAATACAAAAATTAGCTGGTCATGCTGGCACATGCCTGTAATCAGCTGCTCAGGAGGCTTAGGCAGGAGAATTGCTTGAACCTGGGAGACAGAGGTTGCAGTGAGCCGAGATCATGCCACTGCACTGCAGCCTGAGTGACAGAGTGAGACTCCATCACAAAAAAAAATAAAAAGTAAATAGAAAAATTAAATATTTGATCTCAGCCAATTTTTTAAAAAATGGGAATTAGCTTGAAAGGGCTCCATCTGGCCAATCTGGAAAATTTGAGCATCAAAATAAATGTAATAGATTATATCTTAAAAGTTAAAAAAAGAATATATAAATTCATACTAATATAAAGAAATTATTAAAGGATCAAGGGTACATGTGCAGGCTTGTTATATATCATGTTGCAGGGGTTTAGTGTACACATTATTTTGTCACCCAGCTAGTAAGCATTATACTCAATAGGTCTTTTTTTAATCCTCTCTGTCCTCCCACTCTCCACCGTAAAATAGACCCTGGTGTCTGTTGTTCCCTTTTTTCTATATATACTCAATATTTAGCTCCCACTTATAAGTGAGAACATGCAGTACTTGGTTCTCTGTTCATGTGTTAGTCTGCTTAGGATAATGGCCTCCAGCTCTATCCATGTTGTTGCAAAGGACATGACCTCATTCTTTTGTATGGCCACATAGTATTCCATGGCATATATGTACCACAGTTTTTATCCAGTCTACCACTGAAGGACATTTAGGTTGTTTCCATGTCTTTGCTATTGCGAAAAGTGCTGTGATGGACATAACATATGCATGTGTCTTTATGGTAGAATGATTCATATTCCTTTCAGCATATATCCAATAATGAGATTCCTAGGTAAAATGGTAATTCTGTTTTTAGTTCTTTGATGAATCACCACACTTCTTTCAACAATGGATGAACTAATTTACACTCCCACCAGCAGTATATAAGCTTTGTCCACTTTCTAATGAGATTGTTTGTTTTTCACTTGTAAATTTGTTTAAGTTCCTTATAGATTCTGGATGTTAGACTTGTCAGATGCATAATTTGTTAACATTTTCTCCCATGCTGTAGATTGTCTGTTTACTCTGTAGATAGTTTCTTTGGCTGTCAGAAGCTCTTTAGTTTAATTAGATCCCATTTGTCAATTTCCACTTTTGTTGAAATTGCTTTTGGTGTCTTCACCATAAAATCTTTGCCTGATTGTATGTCCAGGATGCTATTGCCTAGGTTATCTTCCAGGGTTTTTATAGTTTTTCATTTTATATTTAAGTCTTTAACCCATCTGGAGTTGATTTTTGTACCTGATATAAGGAAGGGGTCCAGTTTCAATCTTCTGCATATGGCTAGCCAGTTATCCCAGCACCATTTATTGAATAGGACGTTCTTTCCCCATTGCTTGTTTTAGTCAGTTTTGTCGAAGATCAGATGGTTGTAGGTGTATAGCCTTATTTCTGTGCTCTCTATTCTGTTCCATTGGTCTATGCATCTGTTTTTGTACCAGCACCATGTTGTTTTGGTTTTTGTAGCCTTGTAATATAGTTTGAAGTTGGGTAACATGATGTTTTTAGCTTTGTTCATTTTACCTAGAATTGTTTTGGCTATTCAGGATCTTTTTTGTTCCATATGAATTTTAAAATAGTTTTTCTAGTTCTGTGAAGAATGTCATTGGTACTTTTGACAGGAGTAACACTGAATCTGTAAATTGCTTTGGGCAGTATAGCCATTTTAACATATTGACTTTTCCTATCTGTGAGCATGGAATGTTATTTCATTTGTCTGCGTCATCTCTGATGTCTTTGAACATTGTAGAGGTCCGGTCTTTCACCTTACTGGTTAGCTGCATTTCTACATATTTTATTCTTTTTGTGCAATTATGAATGAGATTACATTCCTAATTTGGCTTTTGGCCTGGATGTTGTTGGTGTACAAGAATGCTACTGATTTTTGTACATTAATTTTGTATTCTGAAATTTTGCTGAAGTTGTTTATCAGCTGAAGGAGTTTTTGGGCCAAGACTGTGGGGTTTTCTATTTATAGAATCATATTATGTGCAAAGAGGGATAGTTTGACTTCCTCTCTTCCTACCTGGATGCCTTCTATTTTTTTCTCTTGCTTGATTACTATGGCTAGGACTTCCAATTCTATGTTAAATAGGAGTGGTGAGAGAGGGTATCCTTGTCTCGTGGCGATTTTCAGGGGGAAGGTTTCCAGTTTGCCCATTCAGTATGATGTTGGCTGTGGGATTTTCACATATGGTTATTATTATTTTGAGGTATGTTTCTTCAATGCCTAATTTGTTGAGAGTTTTTAACATGAAGGGATGTGGAATTTTATCAAAGCCTTTTCTGCATCTGTTGAGATGATCATGTGATTTTTGTCTTTTGTTTTTGTTTATGTGATGAATCACATTTACTGATTTGCATATGTTGAACTAACTTTGAATCCCAGGGATAAAGAATATTTGATCAGGAATGGGTTGATCCAAGATGGCCAAATAGGAACAGCTCGACACTACAGCTCCAGGCATGAGCGAAACAGAAGATGGGTGATTTTTGCATTTCCAACTGAGGTACCCAGTTCATCTCACTGGGACTTGTTGGACAGTGGGTACAGCCCATGGAGTGTAACCAAAGAAGGACGGGGCATTGCCTCACCCCAGAAGTGCAAGGGATTGTGGAATTCCCTTTCTTAACCAATGGACGCCATGACAGATGGTACCTGGAAACTCTGGACACTCCCATCCTAAAACTGCACTTTACCAACGGTCTTAGCAAATGGCACTCCAGGGGATTATATCCCATGCCTGGCTTGGAGGGTCCCACACTCATGGAGCCTTGCTCCCTGCTAGCAAAGCAGTCCAAGACCAAACTGCAAGGTGGCAGCAAGGCTAGGGTAGGGGCATCTGCCATTGCTGAGGCTTGAGTAGGTAAACAAAGCAGCTGGGAAGCTTGAACTGGGTGAAGCCCACTGCAGCTAAAGGACGCCTGCCTGCCTCTGTAGGCTCCACCTCTGGGGGCAGGGCATAGCTGAACAAAAGGCAGCAGAAACTTCTACAGACTTAAACTTCCCTGTCTGACAGCTTTAACGAGAGTAGTGGTTCTCCCAGCGTGGAATTTGAGATCTTAGAACGGACAGACTGCCTCCTCAAGTGGCTCCCTGACCCCTGGGTAGCCTAACTGGAAGACACCTCCCAGGAGGGGCTGACTGACACCTTGTACAGCCAGGTGCCCCTCTGAGATGAAGCTTCCAGAGGAAGTGTCAGGCAGCACCATTTGCTGTTCTGCAATATTTGCTGTTCCGCAGCTTCCACTGGTGATACCCAGGCAAACCGGGTCTGGAGTGGACCTCCAGCAAACTCCAACAGATCTGAAACAGAGGGTCCTGACTGTTAGAAGGAAAACTAACAAACAGAAAGGAATAGCATCAACATCAACAAAAAGACATCAACACCAAAGCCCCATCTGTGGGTCACCATCATCAAAGCCCAAACGTAGATAAAACCACAAAGATGGGGAGAAACCAGAGAAGAAAAGCTGAAAATTCTAAAAATCAGAGCTCCTCTTCTCCTCCAAAGGAATGCAGCTCCTTGCCAGCAACAGAACAAAGCTGGACAGAGAATGACTTTGAAGAGTTGACAGAAGTGGGCTTCAGAAAGTCGGTAATAAATACTTCTCTGAGCTAAAGGAGGATGTTTGAACCCATCGCAAAGAAGCTAAAAACCTTGAAAAAATATTAGATGAATGGCTAACTAGAATGAACAGTGTAGAGAACACCTTAAATGACCTGATGGAGCTGAAAATCATGGCACAAGCTTCAGTAGCTTGTGGAAGAAAGTAGCAAGTGGAAGAAAGGGTATCAGTGATTGAAGATCAAATGAATGAAATGAAGTGAGAAGAGAAGTTTAGAGAAAAAAAGAGTAAAAAGAAATGAACAAATCCTCCAAGAAATATGGGACTATGTGAAAAGACAAAATCTATGTCTGATTGGTGTACCTTAAAGTGATGGGGAGAATGGAAACAAGTTGGAAAACACTCTTCAGGATATCATCCAGGAGAACTTCCCCAACCTGGCAAGGCAGACCAACATTCAAATTCAGGAAATACAGAGAATACCACAAAGATACTCTTCGAGAAGAGCAACCCCAAGACACATAATTGTCAGATTCACCAAGTTTGAAGTGTCTGTTCATATCCTTTTCCCACTTTTTGATGGGGTTGTTGGTTTTTTGTTTTTGTTTTTGTTTGTATTTGTTTAAATTTTTTGTAGATTCTGGATTTTAGCCCTTTGTCAGATGGATAGATTGCAAAAATTTTCTCCCATTCTGTAGGTTGCCTGTTCACTCCAATGATAGTTTCTTTTGCTCTGCAGAAGCTCTTTAATTAGATCCCATTTGTCAATTTTGGCTTTCATTGCAATTGCTTTTGGTATTTCAGCCATGAAGTATTTGCCCATGCCTCTGTTCTGAATAGTATTGCCTAGGTTCTCTTCCAGAGTTTTTATGGTTTTAGGTCTTAGATTTAAGTCTTTAATCCCATCTTGATTTAATTTTTGTATAAGGTGTAAGGAAAGAGGTCCAGTTTCAGTTTACTGCATATGGCTAGCCAGTATTCCCAAAACCATTTATTAAATAGGGAATCCTTTCCCCATTGCTTGTTTTTGTTAGGTTTGTCAAAGATCACATTGTAGATGTGTGGTGTTATTTCTGAGGCCTCTATTCTGTTCCATTGGTCTATATATCTGTTTCGGTACAAGTGTCATGCTGTTTTGGTTACTGTAGCCTTGTAGTATAGTTTGAACTCAGGTAGCATGATGTCTCCAGCTTTGTTCTTTTTGCTTAGGATTGTCTTGGCTATATAGGCTCTTTTCTTTTGATTTCATATGAAACTTAAAGTAGTTTTTTTCTAATTCTGTGAAGAAAGTCAATGCTAGCTTGATGGGGAGAGCACTGAATGTATAAATTACTTTGGACAGTATGTCCATTTTCATGATATTGATTCTTCCTATCCATGAGCACAAAATGTTTTTCAATTTGTTTGTGTCCTCTTAGTTCCTTGAGTAGTCATTTGTAATTCTCCTTGATGAGGTCCTTTACATCCTTTTTAAATTCTATTCCTAAGTATTTTATTCTCTTTGTAGCAATTGTGAATGAGAGTTCACTCATGATTTGGCTCTCTATTATTGGTGTATAGGAATGCTTGTGATTTTTGCACACTGATTTTTAATCCTGAGATTTTGCTAAAGTTGTTTGTCAGCTTAAGGAGATTTTGGGCTGAGACAATGGAGTTTTCTAAAAGTACAATCATGTCATCTGCAAACAGAGATAATTTGATTTCCTCTCTTCTTATTTCAATACCCTTTATTTCTTTCTCTTGCCTGATTGCCCTGGCCAGAGCTTCCAATACTATGTTGAATAGGAAGACAATGTGGCGATTCCTCAAGGATCTAGAACTAGAAAAATCCTTTGACCCAGCAATCCCATTACTGGATATATATCCAAAGGATTATAAATCATTCTACTATAAAGACACATGCACACATATGTTTATTGTGGCACTGTTCACAATAGCAAAGACTTGGAACCAACCCACATGCCCATCAATAATAGACTGGATAAAGAAAATGTGTCACATATACACCATGGAATACTATCCAGCCATAAAAAAGGATGAGTTTATGTCCTTTGCAGGGACATGGATGAAGCTGGAAACCATCATTCTCAGCAAACTAACACAGGAACAGAAAACCAAATGCCACACATTCTCACTCATAAATGGGAGTTTAACAATGAGAATACATAAACATAGGGAGGGAAACATCACACACTGGGACAAGGGGTGAGTGGCTAGGGGAGGGATAGCATTAAGAGAAATACCAAATGTAGATGATGGTTTGATGGGTGCAGCAAACTACCAGTACCTATGTAACAAACCTCCACGTTCTGCATATTTACCCCAGATCTTAGAGTATACTAAAAAAAAAAAAGCCAGCAACATTTTTACACTTATTCTCTTAAATTTTATGTTTTCATTTTTCTACTTTAAAAAATTTTTATCTTTTGTTTTCTACACTTTGACTATATAGTTACTGAGTGTGGTTGTATTTATATTTACTGAGTTTCTTGAACTATGACTCATTGTTATATTTTTATCACATTTTTGTGAAACATTTAGCCATTACTTCTTAAGAAAAAAAAAAAATATATATATATATATATATATACATATTCTGCTTCAGTATTACTCTCTTCTCTTTTGGAGACTTCAACTACATGTATGTCGGATTACTGATATTGTCCCACAGGATCCTATGACTCAGTTAATTTTTTTTTTTTTTTTAGTTTTCTTTTTCATTTTGTTCTTTAAATTGCATAACTTCCAACTGTATGTCTTTGAAGTCACTGAATTTTTCTTTTGCTCAGCCAGTGAGTTTCTAAATTTCAGATATTGGACTTTTCGTTACTATACTTCTATAGTATAGTATATTCATTTGATTTTTTCTTGTAGTTTCTATTTAACTGCTGAGATTTCCTGTCTATTTACTCATTAAGATGATATTTTCCTTTAAGTCTTTTTAAAAATCATTTGTAAATATTTATAATCACTGAAAATCTTTGTCGGCTTAGCCTTATGTGTAGACCAGCTCCAGATTGGTTTATATTAACACTTTATTTTTCTTGGCTATGGATCATTTTTTTCCTGTTTCTTTGTATGGCTAAGTGGGTTTTAATTGAATACTGGACATGGTGAATAATAAAAATACTTTGGATTCTAGTTTTCTGAAGAGTATTAATTCTTATCTTAGAAGGCAGTTCAACTACTGGTTGATCATCAAGAACTTGTGCAACTTTGGTTTTACATTTTGCTTGTGCAAATTCTGTTACAAAAAAAGTATTTATCAAAAAAAACTTTACTTGGTTCTGAATCAAATTAACTTACTGGGTGAGATCACATATCTGTGACGTCAAAAGCTTTTCATCTCCTGAATCAGGGCATCATATTTTTTCTCTATGAAATAAATTAAGTCAAAGCATTTCATTTCCTCTAATATTTTGACTTGTACTACAAAGTTGTTTTCACTGTTGAATAAAGTTATTTGAATTTGCAGATAATTATTTTTATTATAATTAAAATTTTTCACTTTTAAAATGGTGTCCTTGCTCCAATAAAGACCTTCAGGCTGAGGTAGTTTGCTGGTATGATTCCAGACTCAGAAACATTTTCTGGTTCCCCTACACTCTGGCTAAGCCAAGTGTTGCACTTAGGATATTCTTGATCACCACCTCACGTTGTGAGTGTTTTTCAATTAGTTCTTAGAATTGTATTTTATAAATTTCAGGTGCTAAGTATCCCCTGCATGGCATGCTCTCCTGCTTTTACTGCTTATTCAAATAGTGCCACCCCAGAGGACATACGGGCAATCCTTATCCCTAACACAATTCTAATTCTGTTTCCAGAGCACTGGAATGTGGACTCACATTTCTTCTCTCTCCTTTTGTTTCTCTCTTTCATACATCACACCTGTACACACATGAATATTCCCGACTACTACCAATATTTTTGCCCTCCACCAGAACCACATAAGTGGTTGCAGTATTTAGTGCTACTTCTTGTCCCTACCCTACCCAGACCCATGTGGAGTCCTTTCTGGAGTGATAGACTAGCACTCTTTACCTCCACAACCCTGGCAGGGACAGGCAGAGACAGGGGTCTATGAATATTATTTAACTATATTTGGTAGAAATATCATTGTTTATCTTTCATGACAAGTAGATTCACTGTGGTCGTCTGATTTTGGCAGTTATTTAATTGAATACAGATATACATCTTCATAGTATTGTATTTGCCCAACTTATAAAAGCTAGTGAAGGATAAAAGCTAATATAATATAATATAATTTAAATCATGAGAAATATTTACAAATTAATCTAAACTTTAAATAGAACAATTTGTGAGTATATATTTTTGAAACATTGCCTGAGATTCATGAGAACAAAGTAATAAAAGATACTAGCATATTTTGGTCAATAGATTTTATTAACAATTTTATATTTACATAATATTTTTATATGTCCCAATGCCTTCATAATTAATTCTCAGACATTTTTGCCTAAACCCTGAGGTTAACATTTTACATAAAGCAAAATAACTTGCAGCTATAGAAGGTTACCATACAGATAGCCAGATAGTTAAATGAAAAACAAACAGTTCATTTGTGTTCTGTGGTTGAATATATAATCAAGGCAAAATGAAACACAAAGTTACTTTCTTTGTATCCTGAAGTCACTTAGAGCCTATCCAAATTTGGGAGATAGTTTTATAAAATCTAAATGGGAGATCAGCTATTCATTTCCAGTTGGACCCATGTGAAAACAATAATTTATAACAGGCTAGCCAATAATTTCCTAACTCTGCCCATGTGATCTCCTGGAATTTGGCTACATAAATATCATGTCTGATTTTGGCATACCTGCTGTACTTCTCAATTTTCATGTCTAAACATCACCTGCTTACATGTAGGAAAACCCGAAAGGTTTTCATACTGCCTATGAGAAGAACCTGATGAAAGAACATTTAGCTTCCCTAAGTTAGGTAGCAAAGAAACCTGGGCTTTTTCATAAACATCCCCTGGGACAGAGGCTGATGGTCCCCTATGGGGGCACTTTGTTTTAAGCAAGCATTTATCTGATCATGCACCTTCAGCCTGACTGAGTTTTAGAAAATTCTGCTCCCACCCTATTCTTCTCTCCCCAAGACTTATACTTGCTCTTTATGTGAAGTCCAGGGAACTCTGCAGACCTAAATATGATACCACTCTTTTCTCCTTGAAAATTTATTTTATGAATCAATATCAAGTATGGCCAAGTTACGCTTGCACCATGTATTGGGAAATATCCTAGTTTTGTCTTGGATTCATTTAACAGATTTATTTATCTGATAAGCAGAAATTCACTTACATTTTAAAATATTTGTTAGACACATTCACTTCATTTCTACAATCCCTTTCCAATGTTTGCTCAAAACTTCTTGTAAAATCTTTTCATATACTTTTCAAAAAATTAATAGACTATTGAATGTAAGTGGGCTAAATGTCCCACTTAAAAGGCACAGAGTGGCAAGTTGGATAAAAGAACAAGACCCAATGGTATGCTGTCTTCAAACACCCATCTCACACGTAACGAGATTCATAGGTTTGAAACAAAGTGACGGAGGAAAATCTAACAAGCAAATGGAAATTAAAATAAAAGCAGGAACTGCAATCCTAATTTCAGACAAAACAGACTTTAAGCCAACAAAGATCAAAAAAGATAAAGAAGGGCATCACATCATGGTAAAGGGTTCAATTCAACAAGAAGACCTAGCTATCCTAAATATACATGAACCTAATACAGAAGCACCTGGATTCATAAAGCAAGTTCTTAGAGACCTACAAAGAGATTTAAACTCACACACAATAATAGCGGGAAACTTCAACACTCCACTGCCAGTATTAGACAGATTATCAAGGAAGATAATTCACAAAAATATTCAGGACCTGAACTCAACAGGACTAAATAGATCTGATAGACCTCTACAGGACTCTCCATCCCAAAACTACAGAACATATATTCTTCTCATTGCCACATGGCACATACTTTTAAATCGACCACATAATAGAACATAAAACAATTCTCAGCAAATGCAAAAGAACCAAAATCATACAAAACACACTGTCAGACCACAGTGCAACAAAAATAGAAGTCAAGATTAAAGCAATCATTCAAAACCATATAGTTACATGGAAATTAAACAACATGCTCCTGAATGACTTCTGAGTAAACAATGAAGTTAGGGAAGCAATCAAGAAGTTCTTTGAAATGAATAACAACAAAGGTAGAACATGCCAGAATCTCTGGGACAGAGCTAACAGTGTTAAGAGGGAAATTCATAGCACTAAATGCCCACATCAAAAAGCTAAAAAGACCTCAAATTACCAATCTAACAGCACAACTGAAAAAATTAGAGAAGCAAGAGCAAATCAAACCCAAAGCTAGCAGAAGACAAGAAATATTCAAAATCAGAGCTGAGCTGAAGGAGGTCAAACATGGAAAACTATTCAATGTTTGCCTTCTGAAAAAATTAATAAGATAGGACATTAGCTACACTAATAGAGAAGAAAAGAGAGAAGATCCAAATAGACACAATTAGAAATAACAAAGAGGATGCTACCACTGACCATTTATGACCAGAAATAAAAATAACCATCAGAAAGTATGATGAACATCTCTATATAAACAAACTAGAAAATATAGAAGAGCAGAATAAATTTCTGGACACATACACCCTCCCTAGACTAAACCAGGAAGAAATCAAATCCCTAAACCAACCAATAATGAACTTCAAAATTGAATCAGTAATAAATAGCCTACCAACCCAAGAAAGCCCAGAACCAAATTAACTCATAGCCATATTCTACCAGATGTACAAAGAAGAACTGGTAGCATTCCTACTGAAACTATTCAAAATAGTTGAGGAGGAGGGACTCTGCTCTAGCTCATTCTATGAGACCACCATCATCCTGATAACAAAACCTGGCAACGAGTAAACAAAACAAGAAAATTTCAGACCAATATTCTGATGAACATTAATACAAAAATCCTCAACAAAATACTTGCAAACCAATTTCAGCAGCACATCAAAAATCTAATCCATGATGCTCAAGTAGGCTTCATCCCTAGGGTGCAAGGTTGGTTCAACATACCCAAATCAATAAATATGGATTATCACATAAATAGAACTAAATAGAAAAATCACATGATTATCTCAATAGATGCAGAAAAGGCTTTTGATAAAATTGGACATCACTTCATGTTAAAAACTCTAAATAAACTATGTGTTGAGGAACATACCTCAAAATAATAAAAACCATCTATGACAAAGCCATATTAACATCATAATAAATGGGGAAAAGATGGAAGCATTCCCCTTGAAAACCAGCACAAGACAAGGATGCCCTATCTCACCACTCCTATTCAACATAGTATTGGAAGTCCTGGCCAAAGCAATCAGGCAAGAGGAGGACATAGCTTGAAGGTGACAAATAGCCGGCAGAACTAGCTTGCAGCTCCCACTCAGACAGAACAGTGTGTGAAAACTCACATCATGAACTTTTACTCCAAGAAGCACTGCAGGAACATACCGGGAAAGCTAAGAGAATCTACAGATCCTTTGAAGAAACTGGATTACTGCTGCAGGCTCCCTGAGAAGCCAGAAACTGTGAGTCTGCTTCCTTTCTCAATGAGGAGTCTTGTGGTCTGGAGCAAGTTCTCAGCCCTGATCACTGGCTGCCTGGAAATAGACTCACTGCAGTTGTGGAGGGCACAGTAGGAGTGAGACTGGCCTTTAGGACTCCAGACTGCATAGGAACAGGGTGAGCCCTCTGACTACCAGCTTTTCCTCACTTCCCTGGTAACCTATATGACTTACCAGAGACAGCCATAATCCCCCTGGGAATATAGCTCCATTGGACTGGGAACTACACCCCCATTCCCCACAACAGCTGCCACAAGCCCTGCCCAAGGAAAAGTTGAGCTTAAACATGCCTATCCTGACTCCACCTGGTGGTCTTTCTCTACCCGCCCTGGTAGCCACAGAAAAAAGTCATAATCACTTGGAAGCACTACGGCCCTGCCTACTACCTAAGAAACCTGAATACATATCTAGGTGTCTCCACTGCAAGTTTGTATCTTCCCTATAGGACCACAGCTTATGCACTCTTGAAAGTTCCATTTCCTGGCTGGAGGCCAACCAACACAAAACCGGTGCACTAAACAAAAACACAACCAAGGACCCTCACAAAGTCCACTTCACCCCTCTGTTACCTCCACTGGAGCAAGCACTGGTATCCACAGCTAAGAGACCTGAAGATGGATCACATAATAAGACTCTTTACAGACACTCCCCAGTACCAGCCTAGAGCCTGGTAGCTCCGCGGGGTGGCTAGACCCAGAAAAGCGAAAATAATCACTACCTACTCCTGAATAATTTTGGGGTCAACAATGAAATCCAGATGGAAATTTAAAATCTCTTTAAACTGAACAATAATAGTGACAGAACCTATCAAAACCCCTAAGATAGAGCAAAAGCAGTGCTAGGAGGAAAGTTTATAGCATTAAATAACTACATCAAAAAGTCTGAAAGAGCAAAAATAGACAATCTAAGGTCACACCTCACAGAACTGGAGAAAGAACAATCAAAACTCAAACCCAGCAGAAGAAAAGAAATAACAAAGATCAGGGCAAACCTAAATGAAATCAAAACAAAAAAATACAAAAAATAAATGAAATGACAGGCCTAGTTCTTCAAAGAAATAAATAAAATTGATGAATCATTAGGGAGATTAACCAAGAAAACAAGAGAGAAGATCCAAATAAGCTCAATTAGAAATGAAATAGGAGCTATTACAACTGATACCAGTGAAATACAAATGATTATTCAAGACTTCCATGAACGTCTTTACATGCACAAACTAGAAAACCTAGAGGAGATGGATAAATTGCTGAAAATATGCCACCCTCCTAGGCTAAACCAGGAAGATATAGAATCTCTGAACAGACCAATAAAAAGCAGCGAGATTGAAACTGTAATTTTTTTAATGCCAACAAAGGAAAGTCCAAGACCAGATGGATTTACAGTTGAATTCTATCACACATTCAAAGAAGAAGTGGTACCAATTCTATAGACACTATTCCACAAGATAGAGAAAGAGGGCATCCTCCCTAAATCACTCTGTGAAGCCAATATCATCATAATACCAAAACCAGGGAATGACATAACAAAAAAAGAGAACTACAGACTGACATCTCTGATGAACATAGATGCAAAAATCCTCAATCAAATACTAGTGAACTAAATCCAACTGCTGGTTATCGAAAAGATAATCCACCATAATCAAGTGGGATACAAGGATGGTTTAACATACCCAAGTCAATAAATGTGATACACCACATAAACAGAATTAAAAACAAAATCACATGATCATCTCAATAGCTGCAGAAAAAGCATTTAACAAAATTCAGCATCCCTTTATGATTAAAACTCCCATCAACAAAATTGACATACCTTAAGGTAATAAAAGTCACATACAACAAACCCACAGCAACATTATACTGAAAGGGGAAAAGCAGAAAGCATTCTCCTTGAGAACTAGAACAAGAGAAGGATGCCCACTTTCACCACTTCTATTCAACATAGTACTGGAAGTCCTAGCCAGAGCAATCAGACAAGAGGAAGAAATAAAGGGCATTCAAATAGGTAAAAAGGAGGTCAAACTGTCACTGTTTGCTGATGATATCATCGTATTCCTAGAAAGCCCTAAAGATTCATCTAAAAAGCTCCTAGAACTGGTAATTAAATTCAGCAAAGTTTCAGGATGCAAAATTAATGTACACAAATAAGTAGCTCTGCTGTACACCAGCAGCAACCAAGCTGAGAATCAAATCAAGAACTCAAGCCCTTTCAAAATAGAAAACAAACAAACATACAAAAAACCTTAGGTATATACCTATCCAAGGACATGAAAGACAACTACAAGGAAAACTATAAAACACTACTGAAAGAAATAATAGATGACACAATAAGTGGAAACACATCCCATGTTCATGGATGGGTAGAACCAATGTTGCAAAAATGACCATACTGCCAAAAGCAATCTACAAATTCAATGCGATTCCCATCAAAATACCACCATCATTCTTCACAGAACCAGAAAAATAATCCTAAAATTCATATGGAACAAAAGAACCCCACATAACCAAAGCAAGACTAAGTAAAAAGAACAAATCTAGAGGCATCACATTACCAACTTCAAACTATACTATACTATAAGGCCATAGTCACCAAAACACCATGGTACTGGTATAAAAATAGGCACATAGACCAATGGAACAGAATAAAGAACCCAGAAAAAAAAACCAAATACTTACAGCCAACTGATCTTCAACAAAGCAAACAAAAACATAAAGTGGGAAAAGGATACCCTGGTCTACAAATGATGCTGGGATAATTCGCAAGCCACATGCAGACGAAAGAAACTGGATCCTCATCTCTCACCTTAAACAAAAATCAACTCAAGATGGATCAAAGACTTAAATCCAAGACCATCAAAAAGTGAGATAAGGAATGAACAGACAGTTCTCCAAAGAAGATATACAAATGGTCAACAAGCATATGGAAAAATGCTCAACATCACTAATTATCAAGGAAATGCAAATATCAAGTGCACAATGCCATACCATCTCACTCCTGCAAGAATGAACATAATCAAAAAAATCAAAAAATAGTAAATGTTGGCGTGGATTTGGTGAAAAGGGAACACTTTTGCACTGTTGGTGGGAATGTAAACTAGCACAACCGCTATGGAAAACTGTGGAGATTCCTTAAAGAACTAACAGTAGATCTACCATTTGATCCTGCAATCCCACTACTAAGTATGCACCCAGAGGAAAAGAAGTCATGATACAAAAAAGATACTTGCACATGTATGTTTATAGCAGTACAATTTGCAATTGCAAAAATATGGAACCAACCAAATGCCCATCAGTCAACAAGTGGATAAAGAAAATGTGGTGTGTGTGTGAGTGCATGTGCATATGCCATGTGATATATATGTGTATATATAATATATGTGTGTATATACCATGTGATATATTTATGCACACACATATATTAATAGGATAGATTATACACACACACACACACACACACACACACACACAATAATGGCATTTGCAGCAACCTGGATGGAATTGGAGACTATTATTCTAAGTGAAGGAACTCAGGAATGGAAAATCAAACATCATACATTCTCACTCATGTGTGGGAGCTGAGCTATGAAGATGTAAAAAGGCACAATAATTATACACTGGACTTTGGGGACTTGGGGGAAAAGATGGGGGGTGGCAAGGGATAAAACACTACACACTGGGTATAGTGCACACTGCTTGGGTGGTGGGTGCACCAAAATCTCAGAAATCACCACTAAATAATTTATTCATATAGCCAAACACCACCTGTTCCCCCAAAATCCTATTGAAATAAAAAAAAGTTTTATTAAGAAATAAAAGGCATCTGTGATGATTAACACTGAGTGTCAACTTGATTGGATTGAAGGATGCAAACTATTGTTCATGGGTGTGTCTGTAAGGGTGTTGCCAAAAAAGATTAACATTTGAGTTGGTGGACTGGGAAAGGTAGACCCATTCTCAATCTGGGTGGGCACAATCTAATCAGCTGCCAGCATGGCCAGAATAAAAGCAGGCAGAAGAACGTGAAAAGACTAGATTGACTTAGCTTCCTAGCCTATGTCTTTCTCCTATGCTGGACACTTCCTGCCCTCAAATATGGGACTCTAAGTTCTTCAGCTTTGGGACTCAGACTAGCTTCCTAGTGCCTCCGCTTGCAGATGGTATAATGTGAGACTTCATCCTGTGATCATGTGCATCAATACTCCTTAATAAATTCCCCTTTATGTATACATCTATCCCACTAATTCTGTCCCTCTAGAGAACCCTGACTAATATAGCATCCGAATAAGAAGAGAGGAAGTCAAACTATTCCTGTTTGCATGCAACATGATTCTATGTCTAGAAATTCCCATAGTCTCAGCCCAAAAACTCCTTCAGCTGATAAACCATGTCAGTAAAGTTTCAGAATACAAAATAAATGAACAAAAATCACTAGTGTTCCTATACACCAACAAATGCCAAGCCAAAAGCCAAATCAGGAACCCAGTCCCATTTACAATTAACACAAAAAAAGAATAAAATACCTAAAAATACGGTTAACCAGGGAAGTGAATGATATCTACAATGAGAACTATATAACACTGCTCAAATAAATCAGAGGTGACACAAACAAATGGAATAACATTTATTGGTCATGGATAGGAAGAATCAATATCATTATAACACCCCTACTGCCCAAAGCAATTTACAGATTTAATGCTATTCCTATCAAACAACCAAAGACATTCTTCACAAAACCAGAAAAAAACTATTTTAAAATTCATATGGAACCAAAAAAGAGCCTGAATAGCCAACACAATTCTAAGCAAAAAGATCAAAGGTAAAAACATCATGTTACCCAATTTCAAACTATACTACAAGGCTACAAAAACCAAACAGCATGGTGCTGGTACAAAAACAGACACATAGATGAATGGAACAGAATAGAGAACCCAGAAATAAGGCTGCACACCTAAAATCATCTGATCTTCAGAAAGCTGACAAAAAACAGCAATTGGAAAAAGACTTCCTATTCAATAAATGGTGCTGGAATAACTGGATAGCCATATGCAGAAGATTGCATATATCACATACAACATGCAGAAGATCCGTATATCATATACAAAAATCAACTCAAAATGGATTAAAGACTGAAATGTAAAAACCCAAAACTACAAAAACCCTGGAAGACAACCTAGGCAATACCATCCTGGACATAGAAACAGGCAAATATTTTATGATGAAAGTGCCAAAAGCAATCTCAGCAAAAGTAAAAACTTGACAAATAGGACCTAATTAAACTAAAGAGCTTCTGCACAGCAAAAGAAACTATCAACAGAGTAAACAGACAATCTACAGAATCGGAATATCCAAAGAAAAAATAACAAATTTATTTTAAAAGACCAATAAAGGACTAACTAACAGACATGTCAATAGAAACAGTATTAGCTAGAAGACAATGGAGTGATGTCACCAAAGTGCTGAAAAAAGTAACTGCCAACTAGGTTCTATTTTGCAAGATAGCAACATCATTTTTTAAGTGAAATGAAATTATTATAATATACAATTACATTTTAAGTGTACATTTCGGTGGCACTTAGTGCGTTCACAATGTTGTGCGACCACCACCTCTGTAGTTTTAATTTTTTTGTCACCCTCAAAAAACACCCTCTATCCATCTCTTCCCATTCCCTTCTCCCCAAAATTCCTGCAACCACAAATTTTCTTACTGTGTGTATGGATTTACCTTCTGGATTTTTTTCATATAAATGAAATTATACAATATTGTCCAACTTTGTTTTCCTTAGCATAAAGTTTTCATGACCTCGTGGGAAATGGTAGACTAGGAATTTCCAAGAATCATTCCCTCCATCAAAGTTACTATTCAGCTATCAAAAACCATCAAAATCAATTATTTTGTAACTCTGGAATCCAACCAAACACTTACAGCAAACAGGGGAATGTTTAATGAAAAATGAGGCTGGTAAATTTTGTCATTTTGCATAGCAGCTGTCATCTCTTATTCCCTTGTCCCATGGTAGCCATAAGGATGGTGATCCACATTTTTGTTATGGCTTACTTGTACAGAGTTGGCAATAAGGACTTTGTCCTCCAAAAACCGAGATCGTGTGTTTTGATCTGTCTAGTAGCTCACTGAAGGACTGGCACAGAAGCTTCATATTGTTTCAACACCCTCAGGCAGGAATGGCTTCCCTGGTGGCACCTGCCACCAAGGTGGAACCTTTAAAAGAATTTAAAGAAATAAACTGTCCTTTTTTCTTTTGTTTCTCTTTTTTTTAATTTTTTATCCAGATATTTAAGGAAATTTTTTTCAAGTCCCTGGCTGACTACAGAGATAAAAAAACAGACACATCAGTGATCACATATATGATAAGGAATACTTGTCACATGGGATGTCACCAAGCATAGCAATATACACATTACAAGAGTCACAGTATGAGAAGAGGATTGGGGGAAGGATGCAAAAATATTTAAAGAAATAATGAATGAAAACTTCCCAAATTTGAGGAAAGACACAAATATACAGACTTAAGAAATTCAGTGCCCAAGAAGCTCAATGACATCCAAGAAGGATGAACTCAGAGACTCACACCAAGACATATTACAATTAAACTGTTAAAAGAAATAATTTTGCAAGCAGCAAGAAAGAAGTGATTGGGCACATACAAATGTGGTAGGTGGTGCGGCTCAGACACCAGACCAGATTGAGGACTAGCTAAAATGGAGCTGGGAAGGAAACAGCTTTCAATTAGACACACCCACCAGTGTACCACATCAATTTACCATTGCCATGGCAACACCCAGGAGCTACTGCCCAATTCTATGGTAATAACCCAATGACCCAAAAGTTACTACCCTTTCCCTAGCTATGTCTGCATAACCACTCCTTAATCTGCATGCAATTAAAGTGGGTGTAGATATGACTGCAAAACTGCCCTAAGCTGCTACTCTCGGCCTATGGGGTAGCCCTGCTCTGCAGGAGCAGTCATGGAGCTGTAACACTGCCAGAATTATAACACTGCCTCCTCAGTAAAACTGCTTTCTTCTGCCTCTGAATTGTCATTGAATTCTTTCCTGGGCAAAACCAAGAACCCTAGTAAGCTAAGCTCCACTTTGGAGCTCACCTGTCCTGCATCACAAGGAATCCTCATTGAGATTAATAACTAGTTTCTCATCAGAAACCAAAGAGGCCAAAAAAAATGGGATGATACATTTAAAGTACACTATTTTAAAATCCTGATCCCTTCACAAAACAAACAGAGCAACTAGGATAGAAATAAAAAAGAGCTACGGACAATTCAACAAAGGTGGATGACAAGTGGGAAGGGAAAGATTAGTGATTGTAAGATTTTCTTGGGCCTAAGAACCCTGAAAACTAATCAGGAAAATTTCCTTTCCAGGACAGAGTCCCACATTGGGAACAATCGTGAGCAATAAAATCCAAAAAAGAAGAGGGGTGAAGGAAGTACATGAGTCCTGTAATAGTGAGAAAGGAAGAGACAGGAAACAGATTTCAAAAATCACTACGAGGCCATAATTTTGAAAAGTCCTGAGTCAAAAAAGAAGAGAGAGTCTTTGAGCCCTGAAGCTAGGTAAACTATCCTGACAAACTCCCAGTCCCCTGCATAGTAAACTCCCCCAAAAAGTTCAAGAAAATCCTGTCTCTTGAACAGGAGCAACAGAAAAAGATTGTGCTCTATCCTATATCAAAATACCACAAGTATTTTCTGCTTGATATCAGCAGTCTTCCTGAATATCAGACAATCCGCATAAAATGCTAATTAGGGTACATTTTCCCTTTATTTTGAATGGTAAAAACTATAAGCATTACATATTAGGGCCACTAAAACACCTAGGGTGTAAAATTTAACAAAGCACTGCCACTCAGGTTCGTGGAAGTGTGAATAAGGTAATAGATGTTCCAGGTGATTTTTAATTTTTCATTTTTTTCTATATTTTTAACAATTGTTTATAATTCCCAAGTAACATCTACCAATCTAAAAATAATAATAACATTTCCTTTTTAAAAACAAAAAGGACACTTTGGGTCTTGTTTGAAAAGATCAGTTCCTACCCTTTAAGACACAGGTCAGATACATATGCAAGGACATTGTTAAAGATGATGGTGTAAAAAGTCTCCCATTCCAACAACCTCAGGAAGACACTAGAATACTCTGTTGGGTTCTGAATATAAACATCAGAGCCTGAAGTTCCTGACTTCAAGACCAGGGCTTTTCCTCAGTATTGCTCTGTCCCAGGACTGCACCTTTTCTCTTTTTTTCTTTACTTTTTTTCTTTTTGAGATGGAATTTCACTCTTGTTGCCCAGGCTGGAGTGCAATGGTGTGATCTCGGCTCACCACAACCTAAGCCTCCCAGGTTCAAGCGATTCTCCTGCCTCAGCCTCCTGAGTATCTGGGAGTACAGGCATAAGCCACCATGCCGACTTAATTTTGTATTTTATTTTTAGTGGAGAAAAATTTTATCCATATTGGTCAGGCTAGTCTTGAACTCCTGATCTCAGGTGATCTGCCTGCCTCGGCCTCCCAAAGTGCTGGGATTACAGGCGTGAGACACTGCGCCCGGCCTCTCTACTTTTTTCTTTTATTTTTAGTTGACAGGTAATAATTGTATGTGCCTTCTATTTCATACATATTTTTGTTGTTTTTGTTCTTGTTGTTTTTGTTTTTGTTTTGAGACAAGGTCTCCCTCTGTTGCCCAGGCTGGAGTGCAGTGGCACAAACACAGCTTACTGAAATCCTCAACCTCCTGGGCTCAAGTGAGCCTGCCATCTCAGCCTCCCGTTGAGCTGGGGCCACAGGTATGTGCCAATGTGCCCAGCTAATTTTTTTCTTTTTTGTAGAGACAAAAGCTTGTCATGTTTCTCAAGCAGTCTTCCTTACTCACCCTCCCAAAGTGCTAAGATTACAGGCGTGAGCCACCACATGCAGCCAATAGAAATTGTTTGATGGTTTTTTGATAGATTTTTTCCCAAGATCAATAGAAAGCTTTTCCCCAGCCTTTTCATTTTTAAAAAACTTTTAAGCTTAAGATACCCTTTTCTCAACCCTTCAAGCTGGCCCTTCATGCTTGCTCAAAAGAGATTTCTAGAAGTCAATGTGAGAAAGCGGCACACTATATGATTCAAATTATATGACATTCTAGAAAAGGCAAAACTATGGAGACAGTACAAAGATCAGTGGTTGCCAGGGGATGGAGGAAGAACGGCATGAATAGTCAGAGCACAGAGGATTTTTTAGGAAAGGGAAACGATATGGTACCACAACGGTGGATACATGTCATTATATATTTGACAAAACCCATAGAATGTAAAACACCAAAGAGTGATCCATAATGTAAACTACAGATTTTGGGTGGCAATGATGTGTCATTGTCGGTTCGTTAAATGTAAAAGTGTTATACTCTGGTGGAAGATGTTGATAATCAGGGAAGCTGGAAGGGAGGGGTGATACATGGGAACTCCTTGAACTTTCTGCTTAATTTTTCTGCGAACCTGAAACTTCTCTAAAAAGATAAATTCTATAAAAACATAAACAAAAAAGAACAGAGAATGAGAGAGAGGGAGATTTTTTTCAAGAATGTATAGAGGTGCTACAAAGGATGACCAGATGGGAACTTTTAGATTCTGGAAGGGCACAGCAATGCCGCAAGGCTTTCATATAGGTATGAGATGTCATGCACACGGCTCCTATCTGATAATATAGTTCTTCTGGAATCCGGACCGCTGGTCAACATCTCAGCAGTTTTCACCCTGCAGGCTTAATTAGGCCTCCTCTTCCTTATGTCCCCTCCCTGAATATGGCATTTTGAAAACCCAGTGTTGCCCATCTCCTTTGTGTTTATGAGAGACCTGCATTCTCCCTGGCTCAGTTCACTGAGGCACTCCAGAGCTCAGGACCTCTGGGAAGAATGGAGCCCTCCTGGCTTCAGGAACACATGGCTCACCCCTTCTTGCTGCTGTTCCTCCTCTGCATGTCTCTGCTGCTCTTTCAGGTAATCAGGTTGTACCAGAGGATGAGATGGATGCTCAGATCCCTGCACCCGTTTCCTGCACCCCCTGCCCACTGGTTCTATGGCCACAAGGAGGTAAGAGGAGAAAATTAGTTGGGGAGGCTAAGGAACAGAAAGATGAGGTATTTAAAAAAAACAGCACAGACTGGTGGGGCATTATGTAGTATGCAATATGCTTTCACACCAATCTCACTTTGATTTTTACAAAAATTCTATGATATGGGGAGGACAGATATTGTTATTCTTATTTTATAGGTAAGAAAACTGAAACCTAAAACAGAGATGCAACTTTCCTGTGCTACCCACCTCATAAATGACAGAAATGAAACTTGAACCCTGACCTTCTGATTGAAGGCCAAGGTCTTTACTACTTTCAGGACTCTGGGTGTTCTACAGAGAAATAGACCAAGCCAATTGTTAACAGGAAATATACAAAGATGCTACAGCTTCTAATGAAGCTGGAAATAGGAAAACATATAACAAATTA
Source organism: Macaca fascicularis (assembly GCF_037993035.2). Taxonomy (NCBI): domain Eukaryota; kingdom Metazoa; phylum Chordata; class Mammalia; order Primates; family Cercopithecidae; genus Macaca; species Macaca fascicularis. The sequence goes on along the minus strand of NC_088375.1, from coordinate 187,652,199 downwards.
GAAAGGAAAGTAGAAAGATGAGCAGCAACCACAAAGGAGTAAAAGGCATGTGGGACTTTGCTGCTTTGGAGGCAGATAAAGCACGAGTGGGCATATCCAGAGCAAAGACGAGGTAGGGAATCAGTGGTTACTAAGGATTTACCTTGTACCAGGAATTTTATGTTTATAATCTCACTTAATTTTCATGGCAGCTTTGTGAAACATATTTGGTCTTCCTATTATACACGTGAGGAAATCATGGCCCTGATGACCTAGATAATGAATAAGTGTCAGATTGGGATTTGAACTTAAATCTCCAAAGTTGACATGGGAGTGAGAAGACCAATCACTCAGCAACAGGTCCTGAGCCCTTGCCCTGTGCCAAGAAGATTCTGTGGAGGTGCTGGAGACACATGGAGAAGAAAACTTGCCTTCAGCAGATGTGAACATGTCTGATGGGGTGATGTCCACAGGCCCTCAACTTAGCACATGGCCCATCTGAGAGAAAGGGGTTCTCCTAGGGTGACAACCTTTACTAACCAGTCATGACTTATGACAGTTTACCCAGTAAAGGAGTTTGAGGTGTATCATGAGCTGATGGAAAAATACCCATGTGCCCCTCCCTTGTGGGTTGGACCCTTTACGATGTTCTTCAGTGTCCATGATCCAGACTATGCCAAGATTCTCCTTGTCTTTAAAAGATAAAAACCAAGAGGGGCTGACAGTACAGAGTAGCAACAAAGAGAGTCTCAGGGTGTCTATTGCATTAGGGAAGGACAGGTTGAAGCATTTTTAAGGGAAATCCATCATTTGATATGTTGAAGGGAAGATACCACATCCTCCTTGACATCATAGTCAGGACTCTATTGAGGGCTGTTGTAGAGAATTCTCTGATCCATTTCCAAGCAACCGTCTCTCCCTACATCGCAAACTTTTTCTGATGCTTCCATCACATTTACTTACCTCAGACCCCCAGGACTACCACTTACCGGTACACTGTGAACATACGGTAGGTTGGCGATGCAGAGGTGGTTTGCTTACAATTGGCTTAACACCAGTGTTACACAAAGATGAGTGTTCCCCATAGATGCTTTGCCCACCAATGATGCCTGTCCTCTGGGAATGGCCAGTGCCAGGTGGAGGCTCTGGCAAGTGGACACCAGTTCTCCGTCAGGTCCCTAGTGTGGAAAATCCATGGAATTGCAGAGCTGCTTCTTGGCCGTGGCAAGATGTGTGTAGGATTCCCCCACTGGGCTTTCCTCAACTGCCTCTTGGCATGTAAGGCTGGCCTTTGCCTCACTCTGCCCCAGCTACCTAGATGGGTCACTCAGTTATAAAATGCCTCCATATCTCTCTTTGTGCTTCTGCAAAATTTCAAGCAGCCTGTGGCTCTCTCGTGTCACAGGGCACTCTGCCAGAATCAACATCTCATCTTTCTTCCTGGTAATGAAGGTGCAAGAAATGTCTGGGTATCCAGTTTCAAACTTTACTCTGCTCGCCTTTATATTCTGCTCTCACTTTTGGGCCTTTGCCCAAAAGGGATGAAAGAGGAACGTGATTGTTTCTCCTTTGGAGTTATTTTCTCTTCTTTATCTACAGATTCTGTCTTCAGTGTGTTCAATTCCGTGAGGAGGGAGCCTTTGTTTCTGGCTATTTTTCTTCTTTCTTTCTTTTTCCTTTTTTTTTTTTTTTTTTTTTTTGTGGTTGGTTGGTTGTGAGGGCATATGGGCAGGCCACACAAGGAAAGCCATCCTTCCTGCTCATATTTTCTTCAGTCCCCATTGTCTTCAACTCACAACCTTAGTTCCTTCCCAGAGAAGCCATGAATTTCTCTCCCACTCTTGCTTTTTTTCTCTTACTCTTTTGTTCTCTTTTCCTTTGGTTTGTATTCCCTGCTGGAGCCTAAAAATAGTCTCCTCCTCAGAGAAAAGGATAATTTTATGCTTTGAAGTATGATAACTGTACAGTTACATGAGAAAAGAGCAGAATAATATGCAGAGTATGGGATGTCAAGTTATTTACCTGCCACACATCCGTACTTCTTTTTCAGTCCCACTGCAGAAGCACAGTGGCCAAAAAAGGAGAGCTGAGAATCCTGTTCTTATTGTTTCTGGCCAGACCCACCCAGATCATCTTATCCCCTGCTTTTTATTTTGAAAATTTTCAACCCTGCATGTCTAAAACACCAAAAGCAATGGTAACAAAAGCCAAAATTGACAAATGGGATCTAATTAAACTAAAGAGCTTCTGCGCAGCAAAAGAAACTACCATCAGAGTGAAAAGGCAACCTACAGAATGGGAGAAAAGTTTTGCAATCTACTCATCTGACAAAGGGCTAATATCCAGAACCTACAAAAAACTCAAACAAATTTACAAGAAAAAAACAAATAACCCCATCAAAAAGTGGGCAAAGGATATGAACAGACATTTCTCAAAAGAAGACATTCATACAGCCAACAGACATATGAAAAAATGCTCATCATCACTGGCCATCAGAGAAACGCAAATCAAAACCACAATGAGATACCATCTCACACCAGTTAGAATGGCAATCATTAAAAAGTCAGGAAACAACAGGTGCTAGAGAGGATGTGGAGAAATAGGAACACTTTTACACTGTTGGTGGGATTGTAAACTAGTTCAACCATTATGGAAAACAGTATGGCGATTCCTCAAGGATCTAGAACTAGAAGTACCATATGACCCAGCCATCCCATTACTGGGTATATACCCAAAGGATTATAAATCATGCTGCTATAAAGACATATGCACACGTATGTATATTGCGGCACTATTCACAATAGCAAAGACTTGGAATCAACCCAAATGTCCATCAGTGACAGACTGGATTAAGAAAATGTGGCACATATACACCATGGAATACTATGCAGCCATAAAAAATGATGAGTTCATGTCCTTTGTAGGGACATGGATGCAGCTGGAAGCCATCATTCTCAGCAAACTATCGCAAGAACAGAAAACCAAACACCGCATGTTCTCACTCATAGGTGGGAACTGAACAATGAGATCACTTGGACTCGGGAAGGGGAACATCACACACTGGGGCCTATCATGGGGGGTAGGGAGGGATTGCATTGGGAGTTATACCTGATGTAAATGACGAGTTGATGGGTGCTGACAAGTTGATGGGTACAGCTCACCAACATGGCACAAGTATACATATGTAACAAACCTGCACGTTATGCACATGTACCCGAGAACTTAAAGTATAATAATAATTAAAAAAAAGAAGAAGAAAAAAAAAAGAAATTGTATTTGGCTACAGAGGACCCCAAAATTGTGGCTCAAACACGCAAAGGTATTTTCTCTCACATAGAAATGCATTTTAAGGTAGGCAGATGAGGGCTGTGCAGTGGCACAGCAGAGTGTCCAAGGACTGAGACCTTCTGTCTTTCTGCTCTAGCCACTGACACGCACAGCCTATCTTCGAATCCACCTCAGAGTCCAGGATGGCTAAAGAGGGCATTAGCTTCCTATCAGCTTTCTTTCTAGCCAGGAGGAAAAGGAAAGGATTCAGGGCAAAAGCCTCCTCCCTCCCTTTTAAGAAGCCTTCCTGTAAGTCCCACAAAACAAATCTAGTCAGCCAGAGCCTGGCCACACAGTCACACCCCATCTCAAGGGAAAGGCGATCTTTGAACTGAGCATGTTCTGTTAGTAAGGAGAGTGGGGAGAATGGGTTTTGGTTTAGAGAATTTGCCCAGTCTGCAATAACTAGCATACACACACACACACACACACACACACACACACACACACACACAGAAAAAAAAAAAAGAAGAAAATTTTCAACCCTACAGGAGAAATTTTGAACACCCATTGTACCCTTCTCTAGTGTCATTAATTGATATCATGTTCCCATATTTGCTTTTCTTTTAATTACATTCATTTTATTGTGGTAAAATATATATAACCTAAAATTTACCTTTATAAATCACTTTTAAGTATAAAGTTTAATGGCATTAAATACATTTACATTGTTGTGCAACTATCACCTCCATCTATCTTCAGAACTTTTTCATCTTCCCAAACTGAAACTCTGTACATATTAAACCTAACTCCCCATTTTCCCCTACCCCCAGCCTCAGGCAACAACCATTCTACTTTCTGTCATTTTAAATTTCCCTATTCTAGGAACCTCCATAAGTAGAATCATACAATATTGCCCTTTTGTAACTGGCTTATTTCATGTAGCACAATGTCCTCAAGGGTCATTCATGTTGTAGCATGTATCAAAACGTCCTTTCTTTTTAAGGTTGAATTTCCGTTGTATGTATATACAACCTTTTGTTTATCCATTCCTCTGACAATGGACACCTGGATAACTTCCATCAGTTGGCTTTTGTGAATTATACTGTCATGAATGTGCATGTACAAATATCTCTTTGGGTCGTTTCAATTATTTCAAGTAGATACCAAAAAGTGGAATTACTGAGTCACATGATAATTCTACATATAATTTTTTGAAGAACTGTGATACCATTTTCCACAGTGGCTGCACCATTTCACATAGCCACCAGCAATGCACAAGAGTTCCAATTTCTTCACATTCTCACCAACATTTGTTATTTCCGGGGACTTAAAATAATAATAATAATAATAATAATAATAATAATAGCTACCCCAGCTGGGTGCAATGACTCACACCTGTAATCCCAGCATTTTGGGAGGCCAAGGCAGGCAGATCGCTTGAGCCCAGGAGTTCAAGACCTGGGCAACATGGCAAAATCTCACCTCTATTAAAAAAAAAAAAATAGACCAGGTGCAGCGGCTCAGGCCTGTAATCCTAGCACTTTGGGAAGCCGAGTCAGGTGATTACTTGAGGTCAGGAGTGCAAGACCAGCCTGGCCAACATAGTGAAATCCTATCTCTACTAAAAAAAAAAAAAATACAAAAATTAGCCAGGCATGGTGACACAGGCCTGTAATCCCAACTACTTTGGAGGCCGAGGCAGGAGAATTGCTTGAATCTGAGAGGCAGAGGTTGCAATGAGCTGACATAGCACCACTGCACTCCAGCCTGGGCAACAGAGCGAGACTTTGTCTCAAGAAAAATAAAAAGTAAAAATACATTGTATTATTTAAAATAATAATAATGGCTATATTAATGGATGTGAAATGGTATCTTATGGTAGTTTTTATTTGCGTTTCTCCAGTGATTAACTATGTTGAACATCTTTTCATATGCTTACTGGCCACTTATATATCATCTTCGGGGAAATGTCTATTCAAGTTTGCTGCACCTTTTTCATTTGTTCTTTGGTTTATTTGTTGTTGAGTTGCAGCAGTTCTTTATATCTTCTGGATATTCATCCCTATCAGATATATGATTTGTAAATTTCTTCTCCCATTCCATTGATGTCCTTTTTACTCTGTTGATAATGTCCTTTCATGAGCAAAAGTTTTTTGTGTTATCAGGTCCAGTTTATCTATTTATTCTTTTGCTGCCTGTGCTTTTGGCATCATATCCAAAATAATTGTTGCCAACTCCTGTGGCAAGAAGTTTTCCTTAAGTTTTCTTCTAAGAGTTTTATAGTTGTAGCTCTCACATTCAGTTCTTTGATTCATTTAGTGTTAATTTTTTATATGGTGTAAGGTCTGCATTTGTTCACAGATTGTTAGATGATAGATAGATAGATAGATAGAGCCAAATAACCTTTTATTCATTTTTGTCTGAGTTAATAGAGGTTAAAAAATAGTGATTTTCTATTTCTTCTACATTTTTCAGCTTTCCCTATCTATAATGAGGAACTTTCCTCCTCTCCCCACCCCCATCTGCCTTTCTCTCACTGTCTCACCTTCTGTCTCTCTGTTTCTCTCTCTTTCTGTCTTTCTGCGTATCAGTATGGATTCATGGATTGTTAAGAAAACAGTGTATTGAATTTCGTTACCATCGTTATCTTTTTCAATGGCCAAATTGTCCCAGATGTGGAGAAGGAGACAAAGCAAGAGAAGAGGCTGGTAGACATGGGCCCAGTCATTCAGAACTTTGTAGGCGGAGCAATGGTGAGCATAAAAGGAGAGAAGTACTGTGAATATCTGTGTGTTTTGAAACATCACTCAGACAGCTGTGTGATGACTGACTGGAAGGAATCAAGGCTGGAGACAAGGAATCCGCCTTATCCTGCTGCCCTGTCCAAGGGACAGATGATGGAGGCCTGGACAAAGGTAAAGGGGTGGAGATGGAAATAATTGTGTGAATTCAAGAGATACTAATGAATGTGCCAATATTTTTGACATGGTGGTGTCAAGCTGTCAAGCAGTCCCTAAGCTGCTTAGCTCGTTCACTGCACATTCATAAATTCAGTCAGCAAAAAGCCAGCGGGCCTGAATGGATTTAGACTGTTTATTACTCATGGCATAATAGGTATCATGAGCTTCACATTAACATCAGCTCCACTAACTCCCTAGGTCCCATAGGTGCAACGCAGAGCAACTCAGGTTAGTACCATGCGCACCAGGGTCTGTATTACATTTGAGGAATTCTGACACTACAAGATCCTAACCATATATAGGGGCTATTGCCAAAAATGCTCTTCCTCACCCCTAGAAATAGACATTGTATTTTATGTGTGTGTGGCAAAATACACATAAAGTTTGCCATTTAACCATTTTAAAAATCCAATTCAGTGACATTAAGTATATTCACAGTGCTATCCACCTATCATCTCTGTCTAGTTTCAGAATTTTTCATCACTCCAAACAGAAACCTCATACCCATCTTAAGCATTTTTTCCCCATTCCTCCCTTGCCCCAGTCACGGACAACAACTAATCTGCATTTTTGTCTCTATGAATTTACTTATTCTGGATTTTTCATATAAATGGAGTCACACAATATGTGACCCTTTGCATTTTGCCTCTTTCACTTAGCATAATGTTTTCAAGATTCATATATTTCGTAGCATTGTTTCTTTTCATGAATTATATTCTACCATATGAATATATAACATTTTGTTTATCCATTCATTTGTTAATAGACCTTTGAATTGTTTCAACTTTTGGCTATTATGAATAATGCTGATTTCAAAAAAACGAAAAACTTTTGTATGCCAAGGGCCACTAAAAGCAACCTGTGCCTCCCAGGTTCAAGTGATTCTCCTGCCTCAGTCTCCCAGGTAGCTGGGACTACAGGCATGCACTACCACACCTGACTAATTGTGTATTTTTAGTAGAGACAGGGTTTCATAATGTTGGCCAGGCAGGTCTCAAACTACTGACAAGTAATCCACCCACCTCAGCCTCCCAAATTGCTGAGATAACAGGAATGAGTCAATGCACCAGGCCAAGACCAATTTTATTTTGGTTTGCATTTCCCTAATGGTTGAATATCATCTCCCTGTTTGCTGGCCGTTGATATTGAATATCATCTTATTTGTTTGCTGGCCCATTGTTTATCTTTGGAGATGTCTATTCAAGTACTTTGCCCATGATTAATTGGGCTGTCTTTTTATTGTTCAGTTGTAGTAGTTTTTAAATATGTATAGTACACAAGTTTTTTAAATCAGATATATGATTTGCCAACATTTTCTATTATTCTGTGGTTTGTCTTTTTACCCTTTTAGTGACCCTTGATACACAAAAGCTTTTCATTTTTATGAAATCTAACTTCTTTATTTTTCCTTTTGCTGCCTGTGCTTTTACTATCATTTTTAAGAAAGCATTTCCCTGTCCAAATTCGTGAAGACCCTCCCCTATTTTTTCTTCTAAGAGTTTTGTAGTTTTGACTCTTATATATAGGTCTTTAGTCCTTTTTTTGGGTGAAAGAAGCCTAAAGTAGGGGCATTTGTTTAGTTATTTATCTTTTATTTTAGATTCCAGGGGTACATGTGCAGGCTTGTTACCTGGGTATACTGCATGATACTGTAAAGTTTGGAGTATAAATTATGCCATCACCCAGGTAATGAACACAGTACCCAACAATTAGTTTTTCAGTCCTTGCCCCCTTTCCTTCCTCCCCAACCCCAGTAGTCCAGAGTGTCTGTTGTTGCCATCTTTATGTCCATGAGTACCCAATGTTTAACTCCTACTCATAAGTGAGATCATGCAGAATTTGGTTTTCTGTTCCTACATTAATTCACTTAGGATAATGTCCTGCACCTGCATCCATGTTGCTGCAATGATGTGATTTCATTGGTTTTTTTTTCTTTGGTACGTTTTCAGTTAATTTTTGTATATAGTGTGAGATAAAGGTACACTTAATTATTGTGCCCCTAGGCATTTGGTTTTCCCAACACCATTTGTTGAAGGGACCATTTTCCCCATTGAATGGTATTTGCATCCTTGTTGAAAATGAATTTACAACAGACGTATGGGTTTATTTTTGGACTCTCATATCTACACTTAATGCCAGTACCACTTACCACCACTGTGAACATTGACTCTATCGAGGGCTGTTGTAGAGGATTCTGTGATCCATTTCCAAGCAATCTTCTCTCCCTACATTGCAAATTTTTTCTGATGCTTCCATCACATTTCCTTACCTCAAATCCCCAGGATTACCACTTAACTGTAAACGTAACATGGGTTGGCGATGCAGAGGTGGTTTGCTTACAATTGGCTTAATGCCAGTGTTGCACAGAGGTGGTGTTCACCATAGATGCTTTGCCCACTAATGATGCCTGTCCTCTGGGAATGGCCAGTGCCAGGTGGAGGCTCTGGCAAGTGGACACCAGTTCTCCATCAGATCCCTAGTGTGGGAATTCCATGGAATTGCAGAGCTGCTTCTTGGCCGTGGCAAGATGTGTGTAGGATTCCCCCACTGGGCTTTCCTCAACTGCCTGTTGGCATATAAGGCTAACCTTTGCCTCACTCTCCCAGCTACCTAAATGGCTCACTCAGTTATAAAATGCCTCCACACCTCTCTTCATGCTTCTGCAAAATTTCAAGCAGCCCATGGCTCTCTCATGTCACAGGTCACTCTGTGAGAATCACAATCTTTGCATCCTTGTTGAAAATGAATTGACAACAGATGTATGGGCTTTTTTGGACTCTGATAGCTACACTTAAGGCCAGTACCACATTGTTTTGGTGACTATAGCTTTGCAGTAAAGTCACTCATACATGCATCAAGATGTATGAGTTCTCCAGCTTTGTTGTTCTTTTTCAAGGTGGTTTTGACTGTTTTGTTTCCCTTGAAATATGATACAAATGTTAGAATTGGCTTTTCCCATTTCTGCAAAGAAAGCCAATGTGATTTTCACAGGGATTCCATTGAATCTGCAGATCAACTTGGAGAGTATTGTCATCTGCACAGTATTGTCTTTCAATTTATTAACATGGATGTATTTTTACTTATGTACATTTTCTTTAATTTCTTTCAGCAGTGTTTTTTAGTTTTCAGTATACAAGTCTTTTGTTTCGTTTGTTAAATTTATTCTTAAGTATTTTATGTTTTGATATTATTGCAAATAGAGTTTTTTAAACTTTCTTTTCAGACTGTTCATTGCTAGTGTACAGAAATACAACTGATTTTGGTGTGTTGATTTTGTATGCTGCAAAGTTTCTAAAATAAACAAATAAGCAAAAGAGTTGGAAGCATGATCTCAAAAAGCTATTTGCACACCCGTATTCATGGAAGCATCATTCACAATATCTAAGAGGTGGAAGTAACCCAAATATCCATTGACAGATGCATGAATAAACAAAATGTGGTATATGCATACAAGGGAACGTTATTCAGTCTTTAAAATGAAGGAAACCCTGTTACATGCTGCAACATGGATGAATCTCGAGGGCATTATGCTAAGTGAAATAAGCCAGTCACAAAAAGACAAACACAGTATGATTTCACTTATATGAAATACCTAAAGTAACCAAAATTCATAGAAACAAAGTAGAAAGGTGGTTGCCAGCAGCCTAGGGAAGAAGGAAGTGAGGAGTGGTTAATGGGAATAGAGTTTCAGTTTTGCAAGGTGAAAAAGTTCTGGAGATCTGTCACTCAACAATGGAAATTCGTTTAACACTACTGACTTGTGCACTTAAAAATAGTTAAAATGGGCCGGGCGTGATGGCTCACACCTGTAATCCCAGCACTTTGGGAGGCCAAGGTGGGCAGATCACCAGGTCAGGAGATTGAGACCATCCTGGCTGACATGGTGAAACCCCGTCTCTACTAAAAATACAAAAAAAAAATTAGCCGGGTATGGTGGCAGGTGCCTGTAGTCCCAGCTACTGGAAAGGCTGAGGCAGGAGAACTGCATGAACCTGGGAGGTTGCAGTGAGCCAAGATCACACCACTGCACTCCAGTCTGGAGACAAGAGTGAAACTCTGTCTTTAAAAAAAAAAAAAAAAAAGTTAAGATGGTATATTTTTTGTTATGTAGTTTTTACCAGAATTAAACATTTTTTTCTTTTTCTTTTTTTTTTTTTTTTTTGAGACGGAGTCTCGCTCTGTCACCCAGGCTGGAGTGCAGTGGCGTGATCTCGGCTCACTGCAAGCCCCACCTCCCCGGTTCAAATGATTCTCCTGCCTCAGTCTCCCAAGTAGCTGGGACTACAGGTGCCTGCCACCACACCCAGCTAATTTTTTTGTATTTTTAGTAGAGACGGGGTTTCACCATGTTTGCCAGGATGGTCTTGATCTCCTGACCTCGCGATCTGCCCACCTCGGCTTCCCAAAGTGCTGGGATTACAGGTGTGAGCCACCGCACCAGGCCCAGAATTAAACATTTTTTTTTAATCATAAGGGTATGAACCAACCTCACTGAAGGAGGTGAGGGAGAAAGAGCTGACCTAACTACCTTTGGAAATGAGTGGAGTCGGTAAGACTAAAGTTGCACATACCACTGTACACTAGTTGGTAAAGCTTTTTTTCATGGGGGCATGGCTTAACAAATCTGATATGGCTACACATATACATTGAAATTAAACAATTAAATAAGTGGATGGCAAACGGTAGGTGCCAGATTTCTCACTGTTAGAGTGGTAATTTATAGACAAGCAGGGAGAGAAAGCTATAGATTGATCCATGTAATCATGGATTAGAAGTGGAAACATCAGTATGAACTTGTGTTTCATAGAGACACAGATACTTTTACATATAGAGATATTTATAGATATGTATATATGCTCAGGTTAGTGTACACATTTATGTTTCTTTGCTCTGTTAGCTAAGACAGGCTAAAAGAAACTATACCCCAGCAGCAATGACCACACCTAACCCTCAGATCTTGGTTTCTAATACCCTTCTCCAATAAAAGAAAGTAAGTCTCCCTGGAGAAAAGGCTGATCCAAGACTGGGTCAGGAAATACACAGAATGAACCTGGAGTATTTTGTAGTGCCAGAAAGTAGTGGCTAAAAAGCAAAACAAAACAGACAAAACTCACCACACTGATGGATGCAGATCAAAGAAGCAAGAGTCAACAAAATATCTCCCAATAACCAAAGTCAGAACAATTTGAATATAATAAATAAGGCAGTACTGGACTATAACCCAGAGTATAAAGTAAATATCCATTAATCCATATGGATATAAATAAATGATCGAATATATTAATAAATGGAGGGAAAGGAACAGATTCCCCCATGCAGAAGAATTCCAAATAATTTGTGTAGACACTCTGCCCTCAAGGAAAGAAGTATAACTCCCCCACTTTAGGTGTGGCTTGTGCATTGTGACTTCCTCACAAAAAAATACAATATGAAAAGAGGGAGCTGGGAGCAGTGGCTCACACCTGTAATCCCAGCACTTTTGGTGGCTGAGGTGGGCTGATCACGAGGTCAAGAGATCAAGACCATCCTGGCCAACATGGTGAAACCCCATCTCTACTAAAAATACAAAAATGAGCCAGGCATTGTGGCGCAGTCCTGTAGTCCCAACTACTCAGGAGGTGGAGGAGGGAGAATCACTTGAACCCGAGATGCAGAGGTTGCAGTGAGCTGAGATCACGCCACTGCACTCAAGCCTGGGGACAGAGTGAGACTCCATCTAAAAAGAAAAACAAGAATAAGAAAAGAGAGAAGCAGAGTAACTTTACAGTGGAGAAACCTGAAAAAGAATACCTCAGCAAGGCAATCAAGGTGAACATTAACAACCATAAGTCACACTGATGGTAAGTATGCCTGATATCTCTGTAGTCATCCTCCCAATAACCCATAACCCTAGTCTGATGAGAAAAAAACATCAAATTGCAATAGTGGGCATTCTACAAAATACCAGCACCACTCAAAACCGTCAAAGTCATCAAAAACAAGGGAAGTCTGAGAAACCGCCACAGCCAAGAGGAGCCTAAGGAAATTAGAAGACAACTAAATGTAACATGATATCCTGAATGGAATCTTAGAGCAGAAAACAACATTAAGTAAAAGTTAAGGAAATCTGAAAAACTACCCACTTTAGTGAATAAAGTATCAATACTGGTTCATAAATTGTAACAAATGTACCATATTAATATAAGACATCAATAACGGGAAACTGGATGCAGAGTGCACAAGAACTCTGTACTATCCTCTCAATTTTTCTATGTATCTAAAACTGTTCATGGCCAGGTGCCATGGCTCACACTTGTAATCCCAGCACTTTGGGATGCTAAGGCAGGCAGATTGCTTGAGCCTAGGAGTTGAAGACCAGCCTGGGCAACATGGTAAAACCCAGTCTCTTCCAAAAAATTAGCTGAGTATGGTGCACACGCCTGTAGTCCCAGCTACTCAGCAGGCTGAGGTGGGAGAATTGCTTGAGCCCAGGAAGTCGAGGCTGCAGTGAGCCATGATTGCTCCACTACACTCCAGCTTCAGCAACGCAGTGAGACCCTGTCTCAAAAAAATGTAAATAAATAAATAAAACTGTTCTGAAAATAAAGTTCATTTTAAAATCCTAAGGATTCCAAAAGAAGAAGAAGAAGAAGAAGAAGAAGAAGGAGAAGGAGAAGGAGAAGGAGAAGGAGAAGGAGAAGGAGAAGGAGAAGGAGAAGGAGAAGGAGAAGGAGAAGGAGAAGGAGAAGAAGAAGAAGAAGAAGAAGAAGAAGAAGAAGAAGAAGAAGAAGAAGAAGAAGAAGAAGAAGAAGAAGAAGAAGAAGAAGAAGAAGAAGAAGAAGGAGAAGAAGAAGAAGAAGAAGAAGCAGCAGCAGCAATAGCAGCTATAAAAACTAATAAATGAGTCAAGAAGGCTTCAGGAGAGAAGAAAGTCGTGAAGTAAAACATTCACTCAGCAGGATTGGGATATTCAAACACTGCACATTCCAAAAATTAGACTGGCTTATTCCATTCCAAGATGGCTGAATAGGAACAGCTCTGGTCTGCAGCTCCCAGCTTGATTGACACAGAAGATGGGTGATTTCTGCATTTCCAACTGACATACCTCATTCATCTCACTGGGTCTGGTTGGACAGTGGGTGCAGCCCACAGACAGCTAGCCAAAGCAGGGCAAGGAATTGCCTCACCCAGGAAGCACAAGGAGTCGGGGGATTTCCCTTTCCTAGCCAAGGGAAGCCATGACAGACTGTACCTGGAAAAACAGGACACTCCTTTCCAAATACTGCACTTTTCCAACAATCTTAGCAAGTGGCAGACCAGGAGATTCTATCCCATGCCTGGCTCAGTGGTCCCACACCCACGGAGCCTTGCTCACTGCTAGCGCAGCAGTCTGAGATCATCCTGTGAGGCAGCAGCCTGGTGGGGGAGGGACATCTGCCATTGCTGTGGCTTCAGTAGGTAAACAAAGTGGCCAGGAAGCTCAAACTGAGTGGAGCACACCACAGCTCAGGAAGGCCTGCTGCTTCCATATACTCCAACTCTGTGGGCAAGGCACAGCTGAACAAAAGGCAGCAGAAACTTCTGCAGACTTAAACATCTCTGTCTGACAGCTCTGAAGAGAGCAGTGGTTCTCCCAGCACAGGGTTTGTGCTCTGAGAACAGACGGACTGCCTCAACAAGTGGGTCCCTGACCCCCATTTAGCCTAACTGGGAGACACCTCCCAGTAGGGGCCGACAGATACCTCATACAGGCAGGTGCCCCTCTGGGACAAAGTTTCCAGAGGAAGGATCAGGCAGAAATATTTGCTATTCTGCAGTATTTGCTGTTCTGAAGCCTCTGCTGGTGATACCCCGGCAAACAGGGTCTAGAGTGTACCTCCAGCAAACTCCAACAGACCTGCAGCTGAGAGACCTGACTGTTAGAAGGAAAACTAACAAACAGAAAGGAATAGCATCAGTATCAACAAAAATGACATCCACACCAAAAACCCATCTATAGGTCACCAACATCAAAGACCAAAGGTAGATAAAACCACAAAGATGGGAGAAACCAGAGCAGAAAAGCTGAAAATTCTAAAAACCAGAGTGCCTCTTCTCCTCCAAAGGATCACAGCTCCTCACCAACAATGGAACAAAGCTGGACAGAGAATGACTTTGACGAGTTGACAGAAGTAGGCTCCAGAAGGTCGGTAATAACAAACTTCTCCAAGCTAAAGAAGCATGCTCTAACCCATCATAAGGAAGCTAAAAACCTTGAAAAAAGGTTAGACGAATGGCTAAGTAGAATAAACAGTGTAGAGAAGATTTTAAATGACCTGATGGAGCTGAAAACCATGGCACAAGAACTTCATGATGCATGCACAAGCTTCAATAGCCGACTCGATCAAGTGGAAGAAAGGCTAGCACTGATTGAAGATCAAATTAATGAAATAAAGTGAGAGGACAAGTTTAGAGAAAAAAGAGCAAAAAGAAACGAACAAAGCCTCCGAGAAATATGGGACTATGTGAAAAGACCAAATCTACGTGTGATTGGTGTACCTGAAAGTGATGGGGAGAATGGAACCAAATTGGAAAACACTCTGCAGGATATTATCCAGGAGAACTTCCCCAACCTAGCAAGGCAGGCCAACATTCAAATTCAGGAAACACAGAGAACACCATAAAGATATTCCTCAAGAAGAGCAACCCCAAGACATATAACTGTCAGATTCACAACAGTTGAAATGAAGGAAAAAATGTTAAGGGCAGCCAGAGAGAAAGGTCAGGTTACCCACAAAGGGAAGCCCATCAGACTAACAGTGGCTCTCTCAGCAGAAACCCTAACAACCCAGAAGAGAGTGGGGGCCAATATGCAATATTCTTAAAGAAAAGAATTTTCAACCCAGAATTTCGCATCCAGCCAAACTAAGCTTCATAAGTGAAGGAGAAATAAAATCCTTTACAGATAAGCAAATGCTGAGAGATTTTGTCACTACCAGGCCTGCCTTACAAGAGCTCCTGAAGGAAGCACTAAACATGGAAAGGAACAACCAGTACCAGCCACTGCAAAAACATGCCAAATTGTAAAGACCATCAATGCTAGGAAGAAACTGCATCAATTAATGAGCAAAATTACCAGCTAACATCATAATCACAGGATCCAATTTATATATAACAATATTAACCTTAAATGTAAATGGGCTAAATGTCCCAATTAAAAGACACAGATGGGCAAATTGGATAAAGAGTCAAGACCCATCAGTGTGCTGTATTCAGGAGACCTATCTCACATCCAGAAACATACATAGGCCCAAAATAAAGGGATGAAGGAAGATCTACCAAGCAAATGGAAAACAAAAAAAGGCAGGGGTTGCAATCCTAGTCTCTGATAAAACAGACTTTAAACCAACAAAGATCAATAGAGACAAAGAAGGCCATTACATAATGGTAAGGGGATCAATTCAACAAGAAGAGCTAACTATCCTAATATATATTCACCCAATACAGGAGTACCCAGATTCATAAAGCAAGTCCTTAGAGACCTACAAAGAGACTTAGACTCCCACACAATAATAATGGGAGACTTTAACACCCCACTGTTGATATTAGATCAACGAGACAGAAGGTTAACAATGATACCCAGGAATTGAACTCAGCTCTGCACCTAGCAGACCTAATAGACATATACAAAACTCTCCACCCCAAATCCACAGAATATATATTCTTCTCAGCACCACATCACACTTGTTCTAAAATTGACCACATATTTGGAAGTAAAGCACTCCTCAGCAAATGTAAAAAATCGGAAATTGCAACAAACTGTCTATCAGACCACAGTGCAATCAAGTTAGAACTCAGGATTAAGAAACTCACTCAAAACTGCACAACTATGTGGAAACTGAACAACCTGCTCCTGAACGACTACTGGGTAAATAACGAAATGAAGGCAGAAATAATGATGTTCTTTGAAACCAATGAGAACAAAGACACAACCTACCAGAATCTCTGGGGCACATTTAAAGCAGAGGGAAATTTATAGCACTAAATGCCCACAACAGAAAGCAGGAAAGATCTAAAATCGACACCCTAACATCACAATTAACAGAGCTAGAGAAGCAAGAGCAAACACATTCAAAAGCTAGCAGAAGACAAAGAGGAGCTGATGTCATTCCTTCTGAAACTATTCCAATCAATAGAAAAAGAGGGAATCCTCTCTAACTCATTTTATGAGGCCAGCATCATCCTAATACCAAAGCCTGGCAGAGACACAATAACAAAAAAGAGAATTTTACACCAATATTCGTGATGAACATTGATGCAAAAATCCTCAATAAAATACTGCCAAACCGAATCCAGCAGCACATCGAAAAGCTTGTCCACTATAATCAAGTTGGCTTCATCCCTAGGATGCAAGGCTGGTTCAACATACATGAATCAATAAATATAATCCATCACATAAACAGAACCAATGACAAAAACCACAAGATTATCTCAATAGATGCAGAAAAGGCCTTCAACAAAATTCAACAGCACTTCATGCTAAAAAAAAACAAACAAACAAACAAACAAAAAACCCTCAATAAACTAGGTATTGATGGAATGTATCTCAAAATAATAAAAGCTGTTTATGACAAACTCACAGTCAATATCATATTGAATGGGCAAAAACTGGAAGCATTTCCTTTGAAAACCAGTACAAGACAAGGATGCCCTCTCTCACCACTTCTATTCAACATAGTGTTGAAAGTTCTGGCTAGGGCAATCAGGCAAGAGAAAGAAATAAAAGGTATTCAATTAGGAAAAGAGGAAGTCAAACTATCCCTGTTTGCAGATGACATGATTGTATATTTAGAAAACCCCATGGTATCAGACCAAAATCTCCTTAAGCTGATAAGCAACTTCAGCCAAGTCTCAGGATACAAAATCAATGTGCAAAAATCACAAGCTTTCCTATGCACCAATAACAGACAGAGAGCCAAATCATGAATGAACTCCCATTCACAATTGCTTCAAAGATAATGAAATACCTAGGAATCCAACTTACAAGGGATGTGAAGGACCTTTTCAAGGAGAACTACAAACCACTGCTAATGAAATAAAAGAGGATACAAACAATGGAAGAACATTCCATGCTCATGGATAGGAAGAATCAATATCATGAAAATGGCCATACTGCCCACGGTAATTTATAGATTCAATGCCATCCCCATCAAGCTACCAATGACTTTCTTCACAGAATTGGAAAAAACTACTTTAAAGTTCATATGGAACCAAAAAGAGCCCGCATTGCCAAGACAATACTAAGAAAAAAGAACAATGCTGGAGGTATCATGCTACCTGACTTCAAACTATACTACAAGGCTACAGTAACCAAAACAGCATGGTACTGGTACCAAAAAAGATATATAGACCAATGGAACAGAACAGAGCCCTAAGAAATAACACCACACATCTACAACCATCTGATCTTTGACAAACCTGACAAAAACAAGAAATGTGGAAAGGATTCCCTATTTAATAAATGGTGCTGGGAAAACTGGCTAGCCATATGTAGAAAGCTGAAACTGGATCCCTTCCTTAAACCTTATACAAAAATTAATTCAAGATGGATTAAAGATTTAAATGTTAGACCTAAAGCCATAAAAACCCTAAAAGAAAACCTAGGCAATACCATTCAGGACATAGGCATGGGCAAGGACTTCATGACTAAGACATCAAAAGCAATGGCAACAAAAGTCAAAATAGACAAATGGGATCTAATTAGACTAAAGAGCTTCTGCACAGCAAAAGAAACTACCATCAGAGTGAACAGTCAACCTACAGAATGGGAGAAAATTTTTACAATCTACCCATCTGACAAAAGGCTAATATCCAGAATCCACAAAGAACTTAAACAAATTTACAAGAAAAAATCAAACAACCCTATCAAAAAGTGGGCAAAGGATATGAACAGACACTTCTCAAAAGAAGACATTCATACAGCCAACAGACACATGAAAAAATGCTCATCATCACTGGTCATCAGAGAAATGCAAATCAAAACCACAATGAGATACCATCTCACACCGGTTAGGCAATCATTCAAAAGTCAGAAAACAATAGATGTTGGAGAGGATGTGGAGAAATAGGAATGCTTTTACACTGTTGGTGGGACTGTAAAATAGTTCAACCATTGTGGAAGACAGTGTGGCGATGCCTCAAGAATCTAAAACTAGAAATACCATTTGACTCAGTGATCCCATTACTGGGTATATACCCAAAGGATTATAAAATCATGCTACTATAAAGACACATGCACACGTAAGTTTATTGTGGCACTATTCACAATAGCAAAGACTTGGGACCAACTCAAATGTCCATCAATAATAGACTGGATTAAGAAAATGTGGCACATATACACTATGGAATACTGTGCAGCCAAGAAAAGGATGAGTTTATGTCTTTGCAGGGTCATGGATGAAGCTGGAAACCATCATTCCCAGCAAACTATCACAAGAACAGAAAACTAAACACCGCATGTTCTCACTCATAGGTGGGAACTGAAGAGTGAGAACACTTATACACAGGGTGGGGAACATCACACACCAGGCCTCTCGGGGGGTAGGGGGCTGGGGGAGGGATAACATTACGAGAAATACCTAATGTAAATGACGAGTTGATGGGTGCAGCAAACCAACATGGCACATGTATACTTATGTAACAAACCTGCACGTTGTGCACATGTACCCTAGAACTTAAAGTATAATAATAAAATAAATTTTAAAAAGATTAGAATGGCTTTTGACTGGCTCCTGGGAGACAACCTCTGAGCCCCATCTTGCCAGAAAAGAGTGTCTGCCTGCCTGGGCCACACTAGACAGTCTGTGCAAATCATGTGATTTATAGGGAGGCCTTGGGCCATGCTCATCAGTTCGCCTCAGGAATGGCTGGACACTGAGTAACTGAAGTCAGTCCATAGATGCTACAAGCTTACATGACTGGCTTCCAGTAAAAAATGAATAAATAAATAAGTACATGAAAATTTAAAAACCCTGGGTACCAAGGCTGGGATGAGCATCCCTAGTTGGTCGTATTTTATATGTGTTGTCACGCATCATTTCTGGGAGAATTAAGTGTTGTTCGTAAAACTCCACTGGGTAAAGACTACTGGAATCTCACTTCTGGTCTCTCCTGGACACCCCCTATACACTTTTTTCCTTTGCTGATTTTAGTCTGTATCTTTTCACTCTAATAAACTGTAACCATGAGTATAATAGGTTTTCTGAATTCTCTGAGTCCTTCCAGGGAATCTTCAAACCTTAGAGTGATCTTGAGGACCTCCAACACTAAGATTAATATACAAAAATCAATTGTATTTGTTTGTAATAGTAATGAACAGCTAGAAAATGATATTAAAGACATAATTCCATTTACAATAGCAGCCAAAAGTACAAAATATGTAGGAATAAATGTTATAAAAATATATTCAAAGCCTATAGACAAAGCCAAAGTACAAAGCATTGCTAAATAATTCCAGATTTTGGCCAGGTATGGTAGTTCATGCCTGTAATCAATTCCAGCACTTTGGGAAGCTGAGGCAGGTGGATCACTTGAGGCCAGGAGTTCGAGACCAGCCTGGCCAATATGTTGAAACCCCATCTCTACTAAAAACACAAAAATTAGCCATGCATAGTGCTGTATGCTGGTAATCCCAACTACTTGGGAGGCTGAGACATGAGAATCACTTAAACCCAAGAGGAGGAGGCTCAAGTGAGCCAAGATTGTACCACAACACTCCAGCCTAGGTGACAGAGTAAGACTCTGTTTCTCCATTAAAAATAAAATACAGGGCCAGGCGCGGTGGCTCAAGCCTGTA
The DNA here is from genome assembly GCF_037993035.2 of Macaca fascicularis. NCBI lineage: Eukaryota > Metazoa > Chordata > Mammalia > Primates > Cercopithecidae > Macaca > Macaca fascicularis. The sequence continues at coordinate 187,632,177 of NC_088375.1, read as the reverse complement.
ATCCCAGCACTTTGGGAGGCCGAGACGGGCGGATCACAAGGTCAGGAGATCGAGACCATCCTGGCTAACCCGGTGAAACCCCATCTCTACCAAAAAATACAAAAAAAAACTAGCCAGGCGAGGTGGCGGGCGCCTGTAGTCCCAGCTACTCGGGAGGCTGAGGCAGGAGAATGGTGTAAACCCGGGAGGTGGAGCTTGCAGTGAGCTGAGATCCGGCCACTGCACTCCAGCCTGGGTGACAAAGCGAGACTCCGTCTCAAAAAAAAATAAATAAAATAAAATAAAATAAAAAATAAATAAATAAAATAAAATACAAAATATAAAAATAAAAATAAAATAAAAATTATAGAATTCCCATTTCACTCTTTTTATAGATGGAACTCTTTGATGAGATGCTCTGTCTTTCTATTTTCTAAAACACATTACTCATGGCTATTTTAATGTTTCTGTCTGAATACTCAATATCTGTTTCTCCTAAGAGATTATTTCTGTTGTCTGCTTTGGTTTTGCTTTGGCTTGGTGAATGGGTCATTGTGCCTACCGATTTCTTATTAAATGCTGAGCACTGTGTATGAGAGATCATAGAGACTCTGGTTGGTGTTACCTTTAGCTAAAGAGGGTCAAGTTATCTTCTGGAAGACACACAGAATACTGGCAGAACCCCACAGTGTGGTCCATAGGACGTAGGCAATTTGGACACAGGATTTCCTTTTGACGTTTGCAAATTGCTTTGCTTTACAGTAGTTGTAATTATACTGTACATTTATTTTGTTCCAGTTCTCTCTATGTCAGAGCCAAAATAAGCACAAAATGCACCCATAAAGGTTGGAGTTTCAGGCATATGTAAGGAAAAGGGTCAATAGACACAGATGAGCATTTTTGTGATGTGATTTTCATCTCTCTTTCCAGGACAAATGGAAGAAGACCATTGCTGATGCACATCTGAAATCTTCTGAACACATTTCCCAGTGACCCCGAACACTATTATGAGTATACTTTCAGTCACAAGATAGTCATTAGGGCTGCTCTCACAAAATACCATAGACTGGATCGCTTATAAGCAACAGAAACGTAGTACTCACAGTTCTGGAGGCTGGATGTCTGAGATGAGGGTGCAGCGTGGTCAGGTTCTGGTAAGGGCTTTCTTCAGCATAGTATTCACAGTTCTGGAGGCTGGACATTTGAGATGAGGGTGCAGCATGGTCAGGTGCTGGTGAGGGCTCTCTTCAGGGCTACAGACCGCTGTCCTCTTGCCATGTCCTCACATGGCAGAAAGACAGCAAGACAGCTCTCCGGGGTCCCTTTTATAAGGGCACTAATCTCATTCATGAGGGCTCCATCCTCATGACCTAATTTTTTCCAAAAGGCCCCACCTTCTAATAACATCACACTGGGGGCTAAGATTTAAACACATGAATTTGAGGGGGACACATACATTCAGACCATAACACCAGGGCAGTGCCCAAGTGAACAGGTCATGAGTAAAGGACAAGAAGTAAACTCATTTGCCACCAGTCATTTCATCCATTAGTATGCTGCTCCACCTCTTCTCTTCCAGAAGCCTCAGACTCCTGCCCAGAAGTGGTGTCTAATATTACCAAACTCATCCACCTTTGCCAGAATACTTTCCTGCATCACAACGACCTGGTTTACAAATTCAGCCATCAGAGCTTCCATTTTATTTATTTATTTACTTTTTTTTTTTTTTTTTTTGAGACGGAGTCTCGCTGTCGCCGGGGCTGGAGTGCAGTGACCGAATCTCAGCTCACTGCAAGCTCCGCCTCCCGGGTTTAGGCCATTCTCCTGCCTCAGCCCCCGAGTAGCTGGGACTACAGGCGCCCGCCACCTCGCCTGGCTAGTTTTTTTTTTTTTTTTTTGTATTTTTTAGTAGAGACGGGGTTTCACTGTGTTAGCCAGGATGGTCTCGATCTCCTGACCTCGTGATCCGCCCATCTCGGCCTCCCAAAGTGCTGGGATTACAGGCTTGAGCCACCGCGCCCGGCCAGAGCTTCCATTTTAATAAAGATTGCCAGGTCACCATGACCACACAGGTTTGTCTTGGGCTTTGCATTGCCTGAGACCTCTATAAAACAACAAGTTGCCTAAGACACAAACCCTGGTGATGGGTGCTTTCATTGTGGTGGTTGGGCAAAATACAGCATAGAGATAGTCCTCAAGAAATAAATGGTAGCTAAACTTGAGGCAGGGCAAGGCCAGTTCTAGAATCCCGAACACCTGACTTCTAGCCAGGGTTCTATCTGCTCTCACATCTCCCCAAGCATCCATCAGTGGCCACTCCACTCAGACCCGCAGCCTGGGCAGACTCCCCTATATGCACTGGTAATGGGGGAGTTCCTGGTCCAGCATTGATCTTCTCATCAATTTTCACTTTCAGTCCATAACACCAGGGCAGTGCCCAAGTGAACAGGTGAAGGACAAAAAGTAAACTTCACATTGATAGGAAGAGCAATGCTGAACCAGTAACTGTATAAGTTCTGCCATCTTGTGGCTGTTCAATATATTACAAGCAGGCCAGGCGCAATGGTTCACATCTGTAATCCCAGCATTTTGGGAGGCGAAGGCGGGAGGATCATGAGGTCAGGAGTACCAGATGAGCCTGGCCAACATAGTGAAACCCCGTCTCTACCAAAAATGCAAAAATTAGCCGGGCATAATGTCGTGCGCCTGTAATCCCAGCTACTCGGGGAGCTGAGGCAGGAGAATTGCTTGAACCCGGGAGGCAGAGGTTGCAGTGAGCAGAGATCGCACCACTACACTCCAGCCTGAGCGACAGAGAAAGACTCCATCTCAAAAAAAAAAAGATATTGCAACCAATACAGAGAGCAGTAACTGATATTACGTATGGAGAAAGCAATAAACTTTGTCAACAAGTTTTTGGAAAGCGTTCAGCCTCTGACAGTCTACCACCACCCCTACGCCCCTCCACACACACTGTACACTGTGGTGGAATTGATTAAGTGTAGATAGATTCAACCCTTAAGAAAAACAATAGAAAGTACGTACCTTACAAGAGCCTCAGAAATGCTCATATTCTTGGATGGAGTGATTGAATCTCCATCTCCTGAGAGTTAGTCCTATAAAAAACGGTCATTGCTTCAGGGCTTTACTGTAAGTGGCACAAGGACCAGGGTCAAGCAGGTAAAGACAGAGGCAGAGACCAGAGATCCATGAGGAGTGGCCAGGAACCAGCCCAAGCCAGGACAGGAACTGGAGTAGAGAAAAAGAGGACCAGGAGCACAGCCAGCCAGGATGCTTGGTTGGGGTTCAGGGAAGTGGGAGGCTGAGCCTATGCTTTCCAGGCAGATGGGAAACCTCTGGGCTCAGCTGAACCATCAGCCAAGCCTGGGCTTACCCAGCCCAGCTGGGTTGCAAACTAAATCTAGACTCTAACCAAATTGCAGACTATTTCTAGACCCTACCCTACCAAGTAAAGAATGACTTTTGGGAAGAGGTAAAACTACGTTTAAGACCCTCAGCTTGGTGAGGTAACAGGGGTGAACATAGAGTGCACAATGGCTGGTGAGCAATGGGAATGGGCAATGACTGACAAACAGCTGGCTGTGCATGGCAACCATGGGTCTAAAGCATGCTAGGTCTTGTGCTAGGGCTTTGCACTGGATGGTCACCACAGATAAAAGGAGATCCTGAGACCTGGGGAGGCTAAGTGATGTAAGTAGCTGAGCTGGTATTGGCTAACTCGCATTCATTCATTCAGCAAACATTGAGTATTTGTTCGATGCAGGCACTATGCCAGTTTTCCTGGGGACATCCCGCCCTCCAAGAGCTGAGGCTGAGATGTAGTAAAAGATGTCAGGGACACACCCCAAGGAAGGTGAGGCTAGCAGAAGGAAAAACATGAACAACACAGGCAAGGAGACGTGTGGTGAGGGAGGGGAGGGGAGGCAGGAGAAGTTCCAGCAGTAGTGTGTTGACAGCACTGGAAAAGGAGAAGGAGGTGGAGTCATCTAGTGGCTGCTCGAGATATTGCAGGCAAGGAAAGAAAAATCACGATGGCTGTCATTCGCTGAGCATACTATATGCTTTCTTTACATCTATTAACTCATTCACTCTTCACCACAACCTCATAAGATGGGCCTCATTTTATCCCTAATGTGCATATTCAGTCCCTGATATACCCTTGTTAGGGTACATCCCGCTAATATAAAATTGGCAGGATGAGATTTGCTCAGGGAAATTTGGCTTCAAGCTCACGCACATAGCCACTAGGCTACACCTGCCTCGAGGAGTTTAGATTCCTCTCGCAGGTGTGAATGGCTGGATTCTAGCAGGAAAGGTCTCCCTAGCTGCAGTGCAGAGGAAAATTTGGGGGTGAAAATGAAAACAAGGGGGCAGGCAGCTGCAAACATCAGGCAAGATCGAGGCTTGAAGCCGGGGAACTGGGAGTGGCAGTGGAGGGAGAGGTGTTGGAAAGTGAAACTCAGGGGCTGAGGGAGAGGGGGATTCTGGGTGACTCCCTGATCTCTGGTCTGGGTGAATGGGTGCCACTTACAGGAACAGAGAACTCAGGTTGGTGAAAGATCAAGAATTCCATTTTGGACCTGAGGTGCCTGTGGAGCTGTGCAGGAGGGAATGGAGCTGAAGGTGCTGATCTGGAAGTTGATACTTTACTGGAAGCAGTATAAGTGAGTGCAAGGGATGAGGTCTCCATGGCAACACATAGCTCTCTGAGACCTCCTATATTCCAGGCCCATGCAACACACTTGCACATTGCAATAAAGAGGTGTATGTGGTCCACTTCAGAGTTCAGAGTTCACAGTCTTGTTCAGAGAGATGGGCAGCATGACCAGGGTGAGTTTGCAGGCTCATAGGAGCTTGATGAGCTGTGGGCAGATGGTCAGGAACAGCTTCCCAGAGAAAATGGTAATTATCCTATTATACTGAGAGCAGAAGAATCAGATAGACTATCTTACCTTTCAACAGGGAGCTGGACAATAGTGTCTTTGGTGACAGCAATCCCAGCACAGTGTTGGGGAGAGAGGCGAGGCTACAGGCACTGAGTAGTGAGTGAGAAGGATGGAGGTGGACACAGCAAATGCCAACCACTCCTCTTAGATGCTTGACAGGGTCCCTCCCCAGTTTCCCACATGCATGCTTCCAAATGGACTGCATGCTCTGCAAAGGCAAACACTGTTTCCTTCTTTGTCTCCTCATTTCATGCACACACACACACACACACACACACACACACACACACCCCAAAGACAACCCTATGCTGGGGTAGAATTAGCCATAGATTTAAAGTCAAAAGGCCAGGGTTCAATGTCACTAGCTGGCTATGAGACCTTGGGCAAATCACTTTTCTCTCTCTGAGTCTGCATTTTTTTCCTCTAAAACTTGGGCTCAGTTGTAACCACCTGGTAGGATCATTGTGAGGCTCCAATCAGAAAGTGTCCTACACATCATACGGTAGCCCTCAGATTCAATGTAGAAAACAGCACCGGCAAATGTAAATTAGTTCAACCATTGTGGAAGACAGTGTGGTGATTCCTCAAAGACCTAGAGCCAGAAATACCACTTGACCCAGCAATCCCATTACTGAGTGTCTATCCAAAGGAATAAATCATTTTATTATAAAGATACATGCGGCCAGGTGTGGTGGCTCACACCTGTAATCCCAGCACTTTGGGAGGCCCAGGCGGGTGGATCACCTGAGGATAGGAATTCGAGACCAGCCTGAACAATATGGTAACGCCCCGTTTCTACTAAAAATACAAAAATAAAAATAAAAATTAGCCAGGCATGGTGGCATGCACCTGTAGTCCCAGCTACTCGGGAGGCTGAGGCACGAGAATTGCTTGAACCCAGGAGGAGGAGGTTGCAGTGAGCAGAGATTGTACCATTGCACCTGCTCCAGCCTGGGTGATGGAATAAGACTCCATCTCAAAAATAAAAATAAAAATAAAATGATACATGCAAGCGTACATTCATTGCAGCACTATTCACAATAGCAAAGACATGGAATCAACCGAAATGCCTATAAATGATAAACTAGATAAGGAAAAGATGGTACACATATACCATTGAATACGATGCAGACATAAAAAGGAACAAGATCATGTACTTTGCAGGGACATGTATGGAGGTGGAGGCCATTATCCTCAGCAAACTAACACAGGAACACAAAACCAAATACCGCATATTCTCACTTATAAGTGGGATCTGAACAATAAGCACACATGGGGAACAACATACACTGGGGCCTGTTGGGAATGAGAGTGGGGAGAGCATCAGGATAAATAGCTAATGCGTGCTGGGCTTAACATCTAGGTGATGAGTTGACAGGTGCAGCAAACCACCATGTTTTTACTTATGTAACAAACCTGCACATCCTGCACATGTAGCCTGGAACTTAAAATTAAATTAAATTAAAATTAAAAAGAAAACAGCCCCACCACCATCAAGGAAAGCCTCTTCCCAACCTCCAATTCCAGTTCACTAGCTCAGCCTGTCTCATTCCCCTTTTTCTCTCTCCCCTCTCCTCCCTGCCCCTTTCCTCACTTTGCCCCCAACTGTCCTCACCATCCCACCCCATACCTCCAAACTCACAGCGAGAACTGACCAAAGGCCCAGTTATTCATTTACAAAGTCCATGTCCAGAACTGTACCAGCCTCAGCGGTGTGGAACAAATCAGTGTGGCCAGCTCCATTGTGTTGATGCCTCAAGAGATCCAAGCTGGCAGATGGGTTTGGCACATTCTGTACCTGCCAGCCACGCAGAGCCTCCAGCCTACTTCTCACTCGACTCCTTACATGACCCTGGTCAGGTACTGTCCCTTCCTTGGGCTTAAATTCCATAGTGTAATATTAGTAAACTGGGCTAAATGATCCTAAGGACCTTGCTAGCTCTGAAGCACCATGATCTTGCATCCAATTCAGTTCAATCTGTAATAAATAATTAGAATAACTATAGTAATTTTTAAATAGCTAACATTTATTGTGTACTGTATGCTAAGCACTATTCTATGCATTTCATGTGAATGTTTAACATTCATAACACCACTTATCATGCAGACATCATTTACTGCCCCAATTTACAGTGAACTGGAGCTCTGAGAATTAAGTTGATTTATCCACAGTCTCAGGCTGCCAAGTGTCCAAGCTGTGCTACTTCCAAGCTGCCCGACCCAGACCTGAGCTCTTAACCTCTCAGTGGGCATCCAGGTCGAAAGCAGAATCTCTGGCTCAAGTGCCGACTGCCCAGCTGAGTTTCAGAACTCCACCATGCACCCAACTGCTCCTCCAGGGCTTCTCTATGGATGTGTTGCAGGCTCCGAAATGTCACACAGCCGCGCCGCATCCTCATCCCACACATATGTGCTCCTGCTTGTCCCTGGCATCTGCCATTCTCAATGCCATTCACTAGCCTAAATGATACCTTCGAATCAGAGGAAGGCACCCCTCCCTCCAGGGATACGGGCCCACACCTGGTCTCAGGGACCTGTTAGTGAAGGCACAGTCTATACAGCCCAGAGCAGTGCCCCTGATGCCATCGTCTTCCAATTTACTCGGGGCAGACACTGATATTCATCCTTAATACTTTCCCCCTCTCTCTCTCTCTCTCTCTCTCTCTCTCTTTCTCTCTCTCTCTCTCTCTCTCTCTCTCTCAAGCTCTCTCTATCCTGTTTCTTCAGGGGGCCAGAGTCTCCAGGGAACAAGGTCCCAGAAATGATGCCATCTCTCACCCTCTGGAAAAAACATGGCCCAGGACAGAAGCCACTGGACTCCCAGACCCCTGCTGAAAGAAGAGGTGTAATGTCAGGACTAGGATGGCGAAGCGCCCAAGCTGACCCCACCAAAAGTGCAGGGTGGTTGAGGTGTTCGCAGACTCGGCTACTGGGGCCACAAGGAAGGGGCTCGGAGGTCCCACTGCCCTTGCATTCCACGGGAAGACCCAGTTGTTAGCATGACCTGAGAGGTTTCTGGGACCACGCCATGGAAAGGCGTCTAGTCCCAGTGTGAGGGGGAAGAGCGGCGCCTGAAGCTCAACTTCCGAGGCTCTGCTGAATCTACCCTTCCTTTAGAGCGCGCAGCCACCAGGTGGCAGCCGAGGCCACGGGCAGGCAGAACAGCGCTCTAAACGGTAGGCCTGCCAGGCAGCAGCGTTCCGAAGGGCTCCCAGGACCTTCAACCAGAAAGAGAGCGAGAGTGAGCATATGCGCATGTGTATGTCTGCGCCCGTGCAGGGAGGAGGGGTGTGAACAGACACTGCTGGACGGATGGCTGGAGTTTAGTCCCTTCCTTCGGGACTCTCCACCACTCCTTCGGCTTCCCTTCTCCTGCCCAGCCCTGTCCTGGGTGCACAGAGAGGAAGTCACTCCATTCCTGCCCTTGAGGAGCTCCCAGACCCGGGGCAGGAGCGGGATGCAGACAACTAGACAGCACCCTGGGGTGAGTGGAGTGAGTGGAGCAGGTGGGGCGGGTGCAAAAAGAGGGAGGAGCAGGGGCTGAAGTTGCCCAGAGGAAGTGCTGAACCCAGGAGTGGGGAAAGGAGCGTCTGGGAAGAAATGGCATCTACGTTGATCATGGAGGGCTTTCTGGCAAGTCTCAGGAGCAATAACAACACGGATGTCATCTCTGTTTCCTCCCAGCAGCTGTGCAAGGAATGTACTACAGAGCCAATTTTACTGGCAAAGGAGGAATGGAGGATCTGAAAGGCTAGGGGATCCCACAGGCAGTGAGGAGCAGGTCTGGAATTTGAACCAATCGGCATGATTCCCAAGCTCAAGCTTTTGGCCACCGTCCGCACTGCCAGGGACAGAAAAAAAAACCTGGGAGGAGAGCCAAGCCAAGCTGGGGAGTCAGGACCTCCCAGCCAGGTCTGGATGGGAGGTAGGTGCCTCCACCCTGGTCCCAGAGCAAGTTCTGCTGGCTTCAGCCACCTGACTTGCCTGTGAAGTTGGGCAAAGAGGCCAGAGCAGACTGTGTGTGATTCTGGCCCCACCCCCAGCACTTCTACCCCCACCTTTACTACCCCTAGGCTGCGGGAAAAGGCTTTGCCCAGCAATAGTCCTGATCTGATGGCTGCTTGAAGCACAATAAACAGATAGTATTTCTGCACATGTCACTCTGAGTATGAGGGCAGTAATCTTGAAACTCCCCTTGACCACCTGGCACTCTGGAGATGGAACTCCGCAGCCTGTTTTCAAAGCCAGGTCCTGGTTGGCAGCTCCTCTTCAAGTCTAACAGAAGTAAGCAGTGCTGCAGTCTCCCTTCAACTGTGCAGTTGCTGGGTGGAGGCTTTTCTTTCCTGCCTGAGTTTGGGTATTATCTCTAATGTAACCCTATGAAACTTACACGTTTTAGGTGGGAGGGGGAAAACAAGGTGCGAGCCCTGTTCCAGGAAGAGCAAAAATGTCTTCAACAGTAAGACATCCTGGTCTGAGAGCCAGGGCTTGGGGCAGCCTGTGGTGCTGGCAGAGAGCTGGTGGAAGGGACCACGGAGAGATGATGCCACACACAGAAGTGAGACCAATGAGATCGTGGGAACTGCCCGGCCAAGGGCTGACATCAAGGAAGCTTGGGAGTCAGGGGACAGCTGGGAAGGGAACAATCAACAGAACCAGCTGGAAACTGAAAAGGGATGCAAGGGAGAAAGAGGAGGTGGGTGCTGAGCTCAGGTGGAGGAGGAGGAAGGGAGACAGGACGGAGAGAGGCAGACGTTGAGACAAAAACAGAGGTGGAGAGACCGAGAAACAGGGAGACAGAGATGGATGGAGGCTGGGAAAGACAAAGAGGAGAAAGGCCTGGGCAGGAGAGGTCCTATGTGTGGAGAAAAGGTTGGGAAGAGAGCAGGAAAGAGAGAAGGAGCACAGGGGTTTGGGGGTTCCCACTGGACCCAGCCCACCCCTCCTGCAGGCTGGGTCTCTCCCTTGTCTGCCACTTACAGAGCTCAGGATCCTCTCCCTCAGTGCTGAGGGCGGAGAGCTCGCCTCCAGCCCCGCCCTAGTCCAGAGGCTCCCCCTCCCCAGGCCCTCGGAGGCCGTCCCTGAGACTGGCTGTGCAGCGATAGATGGTGGGGGCCCAGCTGGTGCGTTATCAGCCTTCTCCAGGAGCGCGCCTGAGCCACTCCGTGGCTGCCAGTCTGAGATTAGGCCCCCGGAGGGTCATTAAGCGCCACCCTGGCCTGGGACCAGCCTCCTTTCCCTCCCCGATCTGGCCAGGCTGGCAGGTGGGAATGAGCGATAAGGATTGGGGGTCTCAGCGGTTCTGGGGCCAGCAGCTTCCTGCTCCCAGCCCCCGATTGGGGCAGGAACATGAGGTGAGGGTGAGGGGCTGTAAGGTTAGTGCCGGCCCAGCCCCTGCAGGAGCCCCGTGGGTACCCACTCTCTTAGATCTGCCCATATTGAGCAAGACAGAATGAGAAGGGGGACAAGGAGGCTCTTAGAGAGGCCCTAGACAGCTGCTGGGGAGCAAGGTAAGCCCGGGCAGAAGCAGGCTTCTCCTGGCAAAACCTCACAGGTGTGAGGAGCTGGGATTCACTTGCCACAGGGAGACAGGGAGGGTGGCTCTGCCTTCTGGCCCTGGCAGGCTGGTGGGGTGACCTGACTCGAACCCACTCCCATCCCCCAGGGACAACTGACGGCAGAGCTGGGAGGAAATGTGGCCTCGTGAAAGGAGAATCAGATCCGGCAGCCAAAAGCTTCCCACCAGGAGGCAGGAAAGGAAGAGGGGGCTGTGTGTGCCCCAGCAGAGGCCTGACCCTCTAGGAACCTCTGCCTCTCCTTCAGTGAGTGGAGAAGCGGGGCTGGCTGCTGGCCTGGCTTTGCCCTCTGGTCTAATCAAGGAAGACTTCCCAGAAGAGGAGGAACCTTGGCTGGGTCAAGAAAAAACAATGGGCAGAGTTTAAACGGGCAGAGGTGGGGTGAAAAGGCATGAGTCACAGAAAGCCACGTAAGCAAAAGCCTAGAGTAGAAATCACAAGCTGTAGTTCATTAAGTTGAAGCCCTGAGAGGGGAGGTGACTTGTCTCAAGACACACAGAAAGGCAGGGATAGGCCTGTAGCAAAGCTGCTGCTCCCCCACCCCCAGGCCTCTTCCCTCTGCTGCTGTCTGCATCCTAAACCCAATGAGGTGAGAAGAGATTCTTTCCATTTAAGATGAGTCTTCCCCAGTGGTACTTGGTGAAGCCTTAGAATAGCAAAAGAATGGCCATAACATGGAACAAGGGGGCTGTGACAGGTTGAGGCAAGTGGCAAAGGGAGACCTTTGGGACAAGGTGGATGGCCTCCTACCTTCTGGCCCCACTTCTCTGGATCTGGGAATTATCCTGGGTGAGTCCATCTCAGATTATCACCCAGGACAGACACAGAAGCTGTTCCCATAAGGCCAACAGTCACAGAGGTGAGGGGCCTCCAGGTTCCGCCAGCCAGGCAAGGCGTGCCTCCCCTCTGCCCTGCTCCTACTAGGACCCAGTTTCCTGATCCTCCCGTCCCTACCCCGACTCCCACTCCAGGACTGGGCGTTGGGCGAGGCAGGCATAGGCAAGGACTGGGCTGTCCTCCAGCTCTGCCGTGAGACTGGCCAAATCTTCCATGGAGAGAAAGCTCAGCTCAGAGAGGACAGCAGCTTTCCCAAGCTCACACACAAGTTGGCAGAGGACCCAGGACTCACATCTGGGCTTCCTGAGTCTCAACCCAAGACTCCTTCCTGACACTTCCTATGCCAGAGCCAGCACAGAGGGGCCACCAGAGGGAGACAGACTAGATCTGTGGGAACCCACCGTGACACCTCCAGCACAGAGGCAAAGGGTGAACGGCACTGTGCAAGGAAAAGCCCAGAGCCTCAGGGATGAAGGGTGCTTTGGGGGCGGGGACTGGAGCAAGGGTAGAGTGGGTGAGCTCCCCGGCCCATGGGCCCCTGACATCCTCTTCCTTCCCTGCATACATGAAACTGATCAGCACTGGGGGCACCTAGCTCATATCAGGGTCTGCCCTGCCCTGCCCTGCCCTGGGAAGCCATGCCCGGCGGCTCTGGTTGAAGAAAGGGTTTGGCCTGAGGGGGCAAGAAACACCCCACTGGCAGAAATGGGCTCACCTGTCCTGGTCTTCCTGCCTCCCAATTCTCCCACGTGTCATCAGACACTCCCATTTGAGGGTGCTTCACTCTCAAACACCAGAAAAGGCACCAACCCTCTCTTACCCTCACCCTGGCCACACACTCTCAGCCCCTCCCCAGCCTGGGCCCCCTCGGTCCCAGCTGCCCTGTGGGTACAGGGGCTTCCTGGATAATCCCCTAAAGCCACTATGACAAGTCGGAAGACGATTGTCGTGATTCAGAAAGCAAGATGGGGACTCACTGGAAGCCTGAGGGGCTGTTGGTAGGCCTCAGCCTCAGAAATACAAAAAGTCTTTATTTCACAGGATTTGGGGCCGCTTCCGCAGTTATGGGGAAGGACGTGCGAGCAGGATGGGAGGTGCTGAGCTGACTGTCCTCTCCAGAAGGCTCTTCTGAGCTGAGCGGGAGACCCCAGGGCCACAGCTGATCCCCAACCTAGACACAGTCTGAGCTCCAACCTTGGCTGGCTATACTTCAGGGGAGGGGAGGGCCGGCGTCGGGCTGGAGGGAGTCGGCCCACTATTGCAGATTCCACACAAAGAAGGAGGGGGCTTGGGTAGTAGCACTGGACATCCATCCCAGGTGCCTGGGAGTCTTGGGGTTGGAGCCACAGACAAGGTTACATCGGGGTGCTGCGGACCTTGCCTTCCTCCTCGGGGACATTCTCATAGGCATTCTCATGCTCACTGGACCTGAAAGAAGAAGGCATGGGCCTGGTGGGTCATCACTCCTCCCATTCTATCCCCTTCTCCGTGCCCCATCCTGCACTTGTGACAGCAATAGCTTCCAGAATAAATGCTTGACTCCCAGAAGGGGATCCACCTGACTACATCTGGGCTTATGCATCTGAGTCTGGAGGCCTCTCAGCATCCCCTCCCTGACACCTATCTCCCTCCTCCTGTGGACTGCTCCACCAGTGGGTCCTACTGAGCCCATCCCCCATGGAGCCCATCCCCCACAGATCCCATGCTCCACTAAGCCCATTCCCCAATGAGCTCCATCTCCCACTGAGCCCATCCCCCACTGAACCCATCCCCCACTGAACCCATCCCCCACTGAGTCCATCCCCCACAGAGTCCATCCCCCCACTGAACCCATCCTCCATTGAACCCATCCCCCACTGAGCCCATCCCCCGCTGAGTCCATCCCCCACTGAGTCCATCCCCCACTAAGCTCCATCCCACACTGAGCCCATCTCACACTGAGCCCATCTCCCACTGAGCCCATCCCCCACTGAGTCCATCCCCCACTGAGCCCATCCCCCACTGAACCCATCCCCCACTAAACCTATCTCCCAACAAGCTCCATCCTCCACCAAGCTCCATTCCCCACTAAACCCATCCCCCTCTGAGCTCCATCCTCCACTGAACCCATCTCCGCTGAGTCCATACCCCACTGAACCCATCCCCCCACTGAACCCATCCCCCCACTGAACCCATCCCCCACTGAATCCATCCCCCACTAAACCCATCCCCTACTGAGTCCATCCCCCACTTAGTCTTTCCCCCACTGAGGCCATCCCCCACTGAACCCATCCCCCACTGAACCCATCCCCCCTGAGCTCCATCCCCCACTGAGTTCCATCCCCACTAAACCTATCTCCCAGCAAGCTCCATCCTCCATCTGAAGCTCCATCCTCCACCAAGCTCCATCCCCCACTGAACCCATCCCCTACTGAGTCCATCCCCCACTTAGTCTTTCCCCCACTGAGGCCATCCCCCACTGAACCCATCCCCCACTGAACCCATCCTCCACTGAACCCATCCCCCACTGAGCTCCATCCCCCACTGAGTTCCATCCCCACTAAACCTATCTCCCAGCAAACTCCATCCTCCATCTGAAGCTCCATCCTCCACCAAGCTCCATCCCCCACTGAACCCATCCCCTACTGAGTCCATCCCCCACATAGTCCATCCCCCACTGAGTCCATCCCCCACTGAGTCCATCCCTCACTGAACCCATCCCCCACTGAGCTCCATCCCCTACTGAACCCATTCCTCACTGAGTCCATCCCCCACTGAGTCCATCCCCCACTGAACCCATCCCCTACTGAGTCCATCCCCCACTTAGTCCATCCCCCACTGAGTCCATCCCCCACTGAACCCATCCCCCACTGAGCTCCATCCCCTACTGAACCCATTCCTCACTGAGTCCATCCCCCACTGAGTCCATCCCCCAGTGAGCCCATCCCCCACTGAGCTGTATCATCTACTGAGCTTTCCCCTCACTGAGTCCCTCACTCATTTGTCCCTTCCTCCATTGAACCCCTTGTGCCCATGGTACCCACTGCCCTATGAGTCCCCTCCCCTGCGCTGAACCCTACCCTCCCAAGTCTCTGTCCCCTTTCGGAGCCCTCGCCCCACACAGAGGCTGCGTTTCCCCCACAGAGCCCTGCGATTCTCACAAAGCCCGCATTGCCTCACTAACTTTTGCCCACATGAGTCCCGGTCCTCCCCAGCCACCTCCCCCTAGCAGGTTCTCCTTAGGCCCTGGGAGCACACACAGGGCAGCCATGCACTGCACCTCACCTGAAACTGGCCGCCATTGAAGAGTACCTTCCATCCGTTCCCACCAGGACTCCATCTGCCTTGTTTCCGACGGTCAGGATCATGTGCGCAGGCTCCCTGGGGACGGGACTCATCAGTGGGGCTCCTCAGTGGGGCCCTCCTCATCCAAGCAGACCCTATTCTGGGTCCTGGTTCTCACAAGCCCGAAGGCCAGCAACTGCCCTTCCCAGAGCTGTGTGCAGCGGGGCCTGTCAGTCACGGCTTCTGGCCCCACCCATGGGGTCTCACACTTTCTCCCCACTCCATGGTGGGAGGCCAACTAATTGCAAAAGACTTATCCTGAGTCCAAAGCCCTCAGTTCAGCCTCCACAGCAGGCCCTGCAGGATGCAGTGTCTGCCTCAAATTTCCCCCGGTCGTGCCTTGGGCAGTGGGCACAGATGTGGTTGGTGGCCCTTCAGGCAGAGCTGGGGCAGGTGGAGAAAGCCTACCTGAAGAGCATCCAATGAAAAGCTCCTCACCTCTTACTCAAGTTTAAACCCCCTGCAATGTGGGCTCTCCCTGAAACCTCCCAGAAGCTGCTCTCACGAGGGTCACAGGGAACCGAACACCTGCTCATTTCCTTAGACATCCCACAGGCACCCCAGACTTCATACGTCTCCAATTAAACAGTTGCCCCTACATTTGCTTGTCCTCCTGTGTTCTGGGCCTTGGTGAGTGATCCCCCATGAGAAACCTCGATGCCATACCTGCCTTCCTCCCGTCGGGTCCACTGCTGCCTGTGACCACCAACTCCCAGGGTGCCTACCTCCTAGACAGCGCTCTTCACTTCATCCTCTTGGCCACCGCTACAGTCCAGACCCCCTCCTGACCTCATGCCGGCCCCCTCACTGCTCTCCAGGCCTGCAGACTGGAGATTGCCCCACCGCCACCGTGCATATGCCGTAAGGCAGCCAGGGTCATTCTGCTAAGGCCGTGTCTCATCCCGAAACTGGCTTAAAAACTTGTCACGGAGGCAGGGCACGGTGGCTTATGCCTGTAATCCCAGCACTTTGGGAAGCCGAGGCAGGCGGATCACGAGGTCAGGAGTTGGAGACCAGCCTGGCCAACATGGTGAAACCCATCTCTACTAAAAATACGAAAATTAGCTGATAGTGGTGTCAGGAGCCTGTAATCCCAGCTGCTCAGGAGGCTGGGGCAGGAGAACCACTTGAACCCAGGAGGCGGAGGTTACAGTGAGCCGAAATCAAGCCTCAAGCCATTGCACTCCAGCCTGGGCAACAAGAGCAAAACTCCAGCTCCAAAAAAAAAAACAAAAACAAACACAAAAAATAACAAAAAAACAACTTGTCACTGGATTCCTACTCACTTAGGTAAAGCCCAAAGCTCAGGTCATTCGTGTGCAAGAGCCTGGTTGGCCTGGCCTGCCCACCTCACCAGCCTCATCTCAGGTGTCTCCATCCCTTTCTCCACCCACTGAGCCACTGGTGTTTCCTCAGCAACCCTGCATGGGGCTAGCACTCAAGCCACCAGGCCACCTTTGTGAGATCTGGGAAGAAATGCCCTTGGGACAGAGGCAGCCTTGCCTGAGGGTCCTGACCTAGTGAGTGCAGACTGAGTTGGATTTCAGCCCACCCGCTCTTCACCTGTGTGTGTCTGTCCCCAGCAGCCCTGGTGCCATACCCCTAACTCAGGACCTGGATGTACCCTTCCCTCAACCACAGTGCTCTTCCCACGCCACTCTGTCCTGGTAGTGACTCCTCCTCGTTCTTCAAGTTTCAGGATAAACGTGCAATGGGGAAGCCTTCTCTGACCACCCCAGACCGGGTCAGGCCCTGCAGTGTCCTCTGCACTCTCCCTCAGCAGCAACTCTTGAACTTCTGACAGCTCACTGTAGTCTGAGCCTATGAGGGCAGGAGGTGTGTCTGTCCCATGCCCTCTCTGTACCACAGCTGACCCATCAGGAGGGACCACCCCCTCTAGAGGTCCTTACAGCCCCCATCACAGGCTGGGCTGCTATCCTGGCTCTGCAGAAACACAAAGACTCCAAGAAGAGAAGCCGTTTCTCCAAAGCTCACAGGGAGCGGGCACCAGAGCGGTGGGGCCCACAGAGCCCAGGTCTGGGAGCCAGCAAGCCTAGGCTCTCATTCCGACTGTCACCAACCCACCCTATGACCTTGAGCCTCAGTTTCCCTTCCACACACGGAGAGGTTTGGACACAGGGTTTCTGAGGGCCTTCTCACTGCTACTAGAGCAAGAGCAGTGGTCCTGGGCCCACCCTGCCTGCTCAGGGGCCCTTGGGCAGCACTCACGGTTCCTCCTGGCACCAGAAGTGGTTGACTGCAAAGGCGATTGCCACGAGGACCAGGAACACGGCCACCGCGATGAGGCCCTGCATCCAGGGCTGAAGGTTCCCCAGGCCTAAAAAAGGGAGAGGGGCTGTAGCAGACGGGGCCACAGTGGGGCTGCATGTGCAGGAGAGCGAGGGGGCCTCACTCCCCAAGGACCCCACCTGTGCTGAAGGCCCTCAGCCAGCTGCCAGGACGAAGGAGACATTCTGGCGAGGCAGGGGTGGGATATGGCCCATCTGACCCACTCAAGCATCTTAAGCTCCACTGAGCTTAGGAAAAGGAGGGAGTTGGAGGAACGACAGAGGCTCAGAGAGAAAGGAGTTGGAAGGAGTGAGAAGCCAAGGAGGGAAGAGCCTCAGAGTGCTGTATCTGAGATCTAGGCATCCCAGAGCCTCTTTCCCTCCCCAAGGGGGGTCACATGCAGGGCTCAGGGAGCACCTGGGCCCCAGGGACCAAAAGGCAGCCCCCTGGACAGCCAACCTAGGCCTTGCAGCTGGGAGTGGCTCCCAGAAGGCTGAGGAGGACCCAGAGCTGACAAGACTGGTCTGGGATCTAGAAGATCCTGTTCTGTAGCGAGAGGTTTCTCTGATGGTAAGAAGTGTATGAGAGTGGGAGACTCTCAGGGCTGCTCAGCTGGGGAGATCTGCGGTGCCTGGGGTACCCAGAGAGAGGAGTGGACCAGGACATCTTTAGATGAAAGGAGGGGTGAGCTCTTCTCTGGGTCTTGGGGACCAGGAAAGAAGCCTCAAAACCTGAGCTGCTTTTGGTTCCTCCAGCTGGGTGCCCAGGGACTAGGGTCAGAGATTAAGTTGAGGCCCCAACCATGCACCCTTCTCTATTTTTTTTATTTTTTAATAGAGACAGGGTCTTACTATTTTGCCCAGGCTGGTCTCAAACTCCTGGGCTCAGGCGATCCGGCCTTGGCCTTCCAAAGTGCTGGGATTACAGGCATGAGCACCAGGTCCCTTCTCTGCTTTTTGATCCTTGACACCAACACAGTCCCTCAAGATTTCCCTGAAGTCCCTGCCTTCAGGCCCCTGCTTCCCCAAAGGACTTTCCTCCTCCCCAGCATCACTGCACTCCATGAGCCTGCAGGAGCTCAGCCCTGCAGAGAAAAGACCGTCAGCAGGGAGAGGTCCCAGGACAAAACACAGGTCAGCGGGAGGCTTCGGAGGGGTCCTGCCTCCAGGCCAGAATACCTGCATCCCTGTATTTTGAGGGACCCAGGCTGGACATCAGAAAACCTTCCTCTGGCTCACTCCTGCTCAAATGTCCTCCTTTGAGTCTACCAAAAGCTGTCCTGCTGCAGTGGAGGCCTGACCTCTTCTCCGAGCCTGGCAAATATTGGGAAGGAGGAAGGAGGCTAGGCACTCTCTGGCCTGTAGTGAGGTCAGACCTCACTTATCTCCAGGGGAAGCAGAAGACACACAGTGTGATTATCCTCGGTTCCACACCTGCCAAAAGCAGTGTTTGGAGTCATTGCTTCCCTAGGGGCTCAGACTGCTCCCTCAGGTCAGCGGTTGCTCAAGCATGGGGAGTTAGGGCTCAACCCTTGGAGGCCTCTCCCTGTTTCCTCCTAGACCCCGCAGCCAATTCCCTCCAGTCACCCCAGGGACCACAGTCCCTGCTCCTCCTCCCATGTGGGGTTAGCACATACAGCAAAGGGCAGTGCCTGGGGCAGGAGAAAGGTGGTCTGAGCCCTGTCCTTTCTTGCCCTGCTGTGTGACTCAACCTCTCTGGTCTGCAGTTCCCCAGAGGGCTCCCAAGACCCGGGAGACAGAGTTGAAGCGGACACACATGAGAGCTTGGGGTGGGGGTGGGAGGGGAGCTCTGGAAGCATCTTTGCCAGTCCCCTCTGGACCAAGTCCCACCTGCAGAGTCCCCAGACTCTGGCTGCAGGTGCAGCCTGACAGTGTAGAATGAAAGCCAGACCTTGGCTGTGTTGCTTCACCAGGTGCAAAGCCCTTCTACACCCCTGACCTGGCAGCAGCCCCAGGAGGTGGGCAGGGTGGGGCTTATTGTTCTCATTTTATGGGTGAGAAAACTGAGTCTCAGAAAGGGGCAGTGATTTGCTCAAGGTCACACATCAATTCAGGCAGAGCAGGACGAAGAGCTCAGATATTTGGGGGAGTCACACTGGACACCGTTCTCTACCCAAGCCCAAGAGGCTGAGACAAAGCCCAAGCCTTTGAGGGGTAGCTTGGGCCCCATTCTCACCCGCCTTGTATCCCCGGGCCCCCTGTGCTCAGGACCCAGCCACCCCTTGGGCAATGCCTGCTCCTGCTCTGTTCCTCCCCAAGATCCTAGAACCAACATTTCCCTGCTGCTGCCACTTTTCACTCGTTGAAAACAAGTGACAGGCAGAGACTTGGTTCAGAGGTCTCTGTCTTGGGACATTCTTTCAGCTAGCCCAGTCCCTGCTCCCCCTCCAAACTCTAAGTATCAAGGCCCTGGGGAGGGGAGCCAGAACACCACCCATCCGCCCCTCGGGCTCCGGTGCCCAACCCTCTCCTCCTGAGCTACCTTGCTGACAGCTGGCAGGTGGCACTGCCGTGAGCAGGCCCAGAATGAGCAGGCTGAGGGCCAACATGGCTGCAGCAGCTCGTAGCCTTGCTTCTGGCCGCCGGTGTCTGGGCTCCTGGAGCTGCTGTGGCGTCTGTTGGTGTCCGCCTGAAATCAACCTGGGCTCAGTCTGGCCCTGGAGGAGAGGAGCTAGGAAGGAGGAAGGCGAGGGAGGGAGGAGAAATGAAGACGGGGCGTTGGAGAGAACCTGCCCTCCCTCCCATGGTAATGAGCTGCCAGGCCTGGCCTCCCCTGGCCAGTGCCCAGCTCACTTGTGCTGGCATTCGAGGTCATCTTACCGGGGCCAGCTAAGGAGGTGGGTATGAGGACCAAGCAGATGTGGGAGAGCCCCAGCCTCACCTCCATGCCCTGAGCTCCCTTTTCCTGGCAGTGGGGCTGGATTCTAGGGAAAGGGGTGACCATAGTCGCTCCTGCCTTGACTGAGCCCAGTGGGCGGGGCTTCTTGGAAGGCTGACAGTGGGATTAAGAAACGTGCTGGCTGGCTCAGGAGCCTGGGGAAAACCCCAGAAGCCCAGAGAAGGCTCAAAGCTGCCAGACTCCCCTGAGAGCCTAGCCTATTTCCTGTTCTCCCCCTCACCTGCCCCTACCCCACCAAGCCAAACCCTGAGACTCTAATGCTGGGACACACCACGGCTTCAGTGCCTTCCACGCCCTGGCCCAGCCCAGTAGCTTCCTAAATCCACCCCTTCCTGCAAAGATCTCCAAAGAGAACCTGAAGGTCCCAGTCCCCAGCTTTCACAGCCCATGCCAAAGCCCTGACCCAGCCCAGCTGACCTAGGCCCAGTTCGGTTCTTCCTCTTGGCTTGGCCCCAGATGTGGTCCCTGGAAACCGGGCAGGGCCTCAAAATAAGATACCGGCTTGGTCAGAGGCTTCAACACCCAACTTCAGATCCATCTCCACCCATGGCAGAGGACAAAATGGGCAAACACAGCCTGCTGTGGGGGACAAAGGAGGGACACCCCAGGTGGCAAGGTGCGATCTGGGGCCCAGAAGCCCTGGGCCCACCACCCTCGTAGCCAAAAGCAGCATTGAAGGAGGCACACCTAGCTCCTGGAACAGGGAGGCCCTGGAGCCAGAGCCCTCCAAAAAGGCAAAAGTCTCCCCAGGATCATGTGGTGTCCACCTGGCCCTCCAACTCAGGGACTGAGAGTGGCCAGAGTTCCTGTGCAGACCCCTGACCAAGGGTCATGCTGGTCTCCTTGCCCCAGCCCCACCCCAGAAGTATGGGAAGCTGAGATGCTGACTCCCTAGAAACGAGCGGGCCGACTGGAACAAAATCTCATCAGAGACGGAAGGTCCCTAGGAGCCAGCGCCTGAATTGAAGGCCCCTCCACAGCCTGTCTTTCCTGAAGCCACCAAACTCCTATTCATCAGGCCTCCTTGGCAGCCCTTCCCACGGCAGGATGATTCTGCCTTCATGTTTCAGCGGGAGCACTCAGACATCGTGCCTCGGGCCTGCTTCCTGTGTGTGGGGGGTGTGTGTGGGGGGGGGGGGTGTGGTGGGGGGATGTGTGTTCACATGCGTGTGCAGTTGGGCCCACTGCCATCCAAAGATGGAGTATCTCAAGGTGATCTGGGGGAACTTTGCTTGGAGTTGAGTGATGCCTCCCAAATATGTATATCCTGTCCTCCCTCCCACCCCCAACTTGGTGCCCTCAGAATCTTCTAGCACAGACTGGAGTAAGCGCTGTGCATGTTAATGAACAGCCAGAGAATCACTGATTGGAACGTAAGGAATGGGGCTGAATTTAGCAAACAGCTACTGGTGACTTCTCCAAGAATTTTAAGGAGGGGAGTCACGTGGTCAGTTTTGCGTTTGGGAAAACACCTCTCCATGTAGTGTGGAGAGGGAAAGGGGCATGCAAAGGCTGGAGAAGAGGAGTCCGGGGATCTGCTATAGTGGCCACAACACCAGTGCCTGGACCTGGGCAGGGAGTGGCTGTGGGAACCGATCTGAGCCCTGTTGAGGAGGTAGAGAAGCCGGGGGGTGGCTGCTGGAACACAGTGCTGAACTGGGAGTGGGTACAGGCGGGAGGCAGGGGTGCAGGTGACTCCCAGGTTTCTGGCGTAGGCAGCTGGGTAGATGCTGGTGCCTCAGTAGGGGCCAGAGCAAGTTTGGGGGATGGGAGGATTGACGAGCTATAGATTTTGAGGTATTATGCTTGCAGTGCCTGTGGACTTTCCAGAGGGAGACGTCTGGAAGGCTGCAGAATCCCTGGGTCTGGAGTGGGGCATCTGGGAGCCGTCTGCGGCACAGGGATGGTAACTGAGGCCTGGGAGCTCATGGTCTCCCCATTGTGTGTAGTGGGGGTAGGGGTGTCAAGAGGAGAGCATAGAAAGAAAGAGACACGGCCCCAACACGTAAAGGTCTTTCAAAGGAAGAAGGGGCAGGAGGAAACAGGAGGAAGCAACCCCAGAAAAGTGGGGTGTCCCAGGAGCCTAGCAAGGAGAGACTTAAGAAAAGGAGGGTGGGGGTCACAGCTGTGCCACTCCCTCCAACCAGTGCCATCAGCACTCGAGTCCCAGGTTCTGCCTTCCTCACCCCAGTATCCTCCACTTCCCTGAAAAACCCAGGGAAAGGAAAGGATCCCCTGGGCTGTGCTTCAGCAGTGGTGGGGGAAGGGGATGAGCAGGAAGGACATCAGGTGACCAACAGGAGGAAAACATACCTCCTGGGTCAAAGTCCCAAGCTTTAGAGCAAAACAAGTTGTTCCAGAAAAGAGGGGGCATGGGTGGACACTTGGCTTTGAGGCTGGCCCCTCCTCCCTGGAGGTCTTCACACGGGTGGAGGGTCATCTCTCCAGCTGTATGAACACAGCCCTGATCTCCATGGTAACAAGGTGGGCCCCCCTACTGGTCTGGCTTGGGCCCAGGGACTAGACTAAGGTCTCAGCAGTCCCACAGGGCTGCACCGTGTGTCCATCAACGTTCAGTTCCTCCTTCCTGCTCCAGCCCAGCTGTCACCCAGAACCATCAGGCCCCTTAGACAAGCCCTCCATCCAGCTAGACCTTATGCGATTGCCCTTCAGAAAAGCCAAAGTGGGCCTGGACTGTTTCCAGGAGTCTCCTTCCTCCCAACCCCATCTTGTCAGCCATTCCACTCACTGCCAGCAGGTGGCAGTGTCTAGTTCCAATCCCAGACTGAGGCGTGCAGGGAGCCAGTTTGCTGCTGAAGATTCTGCAACCTCCCCTCCCTCCAGCCCCGACTTTTGCCCGCCTCCAGGGGTGGTCTGAAGAAAGGGACGGTGCACAGAGACATGTAAATAGTCTGGGAACAGCATACAGGGCGTGCTCAGGGCTCTGACGGTGGACTACGTTGGTGGACTACATTGTTAAGGAAGGCATCCTGGAGGAGGTGATGCTGGCAAAGTTAGCCAGAGTGTTGTACTGGGCAGACAGCCTGGGGAGAGGAATCCAGGCAAAGAGCTTAGCCTGAGAAAAAGTACAGAGAACATTCAAGAAGCGTGTTTAGAACACAAATATAAAAGCTTTCTTTACTATTTTTTATTTTTTTTATTTATTTTATTTTATTTTATTTTTTGACGGTGTCTCTCTCTGTCACCCAGGCTGGAGTGCAGTGGTTCAATCTTGGCTCACTGCAACCTCCGCCTCCTGGGTTCAAGCGATTCTCCTGCCTCAGCCTCCTGAGTTGCTGGGATCACAGGCACCCGCCACCACACCAAGCTCATTTTTGTATTTTAGTAGAGATGAGGTTTCACTATGTTGGCCAGGGTGGCCTCAAACTCCTGACCTCAGGTGATCCACCCACCTCGGTCTCACAAAGTGCTAGGATAACAGGCGTGAGCCACCGTGCCCAGCTCTTTACTCATTCTTATAATACTTCATCTTGTTAATATCATTGCTGTAAGCTGGAGAGCTCCTGGAGACCTTGTTTTATTCTTTCAAACATATCTTGCTTAAGCCCTTTTATGGCATTCATCGGCCCTTAAAATAATATGCAAACTTCTTTGCATGGGTTTGAGGGCCCAGGCAATCTTCCCTTACCCACCTCTCCAGCCGGGTCTGGCCCTGGAGCCTCCTGTCACTTCCTAACAAAAGCCAAGCTCTTTCCGACATCAGAAACTCCTCTCCACTTGCTCTTTTCTCTGCCTGGAACACTCTTCCACTCCTATTTGCCCAGCAAGCTGATCTTCCTTTACATCCCTTTCTCCAAGAACACTTCTTCACTTCCATTCTCTTCCATCTGAAGTCACTCCCTTCTACGAGTCTCCTTTGCTCATCTCCTCACAACCATGATCACGAGTTGCAATTACACACTGATTTGTATGCTTACTCATTTATTAATTGTCTCCATGGAGGGAAGGTATCATGTCTATCTCTCCCTTACCACCCAGTACTGAGCACAGTGCCTGAGTACACACTGGACACACATTTTATGAAATTAAATGTCAGTATATGCAGTGCCTACCACCGGCCTGACAAAGAGCAGAAGCTCAGAGAAAGGTTGTTCAATGAATAAAACATTTGATCTGTAGTTGAGTCCTTATCTCTCTCCACTCTCTAGCTGTGGGGCACGGACTGTGTCTGATTCATCTCTGTATGTGAAGGAGAAGACATGGCCACCATTCCTCTGACAGTTGGAGCTGTTCAGCCTGCAATGAGGATGAGCTGGAGGGTGAGCTCTCCATCCCTAGACAAGTAAGAGCAGAGGCCATGGACCAGGTCACCCAATGAGGTGTCTGCAAAAGGGGTTTGTCTTAGTCTCTTTGTACCACTTTAACAAAATATCCTAGACTGGGTAATTTATAAAGAACGGAAATTTACTTTTTGACAGTTCTGAAGAATGGGAAGTCCCAGATCAAGGCACCAGTAGGCTTGGCATCTGGTGAGAGCTGCCCTCTGCTTCCAAGATGACACATCTTACTGTGCCCTCACACGGTGGGAGGGATGGAAGGGTGAAAGGGACCAGGACACTCCCTTCAACCCCGCTTTTGAGAACACTAATCCATTCACAGGGGTGAAGCCCTCCTGACTTAACCTCTTTCCAAGAGGTCCCAGCTTTTAATAAACCCTTGGGGTTTAAGGGTTATTTTTGTGTTTTGTTTTGGTTCTCTTTGAGATGGAGTTTTTGCTCTCCTTGCCCAGGCTGAAGTGCAATGGCGTAATCTCAGCTCACTGCAACCTCCCCCTCCTAGGTTCAAGTGATTCTCCTGCCTCCACCTCCTGAGTAGATGGGATTACAGGCCCCCACCACCATGCTCAGCTAATTGGGGTTTAAGTTTTAACATATGAATTTTAGAGGGACATACACTGAAACTGTAGCAGGGTTCTAGCCCTTCCAGTTCTGGAGCCTGTGATCCTGTGACTCCGTTAACAGACTATGAGATCTTTTCATATATTAATAAGGTCCCAAGGAAGCAGCTGGTTAGGACTGTGGTGAGCCCCTCTCCTCTCAGACTTAAAATTTCATTCACCTGGCTCCCCTTCATGTAACACTCCCTTCCCAGAGGGCCATGGACAGAACTCTAGCTTATGAACATGGACAGGGAAACATTACATTTGTATTTCACTAACCTCTAACTAAATTTATACCACTTTCAGCTGGGTGTGGTGGCTCACGCCTGTAATCCCAGCACTTTGGGAGGCTGAGGTGGGTGGATCACCTGAGGTCAGGAGTTCAAGACCAGTGTGGCCAACATGGTGAAACTACGTCTCTACTAAAAATACAAAAATTAGCCAGGCATGGTGGTGGGTGCCTGTAGTCCCAGCTACTGGGGAGGTTGAGACAGGAGAATCGCCTGAACCCAGGAGGCAGAGGTTGCGGTGAGCCGAGATCACACTATTTCACCCCTGCCTGGGCGCCAAGAGTGAAACTCCACCTCAAAAAAAAAATAAAAATAAATAAAATTTACCATTTTTTTTTCCATGGGATGAAGGCAACAAACCACAGACTGTCTATGATATTTTCATATCACCATATAATTATTGCAGATATCTGGATATATCTTATGCTCACCACTATAGAAGTACAATAGTCATTGGACCTTCCACAAGATCTTGTTGTTGAATACATTATAAATGGACACATAAATCACTATATTACAAACTTATATTTTTAATATTTTGATAAGTACATCTCAAGGTAACTGACTTCCTTTGCAATGCTATGCATTTTATTTTATGCACTTAAAAACATTATTGTGAGAGGCCGGGCATGGTGGCTCACACCTGTAATCACAGTACTTTGGGAGGTGGAAGAAGGCGGATCATCTGAGGTCAGGAGTCTGAGACCAGCCTGGGCAACATGGCGAAACCCCATCTCTACTAAAAATAACAAAAATTAGCCGGGAGTGGTGGCACATGCCTATGGTCCCAGCTACTCAGGAGACTGAGGCAGGAGAATTGCTTGAACCTGGAAGGCGGAGGTTACAGTGAGCTGAGATCGTGCCATTGCACCCCGGCCTGGGTAACAGAGTGAGACTCGGTCTCAAAAAATATGTTAATTTAATTTAATTTGTCAATAAATAAAAATATTACTGTGAGAAGGGGTCCTTAGGCTTCATCAGACTGCCCAAGGGTTCCATGGCACAAAGAGGGTTACGTCCTGGCTCACCAGGAACCTAAGGCATATCTGCTCAAAACAATGCCATGTGATCTTAAGATCGGATCTGGAGAAAGATTGGCAGCTCTCTGGACAGACGCTTTCTGGAGCACAGAGCTAGGCTCTATGATCAGATTGAATGGGTGCTTACTCCCACAGGGGCTCCAGTGTCTGGGAGCTGTAAGGGGCAGAAAGCAGCAGCCCAGAGCCAGCTAAGCCAAGGAATGCACTGGCTATGACTCCTGGGTCCTGGGCGACCCCACTAGGCTGGGGAGATTTATGGCCAGGACCCCACAATGGGGAAAGATCAATCAACCCATCCTGCCGCCCACTCATCCAGCCAAGAAATTCAAGGGTTGGCCCCCTACCAGAAGCCCAGCCCGCCAGCAGAGGTCCCAAAGCCAAATCTTACCCTGCTGGGTCCAAGCACAGCTTTTCCCTACCCAGGGCTCCAGGCCAGCAGTGGAAGCAAGCTGGGAGTACTGGGTTCTAGAGTCACTATCTCTTCAAGCCTGAAAGCTCATTCTAAATGATGTAATCTTGCTCCTTATTTTTCAACTGGGGAAACTGTGACCCAGAAATGGACAGTCATCAACTAAAAGTCACAGAGCAAGTCAATGGGAGAGATGGGGCTAAACCCCAGGGGTCCCTATGTCCAGCCCAGGGTCCAGTCCCTCTGTCAAGCACCTGCTATTGGTCAGTTTCTCAAATAATATCCTAGCTTTCTTTCATTCATTCACTCAACACGTGTTTAGTGGCTACTATGAGACTGGAAATACAGTAGCCCTTATTTGAAATATTTGGGACCAGAAGTGTTTCCGATTTTTGATTTTTTTTCTGATTTGGAAATATTTGTATACACATAGTGAAATATCTTGGGGATGGGACCCAAGTCTGAGCATAAAATTCCTTTGTTTCCTATACATCTTATACACATAGCCTAAAGGTAATTTTTAGAATATTTTAACTAATTTTGTGTATGAAACAAAGTTTTGACTGTGTGGTTTTTGTTTGGTTGGTTTTGGTTTTGGTTTTTTTGTTTTTTGTTTTTTGACTCAGAGTTTCACTCTTGCTGCCCAGGCTGGTCTCAGACTCCTGAGATCTCGGCTCACTGCAACCTCTGCCTCTCGGGTTCAAGCGATTCTCCTGCCTCAGCCTCTTGAGTAGCTGGGATTAGGCGCACAGGCGTGCACCACCACACCTGTCTAATTTTGTATTTTTTAGTACAGACAGAGTTTCTCCATGTTGGTCAGGCTGGTCTTGAGCTCCCAACCTCTGGTGATCCATCCACCTTGGCCTCCCAAAGTGCTGGGATTACAGGCATGAGCCACTGTGCCCGGCCTTGATTGTGTTTTGTCTTTGACCCATCACATGAGATCACATGTGAAATTTTCCACTGGTGGCATCATGCTGATGCTCAAAAAGTTTCGGATTGTGAAGCATTTCAGATTTCAGATTTTTGGATGAAGGATGCCCAACCTGTAGAGAATAAGATCAAGATTACATTATACAGTTTTGTAATTACAGTTGCAGTAAATGTTTTGAAGGGAAGGTACAGGTGCTAAAAGTACATAAATGAGTTTACCATCCAGTCTAGGAAGTCAGAAAAATGTAGTATGAAGCCTAAGATTCATTCATTGAGCAATTAATTATTGAGAGCCTCCTGTGGACCAGGCACTGTTCAAGATGCTAGGGATACAGGAATGAGCAAAACAAAGCCCCTGCCTTTATAGAAATGACATTCTAGAGGGGTCAGCCAGGAAACAGACAGATAAAACAGTTCCAATGGCAATATGGAAAAGTCCAGGATCAGGAAAATGGTGGGGGCTGCAAGAAGAGGCTGTGCTATTTTATACAGATTCTCAGGGAAGGCACCTCTAAGAAGTGACATTTGAGCCAAGAGTTGAACGTGAGGAAGTAAGACGTTCAGCCGTGGATGGGAGAAGACCCCAGGCAAGGAGACAGGCAAGTGCAAAGGCCCTGAGGAAGGAGGCTGGAGGGAGTCAGTGTGGCTGAGGGAAGTGAGTGCAGGGAGCGGAGGAGAGGAGGTTGGAAAGCAAGGGCGTGGCCCCCTCATCTGGCGTGTTGTGAGTGGTTGTAAGGACTCTGGCTTTTACTCCAACAAGACCAAAGAGCTGCTAGAGGAATCTGAGCACAGGAGACATGGTTTGACTGCCATGTGGAGAAGAGACAGTGGGAGCAAGAAGAGAGAATGGGGAGGCCGGCAAGGAGGCTTCTGCAGTGCTCCAGACGAGAGGCCAGGGCAACTCAAGGCAACTGGGATGTGGAGCAGCCGTGGAGCTGAGGATGGGTGCTCTGAGTCTAGATGTATTCTGAGGGTAAACCCAACCTGGTCTGGAATGTGAGAGGAAGAGAGAAGCCAAGAATGGTTCTGAGGTTTTTAATCCGCTCAGCTGGAGCAGACTGAGGTGGGGAGGATGACAGGAGGAGGAGGCTTTTTTTCTGAAGGAGGGGCAGGATTCACCAGTTTGGTGTGGAGACAGGAATGTGAGTCTGGAGGTCAGAACTGAGGTCCAGGCTGGAGATGTATATTTGGGACACGTGGGTGCCACTGTGGAGGCACTCCTCTAGGACCTAGAGGGAGAAAGTCTGCAACAACTGGGGCTGGGGAGTGGTGTGGAAGAGAGCACCTCCAGGCTGGGAGGAGCAGGGAGGGAAAGTCACACCGCACAGAGCTGATGGGAGATGGGCCTGGCTGGAGAGCAGGCGGTGGTCAGGAAAGAGGTCTCGAGAGCTTGCAGGACTTAAGAGGTGCGGTCTTCACCTTACAGATAATACAGACCCAACGTAGGGTTTTAGGCAAAGATGCGATGTGGGAAAGTCTTGCATTTCGGCAAGCTCTCTCCAACCACAGCTGGAAGAATGGGCCAAACGGGGCGGTGGGCAGTGGGCAGTGAGCAGGCTGTGGAAGGGATCCAGGAGAAGGATGGTGATGCCTTGGCTTAAAACAGTGCACAGAGAGTATTGGAGGATGGAAGAGCAATTTAAGGAGTACAAGTGGCAGGACAAGCTAGCTGCATAGATGCAGAAGTGAGATATTCAAAAGAGTACAATCAAGGAGGCGCTTCATCCTCTGACTCAGACAGTGCTTGGAACTTGGTGCTATTTTTTTTTTGAGACGAAATCTCATGCTTGTCCCCCAGGCCGGAGTGCAGTGGCGCAATCTCGGCTCACTGCAACCTCCACCTCCTGGGTTCAAGCGATTCTCCTGCCTCAGCCTCCCGAGTAGCTGGGATTACAGGCACCCGCCCCCATGCCTAATTTTTGTATTTTTAGTAGAGACGGGGTTTCACCATGTTGGTCAGGCTGGTCTCAAACTCCTGACCTCAGGTGATCCGCCTGCCTTGGCCTCCCAAAGTGCTGGGATTACAGGAGTGGGTCACCATGCCTGGCTGGTACTATTTTTTAAACTAGAGGAAACTAGAAGAGCAGCAAGCTGGGAGTGAGGAGAGGGCATGTATGTATTCATTTCACACACCTTTCATAAGTGTCTTCCTGTGCCAAGCACTGTTCTAAAGCACCATAGCTCCACAGCCCTGCCAAAGGGAGCTCACACACATTAGTGGGTGCAGTGAGCAAAGAGCAATGCACCGATGACGATGAGTCCCGGTGTGGACAGGCTGTTTGCAGCACCCGGAGGACATCTCAGGACGCAGCTCCATGTTTTTGGTCTGGCATTCCTGGAGGGGATCTGTGCCTCCGGCAGGGATGACACAGTCCAGGATGGGGGGATGAGAAGCTAGGCTAACACCCGCCCTAAGCAACACCTGCTTAAATGGATGGGGAGGGGTTATGTATCTGAACTGAGGAGAAAATAAAGAAGCAATATACATTGTCTTCTAGACTACTTAGGGTAAGACTACAAGCATTGGCCATGCCTCACATTTCAGGGCATGTGGAGTCATGGAACTGATTTCATTTAACATTTTAATTAATTAAAACTGTTTTCTTCTCTTGTTACTAATTTTGCCTTTAGTCTGTTAAATACTTGGAGGAGCTGAAATTTCCAGCCTGAAGAGTAGCAGTCTCAGAGGCCTCTATCTCCAGATATCTGCAGGGCTGCACCAGAAGAGGGAGAGAAACTGCTCTGTGCCCTCTGAGCATGGAGCTGAGGATGATGAAAAGAGTCACTGGGAGGCTGGATTTGGTTCAGCGAGAGAAAGCTGTCTAGTGATGACAGAGATGACTCTGAAAGGTGGTGAGCTTCCCATTCCCAGAGGTATGTGAGTAGAAACCTTGAGCTTCCAGAAGGAGGTAGAACTCAGCAAGAGGCAGAAAAGGGGTGAATGGACTCAATGCTGGAGTCTCTGAGGCCCAGGAAGGTGAGCTGGGAATTGGGATCCTCACGCACCTCTAGCTGTGTGACCTGAGCAAGTCTCTTTCCTTCTCTGAGCCTTTGTATTCCAGTAATACTCCATTGGATTGGTCAGAGGATAATGCATCTAAATGCCTTACAGCAATGGATAGTTAGGTGCAAACTGGTGGAATCACCCTGGTCTAAACAGGGTATCAAGTGTTTAGGCCATACTGCCCTGTCCCAAACCAATCTCTTTTCAGAACAGAAGCCCCAGCAGGGCAGTGAGAGGTGCTACAGGCATGTTTAGCCCGCCACACATTGGATACCCCTTGCTCAGTCAAGAAGCCACATCCAAACCCTCGAACCCTTTCACAGTTGGAGTTTTTGTTTCAAAGGTCAGACGTCAACCCTCAAAATGAAGATGGCTTTAAAAAGCTGCAGCTGGACCAAAAAGTAAACAAAATGCAATTATAATTTCATAGATGGAACATAAACAAATTTTTTTAAAAAGAAGAAGAAAATACAATAGTACATAAATGGGTGATCTGGGCTCAGTCTGTGATTTTTTCTTCTCTTTCTGTTCTTTCCAGAGTTTATAATAAAGACTATTTAGTTGAGGGGAGGGACAAATTTGTAGTTTCCAAGTAAACAAAATAAGTGTACATTAAAAGACAAAATCAAATCATTTTTCCAGATTTTTACTAATGCCCTTAAATAGCCAAAAGTTGAACCAGAAGCCCTCTTTGCCAGATAATCTGTTTACGGCCAGGCAGGGCTGCTAGGGCCCAGTCTGCCTGCTTTCTGTAATTGGAGGCTGCCCCTCCCACACTCTTCTACAGAGGCTTCCAGGTGCCAGCACACACACAAGAGACAGTTGTGGTCCTGCCTCCAGCACAGTGTGGCAAGAGAAGCATGTAACTTCTTGAAGGAATGCTCACTATGTGCCAGGCACTGTGCAAGGTACTTTGGATTCATAACCCATTTATTCCCCACAATATAAGGTGAGTGCTATATCCCATTTTACTGATAAGAACACTGAGGTTCAGAGGAATTAAGCTCAGAAAGCAGAATTTTAACCCAAGTCTATTTGATTCTGAAGCAAAAATTGAAATTTTAACCCAAGTCTATTTGTTTGCAAAGCTCTTAAGCATTATATTATACTATCTCCTCACATTTAAAATAATTGCTGTTAAACAGTGAGCGCTGTGAAGGAGGCATATAATCTGAATGCCAGGAAAGGAGTCATTAAGTTCTTTTGGGAGAAGGGAAAATCAGGGAAAGCTTCCAGGAAGAGGTGACATTTGAGCTTTGAAAGATGATTAAGAATTTATCAGAACATAGCATATAACCTGACAGAGCAGATGTTCAGTAACTTTTAATTAAATCAACTAATAAAGATAGTAACATTTACAGATGAAATAATATGAAGTTTGAGATTTGCTTTATAATAAGCCATTGTGGGGAGAGGGAGCATGGGGACAGATAGAGGTATAGGCAAAACAAGATTACTCACATGTTGACAATTGCTGAAATTGGATTCATGCCATTTATTATTCTCTACTTTCATACATGTTTGAAAATGTCCATAATACAAAATTTAAGACAATTTTAAAAGATGCTTAGTGTTGGCCGGGAGCGGTGGCTCAGGCCTGTAATCCCAGCACTTTGGGAGGCCAAGGCAGGTGGATCACCTGAGGTCAGGAGTTCGAGACCAGCCTGGCCAACACAGTGAAACCCCATCTCTACTAAAAATACAAAAATTAACCGGGGATGGTGGCGCACGTCTGTAATCCCAGCTACTCGGGAGGCTGAAACAGGAGGATTGCTTGAACCTGGGAGGCAAAGGTTGTGAGCAGAGATCACACCACTGCACTCCAGCCTAGGCAACAGAGGGAGACTCCAAAAAAAAAAGATGCTGAGTGTTCACTCCAACTATACTTCCAAAAATACTTGAAAGCTAAAGGTAAGTATCTTGAAAACAAACAAACAAAAAATGGAAGGGAGGGGGAAGGGAGGAAGTGAAGGGAAGGAAAGGAGGGAGGTAGTATGGAGGAGCACAAAAGAAGAAATTGTATCAATAAGGCAATCCCATTTATAATAGCTACAAAAATTAAAATAAAATACCTAGAAATAAGGTTAACCAAGGAAGTAAAAGACCTCTACAAGGAAAACTACAAAATACTGATCAAAGAAATTGAAGAGGACATAAACATATGGAAAGATATCTTATGCTCATGGATTGGAAGAATTAATATTGTTAAAATGACAATACTAACTGAAAGTAATTTATACGTTCAATCCAATCCCTATCAAAATACCAAGCTATTTTTCACAGAAATAAAAAAATCTAAAATTCATATGGAACCAAAAAAGAGCCCAAACAGCCACAGCAATCCTAAGCCAAAAGAACAAAGCTGGAGGCATTACTCTATTTGGCTTTAAAATATATTACAAAGCTATGGCAACCAAAACAATGTGGTATTGGTATAAAAATACATACATAGACCAATGGAACAGAACAGAGAACCCAGAAATAAATTCATATATTTACACTCACCTGACTTTCAACAAAGAGGCCAGGAATCTACATTGGGAAAAGGATACCCTGTTCAATAAATGTTGCTGGGAAACTTGGACATCTACATTCAGAAGAATGAGATTGTACACCTATCTCTCACCATATACAAAAATCAACTCAAGATGGATTAAAGACTGAAATGTAAGGCCTAGAACTGCAAAACTACTAGAAGAAAACATAGGAGAAACACTTCAGGATGATTGATCTAGGCAAAGACTTTATGGCTAAGACTCCAAAAGAACAGGCAACTAAAACAAAAATAGGCAAATGGGACTATATTAAACTTGAAAGTTTATCCACAGGGATAAAAGAGTGAAGAGACAACCTACAGAATGGGAGAAAATATTTGCAAACTATTCATTTAACAAGGAACTATATCCAGAATATACAAGAAACTCAGGAGCAAAACAAGAAACAATATCATTAAAAAATGGGCAAAGGATCTGAATAGCATTTCTCAAAAGAAGATACACTAACGGCCAACAGGCATATGAAAAAAATGTTCAACATCACTAATCATCAAGGAAATGCAAATCAAAACCACAATAAGATATCATCTTACCCCAGTTAGAATGACTATTATCAAAAAGGCAGAAAATAACAGATGCTGGCAAGGATGCAGAGAAAAGAGAACTCTTATACACTACTGGTGAGAACGTAAATTAGAACAGTGTTTATGGAAAACATTATGGAGATTTCTCAAAAAACTAAAAACAGAACTACCATATCATCCAGCAACCCCACTATTGGGTGTTTATCCAAAGGGAAAAAAATCAGTATATCAAAGAAATACATGTATCCTCATGTTTATTGCAGCACTATTCACAATAGCGAAGACATGGAATCAACTTGTGTCCATCAATGAAAGTATGGATAAAGAAAATATGGTGCATATACACAATGGAATACTATTCATCCATAAAAAAGGGTGAAATCCTATCATCTGCAGGAACATAAATGGAACTGGAGGTCATTATGTTAAGTAAAATAAGCCAGACACAGGAAAACAGATATTTCATGTTCTTATTCATATTTGGAAACTTAAAAAAAATTGATCTCATGGAGGTAGAGTAGAATTATAGTTACCAGAGGCTGAGAAAGGTGTGTGGGATGAAGAGAGGTTGGTTAATGGGTACAAACATCCAGTGAGATAGAAGGAATAAGTTCCACTGTTCAACAGCAGAATAGGGTGACTACAGCTAACAATGGTGTATTGCATATTTCAAAATAGCAGCCGGGCGTGATTGTTCAAGCCTATAATCCCAGCACTTCCTAGCACCTTGAACCCCTGTCTTCCCCATTATCCAACACTCCACATCTCCCCATTCTTCTCCTGCTTCTCTGGTTGCTTCTTCTGTCTCCTCCAGTTGTTTCTCTCCCCTTGACTAGCTTGAGATGCTGCATTCCTCACAGATCTTGTTACACTTCTCATTCCACACCCTCTTGGTGGGTGAATCCCATGATGTAAATTACCACCTCTATGTTGATAACTTCCAAATCTATATTTAAAGGCTTGGTATTTCTGCAGCTTCAAGTCTGCATATCCAACTATGTTGTCAGCATTTCCACCTGATTTCACAGACATCTCAAGCTCGGCGTGCCCAGAGTGAATTTACTTTTTCCCCTAAGCCTGCTCCTCTCCTTGTACCCCCTGTCCTTCTATGCTCCTCAGTAAATGGCACCACCATATAACCGGTTGCTCAAATTAGAAAAATTGGCACCATCCTTGGGAGGCTGAGGCTGGCGGATCACCTGAAGTCAGGAGTTCAAGACCAACCTTGTCAATATGGTGAAACCCCATCTCTACTTAAAATACAAAAATTAGCTGAACATGGTGGTAGGTGCCTGTAATCCCAGCAACCTGGGAGGCTGAGGAGGAGAATCGCTTGAACCTGAACCTGGGGAGGGGAGGGTGCAGTGAGCCAAGATCGCGCCATTGCACCCCAGCCTGGGTGACAAGAGTGAAACTCTGATTCAAAAAAAAAAAAAAAAAAAGCTAGAAAAGAGGAGGATTTGAAATGCTCCCAACACAAAGAAATGACAAATACTCAAGCTGATGGATTTCCTAAATACCCTGCCTTGATCATTATACATCCTATGCATGTAACAAAAATCACATGTACCCCATAAATATGTACAAATATTATGTATCAATAAAAATAAAATAAAAAAGAAGAAATTACAATAGTACATATGGGTTAAAGAGCTTGAGTTCTGAAATGGGACACATATAAGTTGGAATCCGCTTCTGCCTTTTCCTGGTGGTGTGACTTTAGTGAGTCCCTTGCCCCCTTGGGTTTTAGTCTATCCATCTATATAAAGGGGGTGATAATAGCAGCCTCCTCTTGGGTTTGTTGGGGGAGTGAGGTGAGAAGGTGCTAGAAAGCACTTGGCACAGTGCTAGCTGAATGGCGGCAGATGACCCAGCCCTGGCTGCATCATATACCATTCAAATGCAAATCTCTTCCAAAGTCACATTTCCAGCCCAGACCACTCCGCTGACAGGTGTCTCAAACATAAGATGTCCTGAACTGAGCTCCTGAGCTCGCCCCACTGAAAACCAGCTCCTCCCACAGCCTTCCCGCTTAGTATGTGCTGTTCCAGCCCCCCAGCAATTCACAGGAAGGATCTCATAGTTGATTTTGACTTTATGACGCTCTCCACACTGGATCCATCAGTAGTTCCTCTTGGCTCTTTCTAAATGTATCTAGACTTCTAGAGTAATACTTATTACCACCTCCATTGCTACAACATCCAAGTCCCTTATCTCTCATTAGCCTTATCACAATAGTGTCCTAACAGATCTCCCCAATTTTACTATGCTCCATTCTTTCTGCTCTCACCATGACAGCCATAGAGATTCTTTTGAAAATTTAGTCCCTTGCCTATTCAATATTCTCCGATGAGGCCGGGCACAGTGGCTCACACCTATAATCCCAGCACTCTGAGAGGCCGAGGCCGGAGGACTGCGTGAGCTCTGGAGTTCGAGACCAGCCTGGGCAACATAGTGAGACCTCATCTCTACTAAAAACCAAAGGCGGCCGGGCGCAGTGGCTCACGCCTGTAATCCCAGCACTTTGGGAGGCCAAGGTGGGCGGATCACAAGGTCAGGAGATCGAGACCATCCTGGCTAACTCGGTGAAACCCCGTCTCTACTAAAAATATAAAAAAATTAGCCAGGCATGGTGGCGGGCACCTGTAGTCCCAGCTACTCGGGAGGCTGAGGCGGGAGAATGGCGTGAACCTGGGAGGCGGAGCTTGCAGTGAGCTGAGATCGTGCCACTGCACTCCAGCCTGGGCGACAGAGCGAGAATCCATCTCAAAAAACAA
Source organism: Macaca fascicularis (assembly GCF_037993035.2). Lineage (NCBI taxonomy): Eukaryota > Metazoa > Chordata > Mammalia > Primates > Cercopithecidae > Macaca > Macaca fascicularis. The sequence continues at coordinate 187,595,854 of NC_088375.1, read as the reverse complement.
AACAAAACAAAACAAAAACAACAACAACAACAACAACAACAACAACAAAACAAAGGCATGGTGGTGCCTGCCTGTGGTTCCAGCTACTCAGTGGGCTGAGGTAGGGGGATTGCTTGAGCCTGGGAGATCAAGGCTGCTGTGAGCTATAATTACACCAGTGCACTCCAACCTAAGCAACAGAGACGGTGTCTCAAAAATAAATAAATAAATATAAATAAAAGAATAATAAAACAAATCACCTAATGGTATTGCATCCCATCCAAAGTAAAAGCCAAAGTCCCTATGTGGACTACAGGCTCCATGTGGGGCCTCTGCAACCCATCTCTCACTCCTTTCCTCCTCATTCCAGCCATTCCTGCTTCCTTGCTGCCCTGGACCAGTCCACGCCAGGTACACTGCAGCCTCAGGGCCCTTGCACTAGCTGTTCCCCTCCATTACACTCTTTCCCCAAACATCTGCATGGCTTGTTGCCTTATCTCCTTCAGGTCTTGACTCCAGTGACCCCTCTTCTGTGAGATCCTCCTGCTGACTTCCAAAAAAGGCACTCCCTTCACTGAAAACCCCCTAAAACACACACACATACACACACACACGCTCCCCATTTCCTTTCCCAGTTTCATTCTCCTTGGCATTTATCCCCATCCTATCCACTATTTATTTAACTTATTTTTCTTATTTATCATCTGTCTCTCCACTCAGAATATAAACTTCACTAAAGAAAATGTTTTTTTTTCATTGCTCTCTTCTGGTCATTGCTTTAAGAACAGGACCTGGCATGTGTGGTGTGCTCAACAAATACTGATTTTAAAAGTGACAGGCCAAGGGGCTACATTGGAGCATTCAAGCCGCCTTCAATCACACAAGCAGGTACCTACCTCTCCTGCAACTTTCCTACAAAATCAGGACGCCAGTGCATGATGCAAACCCTTCCCGACTAGAGATGGAGCCGGGAAAGATGCAAGCTCTGGGCTGGAGGGTCAGCGAGGACACTGCTTTGTGCAGAGGCTTTGGCCTTGTGCACCGTGGACCTCTGGGGCAGTGTGGTGGAGTCTATGATCCCCTTAAAAATTAATGCCTTAAAAATAAAATACATAGAATAATGAAAATCAAAGGCATTGAAATACGATTGTCAAGATATTTTAAATTTTTATGATGTAATTGTATGTGTGCCTCCCTACTCATGGATTAAATGAAAAGATCTAGCAACACGTCTAATATCAACCATAATTTCAAAAAGATAATGATTGGGAACAATATCTCAAGGTAATCTATCACCTGGGATGTAATTTCTGTTGGTATCAAAAGTCGCAGACACTGTTTGCTAGTGCTGTGATTTGCTGCCTACGTTAACAATGGAAGGAAAAACTAAGTTTCAGTCACGGGGTGATGAAAATAAAGATGTAACATTTTTCCCATTCAGGTTTATGTCCCATTGAACTTTCTCCTCGGAGTTCTTGGGTGTCCCTGGACTCACCTTGGAGATGCCCTGCTCTAGAAGAGATCTAGAGCTGACGCTGGGGAGCTAAGTCACTCACCACCCTGCGTGGCCCTGTACAGGTCACATCCCTCCCCATCTGTACAATGAATCATTACAAACTTTAATGATTCATTTGTGCTCGCCCACCCTGGAGTCTGATGAGATCACTCAGTAAATATTCACTAAGCACCTCCTGTGGGTGGGCCTCACACACACTGGGCAGGATGGGACCATTAGCGACCAACCAGTGACACATTGCCTCAGGACTGAGCAGCTCATGAACAAACAAGGTGATGAGGTCAGGACTCGAACGCAGGCGATGTTGAGCAGCACCTAGACACAGCTCAGGGGCTCTGTTCATTCAGAAATAGGAGAGGCCCCAGTTCCCAGGGTGGAGGGAAGCAGCAGCGGCAGCACCTGAGATTGAGTCTGACCCAAAACCTGCTCCTGGCGTGGGAGTCTACAGAAAGGGCATCTCAGGTGTGGCAAAGGCTCAGAGCTGGAAAGTCAGAAAGGATGCGCTGGATCCCTTGGGGAGCTCGAGGGCCCTTCAGGGAGAAGAGGATGCAGCAGTGTTGTCACTCTGGTCTTGACTCAGTGTGGTGTTTTTTTTTTTTTTTTTTTTTTTTTTGGACGCTCCCTGGAAAGCACAGGGATGGGCACGGGACCAGGCTTGCTTGGCTCCCCTCCCCAGTCCCTGTCCACACCCCTCAGAGCACTGGGAACCATCAAAGTGAGTGATGGAAGACTAATCACAGCCACTTGGTTCTGAGGAGGGACCTGTTTCTCTCTCCGAGGACCCTCCAGCAAGGACAAGTGCAGGACAAAAGCCGCACCTCCCTGCCTCATTAGCATCACACAGCCTGCCAGCCGGGCTCCGTGCCTCGCCTCCGCAGCCCCGGCAACTGGACTGGACAGCCCGGCTTTGGCTGAGCCCCAACCCAGCAGATGTGGACCCTAAAGGGGCCCATGGCCAACAGCCTCCCACCTCCCCTCAAAAAAACAAGCCAGGCAACCACCGCCTGTCCTGCCTGCCCCACCCGGTGTAGGTCTCTCCTTGTATTGTGGCCAGAAGCTGCTGCAGCCGCCAAAAACCCAAAGGACGCTGGAGACACATAGAATCCCTGAAGGGCAGTGCTTAGGGTGATGGAAACGGAGATCTTAGAGATCCCAACTTTTACCTGGGACTAGGCTCACTGAGCAGAATCTTGGCATCTGAGGCTCACTGAGCAGAATCTTACAATCTGAGGGTACTGGCGCTGAGTTTACACTGCTGCTTTAGAATATGCTGCTGCCAAACAATTGAATGGCAGTCTCTTGGAGTGCCAGCCTCCCAGGACCTTGAGTCTTGAGCAGGGCTAGGCAGGTAGTGCATCAGAACTGTGAGGTCCCAGGCGATCCTGGGAAAGATTGGCTGGGGACTTGGGGCTGGGAGTGCTTGTGTGGGTCTGGATCCCACCTATTCAGGGGTAATGGAGGGGGGCGTGAGAGTGATGGGGAAGCCTGATAGCCCATTGAATACAGTGGCTCCCAGGGGATTGCTGGAGAGAGGGGCGGAGTGCAGAGAGTAGGAGCCTCAGCCAGCCCGTGTGGGAACTGCCAGAGGGCAGAAGGCCCAGCCCCCTCCGAGATCCCGCAGAGCCTGGGACACAGGAACACCACAGGTCCCAAGCCGCAGAGGGTTAGCTGGGAAGGGCTGAGGACCCTGGGCTCCTGTGGCTCAGCTGGCTGAGCTGTCACCAGGCATAGGGTGGGAAAGGGTTTTCCAACTTGGTCCCGTAGCTCTACTCGGTCTTGGAAAGGCAGGGGTCTTGGGGGACTCTTGTCACGGGTTGGCAGGGGTGTGGGAGGCAGGCAGGGGCAGGTGATGTTATCATCAGACCACCATCTGCATGAGTGAGACTGAGTCAGGAGACATTGTACCTCCCCTAAATCAGGGAACTCATGAAATAACGCAGAGCCAAACTACCCCTCCCCCTACATATGGGGCCCTCCCCTGATTTCCCCTCAGAGGAGTCCTGTCCTAACTGTCTGGAACTGTGCAGTGCCTGTCTGTAGTGATCATGGCAGTATTCGTAGCTCACCTGATGTAGAGTATGGGGACTGGCTCTCCAAACAGCCCAGGATGGAATCTCAGTTAAGCTTCTCTCTTAGCCACTTCACCTTGGGCAAATCACTTCTGTGACCTCAGTATTCCTCATCTGTAAAACAGGAGTAACTGTCCCCTCTACACTGGATTCTAGGGAGGGATCAGCAGGACAACAGAAGTGAAAGCACAGCCCTTGGACATAAACAGCACAAGGCTTAGAGCAGCTGAGGCTAAACTTTGGTGACTCACATCCTCTTTCTGAGCTTCCCAGGTCTGGGATGTGGAGGCCCCCGGCCTCCTACCAACACTTGATCTTCACAGAGGATTTGCATAAAGCATTTTTACTCTGACACATCAGAGCCTCATCTCTGCTCTTCTCTGGGTACTGGCATCATAATAGGAATGAAGTAGGAAGGTGGAATAGGTGGAGAGGTTGTGGAAGTGTGCTGGGAAAAGAAAGAGCTCACTGAGGCTTGGCTGCAGGAGGATTCCGGGCTCTCCTGAGCTCCAGGTCTTCAAGTCCTAGGACCATAGCACTGCAGTCTTGCTTTTCTCAAACATATCCTGCTGTCTGACTCTGTGGAAGCAGGAAGACAAGCTTTCCTGCCTCTCTCTAAGCAGCCTCGCTGTGCCATGCTGTGGGGGCCTGCAGCTCTGACACCTCAGTGGTCTCCCTGCCTTCAGTGTGGCCTTTCCACATTGATTACCCAGAGAGTCCCTAAAAAAAAGATCTGATGTCCTCCTACCTGCTCACAACCCTCTGTGACTTCCCATTGCTTCGCAGCATTCAAGGCCCTGAGACTTCTTCAGCCCTAACACTCTCCACCACAGGTGCCTTACCAGCTGCCAGGCTGCAGCTTCCAAAGCACAGCCCACTCTTTCCCAAGGCTGTACCTCTGTCCTGCTGTTCCTGCTACCCTGAATGCCATTCCTCTCTTTGCACACCCGACAAATTCCTATTCATCCTTCAAGAACCAACTTCTTCTGGAAGCCTTGCATGACCCCCAGGTGAGTCAAACTCCTGCCCTGGCTGACTTCTAGGGCAGCACTCCACATGCCTGCAACTACCTGATTGGTCTGCATTCCTAGAACTGCCCTGTTCAGCAAAGATGACAGTAAGTGTACAATGACTTAATGAATTAGAAAGGCTAAAACTGCGTTGTCCAGCATGGCAACCACTAGCCACACATGGCCCTTACATTCAGAATAATTCAACTTAAAATTCATGTTGTTGGCCAGACACAGTGACTCACACCTGTAATCCCAGCACGTTGGGAGGCTGAGGCGGGCAGATCACGAGGTCAGGAGTTCGATACCAGCCTGGCCAACATGGTGAAACCCCCACTCTACTAAAAATACAAAAATTAGCTGGGTGTGGTGGCGGGCACCTGTAATCCCAGCTACTTGGGAGGCTGGGGCAGGAGAATTGCTTGAAACTGGAAGGCAGAGGTTGCAGTGAGCTGACGTTGTGCCACTGCACTCCAGCCTGGGGGAAAGAGCAAAATTCTGTCTCGAAAAAATAATAATAATAAAATAAACAAATAAACAAATAAATAAATAAATAAATAAATCACTGTGTTAAATGAATAAAAATGCAATGACTTGCACTAGCTGCACTTCAAGTGCTCAAGAGCCACATGTGGTTAGTGGCTATAACATTGGACAGGACAGACACAGGACACTGCCATCATCACAGAAAGTTCTATTTGACAATGCTGACCTAAGAGAGGTGATAGAACACCAGCAGATCCAGGTTCTAGCTCCAGCTTAGTTCCTAGTTCCTGCTTTGCCTCTCGGAGACTGTCTCCTCCTTGTGCAGCCCATCCCACATGCTGTGCAAGGCCAAGCATAGACAGTACCTGATAACGACATTCCACTGATTCTATCATCCCTCTGCTTGGATCAGACACATGTGGACTTCGGGAAGCAGATGGGCAGGTAGCACCCTGCTGCCTAGAGGTGAGGGACCCACCTGCCACCCTCAGGCTCCAGCAGCTCAGAATAACCCAGGGTCCAAAGCTAACCCAGTGAATCTCCTAGGAAGGCAGGCTCTGCAGAGAGCATGGCTAGTGTGCATCTCTCCATAGGCTTGGCCTGACGATCCCAAACTCATCCCTTCTGAACCCAGAGGGAGACCCAGACAGAGCCTAGGGGAGGAGGCAGCTGCAGGGGCTGGTCCAAAAGGGAGGGGAGGAGTGGAGAGTGGAGAGTCAGAAACGCGCTATCAGCACTGCCCGTCCTCCCCACTTCCTCTCTTCGAACGGATCACATCCTGTTATTGTGTGGACAGAAAAGGCCGGGAGCTGGGGAGGGAGGCAGGGCTCGGACCAAGCAAGTGGGGAGAGGTAGGAAGAGAAAGGAGGAGCCAGAGGAACAGGACAGTGGGCAGCAGGGAGCTCCAGCAGCCCAGCCCTGAGCCAGGTGGCCTGGACAGGAGGAGGGGACTCAGGAGGATGAGCATCCCCGGGGCGGCCAGCATCTGCCATTGAGAGATGCTGGGGCCCAAGACAGAAAATGGCAGCCCCTCCAGGAGGCTTTCCCCAAGCCTCTTCCTCAGGCTCCTTCTATTTAGCTAATGTTCACCCCGGGTCTCTACTGCCAGAGCTGGGTCTCCCGTGGCCACCAGGCCTCTCTCACACAGCACTTGCTTCCAGGGTGGAGGGCTCTGTATCCATTCCCTTCACCCCACTTTCACCCAGCCTGTGAGCCCCTGCAGACAGGGCCAGGGTGGTCCCTTGCTGGCTCCCCAGCACTGCTCAGCAGGAATTCCTGTTGCTGTGAATGAGGAGGGTTCCCACAGCTTCGTCTTCGTTCTCTCTTCTGCCGTTCCCAAGCATACCCCCATCCCAATCCCATTTCCATGAACAATAATGGCTGTTTTCTACAAAACATAAGAACTTCACACACATGATTTTGAAATCCCACCCTTATAGCTCTGTAAGATGGGTGTTAATATCTTCATTTAACAGACCAAGAAACTGAACCTCAGAGAGGTAAAGTGATTTACCCAAAGTCCCACAGCTGGAACTTCAACCCAGTGGTCTGACTCCAAAGATCAGCCTCTTTCTGTTGGCCCAATTGCCCTTCCCATTCACTGCCTTCTGCGCCCCGGCCTTTCTCTTCTTGAACTGATACCAAATTGACTGCCCTGACTACCCACTGGGCTTGTCCTCAAGCTGGGCCCACTGCTTGAAGCAAGCTGTCCAGCACCCACACTGATTGCTCAGTCCTAACAGATTGCTGGGGCAGGCTGAGCTGCTGTGTTCCTGCACAGCCCAGGCCTATTCGCTCTAAGGACACCAACTACCTGTCGACTATTTTGTCTTCCTTTCCTGAGAGGTAGTGAGCACTGGCTCTGGACTCAGATCTGACTCCAATCCTAGGTAACCTTAGTCGAGCCACTTCCCCTCCAGGCCTCATTTCCTCCTCCGCACAATGGAGAGGATGGCTTGGGTGATCCAGACTTACTCCCTTCCTTACTCTGACTCACAGTGGCAGAACCTCTGTTGCTGGACACCGTGCCCAGCACCATGGCCTGTGTCCCCACAGGCTGGTCAGTGGCACTTTACTGGTTCACAAGGGCAGTGGGGCCAGAGGGGGAGTGCTAGCTTCTAGGGAACAGTTAGCTGTTTTGCACATAGAGGAGGTAGCGGGCAGGCATGAGGAGGCTGGGCTGCCATGAGCAGACCAGATCAACGGCCTCCCAATCTTCCTATCTCCCCACTTCACCCCACCCAGGTCCAGTATGATAACCAGGCAGCTGCGGCCCAGCCCAAGAAAGCCCACACCCGTCCTCCCTCTGCCCACAGCAACAAAAGCAGTGCTAGGGGTGGAGCTGTACATCTGCCCCTGACTAGCTCAGGACCATGGCTTTCGCAGAAGGCCCTGGAGCTGCATCTCTGTAGCAATGATTCTGCCTCCCACCCATCTCCACTCTTTCATTCCATGCCGGCCTCAGAACGGAGCTAGGAGATTCCAGAGAGGGGAATCTTCTCATTCAGCAAATGATGAAAGCACCTGTGCCAGGTCTATCACAGGGCACCGGAGGTGAAGAGATAGATCGCACGTGGTATTGCCTCAAAGAGCTCATGTTTTAGTGGGAAAGCAGACAAGGAAAGGAAGGCCCGTGGCGGGCACCAAGGAGGCAGCTGACCCCATAGTCAGGGCATTTGCCTGGATGTTGAGGACAAGTTAACCAAATGAAAGGAGGGCGGAAAGAGAGGATGGGTAGATTGTCCTGGGAAAAAGAAATAAAAGGTGCAAAAACCAGAAGGTCATAAAAAAATAAAAGAATGTGATCTGGAATAGAAATGGTGGTACAGTCGGAGCAAAGAGAATAAAAAAGTGGTGAGGGTTGAGGCTGACCGGGTCAGCAGGGCCATTTCAGGCAAGGCCCCGGTTGCTGCCCTTTCCCCTGGAGGACAGAGGGGCCCCCAGTGCCTCCGGGACTGAGCTGTCTTGGGAGGTGGGAAGCCTGGTCCTCCCCTGCCGACCACTATGGGACATGTGGCCCTGGAAAGACTCTTTTCTTCTCTGGGCCTGTCTCCTCTTCTGGAGACCCAGGTGGCCCCCCAGGGTCAGGGCAGCCTGGACATTCTATCACCTCATCGCTTTTGCCTTGCTGGCCACAGAGTTCACGGGCCCTTCCAGACCTCAACGTGGAATGCTTTGCCCTCTCCTGGGAAAAGTCCTTCTGGAAATGGTGCGCCTCTCTTCCCATTCTTTAGTCCAGGACAGTGAGGCTTCTGCCTCTATTCCTCCCCTTGTGTCACTGTCATCCAAGTCATCAGCGACCTCCATATTGCTAAATCCAATCAACACTTGCAGGCCTTTCTTGCCTGACCACTCAGCCGCTTTGGACTTGGCTAACCACTTCCTTCACCCTAAAGGCCCTTTTCCTCTGGAACACCACAGTCTCTAAAACAGCACTCTCTGTTTCTCCTGCCTCTTTGATCGCTCTTTCCCATTTCTCTGCCTCAAGCCCTTAACAATAGGTCCCTTCCTCACACTGTTCCTCCCGCCTGTGAGCACAGACCAGGCCAACACCACCACTGCTGAGACCCACAGCCAGCTCACCCCAAGGCTAAATCTCACCGTCCTATCATCCCAGGTACCTCCTTGTCCTGTACCAGGGAGAAGCACACCTGGGAGCTTCCAAAAACCAAGGAGCTTCTCTGTAGGTCAGAGCATGGTCCCCAAGCACTGCCTTGCTTCTGCCCTCCTATCTATGGTTGGAAGCACCTTGAGGACAAGAACAGCCAAGTCAGAGCCTGGCAGGATGAACAAGGTTCACCCCCCAAAGGAGCCAGAGTTATCCGTGAGGTCCTTGAATTCACCTCCTGGCACAACTTTTATCTTAATACTAATCATGTTGTAACTTACTATAGAATCAACATATTTATTACAGATGTGTGTGTCTGTGTGTTTACCGTCTCCCCTGCTAGAAGTTAAGCTCCACCAGAACAAGAACAGGGATCTTTGTTTTATTTAGTGTGGGATCCCCAGTACCTAGAACAATACCAGGCCCACACTAGATGCTCAATAAATATTTGTTAAATGAAACAGGGTGCCAGTGGCACATGCTGTAGTCCCAACTGCTCAAGGGGCTGAGACAAAAACCTTCCAGTTTTTGCACCTTTTGTTTCTTTTTCACCTTGATGACCCTTGAACTCCTGAGCTCAGTTCAAGATCAGCTGGGGCAAAAGGCTAGAAGAAGCAAGATCTCATATCTTGAAAAAATATTTAAATAAACGAAAGAAAGAAAGGAAGGCATGATACTTCATTAGAAGTGCCTGTGTGACCTACCGAAATCCCTGAGGATCAAATGGTCCACATGCAGTGGCTTCCCCCAGCCCCAAATGCTGTGCCCTTTGTTTTATTTTTGGAAAAGAATAAAGGTTGTATCATCTAAACCACATTCCCATTCCTGAGCCTCCAGGGAAGTCCTCCCGGATGATATGGAGCCTGCTACAGAACCTCCACTCTCGACTTCCAGTGCCTTCAGACTTCGTCACTGAGTCCCCAGTCCTCAAGAACCAGGCATAAGAGCTGCAGCCGCCACTGTTGAGTCATCAGGGAACCTGGGGCCCTCCTATGGTATGGCCTTAATCTGTCCTGAACCTAGGATATATACAACTGTCCCAGCCATGGAAGCTGATCCCAACACAAAGAGGGGATGTCTGCTGAGGCTTCCTGAGCTACAAGCATGGGTGCATGAAGCTGAGGGGACAGGCCCCCTCTATGAGGCTTGCGGAGGGAAAGAATGGAAACCCTATAGAGGAAGGCTGTCTCCTCCCCAACAGGCCTGCCTTCAGAGTCGAGGGTGGAATCCCACTTCCTAAGACTACAGCTGAGTCCTGGAGGCTCCCCATGTCAGGAGAAACAGTTTCTTGCCATGCCTTTTCTTTCAATGTCCCGAGTCTGAGGCCTAGGGGTGCAAGGCAAGCACAGAGTCCTAAGGCCCCTTTGTAAAACTTTTATTTAGAAATCTTCCCGATATATCCTTATATATATACACACATCATCACCACATGGGTTTTTTTGCTAAAGAGTCACACACCCACAGTGTTGGCCTCTGGGCTGTACAAAGATCAAGGTACCTAGAGCGGTTACTCCTCTTCTGCAGAAAAATGCAGAGACCAATGCAATTCATCACATACAGTACAACATTGACGGAAAGTGCTGGGCCCGCCCACAGAAACAATGCACTATGTACATGGGCAGGGGGCAAGTCTTCAGCAGAGGGTCACGTACCATCGAAATCACAAGTACGGCCAGACCCACCCCCAAAAGGCAGAAATAGTTGTCAGCTGACTATAGATGCTGTGCCCTTTGTTTTATTTTGGAAGAGAATAAAGGTTGTACCATCTTGTCATTTGCCATAACAAATAAAAGAATATGAATTTGTCTTAAAAGATGTGATTCCCTTCAGTGGTTACAGTCATCTTTGTTCTCAAAATGTTGTGTTTTGTTTTGTTTTACCTTTATGTTCTTTCCCCTTTGTACAGATGCTATTCTTGGAATGTTGCCAGTTTTTCATGGGTAACAAGGAAGGAGAGGAAGGATAAGGTCATGGGGTACAGAGGGTGAAAATAAAAATTACGGATCTTCTTTAGTTCTTACAAAGACCTAAAGCCTTGCCCTTTCCTACCAGGCTTGTTTTGGGTAGTTGCATTACATTTTACACAGTCTGCCAGTATTCCCATATCTCTTTTCCATTCTCATTACTGTCTCTGGCCTTGGAACAAGACAGAAATTAAGACAATCTGGGCTGGGTGCAATGGCTCACACCTGTGATCCCAGTGCTTCTAGAGGCAGAGGCAGGAGAATTGCTTGAAGCCAGGACTTCAAGACCAGCCTGGGCAATATAGCAAGACTCCATCTCTACCAAAAAAGAAAAAAAAATGTAAAAAATAGCCAGGTGTGGTGGCTCACACCTGTGGTCCTCCCTACTCGGGAGGCTGAGGTGGGAGGATTGCTTGAGCCCAGAGTTCAAGGCTGCAGAGAGCAATGATGGCACCACTGCACTCCAGCCTGAGTGACAGAACAAGACACTGTCTCTCACAAAAAACAACCAAAAAAATAGATAATCTGGAGAAATGAGGACAATCTCGATAACTCAGGCCAAAGTGGTTTACAATCGAAATTACCCAAATGCTGGGCAGTCAGGCACACCAGCCCACTGCCTAGGTCGTGGACTCAGGCTGCAAAACCCCACTGCAGGATTGAGATTGAGGGGGAAAAAAAGCTCTTTATGCTCTCAAAACTGTCTACTTTCATGATCCCATTCAGTCCACACCATAGCCCCAGGAGATAGGCCAAGGCAGAGTCACATGGCAAGTCTGAAAGAAGAGGGAGCCAGAAGTTTGAGTTCTTGATAAAATATCTGATCCATCTCATGAAACCCGTCCACCCATCCACACTGTGGCTACTTCTCATTCCTAAGTCAAGCGAATCCACTGTGAAGCAAAGCTTTAGATCCTACAACAATGACTCTATCTTTAGACAGATGGGGTTCCTCACAGGATCTTCCAAACATTGGAAAGGAGCAACCCTAATGCTCACCAAAACATGATCTGGGGAGCCTGAAATTAAATGGGGAGCCAGAGTGCTACAAAGGTGAACAATGTTGCCCCAAGCTCAAGAATTGGACCTTCCTTAAAAGGAAGGGGAGGGGAGCAGACATATTATCTGTCTGCACATGGCTGAATTAGGGCCCCATCATGGTGAGGGCAAGCCACTGGGTTGAAGCCCAAACTATAAGAGGGGCTTTCCAGACAGCCACAGTAATGAGTTATTGCATGACAGGACGGGACCATAGCCTATCTTTCCTCTGACCTCGAAGGCAGAGCCTAGAGGGAGAGGGCTGGGGTGACTTAAGGGTACAATGACAGACATAGAGGAGGACTTCTGTGCAGTTTGTCCCCTGGGCTTAGATGCAGGTCACAGACAGGCCTCACCTTAAGAAAACCACATCCCACCATCTGGATTGACACAGGAAATCAATGAAGGGGCAGTGGTTCATTCTACAAAAGGATTCTTCACTTTACAAGAGGACTTGCAGTGGTTATTTCTTTAAAAGATGAAGAATAAGGATGTGATTTACAAAAATTTCATGTACAACTTTCAGAGGGGAGCACTTCTATTGCATTAAACCAACCTCCCAGACACACCCTTGATGACAGCTGCACAACTGAGGGGTGTTTAAGGTTCTGCTAAGTGAATGTGCATATGTGTGGGTCTTAGCCAGGGCCTGGTCTCTGACTGGATTTCCCATACCCTAGAAGTGAGGCTGGATCCTGGTCCTATTGAGAGCTAAAGATTCCACCAATAACTGAAGTCAAGCAAAAATTCCAAATGCAAAGCATTCATAGGACAGAGTTTGTGCTCAATTCGGAACACAGACCAGAACATCAGCAAACAGACATCTTACAGCAAAGAAATCCCTCTAAGCATCTAGGAGAATGCACAGATGGGGCTGCGCATCTACTCAGCACCCGCATACGCCCATCAGCACACTGGCATTCACTCGCCAGCATGAACAGTGATGTGGAGGAGTTGAAGTCCACATGCCCAAAATATCTCTTGCTCCATATCACTCTAATATCATTGTCCCTTTCTCTGCCTTCACACAAAGCCCAACAGGGCTCTCTCAGGGCTGCAGACACGGTCTCCACAGCCCCAGGCTTAGGAAGGCAAGTCTCAGTGGGGAGAAAGCAGAACTTTGATGCCCAGGGCAAGAAGTAAGGGCGACTGGGTTTCCTGACCCTCTGGCCCAGCTCATCTAGAGCAGACTGTCCACTGATCATCTTCAACCAGGCCCTGAAGAAGGCACCTCGAGGCTTGTGACTCTGCAGCATCTGGCAAGCTGGATGGATCAACATAGGCCTGGGTGAAGATGGGGCTCACGAAATGGGCAGCTATTGGGTACCTATAAATATGGACGGAAGTGGCCACACAGGCCACCCCAGCCAGCTTGGGAGGGGCTAAAGGCAAGGCAGAGACTGTTGGATGCCTCAGATGAGAGCTGACAACCCCACATCTCAGGAAAGACAGGGATCCCAAACTCCAGGCCAAAAGCAGTGACAACTCCAGCCTCTTACTTGGGAAGGATTAGGGACTGAGGGAAGAGGGAAGACCGTGCCGTCTTCACAAAAAGTACCTACCACTTTGCTCCATTTTTCTGATCTCCTACTGGTACAGGAAACAGAAAACCAGCCCCAGGGTCAGTAAAGGCTTCCCAAAGTTCAGACATCCAGGAAAGTTCAAGTCCACCGCCTTGCTTCAGAACGGCCCAGTTCTCATCCCACCTGCCCTGAAGCCCACCATCCCAGCAGCCTAAGGACGCCCTCCTGGCTGATCCTGCTGGCCCAGACCCATCACCGAGGGCCGGCTCCATCGGCGGCGGGCAGCATGGCAGGATGAAGGCTGCGGGCCGTGTGCTTGGGCGCAGGCTCCTCTGTGTAGCTGTCCGGGCTCGCTGCCCCGTCCAGGGAGCTGCCACAGCTGGAGTTGGGGGAAAGCACGTCCTGCAGGAGGTCATCTGGGGGCGCGCCGCCCCCTCCCCCACCTCCACCCCCACCAGCTCCCACCACAGGGTCCTTGCCAGGCTTGGCCCGCTGGGTGCCCTCCTCCTCCTGGTCATTGAGCAGCTTGGCCAAGAAGTTGATATACTTCATGGCCAGGCGGAGGATCTCATTCTTGCTGAGCTTCTTGTCCGGGGGATGTGTGGGGATCAGCTTGCGGAGCTCGGCAAAGGCCCCGTTCACATTCTGCTGCCGCCATCGCTCCCGGCTGTTGGTGAAGATACGCCGCACAACTTTGGTGTGGGGACCTGGAGATTAGGAAGACAAGGGTTAGGAGAATGGGCTTGAGATTCCTTCCCCAAAGGCATCTCCATCCATTGGGAAACTTGAGAAACCTAGAATGCCTACTTTCCTTTCACTTAGAAAACATCCACCCTTCAAATTCAAGTTCCTGTGCTTCCTCCTCTATGGGAACTTCCTCAACCCCTCCAGACAGATCTAACCAACCACCCCATACTGCAATCCCTGGAACTCCATCACTCTTGATCATTACTTACGTTTCTGTGCTTGTCTCCCTCCCTGGGCTGTGAGATATTTGAGGACAGGGACCTTATGTTATTCATTCATCCATTCACTTGTGCCAAGAGGCCTCACAGTTATGTCCAAGGAGACAGACTCCATTCCTATTTGACTATCCCTGCCTAAATTAATGACTCTGGGCAAGTGACATAAAAACTTGTGAAGTGGGCCGGGCCCGGTGGCTCACGCCCGTAATCCCAGCACTTTGGGAGGCCGAGGCGGGTGGATCACGAGGTCAGGAGATCGAGATCATCCTGGCTAACACGGTGAAACTCCGTCTCTACTAAAAATACAAAAAAATTAGCCAGATGAGGTGGTGGGCGCCTGTAGTCCCAGCTACACGGGAGGCTGAGGCAGGAGAATGGCGTGAATCCGGGAGGCGGAGCTTGCAGTGAGTGGAGATCACACCACTGCACTCCAGCCTGGGCGAGAGAGCAAGACTCCGTCTCAAAAAGCAAACAAACAAACAAACAAAACAAAAAACAAAGCAAAACAAAAAAACTTGTGAAGTGCCTTGACTTCACCACCTGCAAAATGAAAGTAATACTACTAAGTCATGAGCTGTTACACGGGTCTAACACCTAACACAGGTAAAGAACTTAAGACAATGCCTGCCTCAGCTTAGCAGTCAATAAATGTTAGCTATTATTATCCATGTATCAGTTTTTTGCTAACAACCAGGCACTGTGCTAGGCACTGAGGAACAATGGTGAACTAAATAGAGTGCCTGCCCTCATGGAGCTTACGTTTTAATGGGGAACAAATATTTAAAAACAAAACAAAACAAACAAACAAACAAAAAAACAAGGGCTGAATTGTAATGAAAAGAAGCTCCATGTTTAGCTCCAGTGGCTGGGAAGGCTGTTCTGAGGCTGTGAAGAACTAGCCAGGAACAGGAAGGGGAGAGGAAGAAGAGTATCCAAGCTGAGGGAATGTACAGGCCCTGCACTAAACAAGGCTTGAAGCCAGGCTGGCTGGAGTTCTGTGCACAAGATCAGAGTAGGCAGGGTCCAGACTCCACAGGGCCCTGCAGTAAGGTGGGGGGACTTTATCCTAAGGGTGATGGAAAGCACAGAGTAGGGGCTTAGAAAATGTCTGCTGACTGACCCATCATGGTGGCAGGTGGGGAATGGAGGGGAAAGTAGAGATCAATGCAGAAAGGCTCTCATACTCAGGAGAGAAGTGAAGACACAGCTATGCACAGCCATGGCCTATAGCTCTAGGCAGGCTTCTGAAGCCTGCCTCAGTCTCCCCGTGTCTACAATGCACTGATTATGGTTTGGCCCAATAGTCACTAACATTCCATGTATGAAGACTTATGGAGCAGTGGTAGACACCAGCACACATGTCTAGGGCACTTATGGCGTGCAAAGCACTGTGCTGTGTTCAAGCCTGACTTGGGATTTGTAAAGTCAGGGGAAGACAGTGAAGGGTCCTGCTAGTGCTCTTGAACTTCTGGGCTGAGGAAACTGCTTCTCTCCCTAACATTGAGGCACAAGCCAGGGTCACATAGTCCAGGAAGCTCTGTGCACTGAAGGAACTGACAGTCCTGGGATATTTATTTGCCCTCTTCTAGTAACCCCTGGAACCAGACCTCGGAGTGTGAAAACCGGGGTAGAGGAGAAGGGCAAAGGCCTCATCTAAGTCCCACTGCTCATTTTATAGCTAAGAAGACTGAAGCTGGGATGGAAGCAGACCTCACCTCAGTGGTCAGTCTATGAATCAGCTCATCCATCCTGCACTTGCTGCCTGATCATCTTTCTCTCTCCTACACGCACACAGGCATGCACATGCATGTGCGTGCACACACACACACACACTTTTCCTGGGAAGGATCACCATCTCCTACCCACGGCACCTCTGAAGCTGCCTTTCCAAACCCTAGCAGGCCCCAGCCCAGCTGACTCTTTGCCAAAGGCCAGACCCAGCCTGGGAAAAACACAGCACAACTGCAGGGCAGTTCTACCCTGGGATACCTCTGAGGAAAATACGTGTTGCTTTCAGGCCTCCAGGCCAGACAAAGAGCATCCCTCAGCAGTGATATAGGGAGGACAGTCCCTCCACCATGGCTAATGCTGGTGATCTTGAGGGAGCTCCTAATTGCGGAGGGGGTGCTTATGACTGCTGTCACAGCTGGAGCTAGACTACATCCAGAAGGGGAGGTGGTGGGGAAGTAGTCAGGACTTATTCCAAAGCTTAAGACCAGTGTTATGAGGGTGGTCCAGGACTTAGCTGTGTGACCCAGGACTTAGCTGTGTGACCTTGATCAAGCTGCTTAACCTCTCTCAGCCTCAATTTCCTTATCTGTGAAATGAAAACAGTAATATTGCCCTCATGAGTTTGTGGTAAGGAATAAACAGAAACCAAGCACACATAGTCCATGGCACATAGTAGGTATCCAATACATGGTGGTAGCAATTCAGCAACAGGAATCCACATCAAGTCCTAACTCTAGATCTTGCATTATTTCTACTTCTATGGACTCTTTTGGGTTCAGTCTCTAATTTCAGTGTCCCCTAGACACACCCTTTACCTACATGTCTGCCTATTCCTCTGTGGTTTTTTCCAGAGAACCCCCCCGTCTCCTCACCTTCCTCTTTCCTGAATCTGTCTACCTCTCCTGGTGTCCTCTGCCTCTCTCTCTGGCCAGCACTGAGTAGGTGCTTGGTAAATATTGCCAACACTTATGGGTAATGACTGCCTTACACTCCTGCACACCCCACAAACCCTCACCCCTGTGCTCTGCCTCCTCTGCCTATTGTAGAAAATGCCTCATCCCTGGGGAACTTCAGGGCTGGTCCTGTCTACTTCTTGTTTGGTACACCCACCTCTCCTACACTAGAGAACTCCCCTCTAATCTAGAGCAAGGCACCCATGCCTCTCAGCCCTGCACACCTGTGCCCCAGGCTGCTTGGGTCTTTTGAAGTCTTTTCTGTTGTCCAGACGCCAGCCCCTCTCCTTTCCAGAACACCACAGAGGGCTCCACCTCCAGCTCCATACCCATATCCCTCCCACCAGTTTGCAGCATAAATCTCAGCCTGGCTCTGAGGCCTTGGGCAGCCTTCCTACAGGAGCCCCAGGCCACAGCCAAGCTGAAGTTCTGGGAGCATCTGGGTCTGGCTCAAAGTCCCTCAGCTCTGAAGTACCTGCTCTCCTACCCCTGGTGCTGGGACCAATCTACTATACAAGGTCAACCTTGGGAAGACAGTGAGGGTCTTCCAAATCTCCCATTTGTCCAAACCATCCCTGCAAGTTCAGGGAACATTCAAGTACCTTAAAGGAGCAGTGCCAAGGCCCTTCTCAGGGAATCCAGGGGGCAAGGTAGAATCCATGATGTCAGGAAGGGAACTCCAGGTCTTAGCCCAGAATGTGTTAATGGGAGACAAGGGGAGCCTACTGTGTAGGGTCCTTGGAGGAAACCCTTGATGACTTCATTGCAGGGAGGAAGCAGACTCCAGACTCTAAGGAAGACTTGGGAGGAAGTGCAGGGAATCCCTGAGGGTCAGTGCCTACAATGGGGGGTTTGGGGACACTGTGTGTTTCTGCGCTCACTTGGGATCCTTGCCAAAGTGTAGGAATGGAGCCTGGATTGGGGACTGGAACTAACTCCAGAGGTTTGGGCTAAGCACATTATGTGTCTCTCTTCCATGTCTCCTCTTCACGGGACTGTGAGTGTGGTCCTGCTAGCCCCACGCAGGACTTTACCTAGCCCCAGCTCAGCTGCAGAGTGAAGGGCTTCGGCAGTTTGGGTTTCGAAAGTGGCCCACCCACCTTTGTGACACCTACAGAGTAGCCTCAGATGTTCCCTCCTGCAAAGGGCTCTAACCAGCGTGAGGGGCAGATACAGCAGTGGGGTGGGGCAGACTCACCATCAGTAATCTCCATCTCATAGGGGGAAGGTCTCCTCTTCACTCGGTTGTTGGTGGTGAACATAGGGAAGGCATCCGGCTCCCCAAAAAACCCGCTGTCAGATGGACCAGGCAGATCACAAGATCCCGTGTTGCCGGGAGGGGAGAAAGAGGCTACTTAGGGATCCTCCCCACATGTGTTGAGTCCCCCACCTCTGGGCAACCCTGCTCCCTTCACACCTGAGCAGTGAATATGCTGCACACGGATACACACACACGCACGCACACGCACACACAGAATGCCCTCACTCTGTCATGAAACAAGCAAAGGGAGGAGGAGACACCTTAACCACGCATCCCCCCACACAAACACACAGGCACACATGCAGAAGCAGAGGTGAATAACACATGGAACAAACACACACACACACACTTCACAGATAGAAACACTCTCCATTCTCCTGCCTTGGAAACAAGCACACAATCCACACACACCTCCACTCCCAAACACGTGCCCACTCAGGCAAAGGTAACCTTCACACCTGATGGTGTGCATCTCTGTCACCACAAAGGGGCACACTGTCCTCTCCCCCCCTCCACCTCACCCCACCCATAAGGGGCTGTGGATACACAACAGACAGGAAACCCTGACTCCCCTTCGCTGAAATTCTCCCCCTAGCTCTCTGCCCTCACCCACTCTAAGCTCTCCGTAGCTCTGTCTCTTGGGTGCCCGCCAGACTCACTGACTGTCCCACACTCTATCCTAGCCCCATCTTCCGGATTCTATTCCAACCCTACCGCTTCTCTCCGTCATCATCACAGTGGCCCCAGCGGGGAAACGGATGCCCTTACAGCAACTGGAGTACAGGCTGGGGCCAGAGACCACAGCTAGCAGCAGAGGGGCTGGGAGTGGAGGGGCAGATCAGACCTCAGGCGGGCCCTCCAGCAGAGATTCGGGGGAGGGTGCCTCTGCCACCATCCTCATATCCTTATCTCTTGCCTGTCCAGCTAGCGCTGCGCTTCCGAATGAATTTCACACCCTCAGCCACAAACATCTACCTCTGCTCACAGCAAAGCACATGCAGGCACATTCTTTCCTGCTACCCACGCTCAGGGGACTCCCTCCTCTCCGTCCCCCACAACACCACCACCCAGCACACCAGCCACACGCTTGCACCCCCGAAGGTGTCCACGCCCTCCTGTCGGCTTCCACACAGCCATGCACCCGGCAACCACACGCACACTCTCTCTCACAGAAGGCCCCTCCCTCACTGGCACTCACGGGGGGCTCCAGCTTAAGACTCTAGAGCCCTTGGGTTTAAAATGACCTCCTCTGCCTGCGCTCCACCCGCTCGGCCCCCGGAGCAGGAGGGCAGGCCGCCTCCGCTGTGCAGAAGGGAAACCCCGGTGGGGGTGGTCGCCCTGCCCACCCGCCCCTCCCGCCCAGCCCCTGGCCCCTGGTCCCTGGTCCCTGGTCCCTGGTCCCTGACCTGCCAAGCGAGGCCAGCGGCTGGCTGAGACTGTAGAGCAGCGCGCGGCCGGGGGCGGCGGGGGCAGCCAGCGCGGGAGGACTCAGCTGCACCATGCGGCCGTCGCCGGGCAGCTCCGCTGGGGCCGAGGCGGGCGCGGGGGCTGGGGCGGGCCCGGGAGGTCTGCACAGCTCGGTGGTGGGGACCCGATGGCGCGCTTCGGCCGCCGGCGCGTCGCGGCCCTTTAAGTCTCTCGCGGCACCGCCCCCACTGGCAGGGCCGCCCCCCGGGCCTCCGCGCGCGCCCAGCTCGATGACTGGGGGCTCCGCGGGGGCCGCGCGGCTCGTCTCCTTGGCGACGCCGTTCAGCAGGACCAGGTGCGGGGGGGCCATGCGGGCCTCGGCCGCGTCCCGTCCCTCTAGCTGGGGGTCACTGTGAGCCGCCTCGGTCGGCGGCCGCTCGGTCATCCTGCGGGCAGACAGACAGACAAGCGGATGCCCGCTCTGACGACCGCCCCTGACCCACCGACGTGGGCTGGGGTAAAGGGGTGAAGGGCAGAGAGAGGAACTCACACACAGAGACAGAAGAGGCAGACAAAGTTAGCGCCACGTGGGGCTAGGGCGGGAGGCCGGGTAGGGTTAGGGTGGGAGGGAAAGGGGATCTCTGGATTTGGAGAAGGGAGGGGTGCCTGGGAGACACAGAGACTGGGGGCCAAAAGGACACAGATGGAGGAAGACGACAGAGACACTGGAAGAAAAGGAATACAGCCAGCGAAAGAAACACAGAAGGGGAAATCAGGAGGAAGGAAATGTACAAGGAGGCAAGAAAGAGATTACCCCGTCCCCCTTCTCAGGCCGAAAGGGAAGAGGAGGGAACAAATTCCCGATCGTCCTCTTTGGTTTTAGCGGGGAATCTGTCAGGCAGGGATTCGTTGCTTTGGGAACCTCCCTTGGCCTCTCAGCAATACCCCCAGCTCACCTACAGGCACACGCTCAGAAACACGGTGCGGGTGGAAGTAGGGAATTAGAAAGTGGAGGCTAAGGGGACTGGGGTCCACTCCACTAGAGCTGGCAGGGAATAATCCTGAGGAACCAGCTCCCTCCACACACACACACACACACACACACACACACACACACACACACACTCGTCCCCATGGGGAGTGAGGGAGTGTCTGTCTACACTGAGCAAATCCACTGTGAGTCCTGTGTCCGCCCTGCAGGCCTTTACTCCCGCTCAGACAGAGATGAGAGGTCGCCAAGGGAAGAAGATGGTGCTGGCCGGACCTCCCTAGGCAGTCCACCCCTTTCTGGTCAGCTGGACTTGGAAGAGAGGTCAGGTCTCAAAGAGAGGCCTGGCTGAGGCGAAATGGAGGTGGGCATTTGAAGGGTTCCCTGCGGGCAATGAGGTCTGGACTCCCATCCAAGAGCAGGACAGATGTCATGAAGCTCTTGAACTCTTCCAGCCCCCCTCACCGTCATCTCCTGCCTTGGTGTTCTTTGGGAAATGGGAGGAATACCTCCTTTATGCATTTGAAAGTACTGTGCAAATGCTCAAGGAAACATTATTGACAAGGGGAATGGGCCAGCGAGAAAACTGCCTGGCCCAAAGTCACTCACAGTCTATCTGTGAGAGAGCCAGACCAGAACAATAATCTCACTTTGCTCTACCCTCCCATATTCCCAGAGCAGTGAAACCACCTTGTGCTCCCACAAGCATACTCCAGGATGACCACAGCCACTCTACTTCCCACAGGTGTGCTAGGGCTCTTCCATCCCCTGGCTTCATCCAGATAGAGCCGGGCCCAGCAAGAATCAAAACAGAAAAATCGGGAGACTCAAGGGCCAGAGTTTGGGGATGCTTGTGAGTTGTACATATATGATCAACTCCACATAAGTTGTTTAAAATAAGCTTTCTGTTCTCTGAATTATATAATTGGGCATTTAAAAGAAGCAAACAAATACAAAAAAATCAATTTAGCCCCATGCAGAGTCTATCTAATCATACATAGCAGCCATTGAGCTCCCATACTGCCACTGCAATGCTCTGGACAGGATTCATCCTAGGAACCATCCCTCCCACCCCAGAAGGGAGAAGGGACCATCTGTAGCCTCCTCTGGAGCTTAGCTCAATTGCCACCAGACACCCAGGACGACAGACAGACAAGATTCAGACTGCTGTACACCTGCTCTGAGAATGCCAGCCCCCCAGGTCTGGCACAGAAACCACAAAATTCCCTAAGTCCTGGTGTATACAAGCTGTAAAGGCAGTAGGTCCCTGATGCTTCATTGGAAGTGAGTTTATGATTTTGGTGGAGACAATAGGTCTCTATCTATAGAATGCAACCACCAAGACACCAAGGCCACTGGAAATACACCAGAAGTATATCACCCAGGTCCTCTTGCTCCCAGCAGCAGCGAAATGTGCCAGAAATATACCAACCCTTGGGAAACATACAAGCTTCAAGGTGTTGGTTCCCTATCTCACTGCTCACTGTCCTGACACACCGGTGTGAGCCCAGGGACCCGTCCTTAAGCCCCAGCTTCTAACCGAGTGACAGTGTGCACTGCAGTTGCAGACTTAGCTCAAGCTCTGTTATGACACGTTTTTACTCTCCGATTAATTATTTGACTCTAGCAGCGGGTTCCTGAGAGGCAATGGGAGTACATATTCCAGATGAATTGACCCTGGCCCCAAATGTCTTCTCCAGACGCCTATAAATATCCCATCTCCAAGGCTCCTTGTGAGAAATATATGATTGGCTCCCAGGGTCTGTGGAGGACCTCTCCCGGCTTCTCCCCACATTTTAGGAAAATCCTGCCTGTTCTTCTGCAACCAGGATCACCAGCCAGAGGTCTATGCCCCAAAGAAGCCACTCACACACACTGACGGTTGTTGGCGACTAAGCTGCATCACTTGGTTTGATTACAGAAAGGAACGCCTGAGTGATTTTATTTGTTTTTATTTGGGGAGAATGAAGGAGGAGGGAGATTTTAGAGTTCTAGACTATTTGGCAACTACAGCTCCTCTCTCTTTGTACTGCGGAGACCCTGCTTATAGCCCCCAATGCAAAATCCTCATCTGCAGTTGCCAGACAGCCAGAATATTTCCACCTGTGCCAGAACAAGACAGAAGACCCCAGGAGATTCTTCCTAGGGACAGGTCTCAAGCAGACCCAATCTCCCATACAGAGAATTTCTTAGATGAAAACAGTCTCAGCCCTTAGACCCAGCCTCTGGTCTCTCTTCTGGGCCCACACCAGCACAACACCCTGGAGAAGCCCCAAGCCTGCACAAGTACCAAACCCACCAGGGAACAGCACCGCCATCCTCGCCTCTACCAGAGTAGAGGGGTGTTCCTGCAGCCCCACCCTAGGCCTCAGGCCCGGGGTCAGGGCCCACTCGAGCTGGGACTGCACTAGCCAGGAAGGCTGTCGCCTTCTTCCTGCGGGAGCTCCAGGCAGAGTCTGCACCACCCGGATACAGCCGCCCCAAAGTTACCGGCCTTGCAAAACGTCCACAGAACCGGGACCAACGGGAACGGCCTGGACGACTAAGTCCAAATAACTGGTTTTACCCAGGGCGGAAAAGGGAAAGAGCCGCTGGAGGCCACAGAAGCAGCTAGCAGCAATCAGATCCTGATTCCAAGCTCTGGCTGGTCCTCCCCTCCCCCCACCCCCAATCTGAGACTGGGCTCTCCTCTGTCCTGAGCCTTCCTCACCCCAGGCCGGAACCCGAGGCCTTCCTGGACACTGTTTCCACCGGCACCATTCCCCTGAAAACTCACCTGGGGCATATTTAGAGAGACCGGCCCCTCTGAATAGGATCTCCACTCCGCCGGAGAGGGGCGGAAGCCGAGGTAGAGGATGCAGACCCGGGTCTTTGCTTTCCCCCTTTTGCGCTGAGAGGCCTGCAGTTACGCTGCGGTGTAGTCCTGGGCGATCTGCCGCGCCCAAAGCGAGTTTCCAGGAAAGATAGGGGTGGAGAGAAAGAGGCAGGGCAAGAGGGAGGGAGAGAGAGAAATGGGGGTCAATAGCTGGGAATTACCTCCTGTCCCCGACCAACCAGTCCAGGGAATCGCAAACAGCTTTCCGCCCCCAACCTGCAGGTGTTTGGAGCCTTCCCTCTACCCCCTCCTCCCCCCACCCGCCTTAAAAAACCCTATACACGACCAATCCGGAATAGCTATTTAGTCCAACAACAACAACAGCAACCCCTCCCGACAGGCTGTCTGGAACATTTTCGAACCCTCCAACTGGGATCGGTCTGGTTCAGTGTTTGTTTTCTAAGCAGGGAGGTGTCTACCCGGTTGCCTCCGCAGCCAGATCTCCGACTGCCGCTACACCGGGAAGGGGTAGTCCCGGGCCTGGATGGGCAGAGGTCTGTGTTGGGAAAGGCGAATAGTCCTCAGACTCTGGTCGGTGGGACAGAACCTTGGAGTCCACCCCACCTCATTCTCTCCCTGATGCGCATCCACCCACCTCCAGCCCAAAGCGAAACCAGAACCCAATTCCAGGGGTTGTACTTTCCTACAGAAATGGAGTTGGGAAGGGGGTTTGGGGAGAGATATCTGATATGTTCAGGTCCTTTCTCGTCCGCCTACTGACTGAGAGAAAGAAAAAAGAAAGAGAGAGGAAGAGAGAGACAGAAAAAGAAAAGGAAATAAAGACCAACAAAGAGGGAAAGAAGAAAGGGGAAAAGTCCCCCATCTTCCCCTCCACCACCCCTACAAAACGATTTTCGATTTTTCAGGGTTTAGACAGAGTAAGGGAGAATTCTAATGATGTCTTACAGCAATAAACAAGGTGAAAGGAAAGGAACGCAAAAACAAACCCGATACTACTTTCAAGGATGTAGCAGGATTTAGCTTGCTTTTATTTTTTCCTGGTGGATTTTGTTTAATTTGTTTTGCCTAAATCGTCAGGCTTATGATCACACATCGAAGTCTTGGATTAACTGCGAAGCACTCCTTCTGTTTGCCGCGGCTTTGGTGGAAATATAGGAATAATTCTTCCCTGGATTGCAATACAATGCGGAAGATTTTCTTTCTCCGCTTCTAATCCAAAAGAGGGGAGGGGAGGAAAGCAGAGGGGAATCCATCCATTCCCGGCGTGTTATCGGGGGGTTAATGTTTGCGTGTTCGCTGGGGGTTAATGTTTGCCTTATGACCAAGTCTCTGTGTCCGTGCCTCTCTCCATTTTCTCTTCCTACCTCAAACCCAGCAACTTAGAAAACGGCAGTAGCGGGGAAAAAATCCGCTGCTTTGTTCTCCCGCCAAAGGAGCCAAAAGGGACAAACTGCTGCGCTCTACGATGATTATTTTAATTAAAATAGGATGTTAATGATGACGATTGTGATGGCGATGGCATTGGCAATTATAATAACTGACTAAACAAAATCCTTTCAACCCGAGCTAGGGCCCCACTAACCCGGTCCCCTCAAGAGCCCGGATTCGGCCTCGGTCTCGGATGCCACGGGTACCAGACCCAAGCGGCAACGTCGCTCACCCGAAGAGGGGGCGGGAAAATCTTCCCTGGAGGTGATCCCGAATGTCCCCACCCGAGGCGCGAGGCCTGGTTAATATGCCCATTGTCCTTTCGGGGCCTCTCCCTCGGACCCCGGCGGCCGCACCCACGAAACTGACCAGAAATGGACGAAGCCGGAGTGCAGCGGGAACCGAAGCCCGCAGCGACCGGCTCGAAGGCGCCGGCCTCGGTGAGCGCTGCTCAGCTTCAAGCCTGGAGGATCCTCCCATTCACCAACGAACCCCTCAAACACCGAGGCACAGGCGGGCCTCTGGGCAGAGCAGCCGCCGGCCCGGCTCTGTCCGCCCATCCAAGCCAACAACTGGCTCCCGAATACATCATAATTTGGAATAAAATGTGAAATCCCGCTCCCCGCCCCCATGCCGCCGCCCCCACCAGCGCCTCGATCTCTCGCTCGCCCTCCCCCCACTCCCGCCCCCAGCGATTTGCAAACGCACCTCTAAAGGACACAGGCACACAGGCACACAAGTCAGTGCGGACAGGACCACACAGGGTCCAGCCCCACAGAAGGGCAACAAACAAGCACCACTCAGCACTGCTCCAGAAGCCGACTTGGTCAGCCCCGCACACTGCCCAACAGGACACAACGAAATCGGTTAAACGTATCGGCTCACGGACACACAATCCAACACAGTCGGAATCACACTCGCCCGACATAACGAAGACACCACCCAAACACAGTCGCAGAGGCCACACACCCCCCCCCGCAGAACCAGATCCCTGCTGAGAACGCCAACGGAGCACAATCGTACGCAACGAAGAAAACGCAGAAGGGCCTCAAAGGGTCCACATCTACACACCCCAACCGCGCAGGCACACCACACTGGGACACACAGCCTGTCGCCAAGAAGACCACACTCAGAAGCAGCCAACGCCGCCCACAGCTCTCATGAACGCACTCTCACAATCCCACCGCATGCACACAACCACGAAGAAGAAATGAAAACCAACCACCGCCTCGCGCATTTCTGTATATTGCGTAAGGAAAAGGGGGAAGGAAGGAAGAGAGTCTCCGAGGCGGGAGGGGCGGCGGCAGCCCGGGCGGTGGCGTCCGTGGAAAATGCCCCCCCCCCCCCCATCGAAAGGAACCGAGGGAAAGGGAGCGAAGACCTCTTTTGCGGACGTGGGGAAAAAGAGGAGGAAATTGATGAGGAATTCGGTGGGAGGCCTCGGGTTGCTTTTCCCCTAGAAAAAGGCCAGAATGCTCACGTCTTTCCGCTACGGGGGTAGGTGTGTGGCCATTTTGAGGCCCGGTCCTGAGCGGCGGCGGCCCGGCCCCTCCCGCGGCCCCCGCTCCCCCGCCCGCGCCGCGCCCGCCCGGCCCCTCCACCGACGCGCTCTAATCCCACTCACGTTCCAGGCCTCGTTAGCATGGGCCGAGGCGCGCCGGGGCCGTGTGCGCTGCGGAGATAAGGCAGTGCCGCGGGTCCGCCCGCCCCCGATAAGCGCCTCGGCCATTATGGGCCAAATGATTCATTTTAATTTGGACGCGCTGTCTAGGACCCAGCAGATCCAGCCCCCATCTCGGATCCCAAGACCTCTCAGGAACCCCAGCTCCCCACAACCTCAGTCCCTTGACCTTCCAGACACCTTTCTTAAGCGACTCTCACCCCAACACTCTGTCCCTACCTCTGAAGACCACCATGATATCAAAATCGTCACCTCCCAGCGCTTCTTTCTTATTCTTCCTCCAGTGTCCCAGACACCCAGATTTCAATGGGCAGCCTCCCTATCCCAGAAAACTCCCCAGCCCTTCCCTACCTCTTCACCCCCTTCTAAAATAGAGCCGGTAACTCAAATTCATGGGCTCTACGGCGGCCTGGCAGAACTCCTGTCAACAGGGATATTAAAATGCCCATTCTGCTAGGTTTCAGGCTGAGCCCAGAGCCCAGGAACACTGCTCCCCACATGGTGTTAAAAAAAAAAAAAAAAAAAAAAAAGTCGGCCGGGCGCGGTGGCTCAAGCCTGTAATCCCAGCACTTTGGGAGGCCGAGACGGGCGGATCACGAGGTCAAGAGATCGAGACCATCCTGGCTAACACGGTGAAACCCCGTCTCTACTAAAAAATACAAAAAAAAAAACTAGCCGGGCGAGGTGGCGGGAGCCTGTAGTCCCAGCTGCTTGGGAGGCTGAGGCAGGAGAATGGCATAAACCCGGGAGGCGGAGCTTGTAGTGAGCTGAGATCCCGCCACTGCACTCTAGCCTGGGCAACAGAGCGAGACTCCGTCTCAAAAAAAAAAAAAAAAAGTTTAGTCTAGCGACTGAAACACTATTCTAGGCATTTTACAAATACTAACTAATCTGCTCTTCATAAACAATCCAGAGAAGTTGGATCCTCAATTTACAGAAGAGAAAACTGAGGCACATAAAGTCAAGTAACTTTTCGAATGATACATAGCTAGTGCTTGATGGAGTCTGCCTTAGAAGAAAATTTGGCACGGAGTCTTCTCTGCAACTCAGTTGATGAAAAGGGGCAGTCAAAACCTAGCCAGGGACAGGGACCTGGGATCAACTCATTGCGGGGACCAAGGTCTTTACTGTGGGGTAGGAATCTGAGTTCAGTGCCAGCTGGATGATGCGCTCAGCCCACGGAGGGTCTCTGGGTTCATTCTTTCATGGTGGAGTGGAAAGAACACATGTTCGAATTTTAGCCACTGATCTCTGAACCTCAGTTTTCTCATTTGTAAAATGGGGAGATAATGTCGACGTCACAAAATTGTGAGAACTAACTTATATGACCTTTAAAAGGTGGTGGTGAGGGTAATAATGTACGGAAAGTCCGTAGCCCAGGAAAACAGCATATGCACTTGCATGGGAGTTCTGGTTACCATCATAGAGAAAGAAATTAAGACACAGAGAGATGTGACTTAGCCAAAACTTACAGTAACCCAAAGGAAAAGCCAGCACCCAAACTTTGGTGTCCAATTCCCAGTCCACAACTCTACCCTCCATGCCAGGCTGATTTGTCCTTCTAGTATCTCTGCTTTTGAGCTTTTTTTGGAGCCTGAGAACTGGGGAAAAGCCCCTTCTCTGGTAACAAACTGAGTCCCAGTCAAAGATTGAGCTGAGAGCATGGCCCCAGTCTGGGATCTAACTTCTTCTTGGTCATCAGGATGTTCCCTGAGAAGATACAGTTAAATCAGTGCCGCCTGTCCCCTCTGTTCCTCCTGTGCTCTCTGAAGGGTCAGGCTGTCATGGGGATACAGATAACTCTCACAGAATCCCACGTCCTAAGAAAAACTCTAGTTCCTCCCTGCCATAAGGCCTTTGCTTTTGCTTGGCTCCACCACTTAATAGAAAATGAGAGTCATATAATTCTGAGTCTGAAACACAACTCTGCCATTCCGGGGCTGTGGGACCCTTGGACAAGTGATTTCATGTCTCTGAGCCACTGTGAAAACAGGCTAGCCATTCCCATCTAGAAGAGCCCAGGTGGGGACTGCTTCTCTGAGAAAATGAGGCCTGGACTGCGATCGAAGAGTGAAATTTGGGGGTGCGAAGAAGGGTGAGTATCCAGAACCTTCCAGGTGGGCTGAGGAAACAGCTGGACCAAGGGCTAGAACAGAAGGGCGGTAGGTTCATGAAAAGAAATAGAAAAGTGTCCAGTATGGCTGGAGCATGCTTGTGGACAAGTTACAGGATTTTTTGGCATTTTTTTGTTCGTTTGGTTTGAAGGTGGGGGTGGTACCCTGTATAGAATAAGATTTGCATTTCTAGAAAGTTCTTTGGCTGAAGTGTGGAGGGGGAAAGACTTTGGGAGGCCAGTTCTGGAGCCAGTGCAGTGGTTAGGGGAAGGGGATTAGAGCTTGGACCACTGTGTTGGCAGAAGAGATAACAAGAGGCAAGTGAAGATGACATGTATTTGGGGTATAAAACTGGGTTTATAAGAATTGAATTTGGGCCAGGCATGGTGGCTCACGCCTGTAATCCCAGCACTTTGGGAGGCCCAGGCAGGCGGGTCACAAGGTCAAGAGATCGAGACCATCCCAGCCAACATGGTGAAACCCTGTCTCCACTAAAAATACAAATATTAGCTGGGTGTGGTGGCGCATGCCTGCAGTCTCAGCTACTCAGGAGGCTGAGGCAGGAGAATCACTTGAACCCGGGAGGCAGAGGTTGCAGTGAGCCGAGATCATGCCACTGCACTCCAGCCTGGCGACAGAGCGAGACTCCATCTCAAACAAACAAACAAACAAAAAAGAATTGGGTTTGGGGGGGATGAGGGAGAGGAAGGAATCTGGGAAAGCCCCTGGGTTTCTGGCTCTCCTGCAGAGCTAGTGGTGGTTATTCCTGGAGATGGGGAACGTGGAGGCCAAAGGGATGAGGGGAGGGCTTATACATTTGGTTTTGAACTCCTTAAGTTTAGATGCCTTTGAGGTACCTGCAGACTGTTGGATTATTTTACAGTGCATTAAATGTCCCCAGCCAGCACCTCCAAGGAAGGTGTCCTTTCCTGTAGTGAAGGAATATGGACAGGTGGAAAGGCATTTGTCAGCCCTATGGCAGAGGGTGTGCCCAGGCCTCTGTCTGTGGGGCAAGGAAGTGACGTTCACTAACTCCCCAATTCCACTCATTTGTTCTCTGCCAAGCTCCAGATTCTGACAGTCAGGCAGCCACTCCCAACCTCATCCCCCAAACCCCTGCCAGGGGCTGGGGGCTCATGACGTCTACACCCGCCCCCTCCCCTGTTTCCGATGGTCAGTGGAAAAAAGGAAACTGCGCGCTAAGCGGGGCTCTGCCCAAAATAGCATCTGGTGCCTTTCGGTCAGCGAGATGTCCGAGCGTCCACGAGAGAGTGACAGGCCGGGACCCAGCCAGGAAATGCCACCCCTCCTCCACCCGCCCCAAACGGAGGCCCCAGTCGGGCAGGAAACCCGGAGCGCCTGGGGTGGGGGTGGAGAGGAGGGAGGGGAGGTTGAGACCCAGACTGGTAAGTCTGGAGTCTGGAACTGGGGCAGCAAGAACAGGGGACAAGAACAGGCTAGCTAGGCTCTGGCTCTGAGGCCGTTGTTCCCCACCACCACCACCACCACCACCACCACCACCAAAGGTTGGGTTCTCCCTAAACCCCAAAACTGAGCCTCTTACCATTTTTCAAGTGTTTCTGCCTGCCCTCTCTGAGTACTGGACTATCTCTGAGCTTCTCCCCTGAGTTTGTTCTCCAGAAAGATGCCGTGCATGCACTCTGATAAGCAGCCAAGTTTATTTTTAACAAATTACATTGCATTTACTGTGTGACAAATACTGTCCTAGGTACGTCATAAGTATTAATTCAGTTAAACCTTGCAAGAACCTAATGAGGTAGGGACTACTCCATTTTGTAGGTAGCACAGAGAGGTTGAGCAACTTGCAGAGAACACCCAGCAGGTAAGTGGTGGAGGCAAAATTCACACCTGGGGCAGTGTGGCTTCAGGCCACAGTGCTTCGAAGGCAGCAAAGCAAGCACAATGATCAGGCAGACCTGAGCTCCTATCCCTGCTCCCTTAGTTGCCAGCTGTTTGATACCAGGCAAATTACTTAATCTCTGAGTTTCACTTTCCTCATTTGTAGAAGAGAGGTGATCATTTTCCATACATAATACTGTTTATATAAGGATTATTTTTAATGAGGAAAATTTCAATTTGAGGAAATGTCATTATTTCCCTCTTCCACTTTCAAAGGACTATTCTCTCCATTTTTGCCCTTGTCCCTTGCCCTGGAAGAACCCCTATCCCATCAGTAAGCAGGCCTCAAGAATTCCGAGCTTGAGAGTCAGGTCTGTGCTTCCAAACCCCAGGACTGCTGTCAGAATTCTCAGGGATGGAAGGAACTCCACTCTCAGTGGCTCTCGAAGTGGATGGTCAGCATCACCTAGGAACTTGTTAGAAAAGCAAATTCTCAGGCCTCACCCCAGGCCTACTACTACTGCTCTGAGGGTGAGGCTCAGCAATCTGTTTTCCCAAGCCTTTCTGGTGATTTCTGACACACACACAAAATTTGAGAACCACTTCTCTAGTTTACAACCACCCACATCTGTAGCAAAGGCCAAAGTAAAATTGTGTTAAGAAAACACCGTGCTTTTTGTTTTTTTGAGACAGAATTTCGCCCTGTCTCCCAGGCTGGAGTACAGTGGTGTGATCTCAGCTCACTGCAACCTCCTCCTCCCGGGTTTAAGTGATTCTCCTGCCTTAGTCTCCTGAGTTCTCCTGAGTAGCTGGGACAACAGGTGAGCGCCACCACGCCCAGCTAATTTTTTTTTTTTTTTTTTTAGACAGAGTCTCCCTTTGTCACCCAGGCTGGAGTGCAGTGGCACAATTTTGGCTCATCACAACCTCTGCCTCATGAGTTCAAGCAATTCTTGCACCTCAGCCTCCCAAGAAGCTGGGACTACAGGCGTGCACCACCACGCTCAGCTAATTATTTGTATTTTTAGTAGAGACAGGGTTTCACCATGTTGTCCAGGCTGGTCTTGAACTCCTGACTTCAGGTGATCTGCCTGCCTCGGCCTCCCAAAGTGCTGGGATTACAGGCATGAGGCACTGTGCCTGGCCTTTTTTGTATTTTTAACAGAGATGAAGTTTCACCATGTTAACCAGACTGGTCTCGAACTCCTGACCTCAGGTGATCTGCCGATCTCAGCCTCCCAAAGTGCTGGGATTACAGGCATGAGCCACCGCACCTGGCCTGTGCTTTTTAATGTTTCGAAGCCATTTTCCTTTCCCTAACCCATGCGGAAGACCAAAGCATGCAGAAGCATGCAGAAGACTGAAGCTGCTTTCCAAACTTACAGAAGAGATAGTGTCTAAGCTTAACTGTCCTTATGAGCAGAGAACCCCAATAGCTCTGCCATCAATGATTTTATTCCCAGAGCTGTTAGAAAACGACAGAACATGTGCACAGCCACCAGTTCTCTGGCTAGCAAGTAGTTGTTGATACTTACTGAGACAGAGCCCTGGCCCAGGAGTACACATTAATACATGTGGACAAGACCCCTGGGCCCCTGAAGGGGACTGTATGTCCTGGAGACTGCCATGTGTGCCTGCACTGCTTCCTGCTTCTGCCTCTGTTCTGTCTTTTGATCCTCCACTATAACCTGCCGGGCTGCTTGTGTGATCCCCACTTTAAAAATGAGGAAACAGGCTCATCTCACCCAGTCACTCAGTTGGTATACATCCAAGTCAGCTTAGCCCCAGTGCCTTCTCCATTCCTGCTGGTTAGAATGAACTATGTATTACTTTGGGAGAACTATTTCAAAATCTTGAACACTTTGGATAGCACTGTGATATCCCCTGGTTTCAATCCTTTGACCTTAAAGAAGATAAATAGCCACAATTATCATGAAAAGATTCTTCAACTTGTATTAAGGAAATATAAATTAAAACCACAATGAGATGCCATGACACATCCACTAAAATGGTTAAAATTTAAAAGACTGACAATACCAAGTATTGCTGAGGATGTGAAGGAGCAACCGGAGTTCTCCAGCAACATTGTTGAAGGAAATGCAAAAATTACTCAACCACTTTGGAGAACTCTTTTGCACTTCCTATGAATGTGCAGTTTATAAACATACATTTACTGAGATAGCTGAAAAATATATATCCACAAGAACACCTGTACATTAATATTCATAGAACTTTTATTTGAAAAGCAAAAAACAATAAACAATTCAACTATCCATCAACAGGTGAATGGTAAACAAATTGTGGTACATTCATGTAATAGAACACTACTCAGCAACAAAAAAGGAACAAATTACAAATGCCAGAAACAAACTGACACATGCCAGAATATAGACCTCTCAACAACAGGCTCAGTGAAAGAAGCCAGACACAAAAGACTAATTAGCGTATGATTCCATTATATGAAACTCTAGAAAAAGCAAAGTTGTTTTTTTTTTTTTTTTTTTGAGACAGAGTTTCACTCTTATCACCCAGGCTGGAGTGCAAAGGTGCCATCTCGGTTCACCGCAACCTCCGCATCCTGGGTTCAAGTGATTCTCCTGCCTCAGCCTCCCAAGTAGCTGGAATTACAGGTGCCCGTCACCACGCCCGGCTAATTTTTGTATTTTTAGTAGATTTGGGGTTTCACCATGTTGACCTCAGATGATCCGCCCACCTTGGCCTCCCAAAGTGCTGGGATTACAGGTATGAACCACCGTGCCCGGTCAGCAAAGTTAATTTCTAATGGCAAAGCTCAGATCAGGGGTGATGGAAGAGGACGTATGACTGCAAAGAGGCACAGGGAACTTTCTGCGTAAAAGAAATATTCTATATCTTGATTGTGGTGGTGGTTATATGAGTGTATGCATTTGTCAAAAGTCAACAAACCATATACTAAAATGAGTCCATCTTATTGTATGTAAATTATGCCTAAAAAATTGACTATAAACATTCTTTGTGGCCCCACATCAATCTTACATCGTCCAGGAAAACTTTTCTGATCAATACTGTCCTCAGCTGCATTGATATCTCCTCCTCTCACCACTTGCTCTCCTGATTAGCATACCCTGGAGCCCTCCGTTACAGTCTAACTCATGCTGCTCAGGGCCAGGCACACAGGGCATGAAAAAGGATCTGGAGATAAGGGAGGAACAGAGTTAATGGTATTTGAAAAAGTGACAGAGACATCTGCCAGGAAGTAGGATTATGTCTTCCTGTGACCCTCAGTTTCCCTATCTGTAATAGGAATGGGGTGGGGCAACCACAGGATCTCTCTCTCCCTTTTATCTCTTATCATCTCTTTCACTCTGCTTCTCATCTATGCCATCTCTATTTTAAGCGCATGTGCATTCTCTCTGTCTCTAAGTCTGCTCCTCTTTCCTACCCCTGCCCTGTCTCTCCATCTCTGTCTTTAATCTGCTTCTCATCATTGCTTCCTTCCTCTTTTTTGGTCTCTGTTCAGGCTCTCAAAAAGAACTCCAGCTGTGCACGGGTACCCTATAGAAGCAAGGCATGCCGATTCGCTTGTCACATTCCTGACAGGCTGGACCTGTTAGAAAGTCATAAGCTGGTCTGTCAGTTGTATGGGATTGGGGAGACGGGAAAATGAAAAGGAGGGTGGAAAGGGAAAGGGAGAGACTTGGAAAGGTTCAGGAGGCACACAGGCTTGGCACACTGGATGCAGGGGATTAGGCCTGCTGGACTCTGGCAGAAGCTCTGAGTTCCCAAGAAAAGCTGTGGCAGGAGGTCCTCTCCTCCACACGGCCTGTGTGCCCAGTCCAGAACGCATGCCACAGGACACAGCCTGTAGCTGATTAAAAGCACATGGTTGACTCTCAGGCCACCTTGGACTAGAATGCCTCCTCAACAACTTAGCAGCTGATAACCCTAAGCAAGTTGCATCACTTCTCTGTGCCTCAGTTTCCTCATCTCTAAAATAGAGGTAAAAATAACACATGAGGCTAGGCGCGGTGGTTCACGCCTGTAATCCCAGCACTTTGGGAGGCCGAGGCAGGTGGATCACCTGAGGTCAGGTGTTTGAGACCAGCCTGACCAACATGATGTAACCCCGTCTCTACTAAAAATAAAAAAAAAATTAACCGGGCATGGTGGCATGCACCTGTAATCCCAGCTACCAGCAGGCTGAGGCAGGAGAATCCCTTGAACCCCACCTCCCAGGTTCAAGGAGTTCTCCTGCCTCAGCCTTCCGAGTAGCTGAGATTATGGCACCAGCCACCACGCCAGGCTAATTTTTGTGTTTTTAGTAGACAGGGTTTCATCATGTTGGCCAGGCTGGTCTTGAACCCCTAACCTCAATGATCCGCCTGCCCTGGCTTCCCAAAGTGTTGGGTTACAGGTGTGAGCCACCATGCCTAGCCTCATTTATTCATTTTATTCCACATTTACTAAGTATCTTTTTTTTCTTTTTTTCTTTTTTTGAGACGGAGTCTCACTTTGTCACCCAGGCTGGAGTGAAGTAGTGCGATCTTGGCTCACTGCAACCTGTGAGGAGGGCAGTCATTCACCCTCTCTGGAACTCAGTTTCATAGTCTGTACAGTGGGCACGGCCCTTGCTTCTTTGTTTATTTTAAACAAACACTTTTTGAGCAGTAGTGCTGGGCCCTGTACTGTCTGCTGCGGATGTAAGGGAACCCAAGAGTCCATTTGCACTGCCTCAGGAGACTAAGGTGTGTGCCTACTACAGGCTTACAAAAATTGAGAGGAATAGAATTAAATTGTGTACATAAGCTCAGTTCTTTTGTGGCACACAGGTGGGAATCTTGCTTCTCCCAGGTTATTCCCACGTTGTCTTTTTTTTTTTTTTTTTTTTTGAGGTGGACTCTCGCTCTCTCGCCCAGGCTGCAGTGCAGTGGTGTGATCTCAGCTCACTGCAAGCTCCCCCTCCCGGGTTCACGCCATTCTCCTGCCTCAGCCTCCCGAGTAGCTGGGACTACAGGCGCCCACCACCACGCCCGGCTAATTTTTGTATTTTTAGTACAGACAGGGTTTCACCATGTTAGCCAGGATGGTCTTGATCTCCTGACCTTGTGATCTGCCCACCTTGGCCTCCCAAAGTGCTGGGATTACAGGCATGAGCCACCGCGCCCGGCTCCCACATTGTCTTGTTTCCCCACACCCTTGGGGAATTGGGCCCTGCTGAACTGGGTGGCAGGAGGAGGGGGAAGGGTGAACACCAAGTGAACCTCCTCGAGGCAGAGAGAGCCAAGGTGTTTGGTTGCCCTGGGACTCCCAGTGGAGCTGAAGGTCCGTCCTCTGCTCCTGTGTCCCTTCCTCCAGCTCCTTCTCCTGTGTCCCTTAAACATGCTCACAGCGTGGTACCAATCACACTTATCTGGGTGTCTGTGTACCCCACCAAGACCCTCAAAAACTGGGACCACGTCTATGGTTTGTCTATACCCCAGCATATCATGGAGGCAGAGTAGGAGCAAATATATGTATGTTTTAAAAATAAGAGGAGCAGAGACAGAGCTGGAGAAAGAAATTGAGAGAAAGGGAAATCACCCAGCAGGAACCTGGGCCATGAACTTGAAGGAAGCGGGACTGGCTAGCCCTCCTGGCCCTAGAAACCAGCCACAGGGAAATGTGAAAGTACATCCTGTATGTCCTTGTGAGGAGAGATAAATATTTCCATGATTGCATGAACTGTGAGTCCCAACCCCTTCCTGGGACAGCCCAGGAAATGCAGGCCTTAATGGGGGTTTGGGGATGGGTAGACTCTCCGTATCTCCACAGAGGGTCTCTGTGCCGGGTGGGGAGGTGAGGGCAAGCAGAGGTCTTGGAGAGTCACAGCACAGGCCCCTCCATGGTGATTTTGGGGGTTTGGAGCAAGTCACTCACAGGAGTGACTCAGCTATGAAACATGAACCTGCTCCCCTTCCAACCAACATCTAAGACCTAGTGTCACTTTATCAAGGTAGGACCAACGGTTTTAGGGAACTGAAGCACATGCTTATTTCAACCTGCTGCTCCCAAGGGATAAGGAGGAGAAAAAGAAGGAGAACATAGGCTCTGAAGCCATACAGACCAGAGTTCAAATCCTGACTTCACCACTTACTTCATCTGTGTGGCTTGGGCACGTCATTTTACGTTTGAGTCTCCATTTCCTCAAAGGGATAATCCCAATCTGATGGTCAGGTTAAGAGCATGAGATCTGGGCCGGGTGTGGGGGCCCACACCTGTAATCCTAGCACTTTGGGAGTCTGAGGTGGGCAGATCACTTGAACCCAGTAGTTCAAGACCAACCTGGGCAACATGGCGAAACCCCGTCTCTATCAAAAAAAAAAGAGCATGAGATCTGGAACCAGACTGCCAAGATTTGAATCCTTATATTGGCTGTGTGAACTTGGGCCACATTACTTAACCTGTCTGTTCCTATTTCTAGCCTGCTAAATGGGAGATTAGAATAGTATCGACTTCATGCAGTTGTAAGGAATAAATGAGTTAACAAATGTAACAGACTTAAGACATAGCAGATGTGTTCAGTAAAGGTTAAATACTGTTATTACTGCACCAAATTGTGATGATTAGATGAAGGAATATGTGTAATAATGCTTTCCTTTAAACCCTACTGATCCCCAATGTGGCAAGCAAATAGTATTGGTTCCGTAGCAGGCAGTTTCTGGTCTTTAAAAAGATCTCTAAGAATAGTTTCATTTTCCTTCCCTCAATCTCATTCTTATTCCACCATCCTGAACCAGGAGTTTGTCTCTTGTTGCAGGTGGTTTCTTCTGATTTGTCCCAATTCTTGGTAATTCTGAATACTTCTGATGTCTGCATGTGAAGCTGCATGTCTGCTTCCTCTTATCAGGAAAGGCTATTGTGAGGTCTAAATGAGATACTGAGTAGGACTCTGATCAGTGTTAGACGAAGGTGATTCTGCATATATGTGTCCGAGCATGCATACATGCACACCTACAACAGTAGGATCTAACAGCACCTTCTCTTTCTTTGTTACGCTCCCCAGAGTCTAGCACAAGGCCCCTGACATAGCAGGAGCATTTGGCAGATCTTTTCCATGTAGCTCTTCCTTGGACAAGGGAATCACATACAGTCCCTGCTCTTGAGGAGCTTCCAAGCTGGTTGTAATGAATTTTGTGAGAGGACAAGAAAAGGACCAGAGAAAGGGCTATGGAATTTCTTTTCTTTTCTTTCTTTCTTTTCTTTCTTTTTTTTTTTTTTTCCAGCCTTGATCTCCTGGACTCAAGTGCCTCAGTCTCTCGAGTAGCTGGGGCTACAGGTGCACGTGGCATCATACTCAGCTAATTATTTTGTTTTTATTTTTTTGTAGAGACGGAGCCTCCCTATGGTGCCCAGGATGGTCTCAAACTCCTGAGCTTAAGTGACCCTCCCTCTCAGAATGTTGGGATTATAAGGCATGAGCCACCGTGCCCGGCCTGCTATGAAATCTCAAAGAGGGATAATATCACTTCCACATGAGGATTACAGGAAGATTCTTTTAGGATGGGAGGGGAGGCAGAGATTTTCAGGGGTCCACAGGACTTTGAACCTGTAGAGAGTTTGGAGGCATAGGAGAAATGTAAGCAAAGGTAAGAAAGCTGAAGAGTGTCTGTGTGCGTGGGGGATGCCTTCCTTTTCTGTCCTTTGTGCTATGTCCAGGAGAACAGAGAGGCCTGGGTTTGATTGCCCAGTACCTAACTTTCTGACTTACATGCCATGGTATATGGTAGTAAAACCTGGAAGGCTGGAGTCCTGAATTCCAGCCCCAGCTCTTGCTTACAACACGGTGTGAAGTTGAGCAGGTCCCATCTCTTCTTTGGACCCCGGGGTCCTCACACATAGGAGGACTAAGTGATTGCTTAAGGCCCTCAGGCTCTCACACTCTTGGATACCTGATGTCATCTTTCCATTGTGTTTGTGATTAGCCCCTCCCTCACCCCTTTGTGGCCCCAGACCTCCCATGAAGAGGCAGGACACAGAGCTCTCCCCAAATCCATCCTTTTCCTGGAGTTCAGCCTCTGACCAGGAAGTGGGAAAACAGGATTTCCTCTGAGGATGTTCTCTGTGACCCAGACAGTTCCGGTATGGGGAGTGGGGAGGAAGAGATAGGGAGCATCGTCCAGGATTCCAAACCTTGAAGCACCTTTTCATGGGCTTTATGTTTTGAGCTCCTTAGAAACTGAATGCTTAATTCAGAGCTGAAGAAAGACATGTTGGTACTTTGAACAGATATTACTTAACATTGTTGTGGGGAATGACAGAATTTCCTTTTAAATTATGAAATATATTAAACACTATATTAAATAAAAAGTGAGGAAATCTCACTTCTACCTGTGGAAATCCTTCAAAATCTTTCAAAGACCAACCCCAGTGCTTTCTCTTGCAGGAAGCCTTTCTCTCCTCTGGATTTTCAAATAACTGCTCACATACGATTTCCACACCATCATTTCATACAATTACAGCATATCAGAGACACTTAGGGTTAACCGCTTCATCTCAAAAACTGGGAAACTAATAACCAGTGACTTGTCCAATGTTACAGAGTTTGGGGCAGAGCAACAGGAACCCAATTGTTGCTGACTCCTAATTTGGTGTTCTATCTACTTGTGTGTCTTTTCTTTCCTATGTTTGGTTCCCTTCCCCAGATCCCCTGTTCCAAATGCTATACCTATTTATAGCTCCCTGCTTTTGCAGAAGTGGTTCCCTCCATCAGAAATATCCCTGACTCCTCTTTTCTTTCCTATTGCTCCTGATTCTAGGAAAATGTCACTGCCCCTCTAGAATATTCTCAAAATAACCTCCCAGCTTCTCTCATATTCTCACATATTGTGTAGTTTCATTATAAGCACTTATCTAATGGTATTGCGAATGTTTGCATGTCTCTCCCTCATTAGACTGAATTACTATAGGGCACATTTTGTTCATCATCTTATGCTCA
This sequence comes from Macaca fascicularis, assembly GCF_037993035.2. NCBI lineage: Eukaryota > Metazoa > Chordata > Mammalia > Primates > Cercopithecidae > Macaca > Macaca fascicularis. The sequence continues at coordinate 187,556,485 of NC_088375.1, read as the reverse complement.
GCTTTTAGCTCACTGTCCAGCAGGATCAACATTATTTATCTGTTGAGTGACTAGGTGCAAAAATGATACTTGCGTGGAGAGGAAAGGTGGAGGGAGTGGCTGCATTGGGCTAGATGCTGTGGAGGGACACTAGGCTGGTGTCCTGGTTGTTAACTATAAGTGTATGATTTTACCCTGTTATACTTTGTGTCTGTCTCATCATTGGTAAAAAGGGATCCATTTTGCCTGTCATACATATTTCAGTAGGGTTTTGTTGTGAGAATTCTGTGTAAAAAATATGTGGAAAAGCACTTTGCAAAGTGTGAAGGAATCTGCAAACGCCAGACATTATCAGGAAATTTATATTGCTGGTATAAGGGCCTCTCAGTTGATCTAGGAGGCTAGGAAAGGTTCTGCCTTCATGAGCAATGCCTAGAAAACAAGGGCACAGAAGGAACTTTTTGTTCCTTCAATTTCCTAGAGCCCTTATAGTACAGACTCAGTACTAGTTTATCACATTGTAAAATCAATGGAAGTGAACACTTTAACATTAACAGAGCTGGGGTTGCTTACTTTAGAACACATGAGTAAAAAATGATTGTCTCTGGTCTTGGCTAACAGGCAAGAGACTCCTTCCTGAAGAAAATGAAAGTGGGGCAGCTTGGAGGACAGCACAGTATTTAAAGACAGCATTGGCTGTAGTATTTGAAATAATTTATTCAGCTCAAGATCTATTTCTTGCAGAAAGCTCTTCCTGAATTCCTCAGGCCTGAGAGGTTGTATTTCTCAATGGCTTAGTAAGACCTTGAGCTCTAGAGTTATACTGAAACTTGAATCTCTGGTAGCAACTTACTTGGGTAAATTACTTCCCTGAAGCTCTTCCCTCAACTATGAAGATAACAATCACTGTCTTAGTCTATTTTTATTGCCTATAACAAAAATATCTGAAACTGAGTAATTTATAAAAAGGAATTTATTCTTACAGTGATGGAGGCTGAGAAGTTGAAAGCTGAGGGGCTGCATCTTGTGAGGGTCTTCTTGCTGGTGGGGACTCTGCAGAATCCCGACGTGGCACAGGGCATCCAAGGTGAGGGATGCATCCAAGAGCATGCTAGCTCGGGTCTCTCTACCTTTTCTTTTTTTTTTTTTTTGTGAGACAGGGTCTCACTCTGTTGCCAGGCTGCAGTGCAGTGGCGCAATCTGGACTCACTGCAACCTCCGCCTCCGAGGTTCAAGTGATTCTCCTGCCTCAGTTTCCCGAGTTGCTGGGACTATAGGTACGCACCACCACGCCCATTCACCATGTTGGCCAGGATGGTTTCAATCTCTTGACCTCGTGATCCGCCCGCCTCAGCCTCCTAAAGTGCTGGGATTACAGGCATGAGCCACCAGGCCTGGCCTTCCTTTTCTTATAAAGCCACCATTAATCCATGAATCTATGAACGGATTAACCCATTTAAGAGGGCAGAAGGCTCATCACCCAATCGCCTCTTAAAGTCCCCACATCTCAACACTGCCACATTGAAGATTAAGTTTCAACATGAGGTTTGGAGGGGACAGATATTCAAACCATAGCTATCACCAACTGGGGTCAGCCAGGAGGCTTAAATGAACTAATGCATGTGAAGTGCTCTGCACAATGACCCATGAGCACACAGTAAGTCTTAAAAAGACGGACATGATCACCAGTACATTGTTGTGGCTCCTTAGAGTCTAGATCACTCATGTTGGCTTTTCGTCACACTCTCATAACTCTTGTGACTATTTCCTCGTTATATCTGTTTTCCGTGGAATCTTTACAGCTGGTAAAGGTAAAGATTTAAACAGTATCCTTGCTGTTACTGTTTAATATGTCTACATTTTAAAGGATACTGTTTAAAATTTCTACATCCACTTCTGGGGGGCTTAGCACAGGGCAGGATAAGGCAGAGGACAAAAGTGGAGCATGGAGTAGTTATTGATTTAAACTAATCGGCAAGGGGATTAGAGGTTGAGTGAGACTTTTGGCGAAGTGGGATAAGAGTGGTTGCCAACTGGCCAGGACTCGCACTAACGGGTTTGTTACCCAGAAGTTAGGTAATATAAGTTCCATCATTTTCCTATGCCATTTTGAAGTAGCATCCATGTTATCTTATAAACAGTATGTTGCAGGACTGGAGGAAAGAAATTCAGAGGTATGTCACTTGAGAGGCAAGTATCTCCAAAGTTTTTTTTTTTTTTCTTTTTTCTTTTTTGAGAACAGAGTCTAACTCTGTTGCCCAGGCTGGAGTGCAGTGGCACAATCTCGACTCACTGCAATCTGCCTCCCAGGTTCTAGTGATTCTCCTGCCTCAGCCTCCCAAGTAGCTGGGACTATAGGGGTGCGGCACCACACCTAGCTAATTTTTGTATTTTTAGTAGAGGCAGGGTTTCACCATGTTGGCCAGGCAGGTCTCGAACTCCTGACCTGGGGTGATCCACCCACCTTGGCCTCCCAAAGTGTTGGTATTACAGGCGTGAGCCACCGCGCCCAGCCTAAAATTTTAAAATCCAATTTTCGCAGTACTAATGCTTTCTCTAAAGATGCCTAAAAGTTATCATAGCAACTAATTTACCAAATAACTTGTGTTAGGCCATTTTTGCATTGCTCTAAAGAAACATCTGAGACTGGGTAATTTATAAAGAAAGGAGGTTTGAAGTGGTGGGGAGGGGGGTAGGCGCCATACACTTTTTAAGCTTTTAAATGACTAGATCTCACCTGAACTCACTATCTTGAAGATAACACCAAACCATGAGGGACCCGCCCCTGTGACCCAAACACCTCCTACCAGGCCCCACCTCCAGCATTAGGGATTACAATTCAACATGAGATTTGGGTGGGAACAAACATCCAAACTCTATCAACCTTCTCATAGTAGAACACCTTCTAGAGTAGGCTTTAGTAATGGTTCCTCTTCTCTTGGCACATGTTTAGTAGAAAGAGACATTGTTTTGTTGAATTAATCTGCAGTCTAAATTCAGGCTCCAAAACTCCTTAGACATTTTAATTAGATGTGGCCTTGGCCAGGTGCAGTGGCTCACGCCTGTAATCCCAGCACTTTGGGAGGTCAAGGTTGGTGGATCACCTGAGGTCAGGAGTTCGAGACCAGCCTGGCCAACACAGTGAAACCGTGTCTCTACTAAAAATACAAAAATTAGCTGGGCGTGGTGCCACACCCCTGTAGTCCCAGCTACTCAGGAGGCTGAGGCAGGAGAATCACTTGAACCTGGGAGGTGGAGATCACAGTGAGCCGAGATCATGCCACTGCATTCCAGCCAGGGTGAAAAAGTAAGACTCTGTCTCAAAAAAAATTAGATATGGCCTTAAATTAGATGTGGTAATAAGTGATCAAATTAGACTTTGCCTAAAAAGCTTAGGCTCCATTTTTACTATTAAGATAGCTTCTTGTTTGGTATAAACATTACAGGACTCCCAGTGATAAAGGTACTTGATGAGGCTGTCAGTTGATTCACTTTCTCTGTTTCAATAGTGTGCAATATAAATCGTACCTACATTCATTGAGTGAAACTGAGGGCTAAACAGAAGACACTTGAAGTGGCATTGACAATTCCATTATGTAAACTTACCCCAATAAAACATGTAAGCGAATTTTTATGCTATTTATTAAAATAACTAAAGCCCCAAACAATGTGCATGGAAACACAGGGCAAGACATTGCCATTTACATGTCTTAATTTTAATCATCATTGCCATTTACATGTCTTAATTTTAACTTGAAAGAGCAATGATGTAGGGAAAGATGCACTAACTGGTCCGTGGCTCCAGTGGGGAACAGTAGGGAGCCACCATGTTGCTATACTTGGGCTTGCTACTATAAAGCGGTATCAGGTTGTCTTGGAAAGCCACAGCTGGGTTGAAAATGGATCCAAAGTCTATGTATTTCCAGTTTACATATCAACTTTGATGTGAAACGACATCTCAATTTAACTTCATCAGAAAAGCTTTATCTTTCAAGTCAATGAAGACTCTTTCATCTATATTCAAATATAACAATTTAAGACCTTTTAAAAAAAGTTGTGGGGGATGTGCCAGGAAAGAACTGATACACTCAACGACTTGGATGTATCTTAGGACATCATGCCAAGTGAAAACAGCCAATTTTAAAAAGGTACACACTGTATGATTCCTTTTATATAAAAGATTCTTAAAATGCCAACATTCTAGTGGTGGAGAACAGATCACTGGCTGTTGGAGGTTAGGGTTGGAGAGACCATGTTTCAAAAGACTACCACTAGGGAGTTTGTGGTGATGGAATAGTTCTGTATGCTGACTATGGTAGTAGTTATGTGATTCTATAAAAGACAAAATTTCAGCCAGGCGCAGTGGCTCACGCCTATAACCAGCACTTTGGGAGGCTGAGGTGGGCAGATCACGAGGTCAGGAGTTAGAGACCAGTCTGGCCAACAAGGTGAAACCCCGTCTCTACTAAAACTACAAAAATTAGCCAGGCGTGGTGGTGTATGCCTGTAATCCAGGCTACTCGGGAGGCTGAGGCAGAAGAATCACTTGAACCCAGGAGACAGAGGCTGCCGTGAGCCGAGATCACGCCACTGTACTGCATCCTGGGAAACAGAGCAAGACTCCATCTTGAAGAAAAAAAAAGGTAAAATTTCATACGGCTATACACCAAAAAGTAAATAAATGAGTGCGTGTAAACACTTGTGAAACCTGAGAGGTCTGTGGTTCAGTTACTAGCATTATAGCCAATGTCAATTGCTTGCTTTTGTTCATTTACTATGCTTATGCACGATATTATCACTGGAGGACACTGGAAGAAGAGTATATGGGAACTCTGTATTATTTTTGTAATTTGGGGGCAGGCTAAGAGTTTTTTAAAAAGTGGGGAATAAACTAAAACAGAGAACAAAGGAAAATAGTCAATCTAGACATTTTTATTAAGTTCTATTAAAAAATATTAAGACATTTGAAAAACTCAGAAAGTTTATAAAACATACTCATACTCAATAATTTTCTTATTCTTTGATAGCCAGCGTGACATGTTGAAGATGTTACACTAAAACCAACCCACCACACTGCAAAAAGTTGTATCTCCAGAGTTTACTAAACATGCATCCTAATTCAGAGGAAATACTCTTGTCTAAAAGAGTGTTATTTTTATTATTTTCAAAAATAACTTTTCCCTTAAACTCAGAAAGGGCTGATTTCGCTAATTTACCCAATACCATGATAACTTATGTTCTTGTAGTGATATGGGATAAATGCAGAGATGAAACATGCTAGAACTTCTTAAAATGTACAGTATAGCTGGGCGCAGTAGCTCATGCCTGTAATCCCAGCACTCTGGGAGGCCGAGGCGGGCGGATCACCTGAGGTCGAGAGTTTGAGACCAGCCTGACCAACATGGAGAAAATCTGTCTCTACTAAAAATACAAAATTACCCAGGCGTTGTGGCACATGCCTATAATCCCAGCTACTTGGGAAGCTGAGGCAGGAAAATCACTTGAACCTAGGAGGCAGAGGTTGCAGTGAGCCGAGATCGTGCCACTGCACTCCAACCTGGGCTACAAGAGCAAAACTCCATCTCAAAAAAAAAAAAAAAAGTAAAAAAAGTACAGTATAAAAGAGCAGTTGAGACTCAGAGCTGGATAGTATTTATCTACTTAAATTTGTAGGAATAACTGATCTCAGGGTTTGTTTTTCTTAAAGGTTTCAGTGATGTTGAACAACTCTATTTGAACAATGAGAACTTAGTCCTATCACTAGTCAGCCATCTCACAGAAAAAGTCACTCTTCCCAGTTGGCTGCTACCAAGAAACAGACTGACTCCAGAATGATCAGGAAATCCCAAAACTACCACAAGGCTCTCTGGCTTCCCTAAGTATCTTCAGGAGACACCCTGTCCCTGTATTAAAAGAGCAGGGAGTTAAAAGGTTAAAATAATTTTGGTAACTGTCTGAGATGTTTTACATCTAAGAAGGTGCCTACTGAATTCATGCTATTCATCTGCTTTAGAGTTTCAGAAGGTTGCAGACTTTCAGGAAAAATTGCAATGTCCCTTTCATTTTCTTTCTCAAGATGTTGAGTGAACTCTGCTTTCCCGGTTCGAAGGTTCACTGCAGGACTTGGTTTAAGGTTCTTTAATAAGAAAGCTGGCTTTTCAGTCAACTGCTGTTTTGCTTTTGTCTGCAAAACTTCATTTGTAATATTTCTTAATACTGGCATATCTGCGTTGGTGCCCACAGATTCACAGTTAGAACAATTAATTATTTCATGGTCATTCTTAGAAGGCTCTTTCTGACCACCAAGCTGTTCAGGTATGGACGTATGGTTCTGATTCAATAAATGTTCACTCTTGCTATTTGCATTGTCGGGAGGCTCCTCTTCATCTTCACTATTGTCACTGCTTTGTAGGAGTCCATATCTCTTCATATATTTTTTGGTTGCAAATGACATGTTGTTTGGTGAAATTAAACTAAGCCCTACTGTGCTTCTGTCTGTATTAATATGGAGAAGGCTGAATGGGTCACAATTATTTTGGTTTGATCGAGTGACAGACAGTTGTGACAGCTGATTTTCATTTAAATATTTCAGAGCTATAGCATTTGCCTCCATGCTCAAATCCACACCATTGGGGCTTAAGCCACTCATGCCAACATTAGCAAATGACATGCAGTTTAATCCAGAGATCACTGCTTCTGGGCTGATGCATGCCAACACACTGAAAGACACAAAGCAGTAAACCATCATTTACCATATTCTAACTAATACCTAGTTCTCAATGCGTTCCATTCTATACAAGCAACAAAAGATCTTCAGCTTTAAGTTCATGGTCCTTTTATCTAAGTACTCAGACATCTAAGTCTTGATGATCCAGATACACAAAGGCTAGATATGGGCTGGGTACAGTGGCCCAAGCCTGTAATCCCAGCAGACTGGGACACTGAGGTGGGAGGATTGCTTAAAGCCAGGAGTTCAAGATCAGCCTAGGCAATATAGCCAGATCTTGTCTCTACAAAAAAATTTAAAAATTGGCCAGTCATGGTGGTACACATTTATAGTCCCAACTACTCAAGAAGCTGGAGGATTGTGTGAGCTCAAGAGTTCAAAGTTACAGAGAGCCATGATCATGCCACTGTACTCTAGCCTGGGCAACCGAACAAGACTCTGTCTCTTAAAAAATAAAAAATAAATAAAAAATTTAAAAAGGGATAAAAATAATAGCCTAGAAGGTAATCCATGATTTACAGGTTGAAAGTGGAATACAAATTAATTTTCCTAAATCTGTATATCAGTCATGGTTTTAACAACAAATACAAGGCCTCAAATGTAAAAGTCATTCAACATAGCTATGAGTCATTTAATTTATGACTATTAACCCAAATAGCACAAGAGATCAGCTAATGTTTAATGTAAAGTAAAACATAAAAATAAAATCAAACACAAAACACATTTGATTATATAACAGTACAAGCTTTGGTAAGTAGCTCAGAAAATTAAATTGTTCATAGTTGAGGAGATTCCATTTGCAATGAATAAAAAACATCAACCAGTCTCTGGATATGGGCTTATACACACACACACACACGAATACTTTTTTCATTAGTCATAATCTTCAACTTACTTTGATTAGTGTTAAGTCAACTGACTTACCTTTTCCTTAGTATCACATATATAATAAATAGCTGCTATTTTTTTTTGTTTTTTGAGACAGGGTCTTGCTCTGTTGCCCAGTCTGGAGTGCAGTGGCAACTGCATGTCATTTGCTAATGCTGGCACAATTACAGACTCAGGCTGGTCTCAAACTCCTGAGGTCAAGTGAGCCTCCCTCCTCGAACTCCCAAAAGTGATGGGATTACAGGCATGAGCCACTGCACCCAGCCTGCTAATTATTGAGTCCTTATATATGCCAGGTACTCTGCTAAATGCTTTACATGCATTATTCATATACATTCCTCACAGTAACCTTTCTCAGGGAGGTATTCCCTATTGAATATTTCTATTTTATTCTCCATTTCAACACCTTACATTCCCTTTCCACTACTTTTCTGTTTTCTTTTTGGCACTTATCGCGGTCTATACATTGAATACACATATCTACATATTCAATCAATGCTTGATTCTTATTTACTGTCTAGCACCCTCATGAAAGCCAATGAGGGCAGAGTTTTGTCTGCTCCCCCGGCCCCCACTGCAGTATCTTTGATGCCTGGGACACGTAGTAGGCACTCAGTAAGTACTTGTTGAATGAATAAAAGAAGTAGGTACTATTGTTATATTTATTCTCAGTTGAGAAAGCTGAGGAATAGAGATTTGAGCTAATTTTCTCAAGCTAAGTAGTACATAGCAAGCTGAGATAAACCATGACTGCCTTACTCTCTAGGGCTCTGTAACCACTGTTTTACTGTACTATATTCAGTAACTTGGATTTTTTCCATCAGAGTCCTTTGTGCACTATTTGTTGTGGTGAACATTATATTCTAGTCAAATATGCTATGGCTTTCTACATCATCCCATGAAGAAATTCAGCTGTTTTATATGTGCTAGCCACTGCTTGCATTCACAGACCCACAAAAATCAAACAACCATTATGTATTTTCATTCTTATAAGCACCTGAAATTTGCAAAAAACTGTTTCCAACCATTAATAATCCCTGAAACCAGGCTAGGCATGGTGGCTTATGCCTGTAATCCCAACACTTTGGGAGGCCGAGGTGGGCAGATCACCTGAGGTCAGGAGTTCGAGACCAGCTTGGCCAACATGGCGAAACCCCATTCTACCAAAAATACAAAAAAAATTAGCCAGGCGTGGTGGCGGGCGCTGTAATCCAGCTACTCTGTAGCCTGAGACAGGAGAATCGTTTGAAGCCAGGAGGTGGAGGCTGCAGTGAGCCGAGACTGTGCCACTGCACTCCAGCCTAGGCGACAGTGAGACTCTGTCTAAAAAAAAAAAAAAAAAAAAAAAATTCCCTGAAACCAGTGATGCCATCACCAAACAATGGAACAGTGTGCTCAATAATGCTGGTCTTTATAACCTTGAAATTCTTCCTTAACCTTCTTGGCATTTAATGCTTTGAAGACTATTTTAATAAGATTAAAGAGATACTACTAATTTATCCAGACATTATTCTTTCATTCATAGTGACAATACTTTTGGAAGTCTTTTTCTACTTTGCCTATTTCCTCAGTCTATAGATAATATTAATGTAAATAATGTGATAAAAGCAAAGAAAACTTCTAATTCAAAATGTTAAATATTTAAAGAAAGCAGATCTAATTTGGGTGTTTTTTTTAAATTAATTTTTTTTTTTTGAGACAAGGTCTCACTCTGCCACTAAGACTGGAGTGCAGTGTTGCAATAATGGCTCACTGTGGCATCGACCTCCCAGACTCAAGTGACCCTCCTACTAAAGCCTCGCAAGTAGCTGGGACTACAGGTGCATACCACCATGCCCAGCTAATCAAAAATTTTTCTTTTTGTAAAGATGGGGTCTCACTATGTTGTTCAGGCTGGTCTTGAACTCCTGAGCTCCAGTGATCCTCCCAAAGTGCTGGGATTACAGGCGTGAGCCACCATGCCCAGCCTCTAATTTTAAGTAGAGCTTCTTTTATAGAATGGTTAAAAGATCCATAAAGTAGTTAATATCAGTTTAGAAGGCTATTCAAGTTTCAATGCCTGACACAAGCTAGCCAATTTCAATTTGGAGGGTGGGGCAGGGGCAATGAGATATCATTACTTTAATAGCAAAACAAATCAAGACAGGCACAGTGGTATGCACACCTGTAGTCCTAGCTTCTCAGGAGCCTGAGGCAGGAGGATTGCTTGAGCCCAGGAGTTCAAGGGGCCAGCCTAGGCAAAATAGAGACCACATCGCTAAAAAAACAAATCAATAATACTCAGAACCAAAGCATATAAACACCAGGGTAATTAAGAGGAAAAGCAAAAAGGAATCCGCTCCACTAATCAAATCCTAAAAGCCTAAGCACAAATATATGCCTATGTTAAAATCTCATTAGATGTGCAGCTACAAGGAATGATGAAAGTCCATGAACAAATCTGAGTAAGAGAGCCATATGCCAACCATTTATGGGAAGCTCTAAAATTATTCCAACTCAGATGAAAATCAAGACTGCCATCTCTACAAATAAAAATAAGCCGGGTGTGCTGCTGCACACCTGTAGTCCCAGTTACTCAGGAAGCTAAGGTGGGAGGATCACTTGAGCCCAGGAGATTGAGGCTGCAGTGAGCCATGATTGTGCCACTGCACTCCAGCCTGGGCAATAGAGCGAGACCCTGTCTCTCAAAAAAAAAAAAAAAAAAAAAAATCAACTTTGATTCATGATCCTATTTGAATCCAGATTAGTTATCTACTACTTATCCTAAACAGAGTTTTTCAACTACTAACCAGATAGCCAGGAAGCAAGGTAAAGAAGCAACTAGAGAGACTGCTTGAGACAGGTTTTGAATTCAAAAAGTCGCTCCAATTGGGAACCTATGTGTAGAGGTTGCTTCTAGACCTCGAACCCACAATCTCCATTTCCTGCACAATTTCTAGGTTTGTCTGGCACCCTCTTTCCCTGCCTTCCTGCCTTTAGACTCTCTTAATCTCTGCGGGATTCTATTAACAGGAAAATAGAAAGCAGGTCTTCCTTCCCCTGCCTTAGCCACTCTTCTGGTGGAATGATGTGCTCCTGGAGTCCAGAATTGGAACATGAAATGAGTTTTCACAATACAATGATGAAAGATGTCTGGTTTACAGAGCTAGAGGAACAGTATGGATTATAAGGATTAGTTTCCTAGAATATTTAACCTATAATTTGTAATAGTTTCTATAGAAAAATGTGTCTTAAATTCTAAACAACTGCCTTATAAACTTTTAGTGTACCAGTTATATTATACCTACACACGTTAAAAAGATAACAATATAAGGTCTTAAATACTGACAGTAAATACTACAAAGACACTAAAAATGAACCTTCACTGTACGCTTCAGTGATGACCTGAGTAGGAGGAATGTTGTTTGTTCAGCAAATGACTCATTGAAGGCCCACTAAGTTAGTGGTAGAGGCAATGAGGATTTAGAACTATGCAAAATCTTCGCTGGATGTGGTGGCTCATACCTGTAATCCCAGCACTTTGGGAGGCTGAGGCTGGCAGATCACAAGGTCAGGAGTTCGAGACCAGCCTGGCCAATATAGTGAAATCCCATCTCTACTAAAAATACAAAAATTAGCTGGGCGTGGTGGTGTGCACCTGTAGTCCCAGCTACTCAGGAGGAAGGCTAAGGCAGAAGAATTGCTTGAACCTGGGAGGCAGAGGTTGCAGTGAGCCAGGATCATGCCACTGCACTCCAGCCTGGGCGACAGAGTGAGACTCTGTCTCAAAAAAAAAAAAAAAAAAAACTTGCTGAAAATGCTGTCACAAGTACATGCTACAATTTACTGAGAACAAGGTAATTTAAGAGTACAAAACATCGGCCAGGCGCAGTGGCTCACACACGTAATCCCAGCACTTTCGGAGGCCGAGGCAGGTGGATCATCTGAGGTTGGGAGTTCAAGACCAGCCTGACCAACATGGAGAAACCCGGTCTCGACTAAAAGTACAAAATTAGCCGGGCATGGTGGCGCATGCCTGTAAGCCCAGCTACTCAGGAAGGCTGAGGCAGAAGAATCGCTTGAACCCGGGAGGCGAAGGTTGTGGTGAGCCGAGATCACACCATTTCACTCCAGCCTGGGCAATACAAAAGAAACTCCATCTCAAAAAAAAAAAAAAGAGTACAAAACATCAATACACTCTGAGAGGTCCAAAGAGGTGACATCTGAGTTCAGCTTTGAAGGATAAGAAGGATTTTGGCAAGGAGAAAGGTAAAAAAGAGCATCTCAGATAAAAGTAACATCAAGGAGTCTTGCAAGTGCCAATGGCAAGTAGGCTGGAACTTGGTAGAGAGTGGTAGGCCATTATACTCAAAAACTAAGTTTAAGTCAAACTGAAACAATGCGAATTAATCAGGTAGGCCTCAGATAGGCTGGGAGGACATTCCAGACGTAAGCCTAAGAAAACTGGGAAACAAAATTTGACTCTTATGTTGGAGAAACTATTGCAGTACAGTTTCATATTTAATCAAAATGACATAGAGATGATGGCACATGCCTCTGGTCCCAGCTACTCAAAAAGCTGAGGCAGGAGGATTGGCTTGAGCCCAGGAGTTTGAGGTTACCTAAATTATGATTGTATCATTGTATTCCATTGTATTCCAGGGTGACAGGCCTGGGTGACAGAGCAAGATCCTATTTTTAAAAACTAAAAAAAAAATTTAAATATACAGAAATTGCATCAATAATAAAATATAACTTTTAAAACTTTAAGGTATTTTTGGTCTTAATTAGTACAGATCTTTAAAAGGGACCATTTTGATGTAATTACAACACAGTATGAAAATACTCTTAAAGTTAGCTACCTCTCCTATGTGATTCCATGGCATTCTCTATCCTCCCATTTCACAGCAGGTATAAAAGATATTGACTATCTGTGTCTTCCCCACTGAACTGTAAACTCTATGAGAACAAAGATGTCTTTCTTTACCAGGTTATTTTGTGTATTATGATATCTCTTATAAGCTGGCTCACAGTAGAAACTCAGTATGCATTTGTTGAAGTTAATGTATTGGTGAAATGGTAGCTGGCATACATGTATACATGTAGCTGGTAATAATACTCTTTCAGAAAGCAACTTAGCAACGGCTTTAAAATTTTTGTATCATTTTACCTTAGTCTTTCCATTTCCAAGATTCTATTCTAAAACTGAAAAGCAATATTTGCAAAAGATCATCATAGCAACATTTAAAATAGTAAGAAACTGCAACTAACGTGACAAGTTCGTTCTCAGTTCTGACAAGAGGGGAAGGGTTAGGATACATAGCCTCTATCTTACAACATGGATAAAAAACTCCAAAAATGCTAGCCTCGCTCTTCTACACTATTGGCAGGAATATAAACTGGTACAACTATTTGGTGAGCAATGGTAGTAGTATCTACTAAGACTATTCAGGAATTTATCTTACAAAGATACTTGTACCTGTAGAATGATGTTCACTTAGGATTGTTTGAAATAAAAAATAAGAGATTTGGCTTAAAGGTCCATTAATAGAGCACTGGGATTCAATAAATTCTAGTACAAGGGTACAAAAGAATATTATGCAGCTGTTTAAATACATGAGAAAGAACTGTATATCCCTATAAGGAAAAGTATCCAAGATATTATAATACCATGTTTAAAAAAAAACAAAAACAAAAAAACAGACCAGGTGCAGTGGCTCACGGCTGTAATCCTAGCACTTTGGGAGGCCAAGGTGGGAAGATTGCTTGAGTCTAGGAGTTTGTTTGAGACCAGACTGGGCAAAACAGCAAGACCCCATCTCTGCAAAAAATAAAAAATTAGCCAAGTAGTGGTGCATGCCTGTAGTGCCAGCTACTCAAAAGGCTGAGATGGGAGGATCACTTGAGTCCACGAGGTTGAGGCTGAAGTGAGCTGTGATCACGCCACTGCACTCCAGTCTGGGTGACACAGCGAGACTGTCTCAAAATTAAAACAAAAAAATCAAATCACAAAGTTTATCACATACACATATACGTGAACATGCATGGAACATTTCTACAATACAAAAGAAATGGTTAAGAGAAGTAACTTTTTAAAAATTTTTGTGAGACAGTCTTGCTCTGTCGCCCAGGCTGGAGTGCAGTGGCGCAGTCTCGACTCACTGCAAGCTCCGCCTCCAGGGTTCATGCCATTCTCCTGCCTCAGCCTCCCAAGTAGCTGGGACTACAGGTGCCTGGCACCCAGCTTGGCTATGTGTTTTTAGTAGAGACAGGGTTTCACTGTGTTAGCCAGGATGGTCTCGATCTCCTGACCTCGTGATCTGCCCACTTCGGCCTCCCAAAGTGCTGGGGATTACAGGTGTGAGCCACTGAGCCCGGCCTTTTTTTTTTTTTTTTTTTGAGACTGAGTCTTGCTCTGTGGTCCAGACTAGAGTACAGTGGCGCGATCTCGGCTCACTGCAACCTCCAACTCCCGGGTTTAGGCAATTCTCCTGCCTCAGTCTCCTGAGTAGCTGGGATCACAGGCTCCTGCCACCGCGCCCAGCTAATTTTTGTATTTTTAGTAGAGACAGGGTTTCACCATCTTTTGGCCAGGCTGGTCTCAAACTCCTGACCTCGTGATCCACCAGCCTGGCCTAAGAGAAGTAACTTTGGAATAGTCAGGCAGGAATGTGGGGAGTTGTGGCTTTTGCATTTTATCTTACACTCTCTTCTGTATTGTTTGTTTTTTAAAACCATCAATTTTTCTTTTTTTTTTTTTTGAGACGGGAGTCTCACTCTGTCGCCCGGGCTGGAGTACAGTGGCCGGATCTCAGCTCACTGCAAGCTCCGCCTCCCGGGTTTACGTCATTCTCCTGCCTCAGCCTCCCGAGTAGCTGGGACTACAGGCGCCCGCCACCTCGCCCGGCTAGTTTTTTTTGTATTTTTTTAGTAGAGACGGGGTTTCACTGTGTTAGCCAGGATGGTCTCGATCTCCTGGCCTCGTGATCCGCCCGTCTCGGCCTCCCAAAGTGCTGGGATTACAGGCTTGAGCCACCGCGCCCGGCCAAAACCATCAATTTTTATTACTTTTTAAATTAGAAAACAAAAAATAATTAACAGAAAATATGCTAGCCTTAGTAATGTAATCTCCAGACTTTATTTTTTTTTTTAATAAGTTATGTGCTGAGGTCATCTTTGGTAGAAAGGAATCTGAACAGAAGGACATGACCAGTTGGGCACATTCCTAGAAAAAAGAAATGGTTTTGTTTTTTAGATGGCACGATTGTGTAACTGTACATCCAGTAGCTGGCACAGACCTTATCACCTCCAGAAAGACTTTTCAGATGCTACCAAGCGAAACTCCTTTCTCTTTCCTCAAGTCTCCTATTTTGTTGGCCTATCCAGCCAGGAGTCATCCCATAATATCTCTCAAATTACTTATGTATGTAACCCTCTCTCCCACAAAAATGAAGAATCTCTTATTCATCATGCATATGGTAGGCCCTGAATAAATGGTGAATCAACTGAATTGAGGCACAAACATAACTTTTCTGATGAGATTGCCACAATACATCTAGCCAATGATGGGCAAAAATAAACAAACATTTTTAAAAAATAAAATTTATTCTCCCTTTAAAACAAAATTGTAAAAGTTACCTGGCGTGATCCACGTTATGTGCATTTTTCTTCACTTTAGTGGGAGAATCAATTTTTACTCCAAGGCTTCTTAGTTGCTTAAGAGTTGCATTAAGAACACAATCTTTGTCCACCAGTCTTGAATGATGTGTGTTTTTCTTTGTATGGTAAACGTTTTGGGTTCTGGTGCATTCATGACTGATAATTACTGCTTTGGTAGATGGCTGCTCAGTTTCCTTGGAGGAACTACTCAATAGGTGGTTTACTTGACCCTGACAAAAAGAAAAAAAAATTTTTTTTGAAAAATCACTATTAACAATGTTAGGGCTGGGTGTGGTAGTTCATGCCTATAATCCCAGCACTTTGGGAAGCCGAGGCAGGAGGATCGCTTGAGCCCAGGAGTTCAAGACCCTGGGCAACACAGTGAGATCCTGTCTCTACAAAAAACTAAAAATTAGCTGGGCATGCTGGCACACGCCTGTAGTTCCAGCTACTAAGGAGGTTGAAGTAGGAGGACCACTTGAGTCACAAGGCTGAGGCTGCAGTTAGCCGTGATTGTGCCACTATATGCTGCATGACAAAGTAAGACTCTGTCTCTAAAAAAAGAAAAATTTTTAAAAAGTTAAAAAACAATTTTACAATAAGACCTTAATGATACAATAAGGCCAGGGAAAATCAGTATCTTGTTAAATTCCACAAAGTATCAAGTAGGCAGGTATTACGTATCATTTGCAGGTATTATGGAGTTTTTACAGAAGCACATCCTAATGAACAATTTCATCAGACCCTAGAGAAAACAGAATGTTTGTTCAGACTTCATTCACTCAAAAACCAACATAGGCTGGGCACAGTGGCTCACACCTGTAATCCCAGTCCTTTGGGAGGCCAAGGTGGGCAGATCACTTTAGGTCAGGAGTTCAAGACCAGCCTAGCCAACATGGTGAAACCCTGTCTCTAACAAAAATACAAAAATTAGCCAGGTGTGGTGGCACGTGCCTGTGGTCCCAGCTCTTCGGGACGCTGAGGCGTGGGAATCACTTGAACTCAGAAGGCCCAGGTTGCAGAGAGCTGAGATGGCGCCACTGCCACTGTACTCCAGCCTGGGTGACAGACAGACTCTGTCTAAAAAAAAAAATAAATAAATAAATAAAATAAATAAAAAAAAATAAAAACGATCATATTTAAAAATCATTTGAGTACAGGCGCATGGCTCAAACCTGTAATCCCAGCACTTTGGGAGGCCAAGGCGGGCCAGGAGTTCAAGACCAGCCTGACCAACATAGTGAAACCCTGTCTCTGCTAAAAATACAAAAATTAGCCGGGTGTGGTGGCGTGCACCTGTGGTCGCAGCCTCTTGAAAGGCCGAGGCAGGAGAATCACTTGAACCTGGGAGGGATAAGCTGCAGTGAGCTGAGATCATGTCACTGCACTCCAGCCTGGGCAACAGAGTGAGACTCTGTCTCAAAAGAAAAGAAAAAAAAAAAAAGCCAGGTGTGGTAGCAGGTGACTGTTAGTTCCAGCTACCTGGAAGGCACGAGAATCGCTTGAACCCGGGAGGCAGAGGTTACAGTGAGCTGAGATCATGTCACTGCACTCCAGCCTGGGCGACACAGCAAGACCCTGTCTCAAAAACAAACAAACAAACAAACAAAAACAAACAAACCTCTTTTGAGTAATTCTCCAAGTATTTTTGAAGATTTATGCTAAATTTTTTATAAAGAACTTTTAAATAATGCTTTCATTTGAAAAGTGATAATATGTTTCAGTTATAAATTAGGCCTTTATGATATTCACAGAATTAGGCTCCTTTTCTTCTCACCTTCTAAAAGTAAGAACGACCTGTGATACTATTTCTGCATATTTCATTCCCTGAGCATACAAGCTGCTAGCACCAGTCTAGGACCTAGCAAGCAAATAACAAATACGTTTTCATTGATGAATACATAGGGCCCTGTGAAGTATGTTTAATTAGCCTTCTCACAAATGGACAAATCAAATGTTCTACAATTTGGATGAAAGTAACAGTCAGGGTTTCTCTATCTTTTAAGTCCCAGATCACATTTTAAGTTTTATAAGACTAGTTCCTCCAATCAGAATTATCCCTTTTATTCTGTGTTCTCTTTGCTTTTCACTACTACTCCTCAACAGCCTGTCTTATAATTGTTTACTAGTCTGCATGTGCTGTTGTTTCCCCTAGGCTCTCAAGGGCACAGAGTGTCATATTCACCTTTATATTATCGATTTCACTGAGCCTACTGTCTTAGACTAAGCTAAGTATTTAATAAACATCGGCTTACCTAAACTAAAATCAGTAAATATTATCATAAATATCCCACTACTTTCCAATTTTCAAATTTCCAAGAAACTTGCTTATTTTCTAATACTAATTTTGGTTTGAATTAGGCATATCAATATTTATACTTTAAAAATAAAGCTGTGTTTTTCTAAGTACTTAAGTATATTTACAGTAAATTACTGAATTTAAGTTATAATTTATGAAAAGCTAAAAGAAATGCTACATTGTTAATTAGGCAAAAATCTTTTTATGTTAAGGTCTCCATCAGTTTAAACCTAGGAAAAGCTTAACTAGTATATCCTATACTAAATAACCTTCTCAAAAAGATGAAATGATCTACATTTTCTTACCAATAAATCCTGGTAAATTTTCTGGTTATCTGATGGTTGATGAGGCAAGGGTTGCATTACTTGCTCAATTTTTGGTTCCTCTGATGTTTCAGAATTGTTACTGGCACCCCCTGTTGGTCCAGTCTGTAAACACATGCTTATACTTTCTGCCAGCTGGCCATTTGGAAAGAACACAGGTACATCAGGTTCTTTTCTCACAACTAGAGAAGAGCTGCTGGGAAGGATATATAATGTGTTAGTCACTGAGGTACCTTTAACATATAATTGAAATGTAGTAACTTTACAAGAAAGGGTTAAGACTCAAGCAGCATCTGGTTTGTATTTTTAGCTCTTAGTGATGCTACATAAACATCCCATCTTAGCCAGGTGCATGGCATGCCTGTAATCTGTGTTTTGGGAGAGCAAGGCAAGAGAAGTCTGAGGTGAGAAGTTCAAGATCAGACTGGGGAACACATGAAGACCCCACTTTCACAAAAAATTTGTTTTAATTAGCTGAGTGTGGCACCATGCACCTGTAATCCTAGCTGCTCAGGAGGCTGAGCAAGAGAATCACTTAGTCCAGGAATTCGAGGCTGCAGTGAGCTATGATTGTACCATGTACTCAGCCTATGCATCAGAGCAAGGTCCTGTTTCTACAAGAAACAAAAATGAAAACACTCCATTTTAACAGACTGCATATAAACGAAACCATGGTACCTTTTAACTTGTGTTACTTATATTTAAGACAACTTTCTTTGAAGCCTGGAAAACAAGCTGTTGACTTCTCCTGAACTTGATGGCAATGGAAATTTTTAGAGCATTTAAATATTTTAGATATGTTATTTGTTCATTTCAAGTTTTTTATTTTTATTTTTATTTTTTTTGAGACAGAGTCTCACCGTGTCAACCAGGCTAGAGTGTAGTGGCGTGATCTCGGCTCACCGTAACCTCCGCCTCCCAGGTTCAGGCGATTCTCCTGCCTCAGCCTCCTGAGTAGCTGGGATTACAGGCGTGTGCCACCATGGCTGGCTAGTTTTTGTATTTTTAGTAGAGATGGGGTTTCACCATGTTGGACAGGCTGGTCTCAAACTCCTGACCTCAGGTGATCTGCCTGCCTTGACCTCCCCAAGTGCTGGGATTACAGGCGTGAGCCACTGCACCTGGCCTCAAGGATTTAAAAATATCTGTCTTGGTGTCTAACCTAGGAAGCGAAAACCAAAATTGAAAAAGAACAAATCCAAAACATTAAAGATTACAAGGGTCCTTAATAAAATAACACCAAGCGCTAGATAGCTCCTTTCACCATGTGAGTACACAACGAAGAGGCATCAACTATGAACCAGGAAATGGGCCCTTACAAGACATTACATCTGCTGGTGTCTCAATCTTGGAGTTTCCAGCCCTCAGAACAATGAGAAATAAATTTCTGTTGTTTATAAGTCGAAATAAATAAATAAATGTCTACACTCTTTAGGGGGAAGAAAAAGAAATAAATAAAAATGCCAAATCTCAACAAAAGATTAAATAAAAAAATCTAAAATGCTTCTAATATGCCAAGTATTATTAGGTATGTCCAAAGCACAACTTCTAAAGAAAAACATGGATCATTTTAAAAGAAAGTCTCTATAAATACTACATACCACTACTCACTGCTGGGAAAAGGTAATCAATAACCAATTAAGCTGCAAGGCAAATAAATTTATCTTTCACAGACTGCTTCAACATCAGAAACACTGATCCAACAAGACATCTAAGGGGGACTGGAAGCCCCAGAGTTGGGTTTCATCTGTGAATACTCAGCAGTGGGAACCAGAGCACGAATCAGACCAAATGTGCGAGAAGGATCCCAGAGAAGCACCAAAACCACCATAGATAACACTGGAGAAGGTATTTATTCCAAATCAACAACCCAAATCGATGCTGAACAAAGATTAGATTTACATCTAGTTATGTGGTGGGATCAGTTAATTAATTGCTCTGAAAAAGCAATTAACTTCATTCTATCCATTAACTCAGATCTGTTTCTAAAGTTAAAAAAAAAAAAAGGGCAGAACAAGGGCATGGTGGCTCACACCTGTAATTCCAGCACTTTGGGAGGCCGAGGCAAGTGGATAACTTGAGGTCAGGAGTTCGAGACCAGCCTGGTCAACATGGTGAAACACCGTGTTCACTAAAAATACAAAAATTAGCTGGGTGTGGTGGCATACACTTGTAATCCCAGCTCCTTGAGAGGCTGAGGCAGAAGGATCTCTGGAACCCAGGAGGTGGAGGTTGCAGTGAACCAAGATCACACCACGGCACTCCAGCCTGAGTGACAGAGCAACACTCTATCTCAAAAACAAAACAAAACGCCGCAACAGATTGGATATTTTTAAAAATTCCAATCCGAAAACCCCCATTATTCTAGGAAGTAGTCTGAGTTTACAGAGTTAAGTCAAGGAGAATAAGTAAAGATCCCATGGTTTGCTCCTCTTTGTCCTCAGTTTCTATAATTATTCTAAATAAACTGCAGACCTAGTTTGGGGCTCACCGCATGGGGAACCAGACACTGGGTCAAACTGTAGTTTTTTTTAATTAATTATTTTTTTTGAAACAGAGTTGGCCGGGCATGGTGGCTCACACCTTTAATCCCAGCACTTTGGGAGGCTGAGGCTGGCGGATCATTTGGGGTCAGGAGTTGGAAACCAGCCTGGCCAACATGGAGAAACCCTGTCTCTACTAAAAATACAAAAATTAGTCGGGCGTGGTGGCAGGTGTCTGTAATCCTAGCTACTTGGCAGGCTGAGGCAGGAGAATCGCTTGTACCCAGGAGGCGGAGGGTGCAGTGAGTCGAGATTGCACCACGGCACTCCAGCCTGGATGACAGAGCAAGACTCTGTTTCAAAAAAAAAAAAACAAAAACAGTCTCTCTCTGTCACCCAGGCTGGAGTGCAGTGGTGTGATCACAGCTCACTGCAGATTCAACTTCCCAGGCTCCAGCAATCCTCCCACTTTAGCCTCCGGAATAGCTGGGGCCAAGGGCTAATTTTCGTAATCTTGGTAGAGACAGGGTTTTGCCATGTTACCCAGGCTGGTCTCAAATATCTTAGCTCAAGCAATTGGTTCACTTTGGCCTCCTAAAGTGCTAAGATTACAGGCATGAGCCACCAAGCCCAGCAAATTCTAAAAATATGGAAATTACTATGATCCTTACCCTGTAGGAACTCAATCTAACATACACAAAAGAGCTTTTCTGTATACTGTGGCACATACAATGAGTGCTTAATTGAATCTTATAATTAAAACATATACTATACTAAAAGGAGATGTTTCTCTGTAGTTTTCTGAAGGGACATGTTTACTGTTTTAACCATGATTGTAATCACAATGATTTAAAATGTCAAATATCACAAGGCTTATAATCTCTAAAAAGTAATCTACTGCCCACCCCATGCCACCTCACCAGTTCACCATTTTTTTTTAGAAATGGAGTCTCACTCTGTTATTTAAGCCGGAGTACAATGGCACTTATCATAGATCACTGCAACCTCAAACTTCTGGCCTCAAACCCTCCTGAGTAGATGGAACTACTATAGGCACATACCACCACACCCAGCTAAGTTAAAATATTTTTTTATAGAGACAGGGTCTCACTATTTTGCCTAGCCTGGTCTCAAATTCCAAATTAATCTCTTTAAACTGTTTCATGTGCTATTATCCTGGGATGTTTTATACCTACATTTTTCTTTTACCTTCAAAATTTATCCTACACCTGATCCCTTCCACGAATTCCACAAGTCCAAGGCACCTTCATCTCACTTTGTCTTTAGTCTATTAACCAGTTAGTATCCTCGCTTCCACTCTTAACATCCTTCGGTTCTCCAAGAAACAATTAGAATGGCCTTCGAAAATGAAAATCAGATCATAACACTCCATTATCTAAAATCCTCCACTGGCTTTAATGAGCATGGAAAAAATTCAAAATTCTTTTCTATATCCTACAAAGCCCCACATAATTTGGCTTCTACCTGTATCTCAGACTTCATTTCCTGTACTCTCCCTCTCAATCACTATGTCCAGCCACACTGGCTTTCATGCTTATTTCTGTAACTTTTAAGCTCACACTTGCCATTACACTTGCTGTTTCGTCCACCTGGAATATTCATCCCCAGATATTATCATGACTGGCCCCTTCTCATCATTCAGGTCACTACTCAAATGTCACCCCCTCAGAGATGGTTTCTTTCAGCACTCTACTTAATATAGCACCTTGTACCCAGGCTACCATCCCAGTTACACTGCACTTGATCGTTCCAGTTTACTTTGTCAGAGCAGTTGTCACTATATGAAATTATGTTATTTGCAGCTCATGTGGTTAAATTCCATAAAGTGAGGAGCTTTGCCCAACCTAGTATTTGATATTTAGTGTCTAGTTTTGTGGTAGCACATACCAGAAACTCAAATAATATTTGCTGAGTTTGTTTCCAAATTTGCTGAGGATATAAACCACTTTAGGCCGAGTGCGGTGGCTCACACCAGTAATCCCAACAATTTGAAAGGCTAAGGCAGGTGGATTACCTGAGGTCAGGAGTTCAAGACCACCCTGGCTAACGTGGCGAAACCCTGTCTCTACTAAAAATACAGAAATTAGCCAGGTGTAGTGGCCTGCGTCTGTAGTCCCAGCTACTTGGGAGGCTGAGGTTGCAGTGAGCTGAGATTGCGCCACTGTATTCTAGCCTGGGAGACAGACAGAGTATTTAAAAAAACAAAAAATTACTTTAGAATCCGTTTTTTGTTTTGTTTTGAGACTTAGTATTGCTCTGTCACCCAGGCTGGAGTGCAGTGGTGCAATCTCGGTTCACTGCAACCTCCACCTCCTGGGTTCCAGCGATTCTCCTGCCTCAGCCTGCCAAGTACTTGGGACTACATGCGTGCACCACCATGCCCAGTTAATGTTTGTGTTTTTAGTAGAGATGGGGTTTCCCATGTTGGCCAGGCTGGTCTCAAACTCCTGACCTCAGGTGATCCGCCTGCCTCAGCTTCCCAAAGTGCTGGGATTACAAGCATGAGTCATTGAGCCTGGTCTAGAATACTTATTTAATGGAAAATTTCATAATGAAAAATTTCAAACACGAGAGAATTATTTTACAAATCACCACATACAATCAACTTCAAAAATTACCAACAAATAGTCTATCTTATTTCATTTATACTCCTAGCCATTTCGTTCTCTCACAGAATTAATTTGAAGTAAATCTCAGATAACATTTCATATACAAATATTCAGGTTCTATCTCTCAAAAATAGACTCTTTTATATATAATTGCAATATGGAGAATCTTTAGAAATTTCCCCATCTCACAGTGGCTCATGCCTGTAATCCCAGCACTTTGGAAGGCTGAGGCAGGTGGATCACCTGAGGTCAGGAGTTCGAGATCAGCCTGGCCAATATGGGAAGCCCCATCTCTACCAAAAATACAAAAACTAGCTGGGTGTGGTGGCATACGCCTGTAATCCCAGCTGTTT
The DNA here is from genome assembly GCF_037993035.2 of Macaca fascicularis. NCBI lineage: Eukaryota > Metazoa > Chordata > Mammalia > Primates > Cercopithecidae > Macaca > Macaca fascicularis. The sequence goes on along the minus strand of NC_088375.1, from coordinate 187,533,165 downwards.
GGGAGGCTGAGGCTCAAGAATGGCTTGAACCTGGGAGGCAGAGGTTGCAGTGAGCCAAGACGGTGCCATTGCACTCCAGCTTGGGTGACTCTGTCTCAAAAAATAAATAAAATAAAATAGGCCGGGCACAGTGGCTCATGCCTGTAATCCCAGCACTTTAGGAGGCCAAGGTTAGTGGATCACCTGAGGTCAGGAGTTCACGACCAGCCTGGCCAACATGGGAAACTCCATCTCTACTAAAAATACAAACAAAATTAGCCCAGTGTGGTGGCAGGCACCTGTAATCCCAGCTACTCAGGAGGTTGAGGCAGGAAAATCACGTGAACCCAGGAGGCGGGGATTGCAGTGAGCCAAGATCGCACCATTGCACTCCAGCCTGAGCAACAAGAGCGAAACTCCATCTCAAAAATAAATACATAAATAAAATAAAATAAAGAAAAGAAATTTCTTGGCTGGGTGTGGTGGCTCACGCCTGTAATCCCAGCACTTTGGGAGGCTGAGGTGGGCAGATCACCAGGTCAGGAGATCGAGACCATACTGGCTAACACAGTGAAACCCCGTATCTACTAAAAATACAAAAACAAAATTAGCTGGGCTTGGTGGCGGGCACCTGTAGTCCCAGCTACTTGGGAGGCTGAGGCAGGAGAATGGTGTGAACCCGGGAGGCGGAGCTTGCAGTGAGCCAAGATCGCGCCACTGCACTCCAGCCTGGGTGACAGAGAGAGCCTCCATCAAAAAAAAAAAAAATTTCTCCATCTCTATCTGGAACCTAATATTATCAGAAACTCTAGGGTGAGGCCTGAGCTTGTGTTTTTTTTTTTTTTTTTTGAGACGGAGTCTCGCTCTGTCACCCAGGCTGGAGTCCAATTTTGTGTATTTTTGAAGTTTTCTTCCGATTTCTGATTGATCCAGACTGTTAATATAGCCAATGACTGACATCTGGAAATGGTTCTAGAAGGCTCACAGTTGACAGTTACATAGAAATCATATCAAGTAAAGACATAAATGAAAACATCAGTTAGAAAATAAATCATTTCTGAGTTAGAAGACTTCAAAGAAATTAGAATTAAAAACAAAAAAAAAACCTGAACAGAACGGCAGCTGTAATGAATAATAATGCATTGTATATTTCAAAATTGCTAATAGTAGATTTTAAATGTTTTTACCACAGAAACAGTTAAGTATGTGAAGTGACAGATTTGTTGGTCTGATTTAATCATTCCACACTGTAAACATGCATCTAAACATTGTGCCCCACAAATATATACAATTATTATTTGTCTATTAAAATTTTTTTTTCAAAGTAGGATGAAAGACTAAATCAAAGAGACCTTACTTGGATACAGAAAGTGGCTGGTTAAATTCTTCTTCCACAGCAATGTTGCTCTCTTCAAAACTGGGAATATCAACTGCTTTTAATGAAGATGCACTACCTGGAAGACTTGTGACTTCATTATTAATATCAACAGAAAAATTCATGTCCTCACTGGAAATTTTGGTATCATCTTGCTTCAGTTGAGAGTCAGGCTCTTGATCCTCACCAGCTGCATTCCAAAACAAGCTAGCACCTGGAGGTTAAATAATTTAAGATACTGAAACAAACATTCAACTTTAAAAATAATACTCTGCCAAACCTTTGTTAAGAATAGCCATATTGGCCAGGTGCAATGGCTCATGCCTGCAATTTCAACACTTTGAGAGGCAGAGGCGGGAGGATCACTTGAGCTCAGGAGTTCCAGACCAGCCTGGGCAACATGGAGAAATCCTGTCTCTACAAAAAAAAAAATAACAAAAAAATTAGCCAGGTGTGGTGGTGTGCCTATAGTCCCATCTACTTGGAGGCAGAGGTGGAAGATCACTTGAGCCTAGGAGGTCGATGCTGCAATGAGCTGTGATTGTGCTACTGCATTCCAGCCTGGGCAACACAGTGAGACTTTGCTTCAAAAAAAAAAATGTATATATATATACACACACACACATACACACACAATTACTTAGAACTAAGTTTTTAGATTATATTTCTTCAGAAATGCCAGGAAGAGGTAGGTGGAAGACAGAAAGACAAAAAACTGGGGGATGGGTGGGATGGAAGGGCACATTCTGGGTTCTGCTTTTTCAAGGAGGGTGGCTCTGAAATGATTTGTTTTACATATTAAGGTTCTGAATATGATCTGTGGGGTGGGGTGTGTATGTTGAAAACTGCTGCTCTGAATAATATGAGATAATATATAAAATACAAATCCCTAGGTTCTCTGATTTTGATACTTAAATGCAATATTTAAGAGACTATATTGGTGATGCATCAGACATGTTTAATATCTATAATATCAGGCAGGTATTTAAAAAAAAATCAAATATTTCCCAATCTTTTTTTTTCTTTTGAGACAGAGTGTCATTTTGTTGCACAGGCTGGAGTACAGTGACACAATCATGGCTCACTGCAGCCTCAACGTCCCTGGGCTCAGGTGATCCTCCCACCTCAGCTTCCTGAGTAGCTGGGACTACAGGTGTGCACCACCATATGTGGCTAATTTTTGTATTTTTTTTAAAGATGGGGCTTCATCATGTTGACCAGGCTGGTCTCAAACTCCTGGCATCAAGCAGTCCACCTGCCTTGACCTCCCAAAGTGCAGACATTATAGGCGTGAGCCACTTTGCCCAGCCTATTTCTCAATCTTTATGAACCACTTACACCTATCTTCAGAGCTACTTGCACGTAATATTGTTTACTTACTCTCTTTCTTTAAATTAACTCGTTTTTTTTACTGAGCCTCATTATTTCTGTAAAATCACAGATTTGATATGCTTATTGTATTTATACCTATAAGTACTGGAAAAGATGTATTTACAAAATATAAATATTAATGTGTACAACACCCTAAATCATCTTTTGTACCACGAGCCATAGGCATTCTATAATTTGAGGAATATTGCTAATACATAAGGGTTTAAATACATGGTTAAAACCAAAAAGTAGCCTGGGCGCAGTGGCTCACGCCTATAATCCCAGCACTTTGGGAGGCTGAGGCGGGCGGATCACGAGGTCAGGAAGTGGAGACCAGCCTGGCCAACATAGTGAAACCCCATCCCTACTAAAAATACAAAAATTAGCTGGGTGTGGTGGCACGCAACTGTAGTCCCAGCTACTCAGGAGAATCACTTGAACCCAGGAGGCGGAGGCTGCAGTGAGCCAAGACTATGCTATTGCACTCCAGCCTGTGTGACGGAGTGAGACTCCGTCTCAAAAAAAAAAAAAAAAAAAAAAAAAAGTAAATCCTAGTCAAAATGGTTTCTACGCTGAGGATATACTTGGGTGATTTTATGAAAATAAATTAATACAACCAAGACTGGCTGGACACAGTGGCTCACGCCTGTAATCCCAACACTTTGGGAGGCTGAGACAGGAGGACTGCTTGAACCTAGGATGTGGAGGTTGCAGTGAGCTGAGAGTGCACCACACTGCACTCTCACTTGGAGAACAGAGGGAGACTCTGTCTCAAAAAAGAAAAAGAATTCGGTCCAGTCTAGAAAAGTAGCAAAACCAAACAATATATCATGTTTGCATGTTTGCAGGTGTAGTTTTATTTCACAAAAACTAAAATTACACAAAAACTTAAGTCATACGCTCATCACCTTGGTTTTGGTCTTATTGCACTGTGCACCAATTTGAACATAAAATTCAAAAACCGGATATGAAAAGCATTTTTTAAAATTTCCTTACAAATTAAAAAAAACTGAAATCACCTGTGCTCACAGCAATGCTTACACTTTTTCTCATGTGCAAGCCAGGGGAAGACTGTGCTTCCAGGGAAACCAACTCCATTTGTCTTCCAGCTTGCACTGTGTCTTCAACTGTGGTTGTTTTAGGGGAACAGGGCGTCAGAGACTGTGCTTCCAACAAACGCTGAATCTGTATCAATTAAAAACATACTTTAAACTGACAGGGAAGTAATCAACAAAACTGGCTGCAGTTTAATAATGAATTACAAAGCGCCCTAGTTATAAGAAACTGACTGACTTTCAAGTCTATTTTCTCATATTTCAACTAGACCATACCATGAAACCTATTCAATATAGAAAGCCATTATCACTAGTAATTAAGAAGCACTTTAAGTATACTTTTTTTTTTTTTTGAGACAGGGTCTTGCTCTGTCACCCAGCCATGCTGCAATCATGACTTACTGCAGCCTTAACCTCCCGGGCTCAATCGATCCTCCCACCTCAGCCTCCTGGGTAGCTGGGACTACAGGCATGCACCACCATGCCTGGCTAATTTTCGCATGTTTTGTAGAGACGGAGTTTTGCCATGTTGCCCAGGCTGGTTTCGAACACCTGGCCTCAAGCAATCCGTCCACCTCAGCCTTTTAAGTATACATTTAAAAGCAAAACATAAAGGTGTTTAGCTTAGTATTCATAAGTTGATACTCATGTAAAAAAGTGTGAATCGTTAATATTTCAAACTAACATTCTATTCCTATTTCACTTATAAATCAAAAGTTAGATTGGAGGTATACTCTGATTCCATATACCAAATACTGAACATATCACACAAGATTATTATAAAGGTAAATCAGAATTGCCCAGGTTTGGCCATGTTGAAATTGGATATATTAATAACAATGGCTAACAGTTACTGAGTGCCTGTTGTTTGCAAGACCCTATTACTACAGGCATTTATGTATGATTTTTTACAACAATCCTCTGAAGAGTATACTACAATTAAACCTTTCTTTACAAGTAAGAAAATCTGAGGCAAGGAAAAAGTTAAGTTACTTGTACAGGTCATGTAACAAGTAGCAAATCTGAAAGCTGAGGTTCAAACACCAAAAGCCTCCCCTCTTCCTTTTTAAATTGAGATATAATTCACATACTATGAAATTAGCTGCTTTAAAGTGTACAATTCAGTGGTTTTTGGTATACTCACAGTGTGCAACAATCACCACTATCTGATTCCAGAACACTTTCATCAAACCCCCAAAACTCTGTACCCATTAGCAGCCACTCCCTATTGCCCTTCTTCCCAGCCCCTGATGGTCTAACATGATTTCTATCTCTGAATTTGCCTGTTCTGGATATTTTATATAAACAGTACCATACTGTGGCCTTGTATCTGGCTTCTTTCACCACTTGGCATAATGTTTTGAAGGTTCAACCATGTTGTAGCATTTACTAACACTTTATTGCTTCTGATTGCTGAATAACATTCCCTCATATGGATATGTCACATTGTGCTTTTCCACTCATCAGTTGACAGACATTTAGGTTGTTTTCATTTTGGGCTATTAGGAATAACGCTACTATGGACATTTGTATACAGCTTTTTGTGAGGACATATTTTTTTCACTTCTGTTGGTTATGTAACTAGGAGTGGAAGAGCCTCCCTTTGTAAACACTATGATTTTCTGCTTCTCTACAAATGGCACTACTGTGCTCAATATAATTAATTTTAGTGGATTAACCTTATTAATATAGGAAAATCAGTATCATCAATCAATTATTAAGGTCAGTAGAAATATAAACTGCGCTAATAGTATAAAATGGCATGTGTATTTATAGTGGTTTGGAGTACGGGCTTTGGTATCATATGGTTATAAGTTTAAATCCTACCCTGCTACCTTTTGGAAAAGTTAACCACTATGAGCTTCAATATCACCTAAAACTAAGGTTGTTAAAAGAGATAAATGAAACAGTTATAATTTGTTGTGTACTTACTATAGCTAGATCCCATACTAAGCACTTTACATACATACATACACACACACTCATTTAACCCTTAAATCTGCAGATAATACTGATAATTTTTCCTATTTCATAGATGAGAAAAGTGAGGTGTAGAGAAATCACATAGGAAATGCACAATAAAAGACATTACACACACTCAGGTCCTAAAATTGATCACCCAGTGTTTTTAAAATTAATCACTAGAATTCTGTAGTACATTTTAACATTTGAAATAGCTAATATTCTTTCTTTCTCAAACCTTTTCTTTTTTGTTTTTTTGAGATGGAGTCTCACCCTGTCGCCCAGGCTGGAGTGCAGTGGCACATCTCGGCTCACTGTAAGCTCCGCCTCCCAGGTTCACGCCATTCTCCTGCCTCAGCCTCCCAAGTAGCTGGGACTACAGGCACCAGCCATCACGCCCGGCTAATTTTTTCTATTTTTTTAGTAAAGACCGGGTTTCACCATGTTAGCCAGGATGGTCTCGATCTCCTGACCTGGTGATCCGCCCACCTTGGCCTCCCAAAGTGCTGGATTACAGGCGTGAGCCACCACGCCTGGCCTCTTTCTCAGAACTTTTAAGGATCATCTGGCAGGACTTCAGTGTTATTTTTCAAAGTTTCTCTCCTCAAGCTGCATCTTCTCCATTAGAAAAAAAAAAAAAAAGCCACTGAAGTTGGAATATTAAAATATAAAGCTGTGGGTGATTAAATCAAATGGTAACTAGTAGTGGTGGGGCAGGCACATCAGTGGAGCAGAATATAGTTCAGAAATAGATGCAAACATATGATACTTTCATCATACAATAAAAAATGCATCTCTCGCTGGGTGCGGTGGCTCATGCCTGTAATCTCAGCACTTTGGGAGGCCAAGGCAGGTGGACTACCTGAGGTCAGGAGTTCAAGACCAGTCTAGCCAACATGGTGAAACCCTGTCTCTACTAAAAACACAAAAATTAGCTGAGCGTGGGGGCGCACGGCTGCAATCCCAGCTACTCAGGTGGTAAAGGCAAGAGAAGCACTTGCACCCAGGAGGCGGAGGTTGCAGTGAACCGAGATCACACCAGTGCCCTCCAGCCTGGGCGACAGAGCAAGACCCTGTCTCAACAACAACAACAAAAAGCATCTCTAAATCATTCATAAAAAGATATGTATTTACTAAATAAATATATGAGGCCAGTCATCTGATTAAAAAAAAAAAACAACTTACTAAATAAAAAAGAAGCAACAAATATAATCCTGGAGGGAGAGGGAGAATTTCTTAAAAAGATTTTTTTGCCAGGTGTGGTGGCTCACGCCTGTAATCCCAGCACTTTGGGAGGCTGAAGCGGGCGGATCACGAGGTCAGGAGATTGAGACCATCCTGGCCAACACGGTGAAACCCCGTCTCTACTAAAAATACAAAAAATTAGCCAGGCGAGGTGGCGGGCGCCTGTGGTCCCAGCTACTGGGAAGGCTGAGGCAGGAGAATGGAGTGAACCCGGGAGGTGGAGCTTGCAGTTAGCTGAGATTGCACCATTGCACTCCAGCCTGGGCAACACAGCGAGACTCCATCTCAAAAATAAATAAATAAATAAAATATATATATTTTTTGAGACAGGATCTCACTCTGTTGCCTAGGCCAGAGTACAGTGGCACGGTCTTGGCTCACTGCAGCCTCAGCTTCCTGGGCTCAAGCAATCCTCCTGCTTCAGTCTCCCAAGGAGCTGGGATTACAGGTGCACAACACCATGGTCAGTTATTTTTTTATTTTTAATTTTTTGTAGAGATGGAGTCTCACTATGTTGCCCTGGCTGGTCTCATATTCCTGGGCTCAAGTGATCCAACCACCTTGGCCTTCCAAAGTTCTGGGATTACAGGCATGAGCCACTGTGCCCAGCCAAGAATAAATTTTTTATAATCTTGAAAGGAAGAAGGCTTTTCTAAACATAAAACCCAGAAAGAGAATGACTGATACTTTTTTTTTTTTTGAGACAGAGTCTCGCTCTGTCGCCCAGGCTGGAGTGTAGTGGTGCAATCTCGGCTCACTGCAACTTCCGCCTCCCAGGTTCAAGCGATTCTCCTGCCTCAGCCTCCTGAGTAGTGGGATTATAGGCACTCGCTACTACGCCCAGGTAAATTTTGCATTTTTAGTAGAGACAGGGTTTCACCATTTTGACCAGGCTGCTCTCAAACTCCTGACCTCAGGTGATCCAACCGCCTCAGCCTCCCAAAGTGCTGAGACTACAGGTGTGAGCCACAGCACCTGGCCTACATTATTTAACTGTATCTAAACTGCAATATTCTATACAAAACAAATGGTTAAAATGCAAAACACTTAAGACTAAGAAATATCACATACATATACATATATATGATAAAGGACCAATTTCCTTCATATACAATGAACTCTTATAAATAATAAAATAATCAATTACATATTCTTTTTTTCTTTTTTTTGAGACGGAGTCTCGCTCTGTCGCCCAGGCTGGAGTGCAGTGGCCGGATCTCAACTCGCTGCAAGCTCCGCCTCCCGGGTTTACGCCATTCTCCTGCCTCAGCCTCCCGAGTAGCTGGCACTACAGGCGCCCGCCACCTCGCCCGGTTAGTTTTTTGTGTTTATTTAGTAGAGACGGGGTTTTACCGCGTTAGCCAGGATGATCTCGATCTCCTGACCTCGTGATCCGCCCGTCTCGGCCTGCCAAAGTGCTAGGATTACAGGCTTGAGCCACCGTGCCCGGCCACATATGTTAATATAATGTAAATTAAAACAACTTCTAGGCCAGGTATGGTGGCTCACACCTGTAATCATAGCACTCTGGGAGGCCAAGGCAGGTGGATCACCTGAGGTCAGGAGTTCGAGACCAGCTTGGACAACATGGTGAAACCCCTGTCTCTATTAAAAATACAAAAATTAACCAAGTGTGGTGGTGGATGCCCATAATCCCAGCTACTGGGGAGGCTGAGGCAGGAGAATCACTTGAATCCCGGGGGGCAGGTGGTGGTTGCAGTGAGTGCAGACTGCGCCATATCACTCCAGCCTGGGTGAAAGAGTGAAACTCTACCTCAAAAACAAAAAAACAAAAAAAAAACCACCTTCTAAGACTGGTAATAATTTAAGTTTGCCTAATGTTGGAGATGTGGATGTGGAAAAATGGTTTGGGTATATTAGATTGGTATAATCTGGCATCATTCATCTCATCTAGAAAAATAAATAAATAAATAGATATAGCCTTTCCAGCAGCCATTTTCACTCATTCAGGTAACAAACTATGTATTAAGCAACAATTACACATCAAGTACTATTCAAGGTGCTAAGAAAACAGTGATGAATGTGAGCTCCTTCCCTGGAGCTGACTTTCTATCACAAATAGAAAGGAAAAACGTGATTAAGGACCTGAATGATGAGAAGGAAATAGCCATTAGAAGGGCCCCAGGAGGATTATTTCAGGCAAAGGGAACCAAAAGCTGAAGAACCTAAAGTATAAACATGTTCTGGCATTTTTAAAGAATAAAAAGTTAAAGAAAAAAGCACTAGTGCATAGCTAAAGGGTAGTGAACACAGAAGACAGTGATAAGAGATGAGTTTGCAGAGAAAGACAAGCCAAGTCACAAAGGGCTTTAAGGGCCAAAGTAAAGCATCTGGATTTTATTCAAATTGCAACGGAAATCCACTGGAGGATTTTAAGCAAGAGTGCTACAATCTTACCTGGGCTTTAAAGATGGTGTGGGAAAAACAAACAAAGATAGTGTGGTGTTTCCAAGTATAGAGAACATGAGGGGATAGTACTGGATGGAAGTGGTATGTAAGGGTGTCATCAGACAGTGGTTTGAATTAGGTTAGTAGTGGGAAAGATAGTAAAGAGTAGTTAAGTTCAGGATATATCCACAAAGTAGAGCTGGGTTTGTGACTCCTGAGAATTTTCCCTGAGTGACGAGATGAGAGGTGATACCATTAACTAAGATAATAATAATGTAATAATAGTAATAGTTAACATATATTGAGTACTAACTATATGTCAGCAATACTTTACACCTTTATCTGGTTACTCATTCAAATCCTTAGAACTCCATACAACTTTGCCATATATGTTAAACAACTGAAAAAAATAAATTAAAAAAAAAAAAGAACTCGATACAACTTATGTATATCCCTATTTTGTATGTGAGAAAACTGAAGTCAATGAGGTAAGGTAACTTGTCCAAGATCATATAACTTACACTACCCACAAACTAGATTAGAATCCAAGGAGTCTGGTACCACAGCCCACTCTCTTAACCCTTATACCAAAATGAGATTTGCAATACTAGAACAGGAACAAATTTGGGTATCTTTGAACATTTAAAATGTTTATGCCCTTTGGCTTCACAGTTTTACTTCTAGATACTTGCACATAGGTAGTAAGATGCAAATATAGGAATGTTCAGTGCTGAACTGTTTGCAATAGCAGAAGCTTTAAATGGCTGAAATAATAGGAGAACAATTAGAAAATGTATTATATATCATTATAATAGAAACCCATGCAGGGTAAGGGAGTTTGATATATACTTATACAGAAAATGTATAAGATACTTTTAAAAAAGCAGTACCTAAAAAAAATGTAAGTTCATATATATATATATAAGGAAAATACTATGTGTATTTACACACAGAAGCATTTTCCATATATTTCATATTTTCTAAATATAATGATTCAGATAGTCTACACCAGGGCCTGTGATCTGTAATATTACATTTTAAGTATACAAATTCCAAGTAACTAAGATTTCTAAATAGCATAATGGGTCCTTTTAGCCTCTGATTAGCCTTTTTTTGGACACGACAGGAAATAAGTGACCAATAATTATTTTCAACGTAAAAATATTTAGGTATATTCAAATTTTTGCTAAGTGTTTATAATGTTAAAATCCAATTTATATTTTACATTATCTGGGAGTGGTGACTCACACCTATAATCCCAGCACTCTGGGAGGTCAAAGCAGAAAGATCGCTTGAGCCAAGGAGTTCAAGACCAGTCTGGGTAATATAGTAAGACCTCTTCACTAAAAAAAAAATTAAAATTAAAAAAAAATTATACTTTACAATTTCAAATTTACCTACATTTAAAAAAACAGCAGAGCTAAATTCTTCTCAGGTGTTCCTATCCAAAGCGTTTTCACTGATTTGAAAAATGTCATTGTCTTTTTTTTTGATAAAATGCAATTTTATCAAATTTTATGAAACAAAGATTTTTTTTAAAATCATGTATGGCCGGGCGCAGTGGTTCACGCCTGTAATCCCAGCACTTTGGGAGGCCAAGGCAGGTGGGTCATGAGGTCAGATGATCGAGACCATCCTGGCTAACATGGTGAAACCCCCTCTTTACTAAAAATATAAAACATTAGCCGGGCGTGGTAGCAGGCCCCTGTAGTCCCAGTTACTTGGGAGGCTGAGGCAGGAGAATGGCGTGAACCCCAGAAGTGGAGCTTGCAGCGAGCCGAGATTGCGCCACTGCACTCCAGCCTGGGCGACAGCACGAGACTTCATCCAAAAAATAAGTAAATAAATAAATAAAATCATATGTATATATGCACATTATACATGTATTTGCATAGTTGTAGGAGCAAGAAAAAAATTAAAACTACATTTCAGGTTGTTCCCACTGGTGCTGGGGAGAAAGAAAAGAACAACTGTTTTGGGGTAGGTATGTGGAGGAAGGACGTCAGTGAGGAAAGAAGGAAAAAAGACAACACTTACACACTAAACACTGTGCAAGGATATAATTAAGACAAAGAACTCCATCGAGACTAGCCTGACCAAGATGGCAAAACCCCATCTCTACTAAAAATACAAAAACTAGCCAGGCATGGTGGCGTGTGCCTGTAATCCCAGCTCCTAGTGGGGCTGAGGCAGGAGGATCGCTTGAACCTGGGAGGCAGAGGTTGCAGTGAGCTGAGATCATGCCACTGCACTCCAGCCTGGGAAACAGAAGAGACTCTGTCTCAAAAAAAAATAAAATAAAAAGACTAAGAACTCTGCAAGAGAGGTTCTGAAGAAAGGGAACGTTTCAGAATACAAGAAGTAGAGTAAGTCCAGTATAGATATACAGAAAGGTTCCAACTATTTGTTTAAGGGCAGACTGGCTAAGCGTTATATAGGGTTGACAAACTAGAGATGAAGCAGAAGCCACCGTCCAGACTTTATATTCAGCTGTATATAAAGGTTTAATTATAAGAGACTTTTCATTAGAGGCAAAAAAATAAAAGAAAAATACAATTCTATTGTAGGTTAGGATATGCATAAGATGGTTCTACTACTAACTAGCAATGTGGCATTGGGTTAAATTATTCTCTCTAATCCTCATTTTACTTACCTGTAAAACAAGAGAGCCTAGAATTCAGTTTCCAAGGTCCTTTCTAATTCTGACATTCTATAATTCTATAAAACGTCATTATGGAGAAGAGGTGCCAGTTTTTAAGAAATCATAACACCAAGAATTTAATAGAACTAGGAAAGCACAAAGCAAACCTGTGCCTGAAGTAGTCTCAGCTGTCTGTCTTGTTCTGTGAGAAACCGATATGCATCTGGAGATAGTCCCATCATTCCATTATCTGATTCAGTCTTGGGTGTGTGCATGCACACTGTGCAAAGCTGTGGGTTACATGAGTCCATATGTGAAGGTAGTCTTACCACAGGCGATGGTTCTATATTGCTGTGGGGAGAACAACTGTCCATACCTCCCTGAGGTCTCAAGGTTATAGGACTACTTGAAGAACAGAATGAATTACAGTTCAGAGCTGGACATTCACTTGGGTGAAATAATGAATGCTTTTGAAGGGCTCCAGACTGGACATCTTGAATGGATCCAACTGTGTTTGCTCCTTGCCAAGAATTTAGCGGGCTATATTGAATATGACTATGATGCTGACAACACCTGCAAACGCTTGTGGAACAGTAAGATGGCGGTGGGGGAGTAGGTATCTGAAGTTCCATTGGTCTTCCTGAATTATGGGGTGAAAAAACAAAATTGGGTGGTTGGGACTGCGGGGCAAGAGAAGACTGCCTAGAATTAAGTTTGGAGGGTCTTATAGGATACTCTTCATTTTGTACATTTCCAGCAGAAACTGTTTGGAGCTTTTCAAATATATCCGGAGATGTTCCATTATGAGAAGATGGTTTAACAGTGTTCCTACTATGGGGGTTCCCTTTCTTACAGGCAGGTGGCTGTCTTACTTTGCACTGTCTCAAAAGAGCTGGTTTATCCTGGTTTAACTGATTTGGTATTCCTCTCAAGGAAGGCTTTCCAGCTTCAACTTCTGGACTGTGTTTCTCATCATAAAGCTGGGGTTGCAAAGGCTTCAAGTGTTCCGAGTGGTTAATCAAAGGAGGATTTTCATTATTCACCATTTCCAATGGAGTAGGCAGAGGGTTTGATTCTACGAAATTGCCATCCAACACAAGTGAAAGTTCAGGAACTGATGGTTGGATCTTAGAAATCTACAAATAAGAAAGAAATAGAAAAAAAAGGTTTTAGGAGAAAATGTATACTTTACTTTCCTCAGACCAGTATTTCCCAAATTATATCTAATTACATATTAACAAGTGTTCATTCTTTATTTAGACCATCAGCAATTTTTTTCTGGGCATGTTTTATGTGCTAAGCACTAGGAATACAATTGTAAGCAAAATAAACAAGGTCCTTGCCCTAAAAGAACAAAACTAAACACTTCCCAAACTTACTTAATGGAACTCTTTTTATTAAAACACTAACACTGCTAAGATCACAGAACATAATATGAGAAACTGTTTTATACAACTTTTTAAATCCTCTCTACAAAAAATTGTCACAGCAGAATGTCTTCACAGATCTAGTAGCAAATGTTTATGTACCTTAAATAGTAAAATCTTCCAATAAATATGTCAGAATATTTCTCCACTAAGAAGTCACTCACTGTTATCCCTTCTATTGATATCAACTAAGAGTAAACAAAATACTCGCCGTGATGATTTTGGTTATAATTTGATATTAACTTTAAAAAATCCTTCCCATTACCTTTTCTTCTAAAGTAAGTAATTATACCAATTAAACAACAATTCTAAAATAACCCACAGGTTGGTAGCAATCAAAAAATTATGACAAGAATTTTAGCAATTAACCTCTGAAATCAAGTATAATGTTTTCTCAGAATATAGTGATAAAATCCAACGTCAAGCTCTAGTGATAGTATACAATGTTGAGTCTATATGGTTATTAAAAGCACCAGATTCTAAAACCAAACCTCCTGAATTAGAATCCCAGCTTTACTACTTACTAGTTGTGTGATCTTGGGTAGGCAACTTAACTAATCTATGTCTCAGTTTACTCTAGGAAGAAATACATGCTTATTACATAGATATTACACATATGTATATATGTATATATCATTACATATAACACGAATTATTACATATAACTGTGAAATACTTATATCTCTCTATATAGATATAACCATAGAGACAGAAATAGCTAGATATATCTAAGAATGATACTTAGGTTTCAGGTAGTATTATTTAGTGTTTTAACCATGAAGAGACTTAGGTCTCTAACCACAAAAGTGAATGCATTTTAAAATCAGTAATACCTTCTGACTCACTGGATGAGGACTAGGAATTGGTCTTGGAGAAAAATCTTCATCTTCAACACCAGAGTTGTGATCACGTATTGGCATTTTCCCAGGAGATAACTTTTGGGAAGACCTAAAGAATAGAAGGGGAGACCAGAAAAGCCTTCGGTAATCCAGTATTCTTTCTTCTTCTAAAATTGAATAAAGTCCTTTAATAAGTTGCAGTAGTACTCAGATCATTTAATTTAGTATCTGACAACCACAAATTATTTTATATTTCAGGCCAGTGTTAGTTGACTAGGGAAGCTGGCCCAGCCAGCCTTAATAAACTACCCTATTTACCTGATCATGGCAAGTTTAACCTTGTATTGTTAATGTCACAATAAATCAAGTCATTGGGCACCCTCTAGTTGATCACTTTGATAAATATAGAAACAAATAAGACACAGTACTTGCTGTCAAAAAATTTATAATCTAGTATTAAAGGTATTAAACACACTATATTACAAACCCTCTGTATTACAAAGGAAAACCAAATAAGGAATTATATTTTCCTATGTACTTATATTTGTGATGGGAAAATACTTTCAGAAATCAATGTACTACCCTCCCATTGAGTCAGGAATACTCATTGTATCACAGATGGCATGCCCTGGCAAAACAAAAAGTTTCTGAGTGCTGGTACCGAGTTTTAAAAGCTGAAATTAGTGTTTAAGACTAAAGATTTGGAATACTATATGCATCGGGCTTTTTCACATCCTACACTAGACAAAGTCTCAATAGGATGCGTTAGGGAAAAGAAAAGCCAGAATGAAGCTAACAGCACTCAGGATTAATGGGATCTCTAAAAAAGCATCCTGCATTCTGTTTCATACAAGTTGAATCCTACCTAGCAGGAAGAACAACAGAAACTCCAAGGCAGATTTGAAAATCAAACAGCAGAAGAGACCTTTTGCCCTAAACTCTGATTGTCTGAAGAGGCAGATCTTCACAGAGTTCTTTCTGTACAAGGTATTACAATGAAGCAGTCAAAATGTCTACATGATTATGTCTAAGCAGAAATGTGTCTCCGACAGCCCCACAAAGCTCTTCTCTGACACCCAAGACAGCTTGAGATATATAATGATATTCCAAAGCGCTCAGTGCAGCATGGACAGGAAACAAGAAATCCAGTGGCCTGAATAGGGTCAAAAGTTGCAGCAGGAACTTGCACAAATCTAACAAACACCAGATGCAAATGAAAACACCTCAGCAGATTATAGACAGATGGATGAGAATCATGTCACCCCATATCACCAGTACTGGCATACCACTGGTCCCCTCTATATTACATATAACCCCAGAGACAAGGAAATAAAGAAACCTTGAATTAGGTGAAATTTGGTGTCTATAATCCAGTAGAATAAATAGGGGCTTAAAATAGATATTAATTTCAATTACTAATTTTTTTAAGTTACATTCTTTTGTACACCTGAGTTGTGGCATGGAATTAATATCTGTTTTGTACTTAAGATGAGCACACACACAAAACTGTTGACACTGAGCAATGAAATCCATTTCTTAGGTTTTCTTTTTTGCAGGGGATTGGGGGCGGGGTGGATACCATCTCGCTCTGTCACTCAAGGCTGGAGTACAGTGCCACGACTTCAGCTCACAGCAACCTGTGCCTCCAAAGTTCAAGGATTCTTGAGCCTCAGCGTCCCAGTAGCTCGGACTACAGGCACGTGCCAGTATGCCCAACTAATTTTTGTATTTTTAGTAGACACGGGGTTTCACCACATTGGTCAGGATGGTCTCAAACTCCTGACCTCAGGTGATCCACCCACTCTGCCTCCCAAAGCGCTGGGATTACAAGCGTGAGCCACTGTGCCTGGCCTCATTTCTTAGCTTTTTTAGTACCCAAGGCAAAAAGGAAAAACTTCAGGTTGTATAGTTATAACAACAGTATTTTAGGAGAGACAAACATTTTGATAAAATTTTAAATGACTGTTCCTCATTAAAGCTTTGGCCAGAGTGGAAAACAAACAAGGTTTTTTAACGTTATTTTTTTTGAGGCAGGGTTTCACTCTATTACTTAGGCTGGAGAGCAGTTGGCGTAGCATGATCATGGCTCCCCACCTTGACTTCTTGAGCCCAAGTGATCCTCCCACCTCAGACTCCTAAGTAGCTTTTAATAATAATCTTAAAGAAAGTGCTATTGTCTCCTTAGTTTGGCTACTTCTTCCATAATTATTCAATAAATGTTGAATAAGGTCTTACAATTTAAGACAGCAAAGATGTTTCTGGCTGGGTGAGGTGGCTCAAGCCTGTAATCCTAGCACTTTGGGGGTCCAAGGCGGGTGGATCATTTGAGGTCAGGAGCTTGAGGCCAGCCTGGCTGGCCAACGTGGTGAAAACCCATCTTCACTAAAAATACAAAAATTAGCCGGGAGTGGTGATGCACACCTGTAATCCCAGCTACTTGGGAGGCTGAGGCACGAGAATTCCTTGAACCTGTGAGGTGGAGGCTGCAGTGAGCTGAGATCACACCACTGCACTCCAGCCTGGGTAACAGAGTGAGACCCTATCTCAAAAAAAAAAAAAAAAAAAAAAAAAAAAGATAAAGACTGACTTCCTGGAGGGAAAAGGAATTCTGCCAGCAGACTGCCTTTAGACTGAAACTGCAATTCTTCCCTGGGTGTCCACCCTACCAGCCTACCTGTAGACATTTTTTGTTTGTTTTTGTTTTTTCTTTGAGACACAGTCTCATTTTGTCACCCAGGCTGCAGTGCAGTGCCACGAACATGGCTCACTGAAGCTTTGACTTCCTGGGCAAATGATCCTCCCACCTCAGCCCTACAAGTAGCTGGGACTACAGGCATGTGCCACCACACCCAGCTAATTTCTGTACTTCTTTTTTGTTTTTGTAGAGGCAGGGTTTCGCCACATTGCCCAGGCTGGTCTCGAACTCCTGAGCTCAAGCAATCCTCCCGCCTCAGCCTCCCAAAGTACTGGGATTAAAGGGGTGAGCCACTGTGCTTAGCCCCCACCTGTAGACTTTGGATATGCCAAACCTTCACAAATACAGAAGTCAGTTCCTTAAAACAAATATCTCTACATACACATATCTTGTTGTTTCTGTTAATGTGGAGAACCCTAATACAAGATAGTATCTTTTTTTTTGTTTGTTTTTGAGATGGAGTCTCACTGTGTCACCCAGGATGGAGTGTAGTGGCATGCTCTCGCCTCACTACAACCTGTGCCTCTTGGGTTCAAGTGATTCTCTTGCTTCAGCCTCCTGGGTAGCTGGGATTACAGTGATGCACCACCAGGCCTGGCTAATTTTTGTATTTTTAGTAGAGACGGGGTTTCACAACATTGGCCAGGCTGGTCTCGAACTCCTGACCTCAGGTGATCTGCCTGCCTCTGCCTCCCAAAGTGCTGGAATTACAGGCATGAGCCACCAGGCCCGGCCAGAAATGTCTTCTTTACCACAAAAGGTAGAATATACTGACCCAAGAAGTCACAAGTATTTAATTAATATTCTCCAAGTGTATTTTAGAAGTTTTAAAACCTTTTTTTTTTAGGTAGGAGTTACTTTTTTTTGAGACAGGGTCTCACTCTGTTGCCGAGGCTGAAGTGCAGTGGTGCAATCTCAGCTCACTGCAACCTCCACCTCCCGTGTTCAAGCGATTCTCCCACCTCAGCCTACCGAGTAGCTGGGATTACAGGCACGCTCCACTGTGTCTGGCTAATTTTTGTATTTTTAGTCGAGATGGGGTTTCACCATGTTGGCCAGGCTGGTCTCAAACTCCTGACCTCAAGTGATCTGCCCGCCTTGAACTCCCAAAGTGCTGGGATTATAGGTGTGAGCCATCACACAGCAGCTAGTAGTTACTTTTACAGTAGTTTATCTGATAGGTCCAGATTTAAAACTATAAGGAAGCGCTGGGGACAATGGTTCACACATGTAATCCCAGCACTTTGGGAGGCCAAGGCAGAAGGATCACTTGAGGCTAGGAGCTCGAGACCAACCTGGCCAATACAGTGAGACCCCATCTTTGATTTAAATATTAAAATAAGAAACTTATAAGGAAGGAAGAACAAATGGAAAGCACTCAACAAAACAGGAAGCAGATTCTTTCTAAGCAAGATAATTTTTAACAAATACTTCTGTGTTTTTCCTATATAATACATCAACCCAAATGAAAACCATATTAGAGTTGCCATTTCATTAAAATTACTATCCAACTTCCTAATGAATATGAAGGAATGCATTTAAAGCAAAGACATTTATGGTACATAAGATTTAAAAATCGTTTCATCAGAAATAGTTTAGTTATTTTAATTACTCGCCAAAAACTAATAAATGTAATTTTCAAAAAAACATACACATAATAATAAAAAGATCTTTTACCTCTTAGTTGAAAAATTCTTGGAAGCCTTACTGAAAAACTCTGTTTCTACATTTTGGCTTTCAGCACTCAGTTCACAACGGATTGGATTTTTGTCAGGAGGTTCAACATTCTGAAATGAAGTAGGTCATATTTTGAGATCTGACTTAAATAAGAACACCAGAGAATTCTATTTAGATGAAAAGTAGCTCTGAAACACTAGATGATGGAGTGGCAGACTTCTGATTTCTGTAACTGTAACCCTCTTTTGTAAACTGTCCAGTTCCCTGCTACATAAGTGAAAAAGTTAATCACTTGTGTTATAATCACAGATTCAGTGAATATAACTATGAAATGAGAATACCATCTAAAGAATAAAATGATAAATGATATGTCTCTAAAACAGAAATAAAGTATTAGATCTCAATTAAAATGATTATATGTATAATTAAAATGCAAAAACTTCATAGCTTACATAACCTATAAATATATAAAATGTACATAGATATATTATATATTTTTATATATAACATGTATGTAATATAATGTATATATTATATCATATCAAAATATATATTTATATAAAATATATAGATTTATAACCTATACCTGATCTCAAAGAAGGTACTAAATAAGATCAGAGTGGACACACGTGGTTATTTAAAAGTATTCAGTATTTTTCTAATAAAGAATGTACTTTTATTAGTCTGAGACCTAAAATAACCAATAATTTTATTGAAAAGTAGCCTTTGAATATTTTCGTATAATGACACGTAGTTTCAAAGATCTACCTCCTCTTTTTTTTTTGATACAGAGTTTCGCTCTTGTTGCCCAGGTTAGAGTGCAACAGTGCGATCTCAGTTCACTGCAACCTCCACCTCCCAGGTTCAAGCGATTCCCCTGCCTCAGTCTCCCAAGTAGCTAGGATTACAGGCACCTGGCACCATACCCGGCTAATTTTTGTATTTTTAGTAGAGACGGGGTTTCACCATGTTATCCAGGCTGGTCTCAAACTTCTGACCTCAGGTGATCCACCCGCCTCGGCCTCCCAAAGTGCTGGGATTGGAGGTGTGAGCCACCATGCCTGGCCTAAAGATCTACTTTCTCTACGATCATCATCTAGTTGTGTTTCTAGGTATTTTATTAGATGATATAGTAACAACCTATTCTGATTCCTTAGATACATAATATAAATAATAGCCTTTAAGTATAAAAAACCATTTGTTATTCCCACACATTTTAAAAATAATAAAGTCATGGTCAGATGCAGTGGCTCACACCTATAATCCCAGCACTTTGGGAGGCTGAGGCAGGTGGATCACCTAAGGTCAGGAGTTCAAGACCAGAATGGCCAACATGGTGAAACCCCGTCTCTAATGAAAAAACAAAAATTAGCCATGCGTGATGGTGGGCTCCTGTAATCCCAGCTATTCTGGAGGCTGAGGCAGGAGAATTACTTGAACCTGGGAGGTGGAGGTTGCAGTGAGCCGAGATCACACCACTGCACTCCAGCCTGGGCAACAGAGTGAAACTCCATCTCAAAAAAAAAAAAAAAAAAAAAAAAATACAGTCAGGACAAAGAAAAGTACTGAGATCCCACAAAGTTAACCTTCACAAGTATAAAATGATATAATATATGAACTGATAGTATTCTTCAAAGATTTTAGAAAAACATGGGCAAGTTATTCTGTGGGGAACCTCTGGTTCTCTATTGTAATTTGGTTGAAGATATGATCTAAGATTTACTTAAAACATTTAACCATAAATGAATAAAGTTAACATTTAGTAAGATTATTTGTAAGTAAACAAAGCAAAATAGTTTGGATTACTATTTTAAAGGCTAAAATCTGTTGGGTTTAAACTGCCAAAGAGCAAAACCTAAACAGTCACTAATGTGCTAGGTAATCAAATCACTTACTTTGAAAAGATGTAATGTTTCCTTACTGGTTAGCAACTGAAACCGAAAGTCAGGTATCTTGCCATCACAAGGGAAGCATTCATAAAACTCAGGCTCCTTATGTGTCACAGAATAGAGAACTATGATGAAATTTCCAGATTCTGAAAAAACCCTGCACCAAAAAAATGCCATTTAATTAAAATTTAATGATAACATGATTACACTCAAATAACTTCATGTGAGTCTCCCAATCTAGTTAACAAAATGACTAAAAGGGTCCAATTTTTGTTCAAAAACTGGGGCCCACCACTTAGGAAGGCAAAAGGTGGGAGGATCGCTTGAGGCCAGGAGTTTGAGACCAGCCTGGTCAACATAGCAAGACCCCTCCTCTCTACAAAAAAAAAAAAAAAATTCTTTTACTCGGGAGGCTGAGGCAGGAGAATGGTGTGAACCTGGGAGGTGGAGTTTAGAGGGAGCTAAGATCGCGCCATTGCACTACAGCCTGGGCGACAGAGCGAGACTCCGTCTCAAAAAAAAGGCTGGGTGTGGTGGCTCAGGCCTATAATCCCAGCACTTTGGGAGGCTGAAGCAGGCGGATCACAAAGTCAAGAGATGGGGACCATCCTGGCTAACATGGTGAAACCCCATCTCTACTAAAAATACAAAAATTAGCTGGGTGTGGTGGCACATGCCTGTAGTCCCAGCTACTTGGGAAGCTGAGGCAGGAGAATCACTTGAACCTGGGAGGCGGAGGTTGCAGTGAGCCGAGATTACGCTACTGCACGCCAGCCTGGCGACACAGCGAGACTCTGTCTCAATAAAAAATAAAAATAAAAAGACAAAGTAGGCCAGTGGCTACTTAAAATAGGTGGCTCACACCTGTAATCCCAACACTTTGGGAGGCCAAGGTGGGTGGATCACCTGAGGTCAGGAGTTTGAGACCAGCCTGACCAACATGGCAAAACTCCATCTCTACTAAAAACACAAAAATTAGCCAGGCGTGATGGTGGGCGCCTGTAATCCTAGCTACTTGGGAGGCTGAGGCAGGGAGAACTGCTTGAACCCAGGAGGCAGAGGTTTCAGTGAGCCAAGATCACGCCATTGCACTCCAGCCTGGGCGACAGAGTGAAACTCTGACTAAAAAAAAAAAAGAAAGAATAAAAGAGCAATTCAAAATTAATTTTATTGAGGATTTACTGTCAATATGAACTTAAAGCATGATCAGTAATTGATAATAAAACTTAATTGTACTAAATCATAGCAAAGGACCTAAAACTAACATTTAATTTCTGCTATCTAAATATAACTAATTATCTTGAAAAGTTAAAATAAAATGTTAAAAGTAGAACTCCAAAAGCATCTGAAGAAAATACGAGTGATTTTTTTTACTTCAGTAAATATACCTGGAGTGGGTGAATCTTTTCTAAGCATGATAGAAAACAGATTAATAAATATGACTAAAAAACGGTAAGTCTGTTTGGGAAAAATACTGTTAAATGACAGTCTGGGGGGGAACTGTTGCTATATATTATAAATATATATTTCTCTATGTATTTTATATTATATATAGAGAGAGAGCTTGCTAGCACAAGCAATATGAAAAGATGCACAATCTAAGAGAAAAATGGCCAAAGACATGACTAGGCAGTTCCTGGAAGATGAGGTACTGGAAAAGATTATTTTTCATCTATCAGGTTAGCAGAGGTAAAAAGTTTAACGACAGCCCTCTACTTACCTCTCTGAGCTCATCTCCAGCTACTTTCCCCTTCCTTCACTCCTCTCTAGCTACAGTGGCCTCTTTGCTGTTCCTTGAAGATGTAACGTGATCTTTCACCCAGAGCCCTTACACTTAACACATCCTTTGCCTAGGACAGTGCCCCAGACAGCCACAAGGCTTACTCCCTCACCTCAAATCGGCCTCCCTGACTACCCATTTAAATTGCAACTCTTGGCTGGGCGCGGTGGCTCACGCCTGTAATCCCAGCACTTTGAGAGGCCGAGGCAGGCGGATCACCTGAGGTCAGGGGTTCGAGACCAGCCTGACCAATATGGAGAAACCCCTGTCTCTACTGAAAAAATACAAAATTAGAAGGGCGTGGTGGCACATGCCTGTAATCCCAGCTACTCAGGAGGCTGAGGCAGGAGAATTGCTTGAACCCGGGAGGTGGAGGTTTCTGTGAGCTGAGATTGAGCCATTGCACTCCAGCCTGGCCGACAGAGCGAGACTCCATCTCAAAAAAAATAAATAAAATAAAATAAACAAAAATACAAAGTTTAAAAATTAAAAAATAAATAAATGGCAACTCTTTACCTGCCACTATCATTCAGACACACAACATCCTCCTCTCAGGCTTTATTTTTCTCCACAGTACTCATCATCTTTTAACATACTATTTATTTTACTTATTCTGTTTATTAACTGTCTCGCAGGACTATTTTATTTTATATTTATTCATTTATTTATTTTTTTGGTCACCCAGGCTGGAGTGTAGTAGTGCGATCTCAGCTCACTGTAACCTCTGCCTCCTAGGT
Source organism: Macaca fascicularis (assembly GCF_037993035.2). Classification (NCBI taxonomy): domain Eukaryota; kingdom Metazoa; phylum Chordata; class Mammalia; order Primates; family Cercopithecidae; genus Macaca; species Macaca fascicularis. The sequence continues at coordinate 187,510,084 of NC_088375.1, read as the reverse complement.
TCAAGTGATTCTCCTGCCTCAACCTCCCAAGTAGCTGGGATTACATGCATGCTCTACCACACCAGGCTAATTTTTGCACTTTTAGTAGAGACGGGTTTTCACCATGTTGGCCAAGCTGGTCTCTAATTCCTGTCCTCAAGTGATTCACCCACCTTGGCCTCCCAAAGTGTTGGGATTACAGGTGTGAGCCACCATGCCCGGCCTATTTTATTTTTTTAAGATAGGGTCTGTATTGTTCAGGCTGGAGTACAGTGGCACAATCATGGCTCATTGCAGCCTGAACTCCTGGGCTCAAGCAATCTTCCCATATCAGCCTCCTGCTGGGACTACAGGCATGTGTCATTACACCCAGCTAACTTTTTTTCTTTTTTTTTGGTAGAGACAAAGTCTTGCTATGGTACCCAGGCTGGTCTGGAACTCCTGGCCTCAAGCGATCCTCCTGTCTCAGCCTTCCAAAGTCCCAAAGTACTGGGCTTACAGACATGAGACACCATGCCTGGTCTGGGGACCTTTATTTTGTTTGCTCTCATCCCCAATATCGTAAACATAATAGATATAATAGGTGCTCAATAAATAAATAAATAAATATTTCTTTCACAGTGTTAGCACAGGTAGAGAGAAAAAGGCACTCTCGTGTACTGCTGGAAAAATTATGAACTGGTACAGTCTTTTTGAAGGGCAATTTGGCAATATCTACCAAATTTTAAATTACACACTCTTTGGCCTAGAAAAAAACACTTTTAGAAATTTATCCTACAAATATACTAGCATATGCACACAAAGATGTATGCATAAAATGTTCAGTCGACCACTATCTGCAAGACAAAAGGGCCAGTTGTTTTTAAAATACAGTATGTACTATATACTCTTTAGTTGTAAAATATGTATATTAAATATGTATATGCCAAGATGTAGTGATCTCCAAGGTATAATTTATACAGAAAAAAGCAACATAAAGAAAAGAAAGGATGCTATGGTTTAATTTTTACAGGCCAGGAAAAGGTGATACTTGTCTATGATGAATATTGAAATACTGACTATTTCAGGAAGGAAGCACAAGATATCACTTAACAGTGACTGTCTCTGAGAAGGGGGTCTAGGGAAATGGGGAGGAAGAGAGATCTATTCTATTGTAGATATTTACATATGTCAATTTATTACTATGTGCTTGTATTGCCTTTTCAATATAGTTTTTTTAAATCCTTTATAGCCACCTAAGGTAGATAAAAACAGACCTTCTCATTTAATAGATAAAGAAGGTGAGAGACAAATACTGACATTTGTCTCTTACCTTCTTTATCTATTAAGAGTTGAGGTTAAAAGTAAAGTTTCCCTAACTATTAATTCCAATGTTTAGGCTTCAGTTCCAGGAAGAAATTAAAAATCTTGTCTCAAGTATTTCTTTGTGTATTAGTAGTAACACTGTGTAACTTAATAAAACACCTGTAAGGTAACAAATTCAAACTCATTTGCAGTCATTTCACTGAAAGTTAACTTCCTTAATTACAAAATAGGATGCTACAGTAGACAATCTCTATGGTTTTTTTCCACCCCTAAAAGGTTTGTGTTTTGTGGTTAGGCAAGTGAATTCCTTCGTATTTCCAGGTATACTGCAACCTCATCTTTTTTAAATCTGGTTTTATTCTCATTTAATATAAGGTTTGTTTTTTCTTAATGTACATGTTTATTTATAAGTATTGTAAAAGGTTAAGGCATTACGTGAATTTTAAATGGGACCATAAACGATGAATGGGGGAAAGGATCAAAATAAAATACTACAGAATAAAATATCACTTGCCTTTCTTGAACAGAAGAATTGAATATGTATCGCAAACAGCAAGCCCATACCTGAGGACTATAGATATGTATAATTCCAGACAGCCAACTAAAAGAAAAAACTAGAAATTAAAAACCATAGTCACTTACATATATAGCATACTTTACATTCTTCCTAAGATAATAAGGTAGATGTATGGCTTTTATCTGCCATACATTAAAGAGCCTTACTAATAAGAAATCTAAAAACGTGCCGATAATTAAGAGGAAGAATATATAGACATCTGTATCTATATAACTATATCGATATATATAGACAGACATATAGATATATATTGAGAGAGAGAGAAGGACAGAGAGCAAGCACATGTATCTCTGTCATCTTCTACCTGAGATGTGGGAAAGAAAATGGTTAACAGACATGAAAGCAGTATACTAGAATGAATTAGCTTGGACTGGAAAGAATGGGCTGAAGTAGTACAGACTAGTTTGTAGCCTAAAACTACTTCACGGCCGGGCGCAGTGGCTCATGCCTGTAATCCTAGCACTTTGGGAGGCCGAGGCAGGGGGATCACCTGAGGTCAGGAGTTCAAGACTGGCCTGGCCAAGATGGAGAAACCCCATCTCTAATAAAAATACAAAATTAGCCAGGTGTGGTGGTACATGCCTGTAATCCCAGCTACTCGGGAGGCTGAGGTAGGAGAATCACTTGAACCCAGGAGGTAGAGGTTGCAGTGAGCCGAGATCCTGCCATTGCACTCTAGTCTGGGCAACAAGAGTGAAACTTTGTCTCAAAAAAAAAAAAACTACTTCACAGAGTTGCTGAGGATTAAATGCTGTAACATATACAGGTAATCAGAAACAGAGAAGGCTCTTAATATTTACTTAAGCATCAACAATCCATTGCCTATACGAGGACTGTAGCAAACTATAAGTAGATTTCATGATCCAGAGAACATCTGTGCATTCTCATTCACTTTGCATGTGCCATTCTCTCACATGGGTTCCCTTCCCCATCAATCTTCCCTTCTACTATCCAAACAATTAAAAGTCTAGTTCAAGTTTGTCTTCTCTAGGAAAATGCTCCCTATCATATCTTTCTTACAAATACTAAGTGTGGGCCGGGCGCGGTGGCTCAAGCCTGTAATCCCAGCACTTTGGGAGGCCGAGACGGGAGGATCACGAGGTCAGGAGATCGAGACCATCCTGGCTAACACGGTGAAACCCTGTCTCTACTAAAAAATACAAAAAAACTAGCCGGGTGAGGTGGCGGGCGCCTGTAGTCCCAGCTACTCAGGAGGCTGAGGCAGGAGAATGGTGTGAACCCGGGAGGCGGAGCTTGCAGTGAGCTGAGATCCGGCCACAGCACTCCAGCCTGGGTGACAGAGAGAGACTCCGTCTCAAAAAAAAAAAAAAAAAAACAAATACTAAGTGTGCACTTTCTATACTGGTCATTTTATAGTAAATCATATTCTTTATTTTTCTGTGTATGAATATTTGAATGTTTTATCACCTCACTTTGATTTTACATTATTTAAGAAGCTTTCAACCTCAACACATTATCAAGCATAACACTGTATATAGTAAGTACTCAATACTGAAAGAATATAAATTTCTAAATATTCTGTCTAGATATCAACTCAGATGGCTTGAGCCCAGGAGTTCCAGACCAGCCTGGGTAACATGGCGAAAGTCCGCCTCTACAAAGTATACAAAACCTAGCCAGGCGTGGTAGCTGGTGCCTGTGGTCCTAGCTATTCAGGAGGCTGAAGTAGGAGGATCACCTGAACCCCAGAGATTGAGGCTGCAGTGAGTCATGATTGTGCCACTGCACTCCAGCCTGTGTGTGTATATATATATATATATACACACACACACACACACGGGTCTATATATATATACACACACTCACATATATATATAAATTAAACACATAAATATCATTAACTACTAAAGAGAAGACCATTAACACTAAAGGAGTTTCTGCAAGATTGCCTGACAGTAGATTTTAAATGGTATTATTATGAGCCGTGAGTTCTTTAGGGTGACTTAAGGATGAGTGGTAGTGAGAGAATATTGAAGAAATAGGGCTCTAAGGCTTCACCTTCAACTAGGAGAATTCAACTTTTATTTTTTATATTTTTTGAGATGCAGTTTCACTCTTGTTGCCCAAGCTGGAGTGCAATGGCACAATCTCAGCTCACTGCAACCTCCACCTCCTGGGTTCAAGTGATTCTCCTGCCTCAGCCTCCCGAGTAGCTGGCATTACAGGCACACACCACCATGCCCGGCTAATTTTTTGTATTTTTAGTAGAAACGGGGTTTCACCATGTTATCCAGGCTGGCCTTGAACTCCTGACCTCAGGTGATCCACCCACCTTGGCCTCCAAAAATGCTGGGATTATAGGCATGAGCCACTGTGCCCAGCCATAGAACTAAACTTTTATCTGTTTTATATATTAGAGTTCCTCCTAGGGTTGGGCAAAATCTGGCCAAGCACGATAGTTCACGCCTGTAATCCAAGCACTTTGGGAGGCTGAGGCGGGTAAATCACTTGAGGCCAGGGGTTCGAGACCAGCCTGGCCAACATGGTAAAACCCCATCTCTACTAAAAGAACAAAAATTAGCCAGGCACAGTGATGCATGCCTGTAATCCCAGCTACTTGGGAGGGTGAGGCATGAGAATCACTTGAACCTAGGGGATGGAGACTGCAGTGTGCCAAGATCTCTCCGCTGCACTCCAGTCTGGGCACACAGTGAGACTCCATCTCAAAAAAAAAAAGATTGGGCAAAATCTTATTTTAGCTGATTCTAATAGTAAAATAAGAAAACCTGACAACCACTTATCTTTGTGGCTTTATAAAATGATGTAAATAGTTATAGTACAACTGAGTCACACGCTTATCATATACATTTGAACATTTGGCTGATAAGGTTTTCATAAATAATGTAATACTTACATTCCCACTAATGGTAGAGAATAAACCTTGGGATCAGATTCCAACAAAAGTAACAATTTGCGTGTTTCATCCATGGTAAGATATCTAAACAGAAGACATTCATGTGAAAATAACTGAAATTATGTACTTTTTACCTAAAAGACATAATCTAGATGCTGAAGCATACTTTAGAAAGTGGAGATAATTCAAATGAACATTGTCTTGCACACACAAAAGAAACACAACAGAAACTTTGTACTGACTCAGTAAAAAGACTCTGGTAAGAGGAAGAGATTAAAGAGATTTAATACCTTAAAACTTCCATCTATCAATTAAAAGACATTGAAGATTATACAACTTTTTAAAAAAGTTTTGCTCTACAACTTTACTTACAATTTACTTTAATCAAGAGTGTTAACATTAAGGCAGACAATTTCAGAACCAAATAGGTTTCCTTGGAAGAACTGAATTCCCTATTACTGGAAAATGTTCATGCATCCAAGTGATTTGACAAGACTGCAACAGATGTGACTTCTAAGTGAAGGAGGCTGAATTAGGAGAGGTATAATCAACCCTCCATGTGCCACATTCCTCCAACCACTGTCAAAGGACTTTGGAACCATCATGATAAAACCCAAAAGCTCACTCTTCCCTAAAAGGACATTACACTATATTTATATTTTATTTATTATTGACAGTAAGTTATAAGAATACAAAAAAACCAAAATAGAATTGTTTATTTTATTGTTATATCTTTCTTCGAAAACAATGCCATTAGTGGGCCAGAAGTGGTGGCTCATGCCTGTAATCCCAGCACTTTGGGAGGCTGAGGCGGGCAGATCACTTGAGGTCAGGAGTTCAAGACCAGCATGGCCAACATGGCAAAACCCCCATCTCTACTGAAAATACAAAAAAAAATTAGCTGGTCATTGTGGCACACGCCTGTAATCCCAGCTACTTGGGGAGGCTGGGGCAGGAGAATGAATCACTTGAACCCAGGAAGTGGAGGTTGCAGTGAGCTGAGATCGCACCACTGCATTTCAGCCTGGGCGACACAGTGAGACTCCATCTCAAAAACAGAAAACAAAATGCCATTATTGATATAAAGCCTTGGTATTACCACTGATGATATATTTTATTGCTCTAATAACACTAAAACACAAAGACAATACATTTGTCAGGTCTTGTGACAAGAATATTAAGCCTGAGTTGGCCTAAGATTTACATATCAACAATGACACAGCTGCTTTGAAAGTTCTCCCTCATGTCTTGCTCATCTGATAAATTTCTACTCCTTAAAAGAATTAGTTCAGGCGGCCGGGCACGGTGGCTCACGTCTGTAATCCCAGCACTTTGGAAGGCTGAGGCAGGTGGATCACGAGGTCAGGAGTTCAAGACAAGTCTGGCTAAGATGGTGAAACCCCATCTCTACTAAAAATACAAAAATTAGCCGGGTGTGGTGGCGGGCGCCTGTAATCCCAGCTACTTGGGAGGCTAAGGCAAGAGAATCGCTTGAACCCGGGAGGCGGAGGTTGCAGTGAGCTGAAATCACGCCACTGCACTCCAGTCTGGTGACAGAGCGAGACTCCGTCTCAAAAAAAAAAAAAAAAAAAAAAAAAAAATTAGTTCAAGCTTTCTATGATTTCCCCAGGAAATTTGGACATCCCTCCCCCTACTTTCCCAGCACTGTATATAAACCTCCATTATAACACATCATGTTTAGATGTCAACATATTCAATGGATAGTAAGTATAGTTTTTAATCTATTTATTTCCAATGTCTAACATAATACCTATTCCATAATGGGCCCCAGTAAATATTAGAATATATAAAGGGCAAATGTCAATTTTTTTTTTTTTTTTAATGATGGGGTCTCACTATATTGTCCTAGCTGGAGAGCAGTGGCTATTCACAGGCACTATTGTAGCTTACAGCAGCCTTGAAACCCTATGCTCAAGCCATCCTCCTGCTTCAGTCTCCCAAGCAGCTAGGATTACAGGTGTGTGCCAATGCACCTGGCATGGCAAATGTCACCATAGACGATTCTAGATAGGAAGGGGCAAGGGGAATAGGTGATTGACAGAATACTGAACATTCTGGTTATTACCAGCATGCCCAGCAGTCACAGATGGATAATTCCAAGAAAGGTAAATTCATGCTATTCAAGTAAATGGGCATGGGTACTAAGGAAAACAAATTAATTTTTTTGTTAATTTAAATAAAAATCCCATGCTCCACTTGAGAAGTACTTTATTAATTCAAGAGAATTAAATGTTTCGTTTAACTCAAACAAGTTTTGCTCACTTTTGACCACTCCATGATTTTGGAATATACCAACAATTTTTCCTTTGGGCCACCAGAAAGCACAGCTCTGGTCAGAATCTGGTTCTGAAAAGGTATTTTTAGAGAATAAGACTTGGAATTGAGTGTACTTTGGCAAACATTTTTAGATTGAAAGGCCTAACAGGAACTAGGGTGGAGTCACTGGGAAAGGAAGCCAGAAGTGTAATATTTGGAGCAGTCTCTGGTCAAACTTTAAAGTAGAGAGTGCTTATATTGTCTAACCTAGTTTTGTAGATAATAGATAAAGAAAATAGATGAAGATTCAGGGAAGTAGCCCTGCTGAGGATTAGAAAGCATGCATTTTGGCTTATATTTCCTAAGAAATTAAGAGTGGAGATAGGAAGCTGGAGAGGATTCTACTCCAGCTCTGTAAGGAAACTCCACCCTCAAGTAGTTGGCAATTTGGTAAGCAAGAGTACTGTAACTTTTTATTTAATTATCTCCTTTCTCTATCTGCAATGCTCATTATTCACAGTTAAAACTGCATACTATAAATAAATTATCTAGCCTCCCTTGGGTTCATAATTAGTCAGGTTATAGTTAAGAAAAAAAATGGCCTAAAACCTAAATAAAATATGAACAATAACACAGAATATGTAATATAGAACATAATTTCTCCTTACATTTTCAAATAATAAATTATCAACCAATTTTTTTGTTTGTTCTTTTTTTTTTGAAATAGAGTCTCGCTGTGCCGCCCACACTGGAGTGCAATGGTGTGATCTCAGCTCACTGCAACCTCCGCCTTCCAGGTTCAAGCAATTCTCCTGTCTCAGTCTCCTGAGTAGCTGGGATTACACAGGCATGCGCCACCACACCCAGTTAATTTTTTTTTCTTTTTTTTTTTTTGGTATTTTTAGTAGAGATGGAGTTTCACCATGTTGGTCAGGCTAGTCTCGAACTACTGACCTCGTGATCTGCCCGCCTTGGCCTCCAATTTTAATATATTTAACACCAACTTTTTTTTTTTTTTAGAACTGAGGTCTCCGGGACTGGGCATGGTGGCTCACCCCTGTAATCTCAGCACTTTGGGAGGCTGAGGCAGGAGGATCACCTGAGGTCTGGAGTTCAAGTCCAGCCTGGCCAACATGATGAAACCTTATTTCTACTAAAAATACAAAAATTAGCTGGTATAGTGGCGTGCACCTGTAATCACAGCTACTCGGGAGGCTGAGGTGGGAGGATCGCTTGAACCAGAGAGGTAGAGGTGGAAGTGAGCCAAGTTCCCACCACTGCATGCCAGTCTGGGTGACAGAACAAGACATCATCTCAAAAAAGGAACTGAGTTGTCCAGACATTATACTTTATGGCCACTCAGTTTTGTCTTTTTTGTTTGAAATGGAGTCTCCGCTGCCCAGGCTGGAATGCAGTGGTGCGATCTCAGCTCACTGCAACCTCCACCTCCCAGGTTCAAGTGATCCTCCCTCCTCAACCTCCCGAGTAGCTGGGACTACAGGCATGCACCACCACGCTCAGTTAATTTTTATATTTTTAGTACAGACAGGGTTCCGCCATGTTGGCCAGACTGATCTTGAACTCCTGACCTCAGGTGATCCGCCCACCTGGGCCTCCCCAAGTACAGGTGTGAGCCACCGCGCCGGGCCCTACCACCAGTTTTTTGTAGGTGGTGGCACAACTTAAAGAAAACTTTATATTCAACAAAAATAAACCACTTCATTTTTTACTTTCCCTTGTTATTAACCAAGCCACCATATCTCTGGCATGTAAACTGACTGCACAATTCTTTCATATTACACGGACATTCTGAAAATATACTAATGCAACTAATGTTTAGATTAATGTATCTTTTACTTACCCATATTTATAAGTCCCTTGAACTTGAGAAATATTCAGATTACTGCTCAAGTTTCTTGCCAGAGCTGTTGGAATAATGGGGATGGGCTTCACAGGTGTGCATTTGAAGTTATTTGCTAGAGTTACTGCTGCCCAATGCAAGTCAAATTCCACACTGTCCAAAGTCTCCCTGGAAGTGATATGAGCTCTTAGGGAAAGCAGCTTACCACAGTCCAAGGAATCTTTGCTACATATATGGCACTGTAGAGCCTGAGAAATCAATATTAAATAATTATTTTACAACTTCGAAACGTGCAAAGTTTATTTTATACTGATACATATACATATATAATATCTTGCACTAATAAAATTAAATGAGTTCTGACTTACATTTCAGTTCTCATTTCTTCCATGTGACCAAAAGATTATGTGAATAATTATATCAAAGCAAGTAAGATTCACTGTCCCAAGCTCCACTACACATTTCCAATGCAAATATCCTAGCAGCACTTCAGTCATATTGGGAAGTCACCCCCAATAAATACTTACTACATGGGAAAAAATGGACATAAAATAAGTCTTATTTTTTTTTTTGAGGAGTCTCGTTTTTTTGCTCAGGCTGGAGTGCAGTGGCACAATCTCAGCTCACCACAAACTCCACCTCCCAGTTCAAGCGATTCTCCTGCCTCAGCCTCCCAAGTAGCTGGGATTACAGGTATGTGCCACCACACCCAGCTAATTTTTTGTATTTTTAGTAGAGATGGGGTTTTACCATGTTGGCCAGGTTGGTCTTGAACTCCTCTTGATCAGCCCGCCTCAGCCTCCTAAAGTGCTGGGATTATAGGCGTGAGCCACCGTGCCTGGCCTCATAAAATAATTCTGATTGAGTCTCAGAGAATCTAAAGTCCATTCCTCTTTGATTCCTTTCTTGCTACCACAAACTGTCAAGTTAGTTCTCCCTCTGTATTTGCCCATGCCCACTGTGTCCTTCCAAGTTTCACTGCTACCATTGTACTATAGGTTAATACATCCCTCTGTAATACACACCAGCCCAACTACCACAATGGCTACTCTCTATAACTTCAGTCAGCCTACCCTATCAGATTAACTTATTTCTGATTTGACACTGTTTCCTTTTCTCAAGAACCTTCAATTACTACATGGCCCGTATGACAAAGTTCAAATTCCTAAGGCTGGCAGACAAGGCTCTTTTTTCTTGAGAAAGGATCTTGCTCCCACCAACGCTGGAGTGTCGGGCTCAAGCAATCCACCTGCCTCAGCCTTCCAAAGTGTTGGGATTACAGACACAAGCCACCATGCCCAGGCAAGCCTCTCTTATAATCTGACCAAATTAATACTCCAGTCTGACTGCCCACAAATTCAGCAAAAATGTATACCCCGAACACTACCCTAAGTACATCTTGAACTTTCTTATCTTGGTTACACTGCTTCTTCTGAAAGGCTTACCTAGAAGTTTTGCTCTCAGAAACACATTTAGTTGGATTTTAGGTTCACAATAATTCAATCAAATTATTGTGAATAATTCTCAAATATGGTTTTACTAAAATACAGCATACTAAACATAGTTTGATTCTTGTGTTGAATTAACTATCAAGTTGTCAATGAATCGCACCTTTAAAGCTGAACTGAAGTCATCTACACTGTGAACTATCATTTCTCTTGAACAAAGTTCTTGAACATGAACTTTGCATGGAATCAAAAAGTCCCCAGGAAGAGAAGCAGTAGGGGTTATTTCTAGACATTCAGGTACTTCTCGACCAGGATCAAAGCGATCTACTGTCAATGTCACACCTTCTTCATCTGTAGAACAAAAATAACAGCTATTATATAGTATACTGATTAAAAACGTAAAACCAACCCAGCAAGACTACATTATAGCAAAGCACTTTGTTCATATCAATAATACACTAAACTCTTAAATACTAAACTAAAATCTTACAGTAAACTAAACTTTTACAAGAGTATACTAAACTCTTACTTGCTTATATACATTCATCCATCTGACCAGATAGTGAATTCTGTAATTGATGGTTTTACTCATCTTCATATCCTTGGTACACAGCAAAGAAAATTAGCACAAAGCAAATACAATAGTTGACCGAATCAATAAATTCTATTGCAGTCATACAAGTAATTTTTAAAAAGGTTTTCTTGTACTGATGGGGTCTCACTATGTTATGCAAGCTGGTCTTAAACTCCCAGGTTCAAGCAATCCTCCCACTCCAGCCTCCCAACGTGCAGGGATTACAGATGTGAGCACTGGTCAATTTTTAAAAGTGTATTACCTTCGTCTACTGTCAGAGAACCAAGTAAAAAGCATGATGAATTTTTTTTATTCTGCTTAGCATGACGATAAGCAAGTCGGATGGTCTTTTTAGTCACTACAAGCTTTGGATTTCTGAAAAACAACAAGTCTTTTATGAACATGGTAGACCTCATATCTTAAAAAAACCTCCTGCCATAAAATGCTGTCTAAATTATAACACACATTTTAAAAAATGTACAGAAAGATCATTGTCAGGAAATCCCAGGGTCAAAGGCAGGGGATAGGGAGGGCCACCTGGAAACTAGAATGGCAATAAACAGACACTGAGACTACAGTTGTTCTCCAGGCATTTTGTTAACTTGATGAACCTCAGCAGGTAGGTCTCCTGTTTTTGTAAGTTAAAACAATCACATCTATTTCTTTACATACTGTGGATGGGCTTCAGATATAATTAGCATTACAGTGGTGCCCCCTTATCTCTGGGAGACATGTTCCAGACCCCCAAGTGGATGTCTGAAACCGCAGATAGTAACAAATCCTATATACACTATGTTTTTTCCTATACATACATATCTATGATAAAGTTTAAATTATAAATTAGGCACAGTAAGTGATTAAAAACAATAATAATACAATAGAATAATTTTAACAGTATACTCTAATAAAAGTTGTATGAATATAGTCTGTCTCTCAAAATACCTTATTGTACTATACTGTGGGTAACTGAAACCACGGAAAGTGAAACCATGTATAAAGGGGGGAAACTACTGTATTGAATACAAAATATAGTATGATTTAAATGTTTTAAAAAATGTAAAAGGAAAACCAAAATATGAGCCAGGAATAAGATACTATGAAAACAGACCAGGCAAATTTGAATAAAAAAGCCATATGGAACTTAAAGAAATAAAAAATATAATTTGCAAAAATTCAATGAGTTATATAATTAACTGGGGATAGGTACACAAATGTGTATTTTTATTCTATTAACTATGCATATATACTATAAGTATCCTTTCATATATATGGTACACCGCCACATTTAAAAAACCTAAATGAGGGCCAGGCGCAGTGGCACACGCCTGTAACCCCAGCACTTTGGGAGGCCGAGGCAGGTATCACCTGAGGTCAGGAGTTCGTGACCAGCCTGACTAACATGGTGAAACCCCATCTCTACTAAATATAAAAAAATTAGCCAGGCATGGTGGCACATGCCTGTAATTCAAGCTACTTGGGAGGCTGAGACAGGAGAATTGCTTGTACCTGGGAGGTGGAGGTTGCAGTGAGCCTACATCATGCCATTGCACTCCAGCCTGGACAACAAGAGCAAAACTCCATCTCAAAAACAAAAACAAAAACACCCAACCAAACCTAAATGAACAGGTTAGATGGCAGCTAAGCACAGCTAAAGAGAAAATAAGTAGACTTGAAAAACAAAGGAAACTACTCAAAATGTATAGAAAGATAACAATAAAAAAAATAAAAACAGGACTAACCATTATTTAGTTGAACTTCCATAAGACTCTCCCTATTTTTGTCAATAGTACCACCCTTCTCTGCCAACCAGTGTTGAACCTGAATACTTTCTGACTTGTATCTTTCCTTCATTCCTCTAGTCAGTCAGTCATCAAATACTACAAACTATTTCTTCAAAACACCTTGTTTCATTCTTTCCTCTTGATCTGAATACTGCTACATTGCTCTAAGTCCTTATAATACATAATAGATGCCATTTATGAAATACTTTCTATTCCAGGCACTGTGACAATTGCTTTACAGAGTCTTATTTAACCCCTAGAAGAGAACTGTGAAACTGGTATTATTAGTCATTTTATAAAAAAGGAACCTGATCCTTGGCTACTTTACTGAGGTCGCATAAATAAGCAGTAGAATCAGGATTTGATTCCCTAGGCAGTCTTCCTCCAGTTATTGCACTTTTTTTTTTCTTTTGTTTTTTTTACTTTTTATTTTAATTTTTTATTGAGACAAAGTCTCACTTTGTTGCCCAGGCTGCTTTCAAACTCCTGACTTCAAGCAATCCTCCTGCCTCAACCTCCCAAAGTGCTGGGGTTACAGGTGTGAGCCACCACGCCCAGCCCAGTTACAGAACCTTAAACCATTACAGTATACATCTGTGTGATTACAGAAAAGCATCTTGAAGCTAGGCTGACTCAAGGCTCTCCCCACCACAATCTATCTTTCTTAGAATACTACTTTTAACAAGTAAATCTTAGGTACAAAACCTCAATAGATCTATTTTCTATTACTTTACACCTAAACTTCTTTCTTGTCTTTCTGTCAAGGTCCTGGAGGTAACCACAAGGTTTTATACTCCTTCTAATCTGATCCACTCAAAAATCGGTTCAAGCTTCTCAATGTTCTACAAAGACACCATGCTGATATGATAAAAGACACTTTCAGTTTTTATTATATTTCACCTCTTTTGAATTCCTACAATATGCAGAATTTGCAAAAAACTGGGAAATTAAGATTATCTCTCAAAAGTACAAGGAACAGATGTTAAGAAGCAGCAGAAGGAAGATTTTGCCTGAGGGGAGCTTCTAAAAGAAAAGTAAAGAAAAATTAATAATTGGTCATAGTAATCAACTTTGCCTTACACATCTTTGTATTACTCTTGTTTATACTGGTTTGATTTGAAAAAAAGAAACATGTTATACCTGTAGTAACTGAGATGTAAGTAGATGAAATCTCCAGTTGGCGTTGGGTTCCAAAGTGCACATTTTGATGGAGGAAAGTGGAAAGGTACCATCCTGCTTGAAGGAAACCTTTCAAAAAACAATTTAAAATTAAAGCACAAGGATTAGCAAACTTGGTAGACATTTGGTAGGAAACAATTAACTATCTTTAAGGTGATGGTATTTTCAGATTACTTTTGTAATCTTCTAAGAGTATATATATATATATTTTTTTTTTGAGACGCAGTCTCACTCCATCACCCAGGCTGGAGTGCAGTAGCATGATCTCAGCTCACTGCAACCTCTGCCTCCCGGGTTCAAGCAATTCCCCTGCCTTAGCTTCCTGAGTACCTGGGATTACAGGTATGCGCCACCACATCCAGCTAATTTTTGTATTTTTAGTAGAGACGGGGTTTCGCTATGTGGGCCAAGCTGGTCTCGAACTCCTGACCTCAAGTCATCCACCTGCCTCGGCCTCCCAAAGTGCTAGGATTATAGGCATTAGCCACTGTGCCCGGCCAAAAAATACTCTTTTTTTTTTTGAAACAGATTCTCACTCTGTCACCCAGGCTGGAGTGTTGTGGTGCAATCTCGGCTTACTGCAACCTCCACCTCCAAGGTTGAAGTGATTCTCCAGCCTCAGCCTCCCAAGTAGCTGGGACTACAGGTGCATACCATCATGCCTGGCTAATTTTTTGTATTTTAGTATAGACAGGGTTTCACCATGTTAGTCAGGATGGTCTCGATCTCCTGACCTCATGATCTGCCCATTTCACCCTCCCAAAGTGCTGGGATTACAGGCGTGAGCCACCATGCCCAGCCTTTTTTTTTTTTCCAGACGGAATCTCACCCTGTTGCCCAGGCTGGAGTGCAATGGCGTGATCTCAGCTTACTGCAACCTCCGCCTCTGGGTTCAAGTGATCCTCCCACCTCAGCCTCCCAAGTAACTAGGATTACGGGGGTGCACTACCACATGCAGGTAATTTTTTGTATCTTTAGTAGAGACGGGGTTTCACCATGTTGGCCAAGCTGGTCTCAAACTCCTGACCTCATGATCCACCGCTTCAGCCTCCCAAAGTGCTGGGATTACAGGCGTGAGCCACCGCGCCCGGCCCAAAATATATTTTTTAAAAAAGAAAACTCACTTGTAACTCTACTACCAGGAGAATAGACACTCAAAATTTGGCTTATTTGCCCTTTTTATCTATGCATATGTAAATTTATACATACACAAGCTTTTAAAAAAGAACAAGACAAGGCCGGGCGCGGTGGCTCACGCCTGTAATCCCAGCACTTTGGAAGGCCGAGGCGGGCGGATCACAAGGTCAGCAGATCGAGACCATGGTGAAACCCCGTCTCTACTAAAAATAGAAAAAATTAGCCGGGCACAGTGGCGGGCGCCTGTAGTCCCAGCTACTCGGGAGGCTGAGGCCGGAGAATTGTGTGAACCCGGGAGGCGGAGCTTGCAGTGAGCCGAGATTGCGCCACTGCACTCCAGCCTGGGCGACAGAGCGAGACTCCGTCTCAAAAAAGAACAAGACAATCCTATAAAGTCCCTTTTAAGTAACAGAAAAACGAGTATAAATCATAAATTTACATTTAAATTTAAACTAAAATCTTTCTTTTCTTTTCTTTGTTTTTTTTTTTTTAAAGAGCAGGGCCTTGCTCTGCTGCCCAAGCTGGAGCGCAGGGGCACAATCGTAGCTCACTGCAGCCTTAAACTCCTGGGCTCAAGGGAGCCTCTAGAGCAGCTAGGACCACAAATGTGCACCACCACGTGAGGTTTACTTTCGTATTTTTTGTAGACACAGGGTCCCACTATGTTCCCCAGACTGGTCTTGAACTCATGGTTTCAAGCAATCTTCCCACCTTGGCCTCCCAAAACACTGGGATTATAGGCATGAGCCATGGCTCCTGGACTAAAATCTGTCTTTCTGAACTAATTTCAGATAATTGCTAGACAATACCCAATAGTTATGAAAAGCAAAAAACCTTAATAGATTCTTAATTATTTTCCAGTGTTTCCAAAGTTGGTATTTTGGAATAACAAAATACTGCACAAGTTTAATTACTGAAGCATCAAAAGGACATAATTATAAATAATTCCTCAACAAAGATGGCAGGGGCAGTGTAAAGCAAGGTTTCAATATTAAATCATATAGGCTACCATAAAAAACTTTTCATTTTACATGAATGAATAGTACAGGAAAACCACAATAAGAAAAAGACCACTAATGGGGCCAGGCCCGGTTGCTCACACCTATAATGTCAGCATTTTGGGAGGCCAAGGGAGGTGGATCACTTGAGGCCAGGAGTTCGAGACCAGCCTGGCCAACAGGGCGAAACCAGCATGGGCGACAAAGTGAGACTCTGTCTCCAAAAATTAAAAAATAAAAAATAAAAAAATAGTAACTAAGTGTACAGTTGGATTGTCTGTAACACAAAAGATAAATGCTTAAGGGGATGGATACCCTATTTCCCATATATGATTATTACACATTGCATGCCTTATAAAAATGTCATATACCCCATAAATACATATACCACATACCCACAAAAATTTAAATTTTTAAAATTAGAAACAAAATATACTGAACTTGTTACACAACTGTACCCTTCTAAGAACAGAAGTTAAGAAAATTTTTCTGTCTACACGGGGTTTCCCATGTTGCCCAGGCTGATTTTGAACTCCTGAGCTCAAGCAATCTGCCCACCTCAGCCTCCCAAAGTGCTGGGATTACAGGCATGAACCACCTGGCCCACTGACAAATTTCTTTTTTTTTTTTTTTTTTTGAGACGGAGTCTGGCTCTGTTGCCCAGACTGGAGTGCAGTGGCGCCATCTCGGCTCACTGCAAGCTCCGCCTCCCGGGTTCACACCATTCTCCTGCCTCAGCCTCCCAAGTAGCTGGGACTACAGGTGCCCGCCACCACGCCCGGCTAATTTTTTGTATTTGTTTTTAGTAGAGACGGGGTTTCACCGTGTTAGCTAGGATGGTCTCTATCTCCTGACCTCGTGATCCGCCCATCTCGGCCTCCCAAAGTGCTGGGATTACAGGCTTGAGCCACCGCGCCGACAAATTTTGAAATAAGAGATGGCAGGGGGGTAGAACACAAGAGCCAAAATTAAAGCAAAAGGAATATATGATAGCCTCCTTGGGTCATGTTTCCCATTATGTTCATCAAGAACATCTGGCACAAAGAAAGACATTACAGAGAATAAAGGGGACCCATGAATGTAATTCTAGTTTGGAAGAAAAAAAAAATGCACATGTCGGCATTAATTGTTGTTCCCTAGGGGAAAAAAGAGCAATAAATGATCCAAAGAGCCAAACAATACAAGTTGATTTGCCCAGTCCCCATAGTAACTAGGGACAGAGAAAATTGGGAGACAGGTGGCAAGCTCCTACTTCACATGACAAAGGCTTAGGAACATCTGAGGAAATTTGGTATACCTAATGTGAAATTATTCGCATCAAGGAATTAGTATTTGTAAGAGGGAAGGAACCCAACCACTTTCCCACTTGTCTAGAAAGTAAACAAACACTGAGGTAATTTTTAGCCTCTTAAGTTCAGGTACTATTTCCCGTCAATAAAGATCTGTGTTATGAAAATAACTGAAGGAGGGGATGGAACTAGTATTTACTGAGTGCCTATTATGTACTAGACCCTTTAGTTTAGTAATCTTATTTAACCCTTCACAATAATCTTCTGTGAGACAGAGATTACCATCCTCATTTTACAGATGAGGAACTGAGGCTTAGTTAATTAACTTGATCAAGGTAACCTACCTAACAAGTGGTAGAGCTGGGATATGAACTCAGAATTTCCTGATTCTAAAGATCATGTTCTTTTTTCTCTTCCAACCTACCTTCCCAAGTTATGTGAACAGCTGTAAGACAAATATTTGTAAAAATACTTCTATACCTGGTATTCATCTGGGGCCATGCAAGAGGATATATAGGCTCCATGATGTCTGGTGAATGATTTCTTTAATTTCAAATTCTCAGTATCCTAAAGAATTAAAGAGAATATTACTAATGAATGATAAAAACAAAGAAGAAAAATATGATTTAACCACATATTAAAATTACAGGCAAAATTAGATTACTTCTTATATGAAGTGTGACTATAGATTAATAAGATTAAATGCTTATATATTCTGCCAATCATTTTCATATGTTACAGTCATTCTGCCAATAAATTACTGTGAATATTTATTCTAGGCAGCAAAATCTACCAATATACCTATCCCTTAAGAAAAGCTCAGATTCTGCCCCAAAACCTTGGTATCAACTTAGTGAGCTTGATAGGGCAGGTCGTATTAAATGTATGAGATTTTGACCAAAAGCCTTACAATCCTCATAAAACCATGAAGCAGCAGAAAAGAATGATTTGGGTTAGATATTTATTGGGCCTACAATGAAGTCATTAAAGAATCTTCAGTGGAAAAAAAAAAAGTACTGCATTCCCACAAACTGACTTGTGTCACTAAAAAATCAGTGTACTTTTTTCCTTTTTTTTTGAGACGCAGTCTTGTTCTGTCGTTAGGCTGGAATGCAGCAGCGCAATCTCAGCTCACTGCAACCTCTGCCTCCTGAGTTCAAGTGATTCTCCTGCCTCAGCCTTCTGAGTAGCTGGGACTACAGGTGCATGCCACCACACCCAGCTAATTTTTGTATTTTTAGCAGAGATGGGGTTTCACCACGTTGGTCGGGATGGTCCCGATTTGACCTCATGATCCGCCCACCTCGGCCTCCCAAAGTGCTGGGATTATAGGCATGAGCCACTGCACCCAGCCCAGTATTCTTTTTTTAACTCCAGATGCTCTCTCTGGGTACTCTCCTCCATTCCTATTGCTTCTATACTCACCTATCTATAGCAAACCTTTAGCTCCACCTCTCTTCTGAGTTTCAAATCCATTTTCTTTTTTTTTTTTTTTCTTTTGAGACAGGGTCTCACTCTGTAGCCCAGGCTGAAGTAGTACAGTGATGCAATCTCAGCTCACTGCAACCTCCACCACCTGAGCTCAGGTGATCCTCCCACCTCAGCCTCCCGAATAGCTGGGACCACAGGCATTCACTACCGCACCTGGCTAATTTTTTTGTATTTTTTGTAGAGACAGGGTTTTGTCATGTTGCCCAGGCTGGTCTCGAACTCTTGGACTAAAGCAATCCATCCGCCTTAGCCTCGAAAAGTGCTGGGATTATAGGCATGAGCCGCCATGCCTGGATGTTTCAAAGCCATATTTCTAACTGCCCACTGGATAGTTCCATCTAAGACCTCATAGTCCTTTCTTTAGAGTTTAGTATGTCCTATATTCTTTCAAGTCTTAGAGTTCTTTAGGTCCTGAACATTCTGTATCAATTCTAGGAAAAAGAAACTGTCTAAGGCCGGGTGTGGTGGCTCATTCCTGTAATTCCAGCACTTTGGGAGGCTGAGGCAGGTGGATCACCTGAGGTCAGGAGTCTGAGACTATCCTGGCCAACATGGTGAAACCCCTTCTCTACTAAAAACACAAAAATTAGCTGGGCATGGTGGTGCACACCTGTAATCCCAGCTAGCCAGGAGGCTGGGGCAGGAGAATCGTCTGAACCTGGGAGGCAGAGGTTGCAGTGAGCCGAGATTGTCCCACTGCACTCCAGCCTGGGCAAGAGAGTGAGTCTCTGTCTCACTCTGTGTGAAGCAAGATAAAGGAGAAAAGGATAATTAATCCAGGTGCAGAGATTATTTAGAAGAGACTTTTTAGATAAAGTCAGAGGCTGAAAATCCTATTGAAAGTGCTCTTATACCTTGTTCAAGGCAGAGAAAAATGTGTTCTTTTTTTTTTTTTTTTTTTTTTGAGACGGAGTCTCTCTGTGTCTCCCAGGCTGGAGTGCAGTGGCGTGATCTCGGCTCACTGCAAGCTCCGCCTCCCGGGTTCACGCCATTCTCCCGCCTCAGCCTCCCAAGTAGCTGGGACTACAGGCGCCCGCCACCACGCCCGGCTAGTTTTTTTTGTATTTTTAGTAGAGACGGGGTTTCACCATGTTAGCCAGGATAGTCTCGATCTCCTGACCTCGTGATCCACCCGCCTCGGCCTCCCAAAGTGCTGGGATTACAGGCTTGAGCCACCGCGCCCGGCCGAAAAATGTGTTCTTAATAAAGTTGACTAGGCCAGGCACGGTGGCTCATGCCTGTAATTCCAACACTTTGGGAGGCCGAAGCAGGCAGATCACGAGGTCAGGAGATTGAGACCATCCAGGCTAACATGGTGAAACCCCGTTTCTACTAAAAATACAAAAAATTAGTGGGGCGTGGTGGCGGTCACCTGTAGTCCAGCTACTCGGGAGGCTGAGGCAGGAGAATGGCGTGAACCCAGGAGGCAGAGCTTGCAGTGAGTGGAGATTGCACCACTGAACTCTAGCCTGGGCGACAGAGCGAGACTCTGTCTCAAAAAAAAAAAGTTGACTAAAAAGTCCTTCTTAGAAATATCTGGACTTAAAAGGTTTAATGCAGCTTCCATGGAATGCAGGCTTTAAATCCTAAAACCCTTCCTTAGTACTTGGTTGTCACGGATAACAGTATTCACGTGGATAACTATAACTCTACAAAGTATAAAAAGTGCCAATTTTTTCTTCATTAAACAGAAGTATCTTAAAATGTGCTATTGTGTCTTCTTTATTCATTGGAGTGAAAAGATGGATAATGTTGATTTCTCATTTTAAAACAATATACATAAGGTAGTTTCACTGTCAGTGTTGTACAAGCAATTAAAGCTAATGAAACTAAAACCACACAATATCTATACCTAGCAAAACATATTCTCAGGTGAAGGCATCATCGTATACAATAGAAACCTTCAAATCATCCTCATCCCTTCTTCCATACAAATAATCTTTCCATACCCACCAACTCAGTTGCTAACTTCATCAACTCTCACGGTACTTACGGAAAAGTCCCCACAGTGCTGCTAGAAGGGTATTTTGATATAAATCTGATCAAATTATTCTCCTGCTTTAAAAGTCAATGGCTCATGTCAGGCGCGGTGGCTCACGCCTGTAATCTCAACATTTTGGGAGGCCGAAGTGGGTGGATCACCTGAAGTCAGGAGTTCGAGACCAGCCTGGCCAATATGGTGAAACCCCGTCTCTAGTAAAAATACAAAAAACTGCTGAGCGTGGTGGCATGTGCCCATAATCCCAGCTACTAGGGAGGCTGAGGCAGGAGAATCGCTTGAACCCGGGGGACGGAGGTTGCTGTGAGCCAAGATCATGCCACTTCACTCCAGCCTGGGCCAAAGAGTGAAACTGCGTCTCAAAAATAAAAATAAAAATATTTTTTTTAAAAAAGCCGATGGCTCTTCTTTACACACAGAATAAAGGATCTTCACAATCCAGCCCCACTCTATTATTCCAAACTTAACCCCCATCCACTCATCCTACATTCCAGTCAAACTGAACTACTTGCAGTGCCCCGGTTTCAGTATCTGCACAGGCTGCTCCCCTTAACTTGGAATGCCCTGGTAAACCCCCGCCATCCCTCACAATCCAACTCGAATGTCACTTCCTCTGTGAAACCTTCTCCCAAACACCCTGGTGATGGTACTATACTGTCTCTGTACTCACACGCATAGCATTCTCGCACTTTGCGGCTTACACTTTACTTCCAGTAGTCCACGAACTTCAAACATTAACTGATCCCTTTACTACGTAGCAGAGTGTAAGCCAGAAATTGTGAGGAATGCAAGAGGGAGCATTCAAGGTTTCAGGCCTCAAGAAATTCCCACCGTAAAAACAACTTTAAATAGCACGTTATCGACTGCAAACCTCTTTCGCATATCTTAGCTCAGATCATACCCAAGGATTTCATGGAATGCTTAATTTCTCCCACTAGCTCCCCTTCTCGTCATCGGCTCCAGGCTCCTGGAGGGCGGAACCCACTACAGGGCTTTGAATGGTCCCACCAACCTTCCCCGGGCCCCGCTGCCGCCCCTCAGGGGGGAACCAGCAGCACAAAGCTCCACTTACCGCAACTTCCGCGGAGCTGAGGTCTGTTTGCAGGGTAGAAGCAGGAGCCGGCGCCAGGGAGCACCACCAACTCCGGTACCGCCTCTGGGACGTTGGGGTCGCGGGAATCTCGGCGGCAAACACAGGCTCGCGAAACCGAAGGCCGCGCCGCGCCTGCTGACTGGTCAGAAACCCCGCCAGTCAGGGAGCGGGGGTGGTGCTAGAGCGCCGCGCACGGTCGCCGTTACGTACTGGCGTGCCAACCAATCAGCGCCCCGTGCTGGTTCTACGCTCGACCAATCCCAAGTCTTCTTGGAGAACTGCGGGCGCCATCGGCGCTCCAGGATCGAGGTTCGGAGGATTTAAACCTTTCATTTCGTCAACGGTTAAGTTCCGGGGCGGGGTAGGCTTTCCGCTAGCGCAATGGAAAGCCCACCTAGGTAGACGGAGGAGCGAGTGGCAGATGAAGCCGGAAGTGCTCTATAAGACGGTCATCGGTCGGATACTGGAAGCGGACACCTGAAGAACAGTTTCCAAACTATTTACCCGAAAGCACAAAAAACAAAGTTAGAGTTCTTCCAGTTTCTTACTTTTTAATTTTTATTCTAAAATTTACATTTTAATTTTTCCTTTTTCTGATTACTTATCCTCAAGTTCTAGATTTCTTCCAGTTTATTTCCTAGGAAGCCATCTGTGTTAGTGATACTATTTATTTATTTATTTATTTATTTATTTATTTTTGAGGTGGAATCTCACTCTGTCGCCCAGGCTGCAGTGCGATGGCGCGATCTCGGCTCACCGCAACCTCCCCCTCCCGAGTTCAAGCCATTCTCCTGTCTCAGGCTTCCAAGTAGCTGAGATCTACCACCCACCACCACGCCCGGCTAATTTTTGTGTTTTTTAGTAGAGACGGGGTTTTACCACGTTGGCTAGGCTGGTCTTGAACTCTTGACCTCAGGTGATCCACCCGCCTTGGCCTCCCAAAGTGCTGGGATTACAGGCGTGAGCCACCACGCTGGGCCCAAATTTTTATTTATTAATTTATTGATTGATTGAGACGGTGTCTTGCTCTGTCGCCCAGGCTGGAGTGCAGTGGCACTATCTTGGCTCACTGCAACTCACTGCACACTGCCTTCCAGGTTCAAGCAATTCTCCTGCCTCAGCCTCCGGAATAGCTGGGGTTACAGGCAAGCACTACAACGGCCGGCTAATTTTTGTATTTTTAGTAGAGACCAGGTTTCACCATGTTGGCCGCCAGGCTGATCTGGAATTCCTGACCTTAAGTGATCTGCCCACCTCGGCCTCTGAAACTGCTGGGATTACAGGAGTGAGCCACCGCCCCCAGCAAAGTAACATAAAAATTTTAAATTCTCGTTGAATAGAAGAAAAGAATGTGACTTAAATTTATAAACCATATATGCCTATCTCTACAACTATTGATATTATATATAGTATTGATATTTTATGTATTTATGTACAGTCAGCCCTCTATCAGTGGGTTCCATATCCACGGATTCAGCCAACCACAAATGGAAATATTCAGAGGGGAAAAAAACAAAATAACAACAATAAAAATAACACAAATCCAGTCTGGGCAACATGGCAAAACCCTATCTCTACAAAAAATACAAAAAATTCACCAGGCATGGTGGCATGTGCCTGTAGTCCTACTACTTGGGAGGCTGAGGTGGGAGGATGGCTTGAACTGGGGAGGCAGAGGTTGCAGTGAACTGAGATTGTGCCACTGCACTCCAGCCTGGGTGACAGATCAAGACCCTGCCTCAAAAATAATAATACAAATAAGACACACATATTGGGTGCGGTAGCTCCTGCCTGTAATCCCAACACTTTGCAAGGCTGAGATGGGAGGATCGCTTGAGACCAACAGTTCAAGACCAGCCTGGGCAATATAGCAGCATCCTGTTTCTACAGAAAATTTAAGAATTAGTGGGATGTGGTAGTACAGGCCTGTAGCCCTAGCTACTGGGAAGGCTTAGGTGGGAGGATTGCTTGTGCCCAGGAGTTTGAGGCTACAGTGAGCTATGATTGTACCACTGCACTCCAGCCTGGGTGACAGAGTGAGACCCTATCTCGCAAATAATTTAATTTAAAACCATAACCACTTTGACCAGGCACAGTGGCTCATGCCTATAATCCCAGCACTTTGGGAGGCTGAGGTGGGCGGATCACCTGAGGTCGGGAGTTCGAGACCAGCCTGACTAACATGGAGAAACCCCATCTCTACTAAAAACACAAAATCAGCCACGTGTGGTGGCACATGCCTGTAATTCCAGCTACTAGGGAGGCTGAGGCAGGAGAATCGCTTGAACCTGGGAGGCGGAGGTTGCAGTGAGCCAAGATCGCGCCATTGCACTCCAGCCTGGGTGACAAGAGTGAAACTCTGTCTCAAAAAAAACAAAAACAAAAACCTATAACCACTTTTTACATAGCATGTACACTGTATTAGGTATTACACAATGTGCTAGGTATTATACAATTAGTTCATACAATTAGTTATTATAAGTAGTCTAGAGATGATTTTTAATTTTTTTTTTTTTTTTTTTTTTTTTGAGACAGGGTCTTGCTCTGTCACCACAGACTCAACTTCTGGCTGAAGTGATCCTCCACTTCAGCCTCCCCAGAAACTGAGACTACAGGCACATGCCACCATGCCCAACTAATTTTTGTTTTAAGATAATTTAAAGTATAAGGATGACTGTACACTGGTTATATGCAAATACTACAGCATTTTATATAAAAGACTTGAGTATCTGTGAGCCAAATTGGTATCCCTGGGGTTCCTGGAACCAATCCCCCATGGATACAGAGGGAAGACTGTATATATTGTATTAATATTCCTTTGATAATTTATAATTATTTCCACAGCTAATGTGGTATTAGTGCTTTCTCCACCAGTATCTGATATTATTCTCCTAACAGCCAAAGTACAGAAGTGTTATCCCTATTTAACAAGAGATGAAATGTGTTACGATCCCACAGCTAGTTAGTGCAGAGTCAGGATTTGAAATGTCACTTACTTTGCTCAACACTCCACTTTTGTTAGTTTCCTGAGCAATATGGAAATATCTTAAAGTCTGAGCTGTATTTGTAGGCTGCCCTGGTCAGAATAAGCATCTACCCTTTTAAGAGAGTGAAAACACTATTCTGAAAAATGTATCAAACTAGCAAAGAAATATGTGCTCTAAGGCCAGGTGCAGTGGCTCACGCCTGTAATCCCAGCACTTTGGGAGGCTAAAGCAGGTGGATCACCTGAAGTCAGGAGTTCAAGACCAGCCTGCCCAACATGGTGAAACGCCATCTCTGCTAAAAATACAAAAATTAGCTGGGCATAGGGGTGAGCACTTGTAATCCCAACTACTAGGGAGGCTGAGGCAGGAGAATCGCTTGAATCTGGGAGGCAGAGTTTGCAGTGAGCCGAAATCACAACACCACACTCCGCCTAGGCAACAGAGTGAGACTACATCTCCAGGAAAAAAAAAAAAAAAAAGAAATATATGCTCTATAGAGCATCATTCTCTGCTTTCCTGAAAAAATTCTTGGCATCTATGGCACACATTTTAAGGGGAATGATGGTCAGTTCCTGAGCTCTAGTGTGAGAACAGGAAGGGCCTCAGACAGCCATGCATGTCTGACAAACTGCTGGCCAGCCCAATGAGGAGCTCCAGAGCAAAGATTGTCCATTAGAGGAGTCCCACATTAGGCAGAAATGGCTAGGCCCTAGAATACTTGCTGTGCCTAGTCATTGCCTGAGGCTTCCAAGAAAGAACAAGCACCAAAGCTAAGGCAGATTCCAAAGGCCACAGCGAGAGGCTGTCAGGCAACTGCAGTCTTTGCAGCTGACTGAAAAGTTATTTCTGGAAAGAAAAGTTACACATCTCAATGATTGCCATTAGGCACATGAAGTGCAAAGGCCCTGAGTTACATGGGACGCCTTTGGATGATTTTTTTTGAGACGGAGTCTCACTCTGGCGCCAGGCCTGGAGTACAGTGGTGTGATCTCAGCTCACTGCAACCTACGACTAGCAGGTTCAAGCGATGAACCCTGCCTCAGCCTCCCGAGTAGCTGGGATTACAGGCGCCCGCCACTATGCCCAGCTAATTTTTTTTATTTTTAGTAGAGACAGGGTTTCACCATGTTGGCCAGGCTCGTCTTGAACTTCTGACCTCGTGATTTGTCTGCCTCAGCCTCCCAAAGTGCTGGGATTACAGGCGTGAGCCACCACCCCCGGCCTGGAAGATTTTATATACAGGACTGACATAATCTAATTTTAGGTTTTTTTTTGTTTGGTTTGGTTTTTTTTTTTTTTTTTTTTTTGAGACGGAGTCTGGCTCTGTCGCCCGGGCTGGAGTGCAGTGGCCGGATCTCAGCTCACTGCAAGCTCCGCCTCCCGGGTTTACGCCATTCTCCTGCCTCAGCCTCCCGAGTAGCTGGGACTACAGGCGCCCACCACCTCTCCCGGCTAGTTTTTTGTATTTTTTAGTAGAGACGGGGTTTCACCGTGTTAGCCAGGATGGTCTCGATCTCCTGACCTCGTGATCCGCCCGTCTCGGCCTCCCAAAGTGCTGGGATTACAGGCTTGAGCCACCGCGCCCGGCCTGTTTTGTTTTTTGAGATGGAGTCTTGCTCTGTTGCCCAGGCTGGAGTGCAGTGGCACCATCTAGGCTCACTGCAACCTCCACCTCCCAGGTTCAAGCATTTCTTGTGCCTCAGCCTCCCGCAGCTGGGAATACAGGTCCCCGCCACCACGCCCAGCTAATTTTTGTATTTTTGGTAGGGAGGGATTTTCACCATATAGGCCTGGCTGGTCTCAAACTCCTGACCTCAGGCAACCCGCCTGCCGCGGCCTCCCAAAGTGCTGGAATTACAGGCGTGAGCCACTGCACCTGGCTGAGGCTATGATTTTAGGTTTTAAAAGGACCATTGATTGCTATATTGAGAATAAACTGTATGGGGCAAGGGCAGAGATGCAAGGAGACCAGTTCAAAAACTGCTGCAATAACTTAGGAGATAGATGGTGACTTGGACCAGAATGGTAGCAATGGAGGTGGGGAGAGGTTATTGTATTCTGGATATATTTTGAAGGAATAATCAATATGATTTGATTCCAGATTGAATTTAGCATGTAAAAGAAAGGAATTCTGTGTCAGCTTCTCATGATTTATGATTTTTTTTAAAAGTACTTTGATATTAGAAAGAGAAATGTAGTATGAGTTAGACAAAAGGGAAGGGGTGAGCATAACACATAACCCCCACTCCTTAGGTGTGGGCTGCACGTAATGACATTTCTTCAAAGTGTATAATATTGGGTTGAGGGAGAAAGGCAGAGGGAGGAAAGTGACTTTACAACGGGAAAACCTGACAAACACTACTTCTGATGGGTCATCAAGCCAACCTCAATAGTCAAGGTGACAGTAGGTACACTTCCTTCTTTCCTTTTTTTGTTTTTTAGAGACAGTGCCTTGCTCTGTTGCCCAGGCTGGAGTGCAGTGGCACAATCATAGCTCACTGCAACCTCAACCTCCTGGTCTCAAATAATCCACCCACCTCAGCCTCCAAGTAGCTGGGACTACAGGAGGGTGCCACCATGCCCAGCTTTTTTTTTTTTTTTTTCCAGTAGAGAAGTACTCTCTCTATATTGGCCAGTCTGGTATTGAACTCCTAGCCTCAAGTACTGGGCCTCCAAAGTGCTCGGATTTCCAAAGTGCTGGGATTGCAGGCGTGAGCCATAGCACCCAGACTACTATGTACACTTGATATGATGTGATTAAAATGGCACTTTAGGCTGGGCGCAGTGGCTCACGCCTGTAATCGCAGCACTTTGGGAGGCCGAGGTGGGCGGATCACCTGAGGTTGGGAGTTCGAGATCAGCCTGACCAACATGGAGAACCCCCATTTCTACTAAAAATACAAAAAATTAGCTGGGCATGGTGGCACATGCCTGTAATTTCTACTCGGGAGGCTGAGGCAGAAGAATTGCTTGAACCCAGGAGGCTGCGGTTGCGGTGAGCCAAGATCGTGCCACTACACTCCAGCCTGGCGACAGAGCGAGACTCCATCTCAAAAAAAAGAAAGAGAATAAGTTTAATGGAATAAAATCTACAAATGCTATACCAAGGACCTACTATACACCAAGTTTTGTGCTAGCTGGTATGGGGAGTTGAAAGGACATGATAAGCATAGAACAGGGAAGGCACAATTTTATAGGCTGTGTAATAAGAGGTAATTATCCAAAGCAAATATGAATAATTGTTAGATGACAGGCCTGTTTAAATAGACTGAAGATATACCATGCTAGTCTTTGATCCCTGTTTATATATATTTATGTATCATTTCTTTTTTTTTTTTTTTTTTTGAGATGGAGTCTTGCTCTGTCACCCAGGCTGGAATGCATTGGCGTCATCTTGGCTCACTGCAACGTTCACCTCCCGGGTTCAAGCAGTTCTCCTGCCTCAGCCTCCTGAGTAGCTGGGATTATAGGCACCCACCACCATGCCCAGCTAATTTTTGTATTTTCAGTAGAGACAGGGTTTCACCATGTTGGTCAGGCTGGTCTCAAACTCCTGACCTCAGGTGATCCACCCGCCTTGGCCTCCCAAAGTGCTGGGATTACAGGCGTGAGCCACACCGCACCTGGCCATTTATGTATCATTTCAAGACACTGTGGAATTGCTACTACTTTTGGTCCTTACAGAGAAAAGCTACTGGTTTTATTTTTTAAATTTCCAAGTTCTTTAGTTTGCTTTACAGATAACCATTTCCAGTGTGTCATTTTTTTTTAAAGTATAAATTTGTTGCATAAACAATGTTATAATAAGAAAAAAATTATAAAAGGAAAAATTCATCCAGAATTCTATATTCTAACTGCTGTAGACTCAATATTTGTGTTCCCCACAAAATTCATATGTTGAAATCCTAACCCCTAATATGATAGTAAGTAGGGGGAGCCTTTGGGAGTTGATGAAGTCACGATGGCAGAGCCTTCATGAATGGGATTAGTACCTTATAAAAGAAACCTCCAGAGAGCTCCCTTGCTCCTTTCTGCCCTGTGAAGTCACATGGAGAAAATGGCTGTCTATGAACCAAGATAGCAGACCCTCCCTAGATACCAGGTCCTTGATCTCTAACTTCCTAGCTTCGAGAGCTGTGAAAAATAAATTTCTGCTGTTTATAAGCTACCTGTTTATGGTATTCTGTTATAGCAACCCAAAGACATCAATTGTTTTTCCTTATTCCTTTTCAGTCCCTGTCCACATGACATGGTCTTTATGATTAGACCAAGTAAATTTTCAGTGCTATAAACCCTGATGGTGCCTGCTAACAGACTGGCTGTGGGGATTAAAGAACTATTGTTATCACCAGGAACAGGGAAGTTGGAATCGGTTATTTCTTCTCTTCCTGGTTCTGTTACTTATTACTGTACTAAGTTTCTCCAAACACCCAACTTTCCCTTTCTCAACTTACACTTTTAAGCTAAATTGTACTACTGATTTTTAAAACAACTACAGGTTTGCTTTTAAGAAACATATTTTTATGTCTCTTGTTTTAAAAAGACGGGGTCTCTGTCACCCAGGTGGGAGTGCAGTGGCAAGATCTCAGCTCACTGCAGCTTCAGCCTCCTGGGCTCAAGTGATCCTCTCACTTCAGCCCCCTCTCCACCCCAAGTAGCTGGGACTACAGGCATGCGCCACCACACCAGGCTAATTTTTGTGTTTTTTGTAGAGATGAGGTTTCACCATGTTGCCCAAGCTAGTCTCAAACTCCTGAGTTCAGGAGATCTACCTGCCTTGGCCTCCCAAGGAGTGCTGGGATTACAGGCATGAGCCACTGCGCCCAGCCTTAAGAAACATATTTTTAAAGAAGATTGCTAATCTGTCAACTTATGCAAAATTCCTTTTAGACACTTAAAAATCTTAGGAGAGGCAACAATTACAATTTATGTCTCAAGTCACATTGACTTATTTTACTTATTTTTTAAAGCTTGGATTATTTGGAATGAATACTGGAATGATCAAATATCACATACTGGTAAATTCTCTAAAAGTATTTACTAAACTGAGCTAATGTACCATCATCCTGATTTTGCAGACAAAGAAATTGCAGGTATAACCAACCTACCTAAGCTTGCGAAGTTAGCAAAGATGTTGCAAATTTAGCTAAAGACAGTCAGTCTCCCTTCACTGGTCTGCCTGCAGTTCTGCAGTATAGAGCTAAGCTCAGCTGAGAAAGTCACTCCCAGGAGAGCAGTCATATTGTCTGCTACCAGATCTGTCACATCACTTTTTTTTTTTTTGAGATGGGCCGGGCGCAGTGGCTCAGAGATGGAGTCTCACTCTGTCACCCAGGCTGGAGAGCAGTGGCACGGTCTCGTCTCGCTGCAACCTCCACATCCCAGGTTCAAGCAATTCTCCTGTCTCAGCCTCCCAAGTGGCTGAGATTACAGGTGTGTACCACCACTCCCAGTTAATGTTTGTATATTTAGTAGAGACGGGGTTTCACCATGTTGGCCAGGCTGGTCTTGAACTCCTGACCTAAGGTGATCCAACCACCTCCACCTCCCAAAGTGATGTGATGTGAGTGGGGCGCGGTGGCTCACGCCTATAATCCCAGCACTTTGGCAGGCCGAGGCGGGTGGATCACGAGGTCAGGAGTTCAAGACCAGCCTGGCAAGCATGGTGAAACCCTGTCTCTACAAAAAAAATACAAAAAATTAGCCAGGCATCGTGGCATGTGCCTGTAATCTCAGCTACTTAGGAGGCTGAGGCAGGAGAATTGCTTGAACCCGGGAGGCAGAGGTTGCAGTGAGCCGAGATCATGCCACTGCACTTCAGTCAGGGCAACAGAGCCAGATTCTGTCTTAATCAATCAATCAATCAATTTTTCAAAAGAGATGGGGTCTCACCATTTTGCCCAGGCTTGTCTTGAACACCTGGGCTCAAGTGATCCTCCTGCCTTGGCCTCCTAAAGTGCTGGGATTACAGACATGAGCCAACATGCCCAACTTTTTTTCTTTTTTTTTTGAGACAAGGTCTCTCTCTGTCAACCATGCTGGAGCAGCATGATCACAGTTCACTGCAGCCTCAACCTCCCGGGCTCAAGTAATCCTCCCGCTTCAGCTTCCTGAGTAGCTGGGATCACAGGCACGGGCCACCACATCTGTCTAACTTTTCTAATTTTTTGTAAAGACAGGGTCTCACTAGGTTGCCCAGGCTCAAGCTGAATTCTGAAACATGAATATAACATAGGCAGCCAAGGGGAGTAGTCAAGGCTGGGAAAATGAAAGTATGGGAACAGATATCTATCTCTAAGAGGCAATTATGATAAATAGGATTGATGAATGGTGACAAAGCCTATTTCCTAATCCCCTACAAAGGGCACTAGGAACATAGATCTACCCTGGGAATAGTATGGAGATACTGAATGTATGTGAAAAGACCTAATGTACTCCATGATAAACACCTACAGGTAAGGATGGGTTTTAAGGATAGCCCTTGCTATACATCTTTCTGAGATCAGTCTTCTGGTCTGTAATGCAACATATTTTGACGGGATTTTTGTGAGTATGGAACTTTTCATGGAGTCAGTGTTGTATAGAAATGCACATTTTAAAGTCATACATGCTGAATTTGAATTTGACTTTGTCATCTATTTGCCTTGTGGGTTTTTTTTTGTTGGTGGTTTTTTGTTGTTGTTGTTTTGTTTTGTTTTTGTTTGAGATAGAGTTTCACTCTTGATGCCCAGGCTGAAGTGTAATGGCACGATCTTGGCTCACCGCAACCTCCACCTCCCAGGTTCAGGTGGTTCTCCTGCCTTAGCCTCCCGAGTAGCTGGGATTACAGGCACCCAGCACCACACCTGGCTAATTTTGTATTTTTAGTAAAGACGAGGTTTCTCCAAGTTGGTTAGGCTGGTCTCAAAC
This sequence comes from Macaca fascicularis, assembly GCF_037993035.2. Classification (NCBI taxonomy): domain Eukaryota; kingdom Metazoa; phylum Chordata; class Mammalia; order Primates; family Cercopithecidae; genus Macaca; species Macaca fascicularis. Next base: position 187,478,325 of record NC_088375.1, on the reverse strand, counting down.
TCCCGACCTCAGGTGATCCGCCCACTTCAGCCTCCCAAAGTGCTGGGATTACAGGCGTGAGCCACCATGCCCAGCATTGCCTTGTGGTCTTGAGCAAAGTACTTCTACTTCCTGGCTCTATTTCTCCATCTGTAAAATGATAGTACTAACTTCACAGCATTATAAGAATTTCATAGGCAAGGCAAGGCTGATATTTAGCTAATACCCAACTGGAAAGGCTATATTGGTGATTAAAATATTGAAACAGGCTGGGCGCGGTGGCTCATGCCTGAAATCCTAGCACTCTAGGAGGCTGAGCTGGGTGGGTCACTTGAGCCCAAGAGTTTGAGACCAGCCTGGGCAACATGGCAAAATCCTGTCTCTACAAAGAATAGAAAAATAAGGAAGGCATGGTGGTACACACCTGTAGTCCCAGCTACTCAGGAGGTCAAGGCTAAAGTGAGCTGTGATGTGCCACTACACTCTAGCCTGGGCAACAGAGACCCTGTTTCAAAAATAAGCAAACAACAAAAATATTGAAACATTTACATACGAGTTGGCATATAGCTACTTCCCTAAGCACTTCCAGTGTCCTCTAACTCTCCCCTGGGACACACTGGACCTCCTCACAATCTAGCAATTAGAATATATCTGAGGCCAGGTGTGATAGCTCACGCCTGTAATCCCAGCACTTTGTGAGGCCAAGGAGGGCAGATCACTTGAGGTCAGGAGTTCAAGACCAGCCTGACCAACATGGCAAAACCCTGTCTCTACTAAAAATGCAAAATTAGCCAGGTGTGGTGGCGCATGCCTGTAATCCCAGCTACTCAGGAGGCTGAGGCAGGAGAATTGCTTGAACCCAGGAGGTGGAGGTTGCAGTGAGCCAAGATTGCGCATTGCACTCCAGCCTGGGCAACAAGAGTGAAAGTACGTCTCAAAAAAAAAAAAAAAAAAAAAAAGTGGCACAGAAATCTTCATAGGTATTCTGATTGATTTATTTTAAAAGTCGATTATCCAAAAAATGCCTGGCACATAGACTTTTTTTTCTTTTCTGAGATGGAGTCTCGCTCTGTCGCCCAGGCTGGAGTGCAGTGGTGTGATCTCGGCTCACTGCAACTCCACCTCCCAGGTTCAAGTGATTCTCCTGCCTCAGCCTCTCAAGCAGCTGCGATTATAGGCACCCGCCACTATGCCCAGCTAATTTGTATTTTAGTAGAGATGGGGTTTCATCATGTTGGCCAGGCTGGTCTCAAACTCCTGAGGTCAGGTGAGCCACCCATCTTGGCTTCCCAAAGTGCTGGGATTACAGGTGTGAGCCACCATAGTAGACATTTAATAGATAAAATCAAATTTATTTAGCCTACAGATTCAGTCTATAGGTATAGTTAGGAAATGCCCCTTTACTGGGTGACATACACTTCTATATACATTTATTGGGGCATACTATTATTGCATATCTGGTGGTTTACCCCTAGGTGGAATTCAGTGCTTCTCTGCCACCTCCAAGGAGCAATAATATATGGCTAAGACAAAATGGATTCCTTGGAGACAAATTAGGATCAAGATGCTAAGCGGTAGACCCTTCACTGTGGACAAGCAGCAGGGTTGAATTTTCAAGCATCAGTGTAGTATTGTGTCTTTTATTAATTCCATGTCCTCGGCTTGGCTCCATGTGACTGCCAGTGTGATAAAAGAGGCCCAAAGCTACTTGGAGATCCTAACTTCCTTGGCTTATTTCTCTTTTTGAGTGCTCCTGTTGATCTGGTCTAGCTTGCCAGGGAGGAGTCTAAGAGAAGGAAGGTCATCTAGGCCTGTCTTGATTATACAAGAGTTTTCTCTAAGCTCTGTAAAATCCATCTCAGCTTACTAAATCTAAGGTTCCATAGAGGGCTTTTGGACCCTGTAGCAACTTTAAAACATGGCACCAAAATTCTCTGACACTCCTCTTATTGAGAAGTAGGGCTTGTGTACCCTCTCCTTGAATCTGGGCTGTGTGTGTGGTTGACTGAAAGAATATGGTGAAAGAAGAGGTGCTGTGGCAGTTTCTAAACCCAGGTTTTAAAAACTGGCAGTTTCTCCTCCCCATCTCCTGGAATGTTTACTCTTGAAGAGTAACATTCAGCCATCATGCTGTAAAAAGAAACCTAAGCAACTAGTGGTAAACCCCATGGTCTTTAGGGAAAGAGGGTTTCCACAATGTTAGGGGGAGCCAAGTAAAATTTAAATAGTGTATTTTCCAGCTTCCCGTCTCTACACCAAAATTAAGTATTGACACTCACAAGAGGAAAAAAAAATATCCTCTGTCAGCCATGTGAATGAGCCTTCTTGGATATGGATTCTCCAGCCCTCAGTTGAGCTGCCCCAGCTGATGCCATGTGGGATGAAGATGAGCTGTCCCCACTGGGCCCAGCCCAATTTTCAGGTCATAAGGAAAATAAATGTTTCTTGTTTTGGCCAGGCACCGTGGCTCACGCCTGTAATCCCAGCACTTGGGAGGCTGAGGCAGGCGGATTGCTTGAGGTCAGGAGTTTGAGACCAGCCTGGCCAACATGGTGAAACCCCGTCTCTATTAAAAATACAAAAATAAGACAGGCATGGTGGCAGGTGCCTGTAATCCCAGCTACCCAGGAGGCTGAGACAGGAGAATTGCTTGAACCTGGGAGGTGGAAGTTGCAGTGAGCTGAGATTGTGCCACTGCAATGCCAGCCCAGGAGACAGAGCAAGACTCCGTCTCAGTAACAACAACAAAACAACAACAAAAAGGCAGGGCTTGGTGGCTCATGCCTGTAATCGCAGCACTTTGCGAGGCCAAGGCAGGCGGATGACCTGAGGTCGGGAGTTTGAGACCAGTCTGATTAACATGAAGAAACCCTGTCTCTACTAAAAATACGAAAAAATTAGCCAGGAGTGGTGGTGTATGCCTGTAATCCCAGCTACTTGGGAGGCTAAGGCAAGAGAACTGCTTGAACCCAGAAGGCAGAGGTTGTGGTAAGCTGAGATTGTGCCATTGCACTCCAGCCTGGGCAACAAGAGTGAAACTGTCTCAAAACAAACAAACAAACAAACAAAAGAATGTTTCTTGTTTTAAGCTATTGTTTTGGGAATGGCTGTTTTGTAGCAACAGATAACCGGAACAAACTCAAAGGGCCAACTAGTCATAAAGTGGTGTGTTTTTTTTTTTTTTTTTGGTTTTTTAGATGGAGTTTTGCTCTGTAGCTCAGACTAGAGTGCAGCGGCGCAATCTTGGCTCACTGCAAGCTCTGCCTCCCGAGTTCACACCATTCTCCTGCCTCAGCCTCCTGAGTAGCTGGGACTACAGGCATGTGCCACCACGCCCGGCTAATTTTTTTTGTATTTTCAGTAGGGATGGGGTTTCACCGTGTTAGCCAGGATGGTCTTTATCTCTGGACCTCATGATCCACCCACCTCAGCCTCCCAAAATGCTGAGATTACAGGTGTGAACCACCTCGCCCAGCCCATAAAGTGTTTTTTTTTGCCTTACCTTGTCATTCCTGGAAATGATTCCCTGGAAAACCCTTGGCAGGGATGGGTGTCTGGGTTTCAGTTTTGAGAAATCTTTCCACATTAATATTTTCCTTAGTTGCCTAACATAACTGGCAGAAGGAGACAGGCAAGGAACAGGACATTAAGTACCCAACCACCTGTGGTCATAATTATCCAGAAAGATTTTTTTCTCTGTGAAAAAAAATCACTACATATTGCTTTAAGTAGGCATACAAGGAAGTTTCAGACCCAAACCCCTGTGTGGAATCCATAGTTCTGGTGTTCCGTCATGGAAACAACAAAGATTGTCCTTTTGTTTCTGTCCTAAGGCTTTCACTAAAAGTATGCCAAGTATGGTGTCTCACAGACACCATATCCTTAAGATCTTTTAACTCTAACTGTGTGAACAAAGGAAAAGAAGGCACATTTGTTTTGATATGGCTTTTTTCACACTCCTGCTACTCATTCCCAATATGACCAGTTGTCCTTGTTCTTGGCTGCCCATGTCCTAGCTCCTCCTCTCCAGAAGCTGAAGGGTTTGGAGCCGCCTTCTTTTTTTTGAGACAGCGTCTCGCTCTGTCACCACGCTGGAGTGCAGTGGTGCGATCTCAGCTCACCGCAACCTCTGCCTCCCGGTCTCGGCTCACTGCAACCTCTGCCTGCTGGGTTCAAGCGACTCTCCTGCCTCGGCCCCCCAAGTAGCTGGGATTACAGGCGCACACCACCACACCCAGCTAATTTTGTATTTTTAGTAGAAACGGGGTTTCACCATGTTAACCAGGCTGGTTTCGAACTTCCAACCTCAGGTGATCTGCCCGCCTCGGCCTCCCAAAGTGCTGGAATTACAGGCATGAGCCACAGCGCCCGGCCATGTTTTTTTAATGTGAAAATTCACATATCTAAACGTGGGTCCCTGTTTTTGTATAGCCTTCAAGCTCAAAATAATTTTCACATTTTAAAATGGATTTTAAAAATAAAAGAAATAATATTTTGGGACACATGCAAATTATATAAATTCAAATTTCAGTATCCATAGAAAAATGTTTTTGTTTTGAGACAGGGTCTGGCTCTGTTGCCCAGGCTAGAATGCAGTAGCACGATCTTGGCTCACTGGAGTTTGCACCTCCTGGGCTCAAGGGCTCCTCCCACCTCAGCCTCCACCTCCTGGGCTCAAGGGATCCCCCATCTCAGTCTCCCATCTCAGCCTTCCGAGCAGCTGGGACTACAGGTGCACACCACCACCTGTAGTGTGGTGTAGGCCTGGTTGGGCACGGTGGCTCATGCCTGTAATCCCAGCACTTAGGGAGGCTGAGGCAGGAGGATCGCTTGAGCCCAGGAGTACAAGACAAGCCTGGACAACATGGTAAAACCCCGTCTCTACTAAAAATACAAAAATTAACCAGGTGTGGTGGCAGGTGCCTGTAATCCTAGCTACTTGGGAGGCTGAGGCAGAAGAATCACTTGAACCTGGGAGGTGGAGGTTGCAGTGAGCCAATATCACAGTACTGCACTCCAGCTTGGGCAACAGAGTGAGACTCTCCATCCCCCCCAAAAAAATATTTTTTTCCAGCTGTGATAATCCAAAATATCCCATAAATATCCCATTTTCCTTTCTATGGTAGGAAGGAAAAGGTAGAAGTTGTGGAGAGGAAACAGGTAAAAATTAAAGGGAGAACGGAAAAGAAGGGCAAACAAAGACAAGTAGGTGAGGAGAAGGACAGGAAAAGAGACAGGGAGAAGGGAGGGACTTATAAATGGGAAAAGAAGGGCAGGAAGGATGGGAATAAGTAAAAACAACAACAACAAAAAGAAAGCAAGGAGAGACAGTGGAGATGGGGAAGAGTCAGAAACCACTGAGTGAGCTAAGAAAGGAGCACCAAAAGAAAAAGGAGAATGGGGGTGCTCAGACAGAGGGCTATACCACCATCTTCCTCTCCTGTTTGCTTTCATTTACTAACATCCTGGTCACTTTGCTCTCAATAGCTTAGTTCCTTTCCCATAGTCTCTGTTCACTCCAGTACTATCTGACTTGAATTTGTACCTGTACGACAAATCTAATACCCTGGACTCTTAGTTCTATAAACAGGGCATGCATTCTGCCTCAGCCTTCCATTCCCACGGTCTCACCCTGGACCTTGGCATCATCAGAAACTCACAAGTTGGGACATTTCAATTCCAAATATCCCGCTCAGACCAGCAGCATCTATACTGCCAGCGTACTTGCTCATATAACCCACCGCAACCTTTCTTGGGTCAATGCTCTAAGACCTTGGTCCCTTTCCCCACCACCCTCCAACCCCTCCACTACCAGGCTTCATGTGCCATTATTTGCTTTCCTGTACGGTTTTGATTCTACAGACAGCATCATAAACATTATCTTGCAAACACTCTCATCACTTGGCCCTCTCTCTCTGTCGTACTTGCCAGGAAAAACCCCAACCCTCAATAAATGCAACAAGCTGCCTTCTCTGCCTGTGCCTGAAATGGCCAAACATCTTCAATTATTTTAAATCCATTACCTCAAATATCAAATGAGCTCTTAACGTTGGCCAGAAGGCCTTTTAAAGGCCTGTATTCATCAAGGCTCAGTTCTTGAACTTCTCCTTTCCTTCTCCCTTAAGATTTTTCCCTAATGAAGGGAGGAGGCGAACGGAGTTAAAGGGCTTCCACTGCAGTTAGAATACAGCCCAAATTCCTTTCCATAACCAAAAGTCCTGATCTGCCACCGACCTTTCTCAACTTTTCACCTTCCATTCTCCCCTCATTTAACTCAGCCCTGGTCTCACTGTCACTGGCCTTTTTTCTTTTTCTTTTTTTGAAGCAGTCTCACTGTCACCTAGTGCAGTGGTGCGATCACAGGCACGGGTCACGGAGCCCGGCTTTTAAATTTTTGGTCGAGACGGGGGTCTCGTCATTTTGTCCAGGCTGGTCTTGAACTCCTGGACTCAAGCGATCCTTCCTGCCTCAGCCTCCCGACGTGCTGGGATTACAGGAGTGAGCCACCGCGCCCAGCCAGGCCTTCCTTCAGTTGCTCTAACATGCCAAGCCAACTTAGATTTTTTGCACATGCTTTTCTCTGTCGGACACTCTATCCTGGTGTTTGCCTGGTTTCGCTCTTTTCTATCCTTTTGTCTTGGCTTGAATGTCACCTCTTCTGAAGCCTTCTCTGGCGACACTGGCCATCTTATGTCCTACTTGTTATTTCTTCAAAATCGTACTGCCGTTTGTATGTACTAGTGTTTACTCATTCACACCGGCTACCTCCGCGTACCTCACTGGCTGGAATGGAAACTCCTTGCGAGCAGAGACAATGGGTTTTGCTCTCCCGCGGATCACGTCCCAGCCTCCAGGTCAGCACCAGACACTTGGGGGCGCAGGATAAAACATCTGCTGTCAGAAAGCGCTAATAACCACCTAACGGGTGGAGGAAACCTGGCGCGGACTGCAAGACTGTCCCCGAGACGCAGCCGCTGCGCGAAGCTCCTCCCCTTCCGACCGCGCCGCGGACGCCTGGGCAGCCACGGCGGCGGGGCCGCGGCGGGCGCCGGCTCAGCCCGCCCCTTTCTCCCACCGCCTCCCTGCCCCGCCCCGCGCCTCGCCGGCCGCTGTCAGCTCCCTCAGCGTCCGGCCGAGCAGCTGTGTATGCTGAGCCGCTGCCGCAGCCGACTGCTCCACGTCCTGGGCCTTAGCTTCCTGCTGCAGACCCGCCGGCCGATTCTCTTCTGCCCTCCCCGTCTCATGAAGCCGCTGGTAGTGTTCGTCCTCGGCGGCCCCGGCGCCGGCAAGGGGACCCAGTGCGCCCGCATCGTCGAGGTGAGGCTCGGGCAGCCGGCTGGCTCCTTGGGGCTTGACGCGACGCGGGCCGGCCTGTCCCGCCGCCCCTGGTCCGCCCCCCGGAGTCGCCGGGCCGCAGACTACGAGTCCCGGCGGCCACCGCGGCGCCCGCGTGGCGGTGGCCGAGGGCCGCCAGCGCGCGGCATGCCGGGACTCGTAGTCCGCGCCCGCTCGCCTTGGGGGGCACCGTTTGGGGTCGCTTTGTTCCTGCGCCCCTTCTTTTCTTACATTTTGGGGACCAGATTCGTCTCTAGAGTGGACTGGGAGAGGGATCCCGGAGGCCAACCTTTGGGGGTCCCCCAGCGCGCAGAGGTTAGCACGTAGCTGATCGTGTGGTGGGTGAAGGCACCAGGAGCGCGGATTTGGGTTAGAGGCCGTGTGCGCCCGCAGTTGCCGGAAGGGGAGACCTATTTTTCTTCTCCGTGCCTTCCCTCTGGTTCTCTAAACTCTGCACTGTCACCTAACCTGTCTTTACCGTAGAAAGGAGCCCCGTGGGGCGGGGTGTTATTTTAGGCGTGCTGTGGGCTGCGGCTGGCGCTCTCGAGCCCAGTCCCCGCAAGCTTTAGGGCGGGGCCAGCCCTGAGGCTCGGCCCGGGACGGGGATGGGGAAAGCCGGGAGTGCAGTTCTGAGATCAAGCTTAAACCTTTGGCCCTGCTGCCAGCTCACGCTCGGCCCTCGGTCACTTCCTCTCTCCCAGCCTCATTTAGCCCTTGTAATACAGTAAAAAGAGTCTCTGAACCCAGATTTTCTCAGGATATAAAACACCTCCCAACTGTAAAATCCTGTTACTTTTTTTCCTTTTGCTTTAAGACAGGTTACCAGTTCAATTCTTTTAACAATTTTGGGCCTGATGTATATGGTTGGTTAGCTGCACTGACACTGTGAAAAAAAAAAGGCTTCATGGACAATCTGGGGAATGCTTGGGAAAGAAGGAAAACAAGATATCTAGAAACAGAAGAGGCGACCATTGGTGGCCCCTAGTGAAATCGCCCTGAAACTCTGTAACCAACAAAAGTTTTTTTGACCTAGAACTTCTAATTTTCTCCTCTTCTAGGATATGGCCAATATTAACATTGGGCTTTTGCTTCTCTCCTTATATGTTCATAACAAGCAACCTGTATTTTATTCCCTAAATAGCATGCAGAGAAGGTTAGATGAGTTCAACAAGTCATTATGTGTTGTACAGATGTATTTATAAATATTGATCATTTTGCCGGGCGCGGTGACTCCCTCCTGTAATTCCAGCACTTTGGGAGGCCGAGGCTGGCAGATCACGAGGTCAGGAGTTCGAGACCAGCCTGGCTAACATGGCGAAACCTCATCTCTACTAAAAATACAAAAATTAGCCTGGCGTGGTGGCGGGCGCGTGTAATCCCAGCTACTCCTTAGACTGAGGCAGGAGAATCGCTTGAAACCGGAAGGTGGAGGTTGCAGTAAGCAGAGATCGCGCCACTGAAATCCAATCTGGGCGACAAAGCGAAACTCCGTCTCAAAAAAAAAAAAAAATTGATCATTTTTAGGTGTCAAAGTGGAACTAGTCCAACTAAAAAAATACGTGACATTTACATCCTCTTTAAAAAATTTTTTTTGTTGGTTCTCTTTACTTTCTTTTGTTGTTTTTTCTGTTTTGTTATGTTTTTGTTTTTGAGACAGTCTCACCCTGTCACCAGGCTGGAGTGCAGTAGTGAGATCTCGGCTCACTGCAACCTCCGCCTCCCAGGTTCAAGCGATTTTCCTGCCTCAGCCTCCTAAGTAGCTGGGATTACAGGCACAGGCTACCATGCCCTGCTAATATTTTTTTGCATTTTTAGTAGAGACAAGGTTTCACCATGTTGGTCAGGCTGGTCTCGAACTCCTGACCTCAGGTGATCCTCCCACCTCGGTCTCCCAAAGTTCTGGGATTACAGGCTTGAGCCACTATGCCCGGCCTTCTCAGTTGTCTTTTAAAAATTAAAGAGCCTGGCCACTGCACTCCAGCCTGGGCGACAGAGCGAGACTCCGTCTTAGAAATAAATAAATAAATAAGTGAAAAATGGGAGTGATTTCAAATTTTTGTTTAATATATGTGATCTCTCTTAAATAGCATGATAGGGGAAGGGGCAAAGACTTTAGCATCAACGAGATATGGATTCAAACCCTGAGTCTGCCATTTACTGTTTCTCTAGGCCCAGAGATGTTGTTACCTTTAGTTTGAGTTCTTCTGTGAAAAGGGAAAAAATAGAAATGCCTATTTTGTGTGGTATTTGTGAATATTAAATGAGGTAAAATATTTGGCACACAGAGACAGATGCAAATATTTTTTTTTTCTCCATTAAACTTCTGATCTTATTACCTCCACTTTAAACTTCCTGATCTTATTATATTGGTTATTTTTATTGGTGGGTTTTGTTGTTGTTGTTTGTTTTGAGATCGAGTTTCTCTCTGTCACCCAGGCTGGAGTGCAGTGGCACCATCTTGACCCACTCCAACCTCTGCCTTCTGGGCTCAAGCCATCCTCTCACCTCAGTCTCCCGAGTAGCTGGGATGACAGGTGTGCACCACCACTCTCTGCTAACTTTTTTTTTTAGGGTTTTGTAGAAACGAGGTCTCACTATATTGCCCAGGCCGGTCTCGAACTCCCGGACTCAAGGGATCCTACTGCTTTGGCTTCCAAAGTGTTGGCATTATAGGCATGAGCCACTATGCCTGGACTGGTTATTTTTTATTGCAAAGTAGTATTTTTCTTTTAAATTACTTTATGCATGTTATATTTGAATGCATTTAAATACAGTATGCTATTTGTGAATCATAATATGCCTTTAAAATGTCTATACCTAAATGAGTAATACTCATACTACTACACCGGTTAAAAAATAATCTACACATTCTGGGCCAGGCGTGGTGACTCACGCCTGTAATCTCAGGACTTTGGGAGGCTGAGGCAGGCGGATCACGGGGTCAGGAGATCGAGACCATCCTGGCTAACAAGGTGAAACCCCGTCTCTACTGAAAATACAAAAATTAGCCTGGCGTGGTGGGGGGCACCTGTAGTCCCAGCTACTCAGGAGGCTGAGGCAGAAGAATGACCTGAACCCAGGAGGCGGAGCTTGCAGTGAGCCGAGATCGCACCGCTGCATTCCAGCCTAGGGGAAAGAGTGAGACTCTGTCTCAAAATAATAATAATAATAATGATAATAATAATCTATACATTCTACAATTATTCTTTATTCTGTTTGGTAATGGCAAATAATATTTTAAACTTGTTAATTATCAGTTACAAGATTCCATGATGAGATATGTTCTGTAATGTGTTATATTATTAAGATTTCAACAATTATATGACCTTAAACTGTTTTCAACCGTTATCTTCTTTAATGAAAATGTCTTCTCTTGAGTCTAGTTGCCATAAACTTTATTAAGCTGTCAATCAACTAATTCCAAATAGTTTATAATTTAGCAGTTGCTATTCTCTAGCTGGCTAGACAGACACTGTAATATCTATTGTTAGTGAAGTCAGCGGTATGTTGTTTTTTTCCTTTGTGAATCTCTTTGTTTTGACTCAGTATTTTATTATACAGGCAATTATAAACTAAATTCCAAAATAATGCAATTTTTGGAGCTTTTTTCCTGTAGGGAAAAAATTATATAAATCCACGTTAAATTCTCCAATTAATCTGGTCGAAGCTAATGTAGCTCACAGGGCACCTGAAATTGTTACTTTAGTATGTTGATTTCCAACTCAGCCTGCCATAAGTACATATTTGAGTCCTAGCTACAGAATCTTAGGATATTCAGTTAACAGAAAGAGAAGAAAAAGAGAAAACCAAAAACCCTTAGGATATCTTGCTCTCTAAGGCACTGAAATTAGTGAAGTGGGTGTTGTTAGAGGGAATCTGGTATTTTTTCTCTGGAGGTGAATTCTGCTCTGCAGATTGCTCCTGGAGACCTAGAGAAGGTAAAGGCAAGTCTGATACAGTATCTACTGGGAAGGAAAGATTGGAGGGAGGTTTTGGGACTGATTTTGCACATTAATTTGTACTGATATTTTTCAGTTTTGTTTGCCTGCCTGCCTGCCTGCCTGCCTGCCTGCCTTCCCTCCCTCCCTCCCTCCCTCCCGTTCTTTTTCTTTTTTTTTAACCAAATACCCAGATTTGAAGGAGAATTTATTTTCTAATTGTTTGTAAATCTGTATCCTCTAATACCTAATTTGTTTTTGAAAATGAGCTATTTTCGGCCGGGCGCGGTGGCTCAAGCCTGTAATCCCAGCACTTTGGGAGGCCGAGACGGGTGGATCACGAGGTCAGGAGATCGAGACCATCCTGGCTAACACGGTGAAACCCCGTCTCTACTAAAAACTACAAAAAACTAGCCGGGCGAGGTGGCGGGCTCCTGTAGTCCCAGCTACTCCGGAGGCTGAGGCAGGAGAATGGCGTAAACACGGGAGGCGGAGCTTGCAGTGAGCTGAGATCCGGCCACTGCACTCCAGCCCAGGCGACAGAGCGAGACTCCGTCTCAAAAAAAAAAAAAAAAAAAAGAAAATGAGCTATTTTCTAAATCAGTGTGATACTTACAGTTAAGTTTCCAGAGTGGAATTATTGTGCAGTAGTTTATTTATAAAATCATGATGGGAATACTGTGTTATTCTTGAATTTTTAAAATTAAGCTTTATTTATATTTGTTGTTTTGGCCCAAATGAAATTATGTCAATGTAACCTAAATTTATATTTGAAAATAACCACAATTTTATGTGCATTAGTTGGAAGAAATATTTAAACCTCTCTTTTAAAGATTGTGAACATTTTGCTTACATAAACAAATTATGACTAAAGCTTATAACCATGCCAAATTGCTTTCTGTAGCGCCCAGAAAAAAAAATTTTTTTTTTTTGAGAGAGGGTCTCACTCTGTTGCCCAGACTGAAGTACAGTGGCGTGACCCCGGCTCACTGTAACCTCTGCCTCCTAGGTTCAAGAGATTCTCCTGCCTCAGCCTCCAGAGTAGCTGGGACTACAGACACATGCCACTATGCCTGGCTAATTTTTGTATTTTTAGTAGAGACAGGGTTTCGCCATGTTAGCCAGGCTGGCCTCGATCTTCTGACCTCAGGTGATCTACGTGCCTCAGCTTCCTAAAGTGCTGAGATTACGGGCAGGAGCTGTTGCGCCTGGCCTCACCTAGAAAGCATTTTATCATCTGTGTCAACTTCCTCCAAGGCCTGTGTGGGTAACTCTTACTTTTCCTGGCCATCCTACTTACTGCACTTAGAAAAAGTTTTGGATGATAATTGACTTTAAGCATATATAAATCAGAAACTTGATTTCATTTATCTTTGTGTCCCCAGTGTTGAACATTGTGCCTGACACATAGTAACTGCCTATCAAGCACTTATTGAATTATAAGTTGAATAGGTTGAATTCATAGAGTGTATTTTTTGTCCAGAAGATGTAAAATTTTTAAAAATTCGATCCCCAGAGGGCGCTCCAGTGGCAGTTGGCTCTCCCATTTTCAGGACCAGAAGTGTTTGAATGTCTTCCTCTGATTTTTCTTTCTTCCTTTCCTTTTTCTTTTTCTTTTCTTTTTTTTTTTTTTAGACGGAGCATTACTCTGTCGCCTAGACTGGAGTGCAGTGGCGTGATCTTGGCTCACTGCAACCTCCGCCTCCCCGGTTCAAGCGATTCTCCTGCCTCAGCCTCCTGAGTAGCTGGAATTACAGGCGCCCACCACAATGCCAGGATAATTTTTGTATTTTTAGTAGAGATGGGGTTTCACCATAATGGCCAGGCTGGTCTCAAACTCCTGACCTCAGGTAATCCGCCTGCCTTGGCCTCCCAAAGTGCTGGGATTACAAGTGTGAGCCACCGCACCTGGCTGATTTCCTTCCTTCCTCCCTTCCTTCCTTCCTTCCTTCCTTCCTTCCTTCCTTCCTTCCTCCCTCCCTCCCTCCCTCCCTCCCTCCCTCCCTCCCTCCTCCCTTCCTTCCTCCCTTCCTTCCTTCCTTCCTTCTTCCCTCCCTCCCTCTCCCTCCTTCCCTCCTTCCCTCCCTCCCTCCCTCCCTCCCTCCCTCCTTCCTTCCTTCCTTCCTTCCTTCCTTCCTTCCTTCCTTCCTTCCTTCTTTCCTTCTTTCTTTCTTGTTTGCGACTAGCTCTCCCTCTGTTGCCCAGGCTGCAGTGCAGTGGCACAATCGCGGCTCATTCTCACTGCAGCCTCCACCTCCCAGGCTCAACTGATCTTTCCACCTCAGCCTCCCAAGTTACTAGGTCTACAGGTGCATGCCACCATGCCTAGCTAATTTTTTTTTTTTATTTTGTAGAGATGGGGTCTCCCTGTGTTGCACAGGCTAGTCTCAAACTCCTGGGTTCAAACGATCCTCCCACCTCAGTCTGCAAAGTACTGGGATTGCAGGCGTGAGCCACCGTACCCAGCCTGTTTTCCTCGTAGTTCTCATGTATCACTTCTGTTTACTCTCAATGAATGAATAAATGATATGGTTGTGAAAATCTGCTGAGATTTCCAAGCTCCTCATTACAAATTCTCAAACAGAGCAGCATTTAGAAGAAACTAGTAGATAGGAAAATCCACTGGATATTAAGGTCCAGTGTTTAAGAATAGGCTTCTTTCCTTTTGGTGGAATAATAATTTTTTTTCTTTTGAGGCGGCGTTTCACTCACTCTTGTTGCCCGGGCTAGAGTGCAGTGGCATGATCTTGGCTCACCTCAACCTCCACCTCCTGGGTTCAAGCGGTTCTCCTGCCTCAGCCTCCCGAGTAGTTTGGGTTACAGGCATGTGCCACCATGCCTGGCTAATTTTTTATTTTTAGTAGAGACGAGGGTTCTCCATGTTGGTCAGGCTGGTCTCGAACTCCTGACCTCAGATGATCCGCCTTCCTCAGCCTCCCAAAGTGTTGGGATTACAGGCGTGAGCCACCGTGCCCAGCAAATTTTTTCTTTTTTAAGAAAGTTTATCTGTAAAAGAGGTGGTCCACGGGATACTTGACTCTTCAGAAGCACCACTGTTTCATCAAGGGTGCTTGTGACATGGGATTTTTGTTAACAACTTGGAGGAGGGGAGAAAATCTTCAGATTATTTACTGCCCTTAATTTTGAAAACTTTTGTTTTTTGCCTTTCCATTTTAAGTTATAAGAGTAATACATGCCCATTGGGAAAAGTTACATCTTTTCTAATCCCGAGGTCACCAGCAGTAACTGCTTGTTATGAACTGCTTCCCCATCTCTTTCTCAATGTTCTTGTGAACAAAATGCAAATATTTATATTTTTTACCTTCAAGTGAGATTATTGTATTTTTTGCCGACTGTATCATGGATATCCTTTCAGTTCTTTACCTATAGATTTAATTCCTTTGTGTTTTTGTTTGTTTGTTTTTTTGAGACGGAGGCTCACTCAGTCTGTCACCCAGGCTAGAGAACCTTGGCACGATCTTGTCTCACTGCAACCTCTGTCTTCCAGGTTCAAGAGATTCTCCTGCCTCAGCTTCCTAAGTAGCTGAGATTACAGGTGTGTGCTACCACACCTGGCTAATTTTTGTGTTTTTAGTAGAGACAGTGTTTTATTAGGTATTTCTTTATAGCAGTGTGAGGATGGACCAATACAGTTAAGATTTTTATTTTTATTTATTATTATTTATTTATTTATTTGGCTAGAGCCTTGCTGTGTCGCCCGGGTTGGAGTGCACTGGTGTGATCTTAGCTCACTGCAACCTTTGCCTCCCAGGTTCAAGCGATTCTCATGCCTCAGCTTCCCGAGTAGCTGGGATTATGCCCAGCTAATTTTTTTGTATTTTTAGTAGAGACAGGGTTTCACCGTGTTAGCCAGGATGGTCTCGATCTCCTGACCTCGTGATCCACCCACCTCAGTCTCCCAAAGTGCTGGGATTACAGGCGTGAACAACTGATCCTGGCCAATTTTTATTTTTTTGGGACAGTCCCCCAGGCTGGAGTATAGTGGCTCCATCACCGCTTACTGCAGCCACTTGGCTCAAGCAATCTTCCTGCTTTATCCTTCAGAGTAGCTGGGATTACAGGCTGACACCACCAGATCTGGCTAATTATTTTTTATTTTATTTTTTTGAGATGGAGTCTTGCTCTGCCACCCAGGCTAGAGCACAGTGGTGTGATCTTGGCTCACTGCAACCTCCGCCTCCCAGGTTTAAGCGATTCTCCTGTCTCAGCCTCCCAAGTAGCTGGGATTATAGGCACCCACCACCACACCTGGCTAATTTTTGTATTTTTAGTAGAGACAGGGTTTCACCATGTTGGCCAGGCTGGTCTTGAACTCTTGACCTCAGGTGATCTGTCCGCCTCGACCTCCCAATTAGCCTGGCCTAGCTAATTATTTTTTGTAAAGACAAGGTCTCACTGTGTTGCCCAGGCTGGTACTCACTCAACTGCTTCAAATGCTAATCTCTTCCAGAAACACCCTCACAGATGATAATGTTTACCAGCTATCTGGGTATCCCTTAATCCAGTCCAGTGGGCACCAAAAATTAACCATCACAAACATTATACTTACTATATTTCTATCAGAAGTATATGAATATCAGCTTGGATGATTATTTTAATTTTTACAAATTTGTTAATCTGTTTTCTAAGGTTTTTGAGAATAAATTCTTTTTTCCTGTTTTTCTTTTTTTTTTTTCTTTTTTTTTTTTCGAGACAGGATCTCACTGTGTTGCCCAGGCTGGAGTGCAGTGGTACCATCTCGGCTCACTGCAGCCTCCGCCTCCCAGGTTCAAGAAATTCTCCTGCCTCAGCCTCCCAAGTAGCTGGGATTACTGGCACTCACCACCATGCCCAGCTAATTTTTGTATTTTTAGTAGAGACAGGGGTTCACCATGTTGGTCAGGTTGGTCTCGAACTCCTGGCTTTGTGATTCACCCGCCTGAGCCTCTCAAAGTGCTAGGATTACAGGCATGAGCCACTGTGCCTGGCAATTCTTTTTTTTAAAGTGAAATGGCATAATTAGCTGTGTGTATTTTTTTTTTTTTTTTTTTTGAGACAGAGTCTCGTTCTGTCACCCAGGCTGGAGTGCAATGTCATGATCTCGGCCCACTACAACCTCTGCCTCCCAGATTCAGAAGATTCCTGTGCCTCCACTTCCCAAGTAGCTGAGATTACAGGCGCATGCCACCACAGCCAGTTAATTTTTGTATTTTTAGTAGAGATGGGGTTTCACCATGTTGGCCAGGCTAGTCTTGAACTCCAGACCTCAAGTGATCCGCCTGCCTCGGCCTTCCAAAGTGCCGGGATTACAGGTGTGAGCCACCATGCCCGACCCTGTGTATATTTAAAAAAAATATTTTCCTGACTTGGCATGGTGGCTCACGCCTGTAATCTCAGCACTTTGGGAGGCCAAGGAGGGTGGATCAGGAGGCTGTAATCCCAGCTACTCTGGAGGCTGAGGCAGGAGAATCACTTGAACCTGGGAGGAGGATGTTGTAGTGAGCTGAGGCCACGCCATTGCACTCCAGCCTGGGCAACAGTGAGACTCCGTCTCAAAAAAAAAAGTGTATATATATATATGTAACTTCTCTGTACTTGTCATTTATTCAGAAAACATTTTTTGAGAGCCAGGCACTGTGATATTGGTTGTTGAACTGAGTAAGAAGACACAGACTGACCAGGTGCAGTGGCTCACGCCTGTAATCCCAGCACTTTGGGAAGCCAAGGTGCAAGAATCACTTGAGCCAAGGAGTTCAAGACCAGCCTGGGAAACATATGAACAGCCCATCTCTACAAAAAATTAACAGTCCTGGTGGTACGTGCCTATGGTCCCAGTTACTTGGGAGGCTTAGGTGGGAGAATCACCTGAGCGTGAGAAGTGAAGGCTGCAATAAGTCATGATCATGCCACTGTGCTTCAGCCTGGGCATGACCATGTCTTAAAAAAAAAAAAAAAGACCCTGCTGCCAAAAGTTTACAATGTAGTGAGGAAACAAGGAAATTAATTGGTGATGACTACAGGATAGAATGATAAATCCTATGATATAAATATACCAAATATACCGTTTAGGTAAGGGAGGGGACATCTAAATTTCAGTTTAATGAGTCAGGGAGGGCTTCCCAGAGGAGGTGATGTGTATGAGCTCAATTTTGAAGGACAATGGGAAAGAAGCAGCTGGGAGATGGAAAACGCTCAAAGCAGTTATCCTTGTATAGGGTTATTGGAGGATTTAATTCTGAGTAAAGTGTGAGAGAGTAAACTGACATAAGTGAGGCTGACACAAAAAACACTCCCTTGAATGCAAACAGATATGAAAGAACTTTGCAGATATTAAAGTTTAACTGTAAATTATTTTTTTTCTTTTCTTTTCTTTTCTTTTTTTTTGAGATGGAGTCTCACTCTGTCATCTAGGCTGGAGTGCAGTGGCACAGTCACGGCTCACTGCAACCTCCACTTCCCGGGTTCAAGCGATTCTCCTGCCTCAGCCTCCCAAGTAGCTGAGATTACAGCCCACCACCACACCTGGCTAATTTTTGTATTTTTAGTAGAGATGGGGTTTTACCATGTTGGCGAGTCTGGTCTCAAACTCCTGACCTCAGGTGATCTACCCGCCTCAGCCTTCCAAAGTGCTGGGATTACAGGTGTGAACCACCATGCCCGGCCTAACTGTAAATTATTTTGAAACTGTTTATCTTTCAGTTTTGCCTCCCTAACTAGAGTGTAATGTCTTTAAGGGTGGGGACCCTGTCTTTTCCCTCTCATTTCACTACATGTTTTTCATTTATTTATTTGTTTTTTTTTTACACAGACTCTGGCTCTGTTGCTCAGGCTGGAGTGCAGTGGTATGATACCGGCTTATTGCAACCTTTGCCTCCCGGGTTCAAGCGATTCTTCTGCCTCAGCCTCCCAAGTAGCTGGGATTACAAGCGTGTACCACCATGCCCAGCTAATTTTTTGTATTTTTAGCAGAGATGGGGTTTCACCGTGTTGCCCAGGCTGGTCTTGAACTCCGACCTCAGGTGATCTGCCCGCCTCGGCCTCCCAAAGTGCTAGGATTACAGGCGTGAGCAACCACACCTGGCCTTCATTCTACTACATGGTTTTTGAAATGCCTAGTCATCCTTCAGATTTTAGCTTAAAGACTCCCAAATGTTCTCAGTTTATGATGCCCTTAGTGTCTCAGTTTTTTTTTTTTCCATGAAAACCCTAGTGCACAAAGAAATACCTAACAGCTATATTAAGTAAGTAATGAGTTCCAAACAATTCTTTTTCTTTTTTTTTTTTTTTTTGAGACGGAGTCTCGCTCTGTCACCCAGGCTGGAGTGCAGTGGCCGGATCTCAGCTCACTGCAAGCTCCGCCTCCCGGGTTCACGCCATTCTCCTGCCTCAGCCTCCCGAGTAGCTGGGACTATAGGCGCCCGCCACCTCGCTCGGCTAGTTTTTTGTATTTTTTAGTAGAGACGGGGTTTCACCGTGTTAGCCAGGATGGTCTCGATCTCCTGACCTCGTGATCCACCCGTCTCGGCCTCCCAAAGTGCTGGGATTACAGGCGTGAGCCACCGCGCCCGGCCCCAAACAATTCTTAATAAGTATTTTATAACAAGTTAGTAGCTGTTTGAAGAAATGATACATAGAAATTAGGAGAAAAAAAGTAGCAATTTAATTTCTTTTTTTTTTTTTTTCTTTTGAGGTGGAGTTTTGCTCTTGTTGCCCAGGCTAGAGTGCAATGGCGTGATCTTGGCTCACTGCAACCTCCACCTCCCGGGTTCAACCAATTCTCCTGCCTCAGCCTCCTGAGTAGCTGGGCTTATAGGCATGTGCCACCATGCCGGCTTATTTTGTATTTTTAGTAGAAATGGGGATTCACCATGTTGGTCAGGCTGGTCTCAAATTCCTGACCTCAGGCGATCTGCCCACCTTGGCCTACCAAAGTGCGGGGATTAGAGGTGTGGAGGTGTGAGCCACCACACCCGGCCTTTTTTTTTTTTTGAGACAGAGTCTCACTGTGTCGCCCAGGCTGGAATGCAGTGGCGCCATCTTGGCTCACTGCAACCTCCGCTTCCTGGGTTCAAGCAATTCTCGTGCCTCAGCCTCCGGAGTAGCTGGGACTACAGGTGCCTACCACCACGCCCGGCTAATTTTTGTATTATTAGTAGAGATAGGGTTTCACCATGTTGGCCAGGCTGGTCTGGAATTCCTGACCTCGTGATCTGCCAGCCTCGGCCTCCCAAAGTGCTGGGATTACAGGTATGAGCCACTGCGTCCGGCCTAATTTCATTCTTAAGTAACCACACTTACTAATGAAATGTATATGCCTGTTGGGCACTGCTTCTCATACATTGGAATCAGATTGCACACTTCCACCCGCATTTCTTACTAATTTTCTTTCTTTCTCTCTCCCTGTCTCTTTTCTTTCTCTTTTTTTTTTTTTTTTTTTTTGAGTTGGAGTCTCACTCTGGCACCCAGGCTTGAGTGCAGTGGCACTATCTCAGCTCACTGCAACCTCCGTCTCCTGAGTTCAAGTGATTCTCCTGCCTCATTCTCCCAAGTAACTGGCGCTACAGGTGCGCACCACCATGCCCAGCTACTTTT
This sequence comes from Macaca fascicularis, assembly GCF_037993035.2. NCBI lineage: Eukaryota > Metazoa > Chordata > Mammalia > Primates > Cercopithecidae > Macaca > Macaca fascicularis. Next base: position 187,458,481 of record NC_088375.1, on the reverse strand, counting down.
TATATTTTTAGTAGAGACAGAGTTTCACCATGTTGGCCAGGCTGCTCTCGAACCTCAGACCTCAGGTGATCCACCTGCCTTGGTCTCTCAAAATGCTGGGATTACAGGTTTGAGCCACCGTGCCCGGCCCCTGTTTGTTTGCCTCCCCCTCCCTTCCCCTCCCCTCCCCTCCCCTCCCCTTCCCTTCACTTCACCTTCCCTCCCCAAGCGATTCTCGTGCCTCAGCCTCCCAAATAACTGGGATTACAGGCGCCTGCCACCATACCCGGTTAATATTTGTATTTTTAGTAGAGACAGATTTCACCACGTTGGCCAGGCTGGTCTTGAACTCCTGACCTCAGATGATCCACCTGCCTCAGCCTCCCAAAGTCTTGGAATTATAGGCATGAGCCACTATGCCCAGCCTATTTTATTTTTATATTTTCTTTCTTTCCTTTCCTCCTTCCCTTCCTCCCTCCCTTCCTCCCTCCCTCCTTCCCTCCCTCCCTCCCTCCTTCCCTCCCTCCTTCCTTCCTTCCCTCCCTCCTTCCCTTCCTCCCTTCCTTCCTTCTTTCCTTTTTTCCTTCGTTCCATTCATTCATTCTCTCATTCATTTGCTCTATTGCCCAGGCTGGAGTGCAATGGCACAATCATAGCTCATTGCAGCCTCCAACTCCTGGAGTCAGGCAATCCTCCCACCTCAGCCTCATGAGTAGCTGGGACTACAGGCACATCGCACCATACCTCTCGAGTGTTTAAAATTTCTGTAGATATCTCATTATGTTGCCCAGGCTGGTCTTGAACTCCTGGCCTCAAGCAGTCCTCCTGTCTTGGCCTCCCCAAATGCTGAGATTACAGGCATGAGCTGCTGTGCCTGTCCTACATTAATTTTCATGTGGTACTTGTTTTTATCACAGCAACAACCCATAAAAGAATCAGCCTCACAAAGATATGATGTCTTTGAAAGGAATGTACTATGATCTTTTTGTTGTTGTTGTTTTTGGTTTTTGTTGTTGTTGAAACAGAGTCTTACTCTGTCATCCAGGCTGGAGTGCAGTGGTGCAATCTCAGCTCACTGCAACCTCCATCTCCCAGGTTCAAGCAATTCTCCTGCCTCAGCCTCCCGAGTAGCTAGGACTACAGGCATGCGCCATCACCATTCCTGGCTAATTTTTGGATTATTAGTAGAGACGGCGTTTCACCATGTTGGCCAGGGTGATCTCTAGCACCTGACCTCAAGTGATCTGGCTGTCTCAGCCTCCCACAGTGCTGGGATTACAGGTGTGAGCCATCGTGCCCAGTCTGTGATCTTAAGTTGAAAATTAACTATCTTGAGCTGGTAGTTCACATAGTGTCACTTTGACTATTGCTGTGTTTCCCTTAAAAAATTAAACCCAGGGCACTATTGTGAATCTGCTGTACCACATTCCAGTTTAGATGCTAATGCAAAAGGATTGTAATCACTGAAGACCTCCAAAAGTCACATAGGAGTGCAGTATTTTAACGGGTAGCTTTCTGAATTGAAATTCAGAGGATTAGAGAAATCAATCTAGTAGTGGGACTTTTTGTCCAGGTTACAGAGAGAAAGGGTGGGGACTCTGCTGGGAGTATGGAGGCAGCACATATATTTTGATGTCTTATTTTTTGTGTCATGTTGGCCTAGTCACACTGATTCTTACTACCTTAAAGCTAATACTTTTAGCCCAATTGCTATATGAAAATGTGTTTGCTCTTACATTTTAGTTGCTTTAACCTGACAAATTAAGAACATTTTTACAGACTAAACATGTGATAAGAGCATTTAGAACTTTAATAGGGAACAGGTGTGACAGACATACTGTTAGTTGACAGTTTTATGCTGCCTGGTGTGTAAAGTTAACAAACCATCACTTTGGTAAAGGAAAAAGCAGCAGTTGTTACTTACTAGTCTCAGAGGCCTTCACTTTGAGGGACTGGGTCCCGTGAAACATGTTCTTCCATGCCTGGTTTCCATCAGTCTTCTCCAGAAGACCTATAAGCTGGTTCCATTCTCCTTTGGAATGTATCCTATATCAACAAGCAATTGAATATGCCTAATTTGGGACTACACAAAAGTCTGTTTCTGTATCCATTTTCTGTTTGGAGCTTCCAGAATGTGTTAGTCATTGATTGGTATTGGAAAATGTTACATGTTTAATTTAACACACAAGCTTTACCTGTATAATTATGTATGATTTAGGTAGGTAATAACATGAATTTTCGTTTGTTTGTTTGAGACAGAGTCTCGCTTTGTTGCCCAGGCTGGAGTTCAGTGGCACAGGTCTCAGCTCACTGCAACCTCCGCCTCCCAGGTTCAAGTGATTCTGCCTCAGCCTCCCAAGTAGCTGGGACTACAGGCACATGCCACCACGCCTGGCTAAATTTTTGTATTTTTAGTAGATAAGGGGTTTCACTGTGTTAGCCAGGGTGGTCTCGATCTCCTGACCTTATGATCCACCTGCCTCGACCTCCCAAACTGCTGGGATTACAGGCGTGAGCCACTGCACCCAGCCCATAATGTTTTTAAGCTTCCTCCATGTTAGCATGTATCAGGACGTCCTTCCTTTTTATGGCTGAATAATGTTCCATGATATGTATGCAGCACATTGTGCTTAACCATTCAACTGCTGACGGACACTTAGGTTGTTTCCACCTTTGGTTACTGTGAATAATGCTGCAGTGAACATTGGTGTACAAGTATCTGGTTGAGTCTGTTTTCAGTTCTTTGGGATGTACATAGAAATGGAATTGCTGAGTCACATGGTAATTCTGTGCTTAACTTGTTAAGGAACCACTAAATTATTTTCCACAGCTGCACCATTTTACATACCCACCAGCAGTGTACAAAGGTTTCAGTTTCTCCACATCTTCGTCAATGCTCATTTTTTTGTTTTGGTTGTTGTTTTTTAAATTATAGCCATTCTAGTAGGTGTGAAGGACTTTTTTTTTCCCCTCAGAATAGTGCATTTAAAAAATTGTCTTTGGCCAGGCATGGTGGCTTACACCTGTAATCCCAGCACTTTGGAAGGCCTAGGCAGGTGGATCATTTGAGGTCAGGAGTTGATGACCAGTCTGACCAATGTGGTGAAACCCCCTCTTTACTAAAAATACAAAAAATTAGCTGGGCATGGTGTTGCATGCCTGTAATCCCAGCTACTAGGGAGGCTGAGGCAGGAGAATCGCTTGAACCCGGGAGGTGGAGGTTGCAGTGAACTGAGATTGTACCACTGCACTCCAGCCTGGGCAACAGAATGATATTTCATCTCAAAAAAGTAAGTAAATAAAAATAAAAAATCGTCTTTTAATTGGGGTTATATATCTTATCAAGCTGTAAGAGTTTATATATTTTAAAGATTTAAAGTCCCTTATCCAGATATATGATTTACAAATATTTTCTCCCATCCTGTGGGTTGTCTTTTATTTTCTTGGTAGTGTCCTTTAAAATGTTTTAAATTTTGAGGAGATCTTACATCTTGTACAATAGAACAGATAGTATGCTTTCTGTTGCCTATGGTGTAGAGATTAAAAAGGCTGATAAGCTAGTCCAAAACTACAAAAATAAAGATGTAACTGGTATCTATATAGTGCCACGAGTTGGGAGTGGAAAAGAGGGGGTAGTGGTAAATGGAAAGGAAGGTGGGGAGGGATGGGGGGGTCACAGGTTCTCATTACTTCTTTGACCAGCTCCAGGGCATAATTGAGTTCAAGTTAATTAAATCAGATTAGTAGGATGCCCATTAAGCAAAAAGTCACCTATTTTGTAAATGGTTTTCAGTGCTTTTTCTATTCTATAGTCGTGACAGAAAAGAAAATATGGAAAATTTTTCCATAAGATTATCACTTCTTAGGTCATTTTCCTTGATGAAGTTAGGCCCTAATCAAGAACCAAGAGGCTCATGTAGTCTGCTCTACATTATAGAAATGGGTAGTTATTTATGGTCATCATTAAATCCCATGCTGGGCTGTGGTTTGATTGCAATATTGTTTAAAAATGTATATCACTAAACTGACTTTAATTTTAGGTTGAGCAAAATATACTTATGAAGGTAAATTTTATACCAGAATTAAAAAAAAATACTACTTTTTAAAGCCAAATAATGATTTTTTTCACACTTCTATTAGCACAGATTATTGAAGTAACAATGAAGGTGATTCTTTGTTATCTAAGCAGTGGCTGATTTTTTTCTAAAAAGTCAATTAAGAGAGGTTACTTGGCACAATAAAGTTCTGAAAGTGCTCCAATGGGTTATTTTGGAGACTAAGGGTAGTATGCTTATATTGTCTATGCCATAGAAGTGGCATTTCCAGAATATCTTGCTTATAATTTTGAACTCTAATGTCTGGAGGAGAGCTTCATTGAAATATGTTTCCTTTTAAACTTTTGCTGCTATACCTTATGGATCCTCTCAACTGAGTATGTCTCTAAATTTCCATCTGTTTCTAGGCTATAAAACTGGACTGTTTTCTGTCTCCTTCTGTAACTCTTGATTTCATGCCCATGCAGTGTGTTTCTGTGTTACTGTATTATACTTTTGTTTCTCCTTTGTTTAAGGAGTGGATCACTTTCCAGAAAAATTTTTATCTAAACACTTGAATTGATTTTTGGATTTAGAGCAGTTCACCAATATGTCTCCAGAGCTGCTATTCTCTATCATGACTTAGTTTTAAATTTTAAATAAGTTTTTGATTATGCAGGTCCTGTTCCCCTTTTTTCTTAATATCAAATGGTGGTTTTTATATTGGGATTCTTATCCTTACCTAATGTGAGACGACTGAATTTTATTTTGCTGTGCTCTTAGGATTTGATGTTAATAAAACATTTAAATTATCAATCTTTCCTCCTTGTGATATTTACCTTTTTTTGTGTGAGATGGAGTCTCACTTTGTCACCCAGGCTGGAGTGCTGTGGCACGATCTTGGCTCACTTCAACCTCGGCCTCTAGGATCAAGCAATTCTCCTGCCTCAGCCTTCCAAGTAGCTGGGATTACAGGTACCCGCCCCCATGCCTGTCTAATTTTTGTATTTTTAGTAGAGATGGGGTTTCACCGTGTTGTCCAGGCTGGTCTCAAATTCCTGACCTCAAGTGATTCGCTCGCCTTCGCCTCCCAAAGTGCTGGGATTACAGACATGAGCCACTGCGCCTGGCCTGATATTTACCTTTTAAAGAGGTATAGGTTGGGCGTGGTGGCTCAGTCTTGTAGTCCCAGCACTTTGGAAGACTAAGGTGGAAGGATTGCTTGAGCCCAGAGTTTGAGACCAGCCTGGACAACATAGTGAACCCCATCTCTACAAAAAATAAAAAAGTAAAAAAATTAGCCAGGCATGATGGCATGCCTGTAGTCCCAGCTACGTGGGAGGCTGAGGCGGGAGGATCACTTGAGCCCAGGAGGTAAAAGCTGCAGTGAGCTGTGATTGTGCCACTGCATTCCAGCCTGGGCAGCAGAGCAAGACCCTGCCTCAATAAATAAATAAAGATGTATGGATAGTGCATGCTGTTTTAAAACTAAAATGTTAGAAGTTTATATGTATATGTATATATTGTAAAAAAATTCAAACAATTTTTAAAGTACACAAAGTAAAACATGAAAGTTCTCTTTAATCTCATCCTACTCTCCTTCTGTAGTCACTTGTCAGGTTTTTGTGTGCGTGCCTTTCTGGTCCTTTTTGGATGTGTTTATACTCAGATATAATGCACACGTGTATGCACATACACATTGCTTATTGTTTTGTGACTTGCTTTTTTTTTTTTTTTTTTTTTTTTGCTTAACAGTATATCTTGGAGAGCATTCCATATCGGAACATACAGATTGTTCTACTTCATAATGTACACAATAGTTTATTTAGCCATTCCCATATTGGTGGAAGTTTAGATTTGTTTTGGTGGACATAGACATTTGTTTGCAAATGACACTGCTGTAAACATTCATGTACGTATGTCTTTGTGCACATGTGCAACAGTAGCATAACTCCTAGAAATGGAATTACTGAGTCAGAGTTTGAGCAAACTTAAACTTTGATTGAATGAACTTAAATAAATTGCCCTCTGAAAGATTGATTTCTACTTCTATGAAGTATGAAGATACTGGTTTCTCCGTATTCTTACCATTGCTGAATATAACATTTTATTTTATATTAATTTTATGAACAATTAGTTGTAGAAAATTTTTACTTTTAATCCAGTGGAAAATGGAATCACATCGTCTTTTTTTTTTTTTCCGAGATGGAGTCTTTGTCGCCCAGGCTGGAGTGCAATGGCATGATCTCGGCTCACTGCAACCTCCGCCTGCCAGATTCAAGTGATTCTGCCGCCTCAGCCTCCCAAGTAGCTGGGATTACAGGCACACACCATCATGCCCAGCTAATGTTTGTATTTTTGTGGAGATGGGTTTTTGCTATGTTGGCCAGGCTGGTCTTGAACTCCTGACCTCAGGTGATCCGCCCACCTTGGCCTCCCAAAGTGTTGGAAGCATGAGCCACCATGCCCGGTGGCTCAAAGTGTTGGGAGCATGAGCCACCATGGCCGGCCTTTTTAAAAATTAATTAATTTATTATTATTATTTTTTTTTTTTTTTTGAGAGGGAGTCTCGCTCTGTCACCCAGGCTGGAGTCAGTGGTGCGATCTCGGCTCACCGCAACTTCTGCCTCCCGGGTTCAAGCGATTCTTCTGCCTCAGCCTCCCGAGTAGCTGGGACTACAGGCATGTGCTACTATGCCCAGCTAATTTTTGTATTTTTAGTGGAGACGGGGTTTTAGCATATTGGCCAGGCTGGTCTCAAACTCCTGACCTCGTAATCCACCCACTTTGGCCTCCCAAAGTGCTGGGATTACAGGTGTGAGCCACTGTGCCCGGCCTTTTTTTTTTTTTTTTTTTTTTTGTGACAGAATCTCGCTCTGTTGCCCAGGCTGGAGTGCAGTGGTAATCCCAGCCTTTTAAAGTGCTGGGATTACAGACATGAGCCACGGCGCCCAGCCAGAATCTGTTTATATGCGATATATAGTATCCCATCACCTTTGTCTAGTGAAAATATTTTCCTCCAGGCTGTTACTTATTATCTGATTATACTTGTGATGCCTTTCTTTGTTCAAAAGTTTTTATCATTAATGTGTTCAAACATAAATCCTAGCTGTTTTGGTTCTCGTTTAGTGCCAAGCAAGATGTCTTTTCCTGTCTCAGTTTATTTTCCTCTAGTACTGTCATAGGGTTTTTACTTGCTGTGTGTTTTAGAACTTTAATTCACCTGGAGTTTAGTTTTGTTATAGTGTAATGCAGAGATCTAATTTTATTTTTTCCCAGATGGATAGCCAGTTGCACAAGTATCATTTATTAAATAGTTCATTTTTCTCCACCTATTTTAGGTGCTTTTATTACTTGTTGAATTCTTATTTATACTTGGGTCTATTTCTGGACTCTCTTGAGTTTCATTGTTCTATTTGTCTATTTTTATACCAGTACCACCCTGTTCTACTTGCTGTAGTTTTATATAATCTTATGTCACCTGGTGGGACAAGTCCTCATTTGTAGTTGTTAATATTATTTCAGTTTTGGCCATTCACTCACATTTACTCTTTCTGAAAAGTTTGAGAATCAACTTACCAAGTTTCATTTAATACAAAAAGACAAATCCCAATCAAAGTTTGCTTGAAGTTGCCATAAGTTTATCGATTAATTTGTGGAGAACTGAATAATTACAGTACGAATTTTTCTATCTAGTAATACAGAATGCCTTCTATTTATTTATTTATTTGAGACAGGTCACCCGGACTGAAGTGCAGTGGTGCAATCAAGGACCCCAGCGGCCTCCACCTCCCAGGTTCAAGCAATTCTCGTGCCTCAGCCTCCTAATTAGCTGGGATTAGAGGTGTGTGCCACCATGTCAGGCTAATTCTTGTATTTTTAATAGAGATGGGGTTTCACCATGTTGGCCAGGCTGTTCTCTAACTCCTGGCCTCAAGTGATCCGCATGCCTTCACCTCCAAAAGTGCTGGGATTACAGGCATGAGCCACCGTGCCTGGTCTGCCTTCTTTTTATAATATTGATTTTATTTGTCCTACACTAAAGTGTTTTTAGTTTCTTCATATAATTCTTACACATTTAGTTTTACATTTATTCCTAAACACCACCAGCATCTGGTGAGGGCCTTCTCACTGTGTCATCCCATGATGGGAGCCGAGCCAAACTCATCCTTTTACAGGGAACTCACTCCATGATAATGGCATTAATGCATTCTTTGTTTTTCTTTTGAGACTGAGTTTCGCTCTGTCGCGGAGACTGAAGTGCAGTGGTGTGATCTCAGCTCACTGCAACCTCCGCCTCCCAGGTTCAAGTGATTCTTCTGCCTCAGTCTCCTGAATAGCTAGGACTACAGGCACCTGCCGCCATGCCTGGCTGATTTTTGTATTTTTATTAGAGACAGGGTTTCGCCATGTTCATCAGGCTGATCTTCAACTCCTAACCTCAGGTGATCCACCTGCCTCAGCTTCCCAAAGTGCTGGGATTAAAGGCATGAGCCACCGTGCCAGCCAATCCATTCTTGAGGGTGGAGCTTCCGTGATCCAAACACCTCTCATTAAGCCCCACGTCCCAACACTGCCACATTAGGGAGGAACTTGGGGCACATTCAAACCATAGCACATAATATTGATATTGAGCCAGTTTGGTATTTCTGTTCCTTTATTGGTGTGTGATTTGTAGTTAAACCACTGATTATTTTGGACTTTGGTCTAGGAGTAACCTGTATGAGTTTGTCTATCTCTTCTCTGACCTACCTTGAGTGCTGTCATAGTAGGTTTCCTTTTTTTTTTTTTTTAAGGGACAGAGTCTCATTCTGTTTCCCAGGCTAGAGTGCAGTGGCACAGTTATAGCTTACTGCCACCTCAAACTCCTGGGGCTCAAGCTACCCACCTGGCTGAGCCTTCCGAATAGCTAGGACTACAGGTGCGTGTCACCATGCCAGGCTAATTTTTTCATTTTTTGTAGAGATGACATCTTGCTATTTAGCCCAGGCTGATCTCAAACTCCTGGCCTCGAGCAACCCTCTCGTCTTGACCTTCCAAAGCGCTGAGATTACAGGCGTGAGCCACGGTGCCCAGTCACTCTTAGGAGGTCTTAAATCTAGTAGTGTAGTCCCTGTTTTTAGGAGTGTGTTCTTCAAGAGATGCTTCTAGTTGTGACATCTAATAATGATATTTTGCTGTGGCTGTTAGTATAGTATAGTATGGTATGGTATGGTATGGTATAGTATAGTATAGTATAGTATGTGTAGATGTCATTTTTGGTAGCATACATATTTCTGTTTTATAAACAAACAGATCTAAGAAAGATTAAATTACCCACTGTCACACTGGGTTGTGACAGAGTTATAAAACTTTAGTTTTAGTTATAAAGTCTTAAGCACTCTAGTTCAGTGTTCTGAGTGTGTGATTTCCTGTAAGGTTCAGGTTCTTGTGATCTTTGCTGAGTTCTTTGTGTTTCCCTAAATGTATTTCCCCATTTGGTTGATAGTTTTGCAAATGCTCAAATGTTATGTTTGCTTAATACTATTATTTGGAATTTCGTCTCCTTTGTACATTTTTCTGGTGTTGATTCTTAAATTCAAATAAATTCTAGTTCCTAAAGAGCACCTGAGATACTAAAATGTGATTACTTCATGATGAGGTTCTTTACATGTTGCATTTTCAAGCAGTTGAATCTTTTTGGCCAACTTTCTTGCTTTTGAAATTCCCTAGGTGAATGATATCCTCATTTTAATGTTATTTACCTTTTTATAATAAGAAAGAAGTACAGGCTGGGTGCTGTGGCTCACGCCTGTAATCCCAGCACTTTGGGAGGCTGAGGTGGGCAGATCACAAGGTCAGGAGATCGAGACCATACTGGCTAACACAGTGAAACCCCGCCTCCACTAAAAATACAGAAATTAGCCGGGCGTGGTAGTGGACACCTGTAGTCCCAGCTACTTGGGAGACTGAGGCAGGAGAATGGCGTGAACCCAGGAGGCAGAGCTTGCAGTGAGCTGAGATTGCGCCACCGCACTCCAGCCTGGGCGACAGAGTGAGACTCTGTCTCTAAATAATAAAAATAAAAAATAAGAAAGAAGTATAGTTTGGCCTGTTTAGTGGTTGTTAAGAAACCTTTCTTCCTTTTTTTTTTTTTTTTTTTTGTTTGAGATGAAGTCTTGCTCTATCACCCAGGCTGGAGTGCAAAGGCATGATCTCAGCTCACTGCAACCTCTGCCTCCTGGGTTCAAGCGATTCTCCTATCTCAGCCTCCTGAGTAGCTGGGATTACAGGCGCCTGCCACCATGCCCAGCTAATTTTTTTTGTATTTTTGTATGGATGGGGTTTCACCATGTTGACCAGCCTGGTCTCGAACTCCTGACCTCAAGTGATCCACCCGCCTCAGCCTCCCAAAGTGCTGGGATTATAGGCATGAGCCACTGCACCCAGCCTGAAACCTTTCTTTTAGAAGGAGAAATAGGAGAGGTTGGTCTTGAACTCCTGACCTAAAGTGATCCACCCGCCTCAGCCTCCCAAAGTGCTGGGATTACAGGCATGAGCCACCGCACCCAGCCTGAAACCTTTCTTTTATAAGGAGAAATAGAAGAGGTTAGGGCTTCATCTGAGTGATTTGATGTATACAAAGATTCATGTTACCTTTGCTGTGTGCCTTTCTCCAAGTATTCTCTTAAGAACTGAATTAACTGATTCCTAGGCTTTTAGACCACCAACAATATCTGGGTTGTAGTGATACATGAGAGACTTAAGATATTGCTTCTTCCTAGAAATAAGATGAGTATGTAACTTGTATGTTCTACAGTGACATTAAGAATTTATCATTTAATTAACAAGACTAAGTGAGCATTTCCTAAGAGTAACAAGAGCTCTGTGCCTATCCATTAAATCTGGAAGTTTCCAATTATTGTGTCTGAGCTCCTGGACTTCCTGAAGGTTTCTTTTTTTTTTTTTTTTTTTTGAGACAGAGTCTCGCTCTGCCGCCCAGGCTGGAGTGCAGTGGCGTGATCTTGGCTCACTGCAAGCTCCGCCTCCCGGGTTCACGCCATTCTCCTGCCTCAGCCTCCCGAGTAGCTGGGACTACAGGCGCCTGCCACCTCGCCCGGCTAGTTTTTTTGTATTTTTTAGTAGAGACGGGGTTTCACTGTGTCAGCCAGGATGGTCTCGATCTCCTGACCTCGTGATCCGCCCGTCTCGGCCTCCCAAAGTGCTGGGATTACAGGCTTGAGCCACCGCGCCCGGCCCTTCCTGAAGGTTTCTAAGCCTGGTCTTCATCTTTGATCATTTTCCATTCCTTCTGTTGTAGGGAATGCAAATTGATTCAAAATGGCTGAGATGAATTAAAATAAATAAAAATACTGGAATTGACCAATTACAGAATAAAAGTAGACGGTGAAAATTCCAGTGTACTTTTTCTATAGGGTCCATTTGGCATGTAAGTCAGATACTATAATCCTCTATTATCTGAGAAACCATCCGTAAAATGTTAGAGGGACATCCAGGCCTTACACAGATGAGGAAACAATCTCTTTAGTGACTTCTAACTCACTCTTAAGTTTTATTTATTCTATTTTCTTGCCATTGCTTCTGAAGAAGCAACTTCCCCAAGCAGACAGTCATCAAGTCATTAAAGACTTTAAGTTATGCAAATATAAAGAATTGCATTTATTAATTAGTAGTGAGGCTCAAGTCATTTTATAGATGCAAGTCACTATTGCATTCTTTGTTAATATAACCATTTTACATCCTCTGTATCAGCACATTGCTTGGCACTTTGTAGACAGCAAATACTTATGGATTTACGGTAAGTTGAAGTGTTTCCTGAATTAAGGTTTTCTTACATGGATGTTGTCATCCAAAAGACCACCAGGATGGCTACATAGTAGAAAGAGGAGCTTTATTGGTGATATCAGTTTGCATACTGGGTAGAGAGTCTCTGGCATAGATTGTGCTCCATCTTTGAGGAGCAGACGGGCAGGTTGGGTTTTACGCTTCATGTGGTCTAATATATAGTAGTCTTAAATATGAAGCCGGTTTGGGAGAAAGGCTATACATATTTACGAGGGGAATTGGGCACATGTGCAATGGATAAACATATATGTAGCATTCATCCCATGTTTACTTTGGGGTGGGCTTTTAGCGTTAAAATAAGGTGGAATTGCTGGGTGCGGTGGTTCACACCTGTAATCCCAGCACTTTGGGGGGCCAAGGCCGGCTGATCATGAGGTCAAGTGATCGAGACCATCCAGGCCAATATGGTGAGACCCTGTCTCTACTAAAAATACAAAACTTAGCTGGGCATGGTGGCACATGCCTGTAATCCCAGCTACTCTGGAGGCTGAGGCAGGAGAATCGCTTGAACCCAGGAGGTGGAGGTTTCAGTGAGCCGAGATTGCGCCACTGCACTCCAGCCTGGGCGACAGAGCGAGACTCCGTCTCAAAAATAAATACGTAGGCCGGGCGCGGTGGCTCAAGCCTGTAATCCCAGCACTTTGGGAGGCCGAGACGGGCGGATCACAAGGTCAGGAGATCGAGACCAGCCTGGCTAATACGGTGAAACCCCGTCTCTACTAAAAAATACAAAAAACTAGCCGAGCGAGGTGGCGGGCGCCTGTAGTCCCAGCTACTCGGGAGGCTGAGGCAGGAGAATGGCGTAGACCCGGAGGCGGAGCTTGCAGTGAGCTGAGATGCGGCCACTGCACTCCAGCCTGGGCGACAGAGCGAGACTCCGTCTCAAAAAAAAATAAAATAAAATAAAAAAATAAATAAATAAATACGTAAATAAAATAAGGTGGAATTTGGCTCTTTATGTCAAAGGGCAAACTATAGGACACAAAGAGAAGTTTGTGTGCAACCTCTGTAAAGTGGCTGAAACTGGCTTAAGATCTGCAACTGCATATCAGAAAAGAATGTTTCTAAGGCTGGTCCTCTGTGCAGTCACAGTTATAGTGGTCTGGGTTGTAAATCAGAGTTAGGAGGGGTCTGATAATTTGCAAGAGTGTGATTTTTTTCTTGTAGCTGTAGGCATTTAGAAATTTGCCTTGCCAGCCAGGCCCTGAATCCCGGACCTGTAAACAACTTTTGTTTCCTTAACCTTAGGGTCCATCTTAGTTGATAAAGGGATGTCTATTTTGGTCTTTCAGATTACAAGGGAAAAAACATTGAGGAAAATGAAATGAGGGAAATGTTGTAATTGTCTGCAGTTCAATGGATTATATCCTTCCTTTTCTCCTTTCCAGGATATAAGCTTTTAAAATATTACTTTTTTTTTTTTTTTTTTTGACCGAATTTTGCTCTTGTTGCCCAGGCTGGAGTGCAATGGCGCGATCTTGGCTCACCGCAACCTCCGCCTCCCAGGTTCAAGCCATTCTCCTGCCTCAGCCTCCTGAGTGGCTGAGATTACAGGCATGCGCCACCATGCCCGGCTAATTTTGTATTTTTAGTAGAAACAGGGTTTCTCCATGTTGGTCAGGCTGATCTTAAACTCCTGACCTCAGGTGATTCACCTGCCTTGGCCTCCCAAGGTGCTGGGATTACAGGTGTGAGACACAGCACCTCGCCTTTTTTTTTTTTTTTTTTTTTTTTTTTTTTTTTTTTTGAGACAGAGTTTCTCTCTTGTTGCCCAGGCTAGAGTGCAGTGGCTCAGTCTTGGCTCACTGTAACCTCTGCATCCCAGTTCAAGCGATTCTCCCGCCTTAGCCTTCAGAGTAGCTGGGATTGCAGGCACACACCACCACGCCCGGCTAATTTTTTGTATTTTTAGTAGAGACAAGGTTTGACCATGTCCAGGCTGGTCTTGAACTCCTGATCTTAGGTGATTCACCCGCCTTGGCCTCCCAGAGTGTTGGGATTACAGGTGTGAACCACCGCATCTGGCCTGGAGATAAGAGTTTCACTCTTGTTGCTCAAGCTGGAGTGCAGTGGCGCGATCTCGGCTCACTGCAAGCTCCATCTCCCGGGTTCAAGCCATTCTCCTGCCTCAGCCTCCCTAGTAGCTGAGATTACAGGCGCGTGCAACCACGCCTGGCTAATTTAAAATATAACTCTTTAATTAGAAAAAGAAACATGCTTCACGCTAATTTGGAGGTTTTCTGCAAAAGCTTTCTGCTTAAGAAAATATTTAGCTTCATTGAGAACTTCCATACTTTAATATGTGGATTTGCGATGAAATATGCATGGTCAAATGCAATGCACACATTTACAGATACTGTGAGTGCAAACTAAAAATGAGATTAGGAATCCACTAGCAATTTAAGTCAGATGTTATACTCAGCTTTCTCCCGCTAGACATAATTTTTTTCTTAATGATAAGCTTCCTTTAAGAGTGATTACAGGAAAAACCCTTTTTTCTAACCTCTATAGGTGCGACTGGAAGAAATTCTAAAACGTTGGCCAGTAAATATCTGGGCAGTGTATTCTTATAGTCAAAGGAAAGTAAATTCCCCAGGGATGGCAGGTATTTTTTTCTGGAAAATCCTTATCAGATGTCTTATTTACATTACAGATGTTCCTCAACTTAAAATGTGGTTGTGTAGTAAGTCAAAGTGTGTTTTAAACTTACAGTACAGTATTTTCAGTTTACGATGGATTTGGAGGTAACCCCCATCATAAATGAGGAGCATACTGAATGTGTATGCTTTCACACCATTGTAAAGTCGAAAAATTGTAAATTGAACCATCTTCAGTCAGAGATTGTCTGTAATTGGTAAAAGTACTATTAGAGCTGTTTTGAGGTCGGGTGTGGTGCCTCAGGCCTGTAATGCCAGCACTTTGGGAGGCCAAGGCGGGCGGATCATTTGAGGTCAGGAGTTCAAGACCAGCCTGACCAACATGGTGAAACTCTGTCTCTACTAAACATATTAAAAAATTTGCTGGGCACGGTGGCGGGTGCAGTAGTGGGCACCTGTAGTACCAGCTACTTGGGAGGCTGAGGCAGGAGAATCGCTTGAACCCTGGAGGCGGAGGTTGCAGTGAGCCGAGATTGCGCCACTGCACTCCAGCTTGGGCAACAGAGTGAGACTCCACCTGAAAAACAAACAAAAAACCAGTCAGGCACGGTGGCTCACACCTGTAATCCCAACACTTTGGGAGGCCGAGGCTGGCAGATCATGAGGTCAGGAGTTCAAGACCAGCCTGGACAACTTGATGAAGCCCCGTCTCTACTAAAAATACAAATATTAGCTGGGCATGGTGGCGGGTGCCTATAGTCCCAGCTACTTGGGAGGCTGAGGCAGGAGAATCGCTTGAACCCAGGAGACAGAGGTTGCAGTGAGCCGAGATTGCACCACTGCACTCCAGCGTAGGTGATGGACCAAGATTCCGTCTAAAAAAAAAGAAATGTTTTGAAACAGATAATAGACTTACATAAAGTGTTGCTGGGATATTGTGGGCTCTAAAGCTGTTGTTTGCAGCAGGCACCAGACTGGTGCATCTGGATGACTGCCTCCCCGCCGTGCCATAGTACCTGCAGCATTTGGGGGTGTTTGGGTGAAGGTAGATTGTTGACAGCATGTAACCAGCATTTAGATTTTAAGGCTCTCTCTTTAGATATGGGTTCATGGCAAAAAAAAAAAAAAAAAAAGATTTTAAGGTTTAGTAGTCTTATGGAGAATGCAACATAACCTTAGTCTTCAGTGCTTCACAGATGTAAATCTGAAGGACACCTAATAGTTTTATATATATATATAAAATAAATATAAAAATATATATATATAAAATATATATTTATATAAATATATATAAAAAACTATAGATGTATGTGTATATGTATAGTTTTTTTTTTTTTTTTTTTTGGGAGGGGGGACGGAGTCTCGCTCTGTCACCCAGACTGGAGTGCAGAGGCGCAATCTCGGCTCACTGCAAGCTCCACCTCCTGGGTTCACGCCATTCTCCTGCCACAGCCTCCTGAGTAGCTGGGACTACTGGCGCCCGCCAGCACACCCGGCTAATTTTTTGTATTTTTAGTAGAGACGGGGTTTCACCGTGTTAGCCAGGGTGGTCTCGATCTCCTGACCTCGTGATCCTCCCGCCTCAGCCTCCCAAAGTGCTGGGATTACAGGCGTGAGCCACTGCACCCGGCCTATATATAGTTTTATATATTCATATATTTATATATATTTAGAGACAGCAAGACTAAAAAACATAGAAGTTAATATAATGTGTAATATATAAATTACATTTTCATATATTATACAATTTATATCATATAACTTATGATATATAATATATAAAATGTGTGTGTAATATAGTATATAATTTATAATATATGTAATATAGTATAAAATTTATAATATATTATCATATATTAAAAATATAAATATATGGCTGGGTGTGGTGGCTCACGCCTGTAATCCCAGCACTTTGGGAGGCTGAGGTGGGCGAATTACCAGGTCAGGAGATCAAGACCATCCTGGCTAACATAGTGAAACCCTGTCTCTACTAAAAATAAAAAAATTAGCCGGGTGTGGTGGCGGGCACCTGTAGTCCCAGCTACTTGGGAGGCTGAGGCAGGAGAATGGCGTGAACCCGGGAGGCGGAGCTTGCAGTGAGCCGACACTGCACGCTAGCCTGGGCGACAGTCTCAAACAAACTATACACACACATATGTATATATGTGGAGGTTATAGGGAGCTGAAATCGTGCCACTGCACACCAACCTGGGTAACAGAGTGAGACCCTGTCTCCAAAAACAAAACAAAAAAAAAGTGAGAGAAATTGAACAAGATATAGTTTGAGATTTGACCCCATAAAGTTGTCAACATTTGCCTAGTTGGAGTAAAATAGAATGCCATTTTGTACTCGTTGTGAACATGGTGCTTTTTTCTCCCTCCAAATCTTAGTGCATGATCCGTAAAGGTTATTGAATTGTTTTTCAACTTCTTAAAGGAGAAATTTCAGTTAAAATTTTAGGCACTTATTCTAAGTGAATTGAGTGTATATATTTGTCACTAGAAAATTACTATCTTTAGGCCGGGCATGGTGGCTCATGCCTGTAATCCCAGCGCTTTGGGAGGCCGAGGTGGGCAGATCACCTGAGGTTAGGAGATGGAAACCAGCCTGGCCAACATGGTAAAACCCGTCTCTACTGAAAATACAAAAATTAGCCAGGCATGGTGGCGCCTGTAATCCCAGCTACTCGGGAGGCTGAGGTACGAGAATTGCTTGAACCCGGGAAGCAGAGGTTGCAGTCAGCAGAGATGGTGCTCCAGCCTAGGCGACAGAGCAAGACCCTGTCTGAACAACAACAAAAATAGTTACTATTTTTAGTTCAATAGTAGCTTATAATTGTAGCTACAGTATTTGTAAGTTGCTGTGGCTTTGAATGTTGCTCTTAAGACTGTTGTTAGTTACCCACTAAGTTTTAATTGCAAGGAAATTTCAGAGAATGTGAAAAAGTTTTGGTTAAGGCTGGAAAATATCTATTCTTGCTTTCCTCAAAATTGGCTTCAGTGATTACTTAATGACAGCAGAATGCTTTGAAAATATGCTCTTTAAAGTCTAGCTATTATTAAAATGCCATAATAATTTATATGTAAGTGATAGTTGCTTTTTTGTTGTTGCTGTAACTGTGGTAAGAGGAAAGCATTATTAGCAAAATCCTTAAGAAAAATATAGTATAAAAAGCTGCTAAATAGATAATTTACAAAAATGGAATGTGACTGAGAACATGAGACACCTGTGTATAGGTTTGACATCTTTATATTCATTTGAATTCTTTGTTTCCTTGGACTTTGCAAGTAAGGTGGTTTTTTCTTTTTGACAAACCGTATAGTAATAATTATTATTATTATTTGAGATGGAGTCTCATTCTTTAGCCCAGGCTGGAGTACAGTGGCGTGATCTTGGCTCACTGCAACTTCTGCTGCCTGGGTTCAAGTGATTCTTCTGCCTCAGCCTCCTGAGTAGCTGGGATTACAGGCATGAGCCACCACGCCTGGCCCCTAATTATTGTTTGTAAATTAAACAAATTTTTTTGTAGAGGCCGTGTGCTGTGGCTCTTGCCTATAATTCCAGCACTTTGGGAGGCAGAGGTTAAGGGATTGCTTGAGACCAGGAGTTTGAGACCATTCCGGGCAACATAGTGAGACCCCATCTCTATAAAAAAATTAAAATAAAAATTAGCCGGGTGTGGTGGCACATTCCTGTAGTCCCAGCTACTCAGGAGGCTGAAGTGGGAGGATCGCTTGAGCCCAGGAGGTTGAGATTGCAGTGAATGGTGATTGTGCTGCTGCACTCCACTCTGAGTGAAAGAGCAAGACCCCATCTCAGTCAATCAATAAGTAATAAAATACAACAAAAAATAAAATTTTTTGTAGAGACGAGGTCTTGCTGTGTTGCCCAGGCTGGTCTTGAACTCCTGGCCTCAAGCAGTCCTTCTGCCTTGGCCTTCCAAAGCACTAGGATTATAGGCATGAGCCACCATGCCAGCTAAATTATTTTTTAAAAGATTATTTGTATATATCTACAATTTCCAACTAGTTTCTCATTTATTTATTTATTTTTTTGAGACACAGTCTCACTCTGTTGCCTGGGCTGGAGTGCAGTGGTATGATCACGGCTCACTGCAGCCTGAATCTCCCAGGCTCAGGCAATCCTCCTGCCTCAGCCTTCTGAGTAGCTGGAACCATAGGCATGCACTACCACGCCCAGCTAATTTTAAAAAAATTATTCATAGAGATGGAGTCTCCCTGTGTTGCCCAGGCCGGACTTGAACTCCTGGTCTCAAGCAATCCTCCTTCCTTTGCTTCACGTGATCCTCACTCCTTGGCCTCACCAGCTGTTGGGATTATAGGCGTGAGCCATCACCTAAAGTGATACCAGACCCAACACCCATTTTAATGCAATATAAAGCTTGCAAAATTGAACTCTCCCATGTCAGGAAGCAAACTGTGTTCTAATTTCTAAATTACTAACTGGGCTTCTAAATGTATCTGTTCATACAGTAGAGCATTACAGAGTGCTCTGTATATTGTTGGTGTTTCACTGAGTGTTTGCCATTGTTTAGTACTGTTTGTCTTTCCATTTATTCAATATTACCATATGCTATAATCACTAGACCAGAGTAGAGCATTCGGCAAGCAAAGAGTTCCAAGTAGGAGTCAAAATAAACTGGGAAATAAAATTGCCATAAAATTTTGTGGATAGTAGTTGAAAAATGCTTTTCAAAAAGGGTCTATAGTAAGTGGGAAGGTAGGTCACACCTCATTTTTTATAAAGTTCTTTCTGCACCCAACTCTCAGAAGTTTGTGTATACTCAGTGATTAAAGTAGGCATTTATAAATGGTGTGGGAATAATTTTAAATTGAGTTTAAGGAGTTAAACAGTTTTGTACTTATTTCTATTTTCTGTAAATGATGGGAGTTTTTTTAAAAAACCTTTAATAAAATACACTTTTGATCATTTCTTCTTCTGTTTTTTTTTTTTTTTTGAGACGGGGTCTTGCTCTGTCACCCAGGCTGGAGTGCAGTGGTGCGATCTCGGCTCACTGCAAGCTCCGCCTCCCAGATTCAAGCCATTCTTCTGCCTCAGCCTCCCGAGTAGCTGGGATTACAGGCACCCGCAACCACACCTGGCTAATTTTTTGTATTTTTAACAGAGACAGGGTTTCACCATGTTGTTCAGGCTGGTCTCGAACTCCTGACCTCATGATCCACCCACCTCGTCCTCCCAAAATGTTGGGATTACAGGCATGAGCCACTGTGCCCAGCCAGGATATATTTACATGAACATTATAGCTATGAAGAATAAAGATACCCATTAAGAAACTGGATTATGTGAAATATCTTAAATTTTTCTTTATTATTTAACATACAAGCAAAACTTCTTTATTATAGAAAAATTAGAATATAGAAATTGATACAAAGGAAAAAAGTATAATCCCACCACTGGGTTGAATGAATTCTGATATTTTTCTTATGTGTGCTTCTTCCAGAAATATGGCTACACACACCTTTCTGCAGGAGAGCTGCTTCGTGATGAAAGGAAGAACCCAGATTCACAGTATGGTGAACTTATTGAAAAGTACATTAAAGAAGGAAAGATTGTACCAGTTGAGATAACCATCAGTTTATTAAAGAGGGTAAGGAGTGTGAATGAATGCCAACCAGTTCAAACCAGCGAGGAAACAAGAAATTAAATTTACCTTTTGGCCAGGCAGTTGCTCATACTTGTAATCCCAGCACTTTGGGAAGCCAAGGCAAGAGGATCACTTGAGGCTGGGAATTCAAGACCAGCCTGGACAACCTAGTGAAACCCCATCTCTAAAAAAAAATTTTTTTAAAAGCCAGGAGTGGTGGCATATGCCTGTAGTCCCAGCTGCTTGTGAGACTGAGGCAGAAGGATTGCTTGACCCCAGAAGTTCAAGTCCAGCCTGGGAAACATAGTGAGACCTCCTCTCAAAAATAAATAAACAAACAACATTAATAATAAAAATAAATCCACCTTTCATGTGTGTAATGAAAAATATCAAAAGTTTTGTTTTGTTTTGAGACAGTGTCTTTGTCACCCAGGCTGGTGTGTAGTGTCCTGATCATAGCTCACTGCAGCCTCAACCCTCCAGGCTTAAGCCATCTTCCCACCTCAGCCACCTGAATAGCTGGGACTACAGGTACATGCCACCACACCCAACTAATTTTTTTCTATTTTTTGTGGAGACAGGGTCTCACTATGTTGCCTAGGCTAGGCTGGAACTCCTGGGCTCAAGTGATCCTCTCACCTCGGCCTCCCAAAGTGCTGGGATTACAGGAGAGAGCCACCACATGTGGCTCCGAGTATTGAATTTCTTGCTTGTGGAAGGTGGTTATGCTTGAGAATGGCAGAACTAGAAACTTTGCTTTCACCTGGGAAGAAATCGGACCGTGGCAAGGATTCTCTACTTTGATTTAGGATCACCTGTAGCTCAACTTAACATCCATTTATGTGCACTTGGTCCTTTCTTCCCAACATTCAGACAGTTACTCTCTTCCATTTCTGTTTCTTCTTTTATCCTCCCTCCCCTGCTCCCTTTTCTTTTTTGCTTTCTTTTGTTCTTTTTTGTTTTGTTTTGTTTTGAGTTAGAGTCTCACTCTGTTGCCAGGCTGGAGTACAGTGGCGCAATCTTGGCTCACTGCAACCTTCCTCTCCCGGGTTCAGGAGATTCTCCTGTCTCAGCCTCCAGAGTAGCTGGGATTACAGGTGTGCACTACCACGCCCAGCTAATTTTTGTATTTTTAGTAGAGACGGGGTTTCACCATGTTGGCCAGGATGATCTCGATCTCTTGACCTGGTAATCTGCCCACCTCAGCCTCCCAAAGTGCTGGGATTACAGGCGTGAGCCACCGTGCCTGGCCCCTAAACCTCTTTCTTTCTTCTTTCTCGTGTTTTTGTTTTTTGTTTTTTGTATTTTGGAGATGGAGTTTCGCTCTGTCGCCCAGGCTGGAGTGCAGTGGCACCAACTCGAGTCACTGCAAGCTCCGTCTCCTGGGTTCACGCCATTCTCCTGCCTCAGCCTTCCGAGTAGCTGGGACTACAGGTGCCCACCAACATGCCTGGTGAATTTTTTTTTAAAATTTTTTAGTAGAGACGAGGTTTCACTGTGTTAGCCAGGATGGTCTCGCTCTCCTGACCTCATGATCCACCCTCCTCGGCCTCCCAAAGTGCTGGGATTACAGCGTGAGCCACAGCGCATGGCCCTTCCTCTTTTTTAACCCACGTCCTTCTCATCATTGATGTTCGCTCAGCCATGGTGTCTACTTTTCTGGTGCATCACCAGCTTCAATGTGAAATGCTAAGACTTAATAGCTTTCAAAACTAAAATATGTCACATCTGAGGCTTGGTGCAGTGGCTGATGCCTGTAATCCTAGCACTTTGGGAGGCCGAGGCAGGGGGATCACTTGAGGTCAGGAGTTCGAGACCAGTCTGGCCAACATGGTGAAACCCCGTCTCTACCAAAAAATATAAAAAATTAGCCAAGTGTGGTGGCATACACCTGTAATCCCAGTTACTCGGGGGGCTGAGGCAGAAGAATGGCGTGAACCTGGGAGGCAGAGTTTTTGGTGAGCTGAGATCATGCTACTGCACGCCAAGCTGGGTGACAGAGTGAAACTCCATCTCTTAAAAAAAAAAAAAAAAAAAGTCCGGGCATGGTGGCTCACACCTGTAATCCCAGCACTTTAGGAAGCCAAGGTGGGTGAATCACGAGGTCAGGAGTTCAAGACCAACCTGGCCAACATGGTGATACCCCATCTCTACTAAAAATACAAAAAAAAAAAAAAAAAAAAAAAATTTAGCCAGGAGTGGTGGCAGGCATCTGTAATCCCAGCTACTCAGGAGGCTGAGGCAGGAGAATCACTTGAACCCAGGAGTGGAGGTTGCAGTGAGCCGGGATCAAGCCACTGTACTCCAGCCTGGGCAACAGGGCGAGATTCCGTCTCGAATGAATGAATGAATGAATGAATGAATGAATGAATGAATGAATGTATGTCACATCTGAAAAACAGACACCTTGTATTTACTAGGTAACTTTTCATTCTAGATTCCTAAAACTATAATCATTAACAGGTATTTTCACATATAAGAACAGTGAGGAAGAAAAAGAAGTGCAATATTGGGAACAACAAGAAATAGCTGAAGCCTGATGGAAAAGAGCTATATAAGCATCTGGTTGGAACTAAAGACATTGGGGATGAAAAGTGGCTCATAAACACTTTCTTACATCTTGTCTCAGAGGTTGAAGTAACCTGCTTCCGTTGCAAAATAAACAAATCCTCTCTCCCCATTCCCTCTCTCTAATGTCCTTTCTCTGCTCTATAAAGCAGAGAAAGCATTGTGAAAGAGCAGACTATATGGTTTTACTTTTTCACTCTACTTTTTAACCCTTTGCAGTCAGATTCTGTTTCCATCTCCATTGCAGCTGCTCTTGCGTGTTACCAATGATGATCTCTATCAAATAATACTTTTAGTCATTATTTTTCTTGTAGTATTTAACTCTGATCAGTCTGTTTGAAAATCATTCCTCTTTTGTTCTTTATGACAGCATCTCTTTTTCTTCTCCCTACTGAGTGACTGCTATTTCTCAATCCTCTTTAATAGTTATTCTTTTGCAAGTTTCCAAAACCATGATGCTTCTCAGGGTTTTATACTTGGTCTTCTTCGGCTCTCATTTTATGTGTTTCTTTCTGGATGGTTTTAGCCATACCCAAAGCTTTCACTATGCTAATGTTGCTAAAGTCTATAGCTCTAAAACAAAATGTTTGTTTTGAATTCTAGACATATATTTTTAATTACCTAACTACTAGGCCTCTATCTGAATGTCTCACAAGTGTCTCAAAATCAGCATGTCAGAGGCTGAGTGTATTGTCTAAAATGTGATCTTCCTTTGCTTCCTGTCTTGCTTAATGATTCTACCATCTGCCTAGCTATTCAAGGCAGAAATCTGGGAATCAATCTATATCTCCTGCCTTTTCCTTACTTTCCCAAATCCATTCAGTGAGCGTATCTTTCCAATTATCTTTCTTTTAATCCTCTTCTGTTAGTCTCTTCTCTATCATTACTATCACCTTAGTTCACATCCTCTTTTTTTCTTTTGTTTTTTGTTTTTTTTTTTGTTTTGGTTTTTTGAGGCAGAGTCTCGCTCTGTCACCCAGGCTGGAGTGCAGTGGCACAATCTCGGCTCACTGCAACCTGCACCTTCTGGGTTCAAGTAATTCTCTGCCTCAGCCTCTTGAGTAGCTGGGATTACAGGTACCAGCCACCATGCCCAGCTAATTTTTGTATTTTTAGTAGAGATGGGGTTTCACCGTCTTGGTCAGGCTGGTCTTGGACTCCTGACCTCATGATCCACCCACCTTGGCCTCTCAAAGTACTGGGATTACAGGTGTGAGCCACTGCACCCGGCCACATCCTCTTTTTTTCTTACCTGGACTATCAGTAGAGACTCCTAGTTAGTCTTTTTGCTTTTAATCCATCTTTATACTGACTCCTAGTTAGTCTTTTTGCTTTTAATCCATCTTTGTCCCCTTCTGATTAATCCTCTTCAGTGCAGTCAAAGTGATTTTTTTTCTAAAAGGCAATATGAGCCTGTTATTTTACTGCCTAAAATTCTTAAATGTTCCTCTATTGCTTCCAGAATAACACTCAGACTCCTTGGTGTCCCATACAAAGTTCTTCATGAGTCTTACTCCTTGCTTACTTTCCAGTCATATCTCCCACCACTCTCCACACATATCCTAAGAGTCAGTTGTGCCGGCTAATAGATTCATTTAAGCGGTTTTGCTTTCTCATTTATATTTCCAGTTTCCACTATCTGGAGGACGCTGATCCCTATCTGCCTACACGTGCCATTTCATTATTCAGGATTCAGTTCCACTGCCACTTCTTTGGAAAAGCTTTCTTTGGCAGTTTCCTTGCAGTTTGTGCTGACTTCTTTGTTTTACTATAGCATCCTTTGCATACTTGATTATAGAACTTAGCACATGTGTGTATACATATTTGTCATGCACTCAACTGTGACTCCCCCCAGGGACAAGAGTCATGACCTTGCTCTTCATGTTCCCTGATGGTAGACCTCGAATGAGTGTATGCTGAATGAGTATGATATTGATGTGCGTTCTTCAGATATCTTCCACTACCATAGTTGTGGTAGAAAGGCTATAGCAGAGGCCCAAAAGCATTCTGCTGAAGTTTTGCAAATATCAAAGAAGCTAGATGATAGGTTAAAAGCAATTCTCAGATAAAGGGATCATGGGTCCTGACAGCCATTGTTCTTGAGGAACCAGAGAAGTTTGAACATGGAGAGTACTGAATGTCAGTTCGTTTTGGAATAGAGGCTCCTCTAAGGTTTATTACAGTCGTGTACTTGCGCTTATCCTGTGGTGATTGAAGTGGCAAGGATTTGGAGATTAGAGATTTCTGTCTCATATTTACATATTCCCACATTCTACCTAAATTCACGCTTTGGAAGAGGATGGTGAAATGGGTTGTTCTTGCTATCTTTCTGAATGTGTTCTTTTGTTCCCTTTGTTTTGGGGCAGCCAGTGACATTTGGGTTTAATTAGCTTCCATTAAAAAGTATTTTATCGTACATTAATAATTAATGCTAATAGTCTTTTATATTTGTCCAAAGCTTTGTGTTGTTGGACTTGAATTACATGAATAGCAGAGTTGAGCACCTGTAGAAGTAATATACTTTCCACTACAGCAAAACGACTTGGGAAGAGCAAAGGGAACACAAGACAGGGTCTCTAGTTGCTGAAGCAAAGATAATGGTTAATGGTTATTTTCCTCTTATTGCTGCTTTTATTGCTTATTTATAACTTTGTGAATGTGTATGTGAAAGTAACATACACTTAACTGTAGAAAATTTGGAAACCATAGAAAAAAATTGTGTGTAAAAATGAGATGGTTGTGAGAGGAGCACATACCCATAACCACACCAGCTTGAGGCAACCATGTTAATACATTGATAGATTTCCTTCTAGTCTTTTTTTGCTATGTACCCTCCACCCTTTACTTAGGGTTTAAATAATAATAATAAAACAAACACCCATGTATACACTACCATGCTTGAGAAATTTCATTTTGTTAATGTAGTATTGAACCTAAATCTTCTTTTTCCTTTAGGAAATGGATCAGACAATGGCTGCCAATGCTCAGAAGAATAAATTCTTGATTGATGGGTTTCCAAGAAATCAAGACAACCTTCAAGGTTGGAACAAGACCATGGATGGGAAGGCAGATGTATCTTTCGTTCTGTTTTTTGACTGTAATAATGAGGTAATGAAAATCTTCATCTGCCCACATAGGCTTTAAGCAACTGTTAGTCAACTATTGGAAAAAAACAAAGGAATTTTTTAGTTACATTTTATATTGGCAGCAGTGTTTTTTGAATTGGTGGATTGGATGGACAGAATAGCACTGTCTTGCTGTTGGAGTATTAAAAACTATTTGGCATTGGCAGCCTTGGGGAGCTAAATTTTCCTTTATTTTCAAAATAACAAGAATCAGTTTTGATTTTTAAAAAATAAGAACTGACATACATAATAATATTAGGTAAGAAGCTGAACTACTTTCTTAGGTAGACATTATTATCAAAGAGTATCTTGCCTTAGGGTGTTGTTTACTGGAAGAGAAACACGTTTCTGAGAAGTTGGGAAAACTTTCTGTTTTAAAGAAACATACAGGGCCGGGTGTGGTGGCTCACGCCTGTAATCCTAGCACTTTGGGAAGCCAAGGCAGGCGATCACCTTAGGTCAGGAGTTTAAGACCAGCCTGGCCAACATGGTGGAACCCCGTCTCTACTAAAAATACAAAAATTAGCCTGGTGTGGTGGCACACGCCTATAATCCCAGCTACTTGGGAGGCTGAGGCAGGAGAATTGCTTGAACTTGGGAGGCAGAGGTTGCAGTGAGCCAAGATTGCGCCACTGCACTCCAGCCTGGGCAACAGAGCAAGACTGTCTCAAAAAAAGAAAAAAAAAAAAGAAATGTACAGGATAGCCTGATTTGTCTTAAGAGTGAAATGATCTTGAAAAAAGCAAAAAAATGTACTTTTCTTTCTGGTAGTTCTAATAACAAAGTCAGACATACTTTTGAATAACTAAATACATTTCTCAGAATCATTTAATTAAGAAGCCTGAAGTAGTTAGTACCTTGAAGGAAGTTGATTGTTCTTAGGTTGAACTGTAAATGTGCCTCTGGTGGAGAGACTTGCTGCGGCCTTTGCGTTATTTTATTTTATTTTATTTTATTTTATTTTATTTTATTTTTATTTTATTTTATTTTATTTCTTTTCTTTTCTATTTTATTTTATTTGAGATGGAGTCTCACTTTCTTGCCCAGGCTGGAGTGCAGTGGCATGATCTCGGCTCACTGCAACCTCCCAGGTTCAAGCAGTTCTCCTGCCTCAGCCTCCCAAGTAGCTGGAATTACAGGCGCGCACACCACGCCTAGTTAATATTTGTATTTTTAGTAGAGACAGCGTTTTGCAATGTTGGCCGGGCTTGTCTCGAACTCCTGACCTCAGGTGATCCACCTGCCTTAGCCTCCCAGAGTGCAGAGCCTCCCAGGGATTGTAGGCATGAGCTACCATGCCTGGCCTTTTGCATTGTTTTAAAACGCAACTCTCGTCTTCCAACCCCCAAAAATATGTTTTCATTTACCCTTCAAAGTTAACTTTAGAATGTTACCACAGCTTTATAACTAAGGAATGTTTATTCACAATTAACAAGGGATGCTTTATTCAAATGCAAATATGTTGACTCAAATATTTGGAAATTTATGGAATTATCAAAAAGCAGGCAAAAATGAAACAAAATTTGAGGCATGTAATTCATACCTAATAAGTTAATAATAGATCTGAGATGGGACCATACACATACAGATCTTTTTATTGCAGTTTGAAAAAAAATACACAGGAAAAACTGAGTCATGAATGAATTCTTATTATGCTCTGTACTTATTTAACCTAGTTTATATAAATTGAACCACATGTTTAATTTTAAAAGGACTTTGCATGTTGATTAATGAATTAGACACACTGGGTTTATTGCAGGGGTTTTTTTGGTCATCTCTTTAAACTCTTGTTTTCTTTTCAGGTTAAAAGAATGGCAAATTCATATCTTTATGTTTTTGATAACTTTATATCTCTTTTTAGATCTGTATTGAACGATGTCTTGAGAGGGGAAAGAGTAGTGGTAGGAGTGATGACAACAGAGAGAGCTTGGAAAAGAGGTACTTTGCAGTTTTTACATACAACCACTTCAATCCCAGACCTGCCCTATTTGGTATAGGAAAAAAAGAGTCACATTTAAACATGTAAAATGGCTTGTTTAAGATGTTAAGTCAATCAGTCGGGGCAGATCCAGTGTTCTGTGAGCTCTTCTATGACATATAGAAGAAAGGATAGATACCTAGAACCTTGCAATATTTACTTTTGCAGAATTCAGACATACCTTCAGTCAACAAAGCCAATTATTGACTTATATGAAGAAATGGGGAAAGTCAAGAAAATAGATGCTTCTAAATCTGTTGATGAAGTAAGTGTTCCTAGCCTGTCTTTAAAAAAATATGTCAAATAAAAACGTGATTATTTGTTTTGGGGTAGGCAGGAGAAAAAGAAATACTATCACAGATTAGTTAGTTTTTCAAGACACTGGAAGCCAGGCATGGTGGCTCATGCCTGTAATCCCAGCACAGGAGTTCGAGACCAGCCTGGGCAACATACTGGGACTCTGTCTCTTAAAAAAAAAAAAAAATGAAAAGAAGACACTGGGGACTAAATGAAAAATTAGGGTTTTTTTCCTATCTGAGTAAAACCTAAAATGAGGTTTACAACTTCAAACTTGTTCTTCATGAGAAATGGGTGGTTTATGAATTCTGAACTTGCTCCCAAGCACTAGAAAACTGGTATTTTAAGAAATGTGAGTTGGATCACATGAATGGCAAGTCATCTAGCTCAAGAGCTCCAGGCTTCTTTCTTCTGCCACAGAACAAATAGCACCACAGGTGGAAGGTTTCCATGACTTACCACTTCTCTCTTTTTTCATAAATAGTGATCTCTGAATTGTGGTTTGCAAGCCCAACAAAATTTCTAGTGTCTCTTTTTTTTTTTTTTTTTTTTTTTTTTTTTGAGACGGAGTCTCGCTCTGTCCCCCAGGCTGGAGTGCAGTGGCCGGATCTCAGCTCACCGCAAGCTCCGCCTCCCAGGTTCCCGCCATTCTCCTGGCTCAGCCTCCCGAGTAGCTGGGACTACAGGCGCCCGCCACCGCTCCCGGCTAATTTTTTGTATTTTTTAGTGGAGACGGGGTTTCACCATATTAGCCAGAATGGTCTCGATCTCCTGACCTCGTGATCCGCCCGTCTCGGCCTCCCAAAGTGCTGGGATTACAGGCTCTAGTGTCTCTTAATGAACCTAACCTCCCTTTCCCCGATTCCCTGGATCTTCATCCTCTTATAGTCATAAGATAAAAAAGAATGGCCCAGCGGAAGAAGATTCAGGGAATCTTTTTTTAATCCATTCACACTTTGTATAGAGGTGATGTAATACATGAGAAAACTGTGTTTTAGAATCAGAAGAAGCCACTTCAGTTTATATTTTATCAAATTATTGGTAGCCTATCAAGAATATTTTGTCCTAAAAGCACTAATTGAATGTAATATAGTCATAATTTTATATGTATTATTTATATAATATTACTGTCTAAAGTAAAATAGATGAAACTAAGTATGTGATTTTAAAAAATGAATCATTTTGAAAATTAATGTAAATTTGATTTTTTTTATGTGAACTTGTTTGGAGATGGAGTCTTTATTTTTTATTTTATTTTATTTATATATATATTTTTGAGACAGTGTCTCGCTCTGTTGCCCAGGCTGGAGTGCAGTGGTGTGATCTCGGCTCACTGCAACCTCCATCTCCTGGGTTCAAGTAGTTCTCCTGCCTCAGCCCCCTGGGTAGCTGGGCGCCTGCCACCACACCCGGCTGATTTTTGTATTTTTAGTAGAGAGGGGTTTCGCCATGTTGGCCAGGCTTGTCTTGAACTCCTGACCTCAAGTGATCTGCCCGCCTCGACCTCCCAAAGTGCTGGGATTACAGATGTGAGCCACCACACCCAGCCAAATTTGATTATTTTTAATAAGAACTTAACTGTATGGTATTTTAACAGTGCCTGCTTTTAAAATTATTATCATCTTTTTCCTTTACAGGTTTTTGATGAAGTTGTGCAGATTTTTGACAAGGAAGGCTAATTCTAAACCTGAAAGCATCCTTGAAATCATGCTTGAATATTGCTTTGATAGCTGCTATCATGACCCCTTTTTAAGGCAATTTTAATCTTTCATAACTACATCTCAATTAGTGGCTGGAAAGTACATGGTAAAACAAAGTTAATTTTTTATGTTCTTTTTTTTGGTCACAGGAGTAGACAGTGAATTCAGGTTTAACTTCATCTTAGTTATGGTGCTCACTAAACAAAGAAGGGTATCAGCTAGTTTTTTTTTAATTCAAAAAGAATATCCCTTTTATAGTTTGTGCCTTCTGTGAGCAAAACTTTTTAGTACGCATATATATCCCTTTAGTAATCACAACATGTTAGGATTTAGGGATACCCGCTTCCTCTTTTTCTTGCAAGTTTTAAATTTCCAACCTTAAGTGAATTTGTGGACCAAATTTCAAAGGAACTTTTTATGTAGTCAGTTCTTGCACAATGTGTTTGGTAAACAAGCTCAAAATGGATTCTTAGCAGTGTTTTAGTATTTATCAAATAACTGACCATTTACTATAGAAAGGTGAAAAAACTTAAGCTTTGTTTTACTACAACTTGTACAAAGTTGTATGACAGGGCATATTCTTTGCTTCCAAGATTTGGGCTGGGGGCACTAGGGGTTCAGAGCCTGACAGAATTGTCAGCTTTATTCTGACATAATCTAAGGGTATGGGGCAAGGATCACATCTAATGCTTGTGTTCCTTATACTCTGTTATATAGTATTATTCATGATTCAGCTGATCTTAACAAAATTCCTAGCAGTGGAACCTTGAAATGCATGTGGCTAGATTTATGCTAAAATGATTCAGTTAGCATTTTAGTAACACTTCAAAAGTTTTTTTTCTTTGTTCTCTAGACTTAATAAAAGGTTAGAATTAATTAGAAGAAGCAATCTAGTTAAATTTCCCATTTGTGTTTTATTTTCTTGAATACTTTTTTCATAGTTATTTGTTTAAAAAGATATAAAAATCATTGCACTTTGGTCAGAAAATTAATAAATATATCTTATAAATGTTTGATTCCCTTCCTTGCTATTTTTATTCAGTAGATTCTTGTTTGGCATCATGTTGAAGCACCAAAAGATAAATGATTTTTAAAAGGCTATAGAGCCCAAAGGAATATTCTTTTACATCAATTCTTCCTTTAAAAATCTCTGAGAAATTTGTTTTCGCCTTACTTTTTTTTTCCTCTGTCACCAATGCTAAGTGGTATCCAAGATTCTTAATATGAGATTTAAAATCTTAAAATGTTTCTTATTTTCAGCACTTAGGTCATTTGGTACACAGGGTCAAATAGGGCAAATAATTTTGTCTTTGTATAATTAGATTTGATATTTAAAGTCACTGGAAATAGGACAAGTTAATGGATGTTTTTATATTTTAATAGAATCATTTCTATGTGTTATGAAATTCACTTATTAATGATAAATTTTTCAACATACTTGCCATTAGAAAA
The DNA here is from genome assembly GCF_037993035.2 of Macaca fascicularis. NCBI lineage: Eukaryota > Metazoa > Chordata > Mammalia > Primates > Cercopithecidae > Macaca > Macaca fascicularis. Next base: position 187,427,279 of record NC_088375.1, on the reverse strand, counting down.
CAAAGTATTGCTAAGTACTGTAACATACTGGCCACCAAAATTCGTATTGAGATTATCTTGGTTTCTTGTAAGAGATAGGAATGAGTTCTTACCTAGTGTTGCAGTCCAGCAAATACAGAGGTGGTTTAATCAAACAACTCTAGTGTGAAGCAAGAGTAAAGACTAAGGTTTTGAGAGCATTCCTACTCACATAAGTCAAGAAATCTGTCAGATAGGAATCTAAGTATTTATAGCGAGATTGTGAAAGCAACCTTAATGTTTTGAAGGACTGTTGAGACTAGGTGCTTTGCTTCCTTTCCTCAGATATCTTTCTGTGGCATTTGAGAACAGAAACCAAGAAACACGGTAATTACTAAATTATGAGGCTTTGCTTTTTGTTTGCTTTTAAGTAGAAAAACATGTTGGCAACATTGAGTTTTGGAGTTGATTGAGGTAATCAGACTTAACTAGTTTTGTCATTCCATTTGTTAAAGATACAGTCACCAAGAATTTTTTGAGTTTTTTGAAAGACCCCAATTTAAGCCTTGCTTATTTTTAAAAATTATTTCCATTCAGTGATGTTGGATGTATATGAATTATTTAGTAAATAATCTCAATAAATTTTGTGCTGTGGCCTTTGCTATTTGTTGGTTCAGATTTCTGTTCTCTAAGCATATTGAAGATCAAGAAGTATCCTATTTAATATGTGGGTTCTCACACTACAAAAGCAGAGTTCAGGACTGTCGATGCAAAGAGTCAAATTCTGTAAAATATTTGAAGATATTTATTCTAAGCCAAATATGAGTGATGAGTGGCTTGTGACACAGTCCGCAGGAGATCCTGAGAACATGTGCATATGGTGGTCGGTGTGCAGCTTGTTTTTATACATTTTAGAGAGACATGAGACATCAGTCAATACAGGTAAGATGTATACATGGTTCAGTCCAGAAAGGTGGGACAACTGGAAGCAGGAGTGGGGAAAGCTTCCAAGCCTTAGGCAGATTCAAAGATTTTCTGATTGGCAATTGGTTGAAAGAGTTTCTGTAAATAGAAAGGCATGTCTAGGTTGATACAGGGTTTGTTGGAGACCAAGGTTTTATCATGCAAATGAAGACTTCAGGTAGCAGGCTTCAGAGAAAATAGATTGTAAATGCTTCTTATTAAGAGTCTGTTCTAGGCCGGGCGCGGTGGCTCAAGCCTGTAATCCCAGCACTTTGGGAGGCCGAGACGGGCAGATCACGAAGTCAGGAGATCAAGACCATCCTGGCTAACCCGGTGAAACCCTGTCTCTACTAAAAAAATACAAAAAACTAGCCGGGCGAGGTGGCAGGCGCCTGTAGTCCCAGCTACTCGGGAGGCTGAGGCAGGAGAATGGCGTAAACCCGGGAGGCGGAGCTTGCAGTGAGCCGAGATCGAGCCACTGCACTCCAGCCTGAGCGACAGAGCGAGACTCCGTCTCAAAAAAAAAAAAAAAAAAAAAAAAAAGAGTCTGTTCTATCAGTAATTTCAAAAGGGAGGTGAGGTATAATGAGGCATGTCTGGCTCTCCCTTCCCATCATGGCCTGAAACTAGTTTTTCGGATGAACTCTGGAATGCCCTTGGCCTAGAGGAAGGGTCCATTCAGATGGTTGTAGGGGCGCTTAGAATTTTATTTTTGCTTTACAGGATCCAGGAAAATTTTTCATCCTGTTTTTGTGTTTTGGCTTAAGCAGAAAGCATGATTTTATCCCATTCCTTCAAGAAGTAATCTCCACTGAGACACAAGCAGCCTATTTCATTACCTACCAGCAGCATCAATCACTTATCTCTTTTGGGGGAAGATGACAGTAAACAATGTATATCAGGATGTGGGCTTTTTGTGGACTTTTGGCTTTACTCTTGTAATTTAAGTGGTTCACAAACATTCCAGTGGTCCCTGGAGATAATAGTGGCTGTAAGTACTGGGCAGATGAGGTTAGCATCTTCTCCCTGGAGGTTTGGTTGTCATCTTCAAACAACTACTAATTGCACAAGCAAATAGTGCTAAAAACACTTTTTCTGGCCGGGCGTGGTGGCTCACGCCTGTAATCCCAGCACTTTGGGAGGCCAAGGCAGGTGGATCACAAGGTCAGGAGTTTGAGACCAGCCTGACCAACATGGTGAAACTTTGTCTCTACTAAAAATAAAAAAAATTAGCCAGGCATGGTGGCGGGCACTTGTAGTCCCAGCTACTCGGGAGGCTGAGGCAGGAGAATGGCGTGAACCCGGGAGGCGGAGCTTGCAGTGAGCCAAGATTGCACCACTGCACGCCAGCATGGGTGACAGAATGAGACTCTGTCTCAAATAAACAAACAAAAAATATTTTCTGCCTTCCAGGAGGTTTTGTTTTTGTTTTTTGTTTGTTTGTTTTCTAAAACATTTGATATAGATAGACCTTCCAATGTCTTCTGTTGGTTAACTTTAATCATTCTTAGGTATTCTATTTCAGTTCTCCCTAGCCCACCTGCATACTTCTGCTAAATTAAGTGTTCCTTAATTGTAAACATTTATTTTTAATGAAAGAAAGGAAGCTCATTAATTTTGTACCAAAGAGAAAGGAAAACAATGGTCCTAATCACTTACTCCTTTATTTCCTCATCCCTGAGGCCAATGTAAATACTCACTTGGATTCAGGTATGCTTTTCTTTGGCTGGGTGTCGTGACTGTGTTTGTGATGTTACTCTTGGACCTCAGATAAGCCTGGAAGGTCACTATCTTTCCTGTTGTGAGAGAGCTGAAGGACGAAGTTGAATTTCTGGCTGCTGCCATATACCTGATGTCAACTGTACCATATCTAGATTATCACTCAGGTTCACACCTTTATGGGAATGCCTTTATGGGAGTTTTTTTGTTTGTTTGTTTTTTGAGACGGAGTCTCGCTCTGTTCCCAGGTTGGAGTGCAGTGGCACGATCTCCGCTCACTGCAAGCTCTGCCGCCTTCCGGGTTCACGCCATTCTCCTGCCTCAGCCTCCCTAGAAGCTGGGACTACAGGTGCCCGCCACCACACCCGGCTAATTTTTTTTGTATTTTTAGTAGAGACGGGGTTTCACTGTGTTCGCCAGGATGGTCTCAATCTCCTGACCTCGTGATCCACCCGCCTCAGCCTCCCAAAGTGCTGGGATTACAGGCGTGAGCCACCGCGCCCGGCCTATGGTAGTTCTTTAGAGCAGAACCTGCTTCTCTTAGGTTCCTCTTCTTCAATGAGGCTTTTCCTTCATGGCTTTGTCCTCCTGAAACAAAGAGGGTAAGAGAAGAGATTTTAATTATTTTGTCTTATTTAGGGAGACAAGGGTAATACATCAGAACATTTCTGTAGGTGAGGTTCTTTCAGCTACAGAATATAATTTTTTATTTATGATACATTTCGAAGTAACCTGTATGCAACTTGTGAACACTAGCCTTTGACACCATCCAGAGTAAAAGCATCTGCAGAGACAAGTTACCAGACACTTTCCCACATCCCAGCCCTAATGTTAGATAAGCACAGATACACTCTAACAATTGTCTTCCACACAATGAAATCAAGCAGTTAAGCAGCATACCACATATGCATCCTCATTTAATTGAAGAACCACATATTAAAAGAGAAAGCAAAATTTTTAAAAAGCCATGAATGTGAGCTTTGGGAATGTTCTTACACTACTGTTTTGAAGGCTTTCTGGAAGAAATGTACTCTCAGTAGCTACTTCTATGACATTAAAAAAAAAAAAAAAAAAAAAGTATGTGGTCTCAAGATGAGCTTCCAAAAAAAAACCTGAACTGAGTAAGTTTCCTTGCTAGTGTCTAAGCCTTTGCAGCCCTTTGAGGACTGTGAGTTGAACTGTCTTTCTTATAGCTGCTTGGCTCCAAGAACTTCCAGAAGGGAAAGAAAATGAATAGGTTCATTAGTTGGTACTTAAAAGGACAAAGTGTGTGCATGGCTCACCCTAAGTTGTTTGTTAGTTTTATCAAAAAGGATTTTCACAAATGGCTCCAAAATAGCTGCCAACACTTGGCCAGTCTTGTAGGTATGATTGTGAAGAGACTGCATCAAAATGTCCTTGTCAAAATGTCACAATTTTCTTTTTAATTACCAGGTGCACAATAAGCACTACCATTGTTCTGTCCTCAACTGGGATAACAGTCAAATGATACATTATTTACATGATTTGGAGGGGGAAAATGCTGAAGTTTAAAGACTCATTTTTTAGGGGCTGGGTGTGGTGGCTCACGCCTGTAATCCCAGCACACTGAGGCCCGCAGATCACTTGAGGTCAGGAGTTTGAGACCAGCCTGGCCAACATGGTGAAACCCTGTTTCTACTAAAAATATATAAAATTAGCCAGGCGTGGTAGTGTGCACCTGTAGTCCCAGCTACTCAGGAGGCTGAGGTAGGAGAATCACTTGAGCCTGGGAGGTGGAGGTTGCAGTGAGCTGAGATCATGCACCGCACTGCAGCTTGGGCAACAGATTGAGACTCTGTCTCTAAATAAATAAATAAATAAATAAATAAATAAATAATTTTTGATTGGGTCAAAATATTCCCACATTAAAATGAACAAGTTGAAACAGCTACATCAAAATCCCCCTGGTTCCAAAATAACTCAGAATGCCCATGTCATATCCAGTATCAAAGACGATTGAGCAGAGACTGTATCTATATTCCTTCCTGTCTCTGTTTAAGGCCTTTACTTAGGTCTGGATAAGTGATGTCTGGGGAAAGGATAACTCCTGGACTTGCAGCTGCTGCTACTGTGTGCAAATGGAAATTCTGAAACGCAGGGGATGTGATGGGATGAGAGTAAAACCATTTGTATAGAGAAGCAGGTTTTGTTCCATCTAGTTTTACTTTATACATGATGCTCCAGTTCTACTTCATACACGATGCTTCTTTTTTATTTTATTTTCTTTTTTTTTTTTTTTTTAAATGGTGGCAGCAGAGGAGACACACAGCTCAGCCACCAGCCAGAAAGAACATGATGGTTCTTGCTGGAACTTTCTTATTCTATCAATAATCACTCCCAAAACACTGTCTTAATCTGTTCAAAAGTCTTCATGTTCACAGACCACACTCGCACTTCTCTCCATGAGTATTTTGTTGATGAAAATGGGATTCAGGAATGTGATTTCCTTAACACAAACTATCTTCATTTATCTTTAACTTGTGGTTTCAGTAATTTTGTGGCTATTTCTGAGTTTTGTTTATGTATTTGACTTAAGAAAGTAGCTGTTTATTGTCAGCAGCTAAATCATTGTTTTATACGACACAGATTATGGCTAGTTGGTGAAATAATAGCTAGGTACACATAGAAGGTATTACCACAGTCTGTAATCACATTCATGCAAGGGTCTGTTATTTTAATTTAGCTAACTGGTCGTTAGCAAGATAATTTTCAGAGATGCTGACCCCTGTGACTGGAATCAGATTTGTTGCAGGTAGTCCACATCTTCCTTAGGCCATGCGTCTGTCACCGGACCAAGGGATGACAACAGCACCAAAATAATCACATTACAAAAATTGGCTGGCCATTCATTCAAAATATGTTTGAGACATTGGGGATACAATAGTCAGTTAATACACACCCACTGCCCTCAACAGGCTTACTAGATAAGCTCAAATCCAGTGGTTTCTTAGCTGATTGTGTTCCTGTATAGTGCTTTTAATGCTGGCAAACTTTTTTACCTCTGTGATTTTGTTTTCTTTTCCCAGCAATTCTGAGGCAGGTTGGAATGGTGATTTTCCGGTTTCAAGGATGATTAAACTGAGGCCCAAAGAGTTCAAGTCAGTTGACACAATCTTTGTGCTAGAGAGTGGTGGGTTTGGGACTAGAACCCAGACCTCTGGGCCTGAAAGATCTGCCTCCCAGGCCGGGCATGGTATCTCACGCCTGTAGTCCTGCACTGCTGCCTGAGAGCGAGACTCTGTCTCAAAAAAAGAAAGAAAAAAAAAAAAGATCTGCCTCCTGTCTCTCTAGTAGCCCCTGCTACCTATCTGTAATAAGGCAACGTGACCTCTAATACCCCGCCATGCTTCCCATCACTAGTCTATTACCATTGTTTATTTTCTCATTGCATATATCACCATGTGAAGTTACTTTTACTTATTGTTGATTTCCCCTCTAGATTTTAAGTGCTAGAAGAGCACTTACCTTGTTTATTCCTGTTTTCCAATACCTAGACCAGTGCCTGCACATAGTAGGCACTCAATAAATATTTGTTGAAAAAATAAACTGAAAAGGAAAGATAATTTTGGCAGTAGCTGTAGCTACAAGTTATATCACTGAACTTTGGATCCCAGTAGAGTCTGCTTCTGATCTCCTTAGGATTCTATTTTCGTTCCCCCGAAGATTGGGCGCTGATAATCATAAAGTACTGGGACCCCATCAGCTTCCCTCTTTTTTCAGTACAGAACTCATGAAAAGACTTAAAGTGTGACTATCTCAGAGGGAGAAAGAAAGGGATAAGAAAACAATGGGCGAAAAATCTCACCCACCCATCCATAGTTCAATCTATGTTGATAGATTTTTTTATCTATTGTACCCTGTTTCACTATTACTATGTCAGGACATGGAAAATCTCTACTTTATGAAGGCTTTAGACAGTTTTTGTTCACGCCACAGATTTGAAATGACTTAATATAAATTTCTACTTGAAGCCTTTTAAGATTATGGTACATCCTAAGCACTTTAACACCTGCTTATTAAATTCGAAAAGAATAAAGTTAGATGTTTTTAGCCTGCCTTCTCCTCTATAGCTGTGTGTTGTGGTTCTTAATCAATGGAGTCCATTCAAAAATGGGAAAGAGATTTCAGAAGTCTTAGTAGGATTTCTCTATTGTCTTACTAACCTGGCACAAAGTAGATAAATAAATGTTTGTATATTGAAAGAAGGAAAGTGTCTGCTTCAAAGCCCTCCAGACAGTTAGGAGCAGAACTAGGCCTAGAACCCAATTCTCCTTTCTCCCAGCTCTTACTCCTGAAAGCCAACATGTTTTGTTTTGTTTTGTTTTTTCCTTAAAAAAAAAAAAGGACAGGGTGTGGCTCTGTTGCCCAACTGCAACCTCTGCCCTTGATCAGACTCAAGCGACCCTCCCACCTCAGCTTTCTGAGTAGGTGGGACCACATGCATGTACCACCACACCCAGCTAATTAAAAAAAAATTATAGAGACATGTTGCCCGGGCTGGTCTTAAACTCCTGAACTCAAGTGATCTGCCTGCCTTGGCCTCCCAAAATGTTGGGATTACAAGTGTGAGCCACTGAGCCACCGTGCCTGGCAACCAACATGCTTTTACCTCAGTCATTCCTAACAAACACTTGGAAAAGCAAAATAGTATCCTGTGATACTCCAGAACCACTATGTTACTATGTAACAGGATTTCATTCAGTGTGCTGAGCATTTGTTGAAGGTCTTTTAAACTATATTTAAAACAAGAATCAATGCCTCAGGCCCTACCCCCAGAAACTCTAATTTAATTTATTTTATTTTATTTTATTTATTTATTTTTTTGAGAGTCTCGCTCTGTCGCCCAGGCTGGAATGCAGTGGCGCGATCTCGGCTCACTGCAAGCTCCGCCTCCCGGGTTCACGCCATTCTCCTGTCTCAGCCTCCCGAGTAGCTGGGACTACAGGCGTCCACCAACACGCCCGGCTAATTTTTTGTATTTTTAGTAGAGACGGGGTTTCACCGTGTTAGCCAGGATGGTCTCCATCTCCTGACCTCGTGATCCGCCTGTCTCGGCCTCCCAAAGTGCTGGGATTACAGGCGTGAGCCACCGCGCCCGGCCCTTATTTTATTTTATTTTAGTTTAGTTTTGAGACAGAGTCACTCTGTCACTCAGGCTGGAGTGCAGTGGTGCAGTCTTGGTTCACTGCTACCTCTGCCTCCCGGGTTCAAGTGATTCTGCCTCAGCCTCCCCAGTAGCTGGGTCTACAGGCACATGCCACCACACCCAGATAAATTTTGTATTTTCAGTAGAGATGGGGCTTCACCATGTTGGCCAGGCTGGTCTCAAACTCCTGACTTCAAGTGATCCCCCCGCCTTGGCCTCCCAAAGTGCTGGGACTGGAGGCATGAACCACCGCGCCTGGCCTCTTATTTATTTATTTATTTGAAACGGGGTCTCGCTCTGTTGCCAGGCTGGAGTGCAGTGGCACGATCTTGGCTCACTGCCGTCTGCCTCCTGGGTTCAAGTGATTCTCCTGCCTCAGCCTTCTGAGTAGCTGGGACTACAGGCATGCAGCACCACACCCAACTAATTTTTGTATTTTTAGTAGAGATGGGGTTTCACCATGTTAGCCAGGTTGGTCTTGATCTCTTGACCTCGTGATCCACCTGCCTCTGCCTCCTAAAGTGCTGAGATTATAGGCGTGAGCCACGCTCCGGCCCTGCATTTCTTTTATGTGTGAAGTGATACTGATATTGATACGTTGAGAACCACCGTAGTAAACAAAGTGATCAGAGCAGATAATGAAAACTCACAGCCTTGTATCTTTGTGGGCAAGGGATCAAGTCTTGGTCTTTTCGACACATTCACTCATAAGTTCATCACAGCACTATACACAATAGCAAAGACATGGAATCAAGTCAGGTGCCCTTCAGCAGTTGACTGCATAAAGAAAATGTGGTACATACACACCCCGGAATACTGTGCAGCCATAAAAAATCCCAAAAGTATGCCCTTTGCAGCAACATGAATACAGCTGGAGGCCATTATCCTAAGCGAATTAATACAGGAACAGAAAAGTAAGTACATGTTCTCACTTAAAAGTGGGAGCTAAGCATTGGGTACACATGGACACAAAGATGGGAACAGTAGACACTGGGGGCTGCAAAAGAGTGAGAGGCAAAGGAAAAACTACCTATTGGGAATGATGCTCACTACCTGGGTGACAGGATCAGTTGTACCCCAAACCTCAGCATCATGCAATATAACCATTAACAGACCTGTACATGTACTCCCTGAATCTAAAATAAAAGTTGAAAAAAAAAAGTCTTGGTCTTTTTATCCACAGTGTCTAGTACAGAGGAGGTACTTAGTGTTTGCTGAATTGACAGTTGGTGACAAACCATAGTGAAAGGTCACAAATTAAACTGCTCCTTAGTCTGCTGCCATTCTTGAGCTCACAGAGTGAGAGGGAAGCACTGCAACAGTATCACAGATGTTCTCCCACTAAGGGAGTTGTCATATGGATGGCAGCTTGGCATAGGGGGCTTCCTATTAACTTACTTAGCAGCTGCCACTGTCTTTAAAGGTGAGAGGCCAGGCACGGTGGCTCATGTCTGTAATCCCAGCACTTTGGGAGGCCGAGGCAGGTGGATCACTTGAGGTCAGGAGTTCGAGACCAACCTGACCAACATGGTGAAACCCTTTCTCCACTAAAAATACAAAACATTAACCAGGCGTGGTGGCTCGTGCCTGTAGTCCCAGCTACTTAGGAGGCTGAGGCGGAGAATTGCTTGAACCCAAGAGGTGGAAGCTGCAGTGAGCCAAAATTGCACCACTGTACTCCAGGCTGGTGACAGAGTGAGACTCTGTATCAAAAACAAAAACAAAATGGTGAGGAGAAGCCAGGGGACTACCACCACTGTCTGCAATCCTCTGAAGGGAGGTGGAGTAGATGTATTCAACGTGGGCTTGAGGGCAGAGCTAGGGCAGTGGAAACGACATAAGGAAGACCGTCTAAGGTTAGAGCTGCCCAACAATGAATTGGAGTGCCTGAGGACATGATGACTGTCGCTGGAAGTGTGCACGCAGATCCTGGATGCTTATTTGGCAGGATGCTTTACTCTTTCACTCTGGAGATTCTGTGGTTTGGGGATCATCTTCAAGTAGGTATCGAAGTCTGAAGTCCACCTGGAATTCCCGACATACTCTCTGACACATAAGAGTTCCCTGTATATACAAGTGGGGAGGAAAGGCTAAGGGGCATCATGAGGATCTGTGCCTTACCATAAGAACCCAAATGCTGAGAAGTTTCCCTAAGCCTCTGTTTCTGCCTCCCACCCCCTCCCTGGGTGTCCTCCCCAGTGCCTGGGATAGGTGCTTAACAAAGTTTACTGGCATTAATGCTGTTGGTGGGCAGGAGGTGCCCAATTTGCATTGGAAAAGAGAGAAACAGCAGTAGCAAAAAGATGGCAATGAGGGACAGGAGAGACCCACTTAGCTGGAGGGGGTGAGGGTCCATGCACCAAATAGGAGTATGCAAAGAAAGCGATAAACCTTTCATAACAGGTAAAGGAAGGTGAATTTTATCCAGTGTCGTGTTTAGCTGAGTTCAGACTAGAAAGCTGGGCTGGATGAGTCAGTTTGACAAGGCCTTTTTAGATTTAGGAGCCTGTTCCGTTTTTCTCCTCTTCCTCCTCTTCACTGTAAGCTATCCCTTGAGCTGTATTCTGAAACCCTTAATGGTTTTTCCATCTCACTAGGGACAGTTTGCAAACCCTCTCTGGCTTGGCCAGGGTTGGGGCTGGGCACAAGAGGAGGTGGCTCCCAGCAATAAGCAACCCACAGAATTGTGTCTGTTATTTAAGAAAAGTTTCTGGTTTTCGGCTAATTGCAAAAATACATAATGGATGCTTTTCGCATCTGCTAGTTATTCTGGTACAGGCCTGCATCCAAGAGCAAACTTTAAACAAACAATAAGATTATCGAGCTTAACTATTTCAATGTGTAACAGAAAGCCAAGCCCCATACACTTAAATTAGCACACATGCACTCAGACACAAGCACACAAGAGATCATATCAACAGGTACACAAACATACACACATACAGATGCATGTTTTGGCACTAGTGCATGCCAAAATGCATACTTACACACTAGCACCTAGTACATACAAGCATGCACAACTTGCACATGTGCCCAGTCACCAGCACCGATAGACATATTCTCAGACACACAAATATACATACACTCACACACTAGTATATACCAACGCATTTGAACATCACAGACACACAGTCTCAGGCACAGATGCATTTACACAAATCATTCTTACTGCAATGAGAGATAGACCTGGGTAGGTGTGTGTGTCCTCCCAGTGCAGAGTTAAATGAAGCAGTCCATCAGCTGGGCACTGGCTGTCCGGGTGTTACCAGGTGTAGTTATCAGTACGGCCACCAAGAGGCGCCCAGGATCCATCCTGCATCCACTTTTCATGGCTTCTGCCAGCTGGTCAATTTTTTCTGTACCCACAAGCCTGCATCTCCCTGTTCTGGATCCCTGCACAGAACTAGGAGACTCCTTGATCCCAGCCCCAACCTTCCAGGATCCACTGTGCTCACTCTCATCTTTTCCCTGTCCCACACCACCGAAACAACCACAAGTCCCATCCCTCCTCCCTCCTAGCGGAACACATGCTTCAGAACTCCCTGCTTGTCCTGTGGCTGCTCCATGGAGAACTGGATCTGTCAGGTCTTGATCATGATGTGACTTCTACCTGGAACTTCTCCCACAGGAGCAGCTGTCAAAATCTCACCTGTATTACAGTCTATTTCAGAATCTCCCAGTGCAAGGCTGCCAGAGTCAAGAATACATGTTCAAGTAATTCAGTGAATGAATTAATGTCCCACTCGAATACCTGACTCTGCCTTCCCTGCTAACCCCAGCTGGAGAGGTCTCTCACCTTCTAGCACCTGCCTCCTGGCGTGTGTGTGCGTGTGTATATTTCAATAAAAACAAATGCCAGGCTCGGTGCAGTGGCTCACGGCTGTAATCCCAGTTACTTGGGAGGCTGAGAAAGGATAATCTCTTGAACCTGGGAGGTGGAGGTTGCAGTGATCTGAGATCATGCCACTGCACTCCAGCCTGGGTAACAGAGAGAGACTCTATCTAAAAAAAAAAAAAAAGAAAATCCCCCCCACCCCATGTCCCCCTCCAACACAAAATGCCAGCTTCAAAACACAAGCTAGAGGCAGACTCAAGATGTCATGAAGTCAACCCCTTCCAGCATCCCTGACAAGTAGCTACTCTAGCAACAGATAACTCACCCCTCCCTGAGCAGCCCTCTTCACTGGATAGCTCAGACTTCCAGAAAGTTCCACTTTGTTCTTCCACATTCTCAGAGCTCTTTCATCATGACAGGGGCTGTGGCAACTTCTGATAATGCAGTAGTAGAATAAGTGCAAAGTGCAGGGGAGAGTGTGTAAACTTTCCAGAGAAGTGGGGGCAGGGAATTGGGATCAATTACAGAGGCAGTACGAGTATAAAAACAATCATTCCACCTGCTGTTTAGTGAATGTTTACTGTGCTCATGACTGCAATCTTTATAGAGGAAAAGTTCTAACCCAGGTCTGCCTGTCTGCAGTCTAGTCTAAAACACCTCTTGGGACACAAACAAAATAAAGCGTTTTGGGAGCAGACCAGTAGAGGGACAGCCAGGTGTATAAATTTTCTTTTGCTACATAATAAATCACCATAAATTTAGTGACTTAAAACAACATCCATCACCAGGTGTGGTGGCTCACACCTGTAATCCCAGCACGTTGGGAGGCTGAGGTGGGCAAATCACAAGGTCAGGAGATCAAGACCATCCTGGCTAACATGGTGAAACCCCGTCTCTGCTGAAAATACAAAAAAAAGTAGCACGTGGTGGCACCTGCCTGTAGTCTCAGCTACTTGGGAGGCTGAGGCAGGAGAATCGCTTGAACCCAGGAGGTAGAGGTTGCAGTGAGCCGAGATCGTGACCCTGCACTCCAGCCTGGGCAACAGAGCAAGAGTCTATCTCAAAAAACAAAAACAAAAAAACCATCATTTATTACCTCACAGTTCTGTAGGTCAGAAGTCTGCGCAGGCTTGACTGTGTTCTCTGCCCACAGTATGGCAAGTCTGAAATCAAGGCTTCAGCTGGGCCTGGCTCTCATTCAGAGGCCCTGGGAAAGAATCACTTCCAAGCTCATTCACATTGTTGGCAGAATCCAGTTCCTAGCGAGTCCCCATTACCTTGGTCACTGCTGGCCATGGGGTGGCCTTGGCACTAGAGGCTGCTCTAGGTTCCACGTGCACTTTCCACTTTCAAGATAGAGTCCTCATGCTTTGAATTTCTGACTTTCTTTTCTGTCACCAGCTGGACAAAACTCTGCTTTTAAAGGGCTCACATGATTACCTTAGGCCTACCTGGTTAATCTCCCTATCTTAAGTCAACTGGTTAGTAACCTTAATTGCATCTGCAAAATTCTTGCCATGTAATATAACATATTCCACAGAAGAGCTAAGTATCCAAGGGTGAAGGTCATTGGGGCAGGCCGAGTTCTATGATGTCACCAGTGACCCTCACCCTTGTAAAGTGCCCTCCCCTTTGAGTGTGTGTTGAACCTGTGGTTATGTTATGGTATGTGGCAAAAGATAGATTAACTGGGTGGGCCCAATCAAATCCCATGGGTTCATTAAAAGTGAGTTTTCTCTGGCTGGTAAGAGAGAAGGAAGTCAAAATCAAGTCATGAGAAGTACTTGACCTGCCTTTACTTGCTTTGAAGGGAGTGGGGGCATGTGCAAGGAAGGGAGAATGGCTTCTAGGAGCTCCACTCACCCCCGGCCGACAGCAAGGAAATGAGGACCTCAGTTCCACAGCTGGAAGGAACATTCTGCCAACAGTATGAAAGAGGCTGGAAGAGCTTCTAGATGACATAGATGACAGCCCAGCCCTGCTGACATCTTTTTTTTTTTTTTTTTTTTTTTTGGTGGAGTCTCGCTCTGTCACCCAGGCTGGAGTGCACTGGCACAATCTTGGCTCACTGCAACCTCCACCTCCCAGGTTCAAGCGATTCTCCTGCCTCAGCCTCCTGAGTAGCTGGGACTACAGGCGCATGCCACCAGGCTTGACTAATTTTAGTACTTTTAGTAGAGACAGGGTTTCACCATGTTGGCCAGGCTGGTCTTGAACTCCTGACCTCAAGTGATACGCCACTCTCGGCCTCCCAAAGTCCTGGGATTACAGATGTGAGCCACTGCGCCCGGCCCCCACTGACATCTTGATTCAGATGTTGTAATACTGTGAGCAGAGATCCCAGTCAGTGGCACCCACCCAGCTATATGAGCTACAGAACTATGAGGTAATAAACAGGACTGCTCTAAGCTGCTGTTTGTGGTAATTTGTTATGCAGCAATAGAAAACTAATATGCCGGGCAAACAGCACATCATTGCCCGACCAAGGACATCTCTTATTATCTACCTACATCCTCCTTTTTTTCTCCTCCTCCTATTCCTCTATTTAAAAAATAATTTCGGCCGGGCGCGCTGGCTCAAGCCTATAATCTCAGCACTTTGGGAGGCCGAGACGGGCGGATCACGAGGTCAGGAGATCGAGACCATCCTGGCTAACACGGTGAAACGCCGTCTCTACTAAAAAATGCAAAAAACTAGAAGGGCGAGGTGGCGGGCGCCTGTAGTCCCAGCTACTCGGGAGGCTGAGGCAGGAGAATGGCGTAAACCCGGGAGGCGGAGTTTGCAGTGAGCTGAGATCTGGCCACTGCACTCCAGCCTGGGTGACAGAGCGAGACTCTATCTCAAAAAGAAATAAAAAATAAAAAATAGTTTCATCTGAATATTACTCATCCATAAAAAGGCTGATTCTGACACATGCTACAACACGGATGAACCTTGAAGACATTATGCTATATAAAATAAGCCAGTCACAAAAATAAAAATACTGTATGATTCCAAATATATAAGTAATCAGATTCATAGAGACAGAAAGCAGAATGGTGGTTGCCAGGGACTGGGAGGATTGGGGAATGGGAGGATTGCTTAATGGGTTTGGAGTTTCAGTTTGGGAAGATGTAAAAGGTTCTGGAGATGAATGGTGGTAATGCTTGCGTAACAACATGAATGTACTTAATGCCATTGAATTGTACAATTAAAAATGGTTAAATGGACTGGGTGTGGTGGCTCACGCCTGTAATCCCAACACTTTGAGAGGCCAAAGCAGGTGGATCACTTGATGTCAGGAGCTCAAGACCAATGTGGTCAACATGGTGAAACCCCATCTCTACTAAATACAAAAATTATCCAGGTGTCGTGGCACATGTTTGTAATCCCAGCTACTTAGGAGGGTGAGGCAGGCGGATCACTTGAACCTCGGAGGCAGAGGTTGCAATGAGCCGAGATGGTGCCATTGCACTCCAGCCTGGGCAACAGAGCAAGACTTTGTCTCAAAAAAAAAAAAAAAAAAAAAAACTCCAAAAAAGAAAAGTTAAATGGTGAATTTTGTGTTATGCTTATTTTACCACAATAAAAACAATTTTTAAAATAGTCTCATCAAAGTAATGCATATCATGGTTAAAAAGCAACAGCCTCCATCTGCCTGACACCTTCTATGATGTCAAAGAGTTCAGACTCAGCCGTTTCTTCTAAGACTTGCCTTTATATATTTATTATGCTTCTCCTGCCTTTTTTTTTCTTAATGTAGGCAGAATAAATGGTAAAGATTTCAAACAGTGAAAATTAGGTCTTCATCCGACCCCCATTCTCTCTGTTCAAAAGCCCCCCTCAAAAAAGCAATGCCAGGTTTCCTGTATATTTTTCCCCTAGGTACTCAATGCATAAATAAGCATATTCTATACATATATACATAGCTTCTTTCTCTTTCTTCTTTCTTTTTATTTCGTTCTTTTCTTTTTCTCTTTCTGTCTCTCTCTCTCTCTCTGCTTCCTTCCTTTCTTTCTTTTTTTTTTTTTTTTTTTTTACAGGAGACCAGAGTTTTATTATTACTCAAACCAGTCTCCCCCAAAACTTGGGGACTGCAGTTTTTAAGGATAAAATGATGGGTAGGTGGTCGGAAAGTGGGGAGTGCTGATTGATCCAGTTGGAGATAAAATCATAGGGAGTCAAAGCTGTCCTCTTGCCCTGAGTCAGTTTCTGGGCAGGAGCCACAAGACCAGATGAGCTAGTTTATCAGTCTGGGTAGTGCCAGCTGATCTGTCGAGTACGGCGTCTTTAGTTACAGAAGAGGAAGGCAGTGGCAATCTGATATGTTAGGAACCCTGTACTGTGACTGTGTAGACAAGGTATGAGGCCAGCTCTCCTGAGGGGCTTTAATTGCTCTGTAACTCAACTTTGATTCCTTAAAGCAGTCTGTTTGTATTTGAAAGCATGCCATTCCAGTCAAAGCCTTGACAAAATAACCAGAATCTCCAACTGCGTCCCAAAGTCAGGCAATTGGTGCCGTGCAATTTTCCTTTGAATTGGGGGTCTCTTCAGTATAGTCCCTTCATGGTTTGCCAGGAAGATGTTACCGGAAAGGAGTCCCAATCCAGACCCCCAGAGAGGGTTCTCGGATCTTGCACAAGCAAGAATTTGGGATGAATCCATAGAGTGAAGTGAAAGCAAGTTTATTAAGAAAGTAGAGAAAAGAAAGGCTACTCCATAGACAGAGCAGCATAGCTCCTTGGCTACTCCATAGACAGAGGAGCATTGCTCCTTTGCTTTTCGCACAATGGTGACACATATGGACTCCCTCTTTTTTTTTTTTTTGGACAGGGTCTCACTCTGTCGCCCAGGCTGGAGTGCAGTGGCGCGATCTCAGCTCACCGCCACCCTCACCTCCCGGGTTCAGGCGATTCTCCTGCCTCAGCCTCCTGAGTAGCTGGGACTACAGGCATGTGCCACCACGCCTGGCTAATTTTTGTATTTTTAGTAGAGACTGGGTTTCACTATGTTGGCCAGGCTGGTCTTGAACTCCTGACCTCAGGTGATCCGCCCGCCTTGGCCTCCCAAAGGATTATAGGCGTGAGCCACCACGCCCAGCCAGCATTCTATTACATTTAAAAGCATATATATTTCTTGAATTTTCAAGAGCTGTCTCTCGGTCTCTTTCTTTTTTCCTCATACCATCCAGTTGTATTTGATGATACAATGCCCCCTTGAATCCTGGGAAAATGTAAATAGAGGGAAAAAACTCTTTTTTAGTTCTTTTTTGTTTCTTGTGTTATTCCTATTTCCTCTGAGCCCATTTTATTTGTTTGTCTTTCTCGGAGTTTGGAGGCTTTCCTCAAATGTGTGGTCATCTTTGATTGTCCATTCATATTTAGGAATGAAGAACTAAAAAGCCCATTGACTAGCTGGTATGCCTTAGGTTGCCAGTGGCAACCAGTCAGTCAGTCACTAGAGTAGAGGACTTCTTCTCTCCACTCCCACCCCAGTGCCAGAGCATGTCTTCTGGGGACATTCGATTTCTCCAGAAACCCCCTGATCTCCCACCTGGAGCACAGATGCCAACTTTCCCAGTGCTCTGCACACAGTGCTGGGGAGAGACTGTCCAATGTACAGACTGCCAATCAATCCCCTCTTTAAGCTCTGTGTCTTGCTGGTTCTGCCCAGGTGCTCCCTCCGTCGTCTCTGCACACACTCTACTGAGGTTTTCTCTGCCCTGCTGCATCTGTTACCTCCATTTGCTTTTTTTTTTTTTTTTTTTTTTTTTTTGAGATAGGGTCTGGCTGGGGTTTAGTGGCACAATCTTGGCTCACTGCAGCCTCTGCCTTGCGGACACAAGTGATCCTCCCACCTCAGCCTCCCAAAGTGTTGGGATTACAGGTGTGAGCCACTACACCTGGCCCATTTGCTTTTTAGTGTCCTGAAATTTGTTGAAATATCTTGTCAACTGAGGTTACCTCACCCATTATCTTTATTGCTGTGGGTTTATTTATTTATTTTTTTATTCCTTAACCGTCATTTTAGAAGGCCCTTAAGAGACAAGGGGATAAAACAAGTGATCAGTTTATCATCTCCGGTCATGACATGCCAGCTCAAGCTCACTCTTGCCGCCACTCAGTACCACACCGGCCCAATTGTGAGGTCCTCAAAGTGTCTCAAGCCTCCCATTGTGGCTCCTTCCTCCCTTAACCCCAGGATTAGGGGGTTCCCAAAGTTCTCTCCTCCTCAGGAAAGCACTGTGGACTCCTTTATCCTGAGGATGCATGACAGGTGTCACAGTCTGTATTGGTTCAAACCTAACAAATGAAGTGTGAATGGTGCAATTTCAGTACTAGGCTTGGTTTGGTGAAGACAGATCTCAGGCATGAATGCAGTCCTTATATGTTTTGAGCACCTAAATTGGTATCATGTTACTCGCTGGTGATAACACAAGACTGACTCTCCCAAAGGACTGAGACAGTTTCTGGAAAGGGGCTGTTCTACTCAGCACTACACTGTGTCCTCAGACCCTGACATGCAGCCTGTGATCACTGAGGGGCTTTTGCGGTCCCTGACCAATGAGATGTAAAGCCTGGTTGCCCTGGTGGTAGCTGCATGGGGCAGACCCATGGGCCTAGGTGATATCCCCAAGACTGGGATACCAGGCCTCCTAGAGGCCCCTACCTAGAGGATCTCCAGCAGACAGGATCTGACCAACCAGCCTGGTTTGTGCAGGACTGAGGGGTTTCCCAGGACATAAGATCTTCAGTGCTAAACCCAGAAAGTTCTAGGCATATGGGGATGAGTTGGTCAACCTACATGCAGAGGGCTTCTCTGCTGGCCTCTCCCTCCCTTCAACTTCAGGCTCTTTCCATAGAGGAAGGTTTGGGGCCTTGCTGGCTGCTCTAAGCTAACTTGCCAGGGTCCCAACTAGACCCCTCTGCCCAACCCCCAAATTATAGGCTCACTTCCACCTCTTCCCCATCACTGAGCTGTAAAGGACAGTCCGGCTTCTTCCAGGGCAGAAGCCCTTCTACAGCCTCCTTCACCGGTCCCCCAGCTCTGCCTGTAGCCCCCGAAATGGGAGCTGGGGTTGCTGTGTCCCTCACAAAGGGCTTTCCTGACACCTCCCCTCAATATTCCAACAATGACCTCATTGGACTCCTCTTTCTCATCTCAATTAATAATGCTATAAAATAATGATAAATGACATTTGCAGATCACTTATATGTCAGACCTCATGCTAAGCTTTTACTATATATCACCTCATTTAATCATCTGAATGACATCACAGGCAGGTACTATTATCCTTATTTTACAAATGAGGAAACTGAAGCTCAGAGAGGCTAACTTACTTAGAGCCACACAGATAGTCATAATTGCAGAAATAGAGCTCAAACCTAGGAGTATCTGATGCCCAAGTCTAAGAATGTGAAATGGTCTTGAAATGTCCAGTTTAAGTCCCGCCTCCTCCAGAAGGCCTTCTCCAATCATGTTTGCCCCCTGCACCAAACTTTCACAGAAAACCCAACTCCAATGGCTTAACTCTTTTTTTCTTTTTCTTTTTTTTTTTTTTTTTTTTAGGTGGAGTCTCACTCTGTCGCCCAGGCTGGAGTGCAGTGGTGTGATCTCGACTCACTGCAAGCTCCGCCTCCCGGGTTCACACCATTCTCCTGCCTCAGGCTCCCAAGTAGCTGGGACTACAGGTGCCCACTGCCACGCCCGGCTAATTTTTTGTATTTTTAGTAGAGATGGGGTTTCACCGTGTTAGCCAGGACAGTCTTGATCTCCTGACCTCGTGATCCGCTTGCCTCAGCTTCCCAAAGTGCTGGGATTACAGGCGTGAGCCACCGTACCCGGCTGGCTTAAACTTTTAGGACATTATTTGTTTACTTAACAAGAAGTCCTTGTAGGGATGGTGCAGTAACTTAGATATAACAAGGACCACAACTCTTTCCATCTTACTATATCATTATCCCAAGGGTATAGGCATGGCAGATTGTACTTACCCAATATAATACTTGGACACAACAATATCTCCCACACCACTTGCTCTTCTGCAGTGTGACCTTGCCATTCCCCCATCAACAGGTACAGTCTAATTCTCTTCCCTTTGAATCTGGGCTAGCCTTAGTGACTAGCTTAACCAGTACAATGTGGAGGAAATGACATTTTGTTTTTTTTTTTTTTTTTTTTTTTTTGAGACGGAGTCCCGCTCTGTCGCCCAGGCTGGAGTGCAGTGGCGCGATCTCGGCTCACTGCAAGCTCCGCCTCCTGGGTTTACGCCATTCTCCTGCCTCAGCCTCCCGAGTAGCTGGGACTACAGGCGCCCGCCACCTCGCCCGGCTAGTTTTTTGTACTTTTTAGTAGAGACGGGGTTTCACCGTGTTAGCCAGGATGGTCTCGATCTCCTGACCTCGTGATCCGCCCGTCTCGGCCTCCCAAAGTGCTGGGATTACAGGCTTGAGCCACCGCGCCCGGCCGGAAATGACATTTTGAACTTTCAAGGTTAGGTCGTAAGTCTTGCAGCATCTGTCTGGGCTTCTTAAAAGTCTTAGTCTTAAAACACTTGCCCTTGAAAACCAGCTGCCATGCTGTGAGACACCTGAGCCATAAGGAGGTGCCCTGGTGAAGAAAGTGACCAGGTCAAGAGCTCCGGATGAATTCCCAGGGAATATGCAGCATCAACTGCCAGCAATGTGGGTGAGCCATCTTGGACATTCAGTCCAGTAGTCTTTAAATGAGTCTTGGTCAGACTGCAAGAATGTGAGAGCCCTCATGTAGGACCCATTCAGTTCAGCCCAGTCAACCTAGAGGATAGTGAAAGATAATAATACATTGTTTTAAGGTACCAAATTTTGGGGGTGATTTGTAAAGCAGTAATAGATAATTAAAACAATTGGCTTTCTTCTAGCCTGTTGCCTCAAGTTATAAGATGACTGCTTCAGCTCCAAGCATCATTTCTTTTTTTTTTCTTTTTTTGTTTTTTGAGACGGAGTCTCACTCTGTTGCCCAGGCTGGAGTGCAGTGGTGTCATCTCAGCTCACCGCAAACTCCACCTCCCAAGTTCAAGTGATTCTCCTATCTCAGCCTCCCAAGTAGCTAGGACTACAGGCACCTGCCACCACACCCGGCTAATTTTGTATTTTTAGTGGAGATGGGGTTTCACCATGTTGGTCAGGCTGGTCTTGAATGCCTGACCTCAGGTGATCCACCTGTCTCGGCCTCCCAAAGTGCTGGGATTACAAGCATGAGCCACTGCACCTGGCCTCCAAGCAGCACTTCAAACAACCATATCTAAAAGCAGAAGTGAGTACAGAGCAAAGGCTTTCTCCTTGAGTGACTTTAAGAGGGACGAAAATCTTAACCCAGAAGTCCCCCAGTATTATCTCTGCATATCTCATTGGCCAGAATTGGGCTATACCCTCTCCTAACCAAGAGAGAAATGGGCAAAGGAAAAGGAAGAGGGAAATGATTGTTGGGTAGACAACCAACAGTGTCTGCCATACTTGTTGATGTGGTGGCTCTAGGAGAAAGAAGAGTCAGGTGGGAAAATGATCCAAGGCTAAAGAAGGAGCCTTCCCTATTTCCAGAAGCAAAGCCTCAGTGGCAACAAGTCTATTGAAAGCTCCTTCTTTAGATAGATAGCATGGTGTGCTGACTAGAGTTCTGCTCTGGGAGGCAGAACCTGGCTCTAGCGTGGTATAATATTGCTGAGTCAGTTTCCCATTTTGTGCCTCAGTTTCCTCATCTGCACAATGAAAGGATTCCTTCTAATTCCTTCAGGTTAGGAGAAGCCAGGGCAGAAGGGAGGTGCTGGAAGCTTAGCTTGTGTGTAGGTGGTGAATGGTCCAAGTCAAGCTCAGCAGAGCCTGCCTCTAGCCACAGATGCCGGGATTTACCAAACAAACCCTAATCACTTAATGAGAAATGAAAATGGTGCCTGGTTCCTCCACTTAATTACCCCTTTGGAAACAACACACAGGAGATTTATGGTAATCACCATAATCACCTCATAAAAACCCGAGTGTTTAAAGATGGACACGCCTCATTTCTGGGAGGAATTAGAGGCAAAAATCAAGGCAAGGAATTTCTGGCCTGCCTTGGCCTTGGCTCCCTGGAATCCAGAACTCTGGCCACAGAGTGCCCGCTACCCTGGATAGCCTCCTGGTCCCAGCCAAATATTGTTCCTAATGCTCCACAGCCAAGGTGTCCTTGCAGGCCTGCTTCCTGGGTCTCCTCTGTCATGATGTACCAAGAAGACTCACAATTCTGAAGGTCAGGTGGAGGTCCTTTAGGAGGAGACAGGAACATCTCTGAGTCCTGTCACTTATAAAATCTGAGCTAAAAGACTGGAGGGGAGGTTGAGGGATACAGGCTGTTCCTAGCTGTGGAAAGCCATAGCTCACAGGTTTTCCTGAGGCCATCCAGTCCTGACTTGTACATCTCCCATGACGAGGAGTCTAGATCTCCCGGGACATTTACTGAGATACACAGACAGCTAGAAGATTCACACCCTGCTCAGCAGAAATCTGTCCTCTTTCAGCTCCTTATAACTAGACTCAGATCACTGGGCATCAAGGTTGTAAGTGTCCTCTGGGTTTATCTTTCCTCCATAGCAATTTCTTTCTTTCTTTCCTCTCACTCTCCTATGTGCAATTCCTTCATTTATTCAAAACTATTAAATACCTAATGTGCATCAGAGACTATCAATTATTTTTTTTTCCATTTTTTAAAAGAGATGGGGTCTCACTCTGTCACCCAGGCTGAGTGCAGTGGCATGCTCATAGTTCACTGCAGCCTTGAACCCCTACACTCAAGCAATCCTCCTGCCTCAGCCTCTCATGCCTGGCTAATTTTTAAATTCTTTGTAGAGATGGGGTTTCACTATGTTGCCCAGGCTGTTCCTAAGCTCAAGCGCTCCTCCAGCTTTAGCCTCCCAAAGTGCTAGGATTATAGGCGTGAGCCATTGTACCCAGCTTGACTATCAATTCTTAACACAGTAGGCAGAATGATCCTTTGAAAACCTAAACCAGATCATGTTACTCCTCTGTCACTCTCCAGTGCCTTCCCAAATCAGAGTAAAGGCACAATCTTACAGTGCCCTGCAGGACTCTCATGTCCTGCCCTTTGCTCACTCTGCTTAAGCCACACGGGTCTCCTTGCTGTTCCTGGAAAACACCAGATCCTCTCCCGCCTCCACACCTTAGTACTAGCCCACTGTATTCCCACTGCCTGGAATGCTTTTTTTGTGTATCTACATGGCTCCCTCTCTAGCCTCCTCCAAGGCCCTTCCTGACTTTCTTACACAAAATTGGACCCCCTCCTTCTCTATTATACTATCCTGCTTTATTTCTGTCCATATTGCTTATGACCATCCAAAACAATACACTGCAAAATTTGCTTATTTATCTTGCTTAATGTCTATTTCTCTCTTCTAGGGGTCAAACTCCAGAGGGCAGGGGTTTTCTATCCTCTCTCTCTCTCTCTCTCTCTTTCTCTCTCTGTTGTATCCCAAACACCTAGCACAGTGCCTGTCACATAGTGGGCAATAAATATTTGTTCAGTGAATGAACTAATGGGGATAGAGCAGTGAAAAAGATAAAGCCCACGCCCTCAAGGAACTTAAGGTCTAACTGTAGAAGCAGACACCAGACAGTCACCCACAGGACTGAGCAACTGAATGATGCATGTGGATAAATGCTAGGTAGGGAAGTAGCAGGTGTAATGACAGTGGTCTGACTGTAGCCAGGAACACTGTCGTGAGTTACTCCAAAAAGCTGTTTGTGAGAGGATTGGAGTTCAGGGTGATGAGGGTTTGGAGCCACAAAGCTCTGGGAGGAAAAGATGCTGGAGAAGCTCAGATTGTCACTTCTAGGCCCTTTAAAGGTGATGGGACTCCAGGCAGAGGGTACTATCTGCAAACGGTGTTCAAGTGCCCACTCTGCCATGTCCAAGACATGTGCTCTGGAGCAAGCCACCTTGGCGCTGGAGTACTTGCTTCCTTATCTCTAAGATGAACATGGGATAACTAGCTCTTAGGCTGGTTGGGAGGTACAAGTGAAATGTTTGTTAGAGCTGGAACCTGCAGATATTCAATAAATGCTAGCTCATTTTCTGCTCCCTTCTTCTTTGTCAAACCTTTTAACATCCAGCCTCCTTTTACCTGGTCACTCCGTTCTCTCTCCTGGCCCTGTGTAAGCATGAAGAGCTGTATGAAAAAGGGAAGCATCTAATCATCATAAATGTACAACTGCAGGTTAACAAAGGTTAACAGGATCTTTCAGGGGCAGAATTTGACAGATTAGACTGATCTCTACTGTGCCCCAGGATGCTTGGCTTTGTTGCAATTAACTAAATCTCCCATCAGCCTCCCGGCCTGATGCCTGTTGGCCTATAAGACCATGCCACTAGAATGAATAGTTGGAGCAGGGGGTGGCACACACAGCTAGGCCCCCTGGTTCTGCCCATGGCCTTCCTCTGGGGGAAGCCCTCCTTGACTACAACCTAGAGAGAGCTCCTGCACATACCCATACATACACATACACATATGCAACGCAGAGCTACACACAACTCCCAACTCCACCCCATACCATGGGAGGATGGACTCCCGGCCCCTCAAATCTTTCTCTCTTATTGGTAGGTGGAGTAGGAGGTTGATAAGGAGGCAGCAAGCATATTACTATTTCCCATGGTTAGCATGGACAGTGGGCACACTCAGGCATTGAGCAAATTTTCACCTGTGCAGGGGCCAGCCCTAGCATTAGGCAACAGAGAAGCAGATGAATCAGATCAGAGTCCTGGCCTCAGGGCTCACATTCTAGTGGGGGAAACAGGTACTTGCACAGGTAATTATAATATAAACTACACAGTAGTGGGTCCAAGTGGGAACCTACAAGAAGAGAGCTTATTTTCCCTTTGGGCTAGGGCAAGGCTGTAGGGATTAGGCAGCCTTGGAGCTGGGCTGAGGTAGGATGGAAGGGCTCCTAGGCAGATAGAACTGCATGAAGAAAGGCACAAAGGTGGGATACTGTGGTACAAGTTCAGGAAATGACAAAGCCTCTGATGTCAGGGTCAGGCTAGAGCATAGGATGGGGACATAACTGCTTTCACTGTAATGATTTGGTTTGTAACCACCCCTGGGAAACCCCTCCACGAATTAATGCCTCCCAGTCCCTCCCTATACCCACTTGACACCTTGGATGGTTTTGACCAGAAGAACTCTTTCTTGTTTACTGCTTCACTGCTTCACCTCCCTGCCTGGCCGCACATTCAGCTCCTTCAAGTCAGCCTCCCTTGCATCACCTCAAGGACACAGCAGTCCTGCACTCTGGCCCACACTGGCCTTGTCATCTGATCATCTCAAATGGCTGAAGTACCGAGATGATTTCACACAACAGCACCCTTTCTAGTAAAGGTACTTTGCTATATGCTATCTTAGGATGCTATTTTCATAAGAAATCCACTACAGTCAGTTTAGACAAAGAAAGGGGAAGTGATTACAAGGGAACTGGAAGTCTAAAGGAACCAAACACAGAAAAGGACTTGGCCCAGACTTGGGAAAGCTCTCAGGAGTTTCTCCCTGCCTCTGTGCTCTTTTCTCTTCCCGGACTGACCTTCTCCACCAATCAGATCACATGGAGGAAAACATGCCTGCTGACAGCACCTGACAGGTCCAGCCATGTAAAAACAATCTCCAAATTCCCAAGAGGAGGCGACAGGTGTAACGGAACCACATGTCCAACCCTGGCCCAATCAGCTTTGGGTAGTGGCATGGGGTCACATAAAACAAACACGGCTGCTAGGCTACACCTTGGGGGGTCATTTCTCATAGTCATGTGGATTGGTGAGTGGGCTGTTCTGAAAGAAGGGAGCACAGCAGATATCCCAAAGATGCCCATTACACACCTATAACATAGTGTGACAAAATGCTCATATGACTTCTAGTTCCTAGACTATCCTACTGACCTACTCTGTGACTTCAGGCAAGTCTCTACCATCTTGGGGCTGCAGTTTCTTCATCTGTACACAGAGGAGGATGAGACTAAGTGTCCTATTGGATGCCATAACTCTCCAATTACTTACCCTCTCTGAACTTCAGTTTTCTCATCTGTAAAATGGGAGTAATGATATCTACCTCACAGAGTTATTGTAAGATAATGGGTATGAAAATATCTAACATGGGTTGAGTACAGAGTTATTCAAGAAATGCTGGTGACCCTAGTAGATTTAAATTGAGTGGCTGTCCCTCTCACAATGGTTTCCCCCAAGGGTTGTAGCTATGATTCCCCACGTGTTTGGGAGAATTGCTCCTCCTCTGGTTGGGAGCTGCCATACTCCACAGTGAATTGTCAAGGGGTGAGCATGGGTCTACATTGGGCCACTCAGAATCCTTCTCTGGGGCCTTGTTTCAACTGCAGCTCTTGTATCTTCATTTGCAGAACTCTAAGGAGAGGGGCATGTTGCTGCCAACAGCCAGACCCCAACCTTGTAGAGAAAGTGGCCTCTGAGAGTGAACCTGACATGAAGAGGACTTTTGAACACTCAGTTTCAGACATTTTGAAGTCCAGTTTCATCCTTGCCCTGATTTATGAGCCAATACATTTCTTCACTACATTTTTCTTTTCTTTTCTTTCTTTTTTTTTTTTGTTGTTGTTTTTTTAGACAGAGTTTTGCTCTGTCACCTAGGCTGGAGTGCAATGGCGCGATCCTGGCTCACCACAACCTCTGCCTCCCAGGTTCAAGCGATTCTCCTGCCTCAGCCTCCCGAGTAGCTGGGATTACAGGTGCATGCCGCCACGTTCAGCTAATTTTGTATTTTTAGTAGAGATGGGGTTTCTCCATGTTGGTCAGGCTAGTCTGGAACTCCCGACCTCAGGTGATCTGCCCGCCTTGGCCTCCCAAAGTGCTGGGATTATAGGTGTGAGCCACTGTGCCCAGCCAACATTTTTCTTAAGTTAGTTTGAGTTGGTATTCTGTCACTTCCTTCCTGATGATACCTTCTTCCTTTCTCTAAGCCTCGGTTTCCTTAGCTGTAAAATGATGGGGTCCCATCCTCTCCTCTTTCATCTCTGACACTTTATTACTGTATTTATTCATTTATTCATTCAGTCAATTAGCCAATCAGTTACTTGGCATTTACTGTGCATGTTATTCTGTCCCTGGTCCTATACTGAACACTGGCAATCTTGCTAGAGAAACAATCACTTCTCCAGTTCTCAAGATTCATATAGTTAGGTTGGAGAGACGGGTAAGAAAGGACTCAGTACCATGGGTGATGGTGGCTGTGACAGAGAGAAGCACAGGCACTGTGGGGAAATCAGAGGACTTATCCCTGCTTGGAAGGCTTCCTGCAGAAGATGGCTGAGTTTTTCAGACAGGGGTGAGCGCAGAGAGAAAAGGAAAGGTACTACAAGTGGAAGAACCTACCTTTGTAAGGGCCCAAAGGAGAATGACAGAAAGCAACAGCCTGGGTGGGAGGGGAAGGGACACAAGAGATGAGGCTGCAGGTTCATCTCTACTCTTCTTGAGCTTATTTGTATTTTTCCCCCATGAAACTTCTAGGGAACAACAATAACAACAAAATACCTCTCCATTTTTTAAGCTTGGAAAATCCCCTGGGTAGAGTCTTTGAGTGCAGATAGATGAAAAGAAGTGGTTCTTGACCACAGAGGAGCACTGGAGCAAATGATTCTTTCTCCATCAGTGTGCCCCACTAGTCCCATGTCCTATCAGGGAAGCCAAGCTGGCTGTGACATCTAGCGGCTGGTCTAGGGCTGTCTGACGCTTCTAAAAATAGGAAGGCAGGTGAGCCTAAGGCCAACCAGAAGGCAGAAGAGCAGCCCAGGCAGGCCAGGGAGGAGTGTAAACATCCCTCCTCCCCTTATAGGAGACATACTCATTACATTTTGAGCAAAGGAGGCTCACAATGCACCCTAGAGAAAATATGCAGTTATTGCCCCTAACATGCCAAAGCCCTACTAACGACTGCACCCCTGCTCCAAAGGCACAAACTGTTCCAGATGTTGCTCCCTGCCTCTGGGAGGGCCCTTCCTTCCTCCTGCCCAAGGTTCTGGACTGTTTCTAGAGTTACAGTCTTTTGAGAGATATATGTCCCGCTGAGGGGCTTGGGGTGAGTGACTGTCCTCCCTGGGCCACACAGGGACAGTCTAGGTTATCCTTTCCTTAACAGACTGTTGTAGAGACTATGCCTGTTGGCCTGGTGGGGTGGTGACAGAAGAGGTGCTAGGCTGGGAGTGGGCAAAGTGGTGAGGGAGGTGGGTTCTAAATTTGGGTATTTTCAGTTTTTGCATCTATGAAATAGTATGAGTCTGTAGGAAGGCAGTAATTTGCAAACTCAATTCTTCAAACACACTCAGGAATTGCTATCTCTGGATGTGTACTGGCATTGGAGCCATCTTCTAGCTGGGTAACTGGGCTCCTTCCACAGTTGTGACCTTCTGTTCTCTCATCTGTAAATTGGGGATGGTTTTTGAAATTAACATTTTTTCCTAGTTAAAGAATGTATGCATTCTTGTAGCTTATTTTTTTTTGAAAACGTAATTAAATAATTTTTGAGTACATTACATAACTCACATAATTCCAAATTCAAAAGATGCAAATAGTAAAGTGTTAAAGTCTCCCTCTCCTTCCTGTTTCATAGCCACACAGTTCTCTCCTCATGAAGCAACCACTGTTTTTTTTTTTTTTTTGAGACAAAGTCTCGCTCTGTCGCCCAAGCTGGAGTGCAGTGGCGCGATCTCGGCTCACTGCAACCTGTGCCTCCTGGTTTCAAGTGATTCTCCTGCCTCAGCCTCCCGCGTAGCTTGGACTGCAGGCGCGTGTCACCATGCCCAGCTAATTTTTGTATTTTTAGTAGAGATGAGGTTTCACTATGTTGGCCAGGCTGGTCTTGAACTCCTGACCTTGTGATCTGTCCTCCTCGGCCTCCCAAAGTGCTGAGATTATAGGCATAAGCCATCATGCCCGGCCTGAAGCAACCACTGTTATTGGCTTTTTGTATATTAACTATGGATATATTTTAAAAATCTGTTGAAGTATTAACATATATATAGCAAAGTGCATGTGTCGTAAGAGCACAACATGGTGAATAATGTTCATAGTTTAAATTCTTAAGAAGATAAAGAAACAATAAAAATCACCCCAAATCCATCACCCAGAGATAAAATGGTTGATATTTTGGTGTATTTTCTCTTTTGATGTATATGTGTGTGTATGTGTGTGTATATATATGTATATGAACATTGGAATCATGCTGTATAACTGATACCCTTTTTATAGTTAATATTATATCATGAACATTTTCTCACTTCATTAAAAATTCCTCAAAAATAGCTCTTTTAATGTTTTCCTAGTGTTCCAAGGAATGGATCCAAACGTACCGCAGGATATTGTTCAAGTTTTCCTCTGTGATAAATAACAGTGATGAGCATCTTTGAACATACGTCACTCGGCACATCTCCTCAGGATGAATTCTTAGAAGGGGAATTACTGAATCAAATCGTATGCCTCCTTTAGAAGTCAGGATGTAATAGGGAGAGTCAGGCCTGATTCACGGAGCTGCTTAAAGGATTAAAGAAATTATGTAAGACTCTGGTCTAGTGCTTGGCACAGACACTAAGTTCTGTGAGTGTGAGCCTAAGGGGTCCCAGGGAGAGGAGAGGTAAATATGTATGCCCCCTCTCCCTGGTGGCTCCACCCGCTAGACCTTCCCTTCCTGAAGCTTGCTGACTGAGCCAGATGGGAGTCTCAGTCTTGTCTGATCTTTATTATTTTAATCATTGCAGTCTTGCCAAGTGGTAGGCTGGTGAGTGTTTAACAGCTAGATTTCTGGCTGGTGGGGGGCACTCTGATTGGTAGCGTTTGTCAATTTCTGTGGTGTAAATACTCCCACTGTGGCCGATTTCAAACTACGACCATGATGTCACCAAAAGCAGTGTTGGGATGAGATGCATAGTCTCACAAGCTAGTTGGAACTGGCTCCAGATCACCAGTCCCTGTTTTTGTAGCCACCGAAATCTCCCTTTCCTCCCTCTCTCTTCTTAACCCCTCCCCATTTAGCCCCCACGCTGGGGCTTTTCTGAGGTGATAGAGACTTAACATTTTGTGGAAGGTGAATGTTGCTAAAGAACAAAAACATCCGGGGCCTATCACGGGGAGTGGGGAGGGGGGAGGGATTGCATTGGGAGTTATACCTGATGTAAATGACGAGTTGATGGGTGCTGATGAGTTGATGGGTGCAGCACACCAACATGGCACAAGTATACATATGTAAGAAACCTGCACGTTATGCACATGTACCTTAGAACTTAAAGTATAAAAAAAAAAAAAAAAAAAGAACAAAAACATCCTCTCCCAGTCCTCTAAAGGAGAAACTGATGCTCATGATGGTCAAGATGATTGTCCCAGGTCACCCAGCCAGATGATTTTTCACGGAGTCTTATTACCTGATTCCTGCTTGGGACACTTCTCAGCTTCCTGCAGTGGAAATAAACTTTCTTTTCTAGCCACTCCTTTTCTTCCTCTTTCTCTTCAGCGACTGCTCTCCTGGATCCACAAGAGGATGAGGCCCAGGCTTTGCCCTCAGGAGCTAAGAGCAACTGGAGAGGCCAGACACATATGAGCAGCTTGCCAAATTATTACCACTTTCACACTCAAGTTCTTCAATCAACAGGAGCTTTATACCACTTTCTCACTGAGGTTCTTCAATGGCTTCTTTTAACACTTAGGACAAATCTGTTTAATGCGTCCCTCCGTGCATAACCACCACCCTCCCCCAAATGTCAGCTCCTGAGAGTAAGAATCCTTGGTCTTCATTTTTGGCTCCCTGGTGCCTAACATAGAGTCTGCCACAAATCAGGTACTGAATAAATACTGTTGAATAAGTGCAGAGAGGAAGGAGCTGGGTGGGGGCTGGGGGAAGGGGTGAGTGCAGTGTGGTTACAGTTCTAGGCTATGAACTGACTTTCTTCAGGACTTTAGACAAGCCTCTCCCCTTTCTGGACCTCCATGTCCAAAACTGTAAAGAAGACATATTGGATTCTAGCAATAGTTTAAGAATGGGGATTTAAAAAATACCTCCCAGCTACCTCATGTGATTGTAGTTATGCTTTTAGTATCCATTGATGGACCAAAAATCATGACAAAAATAAAAACAACTGCCAAACTTTTAAATGTGGTTGCATTTATCAATCACAGCAGCATCTACATCCATTTGAAGAACATTCAGACTGTGTGTGAGAGACACACTGTGCATGCAGTTTACAGACAGCACTGGGTGCCACATGGTTTCCAGATGCCTTTAGCTAAGGGGCCCAGATCATCTCAGAGTCCTTCAAGTACGAGGGACTTATGTGCCTAACATGGGTCACAGGAGGTGTGCAACTTGCATTGGGTCACACAGGACATGAATGGTGGATTCAAACTCAGTCTTCTCCATCTTGGGTTCCCTTTGCCCTGGCAGCCTGCTGACAGCACCACTCCCCTTCGGCTCCCCTGGAAATAAGAAGCAGGGAGGCCTGAGAGCACGGAGATTGCCTAGGGTGCGGGGGTGAGGTGGATGTCAGAACGCTGACAGCTCGAAATGACACGGAACATACTTCAGATGCCTTGTGTGTGGTTTAGGAGCGGCTGGAATTACACCCTCAGGGCTGAGCCAGCATTGTTGGAGCCAGAGCTGAGCCTGGACCCTGCTGAAGCAAGGCCCACATGGGGGGTCTTGGCCCAGGACCACAGAGCTGAGCAGTGGCAGTGAGGGCAGGAGGCAGATTCCTAGCTGGAAGCCAGCACACGGACCTTTTACCTTTCCAGACAGGTGTGGTCATTCATTCATTCACTTATTCATTCAGCAAGGTAGTCAGTCAGGCACTCAACAGATGCTCACCGAGCCGTGCCCCTCTGCAGCCTATCATAGGGTTCAAGGAGGAATTGCTCCCATTCCTCTGGGGAGGCAGGCATGGAGCCTGTGATCCAGTCTCTCTGGGTATGGTCAGGCCAGAGGTGCCAGCGGGCCTTTTGCCTGGAGAAGGAGCAAGGAATTGGGAAATGTTTTCTAGCAGATGAAATGGTTATCTTCTGTGAGTGGTTCTCAAGGGACAAGCAGGAGTACACCAGGCAGGTCAGGGAAGAAAGGGCCCTCCTGGCAGAGCGGCCAGTGGGAAAAGTAATTAGTTCCCTCTCTACCTTTGGATGGGAAAACTCTCTGGGTTTTCATTTGCTTATTTGTTTGACAATGTGGAAATGGACTTTTTCACAGGGAAAGATGAGACTTGTTGCTATAAAGGTCTTAGAGATGGAAGGGCTAGTTAGACAAATACATGAGACTGTATTTGTATCTAAAGCTGGCCAGTCAGGTTGTTGTAATTTTGATTAGCAAAAATGCAGAGTGGGAGGAGACTTGGCACTTATTTGGCTCAGTATAGAATTTGTGTGTTGCAGGGAATCAGGGAACAGGGAGGGCGGTGAGAAATGAGGAAGGAGGGGTCCACTGGCCAGTTGTGTGGTGCC
The DNA here is from genome assembly GCF_037993035.2 of Macaca fascicularis. Classification (NCBI taxonomy): domain Eukaryota; kingdom Metazoa; phylum Chordata; class Mammalia; order Primates; family Cercopithecidae; genus Macaca; species Macaca fascicularis. The sequence continues at coordinate 187,395,147 of NC_088375.1, read as the reverse complement.
TGCCAGCTATGCTGATGATTGGCCCTGAGCACTAAGAGTGACGGGGAGCCACTGGAGGTGTTTAAGCAGGGGCCACAGATGAAGCATTGCTCTAGCTGCTGAGTGAAGGAATCCGAGGAGGAGGCAGGGAGACCAGCCAGGAGGCTGCTGCAGTCTGCAGTGAAGAGAATGGATTCAACAGAACTTTCTGAGAACCAGCAGGTCTTGAGACTGGAGGTGGCTGGAGAGGGAGAGAAAGGAGAGGATGATGGCCAGTTTCTGGACTGTGTGACAGGTCAATGTTTAAGCCACCATCTGAGATGGATGGCTGAAGGTTCTCTCTCCATCCCCATCTTGAGTGAAGGGGAGCCAAATGTCTGATGTGGCTCAGAGCCACAGCCTTGGTTCATACCTCATCACATGGTCAGCCTTCTACCTGGTCTCTTGGCCTCTAGCCTCTTCCCTCTCTAGCCCATCCCCTGGTAGACTGAGTGACCTAAATGAGACATCTGATCATGTCACTCCCCGGCTGGAAACATTTCAGACTCCCTGTCTCTAGAAAGGTCCTACTTGGTCCAGCACATAAAGTCATCTCCAATCTGAGCCCGTTTACTTTCCTGTCTCAGTCCCTTGGCAGTCTACACCAGCCACAGTGAATACCAGTAGCAACAACAGCTAACAGTTACACAGCACTGATATGTACCAGGCAGTGTTCTAAGAACTTTACACATATAACTTGTGTAACTCTAAGAAAAACACTTCCCAAAAAATCTTGCACATCCCAGAATGGACAATACACACTTGCCTTCAGATATTGCACCCAAAGTTGTCTCCACCTGGTATTCGGCCATCAACCTTCCACCCATCTGATACATATTTATTGCTCATCAACTTCTCCCAGGCACTATACTAAGTACCAGGGATCCAAAGTTGAGTGAGACATGGTATGTGCCCTCAACGCATACAAAGTTGAATGGGGCAGACAGACACACGAAGGAACAATTATAACATGATAAGGTAAGCGCAGTGATGGAGATGTTACGGAGCCACAGAGATTGAGACCCTAATCCAGTCTGGGGCCTTCCTCACTTGGCCGTCTGCAGCTTTACCCCTTCCGGGATGCATTCCCCACTTTGCAGACAGCATAAGGTCTCTTCTTCCTGCAGTCCTTACTCTACCCACACCATACACCAACTACCTTTTGTGGGGGAAGTTCAGGGGCTGCTTCCTCCTGAGCACAGTGAAGGCAGAGAACAGTCTGACTCACCATAGGATCCAGCACCCAGGGCAGCCTGGACACAGATGACTGGAATTTGCTAAATGAAAGAGCCTGAGGAATAAAGAATCACAAAGGGGGCATCTTCCTCCTGGGTTACTCCCTGACGCTCTCTCCAGAGTCAGGCCTGTACCTGCTACCTTTCCTAAGCCTGGCTCAGGCCCTCTGGAGTCAGACCCTGCTGGTAAGGATGGGGCTGTGGCTGTCATCCCGAGTTCAGGAGCAGTCTGGTTAGAAAAGGCCTTGCCAGAGGCGGGTCCCAGGATGCCCCCAGCCAGCGGGAAACTGCCTGCCTCGGGCTTCTGAGGAACAAGCAGTATCCTGGGCAGCTCTAGTTTTGGGTGTAAGAGGGAGGAAGCCCTGCAGCAGCCTTCAGGACCTCTGAGTGGCAAGAGATGGTGTTGGGGAATCTCTGAGATTTCCTTGGCTCCAGAGCCCCTTCTGCAGCCTCTGGGCTCTGAGACTGGTGGAAGCTGTGATGGAGGGCTTTAGAAATAAATGACTCTGGGATAGCCTCAAACTAAAAGTGTTTGAGGAACATTCCAGGAAGCCTTCAGGAGCCTCAGGCTGATCCCTTGGGCACTCACTGAGTTAACATGGCTCTTTCTTCTCAGAGCTCTGAAGGGCAATCATGAGGATGGGTGTCTTGGGGCAAGTACCTGAAAGGGCTTTCTGCCTCAGCCCTTTCTCCTAGGCAGAGTAGTTGGGAAGCCCTGGCCCCCACCCCATGTTCCTTGCCTCAAGGTCTGTCTTGGCTAGTGGTGCCTTTGCAGAACTGGAGCTGGGAGCAGGGAGTCTTGGGGGCTAGTGCTAACAGCTTTGGACAAGGGTGGGAATTTCCACTCCTATCTAGAGAGTCATCGACACTGTGTGCCCTGACCTGGGCCTTTGGCCTCCAAAGGGCAGTGGGAAGGCCGGCCCCAGGGCCAATCCCTGGCCATTAATCCCTCCTGCCAGCCCGAATATCCACCCAGTGTGGTCAGACAAAGGACTGCCCAGCCCAGCCACTGTGTTCCTCCCGCCCCAGGGGCTCCACTCAGACGCTGGGCCGCCTGGAATCCAGGCCCATGAGAAAGGGGCCGCCTTCACTGGCCATCTTATGCCCGGATGCTCAGCCGCATCACGTCCGGCCCAGGGCCTGTGAAAAGAGGGCCCAGCCACGCTGAAAACACGGATTAGCCCTTGGGCCGCCCCCTGACACCGGCCTGCTCGGCTCCAGCTCCGGGAAGCAGGCCCAATGGAGGGGGCCAGACAGGCACAAAGAACTGGAAAAGTCTGGGTTCTCACCCCTTTGGCCTAGCGCCCCACCCCCACCCTTCCCAGGATTAGCATAGCCAACCACACATTCAGTTTCATTTATTGAACATGTACTATGTCCTAGGCTCTACACATTGACCAGAAGACTGAAAGTACAAGGAAACTGCACGTAGCTACAGGTGGTAATAAAAGCCACTTTTCCCTCAACCCCCTCACTCCCTGGAGGTGTGAGATGGAGGCTGTGGTGGGTGCTTCAGAGGGGCTTCATCCCTAAGGGAAGGTGGTGGCGGTGTATGAACCTTGTCAGCTCTGGTCTGCACTTGAGTCTAGCTGCAGGATTATGTTGCACCTGGTTGAAAATATGCAGGTGCTGAAATAACTTCTCTGGCCCTGCCTCTCTCCTTCCCCTGGGTTAATACTGATTATGCCAATTGTGTAGTAGGAAAAGAAAGCACCTCTTGCTAAGTGCCATTGAGGGCCAGGCACTTTCATACATGATCTCATTTGGCTCTCAAAATGCTGAGAGGGGGCATGATTGCTTCCATTATTCTGTTTGAGGAAACTGAGGCTCAAATGAGAAGTGGCCCCAGGTCACTCTGCTCCTGAAGCTAGATTTCCTGATGCTGCAGTGGCTTGTCTTGTCTTCTTCTTTGGTGAGCTGGGCATTGTGACTGCACCATCTTATGTTCCATATGGCCTACCTTCAGGTGGTAGAATGCAGGGTGGGGCCAGGTGCGGTGGCTCCCAGCACTTTGGGAGGCCGAGGTGGGTGGATCACCTGAGGTCACAAGTTCAAGAGCAGCCTGGCCAACATGACGCAACTCTGTCTCTACTAAAAATACAAAAATTAGCTGGGCGTGGTGGCGGGTGCCTGTAGTCCTAGCTACTTGGGAGGCTGAGGTAGGAGAATCACTTGAACCTGGGAGTCAGAGGTTGCAGTGAGCCCAGATAGCCCCATTGCACTCCAGCCTGGGTGGCACAGCAAGACTATGTCTCCAAAAAAAAGAAAAAAGAAAAGAAAAAAGAAAAAAGAATGCAGGTTGGGGAGGTTGAAGAGGGTTCTGAGGCAGGACCTGCTAGAATATAAACTGAGCTGACTCTTCATTGTTGTGGGTGAGGGATTGTCTCTAGATCTCCAAATGTCATCTCTTTCCTCTCTGCTTCTGTAGCCCCTCTGACCACCTCTACTATAACTGGCAATTGTCTATCTCTCCATCAGATTTTGTCTTCATCTCTGTCTTGCCCAGAGCACTCGCTAAGGGACTGGTCCAGAAGTACTTGGTGAGTGATGAAGGCTGAACTGAGGCCAGGAGAACTGAAGGAGGGATGGATCCGGGATCCATGTGGAATTGACGGGACTTGCAGTTGCCTGAATGTGGAGAGTGAGTGGGGAGGAAGGAGCCCAAGATGATGATAACCACACTTTGATCTGGTGGTGGTGGGAAGGAAAAGGGAGAGGTCCATTTGCTGAGATATAGAATGCTGGAAGGAGAGCCGGCCAGGGCTGGAGGATGTACTGGGTAGAGGAAGAGATGCATTTCATTTAGGACATTTGGGTTTGAGATACCTTGAAATATCCATGTGGTTATGCCCAATGGGCACCTGGATATGCTGACCAGGAGGTGAGGAGAGAAGCTAAGAATTTACCTTGGTAGCTGAAGGTGTTGGAGCTGGAAATACTCTTAATTTTCTAATGTCTCAGCTCAGCTTTAAAGGATGGCATTCTTAGAAAAGTGGGGTGCCAGAGCTTTGAACTTCACATTTAATTCCAGCTCTACCACTTACTACTAGCTGTGTGAAGTCAGGGAAACCACTTAACCTCTCAGAACCTTAGTTTCTTCATTTGCAAAACAGGAATAATAACAGTACTCACTTCATGGGGTGCCCAAACTTAAGTGCAATAATGTACATAAAGTGTTTACCAAATACAAAATGCTCAGTAATGGTGGCTGTGATGTCATCAGCTGAGATTGGAGCTGAGAGAGGGGCCCTTGAGCTCCATGCTTTGCATTTGGATTTTGAACTGGATTTTGAGTTTGGAGTTTACAGGCCTGCTGTAACTAGCTTTGGTCACCTATACCTGGGGACACTCTATAGCATGGCTGGGGGATTAGGATGGGGCAAGTGAGATACCCATGACCCCAAATGTAGGGAGGCCCTGGCTCTCAAGTGCTGACTGCACTTGCAAGGCCCTGAGACTGAACTCCCCTTAAACTCAGTCAGGTACCTCAGTGGGCTCACTGTCCTTCCAGCCCTGCTCCATGTCCAAGTCCCTTGATCTGCCTGTCCCCAGGACAATGCACTTTAAGACAAGTCTCCTTCACTCTGTGGTTCCCTCTGAGCTGGGGATGGGTCTCTCCTGTCTCTTTGGAGAAGAGGTTTCCCAAAATAGGCTGAGTGCTGCATCCCTCTGGATGGCAGTTGTGGGTGGAATTTCTCAGACTGAGTTTTTAACAAACACTGCCAAAGACCCCCATCCCCAGTGAGATGTGTGGTGTTTCTGGGTCAGAATGCGGCTCTTTCAGACCCCCAGCCTGTGGAAGCCTACATTTTGTACTCTGTGTGTGTGTGTGTGGGCGCGCGGGCGCGCGCGAACAGAAGCTGTTTTCTCCAACAGGAGGGGTGTGGAGAGGAGGCAGCCAGAAAGGCAACTCCAAGTTGTGGATTTCCTGGGGGCTCTTGATTTAAAGCGGCTGCACCACTTTCCACGATTCTGTTTTTTCAGAGAATGCTCTCAGGCCTGGAGGGAGGGCAGGACAGGGGTATGGGGGAGGGGGGTGGCAGAGAGGCGACATGGTGACCCTGATCTGGAGCAGCCAAACATCCTCCCAGAGACAAAACCGGCCTGGCTCTGTCCTGCCCCGCTGCTTCATTACCTTGGCCCAGGTTCCCTAATGGCTGCGAGTGGGCCTGACACCTCCCCATCAGGATACTGAGGGCTGGCAAGGCAGCCTTAATTTCTGTCCCAGCTGGGGATGGAAGGACCAGGAGGCGGATGAGGGGACCGACTACTGGGAGGAGCAAAATGGGGAGGGGGCTGGGAGAGTGAATGGGTGGATTTGTGATTGGGAATGATCCAAAGGAGAGGTGGTAGAGGGAGGGGTGGAAAGGGAAGGGGACTGACCAAATACAGCGCGATGGGGCCAGGGCCAGGGGCTGACCTAACCGAGATGGGGAAGGGGTAAGTCTGGGTCTGGGAAAAACTGATCCAAAGGCAGAAAGGGAGGGGCGAAATGGAGGAGGGTACCGTGAACAGAGTAAGGGGGCTGGGAGAGGAAATTAGAGGGGAGGCGCTGGCCAGCAGGGAAGGCCTGAGCCCTCTCCCCCGGCGGTGGCGGGGGGGGGGGCGGGGGAGGTGGCAGTGTCCATATAAAGCGGGTCGGCGGCCCCTGCCGTCCCGGAGTCGCGCGGGCAGGGGCTGCCGCAGCCGATGGCCGGGCGCAGCGACATGGATCCGCCCACCGCGTTCTCGGGCTTCCCTGCCCTGCCAGCGGTCGCGCCGTCGGGGCCGCCGCCGTCGCCCCTCGCAGGAGCCGAGCCAGGGCGGGAGCCCGAGGAGGCGGCGGCTGGCCGCGGGGAGGCGGCCCCCACGCCCGCGCCCGGCCCGGGGCGGCGGCGGCGGCGGCCCCTGCAGCGCGGGAAGCCGCCCTACTCGTACATCGCGCTCATCGCCATGGCCCTGGCGCACGCCCCGGGCCGCCGCCTCACGCTGGCCGCCATCTACCGCTTCATCACCGAGCGCTTTGCCTTCTACCGTGACAGCCCGCGCAAGTGGCAGAACAGCATCCGCCACAACCTCACGCTCAACGACTGCTTCGTCAAGGTGCCCCGCGAGCCGGGCAATCCGGGCAAGGGCAACTACTGGACGCTGGACCCCGCGGCCGCCGACATGTTCGACAACGGCAGTTTCCTGCGGCGCCGCAAGCGCTTCAAGCGCGCCGAGCTGCCCGCTCACCCGGCCGCGCCGCCGGGGCCGCCGCTCCCCTTCCCCTACGCGCCCTACGCGCCCGCGCCCGGCCCAGCGCTGCTGGCGCCGCCGCCCCCTGCCGGCCCCGGCCCAGCGCCGCCCGCGCGCCTGTTCAGCGTCGACAGCCTGGTGAGCCTGCAGCCGGAGCTGGCGGGGCTGGGCGCTTCGGAGCCGCCCTGCTGCGCCGCGCCCGACGCCGCCGCCGCCTTCCCGCCCTGCGCGACCGCCGCCTCCCCGCCACTCTACTCGCAGGCCCCCGACCGCCTGGTGCTGCCCGCGACGCGCCCCGGCCCCGGCCCGCTGCCCGCTGAGCCCCTCCTGGCCTTGGCCGGGCCGGCAGCCGCGCTCGGCCCGCTCACCCCGGGAGAGGCCTACCTGAGGCAGCCGGGCTTCGCGCAGGGGCTGGAGCGCTACCTGTGAGCCTGCGCCGCACGGGAAGGCACCTGTGCGACCTGTCCCGCCCCAGGCCTGCGGCGCCGCCCGCGAGCGCCCCACCTCTGCCCCCACCCTGGCTTGGAGCACACCCAGCGCCTCTCGTCTTGGCCTCCTGGACTCAGACTCCTGCTACACCCTTCTCCGTCCCCCATCCGTGGGGAGGCTCCCACCATCTCGCCACTGGACAGAAGCGTCCCCTGTGACCTGCCAGTCTCTCATTTCTTCTCCCTCCACTTGTGAGCGCCCCCAGCTTTGCGGCGCCCCCCACCCCAGGTTTCCTGGTGAGTTCCAAGCCTTTGCAAGACAGATCTGTGATCCCAAGCCGTCTCCTCCACCGACTGTACTTCATCAACCTTCTCTCATGTTTTTCCGACACGTTAGAGGTCAGACTCCTGGGTTCATGACTTACTCCCTAGAGTCCCTTCATTTCCCCACAAGTTTGCCCCCCACCTCCACTTACCTGTCTGCCTTCAGTTTCTTCCTGGGTAAGAGCCCCCGTTTCACGTAGACACACCTGGCTGCCTTCTTCACGCCCTGAGGACGCTTCTTGGAGATTTCAGAGACAGGCAGCACCAGGGCTCACGACTGAAAGGGGAGTTGGTGGGCCTTTAGGTCTGCCCCACTCCCTGGAAAACTTAGGACTTATTGGGTTATTATTATTTTTAATTAAAGTTGGTTTAATTAAAAAGAAAGAAACCTTTTTCTGGGCTTGGTGTGCTGGCTGGTGACTTGGGGGAGTGGTCTGGGGAGACCGGGTGAGCTTTGTTCTAGATCTTGGGTTGCCACATGGGGTGAACCTCCTTGTGAGACATCAGTCAGAAGTTCATTAAATGGGATTAGGAAGTGATTCTCCAGCAGGATTAGTGGCTAACACGAATTTGTTTTAAAAAGGAAGTGATTCAGCCATAGCTGTGCACATAGTAGGACTAGTCAAATGCCATCTCCTGCATCTCAGCCCGGTAGAGACGAGATGGGCTGGGCATGTGTGTGTACACACTTGTGTGAATGTATCTGAGCAGCAGGTTGCCTGCTGTCTGGGATTATTCCCAGCTCCCATGGATAAAGAAGCACTGGCCGTTGATTCACTGTTGCAGTTAGTTAATGTGCCCAGCCTGTGCTAGGCACTGGGGAAATATCACTGAATGAATGGGCAAAATCCCTGCTTCATGGAGGTTGTGGGCCAGTGGGGAGAGTCATTAATCCAACCATCAACACCCAGAGAAATAAGTTAAGTGCTCTACAGCCTTGCACTCAAAGTGTGGTCCACAGACCTACACCACCACCTGGGAGCTTGTTAGAAATGCAGAATCTGGCAGGACATGCTGGCTCATGCCTGTAGTCCCGGCATTTTGGGAGGCCAAGGCAGGAGGATTGGTTGAGGCCAGGAGTTCAGGATCAGCCTGGCCTAACATAGGGAGACCTCATTTAAATAAATAAATAAATAGAAATGCAGGATCTCAGCCCCACTCAGACTCACTGAATCATCAGATTTTGCATTTTAGCAAAATTCCCAGGTGACTAGTATGCATAGTACTACGGAGTAAAGGCGCTGGCCTCAGGCAAGAGGCTCAGCCTAAAGGATTAGAGCTCCCTACTATAAAGAGTGAGGCCAGGCCACAGAACCATACCCCACCCACTCTGAACTTCCAGGCACTGCACCTTTGGCTATGCCCCGTCTTACCTTCCCTGCTGGATTGTAATAAGGGGCAGAAGGGACCTGAGCTGATTCCTGACTGTCCCCAGCACCAAGGACAGGGTAGCACTCAACAGACTCAGAGGTGTGAGGGAGGGAGTTGGCCTTTGACCCTGTCCTGCTGTCTGGTGCTGACCCAAATGCTAAGCATCAGGCTTTTGCAAGCTCCCCCACCCCAGGGCTCCCAGTCTAGTTGAGTCTGAATTAGGGGTAGGTGAAGATGGGGGAGGGAGTCAGTGTGTCTTGAACCCAGGGTGAGTGTGATTTGCATGCAGGACACGCAGGATGTGCCTCTCTTGGATACCAGAGTTTGAAGCTCTGGGGTGGTGATGGAAGATGAGGGTGGACAATGGGCCGCCCATAGAGGAGAAAGTATGAAAATCTGAGAAGGCCAGGAAGGCCCTCTTTGAGGGTAGGGGAGTAGGTTTACACAGTATGGTAGGAAGTGACCTGGATAGACCCCCTCCACCAGCTATTAGCCCCTTTGAGCAAGGGTCAGATCAGATTTGCCTGATGCACAGCAGTCCTTCACTTAACATATTTTGACTGCTCGAGGGCATGAATCCCTGCTGTCTGATACTGTGCCTGACTTACAGAACAACGACTGAGTGGACAGTACTTTGACTTTGGCACCTTCTTATCCATTCTCACTCATAATCCTCATAGTGACCTATAGAAAGGGTGAAAGAGGTGAAGTGGAGGCTCTTTCCCCACTTGTAAGTTTAGCAAACTGCCCCTCCCTAGGTCTAGCAGGTAGTGAAAGATCCAGCTCTCAGTCCTCTAGGAAGTAGAGCTCTGTAAAGATCAAAATGCAAACTTGCTTTTGCTCCAAATGGTATTATAGCCCCTCCCCCTGCCTCAGAGCATCTGTTGATAAATTCCTTCCCAGTCTAAGAAATCCCAGGGAAGGAAAGGCCTCTTCTTGCTCTCCTGAAGCCAGGAACTGCTTCCTGAGCTCTGAATTCAATTCTTGCTACTACCTTGCAGGTCTCAGTCCCAGGATCTTGGAACACTTCGAGGACAGGTAGAAAATATCTGTAGGGAAATACTAGGAGGGTCACCCTTGAACTGGAAAATCAGATTTTTATTTTTTAAATGCTTCCTTAATTTTCCTTTATTCAGGCCGGGCATGGTGGCTCATGTCTGTAATCCCAGCACTTTGGAAGGCCGAGGCGGGTGGATCACCTGAGGTCAGGAGTTTGAGACCAGCCTGGTCAACATGGTAAAACCCTGTCTCTACTAAAAATACAGAAAGTAGCCGGGTGTGGTGGTGCATGCCTATAATCCCAGCTACTTGGGAGGCTGAGGCAGGAGAATCGCTTGAACTCAGGAGGTGGAGGTTGCAGTGAGCCAAGATCACACCACTGCACTCCAGCCTGGGCGACAAAACGAGACTCCGTCTCAAAAAAAAAAAAAAAAAAAAAAAAAATTGAAACAAGCACATAATTTGACAAGTCAAATAGCAATCAAAGGCTTATAGTGGTATCTTGTACCACTCTCAGGATCTCTACTTTGTTCCATACAAGAATCCGCTTTCAGTTCCTATTTTTCTCTCGAAATATACTTCCATATTTTTCATGCTTATACTCCTCTCTCTTGAAACAGTAATGATTAACTTCCTATTATGATAGATGAACATTTACCTCTAAAATCTCTTATCTCCTTCCATTCTCCCTCAAATTACCAACTTTTGGTTAAATAGTTTTAGCATTTAGATTGTTGCTATGTAAATATTGTTCTGTGATAAGCTACTAGTGTACTATGATTATAATTCCTTTTGTGTGTGTGTGTGCAACCTTTTATTTTACCTGAACTTAATAATGCCTTATTTTTTCATTTGTTCAACTTCCTTTGTACCTAAAAGGTACAAAGCTAAATCTATGGGAAGCTAAATCTTCCCATACCTTCCAGTAACACTGTGGTACAGCTTTTCATGAGGTGAGGTCAAACTTACCAGGAAACCTATAACTGCTTTTGGTGGTTGTGCTTTTCCCTTCCTGGGGCATCTCTCCCAGAGCCCTCCATCCTTCAGCTCATCTGGACTGATGGTGCTCCAAGTCAGCTGAACAGAGCTGGATCTGGAAATTCCCTTCACCATTACCTTGGGAATTCTGTGTCCTGTTTTGGATCTTCTACTTCCTGATGTCCCTATTTTCCCTTTTTTCTTAGTTTATTCTCTTGTTTCAGTCGAGGTAAAATTTTTGGAAACTTTGCACGTCTGAAATTGTTTTAGCATGAGAAGCTAAGCATGCATGTGACAATGAAATATTTGCGTCAACGCTGTGCTTCTCTGTAGACCTTTTTTTTTTTTTTTTTTTTTTTTTGAGGGAATCAGAGAATGGGAGATATTTTCTCAGCTTAGTATGCTTTACCTGTAGGGAAGCAGGGAAGGTGGTGGAGTATTATGGAAATGAGGGGTTAGAGTTTTCGCAGGAGGACAGGACAGGAGAACTCTGGAGATTTCCTTATAGGAGAAGGAAACCTGAGAGGAGAAGGCCTGAGAGGGGTGACTTCCTGACTTAGGGGGACTTGGAACACAGGGAGGGTCGCTTTGGGCCCAGGATGGTGCTGAACTGGTTTGAGGGCCTCCTGGATCCATTTAAGAAGGAAGCCAACATTACCCTGGCACATGGAAAATTGAGAACATAGGAAAGTGACACCCTTGGAAGGGACACTGGCAAACATGACAACAGAGAGGCTCCTTCAAGAGAGCCCTCCACTATAGTGACTGGATTGGTTTTGAGCCCAAGTGTATTACCTCTCTGGGAGATCCTAGAAGTAGGGGGTGAGGGGATTTTGCATGATACCGGTTATTGTGGTTTACTCTTAAAGGGAAAGAATTCTGTGGACTTCAGTATTGACTTTAATTTTTTTTATTATAATGTCAGTATTTGCAGGTATAAATTCCTTAGACTTGTATTTCTTACGTGATTGTTAAAATGGTTTATAAATTACATTCAAACAATGAAATAAAAATTCAAGTTGATAACATTAGTCAAATGTAAAATAATATATTGTGGCTGGGCGCAGTAGCTGACGCCTGTAATCCCCAGCACTTTGGGAGGCTGAGGTGGGCGGATCACGAGGTCAGGAGATCAACACCATCCTGGCTAACACGGTGAAACCCCATCTCTACTGAAAATAGAAAAAAATCAGCCAGGCATGGTGACATGCGCCTGTAGTCCCAGCTACTCGGCAGGCTGAGGCAGGGGAATCACTTGAACCCAGGAGGCAAAAGTTGCAGTGAGCCTAGATCATGCCACTGCACTCCAGCCTGGGTGACAGAGTGAGACTCCATCTACAAAACAAAAACAAAAACAAAAACAAAAAACAAAAAACAAAACCATATATATATATATAGAGAGAGAGAGAGAGAGAGTTTTGCTGAGACTACATCACTTGTACCATGAATATGGCTCTGACTTCTCCATAGCAGGTTTTCTGGGTTTGTCATTCCTTGGGCCATGTGATGACTAAAGTCACCACTTTTAATTTTATTGATTGATTGATTGAGACAGAGTCTCACTCTGTCACCTAGGGTGGAGTTCAGTGGTACAATCATACCACACTGCAACCATGACTTCCTGGGTTCAATCGATCCTGCTGCCTCGGCCTCTCGAGTAACTGGGACTATAGGCATGCACCACCATGCCTGGCTAACACCATTTTTTTCTTTTGAATGAACTGCAGGGATTCCTTCATGTAGCAGGCCATGATACCAACAGACCCAAATATAGCATATATTTATAAAATCTATATATTTTTTTTTTACCTCATCTCAAGATTAAAGTAGCACTACCTGACAATAAATGGAAATAAAGACTTCAAGTATTAGGTATTTCTTACAAGGAAGTCACTTATGTGATCCAGAATATGCTTATATGAATGTGCTTACTATCATGAAAAAAACCACCTATGTGATCCAGAATATGCTTATATGAATGTGCTTACTGTGGTGAAAAAAAACAACATTCAAAAATTTTTATAAATTCCCACATGAATAAGAATATATTCTTGGGCCAGGCACGGTGGCTCACACCTCTAATCCCAGAACTTTGGCCGAGGTGGGCGGATCACCTGAGGTTGGGAGTTCGAGACCAGCCTGACCAACATGGAGAAACCCCGTCTCTACTAAAAATACAAATTAGCTGGGCGTGGTGGTGCATGCCTGTAATCCCAGCTACTCGGGAGCCTGAGACAGGAGAATCGCTTGAACCCAGGAGGCATAGGTTGCGGTGAGCCGAGATTGCGCCATTGCACTCCAGCCTGCGCAACAGGAGTAAAATTCCATATCAAAAAAAAAAAAAAGTATGTATTCTTGGACCATACTTCACACTAAGCAATTAAACATTTTAAAACATTTATCTAAATAAATAACTCTTTGGTTAGAAGAAAGTTGCCATTACAGACTATTTATAAATTAATAAAGGTAAGAATAGTACCTATTAAAATCTAAAGGAAGTAGTCAAACTTGTGCTCAGAGGAATTTCATAGCCCCAAATATGTCATGGAGACAGAGTTAGAGGAGCCCTGGGGTGGGGTAGGGATACCAGTTACAAGGCTACTGCAGCATCCAGGCAGGAAAGGGTGGTGGTTTGCTAGAGGTGGAGGTGCAAGTGGAAAAAAGTAGATATACAAAGCTATAGAAAGAATCGGCTGTTGGCTAACATCATCCTAATCCACCAAAGCCAAACACTTTCCCATTTAATCATAGCCTCTGGCCAATCCTGAAAGGTTGGAGTGGTCATTTCACTGGTAGTCACCCCTGGTCTGGCTTGCCTAATTTAAGGAGTAACTAATTTCAATAGACCTATTAGCTCAGAAGGAACAGACAACATTGTCAGAGATGGTTCCTCCACTGCTCCCACCAGAGGGCACCTAGGTTAGCTGTTTTTTCCTGTGAATTCTGTCAAACCACTGAGGAACCTATTTCTCTAGTTAAATAAATTGCTCCAGAACACAGAAAAAATGGCAGTCATCCCAATTCTACCTACTATGTTATCTAATTATGCTATCGAAACCTGATAAAGGAATACATAAAATATAGCCTAATCTCACATATGAAAGATGATGCAAAACTTGTCAGCAATGTATCAGCAAATTAAACTTAGTAAAAAAAAACAAAACAAAACAAACAAAAAAAAAACATACAGTCGTGCAGTTTATTCTTGGAATGCAAAGATGTCATTTTTAGAATTATTTGCTCCACATTGTAGGAGCTGTGCATCATCACCTTTATAGATGATCAAAACTGGGCTCATAAAGTTTAAGTGACTTACCCAGGTCAAGCTGCAAAGTAAATTATCCAGGACTTGCTTCCAGGTCGGCCCGACTTCAAAGTCATTCTCCTTTCTCTCAGGAAGAAACAAGTGGAGGTGGAAACTTGGATGAAAAGCCCCAGGCACCAATAAAATTCTTCAGTTCACCCTAATATCCCCCTCCCCTACACCCACACCCACAGTCCAAATCTTGAAAAGAGCCTTTCCAGCCATGATGACAGGTCTTTGGTTTCCTCTTTTTTTGTCTCTGTCTTTCACTCCCCACCCCCTCCCCACACCCCTATAATCCCCTCTCTCCCCTTTCCCTCTTTCTAATCTCCTTTCTTCCATCAATTTTTGGAGATAAAAGCGCCACCTGTTGGCCGCCTCATGTGCACCTGATTTGAGCAGAAAATCATTGGAATGAAGTCAGGATCCATTTGGATGCTATTTTGGGCTGGCAGGAGCCCCTGGTGGCTGAAAGGCACTTGCTCCAGCAGGGAAATCAATTGGTGCAGAAGAGGAAAACTAGCTGCAGTTCCCACCTCCTCTAGAAAATCATCCTCCCCACTTCCTCTTGGCAGGGTTTGGTAGTTGCTCCACGGCAAATGGAATTGGAATGGGTGTGAGGTTGGTGGCCCTAGGTGCAGACAATTTATCTACTCTAAGAGGGAGACAGAGGAAAGGGGGCTGGGCTGGGGGCAGAAAACCTGGGGTCTAGTCTCAGGTCAAATACTTAGGCAAGTCCTTTCCTTTCTCTGCCCTTCATAGCAATTACTGCCTCTCCCCAAGCCCCTTGATTGTGCCAGGCCCTGTGCTCTTTCCCAGCTGAGGACTCAGAGATGGATCAGACACTGTCCCTGCTCAGAGAGCTCAAATGTTGGCAGATGACAATATAGTATGCAGAATGCTTTATGAGATAAAGAGTTGCTAGGTTTCCTTGGTCACTCACCAATTCCCGCCTCTATCCTGACTCAGCCTCAGTCTACCTCTGAAAATAGAGAATGTGCCCTATCCTCTCTGCCTGGGTAGGGACGGCCTTTGTGACTGCTAAAGCATTGTGATGATGGGTGAGGATTTTCTACCCTGCCTGACTGGGGCTTCCCAGACAGGGCCTGTGTCTTCTCTGCTCCACTGTATGGGCAGCCTGGCCAGAGCTGAGCATACTGCAGCTTTGGTTTGAACTGCCCTTATCTGGAGGCTGGACTTGGGGTTTAGGGAGTTGATGAGACTTAGAGACAAGAGGCCTGGACCCTGCTTGAGGGAGACACAGGCCCCACCCTGGGCATCAGTCTGTCTCCCTTGAGTTATGAAGGGGCTTCCTTTGTGGGCTTCACAAAGGAAGGCTTTCTGAAGGTGGTGGGTTGGAGTTCTGAAAGGAGGGAGGGGAGGGCCTGCTGCTCCTGTTCCTATGAAATCCCTTCTTCCTCTATCCATCCTAACCCCTGTCCAGCTGGCAGACTGAAAAAAACTGACTACTTTCAAAGTAGTTTAGATGGGACCAACAGAGGGAGGGAGCCAAAGACAGAGGGATGGGAACAGAACAGGAAGGAGGAAAGGTGGAGAATCTGGGGTCCTGCCTAGCAGACTCAACTGCTTCCCTGTCTGATAAGACAGGCAGGTGACACTCACAGGCACCTCACATGTCTGGCTTCACGTCCCTTGCTTTCAACATTCATAGCCACCAACCATATTTTCAAGTTGGAGCCCATAAAAAGTGTTCAGCACACAGTAACAGTTTTTATTCTTATGTTCTGAACACTCAGTCTTATTTATTGAAATAATCCAACCGTTTCTTTTAAAGTTTTTATTTTATTTTATATTTATTTTTATTTATTTAATAAAATAAAGTTTTATTTTATTATTTAATTGTTGAATAAGTAATACATTCACTTCACTTGGCTTTACAAATGTAAAAAAGTTGTCCATGAAGTCACCCATTTGTTTCCAATTTGCCGTAGTGGATAATCAGTTACTAGATTTTTATTCATCCTTCTAGATATTTTTGTTGCATATGTAAACCAAGACAAGTACACATTATTTTCTCCTTGAAAAACACAATTGGATGGATGTTTACACTGTTCTATACATCTTGAATTTTTTTTTTTTTTCACTCAACAATGTATCTTGGCTGGGTGCAGTGGCTCATGCATGTAATCCCAGCACTTTGGGAGGCCGAGGTGGGTGGATCACTTGAGGTCAGGAGTTTGAAACCAGACTGGCCAACATAGTGAAACCCGATCTCTGCAAAAAATACAAAATTAACCAGGTGTGGTGGCACTTGCCTGTAATCCCAGTTACTCGGGAGGCTGAGGCAGAAGAATCTCTTGAATGTGGGAGGTGGAGGTTACAGTGAGCGAAAATCACATCACTGCACTCCAACCTGGGCGACAGAGTGAGACTCCATCTCAAAAACAAAAACAAAATGAAAAACAAACAAACAATGTATCTTGGAGCTTTCTCCAGATGAGTACATAAAGAACTTCTATATTCTACTTTTACAGTATACTAGTCCCTTTTTTAGATGTTTCATTATTTGCTTAACCTGTCCTTGATATACACTTATGTTGTTTCCAACCTTTTGACATTCCAAACAGCACTGCAATGTGACTTTGTACATATGTCATACCATATGTGTGCAGGTACACCTGCAGGAGAAATCCCTGGAAGTGGATTTCCATGTAGCCTTTGTCAAGGCACCATGCCCCCTGTGTGGTCACACTGTTTCCTTTCAACAGCAGTCCCCTTTTATTTCTCAAAGGGACCCTTGGTGACCACAGTCAGATTTTCACCTGCTCAAACCCCACTGTCTTCTTCTCCAGGGCCTTCCCATCAGTCTGCCACCAGAGTCCTTTCACAAGGTATCCTGGCCTCTGGATTTGGAAAGCGTGGGTACTTGCCATGCCCACCCTGGGGTGTGCTGTGCCCTGGCTGTCAATTCATCCAGGGTGGTGGCTCCTTCTCCTTTTTAGCTCCCAAATCCTGGGTATCCATGGCAGGTGTAGGGAACTGGCTTTCTGGACCTCCATCATTCAGGCTTCCAGGCTTCCTGCCAAATGGTGCTGTCTCCCCATCTGGGCCCCCAGTTGTGACTCCTTTCTTCTGACCATAGGATAATGCTGTAAGATCTGCTCCTCTACTATTTCAGATTTCCCATTTCATTGCCTCTAGTCCCCCAGATACGACTGGCCCCAAGTGGAAGGAAGGCGTGGATGAGGGAAGATAACACAGAGCCCCTGTGAGAGGTGTTCATGTAACTAATGGGGAGTCAAACTTCAAGGCTGGAAATGAGGCCCTTGGCAGACTGGGAACCTCTGGGTTGCCCAGGCCTGTGATGTCAGCTCATGTAGCAGTTGTCACCATTTGGGGCTGACCTAGGCAGGGGATGAGAAGGAGCCTGTTCCAGCAGATCCTGCCTGAGGGGGCTGGGCTGGGCAGGGCAAGGCCAGGCAGTCACATGATTATTATTGTTGTGATAGGTATAGCACAATAGTTAAGAGCCCTGATTCTAGACCCAAATTGTCTGTGATGGGGATACACTTCTCATAAGTTGGATGAGGAAACTGAGGCCCTGGAAGAGGCAGGGGCATGCCTGAGGTCACATAGGAAGGCAGCGAGAAGACAGAGAGTAGGGCCCAGGCCTCGTGGCTTAGGCCCCACTGTTCCTCTGCAGCTGCAGGATCAAACCAGCGGGTAATGCATTCTCATGGCAGGATGGAGATGTCCCTGAACATGTCAAGGTTGGAGAGGAGGGCAAGGAACCTCACTGAGACATCCTGATCCATAACAGGCTCCAGCTAGAGCACTAGGTCTCAGGAGTCCCCATGAGGTGGCAGGCTAAGAAATTTCCCTGGTCCATTTCCAACCCAGCTATCTGGATACTTTACAAATGAGGAAATGCAGGCTTAGAGAGAGATTAATTATCTGAGACTAGTAAGTGATAAGAGCATAATTTGAACCCAGCTCTAAGACCTGAACTCTTCTTGCTACACCTGGGTGCCTCTATGATTCATACTCAGTGATTACCCAGCCCCTAGTCTAGCACTTCCAGTGACAAGGAGCTCAGAGTCACCAAGGTAACCTATTACATCTCAGAGATAGCCCTATTAGAATGTTCTCCTTGCATGGAGACATAGAAAGTGAGGCTTTTTACCCCTTTCTGGCTCTCTTTTGCCTTGGTCTCTCTGTCCCAGATCAGCCCTGTGGAGATCTGGAGATGTTGGCTGTGTTAAGCCTTTATTCTCCAGGCTAACTACCTCAGACCTTTCTTTCGTGTTTATAGGACATTTTGTCAAATCTTCATGCATTAAGCAGGGTTAGGTTCAGTTGTGAATGACAGACTGGCCCCCCCAATCCCACATCAGTGGTTTAAACAAGACTAAAGTTTATTTCCCTTTTACGTAACAGTCAGTGCAGGCAGCTCAGGGTGGTATGGCAGTTCAGTGGTCTCAGAGACCCAGGATTCTTCTCTTTTGTGGCTCTGCTATTTGTGAAATTCAACTCAACTAGCAGAAATCCACCTCAACCTAGCTTAGCAAAAGGGGAGATTTCTTCCTTTTTGAATGTCTGGAAAGTCTAGGAGTTCTAGTTTCAGGCGGAGCTGCAGGGACTCAAACACTATTTTTAAGTCTCTCTCTCTCTAGGCTATTTTCCTGTGTGTGGGCTTTGATGTCAAAACAGCACTCTCCATGTGGCAGGGAGATGGCTTCTGACAGCTAAGCCTGCGTGCTTGTCTTCTGATCCAAAAGGAAAGGCGCTCCTCCCAGAGTCCCAGAGTGCCAGTCCCGTGGTCTACATATTCCCAAATCTCAGAGTCCATATGTCAAATCATGTAGAAGGTGTGACTGGCTACTTAGGTCACTTACCACTGCCTGGACCAATCACTGGGCCTTGAACTTGCAATGGTGTGTATGACCCAGCTGGTGGCCCGTCTGCTCCTGGGGAGTAATTGTGAGGGGGACAAATTGGACAGCCCCATCAGGACCACATGGAACACAGGAGGGAAGGTTTCCTTCAACAGAGGGCCGAGACATGCAAAAGCTGTAAGCACGTTCAGCTCATCGTGCCAGGGAGACCGCGTTTTGTTTTACAAGCAATGTGGAGCCCCTGGAAGACTTTGGCAGGGCTCAGTCTGTTGGTTTGATTTGTCACAACCATTTTAAAAGGAGGAAACTGAGGCAGAGAGAACAGACAAATCCAATGACTGCTAGAGCCAGAAACCATGGATAAACTCTGAGAGGGAGACATGTTCTCCTCCCCTCAAAAATAGGGACTGATAGGGGAGAAGCAATCTCTGTTCTTAGCGAACACATAGTTCTATTGATGATCTGAGCTACAACCTCTGTTCTCAGCGAATACAGAATTCTATTGATGATCTACTGATGAACTCCCTAGAGTTCTATAGGGAGTCCCAGACAGAGAGGGAGATATGCCATACCTTCCTTTCTTCATTCCTCTTTTCTTTCTTTCATTAATATATCCACATTCTCTAACATTAATTGAGCACCTACTGTGTGTCAGGCTTTGTGCCTGGCAGGAGGTAGAGTGATTAATAATGATGATGCAAAACATTTATTGAGTTTTTTTTGTGTTTTTTTTTTTTTTTTTTTTTTTTTTGAGACAGAGTCTCACTCTGTTGTCAAGGCTGGAGTGCAATGGCGTCATCTCGGATCACTGCAACCTCCACCTCCTGGGTTCAAGCAATTTTCCTGCCTCAGCCTCCCAAGTAGCTGGGATTATAGGTGCTCACCACTGCGCCTGGCTAATTTCTGTGTTTTGTTTTGTTTTGAGACGGAGTCTCGCTCTGTCACCAGGCTAGAGTGTGGTGGCACCATCTCGGCTCACTGCAACCTCCGACTCCCTGGTTCAAGCTATTCTCCTGCCTCAGCCTCCCAAGTAGCTGGGACTACAGGCACCTGCCACCACGCCTGGCTAATTTTTGTATTTTTAGTAGAGACGGGGTTTCACCATGTTGGCCAGGATGGTCTCGATCTCCTGACCTCATGATCCACCCGCCTCGGCCTCCCAAAGTGCTGGGATTACAGGTGTGAGTCACCGTGCCTGGCCTAACTTTTGTATTTTTAATAGAGAGGGGGTTTCGTCATCCTGGTTTCCAACTCCTGACCTCAGGTGATCCACCCGCCTCAGCCTCCCAAAGTGCTGGGATTATAGGCATAAGCCACCATGCCCAGCCTTTATTGAGCTCTTTCAAAGTTTCAGGCAGTAGGCTAAGTGCTTTACATGTGCATCATCTCATTTAATCCTTACAGCAATCCAATGAGGTAGGTACAATTATTATCCCCATTTTGCAGAGGAGGAAAGATAAAGAGGAACACAAAATGAGCCCTGTTCTCAAGGAGCTCACAGTCTAAAGCAGGGATCCCAAACCCCCGGGCCATTAACTGGTACCTAACCGGTGACCTGTTAAGAACCCAGCCACACAGCAGGAGGTCAGCTGCAGGTAAGCAAGTATTACCACCTGAGCTCCGCCTCCTGTCAGGTCAGTGGCCACATTAGATTCTCATAGGAGCACAAACCCTATTGTGAACTGTGCATGTGAGGGATCTAGGTTGCATGCTCCTTATTTTTTATTTATTTATTTATTTATTTTTTGAGACTGGAGTCTTACTCTGTTGCCCAGGCTGGAGTGCAGTGGTGCGATCTCAGCTCACTGCAACCTCTGCCTCCTGGTTTCAAGGAATTCTCCTGCCTCAGCTTCCCGAGTAGCTGGGACTAAAGGCACCCGCCACTATGCCCGGCTAATTTTTGTATTTTTAGTAGAGGCGGAGTTTCACCATGTTGGCCAGATTGGTCTCAAACTCCTGACCTCAAATGATCCACCCACCTCAGCCTCCCAGAGCGCTGGGATTACAAGGCGTGAGCCATTGTGCCGGCCTGTTGTGTGGTCCTTATGATAATCTAACTAATGTCTGATGATATGAGGTGGAACAGTTTCATTCCAAAATTATCACCCTACCACCACCTTGATCCATGGAAAAATTGTCTTCCATGAAACCAGTCCCTGGTGCCAAAAAGGTGGAGGACCCCTGGTCTATAATAAAATCTACAGACTGAAAAACAAATAACGAAACCAGATGGAGCTAAGAGCTTTGGGAGCACAGAGGTGGGAGTCATGTGAGCGCAGGAGTGTTGTCAGGGAAAGCACTTCACAAACTTGATGTGTGAAATTAACCAGGAAGGATTAGGAGAAGTGAGCCTGGCTAGAGTGAGCCACTTGCAGAGGTGAAGAGGGAAGAAAGAGCAAATCAGGTGTAAGTAGAGTACAGGAGTTGGAGGTAAGGCTGGACAAGCAAGTAGGGGCCAGGCTGCCAGGTATCCTGTGCAGACAAGGAACCTATACACAGAAAGTGATGCAGCCCTGGGCAGGCCTCAGGCTGCTGAGCAGGTTATCACTGGAGCCTCATGCAAATCACGCTTCCACCTTTTCCACTAACTCTGTAATTGCAAGCACCAGAAGGCCTCCTGTTGATCTGGGGTCGCAGCAGTGCCCTCTGAGTGTATGAGCAGGAGAGGTTTCTCAGCTCCTCCTTCCCTTGGGTGGTGGTGGTGGATGGGGGAGGGTGGTATTTGCCAGAGTTGAGTCTGTTCCCAGACCTCAGCCCTGCCCACTTGCTGATGTAAGAAATGCAGCCAACCCCTGAAATGTGGAACCCTTCCAAGTAGCTTGATCTGGGCTGAGGATGGGGGAAAGAAGGGTCTGGCCTCCCAGCACAGCATTGCCCTGCCTGCCTCATCCTGGAGCAATGACCACTCTCCACGTTTCCTCCTGCATTTCCTTGCTCCAATTCAGGTCTCACCCACCAAAGTGAGTTCTCCCCCATATTACCTGCTCCCCATCCAGGTGAGATGAAGAGGACCCTGGCCTGGGAAAGGGTTTGATTTCCTCCTCTGCTACCAGTTTGCTGTGTGATTTTGGGGAAGTCATCCCTCTCTCTGGGTCTCAATTTCCCCATTGGCGAAATTAACTTTGAAAAATCTACAGTCCAATTTTGGAATGAATAACTTCAGTCTTTATTCACTGGGGGGTGGGGTGGGGTGGGGCAGGGAATGGCATGCCCAGCATGCAACACAAGGCGTGGGTGGTGTGGATTCACGGTCTTTTTGGAGAAGAGCAGGCAGGAAGCAGGTCAGCTGTGCAGTGTGGCCTGAGAATGAGCTCAGAGCGGAAGAGGGGAAGAGGAACTGGGCTGTCCAGAAGGCTTCTTTCTGGAAGAGGCAGGACTGGAGCAGGGATTTGAAGCGTGGGTCAGGTTGGAAAAAAAAGCAAACATAAGGAAAGAGTGGAGTCCGGAGGTTGTAAGTCTCTGGATAACTTTTCCAAGCGGGTGGAATGGGAGTAGGGTGAGGAAAGGGTGCTTTGTCTCAAAACTTGTCCTCTAGTTCCTGACTCTCTGTGTGGATGAGAGACTCCTCCAGAGGTCGCTGTTCCCCAGGAATCCATCACTAGCGTCCGCACCGCGAGGCCAGAGCTCCCACTGTTCCCCTGGCTCTGCTTCTATGAGGCTTACGCGGCTCTGCATCTGCCCAGAGGGCACAGAGACCTGACAATATTTCCGCCCCCACGAGGGTACTTACGGCCTCGCCAGTCACCCTGTCTGGGACTCAGAAGGGTCATACGCGAAGGCGAGCGCATGTGCACGTCTGTGGTACACGTAGGTAGCTATGGCTCTGCACCCTCCCTCCTGCGCTGCCCCAATTCAGGGCCCGGAAGGGCATCCGGTTCCCGAGGTGCCACTGTGCCAGCAGGCAGCGTGTAATTGGTAGGAGGGAGGCTGCCGCTGGAGTATTCTTGGCTGTCCCTCAGTGCGATCCCTGCATGAACTCCTCCTTTTCCATGCTACAGTCACAGACACTCAGCCCAGGCGCACGGTCGCACATCCTTATTCCCCATTAAGGTCTCGCTGCTGACCCCAGCAGGTTTGTCCTCCCTGACCAGGTCGCAAGGCTTCAGACTCTGGGGGGAAGTCGTGGGCCTGGATGATGAGGCTTCCAGGCAGTCCTGGGTCCACTCTATGGACACCAAGCGTGAGGTCTGGAGGGAAGGACACAGGACACAGGATGCAAGACGGGCGCCCGTCACTCAGGGTCGCAATCCGCCATACAGAGCCACTGTTGTCCAGAGGACAGACACATGAGGACAGAGAAAGAGAGGCTTGGCCCATGGGGCCGAGGAACCCCACAAGAGCACACTTAGACATGAGGTTCTCCCTTCCACATACCTGGAAGCGTCCCCCACTGCCCCCGGCCGCCTCTGCTCTCAAGAGCGTGGAGCCTTCCCTACCACTCTGTGAACTCTGTGGATCTTCGGGACCGGCGGGTTTTAAGTGACGCTATTTTTGCTCTCTCCTGAGGTCGCAACCCTCTTCCCACAAACAACAGCCGACAGGCTCCGCAGCTCGCCTTGGTCTCCACGCGCAGTACTCGCAGTACTCGAGTGCAGAGTGCTTAAGCGAGCCCCCTACCACATTGTCCAGGGTTGGGGGCGGGGGGAGATGGGGCTGGGAGGGGACAGTGGCCAGGAGTAGTGGAAAGAGAAGATGGAAATTCATACTTTCGAACTTTGCCCAGCAGACGTGTGGGGGTTACGGCGGAGGCACCTGCCTCTGATCCAGCACCTGAAGTGGGCAGGTGGGCTTCAGAGTTGAAGGTGCACACACTGGAGCCCCAGTCATTTCTGTGCATGGGTAACATGTCTGAGGTCTGCCCCGGCAAGTCGCAGGATCTGGAGTCTCCCGCCTCCCACCTGGGCTAAGGGAGCTGATCGCTCCTGAGCAGCCAAAGATCCGGGTGGAGAAAGGGGCCGGGAGATATACCGGCTGAGGCTAGACAGCTGTCTTGCTTTGGAGCTGCAGCTAGGTCCGGAGTGGGAAGGAGGAGGCTCACGCGGGCTTTGCCGCTTTCCCCGAGGGTGGCCAGTTTTGTGAATAAAATTAGATAAGTCTGCGAGCGTAGTTCCCCAAGCTCAGCTCAGGCTTCCGTTTGCAGCGGCGCTGGCCGAGCTCGAACCACTGAAAAGGGCCGCGTGCAATCGTTCCGCTGTGCCTCGGGACAAACTCCGCTTTAAGCCAGTGCCGCTCTCCAGCAGTTTCCTGATTGTCTTAATTAGATCCGTATAATCGCTGGAAGGCTTTTCTTTCCCAGAGCCGAGAACAGCTCATTTATGGGGACCAAAAGGAAGAGAGGGAGAGACGACCCGGACGCCACTGACAGCAACGTATTCTTCGCAAAAACCACTCAATACTAGTGGAAAAACCCAACAGCCATCCCCCGCAGCCCGCCAACGCTTCCTCCCAATTGTTCTGGGCTGCACGAGGGAGATGGCCGGGCCGTGGAACAGATGCAGAAGGAGGCCGGGCACGACCAGAGACGCTGTAACCCAGACCCGCAGAGTCTGGGGCTTTCCGCTCTTTGGCGGCTGCAGCAGGCATGGGTGCTGGAGCCCAAGGCTTCCGGAAAAGGGTCGAGGTTTTCGCGGAGGGAGCGACGGACTCACGCGGGTTCCCAGGCACTGCTGCAAGACGCCGAACAGACTGAGCCCGCAGGCGGAAGAAGCAGGGGTCACGGGAGAAGCAAAGAAAACGAAATAAATTCCGAATCCCGCGGTCGCCTTTCTCCCAGACCACAGTGCGCTTACTCCTGACACTGTTGAAAACAAACTGGCCCAGAACCTTGGAAGGGACGAGAGACTACTAGAAATCCCTCTATACAGAGCAGAGCTCGGTTAGGGAAATAGCTATTTGGACAAACAGAGGGGTTCTGGGCTGGGAACCCGGACATGTAGGTCCACCTCAGCTTAGGGCCCCTCAAAAGCCTGACAAGTAACATGATCTCCTGGACCTCAGTTTCAGCTCCTGTAAAAAGTATGTATGTGAAGGGTCTGGATTCTCCCTCCCCAACCCTGCAGAGCAGAGGCTGGGGATTCTCCACTCCCCTTCCCCAGTGCAGGTCTCAGTAGCAGTGAATATGCAGCAAGGCCAGGCAGAAGCAAGGGCTGGCTGCTGCAGTTGCTTGGTAGAACTTCTTGTCTGAAGCAGGAAATTTGGGCAGCAAATGCCCTGGCTAGTCTTACCCTGACTGGAGCCTGGGTAGACAGGGCAGTGTTGGCAAGGAAGGAAGCTGCTGGTTCCCATTTGCCGTTTTAGAAATGAGGACATTCAGGTCGGGCGGGGTGCACTTTGTGAGGCCAAGGCGGGTGGATCACCTGAGGTAGGGAGTTTGAGACTAGCCTGACCAACATGGAGAAACTTCGTCTCTACTAAAAACACAAAATTAGCCGGGCGTGGTGGTGCATGCCTGTAATCCCAGCTATTCCGGAGGCTGAGGCAGGAGAATCGCCTGAACCTGGGAGGCAGAGGTTGCGGTGAGCTGCTGAGATCACGCCATTGCACTCCAGCCTGGGCAACAAGAGCGAAACTCTTTCTCAGCAAAAAAAAAAAAAAAAAAAAAAAAAAAAGAAAAAAGAAAGAAAGAAAAAAGACATTCAGAAGGTGAAATGGAGTAGGATGATGCCAACACTGTTTTTCTCTTCACTTATTTAGATACTAGCAGAGCTGAGCTGGCTTGGAGTTGGTGTGTGGTCCATGGTGTGGGGTATCTGTGAGTGGGGTTCTGGGAGTGTGAGACAGATATCCATGTAGTCAAGAGCGAGCTTGAGGTATGTGTAGGGTTGCCAGATAAAATAAATCTGCTAAATCTAGCAACCCTAGGTATGTGAGTTTACTTGGACTCATGCAAGAAGCTTCTCTCCAAGACCTTTTTCCCCCAGATAGTATATCACCCAGGAAATTCCAATTCCAGGGCTACAAGTCCCTGTCCAATTTGCTGTCCATGGTTTGAGGACGGGATTTCTCTTTTTTCCAAGGACAGTTTATGCTGGAACAGCACATTAAGTGGATCGCCTTGGTCAGAAGTCCCAGAGGGGGTCCAGGTGACTTGCTCTCAAAGGACATAAGTAGTCACACCTACCTTCCATTTTTTTCTGCCCTTAGCTGGGGGCGGGGATGAAGAACTCTATTTTGAAGATTCTGTGAAAAGGGTTGCAATACAATCTGTTCTATCTCTTTGCAGGAGCCTGGGTGAGTTTTTTCTCCCTATCCTGGATCTGTGTAGCTCCATCTGTGGAATGGGAGAGTTGGATTAACACCAGGCTATCCCGTAGATTGGAGGCTGCTGTTAGATGAAACTGCGAAGTGTTCTCAGTACCCTTTCCTAAATGGCCTAGAATATGGCTACACTTCTACATCAGTTCTGAGGTAGGTGTTACTAGCCTCCTTTTTACAAAGGCAGAAACAAAGCGCAAAGAAACTTGCCCAAGGTGACAGAGCGGGTAAGTAGTGAAGCCAGGATTGGAACCCCAGGAGCCTGACTTAGGTCGCTGCTCTTAACTACCATGCAGACCCAGAAACTGAGGCTCCGAAGCGGGGAAGTCATCTAATGAGGGTCACACAGCCTTGCGACAGCGGAGGCAGCTGGGATTCCGACCTCGCACGCCCGAGCTTTGGCCACCGTGCGGCGCTGTCGGGGCAGCAGCCCAGGCATCCACTCAGTTCTTGCTCACGTCCAGCGCCCATCTCCCCCTTCCGTGCCCCAGAGGTTGAAATGGGTCCACTCTGTGTTGAAGCTGCTTGTTTCTGGGTCCTGGAGGGAGGCCAGGGGAGAAAGAGGTCTAATAGGATAGGCAGGAACCTGGCTGGTGAGAAACAAGGCACAGGGCCAACCTTACTTGCACAAGACTTTTGAGATGAAGGCAACACTTGGTCGAGGTTAGGGTTCACTGACCGGGTGTTGGACGGGGGGCGGAGGGGGTCCTGCCGCCTGTCGGTGGGGCCCAGAACCCTGGGAGCCAGGAAGGTAGGGGGTGTCCAGTCCTCAGGGCAACTGGGGCCAGGGAGAGGAGAGGGAGAAATTAAGCGGATTCCCAGACCCGTGAACAGACACACCCAGGCAAATGCCGTTTCCACAGAGACTCATGGAGAGTGAGACAGTCACAGAGACCGAGACAAACGGATGCCGAGACCGAGAGGGTCGGAGGACAGGCAAACTCGGAGCGGCAGACCGGCCCGCGCCCCAGGAACGCGGCCACAGCTGCCGCCGCTCTGCCCGGCCTCCCCACGCGGAGAGGGGTGGCGGGCTCGGCCGCGGAGGGAGGAGAGGGCGCCCCGCCGCAATCTCACCTCTCCCAGGCCCAAGGCTGCGGGCGCCAAGTTTGCTCCTGGTGATCACTCGAATGCATCTCCTCTCGGGCCGGAAGTCGTGCGAGCTCGGGTGGGAGCCGCGGGCCGCGCTGGGGCAGCGTGGGTCCCGGCGTCTCAGGCTCGCGCTCCCACTGCGCTACGGCCCCAGTGGCCCGGGCGCCGCCTTGGGAAGAGGACGGGTGGGGGCTGCTGCCACTTCCCTGGCTGCGGCTGGCGCCCGAGTGAGCCTTAACATCCAGGGGCTGAGCGTTCTGAAGGCGGCGGCTCCACAGAGCGCAGGGTGCAGGAGCAGCGGCGAAGACAAGGGCCCACCTCCGGCCACTCCAGCCCAGCTCCCGCCGCGGCGGCTGTTTGTTCCCGCCGGGCCCCTCAGCGGAGGCGCTACGCCCGCCCCTGCCGCCTCGCCCCACCCCGCCCAGGGAGCTCCGCCCTGGCCCGCGGCTCTTCCGCCTTAGGCAGCCGCTAGGCGGGAGGGACAGTCCCCCACCCCCAACCACTGCAACCCCGAGGGGACTAGGAGCTGAGGCCCGCCCAGGTAAGGAAAGGCCTCAGCTCCTTCCGCCCCTGCGGCGGGTCCCAGCTCGGGCTCCTGGGGTAGTGGCGGGGGCCGCCAACTGGGCGCGCCCTGGAAGGTGAGCGCGGCCGAGCTGGGCCGCCAGGGGGCGCTGCGGAGCCGGGGGACACCCCTCCCTGCCTGCCTTAGTCCCCCGCCCCCTCCCCGCCCGCGCGCAAAACGCACTCGCCCCAGAGGCAGCGCGGCCGAGCCGGAGCCGCTGCCGGAGCGGAGCCGGAGAGTGGCGGCGGCGGCGGCAGCGGCACCATGACCCTGGGCAGCTGCTGCTGCGAGATCATGTCCTCCGAGAGCTCCCCGGCCGCGCTGTCCGAGGCCGACGCAGACATAGACGTGGTGGGCGGCGGCAGCGGAGGCGGGGAGCTCCCAGCCCGCTCCGGGCCCCGCGCCCCCCGGGACGCGCTCCCCCATGGCCACGAGCCTCCCCCGGAGGAAGCCGAGGCAGACGTAGCCGAGGACGAGGAAGAGTCGGGTGGCTGCTCGGACGGCGAGCCCCGAGCTCTGGCGCCCCGGGGGGCGGCGGCCGCAGCGGGGAGCCCAGGGCCAGGCGCGGCGGCGGCCCGCGGCGCAGCGGGGCCCGGGCCGGGACCGCCGTCGGGGGGCGCGGCGACGCGGAGCCCTTTGGTGAAGCCGCCCTACTCGTACATCGCGCTCATCACCATGGCCATCCTGCAGAGCCCCAAGAAGCGGCTGACGCTGAGCGAGATCTGCGAGTTCATCAGCGGCCGCTTCCCCTACTACCGGGAGAAGTTCCCCGCCTGGCAGAACAGCATCCGCCACAATCTCTCGCTCAACGACTGCTTCGTCAAGATCCCCCGCGAGCCGGGCAACCCGGGAAAGGGCAACTACTGGACGCTGGACCCGGAGTCGGCCGACATGTTCGACAACGGCAGCTTCCTGCGGCGCCGCAAGCGCTTCAAGCGGCAGCCCCTGCCGCCGCCGCACCCACACCCGCACCCTCACCCGGAGCTGCTGCTGCGTGGCGGGGCCGCGGCGGCGGGGGACCCCGGCTCTTTCCTGCCCGGCTTCGCTGCCTACGGCGCCTACGGCTACGGCTACGGGCTGGCTCTCCCGGCCTACGGCGCACCCCCGCCGGGGCCGGCCACGCACCCGCACCCGCATCCGCATCCGCACGCTTTTGCCTTCGCCGCGGCAGCCGCCGCCGCTCCTTGCCAGCTGTCGGTTCCCCCAGGCCGCGCCGCCGCGCCTCCACCCGGACCTCCGACGGCCTCGGTGTTCGCGGGCGCGGCATCTGCCCCAGCTCCTGCGCCAGCCTCAGGCTCGGGCCCGGGCCCCGCAGGCCTGCCCGCCTTCCTGGGCGCCGAGCTGGGCTGCGCCAAAGCCTTCTACCCGGCGTCCCTGAGCCCTCCCGCAGCCGGCACCGCGGCGGGTCTGTCCACCGCACTTCTGCGCCAGGGTCTCAAGACGGACGCGGGCGGTGGTGCAGGCGGCGGGGGCGCCGGAACAGGGCAAAGGCCTTCCTTCTCTATAGACCACATCATGGGCCACGGTGGCGGCGGGGCAGCACCCCCGGGCGCCGGCGAGGGCTCGCCGGGACCGCCATTCGCCGCAGCCGCGGGTCCTGGGGGCCAAGCCCAGGTCTTGGCCATGCTGACTGCTCCGGCCCTGGCTCCGGTAGCGGGCCACATTCGCCTCTCGCATCCCGGGGACGCGCTGCTGTCCTCAGGGTCCCCGTTTGCCAGCAAAGTCGCCGGCCTTAGTGGCTGCCACTTCTGACCGCAGCAGGCCCAGGGCCGGTTAGGTCCGCACTCCTCAGCCTCTCCCGGGAGCTTCTGCGGTCCCAGCGGAACTCAGGGAGTCTATTTATGAAGTCTCCAGACCTTGGGCCGGCACGCGTGACTCGGCACTTCAGTCTCCACGCACAGAATCTCGCAGATAGTTGGGACCAAGCGGGCTCTATCGTTCAGGGCGACAGGCCCGGGGCTACGCGAAGTCGTCGCAGGCCAAGATCCTTTACAGTTTGAGAAATAAAAGCAGGGGGGTGGGGGCTTCGTTTTTCCCCTGCCTCTGCGCCTCTCGGCGAACACATTCCCGGAGAGATGCCTGACCAGGCTCCACGGATCCCGCCAGAAACACCAACAGAGGGTCTCCCTTTCTGCCTTTCCCCTCTCACTTCTTCCCCAACGTTGAGACCCGGCTTGTCCAATATTATAATTTAAAGACATCTATTATCTGCTTTGTGCTTAAAAGAAAAATTCAACTTTTTTTTTTTTTTTTTTTTTTTTTGCTGTTCTCCAAGGAAGTTCGTTTCCTCTGAAGCCTAAACCAGTGTCTACGCAGGCGGAGCGGAACGGAGAGGTGAAGCAGGGGGTCTTCATATTCCCAGCAAAAACCCTGGATCCCACTCCACTGAGGAAAATCCTTTCTCTTTTGTGTTTGGGTGCTTTTAAAGGAATTTTTTTCCTTTCCCTTGACTGGCTGGGTCCAGCCATCCCCGACCAGCAACCCTGTCAGTGTTCCACTCTGTCCCAGGCCCTGTGATATTTATTGTGGCTAAAGGCAATGAGATTGGGTGGAAGAGAAGGGTCTGGGCCAGGGACTGGAGAGGTGGGGTTGGAGTGGGCAAGGGCACACCCTATGGCAGGGGGTCCTGTAATTTTATGTAAATATCTGTACAGCGGGCTGCTCGGCGTTCTCTGTCCACTGGGTGTGCATTGATTTAAACTTCTCCACTGTGGGGAAACTCTGTGAAATCGTCTGATGGTCTGTGTGGAAGAAAAGAAAAATCTGTCTACTCTCTATTGCCCATTGGTGTCAATTGAATAAATGTATGTGAACTTCAGCAGTCACCAGCTCTGTCTGCTTGCCTGCACTCTCCCTGGCCCCTAATGGGGCTCTCCCAGAAAAGCTTAGCTCCCCAGCAGAGGGGGAGTGAGGAAAGGCCCCTGGGCAGCCCACGCAGGCAGAGAAGGGTTTGAGCTTAGAGGATGCAAGGGGCACTTTAGTCTTGGCCTTCAGCTGCTAATGAGGCCGAATCTCTGGGAAGCCTGTGGCCTCTCCCGCACTTTCATTTTCGTTCTAGTCTTAAGAAGGTTTTTGGCTGGAGTTTTGCCTGAGGTTGTGTTTCCAGTGCACCTGAGGATTCTCATGTCCTTCTAGTTTGGATGTTGGCACAGCTTGGGCAGATCTGGGTGCTAAGGGTTCATGAACACTCTACCCACTAAGTACAATTTAAGGTGAATATGTCTGGTGATGTGTACTCCGTATGCCTCTATTTCTGAGTGAAGGGCTTTTATGGAACTTTTGATTCGTTTTTGTGTTTGTCTGGGTCGGCACAGCTGCTTGCTTTTTTGTTGTGTGTGTGTGTGTGTGTGTGTGTGTGTGTGTGTGTGTGAACTGTATTTCAGAATATCTGCATTTTTATTTCTATGTATGTCGGTGAACATGTCTTTGTGATGTTTGTGATTCTCAGTCCTGTCTTTCTGTCTCTGAGAGGAGAGGTTTCTCCCTCACCGCTTTAGGGCCTTATCTGGAATCCCCTCTCCCCCCGCCACCCCCCAACACAGTAACAGAATAAAAGGCTTGGACTGAGGACTGTGAAACCTTTCTTTCCTACAGCCTCCAGAGAGGGTTAGAGGGGCACCATGAGCTGCTCATTTACTGTGAGATGAATGAGTCAGTGGGGTTACACTCAAGGTAAAACTTATCCCTTGAGCCAGACTCATAGCTGGAAGCTACTGCCTGAGTGCAAATCCATTGGTCTTGTTGGAGTCTTCCATAAACCCATTGAGCCTCCCATTTCTCTGCTTGTGCCCAGGACTCCCAGTGGCCAGACTTGTGTTGAGTGAGAGATGATCTTTTGGTGAAGCAGAGATGACTGCTTAGCTCTTTTCTCTGTATATTCCAGTGAGATTAATAGGAGAGGAGAAACAGAGGTGCAAGAAGAGGCAATGTAGCCTTCACAGAAAACAGACACATGTTGAGGGCAAGGGTTGGGAGATGAAGTGACAGAGAAGGAAGAAGACAGGGTCAGAGACCCAGATGCAGGGAACTTGAGAGGGGTGAGCCACACAGGCCTCTTCAGCTAGGATCCCTGCAGCTGGCAATAGTAGAAAAGAAGGAGGAGGTGGAGGACTGAGACCACTGTAGAAAGGGTGTCAAAATCAGGATTAGGGTGGGAAGAACACACCAGAGCTGGGGAAGGGTTGTTTGGGATTCCCAAGTCTCTCATCGCCTTCACCAGTGGAGAAGAGATGAGGCTCAAGGTGCATATAGTAGACGCAGTCCCTCTGCCAGAGGCAAGGCAACCCTCTCCTTGTTGAGAGACTGTGGAAGTGGAGGGAGGTCAAATGGAGTGGGTCACCTTCCCACCATTTATCAAATGGTCCAGGTGAAGTAAGGTTAGATTGGATAGTATAAAGGGAGAAACAGCTGCTGATACTGGGATGATGGTCTCTGGCTGGTTGCTTCATTTACTTAAATTTCTCCGAGTTTAATTTCGTTTATTTTCACTTGAGGAAGGGTGACTGTGACTGAAGGAACATGCACTCAAACAAGTGAGCGTGTGTGTGTGTGTGTGTGTGTGTGTGTGTGTGTGCGCGCGCTCTCAGTAAAGCACTTTGTAGCTATGTGACCTCACCATGAATATGTCACTCCCAGATATTAGATTGGAGCTTTATGTAAAATATTTATTAATTGGTTTTTCCTCTTTAGAGGAGAAAATTAAGTCAGCCAGAATTATGTCTGATGGTGGATAGTTAGATGAGATAATTCCACAACTGCTATTTATAGGAGAAGCAGCAGACCCTTTTGTGTGTGTGTGTGTGTGTGTGTGTGTGTGTGTGAATTTATCTGAGCATGTTGCTTGGTGTCTGTGTATTGGAGGAGCCGTATCAGGAAAAGGTAGGAAAAAGAGGACTGGGGAACAAGAGTGAGATGCACCCTTATAGGGGCTTCAAGAGATCTTGGAGCCCCAGACCCATGACTCAAACGCCACTTTCTCAGTGGGCCAAGAAGGGTAGACCTGAGCCAGAGAAGATTGTGGTCTGAGGACTGGGAGTCAGAAGCCACTGATGCCCAATTGGCCTTGAAAAATACCCAGAAAGGGAATTGCTGCGGGAGCTCCCAAGACTCCAGATGCTTATGGCAGAGAAGAAGGGAGGGTATTTAGAGTTTGGGGCTCCTTTAGGTTGTCTTTCTGGGGAACCTAACCTTCCCAGCTGTTAGGAGCTGGGAAGAGCCCATTTGGGATCTGGACTTCAAGGCAAAGGATGAGGGAGTTCAGGATTTGTATGGTAGAATCCTCCTGTATGTTTTTTAATTCCTCCTGACTGGAAGGGCCTAATGGGTGACTCCCTCCCAACCTATGGGTGCATAGGGTGGGTGTTCAGTTTAAGGAGGCTCACTTAGGCATCCTGGGAGGAGAAACAGGCTATCCCATCTGGAGGGGCTCCTGTAGGTTGCCTCTGTGCTTGGGTGGAGGCAACTGAGGTTCTGCTGCCCTGCAGGCCCCAACAATCAGTGACAATAATAAGAAAATATTCAGGGCATACCTTCATCTCTCGAAGGTGAGAAAAAAAAAGAAGGTAGAAAATCGGCCTGGGGTTCAGAGTGCTGCTGAGAGCTGGCAGTTTAAAGGGAAAGAAAATTGGCGAATTTCACTGGTCAATTTCACTTCATTTCGTTCAATTTCGTTCAATTTCATTCCTTTTCATCCAGCGCCGGGAGGCCCGAGGCCACAAGGAAGGGGAGGGGGTCTTTCCGGGCGAATTTCCCTCATCTTATAGATTTACTTTCCAGGGCTGTGAGGAACAGCCTTGATTCTGAAACTTCGACATACGTTTTTCAGCCGCCGCTAAGAGCAGACATTTTATTTTATTGAAGGGTATTTGGTTTGGGTGATCGAAGCACATCGGTAAGCCTCTCCGCACTTCTCTTTTGCAGCCCAATTAAAGCGGTTAATTCTTTTCACCGCTTATTCCTCCCCATCTTTCTTTCTTTCTCCTGGGGCTCCTCGGACCACCCAGGAGCCGGAGTTGAGGTGGGGGCGGACACTTCCCCTCCATATCCAATTTGTTCTCGCCACAGCGGGCGCGTCTTCGTGGTTACAAAGCGCTTTTTCCCTGATGACTTTTTTCCCTTTTTCAAAAACACTTCTTTCTCCCCCCTTCAACTAGCAACCCTCCCCAGGCCCACCCCTCCTCCCTCTCCGCTCCGGTTTATTTAAACTTCGCCTCCTCCAGCGCCGCCGCAGCGCGCACTTAATGAAGTTGAAGGCTCGGTGAGCCCGGGTGAAGAGGGTTTGGAATCTGTTGAAAGGGGCGTTTTGTGACACTGATTGGGGCGGGGGCGGGGGCAGTCGCGGACCAGACAATGACCGACCAGGCGGGTTTTCCTGCGCACAGGGTCAGGCGAATAAAGGCGCCGACGCTGTTTAAACGAGGGACCCCGCAAGAGAAAGGGAGAAAAGATTTTGAGTGTGGAGCGTGCCTCGTAAGGTTTCGTGCTTAGGGGAAGTTGGGAGGAGGCACCTCGCCTAGAGTCTTTACGGACCGAATTCGGAGTTTATTTAGAATCCTATGCATCAAGCCAAAGAAAAGCGGGGCGAGTTTGGGTTTGCGCCTAACTTAATTCCGATACATGCCTCAAAAGGTGGTCTAGGCTGGGGCCTGGGGAGGCGTTCAGGAGGGCCAACCGGGACGATGACATCCAGCCCACATTTGTCTCTGTGGCTGGCGCTCTGAGGTTTGGCGCTCTGGAGAAACGTTGAAAGAAAACTAAAGATGGGCAGTGGTCGGGCAGGATAACTCATCCTCCTAAAGCGTTTGTGAGCAAAACAAATGTTGATTGGATTTTTTGGAGCGGAATTACTCTGCTCTTTAAGGTCGGCGCAGACACGTACCAACAGAGAACCTGCAGACAGGACAGAGGTTTCCAGCTCTGGTTTCGGGAACGTATTTTTCCGCGGGCTAGTGGGCGCGGCGCGGCGCTGGGCGGAGCGGGCACCGCCTCCTTCCGTAGCGGAGCAAGAGCTGCGGCTGGAGGCTGCGGCCGCTCCGGAGGCCTGGAGGCTTCGAACTGCGGGGGAAGGAAGGCGGTTTCCTCCGCAGCGCCCCGGAGCTGGACTCCCCACCGTCACCTTGTGGGTTGTTTCTGGCGCTCCCTCCGCTCTCAGCCTCGAGTCCTGGGTCCCTGCGGAGCGCTGTCTTTTCGCTCCACGCGGACTCCGAGCGGAAGTCGCTCGCTGTCCGAGACTTTGCATTTCTCCCGCAGCGGAGGTCTCTGCCCGGTGCCTTCCTCCTGGCACGCCAGCCTCCTCGCCGAAATTTAGTCGTCAAGAGGGTAACAGAGTCCCAGGCTTTACTGCCACTCCACTCCCTGCTCGGTTATTTAAGAGATATGCGGCTTCCGGGGGGTTTTCTTCAGACCCCGCAAGTGCGCTAGGCTGGGAAGGATGCGCTCAGATGCAGCTACAGAGGTTCCGCGCGTTTCACCACGGGAAGCCCGGGCCTTAGAGATCTGTTCTCGGTTCTCCAGGTGTTGGAAAGTTGCCTCAGGCTGCTCCCACCTCTGGGGCATTTCTGTCTACGCAGGCAGAAGGATCTTTGGAATTGCGGTTGCATGGATCTTAGTTCTGGAAAGGGGGAATCACTGGGGGAACAAAAAATTCAAATCCGTCCCTTGTATTCCTAAAAATCACTGAGACCTGAAAAGTGCATTTCGAGTTATCTGTGTAGACACTGCCGGGGTGTGTGTGGTGGCGGAGGGTGGGAGAAGCGCCGAGGGTACAGGATTGGACTTTATTGTTCACATTAACTCACCGGTGCTTAGAGAGGATCCGCGATTCGCGCCCTCCTCCCCCAGCAGGTGTCTATGCAGTTCGGACTCCTGGGCTTGGATGCCCCATCCCATTCAGATGCAAATGTGCTGGGTTCGGGTTGAGTGTGGGAAGTCCACCCCCCTACCCCCACCCCTGCCCACGCCTTCCTTCCCTGACGCCTCTTCTGGGCCTTTTGGGTTCCGGTCTCAACTTTGAGTTCCTTGTAAATCTTTTTGAGATAGGTCTTACCTCCTCAACAGTCACCATAGACAAAGAGGGCAACTAGTGAGGCTACTGCGTGAATTAGCCTCGGACCCAGAGGGCAGGAGCTTGGGGGTTTTGAGGACAGCACGGCTCCACTTTCCGCTTTGGAGTGGAACCTCACACAGCAGATAGTTTGTGCAGCTGGGAAGATGGGCCCTGAACCCGAACGGTATGAGGATATGTATCCTAAGGCCGGTTTTGGCCCCAGTTCACTAGGTCCCGGCCGCCCCAGCCAGCTATGGTTTGTAGAGTCCGAAGGCAGGCAGGAGGATCTCAGATTGAGGATTGAGCAAGGACTGAGGATCGTTCCTTGTGTCTGTTTGCAAGCCCATGGGTCTTGCAATGCGAGGGCAGACAAACTACGAAGTGGGCTCCGGTTCCGATGAGCCATAGGGCCTCTCCGGCCCCTGATCTGAGCACCCCTCACCTTGGTCCATCTGCTGACCATCTAAAATGTGTAAGGCCAGCGTCAGGGCTCAGTGTGTGACCAAGAACAGTTTTCCTGCTTGAGGGGTTACCTGGTAATGCTGAAACACAGGCGAGTTAATTTTCCCCCAACTCTGGGGATCTTTTTCCTGTCTGGCTCCTTCTTTCCTTCCTTAAATATTTACTGAGCACCTACTGTGTGCTGGGCATTGTCCTGGAGGTGCAAGCAGTGAATTTCTGCCTGGCATCATTACAAGCAATCTAACTTGGTAGTTGAGAAACCAAAGAAAGATATAACAATGAATTATCACCATATTTGAAGTTTAAAAAAAAAAAAAAGAAGAACTTTGGTGTTTTAAGGGTTAAGTTTGTAGCTTTTCACTTTGTCATAACTGCTCCAGGTATCACAGCCCATCGATGTGTGCCTTCTGGGTGTTTGGGATCTGTGATTGTGTTTATGCTTGTGTGTGAGAGGGTATGGATATGCATCAGTGTGTACAGGAGAATGTGCTTAGGGGTAGATATTGATGAATGACTATGTGTGTGCTAAGGTATACTTGTGATGTATCAGTGTGAGTCTGTGAGTGCAGTGAGTCTCCCTGACTGTCTTGGGCAGAGGCTGGAGAAATGTGAGTGAAGAGGATTGGAGTGGAAGGGTTAGGAATGGGTCCCTGCCTGAGTTCCCAGCCTCTTCCTCTGTTCCTTAGCAAAGATTAGGACCTGTCCTTCTTCCAGCTTCCTTCCCTACTGCAGACAAGGATGGGAACGTGGAGCACAAAGTGAAGGTGCTAATGGAGTGTAGTGAGGGCAGCAGTGGAGCAGTCAGTCCTCCTCCCATGGTTCTTACCTCTTACTTTTCCCGCTATGTCCAGCCCCTGCAGCCTGCCTGGGGGTCAGGATCCAGGTTGTTCCGGAGTAGCTGAGAGGCTTCTTTGTGTGGCCCTGGACCTGTTCTCTGGTCTGGTGCTGCTAGCCCCCTCTCCTCTAGACCACACAGAGTGTGCTGGCTACTGGTCCTAGGTGACTGTGGAGTCTTCCCTTCCATTGCCAGAAAACTAGCCTACATCAAGGAGGCAGGTGCAGGCTGTAGAGCCTTAAATGCCAGAGCTTGCAGGGTCTCCAAGGCTAACATTGTATGGGAAACTGGACTAGAGGGGGTGAGCAGTGGCATTTACCCAGAGTTGCTCAGCAGGATCCTGGATATAAAGTTGGACCCTGCAGCATCTATGCACTAACATATAAAATTAACATAGACAATTAACATAGACAAATAACATAGACAATAGACACTGGTCCAGATCTTTTCCTTTTATTTTTAGTTGATGCATGTAATTGTATGTAAATTACATACAATTTAATTGTATGTAAATCCCATATTTGTAGGATACAGAATGATATTTGATACATGCATACAATATGTAATGATCAAATAAAGGTAATTAGCATAACTCTCACCTCAAACATCATTTCTTTTTGTCGTGAACATTAGAAATCCTCTTCCAGGTTTTTGAAGATATATAATAAATTATTGTTAACTATATCTACCCTACAGTGCTATAGAACACTAGAACTTGTTTCTCCTATCTTGCCGCAGTTTTGTTTTCAATCAGGTATAGCTATTTTGAGAAAACTCAAAACCTAGCATCTCCTCTTGTCTCTAGGGAAATCTCAAATGTCACCTGGGCTGTCAATGCTGCTGAATGCCCCTTCCTTCCTAAAGGCAGGATGGGAGTAAAGTCAAGATCAAGGTGCAGGATAGCAGACAATTATCCAGATAAATCAGGCATGGAATAGATCACCTTTAGGTGAGAGAGGTGCTGGTGGCTTTAGGGAGAAGTGTAGGCTAGCAAGAGCGTCTGGCGCTCCACTTTCCCCAGGGTTCCTCGGCTGGGAGAGGTGGCCGAATTCTCCTCCTAGTCCCAGGCAGAGCAGAAAGTCCAGTGCCAGTGACCCCCTTGGAGGAGAGGAAGGGGTAGGGGAATGGTAAGAGTTTGCCAGTAAATGTCTCTATTTTTCAGGTCTTCCAATGTGGTGGCTTCTCTGCCTCTTTTGCTTCCACGAGTCTGTTGGAGAATCTGTCAGTTGGCCCACTGGAGTGCTCCAAGCCTTGCTTCCCTCACCCCACCTGACTCTAGGCCTTTTATAAAGTGAAGAATAAACAAAGAAAATCTGGGCCACTCGGGTCCCAGGCAGCTTTGGTTGGAGCCATTCCTTCCTGGGTCAGATATGCTGACCAAGCTTCAGGGCTTTGGGGTGTGTGTATGTGTACGTCCAAGTGTAGCATTAGGAATTCTGAATTACACTTACCTCTGGAAGCTACCAGAGCTTTTTGGTGTCTCTTTTCAGTCCTCCTGGATCTTTACCTTACCACCTACCCTGAAGATACTTATCTAATATTGGGAGTAGAGAAGGGGAGGAGGTGAGAAGATTCCTGATTCCGGCCTGGATGCTGACTCTCTGTGGCCTTGGGCAACTACTCCCCCTACCCACGCTGGGCCTCCATTTCTCTGTGTCAGAAATGGAGCTGGGGAAAGTTAGCCTGGACTTACCTCCTGGGTCTGGGGTCAGTGGCTGCTTCCCAGCTCCTCTCTTTAGTCTGCTGAACAGCTCATGCCCCTCCCTCAGCTCTCCCTCTGCAGCAAGGGTGCTGGATGGGACAGTGCTGAACTTTGGAGACATCTCAGGAGCAGCCTCAGGACTTCTACCATAGCTGCCTGTGGGAGCTTGGTTCACTTTCTTTCTGGATCTAAGAGGCTTCCACGTGGGACCCAGGGCTTTTTCCTTCCCTGGCAGGGCCATGGAGAGGTGGCCAAATCTCTGTGTATGCCTTGGTCGCCGGTTTTGCATAAATATACCTCCTTTGGGGAGAAGGGGGAATGTGGATGAGGGTGAAGGTGAGTCGCTGCCTGAAGCTGGCAGAGCTCAGCCCATCCCATTGTGTCTCCCGTGGCGCTGAGATAGGGTGGCACAAAATGGAAAAGGGAGCGTCTAATCCAGCTCTCTTTTACTCCTGTCTCTGTTCACCCTGAGCCACCCAGCCTTCTTTCCCGGAAGCCTTGCCCGGATGAGTGCTGGGGAGTGGGGAGAGGCGGGGCACCCCACAGGAGCTGGAGGGCTGGAACCTGCCTTTGTGGGGGAGGGGGTCAGAATGTTCTCAAAGCCTGAGTGGGGAGGGGGCTGTGGCTTGGCTCCCTCCCTAAAAGTCCCCGCCCAGGCCAAACCTCAGAACTTGCTTTTGTGGGGTTGTAGCTGGAAGTACTCGAAGCCTGGGGGCCCTGGGGGCCGGGTCCAGAGCTTTCAGAGGCAAGTCCGCCGAGTGAGTGTCTGAGGATGGAGACGCGAGGGGGAATGGGGAGGGGCGGGCTCTGTTGCCGCTTACCCTGGAGCTGGGGCTCCGGTTTTCCGGTTGAAGTTCTCCTCTCTGCCTACATCTTGGATTCTGGGTCTCAGATGCAATCACACACCCAAATTGCATCCTGTGACCTGAAAGAGTCTCAAACATGCGTGCAAAGAATATTCAGAAGCAGAAGCAATTTCTGAAGAGCGAGGCCCGGGACTGAGTCGGCGAGGCTCCCAGTTCGAGAGAGCGGAGCCAGGGTGGAGGGCTCCGGAGGGAGATTCCTGAAAGCCTCCCTGGCACCGGATCCTGAGCGCAGGCCGGGCCCAGCCACTTGGGGGCGCCGCTGGCCCCAAAGTACCGGGAGCTTGCCCTCTGCTGACCAGGATTCACCCTGGCTGGCAGAGACTACCCTACGCTCTGCTCACCGGGCCACCCCGCCCCGCTCCGCGCTGACCCTCCGTTAGAGGCTGACTCTGCAAACTAGGACGATCTTGCTCCTATGCGGGACGACCCAGCGCTAAAAAGGGATGACCCGATACCGTCGGGGGTGACCCTGCTTTGAGTGGGTCTGACCCTGTGCTAACAGAGATGACCTTAAACTGACAGAGGCAGATCCTATGCTAACCGGGATGTGCTTGCGCTACCAAGATTGGCTTTGTGCGCTCCCTCTTAAGGCTTACCCTGCACAGATTAGGTGCTAAGGCTTGTAGTCCTTGTTACGGTCCCTGTAGCTCTTGCACCGCAGCAGGGATGCCCTATTCCACCTCCAAACTGGTAGCTGCTTTATTTCTCTCCCCCTAGCCCTTTGGGGGCAGTTCTGGGACACCTGGTTGGAGAGAAGGCTGCAATGGCTGGGCACACCCTGCACCTCTGGGAGGAGGAGTTCACAATCTCAAGGAGGAGGTGGCTGAGTTGTGGCGAGGGAACTGATTTTATGGAGGCTGCAGCATCTTGGGGGCCATGACTGTGAGTGCTTTTCTGTGTCTGTGCTCCTGACCCCAGAGCCCCGCCTTGCCACACCCACACCCTCTCCACATACATAGGTGGCTTTCTTTTTGCACCACTCCGTCCTCCGGGGCCTACTCTCCCTCTCTGTAAAATGAAATGAGCTTATCACCAGACTGCCCTCATCTGCTGGAATGTCCTTGTCAGTCTCAATTCACTTCACCATTCTTTTATTACTCACGTTGTGCCTGGTCCTCTCCTCTACGCTGGGGAGAGAGTGGTGAACAAAACCGATGTGGTTCGTATCCTCAAGATGGTGACAATCTAGTGGAGGAGAGAAAAATGCATGTGGAATTAAAGCTGTAATATGGGTGCAGAGGGAAGAATGCTGATGGCCTTGAGAGAGAATAGCTGAAGGATGTTACGGGGTGGGGATTCCTCCCCAGCTCTGGAGCCTGTTGTGGGGAGAACTTGTCACCCCATACTCGATCCTGTTTGACTCTGATTTCAGTGAACAGACCTCTGACCACTGGGCTTGCTGGTCAGGGCAGCTATAGGGAGCCAGGAGCCCCTCCCAGTGTGTCATTATCCATCCCAGATTCCCATTTGAGCAGCCCTCCTCCAATATCACCAGGAGGGATTCACCCTTCATTCCAGCACCCAGAGCAGCTTCCTCTCCCCAGGTCCTTGGATTTGGAAGAAGCAGTCTACCCCTCAAGACCAGGGTGTGGAAGTCAGGCTGGCTTTGGGATATGAGACTGCTTCAGTTCTGAGATCTCTCTCTCTCTCCCTCTCTTTCTTTTTCACTGAACGCCATAGTCACGCTGAGATCTCTATCCAGTATGCTGTCTGGCACAATAAATAGTTGTTGATGAAAAGAATAATTCTAGGAGCATACTTTTCAATGAGCCCAACAGCCAGAG
Source organism: Macaca fascicularis (assembly GCF_037993035.2). Taxonomy (NCBI): domain Eukaryota; kingdom Metazoa; phylum Chordata; class Mammalia; order Primates; family Cercopithecidae; genus Macaca; species Macaca fascicularis. Next base: position 187,353,819 of record NC_088375.1, on the reverse strand, counting down.
TGATTCTGTGGTTCATGGGCTGATTATCTGATTGTTCCTTCTTCCACTTTCTACCTGGTTCACTCCCTACTCAGGGTTGCCTCCCACCAAGCCTTCACTAGCATCTGCCCCTCCCGCAGACTTTTTTTTTTCCTTCTTTTTTGGAGACCGGATCTTGCTGTGTCACCCAGGCTAGGGTGCAGTGGCATGATTATGGCTCGATTCTCGGGCTCAAGCAATCCTCCCATCTCAACCTCCTGAGTAGCCAGGACTACAGGCTAGCCACCATGCATGGTTAATTTTTTATTCGTATAGGTGGGGGTCTCCTTATGTTGCCCAAGCTGGTTTCGAACACCTGGGCTCAAGTAGTCCTCCCACATCAGCCTCCCAATCCTAAGACTCTTCATACTTTTTTTTTTTTTTTTTTTAGACGGAGTCTGGCTCTGCCACCCAGGCTGGAGTGCAGTGGCCGGATCTCAGCTCACTGCAAGCTCCGCCTCCCGGGTTCACGCCATTCTCCTGGCTCAGCCTCCCAAGTAGCTGGGACTACAGGCGCCCGCCACCTCGCCCGGCTAGTTTTTTGTATTTTTTAGTAGAGACGGGGTTTCACTGTGTTAGCCAGGATGGTCTCGATCTCCTGACTTCGTGATCCGCCCATCTCGGCCCCCCAAAGTGCTGGGATTACAGGCTTGAGCCACCGCGCCCGGCCTGACTCTTCATACTTTTAAAGAACTTACTGTGATGTATTATTTTCTGCTTGCTGTTCCCCCTCCCTCATCTTTTCCAGTACACAGCACAAGGCCTGGAACATGAAAGAATGAATCAACTGCATGTGTAGAAGGGCTCCAAAAATGTGTTGCATTGCCCAAAGACAAGTGGAGTTAATGTGATTCAGAAATATGTCCCTTCACAGAGCAATAATGATCTCTGGTGCCTGGTGTGGTGGGGAAGGGGGAGTGGGGGAACAGTGTCCAGGACAGCAGCGGCTGGGGGTCCCTGAGCCCCAGTGTTGCAAGATAACCCAAAGGGAGAACTGTACTCAAGTTCGGGGCACCTCTGTTCTCAAGACAAAAGGAGCTTGGACTGGGGGAGTCATACCTTGAGGGAGGGGGCTAGGAAGCTGTCTCACCACCATCCCTACACTTCCATGGTGCAGCAGCTGTCCAGGCAGCAGGCCCCAGCTCTCTAGAGCTGCACGGAGAAGATGAGTGCTCCCAGCCCAAGGACAGAGGCTCCAAGTGCTTGTTGGAGATGGGGGCAGAGGCGGGAGAAGAAGGGAGGGGTTGAGCAGAGGGAGTGGCTTTCAAGGGTGTGGGACAAAGAGGCTCACTCTGCCGGGGACCCCTGAGGAGGTATCATTCTCCAGGGTTGGAGAGGACCCATCTTTCTTTTAACCCCTTCATGACTTCTAGCCTTGTCTGGCTACCCAAACTACAAAGACTTAGAGGATGATATACATTGGTTGAAAATCCAGCCCCGGTGGAGGTAGTTCTAGAGAAGGGAGATTGAGGGACAGCACTAGTACTAATGTGGGAAAGCACTAGTACTTCCTCAGCCCCGCATGTATGATCCATTCTCCTTAAACACACACGATCTGTGGGGACCCGGGCCAGGCTGTTGGGGGATAGAGCTGAATGAAACCATTTTCTGACTACCCTCTTGCCTCCCATGCGACATTTACTGATCCTACTATGGCTGGGTATCCCTGGAAGAGGCCCATTGTGGGTGTGGGGTGTAGGTTTGGGGACAGGAAGGGAATTTATTTCTTCCCCAGGAAAGCTCATAGTCTGAAGTTAATAGGTCTTGGTGCTTCAAGTCAGGGGCGATACATTTTGTGAGCGGAGAGCAGGCATAGGAGACTTCCTGGAGGAAGTGGCATTTGAATTGGGCCTTGAAATTGGGGAGAATTTGGACTATAAAAGGTTGGGTGTGAGGGGAAGACATCTAGGGCATTTCATCCTTTATGAGTGAAGGCATTTGGGAGAGCTGAGTGAGTTCAAAGTTAATTTAAGCTGGGAGGTCTTCCCTACTCTTCCTGTAGTCACATAATAGAATCCCTCTACATTATAAATGATCCTCAAGTTCTCAGCTGTTGAATAAATAAAGGTTATTTTTCACATCTCATAGTCCAAATATTGGATCACTGGTGGTGGTGGTGAGATAGGGGGAAGCTTCGTTCTACATAGTCATTCAGAGACCAAGTGGACTTCCATCTAGGGGTTCCATCATTCTCGAGGGGAAGCGCTCTTACTTTTTTTTTTTTTTTTGTACAATGGACCCCCTTAGGTAGATTAATGATCAGCTTATGTATACCTAAAAATAAAGATTTTTCAATGCATGAAATCAGATTTACAGGACTATGAAATAAGGCAATTATATTGAGATTAAATTATCAAAATCATTTAAAAATTTTGTGATGGCCAGGTGTGGCTCATGCCTGTAATCCCAGTACTTTGGGAGGCCGAGGTGGGCAGATCGCCGGAGGTCAGGAGTTCGAGGCCAGCCTGACCAATATGACAAACCCCATCTCTACTAAAAATATAAAAATTAGCCAACTATGGTGGCATGCACCTGTGATTCCAGCTATTTGGGAGGCTGAAACAGGAGAATGGCTTGAACCCAGGAGGTGGAGGTTTCAGTGAGCTGAGACTGCACCATTGCACTCCAGCCTGGACAACAAGAGTGAAACTCTGTCTCAAAAAAGAAAAAAAAAATTGTGACATAAAAATATTTGTGATAAAACAATTGAATAAATAATTTGTGATATAATAATAATATAGCAAGTTAAATAAAATATAGCAATGGGATTAACAGTGCAATTTCAAAGTGTGTTCAGCATAAATGACCTTTTGATATTTCTGCAACAACTTAACATGCTATATAAAAAATACCTGCAGTTTCTTTTTTCTTTTTTTTTTTGAGACTGTGTCTCAGCTTGCTCTGTTGCCCAGGCTGGTATGCAGTGGCATGATCATGGCTCACTGCAGCCTTGACCCCCTGGACTCTAGTGATCCTCCTCCATCAGCCTCCAGAGAAGCTGGGACTATAGGAATGTTCCACCATGCCTGGCTGAGTTTTAAATTTTTTTGTAGAGATGAGGTCTTGCTATGATACCCAGGCTGATCTCAAACTCCTGAGCTCAAGTGATCCTCCTGCCTTGGCCTCCCAAACTGTTGGGATTACAGGCATGAGCCACTGTGCCTGGCCAATACCTGTGATTTCTATGGCTGGCAAAATTACAGGGGTGGGGAATATTACTGTGGGTTGTTGCCTCCCTTTATAATTGAATAAAATGCAGAATTTGAGTTTAGACATTTGGATATATAGATAAAGCTTTTTCCAATCCAAATTTATGGAGTTTCCATCCATTAAATTCTTCCTCTTCTTCTCCTATTATTTTTAAATTATTATTATTATTATTATTTTTGTGCTGTGGTCTCATTTTGTTGCCCAGGCTGGGGTGCAGTGGAGTGATCATGGTTCTCTGCAGCCTCTAACTCCTAGCCTCAGTGATCCTCCTGCCCCAGCCTCATGAATTGCTGGGATTAGAGGTGTGAGTAACCATGCCTGGCCCACTCAACAAATTCTTCTTTTTTTATTCAATTTTTAAACTGTTAAAGGAAGTTAATTTTAATTTTAATTTTATTTTGTTTTACTTGTGAGACAGGGTCTGACTCTGTTGCCCAGGCTGGAGTGCAGTGGCGCGATCTCAGCTCACCGCAACCTCCATCTCCCAGGCTCAAATGATCCTCCCACCTCCAGACTATAGGTGTGTGCCACCATGACCAGCTAATTTTTGTATTTTTTGTAGAGACAGGGTTTCACCCTGTTGCCCAGGCTGGTCTCAAACTCTTGGGCTCAATATATCCATTAGCCTTGGCCTCCCAAAGTGCTGGGATTACAGCTGTGTACCACTGTACCCAGCCTCTTTTTCTTTTGACAGGGTTTGGCTGTCGCCCAGGCTGTAGTGCAGTCATGTGATCTCAGTTCACTGGAACCTCTGCCTCCCAGGCTCAAGCCATCCTTCCACCTCCACCTTTCAAGTAGCTGGGACTACAGACATGTGCCACCATGCCCAGCTGATTTTGTATTTTTTAGTGGAGGTGCGGTTTTGCCATGTTGCCCAGGCTGGTCTCGAACTCCTAACCTCAAGTGATCTGCCTGCCTTGGCCTCCTAAAGTGATAGGATTATAGGCATGAGCCACTGTGCCTAGCCCAACTCAACAAATTCTATCCATTGAGCCCTTGGAGGCTGTGGACCCAGTTCTAGGCCCTTAACATCCTCCATTGGGTCTTCTAAACTCAACCAAAGAGGGAGAAAGAGAGTATAGAGGATTTTAGGGGGAGATCTTTTTAGTTTATTTTAAATAATTTTTTATTTTTAAAATTTTTTGTAGAGATGGGGGAGGGGGTCTCATTACGCTTCCCAGGCTGGTCTTGAACTCCTGGACTCAAGTGGTCATCCTGTCTCACTTTCCGAAAGTGCTGGGATTACAGGCATGATCCACCATGCTCAGCTGAGAGGGAGATCACCTTTTTAGAGGGCCAGGTCTGCAGGTGGCAAGTGTCACTTCTGACCACATTCCTTGGCCAGAACCAGTCGTTTGGCTCCACCTAACTGTAAGGGAGAGTGGGAAATGAAGTCTTGCTGTATGTGCAGGAGGAAAGGGAAATGGGGTTTGATGACTGCGCAGCATTGACTGCCATGTAGTCTCCTTGAGTCTTCTGTTCCATTCAGTGTTTCTTATTTTTTTTTTTTTTTCTGAGACGGAGTCTTGCTCTGTCGCCCAGGTGGGAGTGCAGTGGCATGATCTCAGCTCACTGCAACCTTCATCTTCCAGGTTCAAGCGATTCTCATGCCTCAGTCTCCTGAGTAGCTGAGGTCACAGGTGCGTGTCACCACACCTGGCTAATTTTTGTATTTTTAGTAGAGACGGGGTTTTGCCATGTTGGCCGGGCTGGTCTCGAACTCCTGACTTCAGGTAATCCACCTGCCTTGGCCTCTCAAAGTGCTGAGATTACAGGTGTGAGCCACTGCGCTCGGTCCCATTCAGTGTTTTAAAGATCCGGATAGGCCGGGCATGGTGGCTCATGCCTGTAATCCCAGCACTTTGGGAGGCCAAGGTGGGTGGATCACAAGGTCAGGAGTTTGAGGCCAGCCTGGCCAACATAGTGAAACCCCATCTCTACTAAAAATACAAAAATTAGCCGGGTGTGGTGGCACGCTCCTGTAGTCCCAGCTACTCGGTAGGCCGAGGCGGGAGAATCGCTTGAACCCAGGAGGCGGAGGTTGCAGTGAGCCGAGACCATGCCACTGCACTCCAGCCTGGGTGACAGAGTGAGCTTCCACCTCAAAAAAAAAAAAAAAAAAAGATCCAGGTGGGAGACTGTGACTAGCTTTGTTGGCAAACACAGAGGGCATCACGATGTCTTGAAAAGGAGAGAGGAGGACAGAGATATTTCAAGTCTAGTAAGTCTAGTTCAAGTGGCACACAGATGTCTGGGCTCTGATCTGTGCTGAGTGGCTCCTAGAGCCAAGTACACCTCTCCCCTCTCTGGCTCCTCCACACCCCATGTACTACCCTATGCAGAGAGGTTACCCAGAACAGCCTTCCCAGCTGGCTGTGGGATCCCCAGATGGAGACCTGCTCCACAGACAACACTTTTCCATCTCCACCTCATTCTTGTCACCAGATTCCATTGAAAATGATCCTTCTTTGATGCACCCATTATTTCATGGGTGCATGAAAGAGGCTCACATAAATGTGTGTGGAAGGAAGATGAATCAAGTCACATTTGCCATAGTTTTAATCTGGGTAAAGTAGCCTGAATTCCCTGATCATAACCAGGTCTTAAACAGTACCTGACACATAATAGGTGCTCATTAAATAATGTTGAATTAAACATCTGAATGAATGATGATCTTTCCCTGGAGATCTCTTGCCCTCTTGTTGCCACTGTCCTCATTCCTCTGTCTATCCATCTGTCCTTCAGACAGTCTGTCAGTAATTTTTTTTTTTTTTTTTTTGAGATGGATTCTCTCTCCGTCCCCCAGGCTGGAGTGCAGTGGCGCAATCTCGGCTCACTGCAAGCTCCGCCTCCCGGGTTCACGCCATTCTCCTGCCTCAGGCTCCCAAGTAGCTGGGACTACAGGCGCCCGCCACCACACACAGCTAATTTTTTGTTTTTTTTAGTAGAGCTGGGGTTTCACCATGTTAGCCAGGATGGTCTCGATCTCCTGACCTCATCATCCACCTGCCTTGGCCTCCCAAAGTGCTGGGATTACAGGCGTGAGCCACCATGCCTGGCCGGTCTGTCAGTAATCTTTCCCTCTCAGCCAGCTCAAATCCTTTGTGGAGTACAACATTACGCAAAACACTATGGAGGTTCCTCAAAAAATTAAAAATCCAGCTACCATATGATACAGCAATCCTACTACTGGGTATACATACAAAGGAAATGAAATCAATGTGCTGAACAGATATCTGCATCCCCATGTTTATTGCAGCATTATTCACAATAGTCAAGATATGGACTCAATCTAAGTGTCCAACAACGAATGAATGGATAAAGAAAATATGGTATTGGCTGGGCACAGTGGCTCACGCTTATAATCAGAGCTCTTTGGGAGGCTGAGGTGGGCGGATCACCTGAGGTCAGGGGTTCGAGATCAGCCTGGCCCACATGGTGAAACCTTTCTCTGCTAAAAATACAAAAGTAGCCAGGCATGGTGGCGTGCACCTGTAGTCCAAACTATTTGGGAGACTGAGGCACAAGAATAATTTAAACCTGGGAGGTGGAGATTGCAGTGAGCCAAGATCGCACGACTGCACTCCAGCCTGGGCAATAGAGTAAGACTCTGCCTCCAAAAACAAACAAACAAACAAACAAAAAACCCCACAAGAAAATATGGTATAAATACAGAATGGAATACTATTCAGTCATGAAAAAGAACGAAATCCTGTCATTTGCAACAACATGGATGAGTCTGGAGAATACTATGTTAAGGGAAATAAGCCAGACACAGAAAGACAAATACTGCATGATCACATTTATATGTGGAATGAACTTCTTTGTGGAATTAGGCAGGACACACAAGCATACGTAAGTATTAATAATAATAGAATCTCCATGCTGATGGAGAACTACTCACTGCCATTTCCACCCTGTGACTTGTGACTTCTCCCCTCCTGGGTGGCAATCTTTTTTTTCTTGAGACAGGGTCTGTCTTACTCTGTCACCCAGGCTGGAGTGCAGTGGCACATTCATAGCTCACTGCAGCCTCAACCTCCCCAGGTCAGGTGATCCTCCCACCTCAGCCTGCAGGTAGCTGAGATCACAGGTGTGCACCACCACACCCAGCTAATTTTTGTATTTTTTTGTAGAGATGGGGTTTCACCATGTTGCCCAGGCTGGTCTTGAACTCCTGGGCTCATGCAATCGACCCACCTTGGCCTCCCAGAGTGCTGGGATTACAGGTATGAGCCACTGCACATGGCCCCTCCTGGCAATCTTGATTAGCAAGGAGATTCACAGAAATTGCTAGAAAGCATTTCTACCCTTATTGCCTTATTGTGTATTGCCTCAAGGCACTACACAGTGCCTTGAGATGGGCACTTGTAGCCACTATATTCCAGATGAGACTTGGTGAAGTTCTGTGGCTGCTGACAGGTTTGCATCATAAATAGCATCAGAACTTGAACTTCTGAATCCATGGGTCCAGCTGCTCCCCAACCGGAGGTTTGCTTTTTATTCTCTCCCCTTGGCTTCCTGCTTGTCCTAGGGACCCCAGTCAGATCCTTTTGCAGGTCTGCTGGGAGGTATGCTCACTCCTTTCCTGCTCTGCTGCTGTAGGCCCCTGGGATGGCTCCTGTCCCAAACTGCTGAGAAGGGCACAGGGCAGGACCTACCTTTTGTCAGTGGCCCGCTAAAGCTGCAGGAGAGATCCCTCTGCCCTGAGTCCTTTCATCAATGGCTCTTGCTGGGAGAAACAGTTAAACTGTCGTTTATCTCTGAGTGTAGCTCTGGATCTGCCCTGGGCTTGAGTCTTCCCATCCATCCTATTCAGACATTCTTTTCCCCTCTTTTGCTATTCCCACCCTTTCTTTCCCCATTTATCTTTCTAGTCTGTCTCTGTGCCTAGTCTGAATCTCCTTGTCTTGTACAGGCCCAAACCTCCATAGGAAAGTGGCCCTACAGGGCTTCTTCAGCTGGGGCTCACTCTGTTGCCAGCACCCTATGGAGCCTCCTAGGCACCCTTTCCAAAGCACCTCACAGAGCAAGGGATCTAGGAGGGTCCCAGAGGGGCTGGAAACCTGCATCCTCCTCAGACCCTCGGCTGGTCAACTCTGGTCCATTTTTTTTTTTTTTTTTTTTTTAAAGACTGACATGGAGTCCTGCTCTGTTGCCTGGGCTGGAGTGTAGTGGTGTGATCTCGGCTCACTGCAACCTCCGCCTCCTGGGTTCAAGTGATTCTCCCACCTCAGCCTCCAGAGTAGCTGAGATTACAGGCATCCGCCACTACGCCGCCCAGCTAATATTTGTATTTTTAGTAGAGATGGGGTTTCACCATGTTGGCCAGGCCTGACTTGAACTCCTGATCTCAGGTAATCTGCCCACCTTGGCCTCCCAAAGTGTTGGGATTACAGGTGTGAGCTGCTGCGCTCAGCCTCTGGACCGTCTTCACAGTGACTGCACATGTTCCTGAACCTGTTCTCTCCTGGGTGGATGGATCCCAGTTTCTTCCTCTGCCCACATGGCCCTTACCTCCTCTCATTCCCCTTCCTTATTCTCTGCTTTCTCTCTTCTTTCTGACCCCACATTGCTATATTTGGTGGGGGATGGTTGGAATCTGGTTTAGGGATGTGTTTGCTCTTGGATAGTTATGCAGAGGGCAGTTTTACTCTGCAAAGACTCCCTTGGGAGAGGACCATCAACAAATTGCTGGATCTGCTCTGTGCAAACAGACACATAGAGGCATGTATTGGTGTGTGAGCATATGTACACCACAATCCCCGACCCCCATCCCACAACACGTACAGGCCCTGGCAAATAGATATGGAGTCAGGGGTTTAGGTAGGTACATCTGGATGGAAGGCACATACAAATGCAGTGCATCCAAGTGAAAGCTACATTTAGCACAAGGAAATGAAAAAATATATGTTGTGTTTATCTGGTTACCCTAATGCAGAATTGAGCATGTGGGTAATTTTCTGATAGATAATTATGCAGGAAGAGTATATTTCCTGGGACTCTATTTGGGATGGGCATTACTAGCAATCACTCACTCGTGAATACTGCTTTACACAGAGTATCTACGGCCATTATCTCTGTAGAGTCTCACATGCTGATGACAAGAGGGGTGTGAACTAGGTGAGTCTGGGAGTCTGTGATACATATCATGTGTATTGGTGGCTGTGCCCTCAAAAGCAAATTGGGATTGCTGTGTGATGGTAATGGTGTGTGTGAAGATGTCTGTGTGTGATGGTGTATTTGGCATGTGTGCACATGTGTGCATGCCTGGGGCCAGCAGGAGAAGTGTGCAAGCATCAGGAGCAGTAGAGAGGCAGCTAGCCTGGCTCTTGGGAGAGACACTCATGTATGAAGAGCTCAGCGCTTGAAAGCGGCTGTTTAACAACTTGAGCATCAAATTATAGCCCACGTGGGCAGAGGTGTCAGCGGTTGCTGGTTGCTGTAAATACTTCAGTGCAATTGACAACAGCTTGTGGAGGGCTAAGTGAGATGGGGAGGGGTTAGAAGGAGGGTAGCACCTCCCACAGGGACCCTCTGCCCTATAGTCCTGTCTCTGCTGGATCTAGTGCTGCTGGGGAGGGGGTATGGGATGGGGAGCAGCGAGTCTGTAATGGGGTGGGCTTCAGAGCCAGACGGGTTCTAAATAACCCATCATTTACAGTGGGTAACCTTCGGCAAATGACTTTTCTACTCTGTGCCTTAGTTTCTCAATGTGAAATAACAACAACATTAATCACAATACCCTGCGAGACTTTTATGAGGAATGACCAGAACTTCTTTCATTTGAAAGCGATTGTTGTGGTTATGCAGAGATTAGCTTTTATTGCCTTATTCAGGATAATGCATGGGAATTAACACAGCACCTCTCACATAAGAAGTCCTCAATAAATGTTAGGTAATGTTGTTAGCCTATTGCTATTGCTATTGTCCTCATAAGCCTGGACCCGTAGCTGGAGATACCACAGTCCTTCCAAATATGCATGGAAAAAAGGCTTCCCAGAGGGTAGCCAGTGGGTTTTTGTGGATTTTCAGAGAAAATGTTTTTGGTCTCCAATCTTTCAGAGAATCCTGCTGGACAGGATCTGAGACTGAGAGAGTGTGCCCGGGGAGCTCTTGCTGTAGATCCGCCTGCCTTCATTAGTACCTTGGCTGCGTTCTGAAAAAGTCATGAGAAAATGGATGTTTGCAAACTCAATCCATTTGAAATGCACTGGCAGGGCTGAGGGCTTAAAGGCACCCTGTGGTGAATTCTTTTGTAAAGCAAAGAATCTCCTGAATGTATCTATTTTTTAAAGTACTGATATTTATAAAGTAGTAATAGTCAGGATTTCTTGAGTGTTTATTGTGTGCCAAATACTCAACATCTGTTACTTAATTATAGCCTCATAACAAGCCTATGGGGAGCAGTATTTTAACTTTCCAGAAGAAATAGATGCACAGAGAGTAGCACACACCTCCGCAGCATCACACAGCTAGAGTGTGATAGAGCTGGGATGGGAACCTGTCCAGTTCATGTGAAAGTTCATCTCTTTCTGCTGTGCCCCCTCACTTTGCCCTGCCCTCCTCCCCTCCCACTTCACCTCCACCTTCTCTTTTCTGCAAACACACAAGAATCTTTATTTTCCATGTACCACAAAGAGGATAGTTCCAAGTCTAGTATAATCAAGAGTCACCTAAATCACAAACAAAAGCTTCAACAGTTTTTAAAAAGTAGGAGCAGTATCTCTGAATTTTTGAGGCCACTTTTTAGAAATTTATTTCTTGGCCAGGTGCCCTGGCTCAAGCCTATAATCCCAGAAATTTGGGAGGCTGAAACGGGAGGATAACTTGAGCCCAGGAGTGGGAGACCAGCCTGGGTAACATAGTGAGACTTCCTCTCTACAAAAATAAAATAAATTATCTGGGCATGGTGGCGCACACCTATAGTCTCAGCTACTTGGAAGGCTGAAGTGGGAGGATTGCTTGAGCTCAGGAGTTCAAAGATGGAGTGAGCTGTGATCATACTATGCAGTCCAGCCTGGGTGACAGAATGAACGTTTCTTTCCTATGAACATTTTCAAACCTACGTAGAAGTAGAAAGAGCAGTACAATGAGCCGCCTGTATACCCACCACTTAGATGCAACAATTATCAAGTTGTTTTTTTTTTTTTTTTTTTTTGAGATGGAGTCTCGCTCTGTCGCCCAGGCTGGAGTGCAGTGGCGTGATCTCCGCTCACTGCAAGTTCCGCCTCCCAGGCTCATGCCATTCTCCTGCCTCAGCCTCTCAAGGAGCTGGGACTACAGGTGCCTGCCACCGCGCCTGGCTAATTTTTTGTGTTTTCAGTAGAGACAGGGTTTCACCATGGTCTCAATCTCCTGACCTCGTGATCTGCCCACCTCGGCCTCCCAAAGTGCTGGGATTACAGGCGTGAGCCACCACGCCTGGCTAATTATCAAGATTTTGCTTCATCTATCTTCTTCCTTTTTAGAGATCCCATTTTAATTTCGTGAGATAGGGATAGATGCACCATTTGCACTGGTATTCTGATCATCCAGTGAACTATATCCATGGAGGTGTCTGTTTTTATGCAGAAGAACTTGATATGTTATTATATATTGTAAGCAGATGTCTTTTCTTCTTCTACCTTTCTCCGGTAAGTTATTGCAAGACCCTTCTAGGTCTGGCTAGGTTATGCTAACTCCCTCATGCACCACATTCAGTGTTCCTAATCAGACCCACTTGAGGAAGGAGTTTCTTATCAAGTGGAGGGGACTCCTCCTCAAGGAGTGGAAAGAAAGTAACTACTCTAGTAGTTACTCTAGTGAATCTTTCCACTCCTCCTCAAGTTAATAGTATTGATAATAGTTACTACTACTATTTGTGATCCTCTGCAGCTTTCCATTCTCCACAAGGATCTCTTTCTTAATGCACTAGTGAGTGGTCCTGCTTCTATTCCAATGATTAGCTTTTGGATGTTGAATTCACCCATGTAGAGTCCTGCCTGTAGTGATGGTTCCTTGGACAGGTGCATGCCTGAAGCAGCAGGAGGGAGTTTTTCCCTCTTAGAGTAAGCTGTGGCTTCCAGGTGCATTCTGCTCCTTCATGACATCTGAGACATTGGTTTCAGGTCTGTTGGATAAGCCTTAAGCACTCTGCATGTAGCTCCAAGCACACCCCGGAGAGGTGTGAGGACCCTCTACAGACAGGTAAGTCCTCACACCATGATGCCTGTCTTGCTCATGTGGGGCCAAGTGCTGGGCCACCTGGGACAGTGGCTTCTAAAGCAATTGGCTGAGTGGAGATCATCCTCAGCATGGCAGATGGCTGCCCCTGGAGCTGCCTGGGTGGGCATGTCGTGGGATCATCATATGAGAGTGTGGTGAGCTGGAGCAAGATCACATTACATCTTCTTTTTTTTTTTTTTTTTTTTTTTTTTTTTTGAGACGGAGTCTCGCTCTGTCGCCCAGGCTGGAGTGCAGTGGCCTGATCTCAGCTCACTGCAAGCTCCGCCTCCCGGGTTCACGCCATTCTCCTGCCTCAGCCTCCCGAGTAGCTGGGACTACAGGCGCCCGCCACCTCGCCCGGCTAGTTTTTTGTAGTTTTAGTAGAGACGGGGTTTCACTGTGTTCACCAGGATGGTCTCGATCTCCTCACATTACATCTTCTAAACTCTACCTCTGCTCTGCTCAATAGCAAAGCCTTTCCTACTCCCCCTCAGCACTGAGACCTGCCCATCCTATTAGGGCAAGCAGTAACCTCACCGAAGGAGCTAATACCTCAGGAAAGTCAAATCATTTGTCCAAGAGCTTTGAGACACGATTGCATCTTTGATTGGCTTCTTATTATCCTTGTGATAATGTGCTTGATGAAATTACAGAGTTTGATTCAGCTCTCACTTCCTTTTAAATGTACTCTACAAAGAATACCACCTTACACTGGTTTGGCCCCTTTCCACACCGAGTTTCTGTATTTTACCAGATTATTTTTGACCAATAGTCTTTAATGAAGACTTTTCATTGTTCCAATTCCTGAACAATTTTTGGGGCAGTAGATGGAGAGATGAATTTTGCTGGTTGAAGTTGTACCTGTTTGCCATGCCATGTTTTGTCTGTCAAGCAACCCATTCAACAACTACTAAAACAATATCAAAGGACCATCCAATATAGTAATTTTGAGCAAAATAAAGTTAAAAATGATCTGGCTTTAACCATAAGAATGACACTGCTCAACACAAACATCTAGATCTGTGCAGTTAACACTGAGACATTCCAGACCAGCAGCCTTTTACAACATCAGAAGTACCCTGTACACATCATGGTGGTCCACTGAAGTGCCCCCAGATTTGCTGTGGCATGGCACACGTCAGACACGATGGTCCTTGTGTGGCATACTGGGACAAGTGGAAGGAAAGTTGCAGGTCGGAGGCCCCGAGGCTGTGGGGTTCGTGATGACACCCACTGTGGAAAGTGAAATAATGTGATTCAGCACAGGGCTGCCCACAGAGAAGCCCACTTGGCCCCATGAGGGGTAGTTTAGAGGACAAGGGGATTATGCAAGATTCCCGGAAGGAGATGGGCATTGCTCGAAGGCCTTAAAGATTTAAGAGAATTTCCCAAGTGGAGATGGTAGTAGAAGGGAGAGATGGATGGTTATTGAGCGCCATTCTGTGCAGGCATTGTAGGAAGTGATGGAGCAGGCACTCAGACAGAGGGAAGGTGAGCAAAGGGGTAACAGGGAAGGCTTTGAACTCCTTGCAATTGGGTAATTACTTTTTAATTACTATTTTGAGAGCAGGGACTCTATCCACTCACCCCTGTATCTCCAGAATCTACCACCACTTAGTAAGTTCTCAGTCAGGTGCTTGCCTCCAGCAGAGCCTTGAAGGATGGTAGGATTTGGAGAAAGGGAGAGGAGAAGGGAGGGCATTCCTGGAGGAGAAGTCATGTGGGCAAAAGCACAGAGGTAGGAAAGCATGAAACATGTGTTGAGATCAATGAGGAGCCTGGTTTGTCTGGAAAAAAGGGTTTGTGCCAGGGAGTTGTGGGCGATGAGGTTGGAAGGTGGGCAGGAATGCAACATTTTCCAGGTTGGAGTTGAGGCCACAACAGTAATTCCCTGCAGAAGGGAAAGGGAAAGGATTCGGCCACAGAGGATTTGCTGTGTGGCCTATGGTGGGATGGGGGTTGGTGGGCAGGAGTCTGTGGCCACCTCCTGGAGTTTCTGTCCAGCTCCTTGTCTCTTCCGGTGTTATGAAACTGGGATTGGGGGAGGGGCCTCAAATGTCATTTTTTTTCTGTGAATAGGGACACACACACACACACACACACACACACACACACACACACCAATCCTAAGAATGATTTGTTTTCCATTTGTCAAGAGCCAGAAAAAAGCTGAAGGTATAAAGTTCAGAACTGGCAGGGCTGGAGGGCAGACAGGGAAGGGCTGAGGATCTTTGAGTTTTCTAAGCTGTGGCATCCATTAGGAGCTGGGGAAAAAAAGAAAGAAGAATTTCCACGAAGCATCTGCTATGGCCTGTGGAAGGCTCTGTGGAGTTTCTGGAGGAGGGTGTGTGCTTTCTTTCTGCAGAGCCTTGGCTACTCTGGGGGTAGGGATCTGTGCCCACTAGACTCTTCTTCAGGGTTGGAAGATGAGGCCCTGGATGCCAGAGCTAGAAGCACCTGGTCCCACTGCCAGAGCTGCACAGCCTGTGTTCAAGTCCTGGCTCCACAGCCTGCCAGGTCTGTGATCTTAAACAAGCCATTTAACCTCTCAGTGTCTCCCTTGCTTTGTCCACAAAGCCAGAGTAACCCATCTACCTGCCAGGGGTTAGGACGGTTACATGAGCTAATGCTTGCTTGGAACAATGCACGTGGTAACTGCGTAATAAAAGGTATTATTATTAATAATTATTATTGAGAAAATGGAAGTAATACTTGCTTAGAACAATGCATGTGGTAACTGCACAATAAAAGGTATTATTATTCATTATTATTATTGAGAAAATGGAAGTTTGTGAAAGAAGGGATATGATGAGGCTGCATGCACTCAGGCTGAGCTGGGACTAGAATGGGTGCCCTTAGGCATTAAGAAATGGGTAAACCACTTTCTGTATATCCTGATTAAAAAGTTAGAGAAACAGTGTCATATTTTTAAAGAACAATTTCTTTTTTTTTTTTTTTTTTTTTTTTTTTTTTTTTTTTTTTGAGACGGAGTCTCGCTCTGCCGCCCAGGCTGGAGTGCAGTGGCCGGATCTCAGCTCACTGCAAGCTCCGCCTCCCGGGTTCACGCCATTCTCCTGCCTCAGCCTCCCGAGTAGTTGGGACTACAGGCGCCCGCCACCGCGCCCGGCTAGTTTTTTGTATTTTTTAGTAGAGACGGGGTTTCACTGTGTTAGCCAGGATGGTCTCGATCTCCTGACCTCGTGATCCGCCCGTCTCGGCCTCCCAAAGTGCTGGGATTACAGGCTTGAGCCACCGCGCCCGGCAAAGAACAATTTCTAAGAATGATTAAAATTGATACTTAAGTCTGTAGTCATCCAAAAGCTTAGATATTTGGAATAATACATTAATCAAACGTTCTAGATAGCTGAAGTTTTACTGTATATGTATTTATATATGTGACAATTGGACATATATGACAATTAAAAAATTAAATGGAAGCACAGTCAACATTGGGAAGATTTCACACAAAAGCACGTTTGTCCTATAATGTAAAGGCCACTAGACTTGGAGACAAAAGATTTGAGTGCTGACAGCATCAGCTCCTGGCTACACCTGTTTGGGCAAGTTACTGAGTATTCCTGAGCCTCAATTTCCTCATCTGTAAGATGAGAATAATAATCCGTAATTAGTGATGATAACAATACCTGGAATTAAGAATCCTCACAAGAAATAGCAATCCAGGTAATGTCTCTTAAAATTTTAAAATGCTAACTTTTCTCAATCCCTAAGTATAATTTATATTTTCAAATTTTTGCTTTCTCACCTTATTAAATAAGTAATTCTTATTCATTCTAAGTAAGAACATTAAAACTGACTATGAGCAAAAAGAAGGGCATGAAAAATCAGCTTAATGTCATCGTGTTGGTTTACCTTTAATGAATGTACAATAGGTGACAGTTTGCATTTTATTTCATTCTCATTAAAACCTCTGGGATTATTACATTTGTTTTATAGGCAAAGGAATTGAATACTGGAGAAGTTTCTGATTTGACTAAGGTCACACATCTAATCTTGTTTCTTCTGGATAGAGGAGGCAGAAATCCTTTCCAGTTATGACAGCTGGGGAACGTGGGAAGAGGGGAGGGGGAAGGTGGCTGAGCTGGCCCAGGACAGGCAGAAAGATATTTGAGCTCTAGCAGGAGACATGTGGGTGGAGCTGTGGGCTTGTTCCAGAGTTGCCCCTTAAAACTCCAAGGATGGGAAAGTTTTTAGACAGATGGAGTAATAGCTGGAAAGAAGGGGGGTGATTGAATCCACAATTTCCCAACTCTGTGTCCCTTTGGCCTCTTCTACTTCTCCCATCCACCAAACTGCTCCTCCTCTGGTATCCCTGTCTCAGCAAAGACACTATCCTTCACCTAAACCTAGTTCTCACCTCTCCAGGAAGCTTCCCTGATTCCCTCTGCCAAGCTATGATCATGTCAAGCTTTCCTGAACTGGTGCCTCTGTGTGGCCTTGGTGTAGGGTGCATGTGTGCCCACACTTTTCCTTTCATATACCCTTACTACTTACTACTCTCCTTCCTCTCCCTGCCCACCTCTTGACCCAGTGGGTGCCTATGGGTTAGACCTTTACCATCATTGTTGGTGGTGGCTGGAGTCATGCTGACAGCCACCACAGCTCCCAGGTTCTTCAGGACAATACCTCTGTCATATGCTCCACTCTGTTGTCACTCTGTTCCCCAGACTGGGAGTTAGCAGGTGTGCTGAATGTCAGGTAGGAAAATCTTGTCACTACATATGTACAGTTTCCAACTTAGGTGGGTATAGGGCATCAAGCCTGAGTTTCACGTCTTTAAACATTTTCACTGAAATGGCCGAGTGTGGTGGCTCACACCTGCAATCCCAGCACTTTGGGAGGCCGAGGCAAGCTCGGCCTGACCTGGTCTCAGGTCAAGCTTGGCCTGACCTGGCCTGACCTGAGGTCAGGAGTTCGAGACCAGCCTGGCCAACATGGTGAAACCCCATCTCTACTAAAAATACAAAAATTAGCCAGGTGTGGTGGCGGGTGCCTGTAATCCCAGCTGCTTGGGAGGCTAAGTCAGGAGAATCGCTTGAACCCAGGAGGTGGAGGTTGCAGTGAGCCGAGACAGTGCCATTACACTCCAGCCTGGGCAACAGAAGCAAAACTCCGTCTCAAAAAAACAAAACAATAACAACAAAACTTTTCACTGAAACAAAACAAGTTATGTAGTCTTTTTTTGTACATTTAAGAGTTATCTTCAAAAGTAAATGTTCATCATTACTGTTACTATTATTAATAGCATCTCCATATCTCCCTCAAGGTGAGAAATTGTCTTCTCTATCAATCTGGAGGTCCTTTCCTGGATCTCCTTATAAATGAGCAGGTTCCTTTCCCATACCAGGGCCATCATTCATGTATATTCAGCTTCTCAGTCAGCCTACCTGCCTTCCTGCCTGCTTCCCTCCTTTCCTCCCTCCCTTTCTTCCTTTCTTCCATTGCATATGCTAATCCACCCACCAACAATCACCCACTCACCAATTCATTTCACCCAATATTTATAACAATGATAAACCAGATAATGAACCTAATTTTTCATTCATCCATCCATCCATCCTTCATGGTTTTCTTTCCATAGCATTTCTTTTTTTTTTTCTTTTTCCCCAATATCAGACAAGGAATCATTCATGGCATTTCTTTATCTCAGCTAGCCAATTTCTCTGAGTGGGCTTCCCAATCTCCTTACCTTCCAATTTATAACTATCCCTTTGACATTGTAGGTATCTTCTACAAAGCATCTATAACCACTTAAAATTTTTTTTTTAAAGCTCAGAGGGTTTTCCAGACTCTGCAGTTGTCCTTCCAGGAGGGTCTCCCTTGACTTGGTTTGCTTTAGTCTTATTGTCTCAGACTTGAGTTCTCCCTTTCTGCCTGGTCCTTTTGTATTTCATCCATACCTCTATGCCTCATCTCAGACCATTTCCTCTACCTGGAGCGCTCTTCCTTGTACCTTCTCCTGTTCACCAACCTTCTTTTTGTTCTTCAGGATGCTCAGTTCACATGCCACTCTTGTGACACTGTCTTTTTCACATCTTTCTGTGTCCCCTTTCCCAGCTGAATTAATAGTTCCCTCCTCTGGGCTCCCACAAACAATATGTACCTCTCTCTTGCATAGCACTCGCCACGCCGAATTTTTATTAATTGCTGCTTGTCCATCTTATTGGCTGAAGGGAGCACACTTAACCCATCACTGCATCTCTGGCACCCAGCACAGAGCTGGGCTAGCGGTAGCATCTATCCGTCTGTCTGTCTGTCTCTCAATTATTTATCATCTGTCAACTATCTATGTAATCTATGTATCTATTCTCTATCAATCATTTATCATCTGTCAGTGTAACCTATGTATCTATTATCTATCAATCACTTAGTATCTGTTTCTCTATCTTTTAAACTTTTTATTTATTTATTTATTTTGTAGAAATGGGGTCTTGCTGTGTTGCCTAGGCTGGTCTTGAACTCCTGACCTGAATTGATCCTCTCACCTCAGGCTCCCAAAGTGTTGGGATTACAGGTGTAAACCACCACACCCAGCCTCTATCTATCTATCATCTCTCTCTCTCTCTCTCTCTTTCTCTCTTTCTCTCTATCATCTATCTACCTACCTATCTAATTTATTAAATAAATAGTTAAATCATGCTGTGGATAAATGACCTCTTTTTCAACACTGTGGTCCCCATTTACCTATTTACATCCCAGTCTTTCTTGAAAACTTTGCTCAAGTACTTGCTTCATAAAGTCTTCCTTGCTTTCTCCACCTCAGTCAGAGTTTCTCGCTTCCTGTTCTAATTGTTCCCGTGCTTTGTTGAAGGGCAGATGGTGACGGAGAGTGGGAACAGGTAGCATATAGAGACTGACAGGTACCTTTCTTCTGCTCCCATCTCTTCCTGGGCTGTCTCCATAGCTGTGTGTCCTGCAGGACCTGGCCAGCCTGGCTTGCTTGCTCTTCGGGAATCCAGCCCCGACCCCATGCCCTCGATGACCTAGGCAGGCTAAGAGAGGAGCCTTGAGAAGTGCTGAGACAAGGCTGGTGCTTTCTGGGACAGGAGGGACATATTTACCTAGAGAACTGCCCAAGAAGATGGGCCTTGGCTAGGGACATATGTAAATCAGAAGCAAATTAAATGCAAATGTTATGCAAATATGCATGTGGTTCTCCTGATTGCTTCTTTCAGTGGGAAGGGGCCCTTGGCAAGCCTCTTGCCTGGGTCATTTGGAACACAATGAGCAGGGGCCCTCCCCCACCCTTCTCACCCTCCCTTCTCCTGCAAGGCCCACCATCTCTATTTGTGACTGCAACTACAGCCCTTGTTTCTGCAGTGAGTGGGAGGGACTGGGGTTTGCTACCACCCCCTTCTTAGGGATGGGACTGGCTTGTGTCTCTCCTGTCAGAATGAGGGCTCCCTATGGGAAAGTGGGGCCAGGAAAGTTGAGGTAGGCTCATTGCTACCCTAACTGAGTCCCATGAGGATATCTACAGGAAGAGATGGCAGCCAATCCTTCTTCATGGCTCTCCCAGCAAGTACAGGAATCCAGCTGTGTGGAGCAGGGAAGTGAGGGAGCAGGCAGCTGGACAGGGAGGAATGTTGTGTCCCCGGAAAGAACAAGATGAATTGAGCATCCAAGAGGGCAGGAGGGATTCTGGTTACACAGAAAGGCTATCTTTCATGTCAAGAGAATAAATTATAGTCAAGAAGAATGGCGGGTGGTGGAGTTTCCAATCATGACTTTTTAATAAAGAAACTAAAAATTGGCCACTCTTAGATGGTTAGTAGTTCATCGGGGTAAAGGCAGCTGGAGTTTACCTCTAGTACTCCACTCATTCATTCATTCAGGTTGCTTTTGAATACTTAGTCTGTTTCTGGCACTTTGCCAAGTACTGGGTCATTTCATCACTCTTGATTCTACTCTGTAATTCTATGAATGTGATTGATTTCTATACTCACGGTGCAAAGCCTGACACACAGAGCTCACTGGGCATTTCTTGACTCAACATATAAACCTACCAACTCCTTCAGTTTTTCCTGAAAATGTTCAGCTCAGTTTAACCCACCTTTTCTGAGTACCCACTATGTGCCAGGCTCTTACTAAGCTCTGGGGAGACCCTGAGGGATCGGACACACGGCAAGATACATAGTGAGATGAGGGCAAGATGAGGGCCCTGACAGAGACACCCTGGGCTGCGCTGGAACATGTTGGGGAAGGTCTGCCCCAACCTGGGCATCAGGATGCTCTCCTGAAGGAGGCAATGCCCAGAGTTGAATCTTGAAAGGCAGGTGGGAGTCTTCCAACTGTAGTGAGGGGGCAAGGCATTCCTGGCTGGGGGAACAGCATATGGAGAGGCACAAAGCGGGGTAGCGACAGAGAATGGGGTAGACACAGAACAGAAGGTGTTATCAGGGGACACATGGGGTGTGTCGGAGATATGGACTGCCCCCAGTGGCCGGTCCAGCCACAGAGCCAACTTCCTCTCCTTTCTGCGGGCTGTGGGGAGGAGGCACGGATGACTTAAGAAGGGAGAGATGGTCAGACTTGGGCTTAGATCCGCCCTGTGAAGGGCGGATTGTAGTGACCCAGGCAAGGCAGTCCTACAGAGGTGAGGACATGGATGGACTTGGGAGCTCATTGGGATTTGCATTGACAGGATTGGTGGACCAATTAGTGTGGGGCATAAGAGAGAGGAAGGAGTTGGGTTTCTGGCTGAGGTGATTGACAGGGTAGTAAGGAAGCCTGGAGAGGTCCATGATTATGGAACAATGGGTGGCAGGGGATGGGGGGACAGGGGTGCATCCCAGGAGCTGTTCTCTGAGCCTCTCTAGACTAGAGATGGAGATTTGGCAGGCAGTAGGACACCATGTAGCTGAAGCAGTGGTGTCTGAGTCAGGTGGACCTTAAGAAGGGGTGGCTCTGTAATCCCAGCACTTTGGGAGGCCGAAGTGGGTTGATCACAAGGTCAGGAGATCGAGACCATCCTGGCTAACAAGGTGAAACCCCGTCTCTACTAAAAATACAAAAAATTAGCCGGGCACGGTGGCGGACGCCTGTAATCCCAGCTACTTGGGAGGCTGAGGCAGGAGAATGGCGTGAACCCGGGAGGCAGAGTTTGCAGTGAGCCGAGATCACGCCACTGCACTCCAGCCTGGGCGACAGAGTGAGACTCTGTCTCAAAAAAAAGAAGGGGTGGCTCCAGGCTGGGCACGGTGGCTCATGCCTGTAATCCCAGCATTTTGGGAGACTGAGGTGGGCAGATCATGAGGTCAGGAGTTCAAGACCAGCCTGGCCAACATAGTGAAACCCCGTCTCTACTAAAAA
Source organism: Macaca fascicularis (assembly GCF_037993035.2). Classification (NCBI taxonomy): domain Eukaryota; kingdom Metazoa; phylum Chordata; class Mammalia; order Primates; family Cercopithecidae; genus Macaca; species Macaca fascicularis. Next base: position 187,332,054 of record NC_088375.1, on the reverse strand, counting down.
TACAAACAAAATTAGCCAGGCGTGGTGGCAGGCAACTGTAATCCCAGCTATTTGGGAGGCTTAGGCAGGAGAACTACTTGAACCTTGGAGGTGGAGGTTGCAGTGAGCTGAGATTGCGCCGTCACACTCCAGCCCAGGTGAAAGTGTGAGAGTTGGTCTCAAAAAAAAAAAAGAAGGGGTGGCCCCTATCCATCTGGACCCACCATTTTCTGGAGCATCTCATGGACTTTAGGTTATGGGAGCTACAGCCTTACCTGAGCAATTCTGTCCCTTTATGTCCCATTGTCCTACAGCCAATACCCCTACAGAGGAGGGAAACCCCCAGGGAAGGTTCCTGAGACGAGACTTGGACTTCTTGGTTTGGAGTTTATGGCAGAACCTCTATCTTGGCTGAGATATTTTATTTACTTCACAAAAAAAAAAGGTTGTTTTTCTTGAAAGAGGAAAATCTCAAGTCATTTCCATAAAAAGGTCCACCTCCTCCTCTGAGCCAGAGAGCAGACTCTTTAGCACAGATTGGCTCATGGTCAAAGTGTAAATGAGTCAGTCCCCACTGGCTCTCTCCATAGTCCGGGGTATGTCTTTAATTAAGGGGACAATTGCTTGGCTCAAGGGCTGGGGCTTCCAGCCAACAGGTCTGCCCTCTGGCAGATCCAAGATGTCCTGCGAATCTTCTCTAAGCCTGTCCCAGCTTCAGGCCTCTTTGTTTTCTCTTACCGAAAGGGACAAGGTGTGGGCAAACTGGAATAAGGCATGGGGGTGAGTAGAAACACCTTCTGTGATCATATCTGGTCATTGGTGAGTGTTTTACCAAGAATCTGGAGTTGATAAGAGCAGAATCGTGCTGGACCAGAGCCCTTGAAATCTGTATCATTCAGTTCTAGGAGGGTGCAGAGGCCAAAGCCTCATTTTATAGGGGCTTAGGGAAGGAAGTCTTCTCTTAAGGTCATGTAGAAACCTAGTGACAGAATGCTTACACCAGGATTCTGGTCTTGTGTTGAGTTTAGTTCATTGGCTTCTTTGTCCAGTAGGCACTGACCCAGGGAACAAATGAGATGATGGAGGCCTGGGCCAATGGGCTCGGTACTCAGTAGGTTCTTTTCTTGGCAGGCGGTTGTGTTCACACCAGCAGACTCGTTCCCCTTCCTCCAAAATTGAGCTGCTTGTGTAAATACAGCCTTTGTCTATTGGTCAGTTGGTTGTTTGTTTCTGTCAGTCAAGCCACTGGAAGTAGAGTCTTTGAAAGGCTTTGTTATCTGCAAAGGCCTCTGTTGGTGTTCCCGGGTGATCCCCAGAGTTGGGGATGAGTTGGATCCTGGGATGCTGAGGATGAGAGTGAATGGCTCTGAGGTGTGGACGCTTGATGGTTAAAGTGCTGGGCATTTCCTGGGCCTGCTGGGTCACCAGGAGGGTTAGCAGCATCTCCCCCAGGTTATCTCTAGAAGAGAAGCAAGGCCTAGACACCCAGGGACCATGGGGGAAACGAGGATGTGAAGAGGGCTGGAGTGCTTCTCTCTCCTCAAAGCCCACTGAGAAGCTGGGGATGCAAGCTTGCTGGGTGGCAGGGAGGGTTATGCTCATACACACAGAGCCACTTCGCCAGCCCCTCAGTCAGGATCAGTGAGCCCCTGCTAAAGGTAACCTGTGGACCACGGCGAGGGCCCAGGGAAACAGTCGCAAGTCTTCGTATTGTGAGCACAATCTGAGACCTGTGACATTAAAATGACAGCAAGGTCTGGTAGGGAAGTGGGGCCTGAGGCTGCTGTCCTCCTGTGTATCACGGGGTGGCTTACTCCAAAGTGGGTGCCTTGGAACCTGGTGCATGGGACCCTGGGCATGTAGGGCATGTACCTTCCCCCCAGGTATTCTATCCAGGGACATCATGGATACACTATAGTAGAAGGTGGGGCTGGGCCAGAACAGGTACAGTGGGGACACTGAGGTTGTAGGGTGTGTGTGTGTGTGTATGTTAGGGGCACGTCTCACCTCTCAGCATCTCCAGTATTGTGTGTAGATGTTAAGGTTAAGGTCATAAGGTCTAGAGCCAGACTACTCAGGTTCAAATCCTGCCTCTGTCATTTACTAGTTATAGGACCTTAAACAAGTCACTGTACTTCTCTGTGCCTCCATTTTCTCATCCATAAAATGGGGATAACCTACCTTATAGGGTTGTTGTGAGGATTAAATTCATGAGAATGCTGACATCTAGTTATAGTCAAAGAAATGCTGGCTCTTATTTGTGTTATTTTGCACAAGAATACTTCCCGCCAGTCTGTCTTATGAGTCTGATGACTGGGGTCAGTGGCAGCTCCACAAGGGCTCACTGCTTTCACCTCATTTCAGAGGTGGCCTGGTGGGTGGGGGGAGCATGGTCCAGTAGAGTGAGCCCAGGCTTGTGCAGCAAAGTAGACCTGGGTTCAAAGCCACTTACAAGGTAGATGACCTTGGTCAGCTGACCTCACATCACCACACTTCAGTTTTCTCATCTGTAAAATGGGGACAGCAATTCTTATCTCATAGAGAAGTTGAGAGAATTAGATGAGAGAACATCATGAAATGTCATGACAGCTCCTCCCTCACTGCCTGCCAGGAGTCAGTGATTCTTGAGGCGGGTTTGTTCCTTTTTGCTGTTCAGAATGTCTGCGACAGACCCAGCAATCCCACTTTTGGGTCTAAGGTTGAAGAGACCTTTGCACATCCATGTTCATGGCAGCATTATTCACAATAGCCAAGATGTGGAAATAATCCAAGTGTCTGTGAACAGATTAATGGATCAAGAAGATGTGTATACACACACGCACACACACACACATGCGCGCATACAACAAAATACTATTCAGCCTGTAAAAAGAAGGAAATCTTGCCGTTGTGACAATGAGGATGGACCTGGAGGACATTATGCTAAATGAAATAAACCATGCACAGAAAGGCAGACACTGTATGATCTTACTCATACGTAGAATCTAAAAAAGTTGAACTCATAGAAGCAGAGAGTAGAATGGTGGTGACCAGCGTCTGGGGTGGGCTGGAGGGGACGTTGGGGAGATATTGATCAAAAGGCATAACATTTCAGTTTGATAGGAAGAATAAGTTCAAGAGATTTATTGTACAACATGGTAACTATAGTTATTAGTGCTATATTGTCTATTTGAAGTTTGCTAAGAGAGTAGATCTTAAAAGTACTCAGCACACACAACAAAAACATGGTAACTACATGAGGGATAGATATGTTAGCTTGGCTGTGATAATCATTTTACAATATACAGTGTACATCAAAACACCACATCATAAACCCTAAATATATGTACTTCTGTCAAAAAAGTGTTATTAATTTCTTTAAAAAAGAGAATGGTTATGACAGAATTGGATGTTCAGTTTACCTGTCTTTCTTTAACTATAATGATTGGATGGCAGTAATAACTTCAATAATAGTTATAGCCTATGTATAGTACTATGTTGAATACACATTGCTTACGCATATCATACAGGTGTTCATCCAACAGCCTGTGAAGTATGTGATATCATTATCCTCACTTTACAGATAAAGAAACTGAGGCACCTAGAGAGGACAAGTGGCTGCTGAGAAGGTATTTGGGCAGGTTTTGCCAGGGGAGCTCGTTTCCAGCCAAGGAGAGGCGTGGCTCGCTTGGGTCTGGGGGGCCTCTGTGCTTATGTAAATGGATGAGTGCTTATCGCTTTGCTAATGGGAAACACACAGGGAGATAGGATCTGCAGCAAAGCAGAAGGCCTTTCAGAAAATTAGAGCTGGGAAAACCCCCAAAGAAATCTGGGAAGATGATAAGGCAATGCCCAAGAACTCACAGCAGCGCTGTGGGCGGGTGGGCTCTGGGGCAGAGGGGAGCTCCTGAAGCATCAGCCAGTCCTGGGTGTCCAAGTTCAAGGGAGGCAGGGCTGTGAGTAGTCATCCAGCTGCCTTGGACCCAGAGCAGCTTGAAGAGCAGATTCCATCTCCTTGAGCCAGGCCCACTTGCTGGCCAGCCTAGCCCAGAATTCCTGGACAATTTCTCTTTGCTTTGCCCTATGCTGGGTTCTGGTGTCACGCAGCCACATCTAAACCATGCCTCCCAGGAGAAGAGTTTAACCAGAGTGAGTACCTCGGATCTAGAGCCAGATGATCTGGGTTCAAAATCTCATTTCTGTCACTTACTAGCTGTGTGATGTTGGGCAAGTTACTCAACCTCTCTGTGCTGCAGTTTCCTCATTTGTAAACTGGAAATGTTTTATGATAGCAATGATGCTGTAGTGATGATTAAGTTAATTAATCCATGTAGGTTGCTTAGAAGAGTAGCTGAGACATAACAAGAACTGGATACATGATAGATATTGGTGTTATTATTTTAAGAAGATTGTACAATTTGACCAAGCCCTTCTCTTGCTTAAATCCTTTCTGTAGCATCCTGTTGCCCTCAGGCTCAAATGCATCCTCAGTACTGTGGTCTACTTCTGGCCCTGCTCATGGTCCAGCTTCATTCCTCTCTGACCACTACCTTTCAGCCACCCCCAGTGATCTGTAGTTTCCTGACTGTCCCATTCTCTTTCCTCTGGGCCTTTGCATGTGATGTTCCCTTGGCTTGGAATTCCCCCTTCCAAAGAGTACCCCTTGCCATGTGTTTGGCTATTCCCGAGGGAGCTTTATTTCTGAAGCCCATCAGATATCGATGCCTGCATCTGGTCTTCCATGGCCTCAGATGTCCCACTATTTCAGGATGTAGCACTGTGCTGCAATTGTTCAGGGTCTGTCCCTCTGCTTGGGTCACCTCTCTGAATTCAGTGCCCAGAGCAGATCTTGACCCAGAGGAGGCTTGATAAATGTTTGCTGGATGACTCTAGAGGGGGCAAAAACAAATACGGCAAGCTGTCTGTCCTGAGGTCCCATCCAGCTTCTATAGAAGGGACAATATGAATCTGAGGACAAGACAGCTTGACAGGCAGTGGAGGATGGTGGTGATAAGAACAGGCTCTTGAGGCAAGCAGCATGGGGATTTGCAAGCTGTATGACTTTGGACAAATTGCATAACCTATCTAAGCTTCAGTTTCTTCCCTGGTAAATGGGAAGAATAACAGACCATTGAGCATGAAATGAAAAAATGATGTAAAGCACTTTACACTACATAAGGCACGTATCTGGCACATAGTAAAGGCCACTGAATGCTGACCATCTACTTCCTCATCACTGTGATGCATGCCCAAATCTGCTGACTACATGTGTTGCCTTCCCAGGCACTACCTCTGACCTGGAGGCAGCAACCACGTGTGGGAACCTGGGTCCAGAGGTTGTCAACCATCTCTCTGGGCATGACGCTCAGCTTCTCGAGTCGGGCGCCGTGGCTCACGCCTGTAATCCCAGAAATATGGGAGGCCAAAGTGGGTGGATTGCTTGAGCTCAGGAATTTGAGATCAGCCTGGGCAACATGGTGAAAGCCTGTCTCTACAAAAAATACAAAAATTAGCCAGGTGTGGTGGTGTTCGCCTGTGGTCCCAGCTACTCAGGAGGCTGGGGTGAGAGGATGGCTTGAGCCTGGGAGGCAGAGGTTGTGCTGAGCCAAGATTGCGCCACTGCACTCCAGCAAGTGTGACAGAGTCAGATCCTGCCTCGAAAAAAAAAACAAACCTCAGCTTCTTGCAGTGTCAGCAAGGAGAAGCCACTTGGAAATTCCGAGACAAGCCTAGGTGGGTGATTGGTATCCTCCATCTACTTGTCTGCTCTGCAGGACCCAACCATTTCCATAGATCTCTTCTGGGGTTTGGATTCTAAAGTTTGGTCCCATGGTTGTCGAATTTGTATGATTAAAGCCACATTGTGTATGGACAAATGCCAGCATTCATTCATTTATTCATTCAACATTTTTTGAGCATTTGCTAAGTGGCTGATATTGATGATACCAAGGCTAATATGACACTGTGTGCCTGCCCTCAAATTGCTCACTATCGGGAAGAGGAGGCAGAGATGCAGACAGGCAATTAAAGACCAAGTTGGAAGGGATTGTGAAGAGGTCAGGGATGTGGATGTGGTAGCACCAACAGGGATACTCAACAACCCCTGAGCCCTTTCTCTGTATCAGGTACAATGCTAAGGGGTCTTCATACCTACCTCCAGGGTTCTTGTAAGTTTATATATATACATATAGTCACACACATATATATATATAGTTATATATATAGAGTCACATATATATAGTTATATATATAGTCATATATATAAACTATATAGATATAGTATATTTATATGATAATTTTACAAACAAAGTTATTTAGTTCTTACTTACAAGAACCCTGGAGGTAGTATGAATGTGGTACTTAGCTGAGTTAGTTTCCTATTGCTGTAACAAATTTCTGTAAACTTAGTGACTTAAAACAACCTAAATTTGTCATCTTACAGTTTGGAGTTCAGAAGTCCAGAACAAGTTTCACCGGACTAAGGTCAACGTGTTGGCTGGGCTGTTGCTTCCAGAGGCTCTGAGGAAGAATCTATTTTCTTACCTTGTTTAGCTTCTAGGGGCTACCTGCATTCCTTGGCTTGTGGCCCCTGCATCTCTCCAATCTCTGCTTCTATCACCACATTTCCTGGTCTCAGTGTGACCTTCCTGCCTCCCTCTTATGGGGATCCTTGTGATTACACTGGGCCCACCCCGATAATCCAAGATAATCTCTCTCCTTCTGCGATCCTTCATTTAATCACCTCTGCACAGTCCCTTTCACCGTGTAAGGTAACATATTCACAGACTCTGAGGATGAGGATGTGGACATCTTGAGAGTGGGGAGCATTATTCAGCCTCCCATACTGTCTTGCAGATGAGAAAACTAAGACTTACAAAGGTCAAGGAACTTGCCTAAAGTTCTACAGCCAGTAACTGGCAAATCCCGCACTCCTTGGATTTGAGTCTCCAGCTCTTAACCTCAAAGCAAGAAGACTGCTGGTGCAGGTGAACCTTGAACTAGGTTTTGAAGAATGAATCAGAGTTAAAAAAAAGGTGTGTCCAGTGGAGAAATGGTGTATGCAAAAGCAAGCTCAGCACTGGGTGTGCTTTGGTACCATAAAATGCTCAGACTCGCTGGGGGGTGCAGGGAGGTGAGACAAGACAGGTAGGCAGGGTCCGGATGGTGGAAAGTCGCCTAGAGCAGGCAACAATGTTTGCAGTTGAATTGAAAGATGTGAAAAACCACTGGAGGATTTCACCTGTATGTCCTGGGTAATCCCTTCCCCTTTCTGACCCTCAGTTTCCAGCTCCTCTGCCCTGATCTGCTTTTTCCCTCCCCACTGTCCCTTTGTCCCCTACCTTCTCGCCCCCTTGCTGCCAGGCCTGGTCCTATCCATCCCTGGGCAGGAATGAGGGCTGGGTGAACTGCCCCCTTCCCCGACCCCCAGGACAGCGACGGTTTCCAAATATCTGTCTGTTGAAATAATGTTCTCTGGGCACTGGGCCTCCCTCCCTCCCTCACATTCCTGGGCGAGCCGGCCTGTTTGGCTTGCTCAGACAAATATTGACTTTCTCTGTCCTTCTCACTCTGGGTCTGTTTAAAAGGCATCAATCTTTGCCGGGGTGTGAGCTCCCTCTCCGTAACCTGTGGCCTCTGCGGTCCTATCCGGGCAGGGAGTGGTGGGGAGGGGCTCACAGGCTCTGGGGATACCCCTTTCTTGTTTGGCTGCAATATAGAGGCTTTTGGTGCAATGCTGTTCCTTGTCAGCTGCTTTCCACACGGTCCTGCGTGGGGCCTAACAGCCCACTTATGGAGCCTCTACTCCGAGGGTCAGGCCTGTGCCCATGGCATGTGCACTGAGACCTTCATACACATTTCTCTAGACTCCTCAATAACCAGGCAGGAAACCCTGCTGATTCTACCCTCAAACAATTATTCATCATCCAACCACTTCTCAGCCTCCACTGCTTACCCTCCAGGTCTCAGACACCATCATTTCCTGGATCTCAGTCCTGGATTATTAAGTTAACTTCCCAAATTCTGCCCCACTTCCCTTCAGTCTGTTGTCAATTTTGGAGCCAGAGGGATGGGTGAACATGTTGGTTAGCCTGGCCTAGACCCCCCTGCTCCCCTCCCCTCCTCTTCCTCCTCCTCTCTCCCTGTGGGCCTCAGGGTGTTTCCTCCCACCTGAGAAACTTCGCAGGGAACTGTTCTCTCTGCCTGGAATGGTCTTCCCAGGGTCTGGTAGATTCCCTCCCTTACCTCTTAGTGAAATGTTTCTGCCAAAATGTCACCTTTTCAGTGAACCTTTCCTGGACAGCAGCTTTTGCGTGGAACCCGCCTTGCCTTGCCCCATCACCTGGGTACCCCCTCTCCCCTCCTGCCTTGTCCTTCTCCTCAGCACTTCCTGCCGTCTCACACTGTATCTTTAAATTGCGTGTTTTGTTTACTGTCTGTTCCTCTGGAGGGCAGGGCTTTTTGTCTCCATTCACGGCTGCGTCCACAGCTAGAGCAGCAGATGTGTGAATCCCCATTTCGTGGGTGAGAGTTAGTATGGTGTAGCAGCTTCTTTTTATTACTCACTTTCTGCGTTTCTTCTATTTATCACTCACTTCACAGACTCTAGCTTGCCAATGCTCACAACCACCAATCCATAAAGTGGATATGGTTATGGTCGCCCTTACATGGGCAAAGAAAACCAAGGCGGTGATGATGGTGTAGGGATTGGTCCTGGCTGGACTGCCACCCGAAGTCCCTCTTCCTGCCTCGCCAGCTGCACACAAACTGGGCGTGCGTGTGCCGCAAAAATGCCAGGATGGGGGTGAGCTGGTGTTCAAGCCCGCGAACCTTCACCGCCCCTCACCTCTTGGCCTCTCCACATGTTGCCAGGACTCGCTGATGCATGAGATCAGACTTATCTTGGCCGATCTCGTGCCAGAGCATTTGGCCGGGCCTCTTCTCTTTCAGCTTCTCCTTGCTTCAGGTCTCTCTCTCTCTCGGCCTCTATCTCTATGTCATTGCTCTCTGTCTGCTTCTCTGTCTCGCTCTTTCTCTTTCTGTCTCGGGATCATCCTATCCACACTGCTGCCCCATACATTGCCCTAAGACTAAGACCTCCTCTCCACCCTCTCTTTTGCCCTTTGCTCCATGGGACCAGAGCTCATCTTCCTCCTGGATTTGAAAGTGCTACGTGATCTGGCTTTAGGAGACTCCCCATCCCCATCCTTCTCTCTCAATGCAGGCTGGCTCCACTGTTTCCCCCACCAACCCTATAGTCATTCCTACCTCTGCCTTTGGGATGCCATCTCCTATTTTCTCAATCTAGCTAAATAACCCTCCCCTACCTTTTATATTGAACAAATTGGAAGAACAGAACAATAAGAATCATACAACAAATACTCCTATGCACTTTTTCTAGATCCACCAATCATTAACATATTTCCTCTCTCTCCTTTCCTTCCCTGCATCCCTCCTTCCTCCTCACCTCTTTCTTCATTTGTGAATAACGAATCTCACCCCTCAAATTTCAGCGTGCATCTCTTTAAAAAAGGACATTCTCCTCTATAACCACAATATAATTGTTGCCCTAAAATTTTAACTTTGATGCTCTACTATTATATAATACATAGCCTATTTTCACATTTTCCCAATTTTCTAAATGATGTCCTCTAGAACATTTTGTTTTAGTTGTCATGTCTCTTTAGCTGCCATTAATCTTGAACAATTTCCCAGCCTCTTTTTGAGGTCATCTTTCATGATATGGAGATTTTTGAAGAGTCTAGCTTGGTTATTCAGCAAAATGTCCCTTGATTTAGACTTTTTGAGTGTTTCTTCATGACTAGTTTCAGGTTAAGCATTTTTGACAGAAATACTCTCCTCCCTGTCTCCAGCGTCTCTCTCCATGGGATGACCCGCCCACAGCCTGCCCCATGCTTCACCCGTGGATCTCACCAGATCCGACTGACCGGGGCTTCTCCACCTAGGCCCAGCCCCGCCTGCTGGGTCAGCGAGAAGTCCTGTGCTGGCACCCAGAGACTGGAATGGGAGGAGCTGGGGAGGCTGCCCTGTCCTGCTCATTGGGAAGACAAGAGGGGGTCCTTCATCTGGAGAGACTCTGGAGGCAATGGTTTGCTCTTCAGATGGTTTTTGGCAGCAGAAACTTCTGTTCAGGCACATCTTATGTGGAAAAGCAATGAAGACCGGCCCTGCTCTTACTGAAGGATGTGTGTGTGGATGCGCATGTGTGTTCATGTTTGTGTTCACCTGCAAGTTTGTTCTTGAGCTTCAGTTCTGAAACTCTGGGTTCTCAGGTTACCTCTCTGTTCCATCATGTCCCTTGGATATTTTCATAGAACTCTTGGGCAGGGTGTGGTGGCTCACGCCTGTAATCCCAGCACTTGGGGAGGCCGAGGCAGGAGGATCATGAGGTCAGGAGTTCAAAACCAGCCTGACCAACATGGCGAAACCCCGTCTCTACTAAAAATACAAAAATTAGCCGGGCGTGGTGGTACATGCCTGTAATCCCAGCTACTCAGGAGCCTGAGGCAGGAGAATCGCTTGACCCCAGGAGGTGGAGGTTGCAGTGAGCTGAGATGGAGCCACTGCACTCCAGCCTGGGCGGCAGAGCAAGAAATAAAAAAAGAACTCTTAGGGCCCCACTGATCCAAAGAAGCTGAACCCTACCAATATCCATGGGACTTACTGCATGCTGGCCCAGTGCTAGGCCTGGGAAGGGATTGAGGGTGGGTAGTGCAGTGGCAAAGCACACTGGTTTTGCAGTCAAATAGATCTTACCCTGTTTCTTTCTGCTGTATAGTTCTGGGTAAGCACTTCACCTCTCTAAGCCTCAGTTTCGTAATCTGTAAAATAGGGATAATAATGGTATCTACTTCTTTTGAAGTGGAAATGTGAAGATGAAATGTAATAACATGCTTGAAGGCCTGGCACATAATAGACAGCTGCCTCCATGTGGAGTGAGGAGAGGCAGGAGGGGCTTCCAAAGGATGGGATGCTGAACTGCCCCAGCCGGCAGGTGGAGGCTTAGGAGCAAATTGTCAGAACAGTTGTTTCTGATACACAGAGGCTTGTTAGTTTCCATCCAAGCTTGTCATTCTGTGGTAGGTAATCAAGTGGGGCTTTGATGGCGGATGTAGTGGATTAGGGCTGGGAGGAGTTTCCAGGCCCAGCCCTTGGCAGTGACTTTGGGGAGGAGAGACTTTCAGAGCCCAGTGTGGGAGCAGGAAGGCAAGGAGCCCTAATTCACACCAGCCTCTGCCTTGGTGCTTACCTCACTCTGTCCTTGGAGTCCACTGGAGCTTGTCCAGATGTGGGAGAGGAATTGGTCCCATAACTTGGTCGCTGGGGGGTTTGAGTCCTAGTCTTGGCTCAACCAGTGACTGTGTGCATGAACCACAGTGCCACTCCCTGCTTCCCAGCCTATTTCTCATCTGTAAATTGTATGTGTGTGATTGTGTTTGGATTCATTTATTCATTTATCAATATTAGTTGAGCACCTACTATGTACTAGATTCTGGGATATAGTGATGAACCATGGACACAAGGTCCCAACCCTTGTAGAACTTACATTCTGATGGGAGAGATACACAATTAGTAATCAGAACTGTGATGAATGCTGCAAAGCAGAGGTGCAGAATGCTCTGAGATTGACTGGTGATGGTAGGGGACTGTCAGGGAAGGCATTCTTGAGAATGTGACTCCTGAGCAAGGCCTGAAGGGCATGTGGGAGTCGGTTATGCCAAGGGAAGGAAGGGATGTATATGGAAGGGCAGGAGAGAGCCCTAGGCAGAGGAAATGTATGTATAAAGGTCCTGGGGCAGAGAGAGTCCAAATGATTTACAAGGCTCTGCCATATGAGGGTCCTTGACATACCCTCCCCATCTCATTTGACTCACGGTAAGTGCCTCTCACAGCAGATGGGAAGTGCAGACTCAGCCTTCGTTTCCTCTGCTCTCTGTGGCCGCAGAGAGTGGGAGGAACAGAGAGGAAGCTGCAGAGGGAAGTTCTATTCCCCTCTAAAGCCCCATCAGTATATTCCTTGTATTTTGGGTCTTCTCTCCCATTCTCCCACTCTCACAATGGCACATGTATTGTCATAGTTGGGTTTTTCCTATTTATTCTCTTCTCCTGCTGGCTCTTGCTCCCTTCTTCCTAGCAATGTTAGGAAAAATTTAGTTTAAAAAATTGTTCAAAAAGACTTTTTTGTGTGTAATCTGTGTCAAACTACCTTATTTCAGTGTAGGTGACCCCCTCCCCACCCTGTGGAAAGCAAAAATGAAGTGTGTGTGTATATGGAGGCTGTCTTCCATGAAGTCACAGCCTCCATAAGGCCCCAAGGAAATCCTACTTAGTTCTGAGAGTTGATAGGGAGACTTGGCAAAGGTTGGAGTGGGTGAAGGCAGTGACAAGAAGGGGTGGTGGTGGTTACAATTAGAAGGCTGCAGGTTGGAGAACCTAGCCCTCAGCCTTGCTCTGGCTTTGTGGGTAGCATGTAGATGGCAGGAGAAAAGGCTTTGGAGAGGCCCTCCTGACCTTAAGTCCTTCTTGGCCATAGTCCTTGGCCAATCAGCTATGATTTCCCTCAGGGCTCATCTGGAAGAGGAGTAGGGGATTGTCTTAAGCTGGCTGGTTACAAAGTGCTGCTGGTACCCTGGAGTTGAACACTGAGAGCAAACTACTCTAGTAGGTCCCTAATGGCACCCAAGGGACTGGGGGCTGCTGACCGAGGCTTCACTATGCTGTTCCATATGACCAAGAAGGCTAAGGATGGCCCATGCAGCTGAGTGTCCCTACAGTGCCAGGTTGGAAGCAGACAACTGCCAGGGATAGATCTCATCTAGGAGGCTGAAGGGGAGACAGGAGGCTGTGGGGTGTCTAAGTCCAGGAAGAGGGAGGATCCTGGGAGGAGGTAGTCCACGAATCTGGGTTTGAGGACCTCCAGGGGACTTGTCTGAAATGGATGTATGAAAAAGTTGTCAGACTGACCTGAGGCTAAGGAGCAGGAAGACTTGGCTCCATCAGCCTGGCGGGAAGGCAGATGGTCCTCCAAAGGCTGTGGCCAGTTCCAGAGCACACCGTGTGGAGAGAACGGTGACTCTTCCTCCAAGCTGCTTGAGTCTGTGCCATGTGGGTGGCTGCATTATTTCAGGTCCTTAGTTCAGGCAGCCTAGCTCAGCACAGATTCATTCAACTCAATAGATCAGCTCCACTCAGCCTAGCTACACGCACCTTCTCGCATCTGACCTCTACCCAGCTCTGCTCAAGGAAACTTGACTCAATATGACCCAACTCGACACAGATCAGAAACTTAGCACAAACTCTCTCCCTTCAACCCAACTCCATGAAGCCCTGTTTAACTCAGCCTTACTCTGGACAATCCATCCCAACCCACCAAACTCAATCCAGTTGACTCAATCTCCCCCACATCTATTCAACTCATTCAGAAGAAAATACTTTACAGCACACACGACATTTTCAATTCAATTCACCCTGAATTAAATAAATATAACCCAACCAATTTCAGCCCAGCAGAACTCAACTGCCTTAGCTCAGTTTATCCCAGTTTCATCTAGCCTGGTCCAAGTCATCTGGAACAAGACTAGTCCTGTACTGCCCTGTTTATTCCAGCCCAGTTCAAAACAACTCAGTCCAACTCAAATCAGCCCAGTTTGACTCAATTCAGCTCAACTAAAATTTTCTGGACTTGATTTAATTTAGCTTAACCCTTCAGTAACTCTGCTTAGAATATGAAATCTATGAGGGCCAAGAGGTTTGTTTTAGTCACCTGTGTACCCCAGATGTATCAAACAGGGCCTGATACATAGCAGAAACTCAATAAATGTTTCTTAATGGAATTGTTGAATGAACCCTTCCTGGCCCAACATAACCCAACTCTACTTAACTCAACATGTAGATCTTAGTTTGATTGAATTCTACAGTTTCTTATATCAACCATCTAACTTGTAAAAATGTCATGTATTTATTCAACTCTGTTCCAGGAATTCTGGTGTTGGGGTATTTCAGTAAAAAGTTGACAAAATCTCTAATGTCCTTGAGACAGGACATTAAGAGGGAGAGACAGAAATAAAATAATAAAAATAAACCAATATATGCATGTGTGTGCATGTGTGTGCATGTGTGTGTGTGTGCTATAATGTTAGATAGTGATAACTGCAGTGAAGACAAATTCAGCAGGATAAAGGGGAAGAAAACAATGAGGGGGTGAAGTAGTGGTGCTGGTAGCTATTAAGAAATATGGTGGTGGCCTGGTGTGGTGGTGCATGCCTGTAATCTCAGCACTTTGGGAGGCTGAGATGGAAGGATCATTTGAGCCCAGGAGTTTGAGACCAGCCTGGGCAACATAGTGAGACTCCATCTCTACAAAAAACAAAGACAATTAGCCGGGTGTGGTGGCAAGTGCCTGTAGTCCCAGCTACTTGGGAGGCTGAAGTGGGAGGATTGCTTGAGCTCCAGAGATAGAGGTTTCAGTGAGGTGAGATGGTGCCACTGCACTCTAGTAATAGAAAGTCTCTCTAAGTAGGCCAGGCATGGTGGCTTATGCCTGTAATCTCAGTACTTTGGGAGGCTGAGGCAGAAGGATCAGTTGAGGCCAGCCTGGGCAACATAGCAAGACCTCATCTCTACAAAATATACAAAAATTAGCCAGGCATTGTGGCATGTGGCTGTAGTCCTAGCTATTCAGGAGGCTGAGGTGGGAGAATTGCTTGAGCCCAGGAGTTCAAGGTTGCAGTGAACTATGCTTGTATCACTGCCCTCCAATCTGGGCAACAGAGCAAGACTCTTCTTATCCCCAAACATAAGCAAAACAAAACAAAAAAGCAAGTCTCCCTGAGGAGAGGATATTTTAGCAGAGACCTGAACAAACTGGAGGAGCCAGCCCTCTGGTTATTAGGAGCAAGTGCTTTTTAGGAATAGGATGCAGCAGGTGCAAAGGCCCTGAGGCATGGCACAGGTGTGTTCAGGGCCAGTGTGACAAGAACAGAGTGAGAACCAAAAGGCTTATTTAAAGCTACTGTTGTGTTAGCTTTGAGAGGGTCAGGACTGTTTAGTACACAGCTGTATTCCTTGCATCTGGCACATGCTGACATACAGTAGGCACTTAAAAGCTGTTTTTTGAATGGGGTGGATTCAGCTGAGCATCATGCAAACTGATTAAACCTAATTAGGTTAATTAAACTCAACACATTTGAATTCAGCTCAACTCTGACAAGACTTTTTTGGATCTTGCAGCCTCTGGAAAAAAAGACTGCAATCCTACACTCTGAAGAGTGCAAGGTTTTCTTAACTTTCCTTAGCCTCAGTGAACTTGTCTCTAAAATGGGAATAGTAACACCTGCTTTGCCTCTTTTGTGGGTGTTGTGGGGATCGAGTTAGACTGTGAGTGTGAAAGTGTTGTGTATACAATCAAGTTCTGGGGCGACCTTGTCCTTGGCACTGTGTGAGTGAGGAGGAAGGAGGGCAGACTGTGTGACTGCCACGGTCACTTCTGTTTATGTCATTCCAAAAATCTGTGATTCTACGAGAATGTCGAAGACCCGGGCCTGAGAATGCTCTTAAAAACCTTTCCAGGGATGCTCAGTGGATCTAAGACAAAGTCTAAAGCCCCACCGTGGCACACAAGGTCCTTATGAGTCTAGCCTCACCATCCACTGCAGTCTTCTCTCTCCCCACTTGCTCCCTGGATCTCTGCGCCCAGCTCTGGCTGGATGTAGTCCTGTGTTCCCTCCTACCTACTACCTTATTTCCTTCTCTGTTGCCTCTGGGTCCCAGCACCTTTGGTTTTCTCTGTCTAGACTCCAATGCCTTCCTGCTTTTTCTTTTCCTTTTTTAAATCTCAAGTAGGTGCCACAAGTTTACTTAATTGCCCTCCTTCTTATGACAAGCCATTATTATCCTCATCTTTTCTGCAAGGCCCAATCTTGCTTTGTTGTATTCTATGATTTTTCTATCCCTTCATTTCCCATCCCCCGCTTCTATTTTCCTCTTCCTTATAGGCCCCCGCTCTAATATATTTGGTGTATGACTTGGAAATGCATGTTTCTTTGAAAAATATATGGTGTTCTTTCCTTTATGTATAGTTTTCATTTACATAAGTGGTATTTTGCTTTAGAGCACCTTCTGTTTCTTGTTTTTTCCCACTTTACACATGTTTTTAAGATCGGTCCATATCATCGTATATCCCTCTGGAGTCTGGTTCATCACCTCTAACTGCATGTGTGCTGTGGCATCCACTGCATTTTCCTTACCCACTCCCTGGTGCCGCCCAGCTCCACACCACAAACAGTATCTGAGTGAACATTCGTGTATCTTTCCCCTCAGGGATCAGGGCATGAGTGTCTTTGTTGTGAGTGCCCACAGAGGGCTCATAGATATACCTGGATTTAATTTCTCTGCAGTGCACAAGGGTTCAGGTTTCCCTAAGTCTTTGCCAGCATTTGGTATTATTCAACTCTTAACGTTTATAGTCTGATAGGTGTAAAATGGTATCTCATTGTTTTAATTTGCGTATCTGATTACCAGGGAGGTTGAGTGTCACTTATATGCTTGTTTGCCCTTTTGGCTTCCTCTGCCCCTCTTTATCTGAGTTAAGGCCTGCTGGTCCTACAGTTCTTAGCACAGGTGCACCTCCTCTGGGAAGCCTTCCTTGAATGCCCTTTCTTGACTGTGTGTCCTGCTTCCCCTTTGTTCTGCTGATCCCTTGCACTCCCCATTGTGATAGAACACGTCCTATCACGTTATAATTTTCTGTCTCCCCCTCTAACTACGAGATTCTGCAACAGGAGGTCGCTGCCAGGTGTAATTCCTCTCCATGTCTCTGGAGTATGGTACAGGGCCTGGCCCAATGAAAGTGGCCAGGGAATGTTTGAGGAGTGACTGACTGAGAATGAACATGAGGTGAGATAAATGAGGATAGATCATGACTCAGAATGAGTGTTGTGATTTGGAAGCGCTGAGGGGTCATGCTGGCATGGGGCAGGGTGAGCCAGGCAGAGGGCTGGGAGATTTATGACTGGAGAGAGCAAGGGAGAAAGCAGAGCATGAGACAGGAAAGCTAGATTCAGAGTCTATGGCTGAGCCACAGGCTTGAGTGAGACCTAGAGAGAGAGTCCCCCCAACGTTGGGGCTTTCGTCTGCTATCTCTCATTGGAGGAGCCAACCGTGAGGTGCCCAGCCTTGGCTGGGTGTGTCGATGTAATTTGGAGTGGAGAGAAGTGTGGCTGCCTCTGACACTCTGTGTAAGTGTTTTGCTCACCAGTCCTGAGTGGCTGCCAATCTCTACTACCTCATTTAATCATGGTTCTCACTTCCTCTTGCCCCCTGCCTTAAACCTGAATCCAAGATACATCTCCCTAACTCACTCGTAGCCTTTATCTTGGAGCCAAAAGCTGATGGGGCTGCTGGCATGGCCTTGAGCTTCAGACCAGTCTAGCATCAAAAGCCCTTGCAGTCACTAGCAGCTGCATCTGTGGTCGCCTCAGCTGGAGGATTCTCTCCGTGGCAGCCCACTACCCCAGCCTGTGGCTGAGGTCATTCTCCGCCGCAGTCGGCTCCCTTCTCTTCAGCTCCCTTCTTTTCCTTCTACGTGGTTTGGCAGAGGCTGAAAGGCAGAAGATTATAGGCATGCAGTACAACCCCACAAACCAGCGTGAAACCCCAGGGTTGTCTTTTTCCACCCTCTGCCTCTACTTAGTTTTTCCTTTCTCTGAGGAACTGGGTTCCCAACATCTCCTTCTTCCCCAGGATCAATCAGTTGGCAGGGTGTTGTGGGAAATAAATTTGCATCCAATCATGCCCACGGCAACCATCCTAAGCAGGGCTTGTGTTTCTGTCCTCAAGCCCAGACGCCATTCTGTTTAAAAGGCTTGGGGTTTACAAAGCTAAGTGGACTAGAACATAACTTTTAATAGCACATTTGAACAGAATTTAATGAGGTTTTAAAACAGAACTATAAAGTGGCTTTTCTGCAAGGACTATTATTAATCATAAGAATAATCATAGCAATCTATCTCATCTGCCCAGCATGTTCCAGTATTTAAAATATTTTCACATTGGTCATCTCATTTGACACTCTCCTGGGAGGTCAAGAGGGCTGGCGTTACCATCTTCATTGTTTAGAACTGTGTTTCTCAAACGTTCATGGGCGTATCAGTCACCTAGGGATCTTGTTAGGCTGCAGATCCTGATTCAGTGGGTCTGGGGTTGGCCTGAGATTCTGCATTTCTAAGGAGATCCCAGATGAAGCTGATGTTGTAGATCCATGGATGACACTTAACAAGAATGAGTAGCTCAGAATACTCAAGCTCAGAAAGGTTAAGTGACATCTAAGTATTCATAGAAAAATGGTGTCGGTGCTGGAATGTCTTCCTTTTTTTTCTTTCCCTTTTTATCTCTCTTGTGGTTTTTCCTTTGACAGATAACAACCAAGCACTTGCTATGTGCTAGATGTGGTTCTAGGTAGAGGAATGAATGATATTAAAAATAATTAACAACAGGGTTAGGTACAAGCGCTAGCTATGGCATTAACTGGGGCATTAACAGTTTAGAGATGGATGGGGGATGCTCCAGAGGTCTCAGGGAGAGGGTAGGTGGCCAGGCAGTTGGGGAATATCCAGTGGGGTCTCAGTAGCAAAGCCTCT
Organism: Macaca fascicularis; assembly: GCF_037993035.2. NCBI lineage: Eukaryota > Metazoa > Chordata > Mammalia > Primates > Cercopithecidae > Macaca > Macaca fascicularis. Next base: position 187,313,440 of record NC_088375.1, on the reverse strand, counting down.
CAATATTCTGTACTATTTATATAATATCCGTGGGCACATGGGGTGTGGAGAAGGATTGAGCAGAGCTCCTGGCCTTGACCAGTTCACAGTGCAGTGGGAGAAACAGGCATGGACTGAAGAGGCTGGCGGAGCATTCTGGTAGTGTTTGTCAGCTCCATAAGAGCCGGCAATCGCATTCATCTGTCTCCTTTGCTGCTGTATCTCCAGTGCTTGGGCAGTGCCTGGTGCATGGTGGACACTCCATACATATTGTTTTTCAAGGAATGAATGACTGAACAGGGCACAAGGGGCCCCAAAAAAGGAGGCATTGGCAGGTCAGTTCTGTCTAGGGTGCAGAGAGGTAGGGTGGGGAGGAGCTGTCAAGGAAGGCTTCCCAAGGGAGGCGATGCTGGAGGTGAGTCTTAAAGATCAGTGGGTGTTTGCCAGGCAGATGACCAGGGGAGTGGGCAGGTCTGAAGCAGGGGTCCTGTTTTATCCCACAGCTGCCTTAGTACAGGCAGCTGGCAATTCTCTCATGTATTTAGAATGCTGGACCACTCCTCTGATGCTCTGCTCTTTTCTAGGGTGCTTGGGGACATCTGGATGTGGCATCTGGGTTCTTCCAGCTCCCTAAGAAGTCTTCGCTTCAGGGAAAGAAGAGGCTCTCCAGAAGATGACTTAGGCCTGCTTGCGCACAGTGTTCAGAGTGGGCTCAGGCCCAGGAAGCGACCTCTCCAGTGTTGAATGTGAGGGCCTCAGAAATGAATCAGACAGAGTCTCCGGGAACTCCTTGTCAAGCCCTTCCAGATTTAGCCTCACGGGCCAATTGACTCTCCTGGCTGACAATGCCAGTCACCTGACTCTGCCATCCCCACACTCTGACCCCACAATCTCTGACCCCAGTTGCTACTGCCTTCTTTTTCTCTCAGTTCCTACTTCAGTAGTTTGCTATGGTTTTTAAATTCCCATCTTACAGATGTGGAGACAAAGGCTTTGAGAGAGGCAGTGTTTTGACAAAGGACATGGAGAGAACTAGAACTCAAACCCTGGACTCTGATTCTGGGTCCAGTGACCTGGGACACCAGGCAAACTTTCACTCAATCAATCGATAAACAAATATTTATTGACTGTCTACTGTGTGCCAGGATCTACTCTAGACTTTGGGGATCCAGCACTGAGCAACAGAGCCGAATCTCTGTCCTTGTGGCGCCATCTCTTTAGTTCGGGGTTGGGGGTTGGGGGAGATGAACAATTAAAAATAAAAAGTAAAATATAGCCGGGCGCGGTGGCTCACGCTTGTAATCCCAGCACTTTGGGAGGCCGAGGCGGGCGGATCACAAGGTCAGGAGATCGAGACCATGGTGAAACCCCGTCTCTACTAAAAATGGAAAAAATTAGCCGGGCGCAGTGGCGGGCGCCTGTAGTCCCAGCTACTCGGGAGGCTGAGGCAGGAGAATGGCATGAACCCGGGAGGCGCAGCTTGCAGTGAGCCGAGATTGCGCCACTGCACTCCAGCCTGGGCGACAGAGCGAGACTCCGTCTCAAAAAAAAAAAAAAAAAAAAAAAAAGTAAAATATAGGATGGCAGGATGGCAGACTGTGAACACATTATGGAGGAAAATAAAGCTGGGAAGACGGTAGGAAGCACTGAGGGGTAGTGCTTGTAATTTTAGGGACTGTCTCCTTGGGAAGATGACTTTTGAATAAAGACTTGAAGCAGATGATGGAGCAAGCTTTGCAGATATCTAGAGGAAGAATGTTCCAGGCAGAAAAAAAGAGCAAGTTCAAAAACCTAAGGTGGGAAATGTAAAAGCCACCACATTTTCCAAGGGCTACGGCACTCCTTTTAATGCGATTTTGGTCATCACAGCCACACAGGGACAAGATTCTTTTCTCATCTGTTCTCTGAATCTCCCACAGGGCACCCAGCATGTGGCTTTGCTAAGCCAGGGCACTGGGAGTCCCTGCAGCTGCTGGAGTGGGTGGTGACAGCCAGAGAGGCCTGTGAGAACCCACAGTGCTGGGATGCCCAGTCTCCCATGGCCTCTCTGGGCCAGTGCCCAGCCTGCTGTCTGCAGCCCTGGGACATGTCTCTCGAGCTGCGTAGTATTGAAAGGTTGATCTCCCCATTAGAAGGGATTTGTCAGCACGAGCTAGGGCTTAGCAGCCTAAGCCGTGGGTCTGAAGGCTCAGACAGGTTCAGGGCCCAGAGGAGCTGACTCAGGCCTGACTCCCCCGGGAATCAGGGAAAGGCCACCAGCTGAGACTGCTGGGGATCAGAGTCAGGATGAATTGCTTGGTGTCCCCAGGGGCACTGACAAAGCCACTGTCGTTCCCAATATTCTCCCTGGGGTATAGGAGCAAGCTCCAGTGCCCTAGCCTGGCATGCAAAGCTGGACAAAGCCCCATGGCTCATCTGGGTGGCAGCGCAGCTCACCCTGCACGCTTTCTCTGGGATGTTTCCTCCTTTCCTGTGGTGTTGGATACCATCTGTACATCAGCAGTCCCCAGACTTCCTCCACACCGCCCTCCTGAATCCACCTGACAGTTTACCTGATGTTTCCACTAGCATGACCCATAATCCTCTCCAACTGAATGCATCCAAAATGGGACTCCCATCCTCTCCACAAAGCCGCCCGAGTCAGCCAGGCATAGCTCATTTTCACCATTTCACGCTCTTCCTCGTGTGTCAACTCACTTCAGTACTTTCAACAGCCTTGTGGGTAAGGACTTGCTCTGCCAATTTACAGATGAGGAAACTGAGGAAGGGGAAGTTACATCACATAACACTTGCATTATCCTGGCTCACTGAGTCAGAAAACTTGGAATCAACCTGAAACACTGCAACTCCGTCCTTCCTGCCATGACTCCATCCCGGCCGCTGTCACTGTTCCTTCAGATGACTCTGACAGTTTCCTAGTAGGTCTCCACTTTTGTTCCCTCTAGCCCATTCTCTCCCAGAGCAGATCAAGTGATTGTTAAAAAAAGCACAGAGCTGATTTTGTCACTTCTCTTGGTTCTTAGGCTAAAACCCAAACTCCTCAACATGCCCTGCCTGGCCCTGTGCAGCATGGCTCCTGGGTCTGCCTTCCTGGCTTGTCTTCTGTGTCCTCTGTGTCCCTGGCCTTGTGTCACTCAGCACACGCCAACCCTACTGTCTTTCTTTTGGTTCCTTGACTGTGACAAGCTCTTCCCAGCCTCAGGGTCCTGCCGTGTGCTGTGTCTTCTGCTTGGGACACTCCTCCATTGCCTAGTTACCATCATTCTGCAGGTTTCTATTTAAATGCCACTTCCTCAGGGGAGCCTTCTTTGACTTCTTTTCAGGTGTCACCCTCTCTCATGGCTCTCTTATGGCTCCCAGAACTTAATGTTGACAAAAAATAGCGAAACTGCAATTAATGAGTTCTTTGCCCCTTCCTTGTTAGACTCATGGCTTCCCTGCTGGGTCATAAGGCCCATGAGGGCAGAGACTAAGTCTGTGTGGCCCAGACCTGTATCCCTAGCACAGCATCTGACACATAATGGGTGCCCCATAAGGGCTGGTGAATGAGCAAATCACCTTCTCAGCCTTTCTTTTCATCTGGTCCCTACTGTTCTCCTAAACTGCTTTCCTTATTTCCCTTGACACAGCCATGCTCATTCCAGCCCCCTTGCCTTTGCTTGTGCTGTTCCTACTGCCTGATGTCCTGCCACTTCTCTCCACTCACCCACAACCTACCAGTCCTTCAAGGCTCCTCTGTGTTCTCTGCTCCCCCAGGAGGCCTTCCCTCTGCGCACTAGCAGGTTAAGTGTCTCTTATTCTTCTCGCTGTCCTGTGCTATTCTCCTCCAGTATGGCCCCTGCAAGAATCCTTGACCTAAGCTCCATGTAGGCAGGGACTAAGCCTTCTTTTTAGTGCCCTCCCCAAAAGGGATGAGCTCCGAGCTTGGGCACAAGAAGAAGCAAGTAAAGATGGTAGTCTGCTGTTTCCATTTCTCCTGGTCTTTTAGGTTCCACTGGAAGGTGAACCTCTCCATGCCTCACCTCCTCAACTTAGACCACCTGAGTGCACTTCTCATGCACTAGATTCCATGAACAAGCTTGACTGTGAGAAAGCAGAGGCAGTGGAAAAGCAAGGGTTTTGGAGTCAGATAAATCTATACTAAACTCCTATTTCTTTGAGGTTTAACCATAATGAAGTTGCCATTTCCATTAGCTTGAACTATATGAAGTAGGCCAAAGATGATTGAATATCAAGTTTCATGTGGCTCCATTTAATATGTAATCTTAGGCAGTTGGTCTGATGTCTTTTAGACTTAGTTTCTTCATCTGTGAAATGGGCGGAATAGAGCCTCATTTATGGAGTCACAGAGAGGAGAAAATAAAGCTGTGTATCATTATGGGTCAAAGTTTGAGTTCTGGAGCCAAGGCCCAAGTTTGAACCCGGGATCCCCCATCTTATTGGGGTTCCTAATTGCAAACAACAGAGTTCATTATGGCTAGTTTAAGCAGAGCAGGCATTTATTACAGGATGCTGGGCAGCTTAGAGAAATCCCTGGAAGGTCCTGGGAAAAAAGCCTGACCAAACCACGAGGACATTTTAGTGAAAACACCACTGCCTGGTCACTCAGTCCCTATAGCATTTGGGGCTGGAACCAGTGGCTCCACCACTGCTGTTCCAAAGCACTGGATGCCTTTGCAACTGCCCTGGCCATAAGATCATTTCTCTCACCTGGCTGCCTCCTTCTGAAGCTAGGTTTCACCCAGGTGTGTCTTATTCATGGCACCTGGGTCATATGTCTGATCCTGAGCCACAAAGGGGTCCGGGGATGAGAATTTTCTGGCTTCTACCTGGAGAATGTTGGACTCAGAATGGAGTAAGGAAGGGCATTCAATGGCGACAACTATTTGCTATTTCTTTTTACTAGCTGTGTGATCGTGGGTGAGTAACTTATCCTTTCTGAGCCTCAGTTTTCTAATAGGTAGTATCTATTGCACAGGATTTTGAGGATTAAATGCATGGATTTGTGAAAACGCCTTTAGAAGAGAGCCTGGCATATAGCAAACCCTCAATAGATGCTAACTCTATTTTTATATTATTATTTAATATGAATTTGAGACCTCTTGGCACAAAGCCTAGCATGGAGAAGATGCTTTTTAAGTGTTTGTTGAATGAAAATCCTTGGCTGAGATATTAGTGTTCAGAATTCCTCTAGCTGGCCGAGAGCACCACAGACAGCTAGAACCAGTGGTATGCTGGACTGGTGCGAGCCCACTGGTAACTTTTCAGAAATTTCACGAGCCAGTTAATATCATATTGGTAGCTTGAAATCTGCCACTGTGGGGGAATTTACACCAGGGAAATTGGCAAACACTACAAATCGGGGCTCTCCTCTCCTTAGAAATGGCAACTTTATCTAGTTAAACCTTTACCTGTACATCACAGACTGATACAGGGCATGAAGTGTATAAAGTGCCTAGCACCATGCCATCTCTCTTGGGCCCTTCAAATATGGTCCTTCTCTCTAGTTAGCAAATTCTTAGGATCAACTTTATTTTCTAGGTGTCAGGGAAAATAGATAAACCACTGGATTCATGGATTTTTCATGGTTTCCTTGGTGGATACCTCTTTTGTATTGATGAATTTCCACCAGCAGGGAGTTCTTTTTAGAACAGGCCCCAACACTGGGCACAAGGTCTAGCTAGCACTCAGTAGTCCAGGAGGCATGGGTAGAATGGCTCCGTGGATGAGATTTCTGCAGCTGGAACCCTTTCCCTTCCCACATTGGCTGGCAACACTCTCTCCTTTCCTGGTGCCTCCTAGAGGGGCATCACCACTCCTGTTTTCCTTTTGCCATGTGGATCATATAAGAAGGGAGTGTGGTGGAGGCTGGGGAGTGGGAAGGGACGCTTGAATGTTGGGGGCTGGGGGGCTGTCTCCTGCATTAGAAACATTCCTCTGATTGCTCTGTGCAGCTCAGCAGGCTGCCTGGCTTAAGACGAAAAGAAGGGAGAGGCAAACACCCTTCATTTTAATTAAAGCCAACTTTACATTGTTATTCCATTTGCCTGTGTTGTTGCACGAGCTTACAATAAAGTTATATGGCACCCCCAGGGCGGCTTGAGCTGCGTGATAGAATGTGTCTAAGTTCAGCACTCCCCAACTATACACAGCTTCTCTGCAGGGAGAACCACAGCCAGTCCCGTGTCCTTTCTGGGGCTCCAAGCGATCCCTCAGGCTCAGACCTGTAGCAGCACTTTTATTTATATTTCATGTTTCAAAAACATTTATTTAGTACTTTCTATGTGCCCAGCAGTGAGCTAGGTGCTGAGTATACCCCTGACACATTGCTGTGCCTCCAGGGTACACATGCTCCAGTCTCCAGGATCTGTCCCTGACCAATCTCCTGAGATGTGGAGCTCCATGTGGTCACCCCCAACTCCCTCCTCAAACGCTTATTTTGGTCTTTCTTCTTTTGCTGTGTGGTGGCATCAGCGATTCAGCTAAGCAATCCATCATATTTAGTAATTCTCTAAGTTCTTTCACATCTGACATCTCTGATTCTCACCACACTCCCATCCAGATCCTGCCTGCTCTTCAAGGCTCACTGCAAATACTGCCTCCTCACTGTAGCCTTTTCCAGCCACACCTTTCTCTAGACCCCTTTGCTGCCTTTTTGTGGATTTCATCACAAATTTTAAAACGGATTTTATTTTATGTTTTAGAAATAGGGTGTCACTCTGTTGCCCCAGGTTGGAGTCCAGTGGTGCACTTATAGTTCACTGTAGTCTCAAACTGCTGGGCTCAAGCAGCGCTCCTGCCTCAGCCTCCTAAAGTGCTGAGATTATAGGTGTGAGCCACTGCACCTGGACCCCCTCTTTTTTTTTTTAATTAAGGTATATTTTACATACAGTGAAATATAGGGATCTTAACTGTGGTTTGGGCCGGGCGCGGTGGCTCAAGCCTGTAATCCCAGCACTTTGGGAGGCCGAGACGGGTGGATCACAAGGTCAGGAGATCGAGACCATCCTGGCAAACACGGTGAAACCCCGTCTCTACTAAAAAATACAAAAAAAAACTAGCCGGGCGAGATGGCGGGCGCCTGTAGTCCCAGTTACTTGGGAGGCTGAGGCAGGAGAATGGCGTAAACCCGGGAGGCGGAGCTTGCAGTGAGCTGAGATCCGGCCACTGCACTCCAGCCCGGGCGACAGAGCAAGACTCCGTCTCAAAAAAAAAATTAAAAAAGTGTGGTTTGATGAGCTTTGGCAAATGCACACACCTATGTAACCATGACCTCAATCAAGCCAGGACATTTTCATCACCCAGGAAGTGCCCTCATAACCTTCCCCAATCAATTCCACCCTTCAGATGCAAACACTGTTCTGACTTCTAACACTAGAGATTAGTTTTTTTTTTTGTTTGTTTTTTGTTTTTTTTTTTTTTTTTTGAGATGGAGTCTCACTCTGTCACCCAGGCTGGAGTGCAGTGGCGTGATCTCAACTCACTGCAACCGCCACCTCCGGAGTTCAAGTGATTTTCCTGCCTCAGCCTCCCCAGTAGCTGGGACTACAGGCACCCACCACCATGCCCAGCTAATTTCTGTATTTTCAGTAGAGACGGGGTTTCACCATGTTCACCAGGCTGGTCTCAAACTACTGACCTCAGGTGATCTGCCCACCTTGGCCTCCCAAAGTGCTGGGATTACATGGATGAGCTACCACGCCCGGCTGAGATTAGTTTTTGCCTGTCAAACTCTTGTGTCTGGCTTCGTTTGCTTAATGTTTTTGAGCTTCATCCATATTGTTGGTAGATTAGTGGGTAGTTCTTTGTGACAGCTGAATTGTATTGCATTGAATGGATATACCACATTTTGTTTATTCATTTATTCAGGTTATGCACAGTTTTGGACTATTATGAATAAGGCTGCTATAAACATTTCTTATACAAGAGAAATGGACATATGTCTTTATTTCTTGGGTAAATACTCAGCAGTGGAATTGCTGGGTTATTGAGTAGATGTATTTTTAACTTTATATAAAATTACCAAAGAGGTTGTATCATTTTACACTCCCACTAGCAATATATGAGCATTTTTTCCTTCCTTCCTTCCCTCCCTCTCTCTTTCCTCCTTCCTTCCTTCCTTCCTTTCCTTCCTTCCCTCCCTCCCTCCCTCCCTCCTTCCTTCCTTCCTTCCTTCCTTCCTTCCTTCCTTCCTTCCTTCCACCCTTCCTTTTTTTTTTTTTTGGCAGTTTCACTCTGCTGTCCAGGCTGTAGTGCAGTGGCACAATCACAGCTCACCGAAGTCTCAAACTCCTGGGTTTAGGTGATCCTCTCACTTCAGTCTCCCAAGTAGTTGGAACTACAGGCATGCATCACCATGCTTGGCTGGCTTAAATTTTTGTTTGTTCGTTTTGGAGAGATGGGGGTCCTACTGTGATGCCCAGGCTAGTCTTGAACTCCTGGGCACAAGCGATCCTCCCGCCTTGGCCTCCCAGAGTGTTGAGATTATAGGCATGAGTCACTGCACCTGGCCTATATAAGCATTTTGATTGCTTCATATCCTTGCCAACATTTGCTGTTGTCAGCCTTTTATCGTTTTAGCTATTCTAGTGGGTGTGTAGTTATATTTCTTTGTCATTTTAACTTGAATTTACAGATGATTAATGACGTTGAGTACTTTTTAATGCACTCACTGGCTATTTGTATCTTTTGTGAAGTGATTATTCAAGTGTTTGCCCAGTTTTTATTGGATTGTCATTTTATTATGAATTCCTTATATATTCTGAATATAATATATAATATAAGGTAGTCATATTGATTCTCTTATATCTTGTTTTTTCTTTTTTTTACAGTCCAGAGGTCTTTTATTTTTTAACACCTGTTATGCCATACATTCATAGGGAAGAGGTTCCAGCAGCTCCAGTTCCTTTTCATTGGTTCTCACAAAGTATGCTTCCCTGGGTGGAGCAGGCTGGCACTTCTGCTGAACCCAGTTACCTTTCTCTGGCTTCCTTCTTTTTCTGATCATTTTCCTTCACGCATTTCAGGAAGCTATTTTGGCTCTTAGAGTGCTCAATATGCACATTAATTCTCTTGGCAAGAATCTTGCCCAATAAGTTAACTAACTAATGCTGAGTGACATTGTAGACTCTTCCAGTTTTGCCATGGTTAACATTTGTGGGGCATTGCTTTTTGAATAGTGCCCATTTCCTTGATGTCTACAATATTGCCTTTCTTACAGATTCACGTGTATTCCAAGGAACAACTCCATGTTTTCTAAAAGGCCTGGAGACTATGTATCAGGTGCCTCTCCTCTTTCCCTTTGTATTGTCGTTTTGGTGGATACAAAACGACAGATGGAGGTTATGGCCGAAAGGCTTAATCATATTTTTTAATGAATAAAAGTTTAAAATCTGATCAGGTCCAATTTAATAATTTCTTACCTTATGGTTAGTGATTTTTTTTTTGTGTCCTAAGAAATTTTTGCCTAGTCCAAAACCACAAATATATTCCCCCATGTTTTCACTTTTAAGTTTAGGTCTAGAATCAATTTTGAATGAATTAATTTTTGGTATGGGGTGAGGTAGTGGTTGAGGTTCAGTTTCCCCCATATAGTTATCTGGTTGTCCTACTACTATTTTTTGAAGGGACATTCTTTTCCCTATTAAATTGACTTGGTCAAAAATCAGTTGGTATGTGTGGATCTATTTTGGACTCTGTTCTGTTGACCTATTGTTGTCTACACTTATGCCAGTTCCAACTTTTTTGATTATTGTAGCTTTATGGTAACTCTTGAAATCAAGCAGTCTTAAGTTCCTGATCTTAGGGAAAAAAGAGCTTAATATTTCATTATTGTCATGTTAGTTGTATATTTTCCACATTAAAAAATCAGATTGAGAAAGTCCTCTTCTATTTTTAGATTGCTGAGAATTTGGATTGTAGAGGGGTATTGAACTTCATCAAATTATTTTTTAGCCCCTATTGAGATGATCATTTGATTTTTCTCTTTCATTGTATTCATTTGGAAAATTGTACAAGCCACCTGTATTCTTGAGATAAGCCCCACTTGGTCTGTCTATCTATCTATCTATCATCTATCTATAATTTATCTATCTATCTATCTATCTATCTATCTATCTATCTATCATATATCATATATAGATACATGTAACCAAATTTGATTTGACAGTACTTTAAAAAAGATTTTTGTGTTTATGTTTTTGAGGGAAATTGGTGTATAGTTTTCTTTCTTATAATAATCAGGCCTGGTTTTGGTGATCAGAATTATACTAATCTCATATAATAAATTGGAAAGTGCCCCCTCCTCCTATATTTTCTGAAAGAGTTTATGTAAGTTTTGTATTGTTTAGTCATTAAATGTTTGAAAGAATTCACCATTGCAAACACCTGGAGTTTTATTTGTGGGAATTAAAAAAAATTATGAATGCAATTTCTTTAAAGACATAGGGTTAACTCAGATTTTCTATTTCTTCTTGTGTCAGTATTGGCAATTTGTGTCTTTCAAAAAATGTGTTCATTTCGCCTAAGTTGTTGAATTAACTAGCATAAAATTGTTCATAATATTCTTTTATTATAAAATCATTTTAATGCCTTTAGTGATGTCTTTTCTTTTATTTCTGATGTTGGTAATTTGTGTCTTCTCTTTTGTTTTCCTTGATCAGTCTAGCTGGAGGCATATCAATTTTATTAATCTCATCAGATAACCAGTTTTGGTTTAATTGGTTTTCTTTATTGTTTATTTTCTATTTCAGTGAGTTTTACTCATCGTCAACATTTGTTTTCTCCTTCTTTACTCCTCTTTTTCTATATTCTTTTTTTTTTTTTTTTTTTTGAGACAGAGTCTCGCTCTGTCACCCAGGCTGGAGTGCAGTGGCCGGATCTCAGCTCACTACAAGCTCTGCCTCCCAGGTTTACGCCATTCTCCTGCCTCAGCCTCCCAAATAGCTGGGACTACAGGCGCCCGCCACCTCGCCCGGCTAGTTTTTTGTATTTTTAGTAGAGACGGGGTTTCACCGTGTTAGCCAGGCTGGTCTCGATCTCCTGACCTCGTGATCCGCCCGTCTCGGCCTCCCAAAGTGCTGGGATTACAGGCTTGAGCCACCGTGCCCGGCCCTCTTTTTCTATATTCTTAAAATGGCAACTTAGAGCATGGATTTTAAATTATTCTTATCTTTTAATGTAAACATTTAAAGTTTAAAAATTTCCTATACAAATAACTTTAGCTACATTCCACAAATTTTTTTTTCATTATAATTGAATGCTCATATGCTTACTCCATTCATGTCTGTGGTCAACCATCAGTTTCTTGGAGTCTTTCCCTTATCAGTTCATATAGAATAGCCCCTTTACCCTTACCAGCCTTACTTACTTTACTCTGTCTTACTTTTTACTCTGTCTTATTTTTAACTCTGCCTTACTTTTTATAACACCTAATATTTATTTATTATAATAAAATAGAATAATTATTTGTATAACAACTTTGCCTTTTTAATAACACTTAATATTATATTACTATAATGTATTTATATATCACATTATACATATATAATATATATATATGAGATTATGGCATGTTATACTTTATTTGTTCATCTTTTTATTATCTGTCTTCTCCACTAAGCTCTTTGAAGGCAGGAACTATTTATTTTGTTTGGTGATGTAACTCAGCACTTTAGAAGAGCCCCATAAATATTTGTTGAATGAAGAAATAGAAAAATTATTTGACAGCTTGTGCAAATAATCCCTTCTCAGAAGCCTTACCTGGCAGTTTTCTTTAATTCTCAGAGAAGTTCACCTCGTTTATACTGTTTTTGCACTTTCTTATACTTTATCACTGATTACAACTGTGTCATTATTGTCTGTTTCTGTCTCCCCCACTGACCACCTGCCCAAGGACAAGGACTGCGTCTTTATTCACCAGTGCTCAATACAGAGCCTGGCACAGAAGAGACTAGCAAATGTGTGACAAATGAATAAATGAAGTATCATCAATCACTCCTGCCTTGCAAATCATCTCTGAACTAGACTTGGCTGTTAGACCAGAAGGCCTCCCTGTAAATCTGGAAGACATGAACTGGCAAAAGCTTTTAAGTTTATAAGATGGTGTTGTTTGTCTGTGATTTGGGCAAGGAAACAAGTCTGCACTGTGTTTTTCAGTTTGGAAAACCCTTTCCTACACATTATCACATTGGACCTCCACAACATACATGGGAAGAAGGCATTATTATCCTCATTTTTCAGATGAGGAAGCACAAGCTTAGAAAGTTGAAACCATGTAGCCAGGAACTGGAGAATTTGAGACTGGATCCAAGGTTTCTGAAATCTCCAGTCTTTTCCCAGATCTATGGAAGGAAGCATGTGCGTGACCTGGGGGCAAGATGAGTTCCAAGGCCTCATGGTCAGGTGTTGAAAGGTTTGGCATCCAGTAAGCTGATGGGCCCATCAGGGGTGAAGGTGCTTGAGTAGGCTGAAGTACACATTGAACTTGGGCTTCGTTGCTTTGATCCACAGACACAGCCTTATGTAAGGAAAAGAGCTCTTGGATTTTATTTATTTATTTATTTATTTATTTATTTATTTATTTATTTTTAGACGGAGTCTCGCTCTGTTGCCCAGGCTGGAGTGCAGTGGCGCGATCTCGGCTCACTGCAAGCTCCGCCTCCCGGGTTTACGCCATTCTCCTGCCTCAGCCTCCCGAGTAGCTGGGACTACAGGCGCCTGCCACCTCGCCCGGCTAGTTTTTTGTATTTTTTAGTAGAGACGGGGTTTCACTGTGTTAGCCAGGATGGTCTCGATCTCCTGACCTCGTGATCCGCCCGTCTCGGCCTCCCAAAGTGCTGGGATTACAGGCTTGAGCCACCGCGCCCAGCCTATTTATTTATTTTTGAGACAAGGTCTGGCTCTGTCATTCAGGCTGGAGTGCAGTGGCACGATCTCAGCTGCTGCAACCTCCGCCTCCTAGGTTCAGGCCATCCTCCCATCCCAGCCTCCCGAGTAGCTGGGACTACAGGCATGCACCACCTCTTGGGTTTTAAAACTGACCTCTCTCTATTATTAGTTAAGAACCTTGGACAAAGGACTTCTCTCTGAGCCTTGGTTTTCACATCTCCAGAATGGAGCTTAAATATCCACCACCTAGAGTTGCTGTGAGAGTGGCAGGAGAGATTCGTGTAAGTGGATTTTGTAGGGACTCTTATAAAGCAGCTCCTTTATAGGAGCTTAGATAACTTTCTTTGGTCCCTAAAATGCCCTTGTATTCATAGTATTCTCCCTGGCCTTTTATCTGTCACTGATATTGGACAACAGAACAAGGGAAGGGTGGCACAGCTCGAGACTATAAACTGTCATTGTTCCATCATATCTGAGCTCCCAGCAGTTAAGCAATGGCTCTGGCCCCATGCTGACTGTCTGGGGATGAGGTCAGCAGGTAACAAACCGCAGCACTTACTGAGCACCTGATCATAATGACAGCTATCATTTACTGACTGACTGCTATTTATTATTTATTCTGTTCAGAGAAAAGATCTGAGCCCAAATTCCCTGGCTGTGTCCTAAAGGTCCTTCCTCCAGATCATCCCAGTTGTCTTTCCTCTCATCTTTGGGCAGCTAGATCCTGCTCCCTGTACTTTGTCTCTGTCTGTGGTCCTGTTTCAACTCAAACCCTCCTCTGGGTCCCTTTCTCTAATGTCAGTAGCAGCATAGATTGAATATGGCATGATTTGATTCCAACTAATCTTACCATCTGCATTTCCTGCCACTTCGAGTCTACAGTCTACACATTGATCTCTTACTGCCTTTCTTGGAACTTGGCCAACACCATCCTTTCTCTAGGCTTCTGCCTATGCTGTTCCCTTGCCTGGAACATCCTTCACCAAATCTCTACTGGCTCTTGATGACAGGTCTCTGCCCAGCTTGATGATTTTGCCAAGACCACTTAAACGTGTCAAAACCTGACCTATTTTGCTTAGATGGACCATGAGGCTCTGGTCCTGTAAACTCCAGTGCATCTAGGATAAGGATGCCAAATTTAGCAAAAAAAAAATAATAATAATAATAATAATAATAGTAATAATAATAATAAAAATAAAATAAATACAGGGCTTCTAATCAAATTTGAATTTCAGATAAATAACAAATAGTTTCAATATAAGCATGTCTGTACAATATTTGGGACATACTTATGCTGAAAATGATTTGTAATTTATCTAAAATTCAAATTTAAGTAAGCATCCTGTGTTTTATGTGGCAACCCTAATCCATGGGTGTGTAAGTGTATCATAGCTCTGCAGCCTTCTGAGAGGGGTGATGCTTTCGTTATGACTTAGACTGGGAGAGGGCATCGGGGGCCTGAAAATGGACTTGGCCTGAGAGCCTGTCTAGTCTAGGGCCCCCATTTCACAGACCAGAGAATGAAAGAATGTGCCCAAGTTCACACAGCAAGGGGGGCAGCAAAGGGGAGGCTGGAACTCAGGGCCTCAGATTCCCAGGCAAGGCTCCCTCCTGTGCCAGCAACTCTGCTCTGGGCTGATGGAACATCTCAGGTTCCCATTCCCCTGCCACTGACCTGCCCTTCGCTGGCTTCAGAGGGGGGTCTGATGACGAAATGTGATCCTGCCATAAAATCTATACCAAACCAACTCTTCTCACAGCCCACCCGCCCGCCTCAAAGGGGGGCGCCTAATCCCCATTTATGGAGCCAAGCAGCTGGGCCCGGCCTGAGTCTTTGAACGTGAGCTTGGGGTACCCTGGGTCAGCCCAGTCTTGGCCAGAGGAACCTGAGAGTGAGGGTATTCAGGGAAGCTGAGCAAGCTGAGGGGCCAGCCGGTCCCAGGCCACCCAGCCCAAAGAGCACCAGTCAGGGTGAGAGCATAAATCAGAGTGGCTGAAGGCGGAGGGTCCCCGTGGACACATCTTTCAGGGTGTGTTCCCGAAGACTAGACCTTCTCTCCAGCAGCCGAGGAGAGATACTGGAGGTTTAAAACAGAGGGCAACACGGTCCTCTTAGAAAGATGGATTGGAGACCCCTTAGTGAGAACTCTGGAAGTAATTTGGGCAGAATGATTACAGTTCTGACTCTGAGAGTGGTGGTGGGATGGAGAGAAGTGGAGAGAGAGCAGAGAGGTGTCAGGAGGTAGTGTCTGGGCAGCTCGGGCTCTAAGGAGTCACAGGGATGCCCACTATCTGGTTGGGGTGGTGTGGTGGGCAGAGGTGCTGCTACAGACAAGGAACATTAGGGAAGGTGCAGGAAGATGCTGGCTGTCCTTTGGGATGCTGAGAGGGAGGAGCCTGTGGGGCAGTCAGCAGGGATGCAGAGGAAGGTGAGAGCCTGGGGTCAAGGTAGAGAGTTGGGATGGAGATGCCAAGTTGGGCATTATCAGCCTATGGACCTTGAGACCACGATTACTCACTGAGGGGAAAAGAGAAAAGAAGAGGGTCGAGGAGTGAGCCCTGGGGAACACCAACACTAAGAGCTAGGCAGAAACGGGAGGGCCCACAGAGGAGATGAAGACGGCAGGCCACAGAGGAAGGAGGAAAACCAGGAGAAGATGAGGGTGTGAGAGTTAAGGAACAGCGAGGGCTCTGAGAGCCCCGCAAGCCAAGCCAGGGAAGCTCTCGCTGGGTTTAGCAGCAGGTAGGTGGCAGCCTCGCCACAGCGGGGTAGCGGGTCTCAGGGAGTGTACTGATGTGCAGAGGAATGGGAGGTGAAGATGTGTAGATACTCAGTGTAGATAACTTTTTTTTTTTTTTTGAGATGGAGTCTCACTCTTGTTGCCCAGGCTGGAGTCCAATGGCACAATCTCAGCTCACTGCAACCTCTGCTTCCCAGGTTCAAGCAATTCTTCTGTCTCAGCCTCCCAAGTAGCTGGGATTACAGGCATGGACCACCATGCCTGGCTAATTTTGTATTTTTAGTAGAGATGGGGTTTCACCATATTGGTCAGGTTGGTCTCAAACTCCTGACCTCAGGTGATCCACCCACCTTGGCCTCCCAAAGTGCTGGGATGACAGGAGTGAGCCACCATGCCCAGCCTGAGTGTAGACGACTCTTTAAAGAAGACTGGTTGGGAGGAGATTTGGGGGATGCAGTAGCTGAAAGAGAACTGGGCTTGAGGAAGGGGTTGAGATTCTTAAGGAAGTTACCCACTGATGGGAAGGAGGCAGTAGAAAAAGGGAGGTAGAAGAACGTCTTTCACACTTTCTTGACACAACCTATGGTTAGATGGACATGTTCTTCCAGACCTGAGACACTTACACACACTGACACACCTGAAACAAAAGTTTTATGACATACACTCATCTTTACTGTGTGTGATGTGCTCTGATGTTTTCTTTCCTATTTTAC
The DNA here is from genome assembly GCF_037993035.2 of Macaca fascicularis. Lineage (NCBI taxonomy): Eukaryota > Metazoa > Chordata > Mammalia > Primates > Cercopithecidae > Macaca > Macaca fascicularis. The sequence continues at coordinate 187,297,119 of NC_088375.1, read as the reverse complement.
TTAAAAAAATGTTTTTTTTTAAGAGATAAGATCTTGCTCTGTTGCCCAGGCTGGAGTGCAGTGGCATGATCATAGCTCACTGCAGCCTCGAACTCCTGGGCTCAAGTGTTCCTCTTGCCTCAGTTTCCCAAGTAGCTGGGACTACAGGTGCATGTCACTACCCCTGGCTAATTTTAAAATTTCTTTTGGAGAGATAGGATCTTGCTATGTTGCCCAGTCTGGTCTCAAGCTCTTGGGCTCAAGTGATCCTTCTGCCTCATGCTCCCAAAGTGCTGGAATTACAGACATGAGCCATCATGCCCCGCCTTATTTTATTGTTAAATACTGCTGGTCACAGTACCCTGAACTGAATTTGTGAATCTAAAATGGTTCAAAATGGGCAGTTTGAGAAATTCTGAGGTAGAAGATATGGACAAAGAGAGGTGAGTCAATGGGGTGAATTCTCCTGGGTGGATCCAGAGGGGAAGGGCTGGCTTCTTATGGGAGGAGAGATGCATTCATTCCAGTAAAAGGGAAGGAGATGAGGTTTGGAGGCAGCACAGGTAAAAGTGTAGGTTTGTGGCTGAAAGTTGATGGCTTTTGTTTTCTCCAAGAAGGTCACCTATTGAAAGGGCAGGGGAAGGAAAGGAAAGGTTGGAGGATCTGAAGAGAGAGAGAGGACGATTTGAACAGCCATTGTGGGAAGCATAAAGAGCAGCGAAACAGTTGCATTTCCTGGCAGTTTTGAGGCTCGATGGAGGTGGGAAGCCGTGAATTTAAAGTGGTATGCATTTACCTGGGATATTAGTGAAGCCTAAGCAAGAGGGTCCCTTCTTTTTTGGTGGGGGACAGTTAATGCCTGGCACAAAACAAGGGCACAGGGATTATATGATAAGTGAATGAATGGGCAAATAGCTCAATGAACAAATTTATCAATTCAACCAGTATTTATTGAGCACCTACTATATGCCAGGTTCTGTTTTAGGAGGGGAATACAGGGGTGGCAATGGCAAAATTCTTGCCCCTTTGGAGGCAACATGAGCAATGGCGCTTTTGAACTTCATGAAGCTTTTCTGAGGATTATTTTTGGTTTGTTCTTATTTTTAAATGTAGCTAACCCAGTCTAATAGAAAATTTGGAAGGATGATCATCATCTCGCCACATCTCTGTTGGTGTTCTATTTCAGCCTAAGATGAAGGGAGCATCATCTTCGTTTTCACCAGCTTGGAGGGCAAAGCATCTTGTCCTGGGTCACACAGCACATCTGCAGAGAAACTGGTAGGGGTTGGGACAGCAGTTTCCCACTTTCAGTGCTGAGCTATTCCTGCTCACCATGTAACCAGTGTCTCCACAGATTCTGACTGTGGTAGGATAATGGGGTGGGAGGTATGGGTGCCTGGATTTCAGCTTTCTGGAGGGAAATCTTGACATGCTTTTATTTTCTTGTTTCTCTGGAGTGGAGCAAATAAAAGACAGTCAGGGGCTCCATCAGGCCTATGGGTACTGGTTCCAGGCATAGCCTGTCAGTGGGAATATCTGGCCTCAATGAAAGGTAAGAGTGCATGCAGGACCTAGCTGCCCACTCTTACAGCACGGACACCAGAGAAGGTGTGGGGAGTGGGGAGTCAGCATTTGTTAAATTGTGTGTGAGCACAAGTGCATAACACAGACACACATCAACAGTGCAGATGCTTGTGCAAACACAAATGTACAAGTCCTTTTTCGGATTCACAAGTATGGGTCACATATACAGGCGTGCACGCACACACACACACACAAATACACTCATGTTCATGCATAAATACCCAGGCACATGTGCACACGTCCAAACAAACATACACATTTTAAACACGCATAGGTGTAGGTGCATGTCTTTGGCCATATTCAAATACGCATACATTAAGTGTATACTCATATACAACAAAGAATCAGTCTAAAAGTGCTCATTGAGAGGTGCACACTGTGTATGCACTCACATTTCCCCAGCCTCATTTCTGTCTCAGTGCCTTTGCTCATGATCACCTCCTCTTTTGCTTCAGGGCCTTTGCATAGGCTGTTCTGCTTTTGAAATATCTTCCCCTGCTGCCTCATCTTTTACTCAGTGTATCTAGCCTTTCCTCTGGGACCCTTGCCTGGAGCACCCACTAGAACCCTCTACTTCCCCTTTCATAACACTCAGCCTCTATTGTTGTACTTAACTGTTTCTCCCTAGACTGTCAGCTGTCTGTGGGTCCACAGAAAAGAACCTTAATAAATAAGTATATGTTGACTGAGCGAATGACTACCATGTATGGAGTACTTACTGTGTGCCAGGATCTGGAGTAGGTAGGCACAGCTGTTTTCTTTCTCTTATTGTCCCCTAAATTTTATGGAGGAGGAAACGGAAATATCGTCAATACCAGAGCTGGGATTTGAACCCAGGGTGGACTCTTTCTACGCTCAAATGTTTCTCTGATTTTTCTCTTGCCTTGGAGTCTACTGCAAGTCGAGTTCATCCCCCTCTTCAGAGCATCTTTGCTCTGTCCCCCACCCGGGCCCCTCCCGCTCAGCGGGGCTGGGGGAGCTGGGGGCCTTGAGTGTCAGCTCGGCTGTGGCATCAGGCCGGGGCTGAGCTGGGCCTTCCCCGGCGGGGGCAGAAAGGGACTCCTGGGAACAAGTTTGCAAGGGATGCGGCCGGGCGGGGTTGTTCAGAGGACTCTGAAGGGGACCGTCGCCAGGAGAAAGCTCTCTGAGTTGAGCGGAAGCGCCGCGGGCGTCCTGCGCCTGGCCGGTTCCGGCGCTCTTATCTGGCGGGAAAGCCAGCCCCTCTACCGTGTACCCTGTGCGCCCGCGATCCTCTGAGGACGCCCGCCCCGTGCCAGCCGGTCCTGGCCTCCACACGGCCCCGGAGACAGGGCGGGCAGGTGGCACCTCCGGGCCCCGCGGGGCGCCAGCCGCGGCGTGGGGCGTGGAGCGGGCGGCGACAGAGCGCGGGCGGGGACAGCGCGCGGGCCGCGGGGGGCGGGGCGCGGTGGCGAAATGGCTTTTCCAGATTAGGGGCCCAGCCCGCACTGTTGACACAGTCATAAGTTTTAATGAGAAATTTTGAGTATTTGTGTGGGAGACGCAGCCTCTGTGTGCACAGATGCTGCGGGCCGGCGGCGCGGGGGGCCGGCCCTCCCTGGGGCCGCCGCGGCCGCAGGCCCGGCACGGATTCCTTTCAGGCAGAGGGGAAACATTTAAACTCGCTCACCTTTGAACTGCCAGGGACGCTGTTTACCTTGGCTGCCCGAGTGGCAGTTTTACAGATATTAAATACCGACTCGAGGCTGAGCCGGGGCTCCTTCGCTCCCCGCCCCCGCCCGGGGGCTGCGCTGGGCACACCGAGGCCCGGGATGCCCGTTCCACCGGGGGTCATCTCAGTGGGGGTCCCGAGCCCCTCTCTGCAGATGGCTTTCTGGAATCTGTACTGGGGAGACGCCCTGGGGCTCTCCGTTCTCGTCCACTCCTCAGCCCATTCATCTCCTAATTCGATTTTCTGTGTCAGGGCGGAGCAGTGTGGATGGAGGCCGAGAGCTGTCTGGGCCCTGCGCACACATTTCTTTGGCATTTCTGCATCTAGAAAGGGGATGTCATAAGCGAGGCACCTCCTAAGTAGGGGCTCCGGTGGCCTGGCTCTGTCTTTTCAAGGGACAGAGGAGACCTCTCTCTCCGAAGACGTCTATGGGACAGAGGAGGGCTCTGCCTGAGCCGCAGGCTTCAGCGGGCAGGCAGAGGGCTCCCTGCAGAGGCACAAGCCATGTTGATTTTACGGAGCAGGCTGCTATGCACATTTCACTCCTGATTTATTGGTTTTTAACTAGATCCTTATGCTGGGCTAAAAAAGCCATCTTGCACTTTGCAAGGCTCTGCTGACTGCTGCCGAAAATGACACACGGGGGCTCCTTCTGCCCTCCCCGCCCTCCCACCTCACCCCACCCAAAGGGCCATGGCGGAGGTGTGGGTAGGGAGCGCTGTTCTGAGGAGGAAGCCTCAGCCTGCAGCCTCCCTGTCCGCTGACCACCTGTGGTGTGTGTTGGGGTGAGTGTGTTTGTGTGTGTAAGGATTTATGGACCTGAAGGGAGGAGCTGGGAGAGGGGCAGGGCCTCTATTGAGCCTGGGCACATACTGCCGTCCTTTTCTCCTTCAGGTCCCACAGAGCACTTGTCATGTATTTTAATGAACTTTGGGGTCAGACAAATCTAGATTGACCCCCTGGTCACTATCCTACTGTGTAATTCAGGAAAGTTAGGTAACTTCTCTGATCCCTGAATTGTCATCTTTGGAATGGGCATAATTCTCATATATGATGTGGGGATCACATGAAGTATTGTATGAGTGTCATACACTAACCCAGTGCCCAGCATACAGACGGGGCTTACTGATGAGATTTGCTCCCAATTTCTTCCGCCCACCCTGGCTGGTCACTCCTGGTAAAGGAGAAACCCCTGAACACAGGCGGTGGCTGACTTCACACTGCCTCCTGGTTCCACATACAGTGCTTCATAATTCAGATAGAAAATTATATGTTAATATATACCATAAACTAATAAGTTATAAAGCACTTTTAACCCATTAGCTCATCAAATCCTCACAAAAGTTCTGTGAAAGAAGAGACAGGGTAAAAAGAAGTAGCAAGGTCATTCTACCCAGAGAGATAGAGGGATGCTATCACAGAACCGTGTTGGAAGCCACACTGGACAATTTCCAGTTTAGAGAATTTTTCTTGATGTCACAAATGACTCTCATATTATTCAACATCGTTCCCTTTCTCAGGGAGGATGGTTTCATGAAAAGGAGGATCTTATGTAGAGTGATTAGGTACACAAATGGTGTACTTTCAGGCGTGGGAGCAACGCAGAGCTATTTTAGGGGACGGGGTACCAGGTGGACACCCACCTGTAGAAGAGGTTTCTTTGGCCAGCCCTGGAAGAACAACTAGGTCTGATTGAGACCCCCAGAACTCAAGGAGCCCAAGGAGGATGCTGGCTGCATCTGCAGAATTCATCAGGCGGCTTGATGGGTCGCCGTTAAACAAAGATGGGATAAGGTTACATGTGTTTTCCGTGGGAGTCGGCTCCGATTTCAGCCTGATGATTTAGTCAGGTGTAAGCATGAAGTTTCCAATTTAGAGAAATAAATCTCCAGTGATTTTATTATCCCCTGTTTTACCCTGACACCCAACTTCACCCCGGCCCCCTGTCAAAGCCCTCATGATGTGTTTATATAGGGCACACTGTAATTGATTGGCGTGCAATAGAACATGACACAGAAAATGTGGCCTTCCCCACCAGGCCCAACTCTGGGAGCTTCCATATTTCATCATCCCCTGGGCCCAATCCAAGGCTCCCACTCCTGTGGCCACAAATTCTTGGGATTCTGGGTTGTCTGAGAACAGGAGCACAGGGCCAAAGGGTCCAGTCAGGCCCCCCAGAGCGGCCTCACAGGATGTTCTGGCCTGGAGACGGAGGGTGAAGGACACTGGGCAGAGGCATCTGTCATGGGTAGAGAGGCTGGTTGGGGTGGTTAGACTTATGACTTCAAAGGTCTTGTCTACTGTGAGAGTAGTTCAACCATCCATGATGTCTCTAAGTTTGGTTCTAATTCAAAAGTTCTAAATTTCTGAGGTGGTCAGTTTAGAAAATCTGTTATCAAGCATATATGAATCTGTGGCCCTAGATTTATGATTCTATGACAATGCCATGTAATATATGTAATACCATTGTATACTATGGTAATACTTCTAATAAATATGAATACAAACGTGGCTTTGAATGCTGATATCAATGCTAAAACCAATACCAGTTCCAATATTATCATTTATTGAGGGCTTTCAATGTGTTCAGCACTGCACTATGCATATTACATAATTCTTTCACTTAATTCTGCCAACAATCCTATGAGGCATTATCTCCATTTTACACATGATACCATTGAAGATCAGAGAGGGTAATAACTTGTTCAAGGCTACACAGTTAGTCACTGTTTAAGAGTCTGAGATTTTTAAACTCTTGCCTATAAAGCCGTGGAAAAAGTAGACAGATATGGCTTCGAAGCAGTCCCGACCTCATGGGTTGTGGTCGGAGTGCACCCAATGATTTCTCACAGTGCTAGCCCAATTGTCATTGCCTCTATCCTCAGCCCCAGGAGTGGTATCAAGGTAGAGCATCTCCAAGATTCTGGGTAGAGAATAAGGGCCCAGATTTCACCAAACCCAGATGATGGGGGGTTTGCTTCTGGTTCTTTTAGAATCCTACAGTTTCTGTGTCGGAAGGCAAAAGTCATATACTTCAACCTCTTGACCAGTATCTGAATTCTTGCCTTCCCCAGTACCCTGATTGGGCAGGGGCTGGTGGCTGGGCAGGGAGGCGGGCACTTTCTATTTCCACATCTCTAGTGACAGGGAGTTTCCACCTTATCATGAGCTGAAACCTGTCTCCCTGTCACTCTGACTTAGTGATCCTAACTCTCTCCTGTAGGTTCACAGAGCAAATTTACTTCCTCTATTCTGTGACTTTGGAGATTTAGACACAGTAAATCAAATCTATCTGCTCTCTTATTCTGCCCCACCCTTACCCTTTCCCTGCCATCCATACCCCTCCCACCCATACTTTTATCCATCTATTCATCCTGCCCATCCATCCATTAATCCCTTCATCCATCTACTCCTCTGTCATCCACTAATCATATAATAATCCATCTCTCCATCACCCATCTAGTTATTCACTCACTATCCACTCATCAACCATCCATCCATCAATATATCCACCCTTCCCTCCTTTTTTCTATCCATCAATCCATCATCCATCCATGTCATTGTTCAGTCATCCATTGTTTATCCATTCATTCACTTATTTACTCTTTCACCCACTTATTCACTTATTTATTAATTCATTGAGGTACAACCATTCAAATAGTACTTGTTAGGCACTCTGGGGAAGGAAACAAAGGTGAATATGCCCTCAGTAAACTTGAGAGAGAGAAATAAACCAGGCTCACACCTACAGAGCTTACTTATTCCTAAATGTCAACAAGCTAGGAACTTTCTCAGCAATTTGTAAATAAGTGTCCAGTGAAAGGTTTAGGCTCTAAGTGCAATCAGGAGAGGGGGCCAGTGTGAGGTAGGCTGCTCAGGTCAGGCTTCCTTTGCATTATAGTCCTCATGGAACCAGCTGGTATCTCAAGACACAATCCTGCCTGGACCAGCATTGAAGTTTTGCGCTGTGCTTAGTCTTGATTCCATTCATTCATTTGTTCAACGAGTACTTTTGGAGCACTATTACCTGTCAAATTCTTGGGTGGTGAATAACAGACAGATCCTGTCTTTGTTGATCTTATCATCTAGTGTGGGAAATGAACACTAAACAAGCACCTAATATAATTTCAGACACTGATAAGTGCTATTAAAAAAAGAGCTGGAGAAGACAGCAGGAAGGAAGATGATATTTTAGACAAGAAGATCAGGAAGGTTTTTCTGAGGAGTTGACATTTGGTCAAGGATAAGAATTCCTGGGAATTCCTCGGACTGGAAATTCCTGGGAATATCCACTGGAGAAAGGGAAGGAGATGAACAAGGGGACTGCAATGGTGGGAGGCTTGGGTCCTTAATTGGAGAGAGAGGATGATACATCAGGAAGCAGGAGCTAAAGTTTTCCTTTGAAGAACTCTGCTCAAGAAATCAGCCCTTTGTGGTCTATAAAGGGTATTCACTTGATTTATCTCACCTGCACGGCATTTTCCTCATTTATGGTGAGGAATGGAAAAGAGACAGGGTGTAATTTAACTAAGGTACCAGAGTAGGTCAGGGGATCAGGTCTCACATTTGGACCAGGATGGACTCTAGCTCCTAGTCCACGCCTGTCCACCAAACCTCCAGGTCTTGGGTAGGCTGTGTATGGGAGGTTTCCCCACCCTGTCAGTCCTTTTCTGGAGGTAAAGGTATATTGGGGTCTAGTTCTTGGAGACTCCTGATTTCTCTTTTTAACCTGTCAGACCCAGGGAGTAAAAAGTGAGTCTCAGAATCCCCAAGAAACCAGGATAGGGTGGAGCTCAGGAGACAAAGAAGGCCAAGACAAAATGAATGCCTTGCCTTTGGGGACAGAGGAGACAGATTTTATTCACTCAACCTAAAAACAAGAGCTGAATGGAAGTAGTCCGTAGGCTGAGAGTCCAGACACCTGGCCTCCAGCCCTGGTCTCTGGATTGTTGTGTGCCATGGTTTGGATATGGTTTGTCCTTTCCAAAACTGATGTTGAAATTTGATCCCAAATGTGGTGGTGTTGGGAGCCGACTCCTAGGCAGGGAGGTGTTTGGGTCATGGGGGTGGATCTTTCATGAATGGCTTGGTGCTGCTCTCCCAATAGTAAGACCTAGGTTCTGTGCTCAGGGCCTCACCAGGCTGAAATCCAGGTGTTGGCTGGGGCTGCAATCTTATCTGAGGCTCTTAAGTCCTCTTCCAAGCTTGTTTAGGTTGCTGGCAGGACTCCATTCTTTGTGGCTATAGGACAGAAGCCCTCATTTTCTTGCTGGCTGTTAACTGGGCAATTTCTCTCAGCTCCTGGAAGCTGCCCTAAGGTCCTAGCAGCATGGTTCTCTCTCAACATGGCACTTCTTCAAAGCCAGCAAGAGAATTTCTCTCCAGTCTATTATAATGGAGCCTTACATGGTGTATTGCAATCTATGCCATCACTTTACCATATAATGTAACCTAATCAAAGGAGTGTCTTTTCCATCATATTTTTAGTTTTTGTACATGTTTTCAGGTGTGTACACTCTGGGTGGGATTCTTGGGGGCCAATGTAGAATTCTGCTTATCACAAAGGCCCAAATTTAAGACATAGCAACTTTTTGTCTTTTTGTCTTGAGAGCCCTGAGCTATGATATAAGAAGTCCAGCTACCCTGATGGAGAAACCATATGGGGAGGCTAGGGGAGGGATTGAGGGAGGGAGATACTTGGGGAGGGAGAGACCTAGGTGCCCTAGTATCCCAGCTAAGTCAAGCCTTCCAGCCATCCCCAACAAGGTGCCAGACATATGAGTGAGTCATCTTGGGTATTCCAGCACAATTGAGTCCCCTGAAGACTGTAGCCTCAGCTTACATGTAGGGCAGAAGAACCACCTAGCTGAGCCCCAGTCAGCCCATTGAGAGAGTACACTAAATTGTGCAAGAGCCTTTCACTGACTCCATCTGCCAAATGTTTTTTGTTCTGGGAGGAAACATGGTTCTGCCCATTGTATTTCTCAGTGATGGGAAACCTGTCTCCTGCATGGACATTTCCAAAGCAGGGTCTCCATTGTGCCATCATTGAAAGTCTATCTGGTCCCAAGGTTGGTCCTTTCCTAATGATCTTGAGAGGTGGCAGGGCTGAATGGCAGAAAAATTCTAGACAGGAAAGCCAGGGACCTGGACTGTAGCACAGACTCTGCTGTTACCCTGCTGTGTGATTTTAGAACTACAGCTGTCATGTCTCTGGTGCTTTCTATGTGTCAGGCAGTGTTGTAAGTGCTTTATACATACTCACTCATTCAAACCACATAATAACTCTAGGAAGTAGGTACAATTATTATCCAATTTTACAGATGAGAAAATGGAAGCATAGATATATTAAATCACTACCTAAAGTCACATAGCTAGGAAGCCATGGAATCCATCTCTTTCCTGGACACAATGGTCTGATCCCGAGATTCTAGAATTTCATGGTTCTAGGAGTCTAAGATTCAACCATTTTTAAGGTTCTGGCAGCCCAAGATTCCATCAGTTTGAAGATCTTTGAATCCACAGATCACAAGCTTCTAGAATTCTCAGATTCCAGTTTGAAAAAGCAAATTCCTGCCATCTATGGGGGTGGGGATCAGGGGACATGATGGGGAATGACTCAGCTTGAGCCTTCGGCCTTGCTCAGCCCTCTGCTCCAGGAGTTAAAGATGTTGCCTACCCCTTTAGGCATTTACTTCATTTATCTGAAACCCAAAACCTCTCTTGGAACTGGGAGCCCTGGGTGGTATGAGAGCAGGAGGGAGACCTCCTTGCCTGATAGGCCTGCAGCATCCGCGGAGAGGGGCCAGAATAAGCAGTGAAACCAGGACTTGGAGTTCCCTGAGAATGATAACATTCTCTGCATCCCGCAGACCCCAAATAAACCCACGTTTTCCGCAGCTCTGCTGAGGCCTGAGGAGAAAAGGGAAGGATGGTGGGAAATGGCTGATGTTTCCATAGGACCCACCACCCTGGGTGTTGTGTTTCTGTTGGAGAGGGGGCCACCTGGCTGGTAGCCCTAGAATAGCTGTACACTCCAGGACCACAGGGAGGCCATCCAAGGCTCGGAAGCAGGGCTGGCTGGCCGTGTTGTATAGGCAAAGATAAGGAGCTGGGTCGGGGTTGACATGTGGAAGTGTTTAGGAGCCTGGGAGACTGGGCACTACAGAATGACATATTCTAGAGGGACTAGGGGGCCCAGGGGTTACTGACTCCAGTGGCCTCATTCTGCAGATGGTAAAATTGAGGGGAAGAGAGTTGTTGCATGGTACGTTTAACATGGGGCTCAATAAAATCTCTGGAATTGACCCCAATACACTGAAACCCCTGTGCTTCAGCTACACCAACTAGTGACCTTAACCCAAACTCTGGGCTTTTGCTTCTGTTGTGCATGCTACCTGGAATGCCCTTCCACCCTCTTCTTTGCCTTTCCACCCTCTACTTCTCTTGGAAGGTACAGCCCCAACTGTACTACCTCCTCCAGGAAGCCTTCCTTCATCCCTCCCCTGTTTCTGATGTCCTCTCACCCACTTCTAGGAGCACTGAGGGCATTTCATCTGCCCCTTCCTTTTGCTCTATGTCATGTTTTCCTTCAGGGTAATTGATATGATTTGGCTCTGTGTCTCCACCCAAATCTCCCCTTGAATTGTAATAATCCCCACGTGTCAAGGGCAGGACCAGGTGGAGATAAGTGAATTATGAGGGCAGTTGCCCCCATGCTGTTCTCATGATAGTGAATTCTCACGAGATCTGATGGTGTTATAAGGGGCTTCCCCCTTTGCTTGGCACTCATTCCTTCTCCTGCCACCCTGTGAAGAGGTGCCTTCCACCATGATTGTAAGTTTCCTGAGGCCTCCCCAGCCATGCAGAACTGTGAGTCAATTAAAACTCTTTTTTGAGACGGAGTCTCGCTCTGTCACCTAGGCTGGAGTGCAGTGGTGCGATCTTGGCTCACTGCAATGTCCACCTCCTGGGTTCAAGCAATTCTCCCACCTCAGCCTCCTGGGTAGCTGGGACTACAAGTGCCCTCCACCATGCCAAGCTAATTTTTGTACTTTCAGTAGAGACGGCGTTTCACCATGTTGGCCAGGCTGGTCTCGAACTCCTGACCTCAAGTGATCCTCCTGCTGCAGCCTCCCAAAGTGTTGGGATTACAGCATGAGCCACCATGCCTGGCCGCCTTTTTATTTTTCATCTATGCATCTGTCCCCAAGCCCTCTACCATCAACCCTTTAATGGCAGGGCTGCTGTTTTCCTCATTGAGCTGTCCCAGGGTCTGGCTCAAAAGTGTTCAGTGAGAGCTGGATTAATGATGACCTCTGAGGCTGCGTAAGGTGGAGTATTTTGAAGGGTCCAGATAGTGAGTGTCCAGGGTGTTTCTGGTCCCTGTTCTATTTGAAGACTGCTTCCTGGATGATGGGAGCTGAGCTAGCCCCTGGAAGATGGGATGAGAGGCTTGTTTAACTGGAGTGGAGCACCAGAATGCTGAAGATTAGGAGCCATAAGCCACATGAGCCACAGCTGGAAAGGCACGAGAGGCATGCACAATCCACAGTGCAGTCTTGGTGGCAGAGTGAGGGAGATTCCCAGGGTAGCTTTGGAAGGAACTTCTCTAGACCTCTCTCCTGGCCTTTCCCAGGGCTCTTGCCTCTGCTTTCAGTGACACAGAGCTTACCACCTCACTAGAAGGTGATCCTATGGTGTTTCCTGGAAGAATTCCTTGGGTAGAGGCATCTGGAGGTGACAGAGGGGTAGGAGTGGGCTGGGGGGCGGTCAGGGAAACCATTCTGGATGTGGAAGGGGATATTTAGCTCCTCAGTGCTGACTGGCTAGGCACCATGTGTGATAAGCACAGTGCTGGACGAAGAGTCACAGATTACCTTGTCTTCTGACCAATAGTGGGAGTCCTGGGTTACAGTTCTGAAGCTCACTTAAATGTGTAACATGTACACATAAAAGCCTAAGCTTTGGGATGAGACAGGTAGGGCCCAAACCCCAGCCTCACCACTTACCACCAGGTTCCTTTGCACAAATAATCTCTCCAAACTCAGTTTTCTCATGTGTAATATGGGGATAAAGACCCCTATTTCTTGGGGGTGGGGTAGAATACATGAGCCACAGGAGCGTTTGGAAAATGATGGCCATTCCCACAGTGGTATCTCACCTTTATCTCATCCTTACACATCTCATCTCTCCAGCTGGGGATCTCAGGTTCTCTTATGGTTCCAACCACAGTCCATGTACCCACAACACAAACCTCGATCTATCTCTAGATCTTTCTGGAGCTGTAGACTGGCTGTCCATCTGCCTCCTGGTCAGTCTCCTGGATTTGGGCCCAGAAACCTGGGTCAGCTCCCATAGTTGCTTGATTCTTTGATTACAAGATTTGCAAGCCCATGCTTTGTTCTTTAGCCTTTCTGTCAACAGCCTCTCTCCCTTTTGCTCCCTCCCATCTTGCTCTAGCAACACAGAGCATTTCTCAGTCCCCTCAGTGTTGCTCCACTGGCCCTGCTGCCTCCTAGCCTCTGCTCACACTCATGTCTCTGCTTGGAACACCCTCCCCTCACTCTCTACCCAGCTACCTCTTTCTTCTCCTTTTGGTTTAGATGTCACCTCCTGAGACTTAGATTGCCATGGCCTAAATGTATGCATCCCTCCCACCCTCAAATTCATATGATGAAACCTAACCTCCAAGGTGATGGTATTAAGAGGTGGGGCCTTTGGGAGGTAACTAGGTCATGAGGGCAGAGCCCTCATGAATGGGATTAGTACCCTTATAAAAGAGGGTCCAGGGAACTTCTGCTGTGTGAGAGTGCAATAGCAAAGCACCATCTTTGAAGTGGAGAGCTGGCCTTTACCAGATACTGAATCTGCCAGTGTCTTGATCTTGGACTTCTCAGCCTCCAGAATCATAAGGAATAAATTTCTGTTGTTTATAAATTACCCAGTCTAAGGCATTTGTTATAGCAGCCTGTGCAGGCTAAGACACAGGTGGTCTGGGTGCTATAGCTGCAGTATCCTAGTGGTGGTGGGGCAGCTATGCATGCACTCATTTGTTCACTCATTCACTCAGCAAGCACTCACGGAGCTCATACTCAGGCACTGTGGTACTAGAACACTGAAGGAGATGTACAGCACATGCTTAAGAGTAGAGACTTAGCTACTCGCCTGGCCAAAGTATGAATCCTGATCCTGCCACTTTCCAACTGTGTAACCTTGAAAACCTATCTAACCTCTCTGAGCTTTAGATTCCACAAGGTAAAATGGGGGAAAACATGGGCCTTTTCTCTGAGGATTGCTGTGAAGATGAATAGGAATAATCCACATTATGTGTGGCCTGTAGCCACTCAGTGCCTAGTGATTGCTACTGCAAAGCCTCAGCTTAAGGGCCACAGGGCATTATTATCATTATTATGAATAAGACCCAGTGCCTGTATCCTTCAGAGTCCCTGGATCTGGTGGCAGAAACTGGCCTATAAATAGGAAATGATAATAAGGGCATGGGGGTAGCCAGAGAGGGCTATATAAGAGTGGAGTCAGGGCCAGGTGTGGTGGCTCATACCTGTAATCCCAGCACTTTGGGAGGCCGAGGTGGGCAGATTACCTGAGGTCAGGAGTTCGAGACCAGCCTGGCCAACATTGTGAAACCCTGTCTCTAATAAAAATACAAAAATTAGCCTGGCGGGCACACACCCGTAATCCCAGCTACTCGGGAGGTTGAGGGAGGAGAATTGCTTGAACCCGGGAGGCAGAGGTTGCAGTGAGCTGAGATGGTGCCATTGCACTCCAGCCTGGGTGATAGGGCGAGAATTCGTCTAAAAAAAACAAAAACCAACCAAACAACACACCAAAAAAACTAATCTCTAGTGTGTTAGAAGTCAGAACAGTGTTTGCCTCTGGAGCGTGGAATTGACTGGAGAAGGTTTTGAGACTCCGTCTCAAAAAAAAAAAAAAAAAAAGAGGAGGTGGAGTCAGGACCGGGACCCAGGTCTCTGACTACAGCATTGTGCTACTCAGAGTTGTGATTTCAAAGTGTGTTTTACTGGACTGTGATCTCCCTGAAAGCCAGAGCCTTATCTGATCCAACTCAGTGGGCCAAGGACAGGATGATGCACCCAAGAATGTCTGATGGATGACTGAATACATGATGTTATGAATCAGTGATGGTGTGGGCAGGGAGGGAGGGTGGATGAAGGCATGATGGATCAGGAGGAGGAATAGCCTTGACTCTGCCCAAGGCAGTTAATCCTTTTGAAACTAAGTTTCTTTAGCTATAGAATGGGCATCAGCCATACAGACCAGTTAATCCTTTTATTTTATTATTATTTTTTTGAGACGGGGTCTTGCTCTGTCACCCAGGCTGGAGTGCAGTGGTGCGATCTTGGCTCACTGCAAGCTCTGCCTCCTGGGTTCACGCCATTCTCCTGCCTCAGCCTCCCAAGTAGCTGGGACTACAGGCGCCCACCGCCACGACCCACTAATTTTTTGTATTTTTAATAGAGACGGGGTTTCACCGTGTTAGCCAGAATGATCTCGATCTCCTGACCTTGTGATCCGCCCGCGTCGGCCTTCCAAAGTGCTGGGATTACAGGCATGAGCCACCGCGCCCAGCTAATCCTTTTAAAACTAAGTTTCTGGGGCCTATCATGGGGAGGGGGGAGGGGGGAGGGATTGCATTGGGAGTTATACCTGATGTAAATGACGAGTTGATGGGTGCTGACGAGTTGATGGGTGCAGCACAGCAACATGGCACAAGTATACATATGTAACAAACCTGCACGTTATGCACATGTACCCTAGAACTTAAAGTATAATAATAATAAAAAATAAATTAAAAAATAAAAATAAAAATAAAATGGAAAAACAAACAAACAAAAAACAAAAAAAAACAAACTAAGTTTCTTTAGCTATAGAATGGGCATCAGCCATACAGACCACACAGTAACTCTGAAGATTCAATGTGAGCAAAGCCCTGGGCACTGGCCGGTGAGTGCAGCTTTTGGGCAGCAAAGCAGGATAAGCACCCAGAGCGGGGCTGGGGCTGCTGCTGACTGTGGACCTCTGGCTGAAGGGCACACTGTCCTCTGAGGGCAGGTGAGTGTTAGAGTGACATGAGACTGTCTGTCCAGCTTTGCAGGGAGCCACATGAGTAAACAGAGTCGTCCACTGGTGAACAAGGCCATCCTTGGCTGGTCTGTCTGTCACTCATGATAAGCCAGGACTTACCTCTTTAGGTCAGCGTGGGCCTTTTGGGGAACAGCTGTCACTGTCCTCACCTGCTGAGGAAGGCTCTGTCTCCAGGAAGAGCTGTGCTTGCTGAGGAGCTATCACTGACTCAGGAGGCATCTTCAACCCAGCTCCAACTGCATGGCCCAGGATTTGAAGCTGGCATTAATTGACCTGAGAGTTGTTCATGTGGGAAGAAGTCTGCTGGCACTTGGGAAGTCAATAATAATAATAACAGTCCCTTCCACAGGCCCAGCACCCTACAGTTTGCAAATTCTTTTCCTCCTCTCCTCCCACTTAACAAATTTCCTTCTTTGACTTTCTTACAAGCCTTGGAAGATAAAATAGTATTTTCATGATCATTTATCAGAAAATAAAGCTGAGGCCCAAGGAAGAGGAGTGCCTTGTCCAGGTTTCTAGGCTTGTCCAGGTTTCTAGGCAAGTCCAGGGCAGAGCTGGGACCAAGACGCCAGTGTTCTGATTCCCAGCCATGCCTCTTTGCTCTGTAGTCCTGGGAGGGGCCTTCTTGGCCAAGCACGCATGACCACCTCCAGCTTCGTGGAGACCCACAAAGCATCAAGTGTACTGGACTCAGGGGCCTTTAGGTGAATCCTCCACACTTTGGTTGGCCATCTTCCATTTTTGAGGGGTTTCTCTGCCCCTTACCTCAGCGGAGACTCAGAAAGGGCCTTGAAGGTGAGGTGTTATATACAGGAGAGCCGGGCTAAGTAGGGGCTTCCATGTCTACTACTCACAGGGTATAAATGACAAATGGAATTGGGGCTGAGGGATGCTGGGATTCCCTTTGCACAGAGGCCCTGAAGGCACCAAGTGGGGTGGTGATTGGGAATCTGGAATGAAGGCAGGGGAAAGGCCCTGCCCCACCCTCATCTAGGAGGCATCATGAAATCCCAGTTAAGGGCACTCTGGAGCCAAGCACATGAGGTTCCAATCCCTACCCCTCCACTTCTCAGGGAGCACATTACAATCTCTATGCCTTAGCTTGCTCAGACTTAAAATGGCACAGTCACACTAGCATAGGGCACACTGGGTTGTCAAGAGGATTGAATGAGGTGATACGTGTACAGTTCCTGGAACAATGCCTTAAACACACAGGAAACATTGGACATGACCTTGATTTGCTCTCCTCTGGCCAGAAGGGAGGGAGACAGACCTTTTACAGTTGGATATTTCCTCTCCTTTGGGAAGTCCACAGCTCAGGGATTACCTGGGAGGGTGAGGGTGACCATGCCCATCTCCCCTCTTGCCAGAGCTGAAGAGGGAAGGGGCGGGGCTGTGAGGTCTGTGGTGTGGTGCTGAAGGAGCTGCTGCCTCGCAGCCTCACGCCCAGCCTGTCCCCGGTGATAAATCACAAACATATTTTTAATGATTATTTAAAGCTCTTGGCTGCATGCCCGTTCTGGAAGGGCCATCTCAGCCCTTGTCAGCCTGTGGCAGATCGAAGGGAAGCTTGCACATCACTTATTGAGGATGGTTTCTTTTATTCCATTATTTTTATAATAGACTCACTGACAAAATATTGTTCTTGGCCCCAGCCTGGCCCCTTTGCTTGTGTTCAGAGGTAACAGGCTGCCCCGGCCAGGGAACTGCAAGTTTCCCATCAAGAGGGAGGCAGACAAGGGCTTGGCAATTCCTCATCCACCAGAGTATTATTTGCAGGGTGAGGAGGGAGTGAGTCTTGCAGGGTGAGGAGGGAGTGAGTGGTTAGGAGCCTTGTTTAGTGAACTGTAGGCCTGGGCCCAAGTCTCCTCCACTCAGTTCTGAGGGGTGAGAAATGAGGCAGAGGGGAGAGGGCAGGGGGTTGTGTGTGCTTCCCAGTTCTGTTTTCATTCACTGACAAACATTTACACTGAGCACACATGCTCAGCACTGTCCCCACCACACCCTGCCAAAGAGGGCCACCTAGAAAAGTGATCATCAAACTGTGCCTCATGGACCCCTAGGTTCAGAAATTACACCACTGGTATTTTCTGGAAATTACCAGGATGGGGTATGTAGGAAAGAAGCGGAGCTCTGGGCCTCCCACCCCATCCTCAGCCTGAGTAGCCCTGACTATTATACTTTGACTTTGAGCTTCTCTCTAAGGTTTCATTTGAAGAATGGATTCTTCTGGTTAAAAGTCTGAATATCACTGTTAATTCCTTTATTGTAAAAAAGGGAAACAGAGGCCCAGAGATGGGACAGAGTTGCCCAAGGTCACATAGACATTTGCAGAGTAAGGATCTATCTCCTGGCCCCCAGTTGTGTGAGGAGCTGGAACTGGCATGTGAAACAATCAGAGAACAAGAAACATTGGTCTGGAACCAAGTTTGCGGACCAGGTCATGAATATCCCCATGTGTGACCATCCTGTCCAGGTATGTCTGTGGGAGCCCAGAATTATGCACCCTCCCAGGTATGTTAGTCTGCTTGGGCTCTTATAACAAAATACCATAGATTGTGTGGCTTCAACAAAAGAATTAATTTTCTCACACTTCTGAAGGCTGAAAATCCAAGTCCAAGGTGCCAGCTTCCAGCTTAGTTGGGTTCTGGTGAGGGCTCTCTTCTTGGCTTGCAGACAGCTGCCTTCTTGCTGTATGAGAGGGAGAGAAAGAGAGAGAGGTGAGAGAGGGGAGTTATTGGGATCTCATGTTTTCTTTTTACAAGCGCATTAATTCCATCATGAAGGCTCTACCCTCATGACCTAATCTAACCCTAATAATTTCTCAAAGGCCCCACCTCCAAATATCCTCACACTGGAGATTGGGGTTTCAACATATGAAATTTGAGGAGGACACAAACATTCAGTCCATAGCTGAATGGAGTGTATGGACTGTCCATACACAGGAGTGTCCATTCTATTCAGCTCAGTTTCAGTGGTCTCCATTGCATTCAGTGAGCATATAACCTGTGGGAGTCCAGCTGCCCTGACCTTGAGGTCAGTGTCCTGAAACTCCCATGGTCCAAGATTCACAGACTTTGGACCTGCTGGGGAAAACAGCGCTGGGGGAAAATACTTCTCAGGCAGGATGCCAGGGGGAAACAGATGGCATGCTAAGGTTGGCTAATGTAGATGAGTTTTTTTTTAATATAATGTTGGTAAAATGTATATAACATAAACTTTATCATTTTAACCACTTATAAGTATACAGTTCAGTGGCATTAAGTATATTCCCACTGTTGTGTAACCATCACCATCATCCATCTCCAGAACAGTTTCATCTTCCCCAACTGAAACTCTGTACCCTTTAAACACGAACTCCCCATTCTCTCTTCCCCTCCCCCTGGTATCCATTGTTCTACTCTCCATCTCTGTGAATTTGCCTATTCTAGGTATGGAGGAGAATTTCTAAAAGGGACTATTTACAAAAGTGTAGGCAGGGCTTGGGAAAAGCAGTAAGGGATGGGGCAGTATTCTGGGGCCGGTCATATCAGGAAGCTATTACCACCGCTAGGTACTGAAAACTGGAGAGACCGTTCTATGGCAGGTGTTAGCTGCCAGGGGCTGTGGCTTTCCAGTTAGAGGGATGTGCCAACTCCTGGTGTGCCAGCTTTCCCTCTGACTCTGCCAAGTCTCCACTGTCCTATCGGTGTGGTCCTTACATGCCAGCCTTGGAGGCACAGAAGAGAGCAAGAAGGGTGGAAGGTGGATGTGAAGGGGCAGTGGAAAATGGTGAGCTCAAAAGCAAGCCCAGGAAGGCCTCAGAGCTGTTTAATTACACGAAAATGAACCACAGAGGCAGCACACTAAATTAAAAGGCTCCTGTGGCAGTTTGTATATTGTGCGTGAATGACAATGGGAAGGTGTAATCAATTTCCATTTCCTGTCCCTTGCTCCCTAGCAACTTCCCACACTCAATGACTGGCTTGCAAATTTGTTTTGCTTTGTGGCAGATGATATGAATGCTGAGAGGTGCACCCCTGCCCCCCCAGTGTCAAATTCTCTATCTGAATGGCTCATGCCTCTGATTTCATATGTTGGAGTTGCCAACTTCTGCTGTTGAAGGAACAAAGCTGTGATTGGCCTTTATTTAGCCTTCACAGCAGTGTTGACTTATTTCTTTTCTCTCTCTCTCCCTTTTTTTTTTTTCCCAGACAGAGTTTAGCTGTGTCACCCAGGCTGGAGTGCTGTGACACAATCATAGCTCACTGCAGCCTCTACCACCTGGGCTCAAGTAATGATCCCACCTCAGCCTCCCAACTGGCTGGGACCACAGGCACTCACTACTATGCCTGACTAACTTTTTAATTTTTGTAGAGATGGGGTCTCACTATGTTGCCCAGGCTGGTGTTGAATTCCTGGGCTCAATTAATCCTCCAACCTTGGCCTCACAAAATGCTGACATTACAGGCGTGAGTCACCATGCCTGGTGGGAGGTATTTCTTAACCCCTTTCAACCAGTGCCCGGGCTGTGGGATCTTAGCTCTGTCCATGTGACTTCCTGCTAAAACCTTTCCATCACCCCTCACTAGTGCATATCTGCAATCGTTCTCTCTCTCTCCCTTCCCTTATCCTTGGATATTCTAAGCCTGACACATCCACTTGAGCAATCCCCTCCTTCTCACTCTCTGGTATCCTACTGCCCAGTCCCTTCCTGCATCCCTGAGATGACAGGTAACTTTTGTTGACTTTCTGTGTCTGAGGAGGAACCTCAGGGGCACCCTAAATGTCTTGCAGCTCTGCATGTTTGGGGTGGGGTACTCAGGTGGGAAGCAGATACTGCTAAGGGAAAGGATCCTTGTGTCTGCAGTTCTTAGCTTCTGCCTATCTCATCTGCCTAATCTCAGGTGTACTGATTACTTTCCGGGAACTTTGCATGCATTGATAAACTTATTTATTTGATTATCACAATAAACCTGTTGTGGCATTATTGCTATTTTGTGGAGGAGGACTATGAGGTGTAGAGAGGTCAAATGACTTATCAAAGGTTGCACAGCTGTCTGTCACAAAGCTAGGACTTGAACTGAGGTAGATCTGTTTCCAAAACTCTTTCCAGCCAACTCAGGAGTGGTGAGTTCTTGGTCCCTGGGAGTATGTAGCAGAGATTGAAAGGCCACTTGTCATGAAGAGAGTACAGTCCAGGAGAGGGTTCCTTCCTCTTCTGAGATGCTAAGATTCCAGAATTCTTGCTTCTGATTCAGATATTCTATTATTGACATGTGTCTCTTGGGAAGTGTAGGTTCGGGTAAATGCCTCAGTGGGGTCTGGTTATATAAGCAGGCAGGAGTCCTGGATTGCAAGGAGTGGGGAGAAGGGGCAGGAGGGTGTCACACTAGTGAGAAGTAATTAGGTAATAAGTTCACCTTTCCCTTTTCTGTTCTTGCTGGTTCTTCCTTGTTGCCCTAGGCTGTTGTCTGACTCCCAGACGGGCAATATTTAAAAATACATTCTGTTCTGAACAGAAATGTCATCAGGGTTGCAATGTGCTCTTTGTATATTGCAATGAAACAAGCCCAGGGCTGAGAACAGAAGTGCTGGGTTTAACCTTGTTGCTGCTGCAGGTTCATGGTGTGACTTTGGGGAAATGTCCTCATCTGTTTAATAAGGGGTTAAGGAGGCTTATTGCTGAGGACTTTTCAGGTCCTGATGTTCAGTTCCTTGAAGCAGGCTTGCACCATGCTTTGCAATGTGTGTTGAGTCATGGCTGTACTCCATAGTAAAGGCAGAGTGTGGCAGGTGTTGACTGTTTTCTCCTGCTCTTGCTAGCCCCGCCTCCTTTGGTCTCATATGCCTGTCTTCTAAAGACTCATCTTACCTAGGAGGTGGTTCCAGAGAAGGAAGACGGCTGGGTAGAATGGAGGTGGGAGCTCTCTGTCTGGGGAGCAGCCACAGTCAGTAGGAGACTGGCCCATCCTGTGCTTTCTTGGGCTGAGTGGCAGCCAGAGTCAAGCCCTCTGCAGACTCTGCAGAGTGACTCAGCTTATACAGACATGATCCACCCTGCTGGTGACTGGTGAGGAACTCTTTTAGACTAGTGGTAAACAAGTCTAAATTGAGTGATAAACAAGAAGGTGATGCTGGGGCATATGGTATTTGCATCAGTTATCTATTTCTCCTTAACTGGCTACCCTGAAACTTATGACAACACCATTTATAAAGCTGTGGGTTGGCAATCAGGGCTGGGCTTAGCCACTTGGTTCTTCTGCTAGTCTCAGTTGAACTTATGATGCATTGTGGCAGCCAGCCTCCAAGATGATCCTTTATGATTTCTGTCTACTGGTATTCACATCCTTGGGTGGTTCTCTCCCATGCTATAGCATGGTTGCACTGTGATCACTAGCAAATAGTGGAAATGATGGTATGTCACTTCTGAGATTAGGTTATAAAAGGCTGCATCTTCTGTATGGGGCACTCTCATTCATGCTTTCTTGTTCTCTCGGATCAATTACTCTGGAGGAAGGCAGCTGCCAGATTGTGTGCAGTTCTATGGAGAGGCCCACATGGTGAGGAACTAGAGCCATTGCCCAGTAGCCAGATGGGAACTCAGGCCTGCAAATAATCAGGTAACCGAGCTTGAAAGCAGATTCACCAGTCCCAGTTTAGTATTGAGATAACCAAATTATCTGCAACCTTGAGATGTTTTGAGCCAGAATCATTCAGCTAAACTTCTCCCAGATTTCTGACCCTCAAAAACTGAGGGAAGAAATATGGTTTTAAGCTGCCTTGAGGGTAATTTGTTATGTAGCTATAAATAACCAATATACTCAAGCATGTGATTAGATGGCAATGATGGCCATATCCACATACCTGGCGGTTGGCTGGCTGATGGCTGGGGTGACAAGGGTACAAGGGTCACATATCTCTCATCATCCAGCAGGCCAGACTGGGATTCTTCACATAGTGGTAGTCACAGTCTTCTAAAGGCAGCAAGAATAGGTAAACTTCAATGTGTAAGCACTTAAAATTAAAAAAAAATTTCAGTAGTTTTTGGGGTACAAGTAGTTTTTGGTTACATGGATAAATTCTTCAGTGGTCATTTCTGAGATTTTAGTGCACCCATCACCTGAGCCATGTACACTGTACCCAATATGTAGTCTTCTATCCCTCCCCCCAACTCCCCCCACCCTGAGTCCCCAAAGTTCATTGTATCATTCTTGTGCTGTTGTGTCCTCATAGCTTTACTCCCATTTATAAGTGAGAACACTAGATGTGTAAGCACTTTTAGAGCCTCTGCTTGCATTACATTTGCTAACAATCCATTGGCCAAAGTATATCACACGGCCAACCCAGATTCAAAGGTGAGAACATAGACTCTATCTCTTGATGGAAGAGGAAGAATTTGTGGTCACTTCTGCAACTGTAGAACATGAAGCTGATGTAACATCTCTCATACTCTAAACACTTCTTCCTTCTCTACTGTTTCACTCTTAAACAATCTTCCTTTTGTTAGACTCTGTGTCTAAATCAACAAATATTTATTGAGCAATTGTCATATGGCAGGTGTTTTCACAGTCATGGCCTTAATCAATACCTAAAAGCAGCCCTTGCAAGGTAATCCACTTCATGGGTGAGGAATGGAGGCTCAGAAAGACAAGGTGATTCTAACACAGCTCTAGGGACTCCAAGTGTGGTGTTAGTTATATTTTCCTTGTCAAAATGCCCAGAACTCTCCATTTAACTCCCCCCCCCCCCCAGACACTCAGGTAGAATATGTGGAGGCTGGTTCCTAGTTGGTTTCTCCCCAACAGTCACTGGTTGGGGCTAAAGTCTGGGGCAGGAAGATTGGGCAGAATGAGCAGGCTCTAGGGGGCGACAAAGGCCAAGGTGACTCCTCATTGCTGCCCCATGCTCCTTTCCCTCCTTCCTTGCCTAGGTCTATCCTCAGAGAAGAGAAAGATGCTGCCTGTCAGAATACAAAACATTCATCTTCAGGCTCTAAGAAACAAGGGGAAGGAGGAAGGGATGGAGAGAGAGAAGGAGGAAGAGGAGGAGGACGAGGAGAGGAAGAGGGGAGAAGAAGAGAGAATAGACAGGCATAAGAAGGCAAAAATAGAGGGAAAGCAATAAGACAGAAAATTAAAGAGAGACAGAATCATAAAACAGAGAGAGGGGGAGATAGAAAAAAGAGAAAGGAAACAGGAAAATGAGCCCTAAAGACAGGGATAGAGAGAGATGGAGACGGAAGACAGAGATGCCTGGAGAGATAAAGGAAACAGACAGAGAAGGGATGAAGAAAGAGTGAAAGGAAGTCAGGCCTGTGTGGTAAGATGACGATGTGTGGAGTAGAGGGGTATGGCGGGTGTTAGTCACACTGTGTGACCTTAACTAGGCCAGGTCATCTCTCTGAGCCCCATTTCCTCATCAATAAAAAGCAGCTGTCTTCAGGAACTGTTGTGAGGATGACATGAGAAAATACATGCAGGCACTCTGGAAATAGTAAAGTACTATACAGGTGTTCATTAGTATTATTGGTAGTATTATCATCATTGTTATTATTATTATGTCACGGTTGGGAGAACTTAATGCTAGAATGAGTGTCAGAACCCAGTGGCTAATGAGATATTGAACACCTCTTCTCTAAAGAGCAGCTTAGTGTCAACTGAAATTGGAGTTTCTTGATACTAAGGCACTACAACTTGTAAGATACCCTATTGATTTAATTACACTTTGGAGTTGGGGAGAATTGCACATTAAAAATACATACTTAAGACAAATAACTGATAACACACAGTTGTTTCTACAGTTGGTCGCTTTTTTTTCCAGGATCACAATCAATGTTTGAGGGCATAATAGAACATCTCTATTCTGTTGAATTCCTTTAGGTCATCAGCAATTATGCAGAATACCATAGCCATGGTGCTGTTTTTGTATCTCATGGATGTGAACTTTATTTCTTTAAAATTAACAGTATGATCTCAAGATATATTGAATAATATTGGTGTTTTGTGTGCATTTCTGCTTTGAATAAACACCCAGTTCTCCTTTCTGCCCCATTATCTGCATTGCATATTTCTGGAAGTTAAAGAGCTTTTCTTGAAAGTTAGCTGGACGCTTTGATAGGCAGGTGTTTAGTGCTCAAGTTATAGGACTTGAAGGATCAATTTGTCAGAACCATCTCAGGAAATTCTCTGATATATTCAGGGAGCCTGGGCAAGTTTAACTGCCAGTTACTGCACTGACTGGTGGGTAACAGTCCATCTCTTGGATAAACACCAACTTTATTTTTGCACCAAATTTAATATTTTTGTGGGATACTTAGAGCAATAATTAGGGATTTAAATTTAACAGTCAATCTGTATATTATTATCATTGTAGATTACACAATTGAAGTAACATTGCATATATATGAGAGAACTATCTGACAACTTACTGTTTCTCTTGGAGGCTGACCCATTATTGTAAAACACATTCTGTTTTCAGAAATTCTAAAGTGTAAAGAAGAACAAATACAGGAAATGCTAGTGGCCAAGAACAATGGAAATGGCCTGGGGTAGCTTATTGATAAGAGAGAGAAAGCCAAATGTTTCCAAAAGGTCCTGATTATATCTAGCATATTAAAACAATTCAAAATTGGTTATTTGGGAATTTTTGCCTCATTTGACTGAATGAGATTCTATGCCTGCAATACTTCTTGCTGCCACCAGGTAGTGATAGTGTCTAAAATAGCTTATGTGTCCAAACTATAATCTTTCTTTTGTGGTCAATCTCTGTGGCCAGCAATTTATGCACTGTATCTAATCAGTTACTGTCCCCTCCCCTCCATTAAAATAGAAATTATACTATATTAAGCAACATTTCTGGAAGCAATGTAACACAGTGCTCAGTCTGCTTTGATCCATGGTTCTGGCTAGATTGAGTAAATTCGCTTTTTTACCTGAGGGTAGGGAAATAACAGTAGTGCTTTCCAGGACTGTGATCTAGTCATCCCTCGTATCTGAGGGGAGATTGATACAAAAATTCACAGAAGCTCAAGTCGCATATATAAAATGGCATAATGTTTGCATACAACCTACACATATAACCTCCAGTGTACTTTAAATCATCTCTAGATTACTTATATACCCAATACAATGTAAATGCTGTGTAAATAGTTGTTTTAAACATTTATATTATTTTGATTGTTATATTGTTATGTATTTATTTATTTTTTAATTTCTGGAGTATTTTTGATCCACTGTTGGTTGAATCTGCAAATAGGAACCCACATATAACGAGGGCTGACTGTATTTTGTATTCATAGAATACTTCCCACCTTACCAAGAGCCCCTCTTTGACCTTGCACCTTTAGGTGCCTACATACCCTGGTGTAAGGTTAATGTTTATAGGTCAGCTGTTAGCTGTGTTGGGCAGGGAGCATAGTTTATAACTGGACTAACCCCTTACATTGGTAGATTTATTAATCCATACTTACACAATAGTAGTAGCTATTATTTATTAAGCATTAAGCATGTACTGAATACCCATTTCAATACCAGTTTCAATCCTCACAGCAATCCTATGAAGTCAATATCATTATTATTCTCATTTTACAAAGAAGGAAATCCCCAGGGCTCTGGGAAGATTAAATTAGTTAATGCATAAGACTTGCTTAGCTTGCTGAGCGCAGTGGTTCATGCCTGTAATCCCAGCACTTTGGGAGGCCAAGGCAGGCAGATCACTTGAGCTTGGGAGTTCGAGACCAGGCTGGGCGACATGGTAAAATCCCATCTCTACAAACAACAACAACAACAAGAAGAAAACCAGACTTGCCTAGCAGAGTGCCTAGGACATAGCAAGTGATCATTATTTATAGGGTGTATTATTACAGATGAGGAGACAACAGCTTAAAGGGCCAGCTGGGGAAATAGGCCTGTAAACTGAGAAGTATAAAGCAGCAAAGTACAAGGGACTGGATAAAAGCACAGATGGGCTGGGCGCAGTGGCTCGCACCCATAATCTTAGCACTTTAGGAGGCCAAGTCATGTGGATCACCCGAGGTCAGGAGTTCGAGACCAACCTGACCAACATGGTGAAACCCTGTCTCTACTGAAAATACAAAAATTAGCTGGGTGTGGTGGTGGGCACCTGTAATCCCAGCTACTTGAGAGGCTGAGGCAGGAGAATCACTAACTAGAATGCGGGAGGCAGAGGTTGCAGTGAGCTGAGATTGTGCCATTGTACTCCAGTCTGGGAGACAGTGAGACTCGTCTCAGAAAAAGAAAAAAAAAAAAAAAACCCAAAAGAAACACGCAGATGAGGGGATAATTAATTCTTCTTGGGGAGGTATCCAAGAAGGCTTCACAGAGGAGGAAACAAACTGGACCATAAATGACAAGTAGGGGTGGTGGCATATGTTGTTCATTCCCCATTTTGATCTTCTCTTCTTCCTTTAAATAACAGAAATATTCCTCTCAGATTTAGCAGGACACATGGCCACTTAGTTAGAGATGATAATTATCATCCTTCCTTGCAGCTAGGTGAAGCCCATGGGACTGAGTTTCTATACTAACTAAACGCAAGTGGAAGTGAAATCACTTGCCACCACTTCCCATGGCTGGAATGTGGCCATAGGATGGGTGAACAAGTTTTGGCCATAAGGAGATGGTAGGATAACAAAATAGAATGAACCTGAGCCCCCAGATAAGCTTGGTGAGCACACCTGTCCCATTCACTTTGGGCCACATGCCTATCTCCAAGCCATTATATGAGAGGTGCATAAACTTCTACCCTATCTGAACTAGTGTATTGTTGGCTCTTTTGTCTGAAGCCCATTATTTAGCCAGAAGCCTAAATAGTGCATCAGGTAAAGAAAAAGGAAGACTTGTAAGACAGGAGGAACAGCCTGTCCGAAGACATAAAGAGTGAAAGAAGTTAGTTTTAGGAAACGTTCTCATAGAATTTTTTTTTGAGGATCAAATGAGATAATAAATGTATATAAAATGCTGAGTACAGTACCTGGCACATACTAAGTTCACAATAAATGAAAGTCCCATTTTTTTTTTTTTTTTCTGTGTGATACAAATGACTTCTCAGAGCCTCATCTGTAAAATGGGGGTAATGTCACCTGTATGATGAAAACAGAGGTCTGGATCTTTCTATTCTAACACAGTATGAATAGCTTGGAGAAATTCTATTGGGAGCAAGGTTAAAAGAAAAACAATTACCAAGGAATGAATGAGTACCCTGCCTTTCACTGATTTAAATAATTTACCTTAACAAAACCTCTGGTGCTGTCTATCTCTATGCTTTAGCTAATGCTGGTCCTGTTTCTTCCTCCTAAAAATATTAGTCATTCCTTGAATGAGTTGTGGATACTCAGTGCTCCAAAGTTTTCATAGGCAGGTTTCTCAGGCCTTTCTCCTCCTGTTCTCCTGACTCCTATTCACTTCACAAGACTGTACCAACATCACATCTCCTGGGGCTTCCCTGACGTTCTGGACAGATCTGCCTGATTCCCTTTATGCCACAGCCACTCCACTAAGGCTGTACACTCTCTCTTACTGGTTTAGGTGTTACTTTCACCTGCCAGACTGTGAGCTCTTCCAGGGCAGGGAGCATGAATGTTTCATTTTTGTTTCTTCAGCACCTGGCCACAGTAGCTGTTCAGTTCTTATTACTGAATAAATGAGGTGTTCTTGGGCAAACAGGTAGGATCAGTTAGAGTGTGTATGTTTTGTAGGGGGCGGTGGAGGGGGAGGAACACAGAGGATTTCAGGGCGTGAGAAGGGCAGATGTAAAAAATGAGCACGTCTCTCATCCACACAACAAGGCCGGGACTTTGCCATTTAGACATTATTAGCGGAAAAAGAAGAGGCAGTGTGATAGAATGGAAGCTATCTAGTTTAAGAAACAGGAGGCCGGGCGCGGTGGATCAAGCCTGTAATCCCAGCACTTTGGGAGGCCGAGACGGGCGGATCACGAGGTCAGGAGATCGAGACCATCCTGGCTAACACGGTGAAACCCCGTCTCTGCTAAAAAATACAAAAAAAAAAACTAGCCGGGCGAGGTGGCGGGCGCCTGTAGTCCCAGCTACTCGGGAGGCTGAGGCAGGAGAATGGCGTAAACCCGGGAGGCGGAGCTTGCAGTGAGCTGAGATCCGGCCACTGCACTCCAGCCTGGGCGACAGAGCGAGACTCCGTCTCAAAAAAAAAAAAAAGAAAAAAAAGAAAAAAAAGAAACAGAAGGCCTGATTTCCCTCCAACCTTGTTCAGGATTCATCTGTGTGACCTCAGTGAGTGTCCTTCCCTCTCTGAGCCTTATTTTTGGCCATTCCGTTTTGTGATCTTCTAGGAATCTAGGTGTCCTCCAGCTCTGAGATTCCCAGGGCCCTACTGGCCTGGGGAAGAGAACAGGCCTGGCTTTCAGGCCACAGAGGCTGTGACCCAGAGTTGGCACTAGTCACCTCCGCTGTCTCCTCTTCTTCCTCCCTCCTCCTTCCCTCACACCCCCTTCCTCCATCCTCCCTCTTCTTCCCCCATTGTCCTCCCCATCCTTCCCTTCCTCCCGCCTCCTCCCCACTCCTCCCCTGGCTCCTCCTCTCCCCGTCCGGGGCGGGGGGAGGCGCGCTGGGTGGTCCGGCGGCCGGGGGCGGGCGGTAGCCTGCAGGCGTAATTGGCATGCACGCCGTTGTAGCTGAGACCGCTTAATAAAGCATTACATATCTCACCGCTTCCATATTTCATTACCTCACGCGGAGCCTGTGAGAGGGCCCTAATGGGAGTCAGCTGTGTTTTTACTTTCTGTTGTCGGCCGGGACGGGTTTCTCTGCGGATTCTTTGAAATGAAATAATGTGATGCACGCCGCGATAAGGGCCGGCCTGTAATGAGGCCCAGGCCGCCGGGCGGCTGCTATTGCTCCAGGTGTCGCGTATTTGGGCTGCGAGGACGAGGAGGAGGAGGGGGCGGCGCCGGAGGAGGGGAGAAGGGGGAAGTCGCGAGGGGCAGGGGGTGGGAGAAGGCGGAGGCAGGGGGCAGGGGGCGGGCGGAAGAGGGGAGGAAGGAGGGGGCGGTGGGCCGCGGCAAGCCAGGCGGGCGGAGCCAGAGACAGAGAGAGGAGGGAGACGGTGGCGGCCTGGAGAGCCCTAGGAACCCGGGTTCAAATCCTGCCCGCCAGCGTAAAAGAACGTTTGCCCGCCCAGGCGGCCCACGGGGGTGAGGCTAATACTCATCTCACAGGGTTGTGTGCAGGTAAATGAAGGGGGTTTGTAAATTGGAAAGGGCATATCACACATAAAACGAATCATTTATTGAGAGAAAGGAACTGAAGCCCTTTAAGCATCCCTTCTGGGCATGGCAGCTGCCAGCCACTTCACTGAATGATCACAGCAGCCTCACTTGCTAAGAATTGTTACCTTCCCTTTCCAGAGGAGGAGACTGAGGGTCAGAGCAGCGAGGGGCTGGCTCCAAGGCACACAGGAAGAGGCTGAGGGCAGCCCTAGGCAGGTAACCAGGTGGAGATAGAGTTGGAGGAGAAGTTGGTCCACTGCCCGCTGACTGGGCCACCCTGGCACCTCCCGCGAGGGGAGCTGGGCTTTCTCCTCCACCTTGCTCTATGGGCCTCCTCCTGTAGGCCTGAGGCCTTTGCCCTCCACACTGGGATGGAATGGGGTGTGGTGCAGGACTCCTTGTAGGAGGGGCAGTGGCTGGCTGTTGGGGGAAGGCCTCAGGAAGCCCCCTGTTTTGAGCATGCTCCTCTGTTCAAAATCCCACAGGTATGGTCCCTGAGTGTCAGCTTGCTTCGTGTCCACTCTGTCTTTATCTCTACTGCTCTGTGTCCACTCTGTCTTTATCTCTAGGAAATAAATGCTTTTTGAGGAGTCTTGTTGTATCTCCTCAGTGTCTCTCAAATCCACTCGTTTCTTGCCGCCCTCCTGGCACTGCCCTGGGCCAAGCTTCTGGTCCTGCTTCGGACACCGTAGGGATCTTTCTGAAATGCTGACCCACGCTGCTGCCCTCCACTGCTCCCAAGGGCATCTGGCTTCCTTAGCATGCCCCAGCAGGCCCTCCCTGCCTGGACTTTAGAGCCTCCTCCAGCTCCTCAGCTTCATCTTTATCACACCCCATCCCTGACCTTGACAGACTAGGTGACTAGCCTTTCCCGGAGTTCATCTCTCTGGACACTTGCTCATGCTGTTCCCTCTGCTTAAAATGCTCTTCCCACATGGAGCCACCTTGGGAGTCCTGCTCTATCTCCAAGACTCAGCACAATGACTGCGCATTCCAGGAAGCCTTCTTGCCATGTGCTCCTCTGCTTCCAAGTTGTGTATGCTTGCTTTCTTCTCTGAGCCTCAGTTTCCCCATATGTAACACGAGGGAGTTGGGGGCTGATCTCTGGGCTGCACGATCTCATGAATTTATGGGGTTAGGTGCTAGTTTCCTCTTGAAGGAGAAACAGATAGTTTGAGTGTGTCCGCATGTTAGACGATAACCATATTGTATGTGCCTGCCACATGGAACACACCAAATTGGTGCTTTATATGCATTAGATACATGCATTATTTGGGGTTATGCTGCAGTAAACGGAGAAGCTGGGATCAGAAGCCGAGTCTTTCTGATTCCTGAGCCTGTGCATAGGTGCGTGAGCATATGCATATGTGCTTGTCTGTGTGTGTACATGTAAACTAATGGCACTCAGAGTTGGTGGCACTTTAACCTGCTCAAAACCCTCTCACCTCCAGGAACCCTTTGAGGTTGGTCGAGAAGGGATATATAGATATAGAGAGGTTGGGCTGTTGCCTTAGTTACACAGGTGCTGGGAAGATAAGGGGGGTGTGGAGCCGGAGGAGACACTCCTCTGGCCCAGAGAACCAAGTGAGATCCTCTCCATGCAGGACTCTTTGCTCTTCAACCTCAGCCTAACTTTGCCAGCTTTGTTTCCCAAATAACCCTCTTTACTGCATCGTAACTTTCTGTATATAGGTCCTACTTTGGAGCCTTTGCTTAAACTGGTCCCTGCATCTGGAATGCTCTTTTCCAAAGCCTGCCTGTGGACGTCTTATTCTTCCTTCAAGACCCAGCCCAGATCCCCCTCTTCACAGAAGCCCACAGAACCGTCTCTTTCTTTCCCTGTTTCATGCTCTGCATACACTTCTCTCACCCAGCTTAGAGTGTCAGCTTGGAGCATCCTTGTTTCAAGACTATGAGCTCTGAGGTCAGAGGCTGAGTTTAACTCTTGGCCTACAGAGAACTTGTGTGGAATGGTATGTTGGATATGCTTGTGAATGCCTGGCCAGGCAGGATGTGTTTTGAGGCCCACTGCAAATGGATACAAGTCCTCACACTCGTTGAAAACGCTTGATATATGGCAGCTAATAATATTGTCATTATTTATTACTGTGCTTTTGCTTTGGGCCAGGTTTGATGTTGCAATCTGTATTTCATTTTATTCTTATAATAACTTACAATCCCATTTTACCAGTGAAGAAACTGAGGCTAACTGATACTAAGTAACTTACCCAAGACTGTAGAATTAATCAGTAGAGCCAGGACTAAAATTCAGTTCTGTCTGAATTTTAAAAGGAGTCTGAGCAGGGCATGGTGGCTTATGCCTGTAATCCCAGCACTTTGGGAGGCTGAGGTGGGTGGATCATGAGGTCAGGAGATCAAGACCATCCTAGCCAACATGGCGAAACCCCGTCTCTAGTAAAACACAAAAAATTAGCCAGGCATGGTGGTGCGCGCCTGTAGTCCTAGCTACTAAGGAGGCTGAGGCAGGGAAATCGCTTGAACCCAGGAGGCGGAGGTTGCAGTGAGCCAAGATCGCACCACTGCACTCCAGCCTGGCGACAGAATGAGACTCCGTCTCAAAAAAAAAAAAGTCTGTCCTTTTTGCACACATCGCATGAATCTGATTGCAAGCGCCTTGTGCTCTGTGTGTCTGTCAAACAGGGCTGCTGTATTGATTAACATGCAAATGATTTTTTGAGAGAGGACTTAAGTGTAGTTCAGTCTCAGCCAGCCACAACTGAGATTTGCAACCCAAGCCCTAGTCCTCACCAACCATTCTGCTATCGGGTTTTCATCTCTAGAGTGATTGACGGGTATTTTTTTCCCTCCCTGACCCAGAACGCCAGGCCTCCAATACTACTGAAATGTTTGCACAATCTTGAAGCATTTATTTAAAAGTTGCTTTTCCCCGAAGGGCCTGGCCTCAACCAGATCCTGAGCCAGATCCAAAAAAACAAACAAATCCTATCTTTACAAGCTCCTCAGCTGGGCTGCATGGGGCGGTGGGGGTGGGGGTCCCCTGGGTCCTACCTTTCCTTGGCTGGCTGACAGGCCCGCCCCAGGGCGAGGAGACTGCTTGCCTGTTTACAGCCCTTTCCAATTCACAGGCCAAACAGGAAAGGGGGGAGGGGTTAGAGAAGGGGGCGAATGTCAGAAATCACAAATCATACAGTTGCTCCTCAAAGCAATAGGCCGTGGAGATGTTAATGAGGATGTGGCTGGGTTGGGCTTCTTGAATGCTTGTCAGGGATAGAGTGAGACTCTGGCTACCACGTTGCAGGTCCCAGCATCAATAACTAAGCTCCCCATAACCTGCATAGCATTATGGATCCGAGGGGCAGTGATCTCTCAGATGGGTGTCAGAGGACCTGAGTGCCACGCCTGGCTGGATCTGCGTTGCCACCCAGGCCCAAGCTGGTGTACATTGGGGTTGCCATCACAATTGCTTGGAAAAGTCCCTTCTCCTTTCTGGCCTCAACCATCATGGACCCATGAGGGGCTGATCTCTAGCTCTGGCATTCTCTCTCTCTGAATCATGGCCATCCAGACTTTTGGGCAAAGCAATGGGGAAATGAGGGAACCCCCATTCATGGAGGGTATTTTGTGTACCTGCTACAGTTTTTGGTACTGTCTGGAGGTTGTCTTGTTTACTTGGCACAGCCGTCCTGAATGGTCCTTGCTGTGATTCCTTCCTACATGTGAGGAATCCAGGGCCAGCACTGGAACTCACAGTCCACCTGGCCCCCTCCTCCCTGTCTCCTGGTATGCCTGGCAAAGCACTGACACCAGGTTGGACAGATGGCCTGATTTAGAACAAAGTCTAGAGTGTGCAGAGTGTGGTGTGGCCTGCCTTGTGTGCTCAGGAGTGGGACCGAGGTGAGGCAAGGGCTCTGCAGAAGTGGAGACCGAGGCCTAGAGAATGACTATCTCTCACCCAGCTTCTCACAGTCACTGAGAAGGCTTCTGGTCATAGATGGGCACACTGAGGCCTGTGACTGGGCGAGCTCAAGCTATGTCCCTGAGGTGCTGCCTAAGAAATTGGGCTCAAACACTTTGATTGCTTTTTTCCAAAGACCCCTAATGTACATACAGCTCCACTGCAGGGTTCCCACTGGGCATTAGCCATTCCTGCCATTGGATCTCTGCTGCAAGACACCAAACTCATTAATGGCCTCTGTGCTCACATCCTTGTCCCAGTCAGTGCCAAGACCACTTAAGCTGCGTGTTAGTCCTTACACGGACTAGGTAGTGCCACACCTCTGCCTCTACCTTCTAGAATGCTTCCTGGAATACTTGCCTCAAATACTTCCTGTGTCACCTTAGGCAAGTAACTTAGCTTCTTCAAGCCCCAGTATCCTCCTCTATAAAAGAGGGACCTTATACAATAGTAGATGTGCAAGTACTTTGTGACCACAAGGCCCAAGCTGGTGTACCTTGGGATTACTATCACTGTTGCTGTTTTCAGTGGGCTGTTGTCAGTCTGGCCAGGAGCTTCTGTTGAGTGACCCATTGATTGACTGGCTTCTTTTCTTTGCCCCAACCGGACCCCTCTGTGAGCTGCTTGTGCTGAGCTTGGGCTGGGAAGATGCTCTCAAACACTTGTTGTGGGCCAGGCTGGGAAGTCTAGGAAGAAGCAAATCAAAGAAATATTTTGCTGGGAATATACGCTAAGGAATATAAATCATTGTTATAAAGATACATGCACGCATATGTTCATTGTAGCACTATTCACAATAGCAAAGATATGGAATCAACCCAAATGCCCATCAATAATAGACTGGATAAAGAAAATGTGGTACATATGCATCATGGAATACTATGCAACCGTAAAAAGGAATGACATTATGTCCCTTGCAGGGACATGGATGGAGCTGGAAGCCATTATCCTCAGCAAACTAATACAGGAACAGAAAACCAAACACCACATGTTCTTTCTTGTAAGTGGGAGCTGAACAATGAGAACACATAGACACAGGGTGGGGAAGAACACACACTGGGACCTGTAGTGGAGAGCATCAGGATAAATAGCTAATGGATGCTGGGCTTAATACTTAGGTGATGGGTTGATGGGTGCAGCAAACCACCATGTTTACTTGTGTAACAAACCTGCACATCCCACACGGGTATCCCGGAACTTACATTTAAAAAAAAGAAAAAAGAAATATTTCGCTATTGTTTCCTTACACCCAGTTCCCAATCCATTGCATGTGTGCAATTGGGGGCAGCCTGGAGGAGTGGAAAAAACTGGCTGAGCTCTACCTCCCCATTGCTGGGAGCCCTGACAAGGCTGGGACCATGTCTGACTTTTCCCTGCATCTCTAGAGCCCAGAATAGAGCCTGGGACTGAACAGGCACTCATTAAGTATGTGTTTATATATGAAATAATTTTGGGAAACTTATCTCAGGTCTCTGAGCCTCAGCTTCCTCATCTGTAAAATGGGGATGATAATACAGCTTAACTCATAAGTTCATTGTGAGGATTAAAAGTAACAATCTATGCAAGGCACTTAGAATAGTGCCTGGCATGTAATGATAATGCTTTCATGTGCTCAGAGAAACAAAGGCTCAGAGAAGGTAATTGCTTTGTTCAACGTAAAGTGGGAGAGCTGGGAATGGAATTTAGGTTTGTCTAACTCCAGAATCTCAGATGTTGACCACTATTGTCTATTACCTGAGGTAGAGACGGCTGGTTGACCCACAGCATCCACTTCCTCCCTATTTCAGAGTAATAGAACTGTCAAGTTTTATTTAAGCACCTGGCCATCTAGAATAAAGACCATGTTTTGCAGCCTCCCTTTCAGCTAGATGTTGAGTTCTGGCTGGTAACAGAAGTTAGGTGTGAAACTCCGGGAAGTCTCCTTGAATGGAGTAGACATGAGTTCCCCTACGAGTCTCACTCTGTCGCCCAGGCTGGAGTGCAGTATCATGATCTTGGCTCACTGCAACCTATGCCTCCCAGGTTCAAGTGATTCTCCTGCCTTAGCCTCCCCAGTAGCTGATGGTTGAGATTGTGACCTAATAGCTGTAGCACCAGCCAGCAGACACCTTAGATCATGAAGTGACAGCAAGATAATGAAGCCACACATGGTGCAGCAACCAGGCAGCAGGAACCTGCATCCCTGACAATGTAGCATCCATCATATCAGCCTGTTTTGAAGTCAGAAAAAAACTGTTATTTTGGATATGAATGTAATCCTAAGTAATTCACTGTTGTTTCTCAGTGGTAGACTTTCAATAACTAAATATGCCCTACCATAGTATCGCTCAGACTGCAATGTGATGAAAATTATTTGTCATCTCTGTTGTGAGAGCGAGCTCTGTGATGGCAGGGACTCTGATTTTTCTCTGCTGAGTCTCCACTGACTAGTCCTGTGCCAGGCACCCAGCAGGTTAGTGGCTCTGTATTGTGCCAGCTGAGCTGAGCTGGAGCCCTGTTTCCCAGAAATCCTTCTCCTGCATAGTTCCAGGTTAGCAGGGGCTGCAGGAGATATTTTGCCTGAGATTCAGAAGGTGGCAGTGAAGTAGCAGCCATATTCTTTCTGGGCTGGGAAGGTTAGTGTGGGGACCTGAGTTCTTGCTCTTGATTGCTTCTCTCCTGGCTTGCCTGGTTGGCCTGGGGCAGCAGCCAGGGTTCTATGGCTCCTCCAGCTCTTACCCCATCTGCCTGTTCAGCTTCCCTGAATCTTGGGCTGGGAGCATGTGCAGCTCCATGATGAAGGGTTCCAGCTTCTCCAAGAGGCCACCCGTCATTGAAGTTAGAGGCTTAGGGTGGTGGGAATCCTCGTGGGTCCCAGTTTGTCCTTGCTTCTCCTACTTCATATCATCTTCCCTTCTGCACTGCCAGCCCTGTGGCCCTCATATGGAAGCATATGGACTATCTAACCAGCTCCCACACTTGCATAAGATCAATCGCTATAATTAATAAATATATTTTTTCTCTTTTTTTTCCTTTTTTAATGATACAGTGTCTCGCTTTCACCCAGGCTGGAGTGCAGCGGCACATTCATGGATCACTGCAGTCTCAACCTCCCGGTCATAAGCCATTCTCCTGCCTCAGCCTCCTGAGTAACTGGAGCTACAGGTGAGTGGCACCACATCCCTCTAATTTTTTGATTTTTTGTTGAGATTGGGGTCTTGCTTTTGCCCAGGCTGGTCTCAAACTCCTGGCCTCAAGCAACCCTCCTGCCTTGGTCTCTCAAGGGGCTGGTATTACAGGTGTGAGCCACTGTAAATTTATTATTCCATGTATCTTCTGGTGGTTCTTTCTCTGATTGATACATAGGTATTCAATAAGCACTTATTAAGTGAGTTAAGGAATGATTTATATGATTGGCCCCCCTGGTACGTGGTACCTACTAATGAATGTCTATCTCTATCTGCTTGGAGGCTGATGCAGGTGGGAGAAGGACTTGGGCTCAAACTCTAAGACCATATGTTTCCCAGCCCTTTTGGCACAGCATGTCTGTCTGTGTCCAAGTAGAGTTAGAAGGGGCCTGTGAGCCAGAGGGTGCTAAGAGAGAATAAAAGGAGGGGACTTAGTGTGATATTTCGGTTGGCCTGGATGCAGGTCTCAGTCACTCTGACAATGCCCATCTGATATGGTTTGGCTGGGTCCTCACCCAAATCTCATCTTGAATTGTAGCTCCCATAGTTCCCTCATGTTTCAGGAGGGACCCAGTGGGAGATAATTGAATCATGGGAGTGATTTCCCCCATTCTATTCTCATGCTAGTGGATTAGTCTCATGAGATCTGATGGTTTTATAAGGGGAAACCCCTTTTGCTTGGCTCTCATTTTTCTCTTGTCTGCCACCGTGTGAGACAGGCCTTTCACCTTCCACCATGATTGTGAGGTCTCCCAGCCACGTGGAACTTTGAGTCCATTAAACTGCTCTCGTTTGTAAATTGCCCAGTCTTGGGTCTGTCTTCATCAGCAGCATGAAAACAGACTAATACAGTATATTGGTACCAGAAGTGGGGTGCTGCTGAAAAGATACCTGAAAATGTGGAAGCAACTTTGGAACTGGGTAACAGGCAGAGGTTGGAACAGTGGAGGGCTCAGAAGAAAACAGGAAAATGTGGGACAGTTTGGAACTTCGTAGAGACTTGATGAATGGCTTTGACCAAAATACTGACAATGATACGGACCGTGAAATCCAGGCTGAGTGGTCTCAGATAGAGATGAGGGACTTGTTGGAAACTGGAGCAAAGGTGACTCTTGTTACGTTTTCTCAGAGAAACTGGCAGCATTTTGCCCCTGCCCTAGAGATTTGTGAAACTTTGAACTTGAGAGAGATGATTTAGAGTATCTGGTGGAAGAAATTTCTTCACAGAAAAGCATTCAAGAGGTGACTTGGG
This sequence comes from Macaca fascicularis, assembly GCF_037993035.2. Taxonomy (NCBI): domain Eukaryota; kingdom Metazoa; phylum Chordata; class Mammalia; order Primates; family Cercopithecidae; genus Macaca; species Macaca fascicularis. The sequence goes on along the minus strand of NC_088375.1, from coordinate 187,259,140 downwards.
TACTATTAAAACCATTCAGTTTTAAAAGGAAAACAGCATAAAAGTTTGGAAAATTTGCAGCCTGATAATGCGATAGGAAAGAAAATCCCATTTTCTGAGGAGAAATTCAAGCCAGCTGCAGAAATTTGCATAAGTAATTAGGAGCCACCAAGACAATGGGGAAAATGTCTCCAGGGCATGTCAGAGACCTTTGTGGCAGCCCCTCCCATCACAAGCCGAGAGCCCTAGGAAGATTCCTGGGCCTGGCCCAGGGTCCCTCTGCTGTGTGCAGTCTGGGGACTTGGTGCCCTGCATCCCAGCCACTATAGCTGTGATTAAAAGGTGCCAAGCTATAGCTCGGTCCATGGCTTCAGAGTTGCAAGCCCCAAGCCTTGGTAGCTTCCATGTGGTGTTGAGCCTGTGGGTGCACAGAAGTCATGAATTGAGGTTTGGGAACCTCTGCCTAGATGTCAGAGGATATATGGAAACACCTGGATGTTCAGGTAGAAGTTTGCTGCAGGGGCGGGGCACTCATGAAGAACCTCTGCTAGGGCAGTGTGGAAGGGAAATGTGGGGTGGCGGCCCTCATACAGAGTCCCCACTGGTGTGCTGTCTAGTGGAGCTGTGAGAAGAGGGCCACCATCCTCCAGACCCCAGAATGGTAGATCCACCAACAGCTTGTACCGTGCACCTGGAAAAGCCGCAGACACTCAACGCCAGCCAGTGAAAGTAGCTGGGAGAGAGGCTGTACCCTGCAAAGCCACAGGGGCAGAGTTGTCCAATACCATGGGAACGTACTTCTTGCATCAGCGTGACCTGGATGTGAGACATGGAGTCAAAGGAGATCATTTTGAATCTTTAAGATTTGACTGCCCCACTGGATTTTGGACTTGCATGGGGCCTTTAGCCCCTTTGTTTTGGCCAATTTCTCCTATTTGGAATAGCTGTATTTATCCAATGCCTGTACCCCCATTGTATCTAGGTAGTAACTACCTTGCTTTTGGTATTACAGGCTCATAGGCAGGAGGGACTTGCCTTGTCTCGGATGAGACTTTGGACCGTGGACTTTTGAGTTAATGCTGAAATGACTTAAGACTTTGGGGGACTGTTGGGAAGGCATGATTGGTTTTGAAATGTGAGGACATGAGATTTGTTGGAGGGCAAGGGCAGAATGGTATGGTTTAGCTGTGTCCCCACCCAAATCTTATCTTGAACTGTATCTTCCATAATTCCCTCATGTTGTGGGAGGGACCCAGTGGGAGATAATTGCATCATGAAGGCGGTTTCCCTCATACTGTTCTTGTGATAGTGAATAAGTCTCAAGAGATCTGATGGTTTTATAAGGGGAAACCCTTTTTGCTTCGCTGTCATTCTTCTCTTGTCTGCCACCATGTGAAACGTACTTTCACCTTCCACCATGATTGTGAGGCTTCCCCAGCTATGTGGAACTGTGAGTCTGTTAAACTTCTTTCTTTTGTAAATTGCTCAGTCTTGGTTATGTCTTTATCAGCAGCATGAAAACGGACTAATATACCATCTCTGCCCCAGAATGGGCATCCTGAAGTCTGGGGGACCATCAGTTTGTCTAACCAGCCTTTGCAGAATGGACAAGAAGAAATACCTGAGGCTAATGCCTCTGACTCTCAATCTCATCCTCACTTAAAGGACTCAAGAGATGTGGATGGCTCCTTGTCATGCCCCAGGAACCCTCTGCCAGCTCTCCATCAGCCTTGTGATAAAAGTCAAGACCCTTAAATCTGTGTACAAGATTCTCTCTGACTTTGTCCTTGAACCCCAGCCAGCACAATAATGTCCCACATCATTTGGCCTTAACCTCAGTGAAATTGAATGAATCAGATGTGCAGGTCTATGCACTATAAGTTTTTGTTTGTTTGTTTGTTTTGAGACGGAGTCTCGCTCTGTCACCCAGCCTGGAAAGCAGTGGTGCAATCTTGGCTCATTGCATCCTCTGCCTTTTGGGCTCAAGTGATTCTCCTGCCTCAGCCTCCTGAGTAGCTGGGATTAGGTGCCTGCCACCACGCCCAGCTAATTTTTATATTTTTAGTAGAGACGGAGTTTCTCCATGTTGGCTAGTCTGGTCTCAAACTCCCGACCTCAGGTGATTCACCCGACTTTGCCTCTCAAAGTTCTGGGATTACAGGCATGAGCCACTGTGTCCAGCCTATGCACCTATAAGTTTTTATCTTCAGTTATTCTGTGCGATCAAGAGCCTCAGTTTTTAAGACTTTTTTTCCCAGATCAGGAGACTCTTCTTGGAGGTGGAAGAGTAAAGTCCAAAGTTTTTTTCCCTTAAGAAGCTGTTTGTCTATCTATTCACCCATCTATCTGTTGATCCACCCATCCATCCAATCGCTTATCTATCTTTCTACTGCCCTCTGGCTCTACTCTGGGCCAGGCCCTGTGATCATGCTGAGAATCTTGGAGATGAATAAATATACCCTCTGATCTCCAGCAGCTCACAGTGGGATAGACAAAGATGATGCAACTAGACAACAAAAAATATAAAAACGTAAGTGCCATCTTGAGAAAAGTCAAAAGCCATGGAAGCATAGAGGATGTCCCATCCCAGCCATGGGGGTCAGGGGAGGCTTCCTAGCAGAGGAGACATTTGAGCTGGCTTTGAAGTACAAGAAGGCATTAGCTAGACAGGGAAAGCATGAAAGAGTCATGCAGAGAGTACAGCATATGCAAAGGCCCAGAAAGGGTCAGAGAGCATGTTATACTGGTTGCAAACTATGTGCAGTGGAGATGGTTGAGGGGTGAGAGAGAGGTCACAGCTAGAGCCTAGTCCAGATTTCTTGCCCCGTGAATCTGGTCCAGGTTCTTCTGGAAGTGGGCAGGGAGGAGGTGCCGATGGAGGCCCCGCAGAGCCAGTGTGGCCTGTATTTAGCAATTGGTGCTAGGTTCGAGTGAGTACGCACTAGGCCTGGGGGATCCTTGGGCAAGAGGAGTTATGTGGCTCAGTTTCAGGCCATCTCCTCAAGCAGATGTGCATGAGCAAATGAGGCACAAACTGCAGTTGGGCAGATGGGGTCAATTCTTGGCTCTGTATAGACAGATAACTTTGCACAAATCACTTTTAGAGCCTCAGTTTCCCATGGCTCAGTTGGGAGTATATCATTTATCCTAGAAGGCTGGTGATAACATTACTTTTCTCCCTTCCCTTTTCCTTACAAGGTGGATCCAAATGGTCACTCTAGGTGAGGCCCAGGGAGATCCCCTTGGTACCCAAACTTGCTTTCCCCAGTTCATTTTGGTCAGAGTGTCCAAAATATGGTTCTGAATGCATCACCCACTGCTTGCGGAAAAAAGCACACAATTCTTAGTAAGGCATTCAAGAAATCTGAAACTTTTTAATATAATCTCTACCTTCTATTCATCCATCCACCCATCTGGCTGGCTGTCCTTTCATCTCTGTGTTCACCCCCTTATTCACTCAACAAACACTCATTTCTTGTCTCATCCCTCCTCCTCCTTTTCTTTCTTCTTATGCTCAGTCTTTCCAAATGGCCAGCTTCCTTGACCTCATGTTTGTGTGAACAGGCTCTTCCTTCTGTTCAGTGGATGCGGTGGGATGCTTCCCTTCTTTTCCTATCACTCACCTACTTTTTCTTCAAGGCCAAACTCAAAGGTCCCTTCCTCCATGAAGCCTCTTGCCTTATCAGCTATCCTCCTTCTAGTCTTCCACTCCTAACGTCTTATCTTTTTATGGGACATGTATTCCATAGCATTGTTTTTTTGTCTGTCTGTTACCCACTGACCTTCCACCCTACTCCAGCAGGGTGGCCTCTTTGTACATTTGTTTAGGCTGTACACTGCACAGGAACACCCAGCTGAGGAATGTGCCCTAATGTGAGGGCTGTACCTCTCTGGAGGGAAGAGTCCTTTTTTTCTAATTCATACAAAGGTACCTGTTCTCCAAGTGATGAGCTCAAGTGGCTGAGTTCACCCATATGGGGCACCTTTTTCTGTTTCCTACACAGGGGCTCTTTGAGTTAGTGGTGACCTTCCCTTGATTCTAAGTTACTGTAGGCCAGGAACACGTTGGCTTCATCCCTGTTCCCCCAGCTCCTAGAATAGCAGTGCTAGGCCCCAGAGACCTCCATAAGTGTTCTTGGAGTTGAAAGGAGAAGGCTATCAGTAGTGAATCTCTGTTCACTTGGCCGTGGAAGGGCAGGACTCATGCCTATCTTGTAGGGAGACAAGGCTTCCGAGTTGATGCAGTGGTGATGGCAGGTTTGTTTGGAAATTCTCCAGTAAGTGGTGTTCTGGGCCTGTCTCCCAGGGACCTCGAGAGCTTGCTGGAAGACCTGCAGACCAGGGCTCCTCCAAATATTGTTTTAAACTGATTGATGCAGTGCCAGGCAGGGAAAGGACAGGCATTTTTCATACATGAAAAACAATACATTCTGGGGCCAAGATGAAATTATTTTACATTTATACGATAACAGGCAGGGAGACAAAGACGATGTTTGAGGACGTTTAAACCCTCAAAATCATTAGTCACTGTCCCAGCAGGCTACACAAATAAATGATCAATGCACAGAAAAACAAGGCCCTCTGAGGTGTTTGCCCAAGACCACTTATGTGTCAAACAGACTTATTAGATGTGAAGGGAATGATTATTTGTACAAAGTGAAATGAACATGTGCAATAATATTGTAAAATGTTTATTAGTCTAGAGTGTGCTGAATGTTCCTAAAATATATCAGGTTCTCAGCTTGCATTTAATGTACTGTTATAAATGATATCACATCCTTCCAAGCCGATTTTCCGCTTAACGCTAAGCTTCTTTGCTGGGGAAATCGTGTTTTCAGATCCCAAGTATTAAAACATTGTGGGGTTAAACTCTCCCTTCTACTCCCTAACCCCCACCCCAATCAGTTACCTCCCTATAAAACTTGTCCTGAGTCTGGCTGGGAGGGATAGGGCAGTTGGTCAGGCCAGATGGTGGTTGGAAAAGGAAAAGGGGGTGAATGAGTTATTGTGGTGGGGACGTTAGGCTGGAAGTCCGGTGATGCAGATTTCAGGATCTGCTCACTAATCTCCTGCTGTGTGACCTTGGGGTAGTCCCTTCCCCTCTCCAGGCCTTAATAATCTCAGTCAGAAAATGGGAATAAAGAGACTCCCAGAGCTAAACGTTTACATATTCTAAATCCCAGCTTACTGAGTCATGAGTCTGAAAGATAAAAAGAGATTCTGGAAGTGAACAAATAAAGTGCTATAGAAAAATTCTTATTTTTTTCTATGATTCTGGCCAATTCTTACTTAACCTTTAAGGCCCTGACCAAATGTCCCCTCCTCTGGGAAGCCTTCTCTGACCTGCTAACCAGCTGGCAGTCTGTCATCTTTGCACTAACAGTGCGAAATGCTTGTGTCCCTTATTGCCCCACCAGCTCATGGTATCACCACATCTCTCTGTGTGAATAGGCTCTTCCTTCTGTTCAGTGGGGAAAGCTCTGCAGGAAGGAGAAAGTGGCTTCGTTCTTTGCTCTGCTTAGACCAGCAGGACTCTCCTCCCTCAGTGAGTCGTCTGCCTCCGCGAATGCAGCCGCTGAGCTGGCCAGCTTCCTGGCACCCGTGTCCAGCTGTCAGCTTGCTTTGAACTGAGGTCCCCAAAAGATCCCCGGACCTGGGCCAGGCACAGAGCTGGTACTCAGGAAATGATTAGTGGATGCTGGATGGGGAGGAGCCGAGCTAGTGTGACCTTTGGAGGTTATCCCTCACCTACTCCACATGTTAAAGATGGGAGTTGTATACCAGAGTAGGGAAGGGATTGACTTGGGGGCTACTCAGGCATCTTGGAGAAGGGTCAGAGAGTGTTTCCTATAACATGTCAACTCTCCACCCAAGAAGGAGGGGTAGAGGAGCCCAGCCAAATCCCAAGTCCTTGGCCCTGAACGGGGGTGGGAAGTATTGGTAGTGGGCAGTTCTTGGCATCAGCTGAGAGCACAGGCCTGGCTTTGGAGTTTGTGGAGGTGGTTAGGGATATGGGGGGTTTCCAGTTTCCTGGCTGAGTCACGTCCCTCTCCCTTCCCCTGCCCCCCAAGATTTGCTCAAAGGCCCCCTGGAGGGTGATCTTCTGTGAGCTCAACTGATGGTCTGGGGATCTTTTGGGGACCTCAGTTCAGAGCAAGCCGACAGCTGGACACGCGTGCCAGGAAGCTGGCCAGCTCAGCGGCTGCATTCGCGGGGGCAGACGACTTGTTGAGGGAGGAGAGTCCTGCTGGTCTAAGCAGAGCAGAGAATGAAGCCACTTTCTCCTTCCTTCGCAGCTTTCCCCAGAAATGACTGAAAGCAATCTACATGGAAATATATACTAAAATGTGGGAACATAAAGTTAGAAGTAAGCATTCAAGGCAAAGATTAAAAAGTGTAGGAAGGTAGGGTGGATTCGCACGCTGTGGAGGCAAGTCATGTGTGTCACTCCAGGCTTCCAGCAGAGGGGACCCAAGCAGGTATGTGATTTACTGTGCTCACAAGATAAACACACGACCTTTGCTTAGAAGAAGGGCTGGTCCCTTGATTTGAGGCCAGAGAAAAACTCCTGCAATTTCTCAAAAAGGGGCACACCATGTCCCCGACAGCTGCCTGTCAGCAACATAAGCTGGCTGCTTCTTCCTCTGCCTCCCCTTTCTTCTCTTTATTCTCTTGCTCCACCTTCTCTACTTCCTCCTCCTCCTCCTCCTCCTCATCCTTTTTCTTCTTTTCATAGAGTTTAGGAAAGCAGTCCTTGGAACACAGAAAGAAGTGTTCCTGTTCAAGTTGAACCCCTGGTAACTGTCAGGGTGCTTGGGGTAGGAAGATAGCCAGGCCCCAGCATGAACTTCTGGCGGCCTGGGAAAGTGTTTCTCCCCACTATAGCAGTGGGCAGTGGTGGGTTCAATGTTATCCCCCCTGAAGCGCAGTGCCGTACTGAGCATCTTATAATGAGTGCCTTCTACATGCCAGACATTTATTGGGTACATCCTATGTTAACTCGGTTGGTCCTCACAGCCTCCATTCAGGGTGGTTCTTCTTATTCTCAAGGTCACAGGCAGAATATAGAAGAGCTGGTTTTGGCACCAGGTTCTTGCACTCCCAGGCTAGCCCCTGGCAGCCCCACTGCTGTCTCACTGTATGATCCTGAGCATTTCTATGGTCCTGACTCTTGATTTTCTCATCTGTACAGTGAAGGCCATGTGTCCCTGAGAGTCCCTTTAAGTGGACAGTCTGTGGTTGCCTGAGTAGCTGAGTCCCCCTTTGCACTGGGCTCAGGTAGACATTTGGGGTGCACAGGGACTACCTCTTGTTTTACCCTAAGTAACTCCTCACCTTTGCCCCTTGGGCAGAGGCTCCTCCTGCTGGTTGCCCTTAGAACCTGTCCCTGGATTGGACCTCTCCCACAAACTCCCTTCCCGGAGAGACTGAGACTCACAGGGAACCTGCATTCCTCAAGCAGGGATGGAGCCTCAAGATTTAGCACCTGAATCAACTTCTTAGGCTGCTGTGGGTGGGATAGGCTAGGTGGTACAATGGATTAGGGATTGGGACAGAATATTCTCTTGCTTTAAACCCCACTAATTACACTACAATCCAAATTCCTTGCCACGCCCCTACATGACTGGGCTCCTACTTCCCCTCTGACCTTATTTCCTCCTACTGCCCCAGGGTACTCAGCATCCCCTCACATCAAGACAGCCTTTACAGCTTCCGTATTAGTGAAGGCTACCCAAGCTGCTGCAACTGATACCACTCCCAGATTTCTGTGGCTTAGCCCGATAGTTGGTTTCTTGCTCACATTAAGAGTCCAGTGGGCTGCTCCAGTGGCAATCATGGGAATATCACAGCCTCATGGTGCCTCTTTTCGTGATAAGCATGTTCTGGGACTTCATCAGCTTCTTGGTTCCCTGTTTCATCCCTAAGAGTCTTAGCAGAGTAGTTATCAGCACCATATTGGTGACCTGTTCGGTTTGCTGCTTTTTTTTTTTTTTTTTTTTGAGACAGGATCTCTGTTGCCCAGGCTGCAGTGTAGTGGCACGATCTTGGCTCACTGCAGCCTCAACCTCCCAGGCTCAGGATCCTTCTCCCTCCTCAGCTTCCTGGGTAACTGGGACAACAGGAGCATGCCATCATGCCTTGCTAATTTTTTGGTATTTTATGTAGACATGGTGTTTCACCATGTTGCCCAGGCTGGTCTCGAACTCCTGGGCTCAAGCAGTCCTCCCACTTCTGCCTCGCGAAGTGCTGAGATTATAGGCATGAGCCACTGCACCCAGCTACTGCTATCTCTTTTGGCTGATTGCAATTCTTTTTCATTTCTGTCCTCTCTTTGGACCACAGTTGAAAAATGAAACCAGCTGGTATCTGAAGCATCGCTGGCTTTGAGGAGAAGACATGCTCTATAGTGCTAGGCATTGATGTTATGAGAAGAGAATTCCTTTTAGATGCAAATTCTCCTGCAAACTGAGACCATCTTCCTTGACTTGCCTGTTTTGGGCATCAGCTGCCTTAAACATTCACACCATATCTGAATATCTTATTCTACAATGCAGTATTTCTTCCTCCACTTTTTTTACACTTTGACTTACTATGTGCCTACCTAACCTAAACTGTGCTGACTCTACAAAGTGTTTATGCACTCTTCTGAGAGAAGATGCTCTTCTGAGAATATTTTATTCTCTCCTTGGAATCTGTGGATTTGAAGATGGCGCCTGTCTTCTCCTCACGTGGGAATCAGTGAAGCGTTTAAAAACTGCTTCAAGATAAACAAGATTGGGATAGGGCAGTCAGTAGGAGAGCACGTTCAGAGGGAAGCTCTGTCACAACAGAATTACACCAAACTATATTTTCAGGGTGAACTTCTTACCTCTTCCATCTCTTGGAATAAAATATTTTTCTGCTTCCAAAAGAAAACAAATGCAAGTGTTCCTGCTCCGTGTGGTGATTCAGGGACCCAGAAGCCTTGCATTTGGTGGCCCTGCCATCTGCTGGGGTGCCGATCCTCTGTGCTCAGCTGGCTCAGGTGACGGCAGGGAGCAGAGGCATAGGGAGCAGAGGCATAGAAAACCACAAGGGGGTTTTCTGGCCCAGACTTGAGGGTGGCCCTTCATAAAACCTAGTCATACGGCCACACCTAACTGCAAAGAAGGCTGGGGAATACACTCCAGCTGTGCACCCAGGATAGAGTACAAATGTGTTTGGTGAACAGCTAGTTTGTTCCCGCTCCAGCCTTAAAAGCCTTTTCCTTTCCCTCCACCAGGCCCGAGGGATGGGCAGCAGAATTAGCACCCCCCGTGTTGCAGATGCAGAAACAAGGCTCAGAGAGACTGTCCACCTTACCTCTTCCCACCACCCACCAAGGTCACATAGTGAGTTGGTGTCAGAGACCATGTCTGCTGGCCTGGAGCCTGTGCTTCTTCAGCTAGAAGCAGCCCGGTCACCCAACCCTCAGCATCCCCCACTGGCCTGGTCCTCCCCTAAGGCCCTTACCAATCTCCACTTTGTGTCAGAATTCACCAGGGACCTGGTGGTTCCTGGTCCAGAGGTGAGCTTCTGCAGGGTGAATGTACCTGCAGTATATATCTAGCTCAGTACATGGAGTGGGGCCTGGTATGGGCATAGCACAGAAGACTGAGCAGGGAGAGGCTTGCTCAAACCTCAGAAGGGCTGAGAGGTGAATGAGAGGAAGACAAGAGCGAGTGGGTGACAAATGAACTTGCTGAGCAGTGACTGGGATGTCCACAGCACTCTCTCCTGCTGAAGTCCACCTCTCCCCACCACCCACCATGCCCTGGCAGCATAAAATCCCAATTCCACCTCTGTCCTCACTATTGTGCCCCTCCCGCTGTCCCATCTCCCACTGTGCTCCAGCCACAAGGGCCTGCTCCAGTCTTCCTGCCTGGGCTGAGGTCTTCTGTGGCCCCTCCAAGGGCACACTCACCTTCCTCCAACCTGCCCTGTGCCTGTGGCTGACCTGTGTGTCCCATCAGTGGGCTCTGTGGAGTCAGGCCTCCAGTTGGGTTTGGTCACTGTGGGGTACCCACAGGGAGAGAAGCAGTAAGGGTCAGGGTCTTCATTTCCACAGTTCTTTCCTTATAGATGTCTTGGACTGGTGCCTTGATCAGAGGCCATCACTCCTCCCAAAGAAGCCGACTGTAAGTTCCAGCAATCACTCCTTCCCCTCTTCACTTCAGGATAACAGTTTTGCTGCTACTGGCCCAAGGCTACTGCTCTATTCCTTGTGTTCCTTTCACAATAGCCTCCTTGTAAAGAATCTCTGCTTGAATTCTTCCTCTCCTCTCCTCTCCCCTCCCCTGCCCTCCTCTCTCCTTGCCTTGCCTTTTTCCTTTTTCTTTTTTTTCTTTCTTTCCTTTCTTCTCTTTCTTCTTTTTTTTTCTTTTTTTCTTTTTTTTTTTGAGACAGAGTCTCACCCTATCACCCAGGCTAGGATGCAGTGGCATGATCTCGACTCACTGCAACCTCTGCCTCCTGGGTTCAAGCGATTCTCGCACCTCAGCCTCCTGAGTAGCTGGGATTACAGGCACGTACCACCACACCTGGCTAATATTCTTTGTTGAGACAGGGTTTCACCATGTTGACTTGGCTGGTCTTGAACTCTTGATCTCAGGCAATTTGCTTGCCTCGGCTTCCTAAAGTACTGGGATTACAAGTATGAGCCATCGTGCTTGGCCTGAATTCTCCTATCTGGAGTGTGCTCCTGTTTCCTGTTGGGATGCCGACCTGCACGCCTCATCTCAGGGCCTCCATACTTGCTGTTCCCACTGCCTGGTGTGCTCTTCCCTCAGGTCTTTACATGGGCAACTACTTTTCAGCTTTAAGGTCTCAGCCTGACTAATGTTTTCTCAGAAAGACTTTCCCAGAGAGAGGGGTCACCTCTAGCCAAAGGTGTCCCCCTCACCCTGGTCGTTCTCAATCCCATAGCCCTAGATTAGTTTCTTCCTTGTATCTGTCAGTGTTTGCAATGTTTGTCTGGCTTTCTCCTCTGGAATGCAAGCTCCATGAGAGCCGGGGTTTTTATCCGTCTTATTTACTTCTCTATCCCCCAACCTAGGACAGTGTCTAGCACATAGTAGGCACTTACTATGAATGTTTATTGAATTTGTAAATGAGACAGATTCAATATGCAAACTAGGGAGTAGCATAAATGAATGAATGAATGCATAGATTGGCAAATAACTCACCTGAATAAATGGATTAATGAATTGGGCAAATGTGTAACAAATGAATGAACACATTGACACAGACATGTACGTAGGGGAATGTCATGTGAAGGCGAAGGCAGGAATTGGGGTGATGCCTCTATAATCCCAGGACTCCGAAGATTGCTGGCAAGTCCCCAGAAGCTAGGGAAGAGGCATGGAACAGATCTTTCCTCACAATCCTCAGAAGGAACGCACCATAACCATACCTGGATTGTGGGCTTCTAGCCTCCAAAACTGTGGGACAATCTCTTTCTGTTTGTGAAGCCACCCAGTCTGTAGTACTTCTTATGGCAGCCCGAGCAAATGAATAAACTATGTCTAGGCTTTAGGTTTCTAGAGCTTTAGAGGTGATGACCTACTATGTACAGCTTTGGAGAGGCAGCACAGTGTGGTCGCAAGAGAGTGGGCTGGCAGCTGGGAACAGTCCCAGATCTGCCACTGACTTGCTGGGCTAGTCTTCCTGCCTGTGAACTGAGGGGATGGGACTGCAAGATTTCTAGGGTCCTTCCCAGCCCTAACTTTTCCTACTTGAGGAGCTGTGAAGAGGAGGCCAAGCAAGGTCAGGTGGTACAACCCAGGTCACCCAGTGGGTTAATGGGAAGTGGTCCCAGGAACAGCCTCTCGCCAATTATATGATGATTGCTTCTTTGCCCAAGATGCCTCCCAGCAGTCTACAGCAAGCCTGACCTTCTCTGATCCTCTGTTCTCAGCCCCTGGGTGGCCTTGGTGCTGTGTGGGTCTGATGAGGCCCTGGCTATTTGGGAAGGCGGCTTCCTGGAGGAGGAAGTATGAAGAGGGCCCTGCTGGTGTCCTGCGAGTTCTTGCACTGCCTCCCTAGGCTGCCTGGATAGAAGGCAGAGGCCTGGGACCCACTGTGCAGTGGCACAATATGTCTGTCTGGCCAGGGCTTCTGGGGATCATGGAGGCTGATCACATATCCATCCTCCCCCAGTATTTTCTTGGAGTCCCTGGCAGAAGGCTCGATGCTCTGGCTGGCCTGCTGACTTCCCTTCCTGCCTGATTCCAATGCCTTCTTAGAACTAGCCCAGGGACTCAGGCTGGTCCATACCAAATGGATGGCAGCATCTAAAAACTAACAGTTTGCAGTTGTCAGGTTGTTGCTGAGTGGTCCTCTGACTCCTTTGCCTTTCAGTGTCTGAAAGAGTGTATCCAAGGTAGGTCTACAGAGAGGTGCTGCAAGTCTCTGTCCTCATAGGGCTACTGGGGTACTTCTAGTTGTCAGTTTCATGGAGCTGGAAGGGAGAGTAGAGATGCTGGTTGGCTGAATGGGATGTACAAAGATTCAGTGTTTGAAAACATGGATTTTTTTTTTCTTTCTTTCTTTTTTTAAGATGGAGTCTCGCTCTGTCGCCCAGGCTGGAGTGCAGTGGCGCTATCTTGGCTCACTGCAAGCTCCGCCTCCCGGGTTCACACCATTCTCCTGCCTCAGCCTCCCGAGTAGCTGGGACTACAGGTACCGCCACCACACCCGGCTAATTTTTTGTATTTTTAGTAGAGACGGGGTTTCAGCGTGTTAGCCAGGATGGTCTCAATCTCCTGACCTCGTGATCAGCCCGCTTTGGCCTCCCAAAGTGCAGGGATTACAGGCGTGAGCCACCATGCCCAGCCAAAAACATGGATCTTAAAAATGACAACCTGAGTATAGGGTGGTGAGGCCCGTTTCGCAATTTTTGTATGAAAAAAATCTGGAGGTCATAGTGGCACCCAAGCTCAGTGCAAGATGACAATGCCAGAGTAAGGAAGCACAATTGAGGCTGACTTAATGATACTTTGCAAGGAGGTAGCAAGTCTGTTGTCTCCGACTCATCTGATGAGCTATTTACCCAACGTAGAATTCTGGCTGCAAGCCTCCAGTGACCAAGAGTTCTCTTTTGCTTGCTTGAAGTAGCTCTGTCAGAAAGTTCTTCTTTGTATTCTGCTTCCTTGTAATTTTCCTTGTAAAATTCCTTGTAATTCAGCAAGGTTTTCAAGTACCTACTGGATGCCATACTGTTTTTCTCTCTGTTCTGACACTCATTAAGCTTATCTGCCCCACCTGTCCACTGAAAGTCTGTGATTTCTAGACAGTGACCCCATCTTTCATGCCTTGTCTTCTCGAGCAAAGACAGCCATTCCTCCTTCATCTGGTTTTTCCAGCACATGGCTTGGAGAACCTTTCCTTCTTGGTTGTGGCTCACCTTATTATTCGCCCACTAACCCTTATCTTAAACTCCTTGTGGAGCCTGCTGAGACCACCACCTCCCTTGCCCTGAGATGCCACTCCTATTGTGCAGACAGAGGTGGCAGGCCAGGTACTGTGAACTTCTAAGTCTCATTGACCAGAACTTTTAACCTTGGATGTTTCTTTAGCAGTGGCTCACTGGTCCTTGCCTGAGGGACTTGCATTAAGACACACACTGAATTAGAGAGCTGTGCTCCTCTTTCAGCCCCATCCTGGCCACAGCTGTTCCTTTCTTCTTCCTCCAGAAATGACCCTTTCCCTTGGCTCCCTGATAAGGGCTTTCCAATTTCAACCTAACTACACTGCAAAGGGTTAATAACTTGGAGTGCTCTAAAGCCCAGTTCAGAAAGTCTCTTTCTGGCTCTGGGACTCAGTTTCCCCATGTGTAAAGTGAGGGGGCCAGTCCGGCTTCTCTCTAAAGCCCCCTCCAGCCCTGATATCTGGTGTGCTGAGTGCATAATGTGGGCATTTCCGCTCTCATGACCCGCCAGTGGGACCGAGGTTTCAGTGGCGCCACTCACATCACACACGGCGGCGTAGGCGGCCCTGACTCTGCTGAAACCTCCACCAGGAAGCCGACGGGGAGAAAAGTCCTCCCCTGACCAGTCGTGGATTTCAGGGAGAGGTATCCACCCACCGGGAGAACAAACATTAGCATCCGTGTGGTCACCACTTGGAGGTGCCCAGATGAGGGCTAATCAAAGGCAGGGAGAGGTGTATTTTTGTCAGTGAATCCCCTTGGCTGGGGAGCAAATCTCCATCTTGGCAGGAGGGACTCTTACTTGTTCAGGGCTGAGTTCTACGAGCGACTGTAAATTCTCAGTAAAACAGCCCCGTTGGGCCTAATTTCAACCACTTAACCCAGAGGTTGCATTCTTGAAGTGTTCTGCCAAATGCATTCATCTCCCGGCTCCGAGACCACAGCTCCTGAGCTCTTGGACGCAGCAGCTGCTTTACCACCAGCCTTTCTGTTCTCACCTGCCTGCAAGACTTGGGGTCCACTCCCCCTCACTTCCCCCTTCTTTCTCACTCCTATGCGAGGGAACCTTCCAATGTGGCTTCTTGGCAAGTGCAGGTCTGAGCTGGCCACCCTGGCTCCTGTTGGTTTGAGACCAAACAGCTGGGCAACTTGATCAAAACCTCGTCAGCACTGGAAACCCTATATAAATGCCTGGCTAATTCGGTCAGACACTAAATCAAGTTGGCCAAACAACAGCTGAAATGGGCAAGCACAGCCTAAACTACTGGTCAACTTGGTCAAACATCAGTCAGCTGGTCTGAACAGTGCCAAAACAACCTATCAAGTTAGCCTAAGCAACCAGTACCTTCAAAACAACTGGGTCAAACTATAACAAAACTTCCACTTAGTTTGAATAACAAGTCAACGTGGTCAAGTCATACCAAAGCAATTGTTCAGCTTAGTCAAACAACCAATCAGCTTGATCAAACAACTCTCAAACAACCTGTCTTTAGAGTTAAACAAAGCTGAAACACCAAACCAACTCAACAACTAGCCATTAGGTCAAACAATACCAGAACAATGGGTCAGCTGGGTCAAATGATAGAAACACACCTGGCTGTTGTAAACAGCCAATTGATGGCCTCATACAATGTCAAAATATTTGGATTAATTCATTCAAACATCCAGTCATTTCCATCAAACCCAGTCAACATAGTTAATGAATGCCAAAACACCTACTCAACTTAAACAGTCAGTCAAATGGGTCCAACCGTGACAAAATAACTGGTCTACTTGGTGAAACCACCAATCACCACAGCCAAACAAGCAGTCAACCCAATCAAACTATGCAAAAGCAACAGGTCAAACTGGTCACCAAGCAGTAAGAAAACACCCACTCCGTTCTGTCAAACAATCACTCAAGCAGGAGAGGCTGTGTCTAAACATTCAGTCAATTCCATGAAGAGCCAGTTGCCTCGATACTGAAACCAAAACAACCACTTAACTCGGTTAAATTAATGATGAGGCTACGTACTTGGAGATGCGCCCTCTGCTCTGTCCAGCATTCTCAGGCAAGCATTACCAAGAGGTGGTCTGTGCAGTAAGATGAGTGGTTAACGTCTCTGTCTTTCACCAAAACATCCATCAGTTCAGTCTTGAAACATCCAGGAAGAAATCAGACCTCTCGTTCCTCTGGGTAAATAAACTCTCTAACTTGGAGATTGAGTTTCTCAGGTCAGGGGAGAATGGTCATCGGCAGACAGAGAGGTTTGAGAGAGCTAGTTCTGTCCCTTCTCCCCAGACCGTACTGGGGAGGAGAAAAGTCTCCTCTGGTATCCCTGGTTGCAAAATATTTGGGATGGAGATGCTTTCTTCCAATGACCAGACCTTTGAGGGGTGAGCTGCTCAGAACCTGCAGCAAGTTAGTGGTGAGCTATGACCTATGTGTCGGGTTAGTTAATTCTCAGAGCCAAAGGCACTAACCCTACAGCACAAGCCTGGTCTCCAAAATCCAAGTCTTTCACTGGGACAGGAACCCCCTTCATCAAGTCCTGGTCCCTAGCAGAGCAAGACTGTTCAGAGGTTAATAGTGACAGTAACACAGTGAGCTCTCACTGTGTGCTAGGCACTGACCTAAGAAGCCTTTAACATACTTCACATTTTATCTTTACAAAACCCAATGAGGCTGGCAATGTTGTTACCCCCATTTTCCAGATGAGATTCATGGAGGCTCACAAAGATGAAGAAAGTTGTTTTAGGTTATGGAGTTGCTAAGTATCAGAGCCAGGATTTGAAACCAGCTCTAACTTAAGGAGCCAGCTGTGCCTATGAAATCCTTATTGAAAAAAAGGATGAAGGAATGAGTTGGCCTGAACCGCATCGTACTGAAAGTGTAGGTGAGATGGTGCATAATGAACCTGTGTGTCTGAATGTGTGGCAGCTGCAAAAGAAGAGGTACTTCATCCCAGTGGAGACACAGGTGTAGACAGGTTGGAAGCCTGAATTTCAGTAACACACAGTCTCAGCTTACAGTCCACCCTGGTGCTAAGCCCTCTTGCCCAGGAATGCCAAATGGGCATTACTCATTACCCCAGAGGCCAATGGGTCCCGGGGTACCCTGGACCTATAGGCAACCTTCAGGGCTGGCTTACTGGACAGGGGACAGGTGACTTCCTGAGATCCTCTCAATCCTTGCCACTGAAATCCCCCTTGGCACCTGTACCTGGGCAACAGGTCTGAGCCCATTATTGACCACAATTGACACCCTCCCTTCATTTAAGGGAAGAAAGTCATGTTGACTCACCTCCTTACATTAGGCACAGACCATTTTATTGAACGTTAACGCAAATCACACGGGCAGGAAATGTCGTAAAGAGAAAAGTAATCTTCTGACGGAAAAATAAATTATCAGCCGTGTTCCGAAGGAAAAGAAACATTCTTAAATAATTTCTCTTGCTGTTGGTATTGGCTGGCAGTGTGGGCCAGCCAAGCAAATGGTAATTTCCAAATTAGATTATACATTATGTCATATTAGTTTTATATTAGAAAAACAAACGGGATCAGAGGAGAAGTGCCAAGGTTGGCGAGCTGTGCTTGCCACGTGACCGGCCGTGTTTCCACTGCAGAATGTTTAATGATTCCGGGAGAGGTGGAAGAGCAAACATTCAGACTGACACGGGGGAGAGTTGAGGTTGGTTGCACAGAGGTAGGCTCTCCCAGGAGGGAAAGGACAGCTCCCAGGTCGGGCCCCTCTGAGTGTGGGTACGCAACCAGGCTGGGGAGGCAGGGAGTACCCCCACAACAGTCACATTTTCTCTTCTCCAGGGATCTGAACCTTCCCTTGGAGAAGCTGGTCTGGAGCATGGGCTTTGGAGTCAGGGCACCATGGCCAGTCCATGTTCACAGGAGCAGCGGGTGGAGGTGCCACGCGTCAGTCCCAGAAGCCTGGGTAGGGCTGTGTTGGTGGCCTACTTCCCTAGAGAGCTGCCTTGGGCAGTGGGGGCAGATGTCTGTCTCCCCAGAGTGCAGGGCCAGGGGAATGATAAGGAGGAGACTTTAAATGAGAGTCATTTTTCCAGCTCATGTTTTTTTGTTGTTGTTGTTGTTGTTGTTGTTTGTTTGTTTTTTTGTTTTTTTTTTTGAGACAGAGTCTCTTGCTCTGTTGCCCAGGCTCGAGTGCAGTGGCATGATCTTGGCTCATTGCAGCCTCCGCCTCCCAGGTTCAAGTGATTCGTGTGCCTGAGCTGGAATTACAGGCGTGCGCTACCACACCAAGCTAACTGTTGTATTTTTAGTACGGATGGAGTTTCACCATGTTGGCCAGGCTGGTTTTGAACTCCTGGCCTCAAGTGAAATGCCCACCTGGGCCTCCCAAAGTGCTGGGATTACAGGCGTGAGCCACCACGCCCGGCCAGCCAGCTCATCTTTGGTGAAGGCTACTCCATGCCAGGCAATTTACCTGTACTTACTCCTCACGGCAATCCCACCAGGTCATGTTATAGATAAGGAAATGGAGAGACAGCGAGGGCAAATAACTTGTCTGAGATCACATTATTGAGAAGTGGCAGAGCCTGTGATAAACCAAGGCTCCAGGGCTGAAATCTGCACCACTACAGCAAATGCCTGTGAGTGGGTGGGGAGTGAGGGATGATGAATGGCTGGTCAAGAGGGTTCTTGCAATCACTGAGGCATCAGAGTCCTGACCTTTAAAGCCCCTTTCTCCCTAAGACTGTTGCTCAGACAGAAAACAGCACTTGTTTGTGTGTGAACGTGGGCAAATATATTTTACCAAACTGTAAGCTTCTCAAGAACAGGGATCTTGTGAGATTATCTCTGAAAACTTCGTATCCAACTTGGATGTTGATATCACTTTTGATGGTTGCAGTAGAGACAGGAGAAAGAAGAAATCTAGATGGTGAGAGCTGGAAAGGGCTCAGGGCCTTAGGAACCCAGGTCGTTGTTTGGCGTTTATAGATCTAGGTGACTCTGAAGAGTGCAGAGCTGCTCCTGGTCCCATGACAGGCATTGGCTCATCATTCACAGCGCCCCTGCCCTACCTGTCTTCTGAAGCACACTACTAATCAAAGTTGGCACTGAAAGGAAACCTATCTGAAACTCTTGGTCTAGCCCACCCTCTAGTTCTAACTGAGAAAAGCAATAGCAGAGATGGGGAGGCAGCTTGTCTGAAGTCACACTACCAGTCACGGACAGAGTGGGATCCCAAACCTCCCTCCCAGAGCATACAATGGCATTAAAAGAGAAGATTTAGGACAAATTAATTACCAAGTATCTGACAAGTGATAGCCTGTGGCCAGCTCTGGCTGCATGAAGCCTGGAGGAAGAGAGAAAATAGAACCCAGGGACCAATCACGCAGCACTGCAGGCTGGAAGTCCCATCACTTTGGACAGCCCTGTCCTCAAACTCTTTTCCATATTCCTCAGGAGATCTGGGTTCTAGCTCCAGCTGGATTTTCCTTTGGTAGTCTACGTCCTCTCTCTGGACCTCAGTTTGTTCATCTGTTAAATGGGGACAGGCATGGTGCTCAAGCTCTCTGAGATGTAAAATCCCTTCTGGCTCTAATATTCCAGGATTCTGAGGTCTCAGAATTCAGCCCAGACTGTCCCAAAACTTAGCTGCTCCTTGCGGTGAGTCCATGGGAAACTGCAGTAATTTTACTGGACCAGCATGGGGAGAGGGAGGCATTCAGTAGGATTCCCGCCTAACTTCTGTCTGACACCCCTGGTGGCCTGGAGGGCTACTGCTGCTCCTGACTTGCTTCCGTTTCCCCCTGGAGAGCCCAGCTCCTGGGAATGACCTGAACTGAAAACACATGTATTCACTCACTAAAGACCCAGAATCCTTCCTGTAGGCCAGAACCCTTGCTGGGTGCTAGGGACCCCATCTTTGTCCTTGGAGGAGTTCACAGTCCAATGAGGGGGGCAGAAATGCACAGAGACCACCCCAATGCAGTCTGCACAGTAGGTAAGACCTGTGATTGGGATAGCAGGAAAGCTGTGGGAATGCAGGGGAGTCTTCCTGGGAAAAGCGATGTCTGAGCTAGACTCTGAAGGATGAGGCAGAATTCAGCAAAGAAGAGCGGGGGTAGGGTCCATGCTGCAGGCAGAGGGAACAGCAGAAGCAAAGGTCCAATTGTCGGAGGCAGAGTGAGTCACAGGTAGCTTGATGGACTGCAGGACAGGACTCTGTGAGCAACAGGGGAGGTGAGCAGGGACAGGTATGCATTTGCTAAAAAATATTTATTGAGTGCATACTAAATTGTGAAAGGCCTTGAATGACATTTCCAAATCCTGAATCACCTCCCTTCCTGGACCCTGGCCTGAGTGTCCGTAACATTTGTAATGAGGATTTGTTTCTAAATTTAGTTAATTGCTGTTTGGCTTTTCCCATCTCATGGGGATAGCTGTACTAGAGGGAGTGGGACAGGAAACTGGCCTCAAGACCAGGAATAGCATCAGGGACATCATAGTCCAGGAGAGGCGAGATAGCAAGGGTGGCAACCAAGGGCATGCCTGGCCCCTTATGGCGTTTCCACCTGGCCTTTGCACTGTCTTCTTGACTGCCCATGTCTTCCTTGGGGGATGAGACCCAGCAGCCTCACTCTACAGCCTGGGGAGCATCCTGGGCTGGCTGGTGCATGTGGGGCAATTAAGTGCAGAGACTGGAGTGGAGTGGTTGAAGGGGCAGGAGGGCAGAGAGGGCCCTTGGGGAAAGAGTTTTGGGAAGCAAAGTCCCAGAACAGGGAGGAAGTGGTGGTCTCAGCCAGGGGGCAGAGCCCTATCACTGCAGGGCGCAGACCCTGGGAGAACTGAACCTGGGAGAAGCAAGAGGGAGCCATCATCAATTGCACAATAGTGTGCTAGATGCTTTGCTTATATTATCTCACTAAAATGCCTCAATAACCTTGCAAGAAAGCGTTATTACTCCCATGTTGCAGCTGGTTTTGATAATACTAGCACAAACACAGAGAGGTTAAGTAACTTGCCTGAAGTGACACAGCCAGAAAGTGTTGATGCTGAGGTCAGAACTCAGTCTGTCTGACTCCCAGTCACTTCTCTTTCCAGTGTGCCACGGTGACCCATTGTATTTCTTGCCTTTCTCCTTTCCTAGATCAGTGAACCTTCCTTCCTTCCTGTCTTCACACGGGCTGTTCTTTCTGTCTGGAGCACCATCTCTTCCGTCCATATTCTTTACCTGATGATATTCTCATTTTCCAGGTCTGGTGCAGATGTCCTTTGTGAAAGGTCCTCTGACCCTTCCAGATAGATTTTATTTTCTCCTTCCCTCCCTTATCCATCCATCATCACCCACCATCCATCTCTTTATGCCTTACCCATAAGGATTTCTGGCTGTCTAGGTAGAGTTCATTTCCGCCTCCCCTGTGATCCCACAGCATTTTGAAAAAACAGGTGAGCACCCCAGTCAGTTGCATTTATTTATTTTTTGTACTTGTGTCTGTTGGCTCCACCAGCCTGGGAGCTCCCTGAGGGATGGCTGGGTTTGACTCTGTTTTGCCCCAGGCATTGCCCAGCACAGAGTCCACTTCCTGTTGACCTCACCCTGACTTCTTTCTTGGACAGAAGGATTTTTGCATTTGGTCTGTTTCTCAAAGAAGAGTTTTCAATGTCTGCAGCGATTTTGGGCTGAGACTGAGAGCATTTTTTTGATGCCAAGAGAGACATGTACAAATCTCTACTGTTAGATGGGGAGAATTGAACTGGAGAAGTCACTAATAAGTGGATCCTTTTGCTTTCCCCAGGACCATGGGGTGATCCCAGAATTGTAGAGAATTGTGGACATTTCAGGGACTCCAGATTTGCCTCATCAGTCTGTGTTGCATAAACCATTGCTCAAGACTGGAGGAGATGTGGAAACTCAGTGTGTCTCTATGGGCTCACTAAGGAGATGTTGGGGCACGTGCCAGTTCTGGTTGGGGATGGGTTGAGTATTAGACAGTTTTTTTTCTAGATTATGCTGTGGTAATAGACACACCATGGTATGCTCCAAATGGGGGCTTTACAATAATGAAAGTTTACTTCTTGCCCACATGACATTCTGCTTGCGGTGGCTGTGGGTTGACTGTGGCCCTGCTCCATGGGTCTTCTTTATTCCAGGAGTCTTGTGAAGCAGCTGTCCCTATTTGGGACATGACCTACTCAGGGCAGAGAGCAAAAGGCGAAATGGGTGAACCACGCAATAGCTCTTAATGTCCCTTCCACTCATTTCACTGGTAAAGCAAGAGGTGTGGTGGGGTCCCATGTAAACTCTGCCCACAGGAGACCCTGCAAGCTACCTGGCAATGTAAATCCTGCTACAGGAGCAGAGAGCTGGGGTATGGATGATCAGAAGCAATAGCCCATCAATCACAGGCTGTAACCATCATGTGGGCTCCAGCCAGCTCCCTCCACCAACCTTGTGTGGCCCAGGCAGGTGCTTCCTGGCTTTAAGAACCTCTGGAGAAAAATGATACCCAAATTATATATAAAAGTGTTGCTCAGCCTGTGGGGGTTACGTAGGAGTACAGAGAAAGCAGAGACAGGTGGAGTGAGCTGGTTGTGAAGACCTTTCCTCCCATCTTTGCCCAGCAAACTCCTACTCTTCCTCTAGGGTCCGATTCTAATGCCACCTCCTCTAAGAAGCCCTTGGGGATAGACCCTCCAAGCCAGGGTTGGTGCTCTTCATCTGTGCTCCCACTGCCCCTTTGCTTTTCTCATTTCGCATCTACTCAAGTGTGTGCGATGTCTGTTTGTCTGAATCTCCTGGGAGCAATGGTTTGCTGGAGTTGGCTCCTACCAGCTGTGAGAGTTGATAGCACACATCTTTTCCCAACTCCTTATGTTCAGTGGTCACGTGTAGGTAGCTTGAAATTGGCCATGGAGGGATATTTTACATCACGGAAATCAGCAAATCCTATAGATAAAGAGCATTTTCCTCTGGAAGAGCCAGTTGTTAAACAATTATTGTCAGCCATTGTCTTGGACTGTGGACAACGTGAGGGCTGGACTGTGCCTTGCTCGTCTCTGTCTTCCTGTTGAGTCTGATGGGGGTCTTGGGTGTTCCACGAGGAATGACTCACTCAATGACTCAATGAGTGAGTGGGGGGATGAGGGATGAACTTTTGGAGATAATGGAGTAGAAAGTGAATGAATGCATGTCTGGCTGGATTTTGAGCTTCCATTGGGTCTGACTGTCCTTCCTCCCAGACCCTCCTTCTTCTCCCAGGCCCCTGGCTCTGAGCTCATTGCCCTAGGGGAGGTATGTGACAGGCAGGACACAGAAACCCTGCAAGCCTTTCAGGCCTTTGTTCTGCAAATCTCTGAGCTTTTAGAATTGAGAGTGTTTACAGAGGAAGTAAAGGGGAGAAGGATAAATGGGAGGAGGAAAGAGACAGGACCAGGTCTCTGTCTCCCAGGCAGCTTTGCTGGGGAGGTAACAAGAGCCCTGAGGGGAAGGGCTCCATCCCGGAGATGCTGCATTTTGGTGGCAGAGGCAGCCACATATGCGGGGTCAAGTGGAGGCTCTCAGGTATAAGCAACGTGGGTCAACTCTCAGGGACTAAGTGCCCTTCCCTGCCTGGGCCCCACATCTTGACATCATGTAAGATTCCAGAAATGTGGAATGACCCCAGAAACTTGGGGTAAGAAATTAAGTTACAGGAAACAAAGGAAGTGATGTTTCTTGCATCCCCTTGCTCCTATGCAGGTTCCCATGATTGAGACCTGGGATTTATACTGCCACTCATGAATAATTTAGATCAGAGGTTGGCAAACATTTTCTGTGAAGGGGCATATAGTAAATACTCTCAGCTCTGCAGGCCATATGGTCTCTGTCACAATTATTCAACTCTGCCATTGTGGCGCAAAAGCAGCCACAGACAGTACGGAAACATGAATGAGTGTGGCTGTGTTCCAATGAAACTGTTTATGGACACTGAAATTTGAATTTCATATAATTTTCATGTGTTTCAAAATCTTCTTTTTAAAATTTTCCCCCCAAACATTTACAAACATAAAGAGCAATCTTAGCTCACAGGCGGTGGCCAGATCTGGCCCAGGAGCCATATGGTTTGCTGAAACCCTGATGGAGAGGACTGCGTGAGTGAGCGAGTGTGCGCATTGGTCAACAAGGTGGCAGGGCACTCGCGCCTGGCAGAGGGGGCAGGAGAGCACCCTCACCTGAAGGAATAGTGAGAACCTGTCTGGAGCAAAGACACCCCCTCCTTTCTCCGTCTGCACCCTGCACCCCCACCCAGCCCTGCTACTGGCTCCCTGGGCCCTGCCATCTGCGGCTATCCAAGGTGCCTGCTTGTAAGAGCCGGGCCTTCTGTGGGAGGATAACTGGGCAGCTGGACCCAGCGAGCTGGGCGGGCCAGCCGTGTTCAGTCTCCGGGAAATGAGTGTGGACACAGCGCAGGCCCAGTGGGGCTGCCCACCCTGGAATGCCTGGATCAGGTTCCCGGCGGCGTCTGAGCTCTGTAAACACAGTGGCTGGACAGGCCATCTCTCTGACGTCCATTGAAGACAGCCCTGCCCAGGAGGAAAGCAGGATTGGGTCTGACAATTTGACATAAGCCACGGGGCAGTGTCCGGCAGCTGGAGAAGCCCAGCGACCCCCCTCCCCAATGTCTCCATGCTTGCTTGAGTGGCAGCTGCTCCCAATTACCATCCTCTGTGGAGCCAGGGGTCTTCGGAGTGGGGAGCCCCTCAGAGATCTAGGCTGCCCCTTCTGACAAAGGTGGAGAAACTGAGGCCCAGAAAGGAACAGACACTCGTTAATTGCTGCAAGACTAGAGCTAGAAAACTTGGTCTTTGGCCTCCCACAAGAGGGCTCTGGAAGATCTGAAGAAGATCCTTGGGTGGCAGCTGGGAACTTGCCTCTCAACCTCCAGCTGCCCCTGGTAGGGGGTTCCTTTGGACCCGTCAAGGAGCACTGGTGTGGGAGTCACACACAGCCAAACCTTACACAATGTCAAGTGTACACACTTAGATGAATGGACATAGAAATCACCCACTAGGTGATTGATGAACACCCACTAGGCACCAGGCTGTTTAATGCATAATATATGCCAGCCATCTCTTGTGCCTTCTGTGGCCAGGCTGCTATTCACGTGGGAACACACTCATGGCAGATGCAGGCACATGCACACTGACATGTGCACACAGTCACAGAGATGCATGGCCACGACCGCTGTGCTAATACAGCCCCTTGTTGACATGCACATCAGCACCTGTGTCTGTCCATGTATGTTCTTGTCAGGGACACATACATGCTTACATGTGCACATGTGTGCACGCACACACACTCCATGCTCTCTCACACTTTTCCACTGCCAGCTCTGGCAGGTGTGCTACCACCTGGACTTGAGATGAACAGTTCTCTCTGGGGTCTCTAGACTTTTACCTTGTTGTTCCTGATACATTTCAAAGTTCTACTGAAAAGTTTGAAGACAGGGGCTGAGGGAGGGGCCTGAGAATGGCAAAGCATTCAGCAAATGGAATAGCAAAGCAAGCAATTTGGAAAATTCTTGTCATTTTTGAGCTCTTCCCCAAAGATGCTCACCGGAGCCATAAAGATGCTCATGGCACCGGGCCTGCCAATGTCCAGCCTTGGACTGGTCTGACTGCTGAGGAGCAGGCCTCCAGCTTCCTCAGGACTAGCCTAGTCTCTTCATTGACACCAAGCCCACCACCCTCTGGTTGCTCCACCCTCCACCTAGAGTCCTGCTGGAGAGGGCTGTGCACACTCAACCCACTCTTCCCCAGACCAGGCCGCCCTGGCTGCACACAGCCTGCTGGAAGTTGATATGACACAGCTAACGCTGAGGGCCAGGCACTGTTTAGAGTGCTTTATATAGACTGACTCATTGTCACAACAAACCTGTGTGTTACAAGGCCGGGCGCAGTGGCTCATGCCTGTAATCCCAGCACTTTGGGAGGCCGAGGTGGGCGGATGAAACCCCGTCTCTACTAAAAATGCAAAAAATTAGCTGAGTATGGTGGCGGGCACCTGTAATCCCAGCTACTCAGGAGGCTGAGGCAGGAGAATCGCTTGAACCCAGGAGGCGGAGGTTGCAGTGAGCCGAGATCCGCCACTGCACTCCAGCCTGGGCGACAGAGTGAGACTCTGTCTCAAAAACAACAACAACAACAACAAAAAACCAAAATCAAAAACAAAAAACCCTGTGTGTTACAGACTATAGCTACATCTATCCTGCAGACAAAGAAATGGAGGCACAGAGAGGGAAAGCAACTGATCCTAAACCACAGGCAATAGAAGTGCCAGGATTCACATCTCAGCAATCTAGTTCACCCTCTTAATGGGTGGTAACAGTCACCATCTTAATCACTCTGTAGTGCCACCTGTCAGGACACAGGGCAGGTTAGCCCCAAGAGGTTCCAGGACTTCAAGACCCCGGAAAGGACTGGGAGGAGGAGATTCTTACATCTTATGGGCCTACTGTGTGCCATGCCCTACTTTGTGCAGGCCCTGTCCTGGGAGGGCCCATTGGCCTTGCTGCCATCAGATTCCACCCCTCAGGCTCTTTACACTGCAACTAGCAGGTCCCTCCTCAAGCACAGATATGGTCCTGCTAGCTCAACACCTCTGGACTCAGTTTCCTTCAGGGTCCTGAAGGAGTTCCCACTGGATACAGCTAGGGCTGGAAGTGAGAATGCTGCACTGACAGGGCTGGGCTGTGCAGTCACCTGAGGTTGAATGTGCAAAGGGGGACACAGTTCCCAAACCCATTATTTCCTGCCCTGTGTCTTCTTCTCCCACCTGCATGTCTCATGCATGGTTTAAACTTCCCCACCTCCTACATTATGCTTGTACCGTACACTCTCCGTTACCTCCTCTAGCCTTCAAAGCTCACAATCGCCACCTCTTCTGGGAGACTTCCTAGATCACACAGCTGGTATTGGGAGTCTCTGCAGGTCCCTTTTGCTCTGTGTCTGCATCTTTATACCACCCCTCGGCCTGCCTTGGGTTGGATAGTTGCAACTGATTCTGTAGGTACTTATTGAGTGCTGCCTATGTGCTAGGCACTGGAAATACACTTGTGAGCAAGACAGACATAGTCTGTACTTTCATGGAACTTCCAATCCTTCTTTCCTACTGGAATTAGGGGCTCTTCCACCAACTGGACCTTGTTAAGTTTATTAATTTCATTCCCAGTGCCTGACACAGAAATAGCGCAGAATAGGTGCTTAATGCATGTTTGAAGATGGAATTTGTAATCTTGGTTCTTTATGATGCTTTAAAATTAGTTTAAAAATACATCAATTAATTTAAAAGTTCAATCTGATTTACCATTCTGATTCAGTTTGGTCTGGCAAGAGAGTGGTCCCCCAAGGGGCAGGGTGCAGGCTTGGGACCAGGCCTAGGCTGGTAGGGTGGGCGGGGATGGCCATCCTGCGGTGGTTGTGGCAGCAGCCGCAGAAGTGGACACATCTTTGCCTCTAGCCCTGGCCTGGCTGCCTGCCCGCCTTCCCGCCTGCCATCCACATGGTGGAAATACTGACGAACAAGGCCCTTCCTGTCTTCCTCTCTTTCCCCCTTTTCTAAAAATAAGCTGGAACCTTCCCCTCATCTGCCCCCAATTTTCTCCTGCTTGACCCCAACGACCTCATACCCTCAGATGAGGCCACATGTGTGCCCACTGTTGGACAGATGGGCCGACCCCGCGGTGCAGATGGTGGGAGCCAGGAGCCCGCCCTGGCCTCTGCCCCAACCCAGCCGGCCCCTCCAGCTGTGCCCTTCCCGGGAACAAAGCACTGGGCCAGCCCCTGGACTGCCGGTGGGGTGGGAGAGAACTTGTTTATAACAAGAAGCTCCACCCGGGTTTTATGAACTGTCATGATAATAATAATCGCCCACGTTTGTATACAAAGCACTTTCACATCTGTTACCTCCTTTAGTCCATGCAACAACTCTTTGAGATTGCTATTATTGATAATGCCCAGAATGAACACATTAGGAAACCAGAGAAGTTCATTTACTTCCCTAAGGTTGCACAGCTAGGAAAGAACAACACCAGGATTCAAAGTTATGTTTCTCAGATTTAAAATTCTGCCCCTTTATACTCTCCCTCCTGTTTGCCTCCTGTTTGCCAATGTCTAAAATAGGCAGTGGCTTTGCAACTTTGTGCAGAGAGATTTTTTTTTTTGGAGACAGGCTTTCTGTCACCTCTGTTACCTCTGCACTCAATCCTCTGTCACTCAGGCTTGAGTGCAGTGGTACAATCTCTGCTCACTGCAACCTCCACCACCCAGTCTCAGGTGATCCCCCCACCACAGCCTCTCAAGTAGCTGAGACTACAAGCCTGAGCCACCATATACTGCTAATTTTTTATTTTATTTTATTTTTGAGAGACGGAATTTTGCCATGTTGCCCAGGCTGGTCTCAAACTCTCAAACTCCTGAGCTCAAGCTATCTGCCTGCTTCAGCCTCCGAAAGTGCTGGGATTACAGGCGTGAGCCATCATGCCTAGCCCAGATATCTTCATATCGTTCTTTTAGTTGCTATTTGTTGAGTTGCTATTAGTTGCCTACCTGTGTGTCAGGCACTGCTGGGAGCTCCACCCTGACCCCAAGAGGAAGGAATTATTAAACTCACCTGGAGGAGGACGAAGCTGACACTCAGAGATGAAATGTGACTTGCCAAGGCCATTCCGCAGTGAGACTGGGGCATCAGTGTTTGGACTGAGGGTTGCCTGACTCCAGAGAATTTTCTCTGCAAAACAATTCATAACAGTTGGCATCATGTGCTACTTTTTCTTGGTAGGTAAGTATTAATAATTTGACAGAACATCTTTTGAGTATCTGCTCTGTGTCAAGCATAGGGACACAGGGATGAGTGAGACCCACACATCCTGCCCTAGTGGGCTTTATGAATTAGTGGAAGATGGACTTGTAAATGGCAATTATGGTGCAGAGTGATAAACCATTATTAGCCATAATAGTAAGCTTTGCACAGTGTTTATTGCTCACTGAGGGCCCTCAGGGGAAATCTGGCTATTCTGCTGAAAATGGTCTGCTGGTCTCCCTGTGGCTGCAGCTTCATGTCTGAGCTTCCTGGCCTGGCATCCCAGGCTGTGGTGATGTGGTAGAGCCCACCTCTCCATCTTTGTCCCCTCCTGGCACCGGCCCTACTTTGTGCTCCAGCACCACCTGACTGCTAGAGGTACCTCACACACTGGGAGTTTCTCACCTCGGCTGCTTTATCCTGCTGGGCCTCTGCTGGAAATGCCTCCTATCTCAGGCCCCACTTTCTCCTGGTTAACTCTTACCCTGCAAAACTCAGCTCAGATGGTACTGCCTGCCCAGGATATGTACAGTGGTTGGAAGGGGGGGATTTTCCTGTAATTGGAGATGTGTAAGCCAAGGATGGATGATCAGGGCAAGGAGACAAGTCACCTAACTTCTAGGGTTTCAGTTTCCTTTTCTGTGAAGTAGGCTCAAGAATAGGACTTAACTACAGGAAGATAACGGGCTTGCTGGAGGGAAGCACAGTAGCCTGTGGGAGCAAAGTGGAGTGTAATCCAGCCTGTGGGGTCCGGAAAGCTTCCTGGAGGACTCAGCACCAAGGAGAAGCCTCAGACGGTATTAACAGCTAACACGTAATTGTGCTTCTTATGTATGGGGTGCTGCTCTAAGTCCTTTGTGTATGTTAAGTCATTTAATCTTTGTGACAACTCTGTGAGGCAAGTGCACCTCCTCATTACACATCAGGAAATTGAGGCACAGGGAGATTAGGGGACCTTCTTAAGGCCACACAGATAAGAAGGGGCGAAGCCTGAATTCTACCCCAGGCCCTTGGGTCCCCCATCCATACTCTAGCCACCTTTCTACTAAAGGGGAAGAGCAGTGGGAGTGGAGCCCAGCGCCCAGCACCAGGGCCATGCTTGTCTTCCCACATCCTCTCCCCTCCCCCTGCCTCCCAGCCTCCATGTTGGAGTGGGGTCCTGGATGAAGAGTCAATGGGCTTGTTCTCCTGACTAGGCCCTTGAATTCATTTGTCTGGAAACCAAGGGGAATCACTGAGTTGGTGAGGAGCTATGACAGAAATGACTCTCTTCTTCCTCCCATTTGCAGGGGCTTTTCGTGCCTTTCAAAACACTTTTCCTGTATGTGATCTAAGCCCATTTTTACTAATAGAGAAAGAGGCCAAGACAAATCAAATGATCCCATGACCCTTACCACAAAGTCATGATTGGATCCCTCCTTCCCTCCCTCCATCTCTCCCTCCTCTTCTTTCCTCTCATTTTCCTTTCCTTTTCTCTTGCCACAACTATTTATGTGGAGAAGGAGGGGAATAGGAGGATGAAATAGGTAGGGGTTATAGAGTGGTAAGAGTACTGGACAGGAGTCAGAAGCCTTAAATTTTGGTCCTGGATTTGCCATTAATTTACCATGTGACCTTAAACAAGTCACTTTTTTTCATCTTGATAACTTGGGGTAGGGGGCTGTCACATTCATTCTTTTATTTGACAGA
Source organism: Macaca fascicularis (assembly GCF_037993035.2). Lineage (NCBI taxonomy): Eukaryota > Metazoa > Chordata > Mammalia > Primates > Cercopithecidae > Macaca > Macaca fascicularis. The sequence continues at coordinate 187,229,225 of NC_088375.1, read as the reverse complement.
ATTGTTGTAAGAATCACTTCAATAATATTTGTTCTTACATCCATCCGTCTGTCTCTCTGTCCATCCATTTATCCATCCTTCCTTCCATCCATCCATCTATCCATCTATCCATCCATCCATCCATCCATCCATCCATCCATCCATCCATCCATCCATCCATCCATCCATTCATCTGCTTATCCATCTACTCACTCATCCAACCATCCATCTGCCCACCCACTCATTTATCCATCCACCCATCTATGTCATCATCTATCTACTCATCATCCATCCACTGCATCATTCACCATCCCTTTCACCTATCTACCACTCATCCATCCACCCATGCATCCATCATCCATCCATCCCCTGAGTCCCTGCTCTGTACCATGCACCATAAGAGAAGGGCTGTACCATTTCAGGCCTGGCTCAACTGCCATCTCCCCCAGGTAATTTCCTAGCTTCTGTTGTGGAATCTGGAGGCCTATTCCTACCTTTTCTTGGAAGAAATGTCTGTCCCTCCAGTGTCACACTCACCAGTTACCTTTTGTCACAATCAGTCCTTAAACAGACTGGGAGGTCCTGAAGGGCAAGGACTGAGGTTGATTCAGCTCACTGTCCCAAGCCTTGTCCAGTCCCCACCCTATATAAGCATCAATGACTATTCTCTGAGTCATCTGTTGAGCCCCTCCCACCGCTCCCATTCTAATTCATGCTCAGCTTTAGAGGACAGTGTGACTTAGAGTGATGGGCCTGGAGTCAGATGCTAAACAGTTGCCTCGTCCTTTTCTCTTGGGAACCTTTGTCTTACTGTTTTTAGAGAAACATTCTTACTCCCTTGCTTCAGAGATCCAGAGAGGCTGAGTCCAACCCAGGGTTACACAGCAAGCCAGTGAGAGACTTGGAATTGAAGCCAGGTCTTGTCATGCAATCCCCACAGCCTTACTTATTTGGATGCTGCCCATGAAGACCTGGCACACGAGCCGCCGGGAGTGGGAGGCAGCTCTGAATCCCCAGTCTCGCTCTCCATCTTGTCGGCCCTGGGCCTGCCCAGTCAGCCCAAGCAGCCCTGTGGAACCAAGACCTGCTGGCTGCCCTGGCAAGACGTGGGGCTGGATCCAGATTGGAAGGCTGAGCGTTTGTTATTTTCGGGCTCAGGCCTGCTCCAGAGCTGCCAGGCCTCTGCTGCCTGGTGGGGACAACCCAGACTTTCCTGGTTTTGTCCAGCTGTGGCAGTCCCCAGGACCACGCTGAGTGACAGGGGTCAGGCCTCCCCCAGCGCCTGTGATGTGTCATTGGTAGCTGTGAGCTGGCCCCCCAGCTTCTCTGCTCCCAGAGGCCAGTCTCTCAGGGAATATGCGCTTGATGGGCGGGCTGTAAACGAGCTGTCAGCAGAGGTGGTCTCGCCCCTCCCTCTCCTCCCTCCTGCCTCCCTCCCTCAGAGTCTCAGAGCTCTCAGCCACATTGGAAGAATTAGGGGGTGGCTGGTGGAGGGAGGTGGCTGGTTCCCATGGCGGGGAGCGTGCATAAGTCCTAACACATTGGCGCTGCGTGTGTGTGCTGGCTGCAGGAAGAGGGCCCTGGCTGTGTGGATGCTGTCCTGGGGGGCTTGGTGGGCAGGACCTTCCAGAAAGCCTTTTTCCTCAACTGGCCTCAGGACCTTTCTGGACCAGGGAGATACCTCCAGTATTTTTCTGTTTGCATTCGCTATAGATTCTGCTCATCTAGTGTGGAAAAGATTCAGCCTGGGGCCTGGCTGTTGGGTCCTGGGTCTGCAAGATCTGCTGATATATGTGACCCTGCAGGAGCCCTTTCCTCTCCATCTCTTTGTGGGGCTTCTATGGTCGCTAAGAGCCGTTCAGTTGACAACCTGGGATGCGGATCTACATCGTTAAGAAGTGCTCACATCTGCTCTCTTTACCCTCCACAACAGTCCTGCAGAGTTGATATTCTCAGACCCACTTACAGATAGGAAGATAGAGTCTCAGAGAGGGCAAGGCACATGGCCAGAGTCACATGGCCAGAAAATGGCAGAGCTGGGATGGAAACCAGTTTGTCATATTACAAAGTCCATGCTTTTTAACTTCTCTGTGTCCTTCCTGAAATCTGATGTTTTATAGGTCTCAAGTGCCTGCTGTATACCCAACCCTGTGGGGCTGTGGAGTAGGTGGAGGCTGTGGCTCCTGCCCTCATTGAACGGGCAGCCCAGGTCCAACGGCACAGACAGTGTCACCCAGGTTGGGGTCTCCTGTGTCAAGATGGCCAGGGCTGCTGGAGTGGGCACAGCCCGCACCCCTGACTGACACTGCCAGGGGGCTGGAGGGGGCGCAAGATGAGATTCCCAGGGACGGTGCTGAAAGGGAAGGGGGTTGTATAGATGTTCCTACCCCTGCTGCCTCCCTCCCATTTTTGTGATAATTCAACAAGGCCTCCACTCCTCTCTTTATATCATTAAGAAGTCATAGTAAGCTAAAGATTGTATAGGATGCTTGCTACTTGCTGTGTGCTGCGTGAAGCCTTTTACACACATGCTGTGATTAAAACCTCACAACTACACTATGGATGAGGTCCTATTATTATTCACATTTTAGAAATCAGAGAATAGACTCTGGGGCAGAGCCTCTGGCTCCAAGTCTTATGGTGCTAAGTAGCAGGGTAGGGATTTTATTTGACCCCAGGTCTGTGTGGGACTGTGCTACTCTCAACACAGGGCCACTTCCTGAGGAGGCAGCGGGAGCAGGAGCTGCCACCAGCCCTTCCCAGCCCAGCTTAGACCGGAAGCAATTAGATGGGCTTTGTGAGGCCTAGAAGGAACTTGGGCCAGGGGATCAGGGCACCTTTGGACCTTTCTCTGGTTCTCAGTCTGCTTCTCCATCAAATGGGGTAGCTTCCTCCTGCCCCCTGGCCTCTGGAGTTTCCTGGGAGATGTGGGTGGGCTTGAGGTGTCAGAGTCTGCCCCAAGATGAAATGCGGCTGGAGATTCTGGAGTCTGGACCACCAGGAAAAGGCAAGACTGTCCCGGTCTGGAGGGCCGTGCATCCTTTGGTGGCTCTGTGAGCATCCAGCGCTCACCTCGCCGAGCGCCAGGGCTGGAACTGGCAACACATGGATTTGATTGTTTGGGAAATCTGTGTGGGGGGCCTGGGGTGGGGGAGCAGGGGTGGAACAGCTGATCAACCTAAAAATAGCAGAGCCTGGAATCCTGAGGGTGCCCCATTCCAAATTTGGAAGTGGCCTGTAATGTTCTCTGTATCGGGCACCCTACGTGGGTGGCTTTTTGATGACTTGGGCAAGCACCACTGTGGCAGCCGCACTGGGACAGGGAAGGTCTGGGCTCTGGTCCTGGCGCAGCCTCTCGCTGGCTGAGTGACCTGGGCAGAGAAGGCCCATACCTTCTCTGGACTCCTGCTGTTTGCCTTGCCCCAGCTGCTTCGTAATTTCTGCCCTGATATTCTGGCAAGGTGGTTAGAGAGATGCGTTTAGATAAATGTAAACTGTGAAGTGCTGCATATACATTTGTGGTCACTGGAAAAAGGGAAGGCACCCTGGGAGGGAAGGTTTTATTACAGTGTCCAGGTATAGCTTCCGATGCCTTCCCGTCACTCCCAGCCTATTCTCCTAGATATTTCCTCTTGATTCTTCATAGAAAACGCTTCCTTTGACGGAGCTAGAATCAGAATAGCACCCCCGTGGAACGGGCTGTACTGACAGGTACTGAACTTTCTGTCACTGGAGGCATTCAAGACATAGACAGACAATACCTGGCGGGGATATCATTTATGGCTTAGACTAGATGCTGATGAACTTCCTCTGACCCTCAGAACCTGGTCTTCTGTCCATGGGGGCTACAGTCTACCTATTATCTCTGACTTGGGAGTGTCCTGCCCAGATCTGGGGCAGACCCACTACCCTGGGCCCCCTGCACTGATGGAGACTAAATGACTTCAGCACCTTCACTGCCCATCAGTGTTCATGGGTCCAGTCTTCACCACACCTGGGTCTCCTCTTCTAGACATACTCCAATGCTTTAGTTATGTAATCCCCCAGGACCTCAGTTTCCCCACCTGCAGAATAGAGATGCTAACGCCAGGAATTCCAGCTTCGCAGAACTGCGTAGGGACAAGATGACATCATCTCGCAGGCACCTCAGAAACCACAAAATTCCCCTTCACTGACTCTGCTCTGGAGGATAGGCTGAGGTCTGGGGAGCAAGGTTCTGCTTAAGGTCATATATGAAACATCGGCAGACCCAGCCCTTAAATCCTGGTTTCTCAGTCTGCAGTCCTGTACTTGGAGCATACTCATGTACTGAGGGGTCTTCCATCATGACGAACCCCAGTTTGAGTCTTGCCAGTCACTGGCTGTGTGGTTGGGGCAAGTCATGCCACTTCTTTGTGCTTTGGTTTTCCTATCTGGGCACTATAATGTCCCCTTGGGGAGCTGCAGAGCAGATTGGACGAGACAGCATGTGGGAGGAGGCCAGGCTCTAAGAAATCAGGCTGCAGAAGCAGCATGGGGCTGGCAGTTTGGAAATGCCCCTGAGCTAAGAGACAAGAAGGTGGAGGGAACTAGGTGTCAGCAGAGCATCTTGAAGGAGTTGGGGTAGGGAAGACAGAGGTTACAGGAAATGGCGGACATTTTTTTTGCTGAATTAAACCATTAGGAGTGACCCCCAAGGGGTAGGGAAGGAGTCTTGTCTTCAGAGGATCTCCTTGTTAAGGTCTGACTCATCCTGCAGTCCTTCCTGAGCCACTAGCAGAGCTGGCTTCTTCTCCCGGGCTTCCTTGAGCTTTGTGATACCTGCTGACAGAAAGTCTTTTCAACACCATGGGGGAGATGAACAAACTTGGGTTTGAAAGCCTTACTAGCTGTTTGACTTTGGGGGAGTCACTCTTGAAGCCTTAGTTTTCTCAACTGTAAAATGGGCACTAATAGTGTCAACCACATGGCTATGCTGTGAAAATGAAGTGGCTTAATATTGAGAATGTGTATAAACAAATGGAGCCATTGTTGTGATGGCAATGATGACATCCAGTTATTCACTCATTCATTCAAAAACCCCACAATGCATTCATTCTCTGAGTTCTTGATGGCCGCTAGAGACACCGCAGGGGTCAAACACTCCCTGACTCTCAGGAGCTCAGAATCTAAGTGATCAATGTGCAAACCCACAGTTCCAACTCAAATAGAGTGCAAGCTCCTGGGGTTGGGGGTAGGGGAGATAATCCTATCAGATCCAGAGGACACACAGGAGACCCCAGGCTGCCAGCGGTCAGGGAAGGCTTCATAGAGAAGGAAACACTAAGCCGAGAGCTGAAGGAGAAGCTGACTTCGCTCAGGTGGACAAGCTAGGAAAGACACCCCAGGCCAAGAGCACAGCATCTGCCACACCCAGAGGCAGGAAAAACAATGGGGACCCCTAAGCAGATTGGGGTGGCTGGAGCATAGAGCAGCATCCTGGACCCAAGACCCCACGAGGGTCTCAGGACCATCTCCTCACCCAAGGGGCTGTGGAGAGTCACAGCCAGAAGGACCCTACAGGAGGGCTGCATTTTGATGATGATGATGATGATGAAGATGTGAAAATGACTTGTTGCTGGCAGCACTGTCTAGACCCTGCTTTCTGAAGAGCGCTGCTTGCTCTTGCGAGTTGGCTCGCAAATGCTCCCATAGGTGGGAGGTGCACCGGCAGTAGGAAACGGAGGCACTCAGTGCTCTTGGTAAATAGGAAAGAGCTCTCCAACCAAGAATGCCCATCCAGGAGGGCCCTGAGGCTGCTGAGTTCTCCTCTGTGGGGCTGTATCCACCACTATGTCCCCTGGGCCTAGCACAAGGTGGCCTCAGTACTGTGAAGTGAGGGGGACCCTCAGAGAGGGACAGGGTCACACAGTCATCCCCACCTCCCTGCCCCCTCTGGCCTTTTCCATCCCATTCATCTGGTTAGGCCGCTGCTCCCATTCCCCTGTCAGCCTGGTGGACAGCATCCTCACAGGGGAGAGCTGGTAGGCTAGGCTGGCGGTCCCCACTGCCCTCCCCAGCTTCTGACCCACTCCCCTCACCCACCCTAGCTCCCAGGATTGTCCGTGGGCAAGCGGCAACCTTCGAAGGAGTCCTTGAAGCCATCCTTGTCTTCTTGACGAAAGGCATCTGGGGTCTGCCAACCCCTCCTCCGCCGAGAGGGAAAGACAATACGCCGATAATGATCTAATATTTATACAACGCCTTTCTACCAGATGCATCCCAACAAAGTTTACAAGCTGTCCCTGCTGACGGCGCAATGTATTCCAGATCCTCTCCAGCCCCTGCCCCGCCCCCGCCCTGCGGCCCCCACTCCCTCTTGGGCCCAAATGCCAGCAGAGGCTCATAAATCCACCTGAGGGATAGGAGAGCCCAGCTGGCCTGAGGGACCGGCCCTTCTCTGACCCTCTCAGGCACTGCCCTGCATGGGCATCATTTATGCTCATGACTGGGTGAAAAAAAGCCGTCCCGAGGAGGGGCAGGGCCGTACTCCGGTTTTGAAGTGTGGCCAAAGCTCACAGCACCCAGCGAACCTCTCCCCTAGCCCTCCACAGCCTCAGACCCGTGGGAGGGACAGAGGGAGGGCCCGGCTGGCTGGGCACAAATGTTCCTCCCAGTCACTTCCTCCGCAGCCGGCTCCATGAATGAGGATTTGTGTTCCTTCCCTCCCCATAAATTGCCCTTGGTCACCAGGGCCATGTTCTGTGTCAGAGTCCCTGACCACCAGTCTTGGACAAAACCTGCTTTGTGAAGTCCGGGTGGAAGACAAACAAATGATTATTACCTTCATTTATCCCCTCCCCCCACCTTTTTTTCTTGGCCTGGAGTTAAGACCTTTTTTCTCTGTCAACAATCTTGACTTTGTTCCCCAAGAAGGAAACAGCTCTCGGAGCGACTTGCAGAGATGCTGCTTGCAAGAAAACCGTTTGGGAGGAGGGTGAAAAAAGACAGAGGTTACAGGAAATGGCAGACATTTTTTGTTGAATTAAACCATTAGGAGTGACCCCCAAACCAGAGCCAGGCAGAGGGAACAACTGGATACATTTAGGTCAGGACAAGCAGCCAAGTGAGGAGCTGAAATCAATTACCATAAATGAATGTTTCTCTTTTATTCACGACCACCGTGCCTGTTCCCAGGATGCTCTTGGGCGTCTTATAAAAACAGATGAACTCTCTGGTTTTGTTCGGGGAGTTATTAGCTAATGCAACTGTTGGGCAATTTATCAAACATTAGCACATGCTGTGATTAATGACCAAGAGAAGTCGTCACTGGCTGGTCCAAAGCCGTAGAGGCTGCCTGGACTTCAGGGCTTAGGGTAGGGTCTTCTCCTTGGTGAGAACTTTATTTAGGATGTTGTTTCCCTAAAAGTAACAGCCACCCTCAAGTCCATCCCTTCGGTAGGGTTCTTCTGGTCATGAGCCACTTAGGTGAGGAGATGGTCCTAAGACGCTGGTGGGGTATTGGGTCCAGGATGCTGCTCTGTGCTTTGGCCACCCCAGTTTGCTTAGGGGTCCCTATTGTCTTTCCTACCTCTGGGTGTGGCAGATACTGTGCTCTTGGCCTGGGTTGTCTTTCCCAGCTTGTCCACCTGAGCAAAATCAGCTCCTCCTTCAGCTCTCGGCTCAAATGTTTCCTTCTCTGACTCCTGGCAGCCTGGGGGTTCCTTCTGTGTGTCCTCTGGATCTGATGGAACTGTCTTTCCTCACACTCCATATTTGAGTCGGATCTGGGGATTTGCAGGTTGCACTATATTCGAGTCAGAACTGGGGATGTGCAGGTTGATCACCTAATTTCTGGGCTCCTGGGAGTCAAGGTGTGTTTGATCCCTTGTGGAGTCTCTAGTGCCCAGCCAGAGCTCAGAAATGGGTTGCATGGAGAGTTTTTGAATGAGTGAATGAGTGAACAGCAGACCCATACCCAGCAGTGTGCTCCTGTGACTCCTATAGTCTTAGGCTGTCTTTCTGTCCACGAAAGCAAAAGGATCGTGGTTCTCCCAGCACAGGTTCACCCTGTTGTGGAGCTGCAGGAAACTGGCATCCAGCTGAGAGCCACACGGGGGAGGAGTCTTACTGAGTGTGGCAGTGGTACAGCTACTTTCTCTCTGCAGGCCTCAGTCTCCTCATCTGTGAAATGGGCTAGTAACATATCCAGAGCTTCTTGAGAGGAAAGTTGCAGAGGGCTACATGGTTTTGGGGGCATTTCCAATTCAAAAGGAGAGGGAAGGAAGCAAAGCGAATTAAAGCTGTTCTACTCTTTGCCCTTGAGTAAAGGACTTGAAGATAGGGATGGTTCAGCTTCTTCACGGGCCAGGTGTTTGGCTAAAATGACCGTCTGTGTCGGGGCGGAGGAAAGAGCTGATCTTCAGAATCAGGAGGAGTTGCATCCTGTCCTGCTCAGCTGTGTTTTTGCTGTGTGACCTCACACAATTCACACCATCTCTTGGAGCTTCAGTTTTGGTTCTGAAGAATGGGACAATAATACTTCACACCGTGGGGGATGTCAATGTCTAAAAAGTGCTGAGTTCAGCTCCTGGCCCAGAGCAGGGTCTCCTTAAATAGTGGCTTCTATTATTGTTATTAAATATATTAACAAATGTCACTGGCAGGTGAGAAGCATCTTTGTTGTTCATTGCAGACAAGATATTTGGTACGACTCTTGGTGTTACAGAATTAACAGTCTTCCTCCCTGCTAATTCCCCCATGTGTGTTTCCAGCCTAGCAGCGGTCCCTTTGCCAGACTGCAGCGGGCCTTTCCGTGCTGAGCTGTACCATCCCAGCCTGCTGGGGCCGACATCTGCCAGAAAAGCAGACCACCTTCTCAGATTTTCCATTGCAGCTGGGAGAGAGACGAGGTCGGGCTGGCAGAGCAAATTACAAAGAAGCCTCTGGCTCTAGCTCCCACTCTGGCGGGGCAGGCCCCTCATGTGGTGGGCGAGGCACTGCCAAGGAACTGGCCCCAAATGGGTCTGTAGCAGCGGGCGTCCACCCACCAGGACATATAGGAGCCCCTGAGTTACCCTGGGTTAGCAAAGAGCAGGGAAGTACGCAAGCAAGGCAGAGAGTGTCTTCCTGTCTGCAGAGAAGGGCCATGGTTTGAGTCCAGGCTCTGGAAGACTTCAGGCAGGTTGCTTCGCCTCTCCCAGATGCAGCTTCCTCTGTCTTAAAATGGGAACAAATGTGGGTCCACAGTCCCTTAACTGACATGCGTGAAGCCAGATGTATTTGGAAGTCAGAACTTTTCAGATTTTTAGGAAGTTGTGTTGTATATACCATACTTTATAAAACAGCCAAAGCCGGGTAAGGGGAGCAGCCTGTAAACAAGCGCTTGCTGATTTCTGCAGTGAAATGGATGAATACTCACATTAAGTAGAATTAGTAAAGATCATAAATAGCCCCATGTAGGTTCAGGCTGGGTTTTTTGACACCAGAACAATTTGCTGCAAATTTGTGGAAAAGCTCTACTTTTTCTGATCATCTTGGATTTTGGAATTGATAGCAGATGAGGGACCGGTCATGTCTATGCCATGGGCTTATGGTGAAGACAGCAAGAGAGAGTGGATGTAAGGCAGCTTGCAGATTTTCAGAAAATGGGAAGTATTAGTTCCCCCAGACTGGTAGTTCTCCACCTTGGCTACACATTGGAGCCACCTGGGGAGCTCTAAAATCTATGATTCCCAGACCCACCCCACTGACAGCGTGAAATCTGCAGCCCTGGCAGTGATGTTTCAAAGCACTCCTTGGGTGATTCTTGTCTTCTTCTTTTTCCTTTTTTTAAATGAAAGCTTTATTGAGACATGATTCACTTACCATACAATTCACCTGTTTAAAGTGTATAATGTAATGGCTTTTAGTATTTCAGAGTTGTGTAAGCATCACCACCATCAATTTAAGAACATTTAATCACCTTAAAAAGAAGCACCATATTCTTTTGCTTTCACTCACTTACTCCTCCACCTCCCCAACCCTAAGCGACCTCTCATCTACCTTCTGTCTCTACAGATTTCTTATTCTGGACATTTCATATAAATGGAATCATATAGTATGTATGGTCTTTTGTCACTGGCTTATTCCACTTAGCACATCATTTACAAAGTTCAGGGTTCATCCCTGTTGTTGCATGTATCAGTACTTCATTCTTTCTATGGCTGAAAAACCTAATTTGGTGTATCCATTTATCTGGTAGTGGAAATTCCGGTTGTTTCCACCTTTGACTATTATAAATAATGCTGCTGTGAACATTTGTTATACAAGTTTCTGTGTGAGCATATGTTTTCCTTTCTCTTGGATATATAACTAGCAAGAGGAATTACTGGGTCAAATGGTAACTCTATGTTCAACTTTTTGAGGAACTGCCAGACTTTTTCCCAAAGTGGTTACACCATTTTATATTCCCACCAGCGGTGTATGAGGGTTCTGATTTCTCCACGTCTTTGTTTTCTCTGACTTTTTGATTATAATCATCATCCTGAGTGTGAAGTGGTATCTTATTATGGCTTTGATTTGTATTTCCCTGATGACTAATAATGTTGAGCATCTTTTTATGTGCCTATTAGCCATTTTTTCTATCTTATTTAGAGAAATATCTTTTCAGATCCTTCATCCATTTTAAAATTAGCTTTTTAAAATTATTGAGTTTCGAGGGTTGTTTATATGTCCTAGATACAAGTCCCTTGTCAGACATATGATTTACAAATATTTCCTCTCATTCTGTGCATTGTCTTTCCACTTTCTTGATAGTATCCTTGGAAGCACAAAAGTTTAAAATTTTGATAAAGTCCAATTTATGTATTGTTTTCTTTTGTTGTTTGTGCTTTTGGGGTCATGTCTGAGGACTCATTGCCATATTCAAGGTCTCAGAGACTTATCCATGTTTTCTTCGGAGAGTTGTATAGTTTTAGCTCCTACATTTAGGTCTTGCATCCATTTTTAGTTAATTTTTGTATATGATGTGAAGTAAGGGTTCAATTTCATTTTTTTCACATATGGCTATCCAGTTGTCCCTCCATGGGTGGTGCATGTACAGTTTGAGACTCACTACCTTAGATCATTAACCCCAGGAAGCCTGAATTTGTGTTTCCTATGTCCTAGAAAACCACAGCAGCAGCACAAGAATGAGTGGATGGATGGATGGATGGATGGATGGATGGATGGATGGATGGATGAGTCATGAGGGCAAATGTGCCATGAGTCACAGACTCTGAGTGTCAGGTCAGAAAACGGGTAGGTATTGATGGAGATCAACCTCCTTACTAGGGAGAACCCCCTCTTGGTATGGCAGAGCTTGTCCCAGACTCTTTTCCTTTATGTTCGGCGGTGAGGAGCTCCCTCTCCACAGAGATAGTCACTGGGGAAGCATCTTATTGACCCGTAGGAAAGTTCATTCTCACACAGAGCTGAAACCTGCCTCCTTCATTCCTTCACCCCTTCCCCCAGCCCTGGCTCTGCCCTCTGGGGCCCCCTGCCAGTGCTTCAGCTTCCTTTGCTGTGGGCCAGCTCTGAAGATTGTGTGACAATGAGGGTGGCTGGCTGTGGCTTCCTCTCCTGCAGGCTGAGCAGCACCCACTTCTCACAGGGTGGGGTTGTTGGCCCCTCATACCCTGACTGCCCCCTGTGCATCCATCCCAGCCATCCCTGTTCTGCCAAAGGGCAGGCCCAGGACCTGACACAGCCCACCAAATGGCATGTAACCAACCAGCTCAGTGAAAAGCAGGTCGTTTTTTGTCCCTCCATTTGGCCTGTACTCTGAGCAAGTAGTGCATTGCTATTGCTATTTTTCATTAGCCCCAACACAGTGCTTGCTCAGATTAAGCTTATGGTACTCATTAACAATATACACAATGTATTATTTTATTATGCTATATCGATATCATCAATATTATTATTAATGATATATTAGGCTCTATTAATGCTGATGACGATCATCTACTGAGTGTTTACTCTGTGCTAGCATTATGCACAGTGCTTTATAAACATTGTCTCATTTGATTTTTTAAAAGGGATTTATTTTTGTAATCCATTTTAGAGAAAAGTGAGTCTCAGAGCGGTGAAGTAGCTGACTCAAGGCCACCAAGCTTGGATTTGCACCTGTGTTTGCCTTCACAGACCCTGATTTTGAGCTCTGTGCTATCCTGCCTCCTGATGACTGTCCTTCTTGAGGGTGGTGCTTTCCTCAGTGTTTCCAGCCTGCCTCTCTGTTTTTGCTGACAGATTTCTGACCAGTCAAGGATGAGCAGAAGCAGAATCCTTAGTATTCCATTCTAGCCCCTGCCCAGCCGAAATAAGAATCCTTCAAGATTGTGCAGTGGGTTGGCAGCATCACTCACAGGCATTGTCTTTGAACCCCTGGTACTTCCTCTGGGGACTGAAGAGGCAATCACCATAGCACCTTCCCTTTCCTGGTGCTTGCTGTATCCCAGAGCAGGGTCACTAGGCATGCAGAGCCCACCAAACCTTCAAGGAGGAGTAGGCAGGGTATATTGTACAGATGGGCATAGAGCCCAGCTGCAGCCAGACTGGACCATATTTTGCAGCCTTGCCCTCCAAGGAGGCACTGGCTGTTCTCACACTGCCAACCTGCCACAAACCCCTGTGGCTGTGAGCAAGTTGGGTGTGGCCTGCAGAACCCTTGGAGGCTGGCACATGTCGAAAGAAGAAAGTTCCTTGGAACCACTTTGCAAGTTTATTAGGCACATTTTCAAGGCCCAAACAGGCTCCCAGAAGTTACAGAAATGGCTGGTGATTTATTTCTAGTCAGTGTAGTTTGACTAATTCAATTCAATTCACTGCAGCATACTAGAAATAATTCCTATCTTCTCATCCACTCTTTAACTGATTCATTCAGTGATTCTCTCATTCATTCATCACTATATTCAATTATTTTTGCTTGTTTGCTCATTCATTTTCTCATTCATTCACTTACTCCGATACCTCATAGGTCTACTTCCTCACCTCTTTTAAGTATTTTTCTCAAATGTCACGTTCATAGTGAGGCCCACCATAGGAAAAGCCCTTTTCTTGTTTTAATTTTCTTCATGCATTTTCCTATCTAATTTACTTATTTGTTTTATTCATTGTCTGACTCTGCTGATTATAATAAACAGAGATTGTGTCTATTGCTTTTATGACTAGATTCTCAGTGCCTAGAATAGTGTCTGGAACATAAGGGGACTGATAAGTGTTTATGGAATTAATGAATGTATTTATTTTATTCAAGAAATACAGTTCTGAGAGTCTGCTGGATAAAGAGTTGCTTTTGAAGGGGGTCAGGATCCAAGACAGGTGCTTGGGATAGACGCTTGCAGGGTGAACTTTGAAGGTTGGGGATGCTTGTGTTAACAGAGGTAATAATGGGTGACAGGTGGATCATTGTAGGCTGGTGGGACAGCTAGTACAAAGCCAAGTGGAAAAGTACAGGCTGTGTTTGCAGAGATGCTCCTGAGGCCAAATGGCTGGATTTGGTGAGTAGTCGAATGTAGGGGCTGAGGGTGAGGGAAGCCTTGGGGATGACTGAGATCGTGTGTTGGAAAGTCTGGGTGGAAGTGATGTCATTAACCAAGGGAGACACTGGAGGCTTCAAAAAAAGGAAAGACGATGGCCTCAAGACCTCTCTCTCAAAAGCAACTTTCAATTGCAATTTGACCCATGTTTTTTGTGTTGTGTTGATTTTATTTTTGATTCACATTGTCTGCTTCTGCCAGGCGCCTGGAGAAGAGGGTGTTTTAGGCACCTCATCCATCTCTGCTGTCTTACATCTGGGTGTCTGTGAAATGTGGCTTCTTGGTTCGAACGTGAAAGGGGTTTGCACAATGGAAGACCCACCCATGGGCTTTCCTTTGCCGTGGCTGGCATGAGCTGTGGTGAGACTGGGCTGGGAAATGAGGCATTAGTGTTTGACACTTGGACTTGATTGCCTCCAAATGATTGTCTGCCTTTTGAAAATTATAGAGAAGCCTGCTTTGGAATTTTGAGCAGACATCAGCCACAGCTCCACAGCTATGGATTTTATGTGAAATTACAGCCGGAAGAGGAGGAAGGGAGAGGAGCAGCTGGAAGACTCCCTGGGGGAGGAGTCTTTAAAGGGCTGTTCCCTGGCAGAGCAAACAGACCTGTTCTGTGGGGTCCCTGAAGGAGGCACAAGGGGGAGGCTCTAAAGCCTATAAAACAGCCCTCTCATAGTCAGATATTCCCAAAGATGAGATGGGTTGCCTTTGAAAGTAGTGAGCTCCCTGATCTGTGAAGTATGCAAGCAGGGGCTGAACAGATAATTATTAGACAGCCTGCAGAGTGGCTTCTTGTTCTAGGTGGGTAACTGGAGTGGACTTCACTTTGAGGTACTTCCAGGACTCTTGTTCTAAGCTGCTAAGAGATTTCAGAAATTAAGCATGTCGCATCATTGCCATTGTCCCTCTTCCAACTCTGAGACATCCTCCTTCTCCCACCATCCAAATCCATGGCCTTGAATGATGGAAATTAAGACATCAAGAATAGGTCAGAGTAAAAGTGTTCCAATTAATGAATGAAAAAAAACGACAGAATTTGGTATCACCCACTACTTTGCAATACCCACAGAATTAATGGAGCTAGACACTGAACATCAATGGCTGCCAACAATCTCAGAAAGAGACACAGCCAGACCTTGTGTGTTCCCAATGAAAGTGCACAACTCCACCTGTTGTCTTGCCAAAGGGGTTTGAGCCTAAGTGTGATCTACTCTCTGGACCCAGCTGCCAATTTGAAGGAAAAACAGGACAGAAGCACATGGTGAATGGCATCATGAATTGGCAAGCAGCAAAATCCAGACTATGGAAACTCTTTAGGTCAAAGAGCCAGGGCACTTCCATGGATAAACTGTCCGGTAGAGCAAGGGATGGAAGTGGAAGGCTGGGGATCACAAGAGACCTAAAAGACATCAAATATAGGAAATAAACATGACTGATAATAGTGTCTAGGGATGTACATTTAGGTGATCAAATTATAAGGAAAAGCAAGAAAATAGTAATTATAAAAGTTAGAATTTGTGATTACTTTTGGAGAAGAGAGAGGAGGCACCTGGAGGGGCTTCTGTGGTGGCCAACACAGCTTTATTTCTTACCTTGGGAATGGTTGCAAAGGTATTCACCTTAGAGTGATTCATTAAACAATATGTTTGCTTTGTGTGGTTTTCTGTTGTTTTATAATAAAAGGTTAAAAAGAGTAAGTCACAAATGCGGCATTCTGGTCTTACCCCCAAGCGCCTGAATATTGGCAGCCCTTGTCTGCTCAGAGTTGGGTGACCCTGACTGGCAGTGGTCTCTTTCTTCCAGTTTCCAAGACACTCTGAAACACAGGATAAAGAGATAAAGAACATGGAGAAACATCCCTATGATGGAAAAAAACAAAACAAAACAAAACAACCCACATGACTTAAAAACATCAGCAACAGTAATAATAACAACAACAACAAAAAACCCATCTGCAAAATTTGCAGGTCTCCAGTTAAGCTGGTGTGTCCCTTCCTAATTAGTCCTTCCTTGGATGAGAATGGGTCTGGGTCCATATTGGGGAAAGGTGGTGGTGGTGATGGGGGCAGCTGGGTGCCTGTGAGAAGCCTGAGGCCGTCTCCTCTGTCTTTCCCATCGCCTGAGACCACCACTGCCTGGCAGTATTGGCTTGGGAAGCTCTGCATGGCCCCAGGGCTGCTCAGTCTCCTGGGAGAGGTGCTACTCTGTTTCCTGTGGAATAAGGCACAGGGACATATTTAGATAAACGCAAAGTGAAATTGAAATCCCTTGGGAAATGCCTTGGGAGGGGTGGTGTGGAAAGGTTCCGGAGCCTGCTCAGTGGCTCCAAGTTTTACAGTCTGGTGAACAGGGAGCCTGGCCCTTGTCCCGCGCTGAAGGCAGCCACCAGGGCACCAGAATTGCGGGTGCCTGTGTGTGTGTGGGGGGGGGGTGGGGAGTCCTGAAAGGGACAGGCTTGCTTGACTCCTCTCTCAGGGGCTCACATGAGGACTTCCTAGGATGGGCCTGGCAGAGGCAGCAGCAGAGAGAGAGCCCTGCCACTGTCCTGAACACTGCAGTGTGATTCAGGGAAGCCGTGTGACTTCTCTGGTCCTCTGCTGTGTCATCTGAAAAAGAGGGGATGAAATAAGATGGCCCAGAGTTCCTTCCCAGCTTTCACAGTGAGGGACTCTAAACTGCAATATTTCTCTGGCTCGTATTTCTTTGACCCTCATGCTGGGTGTCAAAGAGCTTTCTTTCTACACAAAGCCTGCAGCTTATGCTCACACCTCCCTCCTGGGGGAGGTGCTGAGATGCCTTGACATCTAGCCTTCTCATTTCTTAGAATTGTTGAAAAGAAAGTGCATCTCTAGCTTTCCTGATTCAGTCAGAACCTGTGGTGCCCACACACCTTGTGAGAATTAGGAAAAGGTGCCCCTGTGCAGTCCTTGCCCAGCATACTCATAGTTAGGCTGCTGGAGAGGGGATGGTGTCTTTGGAAAAATTGAAAAGAGCAGCCCTTTTTGCCCCCCCCCAGCCCGTACCCCGCAAAAGACACAGCCTTGTGGCAATGCACATAGCTTGGAGAGCAAAACAAGAACTGAATTTTTTAACCACCATTCCCCTCTTGGCAGGGTGTCTTGAACAGTGAACAACCTGTACAACTGCACATACTGGACTGTTTTACTGCTTTGGGCTTCTGAAGGGACCAGCATCCATTCTTGCTCCAATAAAAGAAAATAAGCAAACAGAGAGGAATCTTCAGAGAATTCCTTTCCACATGAGCTCCAGTGCTCAGCATGGGGTCTGTGAGAGAGTAGGATCATGGATTACTCTACATCATGGTTACCAACTTCAGCTAGGACCCATCACAGTCTGCAGCCATTCCGGTGAAGTACACAAGTTCTATCTTCTCAGATCTCCACCCACCCTTTCCATCCTATCCCCTTACCCAGAAGACACCTTGTTCCCTAATCATAGAGATGCAGAAGGTGGCACATGACACTTTCATCAGCTTCCCACAACCAAAGCTTTGTCTAGTTGCACCCTCACCATCTCCAGCCACTCAGCCCTTCTCTGCATTCTCTGAATTTCTTCCTGACTTCTTCCCCTGCCTGACTCCTCTCTTCACCATTCAGGTCTCCCTTAAGCATAATTCCTTCCAGGGTGAAGAGGAGGTGGTAGGGAGCTTCCCTGAAGCCCTGTCTGCCCCTGTTAGAGAAGAGGTCTATTACAAACTTCAGTAGCTTCCTTTCCTTTTGCATAATACTCTGCATTTGCGATTTACTTCTTCAGTTTCTCTTCTTCCCTGATAGACTGTGGGTGCCCGCGGCAGGGATGGTAAAAGCCTCGTTCACTTGCGACAGCTTCAGTGCCTAGTCCCTAGCCTGGTATGTGAAATGGGGGCAGGGGTGGCATTTACTGTCTGTGGTTGAACAGGTGTGTGACTGTGTGTGAAGTGAGGTGTACATGAATTTGGGAATGAATGCTCTGAGTTCCCGTGGCTCGCTCCTCTTGACCTCATTTGCAACAGGGACCCATGGATCCCACAAAGATAAAAAATGGAAGGAACAGTACAGATTGTCCAAGTCCATTCTGCTATTCTACCGCATAGGAAACTGAGATCCAGAGAGAGTAAAGAGGAATGGGCCTGCCTAACGTCACGTGACCAGGGAACAGCAGAACCTGAGGTCCAAGCAGGGCTCTTTGCCCTGGTCTAGGGCCCAGAGGAGAGAGGTCATTCAAGAGAAAAGTTCTTGGGAGTAACTCCTGTAATACTAAATGGTACCTCCATGTGCACATCCATTTAAGCTTCTGAAACACTACCACTGCACCCTCTCCTACCTCTGCAAGGTAAGCCATGCATGGCTAGCCAGCCCCTCTGTTCAAATGGAGAAACTGAGCCCTGTGCTTCTTGAGTGTGGCTGGGGCTGCTGTTTCCCTCCCGTATTCCTGGAGAAGACCACCTCAAGGGAAGTGAAGCTACTTTTGAAAGTGTATGCGTGTGTGTGTGCGTGTGTGTGCGTGTGTGTGTGTGCGTGCGCGTGCGTGTGTGCGTGCGTGTGTGCGTGCGTGTGTGTGTGCGTGTGCGTGTGTGTGCGTGTGTGTGTGTGCGTGTGTGTGTGCGTGTGTGTGTGTGTGCGTGTGCGTGTGTGTGTGTGTGTGAAATGGGGGAGTTTTCAGCGTCAGCTGAGGATGGAGAGGGGGGCTGCTTCAGGGAGGCCTAGAATGATAGGTTAAGGAGTTTGGTTTTGCCCAGCAGTGGAATGGGAGCTACCAAAGGTGTTTGGTCTGAGGGTGCCATGCTGGGAGTAGGTTTTCAGGAAGGCACCTCTGGTACGTGGGAGGGTGGGTGTGAATCTGAGACTCAGGTGGGGGTGCAAGCTTGATTTCTCTCCTCTGTTGGGCGGGCCGCTGGCAGGCTGCTGGGCAGGGCAGGATGGGTGGGAGGTGGATAGTGGGGATGAGCTCCTTAAGAACATCGTCAGCCTTCGGCCTGTGGAAGGACAAAGAGCTCACGTTTGGGAGCAGCCAGCCAGCATGTGTCCTGGGACTGGGCTTCCTAGCCACACACTCTTGTAAGGAATCCCACCCGGAGCTGTTCCTCCCAGGCCCAGCCCTCTGGGGAGCGGGGAAGGCGGGGCCTGGCCGTTTGCACTGCTGGGAACCAGGTGGGATGTCAGGGTCCCTTTTACTGTGCTGCCAGGAGTGCTGAGGGAGCTTGGTGTGTAGGGTGTGTGCCCGTGAGAGTAAGACAGACTGGGGGCACCTGAGAGAGGTGTGTACGAGTGTGAGGCTGTGTGTGCTTGTGAACAAGAGGACATCTCATGCAATGTGTGTGAAGCTGAGTGTGGGTGAGTGTGAGATTGTGTGAGGCCTCTGTGCATGAGCATGAAATGGCACAGCAATGACAGGGGGTGTGTGTGTGTGAGTGAGTCTGTGAGGTGAAGGTGAGTGTGCTTGTGTAACTCTAGCATGTATGTGCCTGTGGGGTGAAGGGGTGTGTGTGTGCAACTCTGTAGTATGTGAGTGTGTGTGAGCCTGTGAGATGAAGGTGAGTGTGTGTGTAACTGTGTTGTGTTTGTCATGTGAGTCTATGAGATGAAGGTGAGTGTGCATGTGTAACTGTGTTGTTTGTCGTGTGAGTCTGAGATGAAGGTGAGTGTGCGTGTGTAACTGTGTTGTGTTTGTCATGTGAGTCTATGAGGTGAAGGTGAGTGCGTGTGTAACTGTGTTGTGTGTGAGTCTGAGGTGAAGGTGAGTGTGCGTGTGTAACTGTGTTGTGTGTGAGTCTGAGGTGAAGGTGAGTGTGCGTGTGTAACTGTGTTGTGTGTGTAGTGTGCGTGTGGGTCTGTGAGGTGAAGGTGTGTTTGCGTGTGTAACTGCATGGTGTGTGTGTGTGTGAAATTCTGTGTTGTGTGTGCACAGCCAGCAGCAGGTAGAGGCAGGGAGGCCTGGTGGAGCCCACCTGCTTCCTGGTGACCCCAATTGTTCCCAAGGGTTTTCTTCCTTTGAAGTGGGCGGCAGGAAGGAGAAGCACTGAGGGCTGGCAGTGAGGGACCAGCTCAGAACCCAGAAGCCCTTCTCAGGGGTTCAAGCATCTGGGGCGCAGAGGCCCTGGGAGATCCTGCTGCCCGGCTACAGCTCACCTGCAGTGCCTGCAATGCAGCTGGGGCTGAACAGGCTGGTGCTGTAGCTGTAGGCCCCGCCAGGGCCTCTGCCTGCTACAACTGCTGCCCTGACCTGTGCTGCTCCTTGTTGTAGCTGAGCCCAGGACTGGGGCAAAGGGACTCAGGAAAACCTTGCCAGGTGAGCAGTTTTTGGAGCTGGCAGTAGCCCTAGCTGTCACCTGGGGCAGGGACTCAAATCCCAATTTAGGTCTTTCAGTGGAGACAGACAGTGCTCAAAATAAAATGAAACAAAACCTGGACTGGAACTCGGTAGTCATGGCCCAGAGGCCCACGTCTGTCGCAGACCTGCTGTGTGATCTTGAGTAAGCCCTTTGCCCTCTCTGGGTGCCAAATGGATGAGCCTGGATGCCCTCTCAAGGTCAGAGGGAACGATGAGGCCTGTCTGACCTCCCAGCTTCAGAGACAAAGTCCTGTGACTCATTGAAAGTAATTTTATCTCCCAGCTCCTGAGCGCGGGTGCTGAGTGGGATTCAGTGAAGGGCTGGCACACGCGGAGGGCATCAGGAAGTGCTAGAGGAACTGGAGTGGCGACTGATCCCCTCGTGGGGAAGACGACTGGGTCTATGCCCCAGATAATTGGCTGGGCACAGACTTCATCCACAGGCTCTGGGAGAGGGAGGGAGAAGGGGAGACAGGGCTGCCACTAGCCCTTAGGACGCGTTCGTGCGAATTAGAACAATTAGAAAAAGACGCTCAGTGGGTGGAGCATCCCGGCAAAACGGGACTGGAGAAGGTTCTGCGCGCGCCTGCCAGGTACCAGGGAAGGCCTCCTGGCCATCCTGCGCGGAAGGCGTTATCAGCCCAGCTTATTAGATGAGGCGGCGCCGGCAGTAGAGGGGGCCGTCTCCGCAGGGTCTGCAGCGCCGGGGCCCGCACCTCCTGCTCCGCGGCCCGCCGCCGCCAGCCCGGGGCTGACCTCTCAGAGCAGGGCGGAGGATTTTCACAGCACAGCTTCCCGAGAGAGCGGGATTAAGGGGAACTGCTCGGGTGGGCCAGAGCCAGGGGCTAGGGGGAGACCGGGCGGAAACCCAAAACCTCCGCAGCTGTTTCCAGTTTGCCGCCCTGGCTGGACCGCGGTGGCTGCGTGCAGAGCGAGCAAGGCTGCGCGGGCCTGGAGCGCCCACGGGGCGCGGGCCCTGTCTCTGCCTCCCCCCGCCCCGCGGGACTCTCTCTCGTCCTCTCTGTCTCGGTGGGGCTCAGTCTGTCTCTCGTTTTCTCTCCCTGTTTCTAAGATCTCGTGGAATCAAAGACGTTGTGGAGGTCTCTGGTCCCTCTGAAAGGGGGATACTGGGTTCTCCCGATCCCACGCTTTGCCTTCTAGAGCTTGCTGACCTGGACACCCCCAACCCCGTCCCCCCACCCGTCCCCCAACCCTGACCCCACCCCTGACCCAACGGCCCCTGGCCCTGTTGCACTGCCATGCAGAGAGGCGGCCTCCAAGCCCAGGGCTCAGAGGTCAGGTCAGGAGTCCTGGCAAGGGCTTTGGGGACAGGCTTTGCCTCCCAGCCAAGCTCTGCCCTTCATGCCTACATTCTCCTCTCCTGGGCGTCTTTTCCACCTGCATGCACCCCTAAGCCCCAGGCTGACCCCATGGGAGTCCCTATGAGGGGCCAGGGTCTTAGCACTGACTTTATACTCTAGGCAGAGGCAGGAAACTCCAAGCCCCACTCCCACCCAGGAGCCAAACCCTGGAGACAGCTCAGACAGAGATTGAGCGGTAGTGGAGGAGCCCGGGACTGCGCTCTGGCGTCACATAGACCTTGGTGCAAATTCTCCTTTGCTGCTTACTAGCTGTGCTCCCTTGAGCAGACACCTTGAGCCTCAGTTCTAAGATGAGGGTGCACTCAGGAAGCAGTAGGTGCAGTGCTTGGCACAGAATAGGCTTCAGGACACAGGGGTTCTGCTCAATCCCTCTACAGCCCAATACTCCATATGATCCCATCACTGTCCTGTTCTAATGCCTTCCATGGCTCCCTAGTACCTATAGAATAACCTAAATCCCTCTATTGACAGTACAGGCCTTCCATGATGGCTTCCAAATCTACCTTTCATACTCTTATCTCATAAGAACTAGAGAGAAGCTGAAACAACACACTCCACGTTCTCCTACCGCCATGCTTTTCCTCAGTCAGGGAACTGTGAAACTGTCACCAGGAACACATTTCCCACAACCTCCTGCTTGCCCACGTATTTATGCAACTTAAGGTCTGCAAGGCCTTGCCTGGTGCCTTCCCTAGTCAATCTGCCAGAAAAGAGTGGTTTATTCCTTGCTTCACTTGACCATGCAGCTTCAGAATCAGCCAGGCCCTCAGCTGGGCAATGGGGTCAGAGAAGAGCAAGACCAGCCATATACTTGGGTAGCTCCAGTCTGGTGGGTTGGACCAGCTTCATCCCTGGCATCTGGCAGGTGCGGTGGTCTGCCAGGGAGGGGAGCACATGAGCAGGTGGCAAGGGCACCTGGCAGGAGCTGAAGTGGGTACTCTCCAAGAGCTGGCTCTGGCCCTCTCTTCTCTCCACAGCATGTGTTCCCACCAGCCCTCATCACTTACCAACTACCTCCTCCAGGTAGAACTCCTGGGTTGAGCCTTAGAGTTTAAACTTCAAGTCACAAGCCAGGGGCTGAGGCCACTGGCTTGCCACCTGATATAGTTTGGGTATGTGTCCCCTCCAAATCTCATGGTGAAATTTGATCCCAGTGTTGATGATGGGGCCTAATGGGAGGTATTTGGGTCTTGGGGGTGGGTCCCTCATGAATGGCTTGTTGCTGTCCCTGAAGTAATGAGTGCGCTACTATTAGTTCACAGAGAGCTGGTGTTTAAAAGAGCCTGGCACACCCTCCTCACTTTCTTGCTCTATCGCTTGCTATGTGACACACCTGCTCCCCCTTCACCTTCTGCCATGATTGGAAGCTTCCTCAGCCTTCACCAGAAGCAGGTGCTGGTGCCATGCTTCTTGAATAGCCTGCAGAACCATAAGCCAAGCAAACCTCTTTACTTTATAAATTATCAAGCTTCAAGTATTCCTCTATAGGAATGTAAAATGGACTAAGACCACCTTAGACAGGAAGCCCCTCCACAAGCAGGTTCTCCAGCTTCCACTAGCTCTCCTTTAGGCCAAGGAACTCAACACCCCCAGATGGGTGAGGGAAGAGTCAGCTACATCCACGTTTGAATTTTGCTTTCATTGCTTCCTTGCTTTAAAACCTCGGGCAACTTCCTTAACCTGCTGTAGCCTCAGCTGCTGCTTCTGGAAAATGATGATAAATAGAGATAATATAATCGGAGGTAATATAGAACAGTGCTTCTTAAACTTTAGTGTGCATCACCTGGAGGGCTTGTGAAAACAAACTGCTGTACTCCACCCAGGAAATTTTGATTCAGTAGGTCTGGGATGGGGGTCCAAGAATTTGCATTTTTGACCTGCTCCCACATGACAGCTGATGGCTGCCAGACTGCAGACCAACTGGCACCGATGTAGAAAAATGGGCCAATACTGTTGTATTAGTGCATTCTCACACTACTATAAGGAACTAACTAAGACAAGGTAATTTATAAAGAAAAGAGGTTTAATTAACTCACAGTGCCACAGGCTGTACAGGAGGCATGGCTGGGGAGGCCTAAGGAAAGTTATGATCATGGTGGAAGGGTGAAGGGGAAGCAAGCATGTCTTCAAATGGTGGCAGGAGAGAGAGAGAGAGAGAGAGAGAGAGAGAGAGAGAGAGAGAGAGAAGCATGAGCACAAGGGCAAAGGGAGAAGTGCTACATACTTTCAAACAACGAGAACTCATAAGAAGTCAATCACTATCACTAGAACAGCAAGAGGGAAATCTGCCCCCATGATCCAGTCACTTCCCACCAGGTCCCTTCCCTAACATTGTGGATTACAATTCAACACGAGATTTGGGTGGGGACACAGAGCCAAACCGTATCAACTGTCAGTTGCTGTTACAGTGTTAACATGACATGTGTCTGGTGCTCTCACCTCTTTGGGACAGAGCCCTAATTTATCTCTTTCCCGCTGACTTGGCCCACCTCACCTGGCTGGGCCTGGGCAACAAACACTCTCCCGACTGCAGGCCCAGCAACCTGTGTTGTCAAAGTCAAGTCCTTATAAACCTGACAGCCGCCCACAAGGCCACAAGATGAACAGTCATTTTGGCTTGGTTCCAGAAGAGACACAGAGGAGCCAGGCCTAGGGTGTGGGGTGGCCAGGGAAGAGGTATCAGCTCAGGCCTATGACAACCCTCCCAGATCACTCACCGAGGCTTCTCCTGGGCTCTGTGGCCACCCCTGGGCCAGGCCACAATCCAGACCCCTACTATTAAAGCATGTCAAGAAGCCACTTTAATTCTCAAACTAAAAAGTCACAATGGCTGACATCACCGAGAGCTGGCTACTTGGCACTCTGGGTGGTGTTTGATGTGCTTTTTCTTTAGTTCTGAAAACAGGCTTCTGAGCTTGCACTATTTTTGTCCCTTAAAACTTAGAAGTCATTATCCTCAGCAAACTAACGCAGGGACAGAAAACCAAACACCGCATGTTCTCATTTATAAGTAGGAACTGAACAATGAGAACACATGGACACATGGAGAGGAACAACACACACTGGGGCCTGTGGGGGTAGGGGTGGGGGGAGGGAGAGCATCAGGATAAATAGCTAATGCATACTGGGCTTAATACCTAGGTGATGGGTTGATGGGTGCAGCAAACCACTGTGGCACACGTTTACCTATGTAACAAACCTGCACATCCTGCACATGTACCCCGGAACTTAAAATAAAAATAAAAATTAATTTTAAAAAAGTTCAGTGACTTGACCAAGTTCATATAATGAGAAGATAGTACTTGTCTAAAGTCATAGAGTGAGTTTTTTTGTGGGGTGAGAGGCTAGGACCAGGAATCCTCCCCCGGGGTGCTTCCTCTTTTCCTTACATACCTATGACCATGGTGATGGTGGCACGCTCTCTTTGGTGGAAGATTTGAGGTAGCAGTACCAGGTGTGCCACCAAGACGTGAGGAGCTGGCTGTCATTGTAGTACTGTGTGTGTGAGTGTGTGTGCTTATTTTTTGAGTCCTTACTACAAGCTCAATAATACATGCACCTTATCTGAGCCTCAACACACCCCTAATGTAGCCACCATCCTGATCCCCCTTTTAGAGACAAGGTCACTCAGAGCCATCTTTGGTGCTTATCTCCCCAAACATGGAGGCTCTGTACACCTCAGTATTCTGCATCCCACCTCTGACAGTACTGCCCTCACAGAGTGTCCTGGTGACCCTGGGCAGCTGTGTCCCTTTCTTGGTCTCCTCTTCCTTAGTCAAATAAGTGCTGGACCATGATCTTAAAAATCCCATCCATGATGCAGAATGATAAATGCCTTAATCATGGTGATACCCTGAACTGATCATGGCCCCAGGCTGAGTCTTGATTCTACATGGGGCACTATTGGTCACAGGGGCACATGGAGAGTGGGTGCAGCATTGCAGCTTTTCTTGAAGGAAAATCTTTTGTCCACAAAGCACCTTTATTCTGTGAATCTATGAAATTCTTGTGTATGTTTATTTAGAATTTGGAAAAGGAAATAGATTCCATTTTTGTTCAGAAAAATAGGACACCAAAATGTCTATAATGAAAGACTTTTAAAGCCACCACTAAATGTGTAAGGCTCCTGACTTCAAAGGCAATGCAGGAAGAATTTGTCCTCAGGGCTCAGAAATGGTGGGTGAGGCTTGCCTTTATACTCACCTCCAAGGCTCTAGGGAAGTTTGAAGATTTGACTTCAGCTTTGTGCAGTCAGGGCCTTTGGCATTGCTTTTAGATTTTATTACCCAAAGAGAATGCGTGTGAGTGTGTGTTGACCTGTCTGTGGGCCGGAGTGTGAGCCTGTGCCAGGATAAGTGTGCATGTGTGATATGTGTGTGCTTGTGGGTGATGCAGGCTGCATGTGACATGCATGGGAGTGTTGAATGTGTCTGACTTTGTGCCTGGGTATGTGGGGTGGCTGATGTGGGGTAAGTGACTCCGGAAGGCCTTGGAGCTCCATGTGTGTTGCAGGGCTCTTCGGGAGTTTGTTGTGGGTTTGTGGAAGGCTATTATGTGAGTTGTGACTGGATAGCAAAGCTGACTGGGACCTGATTAGGACACTAAACAAATACAAGAAACGTATGATCTTCTAAATCTCCCCAGAGCTGAGGTTTGGGTTGATAAAAGGCAACAGTTTGAAAACAGACCATCAAATGAGACCATTTCTGATCTACTTTTTTTTTGCTTTAAAAAAGAAACCAGCCCCAAATGACAGTGCAATTAATGCAAAAGTTCTGGCTTTTACAGAAAAGACATCTCTCTCCAGGGAGTCCAGGGCACAAAGCCAGTCATGAAGCCAGACAGAGGAGTACAGGGACCATAGGATTATATGGCACCCTTGAATTTCCCCCACATTGCCCTCAATGGGTCACTGCCCATCCTGTTGCCACTGCAGGGTAGAAACACCAGTGACAGTGATAATAACATGCACAGTGAATAGATCAGCCCTTGAGCTTACCACCTCCCCAGTTCCCATCAGTCCTTGATCGCATCTGAGATATAGATGATTGCATCTGAGGGAGAGAGCTAACAGACCAGGAGGAACAATAATTTAAAATAAGCGTAATAAGAGTCCTCGAAGCGACAAAGTGGGATATGGGGACCATGAAGCACGTCCAAGTAATTACAGAGGAGAAACAAGGGGAGATCCTGGATATGAGAGAGTTTATCACCAAAAACCTTCACTAAAGGAACTTCTAAAGGCATATTTGGGAAGAAGGATATTGAACCCAAAAAGAGGGAATGTGATGCAAAAAGGATCGCTGGGTAAGGAAAGTAAATATGAGGATACATTTAAACAAACACTGACTGTCAAACAATAATATAATATTAAGGATTATGACTAGTTGGGGGTCAAAAATCAAGGTAGAACTAAAATACTAGAAAGTAACATTGTATAAGATGGGAAGAAGAGTAATTTAAGGTGAAGCATTCTAAAGTCTTTGTGTTGCTGGGGAGGAGGAAAAATATTACTTCATTTTAGATTGTGTTAAGAATGCATGTTAAAAATTTAAAGGTAACTAGTAAAAAAGTAGAAATAAAATGTATAACTTATAAACCAGTAAAGGAAAAAATGAATTAAAGAAAAGCCTTGATTAATTCAAAAGAGGATGGAAAATGAAAGTAAATAAAGAAGCAAAGAGAAGCAGGGTAAGCAAAAAGCAGACAATAAGATGGTAGATATAAACCCAAATATATGAGGAACTGCAGTAAATGTAAATCGATCAAAATCTCTAGTTAAAAGATAAGGATGGTAATATTGGGCAAAAATAAACAAATATGTC
Source organism: Macaca fascicularis (assembly GCF_037993035.2). Taxonomy (NCBI): domain Eukaryota; kingdom Metazoa; phylum Chordata; class Mammalia; order Primates; family Cercopithecidae; genus Macaca; species Macaca fascicularis. The sequence goes on along the minus strand of NC_088375.1, from coordinate 187,202,192 downwards.
TATCTACCCCATTTTGGCTGTATGCTTTTTACCCCAAACACACTTAAAACATAAGGATCCAGATAGGTTAAAAATAAAGTGTTGGAAAAAGATGTCGTGAAGATAAGTAAGACTAATGAATGATCCCTTAATCGCCAAATCCAGCAGTTTATTAAAACATTGTGACTAGCTGTGTTTATTTCATTAATGCAAAGATTATGTAACATTTTGAAATCTATTAACTCAATCCCAAATATTAGCAAGTTAAGAGAAAAAAAAAACAATGGTCCCAATGAATTAGAAAAATGATTTTATGAAATTCTATGTCCATTTATGATAAAGTTCTCAGCAAACTAGTAATATAAGGGATATTTCCAAACCTGAAAAGTAGTTTCTACCAAGAACTTACAGCTAACACAGTATGTGGTGGGAAAATATTTGAAGCACTTTCTTTAAAATTAGGAATTATGCAAGGATATCTGCAATCACTGCTTCAATTAAACATTACACTGGAATTCCTCACCAGAATAGTAAGGCAAGATAAAGAAACAAGCTAGATTGTGATTGATTATGATAGGATATAACGATTTATGTAGAAATCTAAGAGCATCTACAGACAAACTATTAAAATTAATGAGAACTAAGTGAATTTGCTCACTACAAATAAAATCAACATACAAAAATCAATTGTATTCCCATATACCACAACAAAGTATTAAAAATAAATGTTTAAAAAGATAGCATTTATAATATGCACAGAAAAAATAAGGTACTTAGGAATAAATCTAACAAAATACATAAGAGACCTTTTGGGAAAAAATATAAAACTTTAAGTTATCAAAGATCAAAATAAAAATATATAATATTAATGGATAGGAAGAGTCAATGTTATGAAGGTGTCAATTTTCTCTAAATTAATAATATATTTATTAGGATTAAAATAAAATACCAACAGTGTGTGTCTGTATGTGTGTATATAATTTTTAAAACTTATTCTAAAATTTATATGAAAGAACTAAGCTTCAGTAACAGTTAAACAATTGAAGAAAAGGAACAAGGTGGTTAAATTTGCCCTAGCAAAAAGTAAGACTTATTTTAAAATGTTGGTAATTAAGACAGTGTGTACATCTGGAATAGATACGGTTGTATAAATCAGCATATTTCTCCTTCTCTTAGAAATCATCCAAAAGCAACAAAAAGGATGAAAAAATAAACTCTATTTTTGGCAAAACTTGAGGACAGGTATTACCCAAGACTCCCAAATATGTGTAAGAATTGTCCAAAGAAGCTGAGATTAGGAAAAAACAAATAGGAGGAAATGAAGAGAAAGAAGCTCCCAGAAAGATCTCTTTGATGAGATAGCTAGGCAAAAATATTCTTCCTAAAAGTAAGGGGTATATATTCAGAGATGCAAAAGCTATATCTCCTATTTTCAAAAACAGGTGCAATAACTGGAGTTAAATGTGCTAATGGGAAAATACTTCTTGGACTTGATTTGGTTGAGAAAAACTGAAGATGCAGGGCTACACAAAAAATCATAAGGGTGAACCTCTTTTCAGAAGCAATTTGTTTCTGTGGCAGCAGAGAACAGGCCCTTCTAGTAAAAACCAGCAAGTGAGGGATTCCATCTTTCCCCAACCAAAGTATTCTCTTGTCTGGCAGTGGAAAGTCTAGGAAAACTGAACTCAACTTATTCAGTGCTAGCAAAGATTTTTAGTGCTATGAGGAGTAATAACAAGGATCTAATAGAGCATCAAAACAAAGATATTATAAGAAATGCATCAATACAAAGATAATTTTGTGTACTAAGTTAAAAAGAAAATATTCACAAGTTTATTAATAGACAAAGACTACTCCCCAGAGAAAGGTTGCCACAGCAGATAAAAATTTGGACCAAACATTATCGTGAATTAAAAAATCTTTTTGGAGTTATTGCCTATATGAAGCAAGACAACAAAGCAAAGATGAAAAAGCCCAGGGAAGAAAAGGTATGATTATAGAAAGAAAAAATACATTAGCTGGCAAAATCCAAGAAGGGAATATAAAAGAAATCATCCAGAAATGAAGATAGCTTAGAATAAGTACAAAGGAGAATGTACTTTGAGGAAAACAGTAAGTGAACTAGAGGATAAAAATGAGAAAAGCAAGCAAAATGAAATGGAAGAATATTTTTTGAAAGGATTGGGGGAAACAAAATGATTGGTATATAAAACAGGCAATGAAGATTCAACTTGTGGACTTTTGGAGTCCTCAAAGCAGTTAACCAATATAATAGTACAGAATGAATATTTAAAGCTTAATTCAAGAGGCTACTTCCTGAAATAAAGTAGGATTGACTATATATATTAATTCATGGTAATACCAAGACATAGTCTGGTAAATGTATTCTACCTTACAGATAAAGGAAGAATCTTGATAATCCAGGTAAGTTTAGGTCATGTATAGAGGAAAAAAAGAGATAAGAATAGCCTTAGATTTATTCAAATTAACTTTTAATGTTATAAGACAGAGGAGTAACATCTACAGAGTCCTCAAGATAAGAAAATGACACCTGAGGATTTTTATATCCAGCCCAAGTGCTCTTCAGTGAGCAGTTCTTCAGTTATAAAGGCTATAGACAAGCAATTTTGAACATGCATGATTTCAGCATAATCAACCAATAGTTAATTAGGGAAGTTGGAGCAAAATAACTAAAAAACTAAAAACAGTGTGAAGATTAGGCTGAGGAATAGAAGATAAATAATGTTCAAAAAATATAGGAATGATACAATGAATATAAATTATGAGAGGATCAGGAGGAAGATTGAAGATAGAGTGTTTGCTGTTTGCTTAAACTTTTACAACCAAGAGTAAAAGCATGTATTTTAAAGCTGACAAATCAAGTGATTGAACTATATGCCTATTTAACAGTACAGAAGTATATACCGAAAAAGTAATATAAATGACATAAATTGAGAAGTGGAGAAAAGAAAAGGAAAGGAGAAGAAAGAAGTACACCGCTTTATCATTGTTCATAGGAGGGAACTAATAGATGCTATCTAAAGAAGTAGAGAACTAAAGAAGTTATATAAAGTCCTAAGTACAAATATAACCACTAAAACAAAAATGCAGTTTTTCTAACTGTCAAACTAACTTCACACACACACACACAAAGAAAAGAGAGTTCATAGTAAAGAACTCAGCAAAGTAACATCAATACTGAAAAATATGCAGAAGCCAAGACCAAATACATCAGTCATATTAATAAATGTGAACAGGCTAAAATCACCTATTAAAAGAAAAAGACTGTCACAAAGAAAGAAATACTAAGCAGTATAAAAGAGACATATTATACCTAAAGCAAAGCCATTCATATAGATTTAAAATAAACATTTTGGCAAAGGTCTATCCATCAAATGCAGACACGAAGACAAAGATCATAATTAGACAAACAGGATCTCAAGTCAGAAAGCATTAAATGAGTCAAAGACAGGCATGTTATATGTAAAGGTTGCTATTTACAATTAACATATTTATTATCCATTGATGCATATCAAATTACCCTAACATTTAGCAGTTTAACACAATGAACATTTATTATTTCATAGAGTTTCTGAAGATCAGGAATCTTGGAGCTGCTTAGCTGGGTGGTTCTGGCTTGGTTCAGGGTTCCTCAGGAGGCTGCAGTAGGCTGCTGGCCAGGGATAAAATCAGCTGAAAGCTTTACTGGGACTGGCAGATGCAGCTCCAAGCTTGCTCATTTGGCTGTTGGGGCAGCAGAGAGAAAGGGGGAGGGAGGGAGAGAGAAACAGAGAGCACCTAAGATGAAAGTCCTGGTGTCTTTTATAACCTAATATCAGAAGTAATATATACCATAATTTTTGTGATATTTTCATATTCTATAGATCATAAAGACCAACCCTGATATAATGTGGGTGTGGACTACACATGTGTATCATACCTGGACGTCATTGTCCATAACCGTTATAGGTATCTATGCACAAAACAATATAGCATCAATATTCATAAAACTGAAACTACAGGAGCTACAAGGGGAAATAAACCATAAATACATGATTAATGGAAGACTTAATTCAGTGATCATAGTATATATTAGGCAAATGGACAAGAAATAGTTAAGGATAGAGAAGACTAAATATCATTTTGAAATCTATATTCTAAAAACAGATAATCTACCATTGAAAAATTCAATTGGCCATAAAATGTTTGTGACAATTAATATAAGACAACAAGAAAACCTTGATAAATTACAAAAATAAAAATATTAATAATATGGACACTGTAATGTTCCCAACAGAAAGAAAAGATAAATGTGTAAGGTGATGGATATCTCAATTATCCTGATTTGATCATTACACCTTGAATACTGGTATCAAATCATCAACTAGTATATATCCATACAAAAGTAAAAGTGATGGTTTAGACAATATTCTCTAATTACAAAAGTTTAAATTAGAAATTAATACTAAAATCAGAAAACAAAAAAGCCCTTCTGTATTAATCCATGTTCACACTGCTATAAAGAACTATCTGAGTTTGGGTACTTTATAAAGAAAAGAGGTTTAATTGGTTTAAATGGCTGGGAGGCCTCAGGAAATTTACAATCATGGTGGAAGGTGAAGGCGAAGCAAGGCATGTCTTGCATAGCAGCAGGAGAAAGACAGTGAAGGAAGAACTGCCACTTTTAAACTTTTAAACCATCAGATCTTGTGAGAACTCACTCACTATCATGAGAACAGCATAGGGAAACCACCCCCATGATCCAATCACCTCAAACCAGATCCCTCCCCTCACATGTAGGGATTGCAATTTGACATGAGATTTGGGTGGGGACAGAGCCAAGACATATCATTCTGCCCTGGCCCCTCCCAAACATCATGTTCTTCTCACATTTTGAAACCAGCTGTGCTTTCCCAACAGTCCCCCAAAGTCTTAACTCATTCCAGCATTAACTCAAAAGTCGAAGTCCAATGTCTTATCTGAGATATGAGAAGTCCTTTCTGCCTATGAGCCTGTAAAATAAAAAATAAAAACAAGTTAGTTACCTCCAAGATACAGTGAGGGTACAGACATTGGGTAAATGCTTCCATTCTGAAAGGGAGAAGTTGGCCAAAACAAAGGGGCTATAGGCCCTATGCAAGTCTGAAACCCAGCAGGGCAGTTATTAAATCTTAAAGCTCCAAAATAGTCTCCTCTGACTCCATGTCTTACATCCAGGGCATGCTGATGCAAGGAGTGAACTCCCAAGGCCTTGGGCAGCTCCACCCCTGTGCTCTGCAGGGTAGAGCTCCTGTGACTGCTTTCACGGGCTGGTGCTAAGTGCCCGTGACTTTTTCAGGTGTACAGTGTAAGCTGTCAGTGGATCTACCATTCTAGGGTCTGAAGGACAGTGGCCTTCTTCTCACAGCTCTACTAGGCAGTGCCTCAGTGGGGACTCTGTGTGGAGGCTCCAACTTCACATTTCCCATTCACACTGCCCTAATGGAGGTTCTCCATGAGGACTCCACCTCTGTGGCAGACTTCTGCCTGGATATCAGGGCATTACCATACATCCTCTGAAATCTAGGTGGAGGTTCCCAAACCCCGATTCTTGTCTTCTGCACACCCACAGGCCCAACACCACATGGAAGCTGCCAAGGCTTGGGGTTTGCACGATCTGAGATGTACCTTGGCCCATTTTAGCCATGGCTGGAGCTGGAGCTGCTGGGACGCAGAGTGCCATGTCCTGAGGCTGCACAGAACAGCCGGGTCCTGGGCCTGGTCCATGAAACCATTTTTCCCTCCTAGACCTCCAGGCCTGTGATGGGAGGGGCTGCCACGAAGATCTCTGAAATGCACTAGAGACATTTTTCCCATTGTCTTGGCTATTAACATTTGGTTCCTTGTTACTATGCAAATTTCTGTAGTTGCCTTGAATTTCCCCCCAGAAAATGAGTTTTCCTTTTCTACCACTTGGCCAGGCTGGGATTTTCTAAACTTTTTTGCTCTACTTCCCTTTTAAGCATAAGCTCCGATTTCAGATCATCTCTTTTGAATGCATATGACTGTACACTTTTAGAAACAGCCAGGTTACATCTTGATTGTTTTGTTGCTTAGAAATTTCTTCCATCAGATACCCTAAATCATCTCTCTCAAGTTCAAAGTTCCATAGATCTCTAGGGCAAGGGCAAAATCCCACCAGTCTCTGCTAAAGCATAGCAAGAGTGACCTTTACTCCAGTTCCCAATAAGTTGTTCATCTCTGTCTGAGAGCACCTCAGCTCTCATTGTCCATTTTACTGTTAGTATTTTGGTCACAACCATTCAACAAGTCTCTAAGAAGTTCTAAACTTTCCCACATCTTCCTGTCTTCTTCTGAGCCCTCCAGACTGTTCCAACTTCTGCCTGTAACCCAGTCCCAAAGTTGCTTCCACATGTTCAGGTATCTTTATAGTAGTACCTCACTCTCCTGGTACCAATTTTCTGTATTAGTCTGTTTTTACACTGCCTTAAAGAGCTATCTAAGACTGGGTAATTTAAAAAGAAAAGAGGTTTAATTGACTCACAGTTTCACATGGTTGGGGAGGCCGCAGGAAACTTCAATCATGGTGGAAGGTAAAGGGGAAGCAAGGCACGTCTTACATGGTGGCAGGGGAAAGAGAGGGAGGGGTAGAACTGCCACACACTTTTAAACCATCAGATCTCATGAGAACTCCCTCACTATCATGAGAACAGCATGAGGAAAATCACCCGCATGATACAATCACCTCCCATCAAGTCCCTCCCCCAATACATGGGGATTATGATTAGACATGAGATTTGGATGGGGACACAGAACCAAATCACATCACCCTCTATGTGGAAAATGGAAACAATCAAACAAAGACTTTGACCCAACAGGCTTGGGTTAAAGAGGAAATATGAATCAAATAATATTTTTAAAATGATTTTTGATGGAAATACTCCATGTCAGAGCCCATGGCCTATGGTTAAAGGGGTGCACCCAGGCTAGTGCTGCTTGTGAATGAGTGGGTAGGGCAGATAGAAGCCACACTTTCTCATACCTAAACTTTGTCAGCAATAAAATGATATTTTGTCTTCCATCTGTTTTATTCTCAGTGGGTTCAGAATTTGGGCAAAGAAAAAGGATGTTATTTGTTGGACTGCCCCTGTACTACTAAATGATGCAACAAAGCAAAAGAAAAATATTAGAGAGACAAAAGCTGGGAAGGAGGATGTAACATTAGCACTACTTGTAGATGATTATATACCTGGAAGCCCTGAAGAACCTACAGGGAAACTATTGCCAACAGTGAGAGAATTTAGTAAGAGGGATACGTAAAGTTAAAAAACAAGAATTAACTACCGTCATGTATAAATATAACCATTTGGAAGACAGAATGAAAGAAAATATCTAATTTACAAGAGTAGTGACAATGACAACAACAAAAATAAACTACCTTTCAATAAAGTTAAAGGTAGGAGCAAGTCCTATACAAAGAAAATGTTGAAACACTTCTAAAGGACACAAAAGAAGACTTGAATAATTGGAAAGACTATGTTTTTGGCTAGGAAGACTCAACATCATAAAGATGTCAATTCTCCCTAAGTTAATTTCTAAATTTAATGTGAGCTCAATAAAATATCAGCAATTTTATTTTTTAGCCAGACAAGCTGATTCTAAAGTTCATGTGAAAAAATAAGAAACAAAAACATTCAGAAAAACTCTGAAGAGTACTATCAGGGGACTAGCTCTACCAGATATTAAAACATAATAGTCTCAGTAATTGAAACAGTGAGGAACTGATGCATGAACAGCAAGACAGGCCAATCAACTATAATAGAAAGTCCAGAAATAGAAGTGAATACACATATGGGAGCTTAGTATATGAAAAAAACTGGCTTCTAAGATCAGTAGGAGAAATGATTAACTGTTCAATAAATGTGGTTGGGGTCATTGGTTGGTCATGTGGAAAAAAAATAAAGTTAGGGTCATACCTAGCACCATATACCAGAATAACTTCCAAATGGATCAAAGATTGAAAAGCCAAAATCATGCCACAATATGCTAGAAGAAAACTTGAGAAAATCCTTATGTAATCTTGGGATCAGGAAGATCTTTCAAATTATGACCTAAGACAGAGAAGACCTTAGAGAAAAAAATAGAACACTTACACTACATTAAGGAAATCTTTATGCCAAAATACAAAGTCAAAGATAACTTTATTGGGGATACTCTTTTCATCAGAAGGTTAATCTCCCTAATTTATAAAGTGGTCATAGAAACCAATGAGATAAAGAACCAAGAACTCGATAGAAAAATTGGCAAAGGATATGATCAAGTGGTTCACAGAAAAAGGTTCTCCCTTGCTCATAATAGAAATGCAGATTAAAGCAACACCAAGATACCATTTTTCAGCTGTCAAAATGATTTTAAAAATCCAAGAATTTGAAATATATACTCTGTTGATAAGGCTGAGGAAACAATGCTGTTAGGGTATAAACTGATCTGGTCTCCATGAAGGACAATCTGGCAAAAACCTATTCACATTAGAAATGTATGTATTCTCTGATCTAACAAATCTAAGAATTTACTCTAAAGATAGATTTGCAGAATATGCAGAGGGAAGGGACATATGCAGAGTTGTTTGTAATAGTTAAGATTGAAAACAACCTAAATGCTCATCAATAGGGGAATGGTTAAATAAACTATGATACATATATTATTCCCATACAAAAAAAAAAGCCATAAACCTATACAAAACATGAGGAATCTCTCAATGTACTCACATGGCAGATCTTCAGGGCATACTGTTAGGTAAAAAATCTAGTGTAAATGACACATCACAATTGTGTGAAAAGATGGAGGGATAATTATATATTTATAGTTGCTTGAATATACATAAAAATCTGTGTTTATCTGTTTAGAAGTGGAATGGGGGAAAGGATGTGGGATGGACACTTTTTCTTTTATATCTTATTTTGCCTTATATAAATGTATTACCTATTTAAATAATTAAATGCTTAAATTTTAAAAAATCTCATAAATGAAAACATTTGATACTTGGTACAGGATTAGATAAACAGAGCAACAGATAAGAATAGAGAGCCTAAAACAGACCCCTACCCCTACAGAAACTTTTTACATCAGGGGTCCCCAACCCCCGGCCACAGACTGGTATGGGTCTGTGACCTGTTAGAAACCGGGCTGTACAGCAGGAGGTTGAGTGACAGGTTAGGAGTGAGCCAGCCAGCAGGAGCAAACCTTCGTCTGTGTTTACAGCCACTCCTCATTGCTCGTGTTACTGCCTGAGCTCCGCTTTCTGCCAGATCAGCAGTGGCATTAGATTCTCACAGGAGCACAAACCCTATTGTGAACTGTACATGTGAAGGATCTAGGTTGCATGCTCCTTATGATAATCTAATGCCTGATGATCTGTCACTGTCTCCCATCACCCCAAGATGGGACCATCTAGTTGCAGGAAAACGAGCTCAGGGATCCCACTGATTCTGCATTATGGTGAGTTGTATAATTATTTCATTATATATTACAATGTAATAATAATAGAAATAAAGTGCACAGTAAATGTAATGCCCTTGAATCATCCTGAAACCATCCCTGCCCCCATGTCCGTGGAAAAATTGTCTTCCACAAAACTGGTCCCTGGTGCCAAAAAGATTGGGAACCGCTGTTTTACATGACAGAGGTGACATTTCAAACCAGTGGCAAAATGATGGGCAATTCAATCAGCTGGGACAAGTGTTATCTATCTACAGATAGTTCTTGATCTATGGAAAAAGTAAAATGGTTCTGCTAACTCTCACTCTATGCAAAAATTAATTCTAGAATCAATATGGAAGAATATGGAAAGCCAAAAACATAACAGTTTCAGATAAAAACATAGGAGAATATCTTTCTGACCTCAGGGTATACAATGACAGTTTATAAACAGTTTACAAAAAACAGAAACAAGTATGGGAAAACATGGATAGATTTGACTACATTGAAATTCAAACGTTTATATGCATCAAAAGACATTACAAACAATGTAAAAAGAGAAGTTACAGACTAGGAGAGGATATATGCAACACATTTCACAAAAAAGTGATGAGTATGTAGAATACATAAAAAGACCTTCAAATCAATTAGATAATGCAAAGGACCCTACAGAAAAATAGCCAAAGTATGCCAAGAGTCAATTCACAGAAGAGAAAACCTGAATATTTGAAATTGTGCTTGGTCACAAATTAAGTAGTGAAAATCAAATTAAAATTACACTGTAATTATATTATGCACATATCAGATTTGCAAAAATGTGAAAGTCTGACAATTTCATGTGTTGAAGAGACTATGGGACCATAGGAGCTCTCATACACTGCCCATGGGAGAGGACATTTGTGAAACTACATTGAAGGGCAAGTTGGTAATATCTGATAAAGATACAAACACACACACACAGACACATCTCATATATATATGAAATTCTCACATAAGGAAGCATGCACAGGAATATTCCTTCAACATTGTTTGAAAGAGTAAAAAAGGCCGGCCGTGGTTGCTCATTCCTATAATCCCAGCACTTCGGGAGGCTGAGGTGGGCGGATCACAAGGTCAGGAGACGGAGACCACCTTGGCCAACAAGGTGAAACCCTCTCTCTACTAAAAATACAAAAATTAGCTGGGTGTGGTGGTGCATGCCTGTAATCCCAGCTACTTGGGAGGCTGAGGCAAGAGAATTGCTTGAACCTGGGAGGCAGAGGTTGCAGTGAGCTGAGATCACGCCACTGAACTCCAGCCTGGACTACAGAGCTAGACTCCGTCTCAAAAAAAAAAAAAAAAAAAAAAAAAAAAAAAAAAAGAAGAAGAAAGAAAGAGTGAAAAGAAAATGCGTGCAACCTAAATGTTGATCAAGAGATCCCAGCACTTTGGGAGGCCGAGGCGGGTGGATCACGAGGTCAGGAGATCGAGACCATCCCGGCTAACACGGTGAAACTCTGTCTCTACTAAAAAACACAAAAAATTAGCCGGGCATGGTGGCAGCGCCTGTAGTCCCAGCTACTGGGGAGGCTGAGACAGGAGAATGGCGTGAATCCGGGAGGTGGAGCTTGCAGTGAGCCGAGATCGCGCTACCGCACTCCAGCCTAGGCGACAAAGCGAGACTCCGTCAAAAAAAAAAAAAAAAAAAAAAAAAAAAAGCAGAATTGGTGAATAGGTTGTGGTATAACTCTATACTGTAAGGTACTATGTGTCCGTGAAAATAAAAAAAAAAACCAGACCCAGAGCTACATGAATCAATGTGGGGAAATCTCACACACACTATTGAACGAGAACAAAACAAGACAAAACAAAAAAACAAATCACAGAAGGATATACAGTAGGATAACATTTGTATGAAGTTTAAAGGCAGGCAAAATGATACTATATAATGTTTATGTTCACACAAAATCAAAAACATGCAAAATGATCCTATACAATGTGTGAAGGAGTATAAGAGCATAAGATATAAATGGAAAGGACACATCCTATCAGGGAGGGTCGTTACTCTAATGAGAGAGAAAGGAATGAGTTTGGAGGGAGGTCCTCAGAGATCTTCAACTGTATGTATACTGTTTTTATTCTTATCAGCATGGTGGGTATTGGGTGCTCATTTTCTTATTCTTTGTACCTTTTGATGTCAGACATATTTCATAATTGCAAAAGATTAAGTGTTCCTTTACAACAATAATAACTAACTAGAAAATCGAGTAAGTCCCCCCTTTTTACAACAACAATAGAAACTATAAAGTAGGAATGAAGAGTGTGTAAGAACTTTATGAAGAAAAATATTAAACTTTAAGAAAATATCATAAAATAAGGCCTTAATAAAGGAATAGAAGCTACATGTTGACGGACTGCATGGCTGCTAATTCTCCCCAAATTAACACATAAACTCAGTGTAGTATTATAACATTCCCCTCTCCCCTCATGCTCACCCCATTCTTTGAGAAAGACAGTTGATGCTTTCCTAGTTTTATAAGCCAACATGTCTGAAGCACTGAGCAGTGTGTAACACACAGTCAACACCATCACATGAGACTATTATGATGGTTCATTCCACCACCTCATAACGTGGACTCTTGCACTTTGATTTTTTTGGGGGGACTCCTAAAAGGTCAGGGTCATTTGAATGTTAGCAGAATAAACGATAAACCACTGATTCATCAAGGGTGTGTGTGTGTGTGTGTGTGTGTGTGTGTGTGTGTGTGTGAGAGAGAGAGAGAGAGAGAGAGAGAGAGAAGCAGCTGTGAGAGAGGTTACCATTTTCAATTTACAAAAGGAGAAAATGGGACCTAGAGAAAGAGTCTTATTCAAGGTGTGCAGCAGTTGTGCTGAGAAGGAGAAGGAGGAAAGGTTGTGGAAGGGACTGGTGAAGCAGAAAGCTGGGACAGGAGAGAAGAGAGAGAAGGGAAGGCACAGTGAGGTTGCTGAGGAGGTAAGATTCCATTTGTTTCCCTCTGCTGGTTCACTGGTGATGGAAATAGTATTTGCTCTCCCCACTCATGGTCAAGGACACCTCCCCCTCCTCTTCTGAGGGAATTACTTGTCAGTCTTCATGGAGCTGTTTCATTTCCCCACTGCCGTGGGGTTCTTTGGCCAGCTGGGCACTTCCAACTCTGACCACACCTCTCTGCACTCTCATGAAAAATCACAAGTTCTTAAATGGTCCAAAACACAATGTCAGTTCCTGGGAGTTTCTACTGAAGGAAGATTATTCATGACACTTGTTAAAGATGGTAAGGGAGACTTTATCCAAGTGGGACTATTGCAACGGGGGTTTTGCAGGAGGGGAGACAGATCAGGCTCAACTCCGAATACAGCAGAACAAATGGGGAATTAAGGGCAGTGTATGGAAAATTACTAAGAGGAAAGAAACATCAAGGGGAAGAGGGATTCTGGGTAAACTGACTCAACAGGATTCTTGCTGAAGGCAAGCTGGGTGATAAGCTATAGAGAGTGAGGATGAGGAATTTGATCATATATGGAGGATGATGAGAGGCCAGGGATTTTCACTAAACTGATCAGCAGGATTCTTGTTAAAAGTGCACTAAGCGAGCCAAGGATAGGGCCCTGATTCAAAGCCTAGTCCAGAAAAGGGCTCAGAGGAGCTGACTCAAGATCCATCAAGGAGCAAGTCCTTGTCATTTCAGCCAGGAGAATCCCTGGGAGTTTGGTGAGAGATGAGTGCCTGGGCCCTGCTTGGAGCAAAATCCCATGACTTCTCCCAGGCCAGTCCCTTATGAGACGTGAGTCCAGCAGAACAGGATCATCAGTGGGGTTGGTGTAGGTCTCCAACCTGGGGACAGATTCACCAAGGGTCTCAAGGCCCATGGGAGGGCTCTCCACCCCGATATCATAGTCACCCCACACTGTCCATTTCACCTGCCCCATCCATTGGACACAGTAGCATGTGCATGGACAGGAAGTGGCGAGCTGCTCTCTGCGGTAAGGCTGGAGATTCCTTGACTGAAAACAGGCCACCCCTGCGGAGGGGACAGAACAGCCTCTCACTACAGGAAGATAGAGCAGAAAGTAGGGAAGTACACTGGTTTCCCTTCTGAATTCTGCATTCTGAATTGTTTAATCTTCACCATAACTCTGTGAGGTAGGCATGGCTAATTCCTGTTCATAGAAGAAGAAAGTGAGGCTCTGAGGGGTGAATTAACAGGGGAAGGAAACATAGTGAGCATATCGGGCCGATGGTGGCGGAGTCAAGATCCAAACCTACAGACATCTGGTTGTAAAACTAGCTGTTTCTGGTACTATTCTATGATGTCTTGTGCTGCAATCACATGGCAGGGAATAATGTTAGAATTACTTTCTAAAAAACTTGAGGCTGGAGCCAGAAAGACAATGACAATCCCAGAGCAAAACGTTGGAGATTGCAAGGGAAGGACTCTCAAGAAGGGACCTAGTCCATGTCCTGATTATCTCAGGACATGAGTTCCTCTGGTCTTGCCTCCATGTTTCCCTTCAGGTTGTAAATGCTCAAGCCCACAGCTCACTGAGCTCTCTGGAAAACCAGGTGTTCACTTCTAAGCCTGTTTCCCCCGTATCACAATCATTATCCTCTGGGATGTGGGTCTTGGCCCATCACAAGACTGCAGAGCCTAACTTCAGGCATGGACACCTACGGTTCCCACACTGGACTCCTGTGAAGTGAGAGCCAACATCTTTGGTAGGTAAGGATGCGAATGTTTTATAGGAATGGTGGTGGGGAGCATGCCTCCAGGCCTGGGGCACAACCCTCCGTTGGAAGGAAGGGATCGTACTGAGGGAGCCAAATCTGGATTCTGTTAAAAGTCATCATCTCCAGTCCTCAATTTTCTTGTCCACCTTCCTAACTCTGGTGCCATACAGGGGGGTGTGCATGGGTGTATGGTGGATGTATATGCTCATGGCAAGTATGTGTAGATAATATTTACTTTGCGAAGTGCCACCCCTCTTCCTCATCCTCTTGCATTAATTCACTAAATCATGCAATCCAATAGGAAGAGCCATAAGCCTTTCCTTGGGTACCCACACTTCTGGGATAATGTCCAAGCTCCTCTGTAGACTACACCAGCCCTCCCTGACCTGGTCCTGATGGCCTCTTGGCCTCTTCTCTTGCCATTCCTACTTACCACCTGTAGTACTCCCTCACCTCAGGTGCTTGCCATTCTCAGAGGCACCAGGCTTACTTACCTCTACATTTTTGTACATGTCTCTCTGCCTGCAATGCCCCTTCTTTCCCCTATGTCTAGCCAACACAGTCAAGGGTCACTTTCTCCAAGAAGTCTCCTCTAACCTGACCAGGGTGGGTTGGTTGTGCTGACCTCTGCTGAGGAAGTTCCCCACACTCACCCCTGCCTTTGGCCCACGTAACGACTCATTTCTGTTATTCTTCCCCTAGACTGTGACCTCCTTGTGGGAAGCGGGTCTAAACCATCAGGGTGTTTCTAGAGCCCAGTCCAGGGCTGGGCACAATGGAGGCGTTCAGTGAGTGTTTGATGAATAAATGAATGAATGAATGAGTGACACAGTGCCAGGGTTGTGAATGTTGGCCTTGGAATCCTGCTGCTTGGGTTGGAATCCCAGTTACTGAACTTGTTGTATATGGCTGTGAGCAAGTTACTAACTTTCCTATGCCTCAGTTTTCTCATCTGTAAAATGGGGCTAAATAAGAGAAACTATCTCATGGTGTTGTTATAACGCCTCAACAAGTCAATACATGAAAAGCGTTTAAAATGGTGCATGGCACATGGTAAGCAGCACAGTAAATATTAGTTATAGTTATTGCAACTAAATCATTTATTCATTGAGTCAATCATCATTTTTTTTTCCATAAAAAAATTTCATCTAGTGTCTTTTCTGTGCTAGGCACTTGGCTGGGCCTTAGAGCCACAGATAAAAATCAGGCAGCTATTGTCCTCAATATGGAATCAGGGGAACACAGAAGCAGATACAGGTAATTACATCCCCAGGGAGGGATGCCCAGTGCTTAGAAGGGCATGGCTCAGGACCAGCAGACAGAGACCCTGCGCTTGGAATAGACAGGCCTCTCTCCTCCCAGAGATCCCTGAGGACAAGGCAGCTCGCGGAGGAGGGATGTGTATAAGTGAAGGCTGGACCTGGAAAGCCCGTAGGGTCTGGGAGTCTCTGCTCAGCCTTCATGGACAGCTGAGTCCTGAAATCCAGGGCCTTTGATTTTTCATTGACTAATGCTGCATTTCATTGAACAGAAGCTTCCTGTTAAATCGAAACAGATGAGGTTTCAAAAATAATTCTAATTGATTCCATTCCTAAAGTTCACATCAGTAGCTCTTGGACCCAGCCAAGAGAGAAGAGTTGTGTGTGCGCGTGTGTGTGTGTGCACATGGCTGTGCATGTACATGCACAGGTGTGTACGATAGATAATAATAGCGGTCACTTTTCAAACACGTATGATGTGTTTTTCCTATTTTACTTCATGTAGACTTCACAGCACCCCCCGTAGGTAAGTGCTATTATTAGCACCATTTCCAGATAAAGAAACTGGGAGCTCAGAGGGATCAAGTAACTTTCCCAAGATCATAAAGCTATAAGTGGTAGAGTCAGAGCATGATATTCTTTCTCACTTCAAAGCCTCAATTCCTAGCAACACGAGGGAAGGATTAGGAGAGGAGGAGGTCACAGGGCTACAGAGTCACTGAGCCTGTTTGACCAGGCAAGGGACCTGAGAGGTGTGCAATGACAATGAAAAATAATCACGACAGATGCCATCTAGTGACCCCACCTACTACTTGCGAGGCTCTGTCACTGGTGATTTACAGATACTAAGTCCTCACACTATTTCAGTGCAGTAAGTATTATTTCCACTTTTCAGATAGGAAAGTTGAGGTACAGAGGGATTTAAAAAAAATCCTCCAAAGCCATATCACTAATGAATGTTTCTGTTCCCCCAAACCCTTGTTTTTTTGTGGATATTATGTACATTATATGCACATGTATATATGACAGGGAGGTACGAATTGGGCCTGTTTCTTCAGAATATTGCATTTAGTTCTCATACTATGAGGTGTGAGCAGCTTAATTCATTTATCCATTTGTTCACTCAACACCTCCCCTGGGCCCAGCTGTTTCAGGAAGTCAGAGCAGACAAGATGGACAAGGTCACTGAAATGAGAGAGCAGGAGGGATCCAATTGGCTAGGGATTGGCTACTTTGGTAGGTAGATTTAGAAAGGGAGAGCATTTACAAAAATAAAAAAGAGCTGACTGTGTAATGTTCTTGGGGAAGAGTGATCCAAGCAGCGGGGCAGCTACTATAAAGATCTTGGGGCTGGAACAAACTGGGTGTGTTGGAGGACCAGAAAGAAGGCCAGGGTGGATGGTGCTGGTGACAGGGAGCAGATGATTCCAGAGGCAGAAGCCTGGATTAAGTAGGCCTTGTAGACCAGCACAAGGAGGTTGGATTATGTTTTAATTGCAGTGGGGAGTAATGGAGGGTTGTAGCTTGATCTGATCTCCATTTATAAGGATTGCTCTGGCTACAGAGTGGAGAATGTTGAGGGACAAGGTGAGGAATGTGGAATCAGAGAAACCTGTCTGGAAGCTACTGCAGTGTCCAGGAGAAAGATGACAGTGACTGACTAAGATGTCTCAGTAAAGATCAAGGGAGGTGGATAGATTTGGGATGTGCTTCTGAGGAACAGTGCTTTCTGATGGATTAGATGAGGGGCATGTGGGACAGAGGAATCAAAGATGATCTTTAGGTGAGCAACCTGGGGAAGGGTGGAGACATTTACAGAGATGCAGGAAGACTGGGGAGTAGTGGGGAGTAGGATTTGGTGGTAAATCAAGAGTTGGACAGGAAAGTGGAAGATGCCAATTAGAAGCCTAAGTTGATGCATCTGGAGTTCATGGCTGTGGATTTAGATTTTAGAGTCATGGTCAGAGAGTCAATATTTATAGCCAAAACACTGGCCAAGATCACATAGAGTAGGGGACAAAATCAGAAGGAGCCAAGGGAAACCCAATGCATGCCCATGAGTCAGCCGTGGTTCTATTTCAAACTAGAAAGTCCGAAGTCCAGCCTTATGTGGATCTTTCAGGGCAACCATGGAGAAAGCAATGGGGGCTCCCAGGGAGGAGATCAGTGCTTGATCTCAGTCTGCTACTTTTATTATTTCCTAACTTCAGTGACTGTTCTTCATTGTGCCTTGGTTTATTCATCTGTCCAATGGAACAATAGTGCTCACCAGAGAATGGAATGAGTTAATGACTGTGACAGTTATACAAGTATGAGGGACTATATACTGTTGCTTTGGGGTGAATTGGGAAGGAAACAAAATGCTTCAGGTAATTTAAGGTTCTGGTTTGAAACTGGAATTTCAATAGACCATGCTAATCCTGTGCCTTGGTTTATGCATCTGTCCAATGGAACAATAGTGCTCACCAGAGAATGGAATGAGTTAATGACTGTGACAGTTATACAAGTATGAGGGACTATACTGTTGCTTTGGGGTGAATTGGGAAGGAAACAAAATGCTTCAGGTAATTTAAGGTTCTGGTTTGAAACTGGAATTTCAATAGACCATGCTAATCCTAACTCCCAACCAATTTCAAATCATCCTCAAGTAGTCTCCTTTAGAGACTTTCTCTAATCTCTCCAGTGCAGTGATTGTCACTAACGCTGCTCTCAGTCCTGGCTGTTGCCTGGGATAGGGGAGGAGGAGGGGGAGGGAGGAATTATCTGATTGCCAAGGTTGGGGGAAAAAACTAGGCTTGAGTACCTGCTCACAGAGCACTTTTCCCAGATGACCCAGTCTCCTGTTATCTCCCAGCCACCCCCACCTCAGTCCATATATATATATACACACACACACATACACACATACACACACATATGTGTGTGTGTATAAATGGAGTCTCACCGTGTGACCCAAGCTGGTCTCTAACTCTGGCCTCTAGTGCTCCCCCTACCTCAGCTTCCCAAAGTGTTGGGATTACAGGTGTGAGCCACCGCACCCGGCCAACACACTCATCTTCTACATGGGTGAGCCAAACCTACCACGCTGTGGACTTGTACTTTCTCTCCTCCCTTTTGCTTTCTTCCCTGAGGATGCTAGTGAATTGGCTAGAGAGCCATAGGTAGTGTTTCTGTTCAGCTCAAGTCCATAGATTGTCCTGGGCCTCTCTGTGCAGACCCTGTGTTGGGCCTCAGAAGATGAGATAATCCCATGAGAAACAACTGGGAATAGATCCAAGAGGGGATCGAACCCAGTGTGGAGTGTGTCACCAGGATCCTTCCAGTGCTAAAATGGTAGACTGAGACAGCCAGGGACACACCGACCCTGACTCCTCCTCTGGTCCCCAAATCCCCACATCTAAGCTGCAGAGTAGACATCTCCACTGCAGCCTCCAAGTTAATGTGGTCCCGGCTGAGCCCACCGGCCTCTCCATGCACCCATGGAGTGTGTGCCACTCACTTCTGTCTCCTCCTAGATTGTAGGCACTGTGAAGGGAAGGAAGGTGCCAAATTTGCATTGTTTGCTTAGTGTGGAGTACAAAGCTAGTGTGGAGCTGGCCTGCAGAGGGGTGATGAATGAGGGAACTGAGGCCACAGACCCTGAGGCTGCAGGGCCCATTGAGAGAAAGGGACCCAGCAGGCAGGCTAGTGGGGCACAGGGAGTAGCTCAGGATGGGCTCAATCCTGTTGGGTATGGTGCTTACAAATGGCTGTAGGGCTTTCTGAGAAGTGAGGGAGGACTTCTTGCTTGATTACCCCGTACTCTAGCTCTAGAGTCAGAATCACAAGAGACCAAACGAATTGTCCATTTACATGGGGAAATTGTAAATGGGAAAGATAAACGTTGGAAAATTAAGCACTGACCCATGGGCTCACCAGTGGGACAGGGAAATCTGAGCCGAGCTCATGGAAAAACTATAACCAGAGCAGGCTGAGCTGCATAGTCCCAGAAAAGCAGATGGGGGCAGCCATAAAACATGACCCCTTTGAGTCAGCCAGGCCAAGCTGCACACTATTTTTAGATGCCAGGATATTTTTAAAGCATTTCTCTTCCTTTAAGTGCTGCCCTTTGCCCTTGTGGGCATTGTGATTGGGGCAAGTCACTTAACTTTCCTGTCTTCCACCTCCCCATCTGTGGAATGGGGTTCTCTCTCTCTCTTTTTCTCTCTCTCTTTCTCGAACAGTACAAGTCTGCTTGGGTTAAGAGATTTCTAGAGAGTGTTTTTTTGCTAGAACATCCTAGATACTCTGAGATTTTTGATTCTCACCTTCACTTCCCCTCTAAGCCCTAATCTGACCAGGGAACCATGTATAATTTTTCTCTGGGTGTCTCTGGCCAGTCCAGTGCCTACATGGATTTTTGTTTATTGCCATTCCCACATGGCTTCCGGGTTCCCATCCTAACTTTCAGACACCATGTCCTCTAGAGTAGGGCAAGACTTTAAAGATGATCTTGTCCAACCCCCCCTTTTATAGTTGCAGAAACTGAGATCTACATAAGGGCAGATTTAGGACACGAGTGTGGATCTTCTGATTCTGAGGCTAGGACTCTGCCCAGCCCATGGCCTGCCTCCCAGAGCCTAGAGCATCCTGGGCAGGATAAGATGAGGAGGCAGGAGGGAACTGTGGCTGGTGGTCCTTGGATCTCACTTCTTGGGATTTGGTCAATCTCTCGAGGGACCCCTTTGCATCTCATTTCCTCCCATCCATTTTAAAGGGCAAGTTGCTTGTAAAACAGTAAAACTTATGTCATTCGTAGCTGGGAAGTTTGGAACGGGTTATGAAAATGTGTGGCTGGGGTAGGGAGATTGTTTTTCTTTTTCCATTTTTCTTTTGACTTTCTCTTCCAAGAGCTGAACTGGAATTATCTGGAGCCCATAAAACTCCCCCCAAATGAATGCCAGCAAGGGCCCAATTGTGGAAAACTGTGAGGCGTGGGCATCACTCAGGCAGGCATTTCCAGGAAAGGTTGGGTGTACACCTTCACAGGAGTCTGGGTGGACTGTGGAATTCCAAGTCTACAGCCTCAGAAACATATCTAAGACTTTTCTTAAGAAGAAAGAGAACACGGAAGAAGTGAAGGAGATAGGCAACAGGAGAGACTCAAACTGAAGCTGGAGTTTGGGAAAGAGGGAGCCTCACAGGAGTAGGAGGGGGCCGGGGCC
The DNA here is from genome assembly GCF_037993035.2 of Macaca fascicularis. Classification (NCBI taxonomy): domain Eukaryota; kingdom Metazoa; phylum Chordata; class Mammalia; order Primates; family Cercopithecidae; genus Macaca; species Macaca fascicularis. The sequence goes on along the minus strand of NC_088375.1, from coordinate 187,181,544 downwards.
AGGGCCAGGGTGGTGGGGCAGTGTATTTTTGGGGAAAGCGCTTTTGCCTGGGTGACAGAAGACCTTCTCCAGCCCCTGCTGCAAACTCTGCAAGACCATGAGCATCTCCTGACCCTTGTCCTCATCCCCAAAATACAGAGGCTGGTCCCTCACCTACACAAATGGCTATTAGTCCATGGAGACTATGGACTGTGATAGCATCATGTAATGGTCTAAATAAAGAAAAGGAAGCATTTTGGACATCATTGTTATTATTTGTGAAGGATGATAAATCTTCATCTTGGGCCCGGGAGAATCACAGCAGAGAGAGCCTGGCCTGGGCCGCCACAGAGCCCTGAATAGGCACCTTGTCCCAAGACCCTGTCCTATGGATCCACTGTCCAGGACAGGTCAGTGACATAGTCTCCCATGTGCAGAACCAAGAAGTACAGCACTTCTCACTGTATGTGCCCACCTGTCCACCATCTAATGGAGTCCTTGCCTCAAGCCTACAGAGCAGGTAGGGCGGAGATCATTGATATGATCTTATGGTAACTTGCTCAAAGCCATGTAGTTACTAAATGGAAGAGGCAGACCTGGAGCCCAGACTTGCAAATTCTGGCCACTGGGCCCCTTGCCTCCCTAAAAAGTTGAGTACCAGCAAGTTGGCCTGTAGCCACAGACAGAATAGGTGTCACTTGTTGGCTCTTGCTGGCATGTATCCACACTTACTTTGTGCCAGGCACTCTCCTAAGTGCCTGGCACAAAGCACAGCAATGCACTTTAATCTTCACATCAACTCTAGGAAATAGGTGCTATTATCACCCCGTGTTTTCTGGGGAAACAGAGGCACAGAAAGAGCAAATCGTTTGCCTGGAGTCACACAGCCAGGAAATGGTAGAGCTGGGATTTGAACCCAGGCAATCTGGCTCCAAGACCCCATCTTCTTAAACACTAGCTATATGCACATTCCCTGGAGGAATTTCTTGGAATAAAGTGGCATGTGATGACTATCTTATTCTTTCCTCAGATCAGCTCATAGCAGGGATGCCAGAGAACCCCAGGCCTGTAGTGGGAAAGGCAGTCCCTCTGAGTTCCAGCATGAGGTTTGTTTAAGTCTCTCTTGGTACTGGGGGATCTCATGTGCCATGGACTAGTTGACAAGAGCACTCTTGCCTCCCAAGCTCCTCCAACACTATATGCAGCACCATCATCTGCCTAGTTCTGTGAGCCATAAGCCAGGGTGTGATTCTTGATCCCCCAACCCTTTGCTCTCCTTCCCCACAGCCAATCCATCTGTGAGTCCCATCCATTCTGCACCACCTGGTGCAGAGCCAGCCTCTTGAATCTGTCTACCTCTTCCTGCTTCCCCTGCTGCCACCTCCTGGACTTACAGCCTCTGCTTCCCCTCTCACCCCCCTATGCCCCATTCTCCACACAGCTGCCGGAGGGATTTTCTTAAAATATAAATCAAATTATGTCACTCTTCAGCTTAAAAACTCTTCATTGCACTTAAATAAAATCCAGATTTCTGGCTATGCCTAAAAGATCCTGTGTGACCCAGCCTGTTAACCTCAGCAACTTCATCAGTGACTCTTTGCCTCTCACTCATCAGGCTCCAACTAGGCCAGTTCCTTTCAGTTCCTGTAACATACCAAGCAACTTTCCTCCCCAGGGCCTTTGCACATGCTGTTCCCTCTGCCCACACAGTTATCTCTCACTGTTTCTGACGCGAATCTTCATAAATGCCATGTTCTCAGGTCTTCTCTGGCTGGCCTCTTGTTGGTTTTCTTCATATCTCTTGTTATGGTTCAGAATTATTTTAGTTAGTTGTCCATTTTTCTAACCTTTCCCTTCAGAAGTAAAATCTTCAAAGAGAAGGATTCCTATTTGAATTTCTAGCACCTAGCATCAACTGGCACATGGTAGATATGCATAAGTACTGTTGGATGAATGGATAGATAAATGAATCCTGGATAACCAAAAGGGAGTCTATGGAAACTCCCCTTTGCCAGTTACCTTGTTCCTCTGCCCACCCCTGGCCCATCTCTCTACTCACAGACAGCTCCTCTCCTCCCTAAAATCCCTTGGGTGGTGGTACATTCACCCATATTTCTTGAAATAGCCTCATCATTCCTAGCCCTGGTCAAGCTTTCATTAGCTTGTTTGATTTACGTGACCAGCTCATTTGGTTTGGCTGTGTCCCCACTCAAATCTTGTTTGGAATTGTAGTTCCCATAATCCCCATGTGTCATGGGAGGGACCCGGTGGGAGGTAATTTAATCATGGCGGTGGTTACCCTCATGCTGTTCTCTTGATAGTGAGTGAGTTTTCATGAGATCTGATGGTTTTTTTTTTGTTTGTTTGTTTTTGTTTTTTTTTTTGAGACGGAGTCTTGCTCTGTCGCCTGGGCTGGAGTGCAGTGGCTGGATCTCGGCTCACTGCAAGCTCTGCCTCCCGGGTTTATGCCATTCTCCTGCGTCAGCCTCCCGAGTAGCTGGGACTACAGGCGCCCACCACCTCGCCCGGCTAGTTTTTTGTATTTTTTGTAGAGATGGGGTTTCACCGGGTTAGCCAGGATGGTCTCGATCTCCTGACCTCGTGATCCGCCCGTCTCGGCCTCCCAAAGTGCTGGGATTACAGGCTTGAGCCACCGTGCCCGGCCCGAGATCTGATGGTTTTATAAAGGGGTTTTCTCCCTTTTGCTCAGCACTTCTTCTTGCCATCATGTGAAGAAGGACATGTTTGGCTTCCCCTTCCACTATGATTGTAAGTTTTCTGAGGCCTCCCCAGCCATGCAAAGCTGTGAGTTAATCTTTTTCTTTTTTAAATTATCCAGTCTTGGGCAGTTCTTCATAACAGTGTGACAATGGACTAATACACCAGTCTTTAAGGAATATTCCCATTTTATAGGTAGGAAAGTGAAGAAAGGTCATGTCATTTGCCAAGGCAACAGGGATAAGAAGTGAAGGAGGCAGGCAGGACTTTAACCCAGGCAACCTGACCCTAGAGCAAATGCCCACACCATGGCCCATGTCCACTTTCTGTGACAAGCACATGGATATGTCCCTCCAAGGTACAAGACTGTTGAGTGACTTGGCATCTCACCCAGTAGTGTTTCCCAAACTTGCCTGGTTCATAAGAATCACCCAGGGCACTTAATAGAAATACAGATTCCAGATTCCCAGATCCCTTGCCAAGGGGCTCTGTCTCAATAGGGCCGATTGGTGGGGACCTGGGAATCTGTATTTTTAAGAATTGTCACAGATAATTCTGATGATCATGAAAGTTTGGAATACACTGGCCTAGAAGATAAAACCTCTACTACACAGCTTAGCCTACAAGGCCTTTGCTGTGGCAGCCCCTGTTCACTTCTCTGGCCTCATCCATTCATGGCACCCCCTGGGCCAATGCTCCATTCTTTCTATGCCTGTCTACTCACTGTTGCCAGAAAACCCATATGGCATCCAGCCCCTGTGCCTTTGCCTCTGCTGTGTCCCCCACTGCAATACTCTCCCATCTTCTCTCTCCTGCCTCTTCCTCCTCCCCAGATGGTTCTGCTGAAATGTCCTGTTCCTCAAGGATTTTGTATCTAGATTGTACTCCTAGGGCAAAGTTGCGACTAGGGCTTAGAATTTCAAAGCTTCAGAACTGGAAGATACTGGGAGACCTTGCCATCTAACCTGTTTATTTGACAAATGAAGAAACTGAGGTTCAGAGAGAGGAATGGACCTACCTGAGGTCACAGAGTGCTATGGCAGAGCCAGGAGTGGGTGGATCTGGGGACCTACCTAACCCCTACTTAATTCAGTTAATTTTTCAGACTTCCTTCTCAACTGAGTATGTCTAGAAAAATTCATTCTCTGGTAATGAAAATGCAGGGCAGATTGTGGACTTCTTAGTCACTCACTCAACCAACACTGAGTTCCCACTGTGGGCCAAAGGGTAATGTTGGCTTCACACCTTGGAGCTCACAGATCAAGGCAGGGACCAGGCACAGGGGTCACGAGCCACAGTTGTGGTTGCCATCATGTAATAATATGTGTAATGGATAATTTTAATTGAGTGATGACTCTATGCCAACCTTTGAATCAGTGTTTACTTCTCACTATAGTGCCACAAGGTAGATGCTATTACCATCTTCATGTCATGGCAGTGTCTGCTCTGACCTTCAAGTCAGGGCCCAATTTGGGGATCTGTGGAGGAGAGCCTTCCCTCTGCTGGCTGGACTGGGGAGAGCTTTTTGAAGAGGGGTGACGAGCTCACTTTGAAGGATGAGTAGCTTGGACTTGAGGATGTGAGGGAGAGCGTTTCAGGTAGCAAGAACATTTCAAAAGGCTTGGAAGAGGGGACATGTTTAGCATGGGAAAAGGTGAAGACGGTGGAGCGGTGGTGGTGGGGATCCCAGCAAGAGGGCAGGACCCGGTGGGAAGTCAGCCCTGCTTATCCCTGAGGGCAGGACTCCCGGCCTGTGTTATCTCCACAGCCATATTAACAGTACCATCAGCAAGGCCTGGGGGTGTTTCTGAACTTGGAAATTGAGGCCAGGGAGCCTAGTGAGGCTGGGTTCTTAGTTGCAGGGCCCTGGCAGCAGCGACTTTTCAGGGTTGTCTGACAGGGGTCTCCACCCAAGTGACTGTGCAAGGTGAGGAGAAGCAGGCATTCCGGTGTGCTGGCCAGATAGGGCTCTGTAAATGCCTGTGGAATGTGTGTGCGTGTGTGCATGGTATGGGTCTTCAGGAGGTTGTGCAGGCTGTGAAGCGTGGGGTCTCTGTGTGTGTGCATGCGTGTGCATGCACACGTATTTCTAAGGGGTATGCTGCCTGTTCGGCTTTGTGAACCTGTGTGTCTATGAGTCTCTGCGGGCGGGTGCATGCGTGTGTGTGGTGTACGTGAGAGCTATGGGTGTGGGGCCGTCCCGTGTGTAGTTGCTCTCCTCAGCTGGTGTTAAACACTCTTTGGACAGCTCAGTAGGTAAACATTCAATAATGTAATTTGGAAACCCATCCCCAGGGCTCTGCTGTGTGGCCAGGCAGCTGGCCGGTGGTGGCCGGATTAAGATATTAGCGCATTAATGCTGTATCAAAGCCCAGCACCCTCAGCCTCAGGAGTGTCTGCTGACAGCCCCACCATGCCCAGGGCTTCGTGGGCCGGCCGCCCCCGCCACATCCCTCTTGGAATCACAAGGAGGCCTTGTGTTCAGAGCCCACTCTGAGAGCTGCAGGGCTCTGCAGACATGAGCTCATGCCTGCCGGTCCCTTCAGGAGGAGGTGGGTGGCCTGCCCAACCACCAGGCCTCTTCCCCACCGCAGTGGCCAGGCCCTGGGAGCAGTGGAAGCTGGCCTTTGGGTCTGAGCTGTTCTTTTGACCTGGTCAGAGTAGGTGCTTATGTGTTTGTTGAATGAACGAATGACTGAGTCTCTTTCCAGGAACTTTCTTAAAATTCCTCAATAGCATGGGCCAATTCCCTCTCACCTTGATACTCCCAGTGCCCTAGCAGTGCTTGGTACTCAGTTAGTGTATATTGAATAATAGACTGCTGGACTGCTGACTACTAGAGGGGTACTGGACTAGAAGTCAGGAGACCTGGATTTGAGACCTGATTATTTCCTTTAATCTGCTTGGTGGCTGGGGATGGGGTTGGGGGTGGGGCAAGGCAGAGGAGGGCTGTTTACCTGACTGGGGACACCAGGCTCACCATGATGTAAACAGTGGTTCTGATTCTAGCCTTTAGTGTCACACTGTGTGGGTATGCAGGTGGTGGCTGGGTCTGACTCCTTGTCCCTGGGAACTGAACACGTGGAAGGTTTAAAATATTGATGGAAATCGTCGTAAGGGGAGGTCCTCAGGACTGACAAGAAGAAAAGGGGCCAATGTACAGATTTCTACTGAGTAGATGGGCTGGGGAAGGGAGGGGCACAGTGCTCAGATAGATGACTGGGGTGTCTGAGGCTAGGGCCATCTCAAAGAAAATTTAGCCTGATCCTCCAGTGTATAGCTCTGCAAACTGAGGCCCAGAGGAGAGAAGTGATGTGCCCAAGGTTGCTCTCTCAGAAAAGCAGTGTCCAAGATAGGACGGGGACCATCTTTGAGCAGAGGGAGTCTGCTGTTCCTGGCATTTGAGGCTGCAGGGAAGAGACTAAATAAGGAAAGGGAGACGGTAGAGAATGAGGCTGGGCACTACACCTCAGGCTGGTGAGAAACTTTACCTTTTCATCTATTTACCCAGGGCCTGCCCTGACCTCAGGTAGTCAAGAAACATTTTCTGACCATTAGACTGCTAAACAATGGCCAGTATTGTCAGTAATAACAGTAATAGGCCGACAGGATTAGTGATGGTAATAAAAACTACCTTTGATAAAGGCCTCACTGTATGCTGGGTGTTATGTTAAGTACTCTACACATTTTGTCATCTTAATCCCCACAAAAACCCTATTCTCACAAAAATCTCAGAAAGGGACAGTTATTTGCCTCAGATAACCATGCTGGTAAGCCAAGGACTTCTTTACCACTAGATAATACTGTGATCCCTTGAGGTCTTGGGCTTCCTGCCTCTGGCATCTGAGCAGGAACTGGTGGCCCCTTCAGGGGAGATGTGGAGGGGTCCTGGCTTTGAGGCCAGTGAAGAATGGGGGAAAATATCAGAACTGATGACTTGTGAGTCTATCATTCTATTCCTGGAAGAGTTTCTGGCTGCTGTGAATCTGTACTCTATATGAAAGTCAAGGAGTTTGAGGACTTAGTTAACTTCTACCCGCCATCATGATTGTTTGCTCCTCTGACCTTGAAGAAGATTGCTGATAAAAATAAGGAAACTGTCCCAGAGCCCCATGTCTACTTCCCAGACCAAGGAGGAGTCATATCCACCAGCAAATGAGGGACAGAGTGGAAAGGACACACTTTTTGCCTGTGGGGACTCTTGCTTCTTGGCATCCCAGTTTTTCAGAGTTGGGGATTCTTTGGAGATCACTAGCTTGAGGCTCGCCTACTGTAACAGAGCAAGTTAATAGAAAAGTCATACTATGGAGTCATCTCATCAATTCATTCTTACCCCACTCAGCTCAGCTTACTTTAGCTCAACTCAGCTTAAATCAATGCAATGGAACTCAACTCATCGCTCAGCTTGGTACACATGGAGTTCAATCAACTCATCCAACCCAAACTAAACAAATGGAGCAGAGCCCAATCCAAACCGAATAATCAAATTCTACTCAACTCTCCACTCATCGCAACGCAACTCACATTCCAGGCAGGAGAGACAGCATGAGCGGAGATTATGAAGGCAGGAACACTTGCTTGGGGGAAAACAGGAGCACAGTGGGCCAGGGCAGCCTGACCAGAACAGCACAGTGGAGCCAGAAGCACAACAAGCGCAGAGATTGGGAGGAACCTGGGGGTTCTCACCGCCACGCTGTCCCGCAGGGTCAGGCAGACCATTTTGTCTACCTCCACACTTGCCTGCCTCTCAGCTGATGCTGGAGTTCCTTGAAGGAGCTCACCTCCGCAGAAAGAGCGGGTACCTCAGAGCTCTGCTGAGGAGCTGCGAGCAGCAGCAGCTGCTTGCTAGGCCACTGCTGGGTCTTGAGGAGGATGCTGTGAGGGGAGGTCTAGCCGCCGCCCCTCCCACACAGGCTCTCCTGGGGAGCCACTGAGATTCTCCGTAGTGTGGCAGAATCTAGAAGAAGAGGTTGCCTTCCTTTTCCAGGAGCTCCAGAAAGGAAGGGGGCAGCCACCCAACCCTGCATAACTTTGGTCCTGGCCATGCCACTTGTTAGCTCTGTGTATGGCCCATGGCAGGGCACATGGCATCTCTTAGTCTCCATGTCTGTCAAAGTTATTGTGAATGTCTAATGAGGTGGCACCTCCTAGATGCCAGGTGCTATAGCTTGAACTTGGCTCATGCATGGCACTTGGCATCTAGGAGCTGATGACAAACAGCATAGTCTCCTACCTAACTTCCTGCTCCTCAGGCAGGAAGAAGGCCAGGCACCACGCTATGGGGAATGACAACCTGGGTGACTATCCCAGCTCTGCTACTTACATCAACCAGTGATCTTGGAACAATCACCCACCCTCTCCTGAGCTTCAGTTTTCTCAAGTGAAGCCAATTGAGCATTTATCTTATGGCATTGACAGTACCGTTGAAAGTACTTGACACAGATCCTGGCACTTAGCAAACATTCTATACATGCTTTCATATTACCCACCTTCTCCCATTTGAGAGAGAAATCAAAAATGAGGAAAAGCTCATTTGCCTCTGCTTTGGGCAGCGGCATCTCTACCTGTCGAGTGGATGTACCCAGCACACTGCAAGGTCCCTTTCTTCTGGTACTCTAGGATTTCTAGTCTATGCGGGGCATGAGTCTCAGGGCCAAGTAAAGGCAAGGGGACATGAGATTGGGGGCAGTTTTCCAATATGCTGGGGTGAGCCCCAGAGTGTCCCTGAACCACAGCCTCTGCAGGGCCCCGAGCCCACTCCTCTGTCCTCCCCTGGGGCTGTCATGGGAACGGTGCAAACTGATGTGCAGCAGCTTGTGATAAATATGCATGAATGGGCCATGGCCGCGGCCCCTCCTCAAGTCCATTTGGGGCACCTCAGTGAGCTAATTGAGGGTGGCCATTGTCCCTGTGCTCCCAGTGCCTGGGCCCAGTTTTCACATTCAAGTGCCTGGCCTTGGTTTAAAGTGGCCGAGTGGCGGGTGCTATTTTATTCAACAAAAGCCCCTTGAGAGGGTGGACGGAGAACTCTGTGGGCCGGCCCATTGCCTGAGCCCATTCCTGTCCTGGGCCAGAGGGAGGGGGGCCACACCAGACCACCTGATCGCAATTGAGGCGGAGGCGGTAGGCTGGGCACAATGGGTGCTCGAGAGGCCGCTCAGCCCCTGGGATGAATAGAGGGGACGCTTTCCTTCAGCCCCCATTAGAACCTGGTATAATTTCCCCCTGAATGGCAGTGGTGTGGGATGGGCTCTCCAGGATGAGAAGGGGAAGGGGAGAAAGCCAGAGGCCCTTTGAGACCCACCCAAAAGGCCCTGCCCCTTTGCCCCCCTCTGCTACCAAGAAAATGTCCACTTAGCTTGATGGTGCAAGTGGCCTTCACGAAGGGCAGAGAACTTCAGGACCACAGGTGGAGGGGGAGACTGCAGTCATGCCTTGGAGTGTCTCATCCCAACCCACAACTCCATGGTGGGGGCTCTCAGCTGAAATATAAAGAAGAAGAGAATAGCGAGACACCATCCCCCAACATACACACACTCAGTGGGGGCCCCTTTCAAATGCAGGGGCCAAAGACTGGATGGTCCAGGGCATCAGCTCTGTGTCTGAGCTATCAATGGCACTAGCAGAAAGGAGAGGGCAGGAAGAAAGGGGGCTGCTGCACCCTAACTCCATCTACCAAGGGGGAGCACATGTGGAGAGGGCGGCAGCGCCGAGGTCCCAGCACCTCTGTCCTGGGTGCTCCTCAATTCTCACAACCCCGTAGGGGAGAAGGGGTCAGTTTGGTGTGATGAAGAGGCTGAGTTCAGACAGCAGTAACCACTTGCCCAAGAGCAGGCACCAGAAGGCAATGGGGCACAGTGGTGAGGACACAGGGTGTTGGAGGCATTGGCTCTGACCATGAACCCCATCAGGCGTGTGGTCAGAGCCAAGGACAGAACCTTGGGGAACTGAACATGCAGAAAAGGCGTGTATTCAAAGAATAACAAGCAGAGAAAACAGCAAAGGAAGTGGCCTGTGAAGAGGACAGTGGGAGAACTGGAGTGAGCACTGTCCCAGAAACCAAGAGAAGAGAGAATTTCAAGAAAAAGAGAGTAACCAACAGTTTCAAATTCAGCAGAAGCTCAGGCAAGATGAGGACCGAAAAGTGTCCATTTAGCACAAGGTCTCCAGCAGCCTTGGTGAGAGTGCCTCCTGGCAGCTGATCGGTAAGAGCCAGACTGGAGTGGGTGGAGGGGTGAGTGTGGTGTGAGTGGTTTGAGAAAGGCTTCGAGAGGTAGGGCCAGAAAAGAGGGGCCTGTGGGGGAATGAGTGAGGGGCTGGGGGGATTTGAACCTGCTCAGAGGCAGAGGGCAGGGGCTTCTCAGCTCTTGGTTCATAACACAGTGCCATCAGCTGTAGTGGTTAAGAACTCAGATGCTAGAGTTAGGCTGTCTCAATTCAGATCTTGGCTCTACCATTCTCCAGTGATAAGCCTTGGGGTTTCTCTCTGAGCCTCAGCTTCTGAAGCTTCACCATGGTATTACCATAAGGATGGAATGAATCTATGTCATCCCTTAGCACAGTGCCGGGATGTGGCCAACACTCACTAAAAGTTAGCTCTGTTATTATCTTACTTTCATTATATTCTCTGCATACCAAAGCTAAAGATTTCAAGCCATGTGGCACTGGCTGTGAATTCCACCTTTGCTACTAACTGTGTAACTTTGGAGCAGCTCAGTGCGTTCATTTCTTTCTTAAGGTAGGACAGCAGCGCCTGTCTCTTAGAACTGCTGAGGGGTCACATAAATCCAGCGCTCCTGCAGCTCCCCAAAACTTTTCACCTGTTCTGTCATTTTCTTCATCACCAGCGTGTGAAGCGGTATCTTTATTGCTCCCATTTGACAGATGAGAACACTGAGGCTTACACAGGAACTTGATTTGCCCCAAGTGACAGAATGACATCTGGCAAAGCCACAGTTAGAATCCAGAGGTGTCTGGCCCTAACCTCTACTTTCCACTATTTCAGGCCTTGGAGAGGAGACACTGTCTGAGGACCACCCCAGTCTCAACCTGTCATGGAAACAAGGCTGGACCACAGCAAAGCCCAGGGGAAAAGTAGCATAGAGAGCTTGGAGGGCTTCCAGGGGGAGATGGCTTGTGGAGTTATGGCATGGTTGGAAATAGTGTTTCCATCCTTGGGCATAGGATAGGACAAAGAAGGAAGTGGCTCTGATGACAGAGAACTAAATGGCCAGCTGGGAAATGACCATCTGTAAGGATGGCCACCACACATCCCACTCGGTGCTGGTGGGAAAATTCTAGCTTGGGCATGGACAAGTCTCTTCCTTCTTCGACATCTCACCATCCTGTCCCTCCCTGTCTTCCTCCCTTTCCCTGCCCTTTACTCCATCCAGCCACTGTGTCAAGTTCTTCACTAGGCACTTGGGATGAAGACATGAATCAGAGTCCCTGCTCTGAGGGTTTCACAGTCTGGGGAACGGGCCGGGGTGCAATAGAAAAGGAATTAGTAGAAATCACTATGCAAGATAGTATTATTTGATTGCCCCCAGGAAGAGAGCTCATTACCCCATGAGTTCACCTTGCTTTCTGCTTTTTTCTTTTGCAGAGGCATATCCCAGGCCCAGAGAAGGTGTGGTTTTGCTAAAAACACATTGACCTTCACATGGAGTCAAGACCTGGCCTCAGGGGGTCAGTGGGGCTCCACCCAAATCTGCCTCTGGGCCTCTGGCAGCTGCCCAGAACCACAGAGAGACAACAGGGGGACAGTGAATGGTAGAGATGTTTTTTGTCTTCAGAGGCAGTGCACTGTGGAAGTTAAGAGCACAGATGGTAATGCCAGACTACGTGGGTTCAAATCCCGGCTCTGCCATTTACCAGCTACTCAACCCCTCTGTGCCTCTGTTTCTTCATCTGTAAAATGGGGATAGTCGTAGCAGTCATCTCCTGGGGCTATGATGAAGGTTATAGGAATTAAGATACATAAGGTGCAGCCATGCACTACATTTGTTCCTCTGTAGCCATGGTTTTCCATGGTTCAAGTTGCCTGTGGGAAACTGTGGTCCAAGAACAGGTGGGTACAGTACAATATTTTGAGAGAGAGAGTGCACATTTACATAACTTTTATTAAGATATATTGTTATAATTATTCTATTTTGTTATTTTTGTTGTGAATCTCTTACTGTGCCTAATTTATAAGTTAAACTTTATAATAGGTATATATGTATGTATAGGGAAAAGCACAGCATACATAGGGTTTGGTGATCCGTGGTTTCAGGCATCCGGGGTGGGGGATCTTGGAGTGCCTTCTTCCAGGATCAGTGGGGACTGCTGTACTTGACCCTCAGGCAGCAGGTGCCAGTGCAAATGGCCAGGCTTGGTCTCAGATAGGCCTGATTCTACACTCTCTGCCTAATTGTACAGAGAGTCCCTCCGTGAACCTCAGTACTTCATCTATTAAATGGGACCATAGCAGTACCTGCCCCCCAAGCCTGTGGTGCAGATGGGCTGAGATGGCGAGGCACGTGGACTGAGAAGGTCACATGCATTGCCTGCCTGCCACATCTCAAGTGGCACCTAACAGGCACTCAGTGGAGACTTCCAGGCCCAAACCTTTCTGCTGATGTGGTATTGCCCACTGTGCTTAATGTGGAATTAAGTAGAGGAAGCCAAAAAGTCCAGGTGCACACACTCCCTCTGACCCCTGGCTTTTCCAGCTGGATGCTTCCACCTAGGGCACTGAAGCTGAAGCTAGTGATGCAAAGAAGCAGAGATGATGAAAATTTATCCCAGCAGGAGCAGACAGGTTGCCTGAACCTGACTGTTTCTGGGGAACGACCCTGGCTGTGATACTTTTCCCTGGTTCCTGCCTGTTTTCTGAGCCTGCTTCTTCATTCAGGATTCCCTTTAATCCTGTGGACCATCCAAAAGCGTCCTAGTAAATCCTTCTCCTCTTCCTTTCTTCCTCTGCCTCCCCTCTTCTTCTTCCTTGCCTTCTTCATCTCCCTCATGTTTGTTGCCATCCTCCTCGTCCTTCTCCTCATCCCTCTTCTCCTCCCTCTACCTCCTCTTCCTTCCTTTCCTCTTTCTCCTTCTTTAAGTTAGCCAGAGTTGATTTCTGTTACTTGCAGCTAAGACCCATGACTGATCCATTTGGAGATTTACTCATTGCCAGAGCTAATTTGAGGTACTGATTCATATTTAGATGTGAGTGGTTGATACGGCCAGGAGGGCTTCTAGAGATTACTAAGTGCAGCTTTCTCATTGTGAGACAATGAGGGAAACAGAGGTCCTAGGAAGTGAGGGAATTAACCTAGGATCACACAAAATTAATATCAGGGCTGTAGCTTGAATGCCAGCTGAGGGTACCATGAGTGGAAATTCTCCTGGAGACATTTTTTGAGGCCTTTTACATCTTTCCCTAAAGGAACAGGCATTGTTGCACCAAGAACCCTCCATGGCTGTATTTAAGTTAATGGTGGCTATTTCTGGCTCAGAAATACACCAGGGGAGGCATCATTGTATTGTGGCTTTGTCTTCTCATCCCCCCACCCACTGGGCAGTGGCCACATGAAGGGCCGGCCCTGAACTCTGGAGCTTCCCTCCCTGCCTCACCTCTCTGCCTTCATTTCCCCTGGATGGGATGACTGAGGGCTCTTAGAAATGCCAAGAATCCCAGTAATTTGAGCACATTATTGCTGCCTCTGATTTCTTTCCATCATGCTTTTCTGCAGCTGGTAATTTCCCCTCCAGCCCTGGGCTCCTGTCCTTTCTCTGCCACTGACTCCTTGTATGACCTTGGCTAAGTCACTTGCTTCTCTGTGCCCCAGTTTCCTCCCCAGTAAAATCAGGCCTGTCAGCTCTCAGAGTCACCTACCATTCTGCTCTGCATATTTTGAGGTCAAAATATGGACTGGACTAATGATAAATGGTGACAAAAATCCCACAAATGGGAGATTCTAAAAGTTTTTAATAAAAATCTCAATGATAAGAAAAAATTCCAGAGAAAGGAGGAAACTGAGAATGTTTTAGAGAAGAAAATGAGGGGAGGTGAGTGTGGGTGGAGAGTGTGGTCTCCTCACCTTGTAGAATTGTCACAGGCCAGATGAAGTAGCTGTGATCTGTGTGGGGCACATTCTCCCTGGAGGCTGGGGTAAGGTAGGTTACCGGCAGGCAGGTGCCAGTCCTACATGGGGAAGAGCTTAGCAATCAGGACTACTCCACGGCAGAGCTAAAGCCCTTCAGCTAGTGAGGTACCCGTCAACAGAGGTGTGCAATCTGGGAGTGATGCCACCTGAGATGCTGCAAGGAGATTGAACAAGATATCTCCATATGCCTTTTATCAGGACCAAGAATCGTCTCAGTCACTGAGGGTGTTTTAAGTGTGCAGGGTAGAATGAAACCACCTGGAACTGCTTGGCAACTGACTGCCAGGCGAAAGGCCACCTGCTGTGCCAGCCCAGGAGGAATGTCCATGAGGGAGCCATGGCAGACCACAACCTTGGCAAGACCAGATTGTTCCATCACAACTGACAGGCGTTGCTAGGATGGAGGAACTTTGGTGGCTGTTCACAAGAAACTAGGCCATTGGGATTTATGGGAATAAAGAGGGGCAGTCCTGGGTCTGTGTCATCCCACAGGTGTGGGCCTGGCCAAATGGGTGAGGTGTATGTGCTCAGTAGGGCCCCTGTCTGACCATTGGTCGGTCAGTCAGCAAGTATTTTATTGAGCAACTATTATGTGCTGGGCACTGTTCCAGGGCTGAGGCTGCCACAGTGAATGAGCTGAGCTGGGCCTTGCTTTCAGGGTCTGGCAAGCAGACACAGAAGTACAATAATAATGGATAACCCTTACCTGGCAGAAAGTGTCTACTTTCTGTCAGGCCCTATTCTAAATGCTTGCATCAGTCAGGCTAGGACAGGTTTGCTGTAGAAACAAATGCCACCCACATCTTGGTGGCTTAAAATAACAATGCCTTATTTCTGGTTGATGGCATGTACGCAGTGGGTTAGCAGGAAGTGCTTGGCACATCTCAGTTAGAGACCAAGGTTGAGGCAGAGACAGAACAAGGGGGCATGGCAAATGTCTTTTAAGCTCCCCCTGGATGTGGCACATATAACTCAAATCATTGGCCAAAGCTAGTCACACGGCCACCATTTGACTGCAAAGGCAGTGGGGACATCAGTTCTAGGGGTGGATGAGTATAGCTGTGAACAGTGGCTACCACAGGGCTCCATGTCCCATTATCAATGTAAACTTCACACAGCCCTCTGGAGTAGGGAATTGTGTTATCCCCATTTTACTGGTGAGGAAACTGAGGTGTGGGGAGGTTGAGGGATGGTCCTAAGGACACAGAGCTCATGGATGGCAGAACTGAGAGGTGAGCCTGGCAGTCTGGCCCTGAGTCCACACCCTTAGCTGCTGTGCCTCACTGCCACTCACTGAAACAGGAAGGATACAAAAGTATGATTGCAGTGGCAAAGAGGGGGGCAAGGGGCTGAGGGAGCTGAGTGCAGGGCACCCCGGCACAGTGTGGGGTCCAGGACGACCTCTGAGGAAGTGACCTTTGTCCTGAGCCGGGAAGAAGGAGTATGTGAGAAGAGGACACCTTCCGGGTGAAGGAGGAGCACTGGGGTGGCCCAGGGAGGGAGGCAACATAGCATATGAAGCCCGGGCTCAGTGGGTGAGATACCTGGGTCAGTAATGAATAAGCCAGCTGTTGTCAGAGGGTCAGCTGCAGGGATTCAGGGGAGCTGGAGCTGGGGTCTGCCAGAGCCCAGAGATGACTCCATCCTGGGGGCATCTCAGAGAGCTTCCTGGAGGAGGAGAGATCTAAGCTGAATAAGGGGTAGGGGAGGACAGCCATGTTCCTCTCAGAGGAGTACCATGAACACAAGCCAGGAGGACGGAGGAAGTGTGGCGGGCTCAGGGAATTGTGGCTGGCTCACCTGCATGGGGCGGAGGGTGGGAGATGCGAGGGGGAACAGTAAAGGACTGCACCAGAGAGGATCTCTGCTTCTCGTCATCCTGGATGCTGGGAGTTTGGGCTGAGAGTGCAGAGGCAGGACCGTTTGATCTGAGATACTGATTGAGAACCAACTGTCTGCCAGACCTTGGACCTGGGGTTTGGGCTGGCTGGAGCGGGCTGCCTCTGGCTGCCACATGCCCTGTTCTTATCTGACTTCCTTGTGGGTAATTGTCTGGCTTCGGGTTACCAGGGGCACCACTCATGCCCTTCCTCCTGTCTGTGAGGACCACCAGACCCTTTTTCTTGGCAGGCAAACTAGGAGCACACCCAATATTCCATCCCAGAATGAAGCCTGGGTCCTTGAGAGGGCAGCTGTCCACTCTTTGTCTCTGGACGGGACTGGCCTGCTCCTGTGTGCTACGGGCGTCCCCATCTCCAGGCCTTCTCCTAGGCTGGTCCCCCTCCCAGCAGAGCTTCCAGGCCCATCCTGATCCTCAGGTGAGGTGGGCCGTCACGGTGGGACACTCTCTACTCTATTGGAAAAGGAGACAAATCACGTCAATTTAAGTCAACTCATCTCAACCGCACACCTAACATGTGCTCTGGCCCTTGCTAAGTGCTCAGAAGTGACTGCTTATGGCCACCTTTACCCCTATTCTCCACCCGAAGCTTGCATGTATAGTGTGTCCAGAGAAAATCCAGTCCTTGTTAGTGGTGTAAGAGTCCCAGGTGGGAAAACCCAGAGCCACTCTTATCCTCATTCTCCCTCCAGCATCCAGTCAGTCACGAAATACCATCCACGCTGCCTCTGAAGAAGGTCTCAGATCCACGGCTGCATCTCCACTCCCTCTCCTGAGTACAAGTTGTCAGTATCTCTCTTACAGAGTCTGCCAGAGCCTCTTGACTGGTCTCCACACACGCATCACAGCCAGGGAGACCCTTCCAACATGGAGATTTAATCATGGCTTCATTATAAACATCTCCTACTTCAAATCCTCTGATACTTCCCCACTGACCTCAGGATAAAATCCAAACTCATAAGCTTGGCATGTGGGGCCCTGTCTCAAGTCCCAGACTACCCACTTAACTAAGCCATTCTTATCCTTCCAGACTCAACTCCAACCACTCCTCTTCCAGGTAGCCTTCTCAGATCACTCAATATTCGGAGATTTCTTCCTCCATCCTTCTTATCTGTCCTATCAGTTCTGTTCCAAATGGTGGATGGTGGTGCTTTCTCTGAGATGGAGAACACTGAGGAGGAACCACTGCAGGGTGATGAAGAGTCCTGGTTGGGACCTGCTGGGTCTCAGAGGCTTGAGACATCAAGGAGAGGGTGTCTAGCAGGCATTTGAATACATGGGTCTCCACTCAAGGGGGAGGGGCAGGCTAGACAGTCAGGCTCGGAAGCACAGAGCAGTGGCCTGGGGCAGTTTCCTGGGACAGGGGAGCAAAGGAAGCGGAGAGGCCCTGACTACCCACAAGGGGAGCACATCCCCCTTGTAACTCCACCCAGCACTCTGGAGCAGAGACCCTTGCCCAGAGGCACTCCTTGTCCAGGGTGGGAGCCTTAATTCTGTCCCAAGGGCTCTCCTGGTTCCTGGAGGCTCAGGCATCTGTGTGGGTCTCCAGGCTTCCCAGGCCCCACTACCACCTCTTCAGCAAATCAGCACTTCCAAGCATGGAGACAAGTTCATCATTTGGGATTCTTTATACCAAGTGGAGAGGCTGGGAGAGTCTAAAGTTTCTAGAGCTCTCTGCTCCAGACCTCTTAGGCAGTTGGATGCTCGGATCTGCAGATCCTGTTATTCTAAGACCCAGTGACTAGGGCCCACACTAACCCCTTCCACCTCAGGACGCTGGTGGTGGAACAGACAGAGTCCCCAGTTTTGGCCTTGCCTGTGCTAGCCATGCCATGCGTTAATGTGGCCCAGCGTGTGAGCTCATCTCAGCAGGTTCCCTGAGCGGGGCAGATGCCGCATTTGCCGACTCACCACCAAAGGTGCCTTGAGTCCTCCAGGGAGTGTGGGTGCTTAGAGGGCCAGATCTCAAGTGAGGACTGCATGAGCTTCAGCCCTTTCCAAGTCTCGGAGTCCGGAAGGCACCAGGAACCGAAAGGATCTTTGCAAATCATTGTTTTGCAGCAGTTTCTTCTCCAGGGCAGCCAAAGACTGGCTGGGGGAAGAGCCTAGAATTTGACCTGAGGCTGTTTCCCAGGAGGAGGTGGCCGGAGCTTCCAAGGGAGAGGGCAGTGGGGGTGGGCCCCCTGGGCCCCTGCTGTCCTCTGACTCTCCATCTGGTGCTCGGGCCATATTAATGATTTAAGGAACAATTATTGTAAGGCTGAGTTTCTTTTTGCAAACGCCAGTGTTCCATCCTGCAATGAATTCCAGATGGTGGGAGCTCTCAGTGAGGGAGCTGGCTCCTCCGAGGATGGCCTTCCCCTCCAGAGTGACAGCCGGCCGAGGACGAGCCAGCATTTCCTCAGCACTCCAGTCTTTACAAGTTACCCGACCCCTTTCCAGTTTGTTTAAAACCTTTTTCTTTTTCCGTGCAGATGTTCCTCCGGGTGAGCAATCTTTATAGTTTTGAAAAGATTATATCAGTTTTCCATGATATTGTGTTACTGTATTTCTTGGGCTCCCCCTTTTTTTAATAGCACTAGAAAGGCCAATTCCTTAATCAGACATTACTAATGGAATGCAGAGAGGGAGGGTGGAAAGCCAGGCGAACTGGGAGAACTAAGCCCTGGGCTCAGAGTAATGCAGAAGGAAAACAGACTTCCAACGAACTCCTTCCAGAGGCGGCTGTTATGGTCAGAAAGCTGAGAAAACTGCTTGGGCCGTGCATTTTTCGATGATTATCAAAGGTGTTAAAATAGAGACAGAGGCACATGTTTGGCTCCAGGGTGGGAGAGGCTGCCACACAGTTTTGCAGGCTTCAGCTGTCTTGAATCAAAACTATCACTTTGATACTGGAAAATTATTATGAAAATGTTAGTTTTGGGCCTTGGAGCACAAAGCAAAGATTGCTTGGAAGGCTGGGGGCTCTTCATTTAGCATTTGTGTCAGGTCCAAAAATAACCTCTCCCAACTGTTGGATTTCACCTTTATCCAGGCTTAGAGGCGGCTCCATCCTGCCCTGCAACTCTTCGATTAAGGGACCGACAGAGACATGAGTGAGCTGGAGGCCACCTAGTTTTCAAGCTTGGCAAAGTTGGAGGAGGGGGAGGTCAGGGAAAGCTTCCTGGGCGAGAGGGATTAACTCCAGATATTGGGAGAGAAAAACAGTTTATCCAGGGAAAGAAGGCAAGAAAGAGGAGACTGATGTTTTTTGAAGGCCTATTCCTTGGCAGGAATCAGTCTCCTGTTTTAAGGTGGGGGTTCGAGTAGTCACGCCACATCCAGGACACCTGGTGAAAGAGATGAGGTACCGCTTGCACTTATCCTACTCCACTGGCCAAGAGGGAGAGAAGGGAGAGAGGAAAGGAAAGCTGGAAGCACGTGGCCCTGCGGGGTGGGGAATAAATGATCTGAGGTCATCTCAGTTGCAATATGAAAGGGTGGGGTTGGGGCAGCCGTGACCCTGGGGAAGGCTGGCCGAGGAGGACTTTATTCTATTAGATACTGGGAGATTTAAAAACCACTGTTCAAATTTCAAATTGGTTTTTTTATGCTTCAAGTCTTTCTGCTGGGCTGTGTTCCCAGAAAGGAAAGGGAAGAGATCTAGACATTTACTGACCTCCTACCACGTGCGGGGCTCCAGGAACCGGGGATCAGGAAGACATAAACCCTGCCCTCACAAGGTTCACAGTCCACCTGGAGAGGCAAGAGAAGGACGGGGCTGCAGGAGCCCAGAGGAGAGGCTCCTCCCTCAGATTGGAGGAGGCTTCCGGGAGGAGGACTAGGGTATCTGCTCTGAGCTCTGGAGGACAGGGAAGAGATGGCTGAGCTAAGCCTTCAAGGATGGCAGGCATTTGCCCGGGAAAGAGGCTGGAGCAGTCTGTGGAACAGAGGGACTGTGGGCAGGCCAGTGCTGCCGCAGCTCCAGGGGAACAGCGAGAGTGGTCCTGAGCATCACCTGGCAGTGGAAGGAGTTAAATCTGGGCTGAACCAACAGAGAAATCATGAGAGAAAGAAGGGGACCACAGCCCTTGCAGACTCCAAGCTGCTTGGACCATATTGAGGTGGGGTTTGTGACTCTCGCTGGGAGAGACACTCTGCAAGGGAGATGGAGAGGGATTGGGGTTCCGTCCTGGCAATGATGATGGCAGGAGCTGGGCAGCTGTGCCAGGAGTTGCTCAGACACAGGGCAGAGCTACTGCCTTTAAGTACTGGTAGGCGTGTTCTGGGGCAGAGAAAATAGGTCCGCTGTGGGGACGTAGCTCCCAGGAAGGGCTAGGACAAGTCAAGGGCGATCATCAGCACCGTGGGCTTTGCACAGTGGTCAGTTATCTACATGGTGTTCTCAGATGTGCCACCATGTTTCATTCCCCTTCACTCCCAGACCTTCTTTCCACTGGACAAATTTTGGCACCTTGAGCCTCGTACCTGTGCTCCTTTTGTGTGACTTCTGCCTCCTTTCTCTGCCCTAACATTTTATCTCCATCCTTGAGGCTGTTCATTCCCACAGGACCAGGTTCCTGATAGAGTGCTCATTCTGGGGGAATAATCTCATCTAACTTCTAGTCAGATGACATGTTCCACTGATGTGTTGCATGATGCATGGTAAGTCCATTCACCTCCCTGGGCCTGGGCTTCCTGAACTGGATCAGGGAATTAAAGACCTCTGTATCTGCCTCCCTCCCTAAGGGCTGGAAGGGCCAAATGAGGTCAAGGATGGCAGTAAGCACATTCTGATTGTTAAGGAGGCAGCCCTGGGCCTGGGGAGGACCTGCTTATGTACTAGATCCTGGCATTTACTGGCCTGATGACTTTGGGCCAATTCCTTCATCTCTGAAGCCTCAGATCCTAGAAGTTCTTAACAGTTGGGAGGTGAAGAAGTTTTATCCACAAACTCCCATTGGCATGATGTTTTAAAGCTGTAAGTAGAGTTATATGAAGCCCCTGTTGAACACAGTTGGGGGCTCCCTTCCTACTCTGTTCTCTGTCTACTTTGCCAGCTTCACCTCATACTACTTCCTCATCTCTTTTTGTTCTCTGCCCATGAGAAGGAAATGAGTCAAGTGCTTCCCTGCCTCAGGGCCTTGGCACATACTGTTCTTGTGCATGACACACTCTGCCCCAAACCCTTCTTCTGGCTTACTATGACTCAGCATTCGGGTCTCAGCTCAGATATCATTTCTCCAGACAGGCCTCCTTCACCCGTCCCGCTTTGAATGCTCTCTAGCATGCACACATGCACCTAGCATGTCCTTTTCAAAGCATTCACCCAATTTGTGAATTGTATATTTGTTCGTGTGTAGGCTTGTTTTGCTCGTCTATCTTGTCTGTTTTGTTCACCATCATATTCCCAGTACCTCACCCAATGCTTGACCCACAATGAATGCCCAGTAAGTATTTGTTTAATTGAATGAAGGAACTGTCCAATAAACTAGGAGGTCATTATTCATGTGCCATGGTGCTTACAGGAAAACTGAGGCTCAGAGAGAAAAGGTAATTGCCTAATTTCTCCTTACAAGGGAGTGTAGTTTAGACATTAATAAATCCTCAGAGCCTGTGTTGGGAATTAGGAGGAAAGGGAAAGTAATCAGAGGTGGGAACTGTCCCAAGAGCAATCTATGGCCTTACCCTACAGCCCCTCAGTGCCTCCAAGTTCAGGCCAGTTGGAGGCTGAACTTGGTGGGCAGCCTGAAGCTATCCTGCATCCAGGCCGCCTACAGGTGCAACCCACATGAGCAGGTGAAAATGCAGAGGTGCTGACAGCTCTCAACCCTGCACGCCCTGGGGCATCTGGTTTGGATTTGGTCAGGGTTTTTACTAGTTGTTTTAGAGACACTTAAGCCTGCACATTACACCTTGAGCCCACCACATGGCTCCTCCAGGGCCTCACTGAGCCACCCAGGGGCAGGGAAAGGGCATCCCACAGACCTGCCACAGGGAGAACAAGAGGTCCCTGCCAAGACCCCATTGGGAACCAGGCAATCAGCAATCTTCCCTGGCCTCTGACAGTGCCATAGGCTGTACTACTAAGAGATGTAGGAGAGGCAAGCAGAGTCCAGCCTCTGAGCCTCCTAGACCTCTGCCATTTTATCCCAGCGTCCAGCATCTTCTCTTTTCCATTGCCCCACTGTGCCCTGGACACCCTGACATATTTACCTCTGTGAACATGCCACATGCTCTGGCCTCTCTGCTTTTGCTTATGTGCCTGTCCTTGTCAGGAGTGCCCTTGCTGATGTGGGACAAAGTATTGTGAACCCTCTTCCATTCTTCTGGCATTCTACAGAGGCGAGAACCAGGACAGGACAAGGAGATTGATTCCAGAATCATACAAGCAAAGTCTTCCCATCAGAGCCACCTAGCAATGGGCTGACTTGCCTCAGCTTTGTCCAGGACCTGGGAAATCCTTCATTAGCAGGAAATGAGACCAGTCAAGAAGGTCTGCCTCCAGCTGTGGCCTTTCCTCATCCTATCGGAGTCCCTGTGTCTTTCATCTTTATTTTGGAGCCACTTCATGCCTCAGCAGAGCTCTTGCCATTTGTCCCATTCTCATCCTTCAGGCCAGTTTCCTCTCCCTGGCACGTATCCTGGTTGCCACCCCCTCACTGACATTGTACTGGAAATGTCTTTTCTTCTCCAAACTTGCCTCCCATGCAGCGTGGGCTGGCCTGGTTGAACCAGAGCATGAGGTACGGAGACCTCCAGCAACCTGTGATGGTTCTGTATAGCCCTAAGGTTCTGGGTTTCCAAGGTTCTGTGATTCCAGCTTTTATTTATCTAATATCTTGTGATTCTATACTTTTAAAGATTCCAGGACCTGAAGAATTCATAATGCTACAGTTTGTAGGATTCTCTGACTCTAGACTGTCCTGTACTTTCAAGTCTCCAGGGTCCCACCTAGGGCCTGACACCTTATGTGTGTTCAATGTTTGCCTGTATGATTCTCTGAGTTGATTACTGGGAAATTCTATGCATTTCCAAATGTCCAGGACTCCCCAAATCTGTAGTTGGTCATTTCGTTTAGCATCAACAGGGACCAATCTTTCCATTTTCCAACTGATTGTTTCAGAGACAGCTTAAAAGAGGTTACAATGAGTCAGCGTTTGGGGAGTGGGAGTTTGGAGTGCGGGGTAGCATGTCACATAGATGGCCTAGCTTTTTAGCTCATTTCCTCTATTTAGAGGTTGGTGATTGGACGGAGTGTTGGGGGCCAGCTTTTATTGGGGCAGGCTTGTATACTCGATAGGGTATGGAGGGAGTCAGGATTGATGGCCCAGCATGCGTCTCAGGATAGCCTGTGTCTCAGGCAGGGAGGAGCTCCAACAAGTCACAGGCTGGAGCCAGCACAGGCCATGGGAGAACCTCTAGGTAGTCGTTGTGCCCCCTTGGGACTCTTGTAAAGGAGATGGGAGCTTTCTGGGTCTTTAGCCCCTCACAGGTTGGAATCCCTGGGCATCTGAGGACCAAACCACTTTCAGTGCTTCCCCTAAAGGAAAAACACAAGTGACTTCTAGGCTATCCTTTTATTCCTTTTTAAAATAAATGTTTAACTTTTGTGGGTACATGGTAGGTATATATATACTTATGGGGTATATGAGATATGTTGATATGTCCTTTTATTCTTATGCACCAAGAGGCTACCCCAGACAGATCAAATTTCCTCTTAAGGTGGAAGTTGCGTCTGGTTTGGCTTGAGGAGCGTGAAGGCAATGCATGGGGAGGACCCATCTCTGGGAAAGAATCCCCTGGGGGCAAGAATGAGGGGGTCAGCATCCTGAGGACAACAGAGGGACCCTGCCCAATACTCATGGCAGAAGCCCTTCGGTGGAAGATTCTAGCCTGAAAGTCAGAGCGATCCAATCTTGGATACATACAGGGAATATGCAAGAGACTGCAGAAGCCCAGGCCCAGGGGCTTGTGAAGGGAAATTGGTGACATGACTTCAATGGTCCCTTTCTGTTGAGGGAGTCTATGATCAAATTCAGGGTGCCAGCACAAAAAGGGGCCCTTAAGATAAATCTCTCGTTGTGCATATGCAGAAACTGAGGACCCAATGAGGAAATAACTCACTGTGTGAGTAGATTACAGAGCTGAGACAAGATGCCCCAGACTTTGTTTCAGATCAATGTTAGCATTTTTATTATTAGCAGAGTATGGAGTTTACATTTGTAACCCTCTTGGCCTCCACAATAGAGTAGTTCTAAGTTAAAAACCTTTAGAGCAAGACGGACTTGGGTTCAAGGACCAGCTAGACCACTTGGACGGATGAACTTGGGTGAGTTAATCATTCCAAGCTTCAGTTTTTCATGTATAAAATGGTAGTAATAAGACTGCCACAGAAGATTTCATGGCCCCCAGTCCTCAAACTATTTGTGGCAAAAGACTATTTTTTATTTTCAATCTTTTGCTGACCAGTAATATTTCTGTGAAATACAATCAATGTTGTCATGGCAACGCCAGCTATCTATAAACATTTCTAATTGCTCTCTCTCAATTTCTGTGAACTCATCTCAAACTGGTAACCAGTCAGGGGCTGGCTGGCACCAGGCCGTGGAGCACACTTGGAGTGGGCTGATCTAGGCTATGGGTACTCAAGCACTTCTCGAGTAAGTTCAGGGTGGAGGAGTGAATCAGCATGAATCACAATATTGTCATGTATTAAGCACCTGCTCAGCGCCTGGTGGGCCACATACATTATTTCATGTAAAATCCCTTCTGCCTACCTGGGTGGCATGATGACTTCATTCTGCAGGCTTCTCTCTGTTTCCATGTTCCTTCCCCTGAGAGAAATGCCCTGGATGATGATCACATTTTATTCTCTGCTCTGCTCTAGAATTGGCCCTGCAAGGGTTATTCAGGTTGAGAAAATGCACATTTCCTGTTGCTATTTGGGAAAATGCCTCCATGGCCCTGATGAGAAGCTCTGGTCCCATCTGGGGCAGAGAAAACCAGTCAGCACCTCCCCCAGCTCCTCTGTGGGGGTTCCAGACTTCAAGGGGACTCACAGTGACTTGACCCTTGGGTGATTGGGCATAGGACTCAAATCCATGCCTTGCTCTGCCACTCTGAGTGCACATGGGAAGGGAGATTTATGGTGGCAATCTGGGGGAAGGGATAGTTTATCTTCTAAATGAAAACTTGGGAAGCCTCTGCTTGGGACCCAGACCTCACAAGGATCTCATTAAAGGCCTATTAGTCAAACTAATTCCTGACATGACATCAGTTTGCATTAGACAAACATCTCTGACTTTTCAAACACCCTCTTGGGAGCCAAGACTAGATTGTGTGACATCTATTGATACATTATTGGGGAAATGGCTGACACGACATCGGGCTATCTGATGCCAGGGAGCTCGAATGCTGGGAAATTAGGAGGGCTGGTTTTATATGGTTGGCAGGTGTTCATCTCATAAAACCCGTGGGACCCCATAGCTCTGCAAGGTGATTGCTCTCGTTGGTCTATTGATAAAGTAAATGATTAAAGATCTAATAGGGCCTTTGGTAGTGTCTGTGCTGGGCCATGAAGCTGCTCATCTCTGTGTCTCTATGAGAAGATCAGGGCCCAGCACTCAGCAGGTGTTCAGGAGTGAGGCAGAAGGAAGGATCAGTGACAGCAGCCTGGCCCGCAAGCGAATAAATAGTCCCTGCCCTCACGGAGAGCAGAAGCCAGCAGGTGGGTGCACACATAAATAGTGATGCAGTGACAAGTGCCGTGGCTGGGTGAGTGAGAAGCAGTGAGAGCTTGGGAGGGAGGAAGAGTGTGCTTTCAAAGGCAGGGCTGCGGTCCACACAGTGCTGTATGTAAAATACGTCTGCCTCAAGCATCAGGGATTTAGACATTGCTCCAAGTGTGGCTATGAGCTGCACTGAGCCTTTTACGTTCATTCTTTAATAACAGGCATCTGTTCGTGAGGCCATAGGTCAGAGTCAGGGCTCAGTTGTGACAAGGATCTGGACTCAGTCTATAAAAGGATTAAACTTCAGACTGAAACCGGGCCCAGTCTGAGTTGGGCATAGGGCTTAGTTCAGGGCTCAGTTTGCTGTCCAAGATTAGGGGTGAGTCTAGAAGAGAATCAGGCTCAGACTATGATCAGAGTCAGGGCTCAGTCAATAGCCAGGGTCAGGGCACCATCTGTTTTCCCTTCTGAAAGCTCTTGGAGGCAGGAACCAGTTCTTAACTATCTTTCTTCTCATAATCTTGTTTCACAGTGAGTGCTCAGTTAGTGTTTATTAAATTGAATGCTGCCGACTTAAATCAAGAATGATCACAGACTTTGCACAATTCTCCTGTGGCAAAGAAAACAGACAAAGGGCATTCTCTGAGTGACGCCACACAGAGAACTGCCCCACAGCCTTTATAGGTAGTGAGCTTCTCATTGGTAGAGGTGTGCAAGCACTGTCCTCACAGTCCCACATCAAGCTGAGGGAAGAGGGGATTCCTGCTCTGGCAGGGGATGAACCACAGTTCAGAGGTTTGGATTGTGGGTATTTGTCTCTTGGACACTGAGCAACGTGACAAAGAATCTGCACAGATAGCAGCTGCCCAAGGCACAGCCAGGGACCAGTCCCAAGCTTCTGATTGCTCCCCATGTCTTCAGCTCGCAGGGGTCAGCCTCATCTATCAGCAATGCTGCCTGTCATTGGCGCTCTGACAGGCCTCTGGCCACCAGGGTCTGCTGCTTGGTGAAAGCCCATATTAAAATTAATCTCATTTTTACGACGGCACCATCTATCTTCTGTCCAGTGGGAACTTGGGGTCACTGTATTTTTGTTTACTGTCAGGCTACTTCCTTTGGCCATAAATTGCTTCGTTTTCCAGCTGAGCTGGAGCCCTAGAGAACGACCCAGTTCTGGTGTGTGTGTGTGTGTGTGTGTGTGTGTTTTCAAAGCCAACCCTGCTTGCTGCTTGGCTGCCTCATTTCTCTGGCCTCTGCTGCTACCCTCCATCTGCTCTCTATTTGAGGAATCTGAAGATTTCAGCTTATCCTGTCTCTTGGTGGCAGCCACCTACACTCTATCCTCTGTTCCCTCTTCTTGTCTAGAGAGACTGTTTTTTTTTTTTTTTCCCCTGCATGTTCAAGAGATAGTGCTGAGCATTTGCCATAAGCAGATACTTGCACTAAGGGAACCAGGGACCACAGTCCAGCAGGAGAGACCAACGGGATGCACAGGTTCTTTCTGCCTACAGTTGTTCTTTCTGCCTACAGGGCTTTCTCCCACTACCTTCCTCCAGGGAGCTCCTACTCATCCTTCAAAACCCAGCTTCAATTGTGCCTGCTCTGGAGGAGCTTTTTTTTTTTTTTTTTTTTTTTGTTTTTGTTTTTGTTTTTGTTTTTGTTGAGACAGAGACTCGCTCTGTCACCAGGCTGGAATGCTGTGGCCTGATCTCTGTTCACTGCAACCTCCAACTCCCTGGTTCCCTGGTTCAAGTGGTTCTCCTGCCTCATCCTCCGAGTAGCTGGGATTACAGGCACATGCCACTACGCCCAGCTAATTTTTGTATTTTTAGTAGAGACGGGGTTTCACTATGTTGGCCAGGCTGGTCTTGATCTCCTGACCTCATGATCTGCCCACCTCAGCCTCCCAGTGCTGGGATTACCAGGTGAGCCACCATGCCTGGCCCTCTGGAGGCCTTTTTGGATCCTCTTCCAAGGCCGAGTTACTTGTTACATTCTCTGTGATTGTACAGACGACATCCCATACTATTTTGTAATTATTGGTTTAATGTATTGTTCTTTGAAAGTGGCGAACATTTCTGTATTTGTTTCCTAGGAATGCCATAACAATATACCACAAACTGGGTGGCTTAAAACAACAGAAATTTATTCTGTCACAGTTCTGGAGTCTAGACGTCTGAGATTAACATGTTGGCAGGGCTGTGCTCCCTCTCAAGCTTCTAGGGGAGAAGACTCTTTCAACTTCTGGTGGCCCCAGGCATTCCTTGGATTGTGGCAGCACCTCTGCCTCTGTGCTTCTTGTAATGACACCACCCTACTCCACTATGGCCTCATTTAATGTAACTAATTATATCTGCAATGACTCTATTTCCAAACAAGGTCCCATTTTGAGGTACCTGGGGTTAGGACTTCAGCTTGTCTTTTTGGGCCATACAATTCAGCCCGTCACAGTCTCTCATTCATGATTATATTCCTGATATCTGGCACAACCCTTAGCATGGAGCAGGTGCTCGGACCACATCGAACAAATGAACACTTTCCTAAATGATTAAACAAATATGTAAAATACAATAGCAAGATATATAAGCCCCAATGAGAGACAGAAGTGAGTGTTCCATGCACCCAGTGGGAGGGGGGCCCATTCCACCTGGGGCTTCTGGGATGGCAATTCCACGAGGCTTTGAGGAATAAGTAGAAGTTCAACTCATGCAAAACTTGAGACAAGGCACAAAAGGACCAAAATCATGGACACAAAGTGAGGACTATTCACATTGACCTGAAGACCAGCTGAAGCTTGGATGGTAGATTTTATTTTGGGCCACACAGCTAGAAGTGGCAGAAGTAGCACTGAGACCTGAGACACGCTGTCATTTTCTCTGTTATTATGTTTCTCTCTTGTGTTAAAAAGCAAGTTCCGTCTGTGGTCCCTGAAAGACCTGTGGCTTTTTTCTTGAAAGATCTTACTTGCCTTAAATAGGCAAGTCTCTGAAGCTTCTCTCCGAGACTTTTATAATTTATGTTGTTATTCTGGGTCTGTGGACAGATGTTAATTTTCACTTTGCAAGCCCATGTTTCAGATTGGCTTGTGGAAGCAGAGCGTGCTTTGGTGGCTGGTCCTTTCAGATCACCATGGAGTGTAGGGAACTGGACGGACCATAGAGAGTGGCTACTTACTTGCTCCCACAAAATGCCTTACATCCAATAATTCCTCTGGCATTTCTTTTAAAGTGTATATTCAGAGGAATATGGCAGTCATGGAAAACCCCCCCTTTAACCTCTTTCTCTGCGTGAAAGTCTTATGAGTGATTAACTCCACCAATGAAGCCTATCCATGGGGTTGTGTGAAGGGAAGAACTGGGTCCCAAATGAGAAGCAGCCAAGAGTGGGGGTGTGCAACCTGGACTCCAAAGACACATCCTGGGTTCGAATCTTGGCTTGGCCATTCATTAGCCAAAGGCTGTGCCTCAGTTTTACCATCTGTGAGTGAGAATTATGGTGGTATCCACCCAATGAGGAATTTTGTGAGAATAAAATGAGTTGGTAGATGTGAAGTGCTCAGAGCAGCGCCTGTTACAGAGCAGGCGCAGACAGAAGTGGTAGCTGCTGCTATTATTATTGTAATCAATAGAGCTTCATGTATGGAGTGGGGAGAGAACTGGGTTGGAAGGTTTGGGTTTCTAACATATTATCTACAATGATAGTAACTTTTGGCTAAAGACCTTTAGCAAAATCCAGCATTATATCAACGTCATTTTCCTTGCACAAGAAGGCTGCTGCATGCTAGAGGGAGCTATTGAGAGAGAGTGGGAGGACAGGGTTTCAAGGCAGAATCTTAGTGGACAAACGCCTTGAGGCAGCAGGATGAGGGTGCTTAAGCCTGGGAAAAAAACCAGAGACTTAGGAAGCAATCATGAAACACAGATGAAACTAGAGAAAACATCAGTTTGTGCCTATTGCACATATTTATTTCAGTCTTGCTCATTTAAAAAATCTTGCTTTTACATATACGTGTAACAGAGTTTAATTTTATCTTTTAAAATATGCTGTTATTTGAGTCCAAAAAACGGCCCATAACAGAGGCTGGGGAAAACCGGAGGACTCTTTAAGGACAGCTTTTTCTTCACCATCCCCACATGAAGTCAGCTTCCAGATGCTTGAGTCCCCCTTTGCAGCCGCTCATATCTCTACCCTTTCTCCATCCAGCCTGCCCTGGCCCTGCTGCCTCAGTATTCCTCACTTGGAGCCCTGCGGGAGCTCCCCTAGCTGGGGCAGGTTGGGCTTCCATCCCTTCAGCCTCTCCTCCCCGTGCCAAATGGCTCTGTTGCTTCAGGGCTGGGCTGGCAGAGATTGGCATCTGAGGCCCCCCAGGATTTGGCCCTAGCCTCTGTTTCCAAACCTCTTTCCCACCACTCCTCGAACATATCCTCTCTTCTAGCCAAACTGGACAGCTTGTATGGGAAAAGAAAGGAAAAACCATTAGGCCTTGTATGCAAAACCACAGTTAAAAAAAAAAAAGTTCATGTCTCTATAAAGTTTGTGATTTCTTTCTTCGCCATGTTTCCTGAATGACTTCCCAGCTCTCTCCCCAGTTTACCTACTGAACCTCCCCTCCCCTAGCTCCCACCAGTTGTCCCAGCTCCACTCTGTCGGCCATTTCCCCTCCCCAGCCCTGCCAGAGAAACTTACGTCCACGCAGAGCCTCTACAACTCTTTGTTTTTCTATTTCCTTTGACTTTGATCATTTTCTGCCTTTTATTATTTTTTCTATAGTTTCTCTACCAAGCTTTGAAGTCCCTGACTGAATAAGCTGTCATTCATTCACTCACTCACTCATTCACTCACTCATTCATTCATTCATTCATTCCATTGAATGTCCAAAATGCCAGGTCTTTTCCTACACCGTGATGACACCAAGATGAATAAGACAAGTCCTTGCCTCTAAGGAGTTCAACTCTCAATTAAAACGTTGAATAAAAATGCCAGTGATTCATAGCCTTTTGGGGTATTTGTCCCTTTGGAGAATTTGATAAATGTTTTCAGCAGGGAAGATATGCACAGAAAATATTGTCTACCACTCGAGGTGTTTCCAGATCTTCAGAAGCCATGGGCACCAGGGTTAACAGAGATGAGGAGAGCACCTACTAAGTGTAAGTTCCTGCAGAAGATGCTTTGTTTGTGTTGCCTCTAAATCATCACATCCACCAGTCTCTCCCGCTGCCCACTGCAGACTGACTGACTGGAGGCTTGGGATGAGCAAACATAGGCATGTGTGAGGAGTACAGCTCCCCCTGGCCATGCAGACAGTGCCCGGGTCACTTGGACCTTCTCTTCCCTGCCCTGCTGAGGGATGGGTGGAATGGAGGCTGCCAAGAAATTGCCCTCCAGATCAGAGGCTGTTTCTTCCTGCTGGGTGACTCTGTGTTCTCAGAGGCAATGGTTTTGTGTTTCTCTAAGAAACAGTTTCCTATTTTAGACTTGTCACTGGAACAGGATGGCCTTTGGCCAGCCAGCCTCACTGTGGGGAGGCAACTGTGTTTTGGAGTGGAACTGTCCCAGGCCTATCAAATGAGAGCATCCGTCTGGGCCTCCCTGACATTTATGCCTGTGTATCTGCCTATTACAGCCCAGGAACAATGGGAGAGGGTGAGGAGAGGTGCCCAGACTTACCCTTTCTGGAGCCATGGAAGTAAGGAGGAGTGGGGAAGAGAGGACTCAAGTCTCCAAGGAGCTGCGGCTGAGAGTTCTCACTGCAGCACAGACATGGGTCTTGGGACCTTGAATGCAGCCATCTTGGGTCATGTTTGCATGGAAGAACAATCTAGAAATCCCTCCTTGGTCGCTCTTCCTTTTTTTCTCCAGCAGAAGATTTGTGGTATCTGGGAAAAAAAGAAAGGAAAAACTATTAGGTCTTGAATGTAAAACCACAGGACTTTTAAAAATAGTGTTTATTTTTCTGCAAAGTTTGTTTTTCTTCTGATGGGAGCCAAGACGCTCTCTAATGCCGGACTCCGCTGGCAGTGGGGAGCAGTGGAAAAGATTGCTCTATATGGAAGAAGTCTGCTGATTGGGAAGCAGCAGGCCCAAGTGGAGCGGGTCTGATTCACACGTCTTCCTGCAAGTGGCTCATGCGGGGCAGGAGGAGGTCGTGTCTGAGGAGAAAGGGGACCAAGAAGAGTAGGAGGGCAACACGTGGCCCCCTTCCCTGGGAAGAGAGCTTTCCCGACTGCAGGGCAAAAATGATGCTACCAGTTCCTGAATACCTACTATGTGCCAAACACTGAGCTAGGTGCTTTACATTTATGTAATTTGCTCCCCACCAGAAACCCGTGAAGTTGGTATTGTTACTATTTCACAAACGGCAATACTGACGCTACAGAATGTAAGTCATGATGATTCCACAGCAGCCAAGTGGTGCAGCTGGGACCTGAACCTAGGTCTAGCCAGATTCCCATACCTGTGCCTTAGAGTTCTGTTATTTAGTGTCTCTCAAGTGACCTTAGGCAAGTTACTCAACCTTTCTGAGCCTTGGTTTTCTGATATGTAAAATGGGTACTGCAGAGTTTTTCTGAGGATCCAATGAAAAGAAAGGTGTAAAGCAACTTAGAGTAGGGCCTGTAAGTCGTTACTGTGTAAACGTTTGCTCTAATAAAAGTAATTATTAGTGATACATTCTACACAGGCTTATGCTTGACAACATGGTATTGAGGGACAGATGAAGAAGGACATTGGTCTTTGTCCTCAGGGTGTGCATAGCCTGGCTGCACAGACGGGCTCCACCTATTTGGTCATTAAGTCCTTCATTCACACATGTGTACCCCCTCCCCAGCATGTACCAGGGCTCAGGTCATTGCAGGGCTCCCAGGTGAGAGTCAGATGTAGTCGTTGCCCTGGGGGAGGACACAGCTTGTTGGGCAGAACAGATGGGTCCACAGAGGAGGACAACACAGCATGATCAGTGCTATGATGAAGGGCACACTGTGATCTGCCCTCCCATCTACCCTGGCTTCCACCTTGGCTCTTGCCTGGGCTGTCCCCTCTTCCTAGAGTGCCTCTCTGCCTGGCTAATTCCTCCATCTTTCAGCACCGACTCAGGTGCCATCTCCTCCAAGAAGATTTTCCCAACCCGGGCATCACCCCCAATCCCCATCTCCGAGCTCCTGGTGCTCCCCTCTCCCAGTCTTGTGGTCATCTACTCCTCCGTCATTCTCTTGCCGGGTGGGGACTCCAGTGCCTCACCCTGACCCTAGCACATGCTCAGGGAGTTTTTGCTGAACTTCTGTGACTCTCATTTTTTTCCTTAAAGGTAAGTGTGGCTTTGTCAGTCATGCCAAAGAAAGTGCCAGAATGGTGTGACTTCAGGCTCCAGTTGGAGGAAGAAGGGATGGGTTGGGTGGGTGAAAAGGTTTTTGACCACAGTAGTTGCAGCAAGCCTGCAGGTTGAGCATGCTTGTTGGAGTTGGACAAACATGGGCCAGAGACCAGGCTCTGACACTTTCATTAATGTCCTTTTGAGTGACTTATTTAATCTTAGTTTCCACATCTGGAAAAGGGGTGCCAATAATACCTACTTCACAGACTTGTCAGGAGCTTAAATGAGTTAATTAATATAAAGTTCTTGTACCCTGTGCCTGTCTATGGTCAGAGTACAATAAATATCAGTTGCTGTCACTGTGATTACCATGGCGATGATGACAGTGGTCAACCAATGCTAGACAGACTGAGCCTTGGCAATGATCAACAAGTTCTCTCTTTAAGACTGATTTCCTTGAAGAGTGCTAAGAGAGCCATTGAGACATCATCCTCTGTGCTGGAGGAAAGAGAAATGCGTGTCACTGTGTAACAGTCATATTTTAAATGTCACAGCTCCTGCATGAGACTCCTCCTACAAGAAGCTTTCACTAACCATGCCTGCTTGGTCTATTCTATCCTCTTTGAGCTCTCACAGCACGTAGCCCCAAGCTGCCCATTCAGCACTTGATTATAGACTGTCTGGCTTGCCCTCTAATTGCTTTCTCTGTGTACGGGCTTGTCTGCCAGGCTAAATCACAAGATCTATAAGAATAATGATTGCCTCTCATTTATGTCTCTCCAAACACCTAGTTTAGTACTTTCTACACAGTAGAAATTTAATAAGTAACATGTTGATTTGACCTCCTTAGAAACATTTGGTGTAGTACCTGTCATAAAAGAAACATTAAGATCCCAGTAGAAATAGGGCAGAAATGGCCATGGAAATGGCCAAGAAATACGAAATAAATTAATATGGCTTATTAGAAATCAAAGAAATGTAAATTAAATTGAGATCCCATTTTCCTTATTTGTAGACACTCATTTAAAATGATAAAAGTGCTAAGGAAGTGGGTGAGGGGCTCTCTCAAACGTTGGTGGGGCGGTAATCCAATTCTTTCTATGACAATTTGCAGTATTTAGCAAAAGTCCAAAAAAAGCTTATACCTATTGACTCAGTAATTCCACTTCTATAAATCTTTCCCAGGAAATACTAAGAGATATAGACAAATATTTATGTACAAGGATGATCATCACTGCAATTTTTAATAGTGAATTTTCAAAGATGGGCTAAGTAAATCATGGCATAGGATGGAGTATCAAGGAGCCAATAAAACAATGTTTTTATTTGAAAAGATGCTGAGTTCTTTCATAGTGAAAGAGATGAAAGTTAAGGCACTTTTTAACTACAAAAATAAAAAATAATAATTTATGAACCACAACCTAGAAAGACAAGCATTTAAACAGACCATGAAGATATTCACCCTCAATGACAATTTTGCAAAAGACATCACAGTTTTAAAATGCACATACCTTTTGTACCTCTAAGAATCTAGTCCATAGATATGACTTCCCGTATATGCACAGATATATGAACATGGTTATTTATTGTGTATTATTTAAAATAGTAAAAAATTGAAAACAGGTGAAATACAAATCTCCTGCCTCACCTCCCATTGGCAGCATCCAACCAGAGAACAAGGAAGCTGCTGGATTAATTAAAAAATGAGACCTTTATTTAAGGAAAGTGTGTGAAGGTATGTCAAATGAAAAACAAAACAAAAAGTGTAAGGCAAGAACTGAAAGATATATTATTAAGTGAATGAAATCACAATTGATACATATAATATGCTTCAATTTATATAAAATCAACAGACAAAATTTAGATGAGGATAGATGTAAATGTTAGTGTAGTTTTCTGAGAGGCAATGTGTGTAAGTATATTTAAGAGCACAGATTCTGTAGTCAGATTACTTGGGTTTAAATCCCAGCTCTTCCACTTATGAGCTGTGTGACCATGGGTAAGTCATTTAACCTCTTTGTCCTTCAATTGCTCCGTCTATAAAATGCTATACATGTCAGCAATTATTATTTTTAAGCAAATAACTTTTGAGGGTGGTCAACTTGGACAGTAAACTTGGGAGCCTGCCAAAACCGGGGAAGAAGCCTCGTTTTCACTGTGTAACTTTGAAATGGCTAATTATCAGTGCACATGAAATTTTTATCCAAGCACATGTGTTGGTCAGGGCGCCAGCAGGAAACAGAGGGCCCTATCAACCTGGATAATTTGACAAGAGGTTAACAAAAGGGTTTTTTGGGAAAGTGTAAGCAGGGAGTAGTGATAATACTCTAGGACTAGCAACCACAGGTAGCTGTTAGCACCCCTGGGCCTTCGGGGTGAGGGGAGGACATGGTTAGTGAAACTGGAAAGAGAGCTGCGTGGAGAGGGCCTCCTGAGGGGGCCGTGGCTTTGGGTAGAGCGAGGCAGCCAGTCAACAGCAGCCCCAGCAGGAACAGAGCCCTGGGAATAAAAACTCCAACTTCGCTCTGTCTCCTGCCGTGCCTCCCTTTGGCATAACCAACCAGAGGGCAGAGGAGCCGGTGGAGGCCGTCCATACACATGAGCCCACCGAGGCCGGGGGCAGGGAGAAGGGAAGAGAGCATCCCAGCACATGGGGGTAATTCAAATGACATAATTCCGAGGCTGGGAGAATGAAATGGCTCCATACATATGAAATCCTGGAACGGTGTTGACATAGTGAACGTTCAACAAATGTTAATAACCACAAGTACTAGCATTATTCTCCATGTATCAGAGCAAATAGAAGACATCCTACGCCCATGTATTATTAATATTTTCATGATAGTTTTTAAAAATTTTGCCTTTGAAGAATTTCTAAGGACATGGGAAAATTCTTACGGTGTGACAAGAGAAAAACATAAAGTTCCATATAATGTAGGACTTCACATTTATGAAGATAAGCAAGCAAACCATGTCTTACAGGATAAGAGACTTGGAAATAGCTACAAAATATCAGCCATGGTTGGTTCTGAGTGGTGGGATTATGGGTGATTTTTAAATGTCCATCTTCATACTTTTCTATAATTTTTTAAATAGAGACGGGACCTTGCCGTGTTGCCCAGGCCGGAGTGCACTGGCTATTCACTGTTCACAGGTGCGACCATGGTGTCCTGAACCCTGAATTCTTGGTCTCAAGGGATCCTCACACCTCAGCCTCCTAAGTAGCTGGGACTACAGATGTGCACCACTGTGCCCAGCTTGTAGTTTTCCATGTTTTATGAGTTTTCTATAACAAATATATTTTGCTTTTACAAAAGAAAGAAAGAAAACACAGAAACAACCAACACCTTTTTATGATTCATGGAGCGATAATAACAGTGATTTGACTCACAACAGGGTCTTTACTAGCCCCATTTTGATATGAAGAAACTGAGGCACAAAGAGATAAGTGACTTACTAAAGGTTTACATGGATAGGAAATGGCCAAGGCGGGGTTCAAATTAAGGAGCCTGCTTCTTGAGGCTGCTCTCTGAATTACTTTTGTCACTTTGCCACCTCCTTAGTCAGTAAAGCTCAGATTTTACCTGGTGCTGTTCACTGTTCCAACCTCACTCTGCCCACCCTGACTGCTGTCCCACCTATGTCACAGGGATGCTTTCCTCCCAGATGCTACCACTGCCACACCAGTCCTTAAGACAGGCTGTTTCCTCCGCCAGGAACATCTTTGTCACCTTGTTACCTGCCTTACATGTCTTCATTCTTCAAGACCCAAGCCCAGTGTCACTTGCCTGATGGTCCATTCCTGACCTCCTTTGGCTAGGTTAAGTGCCTCTCCTGAGCTCCTGGAGCCCTGGGGCTTAACTTTCCCTGCATTTAACTCCCCCTTTTAAGATATTGTTTGTTATTGTTACTATCACTGTTGTTGCCATTTAAAGTACTCCCTTTCTTCCATCAATTTAGAGTTGCAAGCTGGAAGCCTGTGGGCCAGATTAGGCCTGCAGATGCTTAGACTACGCAGGTTAAAGATAATTAAATTGTTAACATTTAAGCATTGGGAGATCTTGCATATGTGTCCTGATTTTGGGCTTCTCTTTAAAACTCTGTCTGGAGGCCGGGCAGGGTGGCTCACGCCTGTAATCCCAGCACTTTGGGAGGCTAAGGCAGGCGGATCACGAGGTCAGGAAATCGAGACCATTGTGGGTAACAGAGTGAAACCCTATCTTTACTTTAAAAAAAAAATGCAAAAATTAGCTGGGCGTGGTGGTGCGTGCCTGTAATCCCAGCTACTCAGGAGGCTGAAGCAGGAGAATCGCTTGAACCGGGGAGGTGGAGGTTGCAGTGAGCTGAGATAGTGTCACTACACTCCAGCCTGGCAACAAAGCTAGACCCTGTCTCAAAACAACAACAACAACAAAGAAAGAAAAAAACAACAAAAAAACCCCACAAAACTCTGTCTGGCCATACTGGATACACATTCCTCAAAGGCAGCAATTAGAAAGAGCGGAATAGAGGCTGTTTCCTTTAAGTGAAGTCCATTTGCCATCATTTGCACTACTCCCTGTACCAAGCTGGTTTCACATATTTACTTACTGGCCTGCCTTCTAAGGTAGAGAGAGGTCTTTATGAGCAGTGTCTCAGTTATTTTTTGCTCCATAACAAACCCTGACAACCTCAATGTTTTAAAACAACAACCACGCATCTAGCTCAAGATTCTGTGAGTTAAGATTTTGATCTGGGCTCAACTGAGTGGCTCCTCTGCTGGCGTTAGCTGGGCTCACTCAAGCATTTGTGGTTGGTTGGCTGTTGGCTGGGGTAATGAGGTGGCATGATTTTCATCATTCAGCAGGCTAATCTGGGCTTCTTCCTATGGTGGTGGTTGCAGGGTTCTCAAGAGCAGCAAAAGGCCTCACTGAGAAGGTGACATTTGAGGAAGGTCTTGATGGAAGTAAAACTATGGGAATGGAGGAGAAAGCCCCCAAAGGAGTGGATTCTTGTCTGGGGTCTGTGAGCAGCATTCTGGAGTCTGGGAGCGTCTGGAAACTGGATGGATGTGTGTGTTTGTGTATGTGTGTATGTGTGCGTGGACAAGCTCAGTGTACATGTGCTTTTCAAGACGTGCCTCCAAGTCACATAATGTCCCACTGGTCAAAGCAAGTCATGAGGGCAGTCCAGAGTCAAGGGGTTAAAAAACATATTTCATTTCTTGTTTGGAAGGTCTGCAAAATGACATTGCAAAGATGCAAGAATGAGGAGAGTTTGTGGTCATTTTTGCAGTCTGCTGCAGGAAAAGATCTTATTCATCTGTGTGCCTGACACACAGGAAGGTAATCAGTAAATGTTTGTTTAATTAAATGGAAATGAATGCAAATGAACTTATCTCCCTCTGGCTTTGAAATCTCTTCAATAGACTCTTCTTGTAGGCCTTCATTAGCTCACCTTGCATCTTCAAAGGCCCCTGATGCTGAGGAGAAGCAGGGAGGATGGGCCTCTCAGGACCCTGAGGACAAAGACCTTGGTTAGGGCAGACTTTGGAGGAAGGCACCATTCCAGGCAGGGTTGTTGGGAGTGAGATTCTGTTGGATCTGTGGCCACTCTAAGCAAATGCCAGCGAAGCCACAATAGAAATGCTAGTTTGTTGGACTGGTCCCCTGTGATTCTGAAATCGTGATGAGAAGTTCCCAACATATCTAAAGATGACCTTGTTTCGGGCGGGGATGTAGTAGAGTCCTCTTGCTAACTGGCTGTGCCTGCCATGTAACCTGACCTTGCCCTTGACATGGCCAGTGGCCCACTGCTGAGACCACAGCCACCCCTGAGGCAGAGCTGGAGACAGAGGTACAGATGGTGACAAAGTGGCTCCAGGCTGGTGATACAGGATGACCTGGTTTTCCACTCATGGAGCAGCCAGCTACTAAGTCTTGGGCCAGGAATTGGAAGGCATGAGTTCTCATCTCAGCCCAGCAGGTAACTTGCTCTCTGCAAGTAACCTCAGACTTCTGCAGTAACACTGGAAGGTGGGGATAGGATGCAATGTTCTTATGGTTTTTGGTTTTTGGGTTTTTTGGAGACGAATTTTCGTTCCTTTTACCCAGGCTAGAGTGCAATGACGCGATCTTGGCTCACTGCAACCTCTGCCTCCTGGGTTTAAGAGATTCTCTTGCCTCACCCTCCTGAGTAGCTGGGACTACAGGTGCCCGCCACCACGCCCAGCTAATTTTTGTATTTTTAGTAGAGGTTTTGCCATGTTGCCCAGGCTTGTCTTGAACTCCTGACCTCAGGTGATCCAACCGCCTCGGCCTCCCAAAGTGCTGGGATTATAGGCGTGAGCCACCACACCTGGCCAGAATGCAATGTTCTCTAAGTGCCCTTCCAGTGCCGAGGCTTGAAGAGTTTGTACACACACACACACACACACACACACACAAACACACACACACACGCAGCTTCAAGATGCTTCCAGACTCCAGACTCCAGAATTCTGCTCACAGATCCCAGGTAAGAATTCCAATATCTTTGGGGCTTTCTTATCCACTCCCGTGGCCTCCATTACTCACCTCCTTCACGACTTGGCTCCAATGTCACCTTCTCAGTGAGGCCTACCCCAACATCCCATTTAAAACTTTCGTCCCCTCCCCTTCGCTGCCCTCCCCTCATCTTGCTCTACGTTTTCTTTTGGTCATCACATTTATAACCTAATATGCCACATGATTTACTTATGCATTATGTTTGTTGTTATTGCATGTCTCTCCTGCAGAATGCCGGTGCCATTGGGCTGAATCTTTATTTGATTTGCTGATGTATCTGTGCCTAGAAAGTGCCTGGCACAACCGTAAATGGCACAAAGGTATTGAATGAATTGATCAATCTCTGTGGCCATAAGTGCCCCAGTCCATTCCTTCAGCTCACTTCTGTGACCTAAGTACCACACCCATAGATCAAACTGCCCACTGGGCTTGCCCAACGTCCATGCCAGGACCTGGTTTTGCCCTCACTGCCTACCTTCTGGTGGTGGCCATCATTCCCATTTTATAGTGGAAGAAACTGAGGCCCAGTGAGAAGTGGAGGCTTGTCCACAATACATTGCTTCTTTGCTGGACTCACCCCTACACTCAGTCACATTTTGAGGCTGTTCTGAGGTGAGCAGGGTAACCCTGATTCACCTGATCCGCCTCCCTAATGCTTTTCCCACAGGTCAGGATGAGAGAGACCCTCAGAGGAAGTGATCCGAGCTGGAGCAGACCAGACAGAGCCAGTTCCACGATAGCAGTCACTGGAATAAAGGACATCTAGTCTAGGTCAGCCTGACATCTCTTGCCTCCAGACACTCCCTCTTCCTATGGGGAGACAGCTCCTCTCCTGTTTCGTGAGACAGGTGCCCAGTCAATGTTCTGTCCTCTGTTCATGGAGTCCTTTAGAATACCCCATCTTTTTGAGCAAAGAGATTGGCTCAGGGGTGAGCTTGTGACCAAAGCTAGACTATGCATTAAATCCTTCCTTAGGATTTAATATATGAATACCAGGAAAGAGAAAGTCTGGAGCCATCAAGCTAGGATAATGTTTAAGAGCAGAGCTGTCAGAGATCATCCCTCCCCATCCCTCCACTCTCCACCCCAAGGCATGCAGGACAGCTATCTGGAGACAGAAAGCCCATCTACAGCAGAAAGTATTAATAACACAATGCAGAGAGCCTGAAAGAGAGCAGGAGTGGAAGCAGGTGCACACACATGAGAGATCCGACAATTGTCCTTTGGTCCTGGCGCTAGTGCCACTCCTGGACTTTCTTTTCTTTTCTTTTTTTTTTTTTTTTTTGAGACAGAGTCTTGCTCTGTCGCCCAGGCTGGAGTGCAGTGGCCGGATCTCAGCTCACTGCAAGCTCCGCCTCCCGGGTTCATGCCATTCTCCTGCCCCAGCCTCCCGAGTAACTGGGACTACAGGCGCCCGCCACTTCGCCCGGCTAGTTTTTTATATTTTTTAGTAGAGACGGGGTTTCACCGTGTTAGCCAGGATGGTCTCGATCTCCTGACCTTGTGATCCGCCCGTCTCGGCCTCCCAAAGTGCTGGGATTACAGGCTTGAGCCACCGCGCGCGGCCCCTCCTGGACTTTCTAATAAAGCGAGGCAATAAATCTTCTTTCTTCTTTTTGGCTCAACCAGTTTAAGTTCGGTTACTGTCAGTTACAACTGAGAGTGCCCTATGGAATGCTCCAGGTCAGGTTAGGAGGAAATCAACCAAGGAAACGCAATCCAACAAAACCCAAATCAATGTACTAAACCAGTGCAATTCAACTCAATGATTCCAATCCAAATAAAACTCACACCAATGGAACTTAGCAAGTGGCATTTCTTGGCTCCTGGGCTTCAGTTTCTGAGTCAGTGTAGCATTGAAAGAGCCCTGTCAGTAGTCAGAGGCCTTTTTCTTCCGGCTTGTTCCTGGCCTAACAATAAGCCTTGGGTGAGCTGCTCTCCCTCTATGAAGCCTAATTTCTTTTTCCTTTTTTTTTTTTTTTTTGAGATAGTATCTTGATCTGTTACTCAGGCTGGAGTGCAGTGTCACGATCTTGGCCCACTGCAACCTTTGCATCCCAGGTTCAAGTGCTTCTTGTGCCTCAGCCTCCCAAGTAGCTGGGACTACAGGCACATACCACCATGCCCGGCTAATTTTTTGTATTTTTAGTAGAGATGGGGTTTTATCATGTTGGCCAGGCTGGTCTTGAACTCTTGACCTCAAGTGATCTGCTTGCCTCAGCCTGCCAAACTGCTGGCATTATAGGCATGAGCCACTGCACCCGGTTGATGGAGCCTAATTTCTTATCTGCCACATGTGGTTAATATATACTGACCTGAGAGTATCCAATGAGAAAAAGACAGGGGCAAAAATGGTCAAAGTTGAGTGGGTTCTTACTGTGGTTTGAATATTTGTGTCTCCTCCAAAATTCATGTTGAAACATCTCCAATGCAGTAGAATTAACAGGTGGGGCCTTTTGGAGGTGATTAGGTCATGAGGACTTTTTCCTTGTTAATAGGATTAACACCTTTATAAAAAGAGGCTTCATACAGCAATTGCCCCTTCTGCCCTTTGCCCTTCTTGTCTTCAGCCATGGGAGGACACGGCGTTTGTCCCCTCCAGAGGGTATCATCTTGGAAGCAGAGAACAGCTCTCACCAGACACCAAACCTGCCGGTGCCTTGATCTTGGACTTTCCAGCCTCCAGAACTGTAAGAAATAAATGTCTATGGTTTATAAATTACCCAGTCTCAGATATTTTGTTATGGCAGCACAAATGGACTAAGACAGTTTCCTAGCATGTATGGTAATGACCTGAGGTCCTATTCCTCATTCTAATGCTCCCTACTACTCCCACAAGGGGGCTACCTGGCACTCACCTGGAGGAGAAGGCTGAGAAACCCTCAGATTGAGTTCCCTTGAACTAGGGCAGGAGGCAGCATCAGGTAGCTCTGAGCACGGGCTCCTCTGAAGTAGGACTGCCTACATCTGTGTCTTGACTCTAGCACTTCTTAGCTGAATAACCTGGGGCACACTACTTACTTCTAAGCTTCAACTCCTTCTCTTGTAAAATGGAGATGGTATTTGTTAATTGCTTCCTAGGATTGTAAGGATTAAATGAAATAATGTCTATAAGATACTCACAGCCCTGTGTCTGACACACAGAAAGTACTCAATCAATGTTTTGACTATCATTATTCCTATTGACATTTACACAGCATTTTCATTTCCTAATTTTATGCATAATTATATGCATAATTTCAGTTAATTATGATCTCACCCACCTGAAGGAGAGTTTAAAATCCCATTATATGTAGAAAGACACTGAGATTTGGAGAACAGAGGGACTTATCCAAGGTCACAGAGTTGGTGAGTGACAGAGCTTAGCACCAAACTCAGCACAGGTATCACCATGACTTTAACCAACACTTGGCTGTTTCAGGTTTCTGCTCTGAGGCAGAACACATCCATCCTCTGCCCTGAGACATCACAACTTGAAGGGAGGGCATGACTGAATCAACAAGCTTTTAGTAAAGACCCGCCAGGTGCCCAGCCTGGTACTGGGTCAGGGTGGAGGTGAGAGAAGGAGGAGGTGGAGGGAGGTCCCTCAAGGTGAACCTCACTTGGGGACATTCCTACATCCTTCAAAGCCCAGCACAAACCCACCTCTGGGAATCCTTTGCTAGTGAGGGAAAGGGAAAAGGCTAAGTCTTGTTGAGCACCTACTATGTGCCAGGCATGTACCTGTGTTATCTTATTTGGCCCTCAAAATATCTTGGCAGGATCCCCCTGTTTTACTGATAACAAATCCGAGGATGGAGAGTTTAAGGCACTTACTTGGAGTCCCAGCTAGAATGTGGTAGAGCTAGGACATGCCACCATGTCTACCTCATACTGACCCATACTCTTCTTTTTGTTCCAACAACAGTTCCTTCAGCAGCAGTCCGAGGTCACTTAACACTTGCACATCTCTGCTGTTGCACTGAGTGCATCAATTTTTACTTGCTCCTCCTGTAGACTAAACTCCTTGAGGGCCAGCCCTATATTAGTCATCCTTGTACCTCTACTACCTAGTATAGGGTTGGGTACAGAGTGGGAGAAGAAGAAAGTTTGGACAACAATGAGTTTGAGGGTTCTGGGAGGGGGCTTGTTCATGGTATAAGCTTTGAGTTTTAAGAGTTAGAGAAGACATCTGGAAGATGGAACCACTGCAGTGTAGAAAGAAGACTAAATTTTTGTTGTTGTTGTTTAGTCTTTTATCTAATATAACACCCTACAGGAAAGTGCAGAAATGAAAGTTCTTTATTGCTTCTTTATTGCACTCTGATCATCACAAAGACTATGCATCAGCACACCTGAAGCTTTGCTTATGCCTCTCCCCAGTCTATTCTCGCCTTCTCCCAAGGGTCACCACTACCTGACAATATCATATATTTGTTTTGGCCATTTTAGAACTTTATGCAAAGCCAAGTGTGGGGGCTCACTCCTGTAATTCCTGCACTTTGGGGGGCCAAGGTGGGTGGATCACTTGAGGCCAGGAGTTTGTGACCAGCCGGGCCAACATGGTGAAACCCCATCTCTACTACAAATTCAAAAATTAGCCCAGGCATGGTGGTGGGTGCCTGTAATCCCAGCTACTCAGGAGGCTGAGGCACAAGAATCACTTGAACCCAGGAGGCAGAGGTTGCAGTGAGCGAGACTGCACCATTGCACTCCAGCCTGGGTGACAGAGCAAGATTCTGCCTCAAAATAAATATAAATAAATAAATACTTATGTAAATAGAATCATATTTTTTCGTTTCCTGCTGCTTTTGCACAGCATTTTGTTTGTGAGACTTACACATATTGCTGCATGTAACTGTGGTTTATTATTTTCATTTCTATATAATATTTGATTGTATGAATATACTAAATGTATTAATTTATTCTACTGTCATTGGATGTTTAAGTTGTTACTGGTTTGGAACTGTTAGAAATACTAATGCTATGAACATTCTTGAGCATGTCTTTTGCTTCACATGT
This sequence comes from Macaca fascicularis, assembly GCF_037993035.2. NCBI lineage: Eukaryota > Metazoa > Chordata > Mammalia > Primates > Cercopithecidae > Macaca > Macaca fascicularis. Next base: position 187,137,256 of record NC_088375.1, on the reverse strand, counting down.
GCATGTATTTATGCTGGACATAAATACCTGCCTATGAGTGAAATTTCTGAGTAATAGGGCATCAGGTTTAGTAGATAATGCCAAACAGTGTCCCAAAGTGGTTATACCAATTTGAACTCACACAAGCAATACGTAAGAGTTCTAATTCAAATCCTCTCCAACACTCATTATTGTTAGTTTTGTTTGTTATAAATTTTAGCCATTCTGATGGGTGTGTACTATTCTCATTGTGGTTTTAATTTGCATTTCCCTGAGGACCAATAAGATTGAATACCTTTTCATATATTTATTGACCATTTGGATTTCCTCTTCTGTGAGTTGGCTTTTGAAATCTCTTTTTGACTTTTTAATTGGTTTGCCCTTTTCTTGTTGACTACTAGGATTCTTTAAATATTCTGAATACAATTTATTTGTCAGTTATACATGTTGCAGATATCTTCTTTCACTCTTTAGCTTGCCTTTTTGCTCTCTTAATCAAGTCTTATAATGAACGGAAGTCCTTGATTTTAATGTAATCCAATTCATTAAAGCTTTCTATTTATGACTAGAACTTTTGTGTCCTCTTTAAGAAATCTTTCCCTATCTTAGTTCATGATGATATTCTTCTATGTTGTCTTTGTTGCTTCTTGTTTCGCTTTAGATCTATAATTTGTTTTTAATTGATTTTGTATGGTATGAGGAAGGAATTGGTTTTAATCCCCTCCCTCCCTGCATATTATAACCATTTGACTAGTACCATTTGTGAAAAAGTTCATTCTTTCTCTAATGCTCTGTGGTGCCATCTTTCTCTTTAAAGAAGCCCCCATATAAGCACGCATCTTTCTGAACTTTGTTCCATTGATCTATTTCCCTATCCTTGTGGCCAATAGCAAAATAATTTCTGTAGGGTACTATCTCTTTGTAATACATTTTTGTATCCAGAGAATAAGTCTTCTAATATTACTATTCTTCCTGAAGTGAATCTTGGAAGTTTTTAGCTCTTTGCATTCTATGTTAATTTTAGAATCAGCTTGTCGGCTTTCATAAGCAATTGTGGGGAATTTTATTAAAATTCCATTGAATCTATAGATCAAATTGAGGAGAACTGATATCTTTGCAACACTGAGTTTTTAATACATGAATTTGGAAAGTCTTTCCATAGGGCTTCTTTAATTTCTCTCAACAATGTTTTATAGTTTTTGATGTAGAGATTGTATATGCCTTTAATTAGATTTATTTATAGGTAATAAACATTGTTTAGTACTATAATATCTGTCACCTTTGAAGTGTTTGGTAAAGAGATGCAGAAATAAAATTGAATTTTAGATTATTGATCTTATATCCATCAACCTTACTAAAACTTTACCTTAAAATTTACATAGTCTGATATCAGTATAGTTACACCAATTTTTTAAATTATAGTTTGCATGTTATCTTAGTCTATTTTGTGTTGCCATCATAGAATACCACAGAAAGAGTAATTTACAAAGAACAGAAATTTGTTTATCACAATTCTGGAGGCGGGAAGTTCAAAGTGAAGGCACTGGCATCTGGTGTCTGATGAGCGTCTGCTCTCTGCTTCCAAGATGGCGCCTTGAATGCTGAGTCCTACTGAGGAGGGGAACACTGTGTTCACATGGCAGAAGGCAAAAGGCGAGAAAGGGCTGAATTCCCTCATTAAGCCCTTTTATAAGGGCACGTAGTGCCATTCATGAAGGAGGAGCCCTCATGGCCTAATCACCTCTTAAAGGCCCCACCTCTTAATACTATCACATTGGCAACATATTCAAATCATAGCATACGTTATGTCCTTTTCCATCCTTCTATTTTCAATCTTTCTGTTTATTTATATTTTAGGTACATTTCTTATAAACAGCATATAATTGATTTCATTTTAAAATATGGGCTAACAATTTTTGGTTTTTAATTAATTAGAAGACTTTAGGTCATTAATATTTTAATGTAATTATTAAATTATATAGGTTTAAATCTTCATTTCATCATTTACTTTCTATTTGTTCTTCCTGTTCTGTGTTCCCTTTTTTCCTTTTCTTGCTTTCTGTTGCATGTATTATTTTTATTCTTTTACTAATATCTTATTTATTTAAAGATTATAAAATGTATTCTTAACTTATTGAACATTATATAATATATAAATTTATACTTTTACTTCTTCCTGAAAGTGCAAGGTCCTTAGAACAATTTAACTACATTTATCTTTTCTGAAATGTAATAGGATTCTTTCATATTTTTAAATTATTTATATTTCTAACCTACACAAGATATTGCTGTTGTTATTTTACATCATCAATATTCCTTTCTATTTGCCCATACACTCATACTTTTTATTGTACTTTCTTTCTTTCAGGCTCTCCAACTTTCTATCTGGGATATTTTTCCTTTAAGAACTTTCTTAATATTTCTTATAGTTCAGGTTTGCTGGTTGCAATTCTTTTATTTCTTAAATTTTGTCTAAAAATGATTTTGCCATCAATTTTTGATGGATATTTTCCTTGGGAATAGAATTTCTGATTAAGATTTTTTTTTCCAACTGTTTGATGTTATTCTATTGTGTAGTTTTTATTGTTTCTGTTGAGAAACTTATTACTCCTTTGAAGGTAATGTCTTTTTTTTTTTAATTTGGTTGCTTTTAAGATTTTTTTTTTGTCTTTGATCTTCCACAGTTTAACTATAATATGATATGGTTTACTTTGAGTTAATCCTTCTTGGGTTTTTCAAAGTTTATTCATTCTGTGGTTTGATGTCTTTTGGCAATTTTAGAAAGTTCTCATTTATCATCTTTTTATATATTGCTTCTGTTCCATTCTTTCTCATTTTTCTATCTGGGATTCACATTATAGGTATGTTAGGCCCTTTTTGCATTCTCTTTTGTATTTCACATTCCTTTGCTCTCTGTATGTCATTCTGGTTATTTCCTTCTAACCTGTCTTCTAACTCACTAATTCTATCCTCAACTACATCCAATTTGCCATTAAACTGATCCATTGATTCATTAAGTTCTTAATTTCAGAGATTTTAATTTTCAGTTCTAAAATTTCCAATTAATTCTTTTTTTGTTTTATTTTCTCTGCTGAAATTCTCCAAATGTTACTTAATTTCCTAAACATATTAGTAATGTTTTAAAAATATTTTAAATTGACACATAATAATTGTACATATTTATGGGGCACATAGTGATGCCATGATACATATAATATATAGTGATCAGATCAGGGTAATAAGCTTATCCATCATCTCAAACACTTATCATTTCTTTGTGTGTGAACATTCAATATCTTTTTTCTAGCTATTTGAAACTATATATTATTGACTATAGACATTCTACAGAACTGTCTAACAGTAGAACTTATTTCTCTTATAACAGTGGTTATTTTAAAATCTATGTCTGATTAACTAAATTATCTGGCTTCCCTGTAGGTCTGTTTTGTTGTATCTTCCATATTTTTAAAATTTGCAGTCTTATGTGCCTAGATATTTTAAGTTGTTTTCTAAACATTGTCTATGAAAAACTATAGAGATCATTTTGAGGCCTGGGCTGACATATTTGTCCAGAGATGATTTACCTTTTCTTAATAGTGGTTGTGGGTACTATCTATGCTAGCTCACTTTAATACAATCAGTGATTAAGATCATTTAAAACTAGGCCATAGTCCCTCATAAGGCAGTCTATTTCCTGTTCACCCTCTTCTCTTAGGATGTAGTCACCAGGATCTCCACCAAAAGCCTTAAGTGTTACTAGATTCCTTCTTTCTTGGCAGACTTTGAACTCTAGCTTTTGTTTGCTTGGTTTCGTGAATCTGTTGAAAGTTCTGTTCAGTTTCTCAGCCTCTCAACGGTCTTCTCTGAAATCAGCAGATACACCTAATCAAAAAGCAACCTTAAATGGTAAGTCTTTCTGTCTGAGTTTCCTTCTTCTTTCAGTTTTGTTCCTATAATTCTTCACTGCCTTGTTAGCTCTCCAAGGTCTTCGAACAGATGTGTATTATTATTGTTCAGCTTTTCTATAGTGCTTAACGGGAGATTCTGGTCTGAATTAATTAGTCTGCCAGTACTAGAAGTCACATTGAATTATATGTAATAACAACAGTAATAGATTTAATGACAACAGTGGGGTAGTGGCAAATATTTAAACCTGTCCTTCAAGAAATGTGTGTATATATGTATAATGTACATATATATGTTTATTATACATTTTACTGATACAAAGAATGTGTAGCACACAATTTACAAATAATTAAATGTACAGTGTATTTATTTTATTGTTGATTGCATATTACCAATTAATCCTTACAGAATGCTTTTGTTGATTTTTTTATCCATAGCCAGCTAGTGCTTACAACTGATGAATGAATGTATTCTTACAGAAACCTTGGTTGATAATTTTGTTTACATTAACAAGAAAGATGAAAGTATATCAACAAAGACATTATGTCACAACTTCACTCATTCATCAATGATGTGAACAAATTTCTTGCTGAACTGCACATTAGTTTTGAATGCTAAAGAGAATTTTTTCAAATTTTTGTGGTACAGACATGACATACTTTTAAGTTTACATTGCATTATTACATTTTCTCCACCATTTTCTTAAATCTAGACATTCAACAAAACAATAACTCAAACCCTGATTGGTAGTCTTTGCAAATTTTGGGTATGATTACTCCTATCATAGCTAATTCCAACCTACGAACATGACATCACTAAAAAGACTTGAGATGGGATGCACAGTAGCATATCATTATGTAGTATCTATCTATGCCACACAGATACAATAGCTGTTAAGAGTATAAATACCAGTAAAGCGTAAATCATTAGAAAATGATGGGGTTTGAATGTTACCATTGTTTTTAATACAATGCCTTTAATTGTAAGTTTATATATTTTAAGTTTTAATAATAACTAGCTTATACAATTCCTGAACATCTAATAATCTTTCTTTTACAAGATGGAATAAGCTGACTCCAACACTCATTTGACCATCCACTTCTGTATTTCCTCTGTGCCAGACACCATGACAAATTTCACAAATTCATTATCTCATTTAATCTAACAACCGTGCAAGGGAAGTTCTGTTATGCTCTCTTTTTTGAAGGTATAGACTCTGAGATTCAGAAGTTGAATAGTTTGTTCAAGGAGACACAATTCAAATCCATATCTGTTTGACTCTTAATGATCAATAATAATTATCAGGATCATCAATACCTTTTACTGAATAGAGACTGTGCAGGGCTTTACCTAGGTTAGTTCTTGCAGTCCACTTAATTCTTTCAACCACCACTTGTGTTCTCTGCAGTCAATGCAGTCAACACTTTGGGAAATAAAAGACATTCTCCTGCAGGAGGCAGCACTAGAAGGGTGGGGTGGGAACAAGTAGAGTGGCAGTCAGATGGCAAGGCAGGCTCAGTCTCCCTCACATGGTCTCAGCTCCTTGGGCTTCTCTGGATGGTCCACAGGTAGAAAGAGACTGAAGCTCTCTTTGTCCCTGTCCTCCTGACTGCAGGCCCACTGAAAAGTGACGATGGGCCTTTCTGGACGGCAGGTCTGAGCACCACCCAGGGGAAGCACTGGCTTTCAGGCAGGGCTGTCCAAAAGAGCCCCAGGAGGTGACAGCAGAGGTGCAGGGCCCTGGCAGGGAGGCCGCGACTCCTGCCTCTCCTCCTCATACCATGCCCACACCAATCTGTCTGCAAATCCTGTGCACTCTACCTTTGAAACATCTAGAACCTGACAGTTTCTTACCACCTCCACAGCTAGCACCCTGGTCCAAGTCACCACCATCTCTTGTCACACCTATGGCAGTCACCTCCTAAGTAAAGTAAATCGTTTCACGTCACTCCTCTGCTCAAAGCCCCCACTGATTCCTTATCTCACTCAGAACCCGAGCCAGCACCTACATGGGCCTGCAGGACCTGCAAGGCCTGACCCCTCTTCTAGTCCTGCCCTCATCTCCCACTGGGCCTCGTGTCCCCTCCCTTCAGGCCCACTCTTCTTGCTGTCCACGGACATGCCGGGCCCATTTTCCCTAGCATCCTCACAGCTCGCTCCTCCACACTCTCAAGGCCTCTCTGCTGGGTCTTCCCTGGGCTGGGCTGGTGTGAGCACCCCACTTAAAATCACCAGCCTCCTAGCACTCTCTCCTCTTCCCCTGCCACTTGTATTCACAGCTCCTATCCCCTCCTGACAGGCCATACATTCCACATCTTTGTTTCTTATTCTCTTTCTCCTCTCACCAGGAAGCAACCCTGAGGGCACATTTCTTGTGTTCACTGTGGTATCCCCAGCAACAGGAGGACTGCCTGGCACTTAGTAGAGGCTCAATAAATAGTTACTGAGTGGATTCCTGTCCTAGTGGAGGCTGGACTTCCTAGCTATGAAAAACGCGGTGGTCCTGGGCCTCAGAGCAAGTGGGATCCTTTCCTTTCTTCTCTTCCCCCGCATCAGCTCAACCAGGATTCCTGAGAGCTCTTGCTTCACCAGCCCTCCAGCGTCGCCACCACTGCAGCCCCCCAAAAAGGGCTCTTTCCTCCACCTCCCTGAGCCCCCCTCAAGCTCACCCACCCCAGGCCTTTGACACAATCCCCCTCCCGTGGGGACCCCACGGGCCTGTGCTCTCATCCCCTACCTGTCTGGGTACTTGCTGCTGTCCGGGAAGCCGGTGAGCAGGCAGGTTTGTGTGACAGGGCCTGAGATTTGAATGGCCCGTACATTTGTTCTAAATGAATGTGAAACCAACTCACGTCTTTCCCTGGGGTCACAGAAATTTGGTTTTTTCACCTCGGTGTCCTGTGTGGACTGTGACAGCCTCCTCCACATTGGTCCCTCCGCCTACAGCTCTTCTCTTCTCTCTCTCCTGGCCTCTTCCTTCACTTCATCCTAGGCCCTCACTCCCTGTCTGTCTCATCTTATGGCTCTGTCTGGAGCTCTCTCTTGCTGCCTCTCTGGCCTTCTTGCTGCCTCTCCGTGGTCCGAGCCCACGCCGCGGCCGCTTACTGCACGGGTGTACCATCCCCTCTCCCTCCTTGCTCTGTCCTTCCCTGTCTCTGAGGCTCTCCACCACCATGCGCTTTTGTTCTTGGGCACTTCCTCTGTTCCTTTGCTGCCCAGTCTCTGTCTCTGTGCCATTCTCAGTCTTTTTGACTTTTGATCTCTCTGTGCCTGTGTCTACATCTCTGCCTCTCTCCCTCCGTCTCTGCATCCCTGTATCTCTGTCTCTGTGGCCACTCTGCAGCCTCTGAGACCAAGAGGGTCTGGTGTGGAAGGGGCAGAGAGCCAGGCCAGGCTTCCCTCCCAGCACACGAGAGCTCCATGGCCCTCTCAGAACCTGCACGGGCCGTTCTGCCCAGCAGAATGTGTTTGGACTGAGGCCTGGAGCTAAGGAAATCCATTTGTCATTTCTGATGGAAACGGCCCCTTCCCAGGAGGCCCTGCCTTCCCGTCGCCTGCCGGTGAACTCTGAGCACCTGAGGGAGAGCTCCTTGCCGGGAAGAGGGTTCCACGCAGGAGCAGCTTTCCAGGGAAAACATCGCCCTTGACAGATCATGTGTCGGGAGGGAGTTGGTCCCACACACCATAAATTGCCAGCCTGACCTTCCCCCGCAAGGCCCTGCAGTTCCTGAGCTGAGATTCTCTTTCTGGGCCAGGCTGGGTCAGCACCGCCAGACTCGACGCCCAGAGAGGGAGGCCTGGGTGCAAGTGGAGCTCGAGGACGCCCAGCAGCCAGGCTAAGACGCCCCAGCCCAGGAGCCGCCGGGGAAACTGGAGCCACATTCAGGGGGTTCCCTGGGGCTTTGTAGGTTACAAAGTGTGCTCACAGCCAGCACCTACTCTGTTCTCAAATCAGGGGCCTTCCTACCCCCATTTTAGGGAAAGGGGTATTAAGATTCAGATTCTGATAGGTCCACAGACATTAGGGACAAAACTGAGAATGTCTGGCTTAAAATTCCATCCTTCCTCCCCTCCTAGTCCCTATTTATTATCCGAGAAAATTCTGGAGGAGGTAGGTGTTAGCTTAGGCCTGAATGGTGAGCAACATCATTCATTCATTTATTCACCAAATATTTACTAGGTATCTATCTACTGTGTGCTAGGTGCTCAGGAGACACAGGGTTGAATCTCACATGATTTTTGCCTTCAAGAAGATCACAGTCGGCCAGGCGCAATGGCTCATGCCTGTAATCCCAGCACTTTGGGAAGCCAAGGCGGGCGGATCACCTGAGGTCAGGAGTTCGAGACCAGCCTGCCCAACATGATGAAACCCTGTCTCTAATAAAAATACAAAAATTAGCCGGGCATGGTGGTTCATGCCTATGATCCCAGCTACACGGGAGGCTGAGGCAGGAAAATCGCTTGAGCCTGGGAGGCGGAGGTTGCAGTGAGCCAAGATAGCACCACTGCACTCTAGCCTGGGCAACAGAGTGAGACTCCATATCAAAAAAAAAAAAAAAAAAAAAAAAAGCAGCAGCTCACAGTCTGTGGGCTGACACACTTCAGGTAAAAAGTGAATAGGGCTGTATAGGGGAAATACCAGTGGGAACTGGAGGAGTCTAAAGGAGAATCTGGGGAACTATAAAGTCCCCTTCTAGCCAGGACTGGGGCAGTTAGGGAAGACTTCCTGGAGGAAGTGGTCTGTGACCTGCTTTTAGAGGAAGGGTATTGCAGGCAGTTGGAACAGGCAGGGTGGTGTGGAGGTGCAGAGGCCTGAAAGCAAACTGTGTTCAGAAAGCAGGGGGCAGCTAACTTGACTGGAGGGAGGGGCACAGTGAGAAGCAGAGGAAAGGAAAGGAAAGGGTAGTGAGGGGTGGGTCACTGAGCAGGCCCTGAGGTGGGAAGGCTGGACTTCATTCCGACGATGAAGATGTCATGGGAGGGTTGAAGCATGGTGGGGGTGTTACAGGCTTAGATTCGCATTCAAGATGTGGAGTCTATGGAGAGGGTTGGCAGGAATGCTGGTTAGGAAGATTTAGTGACATGGTGTAGGAACTGAGATAGCTTAGAATCCTGACTTGGCCACAGAGCAGCTGTGGAACAAGTTAACTTCTCTATGCCTCAGTTTCTTGATCTTTAAAAAGGGACTAATAATGGTACCTTCGTCTTAGAGCTGTCCTTGAGATTAGATGAACTCATGCAAAGACTGATGCTGGCTATTAACACCATCGTGGGCGTGAATCTTAGTCCACACATTCAAGTATGCACGACACAGTGAGCCCCCGTATTGCTTAAAAAAGAGGTTGGCATTTGAGTCCCCACTTCGCAGAGCTGGTAGGAAAGGTGACCTTAGTCATGCAGGTTCCAGGTGGGGAGGGGGCTAAGCTTGTCAGTGGTTGTCAGTCAGCTGAACTCATAGCGACATTAGAGCTGTCCCTCACCCCGTCACATGGCCCCATCTGGCCTGGCAGCTCTAGGAGATTCCTGCGCTGTACTGGGGGTGTGTCTGTCTAGACCTACCTCCCACAGATGCATTATCCCCAGAGCAGTCAGTCCTCTCCACTTAGGGATCCACAGATCTTGCTCTGTTCCTCTGCACAGCCTGGGTCTGTGGAAAATCCTGCCTCTTCCTGTGTCTCCAAGCTGGTTCGTCTCATTTCTCTGTTTCAGCTTTTCTGCACAGCCCTGCTTCTCTTTTCCATCTCCTCTGCAAGCCCTCTCAGTGCTCTTGGGCTTAAGATTTTGAAAAGAAAAGCCAGGAGCCTTTGCTGGCCACATTTTTGCTGCCACACACCTCCCATGAGGCAATGAGCATAGAGTCGGTCTCTGCTGGAGTGAGGGGGAGGGCAAGAAGAAACTACAAGGGGAGGAATGAAACATAACGATTATCTTCACATACCATCCACTATCACTGTCACAGTCATCATCTCAATAAGAGGAACAAAACCAGGAGCAGGGAACGAGTGCCCCAAGAAGGGACACATTACATAGGCAAAGGTCTGACCGCTGAACTGAGAGTACTCTGTGGGTCGGGGACAGGGACAGGTCCAAGGCGAGCCACCACTGGCAGAGTTTCTCAGTTTTTCCCCTCCACTACCCCTCAGGGCTGGGCCTATGCTAGCTGGGCCCAACCTCACTTCAGAAAGCGCTTTCTATGAGTGAGTCCACCTCATGGAGGGCCAGCAGTTCCAATGCCTTCCAGGAACTCAGCTGGGGCAGAGACCCCATCACTGCCCCAGCCACAGAACATTCCTGGAAGAGGAGGGCAGACACATGCGAGTACAAGGACACATTTGACACACAGAGACCCAGACTTGAGTTCACACACATCTTCACTGACATGTTTAGACCTGTAAAGACAGACACACACTCATTTTCATGTGAGCACACGGATGTGCCCAGATGCACACTTGTGTGGAAAGCTCACGAACACACACACAGCACATGCTTACACTCTTGCACCTACCACACCTCTGTTCACACCTGACCATGTGCCCGCTGGCAGGTACATCTGCTCTTACAGATAGATATACTCGGAAACACATATTCACACTGTATCACAGATCCTTGCATGCTCCGACATGTATAAGCATCACACACATTTACACACACATATGCAATCAACAGATATTTACCTAGAGCCTACTCCTGGGTGGGATGCAATGCTACACTCAGGAGAAGAAGGAGTAAAGAAGACAGTGTCCTTCAGTGAGTATATGTCAGCTCAGGCTGCCACAACACAGTGCCACAGACTGGCTCAAATGACAGAAATACAGATTCTCAAAGTTCTGGAGGACAGAAGCCCAAGATCAAGGTGCTGGTAGGGTTGGTTCCTTTTGCAGCCCCTCTCCTTGGCTTATAGATGGCCGTCTTCTCCCTGTGTCTTCAGAGAGTCCTGCCTTAGATCTGTCTGTGCTAATCTCCTCTTCTTATAAGGATCAGGGCCCAGACTCATGGCCTCATTTAACCGTCATTACCTCTTTAAAGACCCCACCTCTGAATACAGTCTCATCTGAGGCCTGGGGGTTAGAACTTCAGCATGGAAATTTGAGGACACAATTCAGTTAATGAGGAGCTTGCCTCGAATAGGGCAGATGGGCACAACAGGCAGAAACACGATTCACCTGTGATGAGGGTCTGACCAATCCGCACAGGGTTGAGAGAGGCACAGGGAGAATGCCTTTGGACAGGGCAGTTGGGTAGGAGCCTCTGCAGAGCTGGGGACCCCTGCCCTGCCCTGGGCTGAGGGCTGAATGCACTGAGGGGTGGTGGGGGGGGCAGGTTTGTGAATCTCTTCACCTTCCCGTCTCCAGGCTCCACACAGGCTGTGGCTCACAGCGGAGCTCAGTGAGTGTGTTGGGTGGATGGGTGGATGATGGAGGATGAGTGAGTGTGGGGCTCCTCGCAGTTGAGGAGACTGGGCTGTTTTGCAGGAAAGCCCTGCAGAGGCGTGCGAGGCTCATCCTGTGCCTGAGTGTCTGGGTGATCGGACAGGGTGTGGACGGCTTGGTGGGAACCCAGAGCCTGAGCCTCGGAGAAAAGCAGGAGAGAGGGAAGGATGGACATGCTGAGGGCTGCCCTGAATGCCAGCCTGGGTCTGCTGTGTGACTTTCGGCAAGTTACCTTACCATTCTGAGCCAGTTTACTCATCTGTAAAATGGGAGACAAAACAGGAGCTGCCTCACAGAATTACTGTGAGGATTCAATGAGATCATGCATGTGAAATGCGTAGCAAATTGCCTGGCACAAAATACATGCTCAATACATGAAAGTGGCGCCATGAGTGACTCAGGTGTGTGCCGTGTGTGCCCTTGTTTGTTTTCCTGAAGGAATACTGTGGTTAATAATGGTATTCCTTCTGCAAAACAAACACGGCACACACCTGAGTCACTCATGGGCCCACTTCTCCCTCACCACACACATCCTCCAATCACCAAGCTCCTGTCAGCTCTGCCTCCCGCATGGGGCTTCAGTCTGGCCATGGCCCTCCGCCCCTCTTGGTGATGGCCTTATCTATCGTCTCTCCCCTGGACATCCCGCCAGCCTCTCCCTTGGTTTCTCAGCCTCCAGCCTCTTGCTTATCAGTCCAGCCTTCTCGCTGGCTTCCACAGAAACTTTCTAAGCTGCAAATCTGATACATGACTCTCAGGCATAAAATCCTCCAGAGCTCAATGCCACTCATGTATTAAAGGGCACTTGAGGCCTTTCAGGCTACAGCCTTGAATTCTAGCCTCGTCTCCAGCCACGGTCAATGTGCCCCATGCACTACAGGCATACGGGACCACTTCCCACGCCCCAACTATCTCAGACTTTCTCAGACCTCTGCGCCTTTGCACTTACTGCTCCCTCTGTCGCTTTATTTGCACTTACTGCTCCCTCTCATCTTCTCAGCCTTGACTCTGTTACTAATCCTTCTTTCAAGATGGAGCCTGAGGGTCAGGAAGTCAGTGAAGCTGCCCCTATTGCCCCAGCCAGAGTCAACTCAGCCCTCTGTGGGCTGCTGGGGAACCAGGCCCAATCCCTGGGACAGCCCTTCAGCTGCTGCACGGCCACGATCTGGAGCCCCTTAAGAGCAGGAGTGTGCCTTGCTCTTTTGAATGCCCCTGGCACCTGCACAGGACCTGGCTTAGTAGGTTCTCAGGACGTTTTTTGAATGGCTAAATGAAGGCTTGAGCCTGTGAGGCCCATACTGTTCTCTCAGTTTCATAGATAAGGAAACAGGGGTTCAAAAAAGCTAAGCCATCTTCCCAAGCTTACATAACCAGGCTGAATCTCATTCAGGTATCTTTCTACACACCATTTTCTCTGCCTGTAATTCTGTCTTCTCTCTTTTTCCTGGCTCATTCTTTAGACTCAGCTTAGATATCACTGTCTCTAGGAAGCCCTCCAGGGTCTTTCTTCTGGGCTCACCCAGCACTTTTCTCCCAATGCTGCAGAGTAGACTGTTTTTTCCACTAGATTGTGAACACAGGGACCAGGACTGCCTCTAGGGTGTGTGAGGCCTCTGTCTCTGGAAACAATTTGTCACCTAAAATCAGTATGTCAGTGCCATTCTGGAGGCCCAATTTCATGGGATCCTGCAAAAGAAGTACTACACTGGCCAGTGGAAGTGATCCATTTGCAAGACTGCTCTACTGGGCCCAGGGCCTGGCCATGCAGCCCCAGGAAAAGCCCGTAGGAGTAAATCCTAGAGCTCCTTAGGGCATCTGGTCAACACCCTGTGTGAAGGAGAGGGTTGGAAAGAGCCCTGAAGGGGAGAAATGGACCAGGGCCTATACAGGTGTCAGTCTGGGCTCACGATGCTGCCAGCCCTAGTCAGTCCCAGGCAATGGAGAGGGATTTAGAAAACGTTGAGGTTGGCACTCAAAGCATGAGACTGCTTGAGAAGTGAGGCAGGAGCAATGCCCTTGCACATCCGGGTCAAAGAGTAGCATTGGCAGAGGCCTTTTCCATCCCATTCACCACTGGGGCAACGTAGTCATGGGCCGTGCATATGGCCTGGGAGGTTTACACAACCCAAACCCAAGATGAGCCTATGGAGTAATGAAGTTGCTAAATGTGTGGGTGGCTCTAGCAGAAGAATAGTCTCTAGATCAAGGGAAGTCAGTATCTGCTATCCTTGCTGACCAGCCCACATCTAGAATTAGGCATTCCTTGATAAGCTTCATGTTTGAAGAGGAACATGGAGGAATTATACTATGTCTAGCTCTTAGAAGGGTCGTTACATAGAAACAATGCTTTTGTTAATTGATAAATTAATATTGTGAGATGCCAGAGGGCAGAGCAAGGGTAGACGATGCAAGTAGGGAGATTTCAGCTAGATTTGAGAAAGTATATTCTAATAATCCCAGCCGCTCAGAAATGGACTCAGCTGCCTGGGGAGACAGTGAGGTCTCTGCCCCTAGAGGTGTGCAAACAGTGGGTGAATGAGCTACCTCTGAGAGGCTGCAGGGCAGGTCCCTGCCCCGGGAGCAGTTCTGTTAGACTCCCTTTAAGGTCCTTTACAACTCTAAGATTCTGAGACTAAATCATCATTGAGAACCTATCTCGTGGGATGCTGTGGAGGTGAAAAGAGAAAAGAGACAGGACCGCAGCTCCCAAAGTGCTCTCCTTCAGGTGGACAAGACAGACAGGACGTCGTCATTTATAATTGAGTGGCAACTGTCATGACAGGGGGAGTGAAGGTACTGAGGGCTGTGAAAGCCTAGAGGAAGGAGCCACCTGGCATCATGACCACAAGCATATCCTTGGGGCCTGGTGACGGTGGCCATTAGAACAGCGCTATCCAATAAAACTTTCTACAGAGATAGAAATATGTTATATCTGTGCTATTCAATATGGTAACCCTTGAAATGTGGCTGGTTGGACTGAATTTTAAATTTTACTTAATTTAATAGCTATATATGGCAAGCGTCTACTGTATTGGGCAGCACAGACAGAAGACATTTCTACCATTGCAGAAAGTTCTATTGGACATCACTGCTCTAGAGAGTTAAAACAGGCCGCTCGGTGATCCCAAGGCCCCTTCCTTTCCTCCCCTCACCGTGTCAGTACCGCAGAGAGGGAGGCCTGCAGACATGGGTGTCAGAGCACCGCACGGGCCAGCTTTCTGTGTGACATTGAATCAATCCCTCCAACACTCTGGGCTACAGCATCAATAAAATGAGGCATCAAACTATAAGGCTTTACAAAATAATAGCAATAAAGACTCGGAGGGTCTAGGACTAGGAGAGAAAAGGAAACTTCACTTTTTCTCCCTGTTCTTCCCTTTTCCCTCTTTTGACCCCAACCTTCCACCACCCAGACCACAGCTCCCAAAGACCCCAAGAACTTTTGTATTTACCGCTTAGCACTTGCTGTACGGGTCTATGACCTTCTTTAGAAACTTTTTCTTTACGAGTTTATTTTGGCTTGTGCTGAGCATTCATAAAATTCCTAGGGAACTGGAGGTTTAAACGTTGGGCTTGTAAAAGGAGTAGGTGGGAGGGAGTGGGAACCCGGCAGGAAGGGAGAGGACCGCAGCCAGCCCTTGGAAGTTGGAAGACAAGGCTAAGTTTTCCACTCTCCACTCAAGGCCTCGCCTTCTGTGAGTCCTGGGTCTTTTAGGTCATGAAAGGGGAGAAGAGGAGGAGAAAGAGAAAGAGGGGTGGGGTGGGAGGTGGGTGGAAGGAATTGGAGGCATGAAGGGCTGGGATTTTCCCACTGAGTGAGTAGAGCAGGGCCCATTTCTGATAAGCGGTCTCTCTGTCTCCTCTTGGGTTTTTCTTGTCATTCATCTCTTCTCCAGCCAAGCTGCTCCTCAGCAGGTTGGAGGCACTGGTGAATGGCTCAGAGAGCACAGGGCATATGAAACAAATTAGGTCTCTGTTACAGCCACCCAGAGGCGGGTGATGGATGGGGGCCTATGTTCACGGCAAAGCTAATTGGCAACACACAGAGACATCCAAGAAAGTATATTATTTTGCCAGACTTCAGAGTCATTGGACTTTTTTTCTTATTGTAGAACATTATACAGCCAGAGATAAGCACAGTGAAAGTTTTAAATCTAATAAAAGCTTTTGACTGCAGAGTAGAAATAACATACACAGAGAAGTTTGATTTGGATTCAGGTTTTATTAATGTTCTTTCATTGCAAAATGTTTCCAATTATAAAACAATTCGGAGAGCTCTGCATTAATAAACTTGCCTGTCTTTCAGAAGGGCCAGAGATTTTGAAATGCCTGGTGGACAAACACACACATACACAAACACACATACACAGCGTTACCAGAAGGTTATTACAACAATATCTAAAATATTCCAAATTCGGACTTGTGTGACTCAGACCTGGGTAGAGGTGAAAAACCTCATGACTGAGCTTAGAGAAAAAGCACCTGAAGTTTACTTAGCATCACCTGATCCAAGTACACGCAAGTAATACTCAAACCTGGCTCAGATGTCACCAGCAGGGATCGCAAAGACTAGAATATTCTAGGCCTCAGTTTCCCCATTTGTAAAATAAGGCTGTTGGGTTGAATAGTCTCTGAGGATTTTAGGATTTGCTCCAGGAAATCAGTGAAGGATCATTATTGATTGCCCCCAAATATTTCTTAATCTTTGTGTTAGGAAAAGTTAACTAAATCTGAATTTGATCAGCAATGGGAAGAAAGACCAAATCATAGTTCTAACCTGACAAACCAGGAGCTGAAGCTTGTGCCAAGTTGTTTGTAAAGAGTAACTAGTAGCATGACTAACTCCAACTGGGAGTCTGCAAAATAACCAGCCATCTTCATAAAATAGGAGAGGGATATCAGATTGTTTTTAACCAGTAGTTTTCAAAGGAACTTCATGTTTGCAAAGTGACTGGTAAATTAATGTTTCTTGGTGATTTGCGGACAAGTCGTTTCTCAAATAACTGTCCATTTTCAATTCAAATACTTGTTTAACTATATCCAACTGCTTTGTTTTCTGCCCCCACATAACTGAAGTTTTAACCCTGGGGAGAAAATACAGTTCTAACTCTGGGCTTTTTTTAGGTGGCTTCAGCTGTTTGGGCCAAGAGGCCTGGCCAGTGTGGGTCAATTAAGGGGAGGTAATATCTTCTTAGGAGACCTCTCACAGGCTCAGTCAGCCTGGGGCCAGGAATTTTGGTCATAAACCTAAAGATAAGCACCTCCTTCCCCAAAGGCAGGAGCAAGATCTGTTCCGGCAGGGTGTCAGAGAGGGTTGGGTTCAGGTTTCTCTGTCTGCAGATTTGGAAGCTGAATGTACTGTTTAACAGCATCCCCCACCCCATAACGTCCTTCTCTCCCATGCATCCTCCTAGTCCCAGTCTTGGCCCCTGATCTAGAGCTCCTCAGAGAAGAGCAAAGACAGAGTCCCTCGGTCAAGACAGACACACGGAGACAGATTTCCAGAGCTTTCATTCCCACGAGCCCTGTGCAGCCAGCTCAGCACCAGCTTAAAGCCCACTGCTTTTCAAATGGATGAGAGAAGGGAATTTACTTTTCTTTTCAGTGGCTCCAGATCCCACTCCAACCAGCCCTTCCCCACACCTGCGCTGCCCCATACTGACTTCTGGGGTCTGGAGAAAGGACACAGTCACCAGTGTGAAGCCCGGGCCTGGTTTCCCCGGGGAGAACAGTCAGCCCATCTCCCTGCCCAACCTCACCACCTGAGGACCTGTCCAGGCCCTTTGTCTCCGCCTCACACCCCAGCCCTTGGCTGGCTCGGCCTGGCAGTGACCACGGCCCCGGGCTCTCTTCTCTCCACCTTCCCAGGGCCTGGATGGCCTTTGAGTAAACAGATAGCCCAGCGAGGTATGTGATCAATTAGCTTTGCTGAAAATACAATCATTTTGTTATTCCAAGCTGATGAGAAGGCCTGCTCTCCCAGCCTCCACATGCCAATCAGCCCGTGTCACCGATATAATTTTCCACATAAACACAACCTTTGTGCAACATCTACTCTTGTAAATAGATGTAATTCCCAAACCAAATAATGCACTTGGAGGGGAAATGGATATTATGCATGCAAAAAGAAAAGCCGGCGATTTTTACACTTTCCAGGCAACAAAAGATTACCCCTAATTGCGAACGGGGGAGGGGCCGGCGGCGGGGCAGGGAGGTGGCCCGCTGCTGGGAAGCCAGGGAGGCCAGCTTTCAGGCAGATTTTTTTCTCTCTCTGCACATGTGTGAGCACAGACCACCAGGAACTGCTTAACCGGGGACTTGTCCTGTTTAGGCAACTGGGGAGAACGTGGTTGTTGTTGTTGATGTCTTAAAGGAAACGGAGAGTTACTTAATTATAAGGTTTGGTCTCTCTTGCCAGGAGAGACCCCCCCTCCAAACCCTGAACTATACACATCCTGTTGCAGAACGTCCCCCTACATTCCTGGTAGGGAATGGCCTCGCTGGGTTGTGGAGTGTGTGAAACTCCACACACTCCACAACCCTGCTCCACAAATGAGCAGAACATTGAGAAAGACACACCAATGCATTGCAGAGGTGAAAGACACACCTGAAATGCATTGGTGTGTCTTTCTCAATGATCTGCTCATTTAAGTGAATCCCTAAACTAGACGTTGAAAGCAGCAGAAGTTCTCGGGCAGCCAGGGAGTGAGAACGCTGCAGAACCCACTGTATAATCCTGGCCAGGTTCTGGGCACGGGCTGCTCCTTGGGCTCTCTGAATGCTATGGAAATGAAGGCTGGGACACCTCTCCTGAGCCCCTGGCCTCTCCTCCCCACCGGCACAGGAGGGAGAAAGCTCTTTGGGGCCACTGTCACCCCCATCAGAGCCCTGGGCCAAAGGGAGAGAGCAGTCCAGGACAGGGAACGGCAGGATTGCTGAGCTGCTCCCGTGTGGTGCCAGAGGGCCCAGGGGTCGGCATCCCCAGGGACCCCACAGCCAACCCCACCCATGAGAGCTGACAGCAGCCTCTGGATGTACTCCTGTGAATCTGGAAGGGGAGAGAATCACAGACAATGGAATTTCAACAAGGACGATTTCTGTCTTTTGCAAAGACCCTTCTATTAGCAGGTGAGTAATCACATCTTGGCCTCAAGAAGGCCTCATTGTTTCTTATAATGCTTCTGGGTTTTTATTTCATCAAAGTTCAAAACAGTGGGTGAGGCGTTAGAAAGGGAGTATGGGTCTCTATATCGACAGCGAGCAAACATGGGCGAGCAGGAAGGAGCAAGCAGCATGATCCTGGCTCGGGCTCCTTCCCAGGTTCTGTCCCCAGGCCTGGGAGGGGTGGGTGGCCCCTAATACTTCAGCTACAAAAGATTCTCCTTGCTGACCCCCACCCCTCCCCCTGCCCATGGAACTCCGCCTAAGAACCCTCCTCTCTGAGCGTCCATCCGTCCCTGGCTCCCAAAGCCCATCTGAAACTCATTAGCTGCTTGAAATGATTGTCATGGGAGCCCTTGATGGGGAACAAGAAAAGGAGAGGGATACTTTTAAAGGACAGCAATCGGGACCCAAATGCTGGCAGATGTTTGGAAACCTGGCTTTTGAGGAGGGGCCTCCTGGAGGCATGGGGCCAACTCCTCGGCCTGACCCTGGCCGGGCCCCCATCTTCCTTGCCTTTGTCTTCCCAGGCAGCTCCGGGAGCCCTGGCTGGGTAAAGCAGCTGTCTTCAGGTCTCCTTTGCCACTGAGGAAGAATCCACGGCCCTGGGATGTGCTCCAATCTGATTAGGGGGACAGCTGTGGAAGTCCCTTGATTCTTCGTCACTTGCAGCTTAATTCCTGCATTTTGTAGATAAAATGACTTTGTATTTGTAATGATGATATCATAAAATAGGAGACATGTTGGAATCATGATCGCATATAATATTAATGTTTCAGAACTAAGACTTCTTGAGATTTAATCTTCAAAATATAGAACATTGAATTAAAAAAAATTTGTATTGTAGGATCTTACAAACCCAGTATGTTAGAATCTTAGATTGTCGGAATTCTTGAAAAATTGATTTACAAAATCATATAAATGCTTTAGATTTTTAGTAGCATAAAACATTAGAATTCTAGAATGTTAGGATTATGAAATCAGAATTCTAGAATACTAGAATTGTAGAGCATTATAAATATAAAATAATAAATTTATAGAAATACAGAATCATGACCTCTTTCAATCACAGAACTTGAGAATGGTGGAGTATTAAATTAAGGAAACACTGATAGAATCTTAGAATCACAGGATATTAACATCATGGAATGGTAGAATTAGAGAACCATAGTGTCTAGAATTAGAGAATCATAGCAGTTTATAATTACAGACTCACCGGATTATAAACTCTTAGAATCACAGAACCTTCGAATCAGAGAGTATCTGCTAGAGAAGTATCAGATCTATGAGTTACAGAATTTTACAATTATAGGCTTTTAGACATAGCTTTGAAGAATTTCAGAGGCAAAAAGGGATTTAGAGGCCATTTGGCCCTATTCCTTGCTCAGTCCTATTCACACACACACACGCGAAACCTCTCGGTAACCCTGTGCTTATGTCTAGACAACGCAGTCTAATTTTATCATTCCTTACATCCCCTAGAGCCGCCGGCCTCCTTTTCTGTCTCCCCTCTCTGCCTGCCTCTCATCATTACAAATTCCTACCAGCCCCCTATTTTTCAAGGGACAGCTTGCTTTTCGTTTTGCAAATCATCCAGCATCTTAATTCACCATGCCTGTGTCTTGCAGGACAAGGCTATTTCAGTGATTAACATATCAGTGAAATGAAGCCTTAGCTTCATTTGGGATATGGGAGGGAGAGCGGGAGGGACAGGCAGGGGTGTGTGTGTGGCCTCCGTCCTAGAAACAGCATCGAGCAGGCCCACATAGGAACTCATGCTGCCCATTCCCCCTTGGAAGGAGGTGGGAGCCATGATAGTGGCTGAAATCATACAGCCTGGCCTATCTAGGTGAGACGAGATTCGAAACTATAAGCCATTTCATGCTTATTTATTTTATGATCCTTATGGGCTGGGTTTACACAGATGGGACAACATGTGGATTAGATAATTTGCTGGGAATTAACAGCCTCCGATGGTTATCAGTCTTGGGGGTGATTAAAGCTGGGTTGATGAGGATGGTTCAGTGATGAGTTGATGATGTTATCCATGTCCTCATCGGGGTTCAGAGAGATGTGGTGGCTCATCACCCAGTCATAAATCCCCACTGGGAGGATGGTTAGATATCAGCCGGAGATTAACACTTGGGATTTTGTTACGTTTAGGAATAAACCAAAAGCAAAACAAAGTCAGCTTCAGAGTCACCCTGGTAATTTAGAAAATTTTGCCTTCGGAGTGAATTCATCCCAAATCTCTGTAGAAGGACTAGCCAAAGATAAACAATTTAAATATGAAACCTCCTGCTTTTTATTCAGGCACCATAAAGACAGAGTCTGTGCAGTGACCGCCAAAATACGAGGCTATCTTCCTCTAATGATCTTTTCTCCAGCTCAGTTCCCATGCAGAATCTCCCAGCCCCAGGTTCACATAAAGCACCTCATAGGGGAGGGAGCAGCCTGGGTTAGAAATGCTCAGAGATCATGGCAATCTTCCCATAGATGAAGCATTGAAATCAACTGCTTTTGCTGCTTTCACATCTTTTTTTAAAAATTATTTTTATACTTTAAGTTCTGGGATACATGTGTAAAATGTGCAGGTTTGTTACATAGGAATACATGTGCCATGGTGGTTTGCTGCACCCATCAACCCGTCATCTACATTAGGTATTTCTCCTAATGCTATCCCTGCCCTAGCCGCCCCCTCCACCCAACAGGCCCCAGTGTGTGATGTTCCCCTCCCTATCTGGTATTTCTCCTAATTCCACCCCTCCCCTAGCCGCCCCCTCCACCCAACAGGCCCCAGTGTGTGATGTTCCCCTCCCTATCTGTCATCTACATTAGGTATTTCTCCTAATTCTATCCCTCCCCTAGCCACCCCCTCCACCCAACAGGCCCCAGTGTGTGATGTTCCCCTCCCTATGTCCATGTGTTCTCATTGTTCAACTCCCACTTGTGAGTGAGAACATGTGGTCTTTGGTTTTCTGTTCCTGTGTTAGTTTGCTGGGAATGATGGTTTCCAGCTTCATCCATGTCCCTGCAAAGGACATGAACTCATCCTTTTTTATGGCTGCATAGTAATCCATGGTGTATATGTGCCACATTTTCATCATCCAGCCTATCATTGATGGGCATTTGGGTTGGTTCCAAGTCTTAGCTATTGTGAATAGTGCTGCAATAAACATATGTGTACATGTGTCTTTATAGTAGAATGATTTATAATCCTTTGGGTGTATACCCAGTAATGGGATTGCTGGATCAAATGGTATTGCTAGGTCAAATGGTATTTCTGGTTCTAGATCCTTGAGGAATCGCCACCCTGTCTTCCACAGTGGTTGAACTAATTTACACTCCCACTAACAGTGTAAAAAGCGTTCCTATTTCTCCACATCCTCTCCAGCATGTGTTGTTTCCTGACTTTTTAATGATCGCCATCGTAACTGGCATGAGATGGTATCTCACACATCTATCCTTTTTTTTTTTTTTTTTTTTTTTTTTTTTTTTTTTTTTTTCTTAGGAGGAGTTTCGCTCTTGTTGCCCAGCCGGAAGTGCAATGGCGTGATCTTGGCTTACCGCAACCTCCGCCTCCTGGGTTCAAGCGATTCTCCTGACCCAGCCTCCCAAGTAGCTGCGTACAGGCATGTGCCACCATGCCCTGCTAATTTTGTATTTTTAGTAGGGACAGGGTTTCTCTATGTTGGTCAGGCTGGTCTCCAACTCCCAACCTCAAGTGATTCACCTGCCTCGGCCTCACAAAGTGCTGAGATTACAGGCGTGAGCTACTGCGCCCGGCCTGACACATCTATTCTTAATAAACCATTTAGTTTAGAAACTGCAAAGCCACACAGCTAACCAAATTGCAGTGCCCAACTGGTTCTAGGAATACCGTTTCAATGTAGCCAAGATTTTTCCAACACTGAAATGCCTGCCGGAGAGGTAGAGGATAGTCAGGCCAAACCTGCCTGCCATGCTGTGTGCCTTTGGGCGAGTTAGAGCTCCTTTCTGGTCCCCAGCAGGCCCACCCACAAATAGGTAGTTGTATTAAATAATCTAAACGTGGGAGAAAAAATATTAGAAATAGGAAAATTACAATTTAGCTTTTTCCTTTTTGTGAGTTGAATTTCAAATTAGGCGAGTGGTTCTATTTATTTTAGAGGCAGTTCAACCAAGACCTGCTATTTCCATGACTCTAGTTTTTTATTTCAGATGT
Organism: Macaca fascicularis; assembly: GCF_037993035.2. Lineage (NCBI taxonomy): Eukaryota > Metazoa > Chordata > Mammalia > Primates > Cercopithecidae > Macaca > Macaca fascicularis. The sequence continues at coordinate 187,114,576 of NC_088375.1, read as the reverse complement.
GAAACAACAAAACCATAACCCCAAACTTCCTAGACTGCTGGTTACAGCCATTGTACACAGTTTTCAGTGGTGTCGCATATTGTTAACACAAACGACAAATGTCATTATCTCCTCAATTCTGAAAGAAGTAAGAAAAGAAACGGGGAGTGCAAATGAGCTAATGGAATAGCACACTAGGTGTCAAGAGGCCTCATTCTATGACTCTGTTTCCCCATCTGTAAAATGGGGAGTGGGTGGAGGCAGGAGAAATCTAGAGGTTGTCTTCCGGCTCCGAAACAAAGTTTGAGTTTCTGAGGCCTCAGCCCTGATGCTAAGTAAGGGTGTTGGGTGTGTTGTGCTCTATTGTATCCATCTGCAGCTCTGCAGGGGCCACCCCTACTGATTCTGGAGATGGGAGGGGTGGGGCTGAGGGAAATGGAGAGTCTTTACAAAGGGCACAATGGTAAATCCCCGATTTCTGGACAAGTCCCTTTCACTGTGAGCCTGAAAGGCCAAGGAGGGGTGGGCAGGGTGAATGGGCGTGGGGGTGGGCGGGTGAGTAGCTCTTGCCACAGCTCCATTGAAAGTTGGTGGACCTGTCAGCAATGAAAGGAAGTGAGTTAAAGAGGCAAGTGAGAGGGCTGTGCTAGGGGCTCAGCAATCCCCTGACACGGACGAGGGTCAGAACTGCAGGCTCGGTCCAGCCCACGTGGACTGCCTGGCAAGGCTGCAGGGCACAACAGGTCCTCCATCAGGGCTTTCTGCCTTCTTGATTTGAATCCCAGTTTTAAACCCGTAACAATATTGTGTGTCCTTTCATGGTGGATTTGGCCGGGATTTATGCCTGACACTCGTGGAACTGCAATTCTCTGGAAAGGCCAAGGCTGGTGGTGAGGTTGGGGAGTGGGGCTGGGGTGATTGCAGGGCTCAGACCAGTCCATTTAGTCAAAATATGTAATCTGGAAAGCTACACACCAACCAGCTCCACATCCACAGCTGACTGTGGCCGACAAACAGCCTGTCAGTTGAGTCCAGCAAGGGGTTGGTTTAGATGAACAACAGGCCAGTCCAATCAAAGCAATCAGTTCAGTTATAAAAATGGTAGGGGGGAGAGGAACAACAGAAAAACAGTAATACCAGCAGTTCCGTTTTTATAAAGTGACCGTGCAACTTCCTTGACTATGTACAGGAAAGCAACCAAGCAGTTCTCCAACACAATTGCTCAGCCTTGTCCCGTCAATCACTTGGCAGCTCTGGAGATAGAAGCATTTAGAAATGATCCTGTGGTCCAGTCTGACCCCCTGTCTCATGCCGTGGAACCTCAGAATTATGACATTGTCAGAATTGGTAGAGAGTGGGGCTTGGGAATCATGCAGCCTCACCCCTCCTCATCCCAGGGGTTACAAAGAGCCCAGGTCGTCCTTACCAAGATGCCACGGCACTTCAGGAGATTCCTCTTCTCTCTTTGAGCTGAATGTCCCTCAGTGGCAGCTGGTTCTTCCTTGTGTCTAACCAGAGTCTCTCTTCCTGCAGGAGCAGCTTGGATGCTCCTCCTTGTGGCCGGTCTCCAGAGGTGAGTGTGCTGGGATCCTGGCCTGGGAGTGGGCTGGTGACCCCTATTCCCTGAGGTAGCAGAGGGTTGGACGGTGGAGGAGAGCCTGGAGGGCTGTTTCTGTGTTTGGTGAATAAACATCAGAGTCCAGTTGCCGGCCTGTCACTCTGCAGCCTTTCAGCGTGTGCGAGGCCAGGTGGGCCGGAGGGAGTTCCCATGGGCGGCACATGAAGAGACCGGGGTCTGCGGGGGGCTGTGGGGGCTGTGGGGACTGTGGGGGCTGCAGGGGCTGGGGCCCAGGCAGGGCCTGCTCTGGATAGCCAGTAGAATCAGCTTTTGCTGGCCATGGAACTTCACACCTTTGAAAGGCTCCAGAGTGGCCCACAGAAAAAACAAACCATTCCTCCCATCCGTGGCAGATCGGCCATCCTTAGGGGCTCCCGGTCATGCACATGGAAACCCTGTAAAAAGGCCCAGTGTTTCCTTTTCCACTCCCTGAAAGGATATGGTCTGAGTCTTGCCACGGCTGCTGGGGTCGGGCAAGAGTGCCTCATCCACACCAGCGAGGCCTGGGGCCCAGCTCCTCTCCCCTGGGACAGCCACCCCAGCCTCTGAGCCTTAGTTTACACATCTGGCAAGCAGGCATTAAAAAGACCCACCTTCGGGTTTTGTGTATGTGTGATGGCAGAATAAGGCATATATGTGTATGAATGTACTTAGCACACAGTAGATGCATGATCAATGTCTTCCTCCTCCTGCTGTCTATGGAACCCAGAACAAGTCGGATTTCCTTTAGAAGCCACAGTTCATTTTCCTGGAAAGTGGGGTGAGCACCTACATGTGTTAGGATGAAATGAGACAAAGGGCTTAGCACAGGGCCTGGTACCAGAAGGTTCTGCTATAGTATAATTTCTTTTTTCTTTCTGTTCCTCCTCCCCTCTGGGTCTCGGGTACATCATCTTATAAATGGGAATGGTAATACTTTCTTGACCTACTAGGTCAAGAATGCGGAGGATAAAAGCAATGCTACCAGCACTTGATGAGCTTCATTATGCTGCAGAACCATAGGACAGACTAGATCTCAAAACACTGACAGCAAGAAGAAAGATTACAAGGCTTAGAGAGTCCTAGGAGTATTATGACAAGACTTAGATGAGGACATGGCTCTTGTCTCATCGAGTGATGGTTCAGGCAGGGATGTTGGGAATCTTAAGGAGAAAGAAGAGTCCTTGCTTCTTGTTGGTACCAGGGAGGGCTTGCTGGAGGCATGGTTTGTCCAAAGCTACGGAGCTCTGTCTTTTCGTGGGTCTAGTTTGTTGCAAATGCTTGAGGCCCAGGCTGCTGCTGGCTCCCAGCAAGTTGGGAGATGTCCCCAGAAGTGTCCATGGTCTCTTGCCTGGGCTCTTCAGAGCTGCAAAGAGACAAACTAGGACCAAGGGGGTTAGGAGGAGCAAAAGTAAGTTAAGAGCAGATCCCAGTGTGAGCTCTCCAGCCACGGAGCTGGCTGTCTCCAGGGGCAGTGAGCTCCCCGACACAGCAGGTGCCCAGCAGAGGCTGAAGGACGCTGTGACAGGTACAGAGGAGAGACTGTGGCAGTGGGTGAGGGGTAGGGTAGGCTTGGAGTCAGGTACCCTGGGCTCCTGTCTGAGCTTTGCAATTTACCCCTGTGACCTTGGATTAGTCTCCTACCTTTGCAAAGTTTGTTTCCTTATATGTAAATTACCTGTAATTCCTACTTCCAAGAGTCGTTTTGGAGATTAAATGAGATAATGCACATGAAGTATTTAGTACAGTGTCAGAAAGTTGGGGGCTCTCCCTGTCACAGCTTAGATTCTAAGATCTTACAGGCTGACATTTGTAGGGGAAGGTTAAGATCCTATTCTTTGAGGATTTTGAAATTACAGGAGATTGAATCCACTTATTTAACAGGTACTTACTTAAAGCTTATCCTATGCTGAATACTTTTCTATGGGCTTTATAAATATTCATTCAGTCTTAACAACACTATGAGCTAGGTACTATTCTTACCCCCAATTAATAGATAAATAAACTGAGGCAGAGAGAAGGTTAAGTAACTTGCCCATAGTCACACAGCTAAGGAAGTGATAGAGCTGAGATTGAAGTCTGGTTCCAGAGTCTATGCACAGAAGATTCTAAAACCATGAGACTTCAAAACCATTCAATATTCCTAAGGTTACAGAGAATTTGAGATTATGGGACTTATATTAATAATCACAAATGTCCAGGATGAAACAGTTCTAGGGCATACTTTTCTGCAAAGGACCAGGTTGTAAATATTTTCCTTTGCTTGGCAGGCCATAAGGTCTCTGTCACATTACTCAGCTCTGCTGTTGTAACCATATCTAAACAAATGGGTTCCAATAAAACTTTATTTACAAAAGCAGGTGGCAGGTGGATTTGGCCCTTGTGTTATAGCTTGCTGATCCCTGTTCTTGATGCATCGTCTGCTCTGCTGAGTACCTTGGTGGGGGCTCCCTTCAGGACTGAGCCCCAGAGGAGCCCAGCTGTGCCCCTCATTTGGAGATGCAGAGGGGTCTGCGGGGGCCAGGCTGGCTCCCAGGGTGCGGGTGCCTCTGAGTGTGGCTCTCCCTTTCTGTCCTAGAGAGGCTGTTGAAAAGGCTCCTCTCTCCAGCAGTGGCGCCTCATTACTCATGGCTGGAAAACAATGTTAATTTCCCCCAAGCGGGAAGCAGCTGCACTTGTGAGCCTGGGCTCATTTTGCTGCATGAATATTTATGGCATGTCCCCTAATTAAGCTCAGAAATAAAATTTATCCTGCTAACAGGGTCCATAGAAGACTGGAAGGCCGTGTCAGGAACCAGCCTCTTATGCCTGTGAAGTAGGGTTGTCAATGAAACATTTGTTTCCAGAACCACTTGGCCACGGATAGTGTCCACAGGAGCATTTCCCGGAAGGTCAAGCACCCTTGGTGTAGTCACATGCTTGTGCGAGGGAACACCTACGCCACCTTGCTGAGCAGTGATGGATGGCTCTTGTCCCAAGCCTGCATGTGGTGACACAGAGGTGACTCCAGGCCAGAGCCCTTAGCAATACGTCTTTTCTTTTAGCCAGTGTGACTCAGGTATTTTCTGATTGGGCGCCAAAGGCCACTCCAGTATAAACAGCCCAGAGAGAAAGCACCCTGGAGTGGGAACCAGGAGAAACGGGTTTGAGTTGCTCCCCTGACACTGATTCTGGTTGACCTGGGGCCAGCCTACCTGCTCTCCCAGCCACAGGCCCCCATTTTGTTAAAATGATGGCAGACTATCAACACCATGTAGTTACTGGGAATCATGGGAGACAAGGAAGATAAAGTCTTTTGGGGAATGATTCTCACCATGATTTGGAATTTTCTTTACCTCCAGGCCCTCCCTCCCTTAAATCCCTGGAACCAAGGAAAGCCTAGGCCTAGGCCAGTAACCTTGAGGGTTTCCGGAAACCATAAATCTTGGCCTTTCCTTGAGGGGTCCTATCTCCAGAGAACTGCCTGGGCCCTCATATCCTCTTCCACAAAGCCAATAAACCAAGCAAACACCATAAAGCTCCTCACCCCACCTGAGCGTTCCCCCACGGTCAGAGTCGGACCTGGTCAAGAGTCATGAGTTTCAGAACATGGCTATAAAATTGCATGTGGCTCCTCCCCCTTTCCTTTCCAGAATGGAACTTACCTTTGCTTTCTCTCTTCTGTCCTCTTTTCGATAAGTTTCCTCTTTAATTTCTTTCCAGCACTTGAGAGATCCCATCTTGTGTTCCCAGCCCCACCTCCCAGTTGCTGGTGGGGGCTTGGGGAGGAGGATGCTTTCCTAAGGCAGGTCCGGGGGTGTAATCAACTGGGGACCTTGGCAACTGGCACACCTTGTAAATTCAAAAGTCAACAAGATGTGGAAGCAAAGGAGACCCTGGAGCTGGAGAGGAGGAAGTGGGGAGGTGAGGGTGGGCCTTATCTTGTGAAGTCGGTCAGGGGTGGCTTCTGTGCCCTCTGCCTCTCCTAGCGGGGCCTGCCCCACCCCCTGGAGCCTGGAACTTCCTGCTCTCATGCTTCGCCTTCACATCCTGAGCTCAGAATTGTTCACAGCTACAGCCTGGACCCTGGAAGGGGCCCTAGAGGCTTTCTCTCCCACACCCTCTCGCTACAGATAGGGAGGCTGAAAAAACTGGGAGGGCCTTGCCCTAGGTCAGTGTCAGGGCAGGTAGAGTGGAAATAACACTGGGCTGGGGCCAGGAGACCTGGTCTCTGGTTATTGCCTGGGCTGAGTCCAGACCTCGGTTGCAGACTGTAGCCTTACCTCTAACCCCTAGGTTACCATGAGATGGGAGGAAAGACCACAGCTTCTTAGGGCCCATCTCAACTGCAGAACCACAGGAACCACTTACCTGACACTGATTCTGGTTGACCTGGGGCCGGCCTGCCTGCTGTCCCAGCCTCAGGCCCCCATTTCGTTAAAATGATGGCAGACCATCAACACCATGTAGTTACTGGGAATCATGGGAGATGAAGGAAGATAAAGTCTGTTTACATTTGGGGCACACTCTTCACTGAAAAAGGACGCCATGATCTTACCAATTTGGAAGTTTGGTGCAGTGGGCTCATTAGAGCACTGTAGCAGAGGTGTGACATTTACAAAAGTCACTTAACCTCTCTGGACTTGAGTTTCCTCATCTGTAAAATGGGGATAATAATCCACCACCCGCCCCAGCCAACTATCCCCTCAGCTTCTGATGAGGGTCAAAGGAGATACTGATTTAGTGTTTTGTTAACTGAATGTGTTTACATGTGAAGGAATAAATATTAAAATTATACCTATTGTTTTGTTATTATTTGGTGTTTACTCTCCTTCCCGGCTAGCCAGAAGGAGCTGGTGTTTTTTGAAGACCTAGGCCCAGGAGCAAATTTTGCCTGGTCAAAGAGGCCAAGAGTGGGCCCAGGATCTCTGCCAGGGCCTGCCAGGGCACAGAAGATTTGGGGAGGGGAGCTGCAGCATTAGAGGGCTGAGACCCCTTTATCCTTGATTAGGTCCAAAGCTGTTGGGTGGAACTGTGGCACCTGTAGAGTTAACCGCGTCCACGGTGTGTCAATGCGCTAAGACAGGCTCAACGAGAGCTCCAGGGGCCTACACTTAAACACGCACCTTTCTGTTTCCACAGCTCATGTAGTTTGGGGAGGAAAATTTAATCCATGTACTTTTAGTTCATTTGCGTTAAAGTCATCACAAAGCTTTGTCCGAGCCATTTTGGGCTTGTGTGGCCTGTTGGGGAATCTTCACTATCTTTCGAAGGCCTTTTCCTCCTCTTTAGGCAAACAGGAAATCATACTCTGCCCAGCAGCAACCAACCTGAAACCTTCAGTGCTGCCTGCCTCACCTGCCTTCTCACACCTGGAAATGACAGGCCCAGATCAAGTTCCCCTGGAGCCCCGCAAACTCTCATGCCTAGTAATTAAATGCCTCCATGACTTGCCCCAAGCTATCTTGATAGCAGTTGTCCCCTAACCACCAGGCAGGGTGAGGTTCATGGAAACCTCTGTTCCTGCCATTCCCTCTCCCCTAGCTACATTTCCTCCTCCCTGTTCCTGACATTTTGCCCATTCTCTGAGGCCCAGCTGCGGCTCAGCCTCAGCCTTCCCTTGATCATCCTTATGCAAGCAGTTGCATAAGCAGTCGCCGGCTCAGGATTCGGTACTAAGTGTCATCAGTAAATGTTTATTGGATGGATGAAGGGAATGGTGGATGACAGGGGCTGGGATAATTTATCCTACATTTTCTTCCTTCTCCCTCTTCTCCTGAAATATGTCTGGCCCAGGTTTTGGTACCCACGGAGGTTTGAGGAATGTCTAAAGAATGAATGCATGTGCAGTGAATGGATGGCTGCAGAAATCCATTTATAGAGCACATGCTATGGGCTCTGCATGGGGCCAGATGCTGGTATCACAGCTGTGAAGAAGACATGCTTCCTGCCCTCATCCTTCACATTGTAGCTGAGAAGTCAGGCAGACACCAGGAGTTGCACAATCTGTTATGTATTTAGTTACTCTTGTGATAAATGTGAGGAGGGAGGAAAATGAATATGTGTATGAGTGAAGAAAGGAGTAAACAAATAGGATGAGGGAGGAAATGAATATGTACATGAATAAATGAATACTGGGGAGAATAAGTAAAGGAATGATGGATGAAGATGAATTCATTGTGAAGGAAAAGATCCCAAGCTGTGTGACACAGTATTTGTGGACACAAGGCCTAGAGGCCAGTGTGGCCTGAAGTCAGCCCCTCTCTTGCTTCCCAGGGGGCAGGAGCAGCAGGTGGGTGGGGAGAGGTAAGGCCCTCTGCATCCTGAGGTCGGCACCACTGCTACCATCTTAGCATCTCCCAAACTTTAGTCTCAGAAAGGGTGGGTGTTTGTGACTTTAACCTGGAGAATCTCAGGGCCTGCAGGGTCGGATTTTTTTGTTTTTTGAGGCAGTCTCACTCTGTTGCCCAGGCTAGAGTGCAGTGGCATAATCTCGGCTCACTGCAACCTCTGCCTCCTGGGGTTCAAGCAATTCTCCTGCTTCAGCCTCCTGAGTGGCTGGGACTACAGATGCATGCCACCATGCCTGGCAAATTTTTTTTTTTTTTTTTTTTTGAGACGGAGTCTCGCTCTGTCACCAGGCTGGAGTGCAGTGGTACCATCTCAGCTCACTGCAACCTCCGCCTCCTGGGTTCAAGTGATTCTCTTGCCTCAGCCTCTTAAATAGCTGGGATTACAGGCATGCGCCACCGCACCCCACTAATTTTTGTATTTTTAGTAGAGATGAGGTTTCACCATTTTGGCCAGGCAGGTCTTGAACTCAGGTGATCCACCCATCTTGGCCTCCCAAAGTGCTGGAATTACAGGAGTGAGCCGCCGCACCTGGCCACGGGTTCTGAGTTGTGTTCTGCACATGGCATAATCCTCAAAGCTTTCACAATCACATCTATTCCACACGTATCCTCCACTGGGAGAAATCAGCTGGAGAAGGGCCTGCCCAAAGTCCCAGCACCAGAGTCCTGACCTCCAGGAGCCTGAGACAGACAAGGCCCATTTTGACCCAGCTCCTTTCGTACCCCTCTGAGTTCTCCTAATCCTCTCCCTTTGCGCCCCCTCCAACCCCACAGGCCCTACCCTCTCCTGGCACATTCTGGACACGCTCCTGCCTTGGAGCCTTGGTGCTCCTAATTCCCTTTGCCTGGGATGCTTCCCCTAGACGTCTGCGGGGCTCACTCTTGCTTCTTTCTAGTCTTCTTTCAGAAGTTACCCTGTTAGCGAGGCCCTCTGTGGCTACTGTATCCATAATTTTGTCACTGACCCTATCCTTTGATATCCCATTCCCTTGCTTTGATGTTTCTTTATAGCACTTATCCTTATCTAACACTGTATCTTTTTCTGATTAGTTTATGATCTGTTTCTCCCACTAGGATGTAAACTCCAGGAGGGCAGAGATTTCGTATTGCTTTGTTCACTACTGTATTCCAGCAGCTGGAATCCAGCCTGACACACAGTGGTTGCGCATTACATACGCACTGAATGAACAAATGAAGCAAACTCTCAAACCCAGCCTCTCCTCTCCATCCGAAAGCCACACTCGCTGTCTTTCCTTGCTGGGATCCTGGGTGGGGAGAGGTAAGGCCCTCTGCATCCTGAGGTCAGGCCCTCTGCATCCTGAGGTGGGCACCACTGCTACCATCTTAGCATCTCCCAGACTTTAGTCTCAGAAAGGGTGGGTGTTTGTGACTTTAACCTGGAGAATCTCAGGGCCTGCAGGGTCAGATTTTTTTGTTTTTTGAGACGGTCTCACTCAGTTGCCCAGGCTAGAGTGCAGTGGCGTAATCTCGGCTCACTGCAACCTCCGCCTCCTGGGTTCAAGCAATTCTCCTGCTTCAGCCTCCTGAGTGGCTGGGACTACAGATGCATGCCACCATGCCTGGCTAATTTTTTTAAAATTTTAATTTAATAAGGTAAGAACCTGATTCTCAGCCTCCTCCCTGACCCCCAGCCTCCTCCCTGACCCCCAGCCTCCTCCCTGACTCCCAGCCTCCTCCCTGACCCCCAGCCTCCTCCCTGACACTTGGCCTCCTCCCTGACCCCCGGCCTCCTCCCTGACCCCCAGTCTCCTCCCTGACACTTGGCCTCCTCCCTGACCCCCAGCCTCCTCCCTGACCCTCAACCTCCTCCCTGACCCTCAACCTCCTCCCTGACCCCCAGCCTCCTCCCTGACCCCCGGCCTCCTCCCTGACACTTGGCCTCCTCCCTGACCCCCAGACTCCTCCCTGACCCCCAGCCTCCTCCCTGACCCCCGGCCTCCTCCCTGACTCTTGGCCTCCTCCCCTACCCCCAGCCTCCTCCCTGACCCTCAACCTCCTCCCTGACCCCCAGCCTCCTCCCTGACCCCCAGCCTCCTCCCTAACTCTTAACCTCCTCCCTGACCCCCAGCCTCCTCCCTGACCCCCAGCCTCTCCCTGACCCTCAACCTCCTCCCTGACCCCCAGCCTCCTCCCTGACCCCCAGCCTCCTCCCTGACACTTGGCCTCCTCCCTGACCCCCGGCCTCCTCCCTGACCCCCAGCCTCCTCCCTGACACTTGGCCTCCTCCCTGACCCCCAGCCTCCTCCCTGACACTTGGCCTCCTCCCTGACCCCCGGCCTCCTCCCTGACACTTGGCCTCCTCCCTGACCCCCGGCCTCCTCCCTGACTCCCAGTCTCCTCCCTGACACTTGGCCTCCTCCCCTACTCCACAATCTCTTCTTTGGCTCACAGCGGTCTTTCCTCTATGGTAAATTTGACCGTATTGTTTGACTACTGGAAATTCCTTACTGTGCTCCCTTTCCTTTCTCTTGACTCTATTTCTCCTGATCCTGTAAAATACAGATCTAAAATAACACACGTGCAGTGTCTGACCCACAACACGCACTCGTAAGTGGTAGTTCTCGCCACCCCTGATGACAGGGCCCCCGGACGGAAGGTGCAATGAGGAGGGGAGGCTATGCGAGGGTGTGCTGTGTGCAGACGGCATGGGCAAGCAGCTGGGGGTGCCGTGGTGTAGAGTGAATGGACAGGGCGTGCTCAGGCCCTGCACACCAATTTTAGTAGGAGAATCCTGGGACGCCAGGTGAGAGGATTGGTTGGGATCAGATCCCAGAAAGTATTGACTGTAAAAGTGAGAGCTCTGCCCCATTCTGCAGGCAATGGGAAACCTCTGTGAGCTCCTTCAACAAAATTCAACATGTTGCCAAGCACTGATTGTGAGGAAGTGCTATAATGGGCACTGTCATGGGCGGGCTTCAATAGTATCCTATACCAATCCACAGACATCTGTATTACTGTCCCCATTCTACATATGGGGAAACTAAAACACAGAAAGGTCGAATAATTTTCCCCAGGTAACCTTGGGAACCTAATACAGTGGGGGAATTGAGCCCAGGCCTAGGCGACCCTAAATCTTTGTATCTTTTCACCATCCAGAGGCCTACTGCTCACCAGTTGTGTGGATGAACAAACCTGAACAGCACCAGCCTGGAGGCTGGTGATATCTACCCCCACAGTGCTTCCTCCTTGGTTCCCCAAGCAAGCTCCATAGCTCCAAGACTTCACTCAGCCTTTTGTGAAGTTGGAAGTCAAGAGAAAATTCACAGAACTTTGGAAAATACGTTTTCTTTTAAGGAAGAATTTTTTGTTTTCATTTCAACAGCCCTGGCTGGTGATGAGGGGTGAAGCGAGGTGCCCTGTTTTCCATCCTAACACCTATTTCCAGGTGGGGGCAGGGAGGGCTCCAACCTGCAATGTTATTTCAAAACCTTTCCGGGCCTTGCAACTCCATTTCCAGGCCACATGCTACGAAGCACAGCACGATTTCCCATTACGTGCTGTTGCCCTTTCTGGTCTGAGCACCTTTCAAAGTGGGAAGACCCAGCCTGCTCCAACACCCTCCCTCCTGTCCCCATAAATTAAGTCTCACTGCCTGATGTGAGGCTTAAATAAATAGCCTTGCCCGGCACCCGATGGCCACACTCCTGATAGATGGGCTTGCCAAGAGCAGCAAACTCAGCTCGCTCCTCCCGGCCCCTCCACAGAGAGAAGATGAAACTGGTGTTTTGCAAATGCTTCCTGCCTGCTTTCTGCCAGCCAAGGCACATTCCAACAAGGAGCAGGCCAGCAAAGTCTTGTCATCTGACAGGGTGAGGACAGAGATGGATGATGCGCTGTTTGCCAGAGAAGGCCACGTTCAGACACTCCCAGATAGCCAGCTGCCACTTTATTAACAGCAAAGATCCCCATCTGAACGAGGCTGGAAAAGAAAATATTTATGCTTGCCTGTCAGGAGGACCTTCATTTTTCTTCTGGGGAGCCAGCCAGGGTGCTAGTCCAGGGATGGAGGAGTGTGACGTGCCCATAGGGTTGCCCCAGGCCCTTCTACAGCCCAGGGTTGATGGAGAGTCCAAAATATTCCCAGGGCAGCTCTGGATGGGGTTGGCAGGTTTCAGAGGAGCTGGACATAGGGAGTTCAGGGCCTGAGAAACCGGAACACACCCTGGCACCTGATAACTGTCAACGAGAGGACCTGGCTGTGGGAGTCGGTGCTACAGTTAGAAATCAGGGGCAAATGGGCCATTAAATGATCTCATTATTAATTAAAAACACATAGCAGCATGCATCTGATAAGAAACTTTGTACTAAGAATAAAATAATTTTGTATTGGCAGAAAATATCAATACTGGAGCAGAGCTTGTCATTTAAGCTGGGCATATATTAAAATCAGTTTATATTATTACTCTTCTCATGGTCATTATTTTGAACAAAAGTTGAAAGCCAGTTCTTTAATGGTTTCAGAGATGCCTGTGAATCTGCACTTGGGAAGACCTTGCCACACTCTGGGAGACAGCTGTACCCAATTATAGTAAGTGAGTCATAAGGTGCTAGGCCGAACAAGTCCTGTGCCCTAGGGAATGCAGGCTTCGGCCTCACAAGAGTGCCAGGATTGTTCTCTTAGACCCTACTGAGGTTCCTGTCCCCCAGCTCTGAATGCTGGATTATTTATGATCCCGACAGAGCATGCACGTTGCAGTCGGCAGACCTGAGTTCAAATTCCAGCTCTACCACTTCGCAGCTGTGCAACCAACCCTGAGCACCTTTCATTTTAGCCTCCTGTTTTATAAAATAGAGGTAATAAATGTCTCCCTCTTGGGGATATCCTGAGAATAAAGTGAGAGGAAGCCTGTGAAATGCTCACCGCGGTAAGAGTTGCATACATAAGAGTCAGCAGTAATGGGAGCAGTACGCACACATTCCGGTATGTCTCTAGGAGTGTAGCAATAATATTTATTGATGGGTGAGTGAATATGTGCAAATGTGCGCAAGCATCATTCCTAGTGCATATCTGTTTTAGTCTGCTCAGGCTGCTATGACAAAATACTACAGACTGGGTGGCTTAAACCACAGACATTTATTTCTCATAGTTTTGGAGGCTGAGAAGTCCAAGATCAAGGTGTCAGCAGATTTGGTTTCTGGTGAGGACTCTTCCTGGCTTGTACATGGCCACTTTTTCCCTGTATCCTCAAGTGGGAGGAGGCAGAGAGAGAGAGAGAGAGAGAGAGAGAGAACGCGAGCGAGCGAGCGTGAGAGAGAAATCTTATAAAAACATGGATCCCATCATAGGGTCCCACCCTCAAGACTTGATATAAATCTAATTACCTCCCAAGGGTCCAACCCCAAATACCATCACACTGGGGGTTAGGGCTTTGACATGCGAATTTTAGGGGAACACATTCAGTCCATAACAGTATCTATATCTGATATCTGTATAGTTCATATCTCTATCAGCTGGTGAACCTGTACATTGTATAGGTGTTATTGTCTACTTATGGAGGTATGGAGGTTTATAGATATTTGTACACCTCTGTGTACGGACCTTTCTACACGTGAGAGTGTACCAGAGGTTCAAATCAAGGGCTCAGACTACAGGTGAGTGTAGCATGTGTACACGTGTGTATACAAGCATGGGAAGGCCATGACTTGAGCCACAGTAGGCAGCTACCCCTCAGCCCAGTATGGTAAGCCTCCTGCACCCACCAGCCCATAGCACTGCCAAAGGGACCCAGGCAGAGGGACTCAGAGGTTCACTAGGACTGGGGATCTGTCAAGCCTGAGATCCTCAGCTGCAGGTACCTGAGGATTTGTCCTGTGCTGTGGCAGAGCCCCTGCTGTTGAGGGTGCAGTTTGCCTGGGGAGGGGACGTGGAGCCTGTGCTTAATATTACGGGAACTTTATTAGCTCATCTTCATCCAGTGTGGGACCCATCTTCATCTATTCAAATGGATCATTTATCTCATTGAGAGCCTTCCAAGCTCCAGCTCAAATGACATTTGCTTAGCAATTGGCCTGTTTGAAAAAGCCGACATACTGGAGCTGAGGCATGCACAGGCTGCACCATCTTTCCGAGCTGGGGGTGCAGGAAGACAGGCCCACGGGAGAGGGTAGAGGGAGGTGGGGGCATTCAGTTGGTCAAGGATCCCACGGAAACAGGCAAACACATTATCCACTCCAACACAGGCAATTTTTTCCCCAGGGTAGCTAATTAGCAGGCGGCTGCACGGGCTCTCTACTTGACTTGCAGAATTAGAATGCTCAGCACAGAGATCTGTGTTTATGCTCAAAATCTGTTGTCCCTCTTCTCCAATCAGGAGAGAAGCTCTGTCAGTTCTGGAGCCCAGAGATTGCTCAACTGGCATTTCAGGGGCCTGATGGGCTCCTCCTCCAGAGAAACTCCTTCCCTGTTGGAGGCTTCAGAAAATGGCAAGCCCATCAATGCAGGCACAGGACACATCCACACACAAGCACACATATCTCCTCATTTACACAAACGTGACACAAAGGCACGGTCACACACATTTGCCCAGAAGCATAGGCACCCACCCCCAGAGACACATGTGTGTAGCATATGCACCTTCACAGCTTCTGGGAACATATGTGTAAGGGTACACACACAGAGAAATTGCTTAAATCTACAGAAGCAAAAATTCTCAGAAAGCAGCATCAGTGATTCTCAATTAGAATCTCAGAATCAGAGATGAGATCACATAAGAATGATAGGTATCAGATATCTGATTCTAGATTCAGAAATTACATGAGAATCAGAATTCTCAAATCAGAATCACCAGGGGGCTTTGTATAAATACTCACATCGGGTTCCTCCAGAATCTGGTAAGTCATCAAGTGAGACATGGTAGTAGCCATGTGAATTTTGAAAGGCTCCCTTGTGTAATGAAAACAGAACATTTTTATTATTAAAAATAAAATTAAATGGCTCATCCCTATTAAGATGAAGAATAATTTGATTTGGTGAGAACTGTTATGATTTAAACATTTTTTCTAATTTTAACTTTTTTGAGACAGGGTCTTGCTCTGTTGCCCAGGCTGGAGTACAGTGGTGTAATCTTGGCTTAGTGCAACCTCTACTTCCTGGGCTCAAGTAATCCTCCCATTTCAGCCTCAAATAGCTGGGACTACAGGCACACACCACCACACCTGGTTAATTTTTGTATCTTTTTTGGTAGAGATGGGATTTTGGCATGTTGCCCAGGCTGGTCTCGAACTCCTGGGCTCAAGCAATTCTCCAGCCTTGGCCTCCCAAAGTGCTGGAATTACAGGCCTGATCTACTGTGCCCAGCCATGATTTTTTAAAAAAGCAATGGCATTCTTGTTTTGTTGTTTCAAGAACAGAATAACCTGAAGCCGAACTTGCCTGGTAGATGTCTTTATGTCATTTAAAACAGATAGGAACAGTGACAAATACAACTTGTCCAGGAGATTTTGTTTCCATTACAGATGTTTCAGACACACTGTCTAAATAGGGAAGGCCTCTGGTTCCACCTTTCCTGCTACAGATAGGGAAACTGAGATCCAGGTAGGATGAGCTACTGCTTGAAATCATATAGCCATTAGTGATTTCTGTGAGTAAACGTATACAGAGCACACAGTAAGTGCTCAATAAATGTTAGCTACTATATTACTATTATTGTTATCATCATAAGTTATGATTAGCAGAGCAAGGCTAAGAATTCAGAACTCCTTCTCCCTCTGGTTTATGGGTTCAAGATCTCTCTCCCAGTTGAGAAGACACTGAAGGTGAAGTAGAAATCTGGGCCCTCAGCCAGTCGCATCGTCTCTAATTAAGCCTAGTGGACATACTCCAATTCTTCCAGTTTCCAGAGAAAAAGGCTAAGGAAGGCTGTTAGGAATAAGTCGGGGGGAGGGGGCGAGGGCAGCATGATGAAACTTTGAAGGGAGGTCCTGTCTTGGTGAGGGGCTTCAAACAATAGCAGCCTCCTTCTGCAACCTTGGGAGAGGCCAGCCTTTGGAGACACCATCTTTGATTAGCATGGGCAGGACACAGCAGCTGCACGTCGTCGTGGGGCTGGCAGCACCCTTTCTGCCTTCAGCTCCCTGGGGAGTCTCTTCAGGCCAAGGAAAGCTTTGGTTCTAACCACTTCTCTGAGCCAGGACTGCTGGGTGGTCTAGGGGCAGGAGGGCAGAATGAGGGTGGGACAGGGCAGGCCTCTGGTGCAGCAAGGAGTGTTGGGTGGAAGACTTGGGGTGGGGGGAGATGAATCGATGTGAGTGGGGTGGGGACAGGGAGGGCTGGTGCAAAGGGAGAGTTGAGATCAGCGTTAGGAAAGTTTGTTGGGGGGAGGCGGGAGTAGGCAGGACCAGCGATGCCAGAACGCATGGACCCAGTAGGGGTCCATGAAGGTGAAGGGGAGACTCCCTGCTCTCCAGATCCCACCGTCCCAGGTGGCTAGCAGGAGGGATCCACCGCGAGTTACTGAGCCCCCTACATTTTGTGTCTGAGGCTCCAGAACATGTGGCCGACACGCCCCCCACTCCCAAAGGGCTGTCATTTGGAACGCATTTGCAGACACATGGATTGTTTTTAAGTTAATGCTTTTTAATTCACTGTTTCCCAGTTGTCGTTTTTTATTGCAAAGGCGGATTCTGCCCGTGTGTGTTCCTTTGCGGGGGCGGGGAATGGGGGTAGCTTCACGGGCAGAGATCCGATGAGAGACAGGCAGAGACAATGAGAGGCAGAGACAGAGGCAAAGGCACAGCGAAACACCGGGGAAACGGGGAAGCAGGTCAGAGAGGAAGAGAGAGGCCGGGAGAGGCTGTGCCCAGGAGGCTGAACAAGGGATGCCGTGCCCAGGGAGGGGAAGGCCCAGGGGCCGCTCTAGGGGCGAGGGGCGGAGGGTGTGCTGAGAAACCTGGCTCCGGGGACCTAGGCTGACCCCCCCCCCCCCACCTCTGCCTAAGGCTCCTGGGGCTGAGTTTGCTTTCCTCTGGCTCTCTGGTTCCTTTCCGACCAGAGGAGGCTGAACTGGCCCTTGGGAGAGGGATGGAGGGACGCAGCGGGAACGGACTGAGTACGCAGGACCCGGGTCGGCAAGGGCTGCGGTTCTGAGATCAGAGAGAGAAGAGGACCTGGGAGTCGGAGGCGATCTCCCTGGCCGCAGCCGACCCTCTGAGCTCTAGTGAGCCTGAATCCCGCTCTGGCAGTGGCACCCCTCGCCTGCTGCGCCACCCGGGGCCAGCGCCCTAACCTCTCGGAGCCTGGCCCTGCCACCTGTAGAAGGAAAGCGCGCTGGTGGCCCGTTCAAGCAGGCGGTGGCAGCGCCAGGGGCCTTCAAGAAGGGACAAAACGGCTCAGGGGCCGGGGAAACTGGTCTCGGCAGACAACGCCTAGGCTGGGCGGTTACAGCAGCAATCCCGGGATTCTCGGCCCCGGGGGGTCCTGTTTACGCAGAACTCGCGGCGGACTGGAGGGAGTGGGGCGCTAGAGCTTCCTTCCTTAGCAGCTGAGAACCATTTCATCCCCCCACCGCCATCCCGAGACCCCTCCTCTCCCCGTCTGCGCCGGGGTCCCGCGAACCTTCCCCGGCGGCATCTTCAAACACACAGCGGCGGACACACAAAGACGCTCGCGAGCCAGCACTAGTGTAGGCACTCGGGCACACAGAGATACACGACGCAAGGTCCCGGGGACTCGGATGGAGCCGCAGTGTCCTCGGCCCGGGCGGAGTGGGCTCACGCCGAGGGGCAGCTGCTCCCGGGCCGCTCTCACCCCCGGCGCGCGGCTGTCAGACCCGGAGTAGGCGAACTGAAAGCCCGGGATAATTAGCGCTAATTACATGTGTGCAAACAGCCGCGGCAGAGGGCGCGGGCTAGGCCGCGGGGCCGCCCCTCCCCCGGCCTGACCCCGGCAATCCCACCGCAGTGGAGGGGCTCTGTTGGCTCAACCCGAGCCGACCGCTAGGGGAGGGCTCGCAGGAGGACCCACGAGACCCGGGAATCCGGGTGCGCCGTCCGCGCCCAGAGCCACGGAGCCCCGACCACACACGCGGGCTAGCGCTGCGGCCCGCGAATCTCAGGATGGCGGGTCACAGTCGGGCCAGAGGGTGAGCCAAGAACTGGGGGCCCGAACATCCGCTGCCCTTCAGAGGGTCCCGGGCGGGGTCGGGCTGAGGATTCTGGCCCCTAGGCTTCTCCGACTGTTTCGGCCTCTGGAGCAACCCGGTGTCTGCGGAAGATCGGAAACCACTCTCCAGCACCCCGCCGCTGAGGCCCGCTCTCCCAGGCCATGCAGGCTGGAGTGGAGGCCGCGGGACCTGGAAGGGTCGGAGTCTGGTGCTGGTGCCGGGAGGCCAGCCCGTCTCTGTCCGGATGAGCCACACGATCCCCGAAAGGGCACCTGAGCCTTAATCTGAGCGCCCGAAAAATGGGAATGCAGAGGCGATGCATGCCTTGTTGGAGGGGCTTCAGATGCTGAGTACACGGGGGTGGGGGCGGGGAGGGGAGGAGAAAGGGCTTTCTTTACACGAATCCTAACGTGTGAATGTTTGCACTGAGAGCCAGACTTAGCGATCTCTTTTCATGGGCTTAGGCGCCTGCGGCGGCTAAAGATAAAGGAATTGGAGCAGATAAGGGAATTCTATTCCTATAATTATAAATGAAGCTCAGAGAGGCCAAACGTTTCACAAGAGGTCACACAGCAGTAAGAGGCAGCTGGTTTTTCCGACTTCAGATTTCAAGTTCAGACTGCACAACTCTCCGCCATCCCAGCCGGACGCCCCTGGAACCCCAGGCACCTCGGGGCCCTCAGCGAAGCCTGGACGCTGCGGGCGGAGCGGAGCGCGAGAGGTTGCGCTCTGCGGGTTGGGCAGCCCGGGCTCGCTGCGGGCACATGGCACCCTCTTGCGTTCGTGGCTGGAGGCGCACGCGGCTGCTGGTCTGACCCGTATTCCGAGGTCCTGCTGGACTTGGACGCGGCATCTGCCTCCTCTCCCTTAGTGATTGCGCAGGCGAGGGTCGATTAGCTGCGGACAGGGTGACCTGAGACGACACGAGGATGCATTTTGTATACCGTACGCTTTGAATGCTGTAAAGCACGCGGGACACCCGGTCACAGCGTTTGAACACCACCGTAGTTTTCCACTCGCTTCCACCCCTGTCCTTGATTTTTTACAGGAGTCCTGTAAGGCCGGCAGAGCAAGAATTATTATTCCCACTATACAGATGGGGCAACCGAAGCAGGCCCAAGGCCACTCGCTGGCGAATAGCGGAGCCAGCACCCGGACTGGCTCTGCTTCCCTCCTCACGCGTACCCGGCTTCCAGGCTGGGGTCTGGCCCTCACCGAGGTTAAGGAAGAGGGCTTTGCAGTCGGACAGATTCGGGTTCAAATTCTAGTCTCGAACAGGCTGTGAGGTCTCAGACAAACTACAGAAGATTTTTGGGTTTCAGTTCTGCATCTGTAAAACCGGGAGGACAGCGCCCCTTAGGACTGTTGCGGGAGGGGTGAATTACCAACCGGGGCCAGGTGACTGGAGCACTGAGTACCGCGCGGGGTACCAGCGCCCTGGCTGCTTTAATCAGGGAGGATGGCAGTTGGTGTGACTACCCCAGTTGGTGGTGGGTAGGCGGCAAACCAAGGATTACACACCTCCGTGGCTAACCAGAGACCCGAGAGCTCAGGGTTGGGGCTGCTGCTGGGACATGAACCCAGCACTGTGTTGCCGGCCGACCACAGTCCTGCAATTCAGCAACCTTTCTCCAGGGCCTTGGCCAGGTTCTGGGAGGCCCCCTCCTCCTTACAGGTGGGGACACACAGGCCCCGAGATGAAAGCTGTAACCTTCCCCAGCTGCAAGACCCAGAGCCTAGGGCTGTCCTCAGAGCAAACAAAAACCAGTGTGGGGAAGGTGGGGCTTCCTGAGACCTAGCTGGGAAGACAGGTGCCTGGCTGCAGGTGCAGGGAGTTGGTGCAGTTTGAGCCCAGTGGTTCTCAAACTGCTGGAGCATCAGAATCAACTAGAAGCCTTGCTAAAACACTTGCTAAGCTCCTTCCCCTTGGGTTCCAACACAGTAGTTCCATTGTGGGGTAGGAGAATCGGCAGCTCCCAGGTGATGCATGACACTTTGAGAGTCACTGCTCTAATCCTTCAGAGAACTTCCTCTGGGACTCCTCAGTTCACCAGCTCCACATTCACACCAGCTCCACATTCACACCACCTCTGTCTGGGCTGCTCTTATTCTGGTCAGTTTCAACGAACATTTCTGAGCTGGCCCTCAGTATCAGCAGGAGCAATGTGATAGGGCCTCCAAGCTGGGCCTCCAAGCCCCCTTCCTCCTGGTCCCTTCACACCTGTGGCTCAGAGGAGAACGACGTCTACAACTGCTAGATAGGACAGTCAGGCCAACTTTCTGGAGGAGAACTGAACCTGAAGGTCTCCTAGAGGGGAGTTACGGCCACAGCCTGGCCGGGGGCTGAAAGGTGGATACTGAGCCAAAGTCAGACCCTCTGATGGTTGTGTGTATCTAGTCAGCAGGGACTTGGGGTCCTGGCTCTAATCCTCCTGGTGGAATACTCACAGCCCAGGGCTGGAAACAGGGATGAAGGGGACGGCAATAAGCACTCAAATGAATGAATGGCTGCCAGCCAGGCAGGCCAGGCCCAGGTGGCCGAAAAATCCTTCAGATGGTGGTTTGAACAGGAGCAGGGCAGGGTGGCCACAGCAGCTGCCCTTCCTGCCTTGGTTTCTCCATCTGAGGAATGCGCGTCATGTGTTTGCTGTTTCCCTGACCTTCCCAAGCTGCCAGCAGGATAATATATGGAAATTGCTTTGACCTCCTGAGAAAAGAGGGTCTCCAGGAATAGAAAGTTCAGCTGCTAATCCTGTCCCCCCAGACTTCCCACTAATTCCGGCTTCCGATGTCAGCCTGGCAGGTTGAGTTTAGCAAAAGAAAGAACAACTTAGAGGGCTGATGGTTTTTCTAATGGCCCCAGTTCTCCAAACACACCCGCACACAATACACATGCACACACAGGCTGGTCACAGACCTCCCTACATGCACAGCCTTCCCTACCCTCACTCACACACACACCTCCCACGGAGCAGTCATAATTGTAGAGAATAATTAGAACTAACATTTGCACAGCGCCCTGCCATTAACAAAGCAGTCCCACCCAGCACTTTCATTTAATCCTCACAACCACCTGAGAGGCAGGGATTATTGCTATTATTAACTGAGGCTCAGCAAGGTTAAGTGACTTGCCTAAGGTCACTCAGCTAGTAGGTGACAGGCATGGATCCAACTTGCGTCTCCTGACTCCAAATGTTATTCTCTTGCTGCTGGCCCACGCTTCGTCATGCATTCACGCGCATTCATTTATTTGTTTGTTTATTCATTCACTCATTCATTCATTTGTTCACTAACTCAACAAATATGTATTCTGCATTAGTTGTGGACCAGACTCTATGCTAAGTGCTAGCTGCTTTGCTGTACCTTTTCGCCTATCCTCATCATGACCTGGTGCTTTTCCCATCCTCATTTCATAGTGGAAGAAATGGGGTTGAGAGAGTAAGTTGACAGAGTTGAGCCCACAGTGTGACTTTTCCAACCCCTCCTGTCCCAGGCAGGGGCTGGAACAGCAAGTAGCCCTGCCCAGGCCCCATGGATCAGAGCTCCTAGCTCGTCCCTGTCACCCAGACATTTCAACTGAACAGGCCTAGAAAATCAAGGATAGGATTTTCTCCAAAATGCCATTGGCATCTCTGGGGACAGAGTCACATTTTCCTACTGATTACACAACACGGTAGCATTTACAATAGTCACTCCATCCATCAATATCAGTCGGAGCCAGCAAGAAATGTCCCCCTTCCCCCAACCCTGCGCTGACCCAGACTGAGAGCAGAGGCAGGATGGAGGGAAGAGGGGACATGGCTGTGCACTTCACAGAGCCCAGGGATGAAGGGGAGATGCGCCCCCTCAGGGGGAGCCTGGGAGTTGTCTGGCATTGACACCTATGGACCTTGGAGTCACACAGATGTGGACTCTGATCCAGGCTTTGTACTATCTAGCTCTGTGACCTTGGGCAGTTCAGTTACTTCTTCTCTAGAAGCCTCAGTTTTCTTATGTGCAAAATGGGTATATGACCCCTCCCTCTGAGGCTTGTCTGTGCAAACTGAATAAGACCATGTTCTGAGCAGAAACTACTTGGAGGCTGGTTGACTGAGTAGAGAGATATGGTCTCAGACCCCTGTCTGGGCTGGTTATCCTGTCCTCTCTTGAAAGGGTGAGCCCATTTTCCAAATGGAATTGTCTGGCATCTCCTCTATTCTCTGCCTCTAAAAAGGGTCTAAATGAAGGCAGATGATGGAGTGAGGTAACGTTCGTTGTGCATCTACCATACCAGGATTGTGCCAGGCGTGCTCAGAGGTCTGAGTGCGAAGGCCTCTTCCCTTCACTTTGAATCAGTGTGTCAGGTCCAGGCAAACCCAGGGAGCAGAGATGAGATAAGACTTCAAGGACTTGGGACAAGGGGCTCTTGTCACAAGGGCTGTGTGTGTGTGTGTGTGTTTCTGAACTTGGGTTTCTGATACTTGGATTTCTTTCCCCATTTATTTAGTAAGCATATATATGCATTGAATAAATGTAATTGAGCACCTACCATGTGTCATAACTGTTCAGAATGCTGGGGCTACAACCATGAACAATGGGCAAAATTGCAAACCTCACAGAGGCTGGATGCTAGTTAAGGAGACAATGTTTATGTAAACAATGACAAAAAAATAAATCCTAGGTCTGCTGTGTGACTTTGGGCAAGACACTGAGCATCTCTGAGCATGAGTGTCTCTCTTTGGGATGTCACGTAGTGACTCCTGCCTTACACTGCTACTCTGAGAGAATGTATGTAAACTGAAAATGCATTGCAAACTGGAAAGCTTTGTGCTCATATGCATTACTCTGCATGTAAACATGTGTTCTTGCCAGCACCCATTTTCCTTGGCTCAGTGAACACAGCACCTGTGGGACTCCAGAATTGGTCCCAAATTCCATAAAATCCACAACTCCTCCCACCAGAAATGTAGGGAGGGAACCATATGGCTCTGATATCCTGAGTTCAGGTTTGGTTTTGCCCCAAGACAACACATCCTGCAAGTTTCTCTGCTTGTGACTTATTTCCTAAGCCTCTTGCTCTACCAGCTTTCATGTTAAGGAGGGCAGAAAAGGTTGAGCTGAACACTGGGAATGTCCTAAGCCTGGAGAGAGGTCTGGTTTCGGTGAAGGGGACATGAGCCTGGCCCCAGGAAGTGGAGAGGAAACCCAATGAGGGTGGACTGACAGAGATGCTACTATCATCAATAATGTCATCCTTCAAGTCCTCCCTTCCTGGCTCTGAGTGAGTAAAACACTCACACTCCACTGCTCTCAAAGTGCTTGACACCAGTGCCCAAGCACTGGCCTCACTGAGGCTCTCAACATAAATCACCTATCCTGATCCAACTCCTGCCAATGCTGCCTAACCCAGCTCAGTCCAGCTCACCTGAATATAGCCCAAACCTTCCAATGTAACCTAGTCCAACCCATCCAACACCTCTTAACCCAGCCTAGTCCAACCCACCAACCTCGCCCATTGCAACTCATACCAACCCAACCTGTGTAGCTCAATGGTGGTAGAAACTGTAGACTGATTCATTCAGCCCCTTTCCCTCCCTCCTTCTAGTGTGCCTTTTTATCCCCTAGGGGCTGAAAAGCTAAAAACTGTATTTCCTAAACTGCCCTAGAGTTAGAATGCAGATGTTATGTAGGTTTTACTGCATGCCATACATTCATGCAAGGCTTGAAGTCAGAAGTGTATTGAATGGGCAGAAAGGCAAGAAATGAGCTGTCCTTTCAAAACAATAACCATAGAAACAAACCCATGCAAAAGAAGAGAGGATAGTGTGATGTACTTCTATCTGTATGACCCAGATTCAACAACTAGGAATATTTTTTCAATTTTGTGTTACCTGCCCAAATAATTTCCTCACCATACTTTTTTTTTCTGGAGAGAAAACCTGTCAATGCTTTCACTGAAGTGTGCATTTAGCTAGTGTGGACATGCAGGCGAGCATGTTTCTTGAGTCAGAAGCCAAATTGGTGGCTTCCTGACTTGGCAGATGACTTCCTAAAGGTTGCAAAAGGAGCAGCTGCCTTGGTGGTCCATTCTGCAGCCTAACTTTGGGAGTTGGTCCTGAAGATGAAGGCGAGAATCTGTTTTCAGCTCTCCAAATATTTCTGTGAGCCATGAAATACTGTTAATACATTTATTTTTGCTCAAACTATTCAGGGTAGATTCTGTCTCTGCAACTAAAAGGTAATACATCCCTAACCAAATGTATCCTCAGCTCAGTCTAACTCTGCTAAAAGCCAACCCATCCTAAAATCATTCTAACCCACCCAAGAATGTTAAATCCAGCCTGGTTCAAATTAGCCTAGCTCAGCCAAACCCAGCCCCAACCAAGCTACCCCTGACTCACCTCTTTGTACCTCAGCCCATCTAAAGTCAGTGCAATCCATCCCATCCTAGCCTAGGTCAATTCTCTTAATCTAAACAAGCCATTTAATCTCCACCTCAACCTATATGACCCCATCCAACTCATCTCAACTCAGCCTCTCCCAGCCCTAATCCCAACCTACCCAGTGAATCTCAACCCAACCCATTCCATGGGAGTTGAGCAACACAGCCCATTTAATTTCACACATATTTACTGAATATCTTTTGGGGCCCCTGTGAGAGAACAAAGGGAACTTGAACTTCTCTACAGATGTAAGGCTGCATTTTTTTTCACATTTCCTTTGTTCTTTTTTGCCCCCTTCTTTCCAATTTTGTCCCCCCCCCAACCACTATAGACCATGCCTCCTTGTTTATGTCCTTTCCCCTTGGCTACCCAGTGTCCCCACGGTGCTTTCCAGGTGTTCAAGACCTCCAGGGGGAAGCCCCTCTCCTTCCCGGTCCTACCTGCCTGGAGAGTACCCCTAGAACCTCCTCTCCTATAAAGCTTATCTATCGTAGCAGGCAGAATTTCTAAAATGGACTCCCAAAGATGCCCTTCCTTGATTCCTGAAACTTGTGAATATGATTAGACATCGCTCCTGTGATGATGTTATGGTATATGGTACAGTTGGCTTTAAGATACAGAAGTTATCCTGAAGTATCTGGTGGTCCCAGTGGAATCAGATGAGCCCTTAAAAGCAGCAAGCTTTCTTTAACCAACAGCAGAAAAGGAAGTCAGACACATGCAGAAGAAGGAGAACTTGGAGATATTTGAAGTATGAGAATAACTTGTTGCATCATTGCTGGCTTTGAAAATGGAGAGGACCATGTGAAAAGGAAAATGAATGGCCTTAAGGAGCTGATGGCTAGCAAGGAACCAGGGACCTCAGTCTACAACTGCAAAGAACTGGATTTTGCCAACATCCTGATTGAGGTTGGAAGGTCATTCTTCCCAGAGCCTTCCCATAAGACCCAGATGGCTAACACCTTGATTTTAGCCTGTGAGACCCTGGGCAGAAGACTCAGATGAGCCCACCTGGATTTTTGGGCTACACAACTATACCATCATAAATAGATACTCCTATAAGTTGCTAAATTTGTGGTAATTTGTTCTATAGCAATACAAAACTAATATGCTTAGCCTGTGTTCACTCTCTCGGAATTATCTTGATTTTTTTTTTCCTAATCAACCTGAGAGATGAATCATCACAGAACAGGGGAAGAATACAGTATTGAACACAAATACAGCTGGGTTCCAATCCTGGCACAGTCACCTACTAGCCATGTGACTTCAGCCAAGTTACAGAATCCTTCTAGGAAGAGCTTTATTCATCAATAAAATATGAGGATGATAACTTTCCTGGTCAGTTTGCTTGGAAAATTAAATATAATGCACATTGCATGTCTGACACATAGTGGGGGCTTAAATGTTTCTTTTACTTGTTTGGGATAGCAATACGCTAATATTAAGTAGTCAGTTTAAAGATGATGGAGTAAGTGTAGTTATTCTTTCTCACTACCATCATTAATAGGACAATTTTAATAGCACACCACTGACTTGACCTAGTGGGAGAGCTGCTAGTGGAATTGAGGCCACGCTGATGAAGAGGAGTGCTTGGCAGAGTGTCCGACATCACAGATCACTAAGCCTATGTCAGAGGCTGGGTCTTGGATTAATCACTGGATGCACTACAAGGCCAGGAGGAAGGAAATAAGCAGTGAAAATGACCCAATGTTAAATTGAGAAATATATGCTGTACTCTGGAAATGAAATCACCTGATCTCCCTTTCTGCACCCCGGGAGCAGGCGACCCCAGCCACGGCTTCTTGTCTCAGGAACTGCAAAGCAGGCAGGACTGAGCTCACACTGCCACATCCTGCTCATAATCTAGGAGGGTATCAGGGACCAAGCCATTGCCCTTTCTTCTCCCCAAGTCTACACTTCACAAGTTATCAGAGATAGCATAGAACAAGCAATCTTGAGTGTGTGGAGAAGGAAGACCCACTGAACTTTTCAGAGCTCTTCGGGGTTTAGCATTTTGTCCCTCCCCTTTTCCTCCTATCCTCATAGCCCCACTCCTCATCTGCATGGACCCTTGGGGCCACTGGATTTGGTGGTATCCTGTAAAGGTCTCCAGGCTTGTCAGAAAGCCTGGGTTCTGGTCTGCCGTGTGCGGAGCTGGTTTGCACCCACTGGCCAGAGCTGACTGTAAGTGCCTCTGTTCAACTCCACTGTCAAGTGATCTCACTTTCCGTTTGAAATCTATCATGGTGAAAACATACCATAGAAGTTGGCAAAGACTGCAAGTCAGATTTTATCTTTTGTAGAGAGCTGGTGTTAAATTTACCAATAGACTGATGCTTCTAGCCTTGGAGGCCTGGAAAGAGGCAGATTCCTGCCCTTCTCTGGGCCTCAGTTTCCTCTTTAGTCAATGCCTTAGCTACCCTCTAAGGGCCTTTAAAAAAAGCTCATTAGATACCAAAGAAAAGAGAGAATGTGTGGATAACAAAATTACTGCTTTCATGGTAATACTTTCACAATAAAAATAGGGCTCACAATAGTCACATTTAGAAAGAGCTCTCTCTCTGCTAAGTACCATGCTATGTATGTCACCTGAGGCCCTCCCTTGCCTTACTTAACACCCCCCACACCTGATTCAATCAGCTAGTGAGGTACTTTGGGTTGAAGGTTTTTCCCCACTTGGCTCTGAAATTTGAGTGTCTGCATATGATTCTGGGCTCCACCACTTTCTCAGTTAGTTTGACTAAGTTATTTAATTTCTTTGTCTCTTGTTTCCTAACATGTAAAATGGAACAATAATAAAAGTTTCTACTTCTTCGGGTTGTTATGAGTATTAAGTGAGAAAACCCATGTAGAATGCTTGGATTAGTGTCAGTCATACAGTAAGTGCTAAAGAAATGTTAAACTTTATTATCCCTGCATCTGTGGAGCCCACACAGGCCTGTTCCATGGTAGGTACCTAATAAATGTTTGTATAGGAAAAGAAGGGAGGCCAATAGACAAAAGATGACAGAGAGAAATATTTTGTATTAATAACTCAATGAATGTTTCACGTTTACTCACCTCGGTCTTCCCCATTTACTTTCACCAACTTATGACCGCCCTCACGGATGTTCTACAAAGAGTTGGAAATTCATTTATGTAGTCACTCAACAAACATTAATTGAGCCCCTCTGGTGCCAGGCCCTGGCTAGATGCTGAGGCTACCATTGGGAATGAGCTCTGGGTTTAGCTGGCGTTAGAATCGTGGAAGCCTTGGTCTTCTGGTGGGCAGACAGGCTCTGAGGGGCCACAAGCTTTGTGCTTGCAGGTACAAGGGGTGATGTGCTGTGTTCCACTGCCACCTGCCACTCTGATCCCTGGGTTACATGATCCTACATTTGAACCTTGGCTCTGCTATTTACAAGTGATGTCACTTGTTCTTGGACAGCTGGTCCCCTCTTTTTTCTAAATCCTGCTTTCCTCTTAAGTCAAATGGATAAAAACATCCACCCTGCTTCAAGGTTCAAGCCTATGTTTGAGCTGTAGAGCGTGACGCTGGCATCTGGCATGGAAAAATACAATAAGTACGTGCTTGCCCCTTCCTCTGGGCCACAGCTGGAGGGAGGCCCCCATTTTTCAGGTAAACAGAGGCCTAGAGAGGTGAAGAAACTTTCTTAAGCTCCCCGAACCTTGTATGTGTGGCGGAGAGCAGGATTCCAGCCCACCTCTGCAGCCTGAGTTTTGTCACTGTGTGGGGCCCCTGCCCACATGGGAGGAAAGCCACTGGGGACCTCAGGCTATAGCAGGCCCAGGTGGGCTACAGGGGAGGGTGGGGGTGTATAGGCCTGGGCCATGGACATGCAATGAGCCCTCACTAGGAGATCAGCTAGCCCCACACAAATAAACCCAGACATGGGGGCTGGGCCTGGTACTCACTGGGGACTGCTCCAGGGCAGGGCTGGAGTTTCACTTTTCACCCAGCTCAGATGGGGAGTGACAGGGCTGGGGGCTGCCTGACAGTTCAAAGAGGGTATGTGGCTCTGAGGTCGCAGTTCAGCAGAGAAGTCATTCCCCAGCCCCCTCAGCTGGGAAAAATGTGTTCAAGCTGTTCCCCCTCCTGGAGGGTTTTTGCCTCCCTCTCCCCTCCCCGTCCCTCCCACTGCACTGCTTGCAGGGGTTGGTGGGGGTGGTACTCTGGGACCCACTGGGCCTTTCTCTAGCACCTCCTCCTGCAGGAGGTCTACCCTGAACATTCTTGCCCCCATCAACCTCTTTATTTCCTTCACTCTCATTTCACTGAGCACCTACTATATGCCAGGCCCTGGGCCAGGCACAGGTGATGCAGAGATACTTAAACTCTGTCAGCTGAAAGAGTTCATGAGGTGATGAGAGAAACAGACAAAAACGGATAATGTCAGTGCAACATGGTAGGAGCTAAGATAATGATAGTTTCTATTTATTGAGTGCTTGTTATGAGCCACAGGTTTTATATGTAGTATATCGTTTGCTGCTCACAAGAAATATAATCGCTGCACAGTAATTATTCCATTTGACAGCTGAGAGGACCAAGGCTTGGAGGGCAGCCTGCTCATGTCATAAGGCAAACTCCCAAGCCTTGCCCTTTCTACAATCTTCTCCTGCCCCAGGGGCTATGGGAAGTCTATAGAACCTTGGAAAGGTGAGGTGGGTTGGGAAGGCTTCGTGGAGGAGACTGTACCTGGACAGCACCTTGAAGGAGTATTCAGGGCTAGCTGGCTTGGTGGGGAGATGGCTTTTCAGACAGAGAGAGGAGTCTGTGTAAAGATCCCGGGAACTGAATGCCAGTCCTCTCTTGGGCACCATGCTTTGCTGTTCTGACTGCTTTCTCTCGAGTCATTTCCTGGCTCATCCTCTCCTCCCAGGTGGTTAAATTCCATTCTGCTTCCTCTCCCACAGATTCTCTCTCCTTACGTGACCTCATCCATGCCCTTGGCTTCAGCTACCGTCTCTCTGCCAATGACATAAACATCTCTCTCCCATAAGAACGGTACATCCCACTGCCTACTTGACCCCTTCAGTTCAGCGTCTTAAAGCGACTTGAAATGCCAACAGGCCCCAAAGAGAATGTCCGTTCCAGGGCTCTTGTTTCTGGGCCTGGTAACAGCTTTCAGCCTGCAGCCTGTCCCTAGGGCAGAGTCAGCCTGACACCTCCTCCTCCCTCACCTCCGAAGCTGAGCCCTCACAAAGGCCCGTGGATCCTTTCTCCACCCACATTGCCCATTTCCACTTCTGCTGCCCTGTCTGAGCTACCATCCCATGCCTGGATTATAGCAAAGCTTCCCATCTGGGCTGCCCTCTCCACTCCTGTTCACAGTGCAATCCATGCTCAACATTGTTGCCAGTGTGATCACTTGAACACACCTTATGTTCTGCTGCTTACATCCATGGCTTGCTATTGCTTTTAGGATAAGAGTCCAGTTCCTTCCGTGGCTCCCAGGGACCTGTGTGATCTAGGTCTGCCAACTTCTTCAGGTTCATCTTTCACCATGGAACCCACTGAATCATCACATCACCACTGTGGACTCGTTATTTGAAATGTTCCGGGCTTCCTCCCACCCAAGGACCTTCAAATGCACAGATTCCACTGGTAGGAATGCCCCTCCCAACTCCAGGCCAGCTCTCGTTAATTCCTCTGTGCTGCCAGATCTTACCTCAGACATCCACTCCTTACTCAGGAAAGCTTCTTCCGATGCTCACAGTAGGTCACCCTTGCCTGTTGGTGTGCTTATTGTCCCCTGAGCTTTGTATTACGGTACTTATTCACTTGTGTTTCATATTAGATTAAAAATGATGCTGTTTCTCCAGGAGGGTATGACCATGCGTTTTTTGCTCACTGCTGTTTCTATCCCCAGTGACTGCCATAATCACTATTTCTCTAGTGATTTCCTTTCCTTCTTGCTGGTGCCTTCTCCCGCACTAGGCTGTGAGCTCCTCCAAGGCAGGCCTATACCCAGTTCATCTCTTTCCCTACAGTGCTCAGCACAGTACCTAGCCAGCCCAGGCCCTCAGCCAGCCTCTGTTAAGGGAGTCCCCCAGGAGCTGATGTGGTTTAGTGGCAGTGATTGTTGGCCAGGGAAACGCTAAGCAGCCCCTGAGAAAAGCATCGCATCTGCAACTCGCCCTTTATGTCTCAGCGAGTAGGCAAACTCTGGCTTTCCGCTGGCTTGCTGTGTGACCTGGGGCAAGATCCTGTACCTCTCTTGGCTTTAAATTACTCAGGGGATTGAACCCATGGCCTTGTGGCTTCAGGTTTATCTTTCACCATGGAACCTATCCACTCCAAATGGATAAACCCTCTGATCCTGGAGAGGAGGTTGGGATGTCCAGGGCCCATTTGCAGAAGTCTCTGGAGAGAGTAGAGTGCTCTGAAGCTGTGGAAGAAGGAGATTTCAGGCTCAGGGTCCATGGAGCTCTTTCTCCTGCTCCTACTGCTCATGAGGAGGCAGCCACAATAAGCCTCAGCCTCCCCCTGCCTCTCCCGGTGACGGCTACCACTCACTTCTGGGGAGCAGCCTGGCACCCCCAAAGTCACATTAGGACAGGGAGCAACGCACATCTTGTGTCCATAAAAAGGTAGTGGTGGCAATGGTTGGAGGCCTTGGCCCCCCAGAGAGGTGAGCACTACAGTGATGTTCCCCTACTCTTTATCTC
Source organism: Macaca fascicularis (assembly GCF_037993035.2). Lineage (NCBI taxonomy): Eukaryota > Metazoa > Chordata > Mammalia > Primates > Cercopithecidae > Macaca > Macaca fascicularis. The sequence continues at coordinate 187,083,456 of NC_088375.1, read as the reverse complement.
AGGGACCTGGCTTGACATCTTATTTTACAGTGGGGTAAATGGAGGTCCCCAGCAGGGGCATTGTCCCCTAGGGCCACACTGCCAGGTACTGAATGGCCAAGCTGGTACCAAAACCGGCCGTCTGAAGTCATTGCTCAGGGATATGTCGGTTGGTAACCCAGGCCTGTCTGTGCTAGGGGAAGGTGCACATTCAGAACCCTGGGCAGGGAACCAGGAAACCTGGGCTCTAAAGCCACCGACTCGGTGTTGTGACCTGGGCAAGTTGCCCTGCTTCTCTGGCCCCGAAGTCCTCACCTGCCGGATGGGAGAAGAACAAAGGATCAGGCTGAGGCAGCACAGCATATGTTGGAGCGTGGATGGTGGCACCTCAGCTCCCAGAGCTCCGAGACAGCATGGTGGGCCTGTGGGTGGCGTGACCTTGCCAGTGATAACCCTACAGGGCTCAGGACCAGGCCCCTTCTCTCCATGGGTCATTCATTTACCAAGGCAGAGGGACCGGGGAAGAGGCCTGGGCAGGACCTTATCTTATCAGGACTGATCAAGGAAGGGGCTGCTAGGGGGCTGAGGGGAAGAGCGGCAGGAAGGAGGCCACTCCCCAGCTCTGGGGCCACCTGCTTCCCTGCTTCCTGACTCTTGGGTCAGGTCCTCCTGGGCATGGCTGGTATTTTGGGCAGACAGTTCTTTTGTGTAGTGAATTAGCACCTAGGGTAACGCACTGTGACAAAGTGTTCCAAACCTTCCCTAATGCCTCCTGGGGTGGCATGCAAACCCCTCTGGGCCATCCTGTCATCCCTTCTGCTCAGAGCTCATGAGTACACCTGCCTCAGTGCACCGATTGGGGCCTGGGCCGCAAGAAGGCGGTGGGCAAGAGTGAGGTCCTCATTCCCCAGTGGGGAAATTGCTTGAGTCTCTTTTCCCCCGCCCTGTCTCGCTCATGCTGATGGCTGCCATCTAGAACCTGGGCCCCCTCCGTAGCACACATTGCAAGCAGCCAGGACCAAGGCGAGCCGCACACCACAACCTATCAGGAGTCGAATCCCTGTTCCAGTGCTAACTTGCTGAACAAGCTGAGGCAACTCCCTTCCCCTCTCTGAGCCTTAGTTTGCTCCGGTGTAACATGTAGGGGCGGGGGAAAGGATCTCGAAAGAAACCAGAAGACACTCTCTTAGCGCACAGGTGGGTGCACTAAAGTGAGTGCACAGCATTGTCCTCACCCGCTTCCTGCCAAGGGTCTGCCATTTCAAGTTGCCCATCCCCAGAGCTGCCACCACCAGCAGGAACAGGGTGCAGTAGGCAGAAGTAGGTTTGAATCCAGTTCCTCCCTTTGCTGACTTTCATGGTTCTGGGCAAGTTGCTTCCCCTCTCTGAGTCTCAGTTTGCTCATTTGTAAAAAAAAAAAAAAAAAAAAAAAAAAGCAAAAAGTGGAGAAAAGAATGAGTACGAGAATTAATGTGATACCATTGCAGTGTGGGGTGCTTCAGGGGCATTCATTACACCCCCACTGTGGCTCCTGTCCCGGGGGGAGCTGTCTAACGGGGTGGTATATGGTGTGAGGCTGCCTGTGCTGCAGTTTCCAACAGGCCCCAGGGGGATTCCCATTGAGGAACCACTAAGACTTAACTCCGATTGCTGCAGCACCTGGGCACACACTGCAGCCACACCTTGGGCGTAGCCACACCCATGTCCATGCACCCATCCCAGGTGTGCGCTCACACAGCCTAGCCACCCACGAATACGCATGTGAATGTGTCCTTGCCTGTCCAGGGCCAAGTGCCCTCTGACCCGCCTGTTTCGGGAATGAGTCTGAGGCTGAAGCAGGGAAGGGACTTGCAAGAAGAGATAGGGCAATGGCAGAACCAGAATTCTGGCACACAGAGCTCTGGCTTTCCGGACTGGCTGGCTCTAGTGTTCCAGGTAGCCCACGCCAGATGTCCAGGTGCGAGGGTGCACGCCCAGGCACACTGTCACACGGTTACACAGGCGGTGCATTCAAACGAGTGGCCCTGGAGCAAAAGCTAAGGCACAGGCACATTACCCTACGCATCCAGGACCCACCGGAGCCCAGGAGGGTAACCCTGAGGGAGACAGACCAGGGCACCGCACACTGGGTCCCAAGCACATCTACCCTGCCGTTCCCCCGCCCCGGCCTGCAGGCCAAGCCGCGTCCTCCCCCGCACGCCAGCGCGGCCCCTCGGCCTCCGCTTAACCCGGGTGCGCTGGCTGGCTGGGCCGGGACCATTATGCGGGCGCATGGCCGGCCGCGCCGGGGCGCAGAGCAAACTTAACCTTCATTTGGGAGCGCCCAGCGGCCGGAGCGCGCGGCGCAGCCATCGATCGCGGCTAATGGCCTCGTCTAAATGCGGAGCCGCTGCCTCCGCCCCCCGGGTCAGGGCGCCCCCGCCCTCGCCCAGCGGTCCGTGCAAAATGGTGTTTACCAAAGTCAATATTGGCCGCGGCGCCCGCCCGGGGCACCCGGGAGCCCCGCTGGCCTCCCCCAGCCCAGTGCTGGATTTGGGCCACCAGGGCCTCATCTTGGTGTCCCAACTGACCCTGGCCCTGACAAGGAGTCTTTGAGGGCTACACACAGGCGGGTCTCGCTCAAGGTCTCCCAGGACCCGACCTCTTAGGCCTCCTTATTGTCTCGGCGCTGTACTCCCTGGGCAGTGCCTGTAGTGGGAAGAGAGAGCAGGAGTTTCGGCCTGGAACAAGCCTCGGCTCAACTCCTGGCTCCATTTCTATATAGATCTGGGCGGGTCCCTTCCCCTTTCTGAGCCCTCAGAGCTGTCATTTTTTTAATGCCTTCCCCAAAGGGTTCTTGAAAGGATTGCATTAGAGATAATGCAGGCCAAGTGCCCAGCACAGAACCTGACATTCGGGGGTGTTTTGGGAGGGGCTGCTCTGACATAAGGCAGAGGGGTGTCCGCCCCTGTCCTGTGTCACCCTTCCCTGTCTTCTGTCTGGTTCCCTCCTTCAGGGTACTGCTGAGCGGGCTGCTGCCAGCATCAGCTTAACAGGGACACAACACAGGCCGTGGAAAGTTCTTTATCTGAATCCTACCTCACTACGGAAGGGCCTGAGGCAAATCCTTGACCCCTTGGTTGCTCTCGTCTGTGAGGGCAGCGATGAGAATTCCTGCTCTCCCGGCCGCTGGGCAGGTCTGCCCTCCCAGATGAGTGAGTGTCTGAACTGGGGGCCCCGAGGACCACAGAGCTCCCAGGCAGGGCGGCGGTGTGAGAGGCCCGGAACGTGCTGATGCGTCCTCTCTGCCTTTCCAGCCTGCAGCCAGTGAGCCGTGTTGAAACGGCATCATATTAAGCTCATTTCGTTATGAAACCTCCGCCCCGCTCTGGATCCCCTTTCATTCTTGCATTGCGGATCTTTGGATTGATAAGAAAAACATGGTAGTTGCAACTTCCCCCTACTCCCCTTTCATTCTCTCTTCACATCAGAGAAAGGAACTCTTAAATGAGAGCCAGAGAGAAGACTTGAGGGCTGGTCCCAGAGGCTGAGCTCCTTGGCCCATCCGGTTATGGTTACAGAGGGACTGGTAACCTGAGCCTGCCATCTGGTGGCCATGGCTGTGCTGACAGCCTTCTCCTAGAATGCGGTCTGAGTCCCCTAGTCCCTGGCAACTTAGACTGATGTGTGACATCTGAAAGTCACAGAGTCCTAGAATCACAAGATGGTACTTACTTAGGATGGGAGAATATTCGATTCTTGAGATAATGCATTCATGGAATGTTAAAACAATAACAATAGCTACCATTTCTTGATAGCTTTCTCTGTGTCAAAGCACTAAGAAAGTGCTTTGTGGGAGCTGTTTCATTTAATTCTCTCTCCATCATCACATGGTGATGGCATTTATCCCCATTCTATAGGTGAGAAAACTGAGAATCTCACTAAGTAATTTGTTCAAAATCACATTATGATAAGCAGTGTGTTGAAATGTGAACCCCAGGTCTCCTGACTCCAGACCCAGGCTGTTAACCACCATACTTTACTCTAGAACCTTAAGATAGTACGATCTGAAACTGCCAAGTTTTAATATTATAGGATCATCGGGTATAAGAATCTTAGAACTGGAGAATCTTAAGATTTTGGAATCATAAAATTCTGGGAGGAGTGCGTCTTAGACTTGTAGACTCAAGAACCATGGACAGTTAGAACTGAGAGGGTGTTTAGGGGCCCCTGGTTTTGCACATGAGGTCAGACAGGAAAGGCGCCTGGCTGGACGGTACAGCACAGGGTGGGAAGTCTGGGTTTCCTGTCTCCTGACCTAGAGTTCTTTCCACTGTGGGTTTCTCAATCAAGGCTTTTCCAATTATGCTCTTTTATAGCCACTGCAATAAAGCTGTGGACTTTTGCTCCAGAACAGCACATAAAATATCCCATTATTTGCCTCTTAACCTGAGCTTCTGTTTTACATCTTAAGTCTAAAGTGTAAGCCTCATAAAAGGTAATCATCTAAGGCCTGTTCAAAGAGAAGCCATAAATTGGCCATTTAGTCCAATCAGTGTTTATTGTGCTCCTACAGGGTACCCAACCAGTACTAGCCTGTGTTTTGTGGAGAGAAAAGGGGAGCATAAACCTCAGTCCCGACTGTAAGCTGCTTAACTCTCTTTTGGGGAGGAGTGCAGAGATACAGTGTCAACCCGAGACAGAAATATCACCGGAGATGTCATTCCATAGTTAGGTGCAAGACAGGATGGGGGACATGGGAGAGGCCAGTGTGGGCTATGGAAGAGTGAGAGCAGAGGGGGGCTTTTTTGGCTCCTAATTATTAAGTAATGACTATGCACTAGGCCTTGCGCTAAGTCTATGAGGTACATTATCACACAGAATCTCATAATAATTTTATGAGGTCGTATGGCAAACCGAGGCTCAGCGTGGTTAAGTGGTTTACCCATAGTCACATAGTAAATTCTGGAGCTGGGATTTGGACCTAGGTCTATTTGACTTCAAAGCCTTTGCTTTTAACCGCTGTGTCACACTGTTTTGGAGCTGAGCCTTAAATGACCACAGTGGTTTATGCATGGAGGCCATGTGGGGCATGTGGATGTGCAAGGCTGGGAGGCGGCCAGAAGGTAAGCTCAGCTAGAAAATAGCACCTCTCGCTGCTGGCTCACCGTGCTCACTCTGGTCTAATTTTGCCCTTCAAAGTCTCTGAGTTGAACAAGAAAACAGGTCTTCTCATAGGACTGGAAACCCAGAATTCAGCTCCACTGTTAGGCTGTGTTGGGCTGGGCCGGGACCACGCTTCCTTAGGCAGCCCACGTTCCCTGGAAACCATCTCTCAGAGAAATACCCCAACCCAGTTCCAAACCTCCTCACTAGAGGAGCCTCCTTGCTGTCTCCCCTCTCTCCCACCAACTCCCAAATCTTCTCAAGACCCATAAAAGCCCAGGTTCGTGGCTCAAAACTATTACACAAATTAAGATTATATTATTATTATTATTTTCCTTTTTAAACTTTGTTTCTGTTGCCTGTCAAATTTCTATAGAAGTACAACTCTTAATAAAATAATGTTTTCCCAGCACTTTGAGATGATAGCTAACACTTACAGAACAGACAAAATTGAACTTAGCAATAGATGCCAGGTGGAGATCCTGAGAGCCATGCCCTCCAAACAACCCTTGTTGCTCAAATATGGTTAAATGGGTTTTGACCCATTGCTTATCATGATTGGTGACTCACTCCTAGTCACCATTTTCTCCAATGTGAGACCAGACCCACAAACTGGGAGGTCCATCCCGGCACCGAGGGGTGATCAAAACCTAACTACGGGGTGATTAATCAGCCATGCTTTCAGAAAAAGATCTTAATTAAAAAGGGAAAATGTGAAAGTTGTCAAAATCAAAAGAAAGTCACATGCTAAAAACTCTCACAAATGGAATCGGGGGAGGCCATGAAGGGAGGGTTGTCATGTACAAATATCTGATAACAAGAACTATCACAAAAGACTGTAAAAACCACAACCTTGAACAAAGGTGATCACACTCTTACACACACACACACACACACACACACACACACACACACACACACACACACACAAATACTTGTATGAGGCCAAGCAACTGCCTGCCCAACCTTGGACTGGCAACACCCTTGTTATTGATCCTTGCAGCCAAAGACAATTATCTCAAAACAATTAAGTAATCCTCCTCATTTCTTTCTTTAAAAACCTTTGTCTTTCTTTACCTACCTGATAAGCACATAGTTGACTTTGGCACACATATTCCCATTGCAGTGCTCATTTTCAGATAAATATAATTTTCCTTTAGAGAGCTGATATGGTTAGGCTGTGTCCCCACCCAAATCTCATCTTGAGTTGTACCTCCCATAATTCCCACATGTTGTGGGAGGGACTCAGTGGGAGATAATTAAATCACAGGGATGGTTTTCCCCATACTGTTCTCGTGGTGGTGAATAAGTGTCATGAGATCTGATGGTTTTATAAGGGAAAACCCCTTTTGCTTGGCTCTCATTTCTCCCTTGCTTATTGCCATGTAAGTCATGCCTTTCGTGTTCTACCATGATTGTGAGGCCTCCCCAGCCACGTGGAACTGTGAGTCCATTAAACCTCTTTTTCTTTATAAGTTACCCAGCCTCAGGTATGTCCTTAGCAGCAGCATTAAAATGGACTAATACAAGAGCCCTTTAGGTTGACACCTTAAATGTGGTCTGACCTGTAACTGCTTTGACCAATAGAGTGTAACAGAAGTGACACTATGCTAATTTTGGACACTATGCCTTTAAGAGGACACTCTGTTTTCATTCTGGTATCTGGGAGCCTTGGCCATGTGAGAATTCCTCTGACCATTCTCCTGGAGAGACGGTATGGAGAGGCCCTGAGACTTCATAGACAGGGCCCAACTGAGTTCAGCCCTCCAGCCATGCCCACCAAGATACCAGACATCTGAGTACATCTGTCTTGTATCCCAAGCCCAGTTGCTAGCTGAAAACTACTGAGTGTTCCGAGTTGACACTCTGTGAAGCAGAAGAACTACCCTGCCAAGCCCTGTCTGAACTCTTGACCTGTGAAATCAAGAGATATAATAAAAAAGTTACTGAGTTTTGGGATAGTTGGTACACAAAAGTAGATAACTGAAACAATGACCAAGTGGTGTCTGGGCTTGTAGAGAAAGACTCACTACCACTGGTATTTTAAAAAATATTTTAAAAGATATTATTAAACATCAAATAATAATTAGAAACAAAGCAATAGTTAAATATTTTAATATGCTATAAACTTAAATAAGCACATTGTTTTACATAGTTTAAACCACAATTATAAATTTTGCAATATATACTTTTGACTCTATCAAACTTAGGAAGCAAACACATTAAACATATACAAAACAGAATTATTATAACTTATGACTATGTTGCCATTTATACTTATTCTTAAAGCATCAGTTCCATGGGTTAGTTTATTTCTTTGTTATTTCTAGAATTTTATATCTTCTTAGCTTTTCATATATTTATTTTGATACCTACCTAGGGTACGATAACTTTCTAGATTGAAACAAAAAGTAATAATAACCCAGGATAGGATCTGGGTTACCTATTCAATTCTTAATTTGACATGGAAACTGATTACTTTTTCCAAGAGTTTTGAAGAGCCATTGGTCAATAGACTGGGCTGCATTTTTTTGATTTTTTTTTTTTTTTTTTTTGCTTAATCTTCACTTGTTACATCAATGACATTTGTAAGTCTGGGTCTTTTACACAGTCTTCCATTTTATTACAACCTCGTGTCTCTCTCCAAAATTTTATACATTGCAAGTTTCACTTGGTCAACGTTATATAACCCATTGTCCTGTCATTGTGACATATGGATGTGGTCTGTGAGCATTATTTAAGACTGCTAGATACCTTTTATTATCTTGTAATTAGTGGGGTCATCTAGAGGTTTCATAGGAGATGAGAGATTGGGTCTGCATGTTTTTCTCCTCCCCAAGACATTCAGCTAATACATCACTGTGAAACACCTGGCAAAATGTTCCGTCTGCTTGGTTACTGGGTCCACATGCCTGCCAGGGCTGGCTCACCAAGTTCATCTTCCATCTGATTGTCAGTGAGGCCAGCAGTGCCACCTTATTCTTTTGGTTCTTTTACCATTTCCATGACATCTTAGTTACTCATGGTTCCCTGTTATTTTTCCTTCCTGTTTCTATAGCTAGAAACAGATACATGGCAATACTTTATAAAGAAATACAATGACTAGCAAAAAATAAAAGATCCATATGTAACCATATCTCAACTTATTGGAATAATGAAAACAAATAGATCTTATTATTTTACCTTTTAATTACAACCACCTTTTTGTATAATTTATATTAACTTTTTTTAGTGTCATGAATTCATGGCTTTTCATTAGCTTATTTGTTCTAATCAACTATATTTCTTCCTCTCCTCCTCATTTCCTCTTTCTTTTTGCTGTTCAGATGATCACAACTTTGCCAGTGGAAAGCACTTTCAGCTGCCCCCTCCCGTCTTTTAATGCTACGCTGATATCCTTGAAAGCAATCTTATTTTCCGGCAATAGCAGGATGCTTGATAGCCATCCTTACTTTCCATTTTTTCTCCAAGGCATAGAACCACCTGCCCTCTAAAAGATCCCAATTCCTTTTAGTGAGGAATAGTGTTAGAGCCCAGGATCTGAATATGATGTGGGTGTGTGCAGTCTCAGTGCCCGGGACCTGAATACGATGTGGGTGTGTGTGATCTCGGTGCTGTGACTCCAGCTCTTCTGTTTGGGTCTCATGTCATGCTGCCCTATTGGACCAAATGCAATTGTGCTTCAGACCCATAGTGCTCTGCCAGAGGCTGTTCTTTCCACCACTGGCCTTGGGAAGCAACAGATGCTGCTCTTCCCTCCACCACTCTGGCCTACCGTTCCCTTGATTTCTCATAGAAGAGTGGAGATTGTTCATATCTTTTGATGGGAAGGTTCAGGGACAATCAAGGGGGCATTCCGTAGAGGATAATATAATCTCTACTACCGGGGGTTTCTCTTAGAGCCCTAGAGCCCAAGTCCATTCTAAGATCAGTTTCAAAGCATTGCCTGCTTACCTCCCTACATGTCCCTGCAGAAGAGAGGCTGGAGCACCCCTCCCCCGCCGCCCCTAGCCAGGAATTCATTGAGTGTGTGTATGTTACAATTTTGGACCAACCACCACAAGGCCCAATGAGAAGGAGTCTTCTGTCATTTCCAGTGTCAGGATCGATGACTGGCCTAGATGACTGACAATAGGGATGTCTACTTCCTTACTTGTATTTGTAAGAATGAAGCCTTGTCCTAAGTGTCCCAAGACAATTACATCGGAAAGTAACAATTGAACATCAGTCAGCACACTTCCCAAAGCCTGAGTCATTTAGGCTTAAATAACCTGTGGAGGACATTATAACCGAGGTCAGCTAGAGCTTCGTTTGACCCAGCCCAGTTAATTATTACCGTTGGTGCTTCAGGTATCATGTCTGGACATATCTCCAGACTCTCAGCTTAGACTGTCTGGAGAACTACTATTAAATAAGAACACACACACACACACACACACACACACACACACACACACATACAAGCACAGTGAACTCTAACTCATATAGAGCAAATAAGTAGTTTTTCTATTTTTGTGTGTTTTTTTACAGGACAATAAAACCTATAGAAACACAGCCCTGACTACAACCACATGATCAAATATCCACTTTAAGCTCCTTAAATGTTCCCCAAAAAGAAACCGGAGACTATTTGCTTTATAAGATATTACTAAATGGCCAGTTCATGTATTTTCCCAAAATGAATAGATATTCTGCCCCCAAAGACTGAAATCACATGTAAATTTTTGTTTTTCTAAAAAAAATTATTTTAAAAATTGAATAAATTCACATGACCCTAACTATAGAAGTTACAAAAGTGAAAAGTCTCCTTCCCACGTCTGTCTCCAGCCTTTCAGCCATCCCCTCTCCTGACTCCCACTTCTGGATGATCCAGTGTCTCCTTCCAGAGATATTTTTATTTATTTGTAAATGAATGTGCGTATATGGTCACCCCATCCTGCTCCTTTTTAAAAAACAAATGGAAGCATGCAAAAAACTAGTGGAGCATGACGGCAGGTGCCTGTAATCCCAGCTACTCAGGAGGCTGAGGCAGGAGAATCACTTGAACCTGGGAGGCAGAGGTTGCAGTGAGCCGCGATTGTGCCACTGCACTCCAGCCTGGGTGACAGAGCGAGACTCCATCTCAAAAACAACAAACAAACAACAAATGGGAGCATACTGTACACTGTGTTCTTCTCCATCTCACTTTTTGCACCTAACAATGTATTTTGCAGAACATTCCTTAGCAACTCGCTAAGATCATTCTTATGCTTTTCCATGGTTGCAAAGAATGGAATTGATGAGTATACCTCAACATATTTAAACGTCCCCTATTAATTAACATTTAGGTTGTTTCTAATTCTTTACTATTACAAACAATGCTACAAATAACAATTTTTGTACCAACATCACTTTGCAGGTGCATAATTATGTCAGTAGGATAAATTCCTAGAAATGGGGAGTTGCTGGTACACAGATCATGTACACATGTACTTTAATTGCCATTCAAGGGAGCAGACCCAGTTTACACTCCCCCAGCAATGTGTTGTTGGTTTCAACATATCCTTGCCAACATAGTATATTATTGAATTTCTTTTATCATGGCCAGTCTGGTAGGTGTAAAAGAGATCTTAGTGAAGTCTTAATTTGCATTTCTTGTATTTTAATTGTGAACATCTTTCCTTTTCTCTGAATTGTGTGTTTTATATCCTTTATCTATTTTTGGAGTGGGAGTGAAGTGTTGATCTTTTTAATCAATTTTCAGAGCTTACATTTTAAAGGAAATTTACTTTTGCCTGTGATATGGGTTAAAAGTATTTTCCTCAGTTCATTATTTGTCCTTCAATTTTCTTATAAATCATTTTTACATATTTACTTTTCCATATGAACTTTATTTAATTTTTATTATTTTAGATTCAAGGGGTACATGTTTCATATGAATGTTAGAAAGAGTTTGTGAAGTTCCAAAAAAAAATTTTTTTTTTTTTTTTCGAGATGGAGGCTCGCTCTGTCGCCTAGGCTGGAGTGCAGTGGTGCTATCTTGGCTCACTGCAATCTCTGCCCTGTGCCCCCACCCCTCTGGGGTTCAAGCAATTCTGGTGTCTCAGCTTCCTGAGTAGCTGGGATTACAGGTGCCTGCCACTACACCCAGCTAATTTTTGTATTTTTAGTAGAGACAGGGTTTCACCATTTTGGCCAGACTGGTTTCGAACTCCTAAGCTTAAGCAATCCTCCCACCTTGGCCTCCCAAAGTGCTGGGATTACAGGCATGAGCCATGGCGCCAAGCCAAGTTCTAAAAATAATTCTATTGATGCTTTTTATCGAGTGTTTTTGCCATGAATAAAATTTATAGCTTTTTATAGTTAAACACTAGCTTTTTAAAAATTTGTGACTCTTGATTTTGTCATATTTAGAAAGGTCATCCTTGCTCTGAAATTATAAAATCATTCTCTCATGCTCCTTTGAACTTTTATTTTTTTTACATTTGAATCTTTGATTCATCTGAAATTTATCCTGAAGTAAGATGTAAGGTTAAATTCAAATTTACTTTGTCCCAGAAGACTACCTAGTTGTTGCCATATCATTTATTAAATAATGCATCTTTCCCCTACTGATATGAAATGCCAGCTTCACAATACACTAAATTCCAGTCTGTATCTTTATCTTTTTCTGGACTTTTCATTCTGTTCTGTTGATCTGTCTTTGTGCCAGTACCACATTGTTTTAATCAGCATGACTTTGTAAATGTTGTTTTAACTATAGGGCTAGCCATCCCTCATTACGCTTCCTTTTTAGACTTTTACAGAATATTATTGCACACATTTTACCATATAAACTTTAGAATTGACTATTCGGTTCAAAAAATATTGTTGATCCTTTCATCAGGATTACGTTAAATTTTATATTAACCTAGGGAGAACTGACATCTTTACGACGTGTCTTCCCATTCAGGAACAGGCTAGCCTTTCCCTTTATTCAAGTATGTTTTCATGTCTCTTGGGAATGTCTTTAGGGCTTCTACACAAAGATCTTGCACATTTCTAGTTGAGTTTATTCCTGTATATTTTATCTTTGTCGTTGCTATTACAAATTTTTCCTCCATTACACTATATCTTCGAATTGAATGTTATTTGTATATGTTAGAGCTATTTATTTTGTATTTAACTGAATTCCTGAGCCCTCTTAATCTTTCTGTAAATACTTTCTCAGGTTTTCCCTTCTTCATTTCATTTTTTTAAACCTCAATTTTGTTTGTCTTGTCTTACTGCATTGATTAGTACTTATGGAGTCTCAGGGAATTCAATCAATACTCTCCTCTTCCCTGCTCAAGACAGGGAAAGTACAAAGCAGACGCTAGCACCAGTTTTATCCACGAGGACTAGTTATTGGAGAATGTGGCTCATATCTGTAAGGTAAGGAGATTTTCTAAAACGGACTTACTTACCATGTCATGGGCACTGTGGGATGAGTATGGACGCTGTCATGTGGTGGAGTGAGTGGCAGCTGCTCCTGTAAGATGAAGGTATGGGGGTAGGTGCAGAGGGGAAGGTGTACGCTCTGTGGGCAGGTCTCTCCCAAAGGAAGTCTCCCAAATATACCAATCTAAGCCACTCCATTTTCCCTGGAGTAGAGTGAATGAGGGATGGAGAAAGGCCAGGTATGTTGTTCTGACTGGGCTCCCTCCAAGATGAAGAAAACATCATAAGTGGAGAAGAAATAGTTCTGCATCCCTGCCTCCTGCAACAAGTATCTTTAGAATAAGGAAAAATAATAGTAGAAGTGGCCATTCTTATCTTTCTCTGGGATTTCAGTGATAGTGCTTTTGTGACATTAAAGATGATACTGCTTTTCCTTATCCCAAGGAAGATACACTTAGGAACATCATCCATTTCCACTCTATTTTGCATTTTGTTTCTTTTTTATCAAGAATTATTGAATTCTATAACATATCTTGTCATTGTCCCTGGGAACCATCATCTGATTTTTCTTCTTTGCTCTTTTAATATGATGAATAATAGTAGATTTCCTAATATTGACCTATCCTTACATTGTGAAATAAATCCCACTTGGAAATAGTAGTAGTATTTTAATGTTCTTCTGTATCCTGATTGTTAATATTTTACTAAAGCTTTTGCATCTAAATCTCTAAGTGAGATTACCCGGCAGTTTTCTTTTTTTTAAGTACAGTATTTATTGAGTTTTTCTAACGTTATGGCCCATTTTTTAAAGATGTTTTGAAGATTTCCTTATTTTTTTGTATACTCTTGAACAATGCAAATAATATCAGAGCCACCCCACAGAGGGACCATGTGTCTCTGTGTGTGTTTAATATTCACAATAACTCTGCAAGGTAAGCATTATTATTGTCTTCATTATGCAGTTGAGGAAACCAAGGCTCAAAGCAGTTTCTTGCCCAAAGTCACATAATGAATTAGTGGGGATGGCACTTGATTCAGGGTCAGGTCAGACTCAAGGTCAGGTCAAACTCAAAGTCAAACTTCTGTCTCCCTTATATGCTCCTTCATGCAGCCACTCTCAAGACAGAGAATGTGGGGCTTGCAACAGACAGATCTTGAGACAGCATCTCAGTTCTGCCAGTTTCCAGAAGTGTGCCCTTGAACAGATCACTTCACCACTTGACATATGTGTTTTGTTCTCTGACAAATAGGTATAATAATGTCCTTTTTCTCATGGGGTTGCTGTGAGGATGCAATGGGGCAGGATATGAGCAAGAACCTAGTGGAGAAGGATTCACATTCAGCAAGTCTTCAATGGTCAACCACCGTATGCCTGGTAATGCTCACAGGGTGTGGAGAGAAGACATGGCCGCAGCCCCTGCTCCTCTGTAATTGGACAGCCACTACACGGGTTGGTCGCTATGACATATCTTAAAGTGGTGGGAGTTGGCGGGGAGCGGTCACACCTGCAGTAACAGCTTTCACACATCAGTCCCCAGTGTTTGATTTGCTCTCTCAGTGGACTGTGATGCTCTGTGGCAGGCCCAGTGGTTGAGACATGTTCCCTAATGCTGGGATCCAATCACATTTCTAAGTACCGAGGAGATGTTGGCTGAGCCCAGGGCTATAGGAAGACATTTGTGCTTCCTTCTTGACCTTGAATCTGGTGGGTCTCAGAAGACCTCGAAACTCTCTATCCCTGGGGTAGGAAAAGTCCAAAGACTTCCCAGTTTGATAATGAGCTTTGTAGACTATTTGGAGAACCATTTCCCCACTAATGCAATACAATTTTATTAACTTTAGTTTCCATGTGGTACCTTAGGCCTCTCTACTTGTTCATCCCACATATGTGCTATTTTATATGCTTTGACCTGTGTCTCCCATTCTCTCTCCCCTTCTCTACCTGTAGTAGCCACTGTTTTATTCTCTGAGAGAACCATCTTAATACATATTTATTTCATATTTTTAAATATGTCTTTTCTTTCAGATTATTCTAGTATTTTTTAGGTTTATTCTGATTTTCCATTGTAAATGAAACACAAGCTCATTGTGAAGATTTTAGGGAATAAAGAAAAAGAAAAAATGAATGCCTCAGAACAACCATTAAGAATATTTAAGAGTATTCTCTCATAATCTTTCCACACATGTATTTTTATTTTACACAATTGAGATAATACTTCCTGCGCAAGTTGTAAACTGTTTTCCTATCCCAAATTAGCTCAAAACTAAGTCTTCACATTATTATAAAACATTTATATCCATTACTTTAGTGGCATAGTATTCAAGCAAGTGGATGTGCTATTTAGTCTTCTATTGTTGGGCAGCTTGGTTGTTTCTACATGTTTGCCGTTACATACAATGATGGATTGCACTTTCTTATTCATGAACCTCTGACCACATGATGAAATTACCAGACCAGTGTTTGAGGCATTCAGTCCAAACTGCCAGAACAATGCCTGTGGGTTTAGAAAAGAAATAGTAGCTGAGAATAAGAGAAATACTTGTTTCCTTTCACATGCCTTCTCCCATAACTGGAACTTCCTCTTGATACCTTGCATGGGGCCTTAAATATTGTTGTTGCTCATGAAATATTTGCTGTATTATAATACCAATTGGAATTACTAGCTAAACCTGAGCAGAGAAAAACAGAACTGGAGAGAAGAAGGGAAAGACAGGTAGATCAAACATTAGAGGGAAATACTTTGAACCACATCTGTACCTCTCTCTGCCCTGCTGCAGTTTTCTGTTTTAAAGTCTCCACTAGGCACTTAGGGGATTGTAGAAATGGTAACACATTGAATCCAGGAAAATGAAGTGTGAAGACCCAGAGATGTGCCCAGAACATAAGGTGGAGGGGCCAAGGCAGAGTTGGGCTGCACTGGGCTGGACAGCGGTCAAGGGCTCTGGGGTTGGCCCATCTTATAGATGAACTCTAGGTGGCGCTGTGGCCGCAAAAGTTTTGGGCTGAGGAATTTTTGGCAAAGCTGTAAGGAATCTCTGGATGGGAGCGAGGAAGGGAGAGAAGTAAAGAAAGAATAGTGGACTGGAGTGAAGGAGACATACACATACACACACACACACACATAGATGGGTGTGGGGGGGTGGTGGTGGCAGGAATAAGGGAATGGCTCAGACAGTGCTTGGTCCAGAAGAGAGAAAATAAACTGAGGGATCATCAAATTCATTCATTCACTTAATATAAGTATTGATTGAGGCCCATCTTGTGCCTGTCGCTGGGATAGATGGTGAGGATAAAAGGGCGGCTGATCAGCCACCTCCCTGAGGTCCTGTGGCTTATGAGAAGTGAGTGTGATGGCCATCCATTAGCCCCCAGTGAGTCAGTAGTGGCAGACTTGAGATGGACCCTGAAGAAAGAAAAGGGGGCCTATGAAGGGCTATGATGAGGAGGTGACCTGGTTTTGTAGAGAAGGAAGGATTGCAGAGATGGTTGCCCAGTGGAAGGTACTAAAGATGAGATCTGAAGGTAGCCAAGACTGAACCGGGGAGAGAGGATTGCCTGCAGGCTTGGCATGTTCTGCTCTGCTCCTTCTTTCATGTAGGAAGCATGTTGGGGCAGTGTCTGGCCTGCCTTCTAGAGTTTATCCAGAGTTTGTACCCTCTTTGCTCCTATTATTGTTCTTCAGTGGGCATATAGAAGTGATTCTGCAGGAATATGTTTGCTCTGCTGACCCAAATGCTCACCTGGGTGCATCACCCAAAGGACTTGTGTTGGGATAAGTTTTAGGAAGTATGATTGTGGCCACACATCAAAGCAGCCTTTTCAATCTAGATTCACCAGTACTGAGGCTGATATTTTTTTCTCCTCCTATATGATTCCCATATCTCTCTGTTGGTTTCGAATGGAAGAGAGGAGTGTGACTTATTGCCTTAGAGACAGCTAAATGCAGGTGTCAACTAGATCTGAAGCTTGGACAAGAGGTCTCTCTGGGCCAGAGAGATAAATGTGAGTCACCAGTGACAGATGGGAATGGAGGAGAAGAGAAGAGGCCTTAGGCTGAGCCATGGGGAACTCCGACATTGAAAGGCTGGGCACAGGAAGATGATCTTACAAAGCGATAAATGAGGGAAGTTAGAAATAAATTCAGGAGGCGGTGTCACTGAAGCCTGTAGAAGAAGCTGTTTGCACATGATTACCTCACTAGACACAGAAAAGGCTTTCAATAAAATACAACACCCCTTCATGTTTAAAACACTCAATAAACTAGGCATTGAAGGAACATGCCTCAAAATAACAAGAGTCATCTATGACAAACCCACAGCCAACATCATACTGAATGGGCAAAAACTGGAAGCATTCCCCTTGAAAACTAGCACAAGACAAGGATGCCTTCTCTCACCACTTCTATTCAATATAGTATTGGAAGTCTTAAGCAGAACAATCAGGTAAGAGAATGAAATAAAGACATCCAAATAGAAAGAGAAGAAATCAAACTATCTGTTTGCAGACGATGTAATTATATATGTAGAAAACCCCATGGTCTCAGCCCAACAGCTCTTCCAGCTGATAAACAACTTCAGCAAAGTTGTAGGATACAAAATCAATGTACAAAAATCACTAGCATTCCTATATACCAACAATAGCCAAACTGCGAGCCAAATCAGAAAGGCAATCCCATTCACAATTGCCACAAAACGAATGAAATGCTTAGGAATACAGCTAATTAGTGAGGTGAAAGATCTCTACAATGAGAATTACAAAACACTTCTCAAACAAATCAGAGAAGACACAAACAAATGGAAAAACATCCCAGGCTCCTGGATAGGAAAAACCAGTATCATTAAAATGGCTGCTGCCCAAAGCAATTTACAGATTTGATGCTATTCTTATCAAATTACCAATGACATTCTTCACAGAACTAGGAAAAACTATTTTAAAAGTCATATAGAACCAAAAAAGTGCCTGAGTAGCCAAGGCAATCCTAAGCAAAAAGAACAAAGCTGGAGGCATCATGTTACCCAACTGCAAACTATACTATAAGGCTACAGTAACCCAAACAGCATGATGGGGATACAAAAACAGACAGATAGACCAATGGGACAGAATGGAGAGCCCAGAAATAAGGCCACACATCTACAACCATCTGATCTTCTACAAAGCGGAAAATAACAAGCAATGGGGAAAAGATTCCCTATTCAATAAATGGTACTGAGATAACTGGCTAACCATATGCAGAAGATTGAAACTGGACTCCTTCCTTATACCTTATACAAAAATCAACTCAAGATGGATTAAAGACTTACATGTAAAACCCCAAACTATAAAAACCCTGTAAGACAACTTAGGCAATATCATCCTGGACAGAGGAGCAGGCACGGATTTTATGACAAAGACACCAAAAGAAATCACTACTAAAGCAAAAATTGACAAGTGGGATCTAATTAAACTTAAAACTTTCTGCACAACAGAAGGAAACTATCAACAGAGTAAACAGACCACTTACAGAATGGGAGAAAATATTTGCAAACTATGCATCTGACCAAGGTCTAATATCCAGCATGTATAAGAAACTCAAACAAATTTTCAAGAGGAAAAAAAACCGTTAAAAAGTGGGCAAGAGACATGAACAGACATTTTTCAAAAGAAGACATACATGTGACCAACAAGTATATGAAAAAAAGCACAATCTCACTGATCATTAGAGAAAGGCAAATCAAAACTACAATGCGATACCATCTCACACCAGTCAGAATGGCTATTACTATTTAAAGTAAAAAAATAACAGATACTGGGGAGGTTGTGGAGAAAAGGGAACACTTATACACTGTTGGTGGGAGTACAAATTAGTTCAATCATTGTGGAAAGCAGTATGACGATTCCTTAAAGAGCTAAAAGCAGAACTACCATTTGACCTAGCAATCCCATTACTGGGTATATACCCAGAGGAATATAAATCATTCTACCATAAAGGCACATGCACACAAATGTTCATTGCAGCAGTATTCACAATATCAAAGATATGGAATCAACATAAATGCCCATCAATGGCACAAGATAAAGAAAACATGATACATATACACCATGGAATACCATGCAGCCATAAAAAAGAATGAGATTATATCTTTTGCATGAACATGGATGGAGCTGGAGGCTATTATCCTTAGCAAACTAACTCAGGAACAGAAAATCAAATACCACATGCTGTCACTTATAAGTGGGAGCCAAGTTATAAGAACCCATGGACACAAAGAAGGAAACAATAGACACTGGGGTCTACTTGATGGTGGAGGCTGGAAGGAGGGAGAGGGGCAGGAAAGATAACTGTTGGGTACTGGTCTTAATACCTGGGTAATGAAATAATATGTACAAACAGACCCCTGTGGCGTGTATTTACCTGTGTAACAAACCTTCACATGTACCCCCAAACCTAAAATAAAAGTTTAAAAAATTCCCATTAATTGATGGGAGTACTTTGGTTTGTAAGAAAAGGCACATGGGGGGCGGAAAAAAAAAAGAAAAAAAAAAAGAAAAGGCACATGGAGCTTATGAGACAAACTAGTGTGGTATATGAGCTTTCCCTTATTGCCTCCCTCATACCTTGTAATTTGTAACAGAAGTCTCCCTCACTAGATTCAGTTTTAGAACAGGAACATAGTTTATTTTTGTTAAATCAATCAAATAAATTCACCAAATACTGCTAAAAAAAAAAAAAGATGTCTGTTAGGTTAAGAGAAAGGGAGGCCGTTGGTGACCTTAGCAAGCCATATTTAGGAGAGTGATGGTCATACAAGCTGGACTGCAGTGGGGAAGAGAATGGGGGATGGAACAGAGGTAGCTAGTGTATACAACTGTTTTGAGGAGTTTGTGTAAGGTGTAGGAGTAGGCACCTGTCACTCTTTTCAGTTGTCCAGTAACTGCATCATCTCCCTATTTTTGGAGAACTCTCTACCTATGAATCTTGCTGAGAAACAGAGCCTGTCTCACATTACACATGAGGAAGTTACCAGATAGATACAGTACCTGCCTTCCCAGCTGGCCTTGAGAGGTGATGAGCATAGGACAAGGCTTATGTATCAGAAGTGTTGTCCCAGACTCAAAATCAGGAACAAGTGAAGCACAAGAGGAATGTTTTCTGAGAGCACTGGTGGCTGTAAAATGATGAGTTCCTGGGATAGCAGAGCTGGCTACAGTGGTGTGAGCAGGGCTCACCGTGGCACCAACAGAAAGGGAAGTGGTGGTAGTGGTATTGGTGATGGTGTTAGTGGTGGTGATGGTGGTGGTGGTGGTTGTAATAGTGGTGGCGATGGTGATGGTGATGGTGGTGGCAGTGGCGATGGTAGGGGTGGTGGCAATGGCCGGGGGGGTGGTGGTGATGGTGGTGGTGATGGAAGTGATGGTGGTGGTCATGTCGGTGGAAGTGGTGGAAGTGGTGGTGGTAGTGATGGTGGTGGTGGTTGTCGTGTTGGTGGAAGTGGTGATGGTGGTGGTAGTGATGGAGATGATGATGGAGGTGATGGTGGTGGTCATGTTGGTGGAAGTGGTGGTGGTGGTGTGGTGGTAGGAATGGTGAGGGTGACAGAGGTGTTGGTGGTAGAAGTGGTGGTGGTGGTGATGGTGATGGTGGTGGCAGTAGTGATAGTGATGGGGATGGTGGTGGTGGTGGTGATGGTGGTGGTGATGGTGGTGGTGATGGTGATGGTGGTGGTGGTGGTGGTCATGGTGGTAGTGATGACGGTGGTGGTGGTGATGGTGGTAGTGATGGTGGTGGTGGTGGTGATGGTGATGGTGGTGGTGGTGGTGATGGTGATGTTGGTAGTGATGGTGGTGGTGGTGGTGGTGGTGGTGATGGTGATGGTGATGGTGGTGGTGGTGGTGGTCATGGTGGTAGTGATGACGGTGGTGGTGGTGGTGATGGTGGTAGTGATGGTGGTGGTGGTGGTGATGGTGATGGTGGTGGTGGTGGTGGTGGTGATGGTGGTAGTGATGGTGGTGGTGGTGGTGATGGTGATGGTGGTAGTGATGGTGGTGGTGGTGGTGGTGGTGGTGGAAGTGGTGGTGGTGGTGTTGGTGGCAGTGGTGATGGTGGTGGTGGCGGTGACGATGGTGGGAGTTGTGGTGATGGTGGTGGTGGTGGTGGTGGAAGTGGTGGTGGTGGTGATGGTAGTAGTGATGGTGGTGGTGGTGGTGGTGGTAGTGATGGTGGTAGTGATGGTAATGGTGATGGTAGTGATGGTGGTGGTGGTGATGGTGATGGAGGTGATGGTGGTAGTGGTGGTGGAAGTGATGGTGGTGGTGATGGTGGCAGTGGTGGTGATGGTGATGGTGGTGGTGGTGATGATGGTGGGAGTTGTGGTGACGGTTGTGGTGGTGGCGGTGGTGGTGGTGGTGGTGGTGGTGGAAGTGGTGATGCTGGTGGTGATGGTTATGGTGGTGGTGGTGATGATGGTGCTGATGATGGTGGTGGTGGTGGTGGTGGTGGTGATGGTGGTGGTGGTGGAAGTGGTGGTGGTGGGGATGGTGATGGTGATGGTGGTGGTGATGGTGGTGGTGGTGGTGATGGTGGTGATGGTGGTGGTGGTGGCAATGGCAAGAGTTGTGGTGGTGATGGTGGTGATGGTGGTGGTGGTGGTGGTAGTGATGGTGGTGCTGATGGTGATGGTGGTGGTGATGGTGGTGGCAGTGGTTATGGTGATAGTGGTGGTGGTGGCCATGACGGGGGTGGTGACAGTGATGGTGATGGTGACGGCAGTGATGGTGGTTGTCGTGTTGGTGCAAGTGGTGGTGGTGGTAGTGGTGGTTTTAGAAGCAGACCCAAACTGGTTTCCCCAACCTCCTGGCAATTCTGTAAGCCAACCAAGTATCTATGCACCTATTAACTATGTATGTATGTATGTATGTATGTATGTATCTATAGCTTTTAAAGTACACTTTATTGAGGTACAAGGCAATGAATTTTGAAAAATATGTACACCTATGTGACCACTTTTGTAATCAAGATATGCAACACTTCCATCACCCCATAAAGTTGCCTTGCACCCTTTTGCAATTCATTTCCCACTGACTCCTGGTCCAAGGGAACTGCTTATTTGTTTCTATATTTATAGTTTTTCCTATTCTACAGATTTATACAAATTCAATCAATATTGTTGTATCTGACTTCTTTCCCTCAGCTTAATGTTTTCGAGAGTCATCCATATAGGTGTGTGCCTACCTACACTAAACATGTTTATCTACAGTAGTTAATTCTTTCTTGGTGCTGGATCATATTCTGCAGTATTTAATATACTGCCTGTGCTTATCCACTCACCTGTTGGTGAATATTAAAGCCATGTCCAGTTTTTGGCTACGATGAATAAGGCTGCAATGAACATTTGTGTACAGGTCTTTTTGTGGACATATGTTTCAATATCCTTTTAATCAGTTCCATTTTTGCTTAAATCAGCAAAAGTTGGCTCCTGTTACTTGTAGCTAAGAAATCTGACTGCCATAGAATGAGAGAAGGGAAATTAGCTGGCAGCTGGAAGGGGATGTTAGGTCACAGAGAGAATTTTACTTTTAAGGTGTAAAAGACTTAAGCATGTTTAAATATTGATGCTCATAATCTGGTTGAGAGGGAGCTGTTGAGAAGAGAAAATTGATCTTGTGAACCCCTGCAAAGGTGGGAGGGGGAGGGGTTCCAAAGCCCAGGTGGCAGAAATGTCTTTGAAGGGGAGCAGAGGCAGGGCCTCAAGTGGAGCAAGGGGGAATGAGGAGAGGACAGGAAGGTGGGTATGGAGGGAGGGTAGCAGGAAGTTGAGGAAGCTCTCATCTGAGGTCTTCAACTTTTACTAGGAAGTAGGAGGCAAGGTTACATACTGAGACTGAGGGAGGAGATGGATGTCAGAATTCTGGGGATGGGACAGGTATGCAATGGTCATTACAAGGAGCTCAAGAGGGAAGTGATTGCAGAAATAAAGCAGCAATGCTGGGCAGCCTTGAAAGCCCAGCGGAGGCTGGTGACTATAACATAGAGTGATACCAACAGCTCCACTGTTGATGTCCCAGCAGAGCTGAGGCCCTTGGAGACAAGCTTGGGGAAGGGGGTGAGGGAATGGGAGATTTTTCCAAGAGTTAAGGGCCTGTACTGAAGATCCCTGCCCTACTCCCAGGATCTAACATGGCACCCTGAGATGTATTCTGTTCTAACATTAATATTTGTTGAATTGATGAATGAGTTTAGAAGGCATGAAGAATGAGAGCTTAGCATTGGACTGGTACCCCCTCCTTGTTGTATAGAGAGAAACCCTGATGTACAGAGAGGGTAAAGGACTTGGCCAAGGTCACATGGCAAACCCATGACAAGGATAGGATTTGCCTTCGGGTCTGTCTGATCTCAAGTCCAGGGCTCTTTTCATGATTGAAGGGACAAAGAGGTCTGCATTCAAATCTTGTCTCCACCAGTGGCTCGCCATAAGACTTCAGGAAGGTCACTTAAGTGGTGGAAAGCATTATTCACTCCATTTTGTTGTTGTTACTTTTTAAAAGTTTTTAAAATTTTACTTTAAGTTCTGGACTACATGTGCAGGTTTATTGCATAGGTATACATGTGCCGTGGTGGTTTGTTGCACCCATCAACCCGTCATCTAGGTTTTAAGTCCCGTATCCATCAGGCTCCATTTTATAGATGTGGATACTGAGTCTCAGAGACATTAAACAGGAAGCCCCAACTATGTCACTGGAAACAGGTAGAGCAGGATTTCATGCATTCCTTTGTTTAGTCGATATTTATTGGTTACTGGGGTAGATTAAATTTTGGGTCCCAATTCTTCATTCCATTGTAATAGGATCACACACCCACAATCTTTGCCATGTACTTTTGCATTGAGAAAAGTACTTTCTCCTTGCATTGATGTTGGCTTAGCCATATGACGTGATTTGGCCAGTGGTAAGTTAGTGGATGAAACACAGCAGAGAACGTAAAGGAGCTCGTGTTTTGGTGATTTCCATAAGAAGAGCATGCTCTTGAAAGCCACTGCCCCTTCAGCCTGCCCCAGAATGAACACACATGGGCTAGACTTAAGCTCAGCTGCATCCTGGAGCCCAGCCAGCTGCTCTTCAGTGTGGACATCATCACCCAGCTGAACCCGGATTAGAACTGCCACACTGAAGCTGGCCTGCAGTCAGCATCTGAGCAGGAGAACAAATGTTTACTATTGTAAGCCATTAAGCTGGGTGGTTTGTTATGCAGTATTATTGCAGCAGTTGCTGATATGGGACTGGGTCCCATGCTAAGTGTAGACTTGGCTTACAGAGATGAATCAGATGCTGTCTCTATTCTCAGAAGTTCACAGTTCAGTGGAGGTGGGGATTTTTTTTTTTAAACAAATTCTTATTTCTAAAATTCATATCTAAATCTAAGAGGCAAATGCAAATTTGTTCAATGCTTCTTTTAAGGGCATTATTTTAAGGGCATTAAGATTATCCTTGGAAGATGAAACTGACAAATAAAAAAACACTTAATAATTTGTGCAGTTTACAAACATCAGAATTTATTTTGGGATAACAAGAGATGGGTGAGCTGAGAAGCTGTCTTTACTGAATGATGTCATCAAACAGTATATTTGATGGGTCCAAAGACAAACGTCTTTGGCAACTATTTTAATGAATGAGATTAACTTGATACTTTATCCTAGAGTTGTATAGAAACATGGATGTTAATGATTTGAACATTTTATTACTTTTTTCCCCCAATGTATAATATAATGTCTTTGCATGTTAGTTTGCAAAGTGCTTGAAGCAATTTTCATCCAAATGCGAGTGTTTGGTGAGGGTTGAATCTGCTGGACAAATCCATGGCTGTGTGAGCACCTGCACTCAGGCCATGTGTGGCCCTAAGTCAGGGACTTAGTTTCCTCATCTGTAAAGGGGATAATACCACACTGTGTAGGGTCATTGGGGAGATTCACAGAGGCGATCTCAATGCAGCACACAGCCCCGGCACAGTCCCACCTCCCCTACACCCACCTCCCATCTCTTCTGTATGGGACGAGCTTCCTTGCTCTCTGGCTCCATCAATAGCTTGCAAGTCAATTTCCCTCTCCAGGCCTCAGTTCTCCATCTGTAAATCCAGCAACACCACATTGATTTATGGCCCCCTAGACTGCATAGCCCTTGAGAGCCAGGCCTGTGTTTGACTCACACTCACAGCATCCCTAGGATTTGCCCAGGGCTGAGAGTATGATGGGCTGAGTCAATACTACTTTTCATGAATATTATTGTTTTGGTAGAGGTTTGTGTCACTACAACCCAGAGTAACACCCTTAGTAGGGCAAGGGTGTAACGTCCATGGTTGAGAAAGCTTGCTGTTAACTGGTGGTCCACTCATATGGACCAGAAAGAAAATTCTTTACTTCAGCCTTCAGTCATATCCTGAAAAGCATGTGCTATTTATCTGTGGGTCCTCATGGTCCAGGCAGGGACTGACACATTGTATACATCTGAGATCTGGCCAATGGGTCAGGTCCCTGAATTGAGGTTTGAAACCAGCCTCAAATTTTCCTATACCTATTTATTTAATCTATCTATCTATCTATCTATCTATCTATCTATCTATCTATCTATCTATGATAGGATCTCACTCTGTTGCCCAGGCTGGAGTATAGTGGTGTGATCATAGCTCGCTGCAGCCTCAACCTCCTAGGCTCAAGCAATTCTCCCAGCTCACCCTCCCGAGTACCTGGGACTACAGGTGCCCATCACCAATGCCTGGCTAATTTTTTATTTTTTGTAGAGACAGGGTCTTCCCATGTTGCCCGGGCTGGTCTTGAACTCCTGGACCTGAGCTATCCTCCTGCCACGGCCTCCCAAATTGCTGGGATTACAGGTGCGAGCCACCATGCCCAGCCTAAATTTATCTATAATTATACACATCTCATAAAAATATGTAACCCTAATTTCATCACAAACAAAACTTTTCAACATTCATAGCACAAGTATTTTTTTGAGAGCTGGCTCTGGGCCAGACAGTGGAGGCAGAGCAGTGGAGATGCACAAAAGGAGTGAGCCACAGGGAGCTCCTGTGGTGGTGGTGAGTGCTGACCTCAGGCACAGAGAAATCTGCAGTACGATGCCAGGTGGTGACTGGTGATACGAAGAAAACTAATACAGGAAAAAAGATAGAGAGAGTCTTGTGGGCAATATTTTATATGAAATGACCAGGGGAGGCCTCTTTGAAAAGGTGACACTTAAGCAGAGATGTGAGAGGAAGTCAAAAAATGTCTAGGGAAGAAAGTTCTGGGCAGAAGGAACAAGTGCAGAGCCCTAACACCGGAAGATGCTAGGGATGTTTGGGAAGTGACAAGGGGAAGGGGGTAGGGAATAATGTCAGAGGTAACTGGATCCTGGCAGCTCATGGAAAGCAATGGTGATTTCATTCTAACTCTGATGGGAAAGCACTGGGAGCTCAGAGCAGGGGAATGCCATGATCTGATTTACATTTTAAAGGATTTGTGACCTTGTGGAGTGTAGACTGGAGTTGGTGGCCACAACAGCAACAAGGAGACCTGCTGGGAGGCTTGAGAGATGAGTGTGGCTTGCTCAGGGTAGAAGCAGTGGGAGATGAATGTGGCCCATTTCTGGATATGTTCTGATAGTAGAAGCAAGAGGATGGAAAGGATATAGGGAATGAGTGGGGAGAGTGATCAGGGTTGACTCCACCATGTCTTGTCTAAGAGACCAAGTAGATAGTGGCACTATTTCCTGAGGTGGATGCTGGAGATCTCGGGGAAGACATCACAAGTTTGGTGTTGAATATGCTGCCTGGGAGATGCTTTCTGACCTCCAAGTACAAAGGTCTCAGTGGCAGCTGAATGTCAGGGGAGGGGTGGTCTGGAGTGTAGGTTTGGGATTCAGCAGAGTTATTTAGAGCCATGAAATGGGCTAAGGTCACTGCGGGAGTGAGTGTGGACAGAGAAGAGGACTTAGACCAAGGGAGCCATTAAAAAAAAAAAAGATCTAGCTACCTATAAATATCATTACATTAGTCAGACTGTCATGTGCTGTAAGAGAGGGCAGGTATTGTAGTGTGATGGGGGTTGGAGGAGGAGGAAGATTCTCTGAAAGATGGAGTTGGGCTGGGAACTGAGATGGTTAAGATCTGGACACAGCAACAATTTAGGTTCCAATTTAGGTCAGCCCCTGGTTTAGGGTAGTTGAGAAAGCACAGGTTTAGAGTCTTATGAGTCTTATTCCCATCCTTGCAGCTACTTCTTAGGTGTGAGGTCTGGAAAAGGTAACTCACCTTCAGAAGCTCAGTGTCCATGTCTATAATACAGGTTCAGTAGCACTGATCTCTTGGGGTCACTGGAGGAGAGAATGAGACAATTTATGTACAGTACCCTGCATGGGAACATGATAAAAATGAGGCCCTAAGATAATGGATGTTAATGGGTATCAATGATGTTTCATACCGGCCTTTTCATGTGAAATGTGAACTTGAGTGCCAAGTTTGTGAATCAAGGTCCTACTTTAAGTCAGAGATATGTCACTTTCGAGAATCTCTCATGGAGAATCCTTTGATAAAATGTACCACCTCAAGGTGGTGGGTGCTGGATGCTGACTTGGTTCTCTCTGGGCTCCAGAATCTGGACTCTGATGATCTATCCAGTTAAGACATATCCACATAACAAAATTTGCAGGTTTAAAAAAAAAATGACTCAGAACTTTCATTTGGGGAGTGTTTGAGCCATACTCTAGAATGAAAATTATACACAGCTTACTATGTACTTCACAAAATCATATTGAATTGCCCTGAAGTGCCCCAGCAGTGGCTTCTGAGATGGGTCTCCAATGCCTCCTTACAGATAAACTGGAAAGAATGATTGCCATGGTACCTGAGGGCAGAATCCCAGTGATGGTCTGGTTTGAATTCCTTTTTTCCTTGCCCTGCCTGGTGCTACTTGTGTGGCCTACTCTAGTGGCCTGGTTTCCAAATGTATCCCTCTATTGATCCAGTTGGACTCATTGGGGCACCAAGAGAAAATAACTTTAATTTTTTTTCCAACTCCCCCTGCCCCTTCGCCTGGTTATATGGCAGACCCCTTCCCCATCCCTGGCGGCCTCTCATGTAGATCCGATAGCTCTCCTTGTCACTCTCAGGGACACTATCTCCTTTTCATGTATAAAAAACTCTCATCTGATCAAAATCAATCTAAATTTTTCACCAAATTCAAAGTGTTTGTTTCCCCTTAGCTCAGGGCAAGCCCAAGCCTCTTGTCCCCTCTGGAGGCTGCTTCTGACTCCTGCAGGGATGGGTGGGGAGATGAGATAAAAGGAAAGGAGTACATCAGTGCCCTCTGTGTGGAGACATCCAAATGCTAACTCTTTCCCTGATTAGGGGCTTATATGTGGGGTTTTTCAGAGCCACTGTGTTCTTCCTTGGTGTGGGCAAAGCTCTCCCTGGCTGGTGTCTTCCAATCCCCTTGCAGTTTCTGCTCTGACAGTCCACTCCTCATATCCTGAGGATGGCTGGCCTCAATCTGGCCCATCGGTTGGCTTGTTGGCAGAAGGTGGGAGGGTGGGGGCATATGAGGTTCCAAATCAGTTTTGCTGTCCCTCAGCAAGTCCTGCATGAGTAGACTGACTGCCTTCTTCTGAATGGGAACATACTATCTTCAGCTTTGGAGCCTCAGATGTGACTTGCAGATAACAGAGAAAGTTCCAAGTAATATTCTGTTATACAAGATATTAACTCCTTCAACTCAAATGCTCAACTTTTATCTTCAGCATGGAAGAATGGTGAAGTCTGCAGTTCTGGAGTCTGACATTGGCTGGGTGACCATGGGCAAATCTTTTTTTTTTTTTTTTTTTTTTGAGACGGAGTCTCGCTGTGTCACCCAGGCTGGAGTGCAGTGGCCCGATCTCGGCTCACTGCAAGCTCCGCCTCCCGGGTTTACGCCATTCTCCTGCCTCAGCTTCCGAGTAGCTGGGACTACAGGCGCCCGCCACCACGCCCGGCTAGTTTTTTGTATTTTTAGTAGAGACGGGGTTTCACCATGTTAGCCAGGATGGTCTCGATCTCCTGACTTCGTGATCCACCCGCCTCGGCCTCCCAAAGTACTGGGATTACAGGCTTGAGCCACCGCGCCCGGCCGACCATGGGAAAATCTTTTAACCCTTCTGGATCTCAGTTTCCTGATCTGTAAAGCAGGCAATGGCCTTCACTCTCAAGTATGTTGTTTAGATTGATTTGTTCTTTAGGTGCCAGGTGGTACATAGCAAGCCCTCAATAAATGGAAGCCCTTATTTGTGTGTTTCTGAGGAGTCCTCATTTCTTCCAACCTAGACTGGATGTCAGTGCTTCTTGCTAATCCAGGTACCATTTCCTGCTGCCATTTGCCTGGCCTGCGTGGCTGTCTTTGATGATAACACTTAGTGTATCTCGAGCATCGCTATCTTATTTACATCTCACAACAACGCTGCAGGATACATATTATCATCATTCCCATTTACAGATAACAAATCTGAGATTCAGGAGGAGGTTGAGTCACTTGCACATGGGCAAACAGTTTGTAAATTGCAGAACTGGGGTTTGCCCCCAGACCTGTCTGATCTCAAAACCTGCCTGTTCTACCACCCATTTTATCTCCTTGATTATTTATCCTGTCTTTTTGTGCCCTCTGCCAAGAGCAACTCTTCTGCACTCTATGGACATAATAGCGGATCCTTCTAATGAAATCACTTCCTGCTTGGAGCGCACCCTGAAAATGGATCCCTCACTGCCCAGTAAAATGATACTTCCTGTGTTACATAATAACAAATTCCCAAAGCAGATTTATAGAGGTAATACGGACTCCATCCACTTCCTGTGTATGGTTATTCAAGCTATATAAAGTTTCATTCTCATGAAAAGCATCCAGTTACTGTTGGTTCAGTACTGGTGTCCAATGCTGGATTAGCCAAGAAGGGAAAGGTGTTTTCCCATCTTAAGCCTGGAATCTATTTTGAGTGTAAGACAGGTAAAAAAAATTACTGCCAATGCCAAGATGTATGTAGTAAATACCTGTGAAAGGTCACCGGAAGTTAGTGCCATAGGAACTTAAATGTGGAAAAAATCAAGTGGCTGGATGGGTGGGGAGGGATAGGGAGGAGGTTACAAAAGGCTTCCTGGAAAATCTGGGGCTGGGGCTGAGCATTGAAGGCCAGGTAGAATGTGGAGAGGCGAAGGTGAGAAAGACATGTTTGGTGTGTTTGCAGCAAAGGAGCAGGGGCCCAAAGAAGCAGGAGCCCAGCATGGGTGCAGAGACTCATTCTTCCAAAATAGTCTCTCTTTTACAATCGTGAGCCTCTTTGCTCCCTGCGTGGGGATTTTTATGACCCCATCCATCTGTTTGCAGTCAGCCTCAGGTTTGCTTTGAAATTCAAAAGCTGAAAGGGAAGTGTTATATTGGAGCCAGAGCAGCAGGCTGGGCAGCTTTCTCAGAGGAGGAGGGAGCGGCCTCATGGAGCATTAACCACTGCAGGCAAACACCTCTTCTTGCTGGCCTGAGTCCCTGTGAAGTATGGGACCAGGAGCGCTTAAAGGGGCAGTGGATGACCAGCCAGGAGGAGCTTCCAGCACGGGGCTGAGCTGGCAGCTTTATACTCACCAGTAGGCAGCCCGTGAGCGTGCATGGCCGAGTGTGGAGATTCAGGAGACCTTCAGCTGGGGCTTTGTGCCCGCTCTGGATCAGTCCGGCCTGTGTTTATTTCTCTTTCCTGCTCTGGCAGACGGGCCTGGGCCCGCTGGGAGAGTTGGCTCAGCCCTCCCTGCCTCCTGAATTCCCTGGCCCAGCTACCACCCCCTGCATTCCTTAGGAGCCTCAGTGTCCCAAAGAGACACATTTTTTTCCATCCTCTTGAATAAAAGACGTTTAGGGACAGTCATTGATCAAATTCAAAATCCACAGTCTGGACTTCCAAGTCCTGCTCCAGACCCTCTACTTCTCTCAGTTCCATGTGCTCTAAGACCACATTCTCGCTAACATGCTTTGCCCAGCGCCTCCTCTAGCACGTCTCTCCGTGCTATCCTTCTCTGTCATTCATATAGCCACCAATGGTCCACAGCCCCCACCCCCTCTTGAAAGTCCTGCTGGATGGCTCCATCTTACCCAGCCTGTCCACGCCCCACACTCCCATGGCTGTCTTTCCTGCCTCCCCTTCTGAGTAACCGCTGAGCCCACTCTCTATGCCCCACCCACCACTTACTCTGGCTGCACCTTCGTGCCACTGCCCGAATGTGTGTGGAACGCTCCTAACATGGATCTGGAGCTTCTCATCATGTCCTGGAGACTTTAAAGGGCCCCTTCGAAAGAGGATTAAGCTGCCAGGCTGGAAGCTGCTAAGGGCAGTAACTAGTTGTTGGGCTTTAGCATTTGATGCAAATTATTTTTTTAGAAGGGATGGCTTCAAAACTTGGAAGTTGAATTCAGAGGTAAGAGGGTAGAGAAAGATCTTGGAATCCTAACCTATCAAACTTAGAAGGCTCTTCAAAGATCATCTGCTCTAATTGCTGTATTTTTTGAATCGGGAAACTGAATCTCAGTAAGGAGATGTCATTGGTCTAATGTTATTTATGAAGTCGGTGGCAAAGCAGGAACGGAACTCTCTTTGGGTCCTGAATTAGTCAAAATCTTTCACTCACAGCACTTGAGGTTCTTGAGTGAAGCTTGAAGGATTGTGGAAATTCAGGGGCACATGCTTCTTCCCTCTTTCAAGAACCATAATAACATGCATTGAAGTTGATTTTGCAGATGTAAAGCACTTCAGGCCTGTTGTCTCAGGTCTCGCCATTACAGCTCTATAAAGTAAGTCATATTTATCTCCATTTCCCAGATGAGGCTAATAATACCAGGGTTAAGTGACATGCCCAAGGAAAAATAACAAGTGGGAAGCCAAAGAGGGTCTTGGGCTCAGGCCTGTTGCTGTTTGCAATGTGTCACTCTACCTCCCATTCCTCGAAAGGTGCTCCACTCTTTTAGAAAATCATGCAGATTTTCTAAAGCAGGGGCTCTTTATCCTTTCAGACCCAGGGTCCTGTTTTATCACAAATACTTTAGTGTCCCTTCTGTACTGAAATGAAATGTATGAATAATATAACACTCCTACACATATGATTTTTAAAAATTAATTCAATGCCCTAACTGTAAGGAAAAAGAAATAATAGCTTATAATACAATAATATGTAATTTGGTTTGTCAACACTTGGGTATGTTAACACTTGTAGACATAATGTAATAGTCAAAGCTTGTACTTAACTGCTGAGTCACCCTGAAAGTGACAGCTAAAATACCAAAGAGTACAGCTGTGGGTCTCTCTAACACCTGGAATACACAGGCATTTTTGTTAATAAGGTGGCACTCAAAAATAGTGAACAACTCTTGGTAAAGTTCAGAACAAAACGAGGCACATTCTTCTCTCAATATACATGGCAATTACATTCCTGTAAGATTTAGGGCATATTAAACCTTTACAAACAAATATTACGTGTTTACGTAAAATGGATTCAGGTTCTAGGCTCAGATAATTACAAATGATTTTTTTTTCTCCCCTAATGAATGTTTGGCAAAACTTGCAAAAATTGTGCAGGATGGGGGATAATTCTTTATGTGGGACTTTTAGCAGGTCACTAAGTGTCGCTGGCCCGTGACCACTACTACCCGCCCCACCCCACCAACAACTGTACGAAAGCCAAAAACTCCCCTACAAATTCCCAAAGCATCCTGTGGGTGGTGATACTACCCCTGCTGAAAAACACTGATTTGGAGGTTTTCTCTGAGAAGCCAGGCATGGAAGAGGGAAACTCAGACCCCTGTTGTACCTAGATGCTTGGATCTCTCTCAGTTTTGCTTTTGATGAACATAATTTAATACTAACCTTGGATGATATTTAGTCTTCAGACTTAAAATTAATGCAATAAATGCTAACCAGGTGTCCTCTATTTTAAATACTGTTCATCCAGGGGATGGAAAAATGAATATGACCTGGGCTCTGCATGCACAGCTTTCCCTTTATAATATTCTAAGGGTGATAAGCCGTATGAAGCCCATCATCTAAGACTGGATGCATACAAAGGCTGGGGCTTCAGGAGAGGTGGAAATGTGAGCCCAAGGGACCAGGGCAGGCTTTTACGAGGAAGCACAAATTAAATGAGGCCTTGAACACCAGGAAGGAAGTTTTCAGGTGAAAATAGGGGGAATGAGCAGCTAGCTGTGGAGGAGACAGTGGGGATGGAGATGGAGTTGGGAAACTGCAGGTATGTTCAGGGAGCCTGAGTAGCTCTCTATGGCTGAAGCATGATTTTAGGGGAGGCGAGGAAACACACGTCTGGAGAGATTGGTTGGGCAAACTGGAGAGGGTCTGGGAGGGAGGATTGCTGGGAGGGGAAGGGAGGGAAAGAGGAAGCAAATGCACATTATTGAGGAAGGTCCCCAGTCCTATGGTAACCATCACATACTGGATGGATGCTACTCAGTGTCTGCCTCCCCCACTGAGCTGCAGGCTCCATATTTCTCTAGTTGGACTTGGCACCCTGCAGCCTCAGGTTTGGGGTGCGGAAGGCTTTTGAAGCCAAGGTGAACTAGACTCTTTGGGTCAGTTCTCTGTATCTAGGTGAGCCAGTGTGCTGAGGCCAGAAGCGGGACCTGGGAGTCTGCATTCCTGGGTTGGCCTCTGACTCACACATGCCAAGAGGCCTTGGATGGGTCTGTCTCTTGGTGGTCCCCTTATCTGTTCAGTGAGGGGCCTGAGCCCAGAGAAGAATCATGTCCCCTCCAGCTCCCACGTTCCCACCTTGTTCCGTCAGGTCATCTGTTTAGAGCCCCAGGTCACAGCCTGAGCAGCACTGCCCTGCCCCCTGGTGGCAGCTGCTGGATAGGAGAGCCAGTAACACCTTCCAAGTCCAACCCCACTACCGCAGAGGTTGGCCCAAGTTTCAGTGTCTGTCTTTGGGTATGGCTGGGGTGGGCCATTCCAGAGCAGGGGGGTGGACAACTTGGCAGAGTCAGTTCCTTCCCAGGGGACTCCCAGTAGTGCCTCCAGTGCCCTCCCGTGACCACCTATCATCACTGAGGAAAGTCCCTGGGACCCTGTGTCCCCTGACCACAAGCCCAAGACCCCGACTGAACCTGGACAACCTCTGGGGCAGGGGTGCAGGGTGAGAGGCTGAATGTGGGGAGACTGGCTGGCCCTGGACGCAATTTGTGTTTTCAGGTCTCCCCGGGAGGAGGAAGACTGCTGGCCCCAGGAGCTGTCTCCAGTGGCCCGTCCGTCTTGGCCCCACAAGCCAGGCCCCAGCCTGTGTTATGGATCTGAACCAGGCCTCCTCCCTCTTGCTGAGACCCTGCTGTGTTCTGACTCCAGCCAGTCCTGCCTCTCTCTGTTTCCACCCATGCTTGTCTGTGTTTTTCTGCTTCCCCACACAGGCCTTTTCCGACGACTCCCTTTCATTCTCTCCCTTTCTCTCTCCAGTGCCGTGTGCCTCTTTGCTTCTCTGTTGCTGTCTCCTACTGCGTCTTCACTCTCTCTCCATCCATCTTTCTATGTGTTTTTGTCTTTTTTGCTTATCTTCTCCTTCATTCCTCATCCCCACCCTTGGCCACCATCCTGCTCAGCCCCCTTGTCCCTTCCTGGGCCTCAGGGCAGCGGAAGTGAGGGAACGCTGGGAAGGGATGTCTGGGGACCTGCAAGTCCCCAACCCTTCCTTGCCTGGGAACTTGTGTCTTCAGGTTGGGAATTTTTATCAGTGTTATTTATTTATTTGTTTGTTTGTTTGATTTTTGTGGCTGATCAGGGAGGAAGAAATGAAAACTAAGAAAAAACAAAACAAAACAAAACAAAACCAAGAACTGTTTTGCAAGCCCAGAACCAACTGATATGAGACAGGATTTTACGAATATTTTCTGAAAATAATTTCATTTTACGATACCGTAACAGTGGCCGGCCCAGTTCCCCTGGCTGGCTGGCTGCTATGAGCAGCAGCTAGAGCCCCTACCTCCTCCCCTCCCAGCCCAGCCCATCCCAGCCTTCATTCTGTCCTGCTGGCTAGGCCAGGGTGCTTCCTCTGTTGCAGCACCCCTAGAAGGTAGTTGTGAGGTGGGGGCTTTCTTGCCTGCCTCAGAGAGCCCTGCAGCTCCCAAGTCCCTTAGCTCATAAAAGCCCAAGGCTGGCAGGTCTAAGTTTGTTATTCCCATCTACCCGCAACCCAGCATTGCTACTGCAAAGTACCTGGTTAAGACACTCTAGGACACCCCACTCTGTGGCTGAGGTTCTAAGCCCTCCCAGAGTGCATGGGTTCCCTGGGGCTCACACACTTGTGATCTTGGCCTCCAGCTTGCAGCCTCTGCTTTACCTCATGTCTACTTGGGTGCAGTCAGCCCCTTCCATGGTACCACCCTGCTCCGTTCCAAATCTTCACAGGCCGTGAGGACCTAGTGGAGACTGGCAGAGCAGATCGGGGTGTGGTTCTCATGGCTGCTGTGAAAATGACTGTTATTGGCAGGTTTCCTCCCCATCAAGGAGACATTCCTCCTCCTTCAGTTTCTCTCCATTTGCCTAGCTCCCGACTTCTCGTCCTTCTCTCTTGATTCTTCCCGTCCCCTGCTCTCCTTTTCAGGAGTAAAATGATAAAATTTCTATCCCAGTCATAAAGAATTTCTTCTCTCTACCTCCTTTGAGATGGGAGACAGTGGTTTTCCTTCTTACTTCAAGTCCTAATAGAAGCAGTCTTTCAAAGAAAGATGCTGCTCTTTCTAAAAGGAATTTTAGTGAATACAATTTGCTCCACTTTTTGCTCCTTTTATGCAAATAAGGAGACAGAGGTCCGAGAAGGGCAGAGCTTGCCCAAGGTCACACAGCAGGCCAGCTGAGCTGGGACTGAAACCCAGCACCTGTGGTCCTCATCTCACGAGTCCGGCTGCTGCAGGACATTGTCCGATGGTTCCTCTGAAAGGCTAAGCTATTGAACCCTAGATGTTCAGGGGTGGGACAGAGAATGTAGAAAGATGGAGAGGGAGTGAAGACCTGCTGCCATATGGAGAGCAGTGTGTCAGGAGCTCTGCGGAATCCCTTTCTCCTCCCTCAGCCACCCATTCTGTCATGTCTGAGAGCCTATTTCTGGGCCACGGCCTCTCCAGGGAGTAAGTAAAC
The DNA here is from genome assembly GCF_037993035.2 of Macaca fascicularis. Lineage (NCBI taxonomy): Eukaryota > Metazoa > Chordata > Mammalia > Primates > Cercopithecidae > Macaca > Macaca fascicularis. The sequence goes on along the minus strand of NC_088375.1, from coordinate 187,047,776 downwards.
TGGGGACTACAGCCCATAAGAAAGGACAAGACCTCATTTGTTCACTGAACTTCTGGGTGGATGGATGACAGCAGCCTCCCTCCTGTGTGTGAGGGGCAGAGAGGACAGGGGTCATGGCCACAGTAGGAATCCTTACACCATTGATGTCAACTTCTAAAGTTCATCATCAGGGGTGGTGGGGAGTGGGGCAGAGCATCTCTGGATCTCTGCCCAGAGTCTGGTGGGTGGCACAGAGGTCTGGGCAGGCTCCTGGACATGGAAGACGCTTACTACGTTGGGCCTCAGTCGTGTCCTGACTTTGTCCCCCCACCTGTGAAATATGGATGCTGGATGCCTTCCTTCCCCACCTCACGGGCCACGTCCCACACCTGACATCATGGAATTGCTGGATAAAAATGAGAATAGGCTTGGAGTTGGACTACTTGGGTTCCCAGCCTGGTTCCAGCATTTATAAGCTGTGTCAGGTTACTTAACCTCCCTGTGTCTCAGTTGCTTCATCTGTAGAAGGAGATAAGGAAGAGCAGCCACGTGAGTGAAATGATTTAGTTTTTATAAACGCCTAGAACATTGTCTGATGCATCACAAATGCTCAACAAATGTTAGCTTCCAGTTGCATGGTTGTCGCCGCTATGTGCAGGTGGGGCCACTGTGTGGAGTCCATATTCCTCTTAGTAGGAACCAGAAGAACTCAGTAAACATGGGCAATAAATCAACTCAGGTAGAGGCTTCTGGGGCTTTAGAATAGAGTCCTCTTTCTCTTTAAACTTCTCAGTGACCTGTCCCTCCTTCCCTCCAATTCCAGTGACCAGGTCTCTCCTGGGTGAAACTTGCTGCAGGAATACCTTGTGTGGATCCCGGTCAGCTGACACTGGACGGTATGATGTGCTGTGATAGAACAGATATGGCATGTTGTATTTGAAGTCTTCCCTTCTTTCTTTCCTCTTCGTTTACTCCATCATTCTTCCACAAGTCCCCGCTATATACAGTGTCTATATGGCATACATAAACCACTGTGCTGAGGCTGACTTCACAGACAGGCAACCCGTGGTCCTGGCACAAGGAAGCCAAGGGGCAGAGTGGGCACTGCAGATCATCTCAGCACAACCTTAAGTGCTCTGAGGACAGTGAGCTGTGGGAACAGAGGGGAGGCATGGCTTGGGGAGTTGGGGAAGGCTCTGTGCAGCAGATACCATCGGAGGTGGGTTGTGCAGGATGTGTAGGAGTTCAACAGAGCAATGGGCGAGGCATAAAGAGGAAAGACTGGCAGTGCTGTGGGAACAGCAAGCGCAGAGGCGGCGGGTGGTGAAGCGAGGGATGGAGTTAGAAACACTGAGGCTGGCAGTAACTCTGGAGTGTGGAATGCTGGGGGAAGACTTGGCAAGAGGCGGCTTTCTTGTAGAGGCATGGGCAGGGACCAGATCTTAGAGGGCCTTGTGTGACCTTTGTCAACATCGAGGACACATTGAAGAATTTTCAAAGCAAGGGAGATATGTGGTCATTTTTGTTGGTTGACAGTGTTCTCCGGCTGCCGAGGGGAGAGTGGACTGGAGGGGCCTAGCTAGGTGGCAGGGGCTCAGGTAAAAGGTCTGGACCAGGGTGGAGCAATGGGGATGGGAGAGTGTGTAGGAAGAGCTGATTGGGAGGAGTCAGTAGGTCTTGGTGGGTGAGAAAGGCAGAAATAGGGAGACTCCAAGCCTGAACCCCAGATTGGAGCTGTGTTTAAAGTCCCTGAGCAGCTCCTTCTCCACATCGCTGGGCAGCTCAATCTGGCTGGGGAGAGGGTATCTGGACCTCATTTGGCATGAGGCCTCTCAAGCCATCGGGGTCCTGCTCAAACCACCCTCCCAAAACCTGCCCGACTGTGCATGAAAACAGGGCTCGTTCCAACTCCTCTGCTCCACTGCAGGCCTCGGCCCTCACAGCAAAGGCAATTTTCCTGAACGTTCCCTGGCAGGAAGAGGGGAGATGTCACACAGAAACACTAAGCCATTGAATTCATAATATCTTTTATTAATATATTATGCTACAAAAATATTTTTGGCAAAATAACATTAATAGCATCTTTCTTTGTCTTCTGTTATACTCTTAAAGAACTCTTCATGATAACTCACAGAGGTGAGGGGCAGAGGTGATAAGAGAACAACATCATGCATACCTTTCAAATACATGAATCTGAAGCCTGTGTTGCACAGTGAATCAAGCTGGGGACAAGCTCTGTGAGGCTCAGGAATGGGGCAGGGGCTCTGGCTTCCTCTGTTCTGGGCTAATGCCTCCTTTGGCTGAATCAGCCCCTGCCCACCCCAGCCACTGGGGACCCAAGATGTCTGAGAGCCCTTTGTCCCTGGCAGCTCACCGGAAACATCTTAGACTTGGATCCCGTTCAAAGCCCACTTTCCCCACAGCAGGACTGGGATGAAGGGGGCCTTCGAGGCATGCTACTCTGTCACCTTTCCCGCCTCCACATGCTTTCAATCCCACGGCAGCCTGTGGGTCCTGGGAAGAAAGCCAAGCACCTCATCTCCACGGAGGCCCAAGATTGTCCACGTCACCCCTGCCCTCCAGTCCCAGAACCGCCCGGGCAGGAAACAAGGTCTTCATTTGACAGACGAAGAAGTGAAGGCTCAGAGAGGGACAGGAACTTGCCCAAGGTCATCCAGCAAAGTGAAGGGGTATCTGGAGTATTTCCGGAAAGGAAGAGCCCAGCTCCCACCTGGAGAAAGGATGAGGATAGCTGATGCTCCCTGGAAAGGGCCAGGGGGGGTCAATCAGTTCTCGTAAACCCTTTCTTTCCTCCCCTGGGGTCAAGGAAGGGGGCAGAGAGGGAAGGAGCTCTGCGATGGCCAGCTGCGGGCCTGGGTTCCAGTCCAGTCCTCCCCCACCTTTCAGAAGTTCCCCTGCCCAAGGGCAGCAGGCAAGCCCAGCTGGGTTGTTGAAGGGGGCACTGTGAAGGGTGGTGGTGGTTGTGGGTGGAGTGGGGAGGCTGGACTTATTCCTGAACCTTACTGGTTTAGACAGCCAGCGGGGTGATTTTTTTGGCTGCTCAGATGAATTTCTGGAAAAATAACAATGTTCACAGAACCTGAGCATTGCAGAGCCAGGAGGGACCCTCAGTGTCATCTACACCAGGCCCTCACCAAGACGTCAACTCTCCTGCCACATCTTCAGCCAGTGGGCACACTGCCCCTGCTCAAACACTTCTCCTGATGGGAAACTCGCCACCCTCGGGGGCTCCGGGCCATCCCCGGACAGCTTTGGTTTGCTGGAAATTATTCCACTGGCGGAGCTAAGGTCTGCCTCTCTCCTTCTTTCCTGCCTTCATTCCTTTCTTCCTCCCCTTCTTTCTGCTTCCTTCCCTTCCTCTTTCTCTGTCTACACATCTGTTGAGCACCATCTTCGTGTCAGATGAGGATACAAAAACAAAATCACATGACCTCTGACATTAAGCTGCTCACAGTCCAAGAGAGGAGCAGATACACAACTAGATAGTCACAACACTGGGCAGTGGGTATTATGATAGATGCTAAGAAAGCACAGAGGAATCAGAGGGGGCTTCCTGGAGGAGGTGCTATCTGTGTTGCTCCTCAATGGATGAGCAGTTACAGGGGAGAGAAGGGAGTTTCCAGGGGTAGGCAGCAGCACGTGTGAAACATCCTGTCTATTCTAGAGATGACTGCACAGCACGCTGGCCAGGCACAGGGTAAGACACATGAGAGACATGGCTGACAAGGTCAGCAGGGTTGGGTCATGAAGGGTCTAGAGGACCCTTCATGGGTCAGGCTGAGGACTTTGGTTCTTATCTCACAGTCACTGAAAAGCTATCACCCCAGTCCCAATTCTGTTGTCTGCCACACAGGATGCCATCAAAGCTGCAATTCCCTGGGAGAATTTCTCTTGTCCTTCACAGCATTTTTAATAGACTTTCCTTTTGGTAGAAGGACTTTCCCTCCTCTTTGGGATCCACTGTGACAATGGCACTGGGCTGGAGATTAGGCAAGTGGGACAAGGGGCCTGAGCACCTAGGCTTGCCCAGGTCTAGCTGAGGCCAGGAAGTTGTAGGTAACACAGTGTTTAGCATGAAGGAAATATGCTTAGGATCTTTCAATGCAGGGACAAATTTGCTCATAGCCAGCACAAGGTTCCATGCTTCCTAGATCCCAGATCTTTGACTCTCAGGCCTGGAGGTGCCCTCGGCACCCCTTTGCAGCTCCCTGGCAGCCTGATTCTTCTCCCTCCACTGTGGATGACGGGGCTCTCCCTGTCTTCATCTGGCTGCTGGCGCATCAGACCCAGCACTGAAGGAAGACCTGGGGACATGGCCATTCCGACATGCCCCAGAGAGCCCTTCATCACACAGTCAGCTTTCACGAGAGATAGAGGACCCAGGGCCACACTAACATGCTGCTCCACCTTAAGCAAATCACTTCGCCTGCTGGGTCTCAGGCCTTTCATCTTTCCTGCCCACCTCATGGTCAAACAGAAAAGTCTAAGAAGTGCACACAAAGTTCTCAGAGGAGCAGGAGCATTTTACGAGGCTAGGCACGAAGAACATTTCTTGAAGAAATGTCAGTAAGTGGTGGATAGATCGTGCCAAAGGTGTGGGTGGCTGCTTATGGAATGGTGGTGCTCTGGCCTAGGATGAGAGAATTCAAGTACCCTAGCCATGCAGATTCCTGCATATGTGTCTCAAGTCTTTTGGGTCATAAGTCAGTAAGTTTAGTTCATTTTAGACCCTGGCCAACTGGTGGTCCTCAGGGATCAGTGAACTTTGGCACCAGATGTCTGACCATATTGGCTCTTGCTCTCCTATAGGTACATGTCTACTCCATCAGTTAGTCCAGCCATCTTTCTTTAAACACTTGAATTAGGGTAAGGGAGATTTTAGGATCCCCTAATCTGCCCAGAGGAGGGATGTGGGAAAGACTAGGGCTGAATCTTCCTGAAGTTAGGGGCCAGGACGACGTAACCTAGCATTGTGCTGCTTGTCCCATCTTGATAATGAGTTCCTCTGGGCCAAGGACAGTGGTTAGATTCAGCTCCAATACAGAGCCTGGCATTGCGTGTGCTCAATAATTACACGCTGCATTAATTTACCTTCTTGGCCCAGTGCCTGGCACAGATCTGGGCACACGGTCAGCTGCCTGGACTGTTTACCCAAATGCTTCATCTTTAATTAACCTCAAGCTCCATCTCAATACATCTCATGCCATACTCTGCCCCAAACAGAGAGGAATCTGGCCTGTGTGTTTCTAATTCCTTTACACTTATCTCATCCAAATAGTGCTCTGCACGATCCGTTTGATGTCCAACTTCTGAGCCTGCTTTATAAGTCAGCTAAGTCCCTTCCCGCTCAGAAATAGGAAGTCGCATTTTTGCCAAGGATAAACCAACTCCAGCCTGGACTGAGGTCAAGTTCAGTTTACAGCATGGTGCCCACAGGGCTGGCTGGGCCCTCTGAGACAGACCTCCAGTCTCCTGCCAGGTCTCAAGCTCAAACACGTCCATCAGGGCTGAGCTGTAAAGAATTCAGCTGCCTGCCAAGATGCCCGTGGGACTCCTGACCATCCCATGAGCTGCCCAGAACTGTGCCATCTCAGAAGGGAGACAGCTGCCAAGCTGGGAAAGATGGCACTGGGGCCAATCAGCTGCATCAAGCCTGCCAGGGAAACCCGCAAAGCTGTAAAGCTGGGGTGCACGGGGCTGGGAGTCAGCAGGCCCACTAGGCTGTGCAGTCTTGGAGACGTGTCTCCCCTCCGTGGGCCTTATTATTCCTCCCACTGTTACTATTATCCATCAAGCGAAGGGTCCTTTCTGCTGTCAGGTTCCAGGACTCTGTAGTTACTGAGGCACCTGCTCTGCGGGGTTTCAGGCCTGGGAGTTAGCCCACCTGGGTCCTCTGTCTCCTCAGCCACCACCTTGAGGAGCAGAGGGGCTAGTCTCTCGGAGTCCCTGTCACTTGCCTCCCCACTTGGCTGCTGTGCCTCCCCAGGTGCCCCACAGCTGTGCCCGTCTCTCAGCCTTTGATTTGCCAGGAAAGCTTCTCATGGGCTCCAAGATCTGGCGAGTCAGGACATGCAACACGTGGCACATGCTGTTGCCAGAGCCCTTTGGCCAGAGGGGCCAACATACGCAGCCAGCCAAAAGGTCTCTTGGTGGAGTGAAAGCTTGTGCTGGCCCTAGTTTGGGTGAGATCTGCCTCCCTTGGAGCTTCCCTGGCAGACAGAACATGGCAGAACAGGGAGCAGGAGGCAGGAATTGTTTTGCATCACACTGATCTGGGGCCACATCCTGGCTGGCGGATCTTCAGCAAGTCCCTTCACCTCTTTGGGGGGCTGTTTCCTCATCTGTGAAATGGGGATAGTAACATCTCACGGAACTAGCATGAGGATCAGTGAAGCAAGTGTGCAAAGTGCTTGCCACACTGCAGGCTTTGGAAAAATGGCAGCTCTCATTACTATTAACATCATGTGAGGCCTAAGCCCCGTCTCTAAAACTGCCCTCCTGTGCCCACTCCAGTCCCTCGGCCCAGCTCAGTCCATTTAGCCAGGACTTCAACAGCCTGTCCTTTAACCCAAGCTAGATTCATGACACCAGAAGAGAGAAGTCCGGATTTATGTCCTCGCTCTCCCACTTGCCTTGTGACTTTGGGCTACCCACCTGGTTCCCTCTGGATCTCAGTTTATTCATGTGTTCTGTGGTGTGGGGACTGCTTTCCTCAGCACCAGCATCCCACCCCCCACCCCATCCCAGCGCTTTGGTTGAAAACACTTACCAAGAGCTCTGGAAGGCCAGTTCACAGACACTCGGGGTTTCAAAATAGCAGCATTCTCTTTCCTAAATTATCTTCCCAGGTCGCGGGTGCATCCAGCGGAGGGAGGATGGCCAACGTTCACACCTCTGCCTCCCAAATCCAGCTTCACAAAAGCTAAGCCTGTCTGCCTGCCCCTCCCGCTGAGGGCCCCACAGTAGGAGGAGCCAAACCCAGACCCAGGAGGCTTTGGTGATCCAAGAGCAAGCCAGTCCAGAGCCACAGTCCACAGGAGGTCACTGATGTCTCGGGTTCCCCTCCCGGGCCGACACTAGGGCTAGGGGGTTATGACATAGGCCACATAAAAATAGTTTTATCAGTAGAATAAATACATTTCTCCTTTTTAATATGGACACGTATTTTACAAAAGAGCCCCATAGCACTATGGGAAATTAAGATCCTTCTACAAAAAAGAAGATGTAACTTGGGTACAGTAAAGCTCTAGTGTCTAGCCGATCCCGTCTGGACTGCCCTCGAGGTGTTGGGCACCCCTGCAGGTGGTGGCAGGAGCGGTGGGGTGTGGCCGAAGACCCCTGTGTCATTTCTCTGGCTTCTCCACTTGGGGTGGCCGAGGTCAAGAGGGCCCAAGGCTGTGCAGCAGGAAGCGGGCAGCGATGGTGGTGGCAACGGCGGGGAGGAGGCCCAGGGTGGGTGCCGAGCTGCTGGCGGGCCCTGGCAGGTCCTGCTGTTGTAGCAGGTCTGAGGGCTGGAAGGGGGGCTTGGCCGTCCCGGAGCTGTGGGTGGGCTGCAGGGGCAGCGGGGGCGGCGAGGCGGTGGTGCTGGAAAGGAGGAAGCACATGGCAGAGTGACCGTTGGCAGTCTCATCCTGGGTAGAAGCTCAGATCTGACTTTTTCAGGTCTTTTTTGCCTCATACAATGGAGAAGGGAACAAGGAGCTTGAGCAGGCAAACTGGGCAGCCCAGAGCCACACAACCAGCCTGGCTGAGCTCCTGAGTCCACATGGACCCCCTATGCCAGGCTCCGGGGGATGGGCCAGGCCCTGGCAGCCACAGATTGTCACCTCTCAGTCACTCAGATGTCACCACTTGAGAGAATGGGTCCCAGGCAGAAAGAGTAGTGTTTTGGGGAGATAGATCTGGGGTCCCATGGAGTGATCAGCCATCGAGGTAACAGGTGCCTTGCCTGCTGGCTGTTCTCCCCTTGCAGACCGCCAAAACATGCAGAAAACAAGACAAGCAACCGCACTGCGTCCCCTGCCCTCATCGTAACTACCGCTTGTTGAGCATCCATCATGAGCTCAGCACTTTACGAGCAATGTTTTTGGTCCTCATAACAAGCCTTCAAAATAGGTCTCATTGCTCCCTTTCCATGAATGAGAAAACTGAAGCTCAGAGAGGCTGTGTGGTGGCTGGGCAGGCTACCTGGTGGTCAGGTCCCGGAGGAAAGTGGGAGTGGGACGCCATGAGGCAGGAGCTCTGGGTCGGTCTTTACTTTGCACAGCTGCAGGATGTGTTTAGTGAAAGGTGCTTCACTAATTTCACTAAGTCCTTCACGAATTTACAAAAACAGAATCCAGTTTCGGAGATAACAGGTGAGATTCTCGGCTCAAGAAAGCCCATGTGACAGACAGAGAGAGATGGAAGGAAAGTCAGGGCAGGAGCCAACTGGAGGCTGACCTGAGCCCAGCATGTGGTGGCCTTGGGAAGCTGGAGGGGGAGGGCAGGGGGACTCAGGGCCAGGTTACTGGCTCAGGTCCAGGAAAGAGACACATAGGAAATGGACAGGCAGAGAGACACAGAGGCTAACAAAGGGACTGAGGAGGGACTGTACAACTACAGAGGCCTAGCAGAGAGGTCAAGAGTCTGACAGGAGACCTGTGGACGAGAGGGACAGGCTCTGGAACAGAGAAACAGGCTGAGCCCAGAAGCAATGGTCATGCCTATCCTCAGGGAACCCTGGGCAGGCAGGAGGCAGACAGAGATGCAGATGCAGACAGAGGAACCCACAAGCCCCCACCCAGAGGGGAGCACCGGGGGGCAGTGGGTAGATGAAGGGAAGGCCAGGAGGGCCTCCCGGAAGAGGGAAGGCCACAGTCAGCCTGGAAGGCAGAGCGAATTTAGTTCGAGCATGGGGGAAGGCACTCCTGGCCAGTGAGAAAAGAATGTAGAGAGCCCTGCCCCCTGCATCAGGCTGTGTGTGAAGTGCTGGCCACTCCTTAACCTTTAGACCTCATGACAACACTGGGAGGCAGGATGACTGTTGTCCCCGTTGTACTTAGGAAGAAACTGAGGCACAAAGGGGTTAAGTGGCTTTCCTCCAGGACACAAAGCAGGGCCAGGATCTGGACTGGGCACACAATAGGTGCTCACTAGCAGATGGGTGGACAAGAAGCTTGCCCTTCCCTTTGGGCTGGCCAACCTAGAGGGTAGGCTGTAGAAACAGGGCAGGGCGGGCTTCGTGGGGTCTGCAGTGTGAGTACCTTCCTGCCATGCTTCCCACTGCTTGCCCCGTCCTCGACAGGCTGCCCCGGGTCACCCTGGGCTGCATTTCCTTGGGCTGGGCCATGAGGTCCTAACAACTGGCCAGAATCACAGTGGTGAGAGCCTGTAATCATCACCACCAGAACTCAATCCAGGCCACCGTCCTGGCTGGACGCCTCTCACACAGCCCTGGCTCAGCCTCAGCTAGGCTGGGTAGGCAGGGGAGGGAACCTGGGGCCACCAAGCACACCCTGACACCACTTGGGCTCTTGGTTTGGGAACAGGTGTCCAAACCGCCTCTGGGCACTCTGTCCTGGCTTGATGTATGTCACTAAAGAGAGGGGTCCTCATTCACTGCCCCGTCCCTCTCTCCCTCTACTCTCTTCTGGTGATGCTCTGGCCTTCAGTACCCCCTGCAGCCTGCATAAAGTTCCTTTCCATCCGGTGTGATGTGCCATGATCTTCTGTCTTTAGAGAGACTCCAAGGAGCTATCAGGAGGGGAGGGAGCAAACTCTTGTCCCACCCAGAGGATGCAGGGATGGTGTTTCTGAGTAGAGTGTGTGTGTGTAGAATGGGGGGGAGGGCCACCTGGCTTCCAATGCCCCTTACTCACCCATAGAATCGAGCATGTTGTGCCCTCCCACCCCATGCCAGCCTGATCTGGCCTGACTGCTCTCCCCTTTCATGGTTCTCTCAACGCACACCACCCCTTCCATCACACCTACAGTCTTGCTGCCATTTTCATACTCACCTTTAAGGCCAGACTCAATGCCCTTCCCCTGGAGGCCTTCTTTGATCTGCCTTCCATACCTCAATGCCACTTGGGGCAGTTAAGGCTTCCCCTAAACCTTGTACATTTCTCATCGACCTCTCTGTGTTGTAGTTCTCCATTTATTATACGTGGTTTGCCTAGGTTTCTATACGTAATGTGCTTTGAACAGTGCCTGGCACACAAGAAGTGCTAGATGAGGTTGGCTATTTTTAGCATCATTATTAAAATTTTTGTGTCTGTGTCTCTCCTAATAATAACACCTTCCACTTATAGAGCACTTACAGTGTGCTGGCAGACATTGCTTGGTGCTATACACGTGTTATGTTGTTATTATTCCCCTTTCTAAGGTGTGGAAACTGAGCTTGAAGGACTTCAGATTTCTTGCAAGAGACAGGATGTGCATGGGACAGTGTCTCCCCAGCCTGAGCCAGGCCAAGGAGCTGCCCCTGACTGAAGAGACGAGCAAACCACTGATGGAGAGCCCGTGAGCAAAGCGTGGGTGCTTCTGGCTGAGATCTCTCAAACCCGCAGATGGAGGCTTGCTAGGTGGGGACACTGAGGCCTCATCTGGCCTCAGCCCCTGGAGGGGATTAGTGTTTGTGCCGGGCAGGGATCATTCCCTCAGCCTCTTTCCTCCCTTTCTTTTCTAATGCAAACAAAACCAAATTAAAAAAAAGAAACCCACACACAAAACACAAGAAGTCCATAAAGACGTCCTCCTAGCTGCTGCCCCAGCTTTTTGGCCTGAGGAACTGTTGGTTTGGTGGGCTGGCTTCAGGAGAGCGGACTGGTGTGCCCCTTGAGGTGCCCAGAGCTGAGGCCCCCACCATCAGAAGGCGAGACCAAGTAGGAGTTATGAATACTATGTCTCACAAGGCGCCCAAAGGCATTTTCTTTCACACTTTGAAAACCAAAGATGAAAACTCCCGCTTGGAGCCTGAGCGGGCTTTTTATTGCTTGGAAGGAGTCCCAGAGAAATGGGGTAGGACTGGTGGGGGGTGGAGGACAAGCCCCTCCAAATGCCCCTAGCCCACCTCCTGGGCCTGACTCTGCTCACAAAGCTCAGTCCCCCAGTCCAGATCCCCACCCCTTCCTAGGCTCACAATGGGGGAAACTGTCTCATGGCAAAGTGGCCTCGAAGCCAAACCAAACACTGCAAGTGTTCCCAGGCTCCGCAGAGGGCTGGCACCAAGAGGCCGCGTCGGCTCTGAGTCAACAGGGACCCCAAAGTGGGGAAGAGGCCCTCTGCTTGGGTAGAAGGCAGAAGCCCGGCTCTAGCCTGTAGTGCGTTCCTGGCTTGCTATGTGACTTTGGGCAGGTGCCATCCTCTAGAGCTCAGTTTCCCCATCAACACAATGAACAGGAACAGACCCATGGACTTTAAAATGTTTCCTAGCAGCAGAAGCCAGAGCGAGATCTTAGGTAGAAGCCCAAGGCAGAAATCACAAGCCCAAGGCAGAAAGCAAGGCTGTGTGTGTCTGAGACACTGTCAGTTGTCTGACCATGAGGCACCTCCAAGGGGCTCCCTGGAGCAGGGGCGGATCTTGGCACTAGAGGGTTCTGAGAGCCATCCTAGGCTAGGTTCTGGGCATCCCGAGACTTCTTGCCAGTACAAGGGGCTGGTGGGCTCTGCCCTGACTGACCTCCTTAGAGAGCTTCAAGGAGACACAGAGAAGACCGGATTTGGGGCACACAGGGCCTGGGTCACAGGTGGCCCTCTGCCTGGGGATAGAGATCTCACTGTGCTCACTTAGTGGAGACCCTGTCGTGATGCCAGTCTGGGCCTCAGCCTCTCTGGGCCAAGCAGGTCGGGTGAGAGATCCAAAGCAACTGGTTTGCCTGCAGCTCTGGAGATCTAGGACTTCGGGATATCTAGGGTTCCTCCCGCCTCCACACCTTTGTCCACACGGTCTTCTGTGCTGGGAACGCCTTCATGCTTTGCTCAGCCTCACTGGGCCATGACTGACCGATTCCATCTTGGGCACAGGGCAGACAGGCTTGTTTTCTAATAGCTTCATAGCAGACCATAGCTGGAAGGGCCTATCTGTCCCTCAGATGGGAAACTGGGCCCAGAGAGGAAGCGGGACTTACCAAGATCACTCAGGAGAGTTGAGGCAGGGTCTCCGGACTGTGGCTCCGGGCTCTTCAGTGGCATCACACTGGGAGCCATCTGTCCCTAACCGTGACCCGAGACTTTTCCTGTTCCTGTCCCTCACTAGCACTAAATGCAACATGTGCCCAACATGTTCCTGTTAAACTGGGAGAAGTTCACAGCACCCACCCAGTGGTTCATTTAAGTGTTCAGGCCGAAGGCCCTTTCTGCTAGGGTCGGGGGCTGGGTCATCTCAGACCAGAGACTCTGAAAGTCACAGGTGTCAATACGAGCTGCAACTGTTACCGAGTGTTACTGGTGGTCTGATGCCAGCTTAAGGTTTACAAGCATCATCTCACATAATCTCTTAAGCCTCAAAGCAAGTAAAAGGGGGGACTGGATTTGAACCCCATTCTGCCTGAATTTGTCTGTTTTCACTCATTGGATGAGCCTGCTTCCCATTCTCCTGGGGGCATCTTCTACCTCTAATCTGATGGGGTCCTGGCCTCGCCTGGAGACTCCGCCCATCTCGAACCATCCCAGAAGGAGGCCTGGCTGTGCTATGGGGAACTGGAGCTGGAGAATCTGGGGCAGGAGGGAGACACTATGTCTCTTCCCCTCTTTGAGAGCTCTAGCCGTCTGCTCAAACCTCAGGGGAAGCCGAGACCCAGAAGGCAATCACCCTGGGGCACATGTGTCCTGCACCCCTCCCCCTGCATGGTTGAACCCACCAAGGCTCTGCATCTGTCTTGTCACCCACCTCTGTGCCCTGATTTGGGCCATGCCTGGCACTGGGAAAGTAGTCTCTTGTCTACACCTGGCCAGCATGACTTGCCCAAGGACTTCCAATCTAGATGGCCCAGACATTCTGTTCCCTATTTATGAAACTCTCCTTCCTCTCCCATATCAGCTGTGGACTTGGAGAATAAGAGCTGGCATGACCTCCAAAGACCCATCAAGGCCCTAACTGCACAAAAGGAGAAACTGAAAGAGTGCCGCGGGTCCCACACTGCACAGAAATGACCTCTGCCTTGTTTTAGAGCACCCTGGTCACAGCCCTGCCCTTCCCCCAAGTCTGGCTCTCAGAGGTGGGGGTTCCTCAAGAATATTGTGCCACTGCACAGCCATCTGCGGACACTCACTTCATCTGCCCTTTCCATTGGGTCCCCATAAATCATCCTGCCATGGGCTACTGCTTCTCTAAACTTCCTCCAGTGTGTGTTTACATCTCAGGTAATGAGGGGCAAGGGGGAGGCCAGCCTGTTCCAGGTGGTATCCAGGACAGGCGCTCCAGGCGCATCCCTGGCTCACTCCCTCCTTCTCACACTCGCTCCCAGCCCAACCCAGATCTGATCCTCATGGCCTCCTGGCCTAGAGTATGAGTGAGGACTCACAGTCTGTGCTACTGTGTCAGGACAGGGGCACCCACCGGCACTGCGTGGAGGAAGGGAGGGCTTAGCTGGGCCGGGGAATGGGGGGATGGCAACCACATGGTGCTGGGTGATGACAGCGATCCTCAGCGTCAGGCAGGTCTGCCTGACTCTCTGCCTGGCTTTAGGCAAGTTACCTAACCTGCTGAGTCTGCTTCCTCCAGTATAAAATAGGCCTATCTTCCACAATTCTTGACAGAAAAAGGGACAGAATGAGGCAGGTATCTGGCACAGCAGGGAAGCTTGACAGATATCCACTGGTACCCCACTCCAAGCGAGAGAGGAACAAGACAAAGGTGTGGAGGTGGGACGGGGCACCTCGGGTGGCACGCAGCCTGGTGAGGACAGGGCCGGCAGGCCCCAAGGAAGCAGGGTGGTGGCTGAGGCAGCAAGAAGGTGAAGGCGCTGCATCTGGGCTGAGCAGCGGAGTGGGGGACACTGTAGGACCCCAGGCTGGGGAGCAGCCATGCGGGAGGGCACTCGGGGCCAGTATGACAGGGGCAAGATGAGCTGGGAGAGGTGATGGGGAGGAGGGGATGGCTCCAATGGGGTTTCGGAGGAGAAAAACGAGAAATGGGAGTAAAAGCTCCCCCAAAAATGGTTTTGTTAGAAGGACTACCAATGGGCCCCAGGTCACCCCCAGAAAGCTCTCATCTGCTTCTCTTAGAAAATTGGAAACTTGGGGACTGCAGGAGGGTGAGTCCCCTGGGAGCAACGGAGGCTGTGCCCTGCCCCTGGGTCTCTCAGGGAACTCAGGGCCTGCTCCCCTAGAAGCGGCAAGAAATTTCAACAAACAGGCTGCCAGGCGGTGGTGGAAACTTTCTTCTCCAACCCAACCAGATGGAAGAAAGTTAGCCAACTGCAATTTACCTGTAGGGATAGAGAAGGGGCTCCCTTCTTGCCAAAGAAAAGCTGTTTTCTTCTCCTGAAATCAGGCTTTGTGTTTCAGAGCTATGTATTGTGAGAAGGAAGCTGTTTGGGGTCATTTGCTGAAATTTACCTTTCAGACGTGGTTAGGGGCTGGAGGTCCATTGCTGGAGCTGACAGCCCAGCTTCCTGTCACCCCATGGGCTGGCCCCATCACTGGCCGGGTCTCCTGATCACCCTGGTGTGTTGATCAGGGCTCTGAGTGACCAGCCTAATTGGAACTCTTAATGGGCTGCCAGCTCCTTCACTTGCCTCAAGCCTCCTTGGCAGCCTGCAAGCCCTCCCTGCCACTGATTAAAGTGGCTCTCAGTAACTCTATGCTCTCACTCCCGATTAGAAGGGGGCGGCCCATGCTGGGCACGCGACCCGACTGTGTCATAGCCAATATAGCCACAGTAATGCCTCTGCCTTAGGCAGGCAGGGTGATATGGTTAGGCTGTGTCTCCACCCAAATCTCACCTTGAATTGTAACTCCCATAATTCCCACGTGTTGTGGGAGGGACCTGGTGGGAGATAATTGAATCATGGGGGCGGTTTCCCCCATACTATTCTCGTGGTGGTGCATAAGTCTCACGAGATTTGAAGGTTTTATAACCCCTTTTGCTTGGTTCTCATTCTCTCTCTTTGCCTGCTGCCATGGAAGATGTGGCTTTGCTCCTCCTTGCCTTCTGCCACAATCGTGAGGCTTCCTCAGCCATATGGAACTGTGAGTCAATTAAACCTCTTTTCTTTATAAATTACCCAGTCTCAGGTATGTCTTTATTAGCAGCGTGAGAACAGACTAATACACAGGGCCAGGTTCTGCAGAAGTACATTTCTCAGTAACCCAAGGTTCTCTGAAACCAATGCCCAAAGGATCAATGGGCTTGACTCTTATTTGCTAGAAGTCTTTTAAAGACAGTGTGTACCCCACAGTTTATGATAATGGGATGGACCATGTCAACATTTTGTCAATGGCTCTGACACCTGGCTGTAGGAGATTCATGAAGTGCAAAGTACAAGAGGCAGCCCTTGAGTCCTTGTGGTAACCCTGGTCAAACCCTCTCCGACTCAGGCCTTGGTTCACCATCTATAATGCTGAATTTAGTCAGGGTTTCCCAGAGCTACTCAGAAGAATCTCTAGGTGTACACGTAACATACAGATTCCCAGGCCCTTGTCCTGCACATTCTGATACATGAGGTCTGTGGTGGGACCTGATAATCTGTTTATTTAACAAGTAGCCAAGGTGATTCTCTCTAGGGTTTCGGGGGAAAATCCTGGATGGTGATCTCTAGGGTCCAGATGGAGAGTCTGAGGCTCCCTCTGATAGAGACTCTGAGATGGAGAGTCTATGACTGCTGAGCATGGCATATTCAGGGCTGGGCCACTGAAGTGGTTAGGACTCTACCCCATCACTGATGGTCCCTCCCGGGGACATTCCCTGTGCTCTAGCAACACTGTTCACTAAATATGGAGATTCCTGCCAAAAAGTGGAATCTAGGGAAACTCCTCTGTACTGAGATTGCAGGCAGAGGTTGGAAGACAGCATCCTGGTCACAGCAGGACTTTGGTGACAGGCAAGCTGAGGTGGATGGTAGAGGTGGCAGGAGGGGCATATAGGAAGATGACAGAAGGGTCTCCATGCATTAGGATGATTTCCTGTATCTGCCCATTTTCAACAAGGTTTATCACAAATCCCCCATCCGCTCCTAAGACAGAGCCCACAGCTTCAAGGGCATTGATCACCATCTGTCCCGTCTCTCTCAGAGCACAGTCCCCTTTGCAGCCTCCCTGCCAGGGTGTCGGCTACTCACACCTTCTAGGCACAGGGAGCTCATGCCTTTTGGTTTAGCCAGTTTGTTCCATTTTCTCCTAGTTTTACCTCCAGTCCATGGACAAATGGCGCCCTGTTTGTACAGGTGTGTCCCAGGACAGCTGAGTGCAAAGCAGATTTGTGCACTGCGCCTGAAGAAAGCTTCTATTTACTCACCTTTAAGAGGCAAAGAATTGTACTTGTTGTTGAATTGCTTTTGTTTTGAGAATAAAACTAAAAAATCAGATGTGAACGTGCTGTATAAAGCCATCTACCACACTTCCTTAGAGCAGGGCTGGCCTGATGACAGTGTGCCCAGCTGTGGGGGGTTCAAGGTATACTACCCCGGGTGCAGATGCCCAGCTCCTGGGCAGACCCGCCCTCCCTGGCTCACCTGTCCTCGATGCGGACCCAGAGGTCATTGAACTGCCGTGGCCGCTGGTGTGTGCTCTGCCTCTTGTGCCACTTCCTCTGTCGGCCAAACTCTTCCAGCTGGCTGAGGCTGTCGGGGAGCAGGAGGTGTGGGGACAGGGCTGGATCCTCATCCTCCGGTGGGGCGGTGGGGGTCACGGAGGGTGCTTCGGGGACAGCAGCAGCTGGGGTCACTGGGGCCGGGCTCGTCAAGGTCCCCTCAGGAGAGGGCGCTGGGCTCTGGGGGGCAGGGCTGGAAAGAGGTAACAGCACATGGGGCACCTGTGTTGGAGAATGTCATCCATATGTGGCAGGGAGTACAATCCAATTCAGTGGGAGTTTGTCATGGCAGGAGAAAGTGCCAGGGTGCCCCTCCTGGGCCCGGTGACAGCAACCCAGGAAAACCTTGTCTGGCACTGAGAGTCACTGCTTTGAGTCATGCTTTCATTTGTTGAGTCGACGGTTATTTACTGAGTGCCAACCCTGTCCCAGGCACTTTTTTCAGAGGCGGGTGTCAGCATGATGGAAACAGACAATGCCTTACATTCCAAAGCAGAAGACAGACAGTAAAACAGGGGATGTCAGACACTGCCAACTGCTGAGGAGCAAAGGAAACAGAGACAGGTGTGAGAGTGGGGGTGAAGGGTGCTGCTCAGGGAAGGCGGTCTGGTCACCAGCAGGTGATATTTGAGCCCAGACTAGGAAGAGGTGAGGGAGTGAGCCCTGGGCAGGTCTCTGGGGCATATCTGAGCTTGGTCAGGGTCTCATTTATTCAACAACTCTGGCTGAGACTTTAGGTGAGTTAACTAACCTCACTGTACCTCAGTCTCCTACTCTGTGAAATGGGGGTGTTGCAGCCTGTACCTCACAGGGTGCTTCATCAGGATTATGATGGTGAACACTGGCAAAGCACCGAGAACAGTGTCTGTCAAATAGTAAGCAGCCAAAACATTTAAGTAATTAATATTATTAGCATTGTGTGTGTGGTTTATTCATCAAACCTTCCATTCATACATTCAATACACATTTCCTATGCACCTTTTTAGTGGAGCAAGGACAGTGTTAAGTAGTCAGAGTTTGAGCTGGAGGTAGACTGATGTGGGTCCACAGCCCGGCTCCACAACCTGCAGGCCGTGTGATGAAGGGCAAGTTACTTAATGGTCTCAAGCAGTAATGAGCTATAGCACAAGAGTAATAATACTGACTACTTCATGGGGTTGTCATGAGGATGAATGAGACAAGGTCTTAACACAGTGCCTGGCACATAAGCCTGTCTTGGATGTTGGCCAACAAGCAAATAGACCTGGCTGTCAGGTAGGTGCTAAAGTGTCATTTAGCCATGGCCCAACAGAATTTGTTTTAGGGACATGTGACCCTGGGAGAAGGTTGGGAACGGTTTCAGGAATTGTGGCTGAGTGGGCAGCTTGCAAGGTTAGGCAGTACCCAAGACAGCAGGCAGGCTGTCTTCCCAGCCCACTCTCATACAGCACGATGGGTGAGGAGCTTCTCTCTTTGAAGGAAAGAAGGCCATCAGCTCAGCCTCTCCTCCCCTACCCCCATGGCAACCCCAGATTCTCAGGGTTCAGGCTGCCTGGAGATGCCGCAGCTGCTGGGGAGATAATTCAAAACAGTCAGACAAAAAACTAGATCCAGGAAGCACCTGTGGCCGATGATGGCTTTTATTGTTGGAGCCTCCTCAGCATCCCCACCCCCCTCCGCCCTGCCAGCTCCCTTGCTCCCCCGTGCAGGAGGCTAAGGCTGAGAGTCCTTGGAGCAGAGCCCATGGGGGAGCTGTGGGGGCCCCCTCCCCGAATGCCTGGGCTCTGAGATGAATAGGAGGCTCGCTAGCCTCACTGGCCTGCCTGCCTCCCCTGCCCTGGCCAGAACAGACACAATGAGCTTTAAGGGGAAGGTCCTTGGGGCTGCTGGGGTGCGGGCTGTGGTGAGGGGAGAGGAGGGGAACTTGAAGAAGGCTTTGTCCCTGAGGCTACCTTGGAATCCCCACCCCTCCAACACGTTTGCCCCAATACAAACTAATGTGTGCTGGACTCAAACGGTTCAGGCAGGAACAGCAGCCTTGACAGTTTGACTCAGAAGATGAGAAGAGGTGGGAGACTGGGATGACATCCCAATGTGAGGGTTTATTGAGACCTCGGTTCACACTCAGAGCTGGTACAGGGAGTAATAGGAGTTGAGGGAGGCCCTAGAGCCGGACTGCCACTTACACTGCTGTTTGTCCTTCTGCAAGTGACTTCACCTCTCTGGGCCTCATGTTCCTCAACGATAAGGTGGGGAAACTCATAGCTCTGACCTCACAGGATTGTTATGCAGATTAAATGAGTTAAAAGATCTTAGAGCCTGGTATGGAGTGAGCAGTTAATAAATATTGGCTATGAGGATCCAAGCTTCCTTCAAACTCCAGGTCTTTATGCTGGAGCACGGGCTGCATGGAAACCTGTAGTCTGAGGATGCTGTCACCGACCTCTGGGGCTCCCCGGGACCCAGAGCCTGGCTCTCGCTGACAGCTCTCATGCCCAGCCTGCTGCTGGTGCTGTGGAACCACAGATGGACTGAGCTGGTCCCTGCCCTCGGGCAGCTTCCAGATTGTGGGGACGGGGGTTGGAAGATCTGGCAGGAATAGCGGATGGCCACTAGTGGCTGTTTGAGCAGGGTGGGTATGCCCTGGCAGGAGAGTTAGGGGTGAGGGGTGTAGCCAGAGACAGCAACAGAGAAGGTGAGGACCAGGAGTGGGTGGGGCAGCAGGGCTGCCACAGAGTGGGACTGTGACCCAGAAAAGAGACCAGGGCCCTGCCCATCCTCCCAGTACCATCTCGCTTCAGAGCCAGGGCAGCCACAGAGTCTTCTAAGCAACACCCAGGAGTTCTTCTGAGTCCCTCTACCCCCAACCCAACCCACCATCTCTAAATCCTAAGCACCTCTCCAGTCCTAACGCTGCTCCCACTCCCACCCATGCTCTGGCCCTGCTGTCACCTCCAGCCAAGACGGCTCACCAGCTCCTTCCCAATCTCCTGCCTCCAGCCCAGCCTTTCCATTCTTGCTTCCTGGTAGAGATCTGCCCCTACCTCACCAGAAGCTTCTTCACAGCTCTCCTGAAAGCCTTGGCAGGAAGGCAGGGTCAGTCAGGGCCAAGGCACCCCCAGATGCCCCAGTGGCTTACCTGTGTATGGCCTGCCCGGCGGGTGTGTGGTCCACCTCCAGCCCTGCCTGCCGCAGGATGTCGATGACTGTGTTGTTCCCCAGAAAGTGACCTGGAACACAAGCGACAAAAGGGGCTCAGTCACATGCCAGGCCACCGGCCATAGGGGACTGTCCCAGGCTTTCCCCTAAGTTTGTGTCTGGGCCAGTGACCTACACCAAAGTCAATGCCCCAGACTCCCTGAGAGGCAGTATGGCATAGAAGGTAAGACATGGTCCTGGTGCCTGGGTTCAAATCCTGGCTCTGCCGCTCATTAACTGTATCTCACCGTGCCTCAGTTTCCTCATCTGCAAAGTGAGAATGGGGTATAATAGTAACATCCAGGCTTGCTGTGAGGATTACAAGAAACAGCTACCCGCACGTAGTAAGGGCTCTCCGTGCTTCCTGGTGCACCTCTGTGCCTCATACCATGAAGCTGACCCCAGCCCCCAACTGTCCAGGCTGGGACAGCCTCCAGCAGTCACTCAAAGCCCAGCTCCAAGGAATCCTCAAGTCCCCAGCAGGTCTATGGCTCATCTTGGTAAGTTCTACCAGAAACTCAGGCCTCCCTCCTTTAGCATGGGAGTGGGATTCTGTGTGTTCATGTGGGCCTCCTCACTCAGCTCCCAGAGAGCAGAGATGGCATCTCCACTGCCCTGCACAGGCTCAGCACCTACTGGCTGGAGTCACAGATTCATTGCCCAACATTTGTGGAGAACACACTATGGGCCAGGTCCTGGGACTCATTGAGGTGTAAGATCCCAGCGGGGGCAACCAAAAACCCCCACTGATTGCAGGGCCTGGCAGACAGTGACAATGACCTAGAGGAGGCACAAACACAGAACTGAACCCTCCAGAGGTATGTGTGGGGAGAGGGGCTGGCCTCCATCTCAGTCCCCTACTCACTATTCATTCATTCAGCAAACATTCATGACACCCTTGCTCTGTGGTCAGTTCTGCACTAGGCACAGTGAATACAGAAATGGGCAATTTAGTAGAAAGCCCCAGATGGGAGTGGAAATCGTCTTCCTGTGTTGGAATGCAGGTTTGATGTCTGAGTAGTCAGGGGAGCCTCTCCTGGGCTCTGGTTGGGAAGAACCCTCAGGAAGCCCAGTGGCTATGGACACAGGAGCTGCTGGGAGTCAGCACTCTGGGACGTCCCTCTGCCTTGGGGGCCTCAGTCTCCCTCACCTGCTCAATGTGGACATTGGGTGCTTGTTCAGGGCCCCTGGGCCCCTCCTGCCATGGGCCTGCCCTGTGGCCCCACTCATTCGGGAAGCACTCTCCCCTCCTGCTCCCTGTTCATCCCAGACGGTAGGGGAGATCCCTGCACTATTCCTCTAATTGCTGTGAATGGTGGTGACAGGTGGAAGCCAGAAGGTTAGCATGCTGACAGCCCCAGGGAGGTCTAGGAGAATAGAAAGTGGACAGGCTGTTGGGGAACAGAGATGCTCTGGCAGAGGAAGCCAGCGTAGGACTGCATAATGGCTGGAGCAGAGAACCAACCATGACACTGTCCTGCTCCACCAGCTTCGCACACCCCTGGGCTGGTTTCACAACTCCTCAGGAAGTCTCCCAGCCCTGTGATCTCCCTCTTGCTGACCATGCCCTGCCAGAGCATCTGGAGGTACCTTGGGCCTGGCTGACCATGCCTGACTATGTGCCACATGGCTGGTTGACCCTGCCTCTCTGAAGTTTCACTTGAGGATCACTGGGAAAGGTCACTGGGCTTGGAATGTCATAGGACTCTAGTCCGGCATCCACCACACTTACTCTGAGACCTCGGGTGAGCCTATTACCCTCTAATGCCCTCAGTTTCTTGCTATGCATAATATCTATGGGCTCTTCTGGCTCTCAGAGCCTATCAGGAAGGTTTTTGTCTCATTGCAGAGACCCTTATGAAAAGATACCTCCCTCTCTCTCTTATTTCCTTTCCCAGTGTTCATTAATTCATTTCATTCATTTAATGAACACTGCCTGGGTGCATATCTTGTGCTGGGTAGTGATGAAGAGACAGCGTCCTTTTCCAGGCACTCACAGACTTGAGAATGGGAATCCTGTAATCTGGGCACTAAGTTTGATGGAGAGGGAACTGTTCACACAGGAGGCTGTGAGGGCACACAGGAGGCCTCTAAGCCAGCCTAGGATCGAGCAGACTTCCTGGCGGGAGCACTGCTAGCTGCAGGGTGGGATAAGAGTTATCAAGGTGAGGATGGGAGTGGGTGGCACAGTTCCAGGCAGGGAACTGGGAGGCTGTTCCAGGTAGGGGGAACAGCATGTGCAATGACTAGGGGGTGAACGAGGCACATTTTGGAAGCTACCTGCGAAGAGGCATGGGTAGCACAGGCATGAACAGGCCCTTCCAGAGCTCTGGCCCTGACCTAGTGCTATTGAGGACAAAAGATCCAGGCCCTGCCAAGGCTCTCAGTCTGCCCTTCAGCCTGTGATCCTAAGCAAATGGCTTCCCTGCCACCAGTCTCAGTTTTCTTGTGTGTCAAATGGGCCTATAGTTCTTTGACCTACTCCTTGGGGCAACTGTAAAGCCCTAACAAGGCAGAAGAAGTGGGTGTCCCTTGGAAAAGCCCAGAGTGCAGTACTGAGTGATGGGCTGGAGACAGCCTCTGGCAGGGCTGGGGTCATCCCCACTCTTGCCTTTCCCTACAGAACCACAAGGCTGGAGAGGGACGGGGAGAGGCAGCCTCCGGCACACAGGATGGAGAAACTCTCTGCCAGCAGCTCTTGGACTCTACTCCTGGCAGCAAAGGCAATTCCTTTTCTGCCTCCAAGGAGACCTGTTCGAAGACAAGGCCTCCCGGCCCAACAGTGGTCCTTGCATCTGCCCAGAGGATTTCAAGGGTCGCCAGGGAAAACAGCCCTGCCTTGGGCTGTACTGGAGCAGCAGCAGATATTTACTGACTGCTGTGTGGCTGCTCCAAAAGGAGCATTTCTGGGGCTGAGTAGAGGAGACACTTAGAGGGCCCAGGCCCCAGCCCGGCCGACAGTGCAGGCCTCACAGGACGCCCGCTGGATCTTGAGCACTGCGTGGCAATGGTTCACATGTCTGGCCAGCGCTCCTGTCCATCCCCTCAACCTCAACCATTGCAGACCTTTATTGTTCTCTGTAAGACCCCAAACAGAAGACTTTAGATGCTTTGAGAAAATGAAACCAGTTAGGAATAATCCTTCCAATTCCCATTCTCTCCTTCTCTAAGCTACTCACCTTCCTTTCCCTCTGCCAGGGCAGGGAGAATGGTCACCTCCATCTAGGTGGCTACTCCTTGCACAACTCCAGGAGGCGCCATTCCCATGTGACCTGTGCCCTAGAACTGTGTAATGCAGTTCCTGCACTCCCCAGCCCATGTTTCTACCACCCTGCCCTCTCCGGGCTTGGTTTCACAGCACCCCATAGCTGGGTTGGCAACACTTGCAACTGCCCCGGTGCTCATGACTCCATTCCATCCTGGTTCTCTCCGTACTTCTCTCACTGCCCCCCATCTGTCTTCTTGGAGGGCTCCTCTTTCGCCTGTCTAGTCACTGTGGGAGCCCTGGGAACCATGCCCTTGGCCTTCTTCTCAACCACAGACAGATCATCCACCCTGATGGTTTCAGTAACCACACAATGCTGACCACTCTAGAACTGCCACCTTCACCCAGATGCATTTGTCCAGTGACCTACTGGACATCTCCACCTAAACATCCTCAGAACCTGTAGAATCCAACTCATCCTTCTCTGCAAGAATGTCTTGTGTCTCAACCAGGCTCTGCTATTCAACCTAAATAGGTCCCATCTTGATTCTTCTCTCTCCTCACCTTCATACAATCACTTCCTAGAGGCCCCCTGATGTGACCTCCTAAAGGTGCTTGACTCTGGCCTGGGTCACCATCACCTTCTGCCTGAATCACTGCAGAAATTGCTCTCCTTGTTCTCTCTAGTTCACACCCCAGAGCTGACTTTGTCAGAACGTGCTTCCATCCAGCCACCTGAGGGGGATCTAAGAGCTTTTTGAGGACAGGGGTCACGCCTGATTCATCTTTATCCCTACAGGTAAACTCAAGTCTGGCATGTGGCAGTGGCTTTGTGAATGTGTGTTGAATGAATGAGTGAAAAAACCTGTTACTCCATATCCTTTCCATGATCTCATCCTATCCCCAGGAGACCTGAGCTCATGGATCTCCTCTTCTTGTAACTCAGCCCTGCCCCTTGGTGGTACTCCTCCAGATTCTACCAACCCCAGGAATTTGGCCCTTGGACCAGCCCCTGAGTCAGGGCCCAGTGCATGCTGTCCCCAGGAGCTGGCAGACAGAAACTATGCTTGCCTCCAAGGTCAGAAATCCTGAAATAGGTGCCACACCTATCCTGGAACCTGCAGGGAAAGTCATGGAAAGTCTCCAAAGGGGCCCCACAATGTTGGGGCTCAGCCTGCAAGGCTTGCCCAGGCTCCCCAGGTCTCCTGGCCACGGCTCAGCAGGCCCTTCCAGCACTGACAGCTGTTCTTTGGCCAGCTCTCTGCAGGAAGATACGTTCCATTTCATCTGCTGAGGCCTTGTGGATGAGAAGAGGAGGAAACAGAGGGAGGACTATGGGGTGGGGGGGTTGGGGCACACACAGCCATGCAGACAAAGAGAGGGAGAGAGGAGACAGAGAGAGAGAGAGAGAGAGGTAGGGAGAAGAGCAGAGAGACACTCACAGAAAGGGGCATGGAGGAGGAAGAGAGCTTCAGGACCAGATGGGGAGCAGAAAGACAATGTGGAGAGAAGGAGAAAGGGGCCCAGAGACAGGCAGTAAGAGACACACAGACAACAGTAGGGAGAGAGGGAAGAAGAGACACCAAGAAAAAGTGACAGAAAGAGACAAGGACAGGACAAAGAGATACAAAGACACAGAGACAGAGAGGTAAGGAGAGAAGGGAGAAAGAGGAGAGAGGGAACCCAGAAATGAAGACAAAAGCATGGAGGAGACCAATTCACTGAGGACATCAGGGAAGGCTTCCTAGAGAAGGGGCTCTTGTATTCAGTCATATATAGAGGACTCCCCCAGGATGAGTGGGATTCAGATGCAGATGTAAGAGAAGACAGGCAAAGTAAGGAGAATCAAGGGCCTGAAGATGGATTGCATCTTAACATTTGTGGGGCTGGGATGGTGCCTGTCTACCTTGAGAGAAGCCAGGGTCTCACATAAACGACACTTATATACAAACAGGAAGAGGTGCCCGGTGCAGCCCCCATGATGTTTTAGTGCAAAGAAAAAGACTCCCTTTCTCCTAAGTGCAATCTAGCCTGTGCCAGGGCACAAGGTTCAGTGAGCAGAGCACAGGCCAGGGCCAGATCTACCCCGCCTCCCATCAGCCTGGCACAGCCTGACAGCCCCTGTTGATCCTCTGACGTGGGAATGCAGCATAGAGCGAGTCCTGTCCTGGTGTTAGGACTGTTAGAACACCTCACTCATCAATCAACCATGTCACCTCGGGGAGTTTCCATTCTCCCTTTGTGCCTCAGTTTCCCCAAATGGTGTTGGGCCCCATGGTCTCATGGGTCCTCCCACCTCTACGATTCCTTCTTTTGATGACTTGAACACACAATCATACTTAGTGAGCCTCCCGAGTACAGAATGCTTCTCAAACGTCATTTCATTTCATCCTCGCAGTAGCCGTTTGAGGTGTTGCCAGTTTCCAGATGAGGAAACTGAGGCTCAGTGAGGGGACGGGACTCACCCAAGGTCACATACCTGGTAAAAGGCAAAGCTTGAACTTCAATCCAAAGATGTGCCAGTTTACTGCACGTCCTACTACACCCACTCTGAAGTATTGGCAGCTGCGGAGGATCCTGAGTTCACATTTGGGGGCAGGAAATTGTCAGAAACATGTGTCCCTTCCAACATTCACCAGATTGGAGAGGAGAGTGTGCAAGTGCTCAGCAAGAACAACACGCAATTAACAGGGCAGTTTCAGGACCGTGTTGAGGGGCTGGGCAGAGGGAGGAGGGGAGAACCAGATGTTCCCACAAAGGCTCCAAAGTAGCACGGGCTCCCCCCGGCCAGCACACATGTTTTCTCTCCAGTGAGTATGCTGGGTTTCCAGTTTTCTCCTCCTGGAAGAGGCATCCCAAGACCATATTTATGTTCCGTCTGAAATTAATGCAAGGGAAACTTTCAAATGCTAATCTAGCTGCCAGGACAGGCCGGCCGGATATCAAGCTATAGCGGTGTTTGTTTTCCTGAGGAAGTGTGACAGGAGGGCTGGATGGGAGGGCCAGTGGAGGATGGACAACCGGTCTCCCAAAGAGTGTCTGATGGGACACTGACAGAGCTGAGCTTCCTTTCTCCTGCTTTGCAGGCCGCCCAGGGAAGGGCTGGGGCCCTTTCGGTTCAGTGGGGCCTGAGATGACGCCACCTCTGTACCCAACCTTGTGCCAGGAGCTGACACACACAGTCCCCTCCCCCTGAGGAGGTCACGGTATGAAGAGGGAGATGGGCAGGCAAACACTCACAGGACAGCATGAGCCATGCAGTGCCAGGGGCCACGGGATTGAAGTGGAAGGAGGGGACCCAGACTGAGGAGATGAGTGAGGAGTGAGAGGAAGAGAGGAGGAAGGGCGTTCCTGGTAGACAGCACAGTAGGAGCACACGCACAGAGGGCAGAGGTGGTGTGGCACATGCTGGCCAACAGCAGTTCTGGGTTGCTGTAATATTAAGTGAAAGAGGAGGTGGCAATAGCAAGGGTTGGATCAGGGGGGCGTCCCTCCTCCATGACATTCTGATTGCTGCAGGACATGGTGAAGGGGACAGATTCAAGCTGGGACCAAAAAACACTCTCCGAGGCAAGCGTCCAGTTGTAAGGGAGTGAGTGCTCCACCCTTGGAGGTGTGTAAGGCGAGGGTCGAAGAGCACTTGTCAGGCCTGTGAGGGGTATTCAGACATCCTATGGGGAACTGGCTATATCTGGGTGGAACCAGAGATTCTGCCCGCTTTAGCGGCCTCTACCAGCTGCTCCTCTTTGGAAGCTGTTAGAATGCAGGACGTCAGAAAGGAAAGTGCCCCAGGGCTTCAGCTGGATAGCTCAGCTCCGCCACGAACACCGCAAAGATGGATACAAATTCCGGGAAGAGCAACCCTGCTGAGGCTAACAGAACTTGCCCTGTGTCACACTGGCAGAAAGGGGCAGAGCTGGGCTCAAGCCCAGGCATGGCACGGGGTGTGTCCATGTCAAGGCCCAGACCCAGGCAATGGCCGTGCAGGGTGATTCCAGGTCAGCACAGGACAGAGCCTGTGACGGGTTCTGTGAACTGCAGGAGGCAGTGCTCAGCCAGGGATCTCCATGGCCACGGCAGTCACTCTTTACAACATCCAGAGGCTCCTTTTTTAGAATCACAACACCCCAGGATTCCTGGGAGCTCCCTGTTGGCAGGGACAGGGACCCACGCCTCCTGAGCCTCAACGCTACTTGGAGCTGAATTTGGCTCTTGGGGTTTTCCCACAGCGTCCCAGTTGCATCTGAGCACTTCTGCCCCTCAACCCCAGTGGCTCTACTCTCTCCTGTGTGGGAGTCCTGCTCTTAAAGGACTTCGAGCTCTGAGGGACCAGGGACCCTGAAATGATGGTGGCAACACAAGAGCTCCCATTTACGGACTGACTGTGCAAGGCCAGGCCCTGAGCTGTGGTGCAAGGCCAGGCCCTGAGCTGTAGTGCAAGGCCAGGCCCTGAGTGCTAGTGATCTGGATCTCAGGCTTATCTGCAGAGTGGGAGGCTGCAGGCTGAGAGAAGTGAAGTCACTGATCTGCCCAAGGCCACTTCTGATCAGAAGAACGCAGGGTTTCTAACTCACACAGTCCGGGTCCAAGCCCATGTTCTTAATCTACACTTTCTTCTCCTCTTGCCTTTCCCACACTGTCCAGGAAGAGTGTTGAGCTCCTTGCCAGATTCGTACTTCACTGATGGAGCAGCCCTGGGATCTGGCCTGGGGTGTGGGCACTCTATTCTTCTAGACTCTCCCCTGTTCCAGAGGGTGAGGGCTGGCTCCAGCTAGGGACGAGCCGGGAGGGGATGTTCCTCTGGCTGGCTGGATGTTTTGGCCTGAAGCAGCAACGGCGACTCTGGCCAAGGATCGCAGCCCTTCACAGGCATGCCAGCTGCCAGATGCATGCGTGGTGGGGCGGCAGGGCCCTTTGAAGCACCGTTGGAAATTCTGAAACACTTCAGATGCCGTGGCCTCAAGCTCCAGCTTGGGCAGTGTGGCAGACCAGGGCGCTTGCCAGTGAGAGAGGATAGCAGCTGTTATTTTTATTTGTTCATTTGTTTTGTTTTTTTAGAGATGGGGGTCTCACTCTGTCACCCAGGCTGGAGTGCAGTGGTGCCATCTTGGCCTACTGCAGCCTTGACATCTGGGCTCAAGCAACTCTCTCACCTTAGCCTCTTGAGTATCTGGGACTATAGGCATGCATCACCACGACCATGACTGGATAATTTTTTATTTTTGTAGAAATGGGGTCTTGGGATGTTGCCCAGGCTGATCTTGAACTCCAGGCTTCAAGCGATTCTCCTGCCTCAGCCTCCCAAAGTGCTGGGACTACAAATGTGAGCCACTGTGACTGCCCTGCCTCTTGTTTCTAAGGTGAAAAAGGCCCTATGTGAACCATGGCTGCTCTTCTGTGCCCAGCTATGAGCTCTGAAGGGCTGCCATTTCTGAGGCCACCAAGTGAAGAACCACAATGGAGAAGGAGGTGGGTGTGGGTCCTGCCCTGAGGACTATGGAGATGACGAGTAAACTGGAAGACAGCTGGATCTGTATCAGGGAAATTTCAACTGTTTTTCACCTCCTCCAGGAAGCCTTCTCTAACTTACCCTGCCTCCTTTCAGTGCTAGGCACTCAAACTTCTGTTAGGCATGTGTGGAAATGCTGAATGTTGGGGGCTACAGGGGATCTTGGACCTAGCTCTGTCTAAAGCCCCTCACTGTGCAGACACAGGAGGAAAGACTCGGAGAAGGCCACATAGAAGATCTCAGAATCTCCTTTCTACCCTCATGTCTTTGGTGTAACTCTCACCTTGCTCTATTTTCTTTCTTTTCTGGCTTTTCCCTACCTAATCATCTTGCCGTCTCCCCTCCCTACAGATGCTCCTGCTTAGCACTAAACTCCCCCTCCTCTAGCTGTGATTGCATGGTTTACTCAACAGTACCTGGGACTCCCTTTCCTTAGGTGTTTTCATTTGTCAATCTAGCCTCAACTTCCAAAGGCAGATGTGATGTTGCTGGACCCCTTAGTCTCCCACCATGGGGGCAGAAGATGTGAGTTTTAGGCTGGGTTTTGCTGTGGGGTAATGTAGAAGCAGGCTGCATTTCTGCTCATGGACCTCAGGGTTAGTGCGTTCATTCATTCATTCATTTATTCAACAAGTGGGTAATACGCACCTTCTTAGTGCTCAGGGAGTGGACATCTTAGACTGGGAGCATGAGAGAGGCTGTGATAGCAAAATGCTGGAGGCCTATGGGAGCCCAGAGAGGAAGTCAGGGAAGCCCTAGCAGAAGAATTCCCAGCAGAACAGAGGGCCCAAGCGGCAGCTGGATGGATTTTTTAGGGACCAGGATGACTTCCTGATCATTGGGAAGAATGACCTAGACAATGTGACCACCATTTCACTCCAGTTCTAAGACTCTCTGACTTCCCATCTGTACTTGGATTTACTGATCAGCTAAATGGAATAATAAATACCACTTCTGTCTCCCTCCAAGAGGAATTGAGGATGTGGAAGGGCCACATAAGTTGATGGATATGGGAGTTTTTCAAGCAGGATGGTGTCTACTCTCTAGGGAGCAATTTCTATCGTTATGAATTTTAAAAGGTGTTAACGGTATTCTGTATGTTGGTCTTGTATCTCTCTCTTCTCTCAAGCCTGAGTCTTTACCTCTGATCTGCTTCTATGTCCCAGCTTCACAGGTGTGTTTTGGATTATGGATCTGCAGCATTCTAGCTGGGGTAGAAACAGGCTGGCATGAGCCTGGGGACTGCATGCACCAAATGTGTGGGTGCCTGGGTAACGGAGCCAGTCTCTCTGTCTCTGGTGCTCACACTGTTTGTCTTTTAACTCTTCAAGTTCTGCCTTCTGCCTGGACTTCTGCTCCCTGTGCAACGGGTGACAACAGTCCTGCATAGAGTGATTTCCATTCCTGGAAGGCTCTTAGCTGCATACTCCTCCCAAGAAATCCAAGAGTGGTTGGAGCAAATAATGCTAGCATGTTAGAAGGCTCTGATTATAGCATGCTGGAATGTTAGAGCTGTGCAACTTTAGAGCAACAGCATGTTAGGGTCAAGGATTTTGGAATGTCAGAAGTTAGAATTATACTCAGATTATAGCATGTGCTAGGGACGGAGAGTGTGTGATAACCACTGGTTCCTAGAGGTTACCTGGTCCAACCCTGAGTCCTGCTCATGTCTCCAACCCAGCTCCTCTAATTCCTACATTGCTCATTCTAGTCCAGGAAAAAAGAATGCTAGATTTCTGGATAGCTGAACAAGTAAATATCCTGAGAAACCTGTTTCCCTGGAACCAAGGGTAAAATTGTAATTTTCTTCTAGTGCGTAAGACTGGACCTCCACCCCCGCAACTGGGCCTGGAGATACCTTGACTCAATGGAATGAACTTCATTCTGTGTGATTTGGTCCAGTATGTCCTCAGAGAACATCTCCTAAGTGTCAGCAATTCTGAGGCATATGCGCCCTGTCCTGGAGTAGTTCACATGCAATGGCATGATCACTGAGCAGTGGGTGCTAGGATAAAATCAGCACATAGGCCTGGGTGACAGCATCCACCTTTACACCCCAGCTGCTTGGTGCTGCTGGAGAAAATCTCACACCTGTGACTTGGCAGGTTCACGGGCCCTCATTGCCAGTCAGCATCCTCTGTGTTCCTAGCATTGACAGAGCAGATTTGTGGCTGGCATGTGCCCTAATCTCAGTCCCCAGTAGACATCACAAATCATTCTGGGCCTCTTCTCTGTTGAGCTCTGATGTGACTTTATCATCTTATACCATCACGTTCCAGGCAGCTGCTACCAATCAATCATAATGGCCCACAGGAGGAAACATCTTTAACTTCTTGTCCTGGTCAATTCTTCTGGCCAGTTTCTCTTATGTCAAAGAGTCTCACCTCTTCAAACCAAGAATCCTCCCTTCTCTCTCCTCTTCCTCTGTGGATGACTTCACCTTCTACTTCAGACAGTGGTGCTCTGATTAGAAGCCATCAGCTGAGAATTTTCTCCCTTTTCGCCTGCCAGCCTCCTCCCTCCTTCCCTTCAGTTACAGGTGAAGAGGTGTCTTCCTTCAGCCAAGGCGTCCTCCTCAGCCCTGCACCCAAGCTCTGGTCCCCACCTTCCTGCCTTCTTGGAACCTCGGGCTTATCATTGTTCCCCCTCTCTCCTGTATCATCAGCCTCACCCATCCTAGAATATTCTCTTAATCACACTTCAAGCATGCTTACTTCTTTCTCACTTCAAAAAAAAAAAAAAAAAAAAAAAAAAAAAGGTGGGTGAGTGGGGAGAACAATGTAATTACCAGCTTTTCATTTTGCCAAGTAAGGACTTTGAGACTCTTATCTGCCTCCCACTATCATCTTTTTAATTTTCTTAAGTAAGGAATATTTTAACTTCAAACACAGTTGAAAGGAGATAATGTCAGAATATAAACCTGTAAACGGAATAAATTTAGCTAATAAAGAATTCACCACCTTGTACTTATTTTTCTGTTAATTGTAGGCCAGAGGATCTACAAGCAAGTGGACTAGAAAATATTGGGGGGCTCTTGAAGCTCAGCCTGTCCAGCTACAGGAGCCCAGCAGACAGAAAATGAGCTTTCTCTCCTCTCTGGCTGACACGCCCCTCCATGGCCACAGCCTGGCTCCTTCCAGAACATGTGGGCTTGTACACTGGCCACAGCCACGTCCAGGATAGGGAGGGCTTACCTGGGCCCCTCAGCATCACCCAGGCCTGCTT
The DNA here is from genome assembly GCF_037993035.2 of Macaca fascicularis. NCBI lineage: Eukaryota > Metazoa > Chordata > Mammalia > Primates > Cercopithecidae > Macaca > Macaca fascicularis. The sequence continues at coordinate 187,015,928 of NC_088375.1, read as the reverse complement.
AAGGTTGTCACACATTTGCACTCCACCCGCCCCGAACTGCAGAGTAACCTCCAGAAGAGGTCACACAGTGCCAGGTTGCAGAAACATCACAGATGCTAAGAGTATTTCATGAGACGCACCAGCTAAACAGGCACGTGTTTCCACAAAATCATCAACACTTTTGTACGTATACAGCAAGGGCACCACGTGCAAGGAAGATGGCCACACCTGGGACTCAAGAGGCCAGGGTTCACATGGCAGGTCTGCCTCCATGGCCTTGAGGAAACCGTTCATCTTCCGTGAGCCTTTGTTTTCATCTGCAAAATGAGTATCATAAAACACATAGTGTTATGTAATCAGACAGCCTGGAATGGTGGCTGGCACATAGTAAGGGCTTTTATGATAAGAACCCTTCCACCATGGAAGAGCGTTTTAATACTGTGTTCTAGAATGAGTGTATGTAGCACAATCCCATGAGGCAGGTGTATTGTCCCAGTTTTACAGATGAGGGACTGAGGCCCTTGGAGGTGAAATGGGTTTCCTAGCTTCTCTTTGCTCACAGTGGCAGAGCCACACTTTACACCCAGGCCTCCTGACCCCAAAGCTCTTACCCTTTGCACTGAAGCCCCCTCAGAGCAGAAGAAGGGAGAAGCCAGATTGCTGTCAGCACTGGAAATCCCTGTCTGTCCTCGCAGGCTCTCAGGGCAGGATTCTGGAGCTGGGCTGGGCCAGGGTTGGGTCCTAACAAGCACTGGAGGGGCCAGGCAGGTGGAGGCTCAATCTCTCACCTTCGCATGCTTGGCCCCATCCAGACTCTAGAACCACAGAGCTTTCAGGAACTGCAGCTGGACATTGAGGCTGGGACTGTGGTGGAATGACAGAAGAGCCCCCAGCAGGGCCCTGGCTTGGACACCTGGCAAGGCTGGGTTGGGGGGTCACTGGTGTGTCTTATAATTATGTTTCTACTTCCTGAGATATTTCTTAGAGACACCCATGGACTCTAGGCTTGAGAGACATTTGCATGAGCAGACACATGCCTGGGGGATGGACAGGTGCATTCCTGGTAGTATAGACCCTTTCTACATCCCATATACATAGCCTTGGGGGTCTTATGAGTTCTTTGGGACTTGGCAGGTGATGGGCTGCAAGAGCCCAGCTGGGTCCCAGGGTCCCCACTGCCCAGCAGCCCTGGGACAGAACTGCAGGGGCCCCCAGGTGAGTGGGTGAGGAGTGGAGCGGGTATGTCTTCAGGTCGCACTCCACCAAGAGAGTGCTTAGTCCCAGCTCTGCACATAAGCCAGCCTGTCACCGGATGTAGGACTCAGAAATTACATGATCATAAGAATGTAACGAGGCCAGAGTGGACTTCCCTCACCACAGCTTTCGTGCGGATGTGTTCCATGCCAATACGCTGACTCTGTAACAGGCCCACGGGGCTGGCTCAATGTCCCACACACAAAAACAGAGCCCTTGGATCATAGATCCTGGGCCTGGGGTACAGTTCCAGCCTTGTCCTGGACTTTCTGGGGGCTTTGCTCATGTCCGTGTCCTCTGTGGACCTGTTTTCCCACAGTTAGGATGGGGTGGGCAGCTCAAGCTCAGAGGCTCTGTCCAGCTTGGAGATTCTCGGGTGGAAAGGAGATTTGCCGTGCAGAGTGGGCCATTTGCTCCCGGCATGGCTGAGCCAGGAGAAGTAGCAACTGCCAGCAGGATCTGCACATGGCTTCAGATCTGTTGTTTTTGGAGAGTGGATTCATAAGAGTGGAGGCGAGTCTCCCTTTGCCCTGACTTTACTGCTGGCCTATCCTTACAAATTCACCAGCCCAGAGGAGACCAGGATGGGAGACCCTGGTCAACGTTCATTTCTTCACTCTTTCATTCTTTCATTCACACAGCAAGCTCAAAACCTATTACACGCTACCAGAGACACAGCGATGATTAAGTGGTGCCCCACATCTGAGGCGAGCATGGGAGACAAAGCCAGCACGACTCACTGACCGCAGTGTGGGGAGCAGTACAGAGGCAGGGAGGAGAGGAGGAGGCTGGGACTGGGATACTGCCAGTGGGCACGGACAGAGTGGATGTGTGTGAGGTCTTTCTGGTGGCCTGTCAACAGGATTGACTGGGGACTGACTACATTTTGGAGATGGGAGAAGCTGGCACTGGGCATGACGCCTGTGTGCTGGCCTGGTGCTGGGGTGGACCTCTGTGCCCCCACAGACCTAGGGTTTCAGGAAAAAGAGGTTAGTGTCCACGGCTGCCCTCACTGCTGTGATTTTCACTGTTAGACTTTCCTGCTTTCTCACTCACAGACAGAGCTGGCGGTAGCTACCCTCAGCCCCGGGAGACTCTGCTCCTGGGTCCTGGGCAGGCAGGACTACTCAGGTGGGGTGTGTGGAATGAGGGCCCCTCACTGACTGCACTCTCTGGGGGCTCCCCCTAGGCGTGGGGAGGAGCCTGGGGGCTGGATGACTCAGGGTGGTTCCCCACTTGGAGTCTACTGGCGGCTGTCCCAGAGCAGGATGCCCTGCCCTGATGTCTATAGGAGGGAGGGCGGATGAGGCAGTTGGATGGTGGGGGAGCCGGAGGGGGCTCTTCCCTGCACAGTCCTCAAAGCTGTCCTGACTCACACCGAGCTCCCAACAGGTGCCCTGCAGCTGGAGAGTGGCTTACCCTCTCCATGCTGCCAGTCAAGGTCTTGCTCCTGCCTCTAGACCCCCTACAGGAATCCCTCCCCTCTCTAAAACCCATGGCTGAATAGCTCTGGAATCCTAGATGGCCCAAGTGAGTCCTGGCTCCTCCTATTCAGATGAGTAAACCAAGGCTACAAGAGGGAAAGAGACTTTCTGGAGGCCGCAACAGGCCATGGCAGAGATCCCGCGTGAACCCAGAACTCTTTCTGCCTAGCTGCTGCCTTAAAGGGGCTTTCCCGGGAGGACTGTATCTACTTCTGAGCCCCTCCCCTGTGTCTCTACTACATGAGGGCTGCAAAGGAGGGACGAGGCCCAGCAGATGTGCCCCTGGCTCTTGCCCTTAGGGGTGAATGTTCAAACAGTGGACATATCCCATTACAAAACCAGGACATCCACAAGGGCCCTTGTAGGTTAGACTGCTCGCCATGGAGGGTGGCATGAGGGTGGCAGGAGGGGAAGGGAACACAGCGGCACCAGGTGTGGTAAGCATGTCCAGGAGCCATCTCATTAATTCTCACAATGCAGGAAGTGAGTTCTGGCAACCCAAATTGTGGGTAACATGAGCAAGAAATAAATGTCTGTTGCTGTAAGTTACTGAGCAAAAGCTGGTTAGTAACAGGAGGCAAACACAGTATCCTGGTCCCAATGTAAACAAGTGTTACTGGCAGGGACAGCCATATAGAAGGGAACGAAGAGTGTGGGAGGACAGGAAAAATGAAAGGAAAAGGAACAGGGAGAGAAGTGCTAAGTGAGCCCTGCACCTGAACATCTGGACTCCCCTTTGCACGAGGAGGCCTGGTCCCCCAGAAGAAAGCATCAAGTTCATGGTTCCACATGTGACAATCACACTTACACCCAGTATCATCATCATCATGATGATCATTGCAGCTGCTTTTCTGAGTTCCTACTATGTGGCATGTTGTTTTTAAAATATCATCACTAATCTTTACAACTATTCTACAAAGTAGATATTTTCAGTTCATCAAATAGTTATTGCTATCACTGCCCATTTATATACGAAAGAACTGAGTCTTTGAGAAGGTACCAGCCAAGGTGATGCGGTTGGGCTGAGTTCTGGAGCCAGGACTGTGGGACGCCAGAGCCAGCCTCTCCCTCTGGGGCCACATGGGCTTCACAGCCTTGCTCCTGGCTCTGTGGGTGGGCCTGAGGCTGGGCTGGGCAGTGGGAGCTGCCTTTAGTTCTGGGCTCTCACAAGGCTGCCTGGGGCATGAAGGCACCACAGAAATTACCTTGGCCATGGCAGGGGTCATCACTCCCCTTTCCCATGGGGACCATTATGGAAGAACCCTTGACCCGACTCAGGAGAACTGCTTTGGGTCCCTGTGCTGCTGCTAAGCACTGTGTGGCTTTTCCTGCCCCATCCTGGGCCTCGACTTCTCCCTCGATGAAGTAAAGGTTAGGGGAGAGCCAAGCAAATCTCCTAGGATTCTGCAAACAATCCCTTCCCCACACTGGCCCAAACCTGCTCCGAAGGCAAAGAAGCAGATCTTGTCCTCGTTCTCCCGTAGAAGCGCCATGACCCTCTTCCCCATGCGCTCATTCCTCTTGTAGATGAGCTCCTGGCGGAAGTAGCTGTCAATCTCCTGGGCCGTCACCTGCTCGTGTGGCGGGAGGGTGGTGTTGATAAAGTTGGGCAGCTGCAAAGGCAAGACAGAGGCTGCCTTCAGTTTTTTTTTTTTTTTTTTGGATAAAGGGTCTTACTGTCACCCAGGTTGGAGTACAGTGGCTCACTGCAGCCTCAACTCTCTGGCTCAAGCCATCCTCCTGCCTCAGCCTCCCAAATACATATGCACCACCATGACCAGCTAATTTTTAAATATTTTGTAGAGATGGAATCCCACTATGTTGCCCTGGCCAATCTCAAACTCCTCCTGGCTCGAGCAATCCTCCCGCCTTGACCTCGCAAAGTGCTGGGATTATAGGCATGAGCCACTGTGCATGACCTGCTGTCAGTTCTTTATGGAGCAAGGTGGACTTAGGATAAATATGCACAGCCCCAGTGGGGCTAGGCAACTTCCTTTTATGCGGACCCTACAGTGGGCTACATGTTTTGTACATGTTTCTCATCAATTCCAAAATCCTCTCAGATAAGCATTGTTATTCCAGTTTTACAGATGAAGCAAGCAAGTGTGGAAAGATGTGCAGAGTTGCACAACTAGTGAATTGGCAGCGCCAGGATAAGGCCCAGCTGCTGGGCTTCCACATGTGTTGCTCTGCGTCGTGTCTCTGCCCTGTTTAACCTCAGCAGATGCTGAGGTCTGGGGAGGCTGGCACGGTGCTCATCTTGTTGACTGCTCTCACTTCACCACCGAGCCCAGTGCTGGCAAGTACAAGGAATTTAGTTCAGCAAGAGGATGTGCAGGGTCAGTTGAGCTGCCTAATACAGCAGGAAGGCCACTGAGTACAAGATTAAGCTCACCCCCTGTTCTGATGCTGTGTGGCACCGGGTAAGTTACTTAACTTTTCCGAGTCCCAGCTTTGTCACTTGTAAGATGAAACTGATGATACTGTGTGGATTCAGTAAGAGGATGGGGGCTGTCATGGGCTGCATTCAGCACATGCCACCTTACAGAGATGAGAGAAGGGATCATCACTTTTGATTTTCCCAATGCCTGAGCCACCATCTGCTGCCACCACCAACTCCCCATCCCTGCACCACCACTTTCCAGGACATAATGCAAACACCTCCATCCGTTTTTGAATACCTCAACCCCAGGACCCCGGCTTCCCCCATGTTGGTTTGCTCAACAACCTAGCTTGGAGCTGCTTAGGTGTTTTGCCATCCACGCCACACTATATGCCCAGCCACACGGCCTGGGAACAGCATTAACAGGGTCTTGAACTAGGCAGAGAGCTCCCTGGGTTCAGGGACAGAGCTTTTGTCATTCCTGGCCCCCAACACCCAGCACAGAGAAGGTACCCAGATTCCTTGAACCTTGAACTTAAAGTTGTGCTGTCCCTTTCTGACCACAGTTGCCCCACTGTGTTCTTCTATTCCCAACATTTTGTCTTTCCAACCTGGATAACAGGCCAGGTGCTCCTGCACTGTCTCCTCCAATATGTGCATGGGGCTGTTGAGGAAATTGAGGCAGGGAGTCAGAACATACTCTCTCTTTCCTCACAACCTGTCAATGTCATTCCAACCTCCAAACTCCTGCTCACAGGATGGTTTCCACCTGATGTCCCCTCTTCCACTTCTCTATCTTCACCTACCCAGGCTCAAAGCACAAGATACCAGACCTTGCAAACTGAAGGGTGAGGTGGATGGAGAGCCTGGCACGAGGAGGTTAATTTCCTACAGGTTTAAGTCCCCAAATTGTCCTGCAGCCTAGCCACATGGCTTCTAGAGCCACTGCAGTGTTGTCAACACTCCTTCTGAGGAAAAGGGAGTCAATGGAGGCTGAACCCTAAGGGACTCTAAGGAGGCTAGGATATTTGCCTCTGCTATCTGCTGGCTAAGGCTTAGTGTCTTCCCCAGAGTGAGAGGAGAGGTAAAGGTACATGCACCTTGGGGCTTCTCTGCCAGAAAGGCCTGACTCACTGCTCTGGGATGAACAAGACAATAACATGGCTGACGTCCCCTAACCTTGTGCAGTGCGCAACCTGGATAGCTGTAGACAGCAGTCTTGCTAGTGCCCAATCAGAGTTGGCAATGGAATTCTTACTCCCCCACATACCCCCTTTGAAAGTGATGATTGGAAACCCTAACACAACAGGGCATGCTTGAACTTGATGCAGCTATGGGGAACACTGAAGGCTTCTGAATGGGGAGAAGTGCAGAGAGCCCATGGGGAGGAGTTATTTCTGGAAATATGACTCTCACAGGTTCTCCCCGTTCTTTAGGTATGGAAAATAATGTGAAAACTATGTTGTACCACCAAATAAGTACTTGTCCAATCAGTGAATGAATGAGTGAGCTGAGGGGCCTTAGAAGTATGGGGTTATGAACGTAGGGCCTGAAGTCAGACAGTGAGGACAACTTGTGTTAGAATCCCTCTTTTGCAGCTTACTAGCTGAGTGGTCTCTCTAGAACCAAAAAGTGACTTGGCCTCTCTGAGACTAAGTTTCCATATTGGTAACAGGGGGTAACACACATTATTGTAGGGATTAAATGATTGAATTTTGGAAAGTGCTTACTGAGCACTGTGCCTGGTATAAAGGAAGTCCTGAATCAATGTCAGCTATTATACAACTGGCCTGGGGATGGAGCTGGCTTCATCACCTTTCCCAGTGAAGGGTGGCCTTGGGCAGAGGGTAAAGATGAAGATGACAAATAAATGGCTCTGAACCATCGGAGAGTACCACGAAGGCGGCAGTCCACTTCCCCTCTCCTTCCAAGGGTCCCTGGAACCTGAACACATGTCCAGCCCCCCCTCCTATGCTTCCTGACCACAAATGTGCATGTGCACAAAGATGATTCCCCATTTATTAATTGGGGAGTCAAAAAAATTAACAAGGACAAGAACCCAAAAGTGAAAGTTTAAAGCCATGAAGGAATTGGGCTAGCTCCCCAGGCTCCCAGGGCTGGCCAGCCACTGGCCAGCAGTCTCTGCTTGTTTCATGCTGATGGGCCTTGGCTCCATGCCAAGGATGAGGCCTGGGTTTGGGCCAGGGCTGGAATGGAAGCAAATTAATGATGTCATTATACTTGTTGAGGGCCTTAAATCTTCTATGACAAGTTTAAGTGCGTGATGCACAATAACATTTTAAAGAGGACATGTGAGGTCTCCAGGGATGGGGTGATGAGGCGATTGGTTGGACAGGGCTGGGGTGGGGCTGTGAGAAATGAATTCAGTGTAGTCTTCCCTGACCCATGAACCACGTCAGGTCTAATGGTCAAATGCTCAGGTCTGCAGACACCACCTACTGAAACTCTGCACCCCTTCCCTGTAGCCCATCCATCCAACAGACACCCAGTGGGAACTTCCATGAGCCGGGCCCTGTGTTGGGCTAGGGGTCCTGAGAGCTTCCTCAGACTGGATCTGCTGCTCTGGATGAGGCTCACAGTTTGATGGGGGAGTCACATATGCACACAAGAACATCGATGAATTCGTGCTTTGAGAGGACAACGAGGAATGTGTGAGCCCAGAGGAGGCACCTAATAGGGTAACCACATGTCTTGGTTTGACCAGAACAGTCCAGGTCGATGATTATTTTGATCTTGAATTGTATCCGACTCTCAAAATTATCTGGGTTTGGACAATAAATGCATGCAGCAACTCTATACCTAAGGCAGTCTTGAGGCTCAGGCCAGGCTTCCAAGGGGAAGGCCTTTGGATCATCCTGCTGTTGCTAGGCATTAACAGTGCCAGTGGCCTGGGGGCTGCAGAGGCCAGGGATGCAGCCATTGCTGCAGGTGGGGACAGTGCAGCCAGGATGCAGGCCAAGGGTGAGGTGCCCCTGTCCCCTGTCCCAGTGTTGTCCACCCAGGCCTGTACCTGTCCTGCCCTGGCCTCCAGATGTTGCTTCCTCATCCTCCATGTTATAGCCAGAGGCATCTTTCTGACCACATTGCTCTCTGGCTTGCACTCTCCACCCTTCAGCATCCCCTCTTTACCCCCATCTAGCGGACTCTACTGCCAAGCCTGGTTCTCATATCACCTTCTCCCTGAAGCCTTCAGGCAAAGGGATTGTGGCTCCACAGCCTCCATATCCTCAGTGCCCTGCAGATTTCGAGGCCCCCAGCTACAGACACAGCCTCACCTCCACCAGATCCCCTTGGGGACCGGATTCAGCCTTGCTGCCCTGACACCAGGCTTTTCTGCACCGTGGGGTGGGGTTGCCTAGTCTCTCCTCAAGCTACTAGATTCTATCTGTGCATCCCTAGGGTCAGCCTGGGCTGCTCTTCGAATCCAGGTGGCCCAATCCATCCACGCTCTGTCCCACTTCAAGTATGGGAACTGTCGGGAGACCTCTGAGGCAGTTCCACTTGCCAAAGACAAATCAGTGGTCTGGACCCAAGCTCAAAGAAAATCTGAGCTTGCCTTCTCCCGAGGTCACCTCATGCCTCCGTTTCTCAGCTTAGGGTCAGCCACAGTCTGGCCAGCACCCTGTCCTGCACACTCCCGCCCTCCTGGCCACATCATGGCCAGACCATCCCGTCATGACCAGGGCCTCCTTTGCCATAGAGCTCCCTGGCTGCTCAGGACTCACGGGGGTCTCCCTCAGCAGATGAAGCAGGGTGGGCCTGGCCATGAAGGCGGTCACTCGTAGTGAGATTCCTAAGAGCCTCGTGGTGTCAGGGCTCTTCTCTCCACCCTCACTTCTCTGCCACTGAGTCAGAGCTCTCGGACCCTGAGTGTCCTGTGGCAAAGTCTCCAGTTCCTTCCTCTTTCATTCTCTATGCTGCAGCAAGGGACGCCGCATGCCTACATTGGCTCGGATGACAGTCACTCACTGACATGTGCTCTGTGCCAGGCCTAAGCTGGGCAATGGGGACCGAGATAGGCAGCATACCATCACCCTCAGGAGTTCCTGGTCTTGTGGGGGCAAGTACTGATGGAACACCACGGCCCGGCCTGGCTCTGTCTGCAGGCTACACTCTCAGCACCCCTCTCCTATTCTCCTCTCGCCTCTGGCTCACTGGTGCATGGTTTCCTCTGCTGGAACATTATTCGCCCCCTTGTCTGTGGCCAGCTCAGGTTCTTACATGCCCTCTCATCTTGCAAATATCTTTCCTTCTCTCCCCAGTCCCAGGCCCTACCCATAAGCCCATCTAAATCAGCCGTTCCTTCCACAGGCTCCAAATGCTTCCTCTACTCCATACTCACAGCAAGGATTACACTTTGGTGCAATTCATTCTTGAATCTCCCCATCTTCCCTATGTGACTGTAAGCCCTTTTTCATAGCACTATGTCTAGCATTTATAAATTATTTCATTCATTCATTCATTCATCCATTCATTTGGCAAAGGTTTACTGAGTCCGGCTCTGGGCCAGGGGCTACTCCGGACAGTTGAGATAAATCCATGAATAAAACAGACCAAACTCCCTGCCCTCATGGAGCTTATGTTCTAGTAAGGAGAGCAACCAATAAATAGTCACTAATCAATGAATCAAGTAGATAGTGTGTTAGAGGATGGCAAAGGCCATGGGGAAAAAAAGTGGAGCATAATAAAGAGGGTGAGAGTGTGGGCGTGCAGGCCAGGTTGCAATTCTGAGTGGGGTGGTTGGGGCCAGCCTCATTGAGATGATGAGATTTTAGTTAAGTGCTGCAGGCAGAGAGGGAGGGAGCCATGGTCATACCCAGGAGAGGCATTCGGCAGAGGGAGCAGCCAGTGCAAAGGCAGAAGCTGGTGAGATGGGTTCACAGACCAGCAAGAAAGCCCATGCAGCCTAAGTGGTGTGCAGGGGGGAGAGCAGAAAGTGACAGGGTAGGGAGAGAGCATGGGGGCCATGTAGGCCATCGCAGAGACTCTGGCTTTCACCTTGATAAAAATGGGAAGTCCATGCAATGTCCTGAGCAGGGAAGTGGCGTGTTCTGCCTAATTCAACAGCTTCTTGAATGAGCAGGTATTCAAGCACCATGACAGAGGAGGCACAAGGGCCTAGAGGTGCCTGGGAGAATGCCTGACCCTATCTAGGGGCTCAGGAAGGTTTCTCAGGAGGTGACGTATGACTATGACCAAGTGGGAGGAACCCTGGAGGAGAAAGGAGCCTGAACAAAGGCCTAGAAGCTTGAAAAGACAAGCTTCTAGGAAGAGTTGCAAGTTCCACAGTCAGCAGAGCAAGGTCTTTAGGATGGGGGACCTGGGCTGTGACAAGGCAGCAGAGGGCACGTTGTAAGGTCCTTGAATGCTGGAGGAAGCATCTTGGAATTCACCCTGAGAGCAATGAATGGGCAGGCATGGTGTGGTCTGAGCAGGGGTGAGCCATGCTCAGCCCCTTGGGCTCTACTTGCTGCCCGACCAGCTGGCGACAATCTTTCCTCTAAGACTCAAATCAAAGCAGAATGCTCTGGGCTGGACTCAAGTCCAAGCTCTGAGTAACTGTGGGCTTTTCCTTCCCTGGAACTTAATTTTCCCAGATGTAGAACTGAACTTCTCAGAGGCCTCCTTGGTCTTACAAGCTACATTTCCAGGGTCCTAGGCCCCAGAGTCACATAGATCTGGCTCAAGTTGCTGCTCTTGGTAATTTAAAACTCCCAAAACTCATAAGCCGTGTGGCCTTGGACAAATCTCATCTCTGAGCCTCAATTTCCCTATTTATAAAAGGGGGATAACGATAGCTCCTTTCTGCCATGGCTGGAGAGAAGATTACCTATGCCTGGCATGTAGTAGGGATCTAATAAATGCCAGGTATCCAGGTCTTTGGAGAGAAGCCTCACCTGGGATGTGTCGTGGTTGAAGATGACTGCGCTGAGGTCTCCGCAGTTGTAGTGCTTGATGAGGTCCTCCGTGGTGTAGGAGGCCTGCAGGCTCCCGGCCCGCACACTCTCCTGCTGCAGCAGGGTTTGGTTCAGGGCAAACAGCACCTGGGCCGAGGAAAGAGAGAGGAATGAGGGCTGTGCTCAGTGACCCTGGCTGAGCTCTAGGACTGGCCTCCTCCCTCTGGACTTCAGAGCAACAGGCCTGAAACAGAGAAGGTGTGTGGGGCCGGCACCAGCTGGCTCAGGCTGCGTGTTTCCAGTTTCTGTTCCTGCCTCACGTCTCTGAGCACGTTCAGCCTGCTCTCACCTCTAGCCCTTTACCCACACGGGTCCCCACTCCTGCTCTGGTCTCAATATCTTATTAAAGACGCGGCAAAATGAGAACCCAACTTGTGTCTGGGTTTTGGAATGACGGGTGAGTTTTTCTTTTGACTCCTTTGTGTTCCTGTGCTTAAAAGTGCTCTAGAATGAGCATGAACTAATTTTGTAGTCAAGAGCATCCTGCAAACAAAGCAAAAGGACAAAAACAAAATGCCCGGTTGGATATCAAGGCCCAAGCTAAAGGCTGCCTGCCCTGGAAGCCTTCCTCACCTAGGGAAAGGCCTGAGGAGTTGGGTGCCTGAGCATCTGATCTATCCTTGTATTCAGCATGCAGGTCCTCAATCTCCTCTGTCCTCCGGGCCACCATGCTTGTGCCCAGCCAAACCGGTGGGTGTCAGGAACACTTGGAGTGCTAGACAAAATGTCAGATGCCCAGACCTCGCCTTCTGGGATCAGAGGCTCTGTATTTTTAACAGGATCCCTGCACACTTCCTAAGCAGTCTGAGGATCATGGCTCTAATGGAACTCGACCTGCTCATTTTAGATGGAGACACTGAGTCCCAGGGAAGGGAAGGGAAGGGAAGGGAAGGGAAGGGAAGGGAAGGGAAGGGAAGGGAAGGGAAGGGAAGGGAAGGGAAGGGAAGGGAAGGGAAGGGAAGGGAAGGGAAGGGAAGGGAAGGGAGGGACTTGCTCAATTCACACAGCTAGGCCTGGAGCTAGTTTTAGGTGACAAAGTATCCCAGACTCCTTTGGCCAGCAGAAGGGAGGAGACTGGTCATTATTTGGGCTATTTAATACAGATAAAGAGAAAAACTTGGTCCCTGTGCAGAAAGTCAGGAGGGAACTGGTCCCTGCTGTTAGCCCAACCTAGCCCTGTCTTTAGGCCCTGATCATTCTGTCTGCACAATGCCTTGGACGTCAAGTTCCCAGCCTCGCCACTCACCTCAATTCAGGCCCAAGCATCTCTCGTTGAGTCCCCTGCAACAGTCCCACCCATCTCCTGGCACACCCCCTCCCTTCTCTTCTATACCACAGTTGTCTGTCATGGTCATCTTTTAAACGCACAAATCTGATGATCTCTCTCTCTCTCTTTTGCTCAAAACGTTCACAGGTCCCTCCTGCCCGCAGGCTAACGGGCTAGCTCTTCAGTAGAGCCTCCAAGGCAGTAACCTGGACCTGCTGTGGTCAATAGCCTCATTTCTTAAGTGGCCTTCATGCCTCCAAATACTAAAATGCTCAGCATTCCTTCAAGAAAACAACAACGAAAACAACAACAACAGCAACAACAACAACAACAAAAAACCTCTGCCTTTGTGCCTCTGTATATGCTGTTCCATGGGGAAATCCGGCTCCCTCCAGTCTCCACTTGCAAACTCAGACTTAGCTGTCCAGACTCTGCTCAGCTGTCTCCTCCAGGAAACTTCTCTGACCACCTGGGGGCTGGGTTAGGCCCCTCCCTGGGGCTCCCACAGTCTCCATGGGTGGTAAACTGATAGATTAATGGCCCTAAACCTTAGCCCCTCCCTGTATTCGTGCCCTTTCCATGGAACTTTGTAGCTCCTTTCCATTCTGACCCTGGACATCCTTCAGCCAATGGGATGCTAGTAACCATTGCAAATGCAGGCCTGAAAAGCAGTTATGTGGTGCTGCTGCTGCTGCTGCTGCTGCCTGCACCTCTGCCACTGCCCTGAGAACAATCCAGGCTAGCCTGCTGGATGATGAGCGACATGTGGGGTGGGGCCGTCCAGCCAAGGCCGTCCTCCACCAAGATCAGCCAACAGCCTGCCAATCCCCAGACATGCGAACCAGCCCAGCCAAGATCAGCACAGACTATTCACAATTGGCCCCAGATGCATGAGTGGAAAACTCTTATTGTTATTGTTACACAGCATAGTTGTGGTGATAGATAACTGATACACCATGCTTCCTTCCACCATGGAGTGAACATTATATTGTATTTGCTGCTTAGCTACCAGCCTCCCATATTAGGCTATGAGCTTCTTCAAGACGGGAATTGTGTCCTGTTCATTTCTGAATCTGCAGCACTCAGCACTGTGCCTGGTGAAGACAGAGTGTCACTTCATTGTTCTTAATTTCTTTGACACCTGCTATGGTCACTTCATAGTTCAAGGCTGCTCACTGAGTCCTTAAATCTAGCCCCTACAGCTTCTGCACTCTGCATTTTGAGGCATGCCACCACTTTGTGACAGAAGGTCCCAGCAAGTGGCAGCAGTCACTTGGTTCAAGAACATATATTCTGACCAGAAAAGCTCATAAAATAGGTGTGCACAGCCAGGCCAAAGTATAACAGAGGCAACAGCGCCAAGCATGTGCTTGTGAGATCACCTCCCTCCCCTCTCATTTTTGTTCATGGCTGGGCAGGAGTGCTAGATTGCACTGGATGCAGCCCAGGCTACTCCCCGTAATGAGCTAGCTGGAGATGAGGTCAGCCCCCACCACCCCCTTCCCAAAACTCTACCTCTGGGCCTTCTCCAGGCCTCTAGGCTCTGGCCGCCACCACTGAAATCTGATATGTAGCCATCTGGTGCAGGGTGTCGATGGCAGCATGGTGGCTGGGGATGGATCACAGGAGGCAGTGGCCCTGTTGCTGTGGGCATTGCTAAGGCAACAAGCACTTCCCCTCACACGGCACATGCCTCAGATGAAAGTGTCCATGTCGAGTTGATCCGCTCTCCTCCTCTGGGGGCCTGGGATACAGGCTTCCCGTGACTGCACTTGGCCACTGCACACACCTGCCCCCTTGCTTCTAGGTGTCGGCTTGGCCAAGGCACCACCTGACCTGTGGTGAGGTCATTGGCCCAGGCACCCAGAAGACCTGACTGGAGGAGAAATGTCTCCCCAGGACCTTGCTTGACTCACAGTTGCTTCTGTAATCATGCAGCCATCACAGAGCTAGAAGGTGTTCCAGTGAATTTAGTATGTTATTATCTGTGGGGTGCTAAAAACAGTCCTGGCATGCAGTAAGTACTGGATAAGTGTTTGTTAAATAAAACGGAGAGGAAAATAGACCCAAAGCTTCCCAGATTGGAGCTGGAAGAGCCCTGGAGGTCATTTGGTCCAGAGGCTTTTCAGGCCTTTTAAAGCCATGTTCTTGCTGTTGTTTTCCAAAGGAACCTTACTTAGAACTCAAAATATGGAGAAGGTAAAAATAGAAACTTCCCTGGTTGATGTAAGGGAGGCAGGCGGGCGCCTGAAGTCTCACTAACTCAATGTTCCCATGCAGTAGGGACTCCCAAGGCCTTTCTGTGGAACCCACGGGTACCCTGGAGCCTAGTTTGAGAACCACTGATCTCATGCTGTGGCCTCATCATATTAAAGAGGAGAGGAGGCTGAGGTCCAGAGCAGGCAGAATGGGGCTTGCCTAAGGCCACACAATGAGAGGGGACAGAGTGGACTCAACCCCAACTCTTAACTCCTGGTCCAGAACTCTGCAGGGCCCTGGACCACATGGCTGGATTTCCAGATGTCCACAGGCACAGCCCACATTGATCCACACACACTGCCACACCCTTTTTTTTTTTTTTTTTTCTAGAGCCTTGTGAAATAGCCAGGGAATATGTACTGTTAGTCTGTTACTAATAAGTCTGTTATTAATAGTCTATTACAAAGATATAAAACAGAGGCCAGACTGCTTATGAGGTCTTCCCATGTGTCCCAGTAGGAGTGTGGTGGGGCCAGGAATGAAATCCAAGCCTATCATCCTGATTCTCCCTACCTGGGTGGGGTTTGGTGTCTTCCAAAGACCCCTGTCCTTCTTTTGCTCTAGGCACTTACCCCACTGAATTGTCCCTGTTCACTGCCTCTCTGTTTCCTGCTGGATCCCAATGTCTCCATTAGCAGACATTCAGGAAGCACTGCAAGAAGAGGGATGCTGATCCAGAATCATGTGCACTTTCCCTTATACCTCCTGCCTCGTACCATCCTTCTGCAATTTATACAGAAGTCTTCATCCATTCATTGCTAGGATTACTATGTTTATTGAGCACTTACTATGTGTCAGGAACTTTCTGAACTCACGTTCATTTATTTAATCTTTACAGCAACTCTGAGGTAAGTCTATTATTAGCTCCATTTAATTAAAAAAAAAAAACTGCAGCAAAGAGACATCAAGCACCTTGCCAAAGGTGACAAAGCTAGAGAGGGATGGACCAGGCATTTGGGCCAGGCCTGGAATGTATCCTCCTAGTTAATCACTACCCTGTAGGCCCTCCTTCTGCTCTCCCTGGAAGAGAGCCAGGAGGGATGTTGTCCCTAGTCACAGATGGGAAACCAAAGAAGCAGAAGGGAGTGATGGGCACAAGGCCACACAGCTGGTAAAGGACAGGGCTGGGGTTTGAAATTACGTCTGGCACCAGACCAGGTTCTCACAACCAGGACTTCAGCGCGGTATGTGCTCCTTCACGAGCATCCTTGGTGCTTCCAACAGACAGAGGGACGCTACATCCATTCATTCACAAACATTTACTTTCAGCTCTTCTCTGCAGGGATTTGAGATTAGTAGATTAATTGGACTTGGCTTCTGTCGGTGCAGAGCTCATTTTAGAGGCAGATGTGCCAACTGGCTGGCACAGCAAGGGTGGTAAGTACACAGGCTTCATAATGAAGCGCCTGGCCCTGCCTCCTGCCTCCCTTTCACTCACCCTGAATTCCCAAGCCTGGTGTTGCTCAGACTCGGGATGTCTTCTGCTCCTGGCCACCTTAGAATAACAAACCTTCTTTGCATGTAGCCGCGGTGGCCCACTCTAGGATAATGTTTATGATAAGGCTTTGACATGGAATAACAAACATTGGGTGAAGGCTAGAGCTGCCTCTCTCCCCCTGGATGATTGTGTGGAGGCCCAGCCACCAGGAGTTCCAGAGCATCCCCCGTGGACTCCCCTCACCAACACTGGCCGGACCTGAAATGGCTTGTGGCATCTGCTGAATGTAGGCCCAGAATTTAAACACGTCTTCAAACAGGGAGCTAGGAAGGAGTGAGGCAGGCGCCAGGAGGGTGGGAACAGGTTTATCGTTCCAGAGTAGTCCCGTAAACAGTCCTAGATGGGCTGGAATGCTAGACACGAAGGCCTATGTTCACTCGATGGCCCAGCAATTGCACTGAGAAGGCAGTAGGAACCCCTTTGTCAAGTAGGGGGTTTGGAGCCAGGGCCCCTTGGGACAAGCCTGGCTCTCAGTTTGCAAGTCTGCTCATCTACCTCAAAGCCCAAGGGAATCACAGCAAAGGCCCCAATCTACTCAGCCATTCTTCCTGAGCACCAGGCATTGTTCTAGGTGCTGGGGAGTTAGACAGGGACAAAACAGACTAAAAAAATCCCTGCCCTTACAAAGCTCACCTGCTAGAGGGGTAAAGAGAGAATACATAAATTGTTAGTAAAAATACTAATATGCAGCATGTTGGACACACAACAACGGCTCCATTAAACTGGGAGTGAAGACTGCCACCCAGCCACATGAATCCCTCATGCCTCTGAGTCAACAAGCAAAGAAGGAGGTTACTCTGCTGCCTGGAATTATTGATCCTGACTACCAAAGGGGAAATTAGATTGCCACCCCAGTGGAGGTGAGGAAGAGTGTTTCTGGAATGCAGGAGACCTTTTAGGGCATCTCTTAGTATTACCATGTCCTGAGATGGATAACTACAACAACCCAATCCAGACAGGACTACTAATGGCCCAGACCATTCAATAATGAAGGCTTGGGTCATGCCGCCAGGTTAAGAACCATGACCAGTTGAGGTTGATGTTGAAGGCAAAGGGAATACAGAATGGGTAGTAGAAGAAGGTAGTCATCAATACCAGCTATGATCACGTGATCAGTGACAGAGATGAGAACTGTAATTGTCATGAGAGTTCCTCCCTATTTTGTTATTAATATTTGTGTATGTGTGTCTGCGTGTTGCTATCTCAAGTATCTTTGCTTTCTTCCCTCTCATCCCTTTGTCATGTAACATAAGATATATTGACTTTTATCACAGTATTTAGGTATCGTTAGTTTTACATCATAGTATTTAAGATATAGGGTATCAAGAAGAGTAAATGTCACCCAAAGACTTTGTATCCTCTTCTGGGGAAAGAAACAGAGCATTTTTGGTTGTATGGAACTATGGCCATGTTATTGTCCTTATTTGGAGATTCAGTATGGTTGAAGATGTGTATGGGAGCCCAACTGACAAGGGATGAACTTGTGATGGTTAATTTTATGTGTCAACTTGGTTAGGCCACGCTATCCAGATATTTGGTCAAACTTTTTTTAGAAGCTTCTGTGAAGGTACTTTTTAGATGAGACTTATATTTAAATCAGTAGACTTTGAGATGCAGATTACCCTCCATAATGTAGGCAGGCCTCACCTGCTCAGTTGAAGGCCTTACCAGAAAAAATTTGACCTTGTCAGAGAACAAGGAATTCTACCAGCAGACTGCTTTTGGACTTGAACTGCAGCATCAACTCTTCCCTAGATTTCCAGCCTGCTGGCCTGCTGTGCAAATTTTAGACTTACCCACCAATACCACCAACACTATATGTGTGTGTGTATGTGTGTGTGTATAAAAGGTATACACCTATATCTATTTACAGAGATACATACACACATACATATATTCTATTGGTTCTGCTTTCCTGGAGAACTATTAAGGAATATGTTATAGAAAAAAATAAAGCAGTAAATTGGATGGGGAGTGATGAAGGAAGGGGAACCAGCAGGTGCAAAGGCCCTGTACATATGTGAGGAGAAGCAGAGGCCAGCGTGGCTGAAGCTGAGTCAACAAGGAAGATGGTGATGGGAGACAAGGTTAGGGTTAATGAGCATGCCCCCAATTACATGGAGCATTGTAAAAATGCTAGGAAACCATCTCACACCATAATTGTTTCAGATAAGGACTGTTATTTCCATATGACAAACAAGGAAACTGAGGCCTTGAGGAGGGTAAAGTCACTTGCATAAGGTCCCACATTGAAGAACTAATGAGCTAGGACTCAAACTCAGGTCCAGCTGGCAGGTCTGGGTTCTTTCTGCTGTCCCTGGGCCTGGGCCACCAAGCCACCTTCACCCAACCAGCTGGTAGGAAGTACAGACATGAACAGACGAGTAGGGGCCAGTCTTTGAGGCCCAGGTTCTGAGCTGTCGCTGGGAAGGAGGAGGGGTGTTAGAACTTTAGCTGTGGTGCACTGTCAGAGCTGCCGTATGAGAATAAGAAAGAGGTCGCCCTTGCCAAGGTAACCCCACCTGGCTCATGGCCTCCCCAGTCTGTTTTCACTGCCCAGGCTGATGAAACCTTGCTCCCTGCCCAGGATCCCCTCATCTGCATGTCCTCTGACTGGAAACCTCTCTCCATCCACCAGTTCACACTCCCTTTCGTACCCGGCTGTAGAGGGTCCTTCCTTCAGGAGAACTTCTCTGAGCCATGGACTGCACAGGTCCCCTGCTAAGTGCCCCCAAAGCACCTGACACTTCCCAGGCCAAGCACTCCCCATTTTATTACTAACACTCGTCCTTCCGGCTTGAGGATGAATGCTCTGAGGGCAGGCAAATCCTCTGTCTTTGTCTTGACTGTTTTCCCAGAGTGCAGTGCCCAATGCACACACAGTAGATGCTTGAGGAATACTTGTAGGATGAATAAGTGAATGGAAAGCCACGTGAATCGCCCGTCACAGGACCCCCACCCCGAGCAGCTCCCTGCCAGAACCCAGTACCTCCCATGATGCAGAGCTGGGAGGAGCTGGGCCTGCAGGACCCTGGGCCCAAATCATCTATCAGCACTGCGTAGGGGTGGAGGGCAGCTTGCTTCACAGGAAGGCTTCTCCGGCCTGGGGGACATTTCTTCAAAGGTTAGAGCCTGCCAGGCTCTGGCTGAGATTTATTTATTTATTCTCCTTGCTCCATCGGCAGCACCAAAGCCATGCTGACTACCTCCCGGCTTCCTGTTCAGTATTCTGAGTCTCCTAGGCCTCCAGCACTGAATCCTGTCTCCGGACACTGGGCTACTGAGCAGCAGGCATCCAAATAAACACAAGGTTTCCTGGAGCTGGGGACTGGCTCTGGGCTGGGAGCAGGGACCAGGGCTCTAGTCACCACTGGACCCTTCATTACGAACCTCTGGGTGAGTTATTTTCCTTCCCTGGGTCTTGGTTTACTCACCTTTGAAAAGAACTAATTTACACATTCATTGAACAAATATTTATTGAGCACTTATGTTGCAGATGCTGTTCCAGGCCCTGGAGGTACAGGAGTGAACACTGCAAATAAAGATCCCCACCCTAAAGGAGCTTTCATTCCAGCAGGAGAAAGCTGACCATAAAGAAACAAGAAGTAAACCATCCAGTATGTTGGAGAGTGATAGTTGCTATGGAGAAAATAAGGCAAAGAGGAATATAGGGTGTGTGTGTGTGTGTGTGTGTGTGTGTGTGTGTTGGGAGATGACATTTTATTATTATTTTAAATTTGTTTAGAGCTGGGACCCTGCTCTGTCGTCCAGGCTGGAGTGCAGGGGTGCAATCTCTGCTTGCGGCAGCCTTAGCCTCCTGGACTCAAATGATCCTCCTGCCTTAGCCTCCCAATAAACTAGGACAAGTTCATGCCATCACCCCCTACACCCCCACCCATTTTAGATAAGATGTCCAGGTAAGGCTGCAATGAGAGGCGACATTTGAGAAAAGGTCTGAAGGAGATGAGGGAGGGAGCCATGTGGGTATCTGAGAGAAGGGGGAACTGTAAGGGCAAAGGCCCTGAGGCAGAGCAGGCCCAATAGGTTTGCAGCCAGTGTGGCTGGAAATGCATGAGCAAGGGGTAGTGGGGCAATGGACCTGTGTTAGACAGGGACCCAACAGCAACCAGGTGGCACAGTGCCAGTGAGATGAGTTCCAAAGAAGGAAATTCAGCTGTAAGAGTGACTGAAGAGCTGTGACTGTCAGGATATTCACGAAGGTGTGGGCAGGCCATAGTGAGGCAGCAGGGAGTAGCTGCATGGGGAAGCTTACCTGTCCCTAAACCTTTAGGGGAAGAGAGGGAACAGGGACCTGGACCCGGTAGAGCCACAGGCTTGAAAGGGAGCACAACTATGGCTGAGCATGGCCTGGACCATGGCAACGCCAGGGAAGGAGAAGGGTGGGTGGAGGTAAGAAATATTCAACTCCCTTTCCCTTCTGCCTGTCCATCTCCTGCCAGGGAGGACGACACAGGAGCCCAGGTGGTGCTGTGTCAGCTCATGCACAGGGCAGGGCAGGGAGAGCGGAAAGTGGATCTGGAGAGGAAAGTGGAGAATTTCCAGCACAAGGGAGACAGATCGTAGTGAGGTGGGTGGTGGGCAGGGCCTGTAGAGTCCTGTGGTCTTTGAAGGCCTGTGGCTTCCTGCAGAGATGGGAAGTCACAGGGAGTCTGGGCAAAAGAATGCAGAGGGAACTGTGTTGATAATGGAATCTAGGGAGGCAGGGGTGAAGCAGGGAGGTCCAAGTGAAGATGAAGGCAGCTCTGCCCTCTTCCCTTCCCCTCACCATCCCCCCATCACCCACCCAGTGCCCAGCCACAACTCAAGAAGCACGGACGTGGCCTCTAGTACAGCTGTCGCCTGCCCCGTGGACCTGGTGGTGCTGCCCACACCTCCATCTGCCCGCAGTGGGCTGGCTGAACTCTCAGTGCTTTCCTGGGTGGGCATCGGGAAGCCTGACTCACCCTAGCTTTCTTTCCTTCTTTTCTCTGAATGCTTAGTTTCTCCACCCAAAGACCACCCTTAAAGATCCTAGTGTTCCTCCTCTGTCCTTCAAGTCATGCCAGGAAATGCTCATAAATCCGGAGCCACCCACATGATGAGATTAGCATTCTGCTGGGTAGGTAGGGAGGCTGATGGCTGGGACTGGTTGGGGCTGGTCCAGAGGCTTGGGGTCTCCGGGAAAGGAGTTTATGTGGGGTCCACCCTGTTGGAGGGCAAAGGGATCCCTTGGATTTTAGTTTTCAGTACAGCTAAGTCCAAGGGAGCTCAGAGATGCAGATTCTGGTGCTGTGGGCTTTGACCCAGACCAGCTATGGGACCCACTCTCTGGGCCACAGGGTTCCTCTGAAACATGAGGGTGTGGGAGTACCTTCTAGCTCTGGAAGACTTATTCCAGGAGTCCAATATTTCAGAACATTACACCTACCATCCCATGATTTCAACAGTCTATGTTTCCAAATACTTTACATGTGGAGGCTCATTTATTTTTCTTCAGAGCTCTGTGAGGACAGCATTATTGAAAACCCAAGGCTCAGAGCAGTAAGTGACATCCCTTGTTCCCCAGTGATGGGGCTCCATACCCAGGGCCTCAACTCTGCCCAGGCTTAATGTATCAAGTTCTCTCTGCTTCTGCTGTGAATCTTCTATTTCCATTCTTCAGTAACTACCTCTGATTTCGTAAACTGAACACACTCTGTCTACAGAGGAAAATAATAAAACATATTGGAAAGTCCCGGAGAATCACCTACACCAACTTATCCTCAATTATAAAGCTCTGAGCAACTTTAAGGTGATGGAGGAGATGACAGAAGGAACAGGTAATTATCATGTGGTAAGTGAATGATGAAACACAGAGGTTGGGGGCCTCAGAGGGGGTTTCTGACCCAGCCTGGGAGTCGGTGAGGGAATCACAGGCTTCAGCTGGGTTGTGAAGATGAGTAGCGTTGAGAAGGAAAGCGTTCACCGCAGGCTGTGCATGGTAGCTCACATCTGTAATCCCAGCACTTTGGGGGGCTGAGGCAGGAGGATCCCGTAAGGCCAGGAGTTTGACACAGGCCTGGGAAACACAGGGAGACCCCATCTCTAAAAACAACAACAACGAAGAGCCAGATATGGTGTCATGTGCCTGTAGTCCCAGCTACTCAGAAGGCTAAGGTGAGAGGATTGCTTGAGGCCAGGAGTTCAAGGCTGCAGTGAGCTATGATCTTACTACTATAGTGCAGCCTGGGCAACAGAGTGAGATTCTGTCTCAAAAGAAAAAACAAAGAAAGAAAGAAGAAGAAAGTGTTAACTGCAGAAGGATATGGAGGAGCATGGTGTGTTTAAAGATGAGCCAGCAGTCAGGGCTGGAAGACATCCAGTAGCGGAGGGTCTTCAATGTCATGCCATGGACCAGGCACTCAACCCAAGCAGCACACACGACCCTCTCTACCTGATCTTCAGACAGTGGACAAGTCACCTGTGGTGGTTGGAATGGATGAGAAATCAGAGACGAGCGGACTGAGGCCCATGGAGGGATAATGGTCTACACGGAAGGCGATCAGTCAGCGGTAGCCTTGGTTACCATTATCACTGTTATTGTTATGAAGCAGCTGCTTCCATTGGTTCGAAGGATGTCATTTTTACTTTTCCTGCTGTCTCAGACCTGCCCTGCTGACACAGCTGCCTAAACTTCAAAAGGCAAGTCTCCATTTTCATTTGCAAAATCAGTATGAAATTCCTAGAGGGCCCCTCTAATTCCTCTGGTCTGACCGCACAGCAATTACCAATTTGCAGAGGAGGGAGGGGGTCTCACAGGCCCTCCAGCAGTATGGGGACCTCTGCTCTGCCTTGGTCCTGGGCAGTAGCCAAGGAGGACTGGATTGGAGGGGGCACCTCCAGGTGGCCAGGGGTGGAAGGAGGAGTTGAGTGTGGGAGTGCTCAATACTGATGAGAGAAATCGTAACATGCCTCTCCATTCATCCACTAAGCCACCAGTTACCAGGCTTTCAGAGACAAACAGCAGCTGAAAGGGCAGAGATCTGACCCAGTTTCAAATCTAGGACCTGCTACATGCAGGCTGTGTGAAGTTCTTATTCTGGCTCTTTGGGGCAGGCCCTTCTCTTCCCTTTGCTGCGTCTCAGCTTACCCATCTGCCAAGTGGGGTGTATATTTGTCCTGCCTGCTTGAGACTAGCATTCTAAAAACCTCGTGGAGCAATACTGCCCTTCCTTAGGACACATACCCACACCCACACCCACACTTTAAGAAATCTCTGTTCCCTAAGCACTGGGGTGGGTCCCAGCTGCAGGAGATGTTCTGAAGAGAGGCTGGAATTCCGCATATGTGGATGAGATTTCCGTTCCCTCTTCAGTCTTCAGTATGGACTAGTGCTAGGCTTTGTGCTGGGTGCTGAGGCCATGGGACCAAATCAATACCCTATCCATCCTTAACGATGGATGGGTGGAGCAAGGGAGGAAGTTCCGGGAAGACTTGCGACAAGATCATGTAACATTCATTAAAGCTTGGGCTAAGGGATGGACAAGGTGCTATGAGAGTCCAGCAAATGTGGAGGGCCACAAACAGGATTCACAAAGGAGGTGGCTCTGCAGCAATCCCCTGTGGGGGCATACATTTGCCACACAGAAGGGAAAGAAAAGGAATTCCAGGCCGTGTCAATAACCCACGCAGAGGAATGGGGGCTGGGGTGAAGCTGGCATGTTCAGGGCTGTGTCAGTGACAGCAGGGGCTGGAGTGCAGCCTGTGGCTGGTGGAGGTGGACATGGGATAGACCCAGAACAGGAAGTCGAGGTGGATCTGGGGCTCAGACTTTATGGACAAAGGGATGCCACTGAATTTATTAAGCAGGGAGTGATCATCAGGCTTTCTCTTTAGAAGCTGCCCCTGGCTGTTGCATTGAGAAAGGCTTTGAGGAACGCTGACTGTAGCAGGAGACATTCTTGGCTCTGGACAAGGAGAGGTGAGAAGGCCCCAGTTGGGCCCCAGGGGCTTTGGGGAGGCATGGAGGAAGGGAGGGGCAGGTTAGAATTCCAAATCTTTCCTGGCTTGAATGTTTTAGAACTCTCCAACTCAGGGCTCTGAGGCTTTCCTGTTGCCCATCACTGCCCCCCTCCTTCCCCGACTTTTGAGTCTGCGCCTTCCTTCCTCCCTTCCCTTTTAGGAATCCTTGAGCCCCACTCGAGGGAGCGGTTGGACAAAGGCAGATGAGACCCAGAATGGCAGGAAGAAAAGAAGACTGCGTGGGACCGGCCTGGGACTCTAGTGCTGACAGTCCAGGGAACAGACACTCCTCCCAGGGTGCATCAAAGGAGACAGCTGTGCAGAACTTGGCCTTGCAGACAAAACTAAAATGCAGTGCCAACTTCTCCTGCTTTTTGCCTGTCTGAAGTCACAGGAGACACTTCCTGGCAACAGGATGGGGACGCTGGAGACTCTGGCACTGCAAGAGACTGTCAGGCGAGGGACGGTCCTTAGATCCTGCATGGGGCTTCTCGTTGTGCAGAGAGAACGCTGAGCCCCAGAGAGGGCAGCAAAGTGCCCAAGGTCACACAGCAAGCCAGGGGATGCAGACGAAGGCAGGAACGATGGATCGGTCTGCTTCATTTGGGCAGCTCCGGTCTCCTATGCCCTCTTATCCCCTCCTTCCCCCTACACAGAAAGGGAAAATGTTTTTAGACCCAAGGCAAAAGAATGTGAAACTGAAATCTGAGCCTTGGGTCTTGGGAAAAGAACACAGGGAAGTCAGACACATTCTGGATGAGCACAGATCTGCTTACACTGCAGATGGGAAATACTCAGGGCTATCCAAGGCCTCCTTGTTGTGCAGGTCTGACCCGGGAGGGCGGGCTGTGTGTGAAGCGATGGGAGCAGAGAGGGGCCCTCGAAGGAGCAGGTTAAAAGGGCCAGTCTGCTTCCAGGATTCACCTTGGGCAGAGGGAGGACTGCTCCAGCCTTTTAGCTCCCTGCCCAGAATCTTCTCAAGGAGCCTTAGGCTCATGCAGGCATTCCAGCATGGATCTGCCACCAGGGACCCACCAGGTCAGAAGCAGGGGTCCCTGCTGGCCACCACTTGTCCACAGCCCAAGCACCGTCCTGCCTTACCTGGAAGCTCACCTCCTCTAAGAAGGCCTTCCCTTCTGCTCCAGCCTATATTTGTCTTCCTCTTGTGTGAACTCCTGCAACTGGGAAGCACAGCTGCAGGCCAGAGTTTCTTTCTACCTGGGGCGTCTGGGGCTCCAAGTGACTGACAGTTGTGTAAGAATGTGTGTGCACACATGTGTGGGCAAAAGAGAGATAGAGATGGTGACAGAGATAGATAGATAGATAGAGAGAGAGAGAGAGAGAGAGAGTGAGTCAGGAGTGTGGACTGTGCTTTGTGTTATCCCAGCCATCAAGAGACTCAACCACGGACTTATATTCACACATGTAACAAGCGTGGGTGTTTGTTCTTGGCCAGGTGCTGTGCAGGGTCCTGGGGAGACTGAGATTAATGGGACTTGGTTCCCTCCTTCCTGACACCAAGGAGCCCCATCAATCATTCTCCACGATCTGGTCTTAGACTGACTTGCCAGGCCCTTTGTGATCTGGTCTGGCTGTTCTTGTGTCTTCAATCTCACCCCCTTCCACGCTCTCTCTTTTACTTTTACTTCCCCTTGCTGCTGGAGGGTATGCACACATTGATCTCAGGCCCTGGGGCCCGGGGTCTGGGCTGTATCTTGAATCCTGAGCAGCCCTGACCTGAGGTAGGGCCCACTGGTTCTGGCCTAACGGGGAAAGGGGATGCTGTGTGTGGGTGAGACCATGGCACTCCCAGGCTTAAATCCCCCATGGCTCCCCTCTGCCCTGGGAATAACCATGAACTTCTTCAACATAAGCTCTCAGAAGTACTTGGCAGGGACCTGTCTGCCTCCCTGGACTCCTCCTGCTCCCTGACCTCCTTGCTTTGTGTTTTTACAATCTTTATGTGCTGTCCATATAGTTTTCTTGAATGTGCAATTTGTTTCCTGCTTCAGGACCTTTGCACATGCTGGTCCTTCTTCCCGGTATGCCCTTCCCATCATCTCTCCCCTTTGCCTCCTTAACCTCTAATATTTCGGACAGTTGCTCAAGCACCACCTCCTGCACACTCCTTCCCTGATCCCCCAGATCCGCTCAGGGGCCCCTGTTTGAAGCTCTCCTACACCCTGGATTCTTTCTTCAGAGTACTCATAATTGTTTGTCTTTATATGCTTATGAGGTTAATAATTTGTTCCATGACAGGGAGTATGTGAAGTCTGTCACAAGTATTTCATTCAAATCCTGCCAACTCTGTGAGGTGGTTCCCAATTTTATCCCTATTTTACAGGTGAGGCAAAGGAGGCACAGAGTGGTTAAGTGACCTTCCTGAGGTCACACAGCAAGTAAGTGGTGGATGAATGAAAATAGTCTAGCAATTTTAGCCATGTGCCAAACAGTCATCTACCGACTTCTCTGCAGACGTCATGAGAGTGGGGGCTATGTCAGTTTTACTCATTCTCATATCCCAGTACCTAGTCCAGGACCTGCCATTTGTAGCCACTCACTGAAGGGAAAAAGGGAATGGAGGAAGGAAGTGGGAAGGAAGGAAGAAGGGGAGGAGTGGCTGGTGTGCCAGCTGTTAGAGAGACATCCTTGAGCAGCCATTCCTACAGGAGCGGCCTCCAGATGCCATGTTTTCCATCCCCCCCAATACCCCTGCTCCAGCTCCTGGATCCAGGAGAGCCAGTGTTCAAAACCAGTCAGTGTGCTTTCTCAAAAGAGGATGGAAGGAGCACACTGGGAACCAAGATGGGAGCCAGAGCACTCACATCTGGGTTCCCAGTGTGAAGCCAGGGCAAAAGCAACAGAACCTCGGGATTAGGGGACCCTGAAACCGTGCGTCCAGAGGTCTTCAGCTGTGGGACCTCCCTTTTCAAAATACCTTCCCTTCCCTCTACCTCCAGCTCCCACCTCATCTCCTTGGTGGACAAGCCTCAGCTACAGGGAAGGACTTGTCAGTGTAGTGACAGGGAACTCATCACCTGCCTGGCTGCTCCACGCCCTCTCAGGGCATGGATGTGGCTGTGAAGGGGACCTTCCTTCTCTGGTCCTGAAATCTGCACCCAGGAGGCTTCCCCTCTGCTGGGGGAGCCCAACTCCACCCAGCCTGCTCCCGGGACTGGCATGTGCTCCTCTAGGGATGAGGGCCCAGTCCCTTCAGCTGCTCACTGTGGGACGTACAAGGAGGCCTCACTGCCCTCTTTTGTGGCCAGGCTCCCGCCATCCCCAGCCGCACCCAGACCGGAGCTGTCCTGAGCCAGCCGCTATCAGGGCCGTGGGCCCAGGAGCAGGCCTGGGAGGTCAGCAAGCCTGGGAGGCTTCCACCCCAGCTCCTCCACCCCTCCTTTGAAGGGGATCAGGTTCCCCCACAAACATAATTGAACAAAAATATGAGAGAGAAAAGGTCTTTGTTCTCCCATTTACAGCGTCAGAAAATATGTAACAAATTAGCCGTTTATGAGGTAAGAGAGCAGGGCTGTGCGCTGCAGCGGCGAGGAGGGCTGCACATAAGGGGGCCTTTCAGCTGACTTCAGGGGTCGGCCAGGCCGGCGGGCGCTGCGGGGGACCGGCTCGCGCTGCGGGGGATCAGCTCTGCCCCAGGCCTGCCAGCACGGCCTGGCACCCATGGGATGGAGGGCTGGGAGGCCCTGGTTGACCTCTAGCTTGGACTCTGGGTGAGGCTTGGCAAATGGGGACGTGGTGCCCACCAGCCTAGGTGCACACAGCTCTTGGAAGTCAGGTGGCCAGGAGGGGGAGTGGGGACGGCAGGGATTCGTTCCCAAACATGCCACTCACCTGGTCCCCTGAGTAACCCAGAGTCCTTCTCCTTCTCGGGACCTGTTTTGCCATCTCTGACAAATGATCATTCACAAGGATCTCTAATAGTTTGTCCAATGCTCTTGGGGCACCAGTGTCCAACTGCACAGACTTCAATGGCTTCCCTGCGGGTTTCTCTGAACCTTAGGAGCCGGGAGGTGGTTCTTGGTATTACACATGATTTTCCTCTCAAACACCTTTGATTTTTCTTCCAAGGTTTGTCCAGTGGAAGCATCAGCCAGTCATTAATTCCAGGGGAGTGAGCACGTGGAACCAGAAGGGGTGGCTGGCCAGGCAGAGGCAGCCCCTCACCAGGGAGAGCCTTGCCACAGCCTTTAACTTGCTTCACTGGGTGTCCAGAATCACACGGTGGGTGGAAAGAGAGCAGTTTGAATGACACCCGGTGGGCAGACAGTTTTGGTATTGAAGTGCTGGGATTTCACGTCCTCTGGATTGTCTCGCTGTGGCTCTGATGCCTTTGACATGAACAGCTCACAAGTCCATCACTCGCATTCTGTGGCTTCTGGCATCTCCCGATTTGGAGTTTCTGATTCTGTGGTTAGACCATATGTTTCCAGGGCCTGGGCTTTTCGTTCTTTCTAATTTTTTAAAAATGTATGATTATTGTCTAGAGACATTATTTTTAAAAAGTATAAACCATCCCAGTGCTGACAAGCCTGTTGTGGGAGGACTCAGTATGATAAGGCATCTCAGGGCACTAGCGTTTAGCCTCCAGTACAATCTGGCAGGACTAGGGCACAGGGCCAGCGGCCACCCTGCAGGCTCACAGGGACAGGACTCCGCTCTGCAGTGAGCCCCAGGGATGGGACTCTCCAGCACTTTTCCCTCCAGTCGCTCCAGGGCGGGAGAATCATGGCCCATGCCAGTGGAGTGTAAGGAATCCCCTGGAAAAGCAGGGTGCTTGAATATCCTGAGTGTTTGGTCTGCAGTCACAAACACATCGCTTTCCTGGATCTGATTTTATTTATTTTGATTGGATCTTTAACAGCTCTTTACAAGGCTGAAACTGAAGCCGCCTGAGGTCCCCGGGAGACTTGCTAAAACTTCAACTGCACCCAGTTTAGCAGAGCAACTTGAAAGTTAATCAGCGGTGAGGGACAATTTGCCTCATTATTTCCAGCCCTGGAATTTGGCGACAGATGGAATTTGGGGCCTGGTGTGGACACGGCAATGAACACAGCAAAGACTGTCGCCCCTTGGTATGGTCTTGTGGGGTCTGGGCCTGGACGGGCTGATATTCCCTCTGAAGATGGGCCATGCCAGGAAGGATTTCTGGCTTGAGGGAACAAGGGCAATAAGGCTGCCCCATCCCAGGTCCAGGCCAGTGTGGAGTAATCCTTAGATACACAATTCTGAGCATTATTCAGGCTGAGCCCTGCACTGGATTCTGGGGAAGCAGAGGTGGAATCTGATACAGTTGCATCCAATATAGGATGCAGACCAGAGACACTGGGGTAAATTCTCACAGGAGGGGAACACCTGTGGCTGGCACCTTCTGCATGAATCTGCAAAAGACAAATCTGCCCCGCTTGCCCTCACTTTCTCGATAAGGTCCACTCAGGCCCTTGACTTTAATGGTAACCCCCTCCCAGGCACTCCCACCTTCATACTCTGCCACACTCTCCATAGTACGTAGCACTGACCACCTTCTAACACACTATGTTAGTTCCTCGCTTATCATGTTTATTGTTTGTCACATCACCTTCCACAGGAAGGTAAGACTCTCCTCCCATGAGGGCAGGAATGCTTGTTTTGTTCATTACTGTATCTCCAGCCCCAGCACATAAAATGCGCTCAATAAATGTCGTGTGAACAAATGAATGAACTGTGTGGCCTTTTATTACCACTTACCAGTCCCAGGCCCTCCTATGCAAATGCAGTCCCCCTGAGCCTCCATCCTTTCAGCAGCTGGGTGCTGGTGCCTGGGGAGAAGGCAAGGCGGTGCTTACACAGCAAGTGCAATTGCTTACTTTACAGAAAAGCTCAGAGAGGGGCAGGGGCCTGTCCAAGGTCACATAGCACGAGAACACGTTTAGACAGACAGTGCGATATGCCTGGGCCTGGCCTACCCCAAGCTTAGTGAGGTACCAGGAAAGTGCCCCTAAAAGGAGGAAGTGGAAGCTCTCAGTGAGGTCAGCAGCAGTGGGCCTCAATAGGTGGGAATAGCAATGTTAAGGCAACAGATACCATTTATTCAATACTGAGAACTTCACACACACCACACATACACACACACAATCTTGCTTACTCTTCCCATAAACCAGGAAGGAATTACGATTTCAGTTTTTAAAACAATAAGACTATGGCTCAGAGAGGTCGAACAAGTTGCTAAGATCACTAGGGTGGTAGCAGGAAGTTCTGACCTCAAAGAGTTCTTTCCTTCCTCCTGGACCTTTGGACACCCACTGTCCTTGCATCCTCTGGGCATCTGTGTATCGTGATGGTGCCCTGTCTGGGTTCCCCTCCCCTTGATGCTGTCTTGCAGACCGTCCCCTTGCCCCATGAGCACAGGCTTTCACCCTCTGAGCTGAAAGGGCCTCCTGTTTCTCCCAGTAGTGTTCCAGAAATGCCAGGGCATCATTTTCACACGATGGTGCTACAGAGGCAGCAAGCCAGTCAGTGGCTACCCACCAGCGGCTCTTCTGTATAAGGCTCTGTGCTATGAAGTCTTGAGAGGTGGACAGAGAAACATATTAGCAGTAAGAGGCCCTGGGTTCAAGTCCCCCTATACATGGCTAGGGCCAATCAATTCACCTCTCTGAGTGTTCCACGTTCTCATCTGAAAAAATGGATATAAGAAATCCCAGGACTATTTGAGGAATGAGGAGGGGGTGCCCACAGGAGTCTAACTCAGCTACAGGACTTGGTTGTGGGAGCAGAAATGAACAGCCCCAGATATCAGGACTGGAAGGAACCCAATTGTTTCTCCAGGGCAGGAGTTGCCTTGGC
This sequence comes from Macaca fascicularis, assembly GCF_037993035.2. Lineage (NCBI taxonomy): Eukaryota > Metazoa > Chordata > Mammalia > Primates > Cercopithecidae > Macaca > Macaca fascicularis. Next base: position 186,984,982 of record NC_088375.1, on the reverse strand, counting down.
AATGCCCCTGACAGGCAGATGCTCAGGGCTGTGCCATGCCTCTGTGGCAGGAGCTCAGTACTCTCAAAGCAGCCTGCATATCCTTGGACCACTCCCATGTCTAGAATGCTTTTCACACTGAGCTTGACCCTGTCTGCCTGCCTCAGCCCAGCTCAGTGGCCCCTTAGGACTTGTCTGCACCCTGTGATCCTGGAAAGGCCTATAGAGATTTAGGGCAGTAACTACCAGTGTCAACCAGTCCTTCTCCAGCATGGATTCCAGTATACCCCTCAACCCCGGTCACCCTCTTGTATACCCTTCAGGCTGTCACCATCCCTCTTCAAAAGCAGCAGATGCAGATATTTGAGGAAAAAAAAATTCTACAGGGGCTGGAACAATGAGGCGCTGCTGATTAACTCTCAGCCAACCAGAAAACGTAATGAACCTCACTGCCTACCCATGCGGCCCTGGGTAATGTGTTCTCTCTCTCATAGACATTCACACATAGACGTGCACAAACACCTGCAAGCACACACTCTCAGTCATATTCATACTCTAAAACACACCACTGACATCTTACACAAAGGTAAGTTTCATGCACAGACACAAATAGATGTACACAGACCCCTAGGTGCGCACACACACGCACACACACACACACACACACAAACACACATTCCTCCAGTGGAGATTCAGCTCACCCCCGAGACCTGACCAATCTACTACACATTGCTCTGGGTTCTCTTCCTCCTTCCCACACATCTGTGGGCTCGCTCTTGGGAAAGGACTCTTCGCCTTTCTACTCTGGGCATCTATAAGTCCCAGAAATTAGGCCCCTGCCTGGTTTTTAGGTTCTGGAGTGAAGTGCAGATACCACCTCAACTATCTTGGCTCTCAAACAGGCTTTTCAGTACAGCGCCGGCTGAGCTCTGAGCTTCCCTGTCACAGGGGTGATGAGGGGAGGAGGGCAGGTGGAGAATCAGGCTGTGGAATCAAATTCTGGCTTTGCCACTTGCTCACTGTGTGACTTTGGGCCAGTCCCTTGACCTCACTGATGGCATTTTCTCATCTGTAAAATGGGGATGTCTTTCTTGCAGGGCTGCTGTGAAAGTCGGAGATAACACACATACTATGCTCTTCATTTGTTAATAACTCTTTTAATCCTATAAGGTAGCTACTCTTATTATCCCCATTTCAAAGATGAGAAAACAGAAGTTAAATCACAATACATGGTTGTGATGATAATTTGTAGCATTGCCCTTTCCCAAGATGCCTTTACATTTTAGTTCTAGCAGCTGAGCATCAGGACACTAGTAATAACACACTTGCGAGTATTAGCAACTCCTGATCCAGGTGGTCTTGTAGAAGGCTGTGGCCCCAACCAGCATGTCATACAGAGAGAGTGCCGCCTGGCCACACCCTCCGCTCCTGGATTATCTGAGTACCTCCAAGCTGCCATCTTCCCTGAAGGCCTCTCATCCCAGGGGTGGACTCCTGAGAGAAGAGTGGTGATGGCGACATGATGCTGGTGAGGCATACAGGGCATTGAAGTGAGAGATGGGGCTGGCCCGGCAGATCCATCTGTGTGATAGGGTCTTGCCGTGCTCATGCATCCCCTGGGATGCCACAGCCTGGAGATGTGCTGCAGGCTGGGAAGGCAGAGGTACTGAAAGCGTAGCTGCACGGGGGAAGCAGAGGCAGAAAATCCGCCAAGCTGCTGCAGCGTCAGCACATTCTTGGAACAAATGTACTGAAAAGCTGGTCCTCCGATTCCACTTCCAAGTGAGAATCAGGACCTTGCTGCCCCAGCAGGGTCGCGCCTGGGTCACTGACTGGGGCTGGAGGCTTCTGGGGGAAGAGGAGAGACCTCAGAGCTCTGCCAGCTGCCATTCTACAGAGGCAAGCCCCTCTGGCCCCATCTGGCTTCCCTGACCCAGGCTGCTGGCCTCTGACTGCATTCCCCTAGTGACGGGGAGCTCATTAGGGGCTTTGGGGAAGGTTGTTCCTCTGTAGGCATGCCTGGTTCTAGAGAATGGATGTTTGTGTTTGATGGGGCTGTCGGAGCAGGGGGAGGTGCAGACAGATGGAGAGGAGAGAGGCACATCCTTGCTACAGACTGAGAATGGGGTAGTAAGAGAGAGGCCTTCAAGCCAGCTGAACAGGAAGGCAGATACTTTGTAACAGAGCAGCAGCATCAAGGCAGCAGAGGCCCGTAAAGATCCTCCGTCTAGTCTAACCCTCTAGGTTTTCACAACATGGAACCAAGGCCCAGTATCAAAGCCTGTCAATTCCTACTTCAGAACTCTTTCTGTGGGGTAGCCATGTAAGGGGTGAGATTTGAGGGCTCCAGGAATCACTACCAACCTCAACAGGCTCTTCTGGGGCCTGCCTGCGATGGCTCCTTGCTCCCTCTCTGTTGGGAAGGCGGTAGGTGCCTGGTAATGTGGACAGCTTCTTGGGTCCCCTGCCTGGGGGAATGGGTGTATCTGAAATCTGGAGGCCTGATTGCTGTCACTGGCCTTCAGAGGAAAGTTGGCAATTCTCTCATCCTTCCTGAGCCTGGATTTCCTCACAGTGAAGTGGGGGCTGCTTGTATCTTCTGCACAGGGTTGCTGTGAGGGTCAATGACACGTAAGGACATCACCCAGCACAGAGCCAGGCTCGCTTGCGTCCTCTTTCCTCTCTCCTTTTTTTTGGAGAAGGCAGTGCCGGGGCAGGCCCAGCTCCTTAGGCAACACAGATCAGTAAATCCAGTTCCCACCAATTCCACAGAGGCAGGTCTGCGGGAATCTTTCAGCAAAGTGAGCTACCAGCGCCCCCTCCACGGCCTGCAAATTCAACCCTGACCCTGGCGCCCACCTACTGACCACTCACTTTGTGCTGTACGTGCCCTTCGTCCCGTGCTCTAACTGGTCAGACTGGTCTAACAATCCTGTGGGTGGATGGGGTAAACATGCCCACTTCACAGATGAGGAAACTGAGGCCCAGGCACACAGTTCACCTGGTAGGCAGAGGAAGTGGCACTCAAACCCATGTTTGTCTGACTTCAAAGCCCATGCCCTATTCATTACGATCTCAAACTTGCTGGAAGCAGAGGACACAGGCAGAGAAGGCGTTCGTGGGAGAGAGGCCCCACAACCAAGAGGCTGAGGGCAGGTGCAGGATGAATTACTGAGGGTGACATTCGAGGCTCCTGGCCCTTTAATAGTTCCTTTCCTTCCTCTGTGTTCCATTGTTCCCAGGCCCAGAGCTGCCTGTGGAGCTGCTAATCATGGGCAGTTACCACAGTGGCACATCATAAATAGTCTGTAAAGGGCTCAGGGAGCTCAGCCCACACCCTCAGAGCCAGGCAGCACCCCCCAACATACGCACATCCACACAGCTGCCCACAGGAGGAGGGCAGCTCGGCCAGCACAGCCCTGGCTTTGCACTGTCTTCTTCATGGCCAGAAGTCCCTGCGACGAAGATGAACCGCCAGCCCAATTTTACCCACGGGGGATCGCAGGCTCAGAGAGAGGGGTGACTTTGCCAAGGTCACAGAGTGGGCTGTGGGAGGAGCAGGCCTGGATGTCTTTATTTCACAGAACGACATGAGCAGGAATAAAGGCAGGCCCCACTGTGCTTTCCAAAGCTCTTCCAAATCTGGGGTCTCGCTAATTCTCACAATAGCCATTTTGCAAATGCAAAGAGTAAGGCTCAGAGAAAGAAAGTCAAAGTCCATCACCAGCCCCGCTGATGGAATGACCTTCCCACAGCAAAACTCCAACTGCACTGCCTTGCTCCAAGCCCAGTGTGGCTCCCACTGCCTCTTTATCCTCCACAGCCTGTCACCTCCTTCTTATATTCACCATGCCCTCATTCACACCATGGTTCTGAAAAGCCAAATAACAACTCATGAGTCCCCCAAGACCCCATTCTCTTTTACTCCTCCACACTTTTGTTAAGCTATGCCCTCTGCCTAGAAGGGCCTCCTGGAAATCTCCACCTGGCTGACACCCACCTGCACTGAGCACCCATCATTCTTTACCTGCGGGATTGGATGCTGAGCTCTGCCAGGGCAGCGTCCTGGGCACAGTTCCCAAAACCCAGCCTGGTGCAGAGTAGGTGCCCAGAAAGGCCTTCACTTCGAGAATCACTATCTATACTCTCAAAAGGCACCCACTCTCCCAACCCTTACTTCAGGAGGTTCAGGAAATCCTCAGGGTGGGCACTGAGCCGGGAGGAAGTGGCTGAGTTCCCAGCACGTAGTTCTACTCTTAAGGAAGGGAAAGCGACTCCGTGAGGCTGTAACAGTGTATAGGGCCTTGGACTGGGAGTCAGGAGCCTGGGTTCATGTTCCACCTCTACCGCTAATTTGTTATGTGGCACTGGGCAAGTCGCCAACCCTTGCTGGGTTTTGGTTTCCTCACCTGTTCAATGGGGAGAGGTTAGAGGCTCCAACAGAATGGAGACCAGGTCTGTTTGTTCACCGATGCAGGTCCCCCATGCCTGGCAAATGGTAGATGCCCAGGAAACATTTATTTACCCAATGGCAGTGGTTCTCAGTTGGGCAAGTGAGGTTGGAAGGTCGCATGTAGTTTGAAAGTCTAGCAGCCCAACTGGCTTGAAGGGGACTGTGGTGAGCTCCATCCATCACACATACATCAAGGCAGAAGGGCTGGGCTGGAGCTGAGCCACAGACTTAACTGTGGTCAAAGGAGAAATACCTGTCTTTCTAGATGAAAGGACATTTCCAATTTTACCATTGTGTTTGGTTGTGGTTTAGTTCATGACATATAATTAATTTAGTATCAAACATATTTAAGTAGGGTACAAATCTGGGGTCTCACTAATTCTCACAGCATCATTATATCATTACATATGTGATATATAATGTATTTTACATATGTAATTTATTTTAAAATATTTATTTATTTCAAATAAATAAAGAGTTTGAGGGGCTCAAGTTGCATTAAAAGGAGCCATGATGTTAAATATACAAAGAGTTGAGAAACACTGTCTTAGGTGAAGGGATGTTTCTAGGAGCCATTTTTTTGGTTGCTGTTGTTTGTTTTTTTTTTTGAGACAGGATTTCACTCTGTCACCTAACCTGGAGTGCACTGGCGTGATCATAACTCACTGTAGCCTCAAACTCATGAGCCCAAGCAATCCTCCTGCTTCAGCCTCCCGAACAGTTAGGACTACAGGTATGTGCCATCATGCCTGGCTAATTTTTAATTTTTAATAGAGATGCGGTCTTGTTATGTTGCCCAGGCTGGTCTCAAACTCCTAGCCTCAAGTGATCCTCCCGCCTTGGCCTCCCAAAGGGTTGGGATTACAGGTGTGAGCCACTGCGCCTGGCCTAGGGAGGCATTCTTGGAGATGATGATGTTTAGGAAGCCATCAGGAAGTACTGGGGCAGGACTCTTGAGTTCTAGTTCTGTAGTGACCCTCACATGCTGTGGGGCCTAGGGCAAAGATGGGAAAGCTTTGCTCTAGGCTCTGCCAAGGGGTCCACACTCCATGGAGGACTGGGTATGAATGGGTGTGTGACTGTAGGGTGGGGAGGGCGAAAATGCAGCAGGGGCCTTGCTGGGGCTGCTGGGGACGCCACCCACCCAGACTCTTTACTCCCTGTAATGCCATCTATCCCAGCAGGCTCCCCAGATTCAGCCTCCGGCTCATACGGTGTGTAATGGAGGAGACAGCCGGGGAATTCCCCAGCTCATCAGCTCAGGGCTCCGGAAACATGAATGCATCAGGGAAATCTGCAGGCAGTGCCGAAGACACGCTTGATTTCTCAAATCGCGGGGCACATTTTCAGCATCTGCATGTGCTCTGCAGTGGGACCACCTAGGTTGGAATGCCTCTGTCTGTGTGGCCCATGGCAAGACCCTTATCTCTCTGCTCTACATGCAGGGCCTTTAAATTGCTGGGACATGAAACACTTGGGGTGGAGCTGGCCAAGGGAGCTCCTAAAAGATCCAGAGCCTGGAAGAAGCATTTCCCTCCCTTCAGATTCACAGCACCTGACGTGTCTTGTTTGTGGTGAGGTCAAGGCCCACAGCCCTGAGAAAACAAACGGCAAATTGAGAAGGGGCCTTTTAGGGAAAAATAATCAGAAGAGCCACTTGTCACTGCTCTGAGAATGGGAGCTGAGGCCCCAGCAAGGGACAACCACCAACACTTTGGCCCACAGTGAGGTACTCCTCTTTTTAAACAGGAGGGATTTAAACATGGTTGGAGTCAAGCTGAGCCACCACCACCTGGGGACTGCTACTCCAAGGCTCGGTCAAGTGAGCTGGGATGCAGGGGCATAAGAGGGTGGGAGTCCAGCAAGGTCAGAAGGCTTGGCCACCCTTCAGCCCAGGCACCTCAGGCTGGGAAGGCTGGGACCCTCAGTTTCCTCCTGTTCATTGGGGCAGTGAGCCCTTCCTTGCAGGCCTGCCTGAGGTATTAACAACACACATACAAACGGGCGCGTAATGGCTCAGGCCAGGGCGACCCACAGTAGGTGTGACCTAAATAGCCGATGTTTTCTCCTCTCTAGGGCTCCTGGGTTCTAGCTCTCACCCCCTGTGGCCCCACCCCCATGGACATCACTGCCCCCCTTGCTGGCTGGTCCTTGGAATTCTGAAGTCTTTCAAACTCCCCTCCCTCCTCACAAACAGGCTCCTGAACTGAAAATCCCCCACCAAGTCCCCGGCATCCCCCTATGCGGGCGACGGGGACAGTACAGGCTGGAGGGGTGACTGGCAACCACATCACTTGCCCCTCCTGTCTTCCCATCCCCTTTAATTGGGCTGGAAGATCACTGTGAGTGGATGGTGCATGAGGGCTGCTCAATCAGCAGCTGCTGCAGACTTTAAGGAACACATGACCTACAGTTTGTAGAATAAATAATAAAGGAAAAATATTCAGCAAATGATTCCCTTTTGTGGCCAGAGCATGCCGAGACCAGAGGTATAAGTCCCCTTGGTCAAGAACTCTAAGTGGCCCCTTGTCAGGATTTGGGGTCCCAGAGGGGCTTCTCCATCCTCAGCCTCTCTCAGAAGCTGTCTCTGGTCTTTCCTATTGTAGATGGACTGAATTTAACCCAATGGCAACATTGGGTGAGCCTCAACATTAAGCACCCACATCCTAGAAAGTGGAGCCCTTAAAAGATCAGGGAGTTTTAGACTCTCACCTGACAGGTGCCACCTAGAGCGGTCTCACAGCACACAGGTGGCAGAGGCAGGGCTATGACCCGGTCCCCTTCCCCACGAGCCTCTCAAGCTCCACAGCCTGCCTCTGTCCTGTGCACACCTACTGTGCGTCTGCATCGGCCAATGCTACGGATGCAGGAACCATGGCTGGAGGACAATGTTTTCATTTGAGGCCTACCCTGAGCCTGTGATATGGGGAGGGCAGGGAGGGTCATTACTGCTGAGGATACTGAGGATGACTGGCCCCAGGGACCACAGAGAGGTCCTGTGCCTGCCTTGTCCCTTATATTGGGACATCAGTCCTGGTCTGGCCTTGGCTTTCCAAATGCTTACAAGAGGCTAATTTTAAATATCCCAGGGGACAAGAAGGAAGGAATGTGCTGGCTTCTCAAACCTCGAGCTGCCCATAGAGTTCTTCTTTCAAGGAGTAGTCTCCAGCCAGCTCCTGGAGGGGCTTCACTCACCCCCACTCCCCTGGGAGAGGGGCTCAGCTAGGGCAGGCTGTGAGCGGAGCCCAGGTGTTTAGAAGCTGCAGCAAGAGGAACCTGAGGTTGCAGCTGAGCTCCTACGCAGCCTAGGAGTGACTGCTGGCATATCACTCCTGTGCACCAGACTCCTCGCTGCCGATGGGGTGCATAATCCACATCTATCTGCAGGAGCAGATGCCCTGGGCTGGGGTCAGCCTGGACTCCATCCTCTCCATCACCACTGCCTGCCAGATCCCCAAGCCTACCTCCCAAATCTTCAACCCAGAACTCCTCTCTGTCACCGCTCCCATGCTCAGGCCACTTTCCTGGTCCTCCCTTCCTTATCCTGTCCCCTTCACTTCACTCTTCATCAGTTCTAAGATTTAAATTGGAACACAAGCACCTATGGCACATTCAATGACTTCCCGTGAATAAATTCATGCATGACACTTAGGACACTCTAAAAAATATTACCAACCATAAAAAGTCCTTTACTGCACCCCATTGTTCTCAGGAGAAAGTCAGTTTTGCCACTGAGCACTGGGGCCACAGGCCCCCATGGCCACTGGCCCCCATGGCCACTTCTTCTTGGTCTCTTGTCACTAGTCACCCCATGGTTTTGCCTGGCTACGCTGGGCTTCTTTGTGTCAGGCCTTCTCTAGTCTCTGGGCCTTAAACTTTCTTCTCTCTTCCCTGCCACCCTCAAGCCTCTTCCATGACCCCCTCTGCCTAAATTCCATCCATCCTTAGAATTCCCAGCTAAGTATTACTCTCGAGACCCTTTCCTGCCTGGTCAGAAGTCCTCCTGTGCTCTTGACTCTCCAGCTGCTCTTCCTGGGGTCTCACTGCCTTGCCCCAGGATGTCCCCCTCCCAGATGGGACCTCCCTGAAGGCAGCAGCATTGCACCCTCATTCACCCCTTGCCCCGTTCCCAGCCCCAAGGATGGGCCTGGCCCAGAGGATGGCCCTCAACACATCTTTGATGAACACATGAAAGACAAGTTGCCTGTAATAATATTAGATTCTAGACCCTTGGGGAGACAGTAAGGACAGAGAGATCTCAGGGGCTGCATATGCACCAGACATTTGCTACCAAGAAATGAAGTAACTTCATAAATTCACTTTCATGAGAAAACCCACCAAGCTGGGAATCAGAAGGAACTGGGTTCTAGTCCCAGCTCTGCCTCAAAGCCAAGTCACCTTCATTGTCTAGGGCCTTGGTTTCCCCTCCTAACAAAAGAGATGTGCCCCTGCTTTGCACTTCTTTGAGGATTAAACAACATAAGAGTGGTGAAAGGAGGCTTTGACAAGTACAAAGCTCTAGTCAGACATATAGGATGATGGATATTATTCAGGCACAAAGAGCGGTTTCTCCAAGGGCTGTTATCTCTTTTCTATTTTCTTTCAAGGAAATGGCTTAGCCCAGCCTGCCTCCATTATTGTTGGCACTGTGAGCCAGGGAAAGAGGGAGGCAGAGAGGGAGAAGGAATCTTTAAGAGAGACTCTCTGGGGGACACTAATATTTTTAATAGTTTGTGGGTTATGAAGCAAATCTCTGTTCTCCGTATTATATATCTCAGCCGAGCCCGAAGAATGTTTCCAGCGTCTTTAATGAAACTGAAGCAGTAACCCAGCAGAGAGAGAGAAAGGCAGAAAGAGGAGATTTATTTGCAGAGATGTTTGCTCAGAGAAAGGTGAAAGTGGCCAGAGGCAGGGGGCCCGACTGAGCCACATTCCCCTAGCCCTTGAGTGCCCTGATTCTGTCCTTGGTTGTTGCCAGACCACCTGTCCTCACCTTTGAAGAGTATAGGCAGTTACGTGTGCTGGTCTCCTCTCCCCATGGCTGGGGGGTGCCTATGCTTTTCCCTCTAATTGTCTGGAGATGGGGGCAAACTCACCAACAGTTGGGGGGACTGGTTTTTACAGCACGTAAGAAAGCCGGCTGTAGCCCAGAGCCTTGGTGGGAGAGCAGAATTATTAATAGGTCCTACTGAGGCCTCGGGAAAAATGCAAGACTGCATGGAGTTTAAAAGGTCAGCATGAATAACAAAAACAGACTTTCTGGGGAGTCAGAATGGATTTAAAATACACTCAGAGGAGCCTGGGGCTCCTTTGCTGCTGTGGGCGCAGCGTGAACGTCTTTTGTGTGTTCGCAGGCGTGTGTGTATACACCTCCAGGATCTGGAGACATTTGTCAGCTCCCAGGGAGCTTGCAGCCTCACAGCGTGTGTGCTCTGGGCAACTTTTAGGTGCCAAGAACGGCGGCTCAGTGGCACAGCTGCGGTATGCTGGGTGATCACTCCCCGCTCTCTTTATAAAGAGAGGAGAGTGGATTAATGGGTCTTAAGGACATTTCCAATTTGAAAGTCGAAGCCGTGGAGGATGGTGAGAACCTTTCAAATCACCAGCTAGTCGCGAACTGGCTAGGTGACTCTGGGTGAGCTGGCATGCTCCTTGGCCTGGGTGTGTAGTTCCCATCCACAGGGCTACTGCAGGACGACTGGCACACTGAGCACCCGGCTCTTTCTCCCCTTGCCAGACCTCTTCTTCCAGTCTGTCCTCGCTCATCCTTTACTCAAACTTTAGAAGAGTCATTCAATTAGATGAGTGTTTACTGAACACCTACTGTGTGCCCCAAGTGCTGTTCTAGGCACTGTGATACAGAAAAAATTCCTATGGTCTGGAGCTTATTTTATGATCACTGGTGTCTGCCTGTCCTGGAGTCATGTGAGTCAGACTCTTAAAGAAGAGGTTGGGCTGGGTGCGGTGGCTCATGCCTGTAATCCCAGCACTTTGGGAGGCCAAGGTGGGTGGATCATGAGGTGAGGAGATCGAGACCATCCTGGCTAACACGGTGAAACCCCGTCTCTACTAAAAAAATACAAAAAAATTAGCCGGGCTTGGTAGCGGGTGCCTGTAGTCCCAGCTACTCGGCAGGCTGAGGCAGGAGAATGGCATGAACCCGGGAGGCGGAGCTTGCAGTGAGCCAAGATCGTGCCACTGCACTCCAGCCTGGGTGACAGAGCGAGACTCCGTCTCAAAAAAAAAAAAAAAAAAAAAGAGGTCAGACGTGGGTCCAGTCAGACCAGTCATGACCACAGGGGAGGCACATCATCTCTCAGAACCTTGGCTTCCTAAACTGCAGAATAGGGATAACAATAGAAATCCTCTTTTGGGGAATGATTTAAATGCATGGGACTAGTAGGGGCTTAGCAAATATTTGTTAGTGGATGACTAATAGGTACAAAAACATTTACAAATTTAAATGGCTATAATTCTTCCTTCCTCTCTCCCTTTTATAGTCTTCTGCAGGTGCTGAAGGGCTGCACTGTGACTATCAGGAAACCCTGGTAAGTCCCAATAATTTTATAATAGTGGGGACTAACATTACTTGCGCACATGCTGTCTACGAGTCCTGATGCTGGGTGCTAGGGGCATAGAGAAGAATCTGGTAGTTTCTTTGTTCTTTTTCTATTTGGTGTGGTTAGGGAGACACAGTTGCAGTCACTAGCTATTTGGGGCTCTCAGAGTGGGGCAGAGGGAGACATGGGAGCTTGTGAGGACCTGGGAAGGCACCTAACTCCGCTTTGAGGAGCTGGGAAAGCTTTGTGACTCTCTGAAAAAGTGACCCTCCACCAGGCTGTCACAGTCATAGGCTCCTAGTCTCAGAGGGTCCTTATTTAATAAGAGCCTCCTCTTTATTTTACAGCTATAGAAATTCGGACCATATAAATTGTGTGGTAAGTGGCAAAATTCATTAGGATTGACTCCCAGGCTTATAACCCCTTGAAACTTGTATTTTAGCAAATCAGAATTCATCTAAATACAGATGCTTGGACCAGGCAATGATGTAGTCATCATTGATGACTGGAATCCCAGGCTCTGTAGGGGATGGTGGCAGAGAGGTTCTGAGCCAGAGAGTCTTGATCTGACTCCTGATTTGCCAAGGAATTCTGAGTCCAGATTTACCTGGTCCTGGGCTCTTAGGTAGCAGGGGAAAGGACATGTCACAGGTGAGAAGAAGATGTAGAGTTAAGATAAAGTCTCAGGTCCTACATGGCTGAGCAGGTCAAAAGGTGCAGCCTAGAGAAGAGGTTGACATTTAAAAACTAAAAACAACTTTCCCAGATAGGGCGGTAGCATTTGGCTGAATTAAGATAACCATGACCCTGGTCAAAGGTCTGGCTGGGAAATGATCATCGGCAGAAGAGGTTGTCAGGAGACAGAAGATGCTGGGATGGGTGAAGACATGCTTAGTCCTTCCCTCTTGGTAGCTGGAGTAATCTGGAATCTCACTGCTTCTAGTAACATTTACCTGTTTTTCAGTCTACCTTAATCATGCCCTTCTGAGGGCTTCTATGATCCTTATTATACCCATACCTTTTGGCACTTAGTAGATCTTCAGGACATTGTCTTCTGCTTTCTCTTATATCCAACTTGCCCTTTCACACCTGTATGTTCTGCCTCCTGGCAAAAGTGGAAGGAGGTGGATATCAGTGAACCATCTGGAGGACTAAGGACCTCTGAAAATTCTCCCCTTCATAAAGCAACAAGAACACAGACAAAAATGGTCAGAATAAACTTTTTCAGAACTCTGGAAACTAACCAAAGGCTTGAAGGATTCCAGGGAACATTAAGCAATGAAATCTCAGTAAAAACGGTAAGCTTTGTGGCATTTTAACTTGCCCTATTTCCCATATGCCTTCGGCAGTAGCCTTGAAAACCAACACCTGCAATCCCAGTGAAAACCAGCAGCCTGGCAGTCACTGGCGAAGGAAAAACTGGGTTGGAACTCCTTCAAAATCTCATTCCCAGAGAACTGTCACTGTTTGACCCATCTGATGGTTCTCTGGACAATCCTACCGTCAATGCTGTCTGTATTTGATCTGACCTAAAGCTTGCTTAGTGCTAACAGCATTTTCCCCAGGGGTGTTTGTTGAAGACAATCAGAGTCAAATTTTTGAACATCACAGCAGTCTGAGGCATTTGAAAACAGTTGGATCATACAAGAGACTAACCAAAAAGCTTAAAAGGAAAAGCTAGGAAATAAGACATCCACAGAGGGCTCTGAAAAGCTCCAACATATTCCTGAGAATCTAGAAGGCTGCCTGCAAGCATAGGGTTGTATAAATGCCCAGAGCTATGTACATGCTCAGGAAAGACCTGAGAAGGCTCTAAGCTCTCACCTCTGCTAACCCTGAGGCTTTAAAACAGGAAGTGAAGGCTAAGGCAGAGTTGTAAACTGCATGGATGGGTGTTAAGGATGTGCTCCAACACACACACACACACACACACACACACACACACACACACACAGAGCCCTTCAGCAAAGATTGAGGGACTTATTGGTTCCAGACATTTAAATACATCTCTGTGTAATCATTAGCTGATCACAAAGCTAACTGAGCAGAGACTTCAATGGCTTTACAGACTTTACAGAATTAGTTCAGAAAAGTCATTAATTAAATAGTGACAACAAATAGCAAAGGCAACAACAAATCCTGAGAAGGGAAAAGAATCTGATTTCCAGATTTGCCACATTATATTCTTTTAAGTGTCAAATTTTCAACAAAAAATATTACTAGAAATACATAGAAACAAGAAAATATGAGCCATAAATAGGAGAAAAAAGCAGTTAATAAGGAGAATCTTTGAGGAAGTCCAGAAGTTGGACTTACTAGGTGAAGACTTTAAATCAGCTATTTTAATATGATCAAGGAACTAGGTAACCATGTCTGAAGAAATGTATGAGAATTATGCCTCATCACATATAGAACAGTAATAAACAAATTATTTTAAAGAAAGAACCAAATAAACATTCACATATTATATAGTTGAAAAGTACAATAACTGAAATGAAAAATTCACTAGAGGAGCTCAAAATGTTTTAGCAGGCAGAAGAATCAACAAATTTGAAGATAGGCCAATTGGGATTATTCAGTCTGAGGAACAAAAAGATAAAAGAATTTTAAAAATGAACAAACATGGCACACCATCAAGTGTACCAACATTGCATACTGGGAGTTCAAGAAGGAAAGAAAAGAAAGAAGGATAAAGGATTTTGATGAAATAATGGCTGAACACTGCCCAAATCTGATTTAAAAATATTAATCTACACAGCTAAGAAGCTCAATGAACTCCAAGTATGATAAATTCAAAGAGATCCACACCCAGACATATCATAATCAAACTGTCAAAAGCCAAAGACAGAAAGAACCTTGAAAGGAGCAAGAGACAACTGAACCATCAGTTCAGTTGATCAAAGCTCAGTAAGATTAATGGCGATTTCTCATCAGAAATCATGGAGGCCAGAAGGTGATATATTAAAAAGTGCTAAAAGGAAAAGAATGTCAAGGAAGAATTCTATATCCAGCAAAACTATCTCTCAATAACAAAGAAGAAATTAAGATATTCTCAGATGAACAAATATTGAGATAATTTGTAACCAACATACCTTCCCCTCACTAAATGCTAAAGTGAATCCTTCAGGCTGAAATGAAAGGACACTAGACAGTAACATAAACCCAGAAAGAAATAAAGGGGTACCAGTAAAGATAACTATGTAGGTAAGTATAAAAGACAGTACAAATGAAAAATGAATTTTGAAGGGCTCTGGTTCTTAGTTCATTTATTCATTTGTAACTTTTTTCCACTGTCTGATTTAAAAGGCATAAAAGCAGTTACAAATCTATGCTGATGGGTTATATAAGGTACAAGGATGCAATCTGTATGACAATAATGGCACAAAGGAGGAGAGAGGAAAAGGAGCTATATATAAAAAGTTCTTATATATTATTGTAATTAAGTTGATATAAATATGAATTTATAATTCCCAGAGCAACTACTAGGAAAACTAACTCAAAATGCAAGTAGTCATAGACCTGGGTTCACATGACAGAGCTGTCATTTCAGTCTAGTTGACCTTGGGCAAGTCCTCCAGGATTGTAAGAAATAAAATGCCCCATTTTTGAATCTTGGTTTCCTTATCTTTCAAATGAGTATAACTACGCACAATCCAAGGTTTATCTATATCCCTAATAAGGTAATGAGTGTGCTGTGCATGTCAAAGAGAAGAGACTGACCTCCAGTGGACTCTGGGAGGCTACCCTTGTGGCCTGGCCTGAATCTTGCCCCTCAGCCTTCTTAGCTGTGTGACTTGGGGCAATCATTCAACTTCTCAGAGCCCCAGTTCTTTCTTTTGTGTAAAGGAGAAACAAGAGCCCCTCATCTGGAGACTGCATGGAATTATGTGTGTTGTCCTTAAAGCAGAGTGCTTGGCATATAGTAGGTATCCAATAAATGCTGGTATCCCAGAAATGTTGGTGATTATTCTTAACTGTGAGCAATCCAAGAGGGCAGTGATGCATTCATAGACAGAATGTTTTTGCCCCCTCAAAGTTCATTGTTGGAACCTAGTTCCCACTGTGATAGTATTTCTAGGTGGGGCATTTGGGACGTAATTAGGTCAAGTGGGCAGAGCCCTCATGAATGAGATTAGTACTCGTAAAAGAGACACCAGAGAGGTCCTCTGCCCCTTCCACCATGTGAGGACACAGCTAGAAGACTGCCTTTTATGAACCAGGAAGCACACCCTTACCAGACACTGTATCTGCTGGTGCCTTGATCTTGGACTTCCTGTCCTCCAGGACTGTAAGAAATAAATTCTGTTGTTTATAAGTCACCCAGTCTACGGCATTCAGGTCCAGTAGCCCAAATGGACTAAGAAACCCTCTTAATCTGGGGTGCCCCAAAGCCTGTCATAGAGTGGCTTCCTATTAGGTGGGGTGTTTGTTCACTGAACTGAAATTCACCGGCCTTTTTGTCATCCAGAGAGAAGCCTAAAATCCTGTGAAAGTTCACACCACAGGGGAGAGCACTGGGGCTCAGGAAGCCAGGACTGGGATGAGAAGAGTTGCTGGTGGGATCCAACCCTCTCCCCTGCTGGGCTCTGGGAGTCCTCAGCCAGGGCCAGCAGTACAGTGGACTCCTTGGGAGGAAATGTCATAACCTCAGCACCAAGAGGGAACAGATCTGCATTTTTCCCACATTAGGACGTCTTGTTAAGAATGGGTTCTTGGCCATGAAAGATATTTGGGATCCAAGGGTGACCAGGCCTGTTTAAAATCTCTTAAAGGAACCCTTACACTCCCTCTGTCCAACGCAGCCCCATCTCCTTCACAGCCGATCTCAACAGTCTCCATTTCCTACCTCCCCATCTCCCACCAGATTTAATCTGACTTCCACCCAGACCCTCCCGCCTCTGCTCCCGCCAAGGTCTCCAAGAGCCTTCTGTGACTGGATCTGAGTTCAGCGCCTTGGACTCGCCTCCTGACTGTCTGTATCACCTTGACCAGCAGGCCTCTGCAGGGTGGAGAGAGAGATGAACCGGGCCTCTGGAGAATGCACCTTCCATGGCCCGAGTCCTCCTGAAAACTCTAAGAGTGATGAGTGGAAAATGATTCCCGAGGGCAATTATCGCACCAGGCTTGCACAGTGGTACAAATGAGCAGGAAAAAAGGAAGAATGTAGCCTGCTATAGGCCAGACCTTTTCCAGGTCCCTTCCATGGGTTTCCTCATTTAATACTCACAGCGACCCTAGGAGGCAGATACTATTACAACCCATGGTTCATCTCGTGAGGAAACTGAGGCACAGAGAGGTTAAATTATGTGCTCAAGTCCACAGAGTGAGGCGGTGGAGCCAGCACAGGCATTCAAGTAATCTCAGGGCAAAGGCCAGTCCTTAACCAGAATCCCATGTAACCTCTCAAGGCTGGACACCTGCGCTGGGCCGGCCGGCACAGTTCTGCCTTTGTGTAATTTAGGGCCAATTTACACAACACTCGAAGGAAGTAGTGAGAGACAGTCTGTTTGCAAATCAGACTTTGCCACTGTCCTCCCTCTCACCCCACCCTTCTTCCAAGAACACTGGTTTCCCTTTGTCAGAGATATCCATGGCTGGTTTCTGAGCCAGGCTGACCTTTCTAGAAGTCATTCATCCAGGGACCCAAAGGCATCTGAGCAAGAAGGCAAATGTTAATTGTCCTGCTTGGAAGATGAGGCAGAGAAAGCTGAGGCCTGAGATTATCAATGCCCACAGCAGAATGGACTTCCCAAGGAGGTGGTGAGCATCCATCTCTGGAGGAGGGTCAGCAGGGTCTGCAGCCCAAAAAGAGCAGCTGCAGTTCATGTCTGAGGTTCCTGCAGGCTCTGTGAGGCTCTGATTCTGTCTGCAGCTTGCTGGGTGCTTTTGGGCACTTCATTAACTTCTCTGAATCTTCTGTTTCCTGGTCAGTAACCCAAGAGTGTTGAACAATAGTCCCTAAGGTCAGTTACAGCTGAGAGGTTTAGATATTCACTTCCAAGTCATCCACTGAAGAAGACTAAGTCCCTTTGGTGACATTCGTAAAGAGACACAGTGTAAACCACAAATGGTCAGTGTTGGAGAGACATGGCTATTGACTGATGCAGTCACATGGCTGACAGATGTGATGACTGAGACCTAGAAGAGTAAGGGACATACTGAGGACCACACAGCAGATTCAGCACACTGGGGCCTGACCACGCAGAGAGGAGGAACTAGAGAAATGAGCGGTCCAATCAGAGGGTCAAGGCCGAGACCTAAATACTCCTGAGACAAAACGGGAGAGATGTCCAGAGGGGCGAAAGTTGGATCTCCAGCTGGCTTGCGGACCTGAGCTGTTTCTGTCTGCCCTTGTTACTCTGATACCCTCATGTGGCGGGAGGGCGCTGGGTTGGCACGGAGGCTGTCAGTCCTGGTCCTCTTCTGCTGTGATAAGCCACACCCTGGGCATCAGGCCTTGTGGGATAGCTTGGAACGCTGCCCTCGAGACATTGTGGGTTAAGGTGAGCTCATGGATGCCAGGTGCTCTGGTGACAGGACATGTTATACAATGGAGTAAGCGTTGCCCGAGAGGTCACAACCCCACTGCAGAGTCTACTCTCAGAGAAGAGACTACTGCATAAAGATCAGGGGCCTGACACACACACCCATGAGCAAGCAGAGGAGTGGGCACGGGGACACACGGGATGGCCTTTAGCTCTGTGCACACCTCCACTGCACGTGCCAGGAGGCTGCCCCCTCACTCCCACCACACACACACGCTCACCCACACATATACACACTCACACCTAACCTGTCCCCCAGTCAGACTGATTCGGCCTCTTAAATGTCTCTGGATGCTATAGCCTTCCCTTTAACAAGCTGACACTACCTGGCTTCAGGCCTCATGGTCCTCCACCCAGACTAGCGGATCAACCTCCTCTCTGGATCCGTGCCATCCATGCTCCAGCCTGCAGCCAGAGGGAATTTATGAAATGCAAACTATACCTCCGATGGGAAGGGCAGAGAGAGAATGAGCTAAGGCTGTTCAAACTCAACAATTTGAAGCAGGCCCAACTTCTGTGTGGAGTGTGTGGGGACGTGGGGCAACACTGACAGTGTCCTTGCCATCATCACTACTGTTACTATAATGGCCAGCAATAAATGGCGGGGGCAGGGCAACTGCTTAACTCCTGTCACACCACTTAATCTCTCTCTGTGACTCTCCATAGCAGTAAAGTAGGGCCCCTGGCTACCTGATAGAATAAAGGTGAGGGTGGTGAGTTGGACATGGGCAGTGTTAGTTCTGGCTGCCCCCTCCATCGATGGCCAAGCTTGTTGCTGCCACTGTCATCAACCTTCCTGTAGGTCCAGGGTAGTGTGGACATCTCCCCTGTGAGTTCCTGGAGAGTGTTTACCTCCCTGGATTCTGTTCTGGGGCCTGGGGTGCAGCCCAGGGCCTAATGAAAGTCCAGGTTTGCTGAGTGAACAATCTGAGGATCTTGGTCTCTGGACCATGACCATGAGTCCTGGTCACCATCACAGCAGATGGTGGGCACTATCATGTAGGGAGTGGGGAAGTTAAGCATGCCCACTCCAGGGCCGTTCTTTCCTCAGTCAACTGATGGGCACTCTACATGCTGAGCCCCTTTGCATACATGGCCTTAAGCAGCCTTTGACAAGGCCCCCAGAGGCATGCACCACCCTCTCCATTTCCAGCAGTGGAGACTGAGGCTCTAAGAGATTCAGTCACTTGTTCAAGGTCACTCCAGTCAAGCTGGTAAGTGTACGGCCATGATTCCAAGGCAAATCCTCTGAGTCTTCCTCTAACATTCTTTTCTCTGCTCAGACAGACCCTATAGGCCCAGCCTCCTGTCCCTCCCTGGTCCACGGCATTCTTCAGAGCACTCATGTTGGCAACAGAGTTTGGCAGACCCACTGGGATTAATTAATGACAGGCCTGTCTTCAGGGTGGCCCTGGCGGCTATTGAGGCTGCTTCATACCTGTTGATTGCATAATCCATAAATATATTTGACATCTTTAATTGGAATCAGGTCCCCCCAGGACCTGACCACAGTTGAGTTACGAGCTCCAAACTCCCTGCTGGCAGCACTGAGCTTCTGCCTGAAGTGGAGCCCAGGGAGAAGGAATCAACTTGGGACGTGATGACATTTCTCAAGGATTAAGAAAAAGAAAAATTTGCTGCTTAAGTGTAAGGATAGAGATCTCCCTTAAGCTCTGTGGCTGCAGCTCACCTGCCAATTCCATATCCCCTCCTCCAGAAAGCCTTTTTGGACCTTCTGAATCCTGGGCTGCTGGACCCATATAACAGGGAAGGAAAGAGAGAGAGAATGAATGAAGGCTATTCAAACCTGACAGTCTGGAGCAAGCCTACCTCCTGTGTGGAGTACTTGGTGACTTTAGGCAACACTGACAGTGTCCTTGCCATCACCACTGCTGTTACTAAAATGACCAGCAATAAATGATGAGGGGAGGGCAACTGCTTAACTCCTTAACTCATTTAATCTCTCTCTGTGACTCTCTCCATAGCAGTAAAGCAGAGCCCCTGGCTACCTGCTGCCTGTACCCATTTTAGGTTTGACATGGGGCCTTTGGACTCTCTTGCTAGAAAACTGGGTAAGGCACCCAATTTTCCTTACCTGTCTTGTCTCCTAAGGCAGGTCAAGGCTTTCCCCAGCCCAACACACATACCAGATGCTGCAGCAACAAGATAAGATTCCCTGCTCCCCTGGATACAAGGTTTTCACCTGTTCCTATATCTGCAGGGGCAGCCAGGCCTGAATCCCTGAACTGTCATACAACCCATCCCTATCTTCATTCACTCATTCATTCACTTATTCATTCATTGTCACTGAATGCTTACCACTTGCCAGGCTCTCTGGGAGGTGCAGGGAGAGGCATGGATGGGGAGCTACACTGCCGAGGAGCTCCCCATCTAGAGGAGCCCACAGCCTGATGGGAAATGTGTGAGCAGAGAAGCCAGGGGAGGCACAAGCCAGGGACTAATGAACTCAGCTTGGGGAAGGGAAGGGTGGAGGAAAGGGAGGTTCCCAGAGCCAGGGGCAACCATTGAGCAGAGTCTTTCTGGGCAGGTCTTGCAGGGATGACCCAACCTTCTCCTTTTTCTTTTTCTTTCTTTTTTTTTTCATTTTTTCTCTTTTTCTTTCTTTTTTTTTTTGAGACAGAATCTCACTCTGTCGTGCAATGGTGTGATCTCAGCTCACTGCAACCTCTGCCTCCTGGGTTCAAGCAATTCTCTGCCTCAGCTTCCCGAGTAGCTGGGATTACAGGCACCTGCCACCATGCCCGGCTAATTTTTTTGTATTTTTAGTAGAGATGGGATTTCACCACCGTGGCCAGGCTGGTCTTGAGCTCCTGACCACGTGATCCACCTGCCTCAGCCTCCCAAAGTGCTGGGATTACAGGCGTGAGCCACTGCGGCTGGCCAAAACCAACCTTTCTCTTTACCTTGTTTGATAACAAAGCTGGCTGCTGTGACAATTTAAACAAAAGGTTTGTAGAAAGTGCCTGGCACAATGTAGCTGTTTGATTTTAGGTTCCCTTTCCGAGCTTTTCCCCATCTAGACTCTCATAGAAAATGGTGATACAGGCAGGAGACACTGGTGTAAAAGGCAGGGGCTGCCCATGCTTGGAGGTCACTGGTCCAGGGGCTCTGGCCACCTCAGACTTTGTTTGACCACCTCCAGGGCTCAGGGGATCACACTGTGGCTCACCTTGCCTCAGGGCAGGAGACTCCATCTGTCCCCAGGCTCCCTCCCTTGCCTTTCTTACTCTGCCTGGTCCCTGCTGGGGTTATACCCTCCCAGGGGGAGGATACTGGTCCTACAGACATCTGCCTTTCCTCTCCCTCCAGCACCAGCCTCGGTGGAAATCTTCCAGGTGACATGGTTTGGAAGTTCAGACTCCAGGAAAGAAAAAGCATGTTCTATAACAGAACAAGTATGCAGCCAGGCCTAGATTCAGTCCCCAGCGTGGGCACTCACTTGGGCAAGTGGTTTACTTCTCTGAGCTTCATTTTCCTCCCTGCAATGCTTTTGAAATAGCTAATTGGATGATTCATTCCTATTGATGCGTCTGCCCCATTCAGAAACTGTTTTTGGCAATGAACAAAATTAACTATCTAATGTGTGGAGATTTCATTGTAGCAGAAGAGAAGAATTAACAAGTGGATACTTGGTGTGTAGGGTGGTGATAACCACTGTGAACAAACATAAAGCAAAGTAAGGGAGATGGGCAAGGGCTGTTCTGTTTAGTGTGGCTAAAGACAGCTTCACTGGGATGGGGACGTTGGAGCTGAGATCTGAAGAGGCTGAGAGAACTGCCCCAAGGAGATCTAAGGACCATTTTAGACAGAGGTAGTGCCATGACGAAGGAGCACGGCAGGCTGCCCGAGGGACAGCAGGAGGCCAGTGTGGCTGCTGTACAATGAAAGGGGGTGGAGGAAGGAGGTGTGAGATGAGGTCAGTGGTGACAGCAGGGGTGAGGTGATTGTCAAGCAGGACCTAACGCCATCCTGAAGACCCTGAATTTTCCTTAGAGCAAGGAGGGAGCCACTGGAGGGTTTTAAGCCAGGGGCATAGGACCTGATTTGCATGTTAAAGGCTTCCTCTGCCTGTAGTGTGGAGAAGAGAATGCCAGGGGACAGGGCAGGAGCAGCGACCCTGGTCCAGAGGCTTATGAGAGAAGGGGAGAAAGTGAGCAGGTGTGTTCTGGACGCAGACTGAAGGTAAAGCCAATAGGGTCTGCTGACCAACTGGATGCAGGGCGAGAGGAAGAGGGGTCAGGATGAGCCCCGTTGACCTGGCCTGAGCAACTGTTGGAGTGGAGCAGACTTGGGAGTAGGGGAAGATTTGGAGTTTGGTTTAGGGTGTGTGCATTTTGAAGTGCCTGCTGAACAACCAGATGGAGTGTCAGGAAGGAAGTATAGGATGGAATTATACATTTGGGACATGACTTTTTAAAGGAAGGAAGACAGAGGAGAGGTTTATGGGTGGAGACCTTAATGTTTAGAGGTCAGGGCCATGAGGAGGAACCAGCTGGAACACTGTGAAGGAGTGGCCAGCCAGGCAAGCAGTGAAGAGACAGGGGTGGCCTGAAATTCAAGTAAGAACCGTTTTAAGAAGTTGCTGACTCAGTCAAAGGCTGCTGACAACAGGACTCCCTTGCAGGAGAAGGCAGATGAGTGGGGTGTGGAGCCTGAAAAGAAGAGGGAACCAAACATGAGGTAGTTTATCCCCTCCCAAGATGCCAACTCAGTATGGATCTTTTTGGAAATGGAATTGCCAGGGCGGGGGAGCCCATCTCGATGCGCACCCAGCCCCAGGCCCATAACATATGGAAGAAAGCCCCAGTAGAAGTTGACTTTAGCCCTAACTCCTGGAATGTCTTTGAACCCCACAAGGAAAAGCTGGAGCTCGGAAGCAGGTAATTTCAGCCAAGTGCACTGTGTTTGCTTAGAGTTTGGGTGCAGCAACCAGTTAATTACTCAAGTAAATCATGTCACCGTCCCCTGCAGCCCCAGTGCAATAACACCGTGCTGACCACACTTTAAAAAGTGATATAAGCCTCTGAGTGCAAGCTAAAAGGTTTTATAGGCCACCCTTTGAATGGGCCTCTTTCTCCCGGAGCCCACAAGAGTCGTGTGTGTCCACGCCTGCCCAGAGTTGGGGAGGGAGGGTGGCTCTTGGGGGCCACCTTCTTAGACGAGGTCCATATGAGTTGGGGCCCATCCAGGGCTGGCTGGCAGCCCAGCTTGGGGGTGGGAGAAGTTCCTCTTTTCTGTGTCCTCTGATCACATCAATGTGATGTGTTTCTCTCACTGCCCAGATGCTGTTGGCCCTCCAACTCTCATCCCCATTATCTCAATGAACATCTTCTGGACCAGACTCTGGCCTGAGTGCTTAGGACTCAGGTGTGCCAAGGTACGGTGCTTACTCTCTGGCAAACACAAGAGATGGGCAGATGCTCTGCTCCAAGGGTAAGGCAGAATGAACTAAATTCTTCACAGGAGACAAAAGCATAAGGTGATGTGAGTCCCAGAGAGAGGAAGATGGATTCAGGAACATCTGTCGGGCCTACGAAGATAAGATTTCAACAGACAGGATTTGTGGTAAAGGAATTACAGGCAGCGGAAGCAGCATGAATAAAGGTCAGGAACTTGGGTATATTCTCCAATCGTATATTCACAGAAGCTGAGATCCTTTGACTTAGACACTCAGAGTCAGACTCTCAGGTGGCTTGAGTCACAGACTGACGGGCCCCTGTAATGCAAGAACTACAGTTCTTTGAACAAGACAGAAGTACACCTGGTCACATCCCTCCCTCAGGGCAGGAGATCCTCCAGCAGTCACCAACAGGCAGCACCTTCGAAGACAGGTGGAGACAGGGCGAGGATTCCATCCCGTACAGGCATCCGCCCAGCATCACAGTCCCCCGTCCATCAGTCTCCAGACGCTGGTCAGGTGTGTGCTTGTGACCAGCTTTGGCTCCTGTGTTCCAATGACTATGCCTTGCCCCTTCCACCTCCAAGAAAAGCTCACCTTCCCACCCCTTTTTCTGCCGCATGTCATGGAAAGAGCATGTCTATTAGCATGGTAGTGATTGATAACTGGAGATGATCTCACTTAGGAGCTTGGTCTCAGGTCTAACCCTACCCTGACATATTTTACCTCCTTAATCCACACTTTCTCTTCTTAATGTTAGGATAATAACAACAAAAATAGTAAGTAGTTATTTTGCCCTTATTGAGTGTCTGGCACTGGGGTAAAACCTTGATAGGCATGATCTTTGCTAATTTTCAAAACAATCTATGCTACAGATACTATTATTCTCCTCTTACATATTAGGAGACAGGCACAGAGAGGTAAAGTAATTTGGCCACAGTCACCCAGCCAGTAAATGGTGAAACTGGGATATGAACTAAGGAAGTCTGACTTCAGAGACTGCTATTAATGACAATGAGAAGAAAAATTGTAATCATAATCATAGTAAACTATCTTTTCCCAGGCATATGTGCAGCAAATTCATTACAGAGTGGATGCTTAAAGTCTGCTTTTAGGGGCTTTGGATAAAAGGTATATGAATATATGGCCAGAGACAATGTGGCTGCTGAGAGACTATTTTTGTATAATAAGGAATATATTTTTATAATCTGAATAGTTACCTCCTACTGTGTTTAGTCCTCATTGAACTGTGGGCTTCTTAAAGAAAATGAACATGCTTTATTCTATTTGAAATCCTCAGAACAATGCCTGGTACATAGTAGGTGCTTAGTAAATGCTTGCTGAATGAACTGACACACACAGTAGGTTTTCTCTTTCCAGGGCTGACCTGTAGGTTGGGAAAGTAAAAGGGTGGAGGAAGTGTCTCTATCTTTATAAATTTGCAAAGGGGATCTGCGTGAGTAGCCAGGCCTAAGGACTTCCCATACCTGGCTTTATGGCAATACTTTAATAGCTGCTATGCAAAGACCACTAGAGCTTCTCAACGAAGAAGTTAAAAAAAGAAAAGAACCAGCATATAGCTAATATGTGGTTAATACATTCAGCATGCTTCCCCCTCCAGTTAATTAGAAAACTTTATTACAGGAAAGTTGAAGTGGCTTTTCTTTCCAAGGGAAATGCACCAACTTCTGAGTAGTGGGGAAGAGGGATGCCAAGAGCTGCCCCACTGCCGTTTCCACCTGCTAGAACTGCCCATCCGGCTCAGCTGTGAAATGAGCTTGGCTTGCTCCTGGGCAGAGAGAAGTTGCTGATGTGGTAGAAGTGATATGTGCTTGTCAAAGATCAGAAGGCCTGAGTTCCTAGCCTGTTTCTCTAATTCTCTGCATGACCATAGCTGGGACTGTGCCTGTTTGGGTCTTCATTTCCTCACCTGTGGAGGGGACTGATTGTGACCCTCATGTCTGAGGTGCTGGGGAGGTTGGGTGAGACAGCGAGAGTGAGGTGCATGAAACATAGAGGCCGGGTCTCAGGGAAGGCAAGGCATCTGGTCAATTCAGGGAACAAAAGGAAAAAAATCCCTGCAGGGGCTCACTGAGTCCTGTAGATGAAACATCTGGGGGACTCACTGTTTTTTTCAGTTTGAACCACCCTTGAGTTGGAATATGGACCATGGGTGACCATCCATATAGACCATCCACCTAGACTGGGAGTGATTTACATCCTGTAACACATTCTGGCTTAACATAATGCAGGCCAGGTTAAGTTAAAACATGCACACACACACACACACACACACACATACACACACACACACACACACACGAATGAGGGCTGGGTGCCCTCTGACCCTCGGCTCGATAGCTACCTCCCGGGCAGTGATCTGCGGGAGATAGGAGTGTCCAGATCAAAGGATGGAGGGGGTAGATTTATGGTGTGCCGGGGTTCCTCCCAGGTGTTTGTGCTCTGGCCTCCTCCCCATTGGAGCATCTGGAGAGGAGGTGTTGGCCTTGAGAAAGGAGAAAGAATAAGGGCTTCTCCTGGAAACTGCTCCTTCTTGGGAGAATTTTGGGGGAACTTGGAGGTGGTTTTGCACTCGGGGAGGCTAGGCCTGCCGCCAAGGTCTTAGCTGAGGTTAAAGAGGACACTACCTCAACTGAAAAGCTCTGCAGTGGGTCATTCCTGGCCAGGAAAAATGGACTTATCCTCCATGGTGTGCTGCCACACCACCGCCTTCACAGGCAGGACTGGTCCCCTCTATGTTCTGAACGCATGCAACTCCTTTCAGAGAGTTCTTCCATCTTGGAGGGAGGGCCCATATTGATTATCCTTGTGCCTCCAATGGCCAGCACAGTGGCTGGCATGGGTCGTTATGCATGAAATGTGTGGGGTTGCAATGAGTTGAATGGTTTTGGCATTATTATGTTGGCTGACATTGAATGATGCCCTCTCGCTGGACTGATGGGGAAACTGAGGCCCAGAGCTGGGAAGTCAATTGCACACAGTGGCTGCAGGAGTCAGCAGCAGATGCAGAACTGAGCTCAGTATTCCCTCACGTCTGCTCCAGTGCCCTGCAGCTCTTGCACACGGATCTGTGCCTCAGAAAAAAGCTCTCCCTCTCCATCCTGCCTTAATCCAGTCAACTAGGCTGTGCACAGCCCAGTCAAGAGGGGGAAATGTCCACGTTACCAAAATCATACGAAAGAAATTATGGATGGAAAAATCATTACCTTATAAATCGGCCGAGCTGTTCAGAACTTGTAGGAAACAGGGCATATAAAATTCATATGGCACGTTAGGGCTTTGATAGCGCCTCATTACAGCCCTTAGACTCCAGTGAAAAATGTCCTCACCCAGAGAAGGCTAATTTTCCTTTATTAATGACATGGGGCGGGGCTGACGCCATAAATTCCAGCTACCTGAGAGCCCTGAACTTGAGACAAACTCTTCTAAGAGACGTATCTCTCCAGGCTAGGCTGCTCCACGCCATTTTACCCTGTTGTATGCCAAGGAAGCAAGACTAGAGAAGACAGCCTCCCGCTACCACAGGACCCCAGCCCCCAGACTAGAGAAACACATAGAGAGACAGCAAGATCTCTCTTTTCTCTATGAGGGCCAGACCCAAAATGTTAAGTAATTCAGCCCCTTAATAGAAAGTAGAGGGCTGAGAAAAGGGGGATACACATATTACCCCCAATTTTACGTGTGATTTCTGTAACGGAAGTTGTGTGCATTCTACCATCCACATTCCTCACAGCCAGTCTGTGACCAGGGTAAGGGGTCAGCTATGACCAGGATCAGGGCTCTGGCTGTGACCAGGATTAGGGGTCAGGTTGTAACCAGGATCAGGGCTCAGGCTATCCTGAGTGGGCAGAACTATACCCTGGTCACAGGCCTACAGGGGATTTAAGAATGTAGTCGCAGTCATCATATCAGAAAACACTCAACCAAACCTGGCCCCTAAAAGCAAACATGGCTTCTAGCCCATGGTTTTGCCTTTGTAACAGATGCATGAACCTCCAGAGTGACACAGCTTAGCATCTTCTAGTTTAAATTCTCAGCTTGCTCATGACACAAATGAGGAAACTGAGGGCTGCCAATATTCCCTGAATGTTGGGTTAGTAACTGGAAGGGCAGGGAAAGTTTGTCCAGGTCACCTGACCCCCAGCTGAACACAATTTCCTAGCTGCCTTCACTTGCTCCACAGCAAAGGAATAATGGGAAATTATGGCCTGTCAAGTCCGGCTGTATGGTTCTAGCCCTTGACCACGTGTCCCCAAGGGAAAAGAAAAGGGAGCGTTTGTCTTCTCAGGTAGTCACATGTCCTTAAGGATATTAGGCTATCTTCCCTATGGACATGGTTCCCTGAAATGCCAAGGGCCTTCATCCCTGTGGGTCCCCATCGGCAACCCTTCCTGTCTATGTGTGGCTATTACAGGCTTCATGCACATTGCCTGATGTGAGCTCTGCAGCAGCCTTTTAGTCTCCCGTACAGTTGAGAAAATAACTGAGGATCAGAGCAGTTAAGTGGCTGATAAGGCTGAATTGTGTCCCACTCCCTCCTGATTCATATGGTGAAGCCCCCACCCCCGGGACCTCAGAATGTGATTGTATTTGGAGATAAAGCCTTTACAAAGGTAATTAAGTTTAAATGAGGCCATTAGGGTGGGCCCTAATCCAATCTAACTGTTGCCCTTATAAAAAGAGGTGGATTGGGAAACACAGAGACACCAGACATGTGTACAACTGGACAATCACGAGAAGAGGCGTCCGGAACACTGGCCTCTGTGAACCAAGGAGGAAGGCCGCAGAGGAAACCAATGACGGCAGCACCTTGGCCTTGGACTGTGCCTCCAGGACTGTGAGGAGGTGCATTCCTGTTGCTTCGGCCACACAGTCTGTGGTTCTTTGTTACGGCAGTCTCAGCAGATGAATACAGTGACTCACCTAAGATTTGCCAAAATAAGACAGGAAAATCTTCTGACTCCCAGTGCTGAATTCTTCAGAAAGCCCCAGCTAGCTAGAATGTAAGTTCTGAGATGGCAGAAGTTGTGTCTTTACCTCTCTGTCTCTGTCTGGCATTGGGCATTGTCAGTCTTTGTTGTTTTGTTTGACCTGGTGTGAGCCGGTGGGGTTGGCTGCTGAGTGAGGGGATGGGGTGGGAGAAGGAAGACAGGGCAAACCAGGCCCCTGAAGGTCAACGTGGCTCCCGCCCGGGGTTTTTGCTTTTGTTACCACTGTGGTCAGCACCCTGCCTTACACAACTGCCTTCCTGCTCCATCCCCACCCACTGCAGCCCAAAGTAGAATCCCCTGATGGGACATTTGGCTTAACCTAGTGTTTCACAGGCTTGTTCCTTCCAGAAGAAGCTGCAGCCCCAGCCAGCACTGGCCCACAGACTCACAGGAGAATTGCAAAACCGAGGCATGCACTCCAGATCAAATTCCCCTGCCTTGGGTCTTTGAGCTACTTGTTTATACAAAAGAAAATCTATTTCCCACCCTCAGCTGGGAGGTGGCTGGACCACAGACAATCCTGTCATTGGGGCCTGCATAGGAGGTGTGGCTTCTAGGGAGACTTCCCCTAGTCACAAGTCCTGGAGGATGCTGTAGACTTCTCACAGGAGCTGGCCCAGCCCCTCTCAGCCAGGACAGGGGCAAAGGCCTGAACATGGAGTCAGTAACCAAGAGGACGGGTGATGGAGGACTTTCTTACAGTCGGTGCTGTCTCATGATGGAGTAGGTTGTCCCGGGAAGGGCTGAGCTCACCAGCAGGAGTATATGCAAGCTACTGTCAGAAACTGAGGAAAGGCCCCTAACACCATATGGAAGCTTGGCCAAAATAATCCAAAAGGCCTCTTCCAACCTTGAAAGAGCAGGGGTCTAAGAATCTAGATTCATGCATTCAATGAACACTCAAAGATGCTCTCCACCCTGTGAGAACATTGCATGGACACTGCAGAGCTGAGACTTGACCCTTGGTCTCCCAGACTCCAGCTTGTGCCCTTCCCTCCAGGCCAAGCCACCTCCCCATCTTGGTGCCCCAGTGCCTGACTTGGGATTTGGCCTGGACCAAGGGGTGAGTGAGTGTTGCCTGGCACCACCAAGTAGGAAGTGTAGACAAGAGGGAGGGAATGAATGAATCCTGCAGGTGGGCCCCTGCCCACTCTCCGTCTCCTCTGGCTCATGTCTTCTATATCAGCAGTCTCCACCCTTTCTGGCACCTGGGACTGGTTTCATGGAAGACAATTTTTCCACGGACTGACTGGGGGGTTGGGGGATGGTTTAGGGATGAAACTGTTCCACTTCAGATCATCAGACATTAGATTCTCATAAGGAGCACACAACTTAGATCACTTGCATGCACAGTTCACAATAGGGTTCATGCTCCTCTGAGAATCTAACACCACCGCTGATCTGACAGGAGGCGGAGCTCAGGCAGTAATGCTCACTCACCTGCTCACCTCCTGCTGTGCGGCTGGTTCCTAACAGGCTATGGACACAGGTAACAGTCCACAGACTGGGTGGTGGAGAACAGGGGTCCTGTTCTATATGGATGTTCTACCTGAGAAGGAGGGCAGGAGTCTGGGCTCACTGAGGACTGACTGGTGACAGGCCCCATTCTCCTTGTTTCAGGCTGTCTTGGACTCTGCTGCACACTCATGGTTCTCCTTCCCACCCCATGCTCCACGGCCCACCCCAGCACTTCAGAACTAAAGCAGCTCATTAGCACATAAAATATAACAAGTTATAAATAATCAAAATGGGAAACCAGTCTCTTAAATATCAAGGCCTCTTGGGATGATAACCATGTCCCCCAACCTAAGGAGAGTCACAAGAACGATGTGAGCCTGTGGGGTGGTGTGTGTAGTCACAGAGTGGGACATGGGTGAGGGAAGAGAGGGAGGAAGGAAGGGAAAGAGGGAGAGAGACTGGTTTTTGACATTATGCTCAATAAGAAATTTAGATCTTCTTTTGAGTTATACTGGAGCTGAAGAAATGTCACAGAATCTTTTAGAGTCAGAAGCTTCTGTTCCAAGTCCCTCTCCGTCATTCGCTTGGACAAGTGATATTCAGTGTCCCAAGCCATAGTGGGAGCGACAATCCCCACTTCCCAGGGCCACTGTGAGAATTAGCTGAGTGTGTGTGTACATATCCCACAGAGGCTGACTTACTAAGTACTAGACATGAGCAAGTCACACCACATGCATCACTGTCTTGAACCTTCCCATTGGCTCCATAAGAATTATCATTTTATTGACGAGGAAGCCTAGGCTTAGAGAAATTGCGGAAATAGCTCAATATAACTCAACTAATGTATGCCAGAGGTGGGATCTGAACCCAGACTGTCTGGCTCCAGAATTTGTGCTCTTAATCAATGAGGTTCACACAGTAGGCTCTTGACAAATGTCTATGAAATAACAAAAGGGCAACCCGAAGGCAGAGTGAGCAAAACCAGGGGAGGCTAGCAAGAGTCATTCTAGAGCTCTGTGCTAAAGGAAAGGAAAACAGAACGCTAGAAACTGTCCAAAGAATAACCCCAAACCCAAACACCCACCAGCCACCGCCATGGGCCCTGGGGGACGAGGCTCCCGAGAAACCTTGGGGGCTCTGGAATGAGGGCTGGGCCCAGACTGCGGACTGAGATAGACGAGGCCAGGCGGGGGTTTGGGGCAGAGTCCATTGGTAAGGCCTGAGGGGCTCCCAGCCCCATGGAGCCACACACATAAAGATTCTAAGGCTGCCTTTGTTGCTGTTGGAGACTAGGAATTCCAGGCCAAAGTAATCTAACCGACCATGAACAGAATTAAGTTTCTGCCTCCCCCACCTCCCGACCCACCATGGGATTCATTTTCACGATTCCCTTTCAATGGTGTGAGCCTGTTTCAGAGAACTGGAAACAGGCCCCATGTGGCTGCGCAACGCCAAGAATCTGAGGCTTCCCTGCAGCCCACCAGGGCCACCATTGCTGGTCACGTCTGGCCAGAACTCTCCGGGAATGTCAGCTCTCAGCAGGACCAGCAGACTCTCAAAGGACGCTGTGATTGCCCGAGCTCCCTCTGAGCCTATCCATTTCTGCTGTGTTCCAGGCACTGGTTACATACTATTTCAATAATCCCAGAGGAGGAGGTACCATTGTTATCCCCATTCTGCAGATGAAGAGATGGGGTGGGTGGTTGTGGTGCTGTTGAGGTTGTCATTCATCCAAGCTCATTTTCCCAAGTGTCTTGGACTGAAGAACTCTTAACAACCATAATACCTGCCCCAAAGCTGAGTATTTCAAAGTATGTATATATTTTTTGGTCATCTTTAAAACAGGGCGATGGTGACTAATACCTCTTTGAAGGCCCAGCTGAGTTCTCATGTTCTCTTTGATGGGGTTTAAGAGTTTCACTTCCACGGCTCCCCAAAGGCAGCCAGGGCTGGTGGGGTAGGTAAAGGGGGGTGGGTGGGAAAGCCTCCCCTACATCCTGGAAACATGCCTAGCAGAGAAAAGCCTTTTCTAATGAATGTTGGCTAAGCAGAGTGGCCACTGAGCAAATACCCTGAATGGGGGCTTGGTTGATGCTAGGGCCGAGGGCCACTCACTGGGAGATGGTCAAGCCAGGGAATGTCAAGCTCTGGGAGTTGAGCAAACACATATCCCCGGGACTCCACATTCCTCAGCCTGCAGCCTGGGGCCCAAACCCACCAACGCGCCCCGGCATTGTCCAGCAGTGGCCTGAATTAGCCAAGGGGCAAGATCAATATTTGCTGGTACATATTGGGTCCCACCTCCGGCAGCATCTGTATTTGGACAGTGCTGCCTCCCACTGCCCAGCATCTTTTCCCAAATGCACTCTGGGCCCAGCAGGTCTCCACAGGGTGATGGTCACTGAACTTGGAGACTGAGGATTGGGGATAACTCTGGTGGGATTTCTCATCGTGTCTGACCTCAAACCTTTCCACGTATTTCAGAACCAGGAAAATCATGCAGGGAAGAGTCTAAAAGGATCTCTGGGAGCCTAGCCCAGGGACTGTGTGGAGACCATGATGGTTAATATGGGTTATCTTGGGAGGAGTCATCTTTGATTCCTCTTCTCTCTTTCCAATCCACTCACCCATCCACGCATCCAATATTTATTAGACTTTCTCTACCATCCACTCACCCATCCATCCACCCACCCATCCACGCATCCAATATTTTTTTTTTTTGTTTTTTGTTTTTTGAGACGGAGTCTCGCTCTGTCGCCCAGGCTGGAGTGCAGTGGCGCGATCTCGGCTCACTGCAAGCTCCGCCTCCTGGGTTTACGCCATTCTCCTGCCTCAGCCTCCTGAGTAGCTGGGACTACAGGCGCCCGCCACCGCGCCCGGCTAATTTTTTGTATTTTTAGTAGAGACGGGGTTTCACCGTGGTCTCGATCTCCTGACCTTGTGATCCGCCCGCCTCGGCCTCCCAAAGTGCTGGGATTACAGGCGTGAGCCACCGCGCCCGGCCCCAATATTTATTAGACTTTCTTTACCATCCACTCACCCATCCATCCACCCACCCATCCACGCATCCAATATTTATTAGATTTTAAACAGCTCTGTCAATCTGTTTTCTTCTCAATTGTCACTGGCCCTACCCAAGCTTAAGCCCCTCTGGCCGAGACAACCATAATAAGACTTCTAACTGGGCTCTCTGTTTCCCACCTCTTACTCTGCAATTATTCTCCAAGTTGTAGCTAGAGTGGACTTTATAAATCACAAATATGATCACATCTCTCCCTGTTTAAACTCCCTGTTTAAACTCCCGCTGCCTGCAGGAGCAGGCAAGCCTAGTTCCTTAGATGGCTTACAGAGAGACCATAATGATTTCATTACTGTTTCCTTCTCCCTCTAGCCTCATTCTGGCCTATCTCCCACAATTCATATGATATAGTAAGTTACAAGCAGAGCTTTGGGGTCAGAAAGACATGGGTTTCAACTCTGCTACTTACTAGCTATGTCATTTTGGGCAGGCCACTTCAATTTCTGAACCTCTGTAAAATGAGGATGGTCTCCTGGGTTTGGAACTAGGAAAATATATGTCAGATTCTTAGCACAATGCCTACTGCCTAGAGTTGGCAGGGTCAGTCATGCTACCTCTTGGGAAGGGGTTACTAGGAAAGGGTGTGAATGACTTACCCTCCTTTGGCCTCTCTCATGAGGCTTTTGCAGTCCCTGTTCTCTTCCTTCAGCTGATCTGAGAGTCTGGTTCTGTTTTGATCAGGGAAGGAAGGTATTGCAGATGATGCTTCGGGCATCTGAATTAAGGCTTTTTTCCTTTGAGGTCATATAATCAAGATGTAACTGAAGCAGAAAGTTTTATCCAATCAATGAAACTAAATCACTTTGCTAATTGCTTGGAATAAGTCATAGTCCTCTGCGATTTCATGGTGAGGGTCTCAAATCAGAGTGTAGGGTGCCACAAACCACTTTAGCAAGTAATAATGACACTAACAAGGTGCTTTAGGCCCTGCTAGGGAAGTGACCTTGCAATTTGCATTTTGCATTTAGAGCAAATAAAGCTGAAAGAGGGAAAGTAGTTCACCAAAGGTCACAGATAGGCAGTAACAGAGGTAGAATTCAAGGTCAGGCTCTGCTCTCTCACCCCTGAGCTCGTTTGCATTTTGTTTGGTGTTTGTCTATTGAAGTGTGTAGTATTTTATTTAAAAAGGCAGCTTGTATAGGTGGTGAGAGGTTGGGGAGAGAGTGTGCCTTTGGAGTCACATGTAAAAAAGTTTGGAGCTCACATTTTTCAAGTGAATAGCTGTGTGATGTAGGGCAAGCTGTTTACCACCTCTGAGCCTATTTCCTCATTTGTGAAATGAGGGTAATAGGCCTTCTCGGGATCATCAGAAGATATGATATAAAATGGCTCAGAGTACTTGCACAGTGCTGAAACTTCAGAGGCCCTTAGACTGTGGTTCATGTGGGTTTTTGAATAAGACTGGGTTTTGTTTAAACCTTTTTATTTAAGATGAAGAAGAGTACAGAGAAATCTAATAAATACATATGTATTTGCTACCGAGAGTTAACACACATTGATCTTCCACTATACTCGTTTCCCATATTTTTTTTTAAAAGATTGATCTTCTACTATATTGCTTTCACATGTTTTTTAAAAACAAAATGTATAATCGTAAGTTCCCTTGCCCCTCCTTAATCCCAGTCCTTTCTCTTCTCCTCCAGAGGCAATCACTTCTGAGGCTGGAGTGTATCCTTGTCTGCATTTTTATTCTTCTATTACATGCACATATGTGCATAAACAGTATGGGATATTGTTCTGTTTTTAAATTTGCATAAATAGAAGACTGCACATATTGTTCTGATTTGCCTTTTTAACTCGATTATTATCTAAGTAAGATTTACCCTTGTTGACACACATAGGTCATCCATTCTAACAGCTGTCTAGTATTTCACTGTGTGAACACAGTATGATTCGTTTATCCATTTGTCCACTGCCATGGATGGAATGCTTGTATTTTCCCAAACTTCCTATGCTGAGATGTGATGGTAATTGGAGATGGGGGCTTTGGGAGGTAATCAGGTCATGAAGGTGGAGCCCTCATGATAGGATCAGTGCCCTTACAGGGAAAGACACAGAGGGCTTACTTCCTCTCTCTTTCCACTTTGTGACAGCACACCAGAAGACAGCCATCTGCACACCAGACAAGGGCCCGCACCAGAACTTGACCATACCTACACCCTGATACAGCACTTCCCAGCTTCCAGAACTGAGAGAAATCAATGTCTGTTATTTAAGCCACCCAGTTTGTGATATTCTGTTATAGCATCCTCAGTGGATGAGGGTGCTTGCAGATGAACAATGCCCAAGACCCTGGCCCCTAGTTTTTCACTGTGCTGTCATGAAGAAGAGAGACGTGAGGAGAGGAGAAACCATTTTCCCTGGAAGGATGGACAAGCCACTTTCTAAGCATGAGATGGGACTCAAAGAAAGGCCCCCGAAATGGTGTTCAGCCTGGATGAGTGGCACAGAGATAGCTCCCTTTCTGCCTACCATGTAAGCGGGGTCTGCGGGCAGGACCTCTGCCCACTTCCAGGCACTCCTTCCACACACACTGTGGAGTGCTTCCTGCCCCTACTTTGGGGTCTCTCTGCCTCCCTTGCCGTGGATCCTGCTCTACCCTCTGCAGTCCTACTGCCGCCATGGTGCTTGGCACACAGTATGTGCTCAGTAAATATTAGTGAGTGAATGCATAAGAGTGTGAAGTGAAAATGAACGAGTGTGTGAATAATGAAAGGGCTGGGTGGATGAATGCAGTTAGTTCTTGGATTTAGGATACGTTTGGGCTTAGAAAACCATCTCCTTCAACTTTGAGAGGGCATTTTGAGGTGGGCTGAGAGTCCCAGTCCCTGATTCTAGGCCCAGCTTTGCCATCGTAGGACATAGCATGGTGTGTAGAGAGGCTCAGAGCTTTTCCAGTCATGATGTCCTGATGGTCTAAGTGGACCACTTCACTCCAACCATGCACCCACCCTCAAGCTCTGGTTACATACTGTCCACACACAGCCTCTCATTTTTCAAAAGCACAGTCTGGGATGAATTCCTTGCTCACCACCTATGGTAAAAGAGATTTATTACTCCCACAAACTCTTTTTATCCTACTCCTTTTCAGAGACTTTGATAGATCTTTATCTTGATAAATGATGAGGCCTGGGCCCTGCAGGCAGAGAGAGAGGTGAGCGGTAAGATGTGAGCCTGGAAAGGAAAAGGAAAAGGAAAACGTACTAGAGGCTGTCAGCCACTGATGTGCAGAAGAAGCTGTCACTCAGAGCTCCTCCTAAGTCAGCTGAGAATAGCTGAATAGGAGGTTTTTTGACAGTTTCAGCAATGGTCCAACAACTTGCCAGGGGACTGCAGCAGCACTGCCTTCGGTCCTTGAGCCTGTTGGGAGATGGCCTTTGCAGCCAAGCAAACTGTGGCCTCTGTTCACCTTTATGTTTTGGAGTCGACCATCATAAAGGCACCTTCTGCATCTAAGTGGGCAGTCTTGGTGCATCGCAAGGATTTTCCTGAAGTGGATTCCCCTTCCCTGAGCCCCTGGGCCTTTAGCAGGTGTTCCCTAATCAGAGAAACCCTGGCATCGTGGACCCTCCCCCTTCCTGAAGCCACTCCCAGAGCTAGGTGCCTGAGATCTCATCTTCTTCGCCTGCACACTTGACAGGTGTTCCTGTTTAGGCACAATGAGCCGGGCCAGCCACGGTTGCTGCATTATCTCTGCCCTACCGTGTGCCTACCTAGCAACCTCCTATGCCTCCTTCCAGGCACAGAACCATAGACTTCTCCTTGGGGAAGACTTCCCTGATCCCATGGGCAAGGGGGTTAAGGCCCCCTTCTCAGTACCTACCTCTGGGTGTCCCTCTGAATTCCTCCTGACTGCTGTGCCGAGGTCTGTCTGTTCACTTGTCTGTCCTTTCAGCTGACCTCCTAGGACATCATTCTGACGGACGTCAGTTTCCCAGGGCTCTGCCCAGGCTGGGCACAGAGAAGGCCTCCAAGAATGACGAAAAGAGTGAGGGAGTGAAGGAACTCTCCCCGGATCCCACTCCTACTTTTAGGTGGTCTACTCCCTGGATGCAGCCACTGGCCCTTGCTTCTCTTAGCATCATTTTGACACACAGGAAGTCCTCATTAAGCAGTAACTGCTAATAATGTCTGTGTGCAAGGCCTGTGCCAAGCACTTTGTATCTTAGTTAATACAGTACCTCCCTCACCCCTTATCCACAGTTTCACTTTTCATGGTTTCAGTTACTTGCACACAGCTGAGTACACACAATAAAATATTCTGAGAGAGAGAGATAGAGATTCCATTTGCATAACTTTTATTAAAGTATATTGTTACAACGGTTCTATTGTATGATTAGTTATTGTTGTTAACCTCACTGCGCTGAATTTATAAATCAAACTTTATCATATGTATGCACTGGAAGAAACAGCATATACAGCGTTTGGTACTATCTGCGGTTTCAGGCATCCTCCGACAAAGGGCGACTGCAATAGTCATTCATTCTTTATTTTATTTTATTTTATTTTTTTGAGACAGGGTCTTGCTCAGTCACCCAGGCTGGAGTGCAGTGGTACAATCATAGCTCACTGCAACCTGAAACTCTTGGGCTCAAGCAATCCTTCCGCCTCAGCCCCCCGAGTAGCTGGGACTACAGGCATGTGCCACCATGACTGGCTAATTTTAAAATTTTTTGTAGAAACTGGGTCTTGCTATGTTGCCCAGACTGATCTCATACTCCTGGCCTCAAGTGATCCTCCCCACTTGGCCTCCCGAAATGTTGGGATTACAGGTGTGAACCACCACACCTAGCCATACTGTATTTGTAATAGCCTTACAAAGTGAGATTTATTAATCCAGTGTCAGATAATGAGAGTAAGCCGCAGCAAAGGGAATGACTTCCAAGTTTCCCACAGCTAACAAGTCAGGATTCAAACATGACTGCCTTGCCCCTGAAGCCATGTGCTTGAACTCTGCCTCATCCTGAATGGTGGTAGGCAGCCAGTGTTGCTGTCTCTTCCAGAAGCCTGCCAGACAACAAGAGGCCTTTGCGCCGCTAGAGTGGCTGAGTCTGCAGATGCCTCTAGAGAAAGGTCCTCAGGCTGGCAGCCTGGTGGACTAGTGGGATAACTGGGCACAGCAGAGAGCTTCTGTCTGGGCATGGGAACCGTGGTAGCTTAGTCAAGGTGGGCAAATTTGTCTGCTCCTTAAATCAAATCCAGCCACAGTTACCACCCCTCCTCATTCACATACATATACTCACAGGCTGGTCTTTGAGCCTGCTTGGGGGTGGTCTTTGCAACCAAGCAAGCTGTGGTCTCTGCTCAGCTGGCAAGGAACAGAGGGGTACTTGCTGAGAGTTATCATTTTCTGAGACACAAAGCTGCCCCTCTTGAGGCTGGCATGGTGCTTCATTCCAGCAGACTGCAGCTTTGCAGGCCTGACCCTTTTGTTTCCCCCACCCTTCCTTCCTTTTTCCTCCTCCTGCCCTCTCTAACCCATCTGGCTGCTCCTCCCTCCTCTGCCTTCGCATTGACTTTGCTGTGGTCTGGTGGTTACCCAGAGCCAGCCAGCCACACACTGGCTGGGAAATGGATGGGGCTAACCAGGGACTCACCTGGCCTTGGTGGTTCATCTGAGCTCCAGTTGGACCCCAACCCTGTACTCAGAATCAGCCCCATAGCCCTGTCTACCCCACACCCTCCCTTTATACTTCTTCCCAACAACTGTGTCTGAGGATAGGCTCATGTAGCCCCTGGGCATTACCTGCCTTAGTTTTGACTTGTAGAGCTCTGGCCACAGAATTCAGAAGTCTTTCTGCAGCAGTACCTTTGTGGCCTGACCCTGGAGTTTGGGGAGGTTTCTGCATGCACCAGCAGGCATGTGGCCAGAGCACACCTTAGCTGTTGCTCGTCATGGTGGAAGAGGCAGTGATCACATCTCCTGGCTCAGAGTGGCCCCCACTTCCCCACCATCTCCACCTGCCCAAATCAGACCAATCTGACAAGTGTCTTCCCAGCTTCTCCCTTGAGGATGAAGTCCTTAGCACCTTCCAGCCTTGGCACTTCTATCACAGGACTGACCTCATTCTATTTTGTATGATAATGATCACTCCTCACATCGACAACTCTTCATGGTTAACCAAACCCTCAGATTCAGGAGCTCAGTAAGCCTTTACTGCAACCTGGTTAGTCCTGTTGACAGATGTGAAATGAAGCTCAGGGAGGTGAAGTATCTTGCCTAAGGTCACCCAACTGGAGATGCAGTGGAACCAGGGTGTGAATCTGCCTGGTCAGACTGCATTACCTTGTGTGCCTCCCAGGTGCTAGACACAGTGCAGGTACCAGGGCTGTGATGGTGGACAGGGCAGGCACTGGGACTTGATGTCCTGAAACTTTCATTCCTGGAGAACTAAATGCTGATTGATCTAAACAGACTCAAATCACCACGTCCACTCCTTCATTCCTGCTGTTTCCCTCTCTTAAAACTCTCCTTCAAATTACTGAAGGTTGCTTTCTCCAAGAAGTCTTTCCCACCTAGTTGTTACTGAACACTCACCCTCTTCCAAGCTACCACAGCTGCACAAGCTCACCCTGATGGTGTGCAGCCATTACTGTGACCTATGTGAGTTGGGTCTACCTGAACATCTCTGTCTCCTTCTTCCCTTTGTCTCTTAACGAGTGCCTCCTGGCATAGGACTGGACACTCAGAAAATATGCCTCACGGACTACCCAGGGGCTTGAGTCTGCTTGAGAGATGGTCCCAGGGGCCAAATCCCTGTTACAAATGACATAGGGACCTGGGTGAGTCCTGGATTCCTGAATGACTTTTCTCCTTTGGGCCCCAGCATCTTATTAGTAAAATGAGAATGTGCTATGGTTTGAATGTGCTTTGTCTTTGCCAAAACTGATGTTGAAGTTTAATTGCCAGTGTGGCAGTATTGGGAGGTGGGGCCTAGTCAGAAGTGTTTTGGTCATGGGGGGTCTCTCATGAATAGCTTGGTGCCATTCTTATAGTAATGAGTTCTTGCTCTCATGCGTTATTATAAAGCAAAGTTCCTCCTCCCATTTGGTTCCTTTTGCACATGCCGGCTCCTGCTCTGACCGTTCACCATGTTATGATATAGTAGGAAAGCCCTTGCTAGAAGCCAGTACCATGTCCTTCAACTTCCCATCCTGAAAAATCATAAGCCAAATAAACCTCTTTTCTTTATAAATGACCTAGTCTCAAATATTCTGTCTAAGCAACATGAAATGGACTAAAACAGGGTCTCATAGACCAATGGAATGTTAGCCTCGGTGATCATCTCTTCCAATTCTCTTGTGCTACAGGGGAGGAGATGAAACCCAGATATATTTACTGGTTCCCAGAAGAACCAGGACTACATCTGGTCTGGCTTAGGTGACCTCAATAATCCCTTTTAGGTTTAAATTATTTGATTATCGATAGCAGTGGTTCTCAAATTAGGGACAATTTTGCTATTTCTCATCTCCAGGAGACATTCAGCAATGCCTAGAAGGCATTTTCGGTTGCCACAAATGGTGGTGGGTGGGGGGGAAGCAGGGGGATGTTATTGGCATCTAATGAGTAGAGGCCAAGAATGTTGTCAAACGTTCTACAATGCACATGGCAGCACCCCTCCCCCAACATTGAATTATCCTTCCTAAAATGTCAGTAATGAGAGGACACAGATGATTAATATCAGAAA
The DNA here is from genome assembly GCF_037993035.2 of Macaca fascicularis. Classification (NCBI taxonomy): domain Eukaryota; kingdom Metazoa; phylum Chordata; class Mammalia; order Primates; family Cercopithecidae; genus Macaca; species Macaca fascicularis. The sequence continues at coordinate 186,944,789 of NC_088375.1, read as the reverse complement.
TAAAGGAGGGTACTTCCTACAGATTCCATGGACATTAAAAGGAAAATAATGAGCTACAACTTGATAACCTAGATAACATGGGCCAACTCCTTGAAAGACCCACAATCTGCCAAGACTCACATAAGAAGAACTAGACAATCTGAATAGGCTGATTTCTACTAAAGAAATTGGATCAATAATTAAGAATCTTCCAAAACAAAAGGCACCAGGCCCTGATGGATTCACTAGTGAATTCTGCCAAACATTTAGGAAAGAGATTATACCAAGTCTCTAAATCTCTTTCAGAACACAGAAGCAGGGGGATATTTCCTAGCTTACTCTGTGAGGCCTAACCTCAGCCAACCTCAAATCAGACAAAGACATTACAAGAAAAGAAGGTTACAGACCAATATTTTTCATGAATATAGATGTAAAAATCCTCAACAAAATATTAGCAAACTGAATCCAATAATGTATAAAAAGAATTACATATCACAACCAAGTGGGATTTATCTCAGGTATGCAAAACTGGTTCAATATTTAAAAATCAATTAATATAATTCATCACATCAGCAGGCTAAAGAAGAAACTACATGTAGATAAAGTATTCGACAAAATCCAACACCCATTCATGATAAAAGCTCTCAGTAAATAGGAATAGAGGGGAACTTTTTCAAGTTGATAAATAATAACTACAGAAAACCTACAGCTAACATCACACTTAATGCTAAGAAAGTTGAAGCTTTCTGACTAAGATCAGGAACAAAGCAAGGATGTCCCCTTTTATAATTCCTTTTCAACACAGTACTGGAGGTCCTAGATAATGTAATTAAGAAAATGAAATAAAATATATACTTATTGAGAAGGAGGAAATACATCTTTTCTTCACAGATGACATGATTGTCTATGTAGAAAATCTGAAAGAATTGTCAAAAACTCCTGGAACTAATCAACAATTATAACAAGTTTGCAGTATACAAGATTAATATACAAAAGTCAGTCACTTTCCTATTTACCAGCAATAATGATGATGAACAAGTAGAACGTGAAATTAAAAACACAATACCATTTACATTAACACCAAAAATATGAAATACTAGGTATAAATCTAACAAAATATGCACAAGATAAATATGAGAAAAACTACAAAACTCTTATGAAATATAAGAACTAAATAAATGGAGAGATATTCCATGTTCATAGATAGGAAGACAATATTTTCAAGATGTCAGGCCTTCCCAACTTAATCTACATATTCAACACAATCCTAATCAAAATCCCACCAAGTTATTTTGTGACTATCAACAAACTGATTCTAAAGTTTATATGGAGAGGGAAAAGACTGGATAGTGAACACAATATAACTGATTCTAAAGTTTATATGGAGAGGGAAAAGACTGGATAGTGAACACAATATTGAAGGAGAAGAGCAAAGTTAAAGGAATGACAGTACTCAATTTCTTTTTTTTTTTTTTTGGGACAAAGTCGTGCACTGTCCCCCAGGCTGGAGTGCAGTGGCCAGATCTCAGCTCACTACAAGCTCCGCCTCCTGGGTTCACGCCATTCTCCTGCCTCAGACTCCTGAGTAGCTGGGACTACAGGCGCCCGCCATCAAGCCTGGCTAATTTTTTTGCATTTTTAGTAGAGACGGGGTTTCACTGTGTTAGCCAGGATGGTCTCGATCTCCTGACCTTGTGATCTGCCCACCTCGGCCTCCCAAAGTGCTGGGATTATAGGTGCGAGCTGCTGCACCCAGCCGACAGTACTCAATTTCAAGACTTATAAAGCTACAGTCATCAAGACAGTGTGGTGCTGGTGAAAGAAAAGACAAATAGATCAAATGGAACAGAAAAGGGTGCCCACAAATAGACTCACATAAATGTAGTCAACTAATCTTTGACATAGGCACTATGGCTGTCTTTTCAATAAATAGTGCTTGAATAAATGGTCATTCACATGTAAAATAATGAATCTACGCACAGACCTTACACTCTTCACAAAAATTAAGAGAAAATGAATCACAGCCCTAAATGTAAAACACAAAACTATGAAACTCCTAGAAGGTAACACAGGAGAAAATCTAGATGGCTTTCAGTTTGGTGGTGACTTTTTAGATAGGACCCCAAAGCATGATCCAGGAAAGAAAGAATTGATAAGCTGGACTTCATTAAAATAAAAAATCTGCTCTGTGAAGGATATTGCCAAGAAAATGAAAAGATAAGCTACAGATTGGGAGAAAATATTTGCAAAAGACTGATAAAAGATAGTTATCCTATATATATATGTATCCTATATATATGAGATATATATTTGAGTTTTTTATATATATATTTAAGATATATATATATATCTTAAAACTCAACAATAAGAAAACAAACAACCCGATTAAAAGATGGGCCAAAGATCTTAATAGACAACTCACCAAACAATGTACAGATGACAAATAAATATATAAAAAGATGCTCCACATCCTATGTCATCAGGCAAATGCAAATTAAAATGACAATGAGATACCACTCAACTATCAGAAAGGCAAAAATCCAGAACATCCCAGCCACTTTGGAAGATGATTAGGTCTTACAAAATTAAACACACTCTTACCATGTGATCCAGCAATCACACTCCTTGGTACTTACTCAAAACGTTGAAAACTTTTATAAAAACCTGCACATAGACATTTATAACAGCTTTATTCATAACTGACAGAACGTGGAAGCAACCAAGATGTACTTCAGTAAATGAATGGATAAATAAACTATGGTACATCCAGCCAATGGACTATTACACAGCACTAAAGGGAAATTGGCCATCAAGCCATGAAAACACATAATGGAAACTGAAATGCATTATTACTATGTGAAAGAAGCCAATCTGGAAAGATTAGTTACTATATAATTCCAACTATATGACATTCTGGAAAAGGCAACAAAACTACAGAAACAATAAAAAGATCAGTAGTGGCCAGGTGTTGTGGGGAGGGAGGAGCGAACAGGTGGAGCACAGATAATTTTTAGGGCAATGAAATAATCTGTATGATACTATAATGGTGGATACATATCCACTATTTGTCCAAACCCACAGAATGTACACCACCAAGAGTGAACCCTAATGTAGTCAACTAATCTTTGGACTTTGGGTGATGTGTCAATGAGCTTAATCAGTTGTAATGACGGACACATGTCCATCATTAGTGGACACGGGTCAATGAAGGTTCATCAGTTGTAACAAATGAACCACTCTGGTGGGAGATTTATAATAGGGGGTGCTGTGCATGTGTTGGGCAGCAGGTGTACAAGAACTCCGTACCTTCCTCTCAATGTTGCTGTTAACCTAAAACTGCTCTAAAAAAAAAAAAAAGTCTTACAAAAAGGTCAATAGTGTTGAGAAACTTTAGTCTACACTAAGGAAAATTATCCAGTTTTCTCAAAACTTCGTCCTTGTGATATCTGTGGCCCTTTCCAGAGTGGTCTGAAGTAGCCTTAGTTTGCTTCTTAGGAACAGATGGTGCCTCACTGGGTTTTCCTCTTGGGTTAACCTTTTCTTCTCCTGCATCAGGCCTCCTAGGAGCCTCTCCCAAATCCACATGGCTGCCTGATGACACGCTGAGGGGCCTAGGTGGGGACATTGCTCCTGCTGTGGGTGGGGAGGGAGCCCTACTGCCTGAAAACTACCCATCTGCCTGGAATCCCTGCCTTTCTCCTTTCTCTCTGTGCATTGGGTGGATGATCAGGACTCAGTTATCACAACAGCACCCAGGTTTCTCCTTTCTTATCAAATAGCCACTCCTGAACCCTGCCCTGATGTGTAGAGCCCCTGATCGCCCTCTGCCCTAGGCATACCACCACTGGCTGGACACCTGGCCTTGGCTTCCGCAGCTCTCAGATCATGGGGGTTGGGGTGGGGTGGGGTGATCTCCCAGGGAGGCAGATGGGACTCTGCAGAAAACCTGACTGCTGGCGGGAAAGGAGGTTGCAAGGGGGTCCTCCCCAAAAACTGGGCACAAGGCCTAGCAATCTGCTCCCTTCTCTTCAGCAACACTCCTTTGGGAGTTCATTGCCCATTTCTGCCCTCAGCATCACAGTAGGGCCCAGGCCTCCTCACCGCTTGCAGCTGGGACCAGGAAGCCAGGAGCAGGAAACGAGGCCCTGGTTTCCTTCTGGTTGGTGATGTCTTACTCCCACCATTCCTTCCTCTGCTTGCTACTTCTATTTTACAAGCTGACCTAAAGGCCCTATTCCTCGCAGTACTGATTTATAGGGACTGACCTTCCACCCGAACACTGGGATATGGGGCCTGCCAGTGGACTCTTTACCTAGCCAACTAAAGCTTCTGACCAAATTTCACTGAAGGTTGAACAGTTACGTGGAATTTTGTTAGACATCTGATGGTTCACTTTTATGGAAGAGAATACAATTTCATAGCGTGGGCACTTGTCCCAGGGTTCAGGAAATATGGTTTGTGGAAATATAAAAGAAAAGTTAAGACACTGGATTCTCTGCCCAGCTCCAGAGAGGTTCTCATCCTCTTTCTGAGCCTCGTTTTCTCACTTTAAAATAAATGGTTTAGTCCTGCAGGTTTCTAATGGCCCTCTGGCCTTGCGGTGCTTGTCACATCCTTCCAATGGTGATGATAATTCACACCAGACTACGGCTCTGAGTCAGACATGCAGACAAGTGACAGTGGCAGACACTGCCAGGAGGCAGAAGGATGTGACTGTGTACACAGTGGGTTTGGAATCAGTTAAGCCTGGGTCCGCATCTCAACTTTCCACTTATTCTCTGTTGCCCAGGCAGGCTTCCTCTGTGCTTCAGTCTCTTCATCTGTAAAGGGAGCGAGTCAGGATTGCTTTAAGGATTAAAAGTCTGAACATAAGGCTCTAGTAGAGTGCATGAATAAGTACTTTGACTATTGTTTATCATCATCACAGGCCAAAGAGCACATTTGCACTGCCAATGTATTCTGCTCTGTGCGCAAGCAGGAAGGCAAGCCCTGTCCATGTGCTCGGCAGCCCCCAGTCTGAAAGATCAGCCTCGGCATATAAAACATCAGAAACAAGCAGGAACGTGCAGACTCAGGCTCTAAAGTCGATGTCCGAGGGACTCTGTCCCTTGGAAGTCATAGTTCAAGTCCAAGGGAGGTAGACACAGGAAAAGTATCTCAGTTCAGGGCTGGCTAAGATGGTCAAGAGCAAAGAGCAAATTTCTCTATTAAAAGGGATGCTTTAATTCCTAGGAGATCAGAGAAGGCTCAAGAGATATAATTTGACTTTAGGCATCTTGACCATCTCTACACCCTACCCTTTTTCAGAGGGTCACTGTGAGGCCACGGGGAAGCCCCTCCTGACTGCTTCCCACGCTCTGAGAGAGAAGACACTGGCTCAGTTTCCTTGATGCTTCTGAACAACTGAGTGCCCAGCCAGGACAGCGCTCCCTATTTGCCAACCCTACTATCACCAGCACAGACTTCCCAAACCCTTCCTAGTCTAGGAGAGTCCTGGAAAATTCCCAAGGCATGTGCTGGAATGAGGGTGAAGGATAAGCCAGAGGAGGCCCCTTGGCTGTGTTCCTCCTATGTTGTAGAACTTGGCTGTGCCTGTGATGTAATTCGATGGTTGTGCTCCCCCTTGGACCCCTCTCCATCCCACTCAGCCCGTCCAAGCCTGTTATTCCCTGACTTTCTAACAAACACCCAAATGAAGGCAGGCTGAAAGGCCTTGGGGGCCCCAAGGTCTAAAAATGAGCTGTTTAAATAGATTTCAAAAGCCCAGATTTGATTGCAAAGCTGCAACCAGCTAGACCCCCATTCTCAGGCCCTGTCACAGCCAATCCACCCCTTACCTGCCGGTAGGAGGAGGCCGCCCTACACTCAGACATACAAACTTCACAGCCACCCACCTGTCTCCTGCAAGGAAGTGAAATGTGTAATGACAACTGCGTTTACAGCGCTGCCCTGGATTGTGGACCCAGATGCTCTGAAATCACTTTGCTGTAAGGTTTGCAGTGGCACATCTGCCTACAAATGAGAAAACATGGTCTTTAGCCAAGAGGGAAGGCAAAAATGTTGGTCCTTTTCTAGCCTGTACCAACATCTGGGCTTCCATATCTATATCTTTTTCTACAAAGTGGGGAAAAAATGGTGTGGCATTAGGATATGAAACTAGGAGCTGGTGGTGGTAGGAAGGGAGGAACCTGATAAAAATTCAACAAGATATGGGCTGCATGTGCTGCTTCCTCGTGGGTGACTTCGTCAAGATAGCCAGCTTGTCTGAGCTTCAGAGGGGCTGCTAGGAGGATTAAATACGATAATGTTCGCAAAGTACTTAGCCTTACATACACTGGCTTCCTTCCGTTCTTCGGGAAGGAAGGAGAGAAGGACAGAGGGAGTGAAAAAAGAAAATGGTGATCCCTTCCAAGGACAGGTAAACATGCCTAATGGACATCACAAATGTAAAATTGTGTTTTTACAGCTCCAGAATAACTTTCTTGTGACATTTGGGGTTTTAATGGATTCCAGAAACCTGAAAGTTTCTCTGCAGTCAGAACAGGATGTTTAACTTTCGTCCTTTATGAAAAAAAAAAAAAAAAGATTCACCCACTAATCTCTTCATTCACTGGAAATACGTGGGAAACAATAAGAAATGGGCTCAAAAAAGCAAACGTGAAATGTGCTATTTTAAAATACTAGCAACCAACAGAGTGTTGCAAAATGTGGCTGGAATCAATAACAAAACTTTTTGAGATGAACCATTGAAATCGATGCTTTATCAGGGCTAAAATGCTTGGGAAACTCCAAGTTTGGAGGCCTGAAATGGAATTTGGACTTCCTTTATTATCTCGAGGGCAGGAAGAGGAGATACATTTGTCAGAAAGGAGTAGGAGGTGAACTTGATTGCTGAAAAACACCATCTCCTTGTTTGTTTCTCTTGAATTCCTACCTAATGTGAAATGAGGAAAAGGGAACTATTTTACAGAAAACCTCAATGTGGAGAAACTCAGAAGTCCCCAAGCACCATTGGCGTTTGGTATCTAGAGGGACAGGATCATTCTTCAATTTAAAATGACAGGAATTCCTGAACTAGATGCTTTATGAAGCCAAGGCCTGTGTTGACTTTGATATCACTATTTCCAGAGCCTAACCTAGCATCTAACATAGGCTGGTAAACACTTTTCAGTGAAGAAAGAAAGGACAGAAGGAAGACAGCAAAGGAGGAAGGAAGGACAGAAGGAAGAGAGAATGAGGTCATGGTTGGGACTCTGTAGACTCTAAAGCAGGGGTGCCCAATCCCGGGTCATGGACTGGTACACGTGCATGGCCTGCTAGGAACTGGGCCACACAGCAGGAGGTGAGCGGTGGGCAAGTAAGCGAGCATTACCGCCTGAGCTCCGCCTCCTGTCATATCAGCAGCACCATAAGATTATCATAGGAGCAGGAACCCTAGGAGCAGGAACCCTATTGTGAACTGCGCATGCGAGGGATCTAGGTTGCATGCTCCTTATGAGAATCTAATGCCTGTTGATCTGAGGTAGAACAGTTTCATCCCTAAACCATCCCCTCCACCTCCTTCACCCTCGACTGTGGAAAAATTGTCTTCCAACAAACTGGTCCCTGGTGCCAAAAAGGTTGGGAACCACTGCTCTAAAGCATGGTCCAGATTTGGGGGACATCACTCTACTCAAGTGCAATCTGCCTAGAAATGTAAAGGAATTTTGAACTGTGAGACTTCACCTTCCCCAGCTTGGCAAGTATCCACAGTCATTTTTGTAAAAACTGAGATATTCATTTGTTGGTAAACTGGGGACTTTTCATAGCTCTGGACTATGCCCGTGAGCATCACAGAGCAGTCAGAGAAAGGTTTGATGCCTCTGGGAAGGTTCCCCTAATTGGTCCCCTTCTTCTTTCCTCCCTCCCTCCTTCCCCCCCAAAAATTAGGCTCATCCTCTATCTGTGCTTCCCCCATAAGAATTCCATGTCACAGAATTGTCTCTTAAAGTGTTCATTTCCCCCACCTTGAGGGTAGGAACTATCTTAACATATTACATTCATATACATACATATATACATATATACTAAACCATCCATATTAGGTTTGTTCTCAATAAAATTTTACTAAATAAATGGACAGATATTGCTGATTAGCAGGAAAAAGAAAAGGAAAAGTCTCAAGACTTGTTGAACCTAAGACAAATAAAAATATTTTCTGATTTCCAGCAATAGGTCTACAATGCACTGGAAAGGAAACTCATCGTAACCACCAAATCAGTCAGCAACAATAGGTGTGATCACCGGTTTAAGCAAACATGTGCCACGGTGGTCCCCAAAAGAAGATGATGCTGTGATGGCATGTGTCTTCCTCAAAGGGCACCCTGTTTTCCATTCTGGATATCCGCAGTCTCCTAGGTTCAGAGATCCAGTAAGGGGAGGCAAGGACTGGTTTGCCAAGTCTTGGGGCTGCGGAGTTGACCAGTTATTGGCCAGGGTTACTTCCTCTTCATCAAGGGAGAGGGCAGGAAAAGAAGGCTTGAAGAACCTATTTCTGAGGTTCAACAGCCATCAGATAGTGCAAAATCGCATTGCTTTTGAGCACAGGAGAGCTGAATCAGAAATACATGGCAAATTCCCTCCCAATTACAAGTGGTTTGGGAAATCAAGGCAAATTACAAGCAAAGAATATTTGGAAGCCACGGAGGTAGCTGGGGCTGGGTCCCAGCAGTTGTGCTATGGAAGGGGTATGAGGGTGGTGGAGGGGGAGATTCTCGGCAGACCTAACCCATCAGACCAACAAGAAAGTGGGAGCCCTGGGTATCAGTCAGGATCCAATCAGGAAACCACACAGTAATCTGAGCAGGTGATACCTGGCACACCTAGTGTCCCAAGAGCTGGACTGAAGATCCCCATTTCTCATCTTGAATAATGATTGCCTTTGCTTAACTGGCAAGGAAACCTGCAGCTAAACATTTAACATTTCACCAATCAATGTGTTATCTGGTATTTCTTGTACTCCCATCCCACCTGTAACTGCAAGGGAGAAGCAGGCCTTCATCTCAGAATGGAAGTAGAGACGGGAGTTAGGGAGGGGAGCCTGGAGATCAGTAGATAGATCACTCCCTATTAGAGATGCAGACCTGAATCCAGCTCTGATGATGATAAACAACACAGCATGATGATGTTCTTGCATTACACAGAGAAAACTGATGGGAATTCTGTGTTGGTGGTAGCTGCAGAACAATTTACACCTATGAAGCACCTCCACAACTAGCTAGGGGCTCACAGCCTCACCTCATCTTCCTCAATTCCCCACACCCCTTCCACCCAGCCTCAATCACAATGAATCTTTCTCCCAGGCACCCACCTATGTCTGTCTGTGTCTTTATGGTGGCACTTGTCATCATGCATCAGGATTAGTCATGCACACGTCCCCTCCTGTCTTGCAGCACACACGGAAGGAAGGAAACATGCACACAATTGCCTACATTGCCTACCTCAGGCCTTGTGCTTGTGTTAGTGACACAAAAGTGAATCAGTTGTGGTTCCTACCCTCAAATGGCTCAGGGTCTAGTGTGGGAGACAGACATGGGAGGAGGTACATCACAAGCTAGCATGACCTATGTTAAATGGGAACAAAGTGCAGCAGGAAGCCTGACTAGGACGCGATGGACTCTCACACTTAGTGTGTCAGGGAGGATGGGTCAGTTTGAGCTAATCTTGAAAGACAATGGGATTTTCTAGGCAGATCAGACCAGGAAGGGCATTTAGGCAGGGAGAAGAGCATACGAAGAATGTGGAGGCACTGAATTTTATAAAGCATCAGGACTGCAGGGAGACATTCCTTTGGGTTAGAGCATACAGCATAAAAATAATCATCATCAGGGTAATAATGATAGCTACACCTACGTCTTTTCTTGTTTTCTATATGCCACACTATTCTAAGTGCTTTAGATGTGTTAACTCTTCTTAATCCTCACAAACAAGCCTATGAGGTAGATAATATTATTCCCATTTTACAGTTAAGGAAACTGAGGCACAGTCACTTGCCCAAGTAGTGACTGAGAGTTATGAGAGTTACAGGGTGGAAGCTAGACAGGTGGCCAGGAGCAGGAGAATGTGCTTGGGTGAACTGCAAAGGACCCAGGAAACCCCAGCATACCTGCCGTCAGTGTGGCCCCTCCCAGCACCTGCCCTGCCCTCAATTCCTGCAGTAACCAGAACCAGACCTGGATTGGGGTTTGAAATCTGGTAAGAGGCAAGTTGGCTCAGAGCCAGCGAGGAAATTCATTCACTTCCAAAAACAAACCAGCCCCCACACCCACCCCGCTACACATAGACACTGGATGTCTGCTGAACAGAGTGACTTGAAGCCCTGAATGAACCACCCTGAATGGCTGCCCAGGGAATGGAACCCTTTTCATCCTGTGGGCTGGTTCCTGCAAGGCTCATACCTGCCGCTCACACACTTAGAGTCAGAGATGGTCGGGACAGGTGGGAAGATGTGTTGGACGGAGCTGACCCCTGCCCACTTCACAGGTAGGGAAAGCGAAGCCCTGAGAAGGCAGTGGCTCCCAGTGAGCTGGTTAGAGACAGAGCCTGCTTAAGGATCCTGGTGCTCTGACCTCCATTCCAGTGCTCTGTCTTTACATCATTCATCCATTTCCTCCTGGCACCGCAGGAAGTCATTAGCTCTCTACACCAGCAACATGGGGATCTTGGTACAAACAGTGGCCAAATGGCCTCTGCAGTAATCAGGGACTTCTCCAAGGAGGGAGAAGGACCAAGTGGGTCAACAGGTGCCTGTGCGTCAGTGCACTGGTGCCCTCCCAAGGGATATCTGGGATATGAGTCATCTCGCATCTGCCCTGGGGAACAAGAATCTATTAATGAGACCTTGAACTCTGGGCTCCTGCAAAGCAGGGCAGTTCCAGGATGGACCAGGTCTGTGATGTACTCAGGATGTGTGGTGTGTCGCTCTGATGCACCTTGGGAGGAGAGCAGCATGCAGGGTCATGGTAGCGCTAGTCCCATCCTCTCTGGGCCCCTATGTCTGTGGGCTCAGACCTATTTTGCATCTATAGTCTAATTCACTCCAGTCCCTCTGGACCTGTGTCTGGCTTCCTAGGATGACATTCCATTCCCTTTCTGGGTCATAGCTCAGGCTTGTAAGTCAGGCTGTTGTGGTTTCAGATGACCTTGAGCAGGCTGCTTGTATTCCTTAGCCTCATACACCCCACTGGCTGCCACTCTCCCTGCCACCTCTGGGAGACTGAAAAGAATTAATGGGATGGATGGATGAAGAGGTAAATGCCAGGCCCCACAAAGAACAGGGGCAGTGACAGAGCCAGCAGCCTAGGGTCCCAACTCCCATCCCAGGTATTGCATTTGCCTCTCTGGTTTCAACTCCCCATGTGCATGTGGGGAGGCAGCTGAACAGAAGTGGGTGGGTAGTTGGTATAGATGGGGAGAGAATGAAGATGGAGTGAGGGAGGGGTAAGGCCAAGAGACAGAGAAGGACTGAGATGTCTACTAAGAAGCTGTTCCATGAGAACAATCTTTATACATTATTTACCTTATCTTGGGGAGAATCTGGCTCCCTGGAGGGATAGGGAGTCCCTTGAGAAGACTAAGACTGGGTCAGGGGGAAGGTCCAGGGAGTGGGGTGAAGGTTGGGAGTTTGAGGTGTCTGACCTTGATGGTGCTGCCTGTGGGGCCCCTCAGGGCTCCTGTACCTGACAGACAATGATATCTTCATCCTTTGGGGCTGCTATAATGAAATACTATAGACTGAGAAATTTATAAACAACAGGAATTTATTTCTCACTGTTCTGGAGGCTGGGAAGTTTAGGTCAAAGCGCCGGCAGATTCAGTGCCTGGTGGGGGCCCGCTTCCTGGTTCATAGATGGTGCCTTCTTGCTGTGTCCTCACTGGTGGAAGGGGCTAGCTAGCTCTCGGGGGTAGCTTTAATCCTATCATTAATCATTAACAGAATTAATCATTAACAGCATTAATCCTATCGTGAGGGCAGAGCCCTCATGACCTAATTACCTCCCAAAGGCCCCACCCTAATACCATCACCTTGGAGGTTAAGATTTCAACATATGAATTTTGGGGGATGGAAACATTTGGACCATAGCACCTCCCATGCTCAGAACCTGAGAGAGGGATGAGGCTGGTGTGTGGCCCACCCAAGTACCAGTAAGGAAGCTTTTCCAGTGTGTCCACAATGTTGATGTTAGGTAGTCTTTATTTGCCACTCTTTACCAAATTGATGGGGTGGATATATCCATTTCTGGCTCACTGTCTAAAGAGCTCCAAACATACACTCTTTACAAGCAAAAGTCAGCAGGGGCAGCAGACAGCACATGGCTGGGGTGAGGGCGTGTGCTACACAGAGCGAGCTCACAGGGCCAGGACAATGAGGGAAGCAGGGCGTCGGCTGCATCATCTTCCAGATGTGTCTACACCACCAGATTTTCCGGTCTAGACCATGCGACTGATTTTCCACTCCCAGTGGAGAAGGTCTGAACACATGTCAAGCCGTGCTTGGTGGCCCTGTGAAGCCTGAGAGAGGACCACACCAAGAATCTATTGTGCGCCAGGCCCTAGGGACTAGAACATTGTCCAGCACATTATTTTACTATTTCAGAATCTGCATGAATTAATACAAAGGACTAGACACGAAGAGTGGGTTTGGGAGTCATTCTGACACTATATAAAGTAGGTGTTTGCTTTTTTTCTCTCCTTTTAAGACAAAACACTGGCTTTCTGTGTAAGAACATGGGTTATGAGAGGACACAGATGCTAGGGGCAAAAAGCGCGATTGGAGAACTTGCTGTCACTTGCCTCAAAGCCGACCATGGCCAGACTGTGACCCTGTCTCAGAGAAAGAAGACTGCCTGCCTAGCAGAGTTCAGGATAGAGTGCGTAACTTGTAAAAATGGAAACTTGCAAGGAAAGCCCCATCTCTACGGCAAGGGGTAAGTGGGTGAATTCCCAATGGGCAAGGTGGCCTAATAAGTGAGCAACCTGGGACCTTAGAAATAAAATAATTCAATTCTCTTCCCTAACTCCCAGATTATTTTATTTTTAAATTGATTAATTATTATTATTATTATTTTTTTTTAAGAGAGAAGGTCTCCCTGTTGCTGGGGCTGGAGTGCAGTAGCAGGATTATAGCTCACTGAAGCCTTGAACTCTTGGGCTCAAGGGATCCTCCCACCTCAGCCTCCTGACTGGTTGGGATGACTGACATGCACCACCAGGCCTGGCTAATTTTTTTTTTTTTTTTTAAAGAGACAGGTTGATCTCCAACTCCTGGTCTCAGGTGATCTCCCTGCCACAGCCTCCCAAGTGCTGGGATTACAGGAGTGAGCCACTGTGCCCAGCCTGCACTCTCATTTTAGACAGGAGAAAACTGAGGTTTTGAAATGAGAAGTGGTTATTCTCGCCTCCTCACTCACTGCTTCTGAACCCAGGAGCTCCTCGACTCAGTCTCTCCTCACACACTTGCTCATAGTGACTTCGAGATCCTGGTGGGGTTTTGGTGATGGATGTAGTGCTTTCACCCAGGGCTCTACATGGGAGAAAAGATCAGTGCTGTAAGGCTCATGGGCTCAGATGGAGAGGTTTGGAATATGTCTCTAGGGCAGGCTGAGCTTTAGGTGTTAAAAGGAGATCAGCCCCTCCCGGATAGGAAACAGTCTGTTCCAAGTTGTTAAAAGCATGTCAGCACTCCATGGAGACTTCTTCCTGAGTACAGTGGAAGACTGAAAATTTCCTACTACAATAGGAGCTGAGGGTGTTCATTAGTACACACACACACACACGTGAGCGCACACGCGGCAGCACTAGATATGCTGCCCTTAAAGCTGAAAAGTCCTAGATTTCAATAAGCTTTCTCTTAGGCTAAGAAGGACAAAGTGGGCTGGGCGTGGTGGCTCATGCCTGTAATTCCAACACTTTGGGAGGTGGAGTTCAAGACCAGTCTGGGCAACATGGCAAAACCCTGTCTCTACAAAACATATAAAAATCAGCTAGGTGTGGTGGTGCATGTCTGTGGTCCCAGCTACTCAGAAGGCTGGGGTGGGGGCATCACTTAAGCCCAGGAGATGGAGGTTGCAGTGGACCATGATCGTGCCACTGCATAACACAGTGAAACCGCCTCAAAAAAAAAAAAAAAAAAAAAAAAGAAGAAGAAGGAAAGGAAGGAAGAAAGAGCAGAAAAGAAAAGAAAAGGACAAAGTGACTCCTGTCTGCATGGAGGTCATTATACTTCCTCAATATCCCAAGTCACCTGAGAGTTCTGATCCTGACCTCCAGGTGAGCTCTCAACCCAGCCACAGACCAGTGCCGGCTCTGGCCACAGCCCTGGCCTCTATGCACACTCACATCTATTTATATTTGTGTTTCCCACTGAACCTTCCACGGTGCTTTGTGCTGCATCAGCACGTGATGTATATTTACAAAATGAACATGTGAAAGAACAGTGTCACAAAGCCAAGACAGACAGATATACTTTTCCATAACCAAAGGGAATGGTGCTCCCTCCAGCCCAGTGGAGGTCCCAGCCTTCCAGAACATCTACTCCACTACTCTACAGTAACAGGAATGAAAAGAAGTGTCTGGAGTCAGACAAGCCTGACTTGTCATTGAGCTGTGAAACCTTGAGCAAGTGCGTCACCCTCTCTAAGCCTCAGTTCAGTCAACTCAAGTGGGGAGCATAACCCTGAGATCACAGGGCTGCTGGGAAAAATCAAATCAAATAACTCATGGGAAAGAGAAACATAAACCCAAACATAGAACAGTGTGATGTCATCATTGCCCTGACTTGAGAGAACAAAGCACAGATCCAGTGAGGGGACTTCCCGTGGCAACCTGGGAACCATAACTGTCTCTGACTCCTGGCCCAGGGCAGTCTGTGCCAACCCCATCTCTGCAACATTAATCATTAAGTCAAAGGGTCAAGAGGCCTCTAGTTGGGAGACAGACTAAGTACCTAAAAGTGGAGCTTGTGTGTGGTGGTGGGGAGGGGCTAGGAAATCCCCAGACCTTCAGGATTCAGAGCTCTCTGGAGAAGAAGTACAGGTTCATGGAGAAGGAAGGCATAGCCCTGTTCCTCAGAAGCCTACTTGCAACATGCCAGAAACTTCCCCTGGCCCAGCCGGGGGCCCACAGCCTCCAGCAGGGTTGGGAGGGGTTCCAGGAGGGAGACGGTGCTGCCCCACTAGAGAGCACTGACAGCAGCAGGCAGCACTCATTCATGTCTCTGCTTACTCTTTAAATATGCATATACTAAGCACCAACTGTTTGCTAGGCACTGGGCTACATGCTAGGTCATTCATGCATTCATTCATCCACTCATCATTCCTTCAATAACAACTGTCTATCGAGCTCTTCCTGTGTGCCAGGCACTGTGCTAGGCACTGCGGATCTGTAATCGTAGCTAGTAAGTCATGCATGGTCCCATTCACATTAAGCCTACAGTCAGGTAAGGAAGAGAGACAAATAAATATATGTTGCAAATTGTGATAAGTATCATGAAGGGATCAAATTGGGGTTGGGGAATAATGATGGGGACAGGAAAGAGGCACTCAGAAAGGGACATCTGAAAAGGACTCTTTGAGTTTGTGAAATATTAGCAGGGGCCCAACTAGAAGTCAGCTCTGTGTATATTTTGGCAATGGGGCTGGGGAGTGGGCAGGTGAATGTCTCAAGCAGAGCAAACAGCCCATTAAGGTTGTTGGGAAGACAGCTTGGTGTGTTAAAGGAGTTCACAGGAGGCCAGCTCCAGGGCAGCTGGAACAGAGGGAAGGGAGAGAGTGGCCAAGCAGGGGACGGTGGTCTACTTTAAGCGCATATCCAGCTTCAAATGGCAAAGGCTTGGGTCCTTTGAAAGAGACAGATACATCTGTGTCCTCCCTTACTTCCCTCCCTCCCTTTTCTGTCCCTTGAATAAATGATGGTACCCCATATTGGCAGGTGTTGTGAACACAGGGATTAGTGGAAACCATCTGAGAGTATCTTGCCATCTCTATTAAAAACCATAAAAATGTTGAAACTTTCTGAATAGCAGTTCTACATCTCAGAACTCACTCGAAGAAAAACACACTTTGGAGGCATGCAAAAATTACCTGAAGGGATGTGTGTAGCAGCATTTATACAACTATAAATAATCTAAAAGTCAATTGTAGAGAAGTGATTTTAAAAAGATGCAGTCTTCTATAAATAAAATATTATGCAGCTACTGGCCGATTGCCTGAGGTTAGGAGTTCAAGACCAGCCTGGCTAACATGTTGAAATGCTGTCTCTAATAAAAAAACAAAAATTAGCCAGGTGTAGTGGTGCACAACTATAGTCCCAGCTACTCGGCAGGCTGAGGCAGGAGGATCACTTGAACCCAGGAGGCAGAGGAGTGAGCCCAAGATCACACCACTGCACTCCAGCCTGGGCGACAGAGCAAGACTCCGTCTCAAAAAAAAAAAAAAAAAAAAAAGAACGTGTTTGTGGTCAGGCGCGGTGGCTCACACCTGTAATCCCAGCACATTGGGAGGCCTAGGCAGGTGAATTACCTGAGGTCAGGAGTTTGAGACCAGCCTGGTCAACATGACGAAACTCCGTCTCTACTAAAAACACAAAAAATTAGCCGGGCATAGTGGCGAGCATCTGTAATCCCAGCTACTTGGGCGGCTGAGGCAGGAAAATTGCTTGAACCCGGGAGGCGGAGGTTGCAGTGAGCCGAGATCGCGCCACTGAACTCCAGCCTGGGCGACAGAGCGAGACTCTCCCCTGCTCCCAACAACAACAACAACAAGTTTGTAAAAGTGTTTTCAGTGAGTAGGTTATAATGAGACAACATAATGTGCCTAGACAGAAGGGATTACACTGTGGCAATTCACACAATGCAGCATCACACAGCCACCAACTAGAGGAGCCACCAACACGGGCAACATCAGGGAAGATTTTTAGTGACACGATAGTGAGTGAAAAAGCAAGTCTCAGACGTCTACGCATGACATCATTCTCTCCTTAATGACGTCAAAAAAGCAGGCATGATCAAGCAATAGCATTTATATGACACTGCTATATTTTTAAAAATTAAAGGAATGAGAAATACAAAATCTAGAATTGAGTTACCTCCTGAGAGGCAGGGGCCAGAAGAGCAGGTGAGCACGCAGGTAAATGTGAGTTACTGATAAGATTTTAGTTCTTGGGTTAAGTGGTAGGTTCAGAATTGTTTATTATGGTATTTACAAATAAATAAGCAAACAAGGAAAAAGAAATAAGGTTATGGGCCAGGCACAATGGCTCCTGCCTGTAATGCTACCACTTTGGGAAGCTGAGATAGGAGAATTGCTTGAGTTCAAGAGTTTGAGACCAGCTTGGGCAACATAGTGAGATCGCATCTCTACAAAATATATATATATTTTTTATTAGCTAGCTGTGGTGGTATGCACCTATAGTCCCGGCGGGAGAATCACTTGAGCCCAGGAGGTTGAGGCTGCAGTGAGCTGTGCTTGTGCCACCACACTCTAGCCCGGGTGATGAAGTGAGACCTTGTCTTAAAAAAAAAAAGTTTATGCATAGATGACAGTATGACATGTAGGAAGCATTTTGATAAAAAATATTCACCAGTATATGGCCTACTATCAGTTTTATTTTAAAAATACACATACATATAAATATATAATCATGGGCCACATACCGATGTTTTGGTCAATACAGTCCACATATGCAACAGTGATTCCGTAAGATTACATTTTTACTATGTAAAAATTTTATTTTATTTTATTTTACCTTTCTATGTTTAGATATGCTGAGATACACAAATATTTACCACTGTGTTACAGTTGCCTACAATATTCAGTACAGCAACATGCTGCACAGGTTTGCAGTCTAGGAGCAATAGGCCATATCAGATAGCCTAGGTGTGTAGAAGGCTACACTACACCTTCCAGATTTGTGCAAGTACACTCTATGTTTGTGCAACTATGAAATCATCTAACAACACATTTCTCAGAGCGTATCCCTGTCATTAAGTGATGCATGAGTGTATACCTGTTGAAAATAGGTAAGAAAGCAATACACTCACATGGTAACAATTATTTCAGAATGATTTTTATATTATTTGTGCTTTTCTATTCTACAATAAATTTATATTTTACAACCAGAACAAAAAGTTGTTTAAAAGAGATAGCTCATTTAAATGTCATGTATAGGGAGGCCAAGAAGGGCCAGAAGTGAGAGTGGGGAGACCCCAGAGCCCAGAGGGTTGATGCAGTGTGGGGCTGTTACTGATGTGGCTGAGATGTAGACAGGGAGCTGTGGGGAGGCCACCCCTGCCAGGCTGACCCCTCTAGTGCTTCCTCCCTCCCATTTTAGTCATCTGTGTTGATTCTTTGTCTGGAGTAACAACTGTTTCACTCCTTTTCCACCCTTAGTTTCTAGGAGAGAGGAGGCTCCTTAAATACATAAATACAGGCCAGGAGCAGTGGCTCACGCCTGTAATCTCAGCATTTTGGAAGGCTGAGGTGGGCGGATCACTGGAGGTGAGGAGTTTGACACCAGCCTGGCCAATGTGGTGAAACCCATCTCTACTAAAAATACAAAAATTATTGTATATTTGGGGATGGTGGTGGGTACCTGTAATTCCAGATACTCAGGAGGCTGAAGCAGGAGAATTGCTTGAGCCCAGGAGGTGGAGGTTGCAGTGAGCTGAGATTGTGCCATTGCACTCCAGCCTGGGGGACAGAGCAAGACTCAGTCTCAAAAGAAAAAAAAAAAAGATGTAAAAACAGAAATGAATTGATCATCAACCAATCGATCATTCAGTCAATTCCCTTTGGGTGAAGGTTTTTATTTTTATTGTTTGAATCAGGAAACAATAATTACGCAAAGACTGTGAGACAATCAATTTTGTTTTAAGTCGCTAAGTGTGTGGTCATATTGTGACACAGCATGGAACACGGATACCAGGTCAAAACAGAGGCTATGAGAGAACAGAGTGGGGAGTGGCTAGGTTTTAGACATCAAGGAGAAATGTCTGGGGAGGTGTCATGGGGAAGCAGTGTGGAGGCACAGCGTGTGCACAGGTTCTCCTCTGCCCCTCCGTGCTCTAGGTCTTACCTGGGGAGGTGCTCCATGGGAGGTCTGCCTCCTCTGCCACTGTCTGAATCCTGGGACGGGGTCTACCCAATTCTGGGATCCAGTTAGCAGGCTCCTCTGCCTCTCTCACAATAAGCTATGAGAGCCAACCTGAACTTTCTTAGTAATAAAGGTTCTGCCTGGGCCCCACTTGTTATTTGCTTTTATTCCCAAATCGTTGAGAACTAGAGGGTACTGTTCACTGGGGGCCCTCTCGCAGCAGTGAGAACAGCAGTCCAGCAGGGAGGAGTGAGGTTGGGAGAGAGACGAGAGCACCACATGGAGGTTCATAAATTCAGGCTCGAGCTTAGATCTTGGCCCATAGGCCATGGAGAGCCACAAAAAAGTCTGTGTGTTTCAGCAGCTAGAGACTACACCGCAGGGCATGGGCCTCCACAGCCAAGAATCTGGTTTTCGGGCATGGTCTGGGCACATGCCCGTGATCAATTTGGGTTGCAGTGGTGGTGGTGGGCCCCGGAGTGTGTGTGCAAGCACAGGCCTACGTGAGGCAGGTCCATGTGGGCTTGCTGTGAGCTCCTGTGAATGGATCTGTTGTCTCTGTGTGTTCCCCTGCGTCACTTGGTGCAGATGTGTGCTTGTGTGTCAGAACATATTTGAGTGTCCCATGTTTATGTGTAAGCCCATAACTTGGACGGTGTTAATACAGAATAATATCAGTTAACGTTTGTGGAGTGCTTGGTATACACCAGGCACTCTGCTAAGAACTTGATGTTCATTTTCCCACTTTTATCCTCATAATGACACCATGAGATTGGTACTATTGTTACCATACTTTACAGCTGAGGAAACTGAGGCACAAAGAAGCTAAGAAACAAACCCAAAGTCACAGTTCTAGCAAAAGGCAGATTCAGGAGCAGATTGAAGCTTTCTGGTTCTGAAGCCATGTATCCTCGCAAGTCTGTGGGTACGTGGCCACGTGCCTGGGTGACCATGTTCTCATGGGTTCTGAAAGCACGTGTGGTGGGCTTCTCTGAACCTATGTGGCCAGGCTATCTGTTTCACTATGTGCTTATAGGCACCACGTGTCTGCATGGCTGGTGGCATCTGTCTTTGTATCTGTATGTCCTGATATAACTGTGCATCCTGGTGGCCCGTGCTTACTTGCATGAATCAATGTGTCTCTGTGTTTCTGCGTGTCTCTGGTTGCCTGTATGTGCCCGTGCATCTGCACACCCCCATGAGGAGTTGGGCAGGGCTCAGAGCCACATCTGGCTCTGACGCACTCCCTGTGGGGAGAGGGTGACTGCAACAGTAATCCCCGCCCTGTGAGCGTGTATGCCTTCTGCCTTCAGAAGCCTGGAGAAATTCAACAGACGCCCCGCTCTGCAGCAAGCAGGCAGGCAGGCAGGCTGCACTGCTGGGGGCCTGGCTGGGTTTATTTTCAGCAACGGAGAAGGCCCTGTGGCATTTAATTAATTCCACTCCCTATGTAAACACTGGCAAACACAGGGCTCCAATGGCAGAAGCACGTACTGCCTCATGTTCCCCATGCTGTCGTTGCGTGGGACTTCACTGTGGGGACTGCACGTGTGTGCCTGACCACCCACCACAGTGATAGTGCTCATTCTGCCACTGCATCTCCCCCAGGATCTGCCCCGAGTCTGACTCCTCATCCCTCTCCTCCAACCTGTGTCATCTCCCCTGGCTCAGGTCTTGACAGCTCTAGCCAGACCTTTGCAAAGGTCTCAGGATGGGAGGTGAGGGGTCTCTGTTCTCAGCTCCATCTGGTGGTCCCAGGGTGAAGGAGAAACTTATAAAATGCAGGTCCATCAGATGTTTGGTTCAGATAGTCTTCTGACTTTGTCAAGCACATAGGAGTGTTTGTGTAAGCAACAGTCACCTTGTATCTAACACAGACAGCACCTATGTGAGCAGAGGCAGAAAGCCCACCATAGCTACCAAGGCCCTGGGTTTCAGTCCTGGCCTTACCAGGAGAGCTCTGTGAATGCTAACATGTCATGCAGCTCTTGGGGGAGCAAGGTCCACAATGACCTCCAAATCAGGTCATCAGAAAATAGCCATAAGTTGGTAGCTTGCGAGGAAATTTTTCTTTGAGGAATGAGCAAGGCAAGAGTGAGAAAGGAGGCGCCTGGAGGGGCAAAGCAGAAGATGCACCCCAGGAAGCAGGCAGGTAAAGGGATTGGGAGAGGAGTCCTGGAGAAGTTGCTCATTCCCACAACCCCTGGCAGGTCTCGCACCACCATGTGGTAACAGCATGGCCCTGGGCAAGTCACTTAACACAGAAATCTTTCTCCAATGTGAGCTTTCCTTGAAGAACTTACAAATAATAATTATCACTCTAGTAATTCTCACTTTTCAAGACATAGTGTCAACTGCCTGATTTGTCTTATCTCACCCACTCTTTACAATGTCCCTATCAGCTCTCTACCTCCATATCCTCAGCCTGTAGGCCAGGAAATTGAGGTCTGGAGATACTAAGTACCTTGTCCAAGGCCACACCTGGGTTAAGCGGCAGAGTTGGGACTTAGATAAGTTAGGCTTCTCCCAGAGCCCTTGGTCTTGACACTGTCTGAAAATTGAGTTCTCTAGCTCAAAATGCTGGTATTTGAGTTCTGTAGCTCAAAAATGCTGCTATTCTAGGCTTGATGTTCAAGTTCATGTCAGTCATCAGGAGAATTTTAGTTCCACTGAAACTCATACCTGTTGACAACAAGATAGAGACATAACTAGGGGGAAGGGAGTAGAAAAAGAAGGCTGAGACAAGAGAGCTGGAGGAGACTCAGAGATGGAAAGTAAATGTGGCCCTGCATATGGATGTGTCTTGGGGCAGCTTCTCTGAGGTCTTAGACGGACCAAGAGCCTGAAGCCCTCAGTTGTGTCACACAATCAAGACATCTGGATGGTTAGCCAGATCCAGAATAAATAAATGCCCCAGTGCATATGTAGTGTCTTCACCAAAACACATTTGCAATCTTCTTGTTCCAACTATAGGGAGGCAGATGGTCAGAGGGATGGCAAACGCAAACCCACTGTTCAGTCTCCATGATGTCTCACTTAGATGTGTAAATGCCACTGGCTTTCTCTTTATTCAGCAAGTTGCTTGTACTGCTCATTTTAGTGAAAGTAAGAAATGTGCTCAAAGCATCTGGGAGGTCCATGCCTACTCAACTTTTCCAGAAGCTCTGAGGTTCCCGAGCCATGATCTCTGTCTCCGTGGGGATTTAAGGAAGCTGAGCCTGGTGTCTTGGAAAGGATGATTGTGTCTGACTCCCAGGGGAGGTGGGAGGATAAAATGTGGCCAGGTACATGGAAATAAATTCTAAAAGCACTGGATCAGCATCTGTGACAGTTATATAATGGGAAAGCCACAAAGCCTCCAGTCTCACAGTGCTAGTCATTAGGTGCCCAGTCGATAAATAGCCTGGTTCTGCAATCTTCCCAGAGCCCTGTAGGGTGGCTCTTTCCTATGCTCTTTAAAAACAGCAGTGGCCATGTGATGTGCTTTGGCCAATGACATGTGAATGGAAATGGTGCCTGCCACTTATGGGTGGAAGCTTTAAGAACCAGTGTGGAATTTTCCTGTTCTTTTTCCCTCTCCAAGTTCTAGACAGTGGCGGGTCTGAGGCCCCCAGCAGATCTGTGGTGTTCACGCCGCACGGTGAAAAATAACTCTTTCTTGCTTGAAGACACTAAGAGTTTCGGGGTTGCTTGTTCCAGCTGCACACCCTAGCTATCCTGATGGTAACTCCTTACAACCCGCACACCAGCGGGTAAGCCTCAGAAGCAAAGTGTGAAGGGCATGTGTTTCATCCTAACTCTTCTAATGGAGTCCAGCCTCAGCCCCAACAGTCCATTCTCCACACAGTAGCCAGGGTCATCTTTTTATTTATTTATTTCATTTTTATTTATCTATTTATTTTTTGAGACGAGGTCTCACTCTGTTGCTCAGGCTGGAGTGCAGTAGTGCGATCTCAGCTTACCGCAACCTCCACCTCCCAGGTTCAAGCTATTCTCCTGCCTCAGCCTCCCAAGTAGCTGAGACTACAGGTGCGCACCACTATATTTGGCTAATTTTTGTATTTTTAGTAGAGACGGGGTTTCGCCATGTTGGCCAGGCTGGTCTCGAACTCCTGACCTCAGGCGATCCACCCACCTCGGCCTCTCAAAGTGCTGGGATTACAAGTGTGAGCCAACGCACCTAGTCAGGGTCATCTTTTTAAACTACAAACATTATCATGGCACTCGGTCTCCCACTTTAAGTGCCCCGACATTCAAAACCTGAACACAGCACCCCTTCCTTCCCCCTACCACCCAGCTGCTCAAAACCACAAAAGATAAGGCTCAAAGATATCACGGACCTGGTCCAATTCACCTCTCCAGCCTCAGCTCTGGCCACCTCTTGCTTCATACTCTAAGCCCTGTTAACCAAAATTACTTCATTACAAGGTGCCATGCTTTCTTTCATCTCTAGAACTTTTGCACATGCCATTGCCTGTATCTAAAACACTCTTCGCTGTCCTACTCACTTAACCAACTCCTACACATCCGTTGGGCTAAGCTGAGCGCCCACCTCCTCCAGGAAGCGCTCGCTGACTCCCAGGCCAGGCTAGGTGTGTTCTCAGTGCCTCCACTCTTACCATTTGTATCACTGTGGACCGTCTATTTACTTGCAGTACCCCCTTTCAAGCTGTGGGCTCCTTGAGAGAAAGGGCTGTGTCTGCATTTTTCCCCCATGGTATCTCCAGTGCCCATCACAGCATCTGCCATCTGATAACTGTGGAGCATCTACTGAATGAATGGACGATGAGTCCCTCCACACACAGGTCCGTTGTTGGTGGCAGGGGACAGTGATTTAATGAAGCAGGGGTAGTTTCTTTATGTGCTCCCCCCCCAAATCTCTAGCTTGAAGCGGGAGGCAGGGAGTTCATGGTGATAAATGGGGCCCTTTCAAGTAGCTCGGTGGCCAGGACACTTAGAGGGCAGCAGCCTGAGGCCTCCTAGGGAGCTAATGGTTTTCAGGAGCAGTTTGGGAAGGAGTCCTGCAAACAGCCAAAAGAAAACACAACCTCTCCAGGCTCCTTCTGTCCTGAGTGCTCAGCTGAGATAGAGCTCAAAGGAGCTTAATGAATTATTATGTCCACATTGCTTGCTGATAAATGACAGTCTCATGCTCCGTTACCAAACGCTGGTTGTAATATTTAATCAAAGTCTAGTTTTATGCATCAGTTGGTTTTGAAAATAACATTTATGGGTCTGGAATGCCTTCAACCTTCAGGCATATGGCTGAAGAGAATCTTTATTTTGTAGCAATTGGATAAGAATATAGGAAGTGAGACAGAGAAACTGAGAAGTTCACCTTTGCCTGCTCAATGCCAGGTCCTCTACCAGATGTCAGAGATGCCGAGATGGATACTAATTCCTTCATGCCAAGGATTCATCCTCAGGTCCAAACCTTTTCCCTAAGATCCTTCCATCCTCCCCCAAACCTGGTTCATTATTTAACCCGTCAGTTCAAACCTGATTCATCATCTAATCTACCTCCTCCAGAGAGCCCTCCATGACCAGTCCAGTCCGCAGGGATCTCCACTCCTCCAAGCTCTGCTTGCTCTCTGCCACTGTGCAGAGCATATGCACTGTTCAGCACATTGGATGAACTTTACCTGCTGAAGTCTGGCCGTTCCACTGGGTGGGGTCTCCCGTGGGGCAGGCGGGGTTTGCTTCTTGTTCCTCTCTACCTCTCCTCACTGCTGGACACCTAGCTGGTGTTAGGGAAATTTCTATCAAATGGTTGATCTAACTGAATTCATAGTCTCTGGGTTTTGCACACATAAGAAGTTCAAAAGTTATCTGCGATTCTACTATATATCACTCCCTGAATTTTGTCCTTTTCCCTGTTCTCTCCACCTCAGTGACTATGCCAAGCCAGACACTTGGAAGTCATCCATGAGTCCCCCCCTGCCTCTTTTAATCGTTTGTTCATTCGTTGATTCATTCATTCTTCTATTCCTTCAGAAATAACAACAAAAAATATTATGTTTACTCACTGCCAGGCCCTGTGTTAGGGGCTGGGGACAAACATGATGAATTGGCCAGGAATGGTCTAGGGGGAATTTTAACTTCTAAACAGTTTTTCAAACAGTTTTTCTCCTGTAAATACCAAGGGCCCGCCTTGGTCTGGGGCCATTTCATCTCTGACAGGCTTCTAACATGTCCCTGGCCCCCGGCTCCAGCCTTCTCCATCTCCACACTGTCATCATCACACTTGGTAAACAGTTTTGAGAACATGGAAGTGGGAGTGGGGTGGCGCAGAGAAAGCACTGGTCAGGAAGGCTGGGTTCTAGCTCCCTGTGAGAAGCTGGATAAACCCTTCCCTCTCTAAGTCTTAGTTTGTTCAAAGGTAAAGTGGGCTAATAATCTACACCTTGAGTGTGCTCTACTTTGAGGTAAATCTGGTGATAATAATTCAATTTCTAAGCAGGCCAAGCACATTACATGTATTAACACAATCCTCTCAACAATCAGGGAAAGGCAGAAGTTCCTATTACTGTTATTCTCATTCTGCAACATAGCAACTGAGGCTCAGAGAGGTTAAGTAGCTTGCCCAAGGTCACACAGCTATAAGTGGAGAACTGGAATCCAGTTCTGGGATTGACTGACCCCAGAGGACCCTGATCTTAACTTGGATATTCTATTAGCTCTCTCAGTCTGTGGAGGATGCCCTTATGCCTAGTGGTTTTATCTGTGGCTTTGAGTGGGGTGGGGCTTGGGAGTCATGACTCAGTTTCCCCTAAGGAGGGACCAAGAGACATCCTATGTTTTGAGAGAAGCACACTTAAATCTCCCACTTGTGAAAACGTTTTCAGGTTCTTTGCCATAAGTGAAGGGTGTGAAAGTCCTGGGGCGGGTGGGTGATTACATGACAAAGCCAATGAACAGCCTTAACCTGAGCAAAGCATGTGGGCTGGGCCAAGGGCACCAAGTGCAAACAGTGTTGCTGCAGGCAGGGGCACCCGGGAAAACCAGGAAAACTGCTTCCCATCAGTGTTGAAGAGCAGCGAAGAAAGGGTGTAAATCAGGAGAGGACAGGGCCAGGTTCCTGTCTCCCAGAACCGCCTTTGGTCTTCTTCCCCAGCTCCCTCCACAGCAGTCCTGGGTGCTCCCCGCCACCCCTGACAGCTTCCTCTCTCATTAGGATCTCTCTGACAACCCTGAGGATTTACAACGTGAAATGTTTCCATTTCCCTGACAAGACGTCTCTGCTTCAAAGCGCCTGCGCCTGCCCTCCGGAGCCCGGGATGAAGGTGACTTCGCGAGGGAGACAAATGAATCAAAGGGCTGACACCCGTCCCTTTCTTTCCCCCCATAATACATCTGTTTATTATTGAACAGGGGCGTGCATGGTTTGTGATGAATTGTCTTCTCCTCCATAGCCATGTCCCCAGCCGGCTGGGGAGGCTAAAGTGTCTTCCAGGAGCATCTGCTTTTGATCTCTGGTCCTTTTAAATCTTGGGTTAAAATCTTTAGCCTGACGGGCCTGAAAGTCAGCCTCCAGCAGCAAAGCAGGGGCAAAGGCATATTACAACCCTGGAGAGGATCATCTGGGTTCTTCCCAGAGACAGCCCCGTGGAATTCCCTCTGACGGGCTGAAAACAGAGCAGGGGGCTTTCTGTTCGGAGGGAGGCCCTTGCTTGGGTCTGAAGGCAGGGTTCTCATCTGCAGGCGCAAGGCCCTTGGGACCCTGGGAGGGGAGTGGAGGCTCAGGCTATTCAGCCCATACAAGGCTGGGCGCTGGATGCAGAGAGGAAGAGCCTGTTGTCCTCTGGTCAAAAAAGCACCAGTCACCTGCCATCGCTACCTCTTGTCCCTTCTTCAGATCTCTGAAATGTCACTTCTGTAGGGAAAATTGCTTTTGATCACCTCCAAACTGGGAGTGACAGTGACTGTCACCTGCTCACCACACCTATATCCTCTTCTTTCCAGGCACACAACTCAACTGCCTTCCCCCAGCCTCCCCTATAGGTAGACAAGGCCATGAGACCGATTCTGGCCATTGGAGCATGAGGCCACTTCCAGGCCTGGCCCTTGAGACCCTCCCAGTGTGATCCTTGTCCCTTCCCACAGACACTGACTGTTGTCTCTGCCCACGGGAGAGCTTCTGTCCACCTGGGGCCCTGAGTTTTCCCTGGCCCACTGGGAATACTCACATTGGAGCTGTGAAGCCACTGAATGATGGGGGCTTGTCATTACAACAGTTAGCATCACCCCCCCTGGGTCAGGTCCCTGTGGCCCACACTCCCCGGCCCCTGTACTTCTGGGTTGCACTTGGCACCTTTGCTTACACTGCACTCTCCGGAGGAATTCATAAATTCATATGGCGTCTGTCTGTCTCAGGAGACAGTGTTCTTCCTGAGGGTAGAGACCGTCTCTCTTCTTCGCCACTGAAAATGTGGGCCCAACACAGTGCCCAGTGCACAGAAAGACCCAATAACAGCTACCACATGACTGATGGACTGGGTGATGGTGAGTCCTTCTGAGATCCACAACACATCTCAGCCTCATGGAAGCTGCCCAGAATGGGAGGTCAGGAGCCCTGGCTTGGATCCCAGCTCTGCCCCACCATGCAGAAGCCGAGTGTCCTTGGTCTTTTCACACCACTTCTCTAAGCCTCAGATTTCTTATTTGTCAACTGAAACAATTTCTCACCTCTCAGGGTTTGGGAGGAAATAAAGGACAGAGAGCCTGTGCAATTGCCAAGCACAGTGTGTGGCTTGTAGGTGCTCATGTCGCATTGATGGCAGATACCTGAATCTTATTGCCAGAGGTGGGGATGAGACCTTGGAAGTGACTGAGGCCGCGGCTGACTCTGCCAATAGCAAACTGTGAGGGCAGTGAGGCAGATGTCACCAGAAGATGGTCAAAATAAGACTCATACAGGGTTATCTATTAGGTCAAAGATGCACAGCTGCTAAGAGTTCGTGATCGAAGGATTCAATGGAAAGATTACTCTCCAGGTATCTAGAATCCTGGACTGGGGCATTTCTACTCAACATCCCGTCCTTGGCCCCTAAGCCATGAGCTCTGGAGCCAGGCAGTACCCTGCCACTGCTCAGCTGGGCAACCACAGGCACAACCTTTACCCTCTCTGAGTCTCACTTTCTCCATTTTATGAGGAAGACAATACTTAATGTCTTAAGGCACAGTGTAGATTACATGGGTCAGAATTTGTAAACATGCTTAGGACAGTGCCTGATCTAGAGGAAGCCAAAGTAAATTATTAGCTCTCTTTGTTTGCTGAGCTTTTTGCTACCTGGATGGAATGAAGTTGCTGAATATCTCTGGCTGAGTCTCCTTTTTCTCATCTGGTACAGGTTACCCTGCCTGCCTCACCCACCTGCTGCGACTGTCAAAGCAAGCATGGATGTCACTCTGCTTTGTACAATGCAGAGTATGCTACACAGGTAGGTTGTTAATAGTTACAACTATTAGTACTAGTAATAGTAGTGTCAGTAGCTGTGGCTGGAAATGGTAGAAGTATCTACAGAAGACTTGGGAAACAGGATCAGGGGTCAGGTGGTAATAGCAGCAGAGGCTGTGATGGATGTAATAACAGTGAGGGTGGCCAATGCCTAACACTGCCCCAGTTAGTAGCAGTGGCCATGACCAGCATGGTCATGGAGGTGGCAGGTACAGTAACAGTAGCAGCAATGATAGGCTGGTAGCAGAAGAGGTGACAGAGGTAGTCACTGTGCTCAAGCCTTGCTGGCCTCCTTTCTGTTACCAGGCCCGTGGAGCCTACTCTTCTGGGAGATGCTGCAACTTCCTGAGCATCAGTGTTCTACAGGGTGACCAGGCAGTGAAGGAGCATTTCTTCAGCTTCCTGCTGCTGGGGGAGCCCAGGTGTCCACAGGTGATTGAGCACTGACAGGTGGGCCAAAGGATTCACAGACCTGATGCTGCAGGCCTCTGATCTGCCAAATGCCTTCTCACATGGTCACTCCTAGGAGCCTCTCAGAATCTCCTGAGCAAAGTTAGGTGATTTTTCCTCCACTGTCCTTTTAACATTCATTCAACAAATATTCACTGGAGCCTACTGTAGGCCCTGAAGAAGAATATGATTCCTAACTTCCAAAAGGCAATAGCTTCGAAAGAAATCCTCTGTGCATCTTCATTACAGCATGTAGGTTGCTGTATTAAGGATGTGTATGTGGCTATCCTTGGCACTAGTGCTGGTTCCCATCCTTATCTTGTTTGGTGGGGAGTCTGGAGGTGCACAACAGTCACTCACTTGATCCCATTCATCTAAGAGGTATTTCTGGAGTAGTTACCCAAGGAAAGGCATAGGGAACAGTGGCTGAGTTCCAATCCCGGCTCACTATAACGTTGGGCAAGTTGCTTAGTCTCTGCCTCAGTTTGTTACAAGGATTAACTGAATTATTATTACAAGTAAACTGTTTAGAATAGTGCTTAGTGTACATAACAATGCTATAGAAGTATTAGCTGTGAAAATGTGCCAAGGATCATACTAGGCACTGTTCACATAGCAATGAGTCGAACAAAGTTCCAGCTGTCATACAGCTTACATTTTAGCAGGGGAACAGATGAGAAACACATAAATATACATGCCATGTAGGAAAAGGTGCTATAAGCAATAAAGCAGAGTGCAGAGACAGAGAGTAAGGGGGGCTACTATGCAGGCAGGGGAGGCTTCTCTGGGCAGGTGAAATTTTAACATAGGCTTGGATGAAATGAAGTATATATGAGCCACAGGACTACCCTGGGTAAAAAGGGTTCCAGGCAGAGGCAAGAATATGCTTTGTGTGTCCACTAAGAGCCAGGCATGGTGGTTCATGCCTGTAACCCCAGCACTTTGGGAGGCTGAGGCAGGAGGACTGCTTGATCCCAGGAGTTCGAGACTAGCCTGAGCAACATAGTGAGACCCCATCTTTACAAAAAATAATTTTAAAAAATTAGCTGTGTGTAGTGGTGCATGCTTGTAGTCCCAGCAACTTGGGAGGCAGAGGTGGGAGGATTGCTTGAGCCTGGGAGGTTGAGGCTACAGTGTGCTGAGATCATGCCACTGCACTCCAGCCTGGGCTACAGAGCAAGACCCAATTTCAACAAACAAACAAGCAAACAAACAAACAAACAAACAACAACAAAAACAAAAATTAAAGGGAAAAAAAAGAAAGAGCAAGGGACTAGTATGGCTGGAGTAGAGTAATGGTGTCAGTGGTCCAAGCTGAGGTCGGTGAGGTAGCCGGGGTCAGATAATGCAGAGGCTCTTAGGCCACATTAGGATTTAGCTTTTGCTAGAAGTAAAACAGAAAGCCAGTGGAGGGTTTTCTGAATTAATGTTTTGAAGGATGGCTCCAGGCTCTGTGAGAAGCACAGCCTCCTGGAGTGGGAGAAGGTGACAGAAGGGAGACCCGTTTCAGGCAGCTTATTACATGCAACTGTGATGGTGGCTGGGGCCACGGTGCTGAACGGGAAGGGTGGGGAGAAGCAGTGGAATCCTGCTGTCTGTAGGATGTAGACATGACAGAAACTGCTGACAGACTGGATGGAGGTTAAGAAAGAAAGAGAACAGTCAAGGATGACTCTAAGACTTTTGGCCTGAAAAACTGGCAGAATGAAACTGCCACGTGCTGAGTTGAAGAATTCTGGTAAGAATCAGGACTGGGAAGCCATGAGGGAGAGAATGTACTACTGGTTAAAAGTTGTTAAGCTAGAGATGTGTATTTGCCACCCAAGTGGAGATTCTACATCACAGCTGGATATATGAGTCCAGAGTTTGTATGAAGAGAAAATTTGGGCTACGGATTGAAATGAAGGCCTCCTCGGTAGAGAGTAAGAATGGGTAAGTACAGAAAGAAGAGGACTGAGGACTGCGCCCTGGGACCCTCCAGAGTTTAGAGGTCAGAGAGGTGAGAAGGAACCAGCAAGGAGACTAACAGAGGCTACTGAGGTAGGATGAGTGAAGGAAGTATTTCAAGAAGGGGTATGTGTTGATGGGTTGAGGAAGATAAGGACTGAAAATGACCCTGGGATTCTTCTATGTGAATGAATGGGGAGGAGGTGATAACAGCTGAAGAATGTATCACACAATGGAGGAAATGGAGGCCATCATCAGAATGCAGGTTGACCATGTGGCTCTGGGAAGGCGAGCACCATGAAACAGCAGGTACAAACCCAGTCTCTAGTTTTAGAGCCTTGGGAAGTGCAGTCTGACATGCAAAGCTTTTAAAATTTTACGAGGGCATCCAGAGGAATAGGAAGAGGAAAAAAGGTAAGCTGGTGGGGAGTGATTTACACACATTACAGAAGTATATAAACGGTACCAAGGGCTTCCGGCACCCTGCAGAAGCCACTTTGAGGTCAGTGGTGAGACAGGTCTATGTCCAAATGCAATGTCATCTGGCCAGATGGCCCCTTAGCTAGTGGGTGTGTTTCATCTCCCCTGGGTTACCAGGAGAAGTGGATAAAGTTAGTGACTCATTTATTGTTTTCTGTTTCACATTTAAATTCAGTTGATTAAATATACAGTTTTCAAATATCTTAAAAACAAAACGAAACTGATTTGCTTTCTAAAATTGTCCTCATCCCAACTCCTGGTGTTCTATGGGACAGAGTGCATTCACAGAACCGCTGGGGGGCCAGGCCGAGGGAGTGGCCAGCGTGTGGAAAGAACACCCTTTGAGATCAGACTTAAGTAGAAACCCTCGCTCCGTCACACGCCATCTGGGGGGTGTTGAACAAATAAGAGCCTCCCTGAATTCTACTTGCGTTTCCTGGGTGTTGCCTTTTCAGGAAGGCCCTACTTATATCTGCTCTTAGCCCAGCCTGATGTAGGTTCTCTTTACAGCCATGCTCTTAGCGCATCTTGCCTCACATTTCAACGCTTGAGAGCTTGTTGACACTTGGCTATAAGCTTTTTGAGGGGAGCTCTTGTGTTTGATTTGACAGTGAGTACACTGCAGAGAGAAGTTGCCAAATATGCTGTTGTTGATTAAATGCAGAGTCGCTACCTTCCTAGGGTTGTTCCAGGGACTAAAAGAAAAGAGTTATGAAAAAGTTCCCTGCCCACAAATCAACAGAGGGCTCAGGCATGTCTGCAAACTGCCTGGATTCTTCAGAGGGGCAGGCTCTTGGATTCTGGGAGGGCCCAACTTCTACGGCTGCTTCAGGATCCTGGCTTTGGTGATGGGATCACCAAAAAGTGATTCGTGAGACAATGGTCTTCCAAGCCTGGCATTATCCCCAAACCCCCAAATAACCTGCTGTGGATCCTCTCTCTGACAGCTGATTGTTCTCCTCCTTTGTCAGTCTATATTCATTCATTTATATTCTTTCTTTACTTCAGCAATTCAAATAGTATTATTGAGTGCTCAGAGCATGGGGAGGCACTGTTCTGTATGCTGGGGATACAGTGATACGCAGTGTGGGTGGGGGTGTTGTGGATGCAGCCTACAATAATACTTAGGACTCTGCCATTGAGAGCCAAGCCGCCTTGGTTCACATCCTGGCTCTGACACTTAGTAGTGTGATGTTGGGCAAGTTACTGAACTTCTCTGGGCTTCAATTTCCAGATCTCTATAATGGAGATACAATGGTACTTGGTTACTGGGTTTGGGAGGATTAAATAAATTCATCACATAAAGTGCTTTGAACAGTGCTTGACACATGGCAGACACTCAGTAAGTTCTTGTTATTCTTATAGCAGTGAACACAGAAAAGTCACTAACCTCACAGGGATTACATTCCAGTGGGGAGACACACAACAAGCACTCTGACAAGGAGCTACCTAATACCAAGTGCCACAAAGAACAGCAGAGTGAGACAATGGAATAGAATGGGACCAGGGCGTGCTCTGTGAGATACGGCAGTCAGGAAGGTTTCTCTGAGGAGATGATATTTCAGCAGGGCACTGAATGCATCTTGGATCATATGGGATCAAGTCATTATGTCAGTTAGCACCCCAGCAGCAGTATGTATGAGTGCTGGTAGTGAAGGAGGACACTTCCAGTAGGAGAAAGAACAAGCCAGGAGCGAAGAATAGGGACAGGGAAGTGAACATGACGTACCACTCCTTCCACAAAGAATCTGATGCACCGTGACATATGCCCTGCAACATGTGCTGAGGGCACAGACATGACTCAGATGGCACACCTGCCCTCAGGAGAGTGGCCAGACATGGCCACAGACAACCAGAATACTGAGTAGGAAGAGTTCAGGAGAAAGAGCGGGGCCAGTGCAAGGGCAGGAGCCTCCGACCTCCTCCTCCACCACCCCAGTCCTGGCTCAGCTTCCTGCATAACAAGGGATCTAAAAATGCATCTCAAAGGGTTGGGAGATATTCAAAAAGCCCTCAGAACAAAATCAGATCCTGCAGCCCCTGACCCACCCCAAGGATATAGATTTGACGCTCAGCTAAGGAATTCCCCAGGAGAGAGCCACAGGGAGGAAGACCTGAGTTTCACAGCCTGAGCCCCACACTGGACACAGAGGGTGAGCCGAGGGGACGTGGATAGTGTCTTGCAGCCCACTGACCCCACCCCCCAGCCAGGAAGCCCAGCCCAACACCCGCTTTTCACTGAAGTTACCATAAAGCACAGCCTGTATCTGATCACTCTGTGTGAGCACTGAGTGAGCTGTGGGTTGCTCTGCCCAGCCGAGGGAAGCATGTATATTTCCAAGTTCAACAACCTTGATGCCTGGCAGTGGGTGCCCTGGGACTGCCCAGCTTGGACCCCACTGCCCTCCTCCCACCACAGTTAAAGAAAGGCTCCTTGTTGAGGAGACGAGCTGGTCAGGCTGCCCTCAGGTCTTGCTTCCCCAAGGACCAGGTGTTTTACTCGGCAGCAAACCAGAGCTGTCCTGGAACCAACCCTGTTCAGACTTTATCACCCTGTCCATCACCCTGGCTTGGCTGCAGGGCCCAAGGTGGCAGGAGACAGAGTTCACTCCTCATTTATTTTCAACATCCACTCTAGGGAGGTTGGATTAAAAGTCTCCTGGAACGACAGTGCCAGAAAGCCCTTGGGTGATCCTCTGGGCTGAAAGGAACCCATAGGGCAGAGATTTCCTCAGGTCGCACTGCTGAGGAGAGAGGGGCAGAGATGGTACTGGCACAGATCCCATGCCACCCCCCTCAAAGTTTCCAGGCCTGCCTCCTGGTACTAGTGTTTGCTTTCCCCCAGGCCTGTTCATATTCTCCATCACTGGGACTTGCACTACCAGTGAAGCGGGGAAGGCTCCTGTGTGCCTTGGCCCCAGTGGCAGGACTCATTCCAGCAATGGCTGTCGGGGGCATGGTGCCCAGCACTGGGCTTCACAGGCACACATTGTGATCTCTAGCCCCTAAACCACAGGCTGTCCCTGCATCTGTCAAATGCGATCTCTCCTGGCCCCTGCTGGCCCCTCCAAACAAGCTATCTTTATGAAATGCGATGACTGCCCTCCATATATTAAAATAACACCTCCCCAGGAAGGACCTCACGTCAGGGCTGCCGCACAAAGGGACATTCACAGGATGGCAGAGGGAAGCCAGTGGAGGCTTGGCCCAGGGCCTAGAAGGAAGAGAGGATGGGGAATTTGGGGGTCTTGGGTTACAGAGAGAAGGGTGGGTTAAGGGAGGCAGGGATGGGGCTGTGGAGGCTCAAAACTAACAAGGAAACTCTGGGCTCAACAGAGCCACACAGCCCACTCCACACTGATGAAGCAGACCCTGGGCTTGGCTATTTCCAGCCTGGGCCCAAATGTCATGGCCTGTACTGCCCAAACCTCCCTCTGAAACCCAAGCAGAGACCCTGGTGGGAAGTGGGGATGGAAAAGGCCTCAGATGTTAGGATTTGCTTCCCAAAGATGTTGTAGTGAGAAGCCCAGTCTGCGCATCACTAAAATTGGGCAGGCTTGGGAACTGGGCTTGCCAGGCTATGTGTGTCCTGCCCACAAGCTGAGCTCACCCTCTCTGAAGTACCTCTACCTCTCAGCCTGCAGAATACAGTCTAGATTCAGACTGGCCTGGGTTCCAATTCTGGTACTGCCACTTCTTGGGCAAGAAACTCCATCTCCCTTGGCATCAGTTTCCTCATCTGAAAAGTGGGGATCATGACAACTCATCTAAAAGATGTGTTATGAGGATTAAGCAAGTTAGTGCCAGTAAAAGTAGTTGCACATAGTAGGCTCTTTCTCTCTCCCTAACACATATATACTGAGCCCCTAGTATATGTTGAGCACTGTTCTCAGTATGTGGGATACTCAGCATGTAACAGGCCCAAATCCCTGCTCTCCTGAATCTCACAAGGTATTGTATGTGATAGGGTAAGATGGCCAATAAACAAAAAGCATAGCAAGTAAATCATATAACATGTTAGATGACAGGAAGTGTTATGGGAAAGGAGAAAGTGAAGCAGGAACAGGGGACAGGTGCACTAGGCTGCAGTTTTAAATGGAGCAGTCATTGAGAAGGTGACATTTGAATAAAGATACATAAGAGATGAGGGAGAGCAAAGACCCTGAGACAAGGTCATGCCTGGCATGTCCCAGAAACAGCAAGGAAGCCAACGTGGCTGGAGGGGAGGTAGGAGATGATCAGAAAAGAAGCAAGCTGGGGGCAGCTGATCATTTTGGGCCTTGTAGGCTACTGTACAGCTACTTCCTAGGGGGTCATAGAAGGAGTAACCTGCAGAATGGCCCTGATGGATGAGGAGGAGTTCACTGAGCCAAGAAGCAGACAGGCTCAGAGGTGTATCCAGAAAAGAGGCTCTTCCACAGGGGGAGAACCCTGGAGGGCACCTGGAAAGATGGAAGATTTTTGATGTGACTTTTTGTAAAAGGTGAACTTAATCAGAGGAAGAAATAGCTCTTCTTTTACAAGGTGAGGTAGGGCCACCATATCTCAGATCCTGTATTCACCACTTTTTCCCTAACTACATACTTGCCCTTATCACAGCTCAATCAGTTTCCTCCCTGCCCCTCATTTGCATCACACAGGTGTACACACACACACACACACACACACACACACAATCTGACCTGCCCCTGCCCAGCTAGAGAGCAGGTACCTAATGGGTCAGACACTGCAGCCGACCTACTCCACCTCTCTGAGCCTCTGTATTCTTAAGCTGGAACTAACCATATCTTTTTTACAGGGTTGATTATTGGTAAGGATTAAATTAACATGTGCAAAACTCCCTTGCAAAGGATAGCATCCTATACAAATAGAAGTGCTAGGTATTGACCTGATACAAGAAAAAAATAACTGCAAGTTACTTTTATCCTATAAGAATTTTCCTTCAGTATCTACACTGTCCCAATTCACTGATAATCACTCCAACACCACACAGTAGGGTGGCACAGAATACTGGCTCAGAACATTTTTGTTAGATGAATGAATGAGCAGATGAAGGATGGGAAGAATCCAGGCATAAAAGCAGGCAGGTAAGCTGCTGGTGAGGAATGTGGAGGAGGCAACTTGTCAAGCAGGGGCTGCTGGAGCCCTGAGCCTTAACAATGGCAAGAAAAACAGTCATAACCTCTCCCATTCCCAGAGGCCTCCGCCCCAATCTTTGAGCCCTGGCTGCTCTGCCTTTCCCTCTGATAAAAGTCACTGCCCTCTCACTTAGGTGCCATTAGGACGCTAATGATGTGTGATTAGACCTACTCTGAGACTCCTATTTGACTGACCTCAGGATGGCAGAGGTTTGCCTGGAGGCCAGGAAAGAAAAACATACAGAAAAGGAGAGACCCAGGGAGCTGAGGCCCAGCTTAGGCTCTGAAGGGAAGCCAGGGAGGCACTGGGTGGGCACAGTCAAGAGCAAGTTAGGGGCTCTGCATCTTCAAGGGGACTTTTTTGAAGCCAGAAGGAACCTTGTTGGTCATACGAGCTCTAACTCCCTTATCCACAATTCTGAAATCCAAAACGCTCTGAAGAATGTCTTTGGTAACTTGACCTGAACATATCCAAGGCTATATATAGCCTTGATCTCCCCCACTTTTTGTGAATATTCATGTTTTGCTGCACAAATGTTAATGTATTTGATTAAGAATGCTGCTCCAGGCCACAATGGTGTGTTAAATGATGTATGGATATATATCATATTTTGCCATCTAACATCCAAAAAATTCTGAATTCTGAATTCTGAAACAAATGTGGCTTCAAGGGTTTCGGATGAGAGACTGGAGATCTACTCTACTCAGTTGTGAATTTCTTTAAATTGCTTATTCCTCCATTGACTCATTCATTCATTCATTCATTCATTCATTCATTCATGTATTCAATCTTCACAGCCTTCACCACCCACATGTATCCTTTTGCTGTTGGAGAAGGCCCTACATCCATATTTTTCCTCAGCAAGTGCCCATTGAGTCTTTCTGGATGTGAGACCCTAGCCTGGGCCCATAAGGGCTCATCTTACATGTCTTTCTGTCTCTGCATTTGTCCACTGGGCTATGTCCTCTGTTTCCATCTGACTTCCACTCCGGGTGGGGGTTCTTATGTGAACGGGGCATGATCTTCTGCTTGCCCCACAGATCTTGGCATGCATGTTGGTCTCTGCAAGTGGAGTGTGCTCAACAGCCTCCTACAGACACGGAGAAGGCCCAGGCCCTGTTCTCTAAGGTGCTCATGCACACCTGGAGCAGTGGGCCACCCAGAGTGGCACCTAGAGAATCACAGACCAGTAGGGCAAGAAGGACCTGCCAGCGCTTCTGGTTCAGCCCCTTCTGGTGCTTTGGTCCCCTGAAACAAGGCCCTGCAAAGCCACCTGGACACTGCTGTGGCCCATTCCATGACATACAATGCCGCCTCTGGAAAACTGCTGTCTGATAAGAGGATACCTGCCTACATGGCACTCTGCCCATGAATCCTGGGAGCAGTGAAAGATGCAGTCATTTAAAGTGGGGGAAACCAGGGAAGGCTTTCTGGAGGAGGTACTTTTAGAACATTTTGAAGAAGAAAAAGGATTTTGGTAAGCTTTGTGTGTTTGTGCAATAGTGGTGGTGGTGGTGGTGATGTGTGTGGTGGGTAGATACAGCATTCCAAGGGAAGCTTTTGGAAATAATAATGAGCCCTGGTTGTGGTGGACAGGGCGATGCAGCCCCCAGGTCCCCTGTCAATGAAGGACTTGTTGCTCCAGCTGCTGTCAGTGCTATCAGAGTGCAGCCTTCCACTGATGGTCTCTTTTGCCCCAGTTGCAGAGCCTCCTTGCTCAGAGATGGGCCCTTCCATGCATGACCCATATCCAGTGAGAGTCAATCCAATGAGGAGTAAAGGCAGGTATGTAAAGGCCCAGCCAGCTATTTCAGATCCAAGTTTCCCTGTGGAAATTGCTAGGGCTCACATCTCAGCTTGACTTCTCCCTCTGCTCAATTTGTTTTCTCCTCCCACCCCCAGTGACCTCCCTAATGAAAATGCATGGAAACCACCTCAGAGTCCGCTTCCCAGAGAACTCACCTGCCAGACTTGGGGGTGGTGGGGAGGAGGTCAGAAGAGGGTGTTCTTGGCAGACTGCTGTTGGAGGGACTGTTGGCAGATTGTGCTGGAGAGGCAGGACCTGGGCAGCCCACAATACTCCCTCTCCCTGTTTGGGCTTAAGGTCCCTAATGCAGGGCCCACTTGCTCTCACAGAACTTCAGGAGAGGGTGCTAAAGCCATGAGTTGGCAGGAACCGAGTACGTGCCACCTGCCAGGCACTCTGTTAGGTACTTAGTGCCTGTTATTTAGTGGGATCTTCACACCGACTCTACCTGGAGGTTTTATAACTGCTTTTCTTTAATAGATGAAGGAACTGAACACTGAGGAGTTTCAGTCCTTGCCAAGGTCATGCAGCTAGAAAGTGGGAGCACCTACAACTGAAGTCTGACGCCAAATACACAAGCCTGTATGTTTCTTCCAAGAGGCCCCACCCCTCCATAGAGCAAGAGCACTGTTATCTCTGATGGCCAAACCTGTTGAAAATTTCTATGTTTGCTAAATAAACGAAGTAAAAACCTAGTTTCCTTTTCTTGGTGTCAGCTAAGTGCTCCGACTATGGCCAGGGTCAGGGTTCTGTGCCTCACCTGAAGCCAAGGTCCAGTTGTGTGTGTGATTTCGGGTTCATTCTGAGACCACAGGACAGCACTTTTGTCTCGGTAAAATTAACTAACCATGACACTACTGAGGGCTATCCTGCTCTCTCAATCCAAACACCATCTTTTAAGAGAGAAAGAAAGCAGAAATGGGTGGGAGTGGATGCCAAGGAGTAAGGAGATGGATTTGAAGGGGTTCTATTCAACCTTTTATCCATCATCAAAACCCTCCATCATTAGGTTAGCTGGGCCCGTCTGTCCCATAACATTTACAGACAATCATAAAAGGGAGGGTAATGACTGCAATTACAACTGAAGGACTGGTTTAATGAATATTAAACAGCTTTGAATATCAAAGTATTGGCTAAAGTGGAAACCTAATATCTCTCCTCTCAGCCTCTGCTGCCCTGCAAAAGGGTAAGGCAGATGGCCTGGCCTTCTGCAGGGCTGTCAGGAACAATTTGCAAGAGTCACCAAGTGGCACCTGGAACAAGTCCTTCTGCCTGGAGGCCGGCCCAAGAAATAAAGGGATCTGCCATTATCTTCTCTGCAGCAATCAGCAGGGGAGAACAGTCATCTCACAGAGGAAACAGAGTCCACGAGAAGCAGTCTCCCTCCTAGGGAAGTCTGCTCAGGTAGAACCACAGGGAAGCCCTTGCTCAGCCAGCATGGCTCAGTGGCAAGGGGCATGGACAGCCTGCTTTCACCCCTCCACCCCTTCCAGTCCCTTTCCTGATTCTGTCTGCACACAAGTCCTCTGCCTCCAGGCTGGCTGCTCTTCATCAGCCTCCACCTCCCTGACTTCACTCATTCATTCAGGTATTTAGAGAGCTGAACAAAACGTAGCTTCTGCATTCAAGGAGTTCATGGTCTAATGGAAGCAACAGATACATAAGAAGTAACACTGATATAGATTGATTACAGCCATGGGGGCAGACTTCTGCGGAAGAGTGGTTCAGGCTAATGGAGCAGCATAATTAACCAGGCAGGTCTGTGTCCTCAAAGAAGTCCAGGGTCTAGTTAGGGGGACAGCCACATTGGCAGTCTGTGGGACAAGTGCCATGTGAAAATCCAGAATGAGGGGCAGTTTGGGGCTCCTTGAGCAATCAGAGAAGGCCTCACAGAGGAGGTGACATTGAAACTGAGCACGGAAGACGAAGAAACTCATCTGTGGGGCAAGGAGCCATAGGATGCCCTAGAAAACAGGCAGCTACTGTCCTGGTAAGTTTCCTCCTGATCCCTCCACCCACTTTTCTGCCCACTCCCCCAGCACAACCTTCATCTGGCCAGCCCCTCATGGTTGCCCCAGTGTCTACTGTTCATGAATGGCCAAATATTTTGACCAAGCCTCCCACAAGGTGCATCTTCCCTGGTTGGCCCTGACTGGTCTTTACCAAGAGTTTATGTAGGACAGGTGCTGTGCTCACTGCTTTCTCATAGGACCCTTGGAACCTCATGGCTTGCGGTTCTGAGGAGGCTTCTAACCCTTCTTCCGTAACCAAGTTCTCAGGCATGTGCCTCTCTTGAAAACCAGGGCACAATAGGTGCCGATAAAATGGTAGGATGAAAGAGAAGCCTCTGTGTTCCCAGGGTGACTGCCAAGTAGATGGGCAAACAGGGGGTCTAGAGAAAAACCGAGACCCGTGAGAAGGAGTCCAGAGTCCTCAGGCCCTTTAGGATCCACAGTGGCTCTATACTCTAAGGCCAGCACTGGGCAACTTGACTTCCTGTGATTGGAAATTCTTTCTTTAAGAGACAAGGTCTAGCTCTGACACCCAGGCTGGAGTGCAATGGCACCATCATAGCTCACTGCAGCTTTGAACTCCTGGGTTTAAGTGATCCTCCTGCTATATCCTCCTCAGTAGCTAGGACTACAGGGTTATACCACTATGCCTGGTTAATTTTTATAGAGACGGGGTCTTACCATGTTGACCAGGCTGGTCTTGAACTCCTTGCCTCAAGCCATCCTCCCACCTTGCCCCCCACCAAGGTGCTGGCATTACAGGTATGAGCCAACCTGCCTGGCTTAATGATGGACATTCTTTAGTCCATGTGGCTGTTGAGCACCTGAAATGTGGCTATTGAGACTAAGGAATATAATTTTAATGTTGTTTAATTAAATAGCCACATGTGACTAGTGGACAGCACAGGTCTAGTCATAAATTCATCCTGGTCTCTTAAACATGCCAGATTTTTTCATGTCTCATGGCCTCTTCTGCCTGGAAAGTCATTCCCCTCTTCTCTGTCTGGGTTCATGAAGTCACTGAAGAGTCACCTTCCTGGAGGAGTGTCCCCAAGGCTAAGTGAGATGTCTCCTCCTGTCCCCCAGAGCTCTTGGGCTTCCTCTGGTCATGTTGCTTATTTATATGTCTATCTCAGCTTCTAGACTGGTGACGTCTGTTGGAGGGCACCCTTGAGAGTGTACAACAAATTGCCTTGGGGCTTCTACACACACCCTCCACCTGCAACTTCTGCACACCTCATGTCAGGGGGTTTCTGACACCCCTCTGCCTAGGGACTTCCAACCATGGCAGAGACCCAGCCATTGTTGGGTCTATGCCTTGCCATTCACAGAGACCCAGCTGTGCCTCTCCTACTGCCCAGCTGTGCCTCAGGGTCTTGGTGTGAAGACCTCACTGTGAAGTAGAGGGTAAGAAAAAGGGTTGGGAATCATTTTCAGAGCAGGGGCTCCTTGAGGAGAAGGAGCTTTGTCTGCATCATGTCTGTGCCCCCAGGGCCCAGCAGAGCCAGGTACAGAGATGGGGTGGGGATTGTGTGAGGAGAGAGGGAGGGAGGTACTGGGAGTTTCCTGCGGGGTCGAGTCAAGCCTTGAGACCCTGAGAAAATAATTGGAAGGGAAGCCAAAGTGGAAGCTCCACTACCACAGGGCTTCCTGGGCAGGGGAAGTTAGAGTCAGTACAGTTCTGAACCCAGACTGCGGGCAGGTGGAGGAGTTTCCTTTCCAAATCCCCCAGGGTGGCAATGCCTCTCATTACCATAAATGAGAATGGCTGCTAAATCCTGCATTAGGCTAAAAACTTAACACCCAGTAAACATTTATTGATCACATGTAACCCTGATTAACCCCTAGAGCACCAAGGGCTCACCAGGCCAGGCTACAGGATCTGCCTGCCTGCTCCAATTTGGTCAGATCAGGTCACTCTCCTGCCTCTGCCTCCTGCTCTGAGGTGTCTCTCCTTGGCCCACACCCACTGAGCACACCCTTTGGGCCAGGCCCTGTGTGATGAACCCACAAGCTCATTCTGGGGAATAAGAGATGGGTATATTTCCTCTAAACCTAACTTGAGCACAAACTAAAATAAGGGCTGCAGAAGAAGCTGTAACAGGGCACTGATTGTAAGATTTGGAGAGTGGGATGATGTTTGCAGAGGGGAAATGAGGGAAGGCTTCCTGGAAGAGGAGTGATCTGAATCTAACCTTGAAAGATGGGTGGGAAGAAGGTGATAATAGGTCAGGGTCTTGGAGGCCATTAAAAGAGATGGAAATAGGGTGACCAATGGCTGGGATGGGGGAAGCACACGGTGTGGTGGAGAAAGCACTGGGGGCTGAGAAAGCAGACAGGGGAAATCAAGGAGTCTAGATTTTACTCAGTAGGTGAAGACATTTACATGATGGAGCCTTTCCCATCCTGGGGCAACTCTTATAGGAGGAAATATTCAACCCCTGATGGAAACCATGTTACTACGTTACAACAATGGAGCAGTCCCAGGGCTCTCGCTCTTTACCTGAGAGAATCTCATCTTCACAATAGGATCATGCACTCCCAAGGGAGACACCATGCACCCTCCTTTCTCTCCTGCAAAGCCTAGCACAGGAGAGGAGGAGGGTCCTGGAAAGCCATGTTGACCCACAGCCCAATTCCTCCCTATCATACTTGCCTGCATGCCAGAAATTCCACCATTAATGCTGTTCTTCTAATTGAGTTAAGCATTACCCTCCATACATTACATCCTCACTCTGCTTGCTTTCAAAATATAATATCCTCTGTGCTCTCTCCTGGTATAGGCTGACTCTTAATGCTCCAAATCACTTAAATGATATTCAGTATGCTCCCTAAAAATTCATCAGATTTAAGTTAACATACTCTGATTCTACAGAAACCAGCTGACACGTTGAGCCCATAGCCTGGGCTCTCTGTGGAGGACACAAAGGAAGACACAGGCTGAGCCTGCTTTCGGGGAGTTCATGGTCAAAGAGGAGGACAGGAGACAGGGAACAAGTAACCGGAGAGAGGGAGAAATCATGACTGCCAAAGCAGGGATTCACAGGACAAGGGGTGCTTGAGAAAAGCAAATGGAATGAGGCAACACATGTATAAGCATCTGGCTCATGCCTGGAGGGCAGCAGGTTCTCAATAAATAGTGGCTAAGTTTAAACTCCATTCCTTCATTCTTCTCAAAGGATCCAAGACCTGGGTACTACTATGGTGTGACGAGCAATGAGAACCAACTTCCCAGAAGAGCAGGCCTGGCAGCTGGGGATGGGGAAGGGAGTGGTAGCTAGAAGTCTGAACAGGGAAGCATCTTCAGGTTCCCTTAACCTAGCCTTATCTTTGGGCCTGTTTCTGGTTGGGGTTCTCAGGGAGTACGTGTTGCAACTTACCCCATCCCACGCAGCAGAAATATACTAGCACCCTACATCTACATGGTTCCCTAGCCACCCCTGCCCCCAGCATCCCATGGCTGTGCCTCCACTTCAGATAAGAAATCTACATTTCACATCCTTTGCACCTGATGCCACAATTCTTCCGCTCTGCTGCTCTACATAAACCCTCTTGACATTCTCCTTTTCCCTCTCTGCATGTCTATCTCTCTGCCTCCTTCCCCCTCTCTCTCTTTTCTTTCTCTTTCTACCTCCCTTTTGTCCCCAGCCCTCAATCTCTATGGCATATGGTGTGAGAGGATACAGCCATACATATTTGGGAGGGGTCACCTCCCTGGCCCCCAATATTGAACCAG
Organism: Macaca fascicularis; assembly: GCF_037993035.2. Classification (NCBI taxonomy): domain Eukaryota; kingdom Metazoa; phylum Chordata; class Mammalia; order Primates; family Cercopithecidae; genus Macaca; species Macaca fascicularis. The sequence continues at coordinate 186,900,654 of NC_088375.1, read as the reverse complement.
CTGCAGAGACAGTGAGAAGTGCAAGGCAAGGCTTTAATTCTGGGGAAGGGCTACCTGATGTTTGCTGCTTCCCATTTGGAGTCTCACCGGCCTCTGCCCCTTGCACCTGCCGCTCTTAGCCCCCGCACTCCACATTACTTCTGGGCTTAGAGGTCTTCACAGCACTCCTACCATGTCTCATTATTTTATGCCCCGAAACCAGTAAACAATGGCTAAGAGAGTGGCACACCCTTGCTCAAGGTCATACCACAGGCCTGCGGCAGAGCTGGGATCAGAAGCCAGGTTTCCTGAGTGCTCCCTACTTCAATGCCCCTCCTGTGGCACTGACTAAGACCCCATGAAAGAAAAACACTATTGGTTACATCATGTGGTGTGCACACAGTGTACCACCCACAGAGCTCCGTGCTTTGAATGACTCATTGAAGAAACATAACTCATTTATAATGAGTTATAGTCTTGATAACCCTACGAGGTGGATACTATTATCATTCCTATTTCACAGATGAGAAAACTCAAGCTCAGAGAGGTTAAGGAACTTGCTAAAGGTCAACAGCAGTGAGTTCACATTAGAGTTTGATTCAATCCAGGTTTTCTTGCACCATGCTCCATGCTCTTAGCCGTGGTGAGATAATGCCTTTCTAAGGACCCAGGAATTCTGATCCCAGTCTTGAGGCTGCCTTTCTTCCCCTCTTCTCAGCTCCATTCTCCCTGACAGGATTTGAGCATAGCAGGGCTCCATCCAATCTCCCTATGGGATGAGACTGATTCCCCAAGCCTAGACGGGTAATACTGCAACCCCGCTCGGTAGCAGCCTGGCTGGAGGCTGTCAGCCGGCTGTCAACCACACCACAGGAAAAGCTGGATTTCTCCACAGCTGCCCCTGCAGTTCAAAGGAACAGGGGCCCAGAATCTTGGCTAGGATGGCCTGTATTATGACAGGTCCAGGAACCTTAAAAGCAAAAGACAGCTTAATAATGCAGCAAAGAAAACACAAGCCCTTTGGCCTGGCTCTTGAGGGCAGCCAGAAGCTTAGCAGGGGGACCTGCCAACTCCAATCCCTTGTGCTGTCGGTCCCTCTCTGGCAATAGGCACAATGTTGGAAAACACGGTGCCTGCCCAGTTTCAGCCCCTTCCCTGGACAGTGATGGCCTGCTCCCTGGAATAGGCTTGGCAGTCTCCTGCCTGCACATGACGGGCAGCCTGTGCGAGCACCAGCCGGCCGCTGGCGTGGGGAGGGAAGGGAGGGGGGAGTCTGGCTCCAATAACACACATTTTCCAGGCACAAAAGTGTGGCTATTCAGGCAAAGATGCTATAAGCTCCAGCAGCTGGGGCTGTGGGCCCCAGGCTGCCTTCACAAATACACTTTCATGCTTATTAGAAACACTTTCTTTCATGACCAGGGATTTGTTCATTAGTCGGGCTGGGCTACTAACGTGGCTTTTTACAAGAGAGTCATGGTCATTGAATTTGGTTTTCTAGCTCTCCTCAAGCCACTGAATAATGGAGATATTAAAGCAAGAACAGGTGGGCCCACCTCTCTTAAAGAAAACTTCTGAGAACAGGAAATGATATAATATCAAAAAGTATTTGTTGAGTATCTATTCTGTACCCTACACCTACCAGGTATCCTTCATGTTTCTTGTGTTCCTTCTACTTAATAGATGAGGAAACTGAGGCTCCAACATGAGTTACGACTTGAGGTTACCCTGTAAATAGGGAGGGGAACTGGGATTTGAACCTGGTTTGTATGACTTTTGACTGGTGCTTTCTCCGTTACGCCATGTCAGGAGGGAGAAGCCAGTTGCCGGGTACATTCATGTTTGTTCTCACTCTTTATCCATCTAAAGGAGGAGGAGCCCAGGCCGCTGGAGGCCATGAGAAAAGCAAAAGAAGGAGTCCTGATTCCAGAAGTCAAATTGGTAGGAAAACCCTTGCAATGTTTCCTTTGATCTGCCTCCCTTCTGTGTAATAACTGATTGAAAGAACTGAGCTTTAACTGTCTTTTTAGCAATAATGTTAACTGCAGGATTCACTGGCGTCATAATGTCATAGAACCCACTTGGGAAGGCAACTTGAGGTACCTGGTTGTGGGTGGCACAAGGAGAAGGACTAGTTAAAGTTTTTGCCTCTTCTCTTCCTCCAAATTTTCTGAATTTCTTTCTTTTCTCATCAAAAAGTAACTGGAGAAGTGTTTCCTCCCATGAAATTGTGGAAAACTGGGAATGACCTAAATGTGGTCTGTGGCCATTAGAAATGAGACCATGGATATGTATTTATCCATAGTGGGAAGATGTTCATGATATATGGTGAACTAAATACAGGAAGTTTCTGAAAAGTATGTATAATAATAATCCCATTTTTATAACTATGTATTCATCTATATGCACATATAGAGAGAGACACAAATTTGCAAAGGGAAATGTCTAGAAGGATATTCATCAAATGTTAACAGTGGGTATCCCACCAGATGGTGGAATTTTATAACTTTTTTTATTTATGCCTTTTACGATGATTACATGCTATATAACAATACATATTGGTATGGTTTGTTTTTTAAAAAGAGGAAAAACTTTGCAATCAGATAATTGATTGGGAGAACTCAGGCCAATCAAGAAGTCCTCTGGGCCTCAGCTTCCTTATCTGTAAAATGGGCTTCCTACTCCACCTCCAGAGTTGATTCAAGGGTTAGATAAATTCTATGGAGGGACCTGGTGCCCGGGACTACCCAGTCTGCACAGGCTCCTATTCTCTCCCTCCCGTGCCTCTCCCTCACTCTCATTTCCTGTCTCTTGCCACCTCCTCTGTCCCCTTTCCTTCCTCCATTCTGTCTGCAGCTCTTTCTCCTCCAAACCTCCCTGGCCTTTCCCTCAACCCACAATGGCCAAGGAGCCAGCTCAGCCAGGCACACAAGTCCCACCAGTGTCCCAACTGGGAGGCAGCAGGCCATGGAGGGCTCTGGCTCCTCATACCATGTACAGAGATGGTTTTGGGAGGAGGCAGTTCCAGCATTCTGGAACACCTGCCCCCTGAGGCCCTTCTAACTGCTCCTCAGGACAGTCTATCAGAACTGTAGCTCCCAGAAGACATAGCAGACTTCCTTTACAGAGCTTCTGCGCATGAATCTAGGCCGGAAGACAAGGGCTGGATGTCAGGAAGGTCTTTCAAACCACCAGGAACCTTAAAAGCAAAAGCTTCTGCCAAGCTCCTGCTGCTCTTGACTTCCCGCTTTCCAGGCCAGCCTCCTGAGTGGCCTGTGCGGTTAGTCACCACCTGATCTTGGCTCCTGCCATTCCTTTCGCTAGGCGTGCTCTTGATAATAACTGACATCTATTAAATAAGTGTGGACACGTTCTAATTCTCACTTTAACTGTGCAAGGTAGTGTGTTAGTCTGTTTTGCATTGCTATAAAAGAATACCTGAGGCTGGATAATTTATAAAGAAAAGGGGTTTATTTGGCTCATGGTTCTGCAAGCGCTACAAGAAGCATGGCACAAGCATCTACTTCTGGTGAGGGCCCCAGGCTGCTTCCACTCCTGGTGGGAGGAGAAGGGGACCTGGTATGTCACATGGTCAGAAAGGGAGCATGAGAGAGAGAGAGAGAGACAGAAAGAGGGGGAGAGAGAGAGAGAGAGAGAAAAGGAGGAGGAGGAGGAGAAAGAGAAGGAGAAGGAGAAGGAGAAGCAGAAGGAGAAGGAGAAGGAAGAAGGAGAAGGAGGAGGAGGAGGAGGAGGAGGAGGAGGGGGAGCAGTCAGACTCTTTTAAACGACTGGATCTCATGGGAACCAACAGAACGAGAACTCACTCATTATCATGGGGAGGGCACCAAGACATTCATGAAGGATCTGCCTCCATGACCCAAACACCTCCCACCAGGCTCCACCTCAAACACTGTGGATCATCTTTCTTTTCTTTCCCCTCCCTCCCTCCCTCCCTCCCTCCCTCCCTCCCTCCCTCTCTTTCTCTCTTTCTTTCTTTCTTTCATTTTCTTTGAGACAGTCTTGTTCTGTTACCCAGGCTGGAGGCTGGAATGCAGTGGCATGATCATGGCTCACTGCAACCTCCCCCATGTGGGCTCAAGCAATCCTCCCACCTCAGCCTCCTGAGTAGTTGGGACTACAGGCACATACCACCACGCCTGGCTGATTTTTGTATTTTTTGTAGAGATGGGGCTTCGCCAAGTTGCCCAGGTTGGCCTTGAGCTCAAGTGGTCAGCCTGCCTTGGCTTCCCAAAGTGCTGGGATTGTAGGTATGAGCTACTGTGCCCGGCAGGGATCATGTTTCAACACGAGATTTGGTGGGGACAAGCATCCAAACCATATCAGGAAAGTATTCTTACAACCTTCATCTTATAGGTGAAGAAACTGAGGTTTAGAGAGGTTAAATAAAGTGTCCAAGGTCAAAGGATAGACAATAACTCCAATTCATTCCCTAGGACTGACTTCCCTAAAACCTGACTCCTCAGAAGGCCTTTCCTGACTATTCAGCCAGGATCAGGGACTCCTCCTGTCAGCCTTCACAGCTCTATCTGTCCAGGATGATCTGCTCATTATTTGCTGAACTGAAACAGTCACAATTAACCAACAAAGTTCTAGGATGGCCATGGGAAGCAGTGAGTACCTTGTCACTCAGAGAGCGAGCGAATGAGTCAGTGACCCTCAGTCACACAGCCATGCAGTGGACCGGCACTGGGTACATGTACCCTCCCCCATGGGAGTGCAGGAGGCTTCTTGAAGCTCAAAACCCTAGAGAGTAGTAGTTAGAAAAAGCACAGACCTGTATGCTGTGAGTCCTGGGCCACGCCATTTCTCTCTCAGAGCCTGTGTCTTCATCTATAAAACAGAGGTAAAATACTTATCCTCATATGGCATAGGTTGCTCTTTTACCGGCATGTCCATTCTCTCCTTTTTCCATAGTAATAAAACCCCTCATTTTCATCTGAGCACATGGCCACCCAGAAGAGACCCCATTTCTCAGTCTCCTCTCACAGTTAAATGTGGCCAAATGACCAAGTTGTGGCCAATGGGTCATGAGCAGGACCGATGGGTCTAATTCCGGGCTCTGCCTTTCTCCTTGCCCAAGGCTGGAATGGCCAGGCAGAGGGTGGAGCCACCTTAGATCGGAGGCAATTCCTGGCGATGGTGGAGAAGCAGTGAAAAGAGCCTGAACCCTTCATAGCTTCCTGGAGCACAGCGCCAGCCCCAGTCAGGATTTTTACACTGGGGAAAATAGAAATGTCTAATAGAAAGCCAGCCTGCCCTTAGATTGAATCTGCATTCCTTCTAACAGCCTTATAGGGTAATTGTGACAATTAAATGAGACAATGCACATAAACGGACACCTCAGCGGGGTGTGATGCACAGGTGGCATTCTGGCGGTTAAATTCATTGTTTCCAGCGAGCTGACTCTTGAGAACCCACTCTGCACAGGCCTGGGGGGACACCACGCCAAGACCAGTCTCCTCAGAAACTGCTGGTGCAAGTTACAACCTTTTCCTCAGGCCTTTCCTATGACAGAAAGAGTAAGATGTGATAGAATGATAGAAAGACACAGACAGGAGGCAGCAAGTGTCTTTCTCCTTAGAGAAAGAACAGGCCGAAGAACTCCTGAGTCATGGAAGTGGCTGGACTGACTCAGGCCAAGGTACCGTCTGTCAGTTCTATAAGCAGCACTCATCCTGCGAACACCACCCTCATGTGGACGGGTCCCTGAACATGGGTCCCACATGGTCCTGCCCCAGGAGGAGCTCATGGGCTATTGTGAGCCCCTTGTGTCCCCTATGGAGCCACAGCTCAGGAGTGCAGGCCCCTGTCTCCTGTATCCCTGTGTTGTCTCTGTGCTGTCTGTCCACCAGGACGGGCTACATAATTTGCAAGGTCCAGTGCAAAAGGAAAATGAGGAGCTCCTTATTCATACATTATTAAGAATTACATAACAGCAACAGCAGAAGATGAAATAAACACAGGGCCCTGTGTGACACACAGGTTTCATGCCTGTGAAGGAAACCCTGCCACACTGGGTGCCCAGTGCTCTGTGCCACACATAGTAGGCAGTCATGGAGTGAAAGCAATCAGTGTGGATTGCGGAATGCCCAAGTACTATGGCTTCATCATCAAAGCAGTTGGGCTGGATGTGGTTTTGTTTTTCTTTTTCCCAAGCCCAATTCTTTACATCTCTTGGAGGAGGGGGCTGAGGGAGGCATGGGGGTCAGAGGCCAGAGGTCAAACAGAAAACAAACTTCCCTGAATGACTGAGTGGGCAGGAGTCAGCAACAGGCATTTCTGAGCCGTTCTCCTTGTTTCTTGCCACAAGATATAAACTAATCTATTTAGTTAGAAAAACATGGTTTATTTGCAATCTAAGTAATTTGTATTTCTTTTTCTGCCACAAGATGTAAACTAATCTAGTTAGCTAGAGCAAGCTGGTTTAACCGAATTCAAAGTAATTACCTTCCAAAGCAAAGCGATGTGTGGGTTTTTTCAGTTTGCCTGGTTTAAAAATTTTTTTTCCTTTCCAGTATTCAAAGGTTGAGACATATATGTACTTATGATTAAATAAAACCCAGCCGTCTTTTGGTTTTGGTTTGCCGGGGCCTTGGCCTTTCTGGAGGGTCTCAGTCTCCATCCCACCACCTAGGATTTCCTGAAAATGTGCTGGAGGTGGCATGGAAAATCCAGTATGTGTTCTAGTGGAAAAACAATTTGTAACAACATTTCCTGGAATGGTGGAGTTTTAACTCATTGAGAGGGTATTTACCATATGCTGGGAGGGCTGAGAGAGGGCAGCCCAGTGCTGGGGAGACATCAGGCTTCGTCTTGGTCACCTCAGGTTGTGGGTTCTCCGGGGCGGCCCTTCTGTGTATGCTCAGCCTTGTGCGACAAGGGACACTCACTCTTCTCAGGCCCACCTTGTCCCAGGAGCTGGCAAGGAAGCATCTCACTCTCCCTAGTCATTACCATCTCCAGGACAGCGGGGAAGCCTGAGGCTCAGCGGGAAGAAAGGACTTGTGGCCACAGCTCTAGCAAGCAGCACAGGCTGCCCATAGCACTACTAATCCAGAACCCCCTGTGCCTTCCACCAGAGGCCACGGCAGGTTACTGCCTGATTTCAAGTGTCTGGGCAGCTCCTGACTGTGAAAAGGCTCTTTTTACTTCTTCAGTTCAGTTCCCCCACCAGACCCAGCTCCAGGCTCTGCAGCCCTCTCTTTACCCTCCACTCCAGGACAGCCCAGCAGACATTTGGGGAAAATGACTTTGTCCTTCCCAAGCTTCTCCTCTCCATGCTTAGCCCCAGTTCTTACAGTTCCTCGTAGCTCCCAGGTTCACTCTCACCACCTTCCCCCAGATCAATCCACTCTCTCCTGAGCACTCGTGGGCACTGGGTGCTGCCTTTTATCCAAACTGCCCAGGGGCTGGGAATGGGATTAGGCTGAGCAAACCAATATGGTTTCCAGCGTTGGCTCTCTGCAAGCGGGATATGTGACCTAAGTGTGCTCTGCACCCATCAGAAACGACACCATTTCTAACGGCAGAGAGGCACCCAATTGGTCTGGGAAACCCAGTTGGCTGTTTACCCAGTGCCTATTTTGCACTTTGTCCCCAGACAAAGGTGTCTGACCTTTTCTGCCTGACTTTCTAAATGATACTTTGAATGGCTGCCTTTTTGTCCCTTGAAGTCCCAGCACAGACCCAAGACAGGAATGCATGTGGCGGTCAGTACCCCACGAATATGAACTCCTATGAAAGCAGTCTGGGGCAGCATGGAGTTCCTATTTCCCTCCTCCCTTCTTTTCCTACTTCGTCATGCTGCCATCCCCTGGCTCCAAGAGAAGAGCAGCCATGTCCTTTCTGTCGAAAACATCAGGAAAAGAGCAATAAACAATTAAATAAAGAAACTTAAGGCAAGGAGGGGAAAGAGCCTTCTATGTGCCTGCACAGGAAAAATCATTTCTTTTAATCCTCCTATCAACTCTTAACGAGCGGTACTATTGCTGCCATTTTATAGATGAGGAAACTAAGGCCTGGTTGATTAATCTGCCCAAGTTCAGCAACTGAATAAATAAATGGCAGAGTCAGGCTGGGGCCTGTGTCATTCGCTTCTACAGCCCCAACATGGCAGCCTGCCTCGGGAAAGTGCTGGAACTGCTCACTCTGTTGCAGCTTCTTGAATTCTTTGTGGACTTCCAATGTTCCCAAACACACCATATGGCAAAGCCTGGATAATTGGAAATGGGGGCAAATTATCCACCTTTGAAATCAATTCCAGCACCTGGCAGGTGAAGTTGTGAGCCCCAGTCCCAAAGATTACAAATACCTTCCTTTGCAGTTGCCTTGGTAAAATGATCCCTGGTTGAGAACTAGCCCAGAGAATGCGAGCATTGCACAGACACAAGAGCAGCAGGAAGAGGGGTGTCTGACCTGAAACCTCTCACAAACACAAGTGTTTTTCTTAGGGAGTTTCCTCCCCCTCAGCTCTTTCAGGCTCCTGTCCTGGTGACCTGGACAGATTCTGTGGTGCCCGCTGTGGGAGGAGCGGGGAGCTCCTCGGGGACAGGGAGGGAGCCAGAGCAGTGTAGGGAAGGGGCTGGAATGAATGGAGTGAGGGCCCAGAGCCAGCTCATTTGCCCAGGGGCAGTTTTAGCAGCAGTGTGCAATTGGATAATTGAAATCTGGGGTGAGTGCTGGTACACAAGGAGTGGCTTACAATACAAATAGAGAAGACTACTCCAGCGCCCACTGTGCCTCTTTCCCTCCACTGCCAAATCTTCCAGGGTGTCTGGACCCGGCCCCCTCCACAGAAAGAGCTGGTCCATTGGCATTGCTCATGAGGCCTGAGTCAGCAGAGTCGGAACCGGGTCTTGGTAGGGGATGGAGATGGAGTTATCCTTTCTGTGAGGGCCAGGGAGTGAACAGAGCTTACCTGAGCCCTTCACTTATTCATCCAAAGGCACTGGCTTTAGGCTGAATGCTGGGGAGGCAAGGATGAACCAGATAGACACAGTCCTCTGTGGCCCGTGCTCTGGGTACAGACCTGGTGAGATGTCCCTGCCTTCCAGGAGCTCAGTCATGGGGAAGATAGACACGAAAGCAGCCCACTTCAGTACAGCGAGACAAATGCAATGAGGCAGATTCATTAACAAGGAGCAGAGGCACCTAGAGCATAAGGAGGGTCTTGCTCACTGGTGTATTCCAAGTACTTGCAATAGGGCCTGACACACAGTAGGGGTGTAGTTAGCACATCTTGTTACTGCAAGGAGTGAGGCGATTAGGTTGGAGCATTCTGGGCAGGTGGAACATCATGCACCAAAGCAGGGAGGTAGAAGAGAGGGGTGACTTGTGCAGGAGACTCGAAGCAACTCCAGAGAGCATTGCCTTGGTAGGCAACAGTAGAGTGGAGGCTACAGACTCTTCTCAAAGGCCTCTGAAGTTGGGAATACCTTGCTGAAGTTCACACAGTCTTTCAGCAATGGATTTCAGAGCCAGAGGCATGGGGACTTACAAGTGTATTACACCCAGGCCCTACACTGGATCATGCCATTTGCATGTGTATACGCTGCCTGGCCCAGTCCCATCCCACTAACAGGCTGAGAGAGTCTTTACTGACCCATTTTACAAATGAGTAAAGTCAAGTCTCAAGAGGAAAACTAGATGCGTAGGTTCGCACAGCTTGTAAGAGGCCAGGCAGGGATTCAAGGCCAGGCTTAAGACATTCCATGCTCCCATGCTCTTTCACTCCCTGGAGTGCAGCTTAAATTCGAGATGGTGGGGTGGGAGCAAGGGCCAGGTCTTTGTATCCAGCTATTCCTACAGAACCAGAACTCCCTGGCTCCTCTCGCCTTCGGGGGATGTCCTGTCAGTCACAGCCTCCTGTCACAGGGCATGAAGTGACTGCTGCGCCCGTGCCGGACCCTGGGAGCTGAACATGCAGGGTAAGCCCTGTCGTGCCCCCACCCTCCCCTACCCCCACCAGGCGGTGACCCCAACTGCTGCGTAGCCATGGCTGACAGGTCTCCGGGAGACACCTGTTTTTCATTGCAGGCCCCTGTGGCTCTCTGGCAGCGGCTGTGTTTGTTTTGGGGAGGAGGGTGCAGGCTGGGAGGAAAAAGCCTTTCCTGCAGGTCTGCAAGGACCTGGGGTTGCTGAGGAAGCCATAGATAGCCCTAAAGCGGACAAGAGAGGGGAAGGCACCTCTAGGGCAGCAGTGGACAATGGCTGCTCACCTGCTCCTCACCCCTCACTAGCTGGCTGAGGTAGGGGGGGTGTTGAGGGGGAAATGCAGTCTCAGCAGCAGAGGGAGATGAAATCGACTGAGGCCCAGCCCTTACAGAAGCCTCCCCTGCTTCACCGCCTCCCCTCGCAGCTGTTCACTCATTGGTTCATCCATTCATTCAACATTCCAACATCCACTAAGGAGCCCACTACTGTTGGGAGCCCTGGAAGCACAAAGATGGATCAAACATGCCCCTGGCATCAAGGGACTTCCAGACAGGTGGGGAAACACTGAAGCGGGGGACCAGCTGTGGGATGAGCACTGTGACTGAGGGCAGCAGCAGAGGGCTGGGGGAGGCATGCAGGGTTGGAGCAGCTAACTACTGGGGACCAGGTCAGTCAAGGAAGGCTTCCAGGAGGAGGGGGCACTTTGCCAAATCTTGGAGGTCAAGTACAGGTGGACGAAGGTAGGAAATAACATCTCACAGAGGGTGACGAAATGGAAGCAGAAGAAATTTCTGCACATTGGCTGAATGACCAGAAAATCCACACAGATGGAGAAGGGCCCATTAGGAAAGCTGCAGGACATGGGTCAGCGATGGGCAGGGTCAGACTGGGGTGGTTTACACCCCCTCTTCTAATGCCTTGCCACCTGGCTCTTCTCTTTCTCTATTCAAACCCACTTCACAGTTGCCTTCTCTTGTCTCTTTTCTTCTCCCCATTCTGTTTTATATCCTACCCAGTCCCTATCTTGACTGATCATGAGAGGCACAGTCGAGAAAGCTCCAACTATGTCTCAGGCACTAGCCAAAGCACTGTACACAGTTTAACGTTTGCACTTAAAACTGTTCTATGAAGCAGGTACTGTTTTCCCATCTTGCAGATGAGAAAACAGACCCTGAGAGGTTAAGCGATTTGTTCAAGACCACGTACAGCTCCTGCAGAGCAGGGTCAGAGATGCATCCAGACCCAACAGATGGTGTTCAGGTGTCATGGACCAAGTCCAGCACACAAGGACGGGCTCCAGGACTCCCCTGGAAGTTGGTGGGCCACAGAGGTGAGAAGAGAGAGTTCCACAGGCCCTGGGCAGGCAGTCCAGATAGGCCAGCAACCCCAGAAGCCCTTAGAAAGTGACTTCTGAAATGCTGGGTGCTGAAGTCCAGGATGCTCCACTGAGATTCTAGCCTATCTTTCCTGCTACAGTGAAAATCCATTCCCCTATATCCGTGGCTGGGTGGGCGTCAGGCAGCAGGCTGAGAAGCTATTACCTCTGTCACTCATGGGACACTCTTCCCAAGTTCTAATGGGTTAGAAATCAGCGTTCTTGGCCAGGTGCAGTGGCTCACGCCTGTAATCCCAGCACTTTGAGAGGCTGAGGTGGGAGGATTGCTTGAGCCCAGCAGTTTGAGACCAGCCTGGACAATACAGTAAGGCCTTGTGTCTATAAAAAATTAAAAAAAAAAAAAAAAGCCAAGCATGGTGGCATGTGCCATGTGCCTGTGGTCCCAGCTACTTGGGAGGCTGAGGTGGGAGGATCCCTTGAGTCCAGGAATTTGAGGCTGTAGTGAGCTATGATTGCACCACTGCACTTCTGTCTCAAAAAGAAAAGGAAAACAAAAGAGCAAGAGAAACCAGTGTTCTTGCCTCCCTCTTGTCTTTTCCAGAACAAATCCTCCTGAATTCGTTATGATCTATGACACGCATGTTGGCCCGCAGGCGTGTGTTGCTGGGGAAGGGCTTTAGACTTAGGCTGGCTGGATTTGGTTGGTTGTTTTCATGAAGAAGTGCTCTTTCCCATTACGAAGCCTCTTAACATGTGCTGTCTTGTCTCATTCTTGCAACAGTTATTATTCCCATTTTGCATTTGGAAGAGCTGAAGGTCAGGATAAAGTAATTTAGCAGTCAGTGGTGCTACCTGGATTTAGAAAAGAAAGCCTCCTATGTACTCTGCTTTTAAGGCCCAGGCAGGACGTCACCTTCACTCTACAGCCTGCCATGGTTCCTTGAAGTGCCCTGAGTGGACCTGAGACCCTGCCAGTACCATATTGCATGGAAGGCAAGGGTTCACCTGTCTGTCTCCGTGGCTGGGCTGTGAATGCCTTATGTGTCTGCATCGCCAGCGCCTTTCTGGCAGCCCTGCACATGGCAAGTGTGCTACAATTGTGTAGCAAGTGGATGAATAGGAAAACATTAGCCACCATATTTGGAGAACAGACTGTCTGTCAACAATGGTGACACAGAGAATGTGACCCACCCTCCGAGTTACATGCTGTTACTCACATTTTAGAGAAGAGAACAGGCTCAGAGGGACCTGTCCAAGGTCACATAGCTAGTACACAACATGGCAGAATCTGAATCCATGTCTATCTGATTCCAAACACAGTGGCCTTCACTGCTATCCCGCCCATAAAGACATTCTTGTTGAGTTTATGAATACCCCCTCCCTCCTTCTCTTCCTTTCCTCCAACTCAGGCAAGCACGGGTAGAGGAGACCATGTGGAACTGTGCACTCAGATAATAATCAGGAAGCCTGGCCATAAGCCAAGACGGAGGAGGAAAGAAAGGACTCCAAGCTCTTCGTGCCCAGCCGGACTCATAACATTCTATGCCCCCATGCAGACTGGGAAAATCAGTGGCCAAGGTCCAGAGCTAGGGCTAGAGGTAAACAAATCCAAGAACTTGATCTGAGCCATAGTCTGGGCTGTGGTTCCTTCTGCCCAGGCTGACCAAAAGCCAAAGGATTTGGGAAGCTCAGCTCTAAGTGGCCCCAGAAAACCACATCAGGAGCTAACAGATGTTCCTTCCTCCTCTCTCATCTGGAGAATCCTTGCTCATTCTTGCAGGTCCTGTTGGGATGTCACTCCTCTGAGGTGTCTCCCTGGAGCTTAGTCGCTCCCTCTGGGGCTCCCGCAGTCTGTCAAGCTGCCCACTGTACAATCATTGTGTGTTGTGGTCATCTGCTTTATTATAGGTCTCCCCAGTTCGTGCAGGCAGAGTGTTCTGTGCTTGTTAAACGAATGGGCCAATAAAGGAATAAAAGGGTCAGCGAATAAATGAATGAATAGACAATTACATGAACAAATGAAAAAGGAAGTAAATAAACGTATGGATGGGAAGATAAAAGAGAGGGAATGGAGTACGTGGCTGGCTGGCTGGGCCAGTGAATGAACTGCATGTTCTCAGCCCTCCCCATGGTGAGCTATCCGAGGAGACTGAAACATCTCTTAGCCATAGAGGGCTTCAGAAATCGAAGGGGAGCCAAACAGCAAAGTCTATCTTAAAAGCTGCCTGAAGCTATAGTCCTATCCCAGTTGGGGGTAGCAGGAAACAGAGAGGAGCTTCCTGCCTTCAAATCCCTCCAAGAGAAGTTGGAAAAAGCAGCTCAACTGCTGGTTGGGTTCCACCTTATCTGTTGGCTAACCATGGGGAAATCAGCACCTCTTTATGGACTTTGGTCTCCCCATCTGTAAAATGAGAGGATTGGGCTGGACTAGACAGTTCGTAAGGACCTTCTAGTGGAGCAATGCACAGGGCAAGAGTTCTAAGGAGGACACTGCTCAAGGGAAGAGAACTTGCATGCCCATGTCTGTGCCTGTGCCTGAGCCAGGTCACTGCTTCAGTCAGCTCCTGTCATGCTCTTCCAACAAGGCATGCTAAGTGCACAGCACTGCATGCCAAGTGCTCAGAAGGAGGGATCTGGTAGGGCTTCCTGGAGAGGGGAGTGCTGGTGCTGGGGCAGGAAGGAGAGGGAGGATGTAAATAGGAGGAGAGGGGTTGAGAGAGCTCCTGGATGTGGCACTGAGCATCAGTTATTGTTCCTTTAGGTGGGACAGGAGATGAAAGAGATGTAGGAACAGACATGCCTCAGCTTCCTGAACAGACTTTACACAGAAAGTTCAATTACCTTTGGAGGCATTGGTCTGCTACTTTCTAATAGTGTGTGAGACTTCGGTACATGTATAGTAAGATGAGACTCATTATGTTACCTGTATCATAGGGTTTTCCTGAGGATCGAGTGGTGAATGATGCCCAGTGCCTGGCAGAGTACTCAGTGGCTCCATGAATCAGAGGCAGGTGTTACTATTATTCTTGTACAGTGAAGGCAGTGAAATTCAGAGAGGGGAAGTGATGTGCCCAAAGTCACACAGAGCAAGTCAACCCTAGATTTCTGGATGTCCTGTCCCCGGCTTAATCCTCAGCAAATTAGAGGTCAAGAGGGCTACAGGTTTAAGACAATGGCCTCTCCTGTCCTCAACATGATGCATGACCTAGACTACATGACTCTGAATCAGAGCACTTTCCATCCAAAAGAGTGCTTCCCCGTTCAAGGTGGCCCTGGGAAGCTGGGTGTTTTCCCCTGGGGGCTGCCTCACTGACTCTGCCCTGGCTTGCTGCCTCTTTGGAAGCTACTCTGGAAGCTGAAAGCATTCTTTAGCATGGCTCTGAAGTGGAGAAACCTTGGTCTTCTGAGCTGGAAGCAGCCAAGATGTGCAGTCAAAACTCAGAGAAAAATGGAATTTAGCCACTGGTCAGAGGTCCCTGGCAGTGCCTGTCCCCTAGCCTGAGCTGTAACTCCCTGCAGGGCAGAAAGCCTCTTTTCCTTATTAGTGTTTCTACGGTGCTGAGCACAGGGCTGCATGCTTGACAGGTACTTCAGGATGAATGAATGAATGAATGACACTATGGGAGATCTGGAGGACCCCTTAGACATCATGTAGTCTGTCTCTTGTACTTTATGAATGCCCTGGCAAGGGGAAGGGGCTTTCTCAAGGTCATACAGTCAGTGATGCACACAGAACTGCAATCCACCCTCTTGGACTCCTCTCGGACTACAGTGTTCCTTCTGCTGCACAACTGCCTTGACTATGGAAACTACCCATTTTATTAAAGGAATTTAGAAACACCTTTGAGGTTTGCACTCTCAGCTTGCTGCACCATACTTGGCCTAGACACACACTCACTAAATGTTTGTCAAACTGGACCACAGAATTTGCTCTGTGCTTGGTGCTCGCTGAAACCTTTCTCTGCCACATCTGCACCCTTGGTGGTCTCTCCCCAACTTCAGACTCCTTAGGAATGACAGGTCATGGTGGACCAACTGCTGGGTCAGAATGACCTGTGAATTTCCAGAAGTTGAGATGTTTTCTGGGCTGGAAACCATGATCTCCAAAGACACAAATATGCAAGTTGCCTCTACTGCCAGGGCCAGCAGCTGAGAAAGACAAGTCCCAAGGTGGGGTTGGTGGGCAGAGCAGAAGCTTCCCAGGCCCTTTCCAGACTCCTTCCAACAACCATCTCCAAAGGGTCTCCAGACGGTGACACACACAACTTTCATGACAAGAGAGGAAAAACGAAGTCACTGTTTCCTTCCAGGCATCCCAGATGTCTCTCTCTTCCCATCCATCTATGTGACAGTGTCTCTGCTGTGTTTTAGAACTGGATTACTCTATGTTTGTATTTTCGTTGTACGTTGCAAAAAAAAAATGCTTCTGAGAATCTGATTGTGCAGGGCTCAGCAAAGCCAACTGTCTCTAAAACCTCTTTGGCTTCACGACCTTTTATTTGCAAAGCACCTACTATGTGCAATGGAATGTGCTAGAAATTCTGATGCAATGCCAGGAGACTCTGGCCATCACCCTTGTATCCTCAGCATCTAATAAAGGACCCTGAATCCAAAGACATAGTAGTCACTGAATAAGTGACTGTAAAGAAAATTAGGGGTTCTGACATGTATTGAGTACCTAATATAGGCTAGAGTCTATACAAGCTCACTAATCCATATCTCAACTAGAAAAGTAGGTCCTGTGATCCCCAGTTGACAAGTAAGGAAACATGTTCAGAGAGGGAAAGTAAGCTATCCATGGTCACACAGCTAATGAGAGGCAGAACTGGGGTGCAGACTCAGGGCTGTCCATCTGCAAAGCCCATGCCATTTCTGCCATCCGTGCTGCTGCAGTCCTCCAGGTCTCTATTTAGCCAGTGGGATGATTAATATCTATACTCTCTCATCTGGTTCCCTAGATAAGCAGCAGTGTGAACTGGCCAGGGGGCTGGGACCCAGGCTGTGGCTGACATGTACCTAGCCTACTGCCATGGAGAGTGGCTACTTGCCATCTCTACCAAGAATAACAGAATCAACAAGCCTTGGCCCAGGCTCCACAAGAGGCCAAAAGCAGGACTGAGTGGGTGACCAGGGTCAGGGCCTGGTCAGACACCAGGTAGGAATTACTGGGGCCAGGTCAGGGCTGAAGCTTGTGGTCAAGGACTCTGAATGGACAAGGTGGATCATAACACAGAGTCTAAACCTTGGCTTCATCAGCACCACACAGAATCTGGCACAATTAAAGAAAACCAGCCAGAAAGGTGCCAGGGGTGGAGTCGCATGGGCCTGGGCTGCACCCTGGCTTCACCTGCCACTGGTTGGGTAAGCATGGGCATCTCCCTGGGTCTCTCTGAGCCTCAGCTGTCATCTATAAGATAATGATATGCACCTTTGATTCCTTCCTTTCCTCACCTCCCAGATCTGATCACACACAATGCTCTGTTGATTCCCCCTCCTCAATGCACTCAAATCTGTCTTCTTCTGTTCATCTCCACAGCCTTCTTCCCCTGGAAATCTAGACTTATTTCCTAAGTTTCCACATCTACTCTGACCTCCCTCTAGGCTGTTCTCTGCAGTCCACTGACGGTGTGCTTTTCAAAAGAACAAATCTTCTCATGGGACTCCCTTGTTTAAAACCCTTCAAGGGTTCCTAGTGCCCTTCAGCTAAATTGAAAGATCCTGAATGGCCTTATAAAGCTCAGGGTCTGGCCTCGGCCTTTCTCTCTGTCTCAAAGAGGACCTCCCTTCCTTGTGCACTGTAAGGCATATACGCAGCTGCTTCCCTCTGAGCCTCAAATGCACCAAGCCCTTTCCTACCTCAGGTATTCACACTCGTGGTTCCTTGGCCTGAAACCTTCCTCTTTACCACTTTTCCCTGCCCAACCTGCTCAGCCTTCAGGTTTCAGCCTGAGTGTCACCTCCTCAGGGGATCCCCCTCCGGCCTTGGTCTCAGGCCAGGCCCCATGCCAGTCATTCTTACATGCTCTGTCCTCCTCCTTCTCTGCGGGATTCATCACCCTGGTAATTAAGACAGTAATGTATTCAGGCAATTACTTGTTCAAGATGAGTCTTCACCACTGGATTCTCAAGAGGGAAAGGAATGGGAGCGACTTGGTGGACACAGTATCTTCAGCACCTAACTGTGCCTGGCATAAAGTCTAGGTTCAATGCAGCCGATTTACAGGATGAATCAATGAATCCTAGCCATCCCTGACCACTATACAGGCTGTCAGAGGATCTTGGGAAAGGATGGCTGAGAAAGGGATTTTTCATCATAACTGGCTCTTCATATGTGGATGATGGTTAATTTTATGTGTCAACTTGGCTGGGTCATGGTATCCAGATATTTGGTCAGACATTATTCTAGATGTTTCTGTGAAGATATCTCTTTAGATGAGGTGAACATTTAAATCAGTAGACTTTGAGTAAAGCAGATTATTTCTATAACATGGGTGGGCCTCATCCAATCAGTTGAAGGTTGTAAGAGAAAAAGCCTGACCTCCTTCAAGGGAGAGGGAATTCTGCCAGCAGATGACCTTGGACTCTTCCCTAGGTCTCCAGTCTGCAGGTCTACCCTGAAGACTGTGTACCTGCACCTTTAAAATCTTGTAAGCCAATTCCATTAAATCAATCTCTCTCTCTCTCTCTCTCTCTCTCTCTACACACACACACACACACACACACACACACACACACACACACACACACACACCCCCTATTAGTTCTGTTTCTCTGGAGAACCCGACTTATGCAAGTGGCCTGAGATTTATGGTCTAGAATGTTCCTGGTCTTTATTCAGCCTTCAGTATCACTTAAAGGGACAGCTGCAGAACCTTGGGTCTGCACCTAGGATTCAAGGGGAAGTTTTCACTCTGCCATGGAATACATGGGTGGTCTCCTCCATACCAGAGTCCCTGTCCAGGTTCCCACAGATGGAAAGGGAGTGGCAGTGAAATTCACCGGCTCAAGCATCTTGGCTGCTTCCAGGGACTGGACTCAGAAGACCAAGGTTTACCCACTTCAGAACCATCTGAGGAATGATACAGGCTGTCAGGCAGATCAAAGCAGAACACAGTACAGCAGTGCATTGTGAACTGAAAAGCACAACTTAGGGCTGAAAAGCTCTTGTCCCCAGCTGACACCTGATGCTCAGAATGTGGACTCCTACACCGGTACATGGTCCCTTAAGGAATTCAAGCCGAGGCTGCTTTCTCTGAGAACAAGAGAAGCGGCGATTGGGTAACACTGATTGATGTAAAATGATCCCATTAGCCAGAACAGATGCACCCAGCCCTTTACGTCCCATCTAGTTCCCACCTTCTCAGACTTGACCCCCAGCTGCGAAGGGTGCCAACAGAACCCAGGGTAGACTGCTGGACAAACGGCAGCATTTTCAAAGCAGTAATTTTGCCTGCTCTTAGCCTGAAAGAGGAATGGAAGTAAGCAAGTAGAGGACATATAAGTTCAAAACCTCTTCCCACCACTCTGCTTGTAGTCACTTCTCTCAGTGAAAGAAGCTTCCTCTGGGGCCATCCAGGGCAGAGGACCGGCGCTCCCGCTGGCCTGCCTGGTGGTGAGAAAGGTGCAGGGAGCTATCCCCCACCCTTTCTTAGTCATGGTCTTTTAGTGACTAAGAACTTACTCCTGTGAAAAGGGCAAGTCTCTGTCTGCAACCAGAGGCAGGGCTTGGCTCAGTGTGGGGCCAGGGTCAACTGTTAGGCTGTGACCCCCAATGGCTTTGACTCCTGGGAAGCCACCTAGCCCAGAAAGTAACTGAATCTTTCTCTTAATATTTCCAGCAAACTGAACAAGCCTTTTTGAAATCCAGTCCAGAGATCTCACCTTCTCTACCTCCTAAGGTAGGACAGAAACTCTCATGATTCCAGTTTTGATTAGTCTGACTTCCAGTCCTTCTTGTTACTCTCTCTCAAAACATCCCTATCCCATCCTCTGGTGTCCTTACACCATTTCATGAGGATTATATAGAAAATAGACTTTAAAAACATATTAGCACTTCTCAGAGCCTTTTATCCTTCATAAATGAAGAATTCAAAAAGTATTAAGGAATTAAATTGAAAAAAGAAAGCAAAGATTGAGGATATGAAAGAAGATCTTTTATATTTTATACCGAAAATAATTCCGATTAAGATTTTACTTCACGAGATTCAAGAACCGACCTCCAAAGAAATGGGAAAAAAATCTCTGTAGTGTAATCGCATCAGCAAGTAACATTTACTGAGAAGTAGTAACTTAGCAAGTTCTGTTTTATATACTTTCTTTCATTTAATCCTCACTAAACAGCCCAGTGAGGTAGTTTCTATTATCTCCATATCACACAGTGCTGAAGATGCTGGAGCCTCATGCTCTGGTTTGGTTTAAATTAGATCACAGAGGACACAGTTTGTCCTAAGGAGTAAGTCTTTCTCTTGGGGTTCAAGAGATGGAGCTCGTCTTTCTTTGAGCACTTACTACATGCCAAGCATAGGCTAAGCAGTTTACAAGCATTATTTTGTTGAATTCTTACATCCATTTACAAGTATCGTTATCCTTTCTTACAGAGACAAGAAAGAAATGTCTCAAAAGTCTAGGCTGCCATGGTGCAGGAGGAGAGGGATTAAAGAAGAGGCGGTGTAGGCCGGGCGCGGTGGCTCAAGCCTGTAATCCCAGCACTTTGGGAGGCCGAGGCGGGCGGATCACAAGGTCAGGAGATCGAGACCACAGCGAAACCCCGTCTCTACTAAAAATACAAAAAATTAGCCGGGCGCGGTGGCGGGCGCCTGTAGTCCCAGCTACTCAGGAGGCTGAGGCAGGAGAATGGCGGGAACCCGGGAGGCGGAGCTTGCAGTGAGCCGAGATCGCGCCACTGCACTCCAGCCTGGGCAACAGCGTGAGACTCCGTCTCAAAAAAAAAAAAAAAAAGGAGAGGCGGTGTATATCTTCCTTTATATCTTTATTTTATTTCAATACTTTTTTTTTTTTTTTTTTTTGAGACGGAGTCTCGCTCTGTCGCCCAGGCTGGAGTGCAGTGGCCGGATCTCAGCTCACTGCAAGCTCCACTTCCCGGGTTTACGCCATTCTCCTGCCTCAGCCTCCCGAGTAGCTGGGACTACAGGCACCCCCCACCACGCCCGGCCAGGTTTTTGTATTCTTTTAGTAGAGACAGGGTTTCACCGTGTTAGCCAGGATGGTCTCGATCTCCTGACCTTGTGATCCGCCCGTCTCGGCCTCCCAAAGTGCTGGGATTACAGGCTTGAACCACCGTGCTCGGTCTATTTCAATACATTTTGTAGTTCTAGGATAGAAGAATTATATACCTCTTCTGTTCAACTTTTCCCTGTGTCATTCATATAAGTGTGATGCAAATGTTATAATCATTTAAATTTTATGCTCTATTTGTTTTTGATACATAGAAATCTAATTGACTTTTATACGTGGACATAGTGTCAAGTGACTGTGCTAAATTCACTTGTTTATTCTTATAATTCGTTTTTGATATTTTAGGTAAATCATATGTTATCTACAAATAATAAAAATGGAATCATTCCTTCTCAAAAATAAAAAATAAAAAGAAGAAGAGGCTGGGTCCCTGTCCTCTCAACTTCTTACCATGTCACAGAGGAAAAGGCACCGAGGCCCAAGGATAAGACTGGGGAAATAAAATCTCACACATACAGCAGCATGGCTCCAAGAGTGCATTTGCCCTCTTCTCTGCAGGTCTGCCCAGGCCAAGTCATGGCTCCCGGGGGCCATGACCTTCCTCCTTCCCAGATGCTGGGAAGGAGGAAAGGCTTCCATTCCCGAGGCTCTTGCTCCCAGGAATGAGTGCTTGTGCTTCAACCCTACTTGATCTGCTGGGGCTCTCCCACTTTGCAGGACTGTTGGTCCTGGTTGACCAAGCACTCTGTCCTTTTATGACCCCTCCCTCGGCATCCACCTAGACCACCTCCAGATCCTGCCATGCTATGGGACAAGATCTGGTGGCAGGCCCCTTTCCTGTTGAGAGGGGCAGGCATTACTACCCAATGGTTGTGCAGACAGAGGAGTTGGAGAGAATGGGGAGGGTTGAGGATAGGGCATAGCTTCCAAACATTTTTTAGAGGAAGGAGGCCAAGAGGAATTCCCTGGGGCGCAGGAATTCCCTGCAGCACCACAGACTGGTGCCAACTACTCAGCCCTACTCCCTTCTTCTCCAGCACACCCTTCCTGCCTTGCTTCAGAGAGCTCATCCTATAGTCTTTGCTAAGTGCTGACTGTGTATTCAGCTGAATGATGCAGGTTCAGTATACATCCTAGTTCCTAGGTTCAATAAGTAGGTTAAAAACAAGATCCACCCACAAACAAGTCCATGCAGCATACATCCATACACAGGCACTATGGTAAGCAAGTGCTGGATTGTATGACGCAGGCCAAGTTCACAGAAAGGATTGATGGAGGTGAGTGGGAAAGCTTCCTTGAAGACCTTTGGAGGGTCTAACAGGACTAAGATTGAGAATGGCACAAGACAAGAGGTCATTCTTGGAAGGGGGACCTGCATGAGTGAAGGTGAGGACAGAGGCTAAGCTGGACTTGGTGAAGGCCTGGCACGGTGGCCCCAGGGCTGGGTGTGCTGAGACCACCAGAGGTGCTGGGTGCAGCCTTCCTGCTCTGGCTGACTCAGTCTTGCAGCCCCGTTTCCCTGACAATATGGTAAATACAGAGCCTATAAATCCATCTGCAAACATCCACTCTTCCGGTGCCTTCTCCCTTCCAAGCCAACAAGCCCAAAGCCATCCCATGGAACGTGAGCCTGGGAGTGCCAAGCACTATGGAGCTGGCTGCGGGCACGAGGACAGGCTTCCGGGCCGAAGCTGGCTCCTTCTCAGGAGCACCTCCCTCCAGAGCACCCAGGCCTGTCTTAGTCTAACCAGGCTGCAAGTGAGGGACAGACAGATGCTCCAGCAGCCACTAGCAGCGGAAAAACACAGACCACAAAAAAACGCTCTATCTTTGCAAGGAGGGGACCTCCCCATTAGGGGAAATATGGGGGCCATCCATTATGGGAGGTGCCTACTAAAGATGCTGATCCCCAGTGTGTCAAGAAGAAGCTGTCAAAGCGGGAAAGACAGCCTGCAAACCCTGTTCCTCTCTGAGCCTCTGATTCCTCATCTGTGAAATGGGAGACATTCTCCTTGTCCTGATCTCTGCATAGAAGCTGAATGGAATGGAAAAGAACTGCAAGAATAATCTTGGCCTGAGCAAGACCTCTGCTTCTCTCCCCAACAAGAGTCAGTCTTTCTGGAGAGGGGGACCCTTGGAGAGGGTTCAGTCCTTGGTAATCAAAGTGCAGTCTTGGACCAGAAGCATAAGCATCCCCTGGAAGCTTGTCAGAATTGCTGATTCTCGGGTCCTACAGTAGAACTTCTGAATTGGAATTTGTATTTTAACAAGATCCTCAAGTGATTCATGGGCACAGTAAAGTTTGAGAAGTATTGTTCTAGTCCATGGAATGTAACCCCTTCATGTTACTAGTGAAGAAGCTGAGACCCAGTAGAAATAAGTCACTTACAGGAGGCCACACAGTAAATAAGTGGTAGACATGGGCTTAACTAGCAGTGCAGTGCAAAGGAAGAATCACAGGCCCTGAAATCAGAGCTACTTAGGTTCAAATCCTGCCTCTGTCATAATATACTCTGGCCTGGGAAGAAAGCTAACTAATTTCTCTGAACTTTGGTTTTGCCACCTGTAAAGTGGGTATAATAACAGCTATCTTTTAGGATTATGATGAGGATTAAAATGAGATTATGCATCAGACGCCTTGCACTGCATGCATCTCATGTTCGATGTTTACAAGCTTTGCCTTCAGCTGCACCCCACAACCTCTAAACTCCATACCCCATGATTATTGGGCCCAAGAATCTGTGAAAAGACTGCTTTTCTGCCTCCAACAATGCAGAATTCTGAAGAGTCCCCAGTCCAATCCTCTAGCAAAAAGTCAATCTGCAAACATCATCAGTTAGTGCAGTGCCTTAGCATACCAGTACATAGCCCATGCTCAGTAAGGTTGATGAATGCAGGACTGAAGGGTCCCTCCGGCCCTCACTCTGAGCTCGTTCAGGCTCACATCCCTCATTTTCACATGTCTGGATTCTGGTCATCCTTCAAGGCCCAACCCAAACATCACGTCCTCTGAAAGTTCATGACTAGATCCCCTGTTGGAACTGATGTCCCAGGTAAAACCCTAACTGCTTTAACATAACTTACAAGACTATCTACCTCTCAGCCTTGCATTTTGACCCTAGATGAGACAATTTGCAGGTCTCTGGGCACAGATGCCTCTTGCCTCAAGGTCTTTGCACATGCTGTTCCCTTTATCTGAAATACTCTTCTTGTAAAGCCCCCTCAATCTAATTCTTACCCAGCCTTTATGTCTCAGCCTAGAGACATAAATTAGGCTGGAATTTATGTAAATTTAGACACACATTTTTCCTGCAGAACCGGGACTAGGATGAGGAAGCAACGCACCTGGAGCACAGAATTTACAGAGGTCCTGAGTCTCATGTGCCAACCCTGCACTTGTATGACTTGGAGAAAGAGAGCCTCCTTAAATTTTGAGTCCTAGGTGCCTCCTTTGCCTCTCCCTGGTCCTCTGGATGCCTCCTTGAATCCCCTGCTATTTCAGAGTCCCTGCTCTGTGCCATCCCCTGGTCATATTCTTTACTTAAGAGGACTGTGATTGCCTGGGTGTTTATCAGTCCCCTCTCTGAACTGTTAAGCTCCAGAGCCAGAATACTTCTGCCTTGCTCCCCATTTCACTCCCAGAGCCTGGCAGAGGGCAGACATTGAATCAGTACTTGCTGGATGTTCACAAAAGTATGATCTCCCTCCTCCTGTGCTCTCAAATTCCACTGAAGGACCCAGTGTCCTAGCATCTATCTGTCTCTGCCTTCTGCTCCACAGAACTGCCCTCATCTGGCTGGACTGCACTCCCAGGGACCGGCCTTTGCTTTGCATGCTCAGAACCCAGCTGGGGACCTGGCGGAGAGTGGGTGCTCCTGTGCATTTGATGGGCAGGGTTAGCCCTGGAGGAATGCTGTAACGAAGGGCAATGCACACTGCTTGGACTAAACCCGGTGTGGACAACTCCAGCAACATCCTCATCTCCCTCCTCACCTCCAGGCTCTCCCTGTCTAGCTCCTCTTTAGCCAAATGGGCCTGTCAGAAACGTCTAACTGTCTCTAGTTCCATGTCCTGAGCCAAATGCCCTTTCCCAGCCCTCCACTGCCCTGCTCTGCTATAAAAAGAGGTGGTTATTGTGCACACCTGGCTCCCTAATTCTCCCACTTCCCTGCTCCACATATATCCCAATTCTACTGTGATACACTGTGAGACCAACTCTCCCTTGTCTTCAGTTCCCCAGGACCCAGCCAGGGAGGTGCCCAGTTCTCGAGTGGAGGCTGGGCTAAACAGCATATCCTTCCCCTCCTCCCTGCCAAAAGGCCGATCCTGAGCCACGGTCAGCCAAGGTTTAGGGTCCAATTTCCTGGATGCCTTTCAGTGTCTGATAGGAGATGCCAGAGAAGAGAAAGACCAGGAAGCCAGGTAATTTATGAGAGAAGTCGTGGCTTTGACAAAGCTTTAGCTCCAGAGATTAAGGCAGGCGAAAGCAGAGTGCACAGCCTCTTCCTGAGGGGTGTTGGGGTTTCTCTGGGCATCTGTATCTGGATCCCTGTGGACAGCGCTGAGCTCTTGGCTGACTCCAGCTACTCCTCAGCGCCACATCCTGGAGCAGAACAAGGCCCGTGGTGGCTTAGGAAGCGAGGAGAGAGGAGTTACGAGTCAGCAATAGTAAACGAGGACTGCTCTGCCTGCCCTTCTCCCCGCCACTGCCCTGCAGAGGCTCCAAAGGACAGCAGGAGCCTCAGAACTGGCTGTGTGTCAGGAGACACACACATACCTTGGCTTACACTTGGCAACAAACAGGTGGAGACTAATTTTGCCTTCATCTTCTGGTCTCCTCTCCAAGGATCCCTCATCCTGAGAAAGAACATCTCAAGCCTGTGAGTCACACAAGTCCTCTTTCCCTCCCAGTGGCCTTCATCTCTAGGGCTCTCTGTGGTGAGAATATGCTCATGTCCCTCACTTTACAGACAGGCAGACTGAAGCCCAGAAAGGAAAAATGACTGACCCAGCGTCTCACCAGCAGCTTATGAGCAGAGCTGGGACCCGACCCCACAGCTGTTGATTCTCCCCTGGTGCTCCCAAAGACCACCCCTTCTTGATGGGAGCAATGTAAAGACCGTGGCCACCTTCAATCTGCGACACTGATGTTTCAGAATGTGGGCATCTGCTTACTTTATATATCCTGTGTCATTCACCGGAATATGGGCTCTGTGAGGGCTGAGACCTTTTCTGTATTATCTACTGCTCTATCCCCAGCATCTAGAACAGTTCCCGGCCCATAGAAGAGATCAGAACAAATGGGTGAAGGAATAAATGAATGAGCTAATGAATGAACGGTTATGTGTAGAATAAGCCATTTGTCTTGTACAGGCTTTAGGATTCCTTCTTTTTTAAAAAGGGGAGTTGATTATTCTTGCTTCAGCTTTGGAGTCCTGGATTGTTCTGGAGTCCTAGATTGTTCTAGAGCAGGAAGAACTTTAGAGAGCCTTTAACGCAGCCCCATGAAAGTACAGCCAGATCTTTCTCTTTTCCCTACCAGCAGCCATACCCCACCTTATGTTTTCTCCATCTGGACAGGTGTGCTGAGAAGACCTTTGGCAGGGGGTCTATGTCCTCACTTCTCAGATCTTGGTGGGTTCTGTGACTACTTTGACTAAGACATCAGGCAGAAGTGATGCTGTGCCTGTTTTCTGGCCCAGGACTCAATAACACTGGCTGTTCCCACTTCCTGTCTCCTGGCATACATGCATGGGTTCCTGAGATGCCACGTGAGAAGTCCAACTATGCTTCTGGAGACACCACGTGGGGAGGGCAAGTATCGCAGCTGGCATCTCCCAGCTACACCTGCCTTCCAGAGGGAAGCCTCTAGAAGTCATCACACCAGCCCAGCTGCCTGCCTAATACCCAAGTGAACTCTCAGGATGCTACATACAACAGAATGGCCCAGTTGCTCCCTGCCCAAGTCCTGATCCCATGGAACAGGAGCACAATAAAAGTACTGTGAAGTCACTAAGTCTATGGTGGTTTATCACGTGGCAATAGATAACCCCAACATCCAAGTAGTGACAAGTGCTGTGAGGGAAATAAAGCAGAGGAAAGGGACAAAGGGTAACAGGACTGTACCTCTCTGAGAATGTCTCTCTGAAAATATGATATTTGATTAGAGGACTTAACGGAGAGTTTTAGTCCTGAATCATTCATTGAGATGAAGTCTTGGGGAGGAGGAGTTTGGGAGGTGCAGGAAGAGTACCTGAAATCAACAGTTCTTTTATGAACACGTTAAATTTAAGATGCCTGGTGCACATCCAAGAAGAGTTGCAGAGTGAACACTTGGAGACTAGTCTAGAGCTTTGGGGTAGAGACTGCTCCAATTTTAAGACTTCTACATGCGCCCATGATGTAAACGATGGCATCAGTGGAGTGCCAATATGGATTCGAGGCCATGAAGCTGGGTGGGATTCTCTGGAGTATAGCTACAGAAGGTGCACCAAGGAGAGGGCCAAATGGCTGACCAATGGATTGAACAAAAGTGGTGGCAAAGCAGAAGTGAGGATGAAATAGTGACAAAGATTGAGTTGAGAAGACAATGGAAGGCAGTGAAGACAGTCAGTGGAGGAGCTGAGTTATAATGGGAAGCTGAGAAATAAGGCAGGAGCTGAGGACGGATGTGGAGTCAAGGGAGTTGTTTCTAGATGGGAGATCCTATAGCATGTGTGTCCCCTGAGTGATCAGGAGAGAGTGAGAAATTGATGCAGGGAAGAGAAGGGATGAGCACAGGAGCAAAAATTCATGCAACAGGAGAAGGAACTTGTGATTCAGGAAGCAAGTGAACAAGCAGGTGTAATTTATCCACAAGAACAGCCATAACATGGCAGAGCCTTGGGTTCTCAAAGAGGAGAAACCACAGGTGACGGTCCTAGCCCCACTATTCAATGGCTGGTTGACTCTGCGCAAGTCATGCTTCCTCATCTGAACATGGGGATTAATGATCCCTACCTCACAGGGCTGTCAGAAGGATCATACATACTGACAGTTGTCAAGTGACTAGTTCAAAGAACGGGTGGCTCTTGCAGCAGTTGATACTGGGGTTCTTGGTCCCAGAACATGGGCTTGGGTCATGTGATCTGCTTTGTCATGCAGCAAACCTCTTTGAGTCTGAGCTTTATAGTTCAGCACCAGCACAGGGCAAAGGACATGAGTGGCAATGAGCAGACCAGGAGTTGAACTCAGTCTCCCACCTCCTTGGCATTCAGAGCCCTCCTTGAGCCCCCCATCTCCTGTCACTCTTTTTTTTTTTTTCCTTTTTTTTCTTTAAGATGGAGTCTTGCTCTGTCGCCCAGGCTGCAGTGCAGTGGCGTAATGTTGGCTCACTGCAAGCTCCGCCTCCTGGGTTCACGCCATTCTCCTGCCTCAGCCTCCCGAGTAGCTGGGACTACAGGCACCTGCCACCACGCCTGGCTAATTTTTTTTTTTTTGCATTTTTTTAGTAGAGACAGGGTTTCACCTTATTGGCCAGGATGATCTCCATCTCCTGACCTTGTGATCCGCCCACCTCAGCCTCCCAAAGTGTTGGGATTACAGGTGTGAGCCACCGCACCCGGCCTCTCCTGTCATTCTTTAACTTCACTTTGTGATTTGGCAGCAATGAGTTCCTGATAGTCTCACATATGAGACTATGAAACAAACACACTGCTGTTACTCAGCTTTATATCTTTGGAAATGCTCTCCTCTCTGCTGTGTTACCTAGAATGTCATTCTCCACTTTGATGTATATAAATAGCAGCTGAGACATTCCCTTCCGGAGAACCTTCTCTGACTCTCTCTAGTCCTGTGTAGGTGCCCTTCCACTGGGGCTAGCCTCTTGCACATACTGCTCTGTTGGTACACTGTGTGCCCCTGGAGAGACAGAACAGAGCTCCAATCATCTTTGTAACTCCAGGGCTTGACCCAGTGAGTATCTGCTGGACCAAACTTTTCCCAGATAGCAAATCAATCAGAGGGATAGATAGCACTGTCCAATAGAACTTTATGCAACAACAGAAACGTTCTGTGTCTGTGCTTTCCAATACAGTGATCACTCAACACAAGTGTGTGGTTATTGAGCCCTTGATGTGTGCTGGTGCAACTGAGAAACTGAATTTTTAATTTAATTCAGTTTAGGTTTAAGTAGTCACAGATGGCTGAGGATCATTATATTGGACAACACAAGTTAGAGGGCAGAAAGAAGGGGTTGGGGAAAAGCTGATGTTATTAAACACTTAGTATGTGCTAGGCTTTTGACACTCTTTAATATGTTAATCTTCACAATAATTCTGTGAGATGGCAAGCACTATTTTCCCATTTTAGACAAGAAAGTTGAACCTCAAAGAAAGGCAGTGACTTGCTGTGAGCCCTCAGCTTGGAGACTGCACAGCAGGTCCCTGATTCCCCAGTCTCTGGTTCATCCCACCACACTAGGCTGACCCCACACCTATGCAGGGCCTGGCCCTGGAGGTGCTTTGTGAAGGAGTTCTCCCCATTCCCACGACCCCTCCCACAGTCCCTGCAGGCACACAGGTCAGGCCCACAGCCCTGTCCTAGCTGGCAAGGCGCATTCTTCTGGCAGTGCTGCTGTATCACTCGCAGACGTCTGGGGGCAGAGGCTGAGTGTGGTGAGGCAGGAGGCCTTGCCTGCCAGCGGGAGCGGCAGGCGGGGCCCAGAGCCTGCTAGCATTCTGCTCCTTGGATCTCCCCTCGCGTGAGCAGCTTTGGGGAGTTCTCTTGGTGCTGTTGTAATTTATTGTTTCTGCTCTAATGATTGCTCCGTGTCTGATTATAAATGCCTTCTGGCTGGGGGCCCAGACTCTGAAAATTCCCATGATCTGCTTCCAAAGCTGATGGAGCCACAAATGGGACTGATGTCTCTGTTTCGTCATCGGCCACATTTACAAGGGAGGAAGATCCAAGGCCAGACACAGGGTTCAGAGTGGGAATGTAACAGGAGGCATCTGACCTAGAATTCCCATTAGAGCCCCAACAGGGCATCTCCTGGGTCCTGGATAACCTTCAAGGTGGCACTCAAAAGAGCCTGCTCCCTTCCTCTCAAACTGCAAGGCAGAGTCCGAGTTGGAAGCAGCAGGTGATACAGTCACAGTGAAAGGGACTTCCGAAAAACATTGTCCAACCCTGCTAATGACCTCTCTTTATCCACCTGGAAAATTCCTACTCATGCCGCAGGAGGCAGCTTTGGTGTCCCACAAGAAGCCTGCTCCGACACCCGCAGCCAACCACCCGCAGGTAGGCAAGTAATCTCTGCTCCCTATAAATCTCTTCTAGCATGGCACACCATAATCATAATTACACCTACTATTTATTGAGGGTCTCTTTGCAAGGCACCATGTACCTTATCTATTTTTCACCTCATCCCTGGGAGAAAGGCACTACCTTATCCACATTTGACAGACTAGGGAACACAAGCTCAGAGAGGTTAAGGGAGTTGCTTAAGGTCAAACAACTGACAAATAATGGAGCTGGACTTAAATTCGGAAGATTCCAACTCAAAATTTAAGACTTATACCATGTGTGTTCACATCTGTCGTCACTGTATTGCAACAGGCTGTTTTGTCTCTTGCTTCACTAAAATAGAGCTTATGGGGACATATCTGATCTCAATAAGATGGGTGCTCAGGAAATGACCACTGAGCAAATTTCACATAAAGGAAGTCCTAGTGCACTAAGTAGGTAATAAAATTAGGGCAGTCACTTACTACTGCCCTACTGCAAGATATTTAAGTGGACTCAAAAAAGCAGTGGGCAAAGGCTTGAATGAGCAAGTAAGATAGGACTGCAGGAAAAAATGCTATATCTCAACTGGGACTGAAAGTCCTGAATTTTCTAGGTTAGTCCTAATTTTAAATACTATAACTCGCCAGTTCCTTAGGTCACCAGAATGACCTAGAAACCCCAATATATAGATATCTAAACTGTATGTCTTATATGATATTTCATGCCCAGAAGAGGCATCCCAAAGATCCCACTCTCTTGTAATTTAGGATTCAGGAAATAAAGAC
The DNA here is from genome assembly GCF_037993035.2 of Macaca fascicularis. Classification (NCBI taxonomy): domain Eukaryota; kingdom Metazoa; phylum Chordata; class Mammalia; order Primates; family Cercopithecidae; genus Macaca; species Macaca fascicularis. The sequence continues at coordinate 186,870,138 of NC_088375.1, read as the reverse complement.
ACAGGAAAAAAAGAGCATCAACTTTAGAGGCAGCCAGACCCATGCTCAATTCCAGTTGTTCTGCTCATTAGTTGTGCAATCTTGGACAAACTGTTTCCCTTCCCTGAGACTCAAATGTAAAAATAGAGCTAAGAGCTGCTGCCTTGCAGGGCTGTTAAGAGTAGTAAACAGAAGAACATATGGGAAAGCACCCAGAACGGCACCTGGCACACAGGAGGGCCTCAGGAACTATGAGGTCTCTCCTCTCTCTCAGATGAGGTCAGGCAAGAAAGCCATTCTTAGCAATGGACTCAGCTGAATGCAGAGGGTGTGATGTGCTGGTGGACGAATGATCAAAGAGAAAAGATTGGCTTGCTTGGGGCTGAGGTCATGAATTGGCTTCTTCGTCATTTATAGACTCACAATGAGTGTGGATGAAATAACAGACCACCCTAAGAGCAGCCCTACATTAGGGCAGATGGAAAGAGATGGGTAAAATCTTGCCCCACTCCCAACTAGAAGCTCACAGTGTGCTGGAGCAGAAAAACAACAGGAAAGGTGAGCAGGTATGAGGGCAAAGGGCAGACAGACCATGAGGAGCTCTACCAGGCCTAGAGATGTCAGGGGAGGCTTGTGGAAGAGCTGAGTCTTAAGGAAGAGATAGAACTTCTAGGAAAGCATATCTTCAGTTACAGAGGGGTGCCATACAGACAAAAGATAAGGCATAAAAAGGATAATAAATTTTAAAAATTAGTTTGACATTATATTTTGGATTTTGGAGGAAGCTTAAAAAATCTATTGCACTCTCCTTGTTGTCAAAGGTATTCTCCGCTTATGAGTTGTGTGATCTTGGCCAAGTTAATCATGCAATGCTTCGGTTTTCTCATCTGTAGAATAAGTATGATAACAGTACCTGCCATATTGGAATGTTCTATGGAATAAGTATGTGGAAACCATTTACAACACATTGATCAGTAAATAAGGATCATCATCATCACCACCACCACCACCACCACCACCATCACTACCACCACCATCACCATCACTACCACCACCATCATGATCATCACCATCACCACCACCACCATCATCACCATCACCACCACTATCATGATCATCACCATCACCACCACCATCATGATCATCACCATCACCACCACCATCATGATCACCATCATCATCACCACCACCATCACGATCATCACCATCACCACCACCACCATCATGATCATTACCATCACCACCATCATGATCATCACCATCACTACCACCACCATCATGATCACCATCATCATCACCACGAACATCACCATCATTATCACCACCACCTTCATGATCATCACTGTCATCATCATCACCACCACCATCATGATCATCATCATCACCATGATCAACATCATAATCATCACCATCATCACTACTACCATCATGATCATCACCATCATCATCACTACTATCATTACCATCATCACCACCACCATCATTATCATCACCATCATCAACACTATCATTGCCATCATCACCATCATCATCATTACAAATGAGAAAACTGAGGCCCAGAAAATGGAAGAGGTTTGTTCAGGGTGACTTGGAAAGTCAGAGGCAGGCCCCAAAACTTTTACTTTTCTAATATTCACAGAATTTTTAGGAAAAAAATAAACAACAAGCTTCTTGTCACAGGTAGGAGACCCAAGATCCTTGATAAAGGAGTAAGGTTCATGGAGATGGGGCCACCCAATGTTTAGATGAAGGTACTGTCTCTTAAGGCCAATCATTCTGCCTCCTGCCCTATGAATGCAAACTGTCCTTCAGCTCACACCACCTGCAGCCAAGGACAGAGGGGAACATTTCAACCCCAATACCCAGGGAGAGGAATCAAATGCTCCATGACTCAGTGAAGGGTTGAAGCAGGGTCAGTGCACACATCTGTCATGACTTCCTTGTTCCAAGAGGAAACGGGAAAAACTCCTAGTTCCCCACCTCAATCCCACAGTGGTCTCCAACAATATTATCATTCTCCAGTTCTACTACTCATGATATATTTTGCCAGCCACAAATGGGGCCTAAATTACATATTGTAGCCACCAAACTTCCGGCACAGGCCCACAGAACAAGGCCTGAGGGAAATTAGATGAGGCCAAAGGGAACTCAGGCCTGGAAGAGACTAGAAAACAGAAAGGGATGTACAGTCCATTAGCAGGACCCTTCTCTCTTTTCAGTATTATATAGTTGAGCGGGGTTCAAGGCTGCAGGCACACAGAGGACACAGAAGGTGAAGGAGAGGAGAGCAGAGAGGCCAAGCAAGAGTAAACTCAGGATTAAAGAGTCAAACCGCCACTGGTTATTTTAGTCCCAGCTCTATCTGTCTCTGGAGTGTGGCCATCTACAAACCTTTTCATCTGTCCATCTGTTTTTCTGAAAACTATGGTCCCTTCTATCTCAAATCCTGGACTAAACATAGTGGTGGATGGGGAGGTAGGGAGCAGTGGTAGAAGGCATCTGCTCCAATCTATCTTATTTTTGGAAGCACCAGACACTGGGAAAATGCATTTCTCTCCTCTGCTTTGAGAATAGTGCATATTCCATGACTTTAACTTACTAACAGCTGGAGGGATCCCAGAGGAATTCTTCTCTCTGGGATTGAGATTGGGAAATGGAGAAGAGGGATCTTCCACTTTCCTTTCACCGGAATCATGTGTCCCTGTCTAAAATGATGGTGTTGGACTGGATTCAGTTCAACTCCAGCAGGAAGTACACAACATTTGAGACCTGTGGGGTGAAGACAGTGCTTCTCTCCACTGGAGAGAAGATCCTGGCTGAGCACTAGAGGACTCATTTCTTCTGGAGGCAGGGATTTGAGATAGTTTCTTGGCAGGAGGAGGATAAGAGGTTGACTTTAATGGGTTCCGAATCCCACAGACAGAAAAATAAGAGTGTGTGCATGAGACAGAGAGACAGAGACAGAGAGGGACAGACAGACACAGGGTGTGAATTAGGAGGAATAAACAGCATAGGGAAAGATGAGTGGCATGCAGGAAAGCGCTTTCCAGCCTTAGGTGCCTGGGGTAATGGTGCTGAGGAAGAGAATGAGGATCACGGAGATCACATGGTGAAGAGCCTTGAATTCCTAATGCCTCCCCCCCCACCGCCCAAGGATTCTGTAATTATCATTAATTAATAAGTTCCACTTTTGATAAGGTATGCAGGCAGAAGATGGGATTGAAAGCGCAGGCAGAGAGTTTTGAAAGTTTTTGAGGTCAAAATCCAATAAAAGCCAACATGACAATGAAGAGAAGACATTCAATGAGCAGGCTGGTGCACACAGACCAGGATACCAGGACAGATGTTGTGATTTAACTTAGAGAAGTTCTACTTTTAAATTTTATCATAAAATGGTAAGAAGATTTTAAATGATAGTAGTAGTAACACTAAGAATAAAACAAGGAAGCAGTGAAGAACGCTGATGAGAGCCTACAGTTCCGTAGGATTGTCATTTGCCAGGTGCCATGTTCTCTGTTCTGCCTGAGTTCTCTTTTAGTCCTCTCAACAGCCCTATGAGACAGGGGCACTGTAATCCCCTGCAGAGAAAAAGTTACAGGAGCTTGGAGAAGTGGAGTCACTTGTCCTAATTCACCCCGCTCATGAGAAGCTGGGCTGGGAGTCTAACCCTGATATTAACCGCAAGACTATTTCAGTGTCACTGTTACAGACAGGAAAACTGAAGCCTCCAGAGGACAAGAGACTCACTCAAGGTCACACAAGGAGTCTTCCTTTCCAAGTCCTTCATTCAAACATCAACTCAGAGCTTCCTAGGAACCAGGCTCTGTCTCGCTCAGGCCTCTGGTAACTTCTGGACTATTCCATAGCCTCCTTACCGGCCTTCCTGCCTCTGGCCTCTCCTTTCTAGTCCACCTGCCTCCCACACTGAACCCAGACTGATCCCTCTGAGATCTAAGCAAACCTTGCCGAGCTCCCAATGCCCCAGGAAATATTCTGTCATGAAAGGCCCTTCGCAGTCTGGCCCCAACCTAATTTCCCAGTCTTCTGTCCCCCACCATCCCTGATGCACCCTTTATCAAGCTTCTCCCTGGCCCTGATCACCATGCGGTTTCCCACAGGGACTCTGCTTACACCATCTGCTCCTCTGTTTACAGTGCCCTTAGACCCCTTCTCTGTCCTATCTGTAAACTCTGACTCTTCCAGATGCAGCCTTGGTGAACCTCCCCTGGCTTCCAGGTAGAATGGATAATGCTTCCAGCACCCAGCACCCCGCAGAATTCTTATGCAGCAAGATCACTCTCCTTGCTTCACAGGTAGCTGAGTAGTTACCTGTCTCCACCATTAGACTGTGAGCATCTCAAAAACAAGTCACTGGGTCCGACGACGGCAATGATGGAATTTGTTGGGGTGTACTATGGACAGGGACTATTATTATCTAATACTTGAGAAAACTGAGGCACAGAGACAGAGGAATGGCCCAAGTCCACACGCTCTAGGAAGAATCAACCTGGAGCTGGTGCAGAAGTCACATCACATGCCTGCCTGCTGTGTCACTACTGCTTCCTGGAGAGCTCTGGATGTGGCAGATGTGACCACAGGTTCCCTCCCATGAACTGAAGATCAGTGGCCGCAGGGCCAGGACCCCACAGGCTTCCCAAGCCCCACTGCAGGGCTCTGTCCCCATCTTCCAGGCGGGCTTGCTAGACAGGATCTTGCCATCCAACCTCGACCTGAGTTATCTCCTAAAGTCCAATAAAACCCAGGGACAGAGGCAGGATGCAGGAATAAAAATAAGCTTCAGCCAGAGAGAAATAAAGGCAGCAGTGTGGGGGAATCTCAAGGGCATGGCAGTCCAGGAATCCAGAGGGGAAAATGCCCATAATGGCGTATTTTCCAGCAGTGAAAAACATTAAGACCCACTTTAGAAATGCAGTTCTCACCACAGCTATTCCTGGACTCCAGCCCAGAAGAGCAGTAGGGCCATATGAATGACACTTTCCACCCACACTTACCCACTCCCGACTGACTGGCTGTCTCTGTCCCAAAACATCTTGTGCTTCTTCCGTGCAGCCTTCCCAGACTTACCCCTCCTCCCTTCTCTCTGTGGCCAGAGGTTGCCAGAGAAGAGCAGCACCTCTGAGACTCTCACCCTGGCCACTCCTCATCCTAACTCAGACCAAGGAGAGGAGAGGGGACCTATTGAAGGTCCCAGAACCTCAGGGGTAGAGCCAAGATGAACACCAAGTTCTTCAGAGTAGCAGTCCCCAAGCTTTCTCTAGCCACACTGTGTCTCATTACCCTCCCCCGCCACCAGACCCCATCCTGATAAGCACACATGTGCACGTACACACACCCATGCACACATTGTGTACACATGAACGTATACACAAACACAATTATATGCACACACTCGCAGACATACATGTACAAACATATACACATACTTGCACACAAAAACACATAGATGTTTGTCCACTTATATACACAAATGCACCTGGTTCAAGAAAAAGTGAACTACATTGAGAACTGGGAAACCTGACTTCCAATATACCTGGACACTGCCTAGCTATGTGAACCTGGCTAAGTCATTTCACAGTTTCAGTTCTCCAGGTATAAACTAGGCTAGTAATCCCCCTTGCCTACCTCTCCAGGCTGTCAGTTACAAGGATGAAAGGAGAGGAGGTGTGAGAAGGTACTGATGAGCTATGCTCACTTGCCTCTGTCTCCTTGGAAGCTCATGGCTTGGCAGCTCTGAGGCCCAGCCACTTGGGTTTGAGTACCTTCTCTGCCACATAATATCTGTGTGACCCTGGGCAAGCAACTTCACCTCTCTGTGCTTTGGTTTCCTCATATCTGCGAAAAAGGAATAATCACGGAACTTAGCCACCAGGTTTTAGTGTGAGGATTCAATGAATTAACACTTGTGAAGTTCTTGGAACAATGCCTGGGCATTATAAGTGTCCAATAAATGTTAGTCAACGGAATACCATTGTCAAATTAATACTTATTAGCTTAGCTTTGCCTGGTGCAACACAGGAGTTCAGTAAATGTTTGTCTAATGAATGACTAAACACTATTGGAAGAGAAGGGTGATGCAATCAGATTTACTCACACCTGGTACTGGGAGTAAATCTGACTGCATTACGGTTTCTCTGAATTAGGTTCTGCCTTCCTCTTCCTTCATTTGTTCTCAGACTCCCTGGTTCACCAGGGACACCAAGAGTCCCCAGTACCCCGTTCAGGATGTCACATTCTCCACCTACGGGTGAGCAAAAGCCTCCTGCCCTCTTTGGAAAATAAGCATGGCAGTTCCTTGGCTCATCAGCCCAGAGCACTTAAGCATTTAAGAGCAGAGCAGAGCCAGAGCTGGGAGCGGTTGGGATAGGGTGAAGGGGCCGATCGGGGCAGGCATTGGCTCCATAGCTGTGGTGTTTATACATTTACAGTGTCCTGCTCCAGCAATCAGCAAGCACTGCTCCAGACCAAGTAGAGTTCAGGTGCTCTGCTGTTCCTCTGCAAGACTCAAAGGAGCTGTGGCTGCTGCTATGATGACACTCTCAGGACATCCCTCACCACCCACCTACTGCCCTCCTGATCAGAAGAAATCTCCCAGGTCCCAGGCTTGGATCAAAATAATGATGACCAGCACAACAACAATAATTTTAATGATAATAATTTTTGCATATTTACCAGGTTGCAGGCAGGCATTACCTTAAACTCTTCATGCATATTAATTTATTTGATGCTTATAACAACCTAGGAGGCAGATACTATTATTACACTTATTTTACAGTTGAAGTAATGGAAGCAGAGGAGGCTAAGGAACTTGCTCTACACAGGAAGACTGATAGGGGCCCGAGCTGGGATCTGAAAGAGGCTGGCAATGTGAGAGCTCATGCTTCTTACTTGCTATACCCAAGAATTCACCAATTCATCATTTCTAAGTATTTTAGAGTTGTTACTGGATTTTTCTTTTCTTTTTTGGAAGCCTAAATCCAAAGGTACTTGACTCCAAAAGAAGAGCACAGGCTTTGAAGTCAGAGAACAGTGGGTTCAAAGTCTAATCATTTGGTTATTCTGAGCCTTTGGAAGAGTTTCTTCCTCTCTCTGGGCCTTGGTTCCCCAATTTCAAAAAATGGGGATAACATTGGTTACTCCAGAACTGGGTTCTGAAGATTCAACGAAGACACACACACTCAATCCCCACTCAAAGACATGGCACACGACTAGTGTTCAATCCACGTTAGGGTCCTCCCACTTTGGGCACGAAATTTCACATGTGTGTGAAAGATGCCAATGTTCCCCCACAGGTAAACTGTAAAATGTAATTAATATCAAGCTATAAAGTGATTATTGAGCTTCTACTTCCCATTACTACAAGTCAGTATTGTGCACTTTCAGCCTTCATGGAGAAAGGAGGTTGAAAAAAGCACAAATAATCTCAAAAAACAAATGCAAGTTCATTTCATTGGTTCTACACCCTAATGCAGGACCTTAGTTCTACAAAGATCACAGAAATCAGAGTCCAATTCTTCATTACAGATGGGGAAACTGAGGTCCATAGAAGGACAGGGTCATATATTCAGCTACTGGAAGAGACACCCCCATTCATGCTAGAACTTATTCTCTTGACTCCAGTCTGGTGTGCTCGCACCACAAGAGGCATGCACATTTGCAACCTCTGTCTCAAAAAAGCAAAACAAAAACACAATGTAGAAAATTTCACTGTCTCTCTCTTTTCCAACTATACGTGAGATGCATCCAGAAAATACACATACACACACAGAACACAATGGAAAGAAACATCAGCTACAATTTATGAGATATGCCATCAAACAGAATTTACTGGAACTCAACCATGAGCATTTACCACACACCTACTGCCTGCCAAGCCCTATGCTTGTTGCTTTACACACATTATGTCTTCTAATCAATGCTGACAATAGTCATATGAGATTCAGCCAGACACTCAACTAATCATTTCTGCAACCTAATATATGCTATGCACTGTCATGAGCAATAACCAGGGCCAGGGGCCATCGAGGGAGGCTTCCCAGACCTGAGGCTTGGCAAAGCCTTAAAGGAGGAAGCTACCTGGGGAATAAAGGATGATGCTGCAGGACATGGGAGTGCATGAGCCCAGGAATGGAAGGGCTACAGGACATGAAATCTCAGGGGTGTGGAGAGAGGGGGTAGGGGGAATGGTAGAAGAGTTGGATCCAGCTAGGTCCTATGAAAAGAGAGCAATCTTGGCACTGAGCTGTGAATGGTGGGAACTCTGGATGGTGGTTCTTAAGAAATATTTGTTGAATCAATAAATAAATGTATGAATTCAGAACCAGTGGAGAATGAAGTAAAGAAAAGAAATAACCACTGGGAAGTGTCTCAGGGAACAGAAGCCAAGACAGAATCAGAGATGCAAGCAATTCACTGGGAGTAATGCTTATGAAAGGCAAAGGACAGAAGAAGCACAAGTAGGCAAGCAAAAAGTTGACTGTAGTGCAGGCCAGATATGGTGAAAAGAGCAGGTGGAGGAAGGAAGAAGGACCAGGTAGGAAGTGCTGCAGACTGAAGCCCCTCTACACATGTCTCAGCCTGCCCAACAAGAAGCTCCAGTGCCAAAATTGTCCATACAGGAGTTTGGGCAGAAATGGTCAGGCTTGACTGTTAGCTGGAAGTCTGCCACTTCTCTGTATTCCCTGGCAGCAGACTCTTCCCGAAGGCAGATGTGAGCAGCTCACAGACATGGCTACCACAGTAGAAGATGTGATAAGTAAGCTGATTCCAGAACACCAAGGAGGAAATAGCTAGCTCTGTCCTGGGCAAAATTCCCAGGAGGGAACATCTCAGAGTAGATTTGAAGGTTGAGAAGAAACACTCATTAGATAGAAAAAAGAGGGCTAGAATTCTTGGAGTAGAAAACGAACCCCCAAAGGCACTGATGTGGGGACAAGTCTGACATGTGCAGCAGGACAAGTAGTTCAGTGATTCTGGAGCTTAGGAAGGGCTGGGGAAGTTGGGGGTGGGTGGGGAACAGATCTCCAAGGGCTGTGTATGCCACGAGACTGGTTCAGACTTCACAGCTCAGGCAATGGGGAGCTCTGACGGAAGGAGTCATGTGTGCATTTCTGTTTTAGATCTCTGTAGCAGCACTTGGAGATAGGCGAAAGGGCAGGAAGGCAGGGAAGCAATGTTGCCATATTCCAGGGAGACGATGAGCCCCCGGGTACATCTTGGATTGAACATGGATGTAGCCATAGCTCTGAAACTAGTCTGAGGGAGAGAGGCTTCAGGAAGGATTTTACCAGGTCCAACAAACATTTGCATGCTTTCTGCCTATGTTACAGACCTTGAAGCTTTACTAACCTGCTCTCAGAGCTTTCATGGTTTTCATTATTAAAAAATAATTTACATACAATAAATGTACCTTTTTTGGTGTATTGTTCTGTGAGTTTTGATGCACACGTACAGTCACGTAACCACCGAAACTGAGATATAAAACAATTTCAACACTCCAAAGAATTCGTGTCCCTCTGTAGTAAACCCTCCCTCCTCCCCAGCCCCTGACAATCACTGATGTTTTCTGTCTCTATAGTTTTTCCTTTTCCAGAATGTCATATAAATGAATCATTTTTGAGCCTGACTTCTTTTTATTCAGCATCATGCATCTGAGATTCATCAATGTTGGGCCTGTATCAGTATGTTTTTCCTTTTATTGCTGAGCAGTATTTCATTATTTGGATACACCACAGCGTGTTGTATCATCTCCCCAGTTTAGGGATATTTGGGTTGTTTAAATTTGGGGTAGTTACAAAGAAAGCCACTATAAACATTTCTGTGTGAATAGAGGTTTTGATTTCACTTGGCTAAATACCTGCGAATGGGATTTCTGGATGTAGTAAGTGTATGTTTAATGTTATAAAAACTGCAAAACTGGTTTCCAGAGTGGTTGTACCATTTTGCATTCCCAGCCACAATGTACAAGATTTGTAATAGCTCCTTAATCTCATCAACACTTGCTATTATCAGTTTTAACTGTAGCCACTGGAGTAAGTGTGTTGTAGTACTCCACTGTACTTTTAATTTGCATTTTTCCAATGACTAAAAATGTTAAGCATCTTTTATTATGGTACTTATTTGTCATTCATGCATCTTCTTTTGAGAAGTGTTCAAATCTTTTGCTCATTTAAAAATTGTATTTATTTTCTTATCATTTAGTTTTGAGCATTCTTTATATATTCTAAAGACAAGTTCTTTATCAGATATGTAATTTACTTTGTCTCTGACCTTAGGGGAAAGTATTTTATTTTCACCATTATATATGATATTGATTGTAGGTTTTTTGTAAATGTTTTTTATCAGATAAACAAAGTTCTCTTTCAGCCCTTCTTTACTGAGAGTTTTTATCATGAGCAATATTGAATTTTGTCAAAGGCCTTTTCTGCATCTAACGAGATGATCATATGGGTTTTTCTTCTTTAGTCTATTGATTTAGGAAATTACATTGATTGATTTTTGAACATTAAACCAGCCTTGTATTCCCAGGATAATTCCTGGGTCATAATATATTATCCTTTTTACATTTTTGCTGGATTTGAATGACTAATAATTTTGTTGAGAGTTTTTGCATCAATTTAATGACACAAGGGGTTTTGGTCTATAGTTCTCTTATAATTTCTTGTTCTTGTTTTGGTATCAGGATAGTTCTGGCCTTATAAAGTTGGGAAGTGAGTTGGGAAGTGTTCCCTCCTCTACCCTCTCACAATTTTGTCCTTTCGCTATTCTTTGTAGTCTTTTCCATCTGTGTTACCAGTTTTGCTTATTCAATTTACTTCAGAGACTAAATTGTGCTATACACAACAGCTCAAGGTGATGAAAAAAGACAAATAAAACTAGGTTTTTTTTTTTTTTTCCATATGGAGGTAAAGAGAAATAATAATAATAGGTACCTACCCTTTATTGAGCTACTGTTTTTTTCCACGCATGTTACTCATATGAACACCAAACCTTTGTTGCAACCCTGTTATGCCAGCTTTAAGGATTTTAAGGATGAGAAAGTTTAGGCTTAGAAGAGCTAAGTAGCCTGTCTAAAGTCACATTACTCTCAAAGGCAAGAGTTGTGGTTTGAAGCCTGGTTCAAAGCTTATGTTCTTCCCACCTTATTTTGTCATCTCTACTAATGCTTATGAACACCTACTAAGTGCCAGCTATTTTAAATATTTTATTTCTTGTCACTGGTAATCACTGCAACTTTATGAGATTTGTGCTACTTCCCCGCACATTAACAGCAAGGAAATTAAGATACAGAAAGGCCAAGGGCCTCGCCCAAGGTTGGTCAATACTGTTAGACACCAAACACCCAGGAGTGATGGGGCAGGAAGTAATTCGCATAACGGCATCATTAACACATATAATATATAACTTATACAAAGCAGCTCTGCAGAGTGCCACAACTGAGGCATACACAGGGAGGTTGAAGGCAAGGGAGGGATTAATTATGACTTGGACATTCCTAGAAAGTGTACAGGAAAGAAGGCAAGCAGCAAGACCAGAAGACACGGTTGGAAGAGTTGGGGCATCAACTGAGTTAAAAATCTTGGTAAACAGCAAAGGATGGACACAGCCCACAGAGCGAATAAAAGCCAAAACAGGGAGGTCATGCAGCTGGATTTCCCAGTGTCATGACGCTGATACTGAGCAGAGCTGACATCCACTAACACAGGAGTAGCTCACATCTGCAGAGCACTTGCCTTCCAACACATTATCTCCTGCAGCTCACAGGGTGATTACCCGCACTTTTTAGGTGAGGAAACCGAGGCTCAGAGGGTAAAGCCCTTGCTGGTGACTATACACAACCTATCAGAAGCTCCAGGCCTAGACCTAATTCCTAATCCAGTACTCCTTAGACAGAAAGTCAAGCAACAGAGCAGCTCAGGTGTCATGAATCTGAATGAAGCCAGACAAGTACCCCAAAAGGCTCTGGGACTTTTGGTGACATGGACTCTTTTTTTTTTTAAATTTATTTATTATTATTATACTTTAAGTTCTAGGGTACACGTGCATAACGTGCAGGTTTGTTACATATGTATACTTGTGCCGTGTTGGTGTGCTGCACCCATCAACTCATCAGCACCCATCAACTCGTCATTTACATCAGGTGTAACTCCCACTGCAATCCCTCCCCTCTCCCCGCTCCACATGATAGGCCCCGGTGTGTGATGTTCCCCTTCCCGAGTCCAAGTGATCTCATTGTTCAGTTCCCACCTATGAGTGAGAACATGCGGTGTTTGGTTTTCTGTTCTTGTGATAGTTTGCTAAGAATGATGGTTTCCAGCTGCATCCATGTCCCTACAAAGGACACAAACTCATCCTTTTTTATGGCTGCATAGTATTCCATGGTGTATATGTGCCACATTTTCTTAATCCAATCTGTCACTGATGGACATCTGGGTTGATTCCAAGTCTTTGCTATTGTGAATAGTGCTGCAATAAACATACGTGTGCATGTGTCTTTATAGCAGCATAATTTATAATCCTTTGGGTATATACCCAGTAATGGGATGGCTGGGTCATATGGTAGAGTCCTCAGAAATAATACCACACATCTACAGCCATCTGATCTTTGACAAACCTGAGAGAAACAAGAAATGGGGAAAGGATTCCCTATTTAATAAATGGTGCTGGGAAAAATGGCTAGCCATAAGTAGAAAGCTGAAACTGGATCCTTTCCTTACTCCTTATACGAAAATTAATTCAAGATGGATTAGAGACTTAAATGTTAGACCTAATACCATAAAAATCCTAGAGGAAAACCTAGGTAGTACCATTCAGGACATAGGCATGGGCAAGGACTTCATGTCTAAAGCACCAAAAGCAACGGCAGCAAAAGCCAAAATTGACAAATGGGATCTAATTAAACTAAAGAGCTTCTGCACAGCAAAAGAAACTACCGTCAGAGTGAACAGGCAGCCTACAGAATGGGAGAAAAGTTTTGCAATCTACTCATCTGACAAAGGGCTAATATCCAGAACCTACAAAGAATTCAAACAAATTTACAAGAAAAAAACAAACAACCCCATCAAAAAGTGGGCAAAGGATATGAACAGACATTTCTCAAAAGAAGACATTCATACAGCCAACAGACACATGAAAAAATGCTCATCATCACTGGCCATCAGAGAAATGCAAATCAAAACCACGATGAGATACCATCTCACACCAGTTAGAATGGCAATCATTAAAAAGTCAGGAAACAACAGGTGCTGGAGAGGATGTGGAGAAATAGGAACACTTTTACACTGTTGGTGGGATTGTAAACTAGTTCAACCATTATGGAAAACAGTATGGCGATTCCTCAAGGATCTAGGACATGGACTCTTAAATCTGTGGCAACAAAAATTCTGGAATTTGGGGGGCCATGGGCTTTGGAATTTTGAGGTCAAAAGATCTGAAATTCTGATGACACAGGCTGTAAAAACTTGGGGTCAAAGACTATGAAATAGTGCTAATAGGCTCTGGGACAGTGGGGATAGAGAGACATGGACATGTGGGCAAAGGTGCTGTTATCCTGAGGGCATATCCTGAGTGATGGCTTGCCAGGGACGTCCTTTAGGGGGAGCAGACAGATCAGCTAACGGCCAATAAGCAAAATGGCTTTGCAAAGGGTAAAGGGGTCTAGTCAAACATTAAACTTCCCAATCAGGCCGGAACTGTCACCCCAGCCAACCCGCTGTGCTTAGAGCACCTGGTGGTAAACACGCCTATCTCAGGCTGTTAACTTTTTGCCCCTGGAGACAGGAGACAGGAGACAGGAGACAGGAGACAGGAGTTGAGGGTCGAGTACAGCCTTCAGATTTAAACCTTGAATGTCTAGACCTCCCTATCTCTTTCCAACCCTTGGATTTAAAAAATCAGACCATATTTTCATTTTCAAGAGAGTGAGGGAGAGGAAATGCAGCTTCAAGACCTCAACCCAAATTCTTTTCTTTGCACTTGGTTTACTGAGAAGAATACAAACTTCTTACCCCTCCATGAGCTTCTCAGACCATCCCAAGTGACAAATAATCTCTCTATTCCTCCTTCAAAATTTCAAGAGGTTTTCCTTCTACTTAGTTATTTACACTTGCCACTTCTCTGCATCTGAATCATCTCTTCTCTGTGGGCCCCACCCACCCTCCCACCAAGCCTCCTCATCACCCCTCTCTCACTTTTAGTCTCCATCTTTCTGTCCCTACATTTCCAGCTCTCATGACTTTGCTAAGTTTTTTAAAAATTAAATCCTCATGACAAATCTGTAAGACGAATACACTGACATTAACCATATTTTAGAAGTAAGAAAGCCAAGGTTCAAGGGGGTTATGTGACTAACATAAGGGCACATGAGTTGTAAATGTCAGAGCTGAGTTGAAACAATAACTTTAATACTATTACTAATAATAGTAAAGTTGCTAATACATAGTAAGAGTAACTGCAGTTAATGCTACTATGATGCATGCTGTGGGCCAGACACTACTCTAAGTACTTTTAAAATATTAAAGCAATTTTTGAGGGTGGTATGATTATTATTATTCTCATTTTACAGATGAGGAAACCAAGGCCCAGAGAGCACTGTCCAAGGTCTCAAAGTTCTGTTTGACTCTGAAGCCTGTGAAGCCTGGTCACTTCCCTGCCCAACTCTATTGGCCTCTCCCAATCAGTCCATGCTATGATTGTATTTTCTTTTTTTTTCTTTTCTTTTTTTTTGAGACAGAGTCTTGCTCTGTCACCCAGACTGGAGTGCAGTGGTGCAATCTTGGCTCACTGCGACCTCCGCCTCCTGGGTTCAAGCGATTCTCCTGCCTCAGCCTCCCAGGTAGCTGGGATTACAGGTGCATGCCACCATGGCTGGCTAGTATTTGTATTTTTAGTAGAGACAGAGTTTCACTATGTTGGCCAGGCTGGTCACGAACTCCTCACTTCAAATGATCCACCTGCCTCAGCCTCCCAAAGTGCTGGGATTACAGGCGTAAGCCACTGTGCCCAGCCTATGATTGTACTTTCTAGGGCATGGTTCTTCAGATCTGTGTCCCCCCAGGCCCCAGAAACTTTCTAGAGAAAACTATATTTTTTCTGAGAAAAAGTCTCTGAAAATCAAGACACAACATTTCAGATTTCATTCATTTAAAAAATAAACACATTTACCAAGCTCCTAGGATGTGCCAGCCATGGAGACTGCATTCCAGTGGGAGAAACAAAAATATAAGAAGTAGGCAAATAAGTGCCAAGATTTCAGGAAGTGACAATAAAGAAAGGAGAGAGAGGTAAGGCGTTCAGGAGCATGGGCAGCAGGAAATCATGCAAATCTAATGGACCCTTTATCTGTCCAGGAGCAGCCACACACACACGTCGGAAGAATATAAAGGCCCAAGACAGAAATGAGTTTGATGAGCTGAAGAAACAGCGAAGTTAGAATGAGATCAGAATGGGAAAAGCCAAGGGAGACGAGGAAGCTGGAGAGGCAGACAGAGAGCAGAGAAGGAGACAGGTGCCAGGGGATGGCTCTGGATCCCATTCCACATGTGAAGAATGGCTTCAGCCAAGTCACAAGGGGAGTGAGAAGAGATGGCTGCAGACAAGCAAATAGGGAATGCTGAGCTCACCAACGCACCCTCAGCCTCTGCTGGTCCAGTCATCTCTGCCTCTACCAGACTGGTGGAAAAATGTGTCCCCAAATTTTCAGCCACCAACACCTCGCTGTGTGAACTTGGCAAGTCGCTCAGCCCCTTGATGTCTCCTTTATCTTTTATCTGCAGAAAGGCAACAGAAACTCCACTGGCAGTGGTGAGAGGGGCACTGGTGGGAAGGGCACTGAGGCTCTTTTGGGACCTGAACCCTTGGGTCTGCTTCCAGTAGGGAAGAGGGTTTCATTTCCGTAGACGCAAGGCCTGGCACACAGTAGGCCTTCAATGCACTTTTATGAACTAAATGTCCCAGAGATCTGGACGTCACAGGGGCATGGTGGTCCCAGAAGTCCTGCAGGGCACGGTAAGCCAGGCTGGACTGATGGGCTGAGACCTCAGGCATCTCCTCTCCTTTCTTCCCCAGCAGCCAAGCCAAGCGGGCAGCAGCAGGCCCACTGGACCAGAGGCAGACAGGCAGGCGGGCAAGCGGGGGCGAGTCATTGGGCACACGGGGAAAGGAGGGCATTGTCTGCTGAAACCCAACCAAGGGGCCAGGGCCACAATGCGGGGTATTCTTTTGGGAGAAATAGACATGGCTTTCTTTCCACCAACTGCTGCTTAAACAGCCCACTGGATTTGATTCTATCCCATTTCACCCCAACAAATGATAAATAAATAAACCTTGGTGAGCTCAAAGCACTGGAGCCAGGACCCTGAGCCCAGAGCAGACTGGATGCCATCCTCCCAGGGCCAGGGAGCTCCTTTGTCAGGTGGGCCCGCCTGCACTCCTGCTGCCAGGCATGTGGGTGAGTTTGCAGAGGCGCAGGCTCCAGGCTAGGCTGCTGAGGCCTGAGGAAGTCCCTCCAGATGTGGGGCACAGCTGGCTGGCTGTGCCATCTCATACCCAAGGTAGAGAGGATGGGGGCCTGGCTGCAGGGAAGCAGGCTGCACAGGCCCTAGTAGCCCGGTGTCCTCTGACACCTCACCTTCGTCCAGAGGCTTGGTCCGGAGGGACCATCTGCACATTCCTCTCAAACTCTGTGAGGTGACAGCAGTGGCCCATGCTTCTCCCCACTTTATATACTAGGCAACTAGTCCCAAAAGTGACGTGCCTCACTCAATGTCACAAAGTGAAATAATCACAGAATGCCAGAGGTTCCCTTCAGTGTCCTTTTTTTCTAGATGGTCAAACTGAGGCATAAAGCAGTCAAAGGCATTGCCTGATCCCATGGGAACTGGGAGTTCTGACTCCTGCATCGCTCAGCATCCTCAGTGCCCTGAGGAGGTAGCAGCCACTTCTATTGCAGAAGCCTTCTTCTGACCCAAAGCTTCCTCCCCGGCACTCACTGCAGGTGGGAGAAGTAAGCTACAGCCTCACCTAAAGGAGCCAGGCATTATGCCATGTGCCACACTCCAAGGCACCTACAGTCTGAGGCCTCCTCCATGTCACGTTCCCATCCGGCCCCTGGTTCTTTGCTCCTGTTGAGCTCCTATCCTGCTTTTCTTCCTACCTGTCCAAACGTGCTCCTTCATTGAGGCCCCAAGTACATCTCCTCCAGGAATCCTCTCTTGCTCCCTCCTGCCTCTGCTCATCTAGCCCTTCTTACAGCCTCTGCTGCCCATCCTGACAGCTGGACTCCACTAAGACCCTGAGCAGACATCTGGTGGCCTTTAGATAGGGTGCAGAGGACAGCCAAGCCCACAATGGCCACAAACAGAAGAATGCCAGGCTGCTTCAGGCCTCCAGTCCCATCTGCTGTCTGCTGTTCCCTGTATCCAAGACACCCTTTCTCCTCTTCGTATGGCAGTTCCTACTCCTTCAGGACTCCCTCCCTGACACTCAAAGGCCTCGAGCATACCCCTCCATCTCAGCACCTGTTGCCCCCTCCTGGACTCACATGTGTCTGTCTATCTCTCCCACTAGACTGTGTGTCCCTCAAGGGCGTAATCACTGTGCAGAGAGAAGGGCCACCCAGGGCTCCTGTGACCCAGGTCCTCCTTGACTTATTCAGTATTTGCTGAACACCAAATGAGCAAAATGAACTATCCCCACTCTTACAGAACTGCTCTCCTACATGACCTGTCTCCTGGAGGACACCGAAGCCTCCCCAAGGGCAGGTCCAATCTCTTTCTCTCTGGGTCTTCTCGACTATCAGATCCCATGAGGAAGGTGTGGGTGTCCTCTTGCCCTGTCTTTTGGGACAGCTGCACTCTGCTGTGACAGAAGAGGGACTCTGCCTGGCTGGCATCTCCGGCCCCAGGTTCTGGTTCAGTCCATGGGGCAACTCAGCAATCCCCAGCTACTATTAGGGGAACATTTGCTTGGGGGAACATTTGCTTTGTTTTAATTTTCTTAGCTCCTGACAGTGCATAATTGAAAAATGCCACAGAGGACTGCCCAACCCAACCAGCCCAGAAAAATGGGCCGAGAGCGCCAGGCATGCAGGTACTGCGTCTATCCCAGTGCAGATGATGCACAGAGGGACATGGGGCAACTTTGAGAAAGAACCAGTTTTTGAGAGAAATCAGGACAGCATAAATGGAACAGATACAAACACGCAAAAGCCTAATTTCTTCCTTGGAGCTTGGAGAGACACACTTTCATAGCTTTTCATGACATCATGTCAAATATTTCCAGGCATCCACAACAGAGTTTGGCCCTAAATACTGTGTATTCAAGTCACATGGTTCTTTGCTCTTAAAATCACAGGACTCAACTAGACACAGGAAGCTCCCCAACCTATACCTTCCTGAAAGCTCAGTCCTACCATTTCTCAGACAAAAGGAAACCTCTCCTACTTACAGAGGCCTCCGGGGCAGCGGGGATGGCCAGGCATCAGATGTCTAATGTGGCTCTGGACTTAGGACAGAATCGGTTTCAGTGACATGCAAAAGACATGCAATCAGGCAACCTGTAACTTACCAGCTCTGAGACCTTGAGCTAGTCACTTCACCTCTTTAAGTCCCCCTACGTTCTTAAATAAAATGAAGATAATGTATCAGCACATAAGCCAGTATCCCAAGGTTGCTATATGGATTAATGAAATAAAATGAGTTCTGACCTTTATGCCTGTCTTCAGAAGACACTTAGGAAACGTGAGTTTCCTATTCCTTCACCTAGCTTGGAGGTTGGTGGCTGAGTGGGGGCTGAATCCACCCAGGGCTTCCCACTCCAGTCCTCCAGTGCTCTTTCTAGTAAATGGCTGAGCCTCCCTCATAGCTGTTCACCTGACTTCGGAGAATCAGACAGTGTGAACTCCCTTCCGCCCGAGTGGCCAACTGTTTCTCCTCTTTCGACAGTTCTTATTTCACGAATGTATAACATTTCATTCAAAGTAGCATTTCTCGAGGGCCTACTATGCACCCAGTTATGGGAGACACTTAAGTCACAGCTTCAAAGGACTGCAGACACAAGAGATGCAAGTAAAAAAGAAAGGCCGGTGAGGGTGAGGGTCACTGCGGATTCAGATCCTGGTAGAGGTGGTAAGGAGGTGACTGATAACTTGGAGATGAGTGATTCCTGGCAGCTGGAAGTGTGAGGTATGTTCCCCAAATTGGACTTCCTCCCCTACCACCTTCCACTCTGACTTCAGTCTCAAAGGCCATAGCTGAACACCCAGTGGCTTTTCCAGGCCTCCGTTTACCCTATTTCCCTCCCTTTCCCTGGAAACTCTCTCCTCAGTGGGCTGACATCCATTTGGGAGTCATTATAGTATCAAATACTAGCCAGGGCTGTGACACCATGGAGAAAAATCAGGCCTGCAAAACTCACAGTCTGGTGGGGAGACCCTGAATAAAGCAAGCGACTGCAAAAGAGTCCGACAGGTGCTATGGAGAGGGAGGAGCCATGGGCTTACAGAGGAGGGAATAACTAAAATGGTGCTTGGGGCTGGGAACTGCTGAGGGTTTTCAAGGAGAGAGAACATTTGAGCTGTCAAGTGAATAAGGTCGTGGGGTTGAGCTATGGTGCATGTCTGTGTGTGTGTGTGTCTGTATGTGTGTGCCTGTGTGTTGCATGTTGCGGAGAATGGATTTCAGCAGAGGTGCCAGCCTGGGCGAAGTTGCAGAAGCTCTCAGTGGCTGGCACAGCATGAAGTTGCACTCTCTTTTTGCTTCCTGTATCTCTGGCCACTTTGACCCCTGCCTTCTGAGGCTGCTACATCTCCTCTTCCTGCTCTTGGCCCCAAGGATGGCTATGATCCCAACTTCTGTCATTGGTCTCCTCTCTTTCTCTCTGTGCTCCATCCCTCCAAGCCTGTGGCTTTGGCTCTGCCCAGAGGCCTCCCGCATCTTCATCTCCAGCCCAGACCATAGTCCCTAGGGCCCAACTGCCTGACAGCCTGTCCAGCTGAGTCCTTCACATTCACCTTGAGTCCTGTGGAATGAAAATGGAATTCCTTTTTACCCACAGCTGGCCTCTCCTCCTAAACAGGCCCCCATTCCCCATTCACATGTCTTCTGTAGCTCATCAGCCAAAAAGCCCTAGGGCTTTTTCCTTCATGACATTTCTCCCATCTCTCCTTTCCTCACTGTTCCTACTGCCTCCACCTAAGCCTTTTCGTTTTCCAGACTATAATTACAACTATTACGCTAAAAACCTGCTCCAGCTGCTTCTAGTCACCTCCTTCCCCAATCCCTTTCCCCTTCCACCACCTCCCCCGAATCCCGCCTCTCTGTTACTGATCCAGTTGTCTATAGTACAGACACAGAGAATAGTACAGACTCCATGTCACCATCTCATCCATTATCCTAATGTTCAACTCCGACCATGACTGTCTGCTCAAAGAATGGCCAGTGGCTCTTCACCACCAGCTCAGTCTTCAAAGCTCCCCATCCTGGCCTTATCTCCTCAGTCTGATCTCAGGCTTCTCCCCTACAAGCACCAGCAGTCACTTTGTTCCTAACACACAAATTTACTCATATTTCTGGATCTCATCATGCCCAAGCCCACCTGAATCTCCCCTTGATTTCCTTCCTCTGCCTGGAATGTCTCAGCTCTGGTCATCCAAGACCTTACCCTCCTTCTAGGCCTCATTTCAACTCTAAGGCCCTCATGAAACCTCCCACCCCAACTCATTAGCCTCATATGTCTCCAGGACCCCTTCCATCCAGGCTGCAGGTCACTGCTGACTGTGCTCATGTGGCCCTTAGGCCAAGCCTGCCAGGCCAGGAGTCTACTGCTCAGCAGCCCCAGGAGAGGGACAGATAGTCTGGCTGCCATAGATTTCAGTTATACCTGCAAGGAACTCTAGGCAGCCTATACCTCCTAGGATGCTGCCTCAGTCTCCCTGCTAGGCATGTAGATGAATCTCTGTATCCTGGCCTACCTAGTTGGCTCCTGACTGCCCTGCCTGATCTTGCCAGTTTCCTGGAAGCTGTTTGCTAATGTCCCTGCCATTCAGTAAGAGTATATGGGGATGGGAGGTGGTGAGAGGTATTTGTTGCTCAGAACCAGAACACGGAGGAAGCTGCTGGCCACCTAATTTTGCCTACCATCTCCTGCTTCTACCACCATAGAAACTCACCCATCACATAAAACCTGAAGACTACAGAGAACTACAGCTTCAGCTTCGGAAACCCAACTCATTGACTGCAGCCCACCAAACAAGATTATTTCCTTTTGCAGCTCCTCTTCCTCTCACTCCTTCACTCGTCTAGAAACTACGATTTGTTCTGTCTCTCAGATCCTGACACCTGCTCCCTTTGCCCTTAATAATAATATCAGCATGAACAAGAGCTAATAATTAGTCCTTACCATGTGCCAGGCACTGCTCTAGACACTTTACATATGATTGATTCATTTAGGCTTCATAGCAACCCTTTGAAGTAGGTACTATGATTCCTCCATTTTATAGATGATGAAACTGAGGCACTGGTACAAAGTGGTGAAGCTAGCACACAAACTCAAGCAATTCAGCTGCAGAATGTATGCTCTATACCTCTCTGTTTCTCCCCATATTCCATCCCACCCAGTGGGGCCACCCTGCACACTGGTGCATTCTGACTCTAGCCCAAGGGCTCCTGGTGAGGACAAGCCCTGCATTGAGAGCACAGGGCTGCCTCCATTCATAGGAAGGGGTATCTACTCCCGTGTAATACAAAGATGCCATGCAAGCGGGCCTGCTGCCCCGCTGTGAAACACAGTTAGCCTCCCTGGTTTACCTCTGAGTTGGAACTGAAGCTCTATAATTTTGGTATCCATTCATCCATTCATTCATTCACTAAATATTAATTGTATGTGGGATGCCATTAGATGCAGGGAGACCAACTATGTCTGTGCCAGGGCAGTGAGCACAGACTGACTTAAACACACATATGAATTTATCTGATGGATTGTCTCCCAAAGACAGATTAACAAAACAGGTTTCTGGAAGCAGGGACCATCTCACAAATAGATGTCCTGCAATATGCATTCACTGGATATTCAAGACATGCATGTTGAATACAGCGACAGATGGCAGGTGACATCTGGTCAAGGCTTGCAAATGTTCTGCTAGCCCCACCTCCAGGTTACAGGTGATGAACAGAGAGATCAGCAAGGCATCAGAGCCCATTCCTCTTCATTCTCAGGCCAGGGCATTTTCCCACCACCTGGAGCTGCCTCTTAGGGACTAAAGCACTTCTGAGAAAAAGAGCAGGCCCTTCCTTTAAGCCAAGGCATAAAGAAACATGAGAGTAACTTCAATTAACCCAGAATGTGGGAAGAATTTTGAAGGTCAGGGAAATGGAAAAGGTAAGTCAGGAAAAAAGTTAGCGTTCAGCAGTGAAGATAAACTGAGCTGATAAACGGCCTTTGAACATTTGGGTTATTTATTTATTTGCTTCCAGTTCTTGTGCAGTTGTTAATTCCAGCTAAAATTCCCCAGTGCCTTGCTTGCATGTGTGGTACATTATGTACCCATCTGGCAGCAAGACTGACACCTCCCCTGGCAACCGTCCTATGAAGTTTCAAACACACTTACATGTTTGTGTCCCAATAACAACACAGAAAGGGAACAGAAAAAGAACACCCCGGGTTTACGGCGCTGACTCTCTGGCGGAGTTAACAATGTCTAGTCTGCAATAGGAGCTCAACAAACATGTGAGCAAGTGAACTTGGGCCAGGCCCAAAGGCCAGACTGAGACACTTCATGAAGCAAAAGAAAGATACAGGCCACGGTCACCGTGAGGCTACCATCTGAGGTCCCCTTTGCAGAAATAAAGATAAATTGTTCTGGAGTGTTGTTTTTCCCCCCGCCCCCTACATTCCCTCTGCTTAAACAAATCCTGGTGAAAAGAACTCCTGCTCTGATTGTCCATGGAAAGGTTCCCTGGAATGTTGGACCGAGTTTCTGGAATGTATAGATTTAACAAGCCAATTTGGAAATTAACGGAGATGAAAAGGGAGTGTTACGGTCACATTACACACTGAAATCACTACCTGAGTGGGGCGCAGGGGGTCAAGGAGGTCTCTTGAAGCTTCCCATGAATGGGCTTAGCAGGTTCCAGACTCCAAACCTTGTCCAACCTGCAGTTTTAGGGGAGAGTCCACAAAGATCACCCATAGACTTGCTGAGGAAGGGGCACAATCATTAAGAATTCTGAAAGATTGTAAACATCATTTCCAAACTTTTTACTGAGGAAAGACCTGCCTACCTTTAGACTACTGAGTATCATGTTTTGAAATATTTTCCCTTTTAACCAAACCACATCCCTGTTCCAAATGATTGTGTCAAAATGCCAGTCCAGACTTCTAATCAGGAAAAAGATGACAGAGTTTGAGCCATGGATATTGATATATTTTGGGGGGTAGAAACTTGAAATTTTAGTTATCTTTATAGTTTTGCCTCTAACAAGTTGTTTGTTTTTAATGTTGAACAGCCTTGGGATTTCAACTAGGGTATTACGGTAACACCATATTACTGTATTCCTCCATGTCTAGGGAGCTCTGGGGTCCAGGCCAGACTCAGTTACTTCATCCAGTTTCTCTCATGTTGCAGAGGAGGCAGTGGAGACCCAGAGAGAGGAAACAATGTACTGGCCGGGCACTGCATAAGTCAGAGACCCCTTGGAAGCCCTGCCCAGGAAGGATGCGGCCCCCACTCCCTACCCCAGGCAGACACCATTTCTTCTCATCCCAGAGTTTTACCTAACTCTTTACAGCCTTTTCCCCTCCATTCAGGGCACTGAGCCATCTGACTCGATCTTCAAAGAATAAGTCTTTTTTGTTTAGAGAGGTACTAAGGGACATTAAGCATTGCACATGATTCTTCCTCAATAGCCTTTGATTTTTCTTCCAGGACTTGATCAAATAGGTTTAATTCAAGCATCAAGACCAGGTTGCGGTTTCAACCCAAAGCCACAAGGGAAGAGGGAATATCCCATCAGATTCAGGAGGGTCGGAGGGAGTTTCAACAAGAGTACAAGTCTGACTTTTCTGCAAAGTTGGGGCTACATCTCTGCATTCCAAAGCGACAGGGTGTCTGGCAAGGTCCAGGACAAAGTTACAGATCTGGGCTCGCAATTAAGCATCTCCTTCCCTGCAAAAAAAAAAAAAAAAAAAAAAAAAAAAAAATCTCTTTGGGGGCCAGAGAGTCTATTGCACTCCTGTGAATGAAGTCCAGGCAGAGGGAGGGCAAGCCAGATGCCCCTTGACTCACTTTGGTAATATCTGACTGCCCCTTCCCTCCCCTTGTCCTGAGAATGGCTGCCCTGATGACCCCAGCCCCAGCCCTCCCCCAGCCCCAACCCAAACCCAGTGGACACCGGGAGAGTCTGTTTCTGAAAGGTCTCTGACAAGATGCCTAATACCTAAATGTGACATCGCACCTCTTTTCCCACTTCAGTACATGGGGAAATGGGGCTACCTCTTCCTTCCTGACACCATGTGATCTGGGGTTGTTTTGAGTCTATGTTGAGTCCCTTCCACTTCTAGGATACTAGGATGACCGCTCAGGATTTCAGATCATGAAGAGCAAGGGTACTCGAACAAGGGTTTGGAAACCTAAGGCTACCCTGGAACCATGGAGAATAGAGCAAGAAAGGAAGAATCCCCCACTCTCCCATCTCGATCCCCTCTCTATCCCGTCAAGAAGAATATTTTGTAGCAGACACTCCTCACTGTTTATAAAGGGGGAAATAACCTAAATAAACAAAAAGCCCCAGCTGCACTCCACATCACAGCCATGTGAAGCCATACATGTCACTTGAAGAACTCTCTGGCACTGTTTACAAAAAGGCCTATGAAATCATCTTGAAGGTCAGCACAGGGGCTGAGGGTTTGAGTCCCATACACCAGCTCAGTAAATGGACGGCAGGGAGGTGGCAGGGCTGTGTGTTATGACGTCTGGAAGTGCCAGGGCAGGGGGGCTGTGGGAACCCTTGGCACCGCTCCCCAACATTGACCCATGTAGCCCAGAGCCTCCAATGTGACTCTGGAAGACAGCCTGGCCACTCTTGTTGGCATTTATGGCCACACAGCTGGGCTCCTGACTTGACCAGCTGTCAACTGACACCAAAGGAAATGTCACCCATTTCTATTTGTTAAAGTGAATATCTCACCTGAGGAGGTGAGAACGGACATATCTCCACTCAGCTTTCGGTGGGATGACAAAAAGGAGGCGCTCACCAGACTGCCTGCTGAGTATATGACAGAAACTGGCAATTCTAGCCCACCTGGGAAGAGGAGTGCTAAGCTGAGCCACATGGGTACAGCGCATATGCAGATTTATATTTGGTTAACACAGCTTTGCCAATCTCAAGAAGGAATTTAAAATCAATCAGGTTGGCCTGGCGCAGTGGCTCACACTTGTAATCTCAGCATTTTGGGAGGCCAAGGTGGGTAGATCACTTGAGGTCAGTAGTTTAAGATCAGCCTGGCCAACAAGGTGAAACCCCATCTCTACTGAAAATATAAAAATTAGCCAGGTGTGGTGCCGCACACTTGTAATCCTAGCTACTTGGGAGGCTGATGATGGAGGATCGCTTGAACCAGGGAGGCAGAGGTTTCAGTGAGCTGAGATCACACCACTGCACCACAGCCTGGGTAACAGAGCAAGACTCTGTCCTAATATAATATAATATAATATAATATAATATAATATAATATATCGGGTCAATCCTTCAAATACATAGTTTAGTGTAGTTCAATAAAGTTGAACAAATCTTAAAAATGGGAGAAAAACAGTTCAATAGTTGACAGATGTTTAAATCCCCCTGACCATGTGCTTGGATGGTTAGTGGCCTGGCCTCTGCTGGCACACAGCTCCTTGACAGGAGCTCATGCCCCCAAGGCAGCTGTTCTAAGACTGAACTTCTCTTTTAGCAAGTTCTTCCTACTGGGCTGAAATTGCCTCCTGGAAGCTTTTATTCACTAAGCAGGGTCATAAAAAACACATTAGATCATGGTGCTTAGAGACAGCCCTTCAGAAATTGAATTAGCTGAGTTATCCACCCCTCGCCATGTATTATGAGTGTATGTGAATAAGCAAGAAAACACACACACACACACACAGAGCAATAATTTACTTATCCAGAAGTCCACATCTAGCAACTTCCGATATCCAGAACACATGTTAAAACAACAAAATTTACATCACACCACATCCATGCACTTGACTCCTAGAAGAATACCTCAGCATCTTCATCTGAAATTATTTAGCATATCTTTGGACTCTCTTTTAAGTCTGGTTCTCTGGCTTTCTAGCTCACAAAAGATTAAAAACAACCCATACACTGCAAAGGATGCTGGCTTCAGTAAGAAGTCAAAATGTTCTGCCTGACTCTGATAAGAGAGATAGATAAATGACTGGAAACTAGAAAAACAGGAACTAGAAAATAATAGCAGCCTAGAGTCATCCAGAGAAAAGGCAATACTATACACACCTCACCATGTGATATCCAGGAAAATTATAAATGATACTGAGCCTCCAAGAAAACTGTGAACCAGTTGAAGAGTTGGCTGCTGTACACAACAAACATACTTCTATAAACTTTTCATCCAACGTGGTTATGCCAACTAACATCATGATACCTAACGGTTATAATTTTATTATCCAGATAATTCATTTCGGTGGAAGAGTTCACTCTACAGTGATGTTGACTAAATGAGGTGTCACTGTGTGTTATCTTACAGTGTACAGCATGGTTTTCAATGGAAGATGAGACTGATTGTAATGCATAGTGCAATGATGAGCATGTGGTGGGCACCATCCTGGCTCACTGATTGCCATGGTAACTGCAACTAGGCAAGAAAGTCTTACCTACTAGAGATACTTACATTACCTGCTTTCACAGAGATAAGAACTGCTCAAATTAACATATTAATATTTGATCCCAAACAAATAACATCCCTGCCTTGTGATAACTATGTGTTCATGACCCAGATGCACATTTCCTCATGAATATGTATTTTCATTCTAATTTGCTCGGCAAATCCTTTTCCTAGAGTCTGAGAAGGTAAACTGCAGGCTGCTCCTATGACAATCACTGTGGTTTTACTCCCTCTACTACTCAAGTCCCCAAACCAGCTGCCAGAAGACCAGGATCTTGTGCATGAGCTGCCACAAAGGGACAATAACTCTTAGCTGTCTGGGCAGCTAGAGGAAGTACAGCTAATGCCAAACAACGGTTACTCCAGAGTCATTCATCTTGGGCTCAGGAACACAGGATCACACTTTGGCATGCATATGCGTGCACGCACACACTCCAAGACAACACATTCTTTTGAATCACCTCAACCACTCACCATGTATGAGCACCCAGGCAGAAGCTCCAGCAATGATTAGGGTTCATAGGCTGCTCTAACTACATCAAACAAGACTAGCTCTTGGGTGGGCGTGACACTGCAGAGCCTCTTCACCCTGTTCTACTCCTATCTCCAAGGCACACTTTACCTTCCAATCTACTATTTTATTTACTTGTTATGTTTATTATTTGCTATCAATCTGTCCTCACTAGAATGGAAGCAGCCTGAGGCCCCTGAACATTGTTTTGTTTTGGAGTTGGGATTTCAGTACCCAGGCCACTCCCTGACAGTAGAGTAGGGGCTCAGTAATAACATGTTGAATGAAGACAAATGAATGGGTGGCTGATCCTGTAGACTAAAGAAAGATATCAGCCCTGGCAAGCATATGCCGAATTGCAGTGTCCCCATGCCTGTCATTAACATGTTATAGCCCTGTGTCAAGTCCAATAGAGCCTCAGAATCATTCTCAACCCAAGATTTCAGGAAGCCACTACCATGAGCTCCTCGTGAACACAGGAGCTCTGCTCACCATTCCCAGCCAAGGCTATTATCACAGACGCCTGGAGGTTTTGTTTGCTTGTTTGTTTGTTTTTCTTTTGCAAGTGGATCCACAAGCAGGGATTTAGTGTCTTCTGACCTTGGGTAGGAAATAAGTGCTCACTGGGTATGTCTGCTTATAGGCAGGAACTCTGAGATGCAGGGGCAGGCTTTTAAAAAGCTGGCATTCACTAAGTTTACACTCAGCCTCTCTCCCAGGTGCCATCCTCTAAGATCTTCATGCTGTGCAGAGGGAGATGAGACCACCTTTCACAAGGGCTTAGTTAAGCAGTGATTCACTCAAGGACACAACCAGCACAGGGCAGTGTGAGTAGACCTTTCAGAGATCATTTCACAGATGAGGAAAAAGGCTGGGAGAGGTCCATGACGGGCCAAAAGTCACACTTTAGAAACTTACAAACACTAGACTGTGCCCTCCTTTAGGGAGGAGACCTCTCAGTCATTGATGTTTCCCCACACCCAGGTCAGTGACCTAGAACACGTAAATGATCGAAGGCATAGACACAAAGCCTAAAACGACTGGACAGCATGGCATTAGTAATTTGGCCTAAAAGGAAAGGCCAAACAGAATCAGATTCACAAGCCTAGTGGCCCTTGCAGAGCCAGCCCTGGGGTTCAGAGGGAGGACAAGCGATGATGTCCTGGACCCAGGTGAAGCCAGCAAGGTGATGCTCCCCCTGCCACATCCTCATGATCAAGAGAAAGGAGCATGTCCTCCCCCGAGGCTACCCCTTCCAGTGTCCAACTTCACCTCCCCCACTGCTCCTCACTCTCACATTGCAGTTCTGGTCCCTTTTCCAAAATGTTTGGGGAAGGACCCTATGGATCTCTCTTCAGGCTCTATCCAACCCTGACCCAACTCAAGCACTTACTCATTTTAAGAGCTCAGCAAACATTGGTGAATGGATGAATGGGTAAATGGATGACTTATCAGAGACTCCTGTTTTCCAAGTCCTCATTATCAAGTGCCTGGACAATTCTGTTACACATATATTCATTCAACAAATATGAATAAATATGGAGTATCTACGATGTAAGAGGCAGGGTGTTAGGCTCTAGAGTTCAGTGTGGGACAAAACACAACAGCTTTTCAAAAGGTATTTTGACCTTTAGTTTCCTCTCTATTTTAACCATTTTGCACTTATTTTCAAATGTACCCTTCTATAGCTGGGTTTGGATCTCATTCCTCCTGACTCAACAACTTTCAATGCCTCCCACTGCTTATTAGAAAATGGCTAAATTCCTTATACTGACATTTAAGACTTTCTAAGATCTAGCTGAAATCTATATTCCCATTCTCACCTCCTATCCCTCATTCTCTCTTTCCCTCCATTACATATTTTATGGTCCTGCCCTTGCCTGAAATGCCCTTCTCATCTGTATTGGTCAGCTATTGCTGTGTTACAAACCACCCCATGCCTCTGTGGCTTAAAGCAATAATCATTTATTTTCACTTGCATGTCTGTGGGTCAGCCGGGAGTTGGTTGATCTGAGTTGGACTTAGCTGGACTCTACCTATGTGTCTTGGGTGTGGCTCTTCATTGTGGGTTGGACTCAGGTCTGCTGTGCACATTCCGGGACCCAGGCTGAAGAGCCAGCAGCTACATGAAAGATTCCCTTCTCATGGTGATGGCAGAGGCATGAGAGGACGAGCTCAACTAAAGCAAGCACATCTAAGGCTCTGGTGGCGCATGTCTGCTAGTGTCTCACTGGCCAAAGCAAGCGACAAGACAGATCCCAAAGTCAAGAAGCAAGAAGAACACTTAGCCCACCAGAAAGCCAAAGCAAGTGACATTGTCAAACTCTGTATCACTGGAGGCTGTGGGAAGGAAGAGGCAGGGAGTGAATATGTTTGAACAATAATCTAATCTAACACACCATCTCTGCCTAATGAAATTCGATAGTATGGTAAAAGAAGTCAGGCTTGGAAATGGAAGGCCTGGCTTGTATCACAGGTACACATCCTACTTTCTGAGAGACTCAGACACAGTATACTCCCCCAATACTTCATTCATTCGGTGCACATAAGCTAACAATCTACTATATATAGGAACATCATGCCAAACCCTGAGCCGGTTTCATAAACAAAACAGACATGTCCCTGCTATCCTGGTGGTATGAATGAAGCTCTTAACCTTCTGAATGTCAGCTCTCTCAATACATGACAAACCTTGCAATAAATGGGAAAACCCGCAGGAAGCCAGCCTTGGCTATAGTTATAAGTGGAGAAAGGCTTACCTCCTTGGAAATGATCTCTCTTGCCAATCTGAATTCTTAAAACAATTAATTACCAAACAGGTAAAGGCCCAACCAATCAATGAGAATTTATCCGGGTCTACCTTGTGCCAGGTAGGCCTGCCCAGCCCTAACTCTCTACGCTCAGATACCACACTCTAACAGGAGGACAGGTGTGTTCTTCCTGCCTTCCCTAACAGCACCCAGTCTAATGCCACGCCTACAACAGGTACGCAATATATGCTGCTGACCAAGACTCCAGAATCTCCTCAATTGCTTTTCTTACTCTTTTCTGGAAACAGCCTCAAACACTGAGGTTTCCACCAAAGACTTCCCATTCACCCAGAAAGAAAAATGCAGTTAATCAAAGCAATCTGGCCTTTTCTTTCCATTCCCACCACCCCTCCCACTCCCACCCCAGAGTGAAACCTCCCTAAGTGATTAAATGTTATAATAAGGA
This sequence comes from Macaca fascicularis, assembly GCF_037993035.2. Lineage (NCBI taxonomy): Eukaryota > Metazoa > Chordata > Mammalia > Primates > Cercopithecidae > Macaca > Macaca fascicularis. The sequence goes on along the minus strand of NC_088375.1, from coordinate 186,839,522 downwards.
TTTGACATATTTGCCTTGTCAAAGATTGTGCTTTTGTGGTATCTCATGGAGCACAAACAGATGAAAGAGCCAACAGTGAGATGGACTATCAGCAGAGACCAACCAGGAAAGAAAACAGTAAAACCTCAAGATAAGTCCACAACCTCTAATCACACAAAGACAGGGCCAAGCATGCAACTAGCTGAGACTTTCCGGCAAAAATAATGTTAATTAAGTAGTTATAAAAATTATTGTTATTATTAGCAGTATCATTATTATTACAATAAATTAAATACTGGCTAGAAATTCAAAAGTCTTTCTTCGGGATCTGATTTCTTCCAGTTTTCTTGCACACGTGTTATATCCGGCAGTGGTCCCCCACTACCCATGGGAGCCACTGAATTCCTCATTCTGGCCTGAGCATCCCTCCAGGCAGCAGTATCCACTTACTTTCTAATCACTCACTCATTCAACAACAACTGGTTTTTCAGTTGTTTTGAACTGAATGTTTGTGTCCCCTTAGCCTCCTGACCCAAATTCATATGCTGAAATTCTAACCCACAACGTGATGGTATTAGGAGGTGGGACCTCTGGGAGGTAATTAGGCCATGAGGGTGGCACCCTAGTGAATGGGATTAGCACCCTTATAAAAGAGATCCCAGAGAGCTCTCTAGCCCTCTTTTCACCACGTGAGGACAAAACCAGAAAACGGCAGTCTTGCAATCTGAAAGAAGACCCTCACCAGAACCCGAACATGCTGACTTCCTGATCTCAGACTTTCATCCTCTAGAACTGTGAGAATTTTGTTTGTTTGTTTATAAGCCACTCAGTCTACAGTACTTTGTTACAGCAGCCTGGGCTAAGACAAGCACCAATTTTTGACCCTCATGCTAGTCAAAGGTCCATAAATTTACCTTTCCAATCCTTTCTCTCACTAATTCTCTAACAGAAACCCCAACTACATGGCCCAGTCCCCTCAATGCCTTTCAGATCTACAGTCTGTGTCCAGCTCCTCCAGGGAGCCCTCCTGGATCCCTCCTAGTAAATGAGGCATCTCTAAGGACATGTGCGTTCTCTCCTGTGGGGAACTGTACATGCATGGTTGTGTACTCTTTACTGGACATACCCCCCATACACTTCATTCACCGTGTGTATGCCCTACCTATCCACCTAGACAGACATCATGGCTCCTGTCTAAGACAGCATTGCGCAACAGCTGGTGTTCAATAAATACTTGTTGACAGACTTTACTGTGGACGTAATTAAATACAAACCAAGAGATGCTTATTTACTGGCAGCTGGGATAGGAAAAAATAAATTGCTATGGGCTGGACACTAGGAAAGGCTAGCAGGTGTACAGTTCAATGACAGGCACACAGGGGCTGGGACAGCAGAGGGCAGCCCCCGCAGCCAGGTCTCTGGCAACTGGTGTGCTCTTTACATCCAGGGTCCCCAGCCATGGACACTTGATATTTGCATCTCCTATTTCAATAGTGTGGACTACTAAGGAGAAAGGGGGCATGGGAATCAAGAAACAGGGCATTATGCTAATCTCACCAGGTATGTGATGTAACCCGAAGATACCACTAACAATGTTGCCAACAAATGAATTCCAGGGGGCTTCTCTAATGAATCACATAGTACTTGAACTTTTACAAGTACTGTGTGTATACTCATACTTGCTCCTCCTCCAGCCTCCCTTAATTTCAGTGAATGGCACCACTATGGACCAAAATGTGCAAGTGCCACTCCAGTTTCTTGAAATCTCCACATGCATCCATCAGTCATGTCTCAGCTCCACCTCCAAAACAGAGCCACACCTACTTCACTCCTCCCCCAGGTCAATCCACCAGCATCTGCCACCTGGACAATTCTAATAGTGTCCATGCTGGCCTCCCATGTTTCTCTACTCTGTCCTCCAGGAAAGTCCATTCTGCATACCACAGGCAAAGCAATGTTATATTTAAAAATTTAATTAGGCCAGGGCCGTGGCTCACACTTGTAATTCCAGCACCTTGGGAGGCTGGGGTGGGCCAATAGCTTGAGCTCAGGAGTTTGAGACCAACCTGGGCAAGACAGTAAGATCCCATCACTACAAAAAATACAAAAATTAGCTGAGTGCGGTGGGATATGCCTGCAATCCCAGCTACTGGGGAGGCTGAGGTGGGAGGACAGCTTGAGCCTGGAAGGTCGAGACTGTAGTGAGCCACGATCACACCACACCACTGCACTCTAGCCTAGGGAACAGAGTGAGATTCTGTCCCCATCTCCTCCAAAAAGTAAACTAGATCACTCCCTGCTTCAAACTAATGACTTCCACTGTTGGAATAAATTCCAAGTACCTTCTTATTATCTGTAGACCAGGTGAGATCTCACCTCATCTCCTCTCCGCTCTATCTCCTGAGATGCATGTCTTGTACATGCATGGCTCCAGTTACATCCTTTCGGTCCCTTAAGCAGCCTCAGGGCCTTGGCACGTGCTGTTCCTTCTGCCCAAAATGTGCCTTCCCCAGGTGTTTATGGCTGGTTCCATCTCATCCTTCTGGATTCAGCTTTTAAGGCACCTTCTCCCCAAACCCCAAGGACACCAAGCAGCTGCTCCCATCCAAGCCCCATCCACTTGCAGCCTGATCCCTCTCTAGCCTACTGATTTTTGCTTTTCATTATACCCTTACCATGCCCTAAAATTATTTATTAATTCATTGCTAAATCCTCACTGGAATAAAAGTTCCATGCAGGAAAAAAAAAATCTTTTCTGTTTTGTTCACACTACATTTTCAGCATCTGTAACAGTGCCCAGTGCAGACTGAGCCTTCAAAATGCACTTGTTAACGACAGAGCAGTTAACTCCCCACTTTTTAGGCATGGGTTGTTCACAGCAACTCCTTTCCAATGTGTGCAGTAAGAAAAGATGGAGGGAAAAAAGGGTACCTTTATAGTGGAGAAACCTGACAAACACTACTTCCTCCAGGTGATCAAGGTTAATACCAACAGTAATAGGTCATGTTATTAACATGTACCTTTGATATGGTGTGAGGAGAATAGCACTTGGCCTCTGTGGCCTTCCTCCCCAAAACAAATAACTCCACTCTAATTGTAAGAAAAACATCAGACAAATCCCTATTGAGGGACAAATATCTAGTCAGTGCTCCTCAAAACTGTCAAGGTCATCGGAAACAAGGAAAGTCTGAGAAACTGTCATAGCCAAGAGGATTCTAAGGAGGGATGATAAGTAAATGTGATACAATATCCTCGATAAGATCCTGCAAAAGTAACTTTAGTGGAAAACTGAGGAAATTTGAGTAACATATGGACTTTAGTTAATAATGATGTGTCAACATTGGCTCATTCATTATGACAAATGTACCACATTAACATAAGATGCTAACAACAGGGGAACTGGGTGTGGGGAGCTCTCTGTACTATCATCTCAATAATCTGTAAATCAAAACTTCTTCTAAAATTAGAAGTTTATTTTAAAAATATTTGTTAGGTGAATGAATGTCCAGTAATAAATGCTGCACATATTATTTTCATGTCTTTTTGTAAGAATTTACTAAGCACAGGGTTTAGCATGATACTAGAAAACAGACGAATTCCTGAAGGCTGTCAAGTCTTGTCTGGGTCATACCATTTGCATCATTACTTTGTGCACCTGAAACATTGTAAAGGCAGACATTGGTTTACCCCAAGCTGAACTATCAGTGGTTCTAAGTGAGGAAAGTTGGGGTCAATGACAAAAATAACAAATCTTGCCCTTTTTGAGGATGAATCCAGTTATCTTACTGTTCTCAAGTCCATTCAGCCACAAGGACTGCTGAGGGCCTACTGCACACCCAAGCCTGGGTTTGGCTTGACAGCTAGTTCTTGTCCTAGATGGGCAAACACAGATCTGGTCACAAGATTCTTCCAAGGGGTCGAATGGTGCAATACAAACTATAAATGGCAAAGATGTTCAGAGAAAACTGATCATGGGAGTGGGGTGGTCAAAGAGACCTTCCTGCAGGAAGGGCCAGGTTGGACCTGAAATAGGAAACAGGATTTGGAGTGACAAGAGGAAGGACAGAGCGCACCCCAGGGTGAGCACAGAGTCCAGAATCAACTGCAGAGGGTACTCTGAGTAGAGCTATGGGGTTCCCTAGAGGGGCAATGGAAAAGGAGGTTGGTAGGTGAGCTGGGGCCAGACCAGAAAAGACCTTCCAGACCTTCGAGGTCCCCTGCTTCATGTTCCTTTTCATGTGTCATTTGCATTTTTGTCCCATCTCTCCTACTCCACCTGTAAGTTTCCTGGGGGCAAGATCCTTTCCTGCCTAATTTCTGCCTGCTCTAAAAGGTTCTGCACATAGTAATGGCCCAAAGCAATATCTGGTGAGTGAATAAAAGAGAGAATTAATGAGTGAATTATAATCTAAGAAGCCAACCTTCTACTCCTTACACACTGGGAGGCCTGCAGGGTTTGTACAAAAATCCACGATCAAAATGACATTTCCTCCACTATCTCCCCAATCCCTTCCTTTGCTTGTTTTCATTCAGCATTTATCCCTCTCTGACTTCTTATTAATCATTTGTGTACTTTGCGTACTTGTTTCTTATCTGTCACCTTCCAGTCATTCAACAATCATTAACCGATTACCTACTATGTGCTAGACATGTTGTAGGTGCTAAGGATACACACAACACACAAACGTTTCTACTCTCACGGAGCTAGCATTGTAGTGATGGGGTGAAGAGCAATATGTAAAATCTATAGAATGCAATTGGTGACAGCTGCTATGGAAGAAAAGGGCAAGGAGAAAGGAAAGTAAATTCAAGGGAGTGATCTGCAGTTTCCAATAGGGTGGTCAGGGGAAAACACCTTTGAGCACCTGAGGTAGATAGGGCTGGAATTCTTTTCTTTTGCATACATGCTTGGTACATAAGAAGTACCTGGCATGCAGCAGGCACAGAAGAATGAATGAGTGTATGAATTGAGGGTGTTGGGAAGATTGATCCACTTTTTAAATTAAACTTTTAAGATAATTGTAGATTCACATGCAGTTGTAAGAAATAATACCCTTTACCCAGTTTCCCCCAGTGGTAACACCTTACATAACTATAGTACAATATTAAAACCAGGAAACTGATGTTGATAACAATCCACTGATGTGATTCAGCTTTCACCAGTTTTGCATGCACTCAGTTATGTATATGTGTGGATGGTGTATTTTGCTCTATGCAATTTTAAGGTTTAGTCCTTTTTTTTTTTTTTTTTTTCTGTGAGACAGAGTCTTGCTCTGTTGCTCAGGTTGGAGTGCAGTGGTGCGATCTTCACTCACTGCAACCTCTGCCTCCCAGGTTCAAGTGATTCTTATGCCTCAGCCTCCCGAGTAGCTGGGACCACAGGTGCACATCACCATGCCACCAGCTAATTTTTTAAATCTGTAGTAGAGATGGGGTTTCACCACATTGGCCAGGATGGTCTTGAACTCCTAGCCTCAAGTGATCACCCACTTTGGCTTCCCAAGGTTCTGGAATAATAGGTGCGAGCCACTGTGCCCGGTCAGGTTAGTCCATTTTTAATATGTGAGATAGAAGGGCACTTGAAGGGTGTAGGGCTGAAGGGAAGTAGGATGAAGTGAACCACCATCCACTAGGCACGCTGTTCATTTTCACATGCCTGAGCTCCATTTACCTGAGCAATCGCCCTAAGAAGGTAGGTATTCTTATCTCCATTTTACTTATGTGAAGACTGAGGCACTCAGAGAAGGAATCTGTTGAAAGTTACAGCAGGCAGAAAAATCAGAACCCCAAATATCTGACTGTCTAGCTAATTCCTGGGGCGCTTTTTTAAGCACAAGAATGGCCTGGATGAAACACACACACACACACACAGGAATCACGAACCAAGAGGAAGGACAGGCTCCAGGAGACATTGGAGGAGAAAGGAAATGAGGGGGAGTTGAAAAGGATGCCTCTGGGATTCTGAGTTAGGGAGAATAGAAGTATCATTACGTGAAGAGGAAACGAAGAGCTGGAGGGCTCTAAAGGAGAAGAAAAGGGAGATGTCCTGGTTCAGCCCTGATTTCATGCGTGATCGTGGGCAAGTCGATTTACATCTCTGGGTTTCCTGCTCCTCATCCCTACAGGGGTGGGAATGGCCACCCCATTCCATCCATCTGGTATGCTCTAAATGTCCATAACATGTTCCCATTCACAAAATTCTCCACCAAATTTGTGTCTCTCCTCCACCCCCAAATTTCTATGTTGAAACCTAATCTCTAATGTGATGGTATTAGGAGGGTGGGGATTTGGGGAGGTCATTAGGTCTTGAGAGTGGAGCCCACATGAATAGTATTAGTGCATTTATAAGGGACTGAAGGAACCAAAGTTCCCCTTCCACCATGTAAATACACAGGGACAAGGCACCATCCATGAACCAGAAAGCTGGTCCTCACCAGACACTGAATCTACTAATGTCTTCATCTTGGACTTCCTGGCCCCCAGAACTGTGAGAAATAGATTTCTGTTGTTAATAAGCAAACTAGCTTATGGTATTTTGTTATAGCAACATGAACAGACTAAGACAACTACCCAGGACTGCTCTAAGGCCAAGGAGCGGCGATGGGGCAGCCCTCTGCAAAGCAAGGTGCAAGGCCAACTGCCAGAACCGGAAACAAGACAACCCAACGCAGGCCCACACTGCCTGTGGGATCCCGACTCGAATGACTGGCTGGCATTCCCAAAGATGAAAATGCAGAATTTAGGTCAGCACACACAGAGAATCTCGCTTTGTTTACATGAGACAGAGAGTGTGTGTTCCTATGAAATGCCTTTGAATCCCAGCGATGATGAGAGACCCAAGGCTGTTTATGGCTTTGGATATTTACTTTTCTCATAAACAAATCAGCTCGGGTGCCGTCAGAGCTGACGCCACTTCACACTGCGGCCCTCTGACGTCCTCGCTCCTCCCCAGTGCCCCACACATGGTTTGAATTTATTGGTTTTAGCAGCTTTCATTTACATTGTGTGAGGATCACGGAATGACCAGCAAACAGAAGCTCTGATCCGTGCCCTGGGAAAAACACAGAAGCGCAAGAAAGGAGGTTGTGGAGAAGAGCTGGGAAGTTTCCTCCAATCCAAGGAGAAGCAGCTCCCATCCACAGGGTGGCTCAGTCAAAGCCCTTAGGGCCCCTTTGGGAATGGAGGATCAGGGGGATGCTACAGCCGCACCAGGAGTTGGTCAGAGCATGAGGCTGAGAAGGCTGTCAGTGGTCACGGCCTCCCAAAGCCAAAGCACCTGGGGACTGTTGTGGGAAGTGGAGGTGGCTGCCAAGGTACTTGGCCTCCTGGAACCAAACATTTAGAAATCTGGGAACAATGCAGGAAGGGGGCTTCCTGTTTTCTACCAGGATACTCAGGTGATGATGTGTAGACATGGTCGATAATTTTACAGCTACACACAGGGTCCCTGCATGTGTACTCAAAGCCAGGTGTCAGGGAAACCCAGATTCATTCTGCGAGGTTCCTTCCCGCAAAGAACTTCAGTTTAATGAAGAAGACAGACGTGTGAACATATAAAAGCCAATAACATTTAAAATGCCACTTTCCAGTGAGGTCAGAGCCAGTTTAGAAAGTGGCTTTGCAGCAGCAGGGGTGTGGTTTATGGTTTACCAACCAATCTCACACCCACTAAGGGGGCTGAGCAAGGGGAGGGACTTGCTCTGGTCATGCTGTGGGACTCCCAATCCAGTGCTCTATTCACTGACCAAAGATCCTCCCATCCCCTACTTCTGCTGGGGGTGGGGTGAACATTAGGAATCGCCTGCCTTACCCCGCCCCCACTTTGAACAGGTGGAATCCCACAAATAAATCACATAAAATAAGTGACACAAAATGCAGGGAAATGTTATCCTCCAGCAACGATGTTAGAAATGGTGGTCAGGGTCTCAGGCTCCCTCACAAAAGCCTCTGTAATATATAACTACTCTGGTCTCATTCAGTCACCAGACCGCTTTTACCACCTTGTTTCTAAAGGAAACCCAGTCCTGAGTTCCTGTCCCAGAAGCTGGGAACCATTATGCTCTGGCTCAGGCAAGAGACTTGGGAAGGTATAGACAAGCCTGGGTGAGGTGTTCCAGTTTAGCCAACAGAGGAATGAGTGGGTGGGCCAATTATTAACCAGAAGGAATTCTGAAATGCAGAATATGAGTGTGAGGGACAATGGCCCCCAATGCACCCAGGAGCAGGCCCAAACTTCTTAACATGGTTGTAAGGCCTCCATGATGTGACCCCTGTGTGCTTCTATAGTCAATTGCCTAGTCTCCCCATGCTTCCCACTAGTGTTCTCCACATGTGAGAATCCAGATCAATATCACCATCAGCACCCACCCCCATAACATGGTGCCACTCCTGAACCCAGGACATGCCCAATTGTCCTTCAATACAGCTCAAGTGGTATCACACTAAAGCCAAACCAGGTACTCACAAGGAGGGGAGGCTGGTCTATTGTATACAATTGAGCATATGCAACAGCAAAGAGAACTAACTCCCAGACAGCAAGAATACAGGCTCATCCATTTGGTAGCATCCATAGGACCCTCCAGATACCTAAGCTCTGCAAAGCCCCAGCAGCCATGGGGGTGGGGGACTCAGGGTCAGTGCTCATCAGTACACTAACACAGTGGATTGAATGATAGGTTGGAAGTGACATTCTGTCCAGCTACTGAGGCAAATTGAACAGAAATACTCTAGGCAAGGGGTGGCCCTCCATCACATTTCCCCACTCCCTGCCCTACACTAGAAAGCTCTGCAGAGAAGCATCCCAGCCATCCAGACTGGTGCCATTACAAATTTAGCACCTGTACGTCTGTTGGGCCCCTCAGCCTGCCCTGCCATTGCTTTACTTGCAAAGGTCAGCTTCTACTCTGAATGCCCACCACAGACTTTCTCCTCACTCTCCCTCCTCATTCTAGCTCCTAGAAAGTGGACTCTCTCACTCTCTGCTTCCTAGGGCCACAGCCTTCCTCAAGAGGGACCCTCAGAAGTCTCTCAACTCCTTGTCCCTGTCACCTCCTGGCCTCCTACCTTTCATCACATCTCCAGTTTCAGAAGGGCTGTCACCTCTACTCTCAGATTCCAGCTCCACCTCCTGTGGGTCACATTCCCTCTTTTCTTCTTCTTTTTTTTTTTGACAGAGTCTTGCTCTGTCGCCTAGGCTAGAGTGCAGTGGCACGATCTTGGCTCACTGCAACCTCTGCCTCCCGGGTTCAGTTCAAGCAATTCTCGTGCCTCAGCCTCCCAAGTAGCTGAGATAATAGGCATGCACCACCAAGCCTGGCTAATTTTTGTACTTCTAGTAGAGACAGGGTTTCACCATGTTGACCAGATTGGTTTCGAACTCCCAGCTTCAAGTGATCCACCTGTCTTGGCCTCCCAAAGTGCTAAGATTACAGGCATGAGCCACTGCACCCGGCCACATTCTCTCTTTTATTTAGATGCAGATAGGTCAAGAGCACAGGGCTCTGCAGCCAGAGTTTCTGTGTTTAAACTCCAGATCCTCCACTCATTAGCTGTGTGACCCCAGGCAAGTGAATTACCGCTCTGTGACTCAGTTTCCTCACCTGTAAAATGAGGCTGAATCTACCTGAGAGACTGCCATGTGGAATAAGTGGGGCAGTGCACATAAAGGCCTCAGAATCATTCCTGGCACTCTGCAGCAAGGTACCTCTCTCTTGAGTCTCTTCAACCCCACCCCCTTCTTCACCAGCCCCATATCCCTCTCTGAACCCTCAGGACCTGGAACTGAGCCTGGCACAGTGTAGTTCCCAGCAGTGCTTTTCAAAGAAATGAACAAATAAATGAATGAATAGTTTAATAATAACTAATTCAATTAATTATTTACGGAGAATTTCTCTTTGGGAGAAAAAGAAGAGGAAAAACACATGCACCTCTGGCACTACTGAGAGCATAGAGCACCTGATGGCTGATAAAGGCCTTCTCAGACTTGATCCCACTGGATTCTCCCAAGTGCTCTGAGCTGTTGCTAGGTAACATCCAACCTGTCTGAGCAGTAGAGGAAAAGGATGCTGAGAGGCAAGAGCCCCAGGTCACAAATCTAACCCAGGGCAGAGCTGGGCCTCAAGCTGGGGATTCCGGCCTAAACCTTTCGATCCCTCCTTTTGGTGTGTACCAACTCCAGAGAGCAGTGGGAGACCACAGTGAAGGCAAGCCAGAATGAATAAAGTCAGACATTACACACTGCAGATGGTCAGAAAAATAAATGGCCATGCTCTGGGTGGTCCGACCACATAGTTCTCATCAGATCAACCAATAACCCATCCCTGCACTGGATGATGCTCAGTGTGTGAAAGACCAAAGGATCAAGAGCCATCTTTTGTATGGGATGGGCCTCAGTTCAAGAAAGACATAGTGAAAATGGGCCAATAATAATAATGAAAATGACCACCACCTAAGCCACCACAGTTAACATTCATTAACTCTTACTGTGGGCCAGCCACTCAGCTGTGTGGTTTATATGCATTATCTCATTTACGCCTCACAACAACCCCAGGAGGTAAATACTGTTGTGAGCCCCATTTTTTCAGATGTGGAAACATATGTTCAGCCATCTAGCCAAAGTGGAGGAGCTGGATTTCCAACTCCAGTCCAGTTTCTTCCTTAAGGTATCAAAAGATCCAAGTAGAAATCCTGGCTCCATCATTTTGAACACAGTACTTGGCCTCAATGTCCTCAAAATGGGGGAAAAATGCTTACCTTTCAGGATTGTTTTAGAAATTTACTGTGATAAACCAGAGGCCTAGCATATAACAGTCACTAAATAGCAATGGCTCTCTTAAGGCTGAATAGGAAAGAGAAAGAATAAAGCCAGTGGAGGGAGTGTAGAAAGGCTTGTTCTGCATTCCCTCTGCATTTTGCCATCCTGGCACTTCCATGTAAGTCTGCTTCCTTTCCACCCCATCCCCAGGGGCCCAAATCCTATTCCACCTGCAAGGTCTCTCTCAAAGCCACCTCCATCAAAAAACCTCCCCAGAAAACTACTGATGGAAGCAGAATATTAAATTACCTCCAAGACCACCAGCAGGCCTCAGCATGCGGGTTCTGTAGTGCTGGGTCAACAAACATCACAGTCTATACCCAGAGGACTATAAATCATTCCACCATGGAGACACACGCATGGAAATGTTCACTGCAGAACTATTCACAATAGCAACGACATGGAATCAACCTAAATGCCCATCGGTGACAGATTGGATAAAGAAAAGGTGGTACATACATGCAATGGAATACTAGGCAGCCATAAAAAAGAATGAGATCATGTCTTTTGTGGGAACATGGGTGGAGCTAGAGGCTATTACACCTCAGCAAACTAACACAGGGACAGAAAACCAAATACTGCATGTTCTCACTTCTAAGTGGGAGCTAAATGACAAGAACTCAAGAACACAAAAAAGGGAGCAACAGACACTGGGGTCTACTTCAACATGGAGGTTGGGAGGAGAGGGAGAAGCAGAAAAGCTAACTATTGGGTACGGGGCTTAATACCTGGGTGATAAAATAATCTGTACAAAAAAAACCCTCTGTGACAGTAGTTTACGTACGTAACAAGCCTGCACATGTACCCCTGAACCTAAAATAAAAGTTAAAAAAAAAAGACTGTCAAGGTCAAGCGCAATGACCAAGCATTGTTATCACCGAAGTCCCCAAGTGGCTCAGTTTACCCATCCCATGACCAATCCACAGCTCTTCCAGCTGCAACTCGGCCCCAAAAAAGGGTCTGGTGCTCAAAAATGTATTATAATCCAGGGGATGCTTGAGCCACCCAGCTGGATATCTGGGGTCTCAACACCTGGCACTCTGAAGCAAATCCAGTTCCCTTTCTGAGCTCAGTAACCACACTGGCAAAAAAAAAAAAAAAAAAAAAAAAAAAAAAAAAAAAAGGAGGGGGGGCCAGGAACAGACTAACACTCTTCTTCGTGTCCTTGTTGGGGTAGGGAGGGAACGCAGTCGCGCATGTCAGTCGCGCATGTGAAAAGCCTCTGGAAATTGCAAACCGCGATGCAAATGGTTGAAATTATCATTGCCAATTAGGCTTTTGTCTCTTTTCAGACTCAAGGCCAAGCAGCTCAAGAAAGGGAAACCGTGTGAACTAAAGCTAAAAGATGAGCCAGAGAGATTTCCACATGGCTTTCTCCGCCGGTATCATTCTAAAAGGGGGTTTCGAGCGGGACCCAAGGCTTAAATTACTAACGGCCTTGAAGGCGCATTAAGTCCCCCGGAGATAACACTGGCCAGGAAACTTTAAATAACCTTAATAGGGAGGAAGGAGGCATATCCTTTAAACACAAGACAAGGAGGGGAAGAAAGGCCTGTCCTCTTATCTTTGCACCGTGGCTCCCCGGGCAGCGCTGGCCGCGCGCCGCGCTGTCTCCTCCCCCGCGTGAACGCGGACTCGCCTCGCCCCGACTTGCCTGTCCGCAGGGCCCCGCCTGTGTCGCCGCCTGACCGAGTGACGGGCTGCGGCCCCAAAGCCGCGGCCGCCCAGCCGCTGCTCTTTTAGTAAACGTGCACTTGCGCTCGCGGAGGCCAAGCCAGAGAGGCGGCACGGCCCGGGCCAAGCGCGTCATGCACAGAGCACTCGCCTCTGCGCCAGGGTGTGAAATGGGCACAGTCATGCAAGCCTCTCGGGCTAGCGCCAACGTGAACTGGAGGTGGAGGGACACCAGCAGGCGGCTTTATGCAGTATGGTCTCTCTCTAGTCACAGTCCATGCAGAGAGTGGCCAAGCTGAACTGGCTCACGGCCCTCAAAATGCACAACTCGCGCCCCGTCCTCTAGCGTAGGTGCCTCCAATCTCCTGAACTTAGTACTCCCTAGACTTTACCTAGCTTTTTTACTCCTTCCGATCTCAGGTTCACCTGGGCTGCTTTCAGGAAGCCTTCCTGGATCTCCTCAGGGCCGAGGAAGCTGCGCCTCTTCTGTACTCCCACAACACACCACAAGACAAGCCACAGCCTCCCTCCTCCTGGCACCTGCAGGGATGCTGTGTCCCATCCCTACCCAGAAAGGAAGCACCTGGGCAACAGCAATGTTTTTCTCTCTCACTATGTCCAGCACTTATCCCATGTCTGGCACTCAGTAGGAACTAACAAACATTTCTTGAAAAGTTGTATAATGATAATTTGAAAATGAAGTAATAACTATGAGCTAGTATGTACTGAGCATTTGTGTGTGTGGCACTGTGCTGTAGTGCTTTACATTAATCAACTAATCCTCACAGCAATCCTATAGAGTTGACATGAGAAAACTGATTCACAGACAGGTTATGTAACTACCCCAAGGTTACTATACTCCCAATAAGTGCACTTATTCTGGGAACTGAAGGAGCACTGGGCCAACCGGCCAATGTCTGGAAGTTTTCCAGTGCAGGGGACTCCTGAACTGAGTCTGCACTACGATGTGTAAATTTAAAGACTGACTTTCGGTTCTGAAGGTAGAATGAGACCAGGATGTTCCTTTGAATAAGGGAGGTGGGAAGGAGCTTAATGTCTCCTCCTGCCCTTCCTGAGTCAATGTGAAGAAAAGGGAGAATCCCAAGAATGAAGGTGAAGGAGTGTCAGCATTCAGGGTAGGGGTGGTCAGCTGCTGATCAGAAAACCCTGGGTTCTCCCAAGGAAACCACCTTGTCTAAGTCCTTCAGAAGGAACACAGAATCCAGCAACAGGTGCATAGGCAGAGACCACACATCTCTGTCCCTCAGAGATGGCCCCAGGGCCCTGACTTTTATAGGCCTGGCCTGATGACCTCATGGCTCTTTTCCAGGAAAGCCAGGCATTCAGTGTGGCTCAAGTACAACTTACCCACCAGTTCTTTCAAAAAACAATGCTAAAAGCCAATCACATTGTTGCACCTAAACTCAAACTACTGAGTTATGATTACATGGCATCCTCCAATCTGATGACTATGGTTAAAAGTCTTGCTGTAGAGTGACATTTGTTTGATGAGCCCAAGCTTTTAACATGGATGGTCCTCAGGGGCCTTTACCCATTCAGAGGAGTAAGAGTCAGCCAGAAAATAAAAACTGGGAAGGGGCTCCCAGGTAGAGGGAACAACATAAGCAAATGCATGGAGGCATAACCAAGGAGTGTATGTGAGAGGGAGGGAGGGAGAAATCATACAGCTCAGCAACCCTGGTGCTCCAAAACCAAGATAGCAAGCGAAGAATAAAATGAAGCATTTTAACATGAAAATAAGTGGAGGGATGCAGTGAGCCTGGAGAAAATCATGTGTGCTCTGGATAGCGAAGAGGAGAAAAAAAGAGACTTGTTTGCAAGTAACAGTTGAAAAAGAGGGGAAAAAAACCCAAAATATCCCAGGATGGAGATTAATGAATCCAATGGGGACCCATGAATGTTACAAAGTTTTGACCAAATGGGCCAGCAACAGTACTGAATATGTCTCAGGTGCAAAGCCTAAGAGGTTTCTGAGAATTACAGAGGCCAAGACACAGTCCCTTTTTAGCATCCAGAGCTGCCAACACTCCAACCACAGAATATACCACAAAGCCCCAACTTCAGAACTGGGGAACATTCCATCTAATTTTGTAATCAATTGTGAGCACATTTTGAGCTAGGTTTGAATCAGAAAAGAAAAGAATATAAGATTGCCTGAGAAAAAATTATAAATAAAATATATATGTGCCGAAAGAATGTCATAAAATGCCATAAAGAATTCCACAGAGGGGAAAAATATATGTGGCTGGGTCATTAAGTAAAGCTTTGGCCCAAGTCTTTCCGAGCAGGTTAGACCTGGGAACATTCTAGGAAGACTTCCTGGAGGAGGTACAGCTTTGAGCTGAGCCTTGAAAAATTTCAGGATTCAGAAACAGAATAGAAAAGGAGGAAATTCCTAAAGAGGGAGGGGGCCTAGCAGAAGCAACAGCTTTTCCAAGCTTGGGGCAACAGTTTTGTGTTACAGCGGACATAGTGCACAGATTTAAAAGCCTGCGGATCCTGGAGGAGCTGCTCGGCGAGACGGCTTGGCAGCCAGTGAACAGAACTGAAGGCTCGGCCACCGGCTGCCTGTGGATTAAGTGGGCGGACAGAGAGCCAGTGATGGGAGATAAAAGGGAGTGAAGTGGATAATATTTAGAAGCAAACTGAAGGGGGAAAGAACGCCAGCAGCCCGGCTGGCAGGCTGTGGCGCTCGCCGGCATTCTTGTTTCCTCCCTAGGAAAGCTGCATTACCAGGCGACCTCTTCCTGGCTTTGAGAGACGTCCAAATGGGAACTATTAACAAAGGCACGCTCCCATTTTTATCTCCGTCAGAAAGTGCTTTGCCGGTCAGGTTTTCTCTGCTTGGCCTGGGATTGGAGAGCGGGTTGGGGGAAGATCAGACAATATGTTTGCGGATGAGGCTTCTCGGAATTCTTGAGAGCTGGCCCTTACCAACTCTAAGATTTTAGAAGTCTGTGTCCATGAGCTGACAATTCTTCAAAGCTAAGAGGCTAGGATTTCATGACGTGAAGATTCTTCGAGTCCCAAAATGTCTCTGAGGCTAATGTTCTGAGATTTCACCATTCTTACATTCCTTGAGCCTCAGAATTTGGGTTTATGGTTGGAGATTCTGAGCCTGGAAGTCTTCCTGCTGTGAACTTCCAATTCTAAGACTAGAATATCTCATGACATTTTGGTCACCTCCAGCTTTAGGACCTCACTCTCCTCTGATGGAGGTGCGTAAGCCATCCTGTGCTCCTGCTTCTGCGTGTGCTTTCCCCCTACATTTAGATAATATATTAAATATTAAGATATGAATGAACCAGGTTATGGAGAAGGGATGGACAGAGCTCTCCATGCCTGCAGGGGTTCTTCACAAACAGCCCTCTGGGCACAGAAATAATCTGAGTGTGCACATGCCCAGGGGTCGCTACTGGGGGACACCCGGTGACGGACATTTGCTGAGCAGCTCCTAACCAGATGGCTCTGTGGGGGAGAGACAGTGGGTGTGGCAGACTACAGAAGTACAAGGTGAAGGTCGTGCCAGAAGAAGCCTGTTCTTCTGAACCTCAGTCCAGGTTCTGGAGGTGTGCGGTGTGGGAGATGCCAGCCTGTGTTTAATTCCACAGTGATGGAGGGGCTCTCCCTCTGTGGATGACTTCCGGGGAGAAAAGGCTTCGGCATGGTCCGAGGTCCTCCAGGGGTGTCTGGGGTCTCGGGGGCGGCTTGGTCCCTTTATTCTAAGGAGGGCACATAGATCTGACAAGAGATCTGACAAGGTATAACACTGTGGGCTCCAGGGCTGCCACAGAGGCCCAGAGAGGGCTGGAGGACTCAAGAATGGCTATTCTTGGAGGACAGGAAATCAGAGAATGGTTCTGAAAGGTGGGAGCATGCAACCAAAAGGGGAAGGAAAAACAGGGTCTCTATCTGAAGTGCAGAGAACCAGGGCACAGGAGAGACTAATACTCAGGTGCTCTGTGCCTCAGTTTCCATGCTGCAAACAGGACTAATAATACCCACCTCTCAGGGCATAAAAGCAATGGGGTGCATCCTCAGGTAATGAATTCCCAGCAGGCAAAGACACATTTCCAAGTCTCTTCCCAGACCCTTCACTGGCACAGCACAGTGAGGTGCTCTGGTTGAATGAGTGAGGAGCAACAGAGGGAGAAGAGTCACAATGAAGGAGAGTAGCTGAGGCTGGGTGGGTGCCCAGCAGACTGTGCCGTGACAGGCTGGGGCTCTCCTGTCTGAAGCCTGGCAGCAGAATCACCCACTGGAACCAACAGGCTCTGGACAAATAGGTATCAGCAGCAACTGCCAAAGACAAGCCTGCCAGCCCCTCCCAACTACGGGTAACTCAGGCTCAAAATATCAGAGTGGGTTGGCCTAGGCTCTCCAAAATATGGGTCAAAGATAAGCCTCACACTGGGCCAACACTGGAAATCACCTAGCCCAGCACTCTCACGGGACTAAGGGGCAACTTAGACCTAGAGAGGGAAAAGGGCTGGCCCAAAGTCACAGGCAAGGTAGTAACAGGATCAGGATTAGAACCTGCTTTGAATATGACCTGCCTATGCTGTGGTCCAAATGTATGTGTCCCTCCAAAATTCGTATGTTGAAACCTAACCACCAAGGTGATGATCTGAAGAGGTGGAACCTCTGGGAGTAGGTTAGTTCATGAGGTCTTTACACTCACGAATGGGATTAGGGCCCTTATAAAAGAGGCTAGAGGAATCTTGTTCACCCTTTCCACTATGTAAACACACAGAAGGCATCATCTATGAGAAACAGGCCCTCACCAGACACACAATCTGCTGGTACCTTGATCTTGAACTTCCCAGCCTCCAGAACTGTGAGCCATAATTTCTGTTGTTTATAAATTACCCACTGTAAGGTATTTTGCTGTAGCAGCCTACATGATAATTTTGACATTTTATGTCCTTATAGGATGGAAGGGAACTTTCAAAGTTCAGAGGGGAGCTCCTCACTTTGATTTATACTTTTCTTCATTGTTCATTCCTTCAACCGTGCTGCATGGTGGAACAGAATCAGTTTAATAGTGCTGCATGGTGGAACAGAATCAGTTTAATAGTGCTGCATGGTGGAACAGAATCAGTTTAATAGTGCTGCATGGTGGAACAGAATCAGTTTAATAGTGCTGCATGGTGGAACAGAATCAGTCCAATGGTGCTTGCTGCATGGGGGAACAGAATCAGTTCAATGGTGCTGCATGGTGGAACAGAATCAGTCCAATGGTGCTTGCTGCATGGGGGAACAGAATCAGTTCAATGGTGCTGCATGGGGGAACAGAATCAGTTCAATGGTGCTGCATGGTGGAACGGAATCAGGGATGGTCACATCATGATTTCTGACCATTTGCTCATTAATTCATTCATGCTCCAAATATTTACTGAGTATTTACTAATACCTGCTGGCCCCCAGGGTATAGACATAGGAGCTCTGACTATAAACCAAAGAGATCTTTATTCAACTGTGCAGGCTTAGCCTATATTGGCGGTGGGGGTATGTGTATGTCTTCACAGGGGTCGCTTAGAAAGTTGGGGACATATTCCAGGGGAGTAGCTGATGCCCAGAATGTCTTTGAGAACTCCTATTTTAGAATCACCTTGAGATCCGATTTATAAGCCAAGGAGAAAATCAGTTCCAGCACTTTTCAATTCTCTCTCTCTCTTTCTTTTTCAGTAAAAAATGATGATCTACCACCATTCCAGCACACACACACACACACACACACACACACACACACACACAAATTCAGCAGAAATGTCATCTAATAAAAACCAGATCATTTTTCAGACACTGGAAAAGCAGGGGTTGTGGCAATGGACTCACCTGAGTTTGAACACTGAGTCCACTTGGCCTGTCTGTGTAATCCACAGCCAAATGACTTCACCTTTTCAGGTCTCAATTTATGGTCTTAAAAATAAATACGATAATAAACCTTGTTGCATCTCTGTGAGGATTGGAGATAATGTAATTATGAGGTCTAATGTAGCACCCTGAATAGAGACAAAACTCAATAAATGGTATTGTGAGGGACTTGTAGAATTTTACAAACATTCTGCACACCTTTGGCAGGCATGCTTCAGTGTTCAGGCACTACACATATTAGATGGGTAATGGTCGCGTGCTTGGTAAAGTACAGAATAGCAGAGTCCTTGTTTTCTTATTACACCTCAGAGAGAGGACCATGCAACTTAGAGGTCTCATCCAGTGTCTCCACCTCTGCCATGCAGGGAGTTGAAGGGGAGGACTCAGGTCCCCTAGAGGTAGAAGTTGTGGCAGCTGGTACCAGTCCCTGGAGGCAGCAGGCAGAGCTGATAGAAATCTGCAGGTCTCAAGCTTGTCATAAGATCTGGACTCGAGACTTAGGCATCCTGGGGCCCCCGAGGGCAGGGGCTCACCACCTCCTAATACTCCAACTTTACTATGTTCAGCAAGGGGTAAAGAGTGGATATGGCTGCTGGGAGTGGCAACTTCCCATGTAGCCTTCCTCTTTCCCTGCCCAGAAGCCAGCCTAGACTGTTTGCCATGCACAAAACCAACATCCAGGTAGTCGTTTTAACCCATCAACAACCTCCCACAGGTAGTATCTTCTCATGTCCCCACAAAACAAGCTCAACTTTGAAAGACTGGTAATTACTGCCCCATGGGATGGATGGGCACACCAAGTCTTGTCCAAGATTTTATACAAGTCATTGGTTTTACTGTTGAGGCTGGGACGGACACCTGGAAGCAAGTCTGCTATCTCCAGCCCACTGTGCCGAGCTGTCTATAACACATCAAGAAAACCTTTAGAGACCTGCCTCACCACCAGCCTCATAGCCGAAATAAATAATATCTCTACAAGTATAAATTTTCCAAGAAATAAAATGTTAAGCCCTCAAGTTCAAAAGGGGAGAGAGAAACAGAAGAAAGAACTAAGGAATGATTACGGAAGATATCAAATACCTAAACAGGAGGAAGTCTAGAGAAACAGTGTGTGGAAGCCGGGAGAACACTGTCCTTCATACAGAGTCAGGCTGACTGGCTCTGTTCCTTATTAGCTATGTGACCTTGGGCAAGTCATTCAACATTTCTGGATGCCCACCTTAGAAAGCCATAGGATTGTTATGAGAATTCAATGCAATGGAAAAGCGTGTGGAGCCTCCTGCAGGGTGCCTGGCACGTGGAATTGATTAGAATCATCCTATGGAATGTCAGGGCTGGAAGGAGCTTGAACGATGACCTCATCTCAGTGTCTCATTTCACAGACCCAGAAAACAGGGCCCAGAGAGAGGAAGTGACTTGCCCAAGGTCACATAGCAAAGTCATGGAGATGTTGGGTCTAGCACCCTCAGTTTATTTTGAAATCAAACACCAAAACCTAACAATAGACCTGATCTCCCAAGCTGTGCAAGGGTGGAAGAAGCTTTTTCCAGGGTTCCAAAACTTAAGCTTTCTTTCTCCATTCAACAAGCCAAATTATGCTATTTCTGTCCAGAAAAAATTACAAAAATTTTAAAAACAATATTAATACTAAAATCCAGATCTTAACAAAAAGACACTCTTTTAAGCCTTATTTTTCCTGCCTTCTTCTCTCACTGCCCCCCCAACCCAAATATTTTGCAATAACAGTAATGCTGCAAGGAAAGAAAAAATAAAAATCTGATGCACTTAACAGATATTTCAGTACACTAATGCATCACAGATGTTCATATCAAACTGTGCACGCGTGCATGCAATTTTACTGAGAAGGCTGTTGCATTTCGGATTTTGAATTTTTGGATCCCTAATGACCTCATCTGCCTAGGCTCCAGAATCCCACCCTTCCCATTTAGTCCAAGGCTGCCCAAGGGGATGGAGGAGAGATTTCATCGCCTCCCTACAAAATGATAACAGGACAAATTGGCATGATTGGACACTCAGGCAGGTGGTGAAGGGTATGCAGATTAAGGAACTAAGGGGAGTTCTGTTTTCTTTTGTGCGGGACTTGCTTTCTGCAGCTCTTTTGAGGAGCTGGACCCAAAAACAATGTCAAGAGTGGGCCCAGGCTGGTGACGGGTGGGCACATTTTTGAAACAGAGATTGAAGTCTGTTTGATCTTCAAGCATGAGCTTTGGAGACTGTCAGCAGGCTCCCTCCCGGCCGATGAACGGCTCTCAGTAACTTTTCCTAAAACATAACCTCACACACACTTTCTAGCAAATGCTTTCACCCTACCAAAGCCATCATTTGGTTAAACGGCAGTGTTTCCAGACCCCAAAGAAAGATAGTTTTGTTGTTTTAAGAGAGACAGATTAAAGCTAGGGGCTGCTTAGCCAGAGTTTGTGTGTGCTCCCTTCAGCCTTTGTCGGATTCCTCTGTGGTTGGTGCAAAGAGGGTGTTGAGAGCGATGGTGGATACCTCACCTCTAAAAAAGATATCGAGGCCAGACCTAGGCCTCTGAACAGAGAGGCCTCCCACAAACCTGCCTCCGAAATGAGATGGGCGGTGAGCACCGGGGGTCCCGACACAGATAATATCAGCTCCCGAGGCTGGCAAGGGAAAAGTCACTTCAGAGGGAGAAAGCGGCTATGTTCAGAGGAATCAGCACTGGGCCAGAGAATACACAGGATTTTCCCCCGTGGAGAAGGAGTCAGGCGTAGTCAGAACCCTGCAGGGCGTGACTAACTGCCCCAATGCTCCTGCCACTGGGGCCCTCTGGGTAAGGACTCCACAATTATGGGAGAGCCAGCAGGAGAACCGACAAACCCGCCTTTCATTTGGCCGGCAAATCAATCTGGCTTCTTACCTCCCCAGGGACAATATTGCATTTCCCTTGGAAAAACAAAGGCCAGAGATCTTGGAAAGGGGATCAGTTTCTGCCGCTGTTCCCCTGGTGAAGAGCTTGCAACATCTCCAGGGCAGCAAGCAGGTCTGATTCCAGTGGTAGTTTCTGGTCCAGTCAATTTATGAGGCTCTCTCCTTAATGGGCAACATGTCTCTGAGCCATGCCTCACTCAGGAAATTGGCCCAAGCCCCATCTTGGGGCCTCCTTGAAGGAGTCCCCATCCTGGGATTGACAGTCCCGTTCTCAAGACACAGATGTGAACTCATTGTTCCCAGGGTCTCAGAGTTGAGTTTGGGGCCAGTGAGTAGCAAGTGACCTCTGTCCATGGAGACAGGGCTTTTAATGACATTTTGCTGTATCAGATCTCTGGCAGCCAGAGACTTTAAACCTCTTAAGCCCCTCCCTTTTCTCCTACTTCCGAGGTTCAGAAATCAGGACTGTCAACCTTTTTTTTTTTTTTTTTTTTTTTTTTTTGAGGCGGAGTCTTGCTCTGTCGCCCAGGCTGGAGTGCAGTGGCCGGATCTCAGCTCACTGCAAGCTCCGCCTCCCGGGTTCCCGCCATTCTCCTGCCTCAGCCTCCCGTGTAGCTGGGACTACAGGCGCCGCCACCACGCCCGGCTAATTTTTTTTTGTATTTTTAGTAGAGACGGGGTTTCACTGTGTTAGCCAGGATGGTCTCGATCTCCTGACCTCGTGATCCGCCCGTCTCGGCCTCCCAAAGTGCTGGGATTACAGGCTTGAGCCACCGCGCCCGGCCTAGGACTGTCAACCTTTAAGTGAACACACTTCTCTGAAATTATTAACCTTAAAACTGTCCTGGCTGACTTTCTCCTGGCCTTAGGGAGGCGGTCTGAGGGTCACTTAGAGCTTTGCACAGAGCTGGGAA
This sequence comes from Macaca fascicularis, assembly GCF_037993035.2. Lineage (NCBI taxonomy): Eukaryota > Metazoa > Chordata > Mammalia > Primates > Cercopithecidae > Macaca > Macaca fascicularis. The sequence continues at coordinate 186,817,331 of NC_088375.1, read as the reverse complement.
ACTGATGGTGCTTAACCTCAAATGGCAAGCAGCACTCTACTGTTGCCAGGTCCCGGGCAACTCCTTGTCGGCTCAGCCCCGGGAGCTATGCCTTCCTCTTGTTTTCTCGGGCACTGTCCACACACCAGCCTCAAGACAGCCTCCATGGCCTCAGGAAGGCCTGACACACACCAGAAGCCCCTCTTTTTGTTTTTGATCACTCTGATGCTCTGAGGGAAATTCTTTCTGCCCAGGCAAGCACAGCAGGTGAGGAGTGTACATCCCCAACATGTAATACTGCTGCAATAGAAGCAAACACTCAGACTCTTACCCCAAATTCCAGTACACACCACTCTCAACTGATACTACCAGAGCAGCCAAGTGCTGCCTTGCAGCCCAAAAGAACCTCTCCTTCCAGAAAAAGGACCTGACTCTGGCTGCCTCCCGCTCCCCATCGGAGAAGAAAGACAATCGGAGAAGAGGACTCAGGCGCCCTGGGCTGTCAGCTCCAGCCTGGGGCCCTGCATGCCTACCTGGGAGAAGTTGAGCCCGTTGTTGAGGGGATGGCACTGCTCCTCCACCTGCTCCACAGCCCCTGTGGTCTTCTTCATCTTCTCAGCCTGCTGGGCCAGGTAGAGGTCGAGCACGGGCACCCCGCGGAAGCGCACGTCCCTCTCGGTGAGCGAGTTCACCATGAGCATCACCCAGACGGGCCTCTTGCGCTCCCAGTTGCCCGCGATGGCATTGAATAGGTAGTCAGCATAGAGCCCCCTGCCCCGCTGAGCGGGCGTCATCCAGGAGGGCATCATCAGCTTGACGTAGTCCAGGTGGCGCTTCAAGCGCCAGTAAAGCTCGCGAGGCAGCACATCCTGCAGGTTTTCCCCATGCGGCAGCAGCTGGCAGCTGGCCAGGGCCGAGATGGTGTAGGGGTCTGTCAGGTCCAGCTCAAAGTAGACATGGGCGCTAGCCTGGAAGGCTGCCTTGGAGTTGTCCGGGATGAAGTCCCAGACACGGGTGTAGGGGACGTGGATAGTGCCAAACAGGTAGGCCGGCGGATCACGACGAATCGTCCACAGGAAGGAGTTCAAGTCCCTCTGCTGCAGGAGTAGAGGAGAGGCAAGGCAGTGAGGCCGAAGGCAACAGAGTAGAGTCAGGGTAGCCCAGAGGGAGGTGCAGAGGGAGGTGGGGATGGGAGGCAGAGACCATACACAGGCCATGGTAAAGAGCCAGGGCTTTGGAGCCTGAAAGACCCACATTGAAAACCTAGCTTTGCCCTGTCTTAGATGTATGATCTTGAGTGAATCATTTCACTTCCCACAGGCTCCGTTTCCTCATCTATAAAATGGGGGTGAAAGCAACTACCTCAGGGGTTGTTGGGAAGATTAAAAGATACAATATATGTATATTATGCTCTCAGACTAGTGCCAGGCACAGAGGAAGTCGGCAATGAAGGGAAACTCTCATGATTAGCAATTGCCATGAGTGCCAAGGACTGCCACACCACCTGAGAATATTCATGCTTGGCCAAGTCAAACCTTCACCGGTGGTGTTTCATGTGGAGGGTGGGGAAAGGGGGACCAAGAGTCCTGCTCTGGCAAGAAGGGAGGAAGTCATGTAAGTTTTAAATCCAACCATTAGAAGATATATGCCAAGAGCACTTTGAAAGCAGAACACCTATTAAAAATAGCACACCTATTTAAACAGCTACTTCACATTCATCACGGTGAATACACTTTTCTTTTTGGAGGGCAGGTCTGGGGTGTCGGCTACTTTGCTCCACCAGCTGAGACCATAGATGAGAAAGTGCTTTAAAATCTTGCAAGGCCAAGTCAAGTTTCAGAATCTGGCTTGGGAGGAAAGGATTCCATTACAATTAGTCCCAAGAAATGTACATATTCTGGGTACTTTCCAGGCTCCTCCCCTAAAAATGTATACCTGATCTCCAACCCCAGTTGTTTGTCATTTTCTATGACCTAAGCTCTGACTTTGGGGAGTGTGTGTGTGTGTGCGCGTGTGTGTGTAGGAGCTGAGGAGAGGTATGCAGACAGGGGTCCTTTCTACAGATCCAAGTCAGGGCTGGGCATAAAGGGCATGAGAAGGGGACTGTCATTTCTCTTAGGCAAAGCCATTTTCCATCCAGAAAAATCCCTGGAGTGCCCACTGACCACTTGCAAGCTTTAGACCAACTCATAACATTTTCCTGTCTGATTCTAGCACAAATGAAAAGTATGTGTTGGGATGGGTAGCTTGTGGGAGAACAGTACATTACTTTACTAACTATCCAAAACTGTAAATCCCAGCATGTTGGCGATAGACTGAGAGCCCAGCCAGCCAACGAGCTCCTTGTTTGTGCACAAGGCAGGCCGCTGGAGGTGCACCTTGCCCAGGGTCAGCGAATTCCGGGCTGACAGGCAGCACACCGACAGCAGCCAGACCCTACGGTCTCCTGGCCTCCAATTCAGGGTTACTGTCAATGCATTAATTTACACTTACAGGGAAAGATACTGAAGGAAATAAAGAGGTTCTTTGTTTTGGAAGGAAAATTAGGAGAACCAGTAATTACTTGACCCCAGGAAATATTAGGCCAGTACGTCCTGGCATTGCCTTTTCCTCTCCTCTGAAATCTTCCCCCTTTTCATGAAATATGGACGCTTGGGAGAGTAGGTGGTGGAAGCCTGGACCGCAGAGATGGAGGTGAGAACCAGCAACAGGGAGAAAGTTTGTCTTAGGTCAGAGTGGGAGGGCAGGGAGAAAGAGGGAAGCCTGGGAGGGGGCAGAGTGTGTGAATGGGAGAGCAAAAGGTTCGATAGAAGTCAAGAGAAGAGCAAGGAATGCTAGAAAGACACAGTCAGAAACGGGCAGAGAGACGAGAAGTGTAAAGAGAGAGAGAGAAAAAAAAACATGAGAAAGGAGAGACAAAAAGGGGCACAGAGAGAGGAAGCGTCCAAGCAGGACCACAAGTCAAGGGGAGAGCCCGAGAGCGGCAGCGTGTGGAGAAGGAACCAGAGAGGGAGCGCCCCTTCTCGCTCCTGGCTTGGAGCTGGAGCCGGGGCAGGCAGGAGCGAAGGAAGGGCGCCCGAGGCTGCGCCCGGCGGGTAGAGGTGGAGCGGGTGGGCTAAGGTGGGTGCGGAAGCAGTACCCAAACCATCGTCCCATGGGACTGGAATACCCAGGTAGGCGGGAGAGTGGCTGGGAAGGCGCTCGCTCACCGATCCGGGCGGCCGGCACTGTCCTCCGTCAGGGGGCTGCGGGCGGGCGCGAGCGGTGGCGAGGAGGGCGGCGAGCAGCGGCCCCGCCAGGGCGGCGTGCATCCTGCCGCGGCCCGCGGGGCGCGGGGGACCCTCCCGGGCGGCGCCCCTCAGCGGGGCGGGGAGTCCCCAGTTGGGCACGGAGTTTCCTCTGGAGCACTGGGCTCCAGCCACAGGATGCTGGTCGCCCTCTGGGGCGTGGCTGACTGTCCCTGTCGAACCTGGGGGTTTCTCTGGGGCGGGGCTCCGTCTGTTGGAAGACAGGGACCCTCTAGGGCTGGGCCCCGCCCCCGGGCGCTCAACCTCGCTGGCTGAGCCCCCAGGTGCTGAGGGCGTGTTGGGGTCCGGGGGCGCGCGGGGTCCCGGAGCTGCGTCGGGGTTCAGGGGCGCGCGGGGTTCCTGGGGCAGAACCGAGAACCTGGGGTGCGCGGGGGTCCCTGGGTTATGCTGGGCGCCCGGGGCGCGCAAGGGTCCCAGGGGTGCGCGGCGCTCCAGGAGGCGCGCAGTGGGACAAGTGCGGCGGAGGGCGCGGCAGGGGTCGGGGGCGGCTCTGGGGCGGCCGGCTGCCCCCGAGTCCGGCTCAGAGGGGCGGCGGGCGGCCGCGCGGCCGCTGCCCGGGCTCCGCCATGCTGCTCCGCGGCCGGGAGAGAGGGAGAGAGGAGGGCGGGAGAGCGGCGCGGAGCCGGGCCGGGCGGGGGGCTGGGGCCGCTGAGGCGGGGGAGGGGAGGACCTGGCGCGGGGGGCGCGGGGGCGGGGGACCCGGGCCGCGCCGGGCCGGGCCGGGCCGGGCGGCAGGGAGTCGGGGCTAGCTCCGCGCCCGGGCGCGGCGAGGCGGGGTCTGATGGGCATGGCAGGCGCTCGCTCGCTCCTCTCTGGCTCCCTCGCTCGCTCCCTCACACGCGCGGAGGGAGGCGAAGCCCGCAGCAGCCACTTCTCAACTTTCCAAACTTCCCAGCGCAACTTTTTCCTCTCCTCCCCTGCCCGCGCCTCCTCCCCCATCCCTCCCCCTTCCCATCGCCTGGCGCGGCCGGGCCGCAGCTTCGCCGTGAGACCGCCAGAGGGCGCCCGGGCTAATGACCGGCTCGGCCAACCTCCGCGGGCTCAGCGGCAGAAGCGGACTGGGTGGCAGCGACAGATTTGGGGACCAGCCTCGCCCAAAGCGTCCCTCCCGCAGATCCTGGCAGGAGCGAACAGCGAGAGGGACAGAAGTTGGACTGGGGAGGTAGCAGTCTCTCGAAATTCAGAAAGCTGCTGTGTACAACTTTATGACATGCGTAGCGCTGGGATGAGCTTGGTAGGTGCTCTGCAAACACCAACTGAAAAAGAAAAGAAAAAGAAATCCCCAAAATTCCTTGGAATCTTCCATTTAAGTAAATCCCCTCTTATCTATGTCCTTGGACCCACGCAGTATCCCTGTGCCTGTCTCTGGAAGAGTGAGGATTGATATCGCAGTGTCTTAGACCACAAGACTTGAAAGACCCCTTAAACCAACCTATTCGTCCTCAAGAGGCACATGAGACTTAGAGAAAGCCAGGGCGCAAGATCTAAGCTTCTGAGTTGTTTCCAGCAAATGGAGAAAGGGAGGCACAGGCACCCCTGCTTGGTTCTGTTAAAGGAGAGTTTGTTCCTATTCTGACAACAGGTATTGACGGATGAATTAGGTGATACTGTCAGGAGCCCGCCCACAGCCTAGAGAAGGAGACAGACAGGGACAGATATGCAAACAAGCCATTAAAATACAGATGATGAGGGCCAGGAGAGACAGAAGCACAAGGAAATGGGAGCAGAAAGGAGAGCTCCTAACACAGCCCAGAGGCCCAGGGAAGATGCCTGGGAGATGGTTTTGAAAAATAAATCAGAGGTGGCTTAGAGAAAGAGGTGCACACGCCTTCCAAGTGGAAGAGCAGGTGCCAAGGCATAGCAGTGTGAGAGCACTCCAAGTAGTTACCCATGGCTGCAGCAAAAAGCAAGTGGCAGGAGCTGAACCTGTGTCTTCCGGCCAGGCTGGGGAGTCTGTCAGTTCTAGGTATCAGGTGATAGGAAGTTACTGCAAGATTTGAAGTTTAAGGTGGCTAGAGTAGATCTGTGCTCATCGGGGGCATGAATTGGAGGGGGCAAGTTGGAGGCAGGGAGACCAGTGGACAGATAGTGAGGGGGGAGCCAGAGCCCAAGCCTCGGTCTCCTGACTCCCAGCCCAGTGTTCTCCGCACTTCTCCCACTCATGCCTGCAGGTACCAGATTGAGCAGCTAGAAAGTGGCCACACCAGAAGGCTGAGTGAGAAAGACCAAGCAGGGCCGGAGGGTCAGAAAGGTTTTCCAGAGCACAGGATCTGGGAGGTTGGGAGGAACACAGGAAGGAAAGAAGGGGACACCAGAGACTGGCAGGTTGACCCTCATGTGCCACATGAAGTTGCCACTTTTGTAAGTTACAAGTGAATGCATGTTGGCAATTTCATATGGTTCAGTTTACTGGGTGTCTGGAGCAACCTCAGCTTCTTAGCTATACACACACTTGGTGACAGACACCGAGCAGGCTAGAGTGCCCAGATGGTACGTATGAGAGCACAGGACAGCACCATGCTTCCCACACACACAGCTCTGAGACCTGCAGCTCTGACAAGAGATGCCTTTAAAGAGCCTCCACTTTCCGGAGCTCCAAAACTCCTTACGAAGTCACCACTCTGCTGGTAAGGATGAGGGGAGGTGAGAGCTCAATTCCACTGGAGGGAGGGACATGGGTCCTCGTTGGAGAATTAGAAGATAGAAATCAGATAGTGAATAAGAAAGAGCCTGATCAATTTAAAATAATGGTGTGTAAATATGTGTGTGGATTTTGGAAACCTTCCCTTCCTGTATTGTAAACAAAGATTCCCTGGTATCTTTGTTCCTAAAATTATAAAAGTTGTGCTGGCTAATTTTCATGAGTGTCAGCTATGACTTCCTCCTCCATGGTACACGTGGTGACTGTGACCAAGGCAGAACAGTTAGCTTCTCTGTGCCTCTCTTTCCCCAGCCAGTTTCCTGTCCCCCTCACTTTCTGTGAGTCAATGTGTGCAATAATGTCTTAAGATCTTCACCAGTATTGTTACTGATATTCTTAATGAGCTGCAAGAATAAATAGATTTTTCTATTCCTGGATATATACCCAAGAGAACTGAAGACATTCATCCACCCAAAATACTCTATGTAAACTGTGATAGCAGCATTATTTGTAATAACTGAAAGGTGGAAACAACCGAAATGTTCATCAACTTATGAATAAATTAACAAAATGTGATATATAAAAATATCATATCATTTGCCTTAAATATATACATTTTAAAAACATGTTATAGTCACATGATGGAATATTATTTGGCCATAAAACAAAATGAAGTACCGATACATGCTATTTCCAGGATAGCATAAATCAATCTTGAAAACATTATGCCAAATGAAGCCAGTTGCAAGAGGACATATATTATTCTATTTGTATGAAATGTTCAGAATAGGCAAATACATAGCAAGGCGGAAAGTAGATTGGTGGTTCCCTAAGGCTAGGAAAAATGGGGACAATGGTGGGGCCATAACTGGAGGGTACTGGGTTTCCTTTTGGAGTAATGAAAATATTCTAGAATGGTGATGGTTGCACAACTCTGTGAATATATTAAAAACCATTGAATCACATTTTAAATGGGTGGATCATAGGGTATGTGAATTATGTCTCCATAAAGCTGTTACCAAATAAATAAGTTTGGGGCCTCAGGAGAGAGTGTTCCTCAAGACTCAAGAGCAAGGGTCTCAGTATTTTCAAACCATTTTTTTCCTCCCACATTGTGTAGTGTGAGAAACCCTGGATGATGATAGTCCTCAGTCCTGGAGACTTATCCTGCTTCTGCTAACATCTCACGAGGCATCTTTGGGTAATTCACTTGTTCTCTCTGGACCTGAGTAAGAACTGAGGTTTCATGTCATCAGTATGAAGAAGTTTGTGGAGCAGGTCACCTTTAGGAGCCTCTATACCTAACAGTGGAGTTCTGAGCCCCTTGGTCACAGCCTGCTTAGAGCCTTTAGGCAGGATGGGGAAGAGCACAGGGCTCAAGAGAGAGTCAGGGGACTCAGAGCTTGCCTCCTCTCCGCTGGGGCACATCTGGCTCACTTTCCTTTTATTGCATTTTAATTAAGTTGTTCAATCAAATTGGTACCAGGAATTGAAGGCTGTAACAGCTGGGGCAGGAGCAGAAAGCCTTGTAGCGGAACTAAACCAACAAAGTCTGCCTCCTGAGCAGATCCAGGAGCCCAGTGCTGCTACAGAGCGTCTCTCAGGGAGGGAGGTGAGAGGCTCCCCTGCGGCAGTCCACTGACAGGAGGAGCTTTGCTCTGGGCCTGAGGGCTGCCCTCCTGCAAGGCCATTGCCCTGGTCGTTGGCCACACTGGCATTTTCAAATGGGCCTAGCCTGGCCTGACTTCCAGCTCTGACTCCTATCCTGGTCCTGCTCCTTCCTACCCACCCTCAGGCTCTATCCCCTCCACACCCTCTCCCCGATTCCCTTACCTGAGTTGGCAGTTAATCTGATGATGGAACGACATGGGCCGTGGGAGGGAAGTACATGGGGCATGGGAGAGAAGGACAGCTGACTTTAGGAGCAAGAGGTTGGCAGTGCTTAAGACAGTCTAGAATAGTGGAAAGAGCCAGAAAAAGGACCAGGTGCAGTGGCTCACGCCTGTAATCCCAGCACACTGAGAGGCCAAGGCAGGTGAAACATGAGGTCAGGAGTTTGAGACCAGCCTGGCCAACACGGTGAAAACCCGTCTCTACTAAAAATACAAAAAATTAGCTGGGCGTACTGGCAGGCACCTGCAATCCCAGCTACTCGGGAGGCTGAGGCAGGAGAATCTCTTGAACTCGGGAGGCATAGGTTGCAGTGAGCTGAGATCGCACCACTGTACTCCAGCCTGGGTGACAGAGAGAGACTCTGTCTCAAAAAAAAAAAAAAAAAAAAAAAAAAAAAAACAGAAAAAGTGAAAAAGTGCAGAAACTAATTCAGAAAAGGGCATTTCCTCCTGGCAATGGGAAAATAGGCACATAGTCACAAAAGTGCAACAAAGGATTGAAATTGCCATATAATATGGCATTCATTAAAAACAAAAAACCCTATGTGGGCCTGCCCAGTGGGGGAGTAGAGAGTACACAGGAATCAGTCCAGGGTTTTGTTCTTAGGGAGCTTGCAATCCAGTGAGGAGAACGGAGATGCAAACAAACGGGGCTTTGGGAAACAAATAGAGGGGACAAAAGGAGCAACGAAGTCAGCCTTAAGAGAAAGGAGATCAGCATAGGTCTTTGCTGGGAAGGTCATGTTTGAGTTGATTTTTAAAGATGAGCAGGAGTTGAACAGGGAGGAGGAAGAAGGGAAGGTCAGGCAGTAGGAACTGAATGTGCAAAGGCATGGGACTGCAAGTACTTGGCACATACAGGGATTGTCAACATGAAGGCGGAGAGGCAGAATGGAGGAGAACTGTTGGGGAGACTCAGAAATCAGACTGCACCAGGAAGGACTATGCATTATCTTGGAAAGCCCTTCATCCTGCCATTCAGAGGAGATAATCCCCTGAGCTTGCTCTGCATAAATTGTGGGTGCTGGTTGAGGGTGGCTGACATACCAGGTACCAGACTGGCTGTGTGCAGCCTCAGGGATATAACAGCAATGAGAGGCATTGACTGTGTTAACTCAACGAATATTTGCTGGGTCCCCATATGAACTGTGGTGTCTTAGGCAGGAAGGAGTATAGTCCTGCCCTCTGGATACTTGCCATTTCTGAACAAGACAAAACATGGGTAGGTGGTAAGTTAAAATGCGTTTACATGAATAGTGCTGCAATGAATATGGTGGGTATAGATATCTCCAGGTCACACTTTCATTTCCTATATATATATATCCGGAAGTGGGATTGCTGGATCAGATGGTAGTTCTATTTCTAATTTTTTGAAGAGACTTCATTCTGTTTTTCATAATGGCTTTACCAATTTACATTCTTACCAACAGTATGGAAGGACTGGTCAAAAGTATAAATTTTCAGTTATATGATTAATAAGTTCTGGGAATCTAATATACAGCAAGTGCGGTGACAGATGTGTTTATTACTTTGATTTTAATAATCATTACATAATATATACATATATTAAATTATCACTTTGGATACCTTAAACATATGCAATCTTCTTATTTTTTGAGACGGAGTTTCACTTTTGTTGCTCAGGCTGGAGTTTAGCGGTGCAAACTCGGCACACTGCAACCTACGCCTCCCAGGTTCAAGCAATTCTCCTGCGTCAGCCTCCTGAGTAGCTGGGATTACAGGTGCCTGCCACAATGCCCAGCTAAGTTTTGTATTTTTAGTAGAGATGGGGTTTCCCCATGTTGGCCAGGCTGGTCTCGAACTCATGGTCTCAGGTGATCCGCCTGCCTCGGCTTCCCAAAGTGCTGAGATTACAGGCATGAGCCACCGCGCATGGCCAGCCTTTACCATCTTTAGTTGTCAATTAAATGTTTTAAAAGAGAAAAAGAGTTAGAAATCACCACCCACCCACTTGCATGCATGGAAGGGTCAGGTGAGTGGTGTAGTATTGTAAAAGTCCAGGCAAAGTCAGTGAGCTGAAGACTCTCACCTTCATATAGAACTACCAAATGATCCTGGAGGAGGCAGGATTTGAATTAGGCTATAAAGGAAAAGTAGGATTTAAATCGATGGAAAAGGTCTTGCTTGCATTCCAGATAATGGGAATAAGGAAAGTGAAAGGGCCAACGTGGGGTAGGAAAAAGAAGGTTTTGGCTATAGTAGAATGGGTGAATATTGAGAGAGCAGGCTGAAGTTGGGACTGGGCTGGGGTGCAGTTTGCCCATGAAGGAGCAAAAGGAGCTGGGGGTTATTTCAGACCGATTCTGTGCCAGACCCTGTATCTAAAGGATTTTAATGATGTTGTGAGACAGATACTTTTAACTCCATTTTAAAGATGAGGAAACTGGGTCTCAGAGGGGAGACATGACATATTCAAGTCATATAGTTAATAATTAGAAGAACTGGACTGTCTAGCTCTTTCCACTAAGACATTTGCTTCCTTCAAGACGTGAGTGGGAAGGCAGAATAGATAGCACAGGCCAGATGGTATGGCTAGTAAACACACACACACACACACACACACACACACACACACACACTCTGGGGGCACATACATACCGAATATGGCAATTCCTATGCTGTGGCTCCCAGTCTAATTAGTGGGATGATTGCCATTTAGGAGACTTTTGCCTTTCACTTTAGCCCAAGTTGTGTGAGGCTCCACTCCTCTATTTAGGATTCAATAGGAGTATGGAAAGGGAAAAAAGAAATGTGATGCTTGAAACAAAATACCCCATCGAGCTGACCACTAAATAGCACTTAGACCCCAAGTATACACACAGCTGCTTTATGTAATGAAGGCTGTGGACCATGTTCCTGGATATAAAATAACAAACCACATATAAAGTTTTATGTTGCTGTGTAATTAGCACAGATCTGTGAGTGAGCATGCAGGCCTGGGTGCAGGGAAGGACGCTTAGGCCTCAGGCAATGAGCTGCGGAGGAAAGAGCATGCATGGTGGAGCCCAGAAGACAAGAGTTTGAATTCCGGCTCCACCACTTTGTAGCCCTTTGACCTTGGGCAAGTTATTTAACTACTGTAAGCTTCAATGTCATACCTGTCAAAGGAGGCAAAGTGCCATGTGTTACAGCCGTGGTTTTGCCCTCCTCCTGGCCTCCAGGGGCATCTGACAATGTTTAAAGACACTTGTTTGTCATAACTAGGAAGGTGCTACTGGCATCTGGTGGGTAGAGGCCAGGATGCTGCCCCCACCCTACCCTTACTACAAAGAATTATCCTGCCCAAAATGCTAATCCTGCCAAGATTGAGAAACTTTGCCTTCTAGGATTGCTTTGTGATGATATAATCATTACAAACTTTTATTGAGCTTTAACTATATATCAGGCACTGTTCTATCACTATTTAAAGTGTGTCAACTTGTACCTGTTTATAGCAAATCTAGGAGGGTGGTAGTAGCATTATCCTCATTCTCTAGATAAGGAAACCGAAATACAGGGAGAAAACGTGCCCCAAATCACACACCTAGTAATGAATGGAACCAAGGCAGTGTGCCAGGGTTTGAAACAAAGCAGTGGCATGAACTCATGTGTGTCTGCTTGGAACATGGTGGTGATGGTGACTTCTCCACCTCCAGAGTGGGAGGATTCATTCATCCATTCATGCAACATATATGCATTGAGAGCTTAATCACAGCTTGGTGATAAAGTCCTGGTAGACAAGATAGGCAAGGTCCTTGCTCACACAACTTATTTTCTAGTTGAGAAGAAAAATTATGAACAAGCAAATCAATAAAAATGGAGATAATGTAAGTTATGGAGAATGTCTGGTGAGTGATGAGAAGAAGTCTGCCATGAGGATATCTGGGGGAAGAGCATGTCCAGCAGAGAGAACAGGCTGGGAAAAGGCCAGACGTGGGAGGCACCTTGGTGAGTTCAGGAAATACAAGGAAGTCCAGTGAACTTGGACCTAGGTCATAAGGGAGGAAATTCGTTTTTTGTTTTGTTTTATTTTGTTTTTTGAGACAGTGTCTCACTCTGTTGCCCGGGCTGGAATGTAGTGGTGCGATCTCTGCTCATGACAGACTAAGCCTCCTGGGTTCAAGCGATTCTCCTGTGAGGGAGGAAATTCTAACAGATAACGTTAGAGAGATGGGAGGGGCCAGGTGGAGTAGGACTTTGTATGTCAAGGTAAGGAGTTTGAATGCCAGCTTTGCTGAGAAGCTATAGGAGGGTTTTGAAGAAAGGTAACAGGATCCGATTTACATTTGTAAAAGAGCATTCAGATTTTGATGTGGGGGTGATGAGGCCAACACGTGGGGAGTTCAGGGAGTGATTCAGTAAGGATGCTAGAGCAGTAGTTAAAGGATATGATGATAGTGTCTTGGCCTAGGGTGATTGTAGTGAAATTGGAGGACAGTGAGCAAATTTGGTTCACACTCAGTGACCGTTTTGTGACATATATCATGTGGGAGGGAAAGAAAGAGAGGAATCAAAGGTGATGCTGAAGTTTTTGTCTTGAGCAACTGGCTCCAACAGCTGAGATAGGGAGGCCTGAGGAGGAGCAGGGGTTGGAGGGAGTGGAGGGAAGGTATCAAGAGGCCACTGTTAGGTCATATTAAGCAAGAGCTGCTTGCTAGGATCCAAGTAGAGGTGTGAAGAAAACAGCTTGTAAGGGGATGAGCCTGGGGCTCAGGGCAGCAGTCCAGGCTGGAAGGATAAATTTAGTATCCATTGCACAAAGATGATATTTGAAGCCAAGGTGCTGTTAAAGAGAGGCAGAGAATGGAAGAAGGCCTAGGTGTAAGTCAGGGAAATCACTCATTTCAAGTGTGAAAGAGAGACATTCATCAAAAGAGACGGAAGTAGGAGAAAAACCAGGAGAGAGAGGTTTCAAGACATCCAACAAAATGAAACAAAACAGGGAAGTGACCATTAAATTTGACCACGGGAGGCTGAAGTGAGACATTTCAGTGAATTCTTGGGGATGGAAGCTGAAGTGAAATGGGTTGAAGACAGAGAGGTGAGCAAGTGGAGACAGCCACCATAGGGACCTCTTTCTAGGAATTTTATGGTAAAGGGTAAAGAAATGGAGTGGAGTAAGAACAAGGGTCAATGGCAAGACTTTTAAAAATATGAGTCATCTATGTATTTGCAAGCCAATGTGAAGGATCTGACAGAGAGAGGGGAACTTCTGATCCCCAGAGACAGGGGTTCATGGGAGAAGTCCTTGAGAAGTACTAGAGCGGCAAGGGGCTTGGGATCCGGAGAGAACGGAGTGGCTAATTCTTTTTTGTTTGTTTGTTTGTTTTTTTGAGACGGAGTCTCACTCTGTTGCCCAGGCTGGCGTGCAGTGACACAATCTTGGCTCACTTCAGCCTCTGCCTCCTGGGTTCAAGCGATTCTCCTGCCTCAGCCTCCTGAGCAGCTGGGACTATAGGCATGCGCCACCATGCCCAGATAGTTTTTGTATTTTTAGTACAGATGGGGTTTCACCACATTGGCTGGGATGGTCTTGATCTCTTGACCTTGTGATCCTCCTGCCTCGGCCTCCCAAAGTGCTGGGATTACGGGTGTGAGCCATTCCACCCAGCCCTGGAGTGGCTAATTCTTGTTAGGACGTTTCATCTCTGATTATAGGAGAGAAGGCCTCAAGTATGTGAATGATGTAGGTAGTCTGGTGGCTAGATAATGCTGTTCTGGGAGAATGATTTCCACTTTCTCAGAGAGGAAGATCTATCTGAGCTCTGACTTGAGCCACTGGTCAGCTCCTAGTCCTGATCGTTGATACACACTAAGCCAGTCCTGGCGCCAGACTGAGCTCTTCTCGTAGACTGAATGTCTAGTTCTGTCCAGCCACCTCCCTTTGTTGATAAGAAAGAAGCTGGGAAGGCTTCTTTCACTATGGTGACTCAGCATAACCCATCTCTATAGCTGAAGAGAAAACTTGAAGCAAAGCCTGGCTCAGCAGGACCTGGATAGGTCCACAGATGAAAGGGAATCCCCCAAACTTGTCAGAGGAGGGCTTGGTAAGAGTAGAACCACTTATGGGGCATGTCATGACCACATAGAGCCAAGAACAGAAGGCTCTCGAAATGGACCAAAAGTTGGGATTCATTAGAAGGAAAGGCCCAGACTGAAGTAGGATTGGAAAACGAATGAGGCTGGTCATGAGGACATGCAAGCAGATCTGAATGAAGTGGGTTGGGTGGAGTTAGGGGTGATCCAACTAAATCTTGGACTGCTAAGTGCTCTTCAGTGTTTTCCTTCTTTGTGGACTCTTGCAGGGCCAATGTGGTCTACACAAATAGATTTACACATTTATATGGTGATCGAGAGTTTATAACTGTAAAATATATGCTGTATAAGAAAAGGCTTTGGCCAGGCACAGACTCACATCTGTAATCCCAGCTCTTTGGGAGGCTGAAATGGGCAGATTGACTGAGCCCAGGAGTTTGAGACCAGCCGGGGCAACATAGTGAAACCCCATTTCTTCAAAATATAAAAAAATTAACTGGGCATGGTGGCACACACCTGCAGTTCCAGCTACTTGGGAGGTTGAGGTGGGAGGATGGCTTGAGCCCAGGAGGCAGAGGTTTCAGTGAGCCAAGATCATGCCATTTCACTCCAGCCTAGGCAACAGAGTCTCAAAAAAAAAAAAAAAAAAAAAAAAAAAAAAAAAAAGAAAGAAAGAAAGAAAGAAAAGAAAGCCTTTACTACCATTAGTAGTGGATTGGATTGGGTTCAATTCTCTACTCCCATTTTATGTTTGAAAGCCCTTTTCATCAGTCTTATCAAGTAGTTGTCTGGACACTGCTTATGATATTTAGTGACAAGAAGCTCACTAAAGTCTTCACTTAAGGCCTAGCTTAATCCCTCCAGACCTCAATTTCCTCTTCTGCAAAGTGAGGAACAATAGTAATGTGTATCTTACAGGTTTGTTATGGGAATCAAGTTAGATAATGCATGTGAATGCATTTTGTGTACTGTAAAGGGCTGTGAATATTACTTCTGTCATCATTATTAACAATACTAAGAAAAAGAAGAGACCTCAAAAGTATTTCCTGTGCTACTTTCAAGTTCTCTTAAAAAGTCGTGAAAGGGCCTGAATCACCTGCAACATGGATGCCTTGTGGAAGGAGCCATGGAAGTCTGTGTCATGGTGACACCCGGGGCCACTGCATGGAGCAGGTGGGCAGGTTGCACTTCGCAGGAGGGGGCTCTGTTGAGGAGGTGAGTGGCAGTGAAATCCAGCCAGCACTCCAGTTGTCCAGCCATGTGCCCTGGCAAGGAGCTGCATCTGCAATGATTCCGCCAGGCACCATATAGGCTAGCACCCACCGGCATGCTTCCTGAAATGTTTAGGTTTGCTTGACCTTTAATTAGCAAATCCAGTCATGGAGAATCAGATAAGTTTCTTATCTTCAGCCATTGGAATTTTCATGATGACTTTTCCATCTGTATACCCACCCTGGTCTTTCCTCTACTTGAATGCCTTGCTTTCCTCTCAAACTCATTATGTCCAAATTCATACCTCCATTTTTCTCAGTTGAGAGTTTGGGCTGGATTCTCTACTCCCATTTTATGTTTGAAAGCCCTTTTCTTGAATCTTATCAAGTAGTTTTCTTGACACTGCTTATGACATTTAGTGCCAAGAAGCTCACTACTGCCTCAGGTAGCTGATGCCACTTTGAAGCCGCTCTTCACATTCAGAAACTTCTATCTACTGAGTCCACACCTGTCTACCTGGAGCTTACACCCACTAGTCCCTGGTTCCTGCCTTTGGGACCACATGGAACAAATCTCTATCTTCGTCACGACAGCTATTCATTGATTTGGGTAGAGGGATCAAGTTACCCTGTGTCTTATTGCTATTTCTTCCATTTCTTATATGAAAGCTTTTGCTTCTTTTCACTCTCCGGTCCACTAAAACAATTCTTTTTGTCTAGAAATGACACCAATACTTTATAGTTTTTTCATTCATTGATTTACTAACTCATTCATCCAACATTATGTGCCCTAGGATCTAAGGCTAAGAGAGATGAAGTGATTTGTCCAGGGTCTTACAGTTCCTAAGCTTTTATATGACTCAGATCCATGTTATTTCACTAACACACAGCTGCCTCTATGTAGAAGCAGTGGCCCTGGAGTCCAGGCAACTTCTGACGTGGCAGAAGCTTTTGCAGACTCACCAACTTAATAGATTCTTTTGTTGTTGCTGTTGTAATTTTTAGTTTAGTTTAATTTTTTGCCTCTGAACATTTTAGTAATCTATCCATAGTGTTTAGCATTCCCATCTCTTTCTCCCCTTCTCAAATCAGCAGCTTAGCCAGGCACAGTGGCTCATACCTATAATCTTTGAGATGTCACTTTGGGAGGCCAACCAAGGTGGAAGGATGGCTCAAGCCCAGGTGTTTGAGACCAGCCTGGGCAACATAGGGAGACCCTGTATCTACAAAAATTAAAAAAATTCGCTGGGCATGATGGTGCACACCTGTGGTCCTAACAACTCAGGAGGCTGAGGTGAGAGGTTCGCTTGAACCTGGGAGGTCGAGGCTGTGGTGATCCATGATTGCGCCACTACGCTCCAGCCTGGGAAACAGAACACGAACTGAAAAAAAACAAAAAACAAAAAGGAAAAGAAAAAGAAAAAACATCAACAGCTCCTGGTCTAACCTATTCAATATAAACTATTTTCTCACAGTTCTAGATCTCTTTTCCAGTGATGTTATAGATTGAAATCACCATTTCTAGCTACAACATAAAGCATTAGCCCAGGACTAGAGAAACATGAGTCCTTAAGACGGTGAATTCAAAAAATTCTCACATATACAGGGAACAAGTGTGGTTAGACGCTTCATGAGAGTAGAGACCATGTCAGGGTTTTTCATTTTGCATTGTGTGTGGCTCGTATTCATAATAGCTGCTACTGCTGGCTGCTGTGACTAATTGCTAATATATCGGAGCACTAATTATATGACAGGCATTTAACAATGTATGGGAGTTCCAGTTGTTGGCCTCCTCACAAATACTTGGTCTTGCCGGGTTTTGTAATTATAGCCATCCTACTGAGTTGAAGTGGCATCTAATTGGATTGTAATATGCCTTTTTCTTTTCTTTCCTTTTCTTTTCTTTCCTTTTCTTTTCTTTCTTTCTTTTTTTTTTTGGCTTTTGAAACTGGGTCTTGCTCTGTCACTCAGGCTGGAGTGCACTGGCACCATCTCAGCTTACTGAAAGGGGCTCCTCATGGGCTCAAGGGATCCTCCCATCTCAGCCTCCCGAGTAGCTGGGACCACAGGCTTGCACCACCACACCCAGCTAATTTTTTAGTTTTTAGTAGAGATGAGATCTTGCTATGTTGCTCAGGCTGGTCTTGAACTCCTGGGTTCAAGTGATCCTCCTGTCTTGGCCTCCCAATGTGCTGGGATTATAGGCATGAGTTACTGTGCCTGGCCGCTAATGATTAATGGTGTTGAGCATCTTTTCATATACCTATTTGCCATTCTTACATTTTATTTGGTGAAGCTTTTGTTCAAATCTTTTGCACATTTATACTGGGCTATTTTGGCTTTTTATTTTTGAGTTGTGATAGTTCTTTATGTATTTCGTATACAAGTGGTTTGTGAAACATAGTTTTGCAAATATTTTCTCATGGTTTGTGTTTTCGTTTTCTTAATGGTTCTTTTGGACAGCAACTATTTCAATTTTGAAGAAATCCAAATTATCAATTGTTTTCTTTAATAATTTGTGCATTTTTTCTTCTATTTAAAAAGTCTTGGCCTAACCCAAGGTGGCTAAGATTTTCTCTCCTTTGTTTTATTCTAGAATTTTTATAGTTTTAGGTTTTCCACTTCAGTCGGTGATCCATTTTTACTTGGACCTTGTATGAGTTGTGAGATAAGGATCATGGGCAAGGGTGCTGCTGCTTCTTTTCCTCTTCCTCCTCCTACTCCCTCCACTTCTCCCCTTGTTCCTCTTCCTCCTTCTCTTCCTCATCCCCTTCTGTTCTTTTCCTCTTCCATCTCACCTTCTTTTCCCCACTTCTTCCTCTTTCCCCTCATCTTCCTCCTCCTCGTTCCCCCTTCCTCTTCTTTCTCTTTTCCTTTTTGTTAATGGATATCTATGTCCCAACACCATTTGCCTTTTTTGGTTTTTTTTCACAGCATCTGGAAAAAAAATCTTTAATTTCCCTCTTTCTACAGCCCCTTTTATCCTGGGAACAAAGACCATCAATTCTGAGATTTGTGAGGCAAATCTAGACCCTTCATTGGTTGCGTGTATTTTGGGTGAGTGGAGAATTCCATCTGTCGGGGTATTTGCTGCATCACAACAGTTGTTGAATTTTTTTCAGGCAACAGAAGAACACTGTCTACCAAAGTTGGCAGTCCCTGAATAGCCTGAGTCCAGGGGAAACCGAGATGGATCTTCTGGTCACTTGGGAGTGAACTCAGCATGGAATCTGTAACAGTGGATACGATGTAGGTCATTGGGGGGCTGGGTGATTACAAGCTTTGCTTTCGCCCAAAAGCTAAGGGGATTGAGCATCCCATGATGTTTCAGTTTACTACGTATTTGCCTGACAACATTTATTGAAAGATTACCCTTTCTGTATAGAACTGCCTTGGTACCTTTATCAAAAATCAGTTATCATTTTTGTGTGAGTCTGTTTTTGGACTCTGTAGTTCTATGCCATTGGTAGACATATCTATATTTACAGCAACATCACACTGTATTACTATAGTTTTATACTTAGTCATGAAACCAGGTATTAAGTCTCTAATTTTGTTCTTCATCTTTGATGTAGTTTGGACATTTGTCCCTGTGTAAATCTCATGTTGAATTGTAATCCCTAACGTTGGAGGTAGGGCCTGGTGGGAGGTGTTTGGATCATAGGGGCTGATCTCTCATGAATGGCTTGGGCCATCCCCTTAGTGATAGGAGAGCTCTCGCTCTGAGTTCACATGAGATCTGGTCATTTAAAAGTGTGTGGTACCTCCCTTCTGCTCTCTCTCTCTTTCTCTCTCTCTTACTCTTGCTTTCACTATATGAAGTGACTGCTCCTGCTTCACCTTCCTCCGTGAATAAAAGCTCCCTGAGGCCTCTCCAGAAGCAGATGCCTGTATGCTTTCTGTTCAGCCTGCAGAACTGTGAGCCAATTGAACCTCTTTTCTTATAAATTACCCAGTCTCACGTATTGCTTTATAGCGTCTGTTTGGCTATCAGATTATTTGTATTTTCATATAAATTTTAAAATCAACTTGTCAATTTCTGCAAAAAGTCTCCTGGGATTTTGATACATATGGTCATGAATCTCTAGATGAACCAGGGGAGAATTTACATCTTAATAATATTGAGTCTTATAATCCATAGGCATGGTTTATCTCTGTTTAGATTTTCTTAAACTTCTCTCAGCAATATTTTGAGTTACTCAGTGTACATATCTGTACACCTTTTGTAAAATTTTTCCAAAGCATTTCATGATTTTTAATGCTCTTAGAAATAGTACTTAAAATTTTTCAACTTGAAAAATGGAAAGTATGTAAAATACAATTAAAAGTTGTATATTATTCTTGGTTTCTATAACCTTGCATTTTCTGCATCTACTGAAATGATCAAATGGATCTATAAATATATTCCCTCCTCTTACTCTTGCTACTAGTAATCTGAATCTTCTTTTTATTTTTTCCTGGTCAGTCTGGTCAGAGGTTTATCAATTTATGTCTCCCCAAATAACCAGCTTGGGCTTTACTGACGTTCTCCATAACTTTTCTCCATTCTCTTTCCCTGTTTTCTGTTTTAATTTTTGTGATTTCCTTCCTTTTCTGCTTGCTTTGGTTTTAGTTTTCCCTCCTTGTTCTCATGTTTTAAGATGTAAACTCAGGTCATTAATTTTAAACCTTTCTTTATTTCTAAGATAAGCCTTTAATTCTACATATTTTTCTTTATCAGCATTTCATAGATTTTGGTATTTGTTTTTTCATTTTGATTTAATTAAAAATACTTTGCAATTTCCTTTCTGATTTCTTCTTTGTCCCATGGGTTATTTAGAAATGCATTGTTTAATTTCCAAATTATTGGGTATGTTCCAGATTTCTTCCTGTTATTCATTTCTAATTTAATTATCTTGTAGTCAGAGAACATACTTTGTATGATATTAATCTTTTTGAATTTATTGAGACTTGTCCTATGGCACTGAAAAAGATTTATCTTAATAGGTGTTCTGTGGACCCATGAAAAGAATGTTTATCTGTTGTTTGGTGAAATGTTCTGCAAATGCCAATGACATTAAGTTGATGACAAGGTTTTTCAAATTATCATAATCTTATTTTTTGTCTACCTAGTCTATCAATTATTGAGAGAGGAGTGTTGAAGTCTCAAGTATGATTTTGGAGTTGTCTATTTTTCCTTTCACTTCTGTGAGTTTTTGCTTCATGTTCTTAGAAACTCTACTATTAGGTACATATACATTTTGCTCATGTTCTCTTGATTGATTGAATACTTTATCATTATGAAATGACCTTTTTATCTTTGGCAAGATTTCTTGCTCTGAAGTCTATTTTGTCTGATATTAATAAATCTACACTCACTGTATTTCGATTAGTGTTAGCATCATATATCTTTTTTCCGTGTCTTGCTTATAACCTACTGTGTCTTTATATTTAAAGTGGATTTCTTGTAGGCACCATATAATTGAGTTTGTTTTTTTGTTCCAATTTGACAATTTTTTAAATTTAATGTGATTATGGGTCTGCTTGAGTTTAAATCTACCATTTTGCTGTCTGTTTTCTATTTGTTCCATTTAGATTAACTGACTATTTCTTGTGGTTTCATTTTCTTTTGTAACCTTAGCAGCTTTTTCCCTCCTCTCGTCTTCCTCCTCCTCCTCATCTTCCCCCTTGTTCTTCTCCTTCTCTGCTTTCTATTTCCCTTTACCTATATCCTCCTTTTCTTTTTAAATAAATTATTGCCTCATGGTCCATAGTGCACATGCCCAGGTTACTGGCAGAAGTTAGTCTCTCTGTCTCTTTCTGTCTCTCTTTATTTATTCTCCTTTATTCTCATATCTCATTCCCTTTCTCCTCACCACATAAGCAACAATTACAAGTTTAATGTATTTTTTTGTTTGTATATGTCCTTGCAAATATGTATACCTATTTTGTGTGCATATATTTTTAATTTAGATAAATTATGTTGTGTAATTAATCTGACTCTGTTCTGTTCTTTTGCACCAAACAGTATACTCTTAACAATCAATTTATTTCTTCTGACTGCTATGTAACACTCAGTAGTAATATTTCACATGTTTTACCTGTCTGCTCTCTGAGTGATGATCTTTCAGGTTGCCTACAACTCCGACTCCAGAAATAATTCTCTTATACACCTAGATTGGCTTTTTTAGGGAATGCATATCCCAGAGTGTAATAGCTGACTTATAGACTATGCATATACCTAATTTGACAGAGTGGTGGGGGCTGTTCTTTAGAATGGCTCTACCACTCAATAATCCTGCTATATGAGAGTTTCCTATATCCCTGCAAATCTTGTTGTTTATCCAGCTTTCTAATTTTTATTGGTATAAATTACATAGGGGACATTTCTCTGTCTACTAATAATTTTGAGCAACTCTCCTAATACTTTTCCTCTTTTTGAGTTTCTGCTTTTGAAAATTGCCTATGCACAAATATCCTTTGCTCACTTTTCTCATGGCTTTTCTTTTTCTTGTTGATTTGTAGGAGTTTTTGTATGTTTTCGATTTTAATCCCTTGCCAGTTTCAGATGTTGTGAATACTTTCTATTATTTATTTATTTTCTCCATAGAGCCCTTCATTGCATAGAAATCTTTTTAAAAATATAATGGAGTAATATTTATCTTTTCCCACTTGTGCTTTTAATGTTTTGTGTGTGAAATTATTCCTCATATCTAAGTCATAAAGATAAACTTCTACATATTCTATTAACTTTAAATTTTTAAATCTTCTATTAACTTTATCATTCTTCTGATAACTTTATTTTTTGTCTTTCACGTTTGTGTTTTTAATCCACATAATACCAGCTTTGTATATGATATTAAGTAAGAGATCCAGTTTTCCTCTTCTACATATGGTTAACTAATTTTCCAACATGACATACTTAACAATTTGTAGTGAGTTGATTCGTCATATTCCATTGTATGTAAAGTTTTTTATAGATGTGTCTGTGAGTGTCCTAGCAGGACACAGAATGCAAGCTGAAATGGGGTGACGGAGGAGAACTTAATGAAGTACTCCCAGGTTAAGGACACCAACAAGGATTGGTAGGATACTCAGTAGCAACAGTGGGGAAGTCTTATCTCCCATTCTCCAGCTCCTACCCACCAAGTATGAACAAGCAGTTGAAGGGAGTGGCTATCAAACCCAGAAAAAGCTGTAGCTGGTGTTCTGGTCTTGGGCATATGAGTGCAGCCTGTCAGGGGAGTGCTAGGGCATAACTACCCTCTAACTCCTTTTCTCTCCAACCTCCCTCCAGTGACTCTGTTTGGCCGAACTCAACAGGTAATCACAGGACAAGTAAGTATAGTTAACGCAATGCAGGAGGTCAGCCTCTCATATGAAGCTAGAGAAGGGTGGAGAAAGGTTGTGGAGGGGCAAACCAAGAATATCCAGTGCAATACATGTGAGAGTGTGAGGGTGTGTCTCTGTGCTCTCTGTTCTGAGACAGTGCCTCTATCTCTTATTGGCCATTATTACAGTGTTTTTATTATCTTGCTTTTGTAGCATGTTGATATCTGGAAGAGTGAGGTTCTCCTTTTTTCATTATTAAGATTTAACATTTTTAGGTTAACTGCATTTGAATTCCTCCATGTACATTTTAGAGTAAGTGTATTGCATCCTCAAGAAATCAACTGATATTTTGATTGGCTTCGTATTATATGTTTATATTAAGTTTGGAGAAGGAGCATGTTTTTAATATTAAGTCAGCTCATTCATGCACAGGAATGTCTCTCTACTTATTCACACAATCTTCTATACCTTATATTAGTGTTATACTCTTCTACATAGAGGTCTATTGTATTCTTGGTTACATTAATTCCTAGTTAATTGGTTAAATTAACCACTTATCTTGTATCTTGTTTTCTTGGTTAAATTAATTCCTAGATTAATTAATTCCTAGATTTCTACATTGTGGATACTATAAATGGTGCACATATTTAGTGAATGCCTTCTATGTGCAGGCCCTATGCCTGGTGCTATGGATACCAGTAGTGAGTGTGACATGGGCCCTGGTTTCATAGACCCGACACTGCAAAGACAGACATCACACATTAAACAGACAAATATATGACCACACGTTGTGTTGAGTGCTCTGAAACAAAGGCCCAGCTTTCGTCCCTGGACTTCTGCCTTTGCTGTGTCATTTCTTAGTGCTCTGTGTCACTACTCTTACAAAGATCCAGGCCTGGTGTCAGGAGACAGGATTTCCAGTCCCAAATCTGATTCTATCTAGCCAGTTTGTTCATCTTTAGAATGAAAGGTTGGACTAGTCAGTCTTTTAGGGCTCTTTAGCAGGATCTGTCTTCCTCCCTCCCTCCTGCCCTACCTTTCTTCTTCCATGATTGAGTGTGAAAGAAAGAACAGTAGTACCTGGGGAAGGGAAATTGCTCTGTCTAGTTTTAAGTGCTATGGAGATACTCAGCTGTTAAAGGGCCCACCACCGTAGAACGTGCAGGTGTGGATCTTAGGAGGCTTCCATGCTGGAGGTGTACAATTGAGGGATACCACTGGAGTTCTGATGTGAATGAGAGCACTTAGAAGGAATGGATACAAAAGAAGACGAGGACTAAGAATAGACCCTGAGGGGCTGAGCCATTTAAAGTGAAGTAAGAAGGGAGAAGGGTCTTTCAGAGGAACCTTGCCACAGGATTAGCATTACAGGGCAAAAAGTTTTACATCTCGTAGGAAGGCACTTTGGAAGTTTAATTAATGACCAAAATCAATTGTTTAAATCCTTTTTACATCATTCTTACTCTGGAAAAAAAAAGCTGGTCAAATTGATGACCTTCTATGATTTCAAAAGTATAGCACTTATTTTTAATGAGTTTATTTCTAAGATGTTAGAGTGAGCAACCTTATTGGTAGTTGCCTCCATTTCCCCATTGATAAAATGACCGTAATGAAACTTATTTGATGAGGTTGTGGTGAGGGTCAAACTAGATTCTGGGAAAGTAAGACATGTCTGCAGAATTAGGAAATCCTACTGTTATTCTTTATGCTAGTACCAAGGGTTAAATTTGCTTTCTGTCTTTGACCTTTTTTCCCCATTCAGTGACTAACTTTTTTGTAAACTAATGTTCATTCCATTCTCATATATCTCTTCTGTCCCAGTTTCTCTGGGTTCCCCACGCCCAGCAGTTGGGAGATCAGAAAGATACCATCTGCTGATTAATAAACAGACATGTATTCCTTCCTAAGTTGATTGAATCAGGGTGTCTCTTGACCCTCATTCTGAATGTTCATACATTCCAACACATAGTCGCTGATCTAAGGTCCCACCCAGAGGCTCTGTGGCTGGGATGAATCACATCTGAACTGACCATCCTTCCTGGAACCCATGGGCTACAACATGTGTGAGCTCAGCTGAAGTAGATACCTTCCACCTACTGAGAACAGGGCTGGCTCCTGGCGATCACATCTTACAGTCTACAGGGGCCCCTGATCAGTAAGGGCTGAGGATTGCAGATGGAAGGTCTACTGAGCACCCCACGGGTTCAGTCCTAGGGTGGAGGGTGTTGGTGGTGGAATAAAAACAATCAAGAGACTGGGTCCTAGCTCCTAGGAGGAAAGAAGGTGGCTGAGGATGGTGGTAGGTTTGGGGTGAAAACTTAAGGCATGTATGGGCAGATTTTAATTTATCTATCTAGATTAGATCTGGGGTCCAGATTTTGGGTCTAGCAGCCCACAACTCCCCAAAATGAATTATACTCTGCCTTAAAGATCCAAAAATCTCTCAAGTCTCTCTGAACTGATTGACTTCCATTGGCTCCCCTCTCACTCTGAAGCGTGTTTATTTCTCTGGGAGTTGCAGGCTTTCGTGTTCTCAGGGCTTGGCGAGGGCCAGGGTCTGTTCTCCAAGTGGAAATGAAGAGCTGCAGATTTATCTGGGCTCCATGGCCAT
Organism: Macaca fascicularis; assembly: GCF_037993035.2. Lineage (NCBI taxonomy): Eukaryota > Metazoa > Chordata > Mammalia > Primates > Cercopithecidae > Macaca > Macaca fascicularis. The sequence continues at coordinate 186,792,342 of NC_088375.1, read as the reverse complement.
CTTCCTTGCATTCCTTATTCCCCAGCTGGGTGTCCCAGAGACACTAATAAGGGGGGATTGTTTGCTTTTTCTTTCTTTTCTTTTTCTTTTTTTTTTTTTCTTTAAAAGAAAAAATATTGAAGAAACAGAACGAAGCACAAAGCCAAGAGGAGTCAGTCATCCCTCTGCCTTAAAGTTTATAGGGGCAAAAAATCCTATTGTGGGGAACGTGTGAGAAGCACACCCACATTAATGAATTTGCATGGCACTTCCACTTAACACACAAACCTCTCAGGCCCAGAAAGTTTAAAGTGCTTCTCCAAAGTCTTGAAGAAAGTCAGTACTAGAATTGGGATTAAAAGCGGTGTGCTCTTTCTCTCAACTCAAGCCTCCACCCTGTAAGGCAGGGAAGACTTAGGGCAGAGGAAGATGGAGCCTGTGTGGCTCCGTAGGGCTGGGCATGCACCCGGGGCAGGTCTGGACAGAGCCTGGAGCTTGTGGTTATTCTCTTCAGGGCCTGCACTTGACTCACTGGGGATTCCGGACAGTCCCTCCTTACTTTCTGTTTTAGTCTGTTCTACTGGAAATTGGGCTTTTCAGAAGTGTTACCATGAAGATAACAGGGCAGATCTGGGGTGGCAATGGGGGGCTGGGTCTGTTTTGGTATGTCTAGGCTCTCTCCAGGCCAGCTCCATGCTGCATGCCCAGCACTGAAAGCAGCATCTGAAAACCAGTGGATGGTAAGTGGATATTGCTATTGTAGATGAAACTGAGGCTTGAGGGTCAGACAGATCTAAATTTAGAACCCCAATCTACCAATGCTTAGTTGTACCAACTTACATAAGCTCCTTTCTCAGACACAGTTTCCAAATTTGATCCTGATTTAGTTGGTCTGGTGGGGGTCTGGAATCTGCATTTTTAAACAAGCTCTCCGAGGTAATTCTGAGGCAGCTAGCCAACACCTTAGAACTTTTTTAAAAATGTAAGATGCGATAAATGCAATGGAGAGAAATAAAGAAGAGGAGGAGACAGAGAATTCTTGGGAGGTGCGGGTGACACAACTTTAAATAGTGTGGTCAGGAAAGGAAGAAAACTAAGAGTTAGAGAGAGTATGGCTAAGCCAATGTAATACTAATAATACGAATGGAATAGATAACAGTTGATTTAGCTGTCATTCCATGCCAGGCATCATGTATTAATCTACACCCAAACTTATACCTGTGAGGGAAATTCCATGCTTGTCCCGTTTTATAGATAAAGAAACCAAGGTCTAAAAAGAGTAAGCCCTTTTTTGGTACCATGTATGTCCTTTAAGTGTTTCCTGAGGCAGGCAAAGAAATCCTTCCCACTTTGCAGATGAGAAGCTGAGACAGAGAGAGGAAGATAAACAATGGCTCAGGGTCACCCAATAAGGAGTCAGTGCTGGAGCTGGCTCTGAGTCCAGATCTCCTGGCTCACAGCTCAGGGTTCTGTCACTGCCTATACTTGCTGGGCCCAGCCAAGCCCAAGGAGGGCATCCTGCCCTGGGGTGGTGCTCTCCTAGACCAGCCTCACCCCTCTTGCCAGATAAACACGGCCCCATCCCCTGCCAAATAGCCTTGTTGCCCAACTTGTGGGCAGGAGCCAAGCCTGGCAGTGTTTGGTGGGCATCCAAGTCAAGTTGCTGTTTCCTGGGCTGAGTTTAGCATGTAGCATGGCTTCATCATCCAAATATGTCCTGCCAGACAGGCCTCAGCTGCTGGCCAGCGGGGCATTTGGCGGCCCAAGAGAGCTTGACGCTAATTGGGCCCAGCCGACATAAATCATGTCTCTCATTAAGAAGAAATCCAGCCATTCTCTGGAAGGGGCAAGAGGTGGGGAAGGGGAAGAGCCTCCCACTGAAGGATTGAGTTCTGCCAGGGCCCAGTGACCTTATGTAATTGTTCAAATCACTCTGGCCTTCTCTGTCCATCTGAAGAGTGAGGAGGCTACACCCAGTGATCTCTGGTGGTTCATGCCAAACTAGAGGGCTGTCCTGTTACTTTTGTGTGTGTGTGATGTTGTCTTTCCTTTCTGCTTGGAGCATCATCAGGGGCAGCTCTCATATTCTGTGATGCAGTGGGCTAAGAACCACCTGACTTGGGTGAGGTAAGAGAAAGCCCTTTCCGTGAACAAAAGAACTCCCCAAGGGCTGCTTTGATATCTAGAACTTTTGTAGCAGAAGGCTTGGATTCACCTTGAAACAGAGTAAAGAGCTCCAGGAGGGGAGTGCTTCTCAACTAAGCTGGGTCACTTATTGACAGATGGGTAGGGGGGAATTTGGCAGGGTCTGTTTTGTCCTAAAGGCAAATTTGAGCTGTCAGTGATGGTCAGCTGTGCTCAGACGAAACTGGAAAATACTGGGTCAGTGTGAAGACAAATGATATCAACCTTACAACTCTGGCTTTCCTAAGAACGCGTCAACTTAAGCACCTGTGCATTTATTAACACATTCACTCATGCACTCGCCATAGGAGGCACTAGCTATGTTCCAAGTACTACTCTAGGCACTGAGAATATCAATGAATCCGACTCAATCATTGTTTTATTCAGAGCCATGGTCTACTGAGAAGAACAAGCATTTGAAAAATTGATTCTAAAATGTGTGATAAATCCTGTACCAATGAAATGTGCAGATTCTCTGAGTGGAGGAAGAAATTAGGGACTCTGACTTAGGTGGGGTGAAGGGTACAGGCAGGCTTCCCAGAGAAGGTGGCATCTTAGCAGTGCTTTGGAGAATAAGTTGAGAATACTGGAGAGGACAGTTAGAGCAGAGGATAGGGTGTGAGGAAAAGTTGAACAAGTCTAAAAGGATGCTATGGTCAGAGAACAGCAAGTAGTTTCATGTAGCGTGAGGGAGGCTGTGTGAACAGCATCGGGGGTTGAGGGGTGCAGGTGATGGAACAAAGGCCAGAGCTGAGGCTGTGGCTTGGTTGATCCAAAAGTGTCCCACCTGGGAGGGACTTTAGTTTGTTCCAGTGATTTTCTACAGTTCCCAACCCTGTCTGTGCATCAGGATTACCTAGAGAACGTTTATAAAATGCAAACAGTCTTCATTCCTGAGATCCTGATTTAGCTGGTCTGGTGGGGGTCAGGAATCTGTATTTTTAAACAAGCTTTCCCAGGTAATTCTGAAGCAGCTAGCCAACACCTTAGAACTTTTTTTAAAAAACGAGATGCTAATAAATGCAATGGAGAGAAATAAGAGGAGGAGACAGAGAATTCTTGCGGGGTGGGGGTGACACAACTTTAAATAGTGTGGTCAGGAAAGGAAGACCTGAAGAAGTGAAGGAGGTAGCCATGGGTAGATCTGAGAAAAGATCACTCCAGTTGGAGACAATGGCAGATACAAAAGTCCTGAGGCAGGGCTGACTGATGTCCTGGAGGCCAGTGTTGCTGGAACACAGGAGATGAGGTCAGAGGGGTAATGGGAGCAGACTGTTTGGATAGGGCTTACTCCTGGCCTTTCTGAAACCATTGATTTAATCAAACTCATCCACCATTTAGAGAAAAAACAGGCCTGGAAAAGGGACATTTTAATAGATTCATCTTCTCTGTGTACTTATTTTGCTCGAGGTTATGTACTGGGCCGTGTGACTTGGTGGTGTAGAGAAGCATAGAGATGAATAGAATATAGACTCTGTCTTCCCAGGGATCCCAATCAGGGGTGGGCACAGGCTCACGCAATCCTTTCCGGTAGAAATATATGGTTCTATGCTGATTCTAGCTCTAACAGAAATGGCAGCTGCAGTTTGAGGTGGTCATGGAGAGAGATTGGCATGTGAATGAGCAGAGTGGGACAAGAGTAGCTCCTTGAAGTTGGGGGTAGGGAGTGGGTCAGACTTCAACAGACACAGCAGGAACGACTTGCCCAAGGAAACAGAACAAGTGCATGGCTGAGACTGAGCCAGAATGGATGTCTGTTTGTGGTTTGGGGGAGGCAACATGAGAGTATGGGGTCAGAAAGTCCTGGGTTCTGAGCCTGGCTCAGCCTTGACATTTGAGACCAATGTGGGCCACATGACTTTACTTCTTGGAGTCTCACTGGCCTCAATTTCCCCATCTTGTCCGTGGGATTAGTCCCTACTCTGAATATTGGCTATGAAAATTAATGAAGTAATGCATGATTATGTGTCTACCAGCCCAGGGGTTGGCATGCGGTAAATGCTCAGAAAGGGAATTTTGCATCGCCCCCAGCGTAATTTGATCTGTTTTTCTCCCACACACACCACCACTTTCTGTCTTCATGGAAGCTACTATGGGCAAGCTGCCCCCCGAAGGTCCCGCATAACAATTCACAAAGCCCAATCCCGTTGGCCAATTGAGCTCCATATTTCAACTACACCCTGAAAGTGGCGTTATTATTATTGCCCCATTTCATGGGTTAGGGGAGGTGGGAGGAGGGTGGCATCATCCTTGAAGGAGCCAGGACTTCTCTGTGTTTTTTTCTTCTTTACTATGTTGACCTTCATGGCTGGGCCAAGGACACAGACCACTGAGGAGCCTTAGGAGCCAAAGGGAGCTGCTGAGTAGAGCCTGGAGCTGGGGAAGCTGTCCTAACCCCATCCACGTGGAGGGGTCCTTGGTGACAGTGGTCGTTTGGCCCTGCCCGTTCTGCCCCACCTGGGCTCCCAGTTTAGCCATGTCCCAGCCCTATCCTCTGGGCTCAGCCCGGTGTGCTCTGCCTGGCTTAGAATAACCAATCAGCAGGGACCTCCTTCTAATTTGATTTTGGTTGCTGGGGAGGGGCATAGGCTCACACATACAGGTTAATGCTTTCGCTGCCAAGGATGGAACATTTCTGAGGCAAGTTCTTTGTTCTTTTGATCATTCATTCTTTCAATAAGCCCTTCCATTGGTCTCTTTGGCACTGTTCCCTGGGTTGACACTGGGGATAAAGAGGCAAGTTAGACCTAGCCCTTGACCTGGACCACCACCTCTAAGGAGGCAGACGTGGAGACCCATCATCACCGGCTGTGCTGGAGGACTGTGAGAAAAAACAAAGCCCAGGGTATGCAGAGCTGAATTCTAGGCCAAGAAACGTTCCTCTCAGTCAGCACGGTCATTCATTTGTTCCTTCAGCCAACACTCACTGACACCTGCTGGGCTCCATGGGCCTGGGCCCTGGGGAGGCAGAGATGACTCAGACCATTTTTAAATTTAAAAAAATCTCAGACCTTGAGGTGGTGGAGGATGGGCAGACACATTGAACTTTGAAATAGGTCATTGAAAAGAGAGTGGTAGGAAATTGGGGGGTGGGACGGTGCAACCACTTTCCTGGGGAGAAGAGTTAGAGTAGGGGCAGTGGGACAGCTCCTAGGACTTAGGCCTTGAAGAAGGGAAAGGCTTTGACAACTTGGACCTGTGACGATGGGCTCCAGGGTAACCACATTTACCACCTGCCGGGTGTCCTAGACAATTCTTATTTAAACAATCAGGGTTTTAGTTGAATGGATATATCAATTATTGGCTGACTTTTGTGTTTATTATGTAATACTCTTTTCACTAAAGGTAATATATGTTCAAACTTTCTAACATTTGATTACTTTGATCAAACTTTTTGGAAGAAGAAATTAAATAAGAATAGACCATTTTTTAGACCACATGTTCTGATTTCTGATTCAGAAGCATCATTTCTATACTTATATCCACACAACCAGGGTCTAGTTTGACCCCTCTGCCCAATCGCAATGTGTCTCAGAAAAGATTCTGTCCTCAGTCATCTCCCCAGAAGCAAGGTAGAGGTGGGTTGGGGCTGAATAAGAAAAGAGCCCTCACCAGGTAGATGACTGGGTGGAGTTAGCATTTGCAGCTTGAAATGACCCAGACCTCAAGAAAGTTCAAGATTCAGGGTGTCTTGGCTATATTCATGGTTAAGGACAAGGGATTTTGAATCAGCTACAGCTGGGTTTAGTTCATTGCCCAGACACATATGTCTGGACAAGACAATTAACTAATGTACCTATGCCTTGTGTAATTTCTGTAGGATTATTGGCAACATTATATGAGATAATGCCCTGTATCTGGCATTTAGTGAAGACTCGAGGAAAGGTGACTAATAAATGAATAGTAGTAGTTGGAGGACCTCAAGTCTGCAATGGATATAACTTTTGCAACCAGAACCTTCACAGCCCTTGAGATCCTGTTACCACCAGGACTGTCATCCAGCTCTCCCTCCCCACTTACAAATCATACCCACCTGAGCAGGTGTGATCAGGGGCCAGAAGCTGAAGTGCTCAAAAATCCTAATACCACTCTGAATGAAGACAGTGTCAGCCCTGGGGCTGCCATGTGAGGATCTGAGCCTGCCCCCACCCCATCCCCGCTAAAGCCAGCAGCACCTATTTGGTTTTGTACTTCGGAAGAGACCTAGAGCTCTGCTTCCTGCCCAGGGTCCCTGCCCCTTTAAAAGACCCTGTCTTCTCATCTTCATTCTGCTGGTTCTATCCATTACCCCTGAATGGAAACTGAAGCTTAATTTTTCATGCTTGAAGCCATTAACACTCTGGGCCCTTGACAGGAAACACAGCTCAGCTTTAATTAGCCACAGCAAGCTCCCTGCATGAGCTTCTAGCACAGCCCAGGGACTTCAAAGATAAAGGCTTCTCCATTCTCACTAATCACAGCTATTAATGAGCCAATCAAGGCAGACTAGGGCCAAGGCAGGCAGCTCTCTTAGTACCTTAGGCAGATAGCTCTGTCCTGATGCCAGGAAGCTCCTCTCCCTGCAGAGCTGGAGTCTGGTGTCCTTGGGAGCAGAATGACTGGGATTTGATGTCCCATCTGGGTTGGGACCCCAGCTCTGCAGCTTATCTGCTGTGAGTCCTAGGACTGGACAAATGTCCTTTCTGAGATGCTTTCTACAACAAAAAATAATAATGCTATTTTCATGAGGAGCTATTATTATAATGGGAATATAGGTCAGAGATTCTCAAACTTGAGCATGCTTCAGAACCACCCTGAGGCTTCATTAAATCTCTTGACTGGGCTCTACACTGACTTTCTGACTCAGGCGTTCTGGGAGGAGTGGTGTGCAAGAATCTGCGTTTTTAACTTGTTCCTAGATGATTGTGATGATGCTGATTTGGGGACTACATTTGAGAAGCCCTACTCCAGACTACATGAGGGGTTGTACAAATGTGAGCTATTACTTAAAGATTTTTATTGTATTTCCCTGAATAAATGTCTCCTCACCCCTTTCCTTAACCTATCTATGTCTGCTATGACAGTTTCTAGGAGCTTCCCATCTGGGCTATCAATACTTGGACACACCAGCATTTGTCACTGTGTGGTGCCCTGATAGTGTAAAATAGTCCAGGTATGCTCAGTCTTAGGCAGAAATGGGCAGGACCACTTCTTTGCCCAATCTTGGTACCAAGATTCCAAATCCTGACATTGACATCTTAAGTCTCCAGCATCTTCTCTGGAAGGACAAATGCATTGGGACCTCTGATTCCAGAGAAAGCAAAGAGCATGGAGCCTTTAGAAGTCTTTTGGGAAATGAACTGCATGGTGGAGGCTGGGAAGATAGAAATGTGCAGAAAGGAAGGTATTCATCACTCGAGGCCATGCTTCTTTCACCTGAGCATTACAGTGTGGGGAACATAAACAATGGGATGGTGGTAAGACAATGCATGTGGTTTAGGGGGGATTGATGAGAAATTTCTACTGATGGCCTAACTAATGTCTAACTAAAGTCCTTCCTGCCACATTCTGCTGTTTCCTTAGGCAACAGGGACACATACTCATACTTATTTCAACTACTGCCTCCTGCTTGCAACACCTGACAGCATGACTCAGAGTCACACTGAGCTTCTGGCTTTAGAGACAGGCTTTTGTGGTCAAAGAGTATAACAGTTCATGGACTTAAGATGTTGAGTTTCAGTTGGGGCTGTCTTCTCCGGGTCCTGACCCCTCATGCTGCTCACTCTCACCTCTGTGCCTTTTCTCTGTTCCACCACCTCACATACCCTTCTTCCTACTCCCTCTTATTCACGTCTCATTCAGCTTTCACCACCCACCTCAGATTTCTCAGAGAGCTTGTTCCTGAGAACAAGCTTGTTTTTGATGATCTTTGCTTTATAGATAGCATATCTCAAAGTGTGTGCCCAGGGGCTCTGGGGGATGTTATTATAGAAGCTCTAATGCAACTGAGGTGTCCCTTGGGAATGTTAGGCTAGGTAAAGTAAGTCTGGTGTCTTCTCTGCAGGACTTCTCAGAGCCTTGAATATGCGACTGTGGTTCGGGAAACTTAAGAGAGATGCTTAACAAGCAGCATTTTCTAAACATGTCACCACAGTATGCATAATGTACTCTTTTCCCCACAGAGTGGGAAATGCTTTGATGTGGAGGAAGTAGGCCCTGAAGGACAGATGACTTTAGAAAAGCTTCAGAGTCCAGCCAACTTGGGTTCCAATTCCAGAACTTACATCTCTTTGAGCCTGTCCTTTCATCTGTAAAATGGAGATAGTGGTCCTTACATTGGAGAGCTGTTGCAAGATTTATGTGAGATGACATGAGAAGTGCCTAGCCTGGAGTGAGGTATACAGTAGGGGCTCAATAAGTGTGTACTTTCTCCTCCTTTTGCCTTTCCTAGTGAACTTTTACAATCTGAATGAAGAATGAACTGTACAAAACAGGACGTGTTGCACGTACTTGGCATATGAGAGTGAAGCCAGTCAGGTGCACAGGGTTGGAGGAATAAAAGCTTGTAAGTGACCAGTACAGTCCAAGCAGGCTTCCTGGAGGAGGCGGGTCTTTGCTGGGTCAGATTCCAAAGATAAGTTCTCCAGCAAAATCCTGGGGAGGGGGAGGTAGGGAGCTTTGAGAACTGCATCTCTCTGTGAGCAAGCTATGGCAAGAATTCTTCTCTTTATTTTCTTTTTCCACCCTGGAGGCCTACTTCCCCACCAAATCCAGCTGACGCAGCACTTGTCTTCCCCTCCCACAGCCTGAACTTAGCCAACATCTCAAGTTCGCAAGGTGTGAACCTCAGAGTTGGGCCCTCCTGGCTTGTGGAAATTCGCTCAGCAAGGCCTGTCTGGCTGCCTGCAGAAGCATTCTGCGCTAGTGCCCTCTGGAAGCTCTGGGCAAACAGGTCACCAGACTCAAACAATCTGGGGTGCTGCCTTTGGGCCTACATACCTTAACCTTGTCCACAGGTTGAGGGGAAAGAGACAGATTTGTAGATTTTCTTTCCGAGACTCTTTATCACCTCCTGTTTCCTGGTCCCCAGCAACCAACCATTTCAGGAAACCTCACTTTGAACCTCACTTTGCTCCTAGGTCCTTTAATCTCTGTAATATACCTAAAACAAGCATTATAATTCCCATTTTAGGGATGAGAAAACAAAGTCTCGGTTAGCTTGAAAACAAGCCTGTTTGGTCCAAAGTCCAAGCTTTCTCTGCTGATGCTATGAAGCCCTGGATTTCCCTTAGTGCCTTTTATAGTTAATCCGGCCTGTCACCACCTCCAGAAAGCCTTCCTAGTCATCACTCAAGGCCACGCTCATATCCCCTTCACCTGAGCGTCTACAGTTGGAACCACATTGCGCACCTTCCTTTAATCCGTATTTCTGGGCAGAAAAGGACTGAGTTAATGTTCTGCCACTGTATCCTAGTTCTTGGAATAGCACACGTATTAATCTTCATCGAGAGAAGGAACAAAGAAGTATGATTTTTGAGACTACATGGACGTATCATGTACTTTGCCTCCCTGTCAGTCCTGAGTCACTCAGTCCACAATTCTTCACCCTCCTCTTAAACCATACATGGGTGTTTCTGGGCTGGGCTCACAGGTACTCACTGACTCGACTTTCCAGCACATCACTTGGTTTACCCTCCTGCACATCTGTTTGCTTCTCAGGTTTCGTCAAGGCCTCCAAATATGCATGAGCAGACCCCTGTGGCTGGACCCACTCAGGAGGGGCCCTGTAAGATCTCGGCTCCAATCCTCTCCCCATGAACTAGCTGCAGTTCGGCGTGCCTGCCTTAGACCCACCACCCACCAAAACTCCCTTCAGTGATTAGCGGAGGTGGCAGGGAAATTATGAAAACCATGTGACAGGTAAATGGCTGTTTCTACAACTTTCTTAAATTTCAAAGGGAGAACAGAATGCTTTGCTCCAGCATGCGGGCTGGGAATTCAGGCTTTGCAAGTGCTTTCCAGAACACACAGGGAAGAGCAGACCTAGTAGGATTCTGCATTTCCCTTAAGTGGAGTCCAGCTGGGCCTCTCTGCCTGCAGGACTGAGCCTGTTCATAGAATGGGCTTCATCCAAACATGATGGCTTTGTTCCCCTGTGTGAAGATGAGACATGCAAGTGAGTTCTGAATAGAAAGAGCTTCTTCTCTCAAACCCCAGGCTATTGTAACTTTAAAATATATGTCAAATCTGACTCTTTTGGATTTTGTTTGTTTGTTTGTTTTTGAGATGGAATTTCACTCTTGTCGCCCAGCCTGGAGTGCAGCATGATCTCTGTTCACTGCAACCTCCACCTTCCGGTTTCAAGTGATTCTCCTGCCTCAGCCTCCCGAGTAGCTGGGTTTACAGGCACTCGCCACCACGCCCGGTTAATTTTTGTATTTTTAGTATAGACAGGGTTTCACCACGTTGGCCAGGCTGGTCTCGAATTCCTGACCTCGTGATCCCCCCACCTTGGCCTCCCAAAGTGCTGGGATTAGAGGCGTGAGCCACCATGCCTGGCCAATCTGACTCTTTTCACCATTCACATCACTACCTCCTAGATCCAAGCCACTATTGTCTCTTGCCTGGTCTGCTGCAGTAAGCTCCTAACTGGCCTCCCTGCTTCCAGCCTTTCACTATGCAGCAGCCATGGCGTCTTCTTGCCATTATAAATCAGATCATGTCCCTCCTATGCTTAAAACCCTCAAACAGATCACTCAAGCCCAGGAGTTCAAGGCTGCAGCGAGCTGTTATGGTGGTACTGCACTTTAGCCCGGGTGACAGAGCAAAATTTTGTCTCTAAAAAAACAAAACAAAACAAAAACTCTCAAATAACTTCCAATTGCAATCTTTACCATGCCTTAAATCACCTCTCTTGCCTGTCTTCCTATTGTCACATCTTCCACTCTGCCTTGTTCTCCATGATCCAGCCGCAGTAGCCACTTTCTTGTTCCTTGAACAAATTAACCTTAGTCAGTCACTTTTGCCTTTGTACTCATCTGGAAAGCTTCTTCCAGATCCTTTCAGGGCTGGCTGCTTTCATAATTCAGGCTCAAATATCACTTACTGGAGAGGTCTTCACTGGCCATTCTACAGAGTAGCCTCTGTTATACCTGCTGTTCTATTGTTTTTGCACTAATCATTCCTATGCCAAGAAATTTTGTGTATTTGCTTCTGTATTTCTTTTCTGGTATCTCCAGCTACAGTCTAAGCTCAGTGATGGCAGAGATGATGTTGGCTCTCTTTGCTGACATATCCCCAGTGCCTCTAGCACTCCTGGTGCTGAACACTTGATAAATAAATATCTGTGAATGATTGCATGGAGTGGCATCTCAGCATACAAAACCCTATGGGAGAAGGCCTTTGTGGGCTTTCTGGGTGAGCCACAAATGATGGGTAGGATTTTCTAGGTGGAGAGAATCAGAGAAGGTATCCCAGGAAGCAGACTTGGCAGGGAGCATGAGTTGAAGGGTTGGAAGGAGAGAAGAGTACAAAAGAGTACCGCAGCAGCAGGGAGGCTGAGTGCGCAGCAGAGATGGAGATAAGGTTAGTTCTGCACCTGGGCCAGAGGCAGGGGTGGGGGACACAGGTGGCAGGGAAGGGGCAGGTTCTGGATGCCCTTGAAGGCCAGACAGGAAAGCTCCTTGTACCTTTTCCCTCTGCCCCCTGCCCACCCCTGCATGGTTTCCAAATCCATTCCCTGCATCTTTCTTTTCCGCAGGCATATGGTATTATTTCCAATTGAAAATGTAGATGGGAGCCACAGGAATTTATAGAGTCACATAATATCCACATCAGCAAGTGGAAATGAAACTCACCTCTACTGAGGCTGAGCAATGTCCTTGCCAATACGGGGTCCTTGCCAATACAGTTCACATAGAGAAGCCAGGGCAGAATTTGTCTGGATGGGTAGGAATAGCAAATCATAGAATCTTTGCCCACAAATGGGCTTAAATGGAATCCAGCTACAGAATCCTTGAGTCACATGCTTTCAGAACAGTGCTCTGCAGACTCACAGAGGCCATCTGGTCCAACCTCCTATGCCCTTTGGCCTCTTGTCCAAAAACCATCAGTTGCTCCTGGCACACCTCCAGTGATGGAAAGCTCCCTGCTCATGTCACCAGATGGCCCTGACTCTCAGAAAGCCTTCCTTTTCTTCATACTGAAATGGATCCAGTTTCCCTAGAATCCTCCTCCCCAGACTTCTCTCTGTTTCTGGGGCTGCCCACTCTGCCCCCAGGCAGCATGGTGGTATATAATGGCAGCTGTCACATCCTCCAGAGCCTTCTGGCCAGACCCACACTCTGGGCCTTCCACTGCCTCTTCAGTGTGGCTTCTGGGCCCTCCTCATGCTGAGCACCTCCTCCAGACTTGCCCTCCTCATCATCACTCTGCTTCCATTGCTTTGAGGAACATCTTCAAAGCAGGGTGCCAAGTGCCCCTGGAGGCATCTCCTACTTCGAGACCACACACATCGTTGCTGGTGGGAATATACCATAGTATAGCTGTTGTGGAAAACAGTATGGCAGTCACTCAAAAACTTAAATATAGACCCAGCGATTCAACTTTTTGGTATGTACTCCAAAGAATTAAAAGCAGGGACTCAGACACTTGTTTTTGCAGTGAGATTGAGACACTTGAGATTGCAGTGTTATAGTCAAAGAGTTGAAATAACCCAAATATTCATCGGTGGGTAAATGGGTAAATAATATGTGTATATACATACAATGGAATATTATTCAACCTTAAAAAAGAAGAAAATCTATCATGTGCTACTACATGGATGAACCTTGAAAACATTATGCTAAATTAGCTAGACACAAAAGGACAAATATCATGTGACTTCACTGTTATGAGGTACCTACAATAGGCAAATTCATGGAGACAAAAAGTAGAATGGTAGTATGTGTGTGTTGAGGGATAGTGAACAGGGAGTTGTTGTTTAATGGATACAGAGTTTCTGTTTTGAATGATGAAAAAGTTCTGGAAATGGATGATGGTGATGGTTGCACAACATTGTGAATGTAGTTTTTTTGTTTTGTTTTGTTTTGGTTTGTTTTTTTTTTGAGAGACAGGATCTCAGTCTGTCACCCAGGCTGGAGTAGAGTGGTGGGATCATAGCTCACTGTAGCTTCAAAGTCCTGGGATCAAGTGATCCTCCCACCTTAGTCTCCTGAGTAGCTGGGACTACAGGCATGCACCACCATGCCTTGTCTGGCTAATTTTTTTTTTTTTAGTAGAGATGGAGTCTTGTTATGTTGACAGGGTAGCCTTGGAACTCCTGGGCTCAAGCAATCCTCTTGCCTCAGCCTCCCAAAGTGTTGAGATTACAGGTGTGAGCCTGCCTCAGTCTCCCAAAGTGCTGGGATTATAAATATGGTAACTTTTTAGAGATATATTTACCTTAATAAAACAATTTTTTTAAAAGGCCACACGTATCTACCCTCTGTTTCTTGCCAAACATCAGTCAAACACCAGGCATTCATAAGGTGCCTACTAAGCACAGAGCCTGTCTTACACACTGTGGGCTGATGTGACTAGCAGTAGGTACTGCCCCTGTTTACACTCACAATAATAACCAAGCACTAGGTTAAGCAATTAACAAGGATTCCGTTATGTAATCCACACAGATTTCTCAAGTAACTGTCATTGTACCAATTTGATAAATAGAACTGAGGCGAAGTAGCTTGCTTAAGATTACACAGAGATGAGCTCAGGATTTAAATGTGAATATCTCATTCTAGAGGCTAGGTTCTTAATCATTATACTTGCCTATTTCTTGAAGCAAACATGGGAAATGCTTAAGAGCAAACACACACACACACACACACACACACACACACACACACACACACACACACACCCCTGAGATGGTTCAATGGGTGAAACGTGCACAAAGGTTTCTTATAGAAGGGAGTGGCCATAACTCCATGAATGGATGACTTCTCTCTCATCCCCTGATCTTTCCTCAGTGAGTATTTGTTGAATGGTGCCTGTTGAATGAGCATTGGTGTGTCCTAAAGTCAGATTTCCTGAAGGAGGGGGTCTTTCAGCTGGGTCCCTTGGTCTGGGGAGAAGAAAGGAAAGAGCAACTCAACCTGGACTTTGTCTGGAAGGCTAGGCTGACCTCCAGGCTGGGCTTTCGGAAGCTTGTGTCCGTGTGCCCTCCTCCATCCCCAAGATTCCTTGCTGATGGAACCTATAGCATGGGCTGAGCATGTCAGTTCCCTGCCCAGCTAGATGGGCATTGCTGGCAGTAGGTCCCCTGTCTAATCCTCTCTGTGCCCAATGCCCAGCCGGGAGCTGGCACAGAGTCGGTGCCCTGTGATTTTTCATGGAACAGAAGAACAAAGCAGGGTTGGAGAAACTCTACAGAAGAGTTCAGCCATGAGGAGCTCTTCTTGTTCAATTCTCCTTATTTCCCTATAATTAGAACAAATTCTCTGTTAGCTCAGTTTCCATTCCCAAAGGTGGGAGGAATTCAGGAAACTTCTCCCAAGATGCCGAGCCCCATTCTCAGTCTGACTGTCTAGACATATGACCCCCAGGCTGCCCTTGGCATGATCTTGCTCAGAGCTGGTGGGGGCTGCAGCAGCAGCTGGGGCACATTACGTCTGGGGCTGGCAAGGCGTCCATTCTGGGCTGAGGAGTCCTCATTTTGGAGGAAAGCAGCCCTGACTAAATGGCTGAGGCACATACCTGGCTGGCAGTCGCTTGTGCACATGAAGGCTGGGCTACTGCTGCAATGCACAACCCCATGGGGCACAATTCACATGGAATACAGAGTGGACAGTGTTCCCTGGAGTTGTGTATTGCTGCTGTACTGGGGCAGAAGTGAGGCTGCTGGGGACAGGCATATCACCGGGGCCATCTCCCAGCTATATGTGAGCCTGATGTCCTCAGAGCTCTGTTGCCTGCCCAGGATTTCTCTGTTCTGTGGCCTTGGATCTCCCATTGTTTGCACTGCGTGTTACTTGGATTTAACTTCTCTTGCCTCCAACTGAACAATCCAGAGTTAAGAAGGAGTAGAGGACAGATCAGAATCCAGACCTCAGTGATCCACTTCTTAGCTGTGTGACCCTGGAAAAGTTATTTGGCCTCTTGGAATTTCAACCTTCTTTGTGAATTGCAGATAGTAGAACTTACCTTCAGAGTTCTTACAAGTATTAAATGAAATAATATTAATAAAGTGCTTAGAACACTGTCTGGCACATAATAAGTTTTATATAAGTGTTGGTTAAATGAATACAAATTTATGTAAGTCAGTCAAGTTCTATCCTAGAACTTGTAAGGTGGTAGAAAAATGATTGTGTGATAAGTGAATAAATGAAACCTGAATCTGCATCCTAAGCTTACCAGGAACATGTGATGTGGCTTTGGGTAAGTCCTATGCCCTCTCTGTGACTTCCTTACCCATTTGTACAACTGGGATCTGTGACAAAATAATCCTGAAAGTCTCTTCCAATTTGAAATGCTACAACGCAAAAGTTTGTAACACTAGATCCACCATCCTCCATCAGTCAGCTCTAGTCTTGATGTAGTTCATTCCCAGCTGCTCTCTGATGCACAGGCCTGCAACCTAGAAGATCTGGACCTTCTGTGCTGCATAACTCAGGCCCCATGGACATGACTGGGCCAGGGACTATAATGACAGATCAGTTCTGGAAAACAGTAAGGCAAGCAGAGTGCCCCAGAAGACCTACCACTGAAGTGGCCTCAGGGAAGAATTGAGAGAAAAGGGCAATGGAAAGCTGGCATTGGAGGTTTCTTGATCCTGGGGAATTTAGAGCCACTGCAAACAAAGTGAATTATTCAAAAATAGGAATTTGCTTCTCCTCTCAGCCTCAATAGACTGCCTCTGCAGGGAGAGAGGTTTTGGCTTAATTTGGCCAAGCTCACAGTTGAACACATTCCTCTTTTGGTTCCCAGGGCTCAGAACTAGTCTCGTGGGGGGATGGAGGTGCCACGGGAGAAATTAGAAGATGGTCTCTTCAGATGTCCCCTACATAGACATATAATGTGCCAAATAAATGTGGAGGGGGTCTCCTTGATCATCATATGGCATTTGTGGCTTAGTAGGCCTCAGAGTTGTCTTGTGTGGTCCTTTTAGATGGAGAAACTGAATCCCATGGAGGAAAAAAGACCAGCTCAAGGTCATTCTGGAGCAAACTAAGTTAATGTCAGAGCCAAGGCTAGGGTCTCCTGACCCTAAAGTTCGCTGATTCCTATTCTTCAGACATGTAACTTCTGCACCAGCCACAATCATCATAAACTAGTGCAATGAACAATTTTACATGCTGATATTTATTCAATACTCATTTACTAAGCCTTTGCATGTGCAGGTTTTGAACCAGGCATAGTCATGAACAAGGGTAATGCCTGAGATAGGACAGAGAGGAACCAGCTGCTTGACCTCCAGCTACTTAGGCAAGAACATTAGCAGTGTGAGAATAGATTCTTTCAAAGGAAAGAGCAGGGGGAAGGATGCACACCTGGCTAGAAGGCGGAAGGAGCAGAGGGCTGGGAATTGGAAAGCCACTCTCGTTTTCTATTTTCTCATTTTCATTTGTCTTATATCCTCTCCTTGGCTAAAAGAGGGATTAAGGCTCTCTCATTAGCCTGGGAACTCCCTCTAACTGGCTCTCTGAGTCACCCTCTCCTCTTCCAACCTCCAACATGTCCTCCCATTGAGTCTCCAGCCTCCAGCATGCCCTCCCATTGAGAACCAAGTTTTGGCATGCCCTCCCATTGAGAACCAAGTTTTGGCATGCCCTCCCATTGAGAACCAACTTCCAGCATGTCCTCCCATTGAGAACCAACCTCCAGCATGCCCTCCCATTGAGTCTCCAGCCTCTAGCATGTCCTCCCATGGAGTCTTCAGCCTCCAGCATGTCCTCCCACTGAGTCTCCAACCTCTAGCATATCCTCCCATTGAGTCTCCAGGCTCCAGCGTGTCCTCCCACTGAGTCTTCAACCTCCAGCATATCCTCCCATTGAGTCTCCAGCCTCCAGCATGCCTGCCCATTGAGTCTCCAACCTCTACCATGTCCTCCCATTGAGTGTCCAGCCAGTAGCATGCCTTCTCATTGAGTCTCCAAGGTTTAGCATGAGCTTCTATTGAGTCTCCAGCCTCCAGCATGCCTCCCCATTGAGTTTCCAGCCTCCAGCATGCCCTCCCATGCAGTCTCCAATAGATGGCCTCCCATTCAGTCCCCAACAGCAAGACTTCTCAATGAGTGGCCCCCTGGCTTTCCCCAGCCCAGATCCTACTTGGATCAAGCCACATCATATCCCACCTAAGGTGTTACTGAGCTCCTTGTCTCCAGCCCCCACCAGTCTTGTGATTCCTGCTTACTGGTTCTAGAGTGGCCTTTATGAAGCCAAACAATCTTTAGGAACTGAGTTTTGTAGGAATCTGACATTGCTTCCAATTCTCTTCAGAGCTGTTCTGGGACACGTACAGCCAGAGAGGGTCTGTGCGGCCCCAGAGGTCAGAGTTAAGACCAGTGGGAGGAGCACAGGGGGCAGGTTTCAGCTCTGGAGGAGGTAGCACAGCTACCAGTCAGAGGGTCTACTATTGTAACAGGCTGCTCTGGAGCAGAGAAAATGGGGTATTAGTGGTTTTCCCCATCAATAGAGGTGTATGAGCAGGGGTTTGAGACCTCTTTTCTTCCTCCAAAATTGTACAGAGTTCTTAGGCATCAAATACAGGTGTCGAATTCCAAACCAGGAACCAAGATTGTAAACACTCCACTGCACTATCTCTATTTCCATGTCTGCATCCCTTCTTGGGCTGGGAGCAATTTGAGAGCTTTTGTGGTTGGAAATAAGCATGTGGGTCTGATTCATCTCCAGAGCCTAGCACTTGCTAGGTTCAGTAAGCACTTGCTGAGTGAATGAATAATGTGTGAGCTTCTGAGATTCCGGAATTACTGGGCCTGGCCTCTGCAGCTGAGGAATGGCAGGGACTTGGTGTGGAAAAAAGGCTCCCCTCTGGCTGCCAGTCTCTGAGAACTCCCTACTTCAAAGGACTTGTAGATAAGAAGGGCTTTCTGGGGTAAGTGAGATCCTGCCCCACCCCTCCCCTCCCCTCTCCACATACACACCAAATGTGCACATGAAAATCTAGCTTTCTTATCTGCCTAGGCTCAGATTTGGCACCCTGGGGCTTAAAAGGCTAAGGGAGGGAACTCACAGTCCATCCAGACGTCCTTAAAGGCCTCCAGCTGTGGACCACAGGACATTGTTCCTTCTGAGGTGCCAGTTCCAACTTCTACCTGCATGGATGTGTGAGGCCCTGCAGAATGGGAATGGAAGAGGCTGCCTGGAAATAGGAAAGGCAGAGAATATCAATGAGGGCAGCAGAACTGGCTGGAAGGATTCCAGGAGAGGGAGAATGAAAGGGGATAAATAAGGCAGAGGTTCTCACTTTTGGAGGGGAATTCCCTAAAGAGAACAGAGGCCTTAATTCACTTGTGATGAGCCAATGATTGGAGATGGATGGTTGAATGGATGACTGGAATGAATGGCGGTCCATTCAAGGACTTCTTGAAAGTTTCCTTAGACTCTGTGCCAAGAGTCATACCCAGCGTCTGTCCCCAACGAGCTCACAGTAAACAGATGGGTGAGACCACAGTTGTAATTCAACATGTGGACAGACCTTGAAAGATGGAAGGGGTGTGGCTACAGGCTGAGGACAAGGTTGAGCCAAATTCTCAAAGAGAGTTCAGAGGTCACTCCCCTAGGATTCGAGAAGCTCTGGACATTTCATGAACCACTTTGAGGTAAAATTCAAAATGGCCAAATATCTTGGTTGGTGTTAAATTTATGCTTTCTTAAATTGGGCTTTGGTATGGATAAGATATAGTATTAGGATAAATATCTAATGCATGCGGGGTTTAATACCTAGGTGATGGGTTGATGGGTGCAGCAAACCATCATGGAACACGTTTACCTATGTAACAAACCTGCATGTCCTGTACATGTATCCTGGAACTTAAAATGAAATTAGACTAAAAAAAAGATATAGTAGGCATAAAAATTCATGAAAAGCTTATGGAAGAAAATTAAAAATAGAGAAAACCATATTCTTAATGTAATTTGTTTGAGTGTGAATTGAAAACTTGAATGGGAAGGGTACTCTCTGTACATTATTTCATTTAATACACTTCATATGAGAATTATTACACACACTTTTCATATAGGAATGCTTGGGTTCAGGGAGGTTAAATAACTTGTTCACAGTTCCACGGCCAAAGTGGCAGAACTGAGATCTGGTGCTACAGCTCTGACTTGGAAGCCTGCTAAGCTCTATTATACCACAGGGATCTTAAGATCTATCTCAGCAGAAGGACTCCTGAGTACAACTCCTGGAATTCCCGAGCCCACGGAACAGAGCTTGGAAGCTTTGAGTCTGAACAAAGACCTGGAGGCAGGAGAACCAGGGGTGAGCTTGGTGGAGTAGTTACTCTTCATCATGACAGAGGAGAGTGTTTGCTTAAGGGAGGGGAGGGAGCTGACGTTAAGAGGGGAATTTGGGTGTGTGCATTGGGGGCTTTGAACATGAGACCAAGAGCTGCTCACACTTTGCAATGCTCCTAGTATACAGTTAACACCAAATAGCTATTTGTTGGAAATACTTGCAAGCCAACAAAATGCCAAAAAAGCTTGTAGGGGGAAAAATGAGATTTGAGTTATTTCAATTCGGTTTCTGCTGTTCCTATGAACAGAATTTATAACAAGGCCTTTAAATATTAGTTAACATTTATTGACTACTTACTTTGTGCCAGTCACTGTTTTAATAACATTACTTGAAGTAACTCATGTGTCCTCACAACAATCCTATGAGGTAGGTACTGCTATGAACCCATTTTACATATAAGGAAATGGAGGTAGCCTTGGACAAATGACATATGTTCTCAGGGTCCCGGTTTTGCATCCATTACATAGAGAAATGAACTATATGAAATTGCTCATGTATGCATGGCCAACACACAGTTGGTATGCAAGAAATGTTTGTTGAATTTCAGTCTGACATGAGTTTGACATGAGTAATGAAGTGACAAGGCCAAGGTTTTCTGACTCTAAACTTTGGTTCCTCTGCCACCCCATTCCTCATCCCAAGGGTTTTGCACATCATAGGTGAGCATTAAATGTATGTTAGATGAATTCCAGGGTCCACTTGGGTGTGGTTGCCTCCCTGCACTTGACCCACAGGAAGGATGGGTTGGGCTGTCCTGAGTTGGGAAGTCCCCTCCTGCAGACAGACACTGCTTCCCTGACTCACAGGGCCTGATCTCCAAATGGAAAGTTTTCAGGTAGCCTCTGGGGACAGGTGGCGGGCATCCCCAGACAAAGTTTTTCTTTCCTTTATGCTTGTGTCAGCCCTCGGGCAGGGTGGATCCCCAGCTCTCTGGGTGGTATGTGCAAGACCGTATCAGCTTGTCTGAGAGCCAAGTGTGGATGAAAAGCGAATGTGTCTCACATTGCTGGGTGGGTGTATAGCAGCTTGTGTTTGTGTTAGTGTGAGCCAATCAGTCTTCATCCCCATTTCCTCCTAGATGTGGATTATCTGATCCTTCAGGAAAAAAAAAAAAAAAATTCACTCAGCTGAAGAAACCCAGGCTGGGAAGTTCTGATTGTGGGTGTTTGGCCATGGGTGTCCTGCACGTGCTCTTTGCAGGGAGATCTTTTCTCTAACATCCACTCCTTTCTGAGATTGCTGCAGAACTGGTGACAGGACCCTTAGGGTCACAATATCTGCAAAGGCTCTGGCTTTAGATGGGCCCTGTGGGGAGGAAACCGGGAGATGAAGCTAGTGCTGTGTGTAGGTCTCTGGGGCAGGGAGAGGACAGAGAGGGAGGGTGCAGTCAAGCAGATGAAGAAAGCCAGTGGGGGTTCCCGGGCCTTCTGTCCCTCCCAGCAGCATGGTGGCACAGTGAGAGGTGTGTTTGTCACATACGCCTAGGACTTGCTGAAAGGTTTTTAGTGCAGCGCTAACCAGGCAGGGACCCTGCTGCACTTGGAATGAGGGTAGGGGGTTGAGGATGGAGGTTGGGGGTTGGGATTTGGGTGTGGGTTTGGGGTGGGACACATTTTCATTTTTAGAGTCCGACTGCTGGCTGAGGTCTCAGCCTGGCTCTCAGTCCCTCTCCTGAGCCTGCTGAGGATGGATTCTAGGCCACCTTGGGGTGGGAGCGGTTCTCAGAAAAGCCTGGCTCACTGGACCTGTCAGATCCCCAGACCCTCCCCCAGCACTCCTTGAACTGCCTAGCTGGAGTATGTTTGCACAGCTGGGGATGGGGAGAGGAGTGGGTGGGGAGGGGCTGCCCTCTGGGACCTGAGGCTCTGGCCAGATCTTCTTCGGACAGTTGGAAGTAGCCCAGAATGATGGAAAGGGCTGTGTGGATCCATGAGTGGACGTGCAGCCATGGGGCTGCTGCTTTCCAGCAGCAGGTCGTGGAGCTTCCATGTCCTTATCTGTAATGTGGGGAGGATACCATACGTAGCAGTCTGTGGCGGGAGCTAAACCTAATCATACACATAAGGAACCAGCCTAACGCATGACACACAGTGGAGGCTAAAAATATGAGTTCCCTTTTGTTTCTTCTTTTCTTTCTAGTCTGTTTCTCCTGTTTTTCATTCTGCAGAATCATCGTTGATTATTCCTGTATACATTCACTGAGTGGCATTGGCAGCAGGCACTGTGGATGCCGTGGTGAATGAGACGGGCCCCAGCCCTCGGAGCAGCCCACAGACTCATGACAGAGACAGACAGATGAGGGCAATCCACACAGTGGGTAGGAACGGGGATGTCACAGTCCCTGGAGCAATGCTGTGAGGTACTTAGTATGATCACTCTCATTTACAGAGAAAGCACTGAGACTTAGAGAAGTGAGTGAACCATGGCAGGATGCAATTTTCATTTAGCTCTGAGTGCAGGTTCCCAGCTGTTTCCTCAAGGCTCTTTGCCACTTCCTTAGGTGTCCTTCTTCCCTGGGCGTCCTCAGTTCCTCTCAGAGCAATGATCACCTGGGTCCTCATTATTTGTTTGCTGAGCTCTTGTCCCTACTAGACTAGAAGCCCTTCAGGAGCTGGAATCATGTCTGGACCGGGGGCCCAGCATAGGGTCTGGCACAGAGCAGGCATCAATGCCTGTTTGTTGAAATGGAACCAGTACAGAAGCACGACAGGGCAGTACTCCCCTCAACTTCGGCTCCCCAAGAGAGCGACGGGCAGAGTCTGTAATTGCAACAGTCACCCTTCCCTCTGGATTTGACCTCAGCAGCATGACCGCACCCTCGTTGGTCTGGGTCCTTCCCTCCCTCCTTTCTTCCTGGTCCCATCCACATCCAGGCCAACAGGATACTCAGGGCAGAATGCATAGTGGCCAGGCATGTCCAACCAAGTAGGCCAACCCAGGAGGTGAGGATGAAGTCCAGGGGAAGGAGAAATGCCTAAGAAGAGTTTGCATCTCCTAAAGCAGTAAGCAAAGGAGCTTAAGGAATTTAGGATTGGGACCAAGTGTTCAGAGAATTGGCGTAAAAAGCAGGAGGCTGAAAAAGCATGGGTCTGTCTGTTGTTAGCGTCTGAGTGGCTACTTCTCTTCCTTGTCAAAGCCCTGTACATGTTGCCCATTTGCTTGGGTCCCAGCAGGCCCTGAGGCCAAGGGAGCCTGGGAAGGAGCTACCCTGGCAAGGAGCTCTCCTGGGGGAGTGACTGACAGGTTGTCAGGCAGCACAGGCTCTTGGATGGGAACTTGGCTCTCGGGGCAGATCAGACAGCAGCTGAGATCCCAGGGTGAATTGGCCCTTGTGATGCTGCTGATGGATGCTCTGAGGCCTCCTCATCTGCCTCTGCTCTGTCTCTTCTGCACAACCCAGACCTCCATCTTGCCTTCTTATCCTCTCCCTGTTTACTGGCCAGTGATGCGGTGGGTGGAAGAGCCAGTAAATCCATCAGGCAGGGGAGGCAGGAAGACTCAGACCATCAGTTCATGAATCAGCCCAGCTCTGGGGTTCCTGTCCATCGAACACAGCACAGCAGCATCTGGAGTCCGTGCCCCGGGGGCACTGTGGTAGGGAAGGAGAAGGCACCTCCAGGACCAGACAGACCCTGCTCAAATCCTGGCATCTCCACTCACCAGCTCTGTGACCTTGGGCAAGCAACTGGACTTCTCCAAGCCTCAGTATCCTCCTCTGTGGAATGGGGATAATAGAAACTGCCTTGCCTAACTCAATAGGTTGTTGAGAGGATCAAATGAGAGAAAGGGTTTCCAAATTGCTACCAATGGACATTACCATTATTGCCAACCATGCAGTGGGCTCAACCCAGAATCCAGCTCAAACTCAGGTCTCTTGACTCCCAGAATTTTGTTCTTGCCCCTGTACCAGACCCTCATATTAATCTAGCCTAGGTTTTAGCTTGGTCTGAAAGCAGAGGGATAGACTTGATGACCTTGGGTTGACCCTTTCTGGGTCTGCCTGATTCAGCTGGAGAGGTTGTAATAAGAATTGAGCCATGGTTACGTAAAACTGATTAAATGGCTGGTCAGTAAATGTGACTGTTGAAGTTGTATCTCCCAGTGAATTCCTGAACAGATCCCTAGAGACAGTGTGAAGGGTGTGTCTTTCTTGTGGAGCAGTGGTAGAGGTGAGGGGAGAAGGGGTGGGTATTAGGGATAAGGGAGGAGGCAAACATATACTCCAGCCCTCAAGGAACTTGCAAACTCTTTGGAGATGTGGGACACCTATTTAAGAGATATTAGCTAAAAACACAGGGCATCCAAGATCTCATGTCTGGTCTGTTCATAATAGTGCCCCCAGTGCCTCATGCACATAGTCAGCATTCAATAAATATCTGACACATGAAGGAATAAGGTGAATGAATGGCACAATGTTTGTATGTTATCTGTATGCCCTTTGGGACTTTTATGCCCCTGGGAGATTTAGGTCAACATTGGTGTGAAGCTCAGATTGTTTGGTTATTCTGCAGGTGTTTGTCTTGCTTCTCTGTCCCTGCTCCTGGGGGTCTGCAGCACCGTTTGTGCCATGTCAAACCATAGACTCAGGCATAAAGCTTTGCCCTTCTCCTTTTTCCACAAAAATTTGATTGCACTAGGGATTTTGTCATGCTTTGTCACTTGACTGAATATTTGAGGGTGTCATGGGGAGGGATCACAGGTTTTGCCAACTTTATAGACTGCCCAGTGGATGTCTACCAGCTCCTTTCTCACTCCAACCTGTGGCTTTTCTTGCAGGGAGAACTACCAGTCTGCTTTCCCCAGTCTCAGAAAATTCCAAGGAATACAACATTCTCCATTTTTTTCCCTTCCACATTAATCTTCCCAAGAGGGTTCCGGGATCTTTGAGTTCCCAGACGAGTTCACTGAGAACAGTGAACCAGGTTCAGACTCAGAATAGAGAAGCCCTTTCTAACACAGAATTATGCAGATTGCCTGGAGGTGCTGCGCTCCCTGTCAAAAAAGGTGTGCCAGCAGAGTGAGGTTGCAGAGGAGCCCCAGATGTGCAGATGAGGATTCTCAGGTACTGTGGGTTGGAAAGTATGTGAAGCCAAGGAACAGGAGAGCTGAGTTTATGGCCCCAGCTCTCTTAGTGACACTCACTAGGGGTCCGACTAAATTCCTACCTTTGTCTGTGCCTCACCATGTCCTACCTGTGTCTATGCCATCGTCTGTTTGCACAACAGTCTCCTGCACGGCAGGGGCTAGGCAGGTCTGAATGGGTGCTCACTTAGGGTCAGTCACAGCTCTAAGACACTGTGATTTCCTGGTATCTCAAGAGTGGAAGGTGATTTGTTTTTTCTGCAACAGGAATTGGGTGTCATGTTTGTGGGAAATTGAAAGTGAGTGACTGAATCTTCTTATCTTTCTGGCTCTGGGCCCAGCTGGGGCTCTGTCTGGCCCCAGCAGATGGGAAAGGGGCCTAGGGTGAGGGGAACTGGCCTCAGATCCTCCTCTTGTCTGTGGAGAAAATGAAGCAGGTTCTCAGCATCCTGCATGGAGTGGGCCCAGCCAGGTGGGGCTGAGCTTCTTGGCCTGTGGGGATAGAGGAAGGGAACAGCACAGAGCAGTGTGGCTTCTGTGTTGGGGGCTTGTAGGGAGAACATCTTCTGCATCTCTGTGCAGCCCAGGCTCAGGGAGGAAAGCACTGCTGTTGGAATGGGACTGGAATATGGATGGAACCTTCCTCTTACGATGCAGACTTCATGGGCTCTTAAAATCCAACTTAACAAGGCCCAGTAGGGTCTGCTCCCTGCCCCCTGTAGTGGATTTGTAGTGTGTCAAGTTAGCTAGGTTGGAACTGGGTTTTCCAGAGTTCCCTTCCCTGCATAGAGTCAGGTGTACAAAGGGCACAGGAGACATTTTGTGGGACATTTGGAAAGACATGAACAGCAGTAGTATTCTTTGACACTCGGAAGGGCAGTGCATGGCCCTAATCATTGGTGCAGTCACACCTGTTGGCATGGGAAAGCAGCTGGGCCTGCAGTTCCTCCACCTCCTGTGGTGTTTTCCTTTGGCTCTTCTCCTCCTGCCCTAAGGATGTGTTTAATTCCATGGTGAAAAGCTGCTTCTCATGGAGGCCACCCTTACAGCCCAAGTTGGGACTTTGGAGTTAGTGAGACCTTCAGGATTCCATCTTCACATCCATCTTTCCTCTAATTGTCTGCCCTTGTGACTTCAGGCCCCAGCATCAGACCCAAGAAAACAGCCTCAGATAGATGGTTAAACCACCCCCCACAGCTGCATCAGGTCAAATCCTGGAATAAAGCCCTTATTATTCTGATCACCCCTAGCAGTTCTGCTTCTCTCATTAAAACTTGGCCAGCACCTTGCCTCTCCAGGATCCTCTTGTGCTATTCTCCCTGGTGTTCCCTGCATGCCAGCTGCTCTGGCCTTCTTTTCTTTTCTTTTTTTCTTTTTCTTTTTCTTTTTTTTGAGATGGAGTCTTGCTGTGTTGCCCAGGCTGGAGTGTGGTGGCACAATCTCAGCTCACTGCAACCTCCGCCTGCTGGGTTCCAGCGATTCTTCTGCCTCAGCCTCCCAAGTAGCTGGGATTACAGGCACCCACTACCAGGCCTGGCTAATTTTTGTATTTTTAGTAGAGATGGGGTTTCACCATGCTGGCCAGGCTGGTCTCAAACTCCTGACCTCAAATTATCCTCCCACCTCGGCCTCCCAAAATGCTGGGATTACAGGCGTGAGCCACTGCGCCTGGCCTGCCCTGGTCTTCTGTTTGTTTATTTGTTTGTTTCCTTGAACATGTGAAGCTCCTTCCCACTGCAGAGCCTTTGTATGCACTAGTCCTTCTTGCTGAATGTGATCCTCCACACTCCTCTGCCGAGCAACGCCTGCTCATTCGGCAGATCATAGGTCTGTTTTCTAATGGTGCTAAATGTCTCTCTCTCTCCCTCTGATAGACTTTTGCAGGTTTGTGGTTTTTTGCATGTATGTGCATATAGGGTGTGGTCGTGTATATTATGTCTGTCTCCCCAGTAGACCACAATCTTCAAGTAGTCACGGGCCACCACTGACTACATTCACATCATATAGCCCAGCCTAGGATAGTGGTTGACACGTGGTAGTTCTGTAGTGATAAATTATTTAATAACTGAATGAAAGATAGAATAAGAAAACAAAGGAAAAAGGAAAGAAAAGAAGAAAGAAGAGATAGGATAGAAGGAAGAAAGAAAGAAGGAAAGAGATCCTATTCATCACCTAATTTCTAGCAGCTATCGCTTCCCTAGAGCGCCTTCCGGGACAGGCTGGGCAGAAGCCTCTCTGTGTCTCCATTATACATTCATTCTTACACTGAATTTTGAGTTTGTCTTGGTTTCTTTTCTCCTAACTAGACTGTAAGCTCTCTGGGGTAGGGACTGAGTCTGGCACAGGGCAGGAGTGCAATGAATGTGTGAACTTGTGAAAAGTCTGGGTATTTTAGCATGCCATTCCAACTCTTTTACCATCAAACTCTGGCTCACCTTTGGGCTCATCTCTTCCTGTCCCCAAACTCTTCCTTGTTCCCTGAACAAGTCACATTCCCTCCAAGGCTTTGTGTGTGCAGTCACCTTGGATGGCCTCCCCACTTCTTCCTTTCGCCAGCTTCAGGCTATTTTTCAAGGCCAGCTTTAGAGCAGCTTCCCAGGGCTGGCCAGAGGGTGGGAATGCCGGCAGGATGGTGAAGGTGTACTTGGGCTGAAGTGCTGATGGATTTTTTTCCTAAGGGCTTTCTTTCTCCCAAATGCTTCCCGGTAATTCAAAGGTTTTCCAGAAACAAGAGTGGTCACTGGACCTCAGAATAGAAGGGAGGCTCCGGTAAATGAACTGGGCATCGTTTCCCTCTCCCTCCTGCTAGAATTTCCTCCACTCCACCCCCGGTTGCCCTGACACACACCTTCCTTCGATCTCGTCTCAACTCAGTGGCTTACCCCTTGCACAGGACTTGGAGTTAATTTGGGATCACTAGTAACCTTGTCTGTGGTGTGGAATTCTGGTCCTTATACTTCTTTCATCCGCATTCATTCTTTTTGGGCCTTGCGCTGGGTACTGGGGATACAAGATACTCAGTTTCTGACTTAGTGAACTCTCAGGCTGACTGGAAACAGAGACAACTCTAGCCTGAGTTGATAGATGGGATCACTTGGGCCTGTGGCACAAGGCGCGATAAGGGAGCCTTTTCAGAGGATGTGACATCTAAACTTACACCTGAAGGATTATCCGACTTGGCCAGACAAAGGAACAGCAAGTGTCCTAAGCGAAGGGGTGGGGTCCCAGACACAGAGCACAGCAAGGAAGGCCTGGAGGCAAAAGGGTAGGGCCCATTCCAGATACTGGAGGAGTGCAGTGTAACCCGAGTTGGAAGAGGATGAGGGTCCCCTCCTGGTGAGGGTGTCCACTAGGAGATGAGGGTGGACAGGTTGGCTGGGATCACACCACAAAGCAACTTAGGGAGTCAGGATAACAAATTTGAACTTTATTCAGAGAGCAATGGAGAGCCATGATGGGTCTTGGTCCATCTAACTGTAAAGCAAAAATAACAACCCTTGATTTTATTCTGCTGTGAAGGACAGCATTCTAGTGTATCCTCGGCTGCTATCTCACTGTGCAACCTCGGTCCCATCCTTCTCTATCCTCATGTCAACCCTCCCCCACTTTCCAGCTCCAGGCCCCTTCAATTATTGAGTAAGGCATTTGAACCAGATGATTGTTAAGATCTTCTAGCTCTGAGATGCTCTAATTCTAGGATATTCTATATGATTAATTAATTAATTAAATGACATTTACAAATTTTGTGCCAGGCATTTTAGAAGACCATGAGAATCCCAGTCTGCTGGAGAGGCAGATACACAAATCCATACCCATCCCACAAAGCAGAATGAGCTCAGAGCTGTCGGAGCACAGTGGAGCAAGTGATTCATTCTCCCTCAGGGATCTGGGGGCGGCTTCAGAGAGGAGGCAGCAGATGATCTGGGCCTTGAAGGATGCACTGGGGGACAAAGATAGGGCCTGCTTTGTTCAGGGAGAATGAGTCATTTGAGGCCTAGAGACAGGTGCCTAGATACTCCTGGGAGGTCCTGAATGGCAGAGGGGTGTGCTCTACCCTCTGTAGGGCATGGGAAAAATGTGGAGGACCTGGGGAAAGGAAGGTGGCTTGAGGAGGAGGGTGAGCTCGCTCGCTCTATCTAGGGGAGACTGGAGTGGAGTTTGTTTTATTGAATGAAGTCAAATTCATGTGCTGCATACAGTAAAGGGGTCATTTCAGAGCCCCATCCATAGGTCAGACTGTGAGACAGGTACCGAATACTTGATCTTTCTTGTTTTTACCCTGACAACAACTCTCCAAAGTAGGAATGAGAATTCAGCTTTCAATGGGAGGAAACAGGCTCGACAGTGAGGTACTGTGTCCCAGGTTACATGGTCAGAAGGCGGCAGAGCTAGGAGTGCACCCCCCGCCCCACCGCCCATAGGGTGCCCACCTCCAGAGCTGTGACCTTTTTACAGGCCGCTCTGGCTTCTTGGTACCTAGCCCTCCCTGGACTCTGAGCTGGATATTTTCCACTGGACCCAGCACCCATGTCCAAGAGCTTGGTCCAAGACATTTCCCGCGGGCCTCTGGTGATGCTGGGGTGTGGAGAGGAGTGAGTGCTGGAAGGGAGAGGAAGAGTGCCTTCCATCTCTCCTGTCATGGGACACCCTCCAAGAATGGGCACCCGGCTCCCCACTGCCCCGGGTGGGGATAAACTCTTGAACTCTCTGCAGAGATAAAAAGCACTATCTTCTCCCAGCCCTGAGTGTTAGCAGATGGGGCCGCTAGGGCCAACCTCCAGCTGCCTCCACCCACACTGTGAGGAAAAGCTGTCTGAGGAAGGCAGGAGGGGCTGGTCCCTCAGGCTCTGCCTCCATCTGGAGCTGTCCGAGCACAGCCATTCAGCACAGCCCCTGCCCAGCAGGGAGGACCCAGAGGTGCGTGTGCAAGGATCTGAGATGAGTGTTCACATCTTAGTTCTTCTACTTTTCTGAAATGGGCAGAAGATGGGCAAATCAGTTCTGTGAGCCTTAGCTTCTCATCAGTAAAAGGGAGCTGATCATTCCTTCAAGGTGCTAAGTGATGTTATTCTTATAAAAGTGCCTAAATTAGTGTCTGATGCATAGCACACCCTTTGCAAACAGATGATCTTCACCGTGTTGGGATGAAGTGAAGTCAGACTGCCCGGGTCCAAGTGCAGCTGCACCTCTAGCTGTGTGGCTTTGGGGAAGTTCACTTCAACTTGGTGCCTTGGTCTCCTCTTTTATAAAATGAGGGTTGTTGAGAGGGTGACGATGAGTTCGCATAAAGCACCTAGGATAGTGCCTGGCATGGTGGCAAACACTATGGAAGAATCAGTTATTTATTATCAGCATCAGTCTTTGGTCCACCTTCTGACTGCTGACCTGGGCACCCCAGCTTCTCTCTTCTCCTCCCTCCCTGCTCTAGGAAGCCCCAGTGTCTTTTGCTTTCTTTCTCTTCCCCTGGGTAAACTTTCTCTCTCACATTCATATCCCTCTTAGGTCTCAGGAGGAAGGATGCCCTGTGGATCCCGTAGCAGAATATGTGGAGGAATTTGAGGCTGATGGGGACACAGCCTTTCTGGCCTGGCTTAAATGAGACCATGAAGGCTGCCTCCTACTCCCTCTGTCCCATGCTGGAGAATGGAACATTCTATTCCTGATCCTGCAGACAAAATGTCATTATGGTGATTCATGGACTCAGAATTCCAGAAAGTCCAGGCTGAAAGGGGCCTCAGAGGGCATCCTGTCTACCCCATGGCCTTACCCTTGTCTCTCCACCCCCTGATAGAAGGCACTAGATCTCAATATAAGTCTCAGGGCAGCAAGACTGATCTAGCTTCCCCATTATTCCCCTTGGAATAATGCCAAAGGACCACTAGGTCTGAGTCTCACAGCTCCAGGCCTGGAAAGGAGCCTACTTGTCCCGTCACAGATCACAACTGGGCGGACCAGCTCTGAGCCTTTGCTATTTGAAGGGGTGTTTTGATAACCTCTTACCGCTCCTCCCCCACCCTGCAAAGCCCCACCTGATCACCCCACACTCTGGGCCTCCTCTTATCTCCTTACTCTAAGCTCCCCATCCATTACTGTCGGCTGGCAACACAAGTTTTATCTGAGTCTCTGTGGAATGGAATTGATTTCTGTGAATAATTGGAATAGCTGGCTAGTGACCCAGTATTGCTGCCACCAGGGTAGTTGGAGCTTCAAAGCTCTCATCCAACTCTTCCTCTCTCTCTCCATTCCCGTGGCTGTTGTCTGGTCCAAACCACGCTGACCTTCTGCTTGGATCATGATTACAGCTTCCTAACTGCTCATCCTGCCAGGCTCACCTGCCTCTTTCTGATTACCCTGCACCCCATCATCCACTCCAATCCATCCTCTACGTAGCAGCTACATTGATCTTTAAAAGCTCAAACCTTCCTAGACAGTAACGCCTTCCTACCTTGGCCTGCCATTTAGGAGTCTTTCTGATGGAGTTC
Organism: Macaca fascicularis; assembly: GCF_037993035.2. Taxonomy (NCBI): domain Eukaryota; kingdom Metazoa; phylum Chordata; class Mammalia; order Primates; family Cercopithecidae; genus Macaca; species Macaca fascicularis. The sequence goes on along the minus strand of NC_088375.1, from coordinate 186,761,115 downwards.
CAGCTTAACTTTCCAGACTTACAGGTAAAGATTCACCTTCGTGTTCCCTAAGCATCAGTCAAAGGAGGCCTTTGCCCAAGCCACTCCCTCAGGTGTGTTCATTCATTCAGCCAACCACTGTTGAGCACCTACCTTGTCCAGGGCCTCCATGGGGCACTAAGAATACAGACAGGGATTAGGTGTAGACCTTGTCCTTAGACAGCATGTGGATTTGTGGGAGATGCAGATTCATAAACAGATAATACGTAATGATGTGAAATGGGTTTTTAGAGAAGTCTAGGGTTGGAGGGATTGGGGAGGGGGCTGTGAGAGCCCTAACCCAGCCTGGGTTTGGTGGTGAAGGTTTTCTGGAGGAGAGAGCATACAGTGAGGCCTCAAAGGATGAGAAAACTGGCCAGACAGGCAAAGGAACCTTATATGTTACATAGTACTGACCTCTTTAACCAGACCAATTCAAATGTTGCTTCTTCCAAGGATTCTTCCCAAATTGGCAAGACCTACACAGCCCTCCCTCCAGGGCTGGCTTCATGGGCATGCCCTGGAGGCATATGATGACCCTGCACTCGGTTTACTCCTTTGCTATTGTCTTGAAATTAGTAGTAATTTTTGAACAAGGGCCCCACATTTTCCTTTTTTCACCAGGCCCTCCAATTTTGCAGCTGGTCCTGTCTCCCTTAGGTCTTGTCACTTTTGACCTTGTATTACATTCGTCCACCCAAATGCTGTATCTTTTCCCTGGTGAACACCTGCAATTCCAAGTGGGTCTTACTCATTTCTGTCCTCAGGGTCCAGCACAAAGGCAGGCACCCAAGAGACATCTGTAATGATGTTGGTGAGTGCAATAAGACCCTGCTGAAACCCAGCCATTTAATCGAAGCTAGGGTAGCATCCCATGGGAAGGGGTGTGGTCCAGCCTGCACATGCTCCAGGAATTCAGGGGGGAAAAGATGGCTCCAGCTGGAGACTGCAGGAAGTGGTCCCCAAAGGACCCTCTCCTGCTCTCCTCTTGTCAAAGGGCCCTGTCAACAGTGCAAAGCCCTTTCCATGTGTAGTTTCAATTCTTCTAGCTGTGCAGGTCCCCTTCCCATCTCATTAGGCCCCTCCCCAGGCCTCTGGGTGTAGTGGCTAGAAGCTGGGAGGTAGGATGACAGCATCTTAATTTCCCTGCTAATTACAAGTGCTGGGAAGAGGGGTGCTAAATGCCAGATAATTACCGAGGAGGAGACACGTGCCAAAGTCCTGACTGCTCCCAGCCCCAGGAATTTTGCTTTAATGGTTTTCTTTTCTTCTTCCTTTATTAAAAAACGAGATAAAAAGAGTTAAGACCCTGGTCTTCTCTCTCCTTAGGCTTAGGAGGTTAAAAAAAAAAAAGCAATCTTTTTCTTAAACATTTTTCTACCCTCTCCTTATCAGGGACCTAGATTTAGATGCTAAGCACTAGGTTTGCCAAGAGAGTCTGAAGAGCAGCGACCTCATTTATGCCTGAGCTAGGCTGAGGGTGTGGAATGGGGTTGGGGCTGGCGGGAAGGGGAGCCCCAGCCCTCTGCTCTGCTCACTACCCCTAGACATACAAGCACACACACACACACACACATGCACACACACGCACACACCTCCACTTTTGAGAATGGGAAACTGAGCTGCCTGTATTGTTTAGGATTGCAGGGCATGAGGAGTCAGGGAGGGGTCCCCTCTGTCGGCTCTCATTCCCAAGGGCAGTGGGCAGAGGAGGGGGTAATGTCACCCAGTTGCTTGGCCTCACTCCCACACCCTGATGCCTGCCAGCTTCAGGCACAGCTTGAAAGGCTCCCAACAGGAAGCTATTAAGTTGATGAGCATTCTTGTGGTCCTGGATTGATACAGCGACGCTCTGTTTTGTAAAGCTGTTGTAATTTCCATAATAACATTTTCCTCTTCTTAAATAAACTTGGACTCTAGCCCGAAGAATGTGGCTGGCTTTGCCTGGGGAATTCAGGACCTGAGACGATGGAAGGAACACCTCCCTGGTAAGGTGGGAAGGGGAAGGGAGAGTCACAACTCCTCCAGCCCAAGGGCTGGGACTGCAACAGGCCAGTGGAGACTGGGTCCGGCAACAGTCTCAGAGGGCTCCATCACTTTGCGCTGGGCCCGGCCAGGGCTCCTGGATATATTCCTTTTATAGCACAGGGAGGCAGCCTAGTACAGTGGTTAAGATTATAGACTCCAGGTTTTGGTTATAGGACCACTATGTATTGCTTGTGTGATCTTAGGTAAGTTACTTAACCTCTCTGTGCCTCAGTTTCTTCACCTGAAAGGTACAGATAATAATAGTATGTAACATACACCGTGAAGATTAAATGAGGTAATATATGTAAAGTAGCTCATGCAAAGCATGTGCTTAACACGTCTTTAAAATAAATGTTCAGAGATGACCATGTCTCAGATAATTTTACAATTCTAAGTATTCCAGGTTCCAGAGTCAGGGAATAATAAGGTCTTAGCATTTTTGAATCACTGAACTATGAAAGTCTGAAGATTATGGAGTATGGAATCAAATAATAACTTTCAAAGTGGACTCTTAGGCTATGAAACAGAATGATATTCACATCTTGAGGCCTTAAAGTTCAGACTAGCTGTCCAGGGTCTGCTCTAAAATCTCTGTGATTGACAGCCCATTACCTCCTAAGGCTGCCCCTAGGAAGTTGTTGAATATGGAACCCAGTTTTGCCTCCTTTTGTCAGCCCCTGTTGGTCCTAGTTCTCTCTGGCCACCAGAACAGATCTGCTTCCTCCTCCCATGAGAAACGGGAGAAGTGGAGACAGCACCCAAAGCCTGCTCTTCTTTAAACTGTTTTCTCTCAACCAGGCTTTCCATCATGCCATTGCTGGGCTGCCTTGGCTTGGCCAAGCCCCATCTCCTACTGTCCCAGTGTGAATACCAGGTAAATATGCCTGTGGCAGGGCTTAGAGGGATTTCTGTCACCCTCCATATCTCTTAACCTGGTCCAGGACCAGGCTCTTCCTGGCAGGTTAGCTTCCCTGGAGCTCAACTCCTAGAGCCCATTTCAGCACATAGTTCCAGGAGTGAGCATGCATGTATATGCATGTGTGTGTGTGTGAGACTATGTATGAGTGCCTTTGAGTAGAAGATTGGAAAGGGAGTTTTGAGGCTGAATCTCAGACTTTAAGACTATCAAGACTACAGAGGGAAAAGTAAGGAAGTACAATGGCTGAAGTTCTCCCAGTGGAGACTGGCCCAGTCCTCACCATGAGGGTACCTGCTGAAGTGGTGAGATGGGCAGCAGGCTAGCAAGGCCTCTGTCTTATGTAGCCTCCAATGGGTCTGCAGAACATCTATAGTTTCCCATTATTGTTTCATAATTTCCCCATATTATTTCCTTTCAGAAGGAGGAAAGAGGCTGCAGATGGGACACCTATTCACCCCTAATGCAAGTGTGACTGTGAGTTGAAGGCATTTCTCCCAAATGTAGCTTGCTGGGCATCTGGTGGGCACTGGGAAGGATATATAAGGCTGTATGAGTGTGTCCTGCACAAAGGTGTCTGGTGACGGGCAAGTTAGGGCTGAGATCCAGCCAGAGCTCTGCTCATAAGACACACTCCTCTGGCCTGGGGTGGTGTCCAACCAGAGGAAGGGACACTTTTTTCTAATGCACACACAGGTGTCCCAAGGTCTAGCAGCAGACAAGAGGAGGTGGGTGGAGTGGGTGATAAAATAAGGGAAAATGCCAACCCAGGAATATAGGAGCTGGGAAGGGTGACTTTTATCTGGCCTTTTCCTGAAGGCTTGTATGCTTCAGGCCTCCCCGGGAAGACGGAGCACAGGACTGACTCAGACCCAGTGCCTTCGTGTAAGAGCTCTAGTCCAACACAGGAAACAGACACCCAACCAACCTTGAGGAAAAGCTGTGGGAGCTGGGGGTCAAGGGGTGATCTCCAGATGCTCCCCAGCTCCAGGTTGTGAAGGATCGGACATCAGGTAGGAGGGCTGGGGTGGGGTGGGAGGCCTAGGCAGCATGGTGACACTGGAGAGTAGAGAGTGATTCTCAGCTCCCATGCAGGGCTCAGGGTGAGGAAGGCCTTTAGCACCCATTTGATACACGAGTAAGTACTGAATGCAGGTACAAGGGTGCTGTGGGGGAACTGGAGAAAGGTGAAGCTGGGGAGGTGGGCAAGGCCTGGATCTGCAGGGTCCCCTGGGCTCTATGTGAAGACGCTCAAATGTTTCTCTTATTGGTGTTGGAGAGCGATTGAGTGACTGATGAGATCTGTTGGAACGATCATTCTGGCAAAGGTGTGGAGATGGCTCAGAGGGTTGAACTGGGAGCAGGGTGGCCTCAGCCACATGTGCTGCCATGGCTCTGAGCAGGGTGAGTAGGCCTGGGCAGAGTTTGGTGCAAAGCCCTCAGAAGGCTGAGGAAGGGAGGGCTGCATGGATGCAGAGGGACTGTGCGTGTTCCCCAAGCCTGGCTCTCACAGGTGTGCGGCTCCTTCTCTACCAGCAGCAGTGTTTCCTGCCTGGACCCTGAGCCTGACAGTCAGAAGCAGCATCTGGTATCTCTCCCAGGTTGGACATGAGCTTGGAATGCAGGGACCACCTGAGTCCAATCAGCAGCTCTGACCCCAATTTCAGGCAGGGGGTGACGTCACACCTCTTGGGTTCTGTGGAGGAGGAGCTGGAGGTGATGGGGTGAACATAGAACAGAGAGCAGACAGTAGGGCAAGGCAGTGGGGGGCACTGGGGTCTGAAGAATAAGAAAGCCTGGGAGAAGAGGATGCTGTTTGAGCCCAGCTCTGCCAGGTGACTGTCCAGGTCACCACTACCAATCCTGCCCGTGGAGAGAACTCATAGAATATCAACCCAAGAAAGGGGTACAAGAACCTCTGCAGCCCCTTCGTTTTTCTGATGGGGACCCTGATGCCCAGGGTTTCTAGCCTGCTTTGAAGAGGCATGTTTAGAAAAGGAGAGACTCTGACACCCATAGAGGGCTGTGGGGTGGGGGTGTACTGCAAGTGACTGGGGGTACGCAGTGCGCGCAGGAGACTGGGGCTAAAGCTGAATGATTGTTCTTTCCTCCGTATTTCCTGTGGCCTGGCATTCAAGACCCTTTCTGTTGAGTCCTCTCCTGTTTCTGTGTCTGCTTCTCTACCTTAAGCTCCTCCTCCCCACACCCCCTGGATCCCGGCTCCTCGTTCTTCTCCAAGCAACTCCCTCCCTCTTCTGCCTCCACCAGCTGCACATCCTGTGTCCCCGCGGCATCCTTTCCCATCTGCCCTCAGCTCAGGTGCCTCTGTCCTGGCTGGCCTCCCTTGCCCCGTTGCTGCCCTCTCTTCCTGCTTCAACTTCCAGCCTGAGCCAGGTCTCACCCTCTTCTTTTAGAAAACATTGTTTCACCTTGAATTGTCATCGTGTTTGAAGCCCAGCTCTGAAGAGTGGTGTAAATTTGGGTGTGGTCCTTAACCTCCTCATGACTCTATTTTCTCATTTCTAAAATAAGAATATGGGCCTCATAGACAGGGTGTCCATCTGTCATGGCTTGCCTGAGACGTCCCAGTTTCCGCCTGTTGTCTCTGTGTAATTATTAATAGTGCACCCTTTTACTCCCAGAAGTGTCTCAGTTTGTATGATAAATTATATGTTCACTCTACTCCTAAAGCTCTTATGAAGATCAAATTAGATGATACCATGAGATAATCCATGTAAAGTTTCTCAGCAGAGTGCCTGGCATAGAGTAAGTGCTCATTAAATCTTTGCTTTTGTTATTTCTCTCTCCAGCAGACTGAGCTTGTTGAGGGAGGGACTATGTCTGATTCAGTTACAATTACCAGATGAGAATGGCCAATTATGAGAGAATTCAGAGTACAATCAAGCCCAATAAATGCCACAGTGATGCTGAGGGTGATTTTGTCTCTCTTTCATGACTGAAAAGCATTACAGCAACTTTATTACCCACCTCCTCTTTGCACTGTGCTGTGGCCCAGGAGCACTGAGCAAGAGAGTCACATATCTTGTGTACCTACTGTGTGCAAAGCTTTCTTCTTTCTGTCATTGAGTCCTCACATTCAGCCAGAGAGGCAGGTCTGGTGCTAAGAACTTTATGGCCATTAAAGAGCAGTTCTTTTTAGGATTATAAGAAATAGGACTGGGAGTGGTGAGAGGTGAACCTGGGGAGTTTGCAGGGAGCACATGGCTCACGGCTTGTGAACCACAAGAAAGGAGCCTGTGCTGTTCTTCGAGGACAAAAGCCATGGAAAGGTCTTAATCCAGCAGTGACATGGCATAGTCAGATCTGTATTTCAGAAAGATCTTTGGGCCAAGTGTAGGGGCGCGTGCCTGTAATTCCATAATTTTGAGAGGCCGAGGCCAGGGGGATTGCTTGAGACCAGTAGTTTTGAGACCAGCCTGGGTAACACAGTGAGACTCCGTCTCTACAAAAATTTTAAAAATCAGCCAGGTGTGATGGCGTGTGCCTGTAGTCTCAGCTACTTGGAAGGCAGGGTGGGAGGATCACTTGAGCCCAGGAATTTCAGGCTTCAGTGAGCTATGCTTGTGCCACCACACCCCAGCCTGAGCAACACAGTGAGACCCCATCTCTAAAATAAAGAAAGAAAAATCTGGTGTGGGATGAACTGGAGAGGTGTGAGGCCAGATGGGAGATGACCATCATAGTAATCTAAATGGGAGATAATAGGGGTGAGGCAAGTGAGCCAGAGAATTGTTTAAGATATTGGCTCTCATAGAGCTTAGCACCACGCCTGGCACACATGTTGTTAATATTGATTAATAATATTCATTATGAAAACAATAGTAAGAAGAATACTTACGCCTATTTATTGAGTCTTATAACACGTGGTATAAAGTACTTTATCCACACTATTTTGTTTAATCTTTGTAACTATCCTATCAGGTAGATGCTTTACTATCCCTATTTTACAAATGAGGAAACTGAGGCCCAGATAAGTTAGGTGCTATGCCAAAGGATTCACACACAACTGGAGAGAAAGAAAGGCACAATTGTCCAACTCAGAGCTTATGCTCTAATGAAGTCACCACACCAGCCTTCTTGGAGGTATTTCTTGGGTAGTCCTGGACACTGAGGAGAGACCCAGCAGGAGAAGCCTGTGTCAGGCTGGCTTTGGAGGAGAGAAGGAAGGGGTAAATTTATTGTGTAATGGGGTCTCTGAGTGAGAAGAGCTCCTGTGGAATTTCCAGGGCAGTTTCTGTACCTGGAAGTTTCCTCCCACTGATACAAGCCAAAGCAGACCTAGGGGAGGGAGAAACAGGCAGGGGAGGGATCCGGCAACCTCCCCCCACCCCAACAGGTGTTGGTTCCCTGGTGCTTCTAGGATCATCTCTCTTCTGGTACCAGCTCCTTGCACAGGAGCCATCTTGTTTCCTCCAGAGACCACCATCTCTCTCCTAATTGGTGGAAAATTGGTTGCTAACTGTCAGGAAATTGCCGATTTTCCATCCATTACTGGGAGGACCAGGGCTGTGTAGCTGTGGGGGACTCTGGGTGGGAAGCAGACGTTGATTAGGCCTTGCAGTTAACGATTAGGTTCGTGGACCTCCTCAGGCAGTCCTCCCAGGCTGCTTATTAACTCCCTGTGAAGACCCATTGGGCAGGAGATATTGGTTAAATGGAACGCAGAGCCACAAAAGAGTTACTATTCATTAGGCCTTGGTTGTGGGGAGAGGGGAGACCGGGGAACAAACTGTGGCCTCAATCCAGGAATGTTAAACAGCCCCATAAGCTGGCAGAGAACTTTATAATTGTTTCTATTAAAATATATGTATTTATATAGGTGATTTGTTGGAGGAAAGAATTTCAGCATTCGGGTGAGATCCCTGCTATGATTTTACTGAGGATTAAGTTGTTAGGGACTAGATATTAATTAAGGCTGAGGGCCCCAATCCTTTCCTAATTAGCTCATGGAGTGTAATTTGCCTGCAAATGCTACTGTTACAATCACCTTGAATTTGTCTGGAGCTCTCCTCCAGCTGCATGGGGTGGGCTTTACCCCATTACGTGAGCAGAAGGGAGGGGAGGGGTCAGGAGACCTGGGCTCCACTCCCAGCCCCTGCTCCTGACTCACGAGGAAGGAGTCTTTTTCTGGCTTGTCGCCTACAACGAAGAAGTACTTAAGGGAAGGAATGGGATATGTCTGAGTAGCCCTTCTCAGCCGGGACACTCTGAGACCCACGGTGTTGGTGAACAGTCAACAGAGGACTGAGGATGAAAATACCTTAATGCCCATGCTCTTCTGAGTTCTCCACAACCTGAGATATCTAAAGGACTTGCCTAAGGGAAATCAGAGAGTTCTTCTATGGGGCTTTAACTTCAATTGTCCACAGGGCTCCTTTCTGAACAGCAGGAAATGAGGGCTTTTGTCAGTTTCTGTGACAGGTAGAACTGTGCACCCGGCAGTTCTCACCTGCTAGTAAACCCCAGGTGGGCTCCTCTGTCCTCTGACCAGCCCATCCCTATTTCCTGAAAACCATGTGGCCATCAATATTGGTTCATGCTCTACCTGCTCTAGAAATTCTTCTCTTCTGCTCACCACCTTTTCTGCCTAGCAAATTCCTACCCATCCGTTAGCACCTGATTCAAATGTCCCTTCTTTATTAATCCTTTCCAGATTGTCCCAGGCAGGGCTAGTTAGGCCCCTCCCTAACTCTGCTTTTCATGAATCCTCTATTTAAGCCTTTAGCTAACCTTGCTCTGCAAGACAACTGTTAATGCCTTGGTCTCGCCTATCAGACAATGAACTTCTTGAAGGCAGGGGCCTGACAGTGTCTAATTCAACTTGAAATCTGCACAGCCCAGAGCAGAGTAGGTGTCAACAATGGTTGAGCTTAGTTTATGTTTGGCTTGTACAGTGTCTTCAGGAAAGGGCTCCTGGTCCTTTGCCCCTGGTATGAAGAGGAAAACAGACTTTGAGAAAAGGTGGTGCCCTGGTCCTTGGGTGTTCTCTGGGGTTGTGAGGTCTGGATGCTGTTCTCAGCCCTGGCATAGGTGGTTAAGAGGGGGTCTGATATCCCCACCTTACCCTAGGCTTCTCAGTCTGGGGAAGGGGCGGGTTGAGAAGTCAAAGCCTGTATCTTTCTCTCTTTCTTTCTGAGATCCCTAACACAGACCTGGGCATACAAATGGGGTTTGGGAAGAGGAAATGAGGCTGCATTGCACTGTATCACTTGGCCATGATGCAACCCACAAAAAAGACTGAGAACAGTTGTTCAAACACAGGCCTATAGGCCAGTGAGCTTGCCTGCAGCTCCCTGGGCTGGAGACTGGGGATCAAAAGCAAGGGAGGTGCTGCTGACTGCGAATATAAACAGGTTCAAGAAGGGCTTAAAGAAATTCCTAGATGACAGATCCCTAGCAGGTAACAGGTCATTAATAACCATGAAAGATGAGGATGGTAATAATAATAATAATAATTAATAATAATACCTTCAAGGGAGCTTTTATACTTTTAAAAGCCTTTTTCCTGCCAGTATCTCATTAGATACTCACCACTGCTTTGGGGAGGGTGTAGATGCACAGAAAGGTGAAGGGACTTGCCTGAGGCCACACAGCTTGTTCAGGTTGTTCAGGGCAGAGCTGGTGTTAGATTCAAGGGGCGTTCCTGACTCCTTCCCCAGGATTTTCTTTGAGGGTGGGGTACACTATTGAAAGGAGATATTGGGTGTGTCCTGAGCCTAGAGCCTCATTCCTGTCCTCCTCTTCCCATTTCAGTGGCCCCAGTTCTGCATCATCATATGGCTCCCATAAACTCTTCATTCTAAAGTGTGCACAGTGGACAGCAGAAATCAGCATCCTAGCCCTGTAACTGATTTGCCGTGTGACACTGAGCAACAGTCTTCTGCTGTCTTCAGTTTTCCCATTTGTGCAAGGTGATGGTTGGGTATTCTGGGAAGTTAACCTTTCAGATCCACTGATTCCTCTTTGTAAAGTGGGATGGTGGAAGTACCTGTCATGAGACGTAATTGACACATGCATGTAACCAGCCTAGCAATGTGCCTGGCACAGAGTGAGCACTCAACATATATAAGTTTTGGGCAACGTCTGAGAGAGTAACCCCCAAGGTGAGACACTCCAGGTTGTTGCAGAACAGGCTGGGGAGAGAACTGTGTTGTCTTTGAGTGGTTGGTCTGCTGTTCCCCTGCTCAAGGGTTTTCAAGTTTCCTCTTTGCAATGGTTCCTTAAACATTTTTTTGGTGATCTGTATTATCTTACTAGAATCTGGAAGGGGCTATTGTGTAAGTGGAGTGAGGCTTTGGAAGTTTTGTGAGTTCACCAGATGCATCCCATCTTAACTGTGTGAGAACATTTTTTCTGAAGCTAGTTTATCTTATTCTATCCTCGCATTGTCCTGTAATTTGCTCTTGAGAGGAGCACTTGTTCTTTTTTTTTTTTTTTTTTTTTGAGACGGAGTCTCGCTGTGTCCCCCAGGCTGGAATACAGTGGCGCGATCTCGGCTCACTGCAAGCTTCGCCTCCCGGGTTCACGCCATTCTCCTGCCTCAGCCTCCTGAGTAGCTGGGACTACAGGCGCCCACTACCGCGCCCAGCTAATTTTTTGTATTTTTGAGAGAGACGGGGTTTCAGCGTGTTAGCTGGGATGTTCTCGATCTCCTGACCTTGTGATCCGCCCGCCTCGGCCTCCCAAAGTGCTGGGATTACAGGCGTGAGCCACCGCGCCCGGCCTGAGGAGCACTTGTTCTAAATGACAATCAAGGTCCCCCTTGGAGAGTGAAAGGGGCCAGTGCTGCCACCTACAGACAGAAAAGTGATTAGATTTATTTTGTAAAGAGCCTGGTTAAAGAGCAGCAGAAAAAGTGAGGAGAGCTTTCGTCATCAGCCCCAAAAGTCTCCCTCACCTTATTATCCTACTATTAAAAAAAATCTATCATCGTTTGCCACTTTTATCTTCAGACATCGCACCTTAACAGAAATCGCTGATTGCAAACCAGGATGCACATAGTGCCATTTCCATTGGCGTAGGGGCGGGGGGCGGGGTACCATTGGAGCCCTGAAATCACCATGGTACCTCGTATAAGATATGAGATGATTCTGTATCCATTTATTGATTGGTTCAGTACATATTGTATCATGTCTTTGGTACTGGATCAAAATTGTGAATATCTTTCCAGAATTTGCAAAACTTTGGCTTAACAGATCCCATTGGGATAGGATAATGTAAATGTAAGTACCAGGAATTGACCAAATGGGGAATTCTTACTCTTGAGGTTTAGTAAGCTCACAGAGTTTCCTCCAGAGTTTTCTTAGGCCAGTGTGCAGATGCAATCAGTCCAGTGTGGGGAGCCAGAAAGAGAGATCTGATCTCTGCAATTCGGGCTCATGGTGAATTTAAGATTTACTGCCAATTCTCCTTGGCCGCAGAGATTGTGAACAGGAAGTGAAACTTGCACCAGACAGCCTGGGGGTGCAGAGCTAGTATAGACTGAGGAAGGCAAACATGTGTAGATCATTCGCAGGGCAACCCATGCTAGAGCATCACTACAAATCCACTTATCAAATGTTTTCTCCATTCGTCAAAGGAAAAAACAGGAGCTCAGAGTGGGGAACTGCCCTGTGCAAGGCCCCCAGCAGATGGAGAATGGAGTCAGAATCCAGGCCTTTGACTCCTCACCACAGGCTTTCCAGGGAGACTGGCCTCCTAACTTTCCATTCCCTGTAGACAACCTGACCTTGCAGGTCCTTCTTTACTTCAGAGTTTATAGCTAATTCCCTTGAAGACCCACCTGAAGTAGCAGTCGTGGATACAGACACAGGACAAAGGTTTAGGAGCCCCCAGAGTTCTCTCAAACATTGTCTCTACTCAGATGCTCCTGATGCCTCCTGTTCACAGTAGGTGACCTTCTGGAATAGGACCTGGCTCCCTACCCAAAGCTCCCCTTCCCTGAGGGCTATGGAGATGAAGCTTAATCTTTAATGAACTGGTTTTCAGTTTAACTGTCCCTTGGCAATGATTAATACCCAGTGACCTAGTCTGACATCTAGTGAACCTGACCAGGCCTGATCCAGGAGAGTGTTGGTGGCCCCCAGGTCCAGGTGTGGGCTCCTATGCAGATGGATGAGGCTTGACAAGTGCTGGAATGGCCTCCTACCTAAGAATATCTTCTCTGTCCTGTGCCTGAAATTCTGTTATTTAGATGGTCATTCCTCAGAAGTAGGGTATCACAAATGTCCCTGGCAAGGGGAGCTAGTAACATAAGTTGTGTTTCAAATAGTTCCTTGAGCTGTCGTTTGACAGTTCTGGTGTCCAACAGCTCAGAAGAATTACAGGATTCATGACTTTTAATCCCAGGTTAGCAAGCTGATGAAATATCACTGGATCTGCAGTGAAATTAGACTGTAAGCTTCTTGTGGGCAAAGACAAGGGTCCGGAGATGTATGGGGAGAGAACACAGATTTGGAGCTGGAAAGGCCTTGTTGCAAAGTCCAGCTCTGAGAGTCACTAGCTGTGAAGACTTGGGCAAGCCTTCCTAAGCCTCAGTTTATTTGTCTACCAAATGGAGAAAATAATACCTCTCTCTAGACTCTGAGAATGAAATGAGAAAGTGTATGTTCAGTGTCTGGTTATTACAAAGGCACAGACTTAAGCCAGGCACAGATGCTGTTCCTTCCTTCGTCTTCTCTCCTCTTAAATTTGATTTAGCTGACCCTTTGTAGTGAGGAAGAGAAGATCCCTGGTTCATCTGGGGAGAAGAATTTTTCTTATGTGCTGTGGGATTTTTACAAGGATGGCCTCTCCCTGTGAGACTGGACAGTTAGCCAGATATCAAGGCTCCATGCTATCCTACCTGTTGAAGCATCTGGAACCATTGAGCAGGGCTGAGTCTGTCGCCCTCAGTATCTCCTTGACTCTTCTGATGATTATAAACATTGTGAACTGAGAAACTGCGTTGGTCAGAGTCTGTCACAGTCTCCTGCCTCTGTTTGGTGTCTTGATACCAGTCTGCATCAACCATGAGTCTGGCAGCATCTCCCTCCCTCTGCTGCCTGATGGATGCTCTCACACATTGGCACCTCTGGCATGGTGTGGAGATGTGGCATTTCAGTTCCCGGCCTAGGCCACTGCAGAGTTTGTATCCTTCATCTTGAGAGGCATGGCCAGGAGGGACACCAAATGGAAAGGTGCTATTCTTCCCTCTATGCTTCAGTGCCAGGTGGCACTGTCCCTGACTGCCTGAACATGCCATCCTTTTTCATATTCCTGTGTCTTCCTCTTCCTCTTCCCTCTGCCTGGAATGCCTTTCCTAGAAGCTCTGTCCAGAGAACAGCTCATCATTCAGCTCAGGGACATCTGATGGGAAAGGACAAGGGTTGGATGCGAGAGATGTGTGGGGAAAGAACACAGATTTGGAGCTGGAAAGACTTCAGTGCAAAGTCTGGCTCCAATAGTCACTACTTTCCACTGCTCTGTGTGTATCTATTTACCTGCCCATCCCTCTTACAGTCTGAAGGCTCCATGAGGAGTCCCCAAGTCTTGGTCTGGAGCTCAGTGCCCATGACTATGTTCCTGGGACCACTGGGATGAAGTCATGATGAAGAAAGGAAAGTAGCTTCTGTGACCTGCCTCATGAAGACAGATCGGGAGCCAGGGTTGGAGGTCAGGCAGGCTGAAGCAGGGGACCACAAAGCCCCCAGTGGAAGTCGTGGCCCCTTCTCTGTTTTGATTTTGCTTTTGTGGGCTTTTCACTTCAGAAGTTAATCTAGTTAATGCCAACAATGTCATTTAGGCAAGCCAGCAATTTCCTTTTGCCCTTTATTTAACAAGCCCTCACCCCACCCCAATCTCTATCATAAAGGCATGCAGGTGGGTAATTACAGAGGTGTAAAGTGAGGGTGCTGGGCCAGGGCCAGCTGAGCATTCTGGAGCATCTGCTGGGGAAGGTCCTGGGAAACTCCACAGCTCTGCTATTCAGTTTCAGGTAGGGACAAGGGGTCTTAGAGAGGGCGAGGCACTTATACAAGGCTACATAGCAAGTAGCAGGCAGAACCAGGACAGGATCCAGGTCCTTTACCCTTAGCTGAGGTCCTTTCCACTCCTTAGTGCCAGCACTGTCACCTTACATGTGTCCTGTGGAGCATCCCGCAGATGTGCCTGCTGTCTGTCCATCAGTCTGTCCATCTGTCAGCCCGTCTCTCCATCCATCCATCCATCCATCCCTCCATCCACTCATCCACTCATCCATCCATCCATCCACCCATGTATTCTATAGATACTTACTGAGGGCCTATGACATGCTAGGCATGGTGAATATACCAATGACCAAGACTGCCACAGCTCTGTCCTCACAGAGGTGATGATCTCAGGTCACAGTCTCACACTCAACCTGATGGAGGCACAATATGTGCACTGATGGTTTTAATAGAGAGTGGCAGGTGCTATGTCAGATGCAAGCATTATGTCTCTGTGGGAACACACACAACTTCTCATAGGAGAGAATATGGCAGTGTCATGAGTCTTGAAGGACAAATAGTAGTTTGCAAAACGTGGTGTGTGAGGGCAGGGAAAGTTTTTTAAAGAACCTGAGAGGATATTTATCCAAATGTTAACAGAGCTCACCCCTGGGGACTGGAATTTGCATGGAAGTGGCAGGGAGGAGGTGTAGGACAAATTTTACTTTCTATTTTCTACCTTTGGTACTGTTTGAATTAGAGTGTGTATATTAGCATTTTAATAAAAAGATTTCTATTTTGAAAACAATAGTATAGGGTATTTAGAGAATAAAAAATGTGACAAGTACAGACTGCTGGAAGGGAAAGGAGAATATAGGGTCAGCTGGGCTTTATCTAAGAAGACCCTGAAATGCTGGGCTGAGGAGTTTGGGCTTTAACCATGGCTATGAGGGTACAGGCCACATCCACAAAGCCTAGATATGTCTGCAGAGAGTAGATGCTCAATTAATCTATGCCTGATGTTGAATGAAAAAGGAAGGCCACATAATGTGGAGTCATCTAAGGTCAAAGAAGAGGAATGTAAAGGTGTGGTGCTTTGCCGCCATGTGTTGGTGGCGGTGGGGAACCCACTATGGGAAAATATGAATCTGCAGAAGTGGGTGGAGTGGTATGGAGAATTCTATAATGTGAAGAGAGAAAAGAATGCTGTGGCTTCTTCTTAGATCAGAGGAGTGTGGAATAGGTCAGATCCAGGGACCTTGGCATCAGTTGGCAACCATAGGACATACTTTTTTATAATAAGGAAATTCCCCACGCAGAGGCTTTTCCAGACTAGATAAAAGTTTCTGGTGTCCTTTGTGGCTAAAACCTGATCCAAGCAGGCTACTACCATCTTTTGCCTCCCAGATAGTGTCTTCTTCATTTCCTCAAAGGCATCTTCAACACAGCAGAGGAGGGGACATCCTAAAAAGCAGTTCTGACCCTGCTGCCTTCTTGCTTGAATCCTTCAGGGTAAATTCCATCCCCTTGCCCCAGCTTAGGAGGCTTCAGTGTCCTGTCCCTTGCGTATTTCTCCAGCCTCATCTCCCATGCTTTCTTACTCAAACCCTACTCTGCAGCCAAAAGTGCGCTATACTATTAAATGTATTTACTATTAAATATGCCAAATATACTTACCTCACTGTTTGCATACCTATCTCTTCCCTGCCACACCACCCATCTCCCCCTCCTCCCTGATTGTAAGCTTCTTGATGCCAGGGACTATTTTTTGCTATTCCCAGCACTTTGCACAGCAGCTAGAGCATACTGGGTGTTCAGTATTTGTTGAAACAGTGTGTGAACAAATAAAGGGTCCTTCTGCAATGGTTTCTCTTGTGAAATAAAATATCTTATCACACTTCTACCTTCTCTTTCCTCAAGATGCCAAGAGGGTCTAACATCCCTGAAAGAGATAGCGTCTTGCCCTGGAAAGATGCCAGAAAGGGAAGCAGGAGACCTGAGTTCTGATCTGGATCCCTCTGCCGTTGGGCAATCCCCTGCCCTCCTCTGGACCTCAGTTTCCCCATATCTACAGTGAGGATAATAATCCTAGTGCTATTTCCCCATAGAAATGTTGTGAAGCTTAAAGGTGAGACCAAAATCACTCATTGGACAGACTCCAGGCAGAGTGGGAGTGTTGGCTGGGTAGATGTGGTTGTCTGCTAAGTGGCCGTACTGAGGCTTTGGCGGCTCTACTCCCAAGCACCAATGGGGTCTTTCTCAGAGACTTGCTCCCTCTTCTTCCAGCTCACTCATACTGTGGGGCTCAGAGAATGTTAATTATTAGGCCCCAGCCCACCTGGAGGGCTTAAGATGAAAGCAAGCTCAGAGTGTAAAGTCTAATCGATGCCCCACACTTGGCGTCAGGGCCTCGGCTCAGTCTGCCTGGAGATGGATCATTAATCTGGACACTCTGACCTGGAACACTGGGCCCAGGAAGTCCTGAAACATTCCTGACCACCCACGGCTCAGTCTGTCAGCCCCATGAGGCAGCCAGTCCTGCCACTGACTTGTAGAATTTTACCATCCCAAAGTTAGATCAGACTCAAAGAGCAGCTGGTCTAGACTCCAGCCCAGGGCAGAAGTCCAGGCTCTGTTTGTACACTCGCCACTGTCCAAGAGCTCATTATCTGGAGATGTGTACTTGAGGAGTGGTGCTGGACTTAGAGTGGACAGATGCATGTGACTTGAAGCCCTACCTTCCCCTTTTGTAAAAGTGGGATGAGGTTATTGACTTCACAGGATTGATGTTAGAAATAAATTAATTTTCTTGAAAGTGTTTTATTTCAAGATTTATAAGAATGATATTCACATGTGAGTTGCTATTATCATTCTTGACATTATAAGTTCCTATCCCTGGGATATATTAATTTCTTCATCCCCAGAGTCATCTTGTACAAGGTGTCGCTTCTCTAGTTGAACACTTTATGATCCCCGGGGTGTTAAATTTAAAGTAAGGACTCCCTTGCCTTGCACCCAAAGTCCTTCTCTTCCTCATCAACTGAATCTCTTGCTTCTCCCCACCCATCAAATGCCCCCTGAGACACAGCAAACTGATCTTTTATATCTGTTAGCTTGGTGCATTGGAGCTCCCGTCCCCTTTTCTCTGAGAGAAACTTGCTTCAAATGTTCTGTCTTCTGAAAAGCCTTTCGAGTTCCGTATCAAAAACCTCTGGTGAAGTTATTTGTTGCTTTCCCTGGCTTCTCATGACATGTTGTAGCTCTTACTACTATGGTACCAGAGTATAGTATTTAGGTTTTAGCTATTTTTCTTCTTGAATGAATAAATAATATTAAAATGCAACTTTCCTGGGAGACTGGCATTTTAATTATGGTCATTGGTTCCTTGACATGATTTTTTTTTTTTTTTTTTTTTTTTTCCGAGACGGAGTCTCGCTCTGTCACCCAGGCTGGAGTGCAGTGGCCGGATCTCAGCTCACTGCAAGCTCCGCCTCCCGGGTTCACGCCATTCTCCTGCCTCAGCCTCCCGAGTAGCTGGGACTACAGGTGCCTGCCACCTCGCCCGGCTAAGTTTTTTTTGTATTTTTAGTAGAGATGGGGTTTCACTGTGTTAGCCAGGATGGTCTCGATCTCCTGACCTTGTGATCCGCCCGTCTCGGCCTCCCAAAGTGCTGGGATTACAGGCTTGAGCCACCGCACCCGGCCCCGACATGATTTTTTTTAAACAGCCGAGTACCTGGGCTCTGGAAAAAATAAGTCTAGAATCTAAGAGATCTGGGTATGAATCTATACTCAATCACTTCAAAGCCGTGTGATCTTGGATGTCATTTTATCCCTCTCAGTCTGTTTCCTTGTTTGAACAAAGAGGAATTTAACAAAGCCTACTTCTTAGGGTTCTTGTGAGGATTATAAGAGGTATCTACACTGAATAGTAGAATGTCTCGTCCTGAGGCTCAGGACTATCAGTCATGCTATCTGGGTCTCAGCTCTGCCTCTCTGGCTCTCTGTAAGATAACA
Organism: Macaca fascicularis; assembly: GCF_037993035.2. Lineage (NCBI taxonomy): Eukaryota > Metazoa > Chordata > Mammalia > Primates > Cercopithecidae > Macaca > Macaca fascicularis. The sequence goes on along the minus strand of NC_088375.1, from coordinate 186,743,169 downwards.
TGATCCGACTATCTCTTCAAGATAACATTTCTCAAGTGATCCTTGGTCACAGAGCTCTACCATACAGGGCATGGCCTTCTGGGGGAGGCCATTCCTGGCCTGCATCACACAGCTTCATTCTTACTGATTTCTTAGGTGGTCTGGTTTCTAAAGGCCCTTTGCCTCTGATCTCTCATGATGCCATAATTTTGTGAGTGAGGCAAGTAACTAGAAAGAATTGTGATGAGGGGACAAGGAATGAGAGACTGGCTTGGTCATGTCCTAGGCCATGGTTTGAGGATCCCAGGCACCTGGGGAAGTAGAGAGGACAGAGCTTTGTCTGTCTTTGTGTATTGCCTTACTCATGTCTTGCACGATGTCTAGCAAATAATAGGCATTAAGTGCTGAATGGAGACAAGGAGAGTCCACAGGAATAGTTCTTCAGACTAGATAAACTGAGAAGATACCCAAGCCCAACCAGGCCTGTCCTGATGACTGTCTTGGGAAAAGACCCATTGAATTCATTCACTCAGCCTAGAAGACTCAAATTCCAACCTCAGTGGCCACTATAGCAGATCACATTTTCACATTGGGATACAGAGACTTCCTAGAGAGGTGCAGGTCCGAGGAGAGAGAAGGGCCAGAAGAGTTTCCTGCTCAGGGAAACTGAGGTAGGCAGTAAGTCCTGAGATGACACTGAGCATCTCAGAGGGGGCATCAGGAGCATCTGAGTAGAGACAATGATTGAGAGAACTCTGGGGGCTCCCGAACCTTTGTCCTGTGTCTGTATCCACGATTGCTACTTCAGGTGGGTCTTCAAGGGAATTAGCCATAAACTCTGAAGTGGAGAAGGACCTGCAAGATCAGGTTGTCTACAAGGAATGGAGAGTTGGGAGGCCAGAACTGCTCCCAGAAAGGAGCCCAGGATGATCATTGATGAGGACAGAATTCCAGAACCGAGGAGGGCAGCAGGCAGAGATCCTGGGGTTTACAAGAAAGAAGAAACATGAAGAGCATTGGGGAATAAAATGAGCCTTGTGGGCCACCCTCATCACTGACATTGTAAGCTCATAGAGAACAGGACCAGGGCTCCCTGTGGTTTAGAGGACAAAACATGGGGACACTCCGCCACCAGCATGGGCTCCGCATTGTGCTTTGCAATTAGTGGATGCATGAGAAACATTCCTTGAACTCAATTTCCTCTCTTCCATTTTACCCCTTTATTTTAAGCTCAGATCTTCCTCCTCCAGATGGAGTTCTCCCATCTGGTTACAGAAACTGGAACAGTGAATAGAGAAATCCTAGGATGTTGGAATTTTAAGAACGTTCCACAACGCCAAGAAAAATACGTCTGTGATGAACCAATGGCATCATGATGGCAGATCTGGAAAATACATTTGACTCTGTCTAAGTCACAATCTCATAGGATCACAGAGACCTTGAGTTCATCCAGTCTACTCGATGGAGGAGCTGAGGCCCTGGGAGGGGCAGAACTATTTGGTAGCAGAGACAAGTCTGGAACCAAGGACTGGCTGCTCACCCTGCTCTGATCGGATGCCAGGCCTTGGCTGTCGGGCTCTTCTAAGAGCTGTCTGACATGTGTAGCTTTACCTTATCAGGAGGAAGGAAAGATGACAGGGGGCAGTCATTCCTGGCCAAGCATCCATCAAGACCCACATAAATATTTTCCCAGTGTCTGCATGGCCGGCATCTAGTTGGCTAGGTTCCAGGTGACAGTAAATAATTCGGATGACTGGTTGCTTCCTGGCCACTTTCTTGGGTGTGTTTTCTGACAATTATGTTTTCTTGGAATGAACGTTGATGAGACCTTGATGAGGGCAGTATGCCAAGCCCTTCCTGGACTTTCTGATGGCATTTCTGGTCAGGAAAAAAGTACCCATGGGGACTTGATGTGTCAGCGTGCTTGGGGTAGAAGATTACTTTCACTCAGTCTGAAAGGCCTTTCAAGTGGGGCCAGGAATTAGTTTCAGGAATTAGGGTGGGGTGAGGTTAGAGACTCCGGGACCAAAAAGTCAGAAGAAATAAACTCAACTGAGGTAAAATGGGTAAGTTTGACCAAAGGCATGTTGGGGTCTTGGCAGAGAAGTTGGTAGGGGAAGACAAAGGTAGTATTGGAGCTGGCATAGCCTCAGGCTATCAGAGTGACCAGTTTTGGAGATCAAAGTTCAGGAGGGGGTGTGGTATTTAGGCCCTATCCATTCTGATGCCTCATCCAGGGCCTCTGACTAGGGCTGGCAGTGGGTATCTCAGGGACATACATGGCAGTCTTGGAAGACAAGTTCTCCACGTCCTGTCTGGTTTATATTAGGATGCCAGTCAGCGATTTGAGGAAACGGGAATGGAGTAGAAAGCAGGAAACATCTGAAAGAGTGGCAGGGCTGGAGAGTCTCAGTGCAGTTGAACCTGAGACAGGCCTTAGGAAAATCAGACAAATTCTAGATCTCAGCCTCCAGTGGGAGGTGCTCATTATCTTCTCTGCATTAGACAGGGTGGGCTCAGGATCTGAGGAAGCAGGTCTGAGTGTGCGACATGAAAGCCTTTAGTGCCTATACTTGCTCAGGGTGAGGGAACCAGGCTGGCACTGATGCAAAGACCAAGGCTTCTGTCACTGAAGGAAAAGCACACTGTGTCTGTGAGTGGATGAGGACGTAGAATCCCAGATGGCGGGAGCTGGAAGGACCCATACCCACAAGGTCTTGCCTGAGCCTCACAATGAAATTATTGGGACCCTGTGTCCTGTATGTCTTGATTTCCAGCCTCCAACCCTGTATGGTTGCTCTTGGGACCCAGTAGAGACCACAGTTCCTCTACCTCTGAGAAAGGCAGGCAATGGGATTTAGGAGGCCCAATCTGACTTCCTGTATGTGGTTTTTGATGATTAGGAATAGGACTCTTTAATCTGCAGCATGGATTATCACCCAGGCATTTGATAAAACTGTTTTGAATCAGCCCATAATCTAAGACTGTACATTCTGTAGGGTTGGGAATTCCTAAATTCACTTCTTCCTAAACTACAGCATGTACATGTGTCCTGATTTTGAAAGGAAATGCAAAATTGTTGAGAATGATGGGCATTGGAATCAGATGACTTGGGTTCAGGTACAGGTTGAACCAACTGTGTACTCTTGGTCATACCCCTGAATCTCATTTTCTTCACTGGAAAAATGGAGAAAAGGTCATTGGAAGGCTGACATGAAGTAGCATTCCTAAAGTGCCAAGTACAGTTCCTGGCACAAAGTAGATGCTTAATAAGTGATTGCTGACTTATTCAATATTTTGTTAAGCAAATAAGACCTGGGTTCTTATTTTAGATCCACCAAAATCAGACTGTGTGTCTTTGGGCAGCTGCCTCTCACTCTGAGCCACAATTGTCTTCAGTGACATGAGGAAAATAATGGCCACCTCACAAGACTATTGAGAAGTTTTAATGAGATGCTTGTAAAATCTCCCAGGCTCCTCCTGGTTTTCAGGTTTAGGGGAAACTGCCTTATTGTGTAAACGATTGCAATGTATGAGCTCACTTTCCACATCCTAATGGATATAAAAGCCTCTGATTCTAGGCTCAAAGCATTCCCCTGTCCATCTCATCCTTTATTCCCCTCTCCCTAATTCAGGTGTCGTACCCTCTCACCTGGACGGCTCCACCTGCTCTCTCACAATCTCTCCCCTGCAGTGTCTCTTGCTCCAGCTGATTTTCTCCACAGCAGAAGGGCACCTAGAAGGCAGAAGCCTGACCACTGTGCCTTCCTGCTCAAATCCTCCTGGCATGGCATTCAGGGTTCTCCATATTCGAGCCAGGCGAACCTTTCCATTTCATCTCCCAGATTCTTCCTTGCAGATGCACAGTTTACATTCGCATTTACACACATCCCCATTAGGAAAAGATGCCTGGGCTCAAAAGCTGTGGGTGTACATTCTGGCCCTTGTTTGGCCATTGGGTCACCTTATACACACTGTTTCCTTTCTCTGGTTCCTTATCTGGAATGTTAAGGATTGAACTAGATGATATCTCAGTCTGCTATGGTTTGAATGTTTGTGTTCCCTCCAAAATCCATGTTGAAACAGAATCCCCGATGCAACAGTACTAAGAGGTGTGGCCTATGGGAGGCGATTAAGTCATGAGGGTTCTACTCTTATGAATGGGATTTTCCCCCTTATGAAAGAGCTGAGGTTAAAGGGAGCACTGTCTCGCCTTCTGCCTTCCACCTTGTGAAGATGCAGTGTTCCTTCCCTCCGGAAGACACAGCAACAAGGCATCATCTCAGAGGCAGAGAGCAACCCTTACCAGAGACCAATGGCAGTGCTTTGATCTAGGACTCCCCAGACTCCAGAACTATATAATAAATAAATTTCTGTTCTCTGATACTTTGTTATAGCAGCACAAATGAACTAAGACAGGGTCTTTCAGCTCTAAGGTATTTTAACAAAGTTTGATGCCCTATAGAGTGACCAGGGATTGTTTCTCTTTTTTTCTCTCACCACACATAGGTACAAATACACGGATTCTCAAACACTCACATGCAAATTCTTATGCAAGTACATACTTCCTAATACATAAGGACATGTGTTTTCACACATATATTCTCACATATGCACTTGATACTCCATACACTTAAGAACTCATGTTTTCTTGTAAACACTCTTATAAACACTCTTACATACATGCAAATGCTAGTCTGTCTTGTTCTCCACTGAATCTCCAGCATCTAGAGAGCAGAGTAAATCCTCAAAACTCATTTGTGGAATGAATGAATGACCCTCCCTGCCCACCATATTGACACAGGCATTCACACACACCACTTTTGTGTATACAAGCAATAAGATGTGCACACTCAAAGGTGTGAGTGCATGCTGACATACGTTAAATGTGCCCAGCACAATCACTTCCACCCACAGATTCACATTTTATATCTCCTCCTAGGAGCTGAGCTAAGGGAGACCCTTTTCTCAGTCATGCTGAAAGTTTCCTTGTTGTCAAATTTGACTCCAGGAACATCCAAGGACCTCGCTTCAGATGTCAGAGATAACACCACAGACTTCTATTTGGACAGTGCTTTGTAAAAGTCAAATCACTTTATCAGATGATTTCCCACTTGATCCTCTCAGCAGACCTGAGGGAGGCCTTTGAGCTGGGGTTATCCTCTCCATGTTACAGACAGGGTAACAGAGACCTGGACAGATTAGGTCATTTGTCCAAGGTCAGAAAGCCGGCTAGTAAGTGAATCACCCAACCAGAACCTACCCCGCCTGCTCCCCACCCCCACTTCCCCTGTCTAAGGCTCTCCCAGTGACTGGTTTAAGAGGATTATTTATTCTTCAGTTGTTTTCGGCTCCTAATTTCTTTCTTTCTTTATCCTTTTTTTATCCCCTGTTTCCGCCTGCAGAGTAGAGTTTCAGTAGGGAGTAAGGGAGGCCAAGTTCACCATCAGAAGAAAAATCTAAAAGTAACTTTTCCTTGCAAACCTCAGCCAAAATTCCTGCCAAATAAAATGAGAACTTACCACACTCGCACGCGCCCACCTTCACAAAGAACCAACTCAACTTGCAAAAGGAACAAAGTTAATAAAGTTAATATCTACTTCAGAGAACAGAGTAAGGCCCTTCTGGCCGTGTAATTTGCCAACTAATTAAAAGTTATTCAGCTTTATAATTTTAAAAATTTGCATCACTTTTAGTTGCTTGGAAGGAATTGGTAATGTGCAAACCTATTCTGGTCATTTTGGCTTTGGGTGAGCATGTGGGCCAATCTGCAGTGTTTCTTTTCCACAAAGACGACACTGTGGGAAGGCTGGGGGCTCCCTTTGGGGCTTTGAGGACCCACGTATAGCCTTGCTGGCACCACTCCTTCCTGGCTCCAGCAGCTCTCAGGAGAGATGGTAAGTCAGTGTAACAAGATCACTGGCTTTGGAGTCAGGCTGACTGGTTTGAATCCCAGCTTTACCCTTAATGACCATATGACCATGGACAAGTCATTTAACCTCATGGACTTCAATTTCCTCATCTGTGAAAAACCTGCTGATACCACTACCTTGCAAGGTTATTATTAGAATTAGGGCTAGCTTATGTAAGAAACCTGGCACATAGTAGATGCTCAATAAATGGTAGATACCATCAGATTGGTCAACCCAGCACTTGATTCTACCCTGTCTTAGGTTTCCAGGTGGAGGTTGTGTGGAGGGAGTAATAGGATAGCTAGGGAAGAGGGATAGAGGAGAACCAGGCTCCATGCCTGACTGTACAATGAATTTGGGAAACTAACCCGTCTCTGGTCTCTGCCACCCCATCCGTACATCTCTAAGGGGCTTTCCAACCCAGTGAACTGCATGCTGGCCAAGGATTAAGACTGAGTCTTCTCCTATCTCTACCCTTGGGTTAGAGAAAAGGCCAGATCCACAGTAGTTGCTCGAAGACAACTTAGCTGTTTGACTTTGTCCGCTGCTGGTCAACCAAGTCCAGAGACATGGTAGATGAAAACTCAGATATACTCAGGCCAACTGTGTTCAAGGAAGGGATGACAATGTTATCTCATGTAACTGTTACATTGAATAAGCCAGACTCATGGGGGAATAATCAAGAAACAACTTTCATCAGTCATTCTGCCCATCTGAGTCTCTTTTTGTCCTTTTTGTTGAAATCTGACTCTTCTGTTTTCTCTTAGGTAACACAAATTTCCCCATTTGTCTTAAATCACAAAATATTGTTTCTGCTCAGTAATTAACATGTCTAGGATATTACTATTACTCATCTTAGTCCATTTTGTGCTGTTGTAGCAGAATAACTGAGACTGGGTAATGTAGAAGGAACAGAAATTTGTTTCTTAAAGTTTTGGAGGATAGGAAGTCCAAGATCAAGGATCTGGCATCTGGCGAGAGCCCTCCTGCTGCATCATCCCATAGCGGAAAGGCAAAGAGAGGGCAAGAGATTGAACTCCTAGCCTCACACCCTTTTATAATTGGCATTAATCCATTCATGAGTGTGGAGCCCTCATGGCCTAATTACCTCTCATTAAGCCCCACCTCCCAACACTGTTGCATTGGGGATTAAGTTTCTAACACACGCTTTTCAGGGAACACATTTAAACTGTAGCACTACTGTTAACCTGTTAATAATAATAGCAGTAATAAACTTCAAACTTCCTTTAAAAGCAAGATTTTTTTTTTCCTCACTACTTGCTTGAACCTGGCACTGCTGCTGGCCTGTAGTGAGAAAGCGGCTCAATCTCCTGCAGTGAGAAAGGGGCTGTTTCTTCTTTCTCCTTCTCTGTCTACATCTTGCTAACCATTGTGGATTTTTTTTATATCTCTATTGTCAGGAATGGGAAGAGAAAAAGAAGGAAGAGGAACAGGAGAATTCTTACTGGACGAGTATAGAACTGAAGATTCAGGGTCTCTCTGAGCTTGGCAGGCATTAACCTTACTTCTTCTTTCATTGGGTATTTTTATGGGTTCTTTGGAGAATCCCCACCCCCAACTCATGCAGATGATCCCTGATGTGGGTAAATGCATTTTGATTCCAGCTGGCTCCTTCAGATTCCTTCCCCAGCCCCTAGGCATCTTCCAGCACCACCAGCCTCTTTATGCTGAGGTCCTTCATCCCACTAGATGGTCCACTGACAGGGTTTAAGAAGACTTAGAGCATCTCTCTCTCATGTGTTCCAGATCTGGTTCAAGAGAACACATCTGCATTCTCTACCTTGATAAAATGAGAATTTAGGTTGTCCCCAGTGCAGCAACCTCCCTTTATTCTTCTGTTGGGCAGCTGGTCAGTCGGCATCTAACCTTTTACATTTAGCAGTGGGAATCAGATTCCAATTTATAGTATCCCCCAAATATAGGGAAAACATCACGTTCTCCAACTATCCCATTAAAGTCACTTTCCCCAGGCTTGAGTTAATGGAAGGAGTGGACAAAGACACATGATGTACTTACAGTCCTTTCCAGAAAAACCCTATCTAATCCCCCACTTTGTTCTTGGCTTCTCCCACCTCTCTTATATGCCAGAGTTGAGTAGTGAGCAAGGAACCTCAAAAGTAGCTTTTAATACCATCTTTTTCAGTTCTTACAGGTTGGTTCTGCACTGCACTTGCAGAAGTGGTATCCATTATCTTGGGGCCTCACATGAAATATGGACTAATGTGGTTTATATTTGTTTCCAAGGCAAAACTCTGAGGTATATATTGCTATCTGTATTTAATGGTTGAGAAAACAGATTGGGAGAGGCTAAGCAACTAGCTCTAAGCATACAGCTAGTGGGGATTAAAAACCAGGTTAATCAGATTCCAAAACCTGAATTCTTTTCATCCTACATGAAGATTGGGCTTTACCTCTATAGCAGCTGGTGGATATAAAAATGCTTGAGGGCCTGCCACACAGCCAAGTTAAGCATTCACATCACAATAGAGTGTGACTGTCAGCTGCTTATTAATCTTGAAGCATGTTCCTATCCATGAACTCATTTGCTGGGACATCATCCAGGACAAGAAACTTCCCGATGCCCATTGAATTGCTTCAGAAGAACCCAGCAAATAATCTTTCTTGTGCTTGACCCAAGCATTGATTACTGCTCTCGTTTTCTCTCTAAGGCTTTTAGTTAATTTTTTCTGCTTTTCGGTTCTGCTGATTATTATATTGGAGAGAGACCCTCAATTAACATAATCTTTATAATAACCAACAACATGTATTTAAAAAGTGCTCATTTGTTTGTAATGTCTGCCTTTATCTTGTTCATCTCTGTGTCTGCAGCAGTCTTAGTACATATTATTACTCCATAAAGACTAGTTGAATTAATTCATTGGCTAAACAAAGTTAATTTAAGAGTGGGTTAGAGTTGGGGAAGGAGAATGAGAAGGAGGGAAATGCATACCTATGGGAGCTGTAACGTCAATCATCAATGGCTCATACTCCCAATTCCCTGGGCAGGCCTGGATAAGGGTCTTTTAGCTTCAACTTTCTCACCTGCCCAGCGGGGATAAGGGTCTCCATCTTGTCAGCCTCACTGGGAGTGTAAGATGAACCTCCAACAAATCATCGAAGTGAAAAGAAATAAAAAAGTATCACACATGTGGGTTTAGTCTGGAAAAACAAAACTCCTGACTCAGCCTGGGTCTCCTCAGACAGTCGGCTAGGAGGACCCAGAAAACCACTCTGGCCTGTGTAAGTTGCAAACAGAGGCTTCTACTTTCTGGGATAAATTATCCATGAGGCAGAGGCGTCAGGGCTGTCTGCTCCCTGTCTGGCCTCCTTTGCCATCTCACTTCATGAGGCATAAATCCCCAAGACTCCCCAGTCATTTCTTATCTGCATCAGTGTTTATTTTTTAAAATTGTGTTCCCCCCTCTTTTCTCTGCTTGCTATTTTATAGGGATATGGGCCAGGAGGGCAGAATCCAACTACAAATCTCACAGCTCTCCCTGCTGAGACGTTGGGACAGAGGGAGTGAGCTATGGTGGTCTGAAGCATAGATGTCATAGATGTCCCAGCAAGGGCCAGAGAAAGTGCCTTGGGGTATTTCCTGAGAAGGTGGGGCTCTGATATTTGCTTTCCTGGTGTGTCCAGACCTCAGGATGCAGAATCCAGAGAGAACAAAGAGTGTGTTCATATGAAAAGGACACCAGGTGTGGTGTTGGACGCTTCTCCGTCGCACCTAGCTGGGTGACATTGACTAAGCTACTGTAGCCTCATTTTAGTCGTTAATGGTCATGACAATAACTCTTAAGGTGATTGTGAGGATCAACTGGGATGACCCAGGCCACTGTGTCTAGCATACCACCTGCCATGGGAGGTGTGCAGTGCACATCATTTCCTCTTATCTTTAGCTGTGATTGTGAAGTAACATGTTTATCATCTAATCTTCCTCAAGACTCTTGAATGTAAGCTCCTTTGAGGCAGGGACTTTGTCTGGCCTGTTCACCCCAGGATCCCCATCACCCAGTAGAATGCCTGACATATTATCTGTGCTCAATCAACATTGGCTGAATAATGAATGAAACCAAATTCTCTGTATGATTTCCATAGGCACAGAGTAATTTCAATATGAGAGCATTGCTACAGAGACCTATAGACATTCAGAATCAGAAAGGGCTTTTGAACAACATGCAACTTGAGGTCTTCTTTGTTGAGAGGAAGACACTTAGGTTCAGAGAGGGAAGACATTCGACCAGGATTCCACCAGAAGTTAGGGCTGGAACCCAGGTCTTCTGACTCCCCATCTGATGTTCTTTATACTACATTATGCTGTTAGTCATGTCTTTAAGGTAGAAGAGAAGGATAGAGAATTATGAAACAGAAAAACCTAAGAAAAGGAAAGTGAAGGGAAAGAAAACATTTCCACTCAAGTTGAGAGAGAGAGACAGATAGAGAGACAGATGGACACAGACTTAGAGAAAGACAGAGAGACACAGGGCTGGGACCTAAAAGGAATTAAATCCAAAACATACTATGTTACATGACAGACAGCCTGAGTATTACTTTAGAACACTGAGAACTCTCCCCTCACTGTGGCCTCAGCAGTGCCCTTGACCTTTATCCATGTGGGTCACAGCATGAGTAACCTTGGTGAAAGTGGGGAAGCCTCAATTTCTGCTAGAAGCCAACCTTTATTGCCTATTTCAACCTGGCTAGCAAGGCTTTGTTTTCCTCATAACCTACACAATGATGCCACTACTACCACCACTACCCTTTCCAACAGTTCAATTACTACTATAAAAGTTCATACCTTTCTAATGTTTATTATGTGCCAGGCACTGTCCTAGTATTTTACACACATGAACTCAGTTAATTCTCACAGCCACCATCATTTTACAGATGAGGTTAAGTAATCTGCCTGTGATCATCCCATCGGTAAAGAGAGGAGCAGCAGCACAAAGGCCAGACATCTCTCTGGGGTTAAAGCCCAGCACAAACTGTCCTCATGTCTCACTCAGGCCTTTCTCCTGCTATCCTTTCAGAGGTCACCTTGTTTTCACTGAATCGAAACAGATTCTTCCATTTTATTCTGACATGCTTTAACCACACTTCCTACTCCTCCATGTCTGCAAATATCCAAATAAAATACCATTCCAGGCCCTGTGCTAGGGGCCCGGAATGCAGATATGAGAAATGGTGCAGTCTAATAGGGAGGCTGACATTTAAATGGAACATTACAAAGTAGTTCTTTAAGTACTAAAGAGAAGCATGACCCCAGCACCTAGGGAGTTAGAATAGAATTCATAGAGGAGAAGGAAATATTTCATCTGCATCTGAGTTGAGTAAATGACCACCAGAAGAGGGAGGGAACAGAGAGTGCAGGCTGAGACGTGCTGGTGCGAAGTAGGATTTTGGGGGAACCAGTGGGGTTTACAATGGAGAGGGCCAGAACGTGAGACTGGAAAGGGCTTGAGATCAAGATGTAAAAGATTTGAAGACCAGGCTAAGGGCTGGCTTTATGTCAGTGATAATGCTTTATTGATAATGATCATGAATGACAGACCTGGCTGACCCTCATACTGACTGACACACAGAGGAGTTGATTGGCTGATAGAGGTATGTGTCAAAACTTCTCCATAGCACCAGGGAGTATATTGGAGCCATTTCTGTTGAAGGCCCAGCCCTGCTACAACAGAGAAAATTCTCTTTCTGCCCTCAGTTTCCTCCAGGCTGAGACTTACTTGCTTCTGGCTGCAGATGATGCTCCTGGCTCTGGGATGTGTTGGGCCAAGAATTTCTGCCAGCCTTCTGGGCTTCTTATGAAATCAGATATTTGAACAGGGCCCCAGTTTCCCAACACAAGCCTAAATCACTTCCACTGTTCTGAAACCTACTCCATGTATCCACCACTCATCACAGCTAGAGGGGTCTGCAGCCAAGCTGGGAAGAATCAGGCCTCCAAAACTCTGAACCCTGGGAGATGTGGGGCTAGGACCAAGCCTGCAAGAGGCCAGGCGGTCCCACCCTTAGCCTTGGGAGGAGAACTTCCTAAATGTACAGCCACTAGCAGTTTAATAGCTCTGGGCCCAGTTCATGTACATAAACTCTCAGTTTTATTTTGATATTTATAGTCACTTGTAAAATAAATAACACACTTGATTGGAGGTTGTTAAGTTGGTGCTCACAGTTTGCCAAGGGCCTGGGAAGCCTGCTGGGGTGTGACCACTCTGGGCATTCTACAGAGAAGCTTGATTGCTCTTCCTTCCACCCTGAGTCCACAGCACTCTTTCCATGTGGTGGTGTTCCCACCTTAGACCTATTACTCCCTCTCACAGGCTCTCTCAGAGCTGGCTAAGGCCTCTCTGACTTCCTTGATTCCAGAGTCTCTGAGAGGGAGTAGGAGATACTCTGGCATCTCCCACTGAATTAGAAGCATAGTGTTTTAGAATCTAAACATCTTTCAAGCTGAGATTATTAATGTCCAAGAATAGTCAGATTATAAATTGTGAGAAATTTGGAATTCTAAACTATGTGAAACAGAAATACGGGGCACCGAGATATCGAATGATAAGAATTTCAGAGTGAGGAGCTTAGTTTGAGTCTAGGCCTCTGTCTTCCATTGGGTTTAGATGAGACTAAACAGATGTAGCTAACTGGTGTGTGTGTGTGGTGGAGGTAGGGGTGCAAAATGGCCAGGTAACACTTGGCGGTAGACAGGTAGACCTGGCTGAAGAGTGGGGGAAAGTTGGAAGTTGCAGAGAGGAACAGAAGGTACTGCATTCTCACTGACCAAATGTGTTCATAAGGACATGAAAGATACCTATGAGGAATTTGGGACCTTTGGGGGCAGGAGCCAGTGAAAATTTGAGCTATTACTATTATGTAACCTCATTTAACTCAAGTTAGTTAGAAGTCTGGACTTTTAGGGCTTTAGAATTAAGATTCGAAGAGCCGTGAATGGACTCATGCCTGTAATCCCAGCATTTTGGGAGGCTGAGGCAGGTGGATTACTTGAGCCCAGGAGCTTGAGGCCAGCCTGTGCTGGCCGTCTAAAAAAATAGACAGGCATGGTAGCACAAGCTTCTAGTTCCAGCTACTTGGTGGCTGAAGTGGGAAGATCCCTTGAGCCTAGGAGTTTGAGGCTGGAGTGAGCTATGATCATGTCACTGCACTCCAGCCTGGGCAACAGAGCAAGACCTTGTCTTAAAAAAAAAAAAAGCAAGAATTAAGACTCGAGGCTTTTTAGGTTACCAGTTATTTAGACTAGAATCTAGAATAGTAAAGACGTAGATGAGAATCTTAGAATCCTAGAATTCTAGGATAATATAACTTAAGGGTCCTAAGAATGTATCTAGTCTTTTTCCTAGTGAATTAGGCTGGGGTTTGGAGACAGTCTGAGATAAAGAAGACCAATCATGGGCTATTGCAGCTTTATGAGTTTCACAACATCCAAAGTTGAACTGGACCTGAGGAGCGATGAGGGAGGGAAAAGCAGCAGCACGTGGTTACCATTAATGGTAGATGTAAGACAGGATCTTGATTTAATACTTCTTAGTGCAGTTAAAATAAAGTTAAAAGAGATGCCCAACCTAATATTCCTACTTTATGTCGAGGGAACGGAGGTCCAGAGAAGCAAAGTAATATGTCCAGTTTGGAATCATCAGTTAGTGGCAGATCAGATCTGGATGTGGATCCATGTTGCTTGGCTTCCAGTCAGTTATTTCCTTTTCACTGGTCTGCTCCTCCTGGACTGAGGTCACTCATTGCATTCTCTTGACAGCTTTATGGGAAGCAGTTAGTATGTCACTGGCCTATTTAGTAAATGGAAATATAAAGGACAATGAAGAAAGGAAATGGATTGTGTGATGGGAACGCTGGGCAAAATTCATAAGTTAATTCAGGATGAGGCTATGAATTTTACCCTTCTCCAGCCCAGTTCTGTTTTCCTGTCACAGACCAACTCCTGTCATTGATGGCCTGAATCTGGCTAGTCCCAAAGTGAGGCTTCAGTCTAGTCACAGACGGACCCTCGACCTTGGCCGAAGACTGAGCCTTGACTTCGATAACAAAATAAGATAAAGCATTTAATGAGAGAATGAGAACACAGGCCATATTGCATACTGAGCAGAATACAGGTCATTTTCTGTACTGAGTCAGATCTTCTGGTGCAGGGGAAAGACAGTAGGCTCTAGGGTCTCCTGGAACAGAGCCTCCTGGTTTCATGAAGAGGGAGTTTCTGAGAAGAAGCCTTTTTCATTCTGCACATTTCAGATTTATCTGCCCCTGTAGATGAGAAGTGACATCTGATTGGTGAATTTGGGAAGAAATTTAGGGCATATAAAGCTCAGTTCTGCTACTTTCTTTATCTTGAGAACTGTCTGTCTAAGAGAAGCACACTTTCTGCTCTTGCTCTTGGGCCTTGTCCTTATAGCCAAGGATGGCCTCGCATAGGACTGCTCTGCTTGGTTGGGCAAGTCTGCCTACTTAGGGGGATGATTTAGCTGTACTATGTCATTCAGGATACCTTTGGAACCAACATCTCCCAAACTGTGGTAAAAGTTATTTTATTTTTCTTTTCTTTTCCTTTTTTCTTTTTTCTTTTCTTTTTTTCTTTTTCTTTCTTTTTTTTTTTTTTTTTTTTTTTGAGACAGGGTTTACTCTGTCACCCAGGCTGGAGTGTAGTAGCAAAATCACGCTCACTGCACCCTCGACCTCTTGGGTTCATGTGATCCTCCCACCTCAGTATCCCAAGTAGCTGGAACCATAGGCACATGCCACCACACCAGGCTAACTTTTGTATACATATATATATTTTTTGTAGAGATGGAGTTTCACCATGTTGCCCATGAAACCAGCATGGGCAAAGAGATCTATCTCCCCTTTTTGGCCTCTCAAAGTGCTGGGATTACAGGCATGAGCCACCATGCCCAGCCTAAAAGTTAATTTCTCGCTCATGTCACTGAAAGATGTGAAAAGGGTGCTCTGCCTCATGCAGTCGTTCATGACCCAAGTTCCCTCTGTTGTGTGGCTCTGGCATCTTCTAGAACAGTGGTTCTCAACCGGGGATGATTTTGCCACAGATGGGGCATTTGGAAATGTCTAGAAACATTTTGGTTGTCACAACTGGAGAGTGGGAAATGCTACTGGCATCTGGTCGGTAGACACCAGAGATGCTGCTAAATATCCTACAGTGTACAGGACAATCTCTAATAAAGAATTTTCTGGCCTAAATGCCAGTAGTGCTAAAGTTGAAAAATCTTGTTCTAGGGCCTTCTTGGATCATTCAACCAGCAGATGAAGAAAAAGAGGGAGAATGGAGAATTATATGTTGGAGAATTTTATGGATCTTACTGGTAAGTGATGTGTAACACTTCTGCCCACATTCTACTGGCCAGAAGTCAGTCACATGACCACATACAAGGAACAAGGCTGGAAACTGTGGTCTAACGATGGCCAGCAACAAGAAGAAGCAGGTTTGCTGAGCATCTATTCACTCTCTGCCAGAAGACCCATTTGTCTCCAACTATAACCTGTAAAGGTGCTGTTTTGGCCTCCATCTCTATTCTCTTTTATTTCTTAAATCATTCAAATTTAATCACCTATGGATTCAAATACTGAGTAGGGCAAACTGCTTTAACTCTTTGATCTTCCCTTTGCTAATCTACAACACGGAGTTAATACAAATGACCTCCCAGGGATTGTTGGAAGGGTTTCTCCTGCTCTATAGCTCTATCTGCATTCTTAAAGGTGATCTCTCCTTCTTCCAACCAAAATAAGATTCTGAGGTACCCCATTCCAGAAAAGGAAGTTTCATCCTGATCATGAAACTCAGTTCTCAGTTCTCAAAGAAAGAAAAATGAATATGTTTGCAGGATTCTGAGACATCTTGCAGTTACTCAGAAATTTTCTCTGAAAATAAAAATGGCTACAGAAAAGAATCCTTGGCTGAGGGGTAGAGGGGCCCTTGACTTCTAGTTCCAGTCCTGCTTCTGAATGGCATGTGTAGGCTCAGACACATTCCTTCCCTGGATCTTAGGGCCCTTGTTACAGAGTGGGCAAGGTGATTTTTCTGTAGCTCTAAGATCCAATGTAAGTTTTTGCTTGAATTTCCCTCTCCTCCACCAAACTAATCTCTTTCTTGGCATCAGCACGCACTTAAAGAATAAGATCTTGTTTGTAAGGGAAGGGCACAGTGGAGGTGGGTGGTTTAATGACCACCTCCTCTCCTGGGGAACTAGTTCGCAGAGAGAAGCCTTCAGGAGGTTGTCATAAATAACTAGACCCTTATCCTGACTTCCTCAGAAGGCAGTCAGACCGATGATTGATTTAGCCCATTTGGGCAAGGTTGGAAACCCAGAAAAATGCTCACTGGCAGATCTGCTTGTAAAGTTTCACATTAACCACAACTGGGCTGGGTGTCAGGGTCTTAGACATCCTTGTAAGGCTTGCTCAAGAGCCTCAAAGACGAGGCAGAGAATTTCATGCCAGGTTAGAAGTGAGAGGTCAGTTTATGGGAACAAAGAGTAAATGATAAACTCTAGATAACAGTTCAGAGAGAGAATCTTCTACAGCAGGGGTGTCCAGTCTTTTTGCTTCCCTGAGCCATATCAGAAAAAGAAGAATTGTCTTGGGCCAAATATAAAATACGTATAAAATACTAATGATAGTTGATGGGCTAAAAAAGAAAAACTGAAAAAAATCTCATAATGTTTTAAGAAAGTTTAAAAATTTGTGTCGGGCTGCATCAAAGCCATCCTGGGCTGCATGCGGCCCATGCAAGCCCATCGGTTGTACAAACTTGTTATAGAGTTTCCTATGAGACCTTTACAAGGATATTTTTTTCTCCCATCTCTCAGGACCTCCAGAATACAGCAGGCATCATTAAAACCTAATCTAATTGACATGATGTGTGCATGATTTAAATATTTAATTACTTTTGGTCAAGAGTAAACAGTTGTATGTTACAAATTACATTCATAGTAGAAAAATATTAGACAAAAAAGAGTTTTCTATGTCTCCTTCATCAGCAACATTGAGTGCTGAAAAGAGGAGCAAAAAAAGGGAAAAAGAGTGTAGGGGAAGAAAGCCTGAGACAAAACTCTGCTGCCTTCCCGATCTGGCTGCCCCAACTCTTAATTCTCCCAAAAGAGAAGTCATTAAAGATTTACTTTCTTAGCTTGATAGGCAGCTTGAAGCTTTCTGGACCCACGGCTGCCCCTACCCACTTCCCACTTAAAAAGCCTCCTCATCTCGCAAGGCCTGAACCAGTCAGCAAGTCTCCCTTTCTCCCGAGTTTTCTGTCTGAGCAGGAGGTTGTTCTCCTGAGTTTTCCATCTGAGCAGGAGGTTGCCCTGCAACTGCTAACAATCGGGGTCAGAAATCACCTTTGGAGGCAAATAAACATCCCAGGTATGCCTAATCTTCACTGAAGCTTTGAAGAACCACCCACTCCCTGTCCCCCACCAGTCTGCACAAGAAGATAGGTCAGGAGAGGGACAGAAATTTGTTATAGTCATTTCAGAAAGTGCAATGTTTATAGAGGGGATACTCCCTTCTCACCCGCACCCCCCCACTTCTCTCCTAACTTAATCTAAGTCAGGGAGGAGGTTCCAAGAGAGAGCCCTGTAGAGACTGGGAGCACCTACAGGAAGTGGGGACAGGGAGAGTTTCATTTCCTGGTTAGAAGTTTGCTGATGTGCAGAATTTGCAGGCACATCCCTATTAGAGCGCAGTGGAACTTAGCGGGAAAGTTCTAGGAAGAGCTTAGCTTCTTCAAAATTCACTGCAATTTGAGGGTACATATGAACCAGAGATCAAGATTTGCTGTTGCTGCTTTTTTAAAAAACAACTTTATAGACATATTACACATATTCAAAGTGTGCAGTTTTACAAGTATTGACACGTATATACACACCTAAAGCCCTCACTACAATGAAGGTAGTGAATAGACCCATCATCTTCACTTTTATTTGATAAAAGTTTGCCCCTTTGTGATTACTCCCCCATCTCATCCCCCACCCACCCTTCCCAGGCAACCATTGATCTGTTTTCTGTTGTTATAGATTAGTTTGCATTTTCTAGAGTTTCATATAAATAGAATCATACAGTATGCACTCTTTTCTCTCTGACTTCTCTCACTTAGTATAAATATTTTGAGATTTGTTCATATTTCTGCTGTATGGCTTCTTCATTCCTTTTTACTGCAGAGTAGCATTCCATGGTATGTAAATACACTCATGTATTTATCCACTCACCTGTTGATGGACCTTTGAGTTGTTTTCAGTTTGGGGCTATTACAAATAAAGCTGTCATTCGCATTTATGTCAAGTCTAGTATGAACGTATGTGCTTGTATATTTTTAGTTGGAATGGTTAGATCATATGGTAGCTGTAGATCTTGAGACTGCCAAACTATTTTTTCTGAGGTGGTTCTATCATTTTACATTCCCATTAGAAGAGTATCAAGTTGAGATCCTCGCCAACACTTGACATGATCAGTCTTTTAGATTATAGCCATCTTCATAGGTGTGTAGTGGTTTTGTGGTTTTAAAATTGCTAAGGATCATGAGCACCTTTTCATGCATTTATTTGCCATGCATATATATTCTTTGGTAAAATGTCTCTTCACATATTTTGTCTATGTTTTAATTGGATTACTTGTTTTCTTTTTATTGAATTTGAGAGCTCTTTATAGATTCTGAATACAAGTCCCTTGTCAAATATATGCTTTGCAAATATTTCCACCCATTCTGTAGCTTGTCTTTTCATTTTCTTAATAGTGTCTTTTGAAGTATGAAGTTTTAAATTTTGATAATGTCCAATTTATCAAAATTTTCTTTTATGGATTGTACTTTGATGTTGAATCTAAAAGACTTTGCCTATCCTGTGGTCACAAAGATTTTCTCCTGAAACATGTTATAAATGTATGATTTACATTTAGATCTACAACATAGTTTGAATTAATCTTTTACATATGGTGTGCATTATGAATTGGACCCTCTCTTTCTGTTTTGTTTTGTTTGCTTACATACATCCAGTTGTTTCAACAACATTTACTGAAAAGTCTGTCCTTCCTCCCTTGAATTGCTTTTAAATCTTTGTCAAACATCAGTTGTCCATACATGAGTGGATCCATTTATGGACTCTGTATTCTGTTCCATTGATCTATTTGTCTAGTTTGATTCTAATGTCACATTTTGGTTACTTTATAGTAAGTCCTGAAATCAAGTAGAGTTATCCCATCAACATTGTTCTTTTTCAGAATTGTTTTAGTTATTCTAGGTCTTTTTTATGATCGCATGAATTTTATTTATTTATTTATTTATTTATTTATTTATTTATTTACATTATACTTTAAGTTCTAGGGTACATGTGCACAACGTGCAGGTTTGTTACATATCTATACATGTGCCAATATTATAAACACATCTATGCAAATAAACTAGAAAATCTAGAAGAAATGGATAAATTCCTGGACACATACACTCTCCCAAGACTAAACCAGGAAGAAGTTGAATCCCTGAATAGACCAATAGCAGGCTCTGAAATTGAGCCAATAATTAATAGCATACCAACCAAAAAAAGTCCAGTACCAGAATTCACAGCTGAATTCTACCAGAGGTACAAGGAGGAGCTGGTACCATTGCTTCTGAAACTATTCCAATCAATAGAAAAAGAGGGAATCCTCCTTAACTCATTTTATGAGGCCAACATCATCCTGATACCAAAGCCTGGCAGAGACACAACAAAAAAAGAGAATTTTAGACCAATATCCCTGATGAACATCGATGCAAAAATCCTCAATAAAATACTGGAAAACCGAATCCAGCAACACATCAAAAAGCTTATCCACCATGATCAAGTGGGCTTCATCCCTGGGATGCAAGGCTGGTTCAACATATGCAAATCAATAAACATAATCCAGCATATACACAGAACCAACGATAAAAACCACATGATTATCTCCATAGATGCAGAAAAGGCCTTTGACAAAATTGAACAACGCTTCATGCTAAAAACTCTCAATAAATTCGGTATTGATGGAACGTATGTCAAAATAATCAGAGCTATTTATGACAAACCCACAGCCAATATCATACTGAATGGGCAAAAACTGGAAGCATTCTCTTTGAAAATTGGCACAAGACAGGGATGCCCTCTCTCACCACTCCTATTCAACATAGTGTTGGAGGTTCTGGCTAGGGCAATCAGGCAAGAGAAAGAAATAAAGGGTGTTCAATTAGGAAAAGAAAAAGTCAAATTGTCCCTGTTTGCAGATGACATGATTGTATATTTAGAAAACCCCATCGTCTCAGCCCAAAATCTCCTTAAGCTGATAAGCAACTTCAGCAAAGTCTCAGGATACAAAATCAATGTGCAAATATCACAAGCATTCTTATACACCAATAACACACAAACAGAGAGCCAAATCATGAATGAACTCCCATTCACAATTGCTTCAAAGAGAATAAAATATCTAGGAATCCAACTTGCAAGGGATATAAAGGACCTCTTCAAGGAGAACTACAAACCACTGCTCAGTGAAATAGAAGAGAACACAAACAAATGGAAGAACATACCATGCTCATGGAGAGGAAGAATCAGTATCGTGAAAATGGCCATAGTGCCCAAGGTAATTTATAGATTCAGTGCCATCCCCATTAAGCTACCAATGGCTTTCTTCACAGAATTGGAAATAACTGCTTTAAAGTTCATATGGAACCAAAAAAGAGCCCGCATTGCCAAGACAATCCTAAGCCAAAAGAACAAAGCTGGAGGCATCACACTACCTGACTTCAAACTATGCTACAAGGCTACAGTAACCAAAACAGCATGGTACTGGTACCAAAACAGAGATATAGACCAATGGAACAGAACAGAGCCCTCAGAAATAATACCACATATCTACAGCCATCTGATCTTTGACAAACCTGACAAAAACAAGAAATGGGGAAAGGATTCCCTATGTAATAAATGGTGCTGGGAAAATTGGCTAGTCATAAGCAGAAAGTTGAAACTGGATCCTTTCCTTACTCCTTATATGAAAATTAATTCAAGATGGATTAGAGACTTAAATGTTAGACCTAAAACCATAAAAACTCTAGAAGAAAGCCTAAGTAATACCATTCAGGACATAGGCATGGGCAAGGACTTCATGTCTAAAACACCAAAAGCAATGGCAACAAAAGCCAAAATGGACAAATGGGATCTAATTAAACTAAAGAGCTTCTGTACAGCAAAAGAAACTACCATCAGAGTGAACAGGCAACCTACAGAATGGGAGAAAATTTTTGCAATCTACTTATCTGACAAAGGGCTAATATCCAGAACCTACGAAGAAGTCAAATTAAATTTACAAGAAAAAAACAAACAACCACATCAAAAAGTGGGCAAAGGATATGAGCAGACATTTCTCAAAAGAAGACATTTATACAGCCAACAGACACATGAAAAAATGCTCATCATCACTGGCCATCAGAGAAATGCAAATCAAAACCACAATGAGATACCTTCTCACACCAGTTAGAATGGCAATCATTAAAAAGTCAGGAAACAGCAGGTGCTAGAGAGGATGTGGAGAAATAGGAACACTTTTACACTGTTGTTGGGACTATAAACTAGTTCAACCATTGTGGAAGACAGTGTGGCGATTCCTCAAGGATCTAGAACTAGAAATACCATTTGACCCAGCCATCCCATTACTGGGTATATACCCAAAGGATTATAAATCATGCTGCTATAAAGACACATGCACATGTATGTTTATTGCGGCACTATTCACAATGGCAAAGACTTGGAACCAACCAACATGTCCATCAGTAACAGACTGGATTAAGAAAATGTGGCACATATACACCATGGAATACAATGCAGCCATAAAAAGGATGAGTTCCTGTCCTTTGTAGGGACATGGATGCAGCTGGAAACCATCATTCTCAGCAAACTATCGCAAGAACAGAAAATCAAACGCCGCATATTCTCACTTATAGGTGGGAATTGAACAATGAATCACTTGGACACAGGAAGGGGAACATCACACACCGGGGCCTATTTTGGGGAGAGGGGAGGGAGAGATAGCATTAGGAGATATACCTAATGTAAATGACGAGTTAATGGATGCAGCACACCAACATGGCACATGTATACATATGATCGCATGAATTCTAGAATCAACTTATCATTTTATGCCATAAGCCTGCTGGGATTTTGATTGGGAATGCACTAATGTATAGATCAATTTGGGGAGAAGTAAAATCTTAACCATGGTGAGTTTTCTGATCCATAAACAAAGAATGTCTCCATTTATTTAGTTCTTCTTTGCTTTCTCTCAGTGATGGTTTGTAGTTCTCAGTGTATAGGTCTTTCATACCTTCTGTCTGATTTACCCCTAATTGTTTAATGTGGTTTTTTTTTGTGGATGGTATTGTAAATATATTTTTCAGTATTTTATTTCTGATATTTTGCATATCTGATATGGAAATACAATAGCTTTTTATATATTGACCTTATATCTTGCAATCTTGTTAAACTTATTAGTTCTAATTGATTTTTGCACATGCCATTATTTTCTACATAGACAGTTACATCGTCTGAGAATGAAAAATGATTTTATTCTCTCCTTTCCAACCTGGATTCTTTCTATTCTTTTCTTTCCTGATTGCGCGCATGGCTAAAACATCCGGAACAATGTTGAAAAAAGTGCTGAAAGTAGACATCTTTTTCTTATTCTTGATATTAGAAGGAAAACATTTAGTCTTTACCATTAAATAAAATGTTAGCTGTAGATATTTTTGTTGACTTTCCTTTTTAAATTGAGGAAGTTTTCTTCTATTCCTAGTTGATTGAGAGTTTTTATCCAGATTAGTTGGATTTTGTAAGGTTGTTGGATTTTGCTAAATGCTTTTTCTTGTCTCTGTTGATATAATCATGTGGGGTTTTTTTTCTTTTCAATGTGTTAAAATGGTGAATTACATGGCTTTTTCTTAAAAAATTTAATTATGATAAAAGCCTTGCATAACAAACATTTTCTGTCTGAACCATTTTTAACTGTACAGTTTACTAAGTATGTTCACATTGTTGTGCAAAAGATCTCCAGAACTGGCAGTGATTTTTGTATGTTAAACTTACCCTGCATTCCTTGGAAAAACTTCACTTGGCCGTAACACATTATCCTTTTTATCTATTGGATTTAATTTGTTAAATTTTAATATGGATTTGATTTGCTAAAATTTTGTTTAGAACTTTGTATCTGTGTTTTTGAAAGATGTTGGCTTGTAGTTTTCTGGTAATGTCATTATCCGGGTTCAGTGTCAGGGTAATGCTGGCATCACATAATGAGTTGGCGGGCATTCCTTCTTCAGTTTTCTGGAAGAGTTTGGGTAGAATTAGTGTTATTTCTTCTTTTAATGTTTGGGAGAATTCATTAGTGAAGAAACTAGAGTGTTCTTCATTAGTGGGAAAGTTTTTTTGTCTGTAAGTTCTATTTTATTAGTAGAGACCCGCTGACTTTCAACCCCGATCGGTTTGGCCCCGGAGCACCCAAGCCACGGTTCACCTACTTCCCCTTCCCACTAGGCCACCGCTCCTGCATCGGGCAGCAGTTTGCTCAGATGGAGGTGAAGGTGATCATGGCAAAGCTGCTGCAGAGGCTGGAGCTCCGGCTGGTGCCCGGGCAGCACTTCGGGCTGCAGGAGCAGGCCACGCTCAAACCACTGGACCCAGGGCTGTGCACTCTGTGGCCCCGAGGCTGGCAGCCCACACCCCCGCCTCCCCACTGCTGAGGAGGCCTCCAGGCAGGACAAGACTCCCCAGGCAAGGGCCGTGCCCGTCCACCTCTGCTGTCCACGGCCGCCCACCCTTCTCCCTTGCCCTATCCCCTGAGCCACCCTTCACAATGGCTTTCAGCGGGCCCTCTGCCGACCACCTGCTTCAAACCCCTCAGTGCTCCCTGTCGTCTGTGGACTCCACAGCCCTTCCTGGACTGGCCCTTGCTCAACTTCCAGCCACCACCATTGTCCCTACCACTGAGGCCTTGCACAGGCCACTTCCTCAGACGAGACATCCTAACTCTTGTTCACTCCCTAAAGCCCTCTTCAGGTGTCACCTCCTCTAGGAAGCCCTCCTTGCCACCCCCAGACAGGTCAGGGGCCCTTCCTCTGTGCTCCCTCGGTCACCTGTGCTACCTCTAACACCACACTGACCACACTGTACCGTGAGTGTCCATTGACGTGACCAATTGCCCTGCCAGGCTGTGAGGGCCTCAATGGTAGGGTCTGCGTGTGATTCCTCTCTGAGCCCCCTGTGCCCACCCAGGGCCTGGCACAGAGTTGATGCTCAATAAATGTGTGTTTACTGCAGAAACAAACAAACAAACAAAAAAAAACAAGTATATACAGAGATGCTAAGATTATTTCTTTTTGACTGTGCTTTCATAATTTGTGTTTTTTAGAGAATTGTTTTGTTGAGTTGTCAAATTTATAGGTATAAAGTTGCTCATAATATTCTCCTATTTTTTTCTGTAAGGGAATGTGTGGTGACGGCACCTGTCTCATTCCTAATTTTGCAATTTGTGTCTTTTTTCATATTTTCCATGATCAACTTGGCTGGAGGTTCGTCAATTTCATTGATCTTAAAAAAATCACCTCTTGGTTTCATTGATTTTTTTCCCTACTGTTGTACCGTTTTCTATTCCATTGATTTCTGCACTGAATTTTATTTTTTTTTCTTCTGATGTTTATTTTGCCATTATTTTTAATTGCTATGGCTTCGAGTTAGCCAATCTTTTCTTCTGCCATGTTTAATACATCCTGAATCCTACTAAGAGTATTTTTCATCTAAGACATTGTAGTTTTCATCTCTAGTTTCTATTTGAGTATTTTTGAAATCATCCATGTCTCTACTTAACTTTTGAACATATAGAGAACAATTAAAATAATTATTTTGACATCTTAGCCTGGCAATTTTAAATCTGTTTCAGTTCTTGGATGGTTTTGATTGATTGATTATTCTCTCTGTGTTTTCTTGCTTCTTTGTATGCTTGGTTATCTTTGATTAGATGCCAGAAATGGTGACTTTTACCTTATTGGGTGGGGGATCTTTTTGATTCTTATAAATCTTCTTGAGCTTTGTTCTGGGATGTGTTAAGTTACCTGGAAATTTTTTGATCTTCTTGAGCCTTACCTTTATGATTTATTTGGCATATCTGAGCAGTCTAGGGCTAATTATTCTCCACTACTAAGCAAGATTTTCTGGAATACTGTACCCAATGCTCATAAAGTATGATTTCTTTCAATTGTCAGGGGGAAATATGCAATATTCCCAGTCCTGTGTGAGCATCAGACAATGTTCTTTAATCTTTTCAAATTATTTTTCCTCCATCCTCAAGTGTTACTTCACATACATGTGCTAATCAGGAGTCTGTTGAATATCAGATGGGGATGCTCTGCAGATCATCACGGCTCTTTCTTGGCACATCTCTTTCCTTTTATTACTTTGTCCATCCATGAACTCTATCCCACTTGGTTTCCCTAACTCGCAGCCTTATCACCTCTGTTCAAGGATCCTACTGGGCTCCACTCAGACTTTCTTCTTTGTCCCCGTAGCCTGGATATTCTCCGAAGGCAGCAAGCTGGGGCAGTCATAGGGCTTACCTAGTTTGTTTCTTGTCTTTTAGGGAGTAACTATCCTTTGTTGCCTTAGGTCTAGTGTCTTGAAAATGGCTGTTTCTGACATTTTATCTTTTTTATTTTGAAAGCAGGAGGGTAAATTCAATCCTGGTAACTTAATCATGGGCAAAAGTGCAAATCTCCTGGCATCCAATTCTTACCATAGATTTCTGACGTCTGGAAGCATGGTGGAGCAACACACTTCTGAAGGAAGAGCAGGTACTCTAGTGAAGTTTTCCACAAAAGAAGAAAATGCTGTGCTCTTTGTCCACCTCACCAACTTCCCTTCAGCCCTTGGGGAGTGTAGAAGACCTCCATGTTCATCAGTGCTCCATTTTAAGGAGAGAACAGAAGTTGGAGGATAAGGTGGAAGTTCTGATTGACGTGGACCACATAAGGTGACATCCGGCCAAAAAGGAAGCTGGGAGCCACAGACTGCTAATAAGATGAAGGGAGACACAGCTACCCCTCTGTGGGATCATCAGTGATGGAGAGGGCTGGCATAAAGATGAACATCTGCCTCCAAAACCATATAACTCCATACACCACATCATCTAATAGGAGACCAACATATTGTCAGAGGCCACCAGCAACAGAGGGAAGCAGGTAAAGTCAGTGTAAGATCAGGAGCCTTTCTCCACCAATGACAAACAGCCACTTATTTAGAGTGGCCTGTGTTATTCCTCTTATTTTTCCTTCTTCCCTCAACATGAAAGGCACTAGACCCAGAAAAGAAAGGAGGAGAAAATAGAAGACAAGACCACAACCCCTTACCACTCTTTGTTTGTTTGTTTGTTCTGAGACAGTCTCACTCTGTTGCCCAGGTGCTGGAGTGCAGTTGCATGATCTCGGCTAATTGCAAACTCCATCTCCCAGGTTCAAGTGATTCTTGTGCCTCAGTCTCCCGAGTAGCTGGGACTATAGGCATGCACCACGACGCCCGGCTAATTTTGTATTTTTTTTGTAGTGACGGGGTTTCTCCATATTCCCTTCCCACTCTCGTAACTTGAGGTACAAGTCTGGCAAACACTGAAGCGAGACGAGGAAATGCTATTGAAACTGGATACGAGATGGGAGTTGTGACCTAGACCAGATGGGACTTTTGGTAACTGATATCGATGGGAAAGCAATGGGATCTACCTGAAGATATCATTAGAAAATGAGACTGGCAGATATTACATATCACATTTAACCGTTGTGCCTAGAGTAAATAAGCGGAACTGTTTATACCTATATCCCAATGGATTGAGGCTCCTCAATAAACTGGTTACATCACATCTGCTAACAACAGCTGCTAAACATTGAAAGGGATACTGTGCTGAGTGCTGTACACATGCTATGTCATTTGCTCTTCACAACCTATAGGATAGGCAATCGTTTTCCCCCCATTTTGCAGATGACAGAAACCGAGGCACAACCAATTTGTCTAAATATAGATTATAGAAATTTCACATATATCTCTCTAGTTCACACGAAGCATCATTCTCCTTAAGCACTTTGCTCATACCCTTGATGTTCTTCCAAACATTTTTGCTTACGTTCAGTGTTTTCCATTTCTCTAAGCTGTGTTGTGTCAGTCCATCTCCTGATGAAGCAAGGGCAGTTTGAATGCTGGAATGGAGGTGAATGAGGAAGGGGAGCACTATGGGAAAATATTTGTTTTACGCAGATAAAATGTTGGATTGGAACGCATGGAACTACATCCGGGTGAGAGGCATCGAATAAATCACTTAACCTCTTTGTACTTTAGTTTCCTTATATGATTTTATGGGCATCATGATAGTGCCTACTTCACTGGGCTGGCACTGGGAACGAAGTGTGAGTATAGATGAAGCCGTTAATCAGTGTCTGGCACACGGTCTGCTCTATCCGAGGATTAACCATGGTTATTATCTGTCCTTTATTACTAATTAAGTTCTTTTCACCACTGAAAGCAAAAGTCCAAATGAACCTAAATATATGCGTTTCTTTTCTCCTCCACATCTTCGCTGCACCTCCTTCGTTACTCTACCTCCATCACCACCCCAAGAAATTAGATCTTTGCATAGCAGAAAACACTTTTCCCATTCATAAGAGAAAGAATGGGACTTTGTTGTTGTTGTTGCTATTCCAAGACAGAACCCAAATTTGACACCCAGTTTTTCTAAGTACACCTCTGGTACATTGCTGGAGGTGTCAGTGTGAGGATTTAAGCTTAGGTGTATCTGACAGCTGGTTACCCAGATGAGAAACCCAGAGTCCTCTTCGGTCCTTTGCAGTGAGCTGCCTGGACCTGCAGCGTTCCTGGAGTACCTTCTATGTGCACCAGGTGGCAGGTGCTGCTTCGGAAATGCAGGTGCGGCAGCTGCACAACTGGTTCTACGCGTGGATCTGAGCACCGGGCTCACCTGGGAGATTTCTAATAACACAAATGCCCAGCCTCCGCCCCCGAGATTTTGACGCCGTGAGTTTGGTGTGGCGGCCTGGCATGTGTGTTTTTATAAAGCCCTACAGGTAACTATGATTCAGCTTGGTGCAGGGCCTGCGTTTGGAAGCGTCTGCTTCAGAGTGTTCCAGAGAATGGCAGCCTTACACAAGCATGAAGCGTTTAACTGTGCAACACAAATCAATAACTTGGGCTCCTAGAATTCAGGGTGAGGTTTCACAGAGTGTCAGAGTTGAAAAGGATCTTGGAGCTCACTGATGAAGCATTAACGACGAGGAGCCTGAGGCCAGAGAGAATGTGCGAAGGACAGCCTGAGCTACAGTGCCGGTCTCCTCCCTCCTCCGCAGCCCTGCTGACCGCAGCTCTCCGTGGTTATAATACTGTCACTTCCCCGCTAGCCCAAGGATCTGAAAATACTTTTTGGTAAGCCACGGGAAGGACCCTCCTCCCTAAGTCAGTACCTTTAGCTGCTGTTGGAACAACTCCAAGCCTCAAATAATTCAAAACTGTGTGAAACGCGTTTTTGCCTGAATTAGGTGGGTGGCCTTTGTCCAGAGGCCATGTTTTAATGACTCTGCAGCGTGGCCCCCCTGCCATCCATGCCTGCGGGGATGCTCAACCCTGTCTCCCAGCCCTGGTGCATCCCCAGCCCCGTGCTCCAGTCTTCTCACGGTCCTTGGGCATATCAAAACCTCTCTGAGCCTCCGTTTCTTCTCTGTAAGACAAGGGTGAGGATCACATGAGAAAATGTTCAGCATTTCTGTGTGTAACTGTCGGAAAAAAAAAAAAAAAAACTAGAGCTTAGTTTTCCTCTGTACTCTATCTTTGAACACTTTTAAGTTGGATTCTAGCTTCGCAGAGGCAAAGGTCCTTAGAAAATCTGTAACTGAAACCGCTAACTTTATACTAGGGCAAACTGGGTCCAGAAAGCTGAATGATTTACACAGGGACTTGTTGTGAGAGGAGGATTGGCATGTAGGTGTCCCGATGTCCAGCCTTCTGTCCTTTCTTCGGTATCACAACCATGCAGCCCTGGGGCCTCTCGGGTGGAGCCTCTTACTATTATTATTCTGAATAGCTCTGATGCTAACTGTTGTCTTCCCCTTTCTCCTTTCCTTTCATCAACACTTAGTGAGCACCTGTTTTATCTTGTGCCCTATACTTGGTTTCTGTTAGAGAACCTTGCCTTGCCTACAGTAAGTACTAAATAAATCTTTGACAGTGGTTTAATTATCCACATTTATTCATATATTTAGTGATAAGCACTTGCTTTGTGCTAAATCCTCTTTAGGGAGGCTGCGAGGAACCCAAGAGGGGCAGATAATGACATGGTCCACAATGCGCTTAAGGAGTTGGCAGAGTTTGGGATTAGGGGAGTCTGCGCGTGTGTGGATAATTAGCATTCAGGAGAAAGTAGAGTGCACGTAAGTACAGCTATGTGCACCGTAGTGGCAGGAGGTCACTTTGCTTTGGGGCTGGAAGTCTGGGAAGTCAGACCCTGTACTTTTTCAGCGTAAACCCTTGATCCCCTTCTCCTTTAGCCTCTCTCGTGACTGCTTCTGCAGGCTTCTCTCCTAGACTTTCTCTTCTCACTCTATGTGGTCTTTCTGGAACATCATCCATCTTCCTGCCTCAATGATCATCTAATTCTTGATGACTTTTAAATCTATATCTCCAGAGGAAAGTGTTTCTCTGAGTCTCAGACCTTTACATCCTACTGTTTCCCAAATGTCACTGATTGCATAACTTGTCACTTGTACAGAACTGATCTCCTTTCCCCTCCAGTCTGCTTCTCCTCAGTGAGCTCAGAAACCTGGAAATGGTCCTTAACTCCCCACTCTTTTCTTTACTCTTCCACCACCCCAGTAATATCGAGGTTCCTTAAACCCCAGAATCCTGGAAATCTAAACAGCCCTGTCACAGTTTCCTTTCTCTCCAACCCACTTTTCCCTATCACAGATTTCTTTCTCTCCAACCCACCTTTTCTGCCACTGTCAATCTCTGGGTACAATCAAGATTCACCTGCATTTTTGTGACAACTTTTTACCCAAATGGTCTTCCTATTTTGAGTCATGCTCACCTATCAGTCCTCCGAATTGGACCCAGATAAGTCTTCTTATATAAAATAAAACAAACAAATGAAGTCCCTCCATCACTTACAGCTCTTAGAGTGTCTTCCCTCTGTTCCCAAACTTCATACTCTTGTAAGTGGCCTCTGCAACCTGTGCTATGGATTGAATTGTGTCCTCCAGAAGCATACGTTCAAGCCCTCACTCCTCGTACCCCAGAATGTGAGCTTAATTGGGAATGGAGTTGTTGACATGTAATTAGTAAGATGAAGTCATGCTGGAGTAGGGTGGGCTCTTAATCCTGTATGACTGGAATCTGTATAAGAAGAGGGAAATTTGGACACAGACATAGGCATAGAGGGAGGACAGCCATGGGAAGTGAAGGCAGAGATTGGAGTTATGCTGCCAAAGCCAAGGAACACCTGGCTGCTGCTTCCAGAATCTGGAAGAGGCAAGGAAAGGATTTCTCTTTCCAAAAAGGCTTTGGAGGGAGCATGGCCTTGCCAATATCTTGATTTTGGATCTCCAGCCTCCAGAACTGCGAGACAATACATTTCTGTTGTTTTAAGCCACCCAGTTTGTGGTAATTTGTTATGGCAGCCCTAGTAAATGAACATAAACTGTCAGGATCCAAATTCCAAGTATCTTTCCAGCCTCCTCTGCAGTCACGTGCCTCAATTCACCCTGTTATCTCAGGCACACTGGATTACACACAGCTCTGGAAACACACTGTGCACCTGCACACCTTTGCTCACACTGGTCTCTGGTGGAAGGCTCTTCCTCTTCTCTGCTTGCCCACCTTCTCCACAACTTCTTCCTTCTGTCCCTTCGGCACCAGACATGTGAACAACGATGACTTGTCCTGGCCCCCTTGAGAGCAGGGACTCTGCTTCCCTCGTCTCTATCTCTGGTGCTTTAGCACTGAGCTGGCCTAGCACAATGCTGAAAGAATTGATTTGAGCTGGGTCACATGTTGGCCCACAGTTTATGAGTTGGTGGGTGGTGGGATTCAAAACCCTCATTCCTCCCTCCTCACTGGATTTCCAAAGAGGGGTTCACCCTGATTTCATCACCCACTAAAAGCTAATTAACCACAGGGCATGGATTCTTCTTGGAAACCCCCAAACTGCCAACTTCTTCTCCCTCATGCTGTTGCCAAGGCTCTCGAGCGGGCTTGGAGGGAGGAAACGTGGACAAAAAGATTTTGTTCGTTTCTTTGAGGCCAACACCTAATCACTGTCCCTTTTCAAGTGAAAAACGGGGAAAATGCTAGCTAACTGTTGTTTAGTGACCCCAACCCCCATCCCTTTAAAATAAACACTCTTTTCAATTAGGAAGATTTGTCACTGGGGACAGTAATTCCGTGTCCTACCAAAACAAACACAGTTGTAATTAGTTTTATCCAGGAAGAAAATTAACTCTGTTTATCTTAGCATAATTAATCACTGACCTTTTTCCGTCCCGGCAGCTTGGGGGAGGGCATGGGAGTGGGGGGTTGTGATCTACAGCACAGGGGCGTTCCGGGCTCCATCTATCTCTCGTCTTGGTTACACAGCTGTCTGCGTGAGTTATTTGAATTAATATTCCTAGCCAAGAGTTGTGGAGCTGCCTCAGAGCTGGACTTGGAGAGACCACTAAATAAGGCTATGATTTTATGGCTTCAGTCTGTGGAGAATTTTAGATGAGTATGTATCAGATGGGCATGAAGGCATGTGGCTGACACTGAAGTTTGCTTGGCTCCTTTCATGCCCTTCACCTTGACCTCAACAAGTCTTGAGAAACGGGAAGGATCCTCAGGCAAAGGCGTTGGTCCTTGGTTGTGGAAGAGAGGCTGCTGCTGCAGTGAGGAGGGACAGGCTTTGGAGCTACGGTTTGGGTGTCAGTCTTGACTCTGATATCCTCTAGCTATATGACTTTGGGCAAAATACCTCATCTTTCTGAACCATAGTAACCTCCTAAGTGAAAAAACAATAACAACAACAAAAAAACAAAAACAAAACAGAAAAAAACCAGGACATGTGTGCATGTGTGTGGTGGGGACAGGGTTAGTAATATATATCCACAGGGGTGAATAAGGATTAGAAGTGAGGTATGCTATGTCCCTAGCACAGGGTCTGGTACTAAATAGTAATTCAGTGAACTCAGGTAGGTTTTGTTATTTTTGTATGAACTAACTGAGATTCCAGGGGTGGAAGGACACAATGAATGTCCTCTCTCTTTGTTTCAATAGACCCACAACTCATGGAGACCCTACTGTGTGCTGGGCTCTTCTGCATTAGGCCCTGGAAATAAAAAGAGGGTTTAATCCTGGCTCCTGTCCTTGAGGAGCTCACAGCCTATTGCAGAGAGAGATATACCCAGATGTTCTCAATGTGTTGCAACAAATGCTAAGCTGGAGACATGGGCATGAGATCCCCTGGTAGAGAGGGAAGCAGAGACTGAAGGGAGTCTGATTTCACTTGTTCTGAGCCATTTAGTCAATGTATAATTCCTCACTTAATCCTCATGATAACTCTAAAAATAGGCATGAGAGAGGGGTCCCAGGGAAAGGTAACTGAGGCTCACAGATGGGAAGTCATTAGACCCCAACTACACAGCTAGAAAATGGTGCAGCTGGGATGTGAATCAGATTTGTTTGACACGGGAGCCTGTGCTTTGTCAGTTTTCACCTTGGAGGTCCTGGCTGGGTTTTAATGACTGGTGTCCTTCCCCAGGACCTTTAGTCAGGAGCGTTAAAGCAGCAAGGCCCTGAAGGCTGGTGTCAGGAGACCCCAGGGTTAACAATGCAGCTTCTTGAGCCTCACCTCAGGCTCTTCCATGTTAAAATCTCTTGCAGGAGGATAATTTTAGCAACTATAATACCTAAGGTGATTCTTATGTTCTCACCATCTGTTATAGTTTTAAAAACCTACCTTTTGCTCATGATGTTCAGATGGCTACTCCCACATGTGTTTGCAGGTGGGTGGGGAGAGCGTGTCCTCTAGGTAACAGGAAAAGAGAACTATGAAATCAAGGAGGCCCACATTCTGAACTGAGAGGGATGAAGAGGGGAGGTGAGATGGGCCAGGACCTCTTGAGAGTGCCCTAAATAGCTCACACTGGGGTGAGCGTCTCTGGCTGCCAGAGGCAGAGTGGTGGACCGGGCATCTGCTGTGAGCACAGGCCACTCACTCCCTGTCCATAGGCTTGTAACAGTGGGTTCAGAAGCTGCATAGGTCCTTTCTTGAAGCAGGAGAGGCCTTCAGCCTGGGAGGCACATACTGCCCACTGCAGACAGGGAGCAAGGCAACCTTTATTGATGCACAGGTTGCTGGGAGGATGTGGGGCTTTTGTCCTCTCAGATCTAGAAGAGAACTGGAGGCAGGAAGAGTCAGTTTCTGATGCCACAAAGGACTCCAGGGAAGGAGCAACCACAGATACTGAGGGCACTGAGGCTGGTTTTGCCAGGCCATGGTGATTCCTGGCCCTGCAAGAGTGGTCACTCAGATGGCAGGGGACTCCACACATTCTGAGCTGGAGAGAGAAAGTGAGATGGGCTATCAGCAGAGGCTGAAGAATCAGGCAGAATTGTATTCTATGTCCCACCTCTGCCTCTGCCAGTGACAAGCTGTGCAAACTTGGAAACCTTTTTTTTTTTTTTTTTTTTTTTTTTTTTGAGTCAGAGTCTTGCACTGTTGCCCAGGCTGGAGAGCAGTGGTGTGATCTTGGCTCACTGCAGTCTCAACCTCCCGGATTCAAGCGATTCTCCTGCCTCAGCCTCCCAAGTAGCTGGGATTATAGGTACCCGCCACTGTGCCTGACTAATTTTTGTAATTTTAGTAGAGATGGGATTTTTGTCATTTTGGTGAGGCCGGTCTCAAACTCTTGACCTCAACTGAACTGCCCCCCTCGGGCTTTCAAACTGTTGGGATTAGAGGTCCCAGCCACTGGGCCCGGGCAAATTTGGAAACCCTTTTTTCCCTCCTAGTGCCTCAGTTTTCTCAAATGTAAAATGGGAATAACAACATCTACCTTGTAAGACTTTTGTGAGGGTCTAATAACTATCTTATACACATTATTTCATTTAATCTTCACAACAACCTTTAAAATAGGGATATGATCATTCTCAAATTTACACTTGAGCAAGAGTAGGCAGTTCAGATGGCTTGGCCGAGGTTACCTGGCATTTGAGTGGCAGAGCCAAGAATTAAACCCAGCTCTGTCTGACGCTAGACCCTTTGCTTCAACCATATTCTGTAATGTCTCTTTTCTAGGAATGAATGAAGGAATGTTCTCGCATGTCATCATCCAGCCTCTGAGGTGCCTCTGACAACCATAATCGCCTCCTCATGAAACCGCGCCCAGTTCCTCCTGTGACTCGTCCTGCTGCAGCCATGGGCCTTGCTGTCCTGGCTGGGAACGCTGTTTTCATCTTATCTGGGGATTCTCATTGCTGACGGTGCTGGAGGCTGTGGGGCACAGTGGTTTCAAGCACAGGCTCTGGAGTCGGGCAAACCTGGGTTTCAATATTGCTCAGGAAACTCTTGGGCAGGAGGACTGTTGGTGAGCAGGCACTGTCTGATAATGGGGTTTCCCAGGATCCCAGATTTCTTGGGGGCACACAAGTAGGCCAAAGATAATCTGGGAACCTCCCGGAGAAGAATTGCCTGAGACTGTACTCTCCCCAAGAGGCTGTAGCCAAGAGAATAGGGGCCACGTCACGGGGGCTCATGATGGAGTCTGGGCTTTGTGGGAAAGGAAGTGGGGAGGGTCTCAGAAATGTTTTTACAATACGAAATCTTCCAGTTAGAAATTTATATGCAGGATTTAATCACAAGGAAATTTGGACAGGACTCATTTTTCTCATTGCTGCTCTAAGCAGCTGCTCTAAGCAGCCTGGACTGTGTTCCCTGTGGCTTTGTTGAGTTCAGCAAACATTTATTGTGCACATACTGTGTGCAGGCACTTTGCTGGGGATACAGGGATGAAATGGGGACAGTGCCTATGCCTGAGGGCATTGCCCTGAAGCTGGATGCTAAGGCCATCTGTGTGTGTGTGTGTGTGTCTGCATGTATCTCTGTGTCTGTGTGTGTCTCTGTGTCTGTGCTTCTGTGTCTGTGTGATATCTGTGTGTCTCTCTTCGTGTGTTTGTGTATCTTTTTGTGTGTCTGTGTGTGTGTTCTCTGTGTGCCTGTATGTGTCTTTGTATGTGTGTTTCTCTGTGTGTCTCTCTGTGTGTGTCTATATGTGTGTGTCTGTGTCTATTTTGTTTGTTTCTGGGTGTGTCTACTTCTGCGTGTCTCTGTATACCTGTATCTCTGTGTGTGTCTGTGTGTGTGTATTTGTGTGTCTCCGTATGTGTGTCCCTGGGTGTGTGTCTGTGTGTGTGTGTATTGAGAGGGAGGGAGAAATGAAGGGAGTGACAGATGGGTCAGCATGGAAGGTGTATCCTCATTCACAGCTCTGGGAGGAATCAGTCAATCCACCTACTGGTCAAGACCAACTCTGGTTGTACCCAGCTGACAGTAGGAACGTGACTTTTCATTTAAGAATGGGTTTGCATTTCCTAGGAAAAGAATCTAGGAGTTGGAGTCTCAAGTGTTTTTTTTTTTCTTTTCTTTCTTTTTTTTTTTTGTGATTGAGAGCTGAGCCTTGTGTGTGTTGGCTAATAGACAGATACCAATCTGCATGTTGGGACAGCCACAGAGAAGAGGGAGAGGGAACCACAGACAGTGAGCAGGGGGCTGGTGGAACCAGTCTGCCTTTGTGCCCAAACCCCCAACTATAAATACCTCATCTTGGGGAGCTCAGTCTTTGGTTTGTTCATAAAAAACCAATCTGGGAACTAGAGGTGGACAGGAAAGAGGAGGCTGACCTGCCGCTCCCAGGTTGATGTGATCTTGGCTGGTGTTGACAAGTGTATTATGGTTCATAGCATAGAACAAACCCTTAGAGACTCCCCTTGTCCTCACCGGGGCCACCACACCAAACCAGGTATCTTCAGGTGTGAGGACCACAAAAAATTGGAGATCTCACCAGGGTGGGCAGGGATTTCTTGGTTAAAGTCTGAAGGAGAGAAGACTCAGGGGCATCTTTCTGGCTCCAAACCTCTGAAGGGCCAAAGGCAGAAGTGCTGGGGGAGAGTCAAGTTTTCATTTAGAACAGGGACAGCCTGACAGTGGCTGCCTTATGTGGCAGTGAGTTTCGGTCACCAGTCAACAGAGGCCCAAGGACTACTCACCAATGGGGCCAGGAGGCCAAGGAGGGCTGGGGAGGGCAGAGCAAGGACCCTGCAGGTCACCACAGGCTCCTGCCTCAGATCCTCTGACTGAGGGATGATCTGATGAAGGATTGGTGACAGACAAGGCCATTTGAGGCAGTGTTCATCATATCCTTGGAACATGTAAAGGCTACAACTTAACATTTATAGGATGGTCTCCGCAGGACAGGCTCCATCATGAATTGCTACCCAGAGGGCTGAATGCTCTGCAGCTCAGGCCTTCCCTGTGCTATGTGGCTTCTCAGGAAAAGGAAAGAGAATAGGACGAGGATGAAAGAAAACAGGGAGAAAAGGAAGGGGAGGGGCTCTCAGAAGATGGAAGTCTCTGTTGATTGGGCACTTGCTCTGTTCCAGCAGTTATATACTTGGCCACACTGGATCTTTGTACAACTTTCTCTGGTTATTTTACAAGTGATGGTCCAGGCGAGCTCTCAGCCAGTGAAGTTCTAGGTGTGCCTGCCTGTGAAGACTGTTGTATTTGGGGTACCCCATGGCCTTCTTCAGGTGGGCAGCACGGTGGCTCAAGCCTGAAAGGTCACTCGGAGGTCATTTCTTACAGCCCTTACCCACTCCCTGCAGGCCCTGCCTCCTGTGATCCACTTGCTCTCTGCTTGATTTTTCAGATCTGTGGATTTATAGAAAAAAGAGTGGAGTGCTTGGCTCCCTCCTGTGGTTAGAGCAGTCAGAAACTGTTGCTTGAAGGAGGCCTTGCCTTTTAGGAGTGCTAAGAAGATCACCACAATGGAAAAGATTTGGCAGAGCTAAGACATAGGGGAATATTACAGGAATGGTGTTATCTGGCACATAGTAGGTGCTCCACACAAGTCTAATGAATTAGTGAATGAGGTAGAAACCTGGGCCATTGAGGGAAAAAGGAACCAAAGCAAAGAGATGCGAAGGCACAGTATCCAATCAGGAAGGGGACCAGCTGGGGCCACAGGCTCTGGACCCAACTTTCCAGGCATCCCTGGGAATCCTGCACCAGCGATCTCCCCTGTGGGGCTAAAGCCCCCTTGTGCAATCATGGGGTTGATGTATATGGGTGGTGCTCATTCTAGGCTGCAATTATTAATCACCTGGGAGGTTTTTAAAAATGATTACTGGGCCCTATCATTACCTATTTTGACTTAATAGGTCTGAGGTGGGGCCTGTGCAATGCATTTTTTGAAAGCTCCCCAGGTGATTCTGGGGTCCCTCCGAGGCTAAGAGCCAGGCGTGGGTTATTTTTCTGAATGCTTCTAGCTCATATGGCTTGTGATTCAGAGCTTTTTTTTTTTTTTAAAGATATTTCACTAAATTAAATTCGTATCCTGTGCTAGTAGATGATGTTATTTCACCATTAAGACAATGGGCTGATATTTGTCACTAATAAATCTAAAGATAGATCTTGATATTTGCATCCATAAGGTGATCCCCACCATAGGCAAGGGGAATATGATTTATTCCCCATGCCTCTAATGTAATTAAGCATGCATTTTAAAGAAAGATGCACTATTGAGATACAAACTAGTAATGGCAGTTTAACCTTCAAATTGCTGTTTTGTTAAGGTTACCATTGTATTGCTTCAGTGCTTAACAGTGCATTATTCGTGTAGCAAACATGGAAAATCCATTGGGAGAGAAAGTGTAACATACTCAAGAGATGATTTGAGGCCTCTGGACTTTGTCACATCCCTAAGAACTATTACTTCATTCCCTTCTCTGTTTGTTCTCCTCTATTCTGTGCAAGAAGGTTAACACTGATGGGGGAACAGAAAAAGGAAAAATAATCTACAGCATGGGTAGCTACACTTTAGATACATCACTTAGAGCAAGTTGCTCCTATTAGACAAGTCCAAAGGGCAGGCATTACATTGAGGCATTTCTCAGATCTCTCCTTGCTGGGGAATATCCTTTAGAATTCTGAATTGTGTCTGTGCTGGCAGCCTTGGCTGGCCACGCTTTCCTGCCATCTCTCCCTCCATCCTAACAGGCTCTGGCCTACCACTGTGTGAGCTAGAAAGGTTGTTAACAGGGATAGCTCATAGAGAAGTTGCCAACTGGGCCCAGATGAGACTATTGCCAGATGACACGAGCTCTGGGTTGGATTAGCAAGAAACCACTTGGAACAATATCAGTAATAAGAACCACCATTGATTGAGTGCTACCGCATACCAGATGTGATGCTGCACATGAATAGTTGGACTGATTTTCTTTATCAGCCCAAGGCATAAAAATAGGTTATATCACTTTTGCTTTTCATTTAATTGCTTAAGGCCTATCTGCCAATCATGTCCATCTTCCTTGACTTTTTCAAGAACATTGTGTAGTGTAAAGTATATGGTGATGTTTCCAAATGTACTCAATCTATCAGAGAGGATCTAACTTCGATTGTTAGGGAGAAGATATTGGCTTGACTCTGTGGAAATTTATTTATTTATTTTTGAGAGAGGGTCTTGCTCTGTTGCCCAGGCTGGAATGCAGTGGTGCAACCTTGGCTCACTGCAACCTCTGCCTCCCAGGTTCAAGCGATTCTCCTGTCTCAGCCTCCTGAGTAGCTGGGATTACCAGTGTACACCACCACACTGGGCTAATTTTTGTATTTTTGGTAGAGACAGGGTTCCACCATGTTGGCCAGGCTGGTCTTGAACTCCTGACCTAGGTGATCTGCTCGCCTTGACCTTCCAAAGTGCTGGGATTATAGGCATGAGCCACCGTGCCTGGCCACGCTGTGCAAATTTAGCTCCCTCTCCCAAGTAGCCAAATCTTGGGACATTTTGCAAAGGATAATTTTTGTGAGCCTTAAAGAATCCTGTTACAGCTGTTCCACATCTGTATTAGTCTGTTTTCACACTGCTATGAAGATACTACCTGAGACTGGGTAATTCATAAACAAAAGAGGTTTAGTTGACTCACAGTTCCACATGGTTGGGGAAGCCTCAGGAAACTTAGAATCATGACAGAAGGCAAAGAGGAAGCAAGGACCTTCTTCACAAGGTGGCAGGAGAGAGAGAGAGAGAGCGAGAGAGCCAGTAAGTGCCACACTTTAAAACCATCAGTTCTTGTGAGAACTAACTCACTTATCAAGAGAACAGCATGGGTGAAATTGCCTTCACAATCCAATCACCTCCCACCAGGTCCTTCCCCTAACACATGGGGATTACAATTTGAGATGAGATCTGGGTGGGGACACAGAGCCAAACCATATTAATATCTTAGTGTGTACCTTGTGGTCTTCTGTTTGCAGTATCTCAGAGATGCAACTGAAGTATTCAGAGAAAAATAAAACATCTATTTCATTGTGATAAAACTTATAGTGTCGTCAGATAGAAGCCACTGGTGGGTTCTCTCTCTCTTTTTTTTTTTTTTTGAGACAGAGTCTCACTCTGTTGTCCACTCTGGAGTGTAGTGGTGCAATCTTGGCTCACTGCAACCTCTGTCTTCTGGGTTCAAGTGATCCTCCTGCCTCAGCCTCCCAAGTAGCTGATACTACAGGCATGCGCCACTACACCTGGCTAATTCTTGTATTTTTAGAGGAGATGGGATTTTGCCATGTTGGCCAGGCTGGTCTCAAACTCCTGACCTTAGGTGATCTGCCTGCCTTAGTCTCCCAAAGTGTTGGGATAGTCATGAGCCATCACATCCAGCCAAACCTACTGGCAGGTTCTCTTGACGAAACAATTCTAAGTTCTGTTTTGCCTGGCAGTCTATCATACCTGTGTACATAATTTAATCTTCACAACAACTTTGCAAAGTAGGTGACTTAATCTCATAGAATTTTTCTTATCATAATGATAGTGAAAGTTTATATTTTCTTACCACTTTTTCTTTGTTCCAGGTTGTGCCAGGTTGTATATAAATAATAAATAATGAGCTGGGTGCAGTGACTCACACCTGTAATCCCAGCACTTTGGGAGGCCAAGGTGGGTGGATCACTTGAGGTCAGGAGTTCAAGAGCAGTCTGACCAACATGGTGAAACCCCATCTCTACTAAAAATACAAAATTAGCTGGGCGTGGTGGCGCATGCTTGTAATCCCAGTTACTTGGGATGCTGAGGCAGGTGAATCGCTCGAACCTGGGAGGCGGAGGTTGCAGTGAGCCAAGATCGTGCCATTGCACTCCAGCCTGGACAACAAGAGCAAAACTGTCTCAAATAAATAAATAAATAAATGGACTATTGCTAACCCTTACCATAAGACCATAGGTAGGTATTGTCATTCAATTTAACAACTAGGAAAGCAAGTCTCAGAGACGTTAAGTCCTTTGCCCAAGTTTTGGTAGTTCACAGATTTCACAAATCACAGAGGTAGGATTCAATACTACATGTCCCCAACTTCCAAACCCATGATGTTCACTGCGGGAAGTTATATGCCTACAAATTTTTACCTGTCCTAGAGCAGGTGGGATGTGCTTTCCTGAAGGATCCGGTTCTAAAAAGGTTAGGAAGTGCATTTCAGAGATGTTATGCAGGGTATTCCTGTCACAGGAAGGGAGGGGATGGACAACGTCCCTCCAGCTCAGGAAGAGACTTGTAAACCAGCAGACAGTCCCATTGCTGAGCTCAGAGTCTGGTTCAAAGAATACATGAAGAAAGATATTTGTGAAGAAAGAAGAGAGAATGTGTTCTGACTTGGGACTGATTAAACGTTAAAGAAAATATACTAGGATCTGTCAGAGGAGGTGAAGTTACTGTGGTCTGCAGCGGTCAGGAAAGGCGGAGGCAAATTTTGACTCAGGATATGAAAAACTTGCTTACTACCAGTCATAGATGATAGGGCAGGATCCATCAGGTTGTTTTGACAAGTTTTCACTTCACTTAGGGGTTTCCAGGAGCAAATTTCTCTTTCCTCCTTAGTAAACAGCCTTTAACAAACCTGCAGTACTAGTTTTGCCTTTAGATGGCACTCATGTACTTTTACAGCTTTTACTGCTTAGCTTCCAAAGGAACACAGCACTGGTTCTCTCCAACGTTTTCCTAATCTCTTTTTGTTGTATTTCTCTAGGTCATGGTGTCCACTTATGGTGAATGAGATGCCAGAGGACAGACGTATGTTTATTTTATTGATTATTAATTCATGCATGTGTACCTTCTCTGAAGATAAAAAGAACTTGAGGCTGAAAGACCAGTCTAGCATCCTGTATTATACATATTGGAGGCAGACAGCACAGGTGCCCTTGAGACAGTCCTTCTGATGCAAGAGCAACTTTCATTCTCTTTGCACCCTTGCACAGAGAGTCAAGCAACTATGAGCTGGACTATGAGTCTATGAAGGGACAAGATCCTGAAACAGCACCGCCCTGGGGGAAAGAACCAGTTTTGTCTCAAGTGACAGAGAGGTGGAGGAAATTTGTTTTCTTCAATTCCATATTTATTACTTTTTGTTTGCTCTTAACTATTCTATTATTCTGAGACACATCTAGGTAGACAGGATGGAGGTAAGGCACAGTCAAAAGCATTGTATTTAGGGAGGTAATGAGAAACTGTGAATTTGAAATTACCAGACAGATGTAACAATCAATAAACTAGGAACATAGGAATTGGAGGCGAGGCAAGGATGGGTAAAAGATAAATGATATCATCCCAGGTTTTCTAAGCTTGGATAGGGGAGAATGAATTTGAGTTTGGAATGAGAATTTCTGGGAATGGGGCTGAGCCTGGGCTAGTTGAATTTTGAGATGGAGCAGAAGCATCTCTCCTTCTTCTGACCTTGCCCTGTATCTTATGACTATGTCTTTATTTAATAAATATCTGAGCACCACTCATGTTACAGGTATTGGTAAAGCCACTGAGGAAGTAGCTATGGATAAGGCAAACAAAACTTCTTCCCATGAGCTTACATGTTAGTAGGGAAGGTAAAAACCAATAACAAAATCATTTCAGATGATGATGGATGCTATGAGGATGACAAGATAGAAAACCGTAATAGAGAGTGATTGAGATAAGGTTTATTTAGATAGAGAAGTCACGGTAGACTTTTCTGGGGTGATGTTGGAGCTGAAACCTGAACAAAGAGAAAGAACCAGCTCTCTATTGATATTTGTGATTCCAGGGAAACTACAGCTAAAGACAGTCAACTCCCCTGGTAATATCCTAGAAAGGCTTGAGACTGTATGCATAACAAAGAATGAGAATTAAAAGGGGGGACCCAGACAGGAGGACACGTTGGAGCTTCGTACACGCAAGTTGACTTGCACCCTATCCCCGTGTACAGAATGACCTTTAGGCAGTATTTACACCCTGGCAAAAGCAAACCAAACAGGCCATAACTTTGATTACATCAGACAAACAAAATAAAATAGAAGTTCCTTTTAAGAAATATTAAAGAAGCCATCTAGGAGAGCGGGTGTAGCTACTGCCTACCTATGTAAAGTTTTCCGTAATCTGGCACTGTTTTGAGGAAGAGGTGTGCTAGAAAAATGACTGGTTTCCTGGTAGCTGATAAAGTTTGATTATCTGTAAGTCTCACTCTGACTTCCTCTTTCTTTTTCTTCAGTCTTAAATATATATTGGTAAAAATGATTCAAGATACTCCAGAAAAGTGTGCAATGTTCAGCAAAGAAATTTAAGTTTAAAAAAATGGAAAAAAATAAAGATACATGTAGAGAATAGGAGTCCAAACAGAAGCAAACCCCAAATACCCACCTTCTCTGCCAATCACATAAAAAAGGCAACACAGTAATAAAGATTAAGGAATTACAACAAATTACTGGAAATTAAAATTTGGATTATAAAAAATTTAATAGGAAATTGAGAAGATAAAATAAAGTCTCCTTCACACAGTGAACAGGTAGCCATCTGCAAGCACGAAGGGAGTCCCCACCAGAACCAGAACCAGACCATGCTGGCACCCTGATCTCAGACTTCCAGCCTCCTCAGAGCTGCAGTGAAATAAATTGCTATTGTTGAAGCCATCCAGTCTATGGTTTTTGTTATGGCAGCCCAAGCTAACACAGATGAATAAATGCAAAGTTTAATAGGTAATTGGAATTTATAAGAAAAATAAGTGGTACTTAAAAACTGAAAACAAAATCTGAAATTAAGTCAACTGAGCACAGCAAAACACCAGAAAGACAAGTAAATCCAAACAGAAGTACAGAGAAAGAATGCAAAACTCATAGAGGAATGTAAAAGACATGAGGGTCGGTGTCAAAGGGGCTAAAGTAAGTATTATAATGATCACAGAAGGAGACGAATCAGGGGATGGTGGAGAGGCAATATGTGAAGAGATAATGGCTAAGAATTTTCCAATACTTTATATAAATGGAATCATATAATATGAACTTTTTTGTGTTTGGCTTCCTTCACTCAACATAATTATTTTGAGATTTGTCTCTGTTGTTTTGTGTACCATTTATTTCTTTCTATTGCTGAGTAGTATACCGTCGTATGTATATTCCATAGTTTATTTAATAATTCACTCATTGATGGACTTTTGGGTTATTTCTACTTTATGTCAATTATAAATAAAACTAATATAAATATTTGTCTATGCAAATATTTGTATAAATGTATCCTTTGCTTTCTCTTGGTTAAAAACCTAGGAGCAGCATGACTAGATCATATAGTAGGTATAAGTTTAACTTTTAAAGACACTGCTAAACTGTTTTGCAAAGCAACTGTACCATTTTACATTACCGTCAGTGGCTCAGGGATCTTCCACTTTC
The DNA here is from genome assembly GCF_037993035.2 of Macaca fascicularis. Lineage (NCBI taxonomy): Eukaryota > Metazoa > Chordata > Mammalia > Primates > Cercopithecidae > Macaca > Macaca fascicularis. The sequence goes on along the minus strand of NC_088375.1, from coordinate 186,699,205 downwards.
TTGCCAAACCTTGGTACAGTCAGTCTTTTTGATTTTAGCCATTTTAATAGGCTTGTAGTGGTATCTCATTTGTGGTTTTAATCAACATTTCTGTAAAGACTAATGATGTTGAGTATATTCTACATTGCTTTGGTTAAGTGTCTGTTTAAATCTTTTGTACATTTTTTATTAGGTGTTCTTATTATTGAGTTTTGAGAGTTCTTTACACATTTTGTCCTTTATGAATGATATTATTGGCAAATATTTCCTCTCAGTCTGTAGTTTGTCTTTTCATTTTTTAAACAGTGTCTTTTAAAGAGAAGTTTTTATGAAGTCTAAATTATAAATATATTCTTTTTTGGATTATACTTTTGGTTTCACATCTAAGAAGTTTTTTGCCTCATCCTAAGTTACAAAGTTTTTCCCCTGTTTTCTTCAAGAAGTTTCATTGTTTTACATTTTTAAAATTGTGGTAAAAACTAAATATGAAATCAATCCTCTTAACAAAATTTTAAGTGTGTACTATAGCACAATATTGTACAGTAGATCTCTAGAGCTTTTTCATCTTGTGTAACTGAAACACTATATTCACTGAACACTGAACACCAACTCCCCGTCACCTCACCCGGCTCTCCTGTGGAAGCCATCATTCTACCTTCTGCTTCTATGAGTTTGATTACATTTGATACCTCATAGTCATGGAATCATACACTATCTGTTCTTCTCTGACTAGCTTACTTCACTTAGAATAATGTCTTCAAGATTCATCCATATTGTTTCATATGACAGGATTTCCTTCTATTTAAAGGATGAATAATAACATTCCATTGTATGAATATACCACGTTTTCCTTATCTAATCATCGGTCAATGAACATTTAGGTTGTTTCCACATTTTGGCTACTGTGATTAATGCTGCAATGAATATGGGAGTGTAAATATCTCTTTGAAATCCTATTTTCACTGAGCTTCTGTGGAAAACTGGACACGGTTAGAGATTTGGGGTTCCATGGCTGACATTTGGAACATGACACAGCAAGCTTTGGATAGGGGGTACCACAAAACCCAAGGAATGCCCACTTTCTGGCTGACCCATAGCATCTATGATGGATGGAGCTGGGTAGTGGGAGAACACATGGTGCCCCCACAACAGGTACCATGATGTATAGAGCAACATTGGGATAACATCACCGTGGGGTGGTTGCCTACCATAGTCTACACAAATACAATATGTCACCACACCTTTGTGGAATAGGTAGCCTCATCAAGGTCAGGCTCCAATGTGCTTTGTGCCCCCAGGAAGTTCGTGTCTGTGGTGACACAGGATGGTCATGTTTGTCAGCAAACTGGACTGGCTACTCTACCTGGGGGTGGACTGATATGCTTGCCACTGTCATTCCCACGTTGTTTAGAGGCCCACGTAAGTGGGAGATGCTATGTTCCCAGTTTTTGTGAGTGTGATGAGCCCCCTGGTGACTCTACCTCTTAGCCTTAACCATCCCTGGAGCAGGTGTCATAACTGTAGAAATGCAAGTTACGGCCCTTGTGGAGCACATTGCTTGAGCTTTGAGTTACACCCGAGTTGCCATCCTTCTGTTGACAGATGAGGTTGATCAAATCCGGAAGGTGGTACTGCAGAACCAGATGGCTCTAAACATATTAACTGCTGCCCAAGGTGGCACCTGTGCTCTTTTAGGAACGCAATGTTGTACCTTCATCCCTGACAATCAACAAAACATAACAGCTTTTCAAGAAGTTTCCCAGGAAATCAAGGCAGTTGAGAGCCTTACTGATGACCCCCTACTGACATGGTGGGCATCTCTGGACTCTGGCCTATGCTGGACCCTAATAATTATGGGCAGCATAGTGGGAACATTAGTAGTAAGTTGTTGCTCCCTGTATTGCTGCCGTGGCCTTTGGTTCCAGAGTTCTGCCCTGTGGGCACGTCTCCCCATTAGAAGGACTTCCTCAGCCTAGCGGGTGGAGTGTAAGAAAAATGGCAGTGATTCAGTCAGGAACAGGCTGAGGTAGACATCATTACAGAGGGTCTGGAGCACAGGCTCACAACCCTGTGCAGTATGTAATCAAATTTATGCAGCCATTTTAATGTAACCTGTTTGTGTGAGCTCATACTGCTCCAGTAGCATTGTGAAATGGGCCCACACCTTCGCTGAGATGACCAATGTTTGTAACTTGGATCTGCACTGCCCTTCCAGCAGCAGCTCTGGATGGTTTGCACTGGTACATACATCCTTTAAGCCATATTGTCTGTGAGTAATATAATGGCACTGCTGACTCTGTAGGAGACAGAATAAAGCCACGTCCCAGCTGCCTACGGTCCCTCGAGTGTTCTTTCAGTAACCTGCCACACATCCACCAACTCCCCTCGAACCCCAGCTTGGGTTGGAACCTGACACGTGGTTGTACTAATTTACATTCTTACTAACAGTGTGTGAGGGTTCCCTTTTTTCCATATCCTTGCCAGCATTTGTTAGTGCATGTCTTTTGGATAGAAGCCATTTTAAGTGCGATGAATCTCATTGTAGTTTTGATTTGCATTACTCTGGTGATCAATAATCTTAAACACATTTTTATATGTCTGTTTGCCATTTGTATGTCTTCATTTGAGAAATGCTTATTTACATATTTTCTTCATTTAATTTTAAAAAAATTTTATTTTAATATTAACTTTTATTTTAAATTCAGGGGTACATGTGCACATTTGTTACATCAGTAAACATGTGTCATGGGAGTTTGTTGTAAAGATTATTTCATCTGCCAGGTATTAAGCCTAGTATTCATCAGTTATTTTTCCTGATTCACTCCCTCCTTCCACCCTCCACCTTTTGATAGGTCCCAGTGTCTCTTGTTTCCCTTTATGTGTCCATGTGTTCTCATCATTTAGCTCCCACTTATAAGTGAAAACATGTGATGTTTGATTTTCTGTTCCTGTGTTAGTTTGCTAAGGATAATGGCCTCCAGCTCCATCTATGTTCCTGCAAAGGAAAGGATCTCATTCTTTTTTATAGCTGCATAGCATTCCATGGTGTATATGGATCACATTTTTTATCCAGTCTATCACTGATGGGCATTTAGGTTTATTCTGTGTCTTTGCTATTATGAATAGTTCTCTATGAACATATGTGTGCATGTATCTTTATGATGAAACAATTTATATTCCTCTGGTTATATACCCAGTAATGGAATTGCTAGGTTATAGCTCTGTTTTTAGATTTTTGAGGAATCACCACACTGTTTTCCACAATGATTGAACTATACAATAGTGTATAAGTGTTCCCCTTTCTTCACAACCTCACCAGCATCTTATCTTTTGACTTTTTGATAATAGCCATTTTGACTGATGTGAGATGGTATCTCATTGTGGATTCAATTTGCATGTCTCTAATCAGTGACATTGAGCTTTTTTTCCTATGCTTGTTGGCTGCATGTATGTGCAGCTCTTCTGGTATCAGACAAAATAGATCATAAGGCAAAAAACTTTAGTAAAGAGAAGCATTTCGTAATAATACATAATGATAAATGCATATATGTAGCACAATGTATCAAATTCACAATACATGTAGGTATATGCAAAAATATTTTGCCTCTCATTCCTATTTTACTATCCTTGTGTGTATCAAGGACACACACTAAGGTCAAATTGTATGTCCTTCTGTCTGAGATCCTATCCTTGTTACCTCTATAATTCTTATTCTTCTTTCACAAAACTTTGTCAAGTTTTTCCAAGTTTTATTGAGTCCATGGTTTGGTTTTTGCATTCTGGTCCCTTTTGCTGAGCACTCTGTAGCCTGACTTTCTGTCTGCCTCTATCTGTGACCCTACAAAGCTCTCAGCCTCCTGTTACTATGACCTAAGTAATAGTATGAACATATTCCTAGTAGACTTTTTGGAGAGGAAGGATGGTCTGGTAGGCAGTCGTCTGCTTCCAGAAATAATGCATAATGGTCATTGCCATGTATTTTGGAAATTAAGCTCAGCCTGTCTGAGCTTGCATAGTTTACTTTGTTTGTGTCAACATTGCTGCCTCACCCAGGGATTGGTTCCCCTTATCAACTTCCAGTTTTATTGCATATGACCTAGCCAAATTCAGTTCAAATTTTGTGTAAGTCACAAATATCCTTTTCAGGAAAGATTGCTGCAAGTCAGTATAAAAGATAAATATTAATTCTATTCTCAATATTGGATGTATTAAATGGGATTCCAGGCAGGGCCAGCAGGAATGTGAACTGAAATAATAAAGCAGTATATCTAAAAATGGAATGAAAGTGCAAGGAAAGGTAGATGCTAATGTCAATCATTCATTTTACTTTCCCTCCAGTTACCAGAATTTAATCCAGATATGGCCTGAGTTCTTTCCTAGGTTCTCTGTACTCTCTTCAGTCTAAGCTCTTAACCAGTCCAAGCTCCTACCTCTTAAATGGAATCCCATTTTCTCTGGACTGGGTTACTGCTTGGTTCAAAATGGTCCTCCATACTTCTTATCTTTGTCATCACACCACTTCAACACCTAAACGAAGTTTCTGCAATGCTCATTAAAATTACTCACAATCCCATCCCATATGCTATTTCAGTTAGAAAAAGGCTTACTGAAGAAAATACACAATTTTACACATATTATACCTGCCCACTGTTGAGAAAAATGTAACTCCTGTTCTTCTAGTTTATTGGTTGTCTGCCTATCATTGGCATCTACTAAGAAGGAAATGTGTTGGATAGTGGGTGAGAAGAAATGTGTCTTTTATTCTTCGCTCTCTTTTCTTCTTGAATATTCAGGAAATGTTTCCTTTTCTGACTCTCAGAGAAATAAGAACTCAGCTGAGATAATGGAGTGGGCATAGGAGTAACAAGAATAAAAATTCAGTTTCTCCAGCTTGCTTTAGAATCAGCTGTTTTGACATATATTTAACATTTCATAGTATATAATTGCAAGTGGAAGAACTTGCAGTTTAAAGAAATCTTTTGAAAAGTAAATGGTATAATCCCTCTATGTTTACATATTCTACAGTATTATGTTTGATGCTATAAATACTATGATTTTCTGGCTGATTAGTGAGCAGAATCAAGGTTCTTAACTTTCTCTTGTACCAGAAAATGCAAGTAGGATGTCAAAGTCCTATTTCTGTTCATTCATATTTACATTTAACAGACTCAACGTTGATCTTTTGCTGAGTAGTCTGGTAGTCTGGCTTCACTAACATGAGACCAGTTCCATCTAATACATAGAATATTGAGAACATAATTAATATTTATCTTTTATACTGACTTGCTGCAATCACACAGCCAGCAAATAGCATGCAAGATTATAATTTAGAGCAGTCTGATTCAATCCATCACGTCACTACTTTCTCAGGGTGTGTGTGGGTTGTCACATGGACCATGAAGATATCAGATTTGGAGCCCTTCCTCTTCTTCTTCTTCTTCTTTTTCTTTTTTTTTTTGGAGCCCTTCTAATAGGGGATTTTGGAAGTCAGTAAGATACGAATCTAGGATCTGGTAGAATGAAACAAACTGTGTGGGCAGTTAGTCTTATTTAGCAGGCTGTCTGGGTCCAGGACATAGGAGGTCAGAATCAGCTAAAATAGCCCCTCAGAGCAGATTGGGCAGATAGGCTTTGTTATTGTTGTTTTGTTTTTGTTTTGTTATGTATGAGCCTTGATAAACCTATTGTCAGAAATATTTTCAGAAAGGGCTTTGAGTGTGCTTTATTGCGGTGCTATAGGAAAGACTATTTGGAACCAAGTTGCATTGGGTCAAGGCAGGGAGTAGTGTGGAGGGGTCATTCTCAGGAATTTAGGAGAAGAGTGCATGGCAGAAGCAGTGGCCACACATGAGATACCAGAAAGATACAAAGATAACAAGCAGACCAAATTCCAGCAGGAGGACAGCCTCCATAAACTGGTTCTGACTTGGGACAATTGGACTGGGTAAGCCTCAAAAATGTAAAATAGTGAAGTGGAGTGTCACGTGCACTTGGATATCTCATAAATATTTCCAATTAGATAGTGGAAATATTAAAGTTGTGGGTGGAGAATTGAGAAAAGTCTGAGTTAGCTGGTAGATTTAACTGAAGCAATATGGGAAAAAAATCTACTCTTTCTCAGGTCTACTTCAGAGCTTAGGGCTTTCTGACCACAAGTGAGGGACCGATATTGATGAGTTGCTGCTAAGGTGATTAGTCCCTTTCTGCTTCTAAAAGAACTGCTCCAAGAAATTAGAATGGTGCCCTACAATATTTCATTTCAATAATGAGAAAGACTCAGTCTACTAATCTGCTCAGAACTCCAATAGTACAGGACTTCACTAGATTAGCTTTGGTCCTCCCTTTAGGAAATGTCCTTTTTACCATGCTTCTTATCTTTCTCATCATAGGGCACTCCAAAATGCAAATTCCTGTAGTCTCTCATTTCATGGATCCTTTTATGCTTTTAGTCTTTCATTTATTTTTTTCTACCCATTCTATCTGTTGACCCAGGACATTCATCCGATTTCAGTTTACTCTACCCAATATTTCTGCCTTATTTATATAATTATCTACTTTCTTCCTTCCTGTGATAGTTAATTTTACTTTCCAATTTGGCTAGGCTATGATATCCAGTTGTTGATCAAATAGCAGTTTAGATGTTGTTGTGAAGACATTTTTTAGATGTGATTAACATTTAAATTCATAGACTTTGACTAAAGCAGATTACCTTCAATAATCTAAGTAAGCCTCATACAATGAGTTGAAGGCCTTCAGGAAAAAAACAAAAAACAAAAAACTGAAGTCTTCTGAGGAAGAAGAAATTCTGTGTCCAGACCCTCCTTGGACTCAAGGCTACATCAGCAACCCTTCCCTAGGTTTCCAGATTGCTGGCCTGCCCTGCAGATTTTGGATTTGCCGTACTCCGCAATCATGTGAGGCAGTCTTTTCAAACAAGTCTCTCTCTCCATATATATATCTTATTGGTTTTCCTTCTCTGGAGAACCTTTCCTAACACATTCCCTTAAAGAAAACTTGACTCTGCCCCATGAAAACCACCTACTTTGTATGTGTCACTAATTGTTACTGCTTTTCCTCTCCCACCCTAGACCAAAGAGCCAGGGGGCAGTGTCAGCATTTTGAAGCTCCCTTTTATTTCCTTGGAAGACATGTTATTTTCTTATCAGGTAAGATAAGAAAATATCTTTGTAACTGAAGTTATCCAACCAAAACAGTACACACTACTTTTATGCTTCTTGATTTAACAAAAGCAACCAACTTTCCTATCCCTTCCACGAATTCTTTCCAGATAATGTCTGGCTTTAGCCTATACATCTGGGACAGTGATATCTATCTTGAAGGGTAATTGTCAGAATTAGAGCCAATGTGTGTAAAATATTTAGTACTGTGAGACCATTAGCAGGCCCTCAATACATAGGAGTCAGCAATTATTATATTTGTATTCAGTATAGGTTCTTATTTAATCACACGAGGCTTTGGTGACCAAAGGAAAAGCAATCCAACACCCCAGTTTCAAGATTGTTTGACCCTCACTCCAAAACCCTTCATCTGAACTCCTCTTTGGCCACTCATTACCATGGCAATGTCCTATAACACAGTAGTTTAAGAAGAGCACATGCTCCTTAAAGCTCTCCACCCACTCACCACAAACACATTTTATACATTTCAGTTAGAAAAATGGCTTATTGAAGAAAAACATTGCTTGCCTATTTTTATTTTTGTTCCAACTGTTTTTGAGGAATTTGTCATGAAATCTTTTCCAAATGGTACTTCGTAAGTTTTCTTCTAGGATTTTTACAGTTTTAGGTCTTATATTTAAGGCTTTAATCCACCTTGAGTTGATTTTCATATATGATATTTCATATATGGTGAAAGAGAAGGGTCAATTTTCAGTTTTCTGCATATGACTATCTGGTTATCCTAGCACCATTTAATGAATAGGGAATCCTTTTCCCATTGCTTGTTTTTGTCAACATTGTCAAAGATCAGACTATTATGACAAAGTCTCCAAAAGCAAGTGCAACAAAAACAAAAATACACAAGTGAGACCTAATTCAACTAAATAACTGCTGCACAGCCAAAGAAACTATCAACAGAGTAAACAGACAAACTACAGAATGGGAGAAAATGTTTGCAAGCCATGTATCCAATAAAGGTGCAATATCCAGAATCTATAAGGAACTTAAACAAGTCAATAAGCAAAAACCAAACAACCCCATTAAAAAATGGGCAAAGGAGATGGACAGGTACTTATCAAAAGAAGATATACACACAGCCAACAAACATATGAAAAAATGCTCAACATCGCTAATCATTAGAGAAATGAAAATCAAAACCACAATGAGATAACATCTCCCACCAGTCAGAATATGATTATTAAAAAGTAAAAAAATGGACCAGGTGTGGTGGCTCATACCTGTAATCCCAACACTTTGGGAGGCCAAGCTGGGTGGGTCACTTGAGGTCAGGAGTTCGAGACCAGCCTGGCCAACATAGTGGAATCCCTCTCTACTAAAAATACAAAAATTAACTGGGCATGGTAGTGGGCACCTGTAGTCCCAGCTACTCAGGACACTGAGGCAGGAGAATCACTAGAACCTGGGAGGCAGAGGTTGCAGTGAGCCAAGATCTCACCACTGTACTCCAGCCTGGGTGACAGAGCAAGACTCCATCTCAAACACAAAAACTCAAAACAAATAAGTAAATGGATAGCAGGTACTGGAAGCCAGTTTCTCTCAGAAAGAGGGAAGTTACAGACACACAAGTATAGAAGGCTAAAGTAAACTACATCACGTTGGAGCAGTGTTAGAAAAAACAGTAAAAAAATAACAGATGCTGATGAGGTTGCAGAGAAAAGGGAATAATTATACACTACTGATGGGAATGTAAATTAATTCAGCCACTGTGAAAGCAGTTTGGAGATTTGTCAAAGAACTTCAAATGGAGCTACCATTCAACCCAGCAATCCCAGTACTGGGTATATACCCAAAGGAATATAAATAATTCTATAATAAAGATACATGCATATATTTATCTCAGCGCTATTCACACTAGCAAAGACACAGAATCAACCTAGATGCCCATCAGTGGTAGACTAGATAAAGGTAATGTAGTACATATACACCATGGAATGCTACACAGTCATAAAAAAGAATGAAATCATGTCCTTTGCAGCAACATAGATGCAGTTGGAGGCCAGTGTTCTAAGCGAATTAATGTATGAACAGAGAACCAAATATGGCATGTTCTCACTTATAACGGGTGGCTAAACATTGGATACTCATGGACATAAGGATGGCAACAAAAGACACTGGGGACTACTGAAGTGGAGAGGAAGGAAGGAAGGCAAGGGTTGAAAAGTTATTGAATACTTTGCTCACTACCTGGGTAACAGGATAATTCATATTCTGAACCTTAGCATTACCCAATATATCCATGTGACAAACTTTTTTTCAGCATATTAATAAAGGTCCCAGCCAGAGCTATTAGGCAAGAAAAAGAAATGAAAGACACCTAAATTGGAAAGAATGAAGCAAAATTATCTGTTTGTAGGTGACCTAATCATATATGTAAAAACCCTAATGACTAGTAAAAAACTTTTAGAATTAATACATTTATTTAAGTTGCAGGATTCAGATTTGACATACAAAACACACTTGTGCTTCTATACATAGACAAAAATTGACACATAAAAGAAATTATGAAATAAAAGCCCATTTGAAATAACATCAAAAGGAATAAAATACTTAGGAATAAAAGTGACTCAGGAGGTAAAATACTTACACATTAAAAAGTATAAAGCATTGACATGAAAAATTAAAGAAGATCTGAGTAACCAAAGCAATATTTAGCAAGATAAAAGCTGACATCACACTCCCTGATTTAAAAATATATTACAAAGATATAATAATTAAAACAGTATGGTACCACCATAAAAACAGAACCTATAGACCAGTGGAACAGAATAGAGACCCCAGAAGTAAATTTTACACATTTACTGTCAACTGATGTTTGATAATGATGCCAATAAAAACAATGGGAAATGGAGAGACTCTTCAAAAAATGATGTTGGAAAAACTATTCCTGCATGTGGCAAAAGTAAATTGGACCTTTATCTCTCATCATGTACAAAGATGAACTAAAAATGGATTGAAGACTTAAATGTAAGAACTGAAACCATAATACTCCTAGAAAATAACATAGGCAAAAAGCCTTTTGACTTTGGTCTGGGCAATGATTTTTAGATATGACACCAAACACAAAGCCAACAAAAGCAAAGATAAGTAAGGCTACATCAAATTAAGAAGCTTCTGTGCAGCCAAGGAAATATTCAAGTGAAAAGTCAATATATGGAATGGAAGAAAATATTGGCAAGTCCTATTTCTAATGAGGGATTCATATTCAAAATATATGAGGAACTCATTCAACTCAAGGGCAGAATGCCAAAAAACTCAATTAAAAAATGAGTAAAGAGCCTGAATATACATTTTTCAAAAGAAGACATGCAAGTGGCTAAGAGGCATATGAAAAAGTTCTCAACACCACTAATCATCAGGGAAATGCAAATCAAAGCCACAATAGCATATTATCTTACACATGTTCTAATGGCTATCATAAAAAAGAAATAACAAATGTTGGAGAGAATGTAAAGAAAATGCTTGTATACTGTTGGTGGGAATGTACCTTGGTACAGCTGTTATGGAACAGTAAGGAGGTTCCTCAAGAAATTAACAATACAATTGCCTTATGATCCAGCAATTACACTTCTCACTATATCCAAAGGCAATAATATCAGTATGTTGAAGAGATATTTGCACCCCCATGTTCAATGCATCAGTATTCACAGTGGTGAAGATATGGAAAAAAATCTAAATGTCCAGCAATGAATGAATGGAAAAAGCAAATATGATGTATATATACAATGAAGTATTATTCAGCCTTAAAACAGAAAAAAATCCTGCCATTTGTGGCAACATGGATGAAACTGGAGGACATTATGCTAAGTGAAATAAGCCAGTCAGAGAAAGACAAATACTGCATAATCACATTTATATGTGTAGTTTCAAATATTCAAGCTTGATATATCAAACTGAATTTTGTAAGGTGATCTTTGAGAGGGGATTTCCTTCACTTAGAAGTTTGACTGATACTTTGGTGTTCATGCTGCTGTTTATTGCTGCAGTGACTTACCTTGTCTTGTCTTGATGCTGCTGATATGAATCACCCACTGTGAGTGAGCTGGTTGCTACTTCAGCTTTATCTTGCTCTCTCAGAGGCCGAGGGTAGATTAGTGTTTGCCAGGGGCTGGAAAAAGGAGGAAACAGGTTGATGTTGAACAAAGGTCACAAATTTTCAGTGGTGCAAGATGAGTAAGATTTAGAGCAATGTAACTATAGTTAGCAATACTGTATTGTATACTTGAAATTTGCTGAGAGGGTAGTGCTTATTTGTTTTTATTCACCCAAAAGAAAAAGATAATTATGTGAGGGGATTGATTGAGGTGATTTACATGTTAATTAGCTTGATTGTGGTGATTATTCCATAGTATATATGTATATCAGAATGTCAAGTTGTATGCCTTAAATACACACAGGTTTTGTGTCAATTATACCACAATGAAACTGTAGAAAGAACCAAATTGAATTCTGTAAGGTTATCTTTGAGAGGAGATTTCCTTCACTTAGGAGTTTCACTGATTTTTTTTTTTTTTTTTTTTTTTTTTTTTTTTTTTTTTTGAGACGGAGTCTCGCGCTGTGTCACCCAGGCTGGAGTGCAGTGGCGCGATCTCGGCTCACTGCAAGCTCCGCCTCCCAGATTCACGCCATTCTCCTGCCTCAGCCTCCGAGTAGCTGGGACTACAGGCGCCCGCCACCACGCCAGGCTAGTTTTTTGTATTTTTAGTAGAGACGGGGTTTCACCATGTTAGCCAGGATGGTCTCGATCTCCTGACCTCGTGATCCACCCGCCTCGGCCTCCCAAAGTGCTGGGATTACAGGCTTGAGCCACCGCGCCCGGCCAGTTTCACTGATATTTTGATGTTCATGCTATTAGTTTATTGCTGCAGTGACTTGCCTTGGCTTGACTTATACTGATGTGAATCACTCACTGTGAGAGAGCTGGTTGTTACTTCAGTTCTGTCCTGCTCTTTTCTCACCTCATAGCAGCATTGGTTACCAAGGTGGTGTTTCTGAGAAATTGGAGGGAGCAAGGACATGTTAAAAATCTGGATTGATTAAGTCATATTTGGACGATTAGTCAAATACTTCTCTTCCAATTGGGCAGTATCAGTCCCAGGTTCTATTCCGTAATTTAAAAAAATCTTATTTTCCTTTTTATTGGCTCCTCTTTTGTGTCAAGAAGGGAAGTTTGCTACTAGCTTCTTCCCAACTTCTTTGGGAAAGTTCATTAAGACAGACATCTTGAGTCTCATAATTAGTTTACAGGCAGATAGATCCTGGGAAAGGCAGATAAAGAAAATAAGTTTGCTTTCTCTTTTGTCAGCTTGGTTGTAGCTACTAACAGAAATGGAACTTAGGGAAAGTATGTCCACATTCAGGATAAGAGCAAAGGATACTAATTTATCTTTAAGACAATGAGATAATGATTCGTCCTGATTTTTCCTTATGGTCAGCATCATTTAAACTGATCTTCCTCAGATTTATAGTGCTGTCTTCTTCAGAGGCTGTCAATGGACTGCAGAGTGATGATGTGGAGGCAGGTTATTACAGAAAAGACACATTCGTACTCTACTAGGGGACATCTGTCTATATTATAAGGAGTATGTTTCTTAGAATAGCAAAATTTCTGGTCAGCTCTGATTACCAGTGTTTCAGCTATACATTTTTATTTTTACTTAGTCCCCCAAGAAGAGATTATGTGGAGGATGCTTGTAATTCCTCCTCAACAAGAGGGAAAATAGGCATAGCTGCTACAGTCCTCTTTTCCGTAAGCTGTAAATAGTAGTTACACTTAATACCTCCTGCTCCAGATTCCCTTTTCCCTCAGCCATTCCTATGTTGGGATTGTTTTTTATCTGGTGGGAAGACTCAAATCTGAATTCCTAAAGCGTCTGAGTCTTTAGTGACCCTGCCTTCATTGCATTCCTGTGGTCTTTAATTAATTACTACTGAACTTGAAGTAATTAGATGTTTCTCAGAGAACTCCTTGGTTTTTAGGCATAATTCTTTCTTCCTTGATGGTGTTTATTTCCCCTTGATAGCTAGAATCAATTCCTTTTTATTGACCGGTTGATTCAGTGGCACTGGGAGCCTAACTTGTCCAGGTGGCAGTCTCAACTTCCATGTCACCAGGACAGTGTTGCCTACTTACGTGAAGTCACTCGTTTCTTGGGAAGCCTTTTAGACTGACAGACCTCAGACTCATGGGAGTGAGAAACAAGAGTATATAATAAATAGATTGTTGAATATGATAGTAAAGGAAACCACTCCCACTTTTATCTCTCTAGTCTTGAAATTATGCATTTTGGTCACAAAACTAAAAAGCACCACATATAATCATTGATTCAAATAAAGGACTGCATTTTATGGGGTTTTTTCAGCCTTGCAGATGTTGCTTTTCAAGTAGCAACATGTTTTTAGTAGGATAAAACTTTACATAGCTGCTGCTATGTAAAGAAATATATATATATATATATAGTAATATTGGTCAATTCCCTAAGTAGGAGTTCTTCACTGTACTTTTTTTGTGGTAAAATTGATCAGAAACCACTTTGCACAGAACAGCATAATGACAATACAAATGTTGTCATATGTCTGTGCTTGATGATGCTGGCAGAAGCACTGCAGCCAAGGAAGGCATATTCGTATATAGGATAATTGTCCAATCCAGTGGAAAAAAAAGCTCTTGTCTCCCTATGGTAGAAGAGGTCCAGTATAATCAATCAGTAGAGAATGCGTGCCAATCTGGGACTTAATGCATCATCACTGTCATTGACATTTGGGCAATGAGTGGTTTCAGCAGGCAGAGAAGCTGTGGGAAGAGAAAATCCATTTTGTTGACCTCATGCATAACCTCCAGCTCATTACCATGGCTGTTTTGTACGTGAGTCCATTAAACAAGCACCGGAGTTACTCAAAAAGTGGCTGACACTCACAGGATGGGGCACGTTGTCCATTCGACCATAGAAAGCGTCTTCTCCAAAAGGCAACTTTGTATAATGATGTAAATAATTCATGACTGTGTCATACTTTGTGCTCATTCTGAAAGTTATATTAACACATTTCCCAGATTTCCTTTCACTAACCTTTCAACTTGATTTATGCTAAGATTCTGACCAGCTGACAAACCCATCAGCTCATGTTAATGGGCCTAGTGTGTATTTTTATGGTCACTTAGTGTCTTATTATCAGGCATCTCTTTTTATTTGTAGAAACGTATTCGGTACAAGTACAATTTTGTTACATGCATAGATTTCATAGCAGTGAAGTCAGGGGTTTTAAGGTATCACCCTAATAATGTACATCATAATCATTAAGTGATTTCTCATCATCCACTCATTCCAACCCCCTCACCCTTCTGAGTCTCCATTGTGTATCATTCCATACCTGATACCCATTGGTATACATTATTTATTAATAGCTCCCACTTGTAAGTGAGAATATGTGATATTTGTCTTTCTGTGTCTGACTCGTTTCACTAAAGCCTTCAGTGTCATCCATGTTGCTACCAAAAATGTGATTTCATTCTTTTTTATGGCTGAATAGTGTTCCATTGTGTATATATGCCACATTTTATTTCTCCAATCAGCTGTTGAGGACACTTAGGTTTATTCCATACCTTAGTTATTGTGAATAGAGCAGTAATAAACATATGAGTGCAGGTATCTTCTTGATATATAGATTTCTTTTCCTTTGGGTAGATACCCAATAGTGGGATTGCTGGATGAAATAGCAGTTCTATCTTCAGTTCTTTGAGAAATCTCCATAGTGTTTTCCATAGAGGTTTTAGTAATTTACATTCCCACCAACAGTATATGAGTTCCCTCATCCCTGCGTTCTTGCCAAAATCTGTTATTTTTAAGTTTATTTTTATTTTTTTGAGACAGAGTCTCACTTTGTCTTCCAGGCTGAAGTGCAGTTGGGGTGATCTTGTCTCACTGTAACTTTTGCCTCCCGGGTCAAGCGATTCTCCTCCCTCAGCTTCCCGAGTAGCTGGGACTACAGGTACGTGCTACCATGCCTGGCTAATTTTTGTATTTTTTAGTACAGATGGGGTTTTTCCATGTTGGGCAGGCTCGTCTCAAACTCCTGACATCAGGTGATACACCTGCCTCAGCCTCCCAAAGTGCGTAATAATAGCTATTCTGACTGGGTCAAGATGATATAACATTGTGATTTTAATTTGCATTTCCCTGATGATTACTGATGCTGAATATTATTTCATATACCTGTGTGTCTTCTTTTGAAAAATATCTATTCATATCCTTTGGTCACTTATTAATGATATCATTCATTGTTTTAGTTGTTGTTCAGTTGTTTGAGTTCCTTATATATTCTGGATATTAGACCTTTGTCACATGAATAGTTTGCAAATATTTTAACCCATCCTGCAGATTGTGTCTTTATTTTGTTGATTATTTCCTTTGCTGGGCAGAAGAATTTTAGTTTAATATGGTCACATTTGTCTGTTTTTGTTTTTGTTGTATTTGCTTTTGAGGACTTGGTCATAAATTCTTTGCTTAGGCCAATGTCCAGTAGAGTTTTTTCTAGGTATTATTCTAGGATTTTTATTGTTTTACCTTTTATGTTTAGGTCTTTAATCCATTTTGAGTTAATTTGTGTTACTGTTGAGAGATAGGGGTCCAGTTTCATTCTTCTGCAAATGGCTATCTAATTTTCCAAGTACCTTTTATTCAACAATGTGTCCTTTCCCCAGCGTGTGTTCTCATCAAATCTGTCAAAGATCAATTGGCTGTAAATATGTAGCTCTTTTTTTGTGTTCTCTATTCTGTTCCATTGACTTATGTGTCTATTTTTATGCCAATACCATGTGTTTTTAGTTCCTAGAGACTTTTAATATATTTGAAGCCTGGAAAAGGGGTCCCTCCAGCTTTGTTGTTTTTGCTTAGAATTGCTTTGGCTACTTGGGCATTTTTGGGGGGCTCCATATGAATTTTAGATTTTTTGTTTATTTATTTATTTTTATTATACTTTAAGTTCTGGGATACAAGTGTAGAACATGCAGGTTTGTTACATAGGTATACACGTGCAATAGTGCTTTGCTGCACCCATCAACTTGTCATCTACATTAGGTATTTCTCCTAATACTGTCACTCCCCTAGCCCCCCACCATCCCCAACAGGCCCCAGTGTGTGATGTTCCCCTCCCTGTGTCCATGTGTTCTCACTGTTCAACTCCACTTATGAGTGAGAACATGTGGTATTTTGTTTTCTGTTCTTGTGTTAGTTTGCTGAGAATGAAGTTTTCCAGCTTCATCCATGTCCCTGCAAAGGACATGAACTCATCCTTTTTTATGGCTGCATGGTATTCTGTGTTATGTGTCACGTTTTCTTTATCCAGTCTATCACTGATCGTCATTTGGGTTGGTTCCAAGTCTTTGCTACTGTGAACAGTGCCACAATAAACATATGTGTGCATATGTCTTTAGAGTAGAATGATTTATAATCCTTTGGGTATATACCCAGTAATGGGATGGCTGGGTCAAATGGTATGTCTAGTTCTAGATCCTTGAGGAATCACCACACTGTCTTCCACAGTGGCTGAACTAATTTACACTCCCACCAGTAGTGTAAAAGCGTTCCTATTTTTCCACATCCTCTCCAGGATCTGTTGTTTCCTGACTTTTTAATGATTGCCACTTTAACTGGCATGAGATGGTATCTCACTGTGGTTTTGATTTGCATTTCTCTAATGACAAGTGATGATGAGCTTGTTTTCATATGTTTGTTGGCTGCATAAATGTCTTCTTTTGAGAAGTGTCTGTTCATATCCTTTGTCCATTTTTTGATGGGGTTATTTGTTTTTTTCTTGTAAATTTGTTTAAGTTGTTTGTAGATTCTGGATATTAGCCCTTTGTCAGATGGATAGATTGCGAAAATTTTCTCTCACTCTGTAGGTTGCCTGTTCACTCTGATGATAGTTTCTTTTGCTGTGCAGAAGCTCTTTAGTTTAATTAGATCCCATTTGTCAATTTTGGCTTGTGTTGCCATTGCTTTTGGTGTTTTAGTGATGAAGTCTTTGCCCATGACTCCTGAATGGTATTGCCTAGGTTTTCTTCTAGGGTTGTTGTGGTTTTAGGTCTTAGGTTTAAGTCTTTAATCCATCATGAGTTAGTTTTTGTATAAGGTGTAAGGAAGGGGTCCAGTTTCAGTTTTCTGCACGTGGTTAGCCAGTTTTCTGAACATCATTTATTAAACAGGGAATCCTTTCCCCATTTCTTGTTTTTGTCAGGTTTGTGAAAGATCAGATGGTTGTAGATGTGTGGTGTTATTTCTGAGGCCTCTGATCTGTTCCATTGGTCTATATATCTGTTTTGGTACCAGTACCATGCTGTTTTGCTTACTGTAGCCTTTTAGTACAGTTTGAAGTCAGGTAGCGTGATGCCTCGAACTTTGTTCTTTTTGCTTAGGATTGTCTTGGCTATGTGGGCTCTTTTCAGGTTCCATATGAAATTTAAATTAGTTTTTCCTAATTCTGTGAAGAATGTCAATGGTAGCTTATTGGGGATAATGTCAAATTTATAAATTACTTTGGGCAGTATGTCCATTTTCATGATATTGATTCTTCCTATCCATGAGCATGGAATGTTTTTCCAGTTGTTTGTGTCCTCTCTTATTTCCTTGAGCAGTGGTTTGTAGTTCTCCTTGAAGAAGTCCTTCACATCCCCTGTAAGTTGTATTCCTAGGTATTTTATTTTCTTTGTAGCAGTTGTGAATGGGAGTTCATTCATGATTTGGCTGTCTGTCTGTTAGGGGTGTATAGGAATGCTTGTGATTTTTGCACATTGATTTTGTATCCTGAGACATTGCTGAAGCTGCTTATCAGCTGAAGGAGATTTTGGACTGAGATGATAGGATTTTCTAAACATACAATCATGTCATCTGCAAACAGAGACAATTTGAGTTTCTGTCTTCCTATTTGAATATGCTTTATTTCTTTCTCTTGCCTGATTGCCCTGGTCAGAACTTCCAATACTATGTTGAATAAGAGTGGTGAAAGAAGGCATGTTTGTCTTGTGCCAGTTTTCAGAGGGAATGCTTCCAGCTTTTACCCATTGAGTTTGATATTTGTTGTGGGTTTGTCATAAATAGCTCTTACTATTTTGAGATCTATTCCATCAATACCTAGTTTATTGAGAGTTTTCAGCATGAAGCGATGTTGAATTTTGTTGAAGGCCTTTTCTGCATCTATTGAGATATTCATGTGGTTTTTGTCATTGGTTCTTTTTATGTGATGGATTAGGTTTATAATTTGTGTATGTTGATCTAGCCTTGCATCGCAGGGACGAAGCCAACTTGATTGTGGTGGATAGGCTTTTTGATGTGCTGCTGGATTCAGTTTGCCAGTATTTTATTGAGGATTTTTGCATTGATGTTCATCAGGGATATTGGCCTGAAATTTCCTTTTTTTGTTGTGTCTCTTCCTGGTTTTGGTATCAGGATGATGCTGGCCTCATAAAATGAGTTAGGGAGGATTCTCTCTTATTCCATTGTTTGGAATAGTTTCAGAAGGAATGATACCAGCTCCTGTTTGTACCTCTGGTAGAATTCGGCTGTGAATCTGTCTGGTCTTGGATTTTTTTGGTTGGCAGCCTATTAATTACTGCCTCAATTTCAGAACTTGCTATTGATCTTTTCAGAGATTCAACTTCTTCTTGGTTTAGACTTGGTAGGGTGTAGGAGTCCAGGAATTTATCCATTTATTTCAGATTTTCTAGTTTATTTGCATAGAGGTGTTTATAGTATTCTCTGATGGTAGTTTGTATTTCTGTGGGATCAGTGGTGATATCTCATTTATCATTTTTTTATTGCATCTATTAGATTCTTCTCGCTTTTCTTATTAGTCTGTATAGCAGTCTATCTATTTTTTTTTTAAACCCAGCTCCTGGATTCATTGATTTTTTGGAGGGTTTTTTCATATCTCTATCTCTTTCAGTTCTGCTTTGATTGTACTTATTTCTTGCCTTCTGCTGGCTTTTGAATTTGTTTGCTCTTGCTTCTCTAGTTCTTTTAATTGTGATGTTAAGGGTGTTGATTTTAGATCTGTCCTGCTTTCTTTTGTGGGCATTTAGTGGTATAAATTTCCCTCTACATAGTGCTTTAAATGTGTACCAGAGATTCTGGTACAGTGTGTCTTTGTTCTTATTGGTTTCAAAGAACATCTTTATTTCTGCCTTCATTTCATTATTTGCCCAGTAGTCATTCAGCAGCAAGTTGTTCAGTTTCATATAGTTGTGCAGTTTTGAGTGAGTTTCTTAATCCTGAGTTCTAATTTGATTGCCCTATAGTCTGAGAGACAGTTTGTTGTGATTTCTGTTCTTTTACTTTTGCTGAGGAGTGCTTTACTTGCAATTATATGGTCAATTTTAGAATAAGTGTGATGTGGTGCTGAGAAGAATGTATATTCTGTTGATTTGGGGTGGAGAGTTCTATAGATGGCTATTAGGTCTGCTTGTTGCAGAGCTGAGTTCAGGTCCTGGATATCCTTGCTAACCTTCTGTCTCATTGATCTGTCTAATGTTGATAATGGGGTGTTAAAGTCTCCCATTATTATTGTGTGGGAGTCTAAGTCTCTTTATAGGTCTCTAAGGACTTGCTTTATGAATTTGTGTGTTCCTGTATTGGGTGCATATATATTTAGGATAGTTAGCTCTTCTAGTTGAATTGATTCTATGTAATGGCCTTCTTTGTCTCTTTTGATCTTTGTTGGTTTAAAGTCCGTTTTATCAGAGACTAGAATTGCAACCCCTGATTTTTTTTGCTTGCCATTTGCTTGGTAGATCTTCCTCCATCCCTTTATTTTGAGGCTATGTGTGTCTTTGCAAGTGAGATGGGTTTCCTGAATACAGCACACTGATGGGTCTTGACTCTTTTTCAAATTTGCCAGTTTGTGTCTTCTAATTGGGGCATTTAGCCCATTTACATTTAAAGTTAGTATTGTTATGTGTGAATTGGATCCTGTTATTATGATGTTCACTCATTATTTTGCTCGTTAATTTATGCAGTTTCTTCATAGCATCGATGGTCTTTACAGTTCGGCCTGTTTTTGCAGTGGCTGGTACCAATTGTTACTTTCCATGATTAGAGCTTCCTTCAGGAGCTCTTGTAAGGCAAGCCTGGTGGTCACAAAATCTCTCAGCATTTGCTTGTCTGTAAAAGATTTTATTTCTCCTTCACTTATGAAGGTCAGTTTGGCTGGATATGAAATTCTGGATTGAAAATTCTTTTCTTTAAGAATGTTGAATATTGGACCCTACTCTCTTCTGGCCTGTAGGGTTTCTGCTGAGAGATCTGCTGTTAGTCTGATGGGCTTCCCTTTGTGGGTAACTCCACCTTTCTCTCTGGCTGCCCTTAACACTTTTTCCTTCATTTCAACCTTGGTGAATCTGACAATTATGTGTCTTGGGGTTGCTCTTCTTGAGGAGTATCTTTGTGGTGTTCTCTGTATTTCCTGAATTTGAATGTTGACCTGCCTTGCTATGTTGGGGAAGTTCTCCTGGATAATATCCTGCAGAGTGTTTTCCAACTTGGTTGCATTCTCCCCATCACTTTCAGGTACACCAATCAAATGTAGATTTGGTCTTTTTAAAGAGTCCCATATTTCTTGGAGGCTTTGTTTGTTTCTTTTTACTCTTTTTTCTCTAACCTTGTTTCCTTGCTTTAGTTCATTAATTTGATCTTCAATCACTGATATCCTTTCTTCCAGTTGATCAAATCAGCTACTGAAGCTTGAGCATGCATCATGAAGTTCTCCTGCCATGGTTTTCAGCTCCATCAGGTCATTTAAGGTATTCTCTACACTGTTTGTTCCAGTTAGCCATTTGTCAAATCTTTTTTTGAGGTTTTTAGCTTCCTTGTGATGGGTTCAAACATCTTCCTTTAGCTCAGAGAAGTTTGTTATTACAGAACTTCTGAAGCCTACTTCTGTCAACTCGTCAAAGTCATTCTCCATCCAGCTTTGTTCCTTTTCATTCTCTGTTCAGCTTTGTTGCTGATGAGGAGCCGCAGTCCTTTGGTGGAGAAGAAGTGCTCTGATTTTTCAAATTTTCAGCTTTTCTGCTCTGGTTTCTCCCCATCTTTGTGGCTTTATCTACCTTTGGTCTTTGATGTTGGTGACCTACAGAAGGGGCTTTGGTGTAGATGACCTTTTTGTTGATGTTGATGGATGTTGATCCTTTCTGTTTATTAGTTTTCCTTCTAACAGCCAGGGCTCTCAGCCTCAGGTCTGTTGGAGTTTGCTGGAGTTCCACTCTAGACCCTGTTTGCCTGGGTATCACCAGCAGAGGCTGCAGAACAGCAAATACTGCAGAACAGGAAATATTGCTGCCTGATCCTTTCTCTGAAAGCTTTGTCCCAGAGGGGCAGCCACTTATATGAGGTGTCTGTCAGCCCCTACTGGGAGGTGTCTCCCAGTTAGGCTACACGGGGATCAGGGACTCACTTGAGGAGGCAGTCTGTCCATTCTTAGAGCTCAAATGCTGTGCTGGGAGAACAACTGCTCTCTTTGGAGCTGTCAGACAGGGACGTTTAAGTCTGCAGAAGTTGTCTGCTGCCTTTTGTTCAGCTATGCCCTGCCTACAGAGGTTGAGTCTAGAGGCAGTATGCCTTGCTGAGCTGTGGTGGGATCCGCCCAGTTAGAGCTTCCAGGCCGCTTTATTTACCTACTGAAGCCTCAGCAATGGTGAACGCCCCTCCCCCAGCCAGGCTGCTATCTTGCAGATCAATCTTAGACTGCTGCACAAGCAGTGAGCAAGGCCCTATGGGTGTGCGAGCTGCCAAACCAGGCACATGAGAGAATCACCTTGCCTGCCTGTTGCTAAGACCTTGGGAAAAGCACAGTATTTGGGCAGGAGTGTCCCATTTTTCCAGGTAGTCTGTGACGGCTTACCTTGGCTAGGAAAGGGAAATCCCCTGCCCCCTTGTGCTTCCTGGGTGAGGCGATGCCCTGCCCTGCTTCAGCTCACCCTCCGTGGGCCACACCCACTGTCTAACCAGTGCCAATGAGATGAGCCATGTACCTCAGTTGGAAATGCAGAAATCACCCATCTTATGTGTCAATCACACTGGGAGCTGCAGACCGGAGCTGTTCCTATTCAGCCATCTCAGAATGCCTTCCGATTTCTTCCTTTTTAACCCATTAGAAATTATATCCTATTTACTTAAATTAGTGATTTCTATTCAAAAGCAACCTAACATGTGAATGTTTCTTTTACTGAATGTTGAGTGTGAACACTATGTTCAAACTGTTAGTGGTGTTCTGACTTAGTGCAAAATTTTACATATATTTATTTATTTTATTTTATTTTTGTGAGACAGTGTCTCACTCTGTCACTCAGGCTGGAATGCAGTGGCATCATCATGACTCACTGCAGTCTCAAGCTCCTGAGTTCAGGTGATCTTCCCACCTCAGCCTCCTGAGTATCTGGGACTACATGTGCATGTCATCATACCTGACTAATTAATTTTTGTTAATAGAGACCAGGTTTCATCATGTTGCCCAGGCTGGTCTCTAACTCCTGGGCTCAAGTGATCCACTGGCCTCAGTCTCCCAATGTGCTAGGATTACAGGTGTGAGCCACGGCACCTGACCAGTTTAACATATATTTAAAATGGTAATATGTTCTCGGTCAACTAATATTGTCATAGGAATTACCTATGAAGATTTAGAATAACTGTTCCAACAATGATTAATACTTTTATATTTCAAAGTATACTGAGATAGTTGAAGAGTAACAGACTCTTTAAGACAGTGTTAAATATATGTGAAAGAAAAAAAAGGAATGCAGACATCTTCAGAAAAATGAAAGCAGAGAGAATTCTTTGCCTGAAGATCTGCACTACCAGAAATGTAAAGTGAATATCTCAGGACTCAGGATAAAGGAATATTATGACAGACATAAATCTCAATCTATATCAAAGGAAAAAGGTTCTAGAAATAGTAAATATTTAGATTTAAAAGATAGTTTTTTCTTACTTTATTTATAAGGTAATTGACTTTTTAAAGAAAAACAATAACAATGTATAGTTTATGACATGTAGAAGTAAAAAGTATGTCAACAATGACATGAAGAATGGAGTGGGGAGAAAACTTAATTATACCCTTGGATGTTTTTGGTATTATACAACAGCCCATGCAATATAACTTTAAGGTAGGCCTCAACTAGTAAAAGATGCATATTTTGAATTTGAAGGCAACCACTAAAATAAATATATAGCTAATAAGAAGTTAGTAGAATACTAAAAGATGTTCACCTAGCATAAAACAAGGCACCAAGTGAGATAAAAAAGACAGAAATTTTCAAACTGGATGAAATTGAGACACATTAAATAAAAAGACACAGAAAAGTTCAAAGTATAAACTTGAAAAAAATGATATACCATGTGAACAGCAAGCATATTAATATCTTACTATATTAAAATCAGCAATGTAGAATTTAAGACAAACACTATTAGCAGAGATGAATGAGCAACATTTCATAGAGATAAAAATATGACTCGTCAGGAAAACACAATGATCCTAAATGTGTATGTTTCTAATTAAAGAGATTCAAAAAACAAGCAAAAAGTAACCAAACTAAAAAGAGAAATAGAGAAATTCATAATTATATTAGTTTCAGATTACAATACTCCTCTTTCAGTGGTTGACAGGAAAAGTAAACTAAAATCAGCAAGATTAAAATAGAATTTAACATAATATGCAAATAAAGCAATATAGGGGCAGAGCAATGGTGGCTTGTGCTTTGGGAGGCCAAGATGGGAGGATATCCTGAGGCCAGGAGTTTGAGACCAACCTGGGCAACACAGTGAGACTCTGTCCCTACAAAAAGTGAAAAAATAATTAGCTGGGTGTGGTGGCATACATCTGTAGTGCTAGCTACTCAGGATGTTAATGGTGGAGAGTGTTCAGCTTCTTGGTGTCTTGAATGAAGAGTTAGACAAAATGCGCAAACAAAGCAAGGAAGGAATGAAGGGATTTATTGAAAATGAAAGTACATTCCACAGTGTGGGAGTGGGCAAGGCACAGAGTCTCAAAGGTCCTGTTACAGAGTTTTTGTGAGTTTAAATACCCTCTACTTTGGGTACACCCTATGTAAATGAAGAGGATGAAATAAAGTTACAAAGTCACTTACTTAGTGTATGCCCTATGGAGAGGATATTTCCTCTCACAGCTGAAGTGTGAATTGGTCTTACGTTCCCTGCCTCCAGACCGTGCTTTCCTGCCTCATCTCGCCCCTGAAAGATGTGATCCCCATAAATCTTTATGGGAGACAGAAGGACCAATTTTTTTTTTCTGTAACTACTTCATGCTGGCTTGAGGCATAGTCCCTACCTATTGGGGATCACAGAACTCTTGCCCTGCTCTAACTGGTGGAGACACAGTAGCTTCTTGATGGCCACGGGTGGTGTCTTCATCTGGAACTGGCTGGAACCTTTGTTGCATGATCATCTGAAGCTTGATGGTCTCTAGGCGAGAGGAAATGGATTTAGTTAAAAGATTTAATGGGAACCTCAGGGGGTGGGTACCTATGCTGTTAGGAATGTTTGCTATAAAGATTTGCAGGGGAAAAAACAAAATCTGGTTTGTTCTATGAATTTATGTGTTTCCTTAAAGTCTTAGCACAAGCAACTCCATTTTGGTTTGGTTTGGTCTGCTGGGGCATAGTGCATGAGCTTAATTCAAGACAATGGCCTCCCAGAATTTTATTAAAACTATTTCCCCTTTTTGGTCAAGTTCTCACTTAGGTGAGAGTGTGACCAAAACTTAGGGCCTTAGCACCACTCTCAGTTATCATCATTTTTGGGTTTCTGGTCTCAGCACATTGTAGGTTATGGTGTCCTCATTGTTGCACATCTTTTTTTTTTTTTCTTTTTTTTTTAGTTCTTGTCATTCCAGTTGAAAGGAGACCATTCATTTGATGTTCTAGAGATGTCAATATGCAAACATTTAAAACCTTTGAGAGAGTACAGCATGCCAGGGAGACTATTATTATCACTGTTGGGAAGATAATACTAAGGGTCCAGAATATGCTCTTTACCCAAGGCCCCCATAAACCAAACCTTCTAAAATCAAATAGATCAAAGAATGAGCTAGATAAAAAATTTACTCACTTGACTAAGCAATTTCTTTGGCAATTCCCTACCACTGAATTTCTATAATCTTCATTTGATGTATTTCTCCATAGGTCACAAGTGCCAGCAGCTGCACAGATACTTCTCTGTTTAGCCATCCCAATATAACTTTCACAAGAGAATTTAAAGTCTGTTGTGAACTGTAGCCTTTAGAGTAGAATTTGCCATAGAGCTTATCATGAGGGATACATTTCTAATCATTGCCTTTTTTTACTTTAAACCATGGAAGAAGGACCTAACAAATGATGCCCTTCTAGAAGAGTGAAGGCCTCCTGGCAATGTTCTCTTTAACCCATGATATGGGTTAAGAGAAGTGAAACAATGTTTTGTTTTTGACTGATTATGAAGCAACATATGTACCTTAATGTTTCTCACCTATATTGGGTCTTTATTCTTTATTTATCAAAGTATAAGTTTATCCATGTATAAGGCTGGCTGCAAACTCCTTTACAAATAAAAGTATACCCCACAAGTGCATATAACAGACCCGCTTTCCACTTCTATTGTTCATAGGGGCATAAGCAAGAAAAAAATTCAAAGATAAGAGTTTGATGATGGTAGCAGTCTTGATCTGTAAACTTGGGAAAAGCTGTTCACATCAAGGATGCCATTTTCTTCTTGGGAGAAATTTCCCTGGTTAGCTATACCTCCATACAGCTGTTTCTATTTTCACAAGTTTCCTCCAAAACAACCCCCATGCCTCCCGGCATCTCCTGGAGCTGCTGATGGGCCATATAAAGTGTGCCCCTGGGAGTTCCTACATGTGTTAGAAGAGCATGTCAATTAAATTTACTCCAAGCCCGCACAGCATCTGAAGGTGAAAATTGTTATAAGACATGATTTGATGTGTCTGTATTAGACACAATGCAGCTACAATCTTCCTAGAGTAAAATAAAATAAATACCAAAATCTTCTAATGATAGAAAAAAAAGCATTATAAAGGTTTTTTCAATTATAATATTTCAAAGGAAAACGTTAACATCCAAAAAGTTCTACCTGGGTGATGAAATAAACCTGTACACCAAACCCCTGTGACAGACAGTTTACCTATATAACCATCCTGTACATGCATCCCTGAACTTAAAATATAAGTAAAAGAAAAAAAAAGAGTCCTAGGAAAAATAAATACATAAATAAAATTTTAAAAAATTAAATAAGTTTACAAACTGAAGTCCAAAATCAATCTCTCTTGCCCTTATGAATTAAAATTTCAATGAAATTTGAGTCTTAAATTTATTTTCTGCCTCAGTTAAAGAAGGTCTCAACACAAAGATAAGATATTGTCCCTGTCCCCAAGGAGGTGGCAATCTCTTGGAGGCAAACAGGTGGATGTAGAGTTTATGCTAAAGTGGATAAAAATGTCAATAACGTAGTAATACTGGGCTTTTAAACACAATGATATGTCATTATTTGTAATGTTCAGACAGACAAATACAATGTAGTTTCATGTGATAAAATAATAAAAAGATTAAGACTTTTTTTAAAAAAAGAGGTCTCAGTGCCTGGATGGAGTTAGGGTTCCCCCAGGAGCTGCTTTCTCTCATTGGATTGAGCATAGCTCTAGTTTTATACCAGACTCTCCTGTGCCAAACTCTCAATAATTCTAGTGAGCTAAGAGCATAGACAGGATTAGCAAGGCATCACTTGCTGCACCAGCATGGTTGGCAATGCCATGCCACTTGGTTCTCGTGACTTTGCCAGGTTTTAGGATCCCTGTGTTTTCCTCCAGACCTGAGAAGGATCCCACGTTTCTTTAGGCCCTTCACCTTTGCTTAAGGCCTTGATTCTAGAGACAGTCACTTGCCTACAGTTAATGACATCAGAACCCCCAGAATCCCACCAAGGTCTAAGGCTTAAAGCTTCTTCCCAAGCTACAGCAGTTAAAAGCCAATAACTCAGTATAAAAATCTATTCATAACAATGATTATAATTTTTTCCCATACTTTCGTGGTTAAAACCCACATAGGCTCACTTCAGAAGACACTAACGAAGATCAAGATCTCCCTGCCTGGTCTTATCAGTTGCCCCAGTTACTTTGGACACATTTTACTTTGCAAAATCTAACTCCTTGTCTCTTTTCCAAGAGCTATGTGGCCTATGCACCAGATGTTGGGGTCTCAAAACTGCTCCCCCATCATCATTGCAAAGACTGGGTCCTGACCCCTGTAAAACTTATGGTATAGAAGAAAGCAATCTGAGAGCATGAGGTCTTTGGAGGTGAGGCAGCTGCCAAGAGAAGGAGGAAAAAAGAAGGGGAAAAGCTGCAAAGGAAACTCCTAAAGAGAAAGAGGAAGGAGACAGCTTGTACTTTCCCTTGGCTGAACCCCAGAACTAGACAGACTTACACAGAGTTACACAAATGCCAACACTAGACAGACTTACACAGAGTCACACAAATGAACCTACTCCCTGGCTGGTCCCCAGGCCAAGGGACAGAGTCGTCCCTGGAGAAGCCGAGAGGAATGCCTGCTCCCTGTGGATGACTTGCTCCCAAGCAAGAAAAAGGAGGCACCAAGTCAGCCAAGAAGTCCAATGAAAGAAGCTCACCCCCCTTCACAGACCACCACCATGAGGAAGTAGAAGGGTAGGGAAAGGCTGGTGCCATTATACACTAAAGCTCCTTCCCTGCCCAGAGAAGCAAACATTAGGCATAAGGAAGAGGCACCCCCTCTCCAAAGGCCTGCAGGGAGGTATAGGCCAGGCAGCATAACGTTGAGTCCTGAATAAAAAGAAAGTTAAAAATATTTAAAGGAGGCTGGCATGGTGGCTCATGCCTGTAGTCCCAGCACATTGGAGGCCAAAGCATGTGAATTGCTTGAGCTCAGCAGTTTGAGACCAGCCTGGGAAACATAGTGAGACCCTGTTTCATAAAAAAAAGAAAAAGAAAAAGTAAAAAATAAAGTTCATAATCCAACAGTTTTTAGTTTATTCATGGAGTTGTACAACCATAATCTCAATCAATGATAGAACAGTTTCATCAGTTTCAGGGAACATTTTACTCATTTTTATCTCCAGAAAGACAAATTAATTTTAAAGACACA
This sequence comes from Macaca fascicularis, assembly GCF_037993035.2. Classification (NCBI taxonomy): domain Eukaryota; kingdom Metazoa; phylum Chordata; class Mammalia; order Primates; family Cercopithecidae; genus Macaca; species Macaca fascicularis. The sequence goes on along the minus strand of NC_088375.1, from coordinate 186,670,858 downwards.
AAGATTGAAAGATGACTTAAAGAGAATATATGAAATTCTCAAGTCCATGGGTTGACATCTAATCGGTGTGGGACAACACAAACATACAGAGACCCCTACCCTGTACTAGCCTAGGATTCTATTCTCTACAGTAAAAATATTCTTCAAAAGGGAAAGGTAAAATAAAAGCATTTTTAGGTAAATAAAAGCTGAAGGAATTTGTAGTCAGCAAACCTGTAGTAAGAACAACCAACCAGAAAGGGATTTCTTTAGGCAGAAGAAAAATTATTTCAGTTGGAAATATAAAATTAAGTTTTACATTCTATTGCTATTTAATGATTATCCTAGAGACTATATCATTAATTCTTGACTTATTACCATTTAATACAAAATACTACTTTTATTATTTTCCAATATTGCATAAACTTTATAACTTTTAAATGAAGAACCCAAGATGGTAAATATATGAGTAAATAATATTCACTACTTATTTACTACTCAAACAATAATCAAAATGTCTTATAGAATAGAATATACATGTAATAACTAATATGGATAAAAGTCATAGAAAAAAGTAGGATGTAAGCGAAATTTAAAAGTTATAAAGTTTATGTAATATTGGAAAATAATAAAAGTAGTATTTTGTATTAAATTGTAATAAGCCAAGAATTAATGATGTAATCTCTAGGATAACCATTAAATAGCAATAGAATGTAAAACTTAAAATGTAATAAAAGGAACAATAAAATCAAACATTTATTTGACCTAGAAAAAGTCAAGAAAGAAGAAAGAAGAAACATTGCCTAACTAATAAAAGAAGAACCACAAATAAAATAATAAAAAGTTGCTAAAAGAAGAAAAGAAAGGAGAAGAAGGACCATAAAACAGATGGACCAAATACATAATAAATATTCAGACGGTATATAGCAACTTAACTACGGTAGTACTTTTACTGAAAGTATAAGGACTAAATACTCCAAATAAAGAATAAGATTGTCGTACTGGTTAAAAGTCTGTTTAAAATGTTGCTTACATGAGACACACTTTCACTCTAAAGATACAAAATGTGTTAAAAGTATGGATAAAGATAGCCTTGCAGAAAGTAACCAAAAGAAAGTAAATATAGTTATTCCAATGTCAGACAAAACAGATCATAAGGCGAAAAGCTTCAGTAGAGATAAAGAGAAACATTTCACGATGATTCATAATGATAAGGGCATCTATCTAGCACAATGATGTAAAATGCAAAATAATGGCAGCGGCAGCCTTTCTGCAGCCGCCTCTGGGATGATGCCGGTTGCAGCGGCGGAGGTGTGGCCAGGGCTGTGGTGCTCCATGGAGCCAGTGGGACCCAGGAATAGGCAGAATCCTCGCCCTCTTCCCAGTTGGTGGGGTAGGAGCCCCGCCCTCAGGTGCGAAGCTGCAGCCGCCCAGTGGTGGCTGCGGACCCAGGAGTCCCTGCACTCTTGGGGAAGCAGGAAGCCCCCAGCTGCCCCCTCAGGCTCAGAAGTGCCTTTTCCCGCTACCTGGCCACTTCCTGCTCCTGGTGCCTGCTCCGATTTCACAGCAAAGTTGAGGCGGAGCCTGTGCACTGTCGTGACCTGGCCAGGTGTGTGTGTGCACTCTGGGCAGTACTAACATGCCAGTCCCCTCCCACCTTGGCCCCCTCCAGACTTTGAGTGTCAACAAGCATGGGAGGGAGGCCGAGGGGGCGCTGAGGGCGACTCCAAGGGCTTGCAGTCAACCGTGGGTAGAACAATTTGGATGCTGTGGACAGCATGATTGATGGCAGCAGGAGGCAGACAGGATCCTGGGTAGAAAGGGTTGGGTTCCTTCAAGCCAGGAATGGCTTGAAGCATGGGGGCCAGGCTGTCAGTTCTTGGTGGAGTTCACAGTCTGGAGTGAGAACTTACGTTGCTTTTTCCAGGTTAGGAGCTACCCACTTTGCATCTTCTGAGAGCTGTTCTGTTGCTCAGTGAAGCTCCTCTCTGCCATGCTCAGTGTCCAGTTGTCTGCGTACATCATTCTTCCTGGGCTTGGGAAAATAACTCCAGATGTGTGCCAAGTGGCAGGACTGAAAGAGTCACACAAATAGGTCTAAAACATGCCCTCTGCTCCAATCGTCATGTTGTGGGTGACAAAAAGGGGAGAAGAGCTGCAGTCCTTCAGGGATCCCAGAATTAGGGACTCCTTGAGCCTAGGCTGAACCCTCTTTGGGACTCTGTGGTTCCTGGTGTCTCCAAGCTTCTAGGCACCACAGTGTTCCCCTTGTTCAGAAGCAGGTGCCTGAATTGGAAGCCACACCTGCAGTACTGGTCCAGCTGCAGCCTTGCACAAAGTCAGTACTGCTGGTGCCTGGAGCTGCCCAACCTACTGCAGCAGCTGGCATGCTTGGTGTCTGCAATGGCTGGACCCCATGCTCACTCACTCACACACCCCTCATTGCTCTGTGTCTGGTTTGCCATTGGCAGGTGTGGGATCCGAACCGGTAGTGCGAGCCTAGTGCAACCTGCTGGGTCAAGTGGGTGAAATGAGCCCATCGGGCATGAGCAATACTCAGGCACACGTTACTACCAGCCACAGTGGTTTCTGGCTGGTGATGTGACACCTCAAGGATCCCATGACATTTTGGGGACCTTTTCTGGGATCTGCAGAAGAGTGGATAAAAATGGACTTGATACTTTCTATCTTTTTTGCAGAGTCCCTAAACTCCACAATAGCCAAAATGAGCAAAAAATACTGAGCGTCTGTTGGCCAGTTAAAAGCGACTAGCACAGCTGCTGGACTTAAGATCTGGAGGACAGCCTTGCTGGGAAGGACACTGCCAAACCCGCATCACCCCCTCGGGTGTTGGGAATGTTGGCTTTGTTCCAATCCAGTTTCCTTCCATGGAGGTCTAGCCATCACGTGGGATCAAAATAAGACTCTGGGGCAACTGAAGGAATCTGGTCAAGCCACACCTTGGTGTTGCCTGAGAACCCTTAGATGAGCTCCCATCCCGGACAGCCCATTAAGGTGTTGGCACTAGGATCTCTAGTCTTTCCTATCACTCTGTCTTTCTTTCTTGCTATCCTCTCCTTTACATACAATTTTAAGGGTGTTGTTCCAAACCACAGAGATAGTATTACTGGGTAGAATGAGCATTTGGCTTAGGCATCAGGAGTATAAAATTGAAGGTTAAGAGTAGCACAGATGAAATGAAGTGTGCCTTGACATCTGTACGTGTATTGTGACAAAAATGTTCTCCTTATTGTTTCCTTGGTTGCCAACTTACTGTCAAGCAGCTTGAGGCACAGAAAAGAAGCATGACCTCAGAAAGGAAGCATTAATTTTAATAACATCCTGCAACTGGACCTTTTCTGTAAACATGATGGCAAATGGTTTGAGGTCCCATATGTGCAGACTTCCTTTGCCTTGCAGCGTAACCTGGACCTTTGCCCATGTAGTAGGATTGATTCAACCCGCCTAGTGGCCATCTCAGGAGAGGATCCAAGGGGTAGTTTCAGGGAACGAGGGAAGCAAACCCCAGAGGTACTTCCAGTGGGAAAGTCAACTCTCTTCACCTCCCTATCCAGGTTTTCTCTCAAGCTTGCCCTATCCTAGAAATCCCTGTTAGGCAGGTCCCAGACTCACTCCCACCCATACAACAGATGTCTTGCAAATTCAGCCCCATTAAGGTCCAGGTCCCCTTTTCTCTACAGGACTTCAGGAAAATTAAGGGGGATTGTGGAAAGTTTTCACATGACCCTGAGCAGTATTTAGAGGCCTTCCAGAATTTAACCCAAGTGTTTAAATTCTCCTGGAAAGACATTATGTTACTTTTGAATAAAACCCTACCTACCACTGAAAAGTAGGCTGCCCTGCAACCCCCTCCCCTGCACTTAAGTTGTTTTTTCCTCCCCCATGTCAGGAGTCAACATAGTCCTGCAGATACAGGGAGTTTTTCTATGAGAGGGCTCAGTTTATTTTTCCTTTGGGAGACACCTCATCAGGCTAGGTCCCCAATTCCTGGGACTCCCTTTCTCTCCCTTCTTTGAAGAGGGCTTGGTCCCACAGCTTCGCATGCTTATGATAGGGAAGCAACAGAGGAGCTGCCCCTGCTGGTTGTTGGCTGCAATTTGATGAGGGCCACCTGGAACTAACTTAATGGGTCCATACACTCTCCTGATGCACCTTTTTGTCCCAAGCTTCGATTTGAGGCTCAAAAAGGAAAAGTAGATTTGAGGGACCCAGATGCAAATGACAGTGGAAGTCTAGTGGCACAGCACAGGTGAGCATGACTAATTCCTGCCAATTGGGTGCCCCCCTGCTTCGTGGAAGGAGGTCATGCTCTTATCCATGGCACAGATGTGGTCTAGGGAACCCAAAGTTTACCAACAGCCAGAGGATAGGGCAGTGCATAGGTGAGTGTAAATATTTATACCCACTAGGCCTGCCCATTACATGGGTGAAGGTCACACTTGCACCAATGGGTAGCACCTGCAAAGGCTGCTGGGACTCAGGGATATAAGGTTGAAAGCAAAAAGGGGATGCTTTTTCTTCTCCCTTATGTACCCCAGGTATTTGCTGTGAAAAGAAAGGAACAAATAGATGACTTTTCCCCCTCTTTCCAGATGGGTAACCAATAATCTTCAGCCTGCACTCCTCTCAAGTGCATCCTGAATCACTGGAACTCCTTTGGCACTCAGACTGTGGAGAAATAAAAAAAAAGTTTTCCTCCTCTGTCCTCTATTCATGGATGGATAATCACATCTCTGTACCACAGGATACTTCCCTCAGATGCATCCCCTAAACTGGGAAAGGTTTAGTTTCCTCAGACCTTAAAATGCTTGGCAATCTCTTGAGGAGCAACATTTGTTTGTCTGTTCTTCCTTCACAGGACTCAGGGTTGATAGTGCTCCATCACAGGGGTGAGGGAACCAAGAAACCTGACATTCTAGCAAAAAGCTAAAAGTTATTACCTGTTAGACTTTTGGCTTCTCCCTCTCTGTGCAAACTCATTGTTGGAATGACAAAAATCACTGTATTCTCTGCCCCTCTATGAGTTCGAGAGCCAGAAGTATTGGCCATTTGGCATGGGTAAGGTCAGGTAATGAGAGATTTAAAAGGACTTCTTTAAAAAGGAGCACTATGGTTAAAAGTCAGCTTAATTAAAAGTGAATATTTAAGCTATAGGTATATTTAAAAGGCCTTTATGTCTTTTCTCTTTGTGGATCTTTTTTTTCTGGAAAAGGTTTTTTTCTCCTCAGCTAACTGAGCTATTTTTCTCATCTCTTGCTGCACACATGAGAGGCCCTAAGATAGCCTGGGGCTCCTTGGGAAAGCCAGAGAAGGCAACACTGACCCCATTTTGGGAAAAAAAAGTCCCTGTTTTTTCCCATGGAACTCCAGGAATTAGAAGCAAATAGATCCCTCTCAAAATCTGTCTTTGTCTCATTTATGGCTATGCCTGCTTATTAGGCCCTAGAAATTACATGTTTTTCTAGCCCTGTTTCTTGAAGGGATCCACCCTGAGGTCAGTAATCCAATTAAGAGACCAGCAAATTAAAAATATTACAATAACTGTATCTTCCTCTGTCTGTGTAGTTATTTTCTTCTTCTTTTTTTTTTTTATTATACTTTAAGTTCTAGGGTACATGTGCATAACGTGCAGGTTTGTTACATATGTATACTTGTGCCATGTTGGTGTGCTGCACCCATCAACTCGTCAGCACCCATCAACTCATCATTTACATCAGGTATAACTCCCAATGCAATCCCTCCCCCCTCCCCCCTCCCCCCTCCCCGTGATAGGCCCCGGTGTGTGATGTTCCCCTTCCCGAGTCCAAGTGATCTCATTGTTCAGTTCCCACCTATGAGTGAGAACATGCGGTGTTTGGTTTTCTGTTCTTGCGATAGTTCGCTGAGAATGATGGTTTCCAGCTGCATCCATGTCCCTACAAAGGAAACAAACTCATCCTTTTTTATGGCTGCATTGTATTCCATGGTGTATATGTGCCACATTTTCTTAATCCAGTCTGTCACTGATGGACATTTGGGTTGATTCCAAGTCTTTGCTATTGTGAATAGTGCTGCAATAAACATACGTGTGCATGTGTCTTTATAGCAGCATGATTTATAATCCTTTGGGTATATACCCAGTAATGGGATGGCTGGGTCATATGGTACTTCTAGTTCTAGAGCCTTGAGGAATCGCCATACTGTTTTAATGGTTGAACTAGTTTACAATCCCACCAACAGTGTAAAAGTGTTCCTGTTTCTCCACATCCTCTCCAGCACCTGTTGTTTCCTGACTTTTTAATGATTGCCATTCTAACTGGTGTGAGATGGTATCTCATCGTGGTTTTGATTTGCATTTCTCTGATGGCCAGTGATGATGAGCATTTTTTCATGTGTCTGTTGTCTGTATGAATGTCCTCTTTTGAGAAATGTCTATTCATATCCTTTGCCCACTTTTTGATGGGGTTGTTTGTTTTTTTCTTGTAAATTTGTTTGAGTTCTTCGTAGGTTCTGGATATTAGCCCTTTGTCAGATGAGTAGATTGCAAAAATTTTCTCCCATTCTGTAGGTTGCCTGTTCACTCTGATGGTAGTTTCTTTTGCTGTGCAGAAGCTCTTTAGTTTAATGAGATCCCATTTGTCAATTTTGGCTTTTGCTGCCGTTGCTTTTGGTGTTTTAGACGTGAAGTCCTTGCCCATGCCTATGTCCTGAATGGTATTACCTAGGTTTTCTTCTAGGGTTTTTATGGTATTAGGTCTAACATTTAAGTCTCTAATCCATCTTGAATTAATTTTTGTATAAGGAGTAAGGAAAGGATCCAGTTTTAGCTTTCTACTTATGGCTAGCCAATTATCCCAGCACCATTTATTAAATAGGGAATCCTTTCCCCATTTCTTGTTTTTGTCAGGTTCATCAAAGATCAGATGGCTGTAGATGTGTGGTATTATTTCTGAGGACTCTGTTCTGTTCCATTGGTCTATATCTCTGTTTTGGTACCAGTACCATGCTGTTTTGGTTACTGTAGCCTTGTAATATAGTTTGAAGTCAGGTAGCGTGATGCCTCCAGCTTTGTTCTTTTGACTTAGGATTGTCTTGGAGATGCGGGCTCTTTTTTGATTCCATATGAACTTTAAAGCAGTTTTTTCCAATTCTGTGAAGAAACTCATTGGTAGCTTGATGGGAATGGCATTGAATTTATAAATTACCTTGGACAGTATGGCCATTTTTACGATATTGATTCTTCCTATCCATGAGCATGGTATGTTCTTCCATTTGTTTATGTCCTCTTTTATTTCACTGAGCAGTGGTTTGTAGTTCTCCTTGAAGAGGTCCTTTACATCCCTTTTAAGTTGGATTCCTAGGTATTTTATTCTCTTTGAAGCAATTGTGAATGGAAGTTCATTCATGATTTGGCTCTCTGTTTGTCTGTTACTGGTGTATAAGAATGCGTGTGATATTTGCACATTAATTTTGTATCCTGAGACTTTGCTGAAGTTTCTTATCAGCTTAAGGAGATTTTGGGCTGAGACAATGGGGTTTTCTAAATATACAATCATGTCATCTGCAAAGAGGGACAATTTGACTTCTTCTTTTCCTAACTGAATACCCTTGATTTCTTTCTCTTGCCTGATTGCCCTAGCCAGAACTTCCAACACTATGTTGAATAGGAGTGGTGAGAGAGGGCATCCCTGTCTTGTGCCAGTTTTCAAAGGGAATTTTTCCAGTTTTTGCCCATTCAGTATGATATTGGCTGTGGGTTTGTCATAAATAGCTCTGATTATTTTGACATACGTTCCATCAATACCGAATTTATTGAGAGTTTTTAGCACGAAGGGCTGTTGAATTTTGTCAAAGGCCTTTTCTGCATCTGTTGAGATAATCATGTGGTTTTTGTCTTTGGTTCTGTTTATATGCTGGATTATGTTTATTGATTTGCGTATGTTGAACCAGCCTTGCATCCCAGGGATGAAGCCAACTTGATCATGGTGGATAAGCTTTTTGATGTGCTGCTGGATCTGGTTTGCCAGTATTTTATTGAGGATTTTTGCATCGATGTTCATCAGGTATATTGGTCTAAGATTCTCATTTTTTGTTGTGTCTCTGCCAGGCTTTGGTATCAGGATGATGCTGGCCTCATAAAATGAGTTAGGGGGGATTCCCTCTTTTTCTATTGATTGGAATAGTCTCAGAAGGAATGGTACCAGCTCCTCCTTGTACCTCTGGTAGAATTCAGCTATGAATCCATCTGTCCTGGACTTTTTTTGGTTGGTAGGCTATTAATTATTTCCTCAATTTCAGAGCCTGCTATTGGTCTATTCAGGGATTCAGGTTCTTCCTGGTTTAGTCTTGGGAGAGTGTAAGTGTCCAGGAAATTATCCATTTCTTCTAGATTTTCCAGTTTATTTGCGTAGAGGTGTTTGTAGTATTCTCTGATGGTAGTTTGTATTTCTGTGGGGTCGGTGGTGATATCCCCTTTATCATTTTTTATTGCATCTATTTGATTCTTCTCTCTTTTCTTCTTTATTAGTCTTGCTAGTGGTCTATCAATTTTGTTGATATTTTAAAAAAACCAACTCCTGGATTCATTGATTTTTTGGAGGGTTTTTTGTGACTCTATCTCCTTCAGTTCTGCTCTGATCTTAGTTATTTCTTGCCTTCTGCTAGCTTTTGAATGTGTTTGCTCTCACTTCTCTAGTTCTTTTAATTGTGATGTTAGAGTGTCAATTTTAGATCTTTCCTGCTTTCTCTTGTGGGCATTTAGTGGTATAAATTTCCCTCTACACACTGCTTTAAATGTGCCCCAGAGATTCTGGTATGTTGTATCTTTGTTCTCATTGGTTTCAAAGAACATCTTTATTTCTGCCTTCATTTCATTGTGTAGCCAGTAGTCATTCAGGAGCAGGTTATTCAGTTTCCATGTAGTTGAGCGGTTTTGATTGAGTTTCTTAGTCCTGAGTTCTAGTTTGATTGCACTGTGGTCTGAGAGACTGTTTGTTATAATTTCTGTTATTGTACATTTGCTGAGGAGTGCTTTACTTCCAATTATGTGGTCAATTTTGGAATAAGTGTGATATGGTGCTGAGAAGAATGTATATTCTGTTGATTTGGGGTGGAGAGTTCTGTAGATGTCTATTAAGTCTGCTTGCTGCAGAGATGAGTTCAATTCTTGGATATCCTTGTTAACTTTCTGTCTCATTGATCTGTCTAATGTTGACAGTGGGGTGTTGAAGTCTCCCATTATTATTGTATGGGAGTCCAAGTCTCTTTGTAAGTCTCTAACCACTTGCTTTATGAATCTGGGTGCTCCTGTATTGGGTGCATATATATTTAGGATAGTTAGCTCTTCCTGTTGAATTGATCCTTTTACCATTATGTAATGGCCTTCTTTGTCTCTTTTGATCTTTGATGGTTTAAAGTCTGTTTTATCAGAGACTAGTACTGCAACCCCTGCTTTTTTTTGTTCTCCATTTGCTTGGTAGATCTTTCTCCATCCCTTTATTTTGAGCCTATGTATGTCTCTGCATGTGAGATGGGTCTCCTGAATACAGCAGACTGATGGGTCTTGACTCCTTATCCAGTTTGCCAGTCTGTGTCTTTTAATTGGAGCATTTAGTCCATTTACATTTAAGGCTAATATTGTTATGTGTGAACTTGCTTCTGCCATTATGATATTAACTGGTTATTTTGCTTGTTAGTTGATGCAGTTTCTTCCTAGCCTCAATGGTCTTTACATTTTGGCATGTTTTTGCAATGGCTGGTACCAGTTGTTCCTTTCCATGTTAGTGCTTCCTTCAGGGTCTCTTGTAAGGCAGGCCTGGTGGTGACAAAATCTCTTAGCATTTGCTTATCTGTAAAGGATTTTATTTCTCCTTCACTTATGAAACTTAGTTTGGCTGGGTATGAAATTCTGGGTTGAAAATTCTTTTCTTTAAGAATGTTGAATATTGGCCCCCACTCTCTTCTGGCTTGTGGAGTTTCTGCCAAGAGATCTGCTGTTAGTCTGATGGGCTTCCCTTTGTGGGTAACCCGACCTTTCTCTCTGGCTGCCCTTAAGATTTTTTCCTTCATTTCAACTTTGGTGAATCTAGCAATTATGTGTCTTGGAGTTGCTCTTCTCGAGGAGTATCTTTGTGCTGTTCTCTGTGTTTCCTGAATTTGAATGTTAGCCTGCCCTACTAGGTTGGGGAAGTTCTCCTGGATGATATCCTGAAGAGTGTTTTCCAACTTGGTTCCATTTTCCCCCTCACTTTCAGGCACCCCAATCAGACGTAAATTTGGTCTTTTTACATAATCCCATACTTCTTGCAGGCTTTGTTCATTTCTTTTTCTTCTTTTTTCTTTAGATTTCTCTTCTCGCTTCATTTCATTCATTTGATCCTCAATCGCTGATACTCTTTCTTCCAGTTGATCGAGTCGGTTACTGAAGCTTGTGCATTTGTCACTTATTTCTCGTGTCATGGCCTTCTCTGCATTAATTATTCTGGTTATCAATTCTTCCACTCTTTTTTCAAGATTTTTAGTTTCTTTGCGCTGGGTGCGTAATTCCTCCTTTAGCTCTGAGAAGTTTGATGGACTGAAGCCTTCTTCTCTCATCTCGTCAAAGTCATTCTCCGTCCAGCTTTGATCCGTTGCTGGTGATGAGCTGCGTTCTTTTGGAGGGGGAGATGCGCTCTTATTTTTTTAATTTCCAGCTTTTCTGCCCTGCTTTTTCCCCATCTTTGTGGTTTTATCTGCCTCTGGTCTTTGATGATGGTGACTTACTGATGGGGTTTTGGTGTGGGTGTCCTTCCTGTTTGTTGGTTTTCCTTCTAACCATCAGGACTCTCAGCTGTAGGTCTGTTGGAGATTGCTTGAGGTCCACTCCAGACCCTGTTTGCCTGGGTGTCAGCAGCAGAGGCTGCAGAAGATAGAATACTGCTGAACAGTGAGTGTACCTGTCTGATTCTTGCTGTGGAAGCTTCCTCTCAGGGGTGTACTCCACCGTGTGAGGTGTGGGGTGTCGGTCTGCCCCTAGTGGAGGATGTCTCCCAGTTAGGCTACTCAGGGGTCAGGGACCCACTTGAGCAGGCAGTCTGTCCGTTCTCAGATCTCAACCTCCGTGTTGGAAGATCCACTGCTCTCTTCAAAGCTGTCAGACAGAGCTGCTTGCGTCTGCAGAGGTTTCTGCTGCTTTTGTTGTTGTTGTTGTTGTTGTTGTTGTTTTTTAGCTGTGCCCTGTCCCCAGAGGTGGAGTCTACAGAGACTGGCAGGCCTCCTTGAGCTGCTGCTGTGAGCTCCACCCAGTTTGATCTTCCCAGGGCTTTGTTTACCTACTTAAGCCTCAGCAATGGTGGGCTCCCCTCCCCCAGTCTCACTGCTGCCTTGCCGTTAGATCACAGACTGCTGTGCTAGCAATGAGGAAGGCTCTGTGGGCATGGGACCCTCCCGGCCAGGTGTGGGATATAATCTCCTTGTGTGCCTGTTTGCTTAAAGCGCAGTATTGGGGTGGGAGTTACCCGGTTTTCCAGGTGTTGTGTGTCTCTGTTCCCCTGGCTAGGAAAAGGGATTCCCTTCCCCCTTGTGCTTCCCAGGTGAGGCGATGCCTCGCCCTGCTTCAGCTCTCACTGGTAGGGCTGCAACAGCTGACCAGCACCGATCGTCCGGCACTCCCCAGTGAGATGAACCCAGTACCTCAGTTGATAATGCAGAAATCACCTGTCTTCTGTGTCGCTCGCGCTGGGAGCTGGAGACTGGAGCTGTTCCTATTCGGCCATCTTGCTCCACCCCTCGCCCTGTCTGTGTAGTTATATATGTGTTATGTGTGTGATGTTTATGTAAAAAAAAAAAAGCTCTAATTGATTGGCTTAAAGAAAAATAATGGCTTAGATCAAATATTTTTTAAAGAAAAATGAATCTGTAATGCCTTTTAGTTCATGTGACTTTAATCTTTGAGAATTAAAAACAGCTTTAAATATTATTGGTAATGTAAGAATGTCTTCAAAATGTAGACATATGGCCTAAATTATGCAGGTCAGAAAGTAGGTTTGCTAAATTCTTTAAGGTCATAAACTGCTTCTTTGGCTTTTGAAAATTGTTTGACTTGCTTGCTTTACAGTTTGGTAAAGTCTGGGGATGGAGTTAACCACACCCCTAACTATGCTGGAAAGAATCAAATCTTATCTGCACCTACTACATAATTAAGGTAACTTACCAATTTTATGCCAAAATTAAAAATTGCTAAGAGTTACCACTATAACATGTAATTGAGTCTATTGAAAATAGGTTTACCTTCAAGGTGTGTAAGGAAAGTAAATTTTTTTGGTAAAAGATTATACGAAGGCATAAGAATGTAAATTTCTGTCTGTTTAGAGAGTTAAAGAATTGTTTGAAATTAGATAAGATAAAATGAAAGGTTTGAACAAGTTGTGGAAGTTTTGCAAAAATTAATCTTTTAACAAAATTTTTTGTGTGAACATATTTACTTATTCAAGAGGATATTATTAGGTTTTTCTGTGTGTTGAACATTAGAATAAAAGCAAAACAGGGTTTTCTTAAGGCAATGATTTGCTCTTTAACAAAAGTTTGTAATGGGTTATAAAAGGTTTATGAGAATCTCATCTCATGGTCAAATTGGTTAAGATTAGATAGATTTGTCCATAAGTTTTTATTTAAAAATTGGGGTTGACATTAATAATAGACTAATGCAATGGTGAAATTTGGCTCTGTTTCTCTGGAACAAGATTTTCATGTGTTAAAGAATAATAAAAGATTTTTGTTTGCTTTGTAAATAAACTCCAAATAAAGAAGGGAAGGACAAGAGACAGATTGTTTGGAAAGCTAAGTCTTCCCTCCTAATGAGAAAAGGTTTTTGCCTTCTTTTTACAGTTTTGAGTCATTATTTTGGGTAAATAAATGACTTAAGGTAACATGAAATTCTTTTCAAAACATGAAATGTTTTAAATCTTTAATATATATTTGATAGGCTTTCCAAAATTAAATTTCAGCTTCAGAATAGTCTTTTCTGACCCCTTACTTTGTGATGCTACAGAGGGCCACCAGAACATCCAGAATAGAGGTAAACAGATATATCTGGCATGTTTAGTTACAAGGAATTGTTGAAATAAAAATAAGGTTTATTCTTCAGGTTATATTTTAGTAAACATTATTAACATATGTTCCAAAATGGTATGGGATTTCTAAAATTCTAATGTCTGAGTGTATGCTATCAATCATAATTAGGGTTATTATGTTATTATAAACCACAGAAATAACCAAATTTCTTTGTCAATCATGTTTTTAACTATGACTATCATAAGACATTTTGTCATTCACAGACAATTATTGTTGTGTTTTGATCCACTTCAAAAGATAGTTTTTAATGAACTATAGGAATTTGACAGGTGCTCATTAGTTGTTTTTAAGCTTTTGTCTGCATTTTGGATTAAGAACCATTCTTATTTTTTGTGAGCCAACCAGAGATCTCTGACTGCAGCTCAGAAGAAACAAAGGGAATGGGTAATGTAAAAGTCTTGATCAATATTCTCATTCTGGTCAATTATCCTGCAAATTCTACCAGGCAATGAGGGTAAATGGGGTGCCCATAACCCGGAGCTTTTATTTATGGGAAAACAAAACCAAGGGATTATCTACTCCCCTAAACAGTTATTTCTCTTCTAACACCAAATGAGATTCAATTTCTTTCATCAGGGTGAAACAGCTCCAGCTACAACATTGTTTTCAGAATGGTTAGTCTATTTTGCTTCTTATTTCTGTTATCTTTGGCACTGGATTTTTTTTCCTTCACATACTTAACCTTCTTGTAAAATCTGTTTCTTCTCACCTAGAGATTATCAACTCCAAGCAGTCATGCAACTGGAGCCATGGATGATGACTCCCTTTTTACCAGGGACCCTTAGGCCTCTGAGACATATCTGACTGCTGTTTTCCCCAAAACTGCACCTTCTGTCAGAATGAAGCGGTTAAGAGTGATCATCATGCCTATCCTAATAGTAGTTAGGTGTACCTCTTCAGAAGGGAATTGGTGGCAGTGGCAGCCCACCTGGAGCAGCCACTGTGAAGACACTGGCTACAGCAGGGAGGCATGGGCAGGGCTGTGTGCTCCACAAAGCCAGTGGGTATCGGGGAACCTGCCTCCAATATTTCAATGTATATTCTGTTCCCTAAGTGTCAGCTGGTCTGAGAAATAAAGAGAAAGAGTACAAAGAGAGGAATTTTACAGCTGGGCCACAGGGGTTGACATCACATATCGGTAGGTCCATGATGCCCACCTGAGCCACAAAACCAGCAAGTTTTCATTAGGGATTTTAAAAGGGGAGGGGATGTACGAACAGGGAGTAGGTCACAAGAATCACATACTTCAAAGGGCAAAAGGGAGAACCAAGATCACATGCTTCTGAGGAAACAGGGCAAGGACAAAAGCAAAGATCACAAGGCAAAGGGCAGAATTAGAATTACTGATGAGGGTCTATGTTTAGCTGTGCATGTATTGTCTTGATAAACATCTTAAACAACAGAAAACAGGGTTAGAAAGCAGAGAACTGGTCTGACCTCAAATTTACCAGGGCAGGATTTTTTCCCCACCCTAATAAGCCTGAGGGTACTGCAGGAGACCAGGGTGTATTTCAGTCCTTATCTCAGCCCCATAGGACAGGCACTCCCAGGGCAGCCGTTTATAGACCTCCCTCCAGGAATACAATTGTTTTCCTAGGGTCTTAATATTATATTCTTTGCTAGGAAAAGAATTTAGTGATATCTCTCCTACTTGCACATCCATTTATAGGCTCTCTGCAAGAAGAAAAATATGGCTGTTTTTCCCTGACCCTGCAGGCAGTCAGACCTTATGGTTGTCTTCCCTTGTTCCCTAAAATCACTGTCATTCTGTTCTTTTTCAAGATGCACTGATTTCATATCGTTCAAACACACATATTTTGCAATCAGATTTCATATTGTTCAAACACACAGGTTTTACAATCAATTTGTACAGTTAATGCAATCATCACAGGGTCCTCAGGTGATGTACATCCTCAACTTACAAAGATAACAGGATTAAGAGATTAAAGTAAGACAGGCATAAGAAATTGTAAAAGTATTAATTTGGGGAACTGATAAATGTTCATATTAAAATGAAATCTTTGCAGTTTATGTTCAGAGATTGCAGTAAAGACAGGCATAAGAAATTATAAAGGTATTAATTTGGGGAACAGATGTATGTCCAAGAAATCTTCACAATTTAAGTTCCTCTACTGTGGCTCCAGCCAGTCCCTCTTTTTGGGATCCCTGACTTCCCGCAACAAGTGGGAGCTGGGAACAGGCAGGAGCCCTGCCCCTTTCTGAGTTTATAGGGTGGGACCCCACCCTCTTGGTTGCAGCTGCAGCTGCCTAACCATGGCTGCAGACCTGGGCATCCCTGAACTCTTGGAGGCCCAGGTAGTCCTCCCTGACCCCAAAGGCTCAAAAGTCTCTCCTCCCACTCCCTGGCCTCTCCCTGTTCCTGGTGCCCACTCTAATTTTGGAGAAAAGTTGAGGCTGAGCCTGGGTGCTGTCAAAAGCTGGCTAGGTGTGCACACTTGGAGCAACTCTAACATGCTAGCCACCTGACACCTCAGCCCCTTCTGGACTTTTGGTACTGACAGGCATGTGAGGGAAGCTGAGGGGGGCTGAGGGCAGGTTGGCATGGGCCTGCATGTGCCCCATGACACAAACAGCCTGGGTTCCATGGACAACATCATCGATGGTGGCAGGAGGTAGACAGGCTCCTGGGCAGAAAGGGGTACATCCCTGGTGAAACCTCACCTTCAAGCCAAGGATGACCTGAAGCACGGGGGCTGGGCTTTCATTTCCAAGCACAGTTTGTGGCCTGGAGTGAGAACTTATAATGCATTTTCCGGACCCACCCATGGCTGTTGATGAACTAATAAGTGTACACCTCCACCCTTCTGAAGCCCATAAAAACTCCAAACTCAGCCAGACTCACAGAGCTGTTGAGATGACCAGCTGTAGGAAGGAGATACCCAGTTCGGGTCTCCTCAACTTGTCCAGATGACCAGCTTGTGAAAAGGAGCTACCCACTCTGGGTCTCCTCTCTGCTGAATGTTGGACACTTGTTGGGATTACCTGCCTGTAGAAAAGAACTACTCACTTTAGGTCTCCTGAGAGCCATTCTGTCACTCAATGAAGCTCCTCTCTTCCTTACTCACCCTCCAGTTGTTTGGGTACTTCATTCTTCCCGGACACCAGATAAAAACTGGAGACCTGCTGAATCACAGGACTGAAACAGCTGTAACACAAACAGGGCTGAAGTATGCCCCCTGCTTGCCACATTGTAGGTGACAAGGAGAGAAGAGCTGCAGCCCCTCAGCAAGCCCAGAACTAGGGGGTCCCTGAGCCAGTGTTGTGACACCCTCTTTGCGGCTCTGCAATTTGTAGTATCATCAAGCTTTTGGGCACCATTGTGTTCCTCTTATCTGGATGTGCGTGTCTGCAGTAGAAGCCATGTGCAGTACATCAGGTCCAGTTGTAGCCTCACATGGAGATGACATCTGTGCTGGCATCTGAAGCTGCCCACCCTGCCCCAGCAGCTGACATGCCTGACTGTGTGCAGTGGCTGGACTCTGTGTTTGCTTGCTCACACAACCCTTGCCTCTCCACACCTGGCTCACCCTTGGTAGGTGTGGGATCTGGACCCATAGCCAAGTGTAGCCTGCTGGGCCAATGGGTGGAATGAGCCCAGTGAGCATGAGCAACACTTAGGCAGAAGGTGCTGTTGGCCACAGAGCTTTCCAGGTGGTGAAGCAGCACACCAGGGATCCTGATAAGAACACACATAGGAATATCCACGAATCTTATACCTCACACTCCTATTTCACTATCCTTGTGTGTATCAAGGACACATGATAAGGTCAAATTATATGTCTTTCTGCCTGAGATTCTGTGCTTCTTCTCTCTATAATTCTTATCTTTCGTACACGAGGCATTGTCAAGTTTTTGCAAGTTTTATTGTGGCCCACAGTTTGGCTTTTGCATCCCTGCCCTTTTTGCTGAGCCCTCTGTTTCCTTACTTTCTTTATGCCTCTATCTGTGACCCTACAAAGCTCTTAACCTCACTTGTTACTGTTCTGTGACCTAAATAAGAGTATGAATGAATTCTATTATTGACAGGGAGAATGGTCGGGTATGCAGTCCTCTGCTTGAAGAAATAATGTGTAATGGTCACTGCCATGTATTTTGGAGGTTAATTTCTGCCTCTCTGAGCTTGCACAATTTACCTTGTCTGTGTCAACATTGCTGCCTTACTCAGGGATTGGTCCCCTTTATCAATTTTCAGTTTTCTTGCATATGACTTATCCAATTTCAGCTCAAATTTTGCATAAGTTACAAATATCATTTTCAGGAAAGAATAATAATCTAAAATAGTTTTCTGTTTTTCTGGTGGTGAGAGATTTTATCATCTTAGGGAGAATATTGCTTTTTTTGGAAACTGTCTTTCTAAGCCATCTTGAGGTAGGAAAATACTGACAAGCTTTGGTTTTAGTTAGTGCCAAGACTTCTAAAAAAGATGAGAAAAATAATACATAATAGACAAGGTGAAATTGTTTCCTCTGTGTGAGACAGAGAGTCAGAAAGGAAAAAGGAGACGTGAAAGGAGATCATGATAATAGTATCATGTATCAGTTTCTATGAACCTCAAGTCATTGGTAAATCAAAGACCATCATAAAATGCTTGGGATATTTGATTTTGGGTTGATATGGAAACTAAACAGAGATGAAATGCTTGAATGTAGGGGCTAGAGATAGAGGTGACATGGATATTTTGATTCTATGGATGTTGGAGAGGTTCTTAGACTTTCTCCAAATATGAAATCAGTAAGGATTCAAGGACGTTTCAACCTAGGGCACTGAGGAAGAGGAAATTTCCAAATGACATCTGAATTACCTATACATTCAGCCAATCTCAGGTCTCATTCTATCATGTCTAGCTCTTATTTCTGAAGCTTCCATAATAAGAGTTTTGTATTACTTTATATCACCCACAGATACTGGCTTATGACCTCCCAGGGGCTCCTAAACTGGTAGAAGTTTCTAGTCTTGGGTTAGGGTGGGAGATTCTCATTTGAACACCATTTGTGTACTCAGTTTAAAATGAACATATGGATCTGTTGTCTGGTTTCATGATTCTAAAAATAAGATTGGATCAATAAGAGGAAAGATAGACAATGCCAACTACCTTTCCTTGTATTTCCTTGTATCTCTATTCTAGATTTTTAAATTTCCTGGTTGATTGCTTTTTCAAAAAATAAATTTTATTTGAGGTTTTTTATACATAACTCATAGCATTATAGATACTATAATGGTTACTATAGTAAAGCAAGATTATCATATTTATCATCCCACATAATTACCCTTTTTGCTTTACTTTTTAGTTCTAATCTCTGCCCTGGCCCTGCCTAGAAACCTGTTTTCTTTGGAATGATATCCCTGTCTGGATCTAACTAGTCCTGATATAGACTGCATTTATAATTATGAATCACTAATTCTTTTAGTTCTCTCAGAACTGCCTGTTTATTCTGTAGTTATATATCATTGGTTACCAAATTCCCAAGTCTTTGTGATCTAGGACCCTCACTGGTAACTTTTAGGATTATTGCCCCTTGGTTCTGTTCTCTTGCTAATGACAATACTGCCCATCGTGTATTATTATGTCTTCTGGGGAATTCAGCAGTCCAAGTAACCTGTTTGAACTCTATCAAGATGTCTTCTCTTTGTTTCATGCTTATTCAAAATCTGGGACTTTTAAAAATCAAATTATAGCTTCTCCTGTTTTTATTGGGTCTCTTCCAATTTTTTAAAATGAATTAAGGCTTCAATGGATATCCTTGCCTTTGTAAAAAGGCATGACATTATCTGGGTGCCTGCCAGTGATTAGACCCTCAACATTCCGACTGATTTTGGAAAGCAAAAGAAAAATCTCTGGGATGAAGGGGCTCTCTGGAATTTTGCATTGTATAAAGGTAGAAATATCCTTGTCTGTTTAGTGACTCACCATGTGTCTATTGCTTTATTGTTTCAAAGCTTCCTGGCATAGCTTGTTTTATGGACCATCTTGACGAGTAATTAATTACAAGTAAGTGGGGGTTTAGAAGGTGAAAGAAAAACTTGCTTAAAATGATGCAAAACTATATCTGCCTAAGAAAAGCTAAATTGTTTAATTTGGATGAGGAGTTGTAGGAAGACACAGGCTTCCCTCCATTTTGGCCAATTCCCTGTCCCCTTCCTGCCCTCCACCTTCCCATCAGAGCCAATTAAAACCAGGCAGTCACCAGTCCATAAAAAATGGGATTCCAGGCAGGGCCAAGCAGGAATACAAACTGAAGGAATTAGAGGCCAATGTTAGTCATTCCTTTTACTTTTCCTTCAGCCACCAGAGTTTAGTCCAGGTATGGCCAGGGTTCTCTCTTAGGCTTTCTGTTTGTACCCTCTCTTAATTCTAAGTTCATTAACCAGTCCAAGCTTCTGCCTGTTACATGGCATCCCATTTTCTCTGGACTAGGCTACTCCCTTGCTCTAATTTGTTCTCTATATGTTTTGTCATTGTACCATTTCAGCACGTACAAAAGTTTTCGCTATACTCCTTAAAATTATCCACTCACAATCCCATCTTATATGCTATTTCAGATAGAAGAAGACTTACTGAAAGAAACCCACAGAATTCCAAGTATATTATATCTGCCCATAGCTTGAGGAAAATATAGCTACTGCCCTTCCAGCTTATTGATTGTCTGCCTATCATTGGTTTCTACTAAGAAGTAAATGTGTTGGGTAGTGGTGAGAAGGGATGTGTCTTTCACTCTTCCCTCTTTTTCTCCTTGAATATTCAGAAACTATTTCTTTTTCTGACTCAGAGGAGCAAGAAATCAACTGGGATAATGGAGTGGGCAAAGGAGTAACAAGAATAAAAATTTGTTTCTCCAGCTTGCTTTACAATCAGCAGTTTTAACAGATATTTAATATCTTATAATATACTATTCCAAGAGAAAGAACTTGCAGTTTAAGGAAATGTTTTGAAAAATGAATGGTATAATCTCTCCATGTTTTATACATCCCAAATTATCATGTTTGACTACTATAAAGACTATTATATTCAATATTTTCTGGTTTATTTGTCAGCAAGACTAAGGTCTTTATGTTTTTCTTATCCCAGAGAAATGCAAGTGGGATGTCAAAGTCATATTTCTGTTCATTCATATTCATATTTAACAGGCTTAACATGTTACACAGTGTGGTAGTTTGGTTTCACAAACATGAGACTAGTTCCATTTAACATATACAGTAACATTTTGAGAATTAATATTTCTCTTTTATAATGCCTTGAGCATCACACAGTTAGCAAATAGCATGCAGGATTATAACAGAGGTCAGTCTGACTCAATCCATTACACTACTTTCTCAAGGTGTCTGTGGATTATCACATGGATCATGAGGGTATCAAATTTCGAGCCTTTCTAGTACGGGATTCTGGAAGTCTATAAGAGTAGATTCTAGGATGTAGTTAAGATTAAACAAGTTGGGCAGGCAGTTACTATGACTCAGCAGACTTGCAGGGTTTAGGACCTAGCAGTTCAGAATCAGCTAAAATAGTCCCACAGAGCAGACTGAGCACAAAGCTTTGTTATTGTTCATTTTTGTTTGTTTGTTTTGTTTTGCTATGTATGAGCCTTGATGCCTAAACCTGTTGTCAGCAATATTTTCAGAAAGGGCTTAGAATATGCTTGACTGTGGTGCTATGTGAAACAGTGTCTGGAACAAAGTCGGACTGGCTCAAGACAAGGAACAGTGCTAGAGAGTCATTCTCAGGAATTTAGGAGGAGAGAACACAGCAGAAGCAGTGGCCACACATGGGACACCAGAAACGTGCATAGATCACAAGCAGATGAAATTCCAGTAGGACAGATTTCATAAACCAGTTCTAGAGAAGTAGGCTAGGCAAGCCTCAAAAATGTAAAGTAGAGACGTGGAGTGACATGCCCACTGGAATATCTTGTAAACATCTCAAATTAGATTTAAAGGTGTGGGTGGATGATTGACAAAAGTCTAGGATAGCTGCTAGATTTCACTCAAGCAGTGTGGAAAAACTCTAGTCTTTCCCAGGTTCACTTACAGAGTTTAGGGCTTTCTGACCACAAGAGAGGGACTGATACTGACTTAGTCGTTGTTAGGGCAATTGATCCTTTTCTGTTCCTAAAAGATCTTTACCAAAAAATTTTAATGTTGCCTCCACAATATTCCATTTCAATAATGAGAAATATTCACTCTACTAACCTGCTCAGGCCTCCAACAGTGTGAGGATCACCTCATTGGCTCTGGCCTTCCCTTTGAGAAATGTCACATCCACCATGCTTCTTATCTTTATCGTTGTAGGCCATTCCATAATGCAAACTCCTGTAGTCCCTCTTCTCTTGGATCCTTTCATGCCTTTTCTCTTTCATTTCTTTTTTCTCATATTCTATCTATTGACTCAGGACGCTCATTCTATATACATTTACTCTACTCCATGTTTTCACTATATTTAAATAATTATCTTTTTTTTTTCCCTGTGATGAATAATCTCATTTGTTGATATGGTTAGGCTATGGTATCCAGTTGCTTGTCAAACAGCTGTCAGATAAAGGTGCTTTTGTGAAGATACTTTTTAGATATGATAAACATTTAAATCGGTAGACTTTGAGTCAAGCACATTACCTTCAATAATGTGGGTGAGGCTCACCCAGCGAGTTGAAGGCCTCCAGAAAAAACAACTGAGGTCTCCCAAGAAAAAAGGAGTTCAGCCTCCACATGGCCTTTGGACTCAAGGCTACATCAGCACCTCTTCCTTGGCTTTGCAGATCGCTGGCCTGCCCTGTAGATTTCAAACTTGCCAACTCCCACAATCATGGGAGGTAATCCTTTCAAATAAGTCTCTTTCTTTGCATAAACATCCTATTGGTTTTGTTTCTCTGAAAAACATTTACTCATACAATCCCTTAAAAAACCTTGACTCTGCCCCATGGAAATCACCTACCTTGTGGGTGTCACTAATTGTTACTGTTTTTGCTCTCCCACACTAGACCAAAGAGCCAGGAATCTGTCAGCATTCTGAAGCTCCCATATACTTCCCACTTCTCTTCTTGTCAGGTAAAATCACATCTTTCTTTATTATTAACACTATCCAACTAACACAGTATGCACTACTTTTAAATTTTTTGCTTTTGTCAACCACCAACCTTCCTATCATTTGATGACAATGTCTGACTTTAGCCTATATACCTGAGACAGTAATATCTTTCTTGAAGGGAAATTGTCAGAATTAGGGCCAGTATGTCTACAGTGTTTAGCACTGTGAGTCCATTAGTAGGCACTCAGTACATAAGAGTAATTAGGAAGTATTATGTTTCCATTTAGTACGGGTCTGTATATAAGCTTTAAAATATCAATCTCTGTAACTTTATACCTTCAGGTTCTCTCTCACATTTTTTTTCTATATAACTACTCTTTTATCTCATTAAGACCTTGGCCTAAACTCTTTCTTTGCTTTGTCATGATACTAATGAATGCTGAGCTGATTTCAGATCCAACAGGTTTCTGGTTATTTGGGATAGGGGTTGGTGGTGACTGTTATCTAGAGTCTAATCAGCTTATACATTAGAGATCTTTAATAAGTCATTGTTAGACTGCAAGGTCCCTGATGGGCGTGAGCAGGATATGGGTCCCGGCTCCAAAGGGGGAAAATAAATAAGTCCTCCAGTTTGGGCATATCAATGTTATACACTGCAATATTCTAAAGCATGAGTCACAGGAGTCCTTGGTGGGAAAGTATGGTACCCACTCTCAATTGCTGATGTGATAGTAGATCCTCAGTCTGGACTCTATAACTTTGAAATACTTTATATTTTCTGTGCCCTTGATTGTAATTGTCAGGGGATCAGAATCCTGTAGTTTCTCTGGTTTATATGAAAATATTAGGGTTGTTTTAACCCCATAAGTATTTAGAAAATAATGGTAATTGATGGTACAAAATTCTTAATCCAGAAGAAAGAGAATTATCAGAGACAAAATAAAATACACATTTTCACATGTGGCAGTTATTGTGTTGAGATAAGTTTTTTCTATACATATTTTGTTGAGAGTTTTTATCATGAGTAGAGGTTGAATTTTGTCAAATGCTTTTTCTGCGTCTATCAGGATAATATTTTCTTATCCTTTATTTTGTTAATATGGTGCATCACACTCATTGATTTGCATATGTTGAACCACACCTGCATTCCAGGGGAAAATTCCACTTGGTTATGGTGTGTAATTCTTTTAACATGCTGTTGAATTTGGTTTGCTAGTATTTTGTTGAAAATTTTTGCATCTATGTTCATTAGAAAAATTGGCATGTAGTTTTCTTTTCTTGTGGTATCTTTGTCTGGCTTTGCTCGTAGATTGATGCTGGCCTCATGAAATGTTTGGAAGTAGTTCATCTACCTCTATGTTTTGAGAAGAATTTAAGAAGGATTGGTTCTAATTTTTCTCTGAATATTTGATAGAATTCACCTGTGAAGGTGTCTGGTCCTAGGCTTTTCTTTGTTGGAAAGTATTTAATTCTTGATAAATCACCTTTTTAAATTTTATTGGTCTGCTCAGGCTTTCTATTTCATCTTGGTTCAGTTTTGGTAGGTTATATGATGCTAGGAATTTATCAGTTTCCTCTAAGTTGTCCAATTTGTTGGTGTATCATTGTTCATTATAGTCCCTTGTGATCCTTTTTATTTCTGAGGCATCCATTGTAAAGTCTCATCTTTCATTTCTTATTTTATTTATTTGAGTCTTCTCTCTCTTCCTCTTTAGTTAGCCTAGCTATGAGTTTGCTGCATTGTTTAATTAAAAATTAATTAAAAATTTAAAAAATTAATTAAAAAATAGTTTTGTTGATTTTTCCTACTTTTTTTTTCTATTCACTATTTGATTTATTTCTGCTTTAATCTTTACTATTTCCTTTCTTCTGCTAACTTTGGTCTTAGTTTGTTCTACTTTTTCTAGTTTCTTGGGGTGCAAAGTTAGGTTTTTAAATGTGAGATATTTATTCTTTTTAATGTAGGTGTTCATTACCATAAATTTCCTCTTTAGTATTGCTTTTGCTGTGTACCTTAAGTTTTGGTATGTTATTTTTATAATTTTGTTTTCAGATATTTTTAAAATCCTCTTTTGATTTTCTTTTTACCCAATGGTTGTTCAAGAGTGTGTTTTTAGTTACTACGTATTTGTAAGATTTCTCATTTATTTACTGTTATTGATTTCTAGTTTCATTCCATTGTGGCCAGAAGAGATATTTGGAATGATTTCAATCTTATTAAATTTGCTATAACTTGTTTTGTGATCTAAAATGTAATCTATTTTGGAGAACATTCTATGTACATGAGAAAAATGTATATTCTTCTGTTGTTAGGTGGAAAGTTTAATATGCTTATTAGGTCTGCTTAGTATGTAGCAATGTTCAAGTTAGCTGTTTCTTTATAACTTTTTTGGTCTGAGTGTTCTATCCATTTTATCTCAACACAATAAAGACAATATATGAAAACTTCCTAGATAATATCATAATCAATGTGGAAAAACTGAAAGCTTTTCCTGTAAGATCTCGTACATGGCAAGGAGGCTCCCTATTACCACTTCTGTTCAACATACTACTAAAAGTTCTAGCTAGAGCGATTAGGCCAAAAAAAAAAAAAAAAAAAAAAAAAGGAAATAAAAGATATCTAAATTAGAAAGAAGTAAAGTTATTTCTGTTTGCAGGTGACATGATCTACATGTAGAAAATCCTAAAGACTCAATAAAAAACTTTTAGAACTAATAAAAAAATTAGTGAAATTGCAAAATACAAATTTAGCACACAAAAATCAAAATGAATAAAATACTTGGGAATAAATGTAACCAAGGAGGTAAAAAGCTTATACATTAATAAAGTATAAAATATAGATGAAGAAAATTAAAGAAAATATGGATAAATAAAAAGACATACAATATTTATAAATTAGAATAATTTGTATTGCTAAAATGTAGGCCAGGCACAGTGGCTCATGCCTTCAGTTCCAGTGCTTTGGGAGTCTGAGGCAGGAGAATCACTTGAAGTCAGGAGTTTTAGACTACCCTGGATGACACAGTGAGAACCTGCCTCTAAAAATAATCCATACTATGCAAAATGATCTACAGATTCAATACATCTTTATTAAAATATCAATCTGACATTCTCAACAGGAATAGAAAGTTCTAAAATTTGTGTGGAGTCATGAAAGACCCAAAATAGCCAAAGCAAACTTTAGAAAGAAGATTAAAGAGGAAATCATTTACAATAGCAAAGACATGGATTTAAACTATGTGCCCATCAATGGTGGATCGGATAAAAAAAATCTAGTACATATTTGTCATGGAATACTATGCATCCATGAAAAAGAATGAAATCATGTTCTTTGCAATAACATGGATGCAGCTGGAGGCCATTATCCTGAGAGACTTAATGAAGGAACAGAAAACCAAATACCACATGTTCTCATGTGTAAGGAGGAGCTAAATTATTGAGTACTCATGGACATAAAGATGGCAACAATATAAATTGGGGACTGCTAGAAAGGGAAATGGTAGGGGCCAA
Organism: Macaca fascicularis; assembly: GCF_037993035.2. Classification (NCBI taxonomy): domain Eukaryota; kingdom Metazoa; phylum Chordata; class Mammalia; order Primates; family Cercopithecidae; genus Macaca; species Macaca fascicularis. The sequence goes on along the minus strand of NC_088375.1, from coordinate 186,645,222 downwards.
GGTTGAAAAACTAATTGTTGAGTACTGTGTTCAATACCTGGGTAATGGGACTATTCATATTCCAAAACTCAGCATCACACAATATACCTGGGCTTCATCCCTGGGATGCAAGGCTGGGTCAACATATGCAAATTTATGCCTTTACTATTTATGCATGTAACATACTTGCACATTCACCACCTGAATTTAAAATAAAAGTTGAAAATAAAAGGACAGGACTATTGACCATTTTAAAAAATGTCAGTATTTAAAGCTCTGCATTGTCCAGTCAGTTCCCAGCCTTTGTCAATCCTTATAAACCTACTAAGCTGAGTATGCAATGGTCCCCCAGCCCCAGAACCTTGGGCTGGTTGGCAATTACTATTCAACTGTGTGATAATAATTCAGGATCATAAAACACCATAAACAAAAGTAAATAAATTAATTGAAAAATGAATAAATACTTATCATTTGCAAAAAAGAAACAAAATTGAACTGCAAACTATGTCTTTCAAAGCTTCGCAAACTCACTTTTCTATGTTGCCTTGTGTTGTTATGTAAAATTTGCTCCAGCATTTTGTTCAGAAAGATGGCATTGATTAACAATATATTTATCTAAACTATTGCCATAAAGTTATTATTCATGCAGGGCTACAACCGAATTAATTTTGGAGAAGAGCTGTTCAAACAGGACCAGAGCTGTGGTACTTACAAACACCACCATTTCTCTTTGTGCTAATTAGTTTGAAATGGTTCCAAATAAGAGTCAACCCCACAGAAGTCTGTGTAGCATGAAGCCAGGCTTGTTAAGACACAGAAAACAGTTTCGTCTTGATGAATCAATAACTGCATCATAAAGCCTTTTCAAAAGGAATGCAATCTGAATTACCACACTCAAATGTTGTATATTGTTTATATGCCTCTCAGTCTTTCTTATTAACATTTAAAAGGACTATTATTATGACTCAGTATAGATGACAATACGTTTGTAATGTTTCCCTGCAGTAGGATGGTAGACTAAATTTAGTATAATACCATTTTCTCTTCTCTTCTTATTATATAAATTAACATTTTTTTGTTCTGTGTGTTTTTGATGCATGACTGCCCTTCTAAATTTTGCACTTACCATTAAAACAATTTTGTTATCAATAGTTAAATAAAAAAGAACAAAGCTGGACATGTCAATCTTCCTGATTTCAAACTATATTACGAAGCCAAAATAACATGACAATATGGTAATGCCATAAAAACAGACATGCAGACCAAAAGAACAGAATAGAGACCTCAGAAACAAATTTATGCATTTACCGTCAACTGATCATTGGTGCCAAGGAAAACAATGGGGGAAGGGGTGCCTTCTCAACAAATGATATTGGGTAAACTGCATATCTACGTGTAGCAGAAGTAAATTGGACATTTATGTCTCACCATATAAAAAAATCAACTCAAAATTGATTAAAGACTTAAACATAAGACCTAAAACGTTACAACTCCTAGAAGAAAGCATAGGGAAAAAGCATTTTGAGATTGGTTTTCGCAATGAATTTTTTGATATGACACTGAATGCAAAGGCAACAAAAACATACAAAACACGTTAGGCTATATCAAACCAAGAAACTTCTGCATCACAATGAAAAAAAACCATCAACAGAGTTAAAAAGCAACCAAAAACCTTATCCACCATGATCAAGTTGGCTTCATCCCTGGATGCAAGGCTGGATCAACATACACAAATCAATAAATGTAACCCATCACTTAAACAGAACCAACGACAAAAATCACATTATGATTTCAATAGATGCAGAAAAGGCCTTCAACAAAATTCAACAGCCTGCATGCTAAAAACTCTTAATAAACTAAATATTAATGGAATGTATTTCAAAATAATAAGAGCTATTTATGACAAACACACAGCCAATACAATACTGAATGGGCAAAAGCTGGAAGCGTTCCCTTCGAAAATTTGCACAAGACAAGGATGCCCTCTCTCACCACTCCTACTAAACTTAGTACTGGAAGTTGTGGCCAGGGCAATCAGGCAAGAGAAAGAAATAAAGCACATTCAAATAGGAAGAGAGGAAGTCAAATTGTCTCTGTCTGCAGATGACATGATTGTTTATTTAGAAAACCCCATCATCTCAGCCCCAAATCTCCTTAAGTTGGTAAGCAACTTCAGCAAAGTCTCAGGATACCAAATCAATATGCAAAAATCACAAGCATTGCTATACACCAAGAATAGACAGACAGCCAAATCATGAGTGAACTCCCATTCACATTTGCTACAAAGAGAATTAAATACTTAGGAATCCAACTTACAAGGGATGTGAAGGACCTCTTCAAGGAGAACTACAAACCACTACTCAAGGAAATAAGGGAGGACACAAACAAATGGAAAAACATTCCATGCACATGGATAGGAAGAATCAATATCATGAAAATGGCAATACTGCCACAGTAATTTATAGATTCAATGCCATCCCCATCAAGCTACCATTGACTTCCTTCACAGAATTGGAAAAACTACTTTAAATTTTAAATGAAACCAAAAAAGAGCCTGCATACCCAAGACAATCCTATGCAAAAAGAGCAGAGCTGGAGGCATCACGCTACCTGACTTCAAACTGTACTACAAGGCTACAGTAACCAAAACAGCATGGACCAAAACAAATATAGACCAATGGAAAAAAACAGAGGCCTCAGAAAGAACGCCACACGTCTACAACCATCTGATCTTCAACAAACCTGACAAAAACAAGCAATGGGCAGAGGATTCCCTATTTAATAAATGGTGTTGGAAAAACTGGCTAGCCATATGCAGAAAACTGAAACTGGACATCTTCCTTACACCTTATGCAGAAACTAACTCAAGATGGATTAAAGACTTAAATGTAAGACCTAAAACCACAACAACCCTAGAAGAAAACCTAGGCAATACCATTCAGGACATAGGCATGGGCAAAGACTTTATCACTAAAACACCAAAAGCAATGACAACAAAAGCCAAAATTGACAAATAGGATCTAGTTAAACTAAGAGCTTCTGTACAGCAAAAGAAACTATCATCAGAGAGAACAGGCAACCTACAGAATGAGAGAAAATTTTTGCAATCTATCCATCTGACAAAGGGCTAATATCCAGAATTTACAAGGAACTTAAACAAATTTACAAGAAAAAAACAACCCCTCAAAAAGTGGGTGAAGGATCTGAACAGACACTTCTCAAAAGAAGAAATCTGTGCGGCCATCAAACATATGAAAAAAAGCTCATCATCACTGAGATCATGAGGATTAAAGAGGAAATTAGAGAAATGCAAATCAAAACCACAATGAGATACCATCTCACGCCAATTAGAATGATGATCATTAAAAAGTCAGGAAATAACAGATGCTGGAGAGGACATGGAGAAATAGGAACGCTTTTACATTGTTGGTGGGAGTGTGAATTAGTCTAACCATTGTGGAAGACAGTGGGGCGATTCCTCAAGGATCTAGAACCAGAAATACCATTTGACCCAGCAATCCCATTACTGGGTATATACCCAAAGGATTATAAATCATTCTACTATAAAGACACACGCACAGATATGTTTATTGCAGCACTCTTCACAATAGCAAAGACTTGGAACCAACCCAAATGCATATCAGTGATAGACTGGATAAAGAAAAATGTGGCACATATACACCATGGAATACTATGCAGCCATAAAAAAGGATGAATTCATGTCTTTGCAGGGACATGGATGAAGCTTGAAACCATTATTCTCAGCAAACTAACACAAGGACAGAAAACCAAACACCACATGTTCTCACTCATAAGTGGAGTTGAACAATGAGAACACAGGGACACAGGGAGGGGAACATCACACACTGGGGTCTGTCGGGGGGTGAAGGGGGTAGGGGAGGGATACTATTAGGAAAAATACCTAATGTAGGTGATGGGTTGATAGATGCAGCAAACCCACGTGGCCCATGTATACCTGTGTAACAAACCTGCAGATTCTGCACATGTATTCCAGAACTTAAAGTATAATAAAAATAAATCACACGTACCCCATACATATATATGTACCATGTACCCACAAGATTTCAAAAAAAAAGAATGTAAGAAAATATTTGCAAACTATACACCTGATAAGTGGGTAATATCCATATTTTACAAGAAACTCATTCAACTTAATTACACAATAACAAATAACCCAACAAAAAAATGGGCAAAGAACCTGAATATACATTTCTCAGAAGAAGATATAAAAAGAAGATATGAAAAGGTCCTCAACATCACTAATCATCAGGGCATTGCAAATCAAAACCACAATAACATATCTCCACACACCTACTGGAATGGCTCTTATCAAAAAGAAATAGTAAGTATTGGAGAGTATGTGGAGTAAAGGAAATGCTTGTACTGTTGATAGGAATGTAAATTGGTACAGCCATTATGGAAAAACCGTATGAAACATTCTCCAGAAGTTAAAGTTACAACTACTGCATGATCCAACAATCCCACTTCCAGCTATAAATCCAAAGGAAATAAAATCAGTATTTGGAAGAAATATCTGCACCTCCATGTTCATTGCAGCATTATTCTCTGTAGCCAAGATATGGAAAAGACCTCAATGTCTACCAATGAATGAAATAATAAAAAAAGTTATATATATATATATATATAGTAAAATATTACTCAGCCTTAAGAAAGGAAGAAATCCTTCTGTTTGTGACAACATAAATGAATCTGGAGGACATTAGGCTATATGAAATAAGCCAGTCACAGGAAGACAAATATTGCATAATTACACTTACACATGGAATTTCCAATATTCAAACTTACAGAAGCAGAGAGTAGAATGGTGATTACCATGGGCCGGGAAGAGGAGGAAAAATGAGGTGATGTTCAAAGAGTACAAAGTTTCTGTTATGCAAGATGTATAAGTTTTAGAGTGCTAATGTACAGCAACAGGACTATAGTTAACAATACTGTATTATATAGTTTAAATTTGCTGAGAGGGTGGTTCTTTCGTGTCCTTAGCACCCCAAAATAGAAAGTTAACTATGTCAGGTGATTGAGATGATTTATGTATTAATTAATTTGATTGTGGTGATTATTTCACAGTGTATATGTATACGAAAATATCAAGTTGCACACCTTAAATATACATAGGTTTTATTTGTCAATTATACCTCATTAAAGCTGTAAAAAGTACCAAATTGAATTTTGTGTGCTTATCTTTGAGAGGGGATTTTCTTCGCTCAGGAGTTTCGCTGATACTTTGGTGTTTATGCTATGTTTGGTGCTGCAGTGACTTGCCTTGGCTTGACTTAATGCTGATTTGAATCACTCACTGTGAGTGAGCTAGTTGCTATTTCAGTACTTCCCTGCTCTTTTCTCACCACGTAGCAGCATTAGTTACCAAGGTGATATTTCTGGGAACACAGAGGGAGTAAGGACGTGCTGAAAATTTGGATTGATCAAATCATACACAGGTGAGTAGGCTAATGCTTCTCTTCCAGTCAGGCAGCAATGAGTCTCAGATTTTATTCTGTAATTTTTAAGAAAAATCTAACTTTTCTAGTATATGAGCTACTATGCTGCTCTGCTTCAAGAAGGGAAGTTTGCTATTGACCAGTTTTGGAACCTTTACAAAGATAAATACTTTGAGTCTCACAATTAATGCAGAGGCAAATAGATGCTGAGAAGGGCAGCTACCAAAAACAAGTTTGCCTTCTCTTTGGTCAGATTGGTTGTAGACATTAATAGAAACGGAATTTAGAAAAAAATATGTCCAGATTCAGAATGAGAGCAAGGGATACTCATTTTTCTTTAAGACAATGATTCATCCTGATTTTTCTTTATGACTAGCATCATTTAAACTGGTCTCCCTCAGATTTATAGTGTGGCATTCTTCAGAAACTTCAGAGACTGAGTATCAGTGGACCACAGTGTGATGATCTGGAGGCCGACCATTGAAAGGGCGCATTCATACTCTGTTAGTGGACATATGTCTGTATTATAAAGGGAAGCATGTTTCTTAGAATAGCAAGCTTTTTGATCAACTCTGATCACCAGGCTTTCAAGTACATATTTTTTTCTTACCCAGTCTTACAAGAAAAGATTTTGTGGAGTATGCCTGTAATACTTCCCCAACAAGAGAGAAAATGGGCATAGCTGATACAGTCCTCTTCTCCAAGAACTAGTTATAAATAATATTTATAATGTTTACCACTATCTGATTCAGATTTCCTTTTCCCTCAGCCATTCCTCTGCATATTGGGCCTCTTTATCTGGTGGGAAGTCCCAAATATTTATTCCTAAAGCCCCTAACTGACCCTGTTTTTATTGCATTACTGAGGTCTTTAATTAACATTTACTACTGAATTGAAGTGATTACATGTATCTAAAAAAGTCCTCCGACTCCAGGCATGGTTCTTTCTGCCTTGATGGTGTCTATTTCCCCTTGATAGCTGAAAATCATTCCCTTTTTATTCGTCTGTTAATTCAGTGGCAATGGGAGCCCAATTTGGACAGGTGGCAGTCTCAACTTCCGTATCACCAGGACAGATGTTGGCACTCATGTGAATTTACTCCTCCCTTGGGAAGCGTTTTAGACTGACAGAACTGAAAACTGTGGGAATGGGAAGTGAGAGTATAATGAATGGATTATTGGGTATGACAGAGAAACCTCTTCTGCTTTTGTCTCTCTAGTCTTGAAGCTATGCATTATGGCAATATAATTAAAAAACACCACATATACTTTATTTATTTGAAGAAAGGACTGCATCTTATGGGGGAGTGTTGCAGCCTTGCAGGTGGTGTTTCCAGCTAGCACCATAACTGAGTCTTCAATAGACCATTCCAATGGTCTGGAAAAGCAGCTGCTTCCATGTAAAGGAATATATGTGGTGAGATTGGCCAGTTCTATAAGTAGGAACTCATTGATATTCTTGTTTTATGATAAAATTAGTTCCTTGGTCAGAAGCTATTTTCAACTGAATACCATAATGACAACAAAATGTCATAAGTCTGTGCTTGATGATGCTGGCAGAAGCACTGCAGTCAAGAAAGACAAACACATATACAGGATAATTGTCTAATCCAGTGGAGAAAAATTGATCTTCTCTCTATAGTGGAAGAAGTCCAATATAATCAGTCAGTGGAGAATGGTTGCAAATCTGAGACTTCGTGTTTAAGCTCTACCATAGACAGTTGGGCAATCAGTGGTTTCAGTAGATAGAAGAATCATGGGGAGGGAAAGTCCATTTTGTTGATCTTAGGCATAACTTTTATCCCACCACCATGGCCGTTTTGTACATAAGTCCGTTAAACAAGCACCAGAGTTTCTCAGAAAAGAGGCCTGATTGATATTCACAACATGAGATACCTTCTCCACTTGATTATTGAAGACTTCCTCTCCAATAGACAGCCTTGGATAACTATGTAAATAATTCACAAATATGTCAAGATTTTGTGCTCATTTTGAGAAGCACATTCACACATGACCCAAGACTGCCTGTCACTAATCTTCCAACTTGGTTTATTCCAAGATTCTGACCTGCTGGCCAATCAGTTCATTAGCCAGTGTAGATCATTATGATCACTTAGTGTCTCATTATTAGGCATTCGATCTCTACCAGACTCTAGTAGTAAGCCAGAAGTTGATTCTCCACAGGAGAATAGTTGTTTTTAGAAGATTTGCCTTTTCTCCAATTCCATAGATAGTTGCATGGTGGCTCTTGAAAAAGAATTCAGCTGGAGAATGTGATTTTGAAGCTCACTATAAAATTGCACTAATCAAGACTGTGCTATTGATGTAAAAGCCCACAAATAGATCAGTGAAACAAAAGAGAGTCTAGAAATAGATCTGAACTTTCTGTACTTTGCATCTTTGTCAAGAATTCATTGTCAGTACAACACTATCCCTCTGACAATACAACACTATTTTGATTATTGTATTGATTAATGCTAGGTTTCCAAATCTGTTATTTTAAAAAATGTTTAGATATTCTATATCTTGACCTTTTCTATAAAATTTTATATAAATTATGTCAGTTTCCTCAGAAAGATGACTTGAATTTGGAGATTAAGTTTAATCCATAGATTAAAAGCAGATTTATAAATAATATTGAGTCTTTAAATCTATGAACATTATATATCTATCCATTAATGTGGGTCATCTTTAATATCTCTAAATAATGTTTTTCAGTTTTCATTATAAAAATATTCTACTTATTCAATTTATTCAAATGTATTTAATTTTTGATGTTATCATAAATTGTATATTTTAAACGGATGGGTTTTCTTCTATTCAGATTTTGAAAGTTTTATTGTAAGAGTTGAATCTTGTCAAATGATTATTTTCTACTTCTGTTGAGATGATTATACATATAATTTTTTCCTTTCTGTTAATGTCATAAATGCTTTCTTCTATCTTTTTTACTTTTCCTTCTATTTTAATTTCAGTTTAAATAATTTTTTTTTATCTCTCTTTAAGTTCACCACTCCTTTCTCAGTTGTGTCCTATCTGTTAAGCCCTCAAATTATCTCTTTATATCTAATATCATATTTTTCGTGTCTAGCATTTTCATTTCATTCTTTTTTGTAAAATAATACCTATCTGAAGAAATTTTCCATCTGCTCATGCAAGTTGTCGCTTTTCTAAATAGATCTGTTATTGTATTTATTATAGTTTTATTAAAACGTTTATAAGTGGTGAACTAAATATTTAGGCCATCCCTGGATTTGCTTCTATTGATTCTTTCCTCTCTTAGTAATGTGTCATATTTTATTACTTTTTATTGTCTTATAAACTTTGCTTGTATGTCAGACATTGACATGACAATGAAGAGTAAATACTAATGCTAATTCTACTTATAAAAGGATATGTCCTTCTTTTGTCAGGTTGCTAATATGGGGAACTGTGCCAATGTAACTTGTATTTGAGTTGCATTTGGGCAGTTTAAGCTTTAGTTGGATTCAGTTTCACCACTTACTTCAAAGTCTTTCAGTGGAATTAGGACTTCCCCTTAAAAGGGTCAAAGACTCAAGGACCAGCAAGTTGCAAAAGATGTCTTCAATCCACTTGCCATCTTCCTGAACTTTGAACTCTCTCTTTCTCTCTGCTTTACAGTTCAATTGCCAGCTTTCTGGTTCACCAAGGAATTCTTTTTGCTCTCCTATCATACTTTAGCTCTTTTGTGTCTTAGACAATCTTTCTCCATTCTCTTTTCCAGCCCTCAGCCATTAGAAGACCAGTGTAGTGTGACTGATGAGGGTGTCTCTAGGAAGATTTACCACACTTTATCTGTCTTTCCCTGAATCTTCAGCAGTCATTTGGGGAAGGCCCTGCATGCCTCAAAATCTCTCTCACCTTTTGTGCTCTGTCTGCATCCTTTGGTATACTATTCCCATGTAATAATTGAGTTTCCATGATAAAGAATTGGTGGAACATACAGATTTTCTCTGTGGCAGGGGCTCTTCCCCCAGACCACATATGACTCTTAACAATTTAGCTTATTGTGCACTACTCCTATTCATGGTAGATTCTCTTTTCTCTCATAATTTTACCAGAGGTGAAATCAGCTGTAGGTTTCTTCTCGCCTAGGAAGGTGTCCTCACTTTCTGGAATTTGGTTTATTAGGTTTCTTTGTGTTCTTAGCTCTCTCATGGCTTTTAAAAAAGCTATAATTCTGTAGCTTACCAACATTCTTATTTGTGTAGAAGTAACAGTTTTTTATTACTTAAACTTTGAAATAATTTCAAATTTTTATGAACATTGCAAGAATAGTAAAAGAGCTCCAATAGGCTCAGAGACTCTATTTAAGTCACACTTCCAGTACAGCCTGCAATACCATGAGCCAGTTAAACCCCTTTTCTTTATAAATTACCCAGCCTTAGGTATTTCTTTTAGTGATGCCAAAATAGACTAACACACCCTGGAATCAATTATTTGTTGGAAGAACCTGGTTGTGTTGAGAATGGAGTGGTATTTAGAGACCAAGATCTGGCTGCTAGCTATTGCTCCTGGGTGCTGCCAGTGGACAGAACTCAGACTATCTATGTATCTAACTATTCACACATATGTATTTAATACTTAATTTTCTATCTACCTGTATCTATTGAAACCCATGACTTTATATGAATTGCTCCAATTTCAACTCAATATCATAGAATGTATTCTAACTTCCTTTCTATATTTGTAGTTTCTTTCTCACATTATAAGACACCTGGCTGTCATTATCCTTAAAAATACTTGCTTATTTGCCTAGTCCTCATGTATGTAAACAAATGCTGGTTTAGACCCTTACTGTTGTGGTCTCTGGTCAATAACTGATTGCCTATTAATCAATTTTCCTCCTCAAACCCTTACTGTTTTGGTCTCTGGTCAATAACTGATTGCTTATTGATCAATTTTCCTCCTCTTCTGTTTTTTTGTCCTTGTCAGTTTGGTGTACTGGCTACAGTGCTGCTCCGCTGAACTTCCTGAACTAAATGCATTGTATCAATTGTATTATATTATCCTTCCACCAAAAATACCCAGCAGTTTTGCTTGCTCCTTATTATCATCAACATTTGATATTGTCAGTCATTTTAATTTCAACTATTCAAATGTGCAGCGGTGCCTTATTGTGGTTTTAATTTGTATTTCCTGGTGACAAATGATGATCATGTTTATATGTCTTATTTGCCATTCAGATATCTTCTTTTGTGAAGTGTCGACTCAAGCAATTTTGTCAATTTTTCTGTCTTTATAAAATTATAAGAATTCTTTATGGATATTCTGGATGGAAGTTCTAAGTTTATACAGTCATCATTTGGTATCCATAAGGGATTTGTTCCAGGATCTCTGCAAATACCAAAATCTGGTTGCTCAAGTGCCTTATATAAAATGTAGTATTTGCATAAAACCTATGCACACCCTCCCATATGCTTTAAATCATCTTTAAATTACTCATAATACCTAGTACAACATAAATGTATATAAATAATTATTATGCTGTTTTATAATTTTTATTATTTTTATTGTTGTATTGTTATTTTTTCCCAAATATGTTCACTTCAAAGTTGGTTATGGTTTTAATATGCATTTTCCTGATTCTTAACGAGGTTCTACACCTTATCTTATGTTTACTGCTATTTGGCTATTTTCTATACTTAACTGTTCAGGTGTCTTACTTGTGTTTCTACTGGTTCAGCTCCCTTAAAAATAATTTGTATAACTAAACATTTTAAAAAATAAATATTCAGGATATGCACTCTTTATCATTTGAATATTTGTTAATATCTTCTCCAACTCTGTGACTTGTCCTTCCACTCTCTTAGTCATTTAACACTGCTTTCATTTATTCTATTCTTTTCAATCTCATTTGCTTTTTAATGAATAGATTAGACAATTGCAAGAGCCATCTAACCTGTAGGTTTTCTCTCCTTTGGTACATTATTTTATATTCTTGTATTATAAAACATAAATCTCACCATGGAATTACGTCATTTATATTTTGCATGTATGCACACCATTTTCTAGAGGATAAATCTAACATTTTATTCATTGACGTATTTGAGGTCCTTCATGAACCAAACTTTGCATAGCTACTGAGTGTATGAAAACAAATATATACTCCGCAATCCAGCATGCAAATGTGTACCTCCATATCTTAGCAGTGTCTTTTTTCCCCCTCTATCTGGATTCCTAGAAAAACAGCTTGTGCCTAAACTTATTACTAACAGTCTATTGGTGAGGGGTAGGGTGGTGGTGTAATAATCGGTAGCAAAAGTGAGGGGGAAAATTAGTATGTGAAACAAGAAAGAAGAAGCATTTATCTGCTCGCTTCCTCCTATTTCTTGTGTCGGATTCATCCAACTTTATCTTATAGGCATTTAACACACCTTTACAAATGAGTTATTTTAACCAGGCACTCTGGGAAACTACTGGGGAATCTAGGTCTCACCTTCCTTTGAATGAGGGAGTGGTGGGTAGAACCAGAAGTTCCATGGATCCAATTAGGTCAGACCATGCCCATAACATGTTTTGCTGAAACTGGCCCTTCCCCAACAAAAGAAGGCAAATCATCGTTTGCATCAGGAAATGAGGCAACTTTGGCAGCAGCAGCCAGGGCTTTCAGCCAAGCAAGTAGCATAGGTCAAGGGGCAGGTGGGGCCAAGTGAATGTGGGAATGCGCATAGCTTGGTTTCTGGACATCTTTTATGCTCTTATCTACCACAGTTCCTTTCAGAACAGTTAACCTGATAAAGGCAGTAAGCCAAGTCAACACATATAAAGGAAAGGGGAGAAGAGATCATTTCAGTGGACCTGACACCTAAGGTTTGATGAGCTCATTTGGTTGCACATCAAATGAAATTCTCTCAAAAGACAAGATTTGAAAATTATTTATTTCTTTTCTTTCCCTGTGTTACCATGGTTCTTGCTTCCTGATACTGTAATTATGGTTTTGTTTTCCAGGTGTGATGGAGCCTGCATTTTCCTCTTTATCTGGATACTTTGTGGCCATTCTTCTCTTACAGATAACAGTACTCACCTCAGGTAGGGATATCTATTTCTTTTTCATGGTGCAAATTACGCTGAAAAAAATGAGCAAGCTTCTCACTGTTATTTCACAGATTTTACCCTTATATTCCAGTTTCGGTGGTAGAAATGAGTATTAAAACAGCTTAAGATTAAGAAATGTTATTTCAATTGTTATGCTACAGAGTTGCAATTATGTGCCTATGAGACAACATAGATAAATGTTTAACATGTCTCCTTAGGAAGCTTAAATTCTCACTGGCAAATCATAATAAATATATCTTATCTTTAAGAACACACCACAATTATTTATGTAACCATATGAATTATAAGTTTATAGGATTAGCAGGACTTCACATAAAGAAGTTAGTGTGAGTGGGAGCTGTCCACAAATTTTTCTTAGAGCAGAGGACTATTAGGTTTTATAATTCAGATTACTTATGATGAGAGGGGTAAACATTCTTAGCAGAGACAGAAATGAATTTGACATAGTATAGAGAAGCAAAAGCTAAAGGTATGGAAGGACCCATGTGATAGTTATCTACAGTTTTGGAACAAATTAGCCTAAACATTAATGATGTAAAATAACAATCAGTTTATTCTATCCACAATTTTGTGGGTCAGAAACTTCGGCCAGGGCTCACCCGGGTGATTCTTCTGCTCCATGTGACATAGACTGAGGTCACTTGGTGTATCTGCTGGTGGAGGAAATGATCTGAAGGGCTCAAGGTGGCTTCACTTAGGTGTCTGGCATTTTGGTGGAGTAGGCTGGAAGGTTGGGATTAGCTGAGATTGTCAACTGATCTATCCACATGTGGATTTTCTACTATTGTGGTCACAAGGTAGTCAGACTTCGTATAAGGCAGCTCAGGGCTTCAAGAAATATTGTTACAACAGGAAAGAATGGCTGCTGCTCTTTTATCAAAACAGGCCCAGAAACTATTGCAGCATGTCTTCTGCTGCATTCTACTGAACAAAGAAATCACAGAACACACTAATTCAAGAGGAACAGTCATACTTTTTGCTTCATGGAAGGGACATAAAAATTGTTGTGGCCACTTTTAGCCCACTAAAAACTGATATTAGAAAAAGTAGCTGGTATATTTTTAAAGTAAAGATTGTAAAATAATCAGGTTCCACATCCCACCTCTTGACAATTGGAGCATCCTCCATTCATTCTTTAAATATTCATGAAGTGCCTATTATGTTCAGGTAATGCTTTATGCACTGAGGATATAAAAAAGAATGAAAAAAGAGACTCTTTTGTTTCATTACCTACATATTAATAGGTCATGAGAGAAAATGAAGAAAAGAATTAGAAATAAAATATCAGATAGTGATATGTGCTGGGGAAATGTGATTTCGGGAAATGTTGAATGAGCAATCATAAAACATTTCTTTAAGGAGTAGTTTTTTAAGATGGAACCTGAGTGATGAGAAGGAGGCAGCTATGAGCGTCTGGGGGAAAAACACTGCCATCAGAGTAAAGATATATCTGAGAGCAAAGTTCTGAAGTCAGAACAACATCAAGAATCAGAAGAAAGGTCAGAGCATCCCAAAAAAGAGGATCTAGGAGAGCATTCTATTGTAGTCTTCAGACTAAATCTTTGGTCTTCAACTCTCCACAGAGCAGTTCACTGTGAGTAGCTCTAGGAGTCACCACGTGGTCATGGTCGGCAGCCAGGCTGAGCTCAGCTGCCAACTGTCCCCACCACAGAATGCACAGCTCATGCAGGTGGGCTGGTTTCGGGATCGCCATTCCCAAATGATTTACCTGTATGAAGATGGGGAAGAACACTCTGGAGAAGGCATTCAGAACTACATGAATCGCACAGTGTTCCTGAAGGATGCACTAGAAGGCGGCAAAATTACCCTCCAGATTTACAACGTCACTGTTTTTGATGGTGGGCAGTATCACTGCTTCTTTAAAGATGGCCACACCTATGAAGAAGGCATCGTGGATCTGAGGGAGGTAAGGACAGGAGAGTCCTCTTCAGATTTCCTTGGCAATTCCATGACCCCGAATTCATGAATAGTTTTTAAAATTTACAACTTTCAAATATAATAAAATAATAATAGAATTTTTTGAAAAAAATAGAGAGTAATATAGTGCACAGATACTCTTAGCAATTTGTCATAGTTCCTTTAGATTAAGTTAAAGTCACCTTTGTACCCCTCAATAGCGCTATTTACTTTTCTGCTTTCCAAGAAGTAGCCATTATACTTCTTATGGTTCTTTTTTTGTTTTTTCTTCAAATTTTAAGAACATCAGCTGCCAGCTGTCTTCATCCCAGAGTGCACAACATATGGAGGTGGACTGGTTTTGGGATCACCACTCCCAACTGGTTTACAAAGACTGGGAACGACACTGATTGCTCTTAGACACTTGACTTTCTTAAAATTCTTTTTTCAAATGTAGTTCTTAACCCATATGGATTTTACTCTTGTGTATTTATGAGGGAATGATGTTGTTATTGACAAAGCTAATCTCGTCAAAGATGTAGTCTTTCCTTGTTTAGTGTCACAAAGCCAGTACATAAAACTGAAAGTCAGTTTCAAGCAGTATAAACTTATTCGATGGTCACGGAATTGAGAATTGGGAGCATGGCTCACAAATCAGTTTCTTGATTAGTGATGGGTGAGCGGATTAAAATATAGGGTTTTTCTAATAAAGAAGTTGGACATTAAAACTAACGGGAGGAATATTAATGTATTTTCTGGAGCTGGGGAGTGAACCTCTGGTAACCAGAGTGCTGCCTTCCCTTTTGTCCTTATATGGCTTCTTCCAGTTGATGATTGTCAACTGTCATGGTTCTGGTGGGGGTGTCATTTTGCATGGAAATGAGATTATAATGAAGCCCGCTGTCGTTTTGAAGCTGTTTTGTCCGCCATCTTGGTTCTAACCAGTCTCAGCTGGTCTGGGTACAAATGGAACTTTTTATTGCAGGTGCCATGTTTCTTGAATGTAAGTAGAGCTAGGGCAGGGTAGAAATTCAGCTGTGTCACATAGGCATTACGCTGGGTAACAATGTCTCTCCTTATTAAATTATATATTTATTGAATATTCCCAATAATTGTCAGGCACTTCTGTCATTGATCAAGTCCTTATCTGTGCATGGGTATTTTCATGAGTTTTTAATTGATTTTTCTATTGAATCATCATGACATAACTTCTGGACCTATGACCGTACTGCTTTGTTTAAATGACTACAAGTTATGTGCCTTAATATAAAATAGGGCATGTCTTACAACTTCACTATTCATCTTCAAAAGTGCCTTGGTGCTTTACTATATAAATTGTAATTATAAAGTTATATTCTGTTAGGAATTATGATTGAAGTAAAATTGAATTTATAGACTAATTTTAAGAGATTTGCTATGTATTTTTATTGAAATGTCCTGTCAATGAACACTTACTTAAGCTTTTCAATTTTACTTCAATTTTATTTCAGTTAAATTTCATATGTTTACCCATAAAAGTCTTGCACATCTTTTGTCAAATTTCTATAGTTAGTTTGTAAAATTATGAATGAGATGTTATTGTTAAAAGTTTTAATGATTATGGTTTTGATATAGGAGTGTAATTGATTTTTTTATTTTTTGTTTTCTTTACGTAGTTATTTTTGAATAAAAACTTCCTCAAGATTCAAAGTTTAGTAATTTTAAAAATCCATGATAAAAAGTCTTCTTTTCCATAACCATGAAACCATAAATTTCACCTCTCACGGGCAGCTAATGTGATGTGTTTCTTAGATACCACTTCCTGAGTTTTTTTTTAACATATAAATGTGTGTGTATACACAAATATACTGCATAAGCATACTGTACATCAACATATATGTACATGTGTATACAAACATACAGATGTACAATAGATACTTTTAAAATAATTGCTAATATACTATGTATATATTTTTGCAACTTGCCTTTTTTTAAACTTAATAACATGAGTTGAAGGTTTTTTTTTTTTTTTTTAATGGAATCAAGCTGTGTAGCCCAGACTGGAGTGCAGTGGCACGATCTTGGCTCACTGCAAGCTCCGCCTCCTGGGTTCAAGCAATTCTCTTGCCTCAGCCTTCCGAGTAGCTGGGACTACAAGCGTGTGCCACCACGCCCAGCTAATTTTTTGTATTGTTAGTAGAGACAAGTTTTCACCGTGTTAGCCAGGATGGTCTTGATCTCCTGACCTCGTGATCTGCCCACCTCAGCCTCCCAAAGTGCTGGGATTACCGGTGTGAGCCACCACACCTGGCCCCGAAAGTAATTTTGTATCAGTATATGAATCTTTCTATTCTTTCTATGATGGCAAAGTATTCCACGGTGTGGATAATTCAGAAATTATTTTAGCCATATGCTTTTAAAGAACATGCAAGTTACTTCAAGCTGTGGGTGTACAAGCAGTCCTCTAAATTAATAATATAAATAAACTACTAGATGTGTAATTTCACACATGTGCAATTGTACGTCTCTTTGTATGTGTATAAAAATTATGCCATTGGTTTATCAAATCACACACACACACACACATACACTCAAAGCCTTTGGACATTTAATTAGGCTTTATTGAATTGATTCAGCAATTTGGAGATAACTGACATTTCTTTCTGCACTGAGTACTGTTTACTCTGCTACTTCAGATGGCACTATATGGGATCCTAATCCATAGCTTCACTTTCTATGGGGAGATTTCTGCATTGGTAGGTGCTGCACTTCGCTCAGCCTCTAGAGGCCTCCAAACTGCTCATTATTTTCTATTTTTTAAAAATAAATTTCATTGTCTGTATTTAAAGTATACAACATGGTATTGTAGGATACATAAACAGTAAAATGGTTACTATAGTGAAGCAGATTTATATATTCATTATCTCACATAGTAACCCTCTTTGTGGCAAAAGCAGCTAAAATCTACTAATTTGGTAGAAATATCTAATACAGTACAATTTTATTGCCTTTAGTCCTCAGATGGTATACTGGATCTCTAAATTTGTTTATCCTACATGTCTGTTATTTGCTCATTATTTTCTATTTACCTGTATGAAGTCAGCAAAGGTATACATGGGGAAAGGCCAGGAATGGGCTTTTGTCCCCTTGGATATGGAGTGGTGTCGATCCATTAGGATCTTTATCCTTTTGAGCTTTAGGATTCTGATCTTCTTTTACTACCTGAAGTTCTCTAGAGGAAATTTAGAATATTTGCTGCCTTTCCTGACAAGTAAATGCTACAGGGGCAGAAATAGCTAGAACCTTCTTGAATTCCAGTCACTTCCCCATTCAAGTCCTGTAATGATTCTTTATCTTGTTGTATTTTTAATACAATTTTATGAGGTGCTTTTTATATTTTATCTACCTTTTGGGTTGTCTCCAACAGGAAAGATGGTCACAATTACCTTGCCATTAATGGCAGCCCAAAATTGAAACACGTAATTTCTATTTTTATTAAATTGTTTTCACTTATACAATTCTATGCCCCCAAAATAACTTGATTCAATTTATATGCTTAAGAAATGACGATGCAAATTTCAAAATAGCCAGTTGAGAGATGGGGGCACCCAGCTGAATCTGGCTGTGGCTTGGATTGATTAAATTATTTTTATTTTTGTATTCCAGTATACTTTATATACATGGAGTGCACAAATCTCAAGTGCACAGCTCAATAAATTTTTACATATAGGGACACCACAAATTCACCCCTCAGATCAAGATATTAAATATATCCAAATGTTCCGTCTTACCTCTTTCTAGTCAATACCACTCTTCTCTTGCTGAGATTCTAACTTCTATTTCCATAGATTAGTTTTGTCTGTTCTAAAACTTATATAAATGGAATCACACATATATGTGTGCAGTTGCTTACCATTATTCGTTTATGTTGTAAGTGGCAGAAATTTCTTCTTTGTTTTTCCTTGTATTCTATGCTGTGAATGAACTTTTGGGTTACTTTCAGTTTTGGGCTACTATGACTAATACTGCCATGAATATTTTTGAACATTTTGTTTTGTATACATCAGTACTCATTTCTGTTATGTATTATAAGTAGGAGTGAAAGTGTTGGGTCATGAGCATAGGCGTATGCTCAGTTTCAGTAGATACTAACAATTTCCCAGAGAGGTTAAACCAATTCACAGTCCTGGAGCCGGCCATATAGGAGAGCTCTAGTTGCTCTACAGCCTCTCCAGTCTTTGGTAATGTCAGTGCCAGTGCTGTTCATTAAGACATTTTGGTGGGGTGAAGTGGAATGTCATTAAAGTTTTACTTTGTATTTCCCTGATGGCTGGTGATGTTGAACATCTTTGCATATAATTATTGGTAACCTGGATATTTTTTTAAATGAGATGGTTTTTCAAATATTTTTCCCATTGAAAACACAAAGTTTATCTGTCTTATTGATTTATAGTACTTAATATATTTTGGATGCTACTTTCCAGATGTATTGCAAGTGCCTGCTCCTAGCTGTGACTTTTTTTTCACTTTTTACATGTGGTCTTTTGAAGAACAACAGTTAAGTCCCAATTATCAGTCTTTTCTTTTATAGATAATATTTTTGATGTCTTGCTAGCTTGGATTTGGATGGAAGTATTATTCTTGTTCTAATTGTGGCCACCCCCATTACACTTATGGTATATATAGGGCACAGAGAATGAAAAGACTGATTTACTTCTCAATTCTTGAGTCCACACCAATAACTATAATGTAATTTCTCTCTCTTCTTTCCAGCTGTAGGCTTGGATGTGCAGATTAATGTTCAGGTTCTCGGCACAGAGGGGTTTGTGGTGGAGTGTACCTCAGGAGGGTGGTTCCCACAAGCCCAGATGGCATGGAGAGACAGCAGTGGGAATGTAATTCTACATTCATCAAAATCTTACTCTCAGGATGGAGCTGGATTATTACATTTGAAGATGACCATTCTTCTAAAAAATAGCACCCATGGTCCTGTAACTTGCTGCTTTTACAACCCAGTCACTGGTCAAGAGAAAAGGGCAGGTATTGTCATATCAGGTGAGTGCTTGTGGCTTGGTTTTATCAAGGAAGAATTGCCACATAAAATTTCATGTCCTTCTTCAATGTGGCCAACTAAAGAGAAAATTAAGTGGAATAATAAATGTGAGGTTGTTTTATAAGCTATGAACTGCTGTAGACATGCACTATTGAAAATGTATTAAGTTGCTGGGACAAGGAAAATACCAGGTGCTAAGGAGTTATTTTAAACAATGGAAGATATTAGAATCATTAAAGGAAAAGCCTTGTTCTGTATAGCATGTTAAGGCTTCCAAAGTTTTTATGTCCTTTGAGTGCTAGATTCACCTTTTTTGGGCTTTGTGACCTTGGGTATCACTTAACCTTCAAGACCATTGATTTATCTCATTTGGAAATGATAAAGTATATGTTATTTTGAGCTTGAAATGAAATATTGCCAGTGCAATAGTTTTACAAAACAAAGCAATATGCAAAGTTAATATTGATTTAAACATTATGATGTCACAAGGGTACTTTATTACGGAAACTGGTTTGGTCCTAGTATTGCTTAACACAGAGACAGGGAATTATTTTAGTTTCATTTCTCAAGAGATGCTTTCCCAAAAAAGAAGAAGGAGGAGAATGTTCCCTGAGAGACATCACTGGTGTCTACCAGAGGGTCTTTGGATGTGATTTCAGATCAATTTTACCTCTGTTGTTAGATTACTCTGAATAGAAGAAGGTAAGCATTTAACTGGATCCAGTTCACAGAGGCTTAATATCAAGGAAATATCCTGTCTCTTAACAGCCATGAGTGAACAATTAGAAAGCTGATAAAATAAATACTGTAAGTACTTTTTTTTTTCTTTCTGTTCAGCAGAAACCCATCTATTTCAGGTGCTTAGGTCCCTTTGTGACCCAAAATAAACTCCTTTAATCAACTCACCATTTCAGTTTTCTGCGCCACTTCATGGGAGTATTACTTCTGGTTTCCCTTTTAATCCCACGTTTCCCTTCTGAGCCATTTAGGTTTCCCGGACTGACCAACAGTAATCAGCGTTGTTGAAGGTAAGGTGTGAATCTAGAACCTCAGATCTCATGCTCCTTTCCTGTTTATTTTTAAAATTTCAAATAGAAGCCTTTCAAAAATGAAGAAAGCAAATTGAGTCATGGTGATAGCCAAGTAGGGGGGATGCCTTGACAATGGATTTGTGCTATTTTTACATGTTATTTTTGTTGTTGTTGTTTCTAGAATCCATGTGTGCCTCAGGTTCTAATAGTCTGGTGTTAATTTAGTAGGTTAGCCTGCTATACTTCACATCATCTTAAATTGAAATACACTAAGATATTTATTTTATGTTCTGTATCTGAAAATCCCAGTCTCTGGAGGTATTGCCTGTATAATTCTGTGGTTTTTCTGTTCCCAATCTCTCCTTCATTATTTGGGAACCCATGTTTGTCTCTTTTTATATCTTATATACAAGGATCTTAAAACTCCACTCTCCAAATCCCTAGTAATTGGCAGAAAATGATGGGCAAACGTTGACTTTCAACTTTCCTGATTTTCTAAACTTTGAGAAATTTGAGGAATTACCTGCTTTATCAACACTCAGCAATTCCTTTCCTTCCTTGCTTCCTTGCTTCCTTCCTTCCTTCCTTCCTTCCTTCCTTCCTTCCTTCCTTCCTTCCTTCCTTCCTTCCCTCCCTCCCTCCCTTGTTCCCTCCCTCCCTCATTCCCTCCCTCCCTCCCTCCCTCCCTCCCTCCCTCCCTTCCTTCCTTCCTTCCTTCCTTCCTTCCTTCCTTCCTTCCTTCCTTCCTTCCTGTGGGTGGCAAGCCACCCAGGTGCCAAGGCAAGAGACTGAGGGCACAAGCTGTTCCAGTATAATAAAGAAAATATATAGAATAAGAATAGTTATATTAGAAATAGATTATAGATATGATTATATGTGAATATTATTAATCATTAGTTTGTAGCATTACGTTTTATTCCAATATTATAATAATCTTTGTTCTACAATTATAACGTAGGAAAAACCAGGCCATACAGAGACAGGAGCTGAAGGGACATGGTGAGAAGTGATCAGAAGACAAGTGTGAGCCCTCTGTTACACCCAGACAGGGCCACTAGAGGGCTCCTTGGTCTAGCGATAACACCAGTGCCTGGGAAGGCACCTGTTACTTAGCAGACTTTGGTCTAGCAGTAGTGCCAGTGCCTGGGAAGGCACCCACTACTTAGCAGACTGGGAAAGGGCGTCTCCCTTTCCCCGGGGGACTTAGGGAAGACTCTGCTCTACCACCTCCTGTGGAAGGCCTGATATCCATCAAGCCTGTCCGTAGCCATCCAGAGGCCTAAAAGTCTCCCTGTGATGCTGTGCTTCAGCGGTCACATTCCTGGTGCACTTTCATGTTCCACCCTGTACACCTGGCTCCACCTTCTAGATAGCAGTAGCAGAATTAGTGAAAGTATTAAAGCCGTTGAGCTTTCTGAAAAATGCATAGAAGAAATAATGATGTAAGCTGTTCCCTTTGTCTCTTTGCCTCGGCTACCAAATAGGGAAGGGCCCCCTGTCTGATGGACACGTGACTCGCATGACGTTACCTATCATTGGAGGTGATTCACACTCCTTACCCTGCCCCCTTGCCTTGTATACAATACAGCGCAGCCAGGTATTTGGGGCCACTACCGGTCTCTGCGTCTTGGTGGTAGTGGTCCCCCGGGCCCAGCTGTCTTTTCTTCTATATCTTTGTCTTGTGTCTTTATTTCTACGCTCTCTCATCTCCACACATGAAGAGAAAAACCCACAGGCCCAGTAGGGCTGGACCCTATCCCTTCCTTCCTTCCTTCCTTCCTTCTACATTTTGATCAGGATATTAGATATTCTCTTCTGGGAGATTTTTTCTGTTAAATTGGTCTCACAGGAACTCCCTACAGGGAATTTAAACACTGAATGTCAGATGTCTTTCTTAGTTTTATTTCTGTGACTTTAGAGCTCTTACTTTTTCTTTAAACTTTCTAAAATTTCACCAGTGGCACTTCTGATCCAGTCTCACAACTATGGAGTTTTCCAAATTCAACATTTACTGTGGCATCCAAGGCTCTGTTCTATAATTTCCCTCCTTTCGTGGATTGTCCACTAGAATGTAGGAACAGAAGTAGGAATTCATCCTTTCATCCAATACTGTTCTATTCTTGACACAATAACTCCCAAACTCTGTTCTTTCCCCTAGTTCAGCTTCACTGACTGACAACCCTCATCTGGGCTCAGAGTTTATAGCATGGAGTGCAATGGGGACCTTAAGTGTGGCTCCTATTTCTTCAGCAGTAACCTTCCATGCACAATGTAATCTTATAATTCTGTTGCTGTACTTACCAAGTCTTTCTACTCTTTCTTTCAGATATCCTGTTCAAATCAGAATATAAGTCATTGATGTCACATAAAATTTCATATCCTTGGATATATTTGAGCATTGTGGTTGCTCTTCTGTTTCTCAGAATAAAAGGTATTTAATTCAGGAAAGGTAATGAGTTCTGAAGCCATTCCTTCTTTACTTGATACCAAGTGTTTGGAGGAGGTTCACACAAAACAGTGTCAACCTCAAAGCATCTCACTGCTGTACTTGCCAAAGAAGGTCTTAATATCTTGAGTTATATCTCAGGATGAGCTAGTGTTCTCCATGTTTATGTGGTTCTCCAGAGCGAAAGTGCTGCTGCTGCCATAGTAGCTGCCACCTCCAAAATCTCCTGATCCTTGCGGAGCCATCATTACTTATTTCTTCTCACTTGGGCCATTTTCTGGAATTTAAATAATAATAGTTTTGAGGCTAGGCACAGTGACTCACGCCTGTAATCACTAGCACTTTGGGAGGCCAAGGCAGGTGGATCACCTGAGATCAGGAGTTCAAGACCAGCCTGGACAACATGGTGAAACTCTGTCTCTACTAAAATACAGAAATTAGCCAGGCATGATGGTGGGTGCCTATAATCCCAGCTACTCAGGAGGGTGAGACGGGAGAATCACTTGAACCTGGGAGATGGCGGTTGCAGTGAGCCGAGATCATGCCACTGTACTCCAGCCTGGGCAGCTGAGCGAGACTCTGTCTCAACAACAACAACAACAACAAAAATAATAATAGTTTTGAATATATATATATATTTGTTTTTTTGAGACAGAATCTTGCTCTGTAGCCCAGGCTGGAATAGTTTTCTCTTCCACAGGCATCTATGGATTTTCAGACTTATTCCTCAAATTCTCCAGAATATTTTACCTTGATTATAAGAAAAAGAAAAACACACATGAACCAATAATCCAATTCTTGGTTCTCCTGAATCTTCTCTCAGCTCCCCTTTGTTTTTCCTATGAAATTAACCTAAACATACACCCCTTGCATCACTAAGGGTGGGAAATGCAGCCTTAATTTCAGGGAGTTGAAAACAGAAGGCAGAGAAGGCATTGGATACATTTGAGAATGGCCCCTCGCAGTACTGGATCTTAGAACTTCAGACCATGCAAGATGAGTAACAGAAATGACATGTTATGCCATCAAGTATTCTAGATTTCCTGAGAGAAAGAAACTGTGATACATTCCAGGCTGCTTTGTATAGAGAAGGAGATGGACTAGGAGACTTTGGGAAATAATTTCATCCATAGTGACATAAATATAATTGATAAGACAAGGTGCCTTTTGAGAGTTATCATTAAAATGAAACTCTTCTATAGTTCAGAAAACATAAGCCTAAAAATGAAAATAGGGTTCATCTTGGCTAGTCCTATATAATTCATAAAGACCTGTATAACTTTGAATGAGTATTTATCATGTGCCAGGAAATGTGATAAACAATTTATAGTTAATGTCATCCAAACACCCTATGAGATAGGTTCCATTTATTATCACCATTTTTTGGATGAAGAAATTAGTCATCAGAGTTTTCAGTTAAATTGTTCAAGCTCAAACATGTAGAGCCAGGGCTGAAACTTAGACGTTTCAAATGCGAACACTTTGCTCCAAATGTAGTGATGCTCTTCTCCACTAAGATGTGAGGTATCAACATCATCCTTGCGTACTTTCAGTGATGGGGAGGTCACTAACTCACTCATTAGGCAATTTGACTTATCTGCTCAACAAATGTATGCTGAGCATCTCAGGGATTACGTACTGTTCTAGATATTAACAGTAAAGCAAAAGGAAAAAACAGCTTAAAGTCTTTGTCCTTGTAGAGGTTACTTCTAGTGTGATGTAAGGAAACTCTTCCTTTTAGGACTTTCCTGTTAATAGTTTCTGGTATTTGTGGTTTTAAAAACTCACACACACAAAAACACAGAACCAAAACAAAAGAAAAACTCAAACAGAAAGCATCATGTTCTTTTCTGGATCTTCTTCACCCTAAGCCAAGTATTTATAGTTATTGGTTCTTTGCATAATGTGTCTCAGAATTATACAAGTCTTGTCATTTTCTTCTAGAAATGTTATAAATAAGCAAAAGAATCTTTTAAAAATCTAGTTTGAGGCTTATGCCTGTAATCCTAGCACTTTTGTAGTCTAAAAGGAGCAGATTGCTTGAGTTCAGGAGCTCGAGACCAACCTGGCCAACATAGTGAAACCCCGTCTCTAATAGAAATACAAAAAGTTATCTGGGTGTGGTGATGCATTCCTGTAGTTCCTAGCTAGCTGGGAGGCTGAGGCACGAGAATCGCTTGAACAGAGGAGGTGGAGGTTGCAGTGAGCCAAGTTCGTGCCACTTTACTCCAGCCTGGGTGACAGAGTGAGACTCTGTCTCTAAATAAATAAATAAATATCTAGTTTGATATGGGAAAGCATGGTTTAATAAGGAGAATTGCCCAGACTTGAAATAATCTTTCTCACACCATAGTAAGCTCTCTAGAATATAAGTTTTCAAGCAAAGTTTGAGTGACTAAATAGCAGGAATGCTATAAAGAAGATCCTTCAGTTATACCTTCAGGGCATTACAACTGTGAAATTATTGGGTTCCAAAGCACTTTTGTCCTCTTAGCTAACTCAGAGTTTCCCCAAACTACCATTTTGTTTGTCCTACAAACATCAGACTCATATATGTTATAGTGACCAGGGTCCCATTCTCTCTGCATCTTATTTTCATGTTGTGATCAACAAACATACTGCACAGAGTGTGGGAAAGTAGGAAAATACTGTTCTCCAGTACCCTCATCTATCCTAAGCCCAAACAAGTCCTCCCCTCATTCCTGATTCCTGGCTCTATCTCATTCACAATCCTGCTTTTGATGCCTGAGCTGTGACTTAGGTTGAATAGACCTAAATAGACATTACATTGAGACCTTAAAATAATTTCCTTAATCTAGCATGTTTGTTGCTGTTCCAATGTATTCCAAAAGAGCTAGCTTCCTAATTCTCCTTCTCCTTGATCCTTTTTCAGTTGCAGAGAATATAAGGTGTGTTCACCTTGTGTTTCAGTGTCTACCTTTCCTGATGTATATTGGCATTTTGCCTATCTATTTACAATTCAGGAAAAGAGGTAAGTGGTACTAGAAAAATAGAATTTCTCAGTTCATCTCTTCTTAGCCTGGTACCCTCTTTACTTGGATGTATTTAGATAAAGCTGGGCAACTTTCCTAGCAACAACAGAAGGAGTCAGGATTTGGGGACACCTTAGAAACTTTAGATGCTGCCCTCTGAACTGTGCAAGTTGCAGAGTCTTAGGCTTCTCTGATGACTGCCTGTATTTCCAGCATCACCTGTGGTCACAATTGCTTGCATACCAGGGGAACAGATATATTCCTTGAGGTCTGGCAACCATTTCATCCAAGATTATGGGGTCCAGATGCTTATTTACAAAACACAATTATTTGTGTCACCAAATGTTGGCTCCAAGACAGTGATTAATAACCATTTTTGCATCAGAGATCCCATTTGAAAAATTAATGAGTTCAAAAGGCCAATATTACATGTTTTATTTCCTATTCAGTTTCAAGACTATTGAAAGCCATTAATTGATCATCTTGTGAAATGGTTTGGCTCTGTGTCCCAACTCAAATATCACCTTGAATTGTGATAATCTTTACGTGTGAAGGGCGACACCAGGTAGAGATAATTGAATCATGGGGGAGTTTCCCCCATGCTGTTCTCATGATGGTGAGTGAGTTCTCATGAGATCTGATAGTTTTATAAGGGGCTTCCCCCTTCACTTGGCACTCATTCTCTTTCCTGACACCTTGTGAAGAGGTGCCTTTCACCATAATTGGAACTGTGCATCAATTAAACCTCCTTTTTTTTATACATTACTCAGTCTCAGGTATTTCTTCATAGTAGTTTGAGAATGAACTAATACATCTTGCCTATATATTTAGATGTTACTAGAAGTGCAGCTATATTTATGTACTTTGTTATGATAGCATCTGAGAATTTAGCAATACTTTTTATTTGTTTGCAGTTACTGGGAGTTATTTACATAAAACAATGACGATCAAAGTAAACACTAAACAAAAGAATCACTTTATTCTTTGCAAGAGCTTTGCCTTCACTCCTAAGACATAACTGGTCCAGATGCTACATAGATAGTCTTTTCAAACCTTTTATATATTTTGAATTTTCCCCAGCATAACCCATTCCATCTATTTGCACCTCAAAGTATAAACCCAAGCCTCAAATCTTAACAAACTAATGAGCCCAAAGGACAAGCCCACCAGGATCAACAAAAGCTGGCAAGAATGTTTAAGAATGTATAAAATAGAATTCTATTTCAACCAGTATGTAATTTCCTAAACTACTCTTTCTGACTACAGTATATATACTGCAATATCTATCTGTCTGTCTATATCCACCAAATATTATTTTCAAGTTATTTTTAAGCAATTGAGAAGACTAAGAAAATATTTTGTGTACTGGAAGAAATCAAAAGATGCAATCAAAACCTTATTTTGACTTTTTTCTTTCTCCCTCCCTCCCTCCCTCCCTGCCTCCCCCACCTCTTCCTCTTCCTCTTTCTCCTCCTCTGCTCCTCCTCCTTCTTCCTCCATCCTCCTTCTCTTCTTCTCCTCCTCCTCCTCCTCCTTCTTCTCCTTCTCCTTCTCCTCCTCCTCCTCCTCCTCCTCCTCCTCCTCCTCCTCCTCCTCCTCCTCCTCCTTCTTCTTCTTCTTCTTCTTCTTCTTCTTCTTCTTCTTCTTCTTCTTCTTCTTCTTCTTCTTCTTCTTCTTTCTCTCTCTCTCTCTCTCTCTCTCTCTCTCTCCCCCCCCCTCCCTCTCTCTCTCCATGGGCATCTTCTAAATCCAGGTTGCTTATTTTGTTTTGAAGTCCACATTGGAGTCAAGTGGACAAAGGATGATTACCAGAGCCCTCATAAAGGAAGAGTCTAATACAAATATCCACATATATCTGGGACCCCAAAGAAGTGAACATCAAAATAGTCTGTGTAACAATTCACTAAAAATATATCTCATAGAGCATAATAATAAGAAAAATACCTTTTCTCCATCAGTACCAAACAGTAGAATTTGAAAATAATTCTGCCTTAATCATTCATATACATAAACCCTCCCTTAATGAGATTGTAGCCATTAACTTGGTGAAGATTGGTGAAATTTGAATATATTTTGAAGATAAAGGCAACTGATTAATGTCCTATTAGATATTGAGGTGCAAGAAAACAAAAAGTGTCAAAGATGATTTTAGGTTTTTCAGAAATAGCAACTATGAAATAGAGTTGCTGTTTATTAGATACACAATATAAATATTTTTAATATATTTAAAAAATAAAATAATGAATTCAAAATAAGAATCAAAGATGAAACTAATAAAAAGATCAAGAATAGTTGAAAGAGATCAACTAGAATGTCTAGGAATTAAATATATAATAATTAAGATTTAAACACAAGGTGGATAAGTAAAACAGGCGACCAGGCACAATTAAAAGAGAACTGGACTGTTGGCACTAGATAAGATACCGTGAGTACATCCTGCCCTGTCTCTTTAATTGAATATCGCTTTAAAATTGGACAGAATGCATCAAGCAGATATTTGAGGATATTGTAAAGCAAACAGTAGCAATCAGATTAAGGAAGACCAGAAACCAAGGAAATACCGAACCAGCAATGAGTTTGTCATTTTTTCCCTCTGGTATACCCAAGTGATATGGTTTGGCTGTGTCCCCACCCAAATCTCAACTTGAATTCTATCTCCCAGAATTCCCACATATTGTGGGAGGGACCCAGGAGGAGGTAATTGAATCACAGGGGCCAGTCTTTCCTACGCTATTCTTGTGATATTGAATAAGTCTCATGAGGTCTGATGGGTTTATCAGGGGTTTCCGCTTTTCCTTCTTCCCCATTTTCTCTTGCTGCCACCATGTAAGACATTCCTTTCACCTCCTGCCATGATTCTGAGGCCTCCCCAGCCATGTGGAACTGTAAGTCCAATTAAACCTGTTTTTCTTCCCAGTCTCGGGTATGTCTTTATCAGCAGCATGAAAACGGGCTAATACAGTAAATGGGTATCAGTAGAGTGGGGCATTGCTGAAAAGATACCCCAAAATGTGGAAGAGACTTTGGAACTGTGTAATGGGCAGAGGTTGGAACAGTTTGAAGGACTCAGAGGAAGACAGGAAAATGTGGGAAAGTTTGGAACTCCCTAGAGAATTGTTGAACAGCTTTGCCTAAAATGCTGATAGTGATATGGACAATAAGATCCAAGGCCGGGCGCAGTGGCTCAAGCCTGTAATCCCAGCACTTTGGGAGGCCGAGACGGGCGGATCACGAGGTCAGGAGATCGAGACCATCCGGGCTAACACGGTGAAACCCCGTCTCTACTAAAAAATACAAAAAACTACCCGAGCGAGGTGCCAGGCGCCTGTAGTCCCAGCTACTCGGGAGGTTGAGGCAGGAGAATAGCGTAAACCCAGGAGGCGGAGCTTGCAGTGAGCTGAATCCCGCCACTGCACTCCAGCCTGGGCAACAGAGCAAGACTCTGTCTCAAAAAAAAAAAAAAAAAAAAAAAAGATCCAGGCTGAGATGGTCTCAGGTGAAGAAGAGGAACTGGTTGGGAACTGACACAAGGGTTACGCTTGTTATGTTTCAGCAAAGAGACTGGTGGCATTTTGCCCCTGCCTGAGAGATTTGTGGAATTTGAACTTGAGAAAGATGATTTAGGGTATCTGACAGAAGAAATTTCTAAGCAGCAAACCATTCAAGAGGTGACTTGAGTAACGTTAAAGGTATTCAGGTTTTTTTTTTGGAGATTGAATTTCACTCTTGTTGCCCAGGTTGTAGTGGAGTGGCACAATCTTGGCTCACTGCAACCTCCACCTCCTGGGTTCAAGCAATTCTCATGCCTCAGCTTACTCAATAGCTGGGATTACAGGTGTCTGCCACCATGTCCAGCTAATTTTTAAAATATTTTTACTAGAGGCAGGGTTCCACCATGTTGAGCAGGCTGGTCTCAAACTCCTGATCTCAGGTGATCCACCTGCTGTGGCCTCCCAAAGTGTTGGGATCACAGGCTTAAGCCACTGCGCCTGGCCAGGCATTCAGTTTTAAAAGGGAAACAGTGGATAAAAGTTCAGAAAATTTGCAGCCTGACTATGCAATAGAAAAGAAAAACCCATTTTCTGGGGAGAAATTCAAACCAGCTGCACAAATTTGCAAATTTGTAGCAAGGGGCCTAATGTTAATCCCCAAGACCACAGGGAAAATGTCTCCAGGGCATGTCAGAGATCTTTATGGTAGCCTCTCCCATCACAGGCCTGGAGGCCCAGGAAGAAAAAGTGGTTTTATGGGCCAGACCCAGGGTCCCTGTGCTGTTTGAAGCCTAGGGACTTGGTGTTCTGTGTCCCAGCTGCTCCAGCCATGGCTGAAAGTGGCCAACATAAAGCTTAGGCTGTGGTTTCAGAGGGTAGAATCCCCCAGCCTTGGCTATTTCCACGTGGTGTTGAGCCTGCAGGTTCACAGAAGTAAAAAATTGAGGTTTGGGAACCTCCACCTAGATTTCAGAAGATGTATGGAAATGCCTGGATGCCCAGACAAACTTTTGCTGCAGGGGTGGGACCTTCATGGAGAATCTCTCCTACAGCAGTGCAGAAGGGAAATGTGGGATCAGAGGCCCCACAAAGAGTCCCTACTGGGGCACTGACTAATGGAACTGTGAGAATAGGGCCACCGTCCTTCAGACCCCAGAATGGTAGATCCACTGACAGCTTGTACCATACTCCTGGAAAAGCTTCAAACATTCAGTGCTAGCCCATAAAAGCAGCCAGGAGTGGGGCTGTATCCTGCAAAGCCAAAGAGACAGAGCTTCCCAAGACCATGGGAACCCACTGCTTGCATCAACATGACCTGGATGTGAGATATGAAGTCAAAGGAGGTAAATTCGGAGCTTTAAATTTTGACTGCTCTGCATGGGTTCTGTACTTCTTTGTTCTGGCCAATTTCTCCCATTTGGAATGGCCATATTTACCAAATACCTGTACCCTCATTGTATCTAGGAAGTAACTAGCTTGCTTTTGATTTTACAGGCTCATAGGCAGAAAGGACTTGCCATGCCTGAGATGAGACTTTGGACCGTGGACTTCTGGGTTAATGCTGAAATGAGTTAAAGCTTTGGGGGACTGTTGACAAGGCATGATTGCTTTAGAAATGTGAAGACATGATATTTGGAGAGACCAGGGGAGGAATGATATGGTTTAGCGGTGTCCCCACCCAAATCTCAACTTGAATTTTATCTCCCAGAATTGCCACACGTTGTGGAAGGAACCCAGCGGGAGGTAATTGAATCATGGGGGCTGGCCTTTCCCATGCTGTTCTCGTGATAGTGAATAAGTCTCACTAGAGCTGATGTTTTATCAGGGGTTTCTGCTTTTGCTTCCACTTCATTTTCTCCTGATGCCCCCATGTAAGAAGTGCCTTTCACGTTCCACCATGATTCTGAGGCCTCCCCAGCCATGTGGAACTGTTAGTCCCGTTAAACTTATTTTTCTTGCCAGCTCAGATATGTCTTTATCAGCAGCATGAAAACAGACTAATACACTAAGCCTGGACTCAAAGCACCATGAATCCCAGAAGGTGTCATCAATGCAAACAGTAAAAGCTCCAGGAAAAATCTTCTAGTTAAGATTTCAGAAATGAGAAAGGAATCTCTGGTTTGTGGTGGTAGTGGTAGCATGAAACTAGAAGTGTTTGTGACTCCTAGAAATAGACTTTCCACTTTTCTCAGAAGATCTATGGCAAAAAGAGGGTGGAGAAACCCTAAGTGACTTTGTCTCTCCATGTCCTAGTGCTGCTCAGTCATGGACACAAGTACAGTCACAGGAAGTGTACAGCATAGTGGAGGTATATAAAAACCCAAGATTTCTGGCCTGAAATACCAAATAGACAAGCCCTAGGGAACTAGAAATTACCAGAGAGAGAGCAGAGAGGAAAGAACCTTGGGAAATTGATTCCATAAAGTTGTTTATGAACTCCAGGGTTCATCTCAGAACTTTAAATGTATACATCTGATTAAAAAAATCCCAGCACATAGAAGATATTGAGGACTAAGCTAAGGGAAATATCATTGCCTATAGCACACACACAAGACAAATATGAAAAATACTTTAAAAAGTAATTTAGCAATAATTTTTAAATAATTGCTTTCAAAGAGGAATTGAAAAATACATGAAAGGTCAGTGTTCATAGGACTTATAACCCAAACCCAACTGGGTCAGGTGTCCACGAAAACAAAAATATTAACATGCCCCATAAGATTTAACAAGAATCTGAGATTTATAACATCATATTCAAAATATCCAGAAGACAATCCAAAACTACTCAGTATGTGAAGAATCAGGAAAATCTCAGCATGCATGGGTAAGAACAATAGGGAGCAACACTGAGATTACATAGATGTTAAAATTATCAAAGAATTTAAAACTGCTACTATAAAAATATCCAAGAAGTAATGGCAAGCACTCTGAAACAAATGGGAAATGAAGCTTCAGCAAAAAAATAGAAAATATACAGAAGAACCACCTAGAAATCCTAGCACTAAAAGCTACAATAGTATTTTTTTTTTAAATTATCACAGTATAGGCTCAATAGCAGAATTGAGATGACAGAGAAAATATTCAATGTTCTTGAGAGATAGATGCATAGAACTTATTCAATGTGAAGACCAATGAGAAAAAAGAATAAAAAAAGAGTAGAGTTTCAGGGACCTGTAGGACAATAGCAATAGAATGAAACTTGTGTCCTGGGAGTTTCAGTACAAAATATAAAGAGTTAAGCACAGTAAAGATATTTGAAGAAATCAAAAACTTCACAAATTTGTCAGAAGACATAACCTACACATTCAAAAAGTACAGTGAACCCCCAAATAGAAATCTAGGGAAATCCATGGCCATACCATAACAATCAAATGATTCCAAAGGTAAAGCCATAGAAAAATTATTAAAAACATCCAGAGAAAATGGACGCATTACTTATGAGGGAAAACAATAGTACAAACAACTGTGGAATTCTAATCCAAATCCATCCATGGTGTCAGAAGGAAGTGACTTTTTTCTACGCTGAAAGTAAAGAACTGCCAAACCATAATTTTATGTCCAGTGAAAATATACTTAAATAATGAAAGTTAGTAAAAACATTTTAAGGAGAAAGAAAATCTTGGATAATTCTTTACCAGCAGAACTGCTTCAAAGCACTGCAGTTCTTCAGAAGGGAGATAACAGCAGAAGGAAATGTGGTCATTAGGAGTTAAGGAAGACAAATCATAACTATTGAAGTAAATCTATTACAATATTCCTTTCCTCTTGAGTTCTTTAACATGTTTGATGATGAAAAGCAAAAAAAATAACATTATCCGATTGGATTTTTAATTTATGTATATATACTTGTAATATATAAAACAACTACAACATAAGTAGAAATGATAAAGAGCTCTATTATAGTGATAAAATGGTGTTTCTCAGTAGATTATGAAAAGTTGAGCATGTATAATTTAATTCCTAGTGTAATCAAAATGATACTAATTGATAGAGTCAAAACCAAAAAAGATAAATAAATTAAAATGTGATTTTAAAAAAGTTCCTCTAAAATGCAGGAAAGAGTAAACAGGTATGACAAACAGGAAAAATAGAGAAATTAAGTAATAAAATGGTAATAATTACTTAAATATAAATTCTCTAGTTTTGTCAATTATTCCTTTACAGTTTGAAGTCATGATATTAAGTTGATATACCATTGAAGTGGATAAGCTTTACTGGCAAAAGAAAACATTAATTATTATGTGTGTCTAGTAATGCTTTCTTGTCTTACCATCTATTTTCCCAATAGTAGTATGGCTACTTTTTGTTTTCTTGCATCTCACTATCAACAGGACATTAATCAGTTTCCTTTATCTTCAAAATATATTCAAATTTTACCAATTTTCACCAAGTTAATGGCTACAATCTTGATTTATATTTGTATTGTACATATTTTCTTTTTATTTAGCTTAAAATATTTTATATTTAAATTTTTCTGCATATTTATGATTTTGTGCATCTCTTGGAAAAGGATATAATTAGATTTAAATTTTTAATCTATTCTATTTTATAATTATTGCCTCTTAAATGAATCATTTATACTTTTAGCTTATTGATGTTTCAAATTTCTAACATCA
This sequence comes from Macaca fascicularis, assembly GCF_037993035.2. Lineage (NCBI taxonomy): Eukaryota > Metazoa > Chordata > Mammalia > Primates > Cercopithecidae > Macaca > Macaca fascicularis. The sequence goes on along the minus strand of NC_088375.1, from coordinate 186,611,158 downwards.
TTTTGTGCTTATCTGACCTTCCTGTTTTATATACATATTTCTATTTTTCTTCATTTTCATTGTATTGTGTTTTAAACATTTCATTTTCTGTTTGTAATTTTAATTATTCCATCTGTTTTTACTTATAACGACATATAATTTATACAGCGTTTTTTCCCCCCACTATTTAAGTGGTTCATTTAGAAATTTCAACGTGTGTGTACTTACTATCAAGTCTAAATTTAATTAATACCTGAATTAGTCCGTTCTCACACTGCTGTAAAGATACTACTAGAGTCTGAGTAATTTATAAGCAAAGGAGGTTCAATCGACTGGTAGTTCTGCATGGCTGGGGAGACCTCAGGAAACTTCCAATCATAGCGGAAGGGGAAGCAGGCATGTCTTAAATGACAGCAGGTGAGAGAGCGCACATGAGAGAGCAGGAAAAACTACCATTTCTAAAACTCGTGAGAATTCACTCACTATCATGAGAACAGCATGGGGGAAACCACCCCCATAATCCAATCACTTCCCTCTCTTCTACACATGGGGATTATGATTCAAGATAAGATTTGGGTGAGAACAAAAAGCCTAAGCATATCAATATCTTAAACACTCTCAGAAGATAAAAAGATCTTGGAATAGTTTAGTAACATGTAGTTCCATCAGGACACATGCTATGATCACTGAAGATTTTAATTCTATGTTATTTAAACCTCATAGAACATTATTTTAATTATTGTTTTATATAGCATTGCTTGTTTATACTTATCTATAGTTTACAACTTTTTTGACTTCTATTTTTTCTTGCATATCAGACTTAACAAATACTATCACACTATCTGATAGCGTTTGTCTCACATTTATTTCAATGGCTACAGAATTTTAGTTTGAAGATTTTTTCCAGTGCATTGAACATATTATTTCACTATTGTGACTTCCGCTGTTTCTATTCTATTGAGAAGTCTGCTTTTAGTCTAATTGGCGCTTCTGAATGTGAACTTTCTTTTTCTCTGGCTGCTCAAAAGAGTTTTTAGTGTGTGTGTGTGTGTGTGAGCACATGCCCATGTACATGCCTTTGTGGAATTCTTTTTATTTTTTAATAATAAGGATTAATTGGGCTCCCTGATTTTCTACATTAGTGTTTTTTGTCAGGTCTCAAAAAATCTCAGCTACCATTGTTTTAAATACAGCCATGTGTTGCTTAACAATGGGATACATTCTGAGAAATATTTATGTAGCCAATTGCATCATTATGTAAATACCATGTAGCATATTTACACAAACCTAAATGGTATTGCATACTACACACCTAAGCTATAAGGTATAGCCTATTATCCTAGGCTAAAAACCAGACCAGCATGCTACTGTACTGAATGCTATAGGCAATTGCAACACAATGGTAAGTATTTATGTATCTAAACATATCTAAACATAGAAAAGGGACAGTGAATATATGGTATAAAGGATAAAATATGGTACATCTGTACAGGGCGCTTATTATGAATAGAGCTTGCAGGACTGGAAGTTGCTTTGGGTGAGTAACTGAATGAGTAGTGAGTGAATGAGAAGACTTAGGACATTTCTGTATACTCTTGTAGGCTTTATAAACACTGTACACTTAGCCTACACTAAATTTACTTTATTTGGTAATAGATTAACCTTAGCTTATTGTGACTTATTTACTTGTAAACTTAAAAATTTCTTAACTTTTTGACTGTTTTGTAATAACAGCTTAAGATACAAATGTACAATCATACAAAAATGTTTTCTTTCTTTATGTCATTATTCTATAAGCTTTTCCTAATAAAACAATTAAAAATTTTTTTTTGTTGTTAAAAACTAAGATACAAATACACACCTTAACCTAGGCCTACTCAGGGTCAGGATCATCACTATCACCATTTTCTACTTCCATATTTTGTCCCCCTGGAAGATCTTCAAGGGCAATAGCACATATGGACCTGTCACCTCCTATGATAAGGATGTTTTCTCTTCTGTGATAATTCCTGAAGGACCTGCTGGAGACTCTTCTTAAAGGAGGTGTCTCTGCAGAAGCATCCATTGTGGTTTGCTTGATTTTTTTCTTTTTTTCATTATAGATTTGCTTGTAAGCAGATAATGTACCACAGACATTCCTGCTCATTAATGCAATCCTTTCAGTATTGGGGTTCATATTTTCAAATATTTTAAGGAGCTTGTTGATGTCTGCAAAAGCTTCTGCTAAACCATTCACTCTGGATTTCCTGAGAAGTTCTTCTTTTTCTTCTCCTGCAGTTTCCTTGTCTCTTTTTTGTTCCTCAGCTATGCATTCTTGTTACAGTTCCAACAGCTCATTAATTAATTCCTCAGGATGACATCACTAGATGAAAGAAAATTTTCAGCTCCATTATAATCTTATGAGACCACTGTGATATATATGGTTCACTGTTAACCAAAACGTCATTATGTGGCACATAACTGTACTTCCTTTTCTCCTTTATTTAATTTGTCTTCTTTTTAACTTTAGATTCTGTCAATCAGAACTTTCTACTCCATTCTCTATGTCTCTTAACTTCTCTCCTTTATTTTTGACTTTTTCTCTCCATGTTTATGCCTTCCAGTTTATTATCAAGTTTAGTAATCAATTCCTAAATATGAGTGATTTTTGTGGTACCCACTCTGAATTCTTAACTTCAGACATTATGTTTCAATATCATCAATTTTATTTACTACTTTTTCAAAGTACCTCTTCTCAAGTTACCTTTAATAATTTTTGTTCTGCAGATATTTCTTAGCTTGTCTCATCCAATTTTTAAATATAATATGTACAGGTGGTATTTTTTGGACCCTGTTTCATCTTTGAAATATCTAAAATTGTTTTGTAACTGTTTTCTGATTTCCTCTGGATGTTGTCTTTGTAGCTCTAAATCACTTAACAGATGTTTAATAAGAGATTACTATATACCAAACACATTTCTAAATACTGGGGATTCAACAGTGAACATCACAATGTTCTGCATTAATGAAATCAAAAGTATCATCTGTAACTTTATTATTGGTCCTTCTAGAGTTTGAGCCCTATGACAACCTTTTAAATATTTGAGTTTAGTAATCATGGCACCTTCTTTATCATCTTTTGTCCATTTGTTCCTTATGATTGACTTTGACCTCCTCCAATATTATGATCATCCTGTGTACTTTGTATATTAAAATTTCCTCTTCTGCCACTGAGCTGCAATTAAAAATAATTTGTTTTATCCAACTGTTCAGAGCCTCCTTATGACATTTTCAGACACTTTGCCTCTACATTTCTTCAACAAAAGTGTAAAAATAAATGAGAGCGTATTTTCAGTTTCCTGTGGATTAATGAGTAGAGATGACTTCTCACAGATTGTATTCATGGTTCAACCCAAATTGCACATATAGGCTCGACCAACCTACATACTCTATGACATCATAAAACCTTGGATGAGCCCAGAAAAAACAAGTAAATGAACCTACTCAACCTCCTTTTACCTTTATTAAGTGGGCTTCTACATATCTGGATTCTTAATTTGTGAATATTTTCAAGTCTTTATTTCTTTATAATGAATTGTTTGCATTTTTTCTTTCTCTTTTTTTCAGTCTCTGTTTCAGATGATCTGTTCTTATTGTATAGTATTTGGACAGATGATTTATGCATAATCTTGGGTATTCTAATGTTATTCTTCACCCTACTCATTTTTGTTCTACTTTATACTCTGAAAGGTAAGTGAAGCAGCAAGGGTGGGAGCTCCAAGGAAGTATATCCTGTACTTTTATCTGAATCTCTTGAAGGATTAGCTTTCACTCTGAAATATCTGTTAAAGGCTCAAATAACTCTGAAAAAATAGTGGCTTGGGTTATTCACGTTTTCCCTTATTTCAGCAAACTGACAGGAGCATTTTATGACTTACCTACACCTTGCTAATTGCTCATTTCACTATACTGCAAATCTCCCTTTACTTATAAAGAACATGTGTGAGAATCGGCTTTCACCAACTACTTTTAAGAATCAGTGGCACCAGATGACATGATTGTATATTTAGAAAACCCCATCACCTCAGCCCAAAATCTCCTTAAGCTGATAGGGAACTTCAGCAAAGTCTCAGGATACAAAATTAATGTGCAAAAATCACAAGCATTCTTATACACCAGTAACAGACAAACAGAGAGCCAAATCATGAATGAATTTCCATTCACAATTGCTTCAAAGAGAATAAAATACCTAGGAATCCAACTTACAAGGGATGTAAAGAACCTCTTCAAGGAGAACTACAAACCACTGCTCAGTGAAATAAGAGGACACAAACAAATGGAAGAACATACCATGCTCATGGAGAGGAAGAATAAATATTGTGAAAATGGCCATACTGCCCAAGGTATGATTCAATGCCTAGATTCAATGCCATCCCCATCAAGCTACCAATGACTTTCTTCACAAAATTGGAAAAAACTGCTTTAAATTTCATATGGAAGCAAAAAAGAGCCCGCATTGCCAAGACAATCCTAAGTCAAAAGAACAAAGCTGGAGTCATCACGCTACCTGACTTCAAACTATACTACAAGGCTACAGTAACCAAAACAGCATGTCACTGGTACCAAAACGGAGATATAGACCAATGGAACAGAACAGAGCCCTCAGAAATAATACCACACATCAACAGCTATCTGATCTTTGACAAACTTGACAAAAACAAGAAATGGGGAAAGGATTCCCTATTTAATTAATGGTGCTGGGATAATTGGCTAGCCATAAGTAGAAAGCTGAAACTGGATCCTTTCCTTACTCCTTATACAAAAATTAATTCAAGATGGATTAGAGACTTAAATGTTAGACTTAAAACCATAAAAACCCTAGAAGAAAACCTAGGGAATACCATTCAGGACATAGGCATGGGCAAGGACTTCATGTCTAAAACACAAAAAAGCAATGACAACAAAAGCCAAAATTGACAAATGGGATCTAATTAAGCTAAACAACTTCTGCACAGCAAAAGAAACTACCATCAGAGTGAACAGGCAATCTACAGAATGGGAGAAAATTTTTGCAATCTACTCATCTGACAAAGGGCTAATATCCAGAACCTACAAAGAACTCAAACAAATTTATGAGAAAAAGAAACCCCATCAAAAAGTGGGCAAAAGATATGAACAGACATTTCTCAAAAGAAGACATGCATACAGCCAACAGATACATGAAAAAATGCTCATCATCACTGGCCATCAGAGAAATGCAAATCAAAACCACAGAGATACCATCTCACACCAGTTAGAATGGCAATCATTAAAAAGTCAGGAAACAGCAGGTGGTGGAGAGGATGTGGAGAAACAGGAACACTTTTATACGGTTGATGGGATTGTAAACTGGTTCAACCATTGTGGAAGACAGTATGGCGATTCCTCAAGGATCTAGAACTAGAAATGCCATATGACCCAGCCATCCCATTACTGGGTATATACCCAAAGGATTATAAATCATGCTGCTATAAAGGCACATGCACATGTATGTTTACTGCAGTACTATTCACAATAGCAAAGACTTGGAATCAACCCAAATGTTCATCAGTGACAGACTGGATTAAGAAAATGTGGCACATATACACCATGGAATACTATGCAGCCATAAAAAGGATGAGTTTGTGTCCTTTGTAGGGACATGGATGTAGCTAGAAACCATCATTCTCAGCAAACTATCGCAAGAACAGAAAACCAAACACTGCATGTTCTCACTCATAGGTGGGAATTGAACAATGAGATCACTTGGACTCTGGTAGGGGAACATCACACACCGGGGCCTATTATGGGGAGGGGAGATGGGGGAAGGATGGCATTGGGAGTTACACCTGATGTAAATGATGAGTTGATGGGTGCTGATGAGTTGATGGGTGCAGCACACCAACATGGCACAAGTATACATATGTAACAAACCTGCATTTTATGCACATGTACCCTAGAACTTAAAGTATAATAATAATAATAATAAAAATCAGTGGCACCAGAAAAAGACCCCAGTTCAGTCACACCTTGCTGTTGACCAATTGATTGTTGAACGTTTACTGTAGATCCACAGGAAAGGTTCTCCTTGACATCTCCACTCAACTCTTCCTTCAACTAAAGCTGTGACATGGTAAAGAAGGTACATGTGCAGGGAGGGGCAGCCCACCATTCAAACTGTGAGCAATTCCCATGTAAGAGCTACATGTCAGCCAACTACAAGAAAAAGTTGAGGGAACAGCAAGTCTGTGCTCACACCGAAGCAGGTTTATTTCATACCCTTCTTGTCATGGCTCCAAAACCTGAATTAGTTATGCAGTCATTTTACTTTGTACTTTCTGGGACTAAGAAATAAATGTAATCTCTTTAGGGATCTGGGGGCTATACAATGAGAAAAAATGGAGACCACATCTAAACTTCTTGCTACTTGCATTACAATTAAAGAAATTATTTTCTTAATCCAATTGTGTTCTGTCTGGAAAATGTAGATTTTGATCTTGATTTTTGTTGTGTTGCAGACGCCAGTGAGTATAGTTGTGGCCTCTGTGTACACTCCTTCTCCATCTTAATTAAATAGATTTAAAATCAATATGCCATCAATAACACTGATTGCTTCCTTAACAGATTTTGTACAACTATGGACATCAGGGTTCTCATCTGAAACAGAGGAGGCTTGAAGACAGTAGAACCAGTGATGTAAAACATTGAAGAAAAAGCATTTGGATCAAAAGTCTATACTTTTGAGTGAAGTCAAATAATTACCAATGTATAGGAAGAAAATAGAAATTTAAAGATTCTCAATATATCTTCGTTGCAAGTTTACATGAGAATTACCTAATTCAAATGTAATTGCATCAAAATTAGGATCTCAATCTAAAGAATATCTAATATGTAGAAAAGTAATAGCAAATAAACAAATGTATCATAAAATCTAAATATTTCCCTGAAATAAAGTAAATATATGAAAATCAGAAGTGTAAATGACTAAAATCTCTGGTTTTTAAATTGAGACTAAAATGGGATAAAATAACAAAATAAAAGATGTTTGGTTTTCAGGACATATGCTTAAAACTTAACGAGAGGGAAAGGTGGAGCAAGGTGGTTGAATAGAAGCCTTCAGCAATTGTACTCCCTGTAGGAACACCAAATTGAAGAACTGTCTACTCAGAAAAGTACTTTCATAAGAACCAAAAATCAAGTGAGTGATCAGAGTAACTGGTTTTAACATCATATTCAGGAAAGAGGCACTGAAGAGTGTAGAAAAGACAGTCTTGAACTGCCTGCACATCCTTCCCCCATTGCCTAGCAATGGTCATGCGGCATTGAGAGAGAATCTGTGTGCTTAAAGGAGGGAGAGCACAGTGACTGTGCTATTTTGTATTGGAACTCAGTGCTTTCCTGACAGAGTGGAAAGCAACACAGGGCAGAATTCAGCTGGTGCCCAGAACCCAAGGAGGGAACATTTAGACCAGTCCCAGCCAGAGGCAAATTATTCATCTCAGTAGCTGGAACCTGAGTTCTGGCAAGTCCTAATACCATGGGCTTAAGAGCCCTTGAAAGACTATCTCAGTTACAAGGGCTGCAGTTCCTGGGAAAGTCCTCGTGCTGTGCAGGGCTTGGAGCCAGTGGACTTGGGGTATAAGTGACTTAGTGAGACACCAGCCGGATGGCCAAGGGAGTGCATGTGTGACTTCTCCTCCAAAGACAAGCAGTGAAGCTCATAATTCCAGGAGACACTCTTTCCTTCTACTTAAGGAGAGGAGGTGGGGGAGTAAAGAGAACTTTGTGTTACAACTTAGATACCAGCTTAGTCACAGTAGAACAGGGCATCAGGCAGGGTTCTGAGGTCCCCCTTTCATCCTGTATCCCTTGAATGACCTTTATAAACACTCTGGGCTGGAAGGGCACTTCCTACCTTAAAGGGAAGAACCCCATCCTAGGAGGATTCACCACTTGCTAACTAAAGAGCCTTTGGTCCCTGAGTAATTTGTAGTGGCAGCCAGATAGTACTTGTCACAGGCCTTGGTAAAGACTTAGAGCCATACTGGCTTCAGGTGTGACCCAGAACATTCCCAACTGTGGTGGCTACAGGGAGAGACCCCTTCTGTTTGAGAAAAGGAAAGTTGAGGGGACTTTGTCTTGCAGCTTGGGTACTAGCTGGGCTTTGGGGGTCTCCAATTCCAGGACTTGGCTTTTGGATGGCATTTCTGCACCTGCCCTGGGCCAAAGGGGAGCCCACTCCCCTTAAGGGAGACACTCAAGACTTGCAGCAATTGACACAAGCTGACTGAAAAGCCCTTGGGTCTTGAGTGAGCACAGACAGTAGCTAGACAGTACTTGCCACAGACCTGGGGTGGTGGTCACCATGGGGAGAGACTCCTCTGCTTGAGAAAAGGTGAGGGAAAAGTGGGAAGGATTTTGTCTTGTGGCATAAGTGCCAGCTCAGCTGCAACAGCATAGAGCACCAGGTCAATTCCTAAGGTTTCTGACTCCAGGCCCCGGCTCCCATATAGCATCTCTGGACCCACGTGGGAATAAGGGAAACTTGCTGCCCCGAAGGGAAGAATGCAAGCATGGATGAATTTGCCAATTGCTGATTATAGAGTCCTTGGACCTTCGGTAAACATAGCCAGTAGCCAGCCAGTGGTCACTGCAGGCCTTGGGTGACAGCCAGTACTGTGCTGGCTTCAGGCCTGATGCAGCATAGCCCCAGTAGTGGTAGCCACAGTGGTGCTTGTGTCACTCCTCCCTCAGCAACAGGCAGCTCAACAAGGAGATAGACTGTTTGGGGGAAAGTAAGGGGAGAGAACAAGAATCTTTGCTTGGTAATTCAGGAAATTCTCCCAGATCTTACCAAAGACCACCAAGGTGGCACATCTACGAGTTTGCAAGAGCCACAGCATTAATGGGCTTGGGGTACACCTTAAAATAGATATGCTACAGTGAACAAAGACTTAGATAACATTATCCAAATTCCTCTGAATACATGGAAAGCTTTCTCAAGAAGAGCTGGTACACACAAGCCCAGACTGTGAAGATTACAGAAGATACCTACCTTTCCAGTGCCCAGACACTGACAAACATCTACAAGCATCAAGACAGTCCAGAAAGTATTAGTTTTTCCCATACTGTTAATAAAGACATACCCAAGACTGGGTAATTTATAAAGGAAAGAGGTTTAATTGACTCAGTTTCACATGGCTGGGGAGGCCTCACAATCATGGTGGAAGGCAAAGGGGAAGCAAGACACATCTTGATGGCAGACAAGAGAGCTTGTGTAGGGAAATTCCTCTTTATAAAACAATCAGATCTTGTAAGATTTACTATTATGAGAACAGCACAGGAAAAACCCACCCGTAGGATTCAATTATATCCCACTGGGTTCCTCTCATGACATGTGAGGATTGTTAAAATTCAAGGTGATATTTGGGTGGGGGAAACAGAGCTAAACCATATCACAGAAGAACATGACTTTTCCTTCATGGAGAAACAGAGATATGTGACTTTTCAGACAGAGAACTCAAAATAGCTGTTTTGAAGAAACTCAAAGAAATTTAACGTAACACAGAAAAAAAAATTCAGAATTCTATCAGATAAATGTAACAAGGAGATTAAAATAATTTTTAAAAATGGAGCAGAAATTCTGAAGCTGAAAAATGCAGTTGTCATACTAAAGAATCAGAGTCTATTAATAGCAGAATTGATCAAGCAGAAGAAAAAATTAGTTAACTTGAAGACTGCTGAATTCTACCAAACATTTAAAGAACTAATACTAATTATACTCAAAGTATTCCGAAAAACTTCTAAACTCAAGACCAGTATTATGCTGATACCAAAACCAGACAATGACAAATAAAAAAGAATTACAGGTCAATGTCTCTGATGAATATTGATGAAAAAAATACTTAACAAAATATTAGCAAATCAAATTCAACAACACATTAAAATGGTTATTCATCATGACCAAGTGGGGTATATTCAGGGATGAAAGAATCATTTAACATACATAAATCAATCAATGTAATACATCATATCAATAGAATAAAGGGAAAAAGCATTTGATAAAAAAACTAAATATAGAAAGAACATACATCAACGTAATAAAAGCCATATACAACAGACCCATAGCTAGTATCATACTGAATGGGGAATAACTGAAAGCCTTTTCTCTAAGATCCGGAACACAACCAGGATGCCCATTGTCACCACTGTTATTTAAGATAGTACTGGAAATTCTATCTAGAACAATCAAACACAGGAAGAAAACAAAGGGCATCCAAACAGGAAAGGACGAAGCCAAATTATCCTAGTTTGCAGATGATACAATCTAATGTTTGGAAAAACCTAAAGACTCTACCACAAACCTATTAGAACCAATAAATTCAGTAAAGTTGCAGGATACAAAATCAATATATAAAAATCAATAGCATTGCTATATGCCAAACAGTGAACAATCTGAAAACAAAATCAAGAAAGTAATCCCATTAACAATAGCTACACATAAAATAAAATAGCTAGAAATAAATTAACTTAACCAAAGAAGTGAAAGATCTCTCTGATGAAAAGCATAAATTGTTGATTCAAGTAATTGGAAAGGACACTGTTAAAAAATAAAAAGGAAAGGTGTTTCATGTTCATGGTTTGGAATAATGAATATTGTTAAAGTGTTTATGCTATCCAAAGCAATCTACATATTTAATACAATTGTTATTTAAACACCAATAACAAAGGCCAGATGTGGTGGCTCATGCCTGTACTCCCAGCACTTTGGGAGGCCAAGGTGGGTGGATCACTTGCGGTTAGGAGTTTGGGACCAGTTTGGCCAATACAGTGAAACCCTATCTCTACTAAAAATACAAAAATCAGCTGGGCATGGTGGCAGGTATCTGTAATCTCAGCTACTCAGGAGGCTGAGGCAGGAGAATCACTTGAACCCAGGGGACAAATGTAAAAACCAATGACATTCTTCACAGAAATAGTAAAAACAATGCTAATATTTATATGGAACCACAAAGACCCAGAATAGCCAAAGCTATCCTAAGCAAAAAGAACAAAACTGGAGGAATCACAATACCTTATTTCAAATTGTGCTACAGAGCTATAGTAACCAAAATGACATGGTACTAGTATAAACACAGGTCCATAAACTAATGGAACAGAATAGAGAACCCAGTTAAATAACCATGCATCTACAGTGAGCTCATTTTTGACAAAGGTGTGCAGAACACACACTGGAGAAAAGACAAGCTTGTTCAATAAATGGTGCCAAGAATACTGGATATACATATGCAGAAGAATGAAACTAGATCCCTATTTCTCTCAATATACAAAAATCCAATTAAAATGGATTAAAGACTTACATCTAAGACCTCAACCTATAAAATTACTAAATTAAAACATCAAGGAATCTCTCCATTACATTGGAGTGAGCAAAAACTTCTTGAGTAATACCCCACAGGTATAAGCAACCAAAGCAAAAGTGAACAAATAGGATTACATCAAGTTAAAAAGCTTCTGCACAGCAAGGGAAGCAATCAAAATAGTGAAGACACAACCCACAGAATGGGAGAAAATATCTGCAAACTATTCATTTGACAAGGGATTAATAACCAGAATATATATATTAAAAGACAACTCTATAAAAAGAATTTTAATAATCTGATTAAAAAAACTGGAAAAAGACCTCAATAGACATTTCCAAAAGAAGATATAAGAATAGTAAATAGGTATGTGAAAAGATGCTCAACATAATTGACCATCAGAGAAAGGCAAATCAGAACTACAATGAAATATCATGTCACTCCAGGTGCTGGAGAGGATGTGGAAAATTGGAAAACCTCATACACCGTTGGTGGGAATGTAAATTAGTACAACCACTATGGAGAACAGTTTGAAGGTTCTTCAAAATGTTAAAAGTAGGAAGTCAAATTGTCTCTGTTTGCAGATGACATGATTGTATATTTGGAAAACCCCATCATCTCAGCCTAAAATCTCCTAAATTGATAAGCAACTTCAGCAAAGTCTCAGGATACAAAATCAATCTGCAAAAATCATAAGCATTCCTATACACCAATAATAGACAAATAGCCAAATCATGAGTGAACTCCTATTCACAATTGCTACAGAAAGAATAAAATACCTAGAAATCCAACTTACAAGGGATGTGAAGGACCTCTTCAAGGAGAACTACAAACCACTGCTCAATGAAATAAGAGAGGACACAAACAAATAGAAAAACATTCCATGCTCAAGGATAGGAAGAGCCAATATTGTGAAAATGGCCATACTGCCCAAAGTAATTTATAGATTCGATGCGATCCCCATCAAGCTACCAATGACTTTCTTCACAGAATTGGAAAAAACTACTTTAAAATTCATATGGAACCAAAAAAGAGCCCTCATTGCCAAGACAATCATAAGCACATTACCTGACTTCAAACTATACTACAAGGCCACAGTAACCAAAACAGCATGGTGCTGGTATCAAAACAGATATATAGACCAATGCAACAGAATGGAGGCCTCAGAATTAACCTCACACATATAAAACCATCTGATCTTTGACAAACCTGACAAAAACAAGAAATGGGGAAAGGATTCCCTATTTAATAAATGGTGTTGGGAAAACTGGCTAGCCATGTGCAGAAAACTGAATACACCTTATGCAAAAACTAACTCAAGATGGATTACAGACTTAAACCTAAGACCTAAAACCACAAAACCCTAGAAGAAAACCTAGGCAATACCATTCAGGACATAGGCATGGGCAAAGACTTCATGTCTAAAACACCAACAGCAATGGCAACAAAAGCCAAAATTGACAAATGGTATCTAATTAAACTAAAGAGCTTCTGTACAGCAAAAGAAAATATCATCAGAGTGAACAGGCAACCTACAGAATGGGGGAAAATTTTTGCAGTCTATCCATCTGACAAAGGGCTAATATCCAGAATTTACAAGGAACTTAAACAAATTTACAAGAAAACAAACAACCTCCTCAAAAAGTTGCCAAAGGATATGAACAGACACTTCTCAAAAGAAGACACTTATACAGCCAACAAACATATGAAAAAAAGCTCATCATCACTGGTCATCAGAGTAATGCAAATTAAAACCACAATGAGATACCATCTCACACCAGTTGAAATGATGATCATTAAAAAGTCAGGAAACAACAGATGCTGGAGAGGATGTGGAGAAATAGGAACGCTTTTACACTGTTGGTGGGAGTGTAAATTAGTTCAACCATTGTGGAAGACAGTGTGGCGATTCCTCAAGGATCTAGAACTAGAAATACAATTTGACCCAGCCATCCCATTACTGGGTATATACCCAAAGGATTATAAATCATTCTACTGTAAAGACACATGCATGTGTATGTTTACTGTGGCACTATTCACAATAGCAAAAACTTGGAACTAACCCAAATGTCCATCAGTGATAGATTGGATACAGAGAATGTGGCACATATACACCAAGGAATACTAGGCAGCCATTAACAAGGATGCATTTGTGTCCTTTGCAGGGACATGGATGAAGCTGGAAAACATCATTCTCAGCAAACTAACACAGGAACAGAAAACCAAACACTGCACGCTCTCACTCATAAGTGGGAATTGAACAATGAGAACACATGGACACAGGGAGGGGAACATCACATACTGGGGCCTGTTGGGAGGTGGGGGGTTAGGGGAGTGATAGCATTAGGAGAAATACCTAATGTAGGTGATGGGTTGATGGGTGCAGCAAGTCACCATGGCATGTGTATACCTATGTAACAAAGCTGCAAGTTCTGCACATGTACCCCAGAACTTAAAGTACATGTATAAAAAATAGAGCTACCATAGGATCCAGCAATTCTCCTGCTAGGTATATACCCAAAAGAAAGGAAATCAGTATATTGAAGAAATATGCACTGCCAGGTTTATTTCAGCACTTTTCACAATAGCTAAGATTTGGAAGCAACCTACATGGCCATCAACAGACAAATGGATAATGAAAATGTGACACATACACAAAAAGGAATACTATTTAGCTATAAAAAGAAAGAGATTCTGTCATTTGCAACAACATAGATGGTATTGGAGGTTATTATGCTAAGCGAAATAAACCAGGTGCAGAAAGACAACTTCACATTTAATGGCCTCGTTGCCTGGGGTGGCATCCGAAGTTTTTGGTCTCCTGACTGAATAAATCAAGGATGTGGACACATGAAAGGTGAGGTTAGAGCAGAAATTTAATAGGTGAAAGAAAGATAACAGCCTCTTGCTGCAGAGAGGGGTCCCTAAAAGGGTTGCCATTCCACAGTGAAATGCAAGGGTTTTTATAAATGAGCTAGTGGGAGGGGGTATCTTAGCTATATAGGACAAGAAAAACCATTTAGGATTAGGTGTGCCATCTGCATGGAGTGTGAATATCTGGCAGCCCCTGTCCCGACCTTTTATTACCCCGGCAGGTCCTTGGCCTGAGCTACTTCATGTAGCTTATCTCTTTCCTACTGTGCATGTGCTAGAAAAGGGGAGGTGGTACCCTCATGTTTCACATGCTTGGCCCCAGGTAATCCTTTCTACTGGTGCAACTGCAGGCATCCCCCTGAACAAGATTCCAGCTTCCTTATCTATGTTTGCAGCCTGATCTTCCACACTGCTCTTTTTTAGAAGAGAAGTTCTGCCAAGGACTCTTTGCCTTGTCTGCCTAGTTAGTTTCTTTCTACTTCCTCTCTCAACGTGTTCTCACTTATCTGTGGGAGCTAAAAATATTTAAAAAATTGAAATCAGTGAGATAGAAAGTAGAAAGATGGTTACTAAAGGCTGGAAATAGTAGTTGCAGGTGGAGTGGAGAAGGAGGGATGGTTAATGAGTGCAAAGTAATAGTTAGAAAGAATAAATAAGACCTGGTATTTACTAGCACATCTGGTTAACCTTAGTAAAAACAAATTAAAAAACCCACAAAACTTAATTGTATATTTAAAAATAACTAGCATAGCATAATTGATTTGTTTAAAACATAAAGAATAAATGCTTAAAGTAATGGATATACTATATACCCTGACATGAATATTACACATTTTATGCCTGTATCAATATGTCTTATGTAATTCATAACTATATATACCTACTATGTACCCACAATATTTAAAATTTAAAAACTAAAAAGAAGCCTTAGCCATAAAAGTGAAAGATCTCTACAATAAACACTATAAAACACTGATGCAAGAAATAGAAGAGGACACCAAAAAATGGAAAGATATTTCATGTTTATGGTTTGGAAGAGTGAATATTGTTATAGTGTCCATACTACCCAATACAATCTGCAGATTGAATATAATTTCTATCAAAATACCAATGACATTTTTTTCACAGAAGTAGAAGAAGCAGTACCAAAATTTATATGAAACTACAAAACACCCAGAATAACCAAAGCCATCCTGAGCAAAGAGGTAAAAAAACTGGAGGCATCACATTACCTGACTTCAAATTATACTACAAAGCTATAGTAACCAAAACAGCATGATACTGGCATAGAGACAGACACATAGACAGAGAAAACAGAATAGAGAACCCAGAAAGAAATCCATACATCTACAGCAAACTCATTTTTGTTGAAGTTGCCAAGATGATACATTGGGGAAAGGACAGTATCCTTAATAAATGGTGCTGAGAAAACTGGATATCCATATGGAGAAGAATGAAATTAGACTCCTATCTCTCAAAATATACAAAAATAAAATAAAATGGACTGAAGACTTACTTCAAACTATGAAATTACTACAAGAAACATTGGAGAAACTCTGCAAAATTCTAACAACTCAATAAGAAAAAATCTAATAATCTGATTAAAAAATGAAAAAAAATCTAAATATCTATTTCTCAAAAGAAGACATCCAAATGGCAACAAGGTATATAAAAAGACATCCAAATGGCAAAAAGCTCAGCATCAGCTCATCAGAGAAATGCAAATGAAAACTACAATGAGATGTAATCTCACTCCAGTTAAAATGGCCTTTATCCAAAAGACCATTGGCAAGGATGTGGAGAAAAAGAAATTCTCATACACTGTTGGTGGAAATGTAAATGAGTACAATCACTATGGAGAACAGTGTGGAGGTTCCTCAATTAAGTGAAAATAGAATTACTACTGTATGATCCAGGAATTCCACTGCTAGGTATATACCTCAAAGAAAAGATATCATTATATGGAAAAGATATCTGGACTCTCATTTCTATTGCAGTGCTGTTCACAATAGTAGATAAATTTGGAAGCAACCTAAGCGACCATCAACAGAGAAATGGATAATGAAAATGTGGCACATATACACAAGGGAGCACTATTCAGCCATAAAAACAAAGAGATTCTGTCATTTGAAACAATGCTGGTAGAATTGGAGGTCATTATGTTAAGTGAAATAAGCCAGGCACAGAAAGACAAATTTCCAATGTTCTCACTTATCTGTAGGAGCTAAAAATAGCAAAACAATTGCACTCGTGGCGATAGAGAGTAGAATGGCAATTACCGGAGTCTAGGGAGATTAGCCAGGAAGGGGAGATAACATGAGGATGGCTAATGGTTATGAAAATATAGTCAGAATGAATAAGATCTAGTATTTGATAGCACAGCTGGGTAGCTGGTCAACAATAATTTATTGCACATTTAAAAGTAATCAAAGGAGTATAATTAGGTATAATTTTATTGTAACACAAAGAAATTATAAATATTTGGGGCAATGGATACCTCATTTACCCAAATGTGATTATTATTGATAGTATGCCTGTATAAAAACATTTCATGTAACTCATAAATATATACATCTACTATGTACCCACAAAACTTAAGAATATATAAAAAACATAATGATTAAAAGCAGTTTTTGTTTAAAAGAATGGAAAAACAAACACCTGGAAAATAGCAGCTGTATGTTTTGTTAATATTTGAAATTATATAGAAATCATAATTACCATTGATATAAAAAAGATTATTATATTATTGTAATGGAAGTCAATGTTTTCAATTTAACCATTCTGGTAATTATGTAGTGCTGTCTTAATACTTGTGTCTTAATTTGTAATTTTGTGATCACTATATATATAGTCTAGTATAAAACATAGAGAAAAGCAATATATTTAGGCATAATGTACTTTTCTAACTCAGTGCAAAGTTAATCCAAGGCAATGTATAAATGTCTACATGAGACTTTAATATAATAAGATATTAGAATTTAATCAAAACTTCAGGGAAGAATAAGTTTGGTGTGAAACTAACACCTTGGGGAAGGATTTCCAGAGAAGGTTAGATTTGAATTGGAATTTTGAGAGTTAATCCTTTGGGTTTAAAATATAAGAGAGAATAAACTAGGAGGGACATATGGTGATTCTAAGGAATAGAGTTATCGCAAATATGGCTTGTTTTTAAGCAATCTTGCTTCTCTTTTAACTTCTTGGTAATTTGAAAAGTTCCTATGTGAGATCTGCATGATTGAATCAGAACTAAGAACACACTAATGAAATTCTCTGAATGACAAAGTTAAATAAATTGTGGAGACTAAAGTGCTGAGTTCAGCAGATTCTCATGGTTTTTGGAAGTCACAGAAATGTTCACTTATTGGTGTATTATCTCTGTAAATGCTTTGCTTTCATATAGGACTAATTTTATTATAAGACTGTTTCATTAAATTAAAAAGAGTAATTGAAAAGGATTTTTATAAGATTATAAAGGTACACAAATTATTCATTTATTTTATAAGCTTGAAACAATTATAGCCCATAAACTAATTAACATATTGATTTTATGTATATAATATATAATAAGACTGATATAATATCAGCTGTTATACATATATTTTGAGAATAATAAATAATGTATTAAGGTAAGAAAAATATTCAAAAGCACTTAAGCAATATGTTTTACAAATATTTAATCCCATTTTATAGGTTGATTGATTGTTATTTTATTGATTGTTTCTTTTGCTGTGCAGATTTTTACTTTGATGTAGACCTACTTGTTTGTTATTGTTACCTGTACTTTTGGTGCCAAATCCAAAAAACAAAAAATCATTGTTAAGACCACTGTCAAGAAGCCTTTTCTTTATGTTTTCTTTTAGGAATGCCACAGTTTCAGGTCTTACCTTTAAGTGTTTAATCCACTTTGAATTGACTTTTGTGGATGATGTAAGAAGAGAAGTGTCCAACTTCATTTTTCATATATGGATATTCAGTTTTCCCAGGACCATTTACTGAAGAGTCTATCTTTCCTCTATTGTGTGTTCTTGATGTCTGTATCAAAACTTATTTCACAATATATGTATGGATTAATTTTGGGACTTTGTATTTTGTTCTATTGGTCTGCATGTCTGCTTTTATGACAGCATGATGCTGTTTTGATTACTATAGCTTTGTAACATAGTTTGAAATCAGAAAGTTTAATGATGCCAGCTTTGTACTTCTTGCTCAAGCTTGCTTTAGCTGTTCAGTGTCTTTTGTGGTTCCATACAAATTTTAGTTTTTTTTTTTTTTTTTTTTGTAAAAAACACCATTGGAATTTTGATAAGGATTTAACTAAATCTGTAAATCACTTTGGGTAGTATGGCTATTTTCACAACATTAAATCTTCCAATTCATGAACATGTGATATCCTTCCATTTATTTGTGCCTTCTATAACTTGTTTCATCAATGTGTTATAGTTTTCAGTGTACAGATTTTTCATCTCCTTACATAATTTTATTCCTATGTATGTTTTTTTTCAACTTTTATTTTACATTCAGGGGTACATGTGCAGGTTTGCTACATAGGCAAACTCATGTCATGGGGGTTTGTTGGACAGACTATTTCATCACCCAGGTACTAAGCCTAGTACCCAAGATTTATTGTTCTGTTCCTCTCCCTCCTTCCACCCTCCATCCTTAAGTAAGCCCCAGTATGTGTTTCATGAGTTCTCATAATTTAGCTCCTGCATTTGTTTGCTAAAGATAATAGACTTCAGCTCCATCAATGTACCTACAAAAGACATGATTTTTTAATGACTGCATAGTATTCCATGGTGTATGCATACCACATTTTTATTATCCCATCTGTCATTGATGAGCATTTAGGTTGATTATATCTCTTTGCTATTGTGAATGGTGCTGCAGTGAACATTTGCATACATGTGTCTTCTTGGTAGAATAATTTCTATTCCTCTGGGTATATATCCAGTAATGGAAATGCTGGATCAAATGGTAGTTCTTATTTTAGCTCTTTGAGAAATTACTACACTGCTTTCCACAATGGTTGAAATAATTTACACTCCCGCCAACAGTATATAAGTGTTTCTTTTTCTTTGCAACTTTGCCAGCACCTGTTATTTTTTGACTTTTTAATAATTGTATTCTGACTAATGTAAGATGATATCTCATTGTGGTTTGAATTTCTCTAACGATAAGTGATGTTGAGCATTTTTCATATGATTGTTGGCCACATGTATGTCTTTTTTTGCAAAGCATCTGTTAGAGTCCTTTGCCCACTGTGTAATAATTTTTTTTCTTTTAAACTTGTTTAAGTCCCATATAGATAATGGATATTAGACCTTTGTCAGATGCATAGTTTGCAAAAATTTTCTCCCATTCTGTAGGTTGTCTGTTCACTCTGTTGACAGTTTCCTTTACTGTGCAGAAGCTCTTTAGTTTAATTATATCCCAATTTTTGCTTTTGTTGAAATTGTCCTTTGCCTCTTTATCATATAACCTTTGTCTATTCCTATGTCCAGATTGGTATTGCTTGGATTGTCTTCCAGGATTTTCATAGTTTTGGATTTTACATTTAAGTCTTTAATCCATCTTGAGTAATTTTTGTATGTGGTGTAAAAAAAGAGTCCCAGTTTCAGTCTTCTGTAAATGGCTACCCAGTTATCCCAGCACCGTTTATTGAAGAGGAAATCCATTGTTTGTTTTATTCAGCTTTGTTGAAGATTAGATGGCCTCATTTCTGAGTTCTCTGTTTTTGTACCAGTACCATGCTTTTTTGGTTATTGTAGTGCTATAGTATATTTTGATATTGGGTAGCATGATGCCTCTAGCATTGTTCTTTTTGCTTAGAGTTGCCTTGGCTATTCAGGCTCTTTTTTGAGTCATATGAATTTTAAAATTGTTTTTGCTAGTTCTGTGAAGAATGTCAATGGTAGTTTAATAGGAATAGCACTGAATCTGTAAATTACTTTCGGCAGTATTGCCATTTTAATGATATTGGGAATTCTACCTCAGGGAGATGTAACACTGCTACTAGTAGCTGGCTGGAGTTCCAAGCCAATGAGTCTTACCCTGTGAGGTGTGATGGAAGCTGAACCCGCAGATCATTGCTGCTCAGCCCCTGGATTCAGTCCCTTTCCTAGGGGTATATAAAGTGATCTAACCTCCCACTTTGCCAGAATTGCAGCAACTTGTGCTGGAAAGTCCTGCTATTTAAGCCTTCTGGGGAGCCTTACACTGTTTGTGGGAGTGTAAATTAATTCAGCCATTGTGGAAGATAGTGTGGTAATTCCTCAAAGACCCAGAGCTAAAAATACCATTTAACCCAGCAATCTCATTACTTGGTATAAACCCAAAGGACTATAAATAATTATATTATGAAGATGCATCCATGTGTATAGTCATTGCAGCACTGTTCACAATAGGAAAAGCATGGAATCAACCCAAATGTTAATCAATGACAGGCTAGATAAAGATAATGTGTTACCATGAAATACTATGCAGCCATAAAAAGGAAGAAGTTTGCATATCCTTTGCAGGGACATGGATAAAGTTGGAAGCAATTATCCTCAGGAGACTAATGCAGGAACAGAAAACGAACCACCACATGTTCTCATGTATAAGTGAGAGCTGAATGATGAGAACACGTGGAGGGGAACAACACACAATGGGGCCTGTCAGAGGGTGGGGGATGGGAGGAGGGCGAACATCAGGAACAATAGCTAATGGATGCTGGGCTTAACTTCTAGGTGGTGGGATGATCTGTGTAGCAAACCACAATGGCACATTTTGTTGTTGTTGTTGTTGTTGTTGTTGTTGTTTGTTTTTGAGATGGAGTCTTGCACTCTCGCCAGGCTGGAGTGCAGTGGTGCCATCTTGACTTACTGCAACCTCCGCCTCCCGGGTTAAAGCGATTCTCCTGCCTCGGCCTCCCAAATAGCTGGGACTACAGGCACGGCCGCCACATTTTTGTATTTTTTTTTTTTTGTATTCCAGCTAATTTTTGTATTTTTAGTAGAGATGGGTTTCACCATGTTGGCCAGGATGGTCTCAATCTCTCGACCTCGTGTTCTGCCCACCGTGGCCTCCCAAAGTGCTGGGATAACAGGTGTGAGTCACCGCACCCGGCTGGCATATGTTTAATCTATGTAACAAACCTGTACATACTACACACGTACCCCTGAGCTTAAAAGTTGAAGAAAAAAAGTACTTCTCAAAAATGTGGGATTGGAGTATCACATTAGAAACTCAGAGGAGGACATTAATTCAGAAATTTTGGAACAGAAATAAACTAGAAATTGATACCATCCATTTAATAAAGACCTCTAGATGACAGCCCTGGTTTCCAAATTAAAATAAAATGTAAAAAATACCTACAAACAATGTTAAAAAGAAATGGGGTAAATAACACAAAAGATAATGAAATATAAGAGAACAGTTAATAATAGACAACTATTCAAAACTATTATCCTGATGAGGGAGTCTGTTTTATGGACAAAGATAAATGAATAGAATTGACTTAAAATATTGGAAATTACACTACATCAATAATCAGGTAACCTTTAAAAAGCAGGTGACACAAATTGTTGCCAAAGTTGTATATTTGGGATTTGGGGTAGAGCGGGTATGAAATATTAGTAACTGTATTCTGAAGTATAATTATAGTGAATATGTTTCTGTTACTTCAAGTTTCTCAAAAAAACATACAGAATTGTCTCTTAAGTAGATTACAGACTAGTTCATTTAAAACAACTTTTAAAAATAAAATCATAACAGATTTTCAGTTATATACATTTTTGAAGAGAATAAAAAAAGAGTAAGCTTCCTAAATTATTTGACAAAGTTGGTATACATTAACATGCAGACCTGTCAAATAGAGCACAAAAAATACAACTTTGAAATTTATGTAAGAATTCTTCATATTAGTAAGTAGAATTTAAAATCACGTAAAAATTTGCTTCTAGTCCAATCAGGTAGAACAAAATGGTACTTTAATATTATAAAATGTATTAGCATAACAAGATGCAGCAATAGTTCCAATGAGAAACACAATGATAATAAACCCAAATGACACTGTTAAAGTTATTACATACATTTCAAATCCATTTCTAATTCAAAAGTTAATCAGAAATAAAATGTCTGTTTAACATCAGAAATATTAACTCTGAAAAAGAAGGCATATTAGAAATATTTATTTTCATGGCCAGAGAGAATATTACTCTTTCTTTATGCATAACCGTAAGATGAGTCCTACAGTACATGTCCTCATTACATAACTATGAATTAAACCTAAGGAACTATGCTCAAAAGAGCTGGTCCCTTTTGTTTGATCCTTGCTTTTTCTGGCACACTTGAAATTGCAAAGGCCCATATGGGTAAGAGTCATACCTGAACTTGGTGCTATCAGCTGAAGGAGATTCGTAACAATTAAATATCTGAAAGAAGATAGTCCTGCAGTTTCCATTACACCTGTGATAAGAAAAGAGGCAAGTTCAGAAACAGTGAGAACAGAAGTAATATGTCACAGATATTATGTATCTCCACATCTCTCTGCAGTGAGTAACTGTCAGAGAGAGATGCCAGATAAAATGTAGAACCTCCAGCTGAATTTCAGATAAGCAATGCATAATATTTTAGTGTCAATATTTCTTGTACACTATTTAGCATCATATAATTTTTATTTTCTAAATCTGGCAACCCTACTTGTAAGAATATTCATATAATGAATGTCATAATAAAATATGATAAAAATTACCACGTCCAGCCAGAGGCTTCTTTCCCATTGAAGGATTTCTTCCTCCCAAGCTAGACGTCATTTGTCTTCTGGTGTTGTAAACTTCATCAGATGACCTGCTTCTTCAGAGAAAGTGGCAGCAGGTCTAGGGAATAGGCCCTGTTCTCCAAAGCCTTAGGAGCCTACACACCTGCCACTTTTAGTTACATTTAGGTTCAAAGAAAAGTTTGAAGACAGATTTAACTTTATTATTTTGGTGGGATGGATCAAGTGGCCACTTTACAAGAGACTATGCCTTTCTTTAGTTGTTGCAATTCCACTGAATTTTCTTCTTCTGAAGAACTCACAATTAGAGATAGATGTATGGCTCTATTTGGCCATTTAGAACAAAGGGAGAAATAGAATTGTATATTTCACTCTAACATGAAGATTTTTCATTGGTTCTATAATGTTTTGGCTTTTAATTTAGCAGACAAGTGTGATCATTATCTATTTATTCTTCAAAAAAGAGATTTGTTAGATATCAGGGTTATAGAGAAGTGGACAGACACTCGGATGGTAACAATAATGTGAAAATGCCACACTATGCACGACGGCAGGTCTTGTAACCCTGGAGAGCAATGCACTTTGCAGTATCATGGCAGGGAGAAAGTCCACAAAATGAGGCTTTACTAGTGAGGTGGTGTCTACATTTTGAAGGATGAGGTGGTCATTTCATACAGTGTAAAGGGAATAAAAACATACACCAGATTCAATATGCAGAAACCTTACTGGACAAGGAGAATTGAGGAATGTGTGTGTCTAGTAAGATTAAGGAGTGAGGCAGAGAAGGGCTTCATGTGCTAGGGTAATGAATTTAGTGTTTTTCCTCTATGATCGGAGGCAGTATGCATAGTGGTTAAAAGCAAGATCCTGCTAAGTTTAAATTTTGTCTTTACTATTTAGTTGTATGAACTTAGGCATGTTACTAAAACTCTGTGACTATTTTTTCAGCTGTAAATAAGGGATACTAATTTCTTCCTCATTCTGTTTACTATTGGAGTTGATGAAGATGTTATATGTAAAGTGGTCATAATGGTGCCCAATAAGTACTATAATAAGAAGTTTACTATAAATAACTTAAGAACTATAAAGTATTAATTTTCTCAACAGTTTTAGTATATTGTAGTTTAGTGTTTAAGAGTGATAAAAAGCCAAGGCTTTGAAACCAGACTCAATCATTGCTCTACTACTTAAGAGCTGTGTGACCTTGATTATCTATGTAACCACTCTGCCTCTGTTAACTATCAGAAAAGCAGTTAGTAAGAGTATATATGCCATAGTATTAAGTTAATATAAAATGTTCAGATAAAAAAGTAAATCATAACAAATTCTCAATAAATGTTATCTTTGGCAATTAATAAAAAATGTAAAATCATTGCCAACTCTATCCAGATGTACACATTTGAAATGTCATTCTGTAAGCTAGACAGAGGACAGAGACAGAAATGCCGCTGGCAAGCTGCCATAAATATTCCAGCTCACATGGGTGATGTTAGAGAAGGAATGCAAGATCATGCTATGAGATACAACAATTGTGCAACCGCCACTACGAAAGAATGTAAGATATGGTGGAGATGTATTTTCACATGACTCCTGGGTTTCTGGTATGTGTAACTGGGTGTGTCATTAGTCATGACAAGAATCTTGGGAAGAAATGTGTTTGAGCTTTGGATGGGTCAAATTTTAGGTTTCTATGCAATTGTTTTTCTTTATCATATTGAATTTTGTACACACAAACTCATTTGTAATTGTTGAGGTACGTGACTGCACCATTAGATTTTTAAGTCATCAAGTATAGGAACTATATTTCCTAATCTCAGAATATGTTATGATATCCTGCCGTGTGTCTAGATATGTGCTGTATAGCTCATGCTTACTCCACCAGATCTAATCTCGATTCTTCTCTGCCCCAATCTGTTTCCCAGAAAGCTGTGCTCTAAGGATTACAGTAATCAGTACCCCTCCCTCTGGCTTCTGGTAAAATTTGCAAGCATGAATATTAAGCAGGAGATTGCTGGAATGAAAGAAAGCAAGGTGGGAGTATTTATTTTCTTAGCTCCCTCTTGCCGGATTGCTATGGTGAGCTGTATGCCCACTCAAAAGTCATAATTTCCATTAAAACAAAAAAGCCTCACCTTCTTCAGGTTTTAGTTACTACTTCCTGCCGCTGCTCCTATAGATTTGTGGGTGGTGACAGCCAGGATATGCGCTCTCCTCAGGATTTTATTTTAGCTTCAGGATATGCACTACTCCTCAGGGTTTCCCTACACCTTGCTCACACATTTGTAAACAATCTTTTATTTGAATGTTTTAAAAATTTAAGCATGACGTCTGTTTCTTTACTAGAGCCATGGCTGATACAGGAATCAGTATTGAAAGTGTGTCCTAGAAAGAAAGCCTTAAAATATGATTCTGATATTCATGAATGCATGATAGCCTCATGTATTTGAGAAGGGCACAGCTAACCTTTTTGCTGGAGGGAAATGAGCAAGGGCAATGTGTAGCATACCATGGTGCCAAATGTACTCAATTTGTCAATATTCGTGGTACAGGATTAACTAACTGCAAGTAAGGAGGAAGGCACAGAGAAGAAAAGAAAGTGACTTGATTGTTACAGCAAAAGTAGTAATTGTAAAGACCGTGGAGTCCTCTACTTTCTTCAGACTTCCCTAAAGATGGACTTAAAGAAAAGGGGAAATTAAAAGCTATGAATATACAATTGAGAACATGTTTGGAGAACCCAGAGGTCTCCACTGCAGCTTTAGAGGAGTCCTTCATCTTCTCTCTAGCCATAAGACATGCAGCAGAGGACTGAGTCCAGTGTCTGGTTTTAAAGATGGCAGAGTTGGAGCAACAACTAAATGCTCCCCCTCACAAAGTTTCTTAAGCTAAGTTCAAGGAATTGGAGGACAGTCTGGAACTTGAAGATATTGGGCAAGAACATACGGACACACATGGAGAAGCCACACATGGGATCAAAAGTGTAGATTTTCTTGCAATTGGGATGATTTGGCTATCACCTCTGCTGAGTATTCAGCTTTTAATTTTCAGAGAACTAGCAGGTTAGATGGTCAAGTCCATAATAAAAGAGATGTTAATTATTCTTGAAGGGATTGATACTTACTCTATCATTGGATCTGCCAGCAGTGCTTTTTAATGTACAACCAACCATGTACATACTCAATGCCCTTTTCACCCCATGGTATCCCATATGACATTGCCTCTCACCAAGAGAATCATTTTACAGCAAAGGAAGCACAGCAATGGGCTCAAGATCAGGAAAATCTCTAGTCTTACTACACGTTTGTGACCCAGATACACCTGACTTGATAGAAACTCATATATGCTTAGGTAGGACACTAGCCCTATGACATGTCGAATATGCCTTAAATTAATGGTTAAAAAATTGTGCCATTTCTCCTGTGGTAGAATGCACGGGGCTGGAAAATGTCACCTGGGAGGTAATACTCTCACTATGTGGCTTTATTACTTACTTGAAAAATTTTGCTTCCCTTCTTATATCTTCAACTTCAGTGTGGTTGGAGGTTCCAGGATCTCACAGTGAAATGTTTCCACCATGGAATACAGTTAATAATCTGATGAGTTAGAAGCTGAGACTGCCCTCTAGCCATTTTGAACTTCTCACATCACTGAACCAAGAGCCAGAAATATGGGCAACTGGAGAGCTGGGGAGATCGATCCAGAAGTCAAATAGTACCTTGACCAATAGTCCTGGCCTATAGACAACTGAAGCAACCCAATCAGTCAAGACAGTCAAAGGCTGAGGTCCACAGAAATAAAAATTTAAAGAACTCCATCAGGTTAAGAACCTCATCTAGCTGAGTTGCTGATTGAAGACATGCAGAACACAGTATGAGTGGTAGAAAAAGGCAGCTACAATTAGCCCATTTAGTGTTTTGTGACCAATTGTGTTGATAACAGCTATGCTTTATGTTTATTAACTATGGCTTTTTATTCATTTTACCAGAGATAACATGAATAACACTGGTGGTGACAGTCTAGGTTTCAGGTGTAAAATATGACAAAATTAATATTAACCATCAGGATATGGTAGCTTACAGGACTGGGGCTCCCATTTGGTAAGAATGCAAACTTTTCACTGAAGGACAAGACTAGAGTGTGGGCAAGACTCTTGCTAAGAGACAAAGGTGGTGGACTGTGCTGGATATCTTCTTTGCCTATACACATCTCCAAAGGTAATTTGTAGCAAAATTGTAATGAAAGCCCAATATGGATGTTGGCAGGAATGAGGTTGTTATAGAAAATGCAGTCTTGAAATATTGCTATAGAGAACCCACAGATTTTAGTCTCTCAAATGAGACTCTTGATCTGATTGGGTATATGTTTCTCATTCCATATGTGGGTTTTAGAAGCTTTCAAATAATGATAAGTTAGTGTTTGACAGGCACAGAATTTCAGAGCGGGATGATGAAAAAGTTTGGAGATGAATGGTAGTAATGGCTGCACAGCAATGTGAATGCTACAGAATGGTATATTCAAAATGTTAAAAACTGTAACTTTTATGTTCTGTGTATTTTACCACAAAAATTTTCAAATGTTAAACAAAAAGACAAATATGCTATCAAAGGATTATGAAAGTTAATGTGTCAGTTGAATTCCTGACATATTCAGCTTGTCAGAAAAGTGAATCAGATCACAAAAGAAGATAAGCCTGTCTTTAACTAGGTATGATCACACCAATTTTTCTGAAATTATAGAGCACCCAATCCATCCCTTTTCTACTGTGTTTGTATCTGAAACAAAATCAAAGTGTTTCTGAGATAACTACTTTATCATTTGAGGATAGCTGACTAAAATACTTGCCATGAGTCTTTATGTCATCTTTTGAAAGCCAACAATTTCATAGATTTATGATTTTTAAACTCAACTCTCTCAAATGAGGTATTTCTCTTTCTCTTTATTTTTGTTAATCTCAGCTAGCTACACTAGATAAGAGGTATTCTAGTCACAAAGAATACTATGCAATGGGGACTAGTCTTACTACTGTGTGACTGAGGAATCAGCCCTATGAGCCCAACATTTGCTAGAACATAATGGTACAGAGTGAGTTCCCACTAATCCACACAGAAACATTGAGAAGGTTTTTCCATGAAGGTGACTAAGAGTTCTCAATGCATCTCATTCTTTGGAAATCTCAAATCTCATTAGTCTCCAAATACAGGTCTGTCAAGTCCCTGGAAATGTAGAATGGGGCTCCTCCCAGAAGGCACAAAGGAGAGGGAGGAATAGAAATGAAGACCATCAATGAAGAGAGAACTGTGTCCCTAAATCTTTCTAAATCTCCTCAGTTACTTGAGTCAGGTGATCCAGAGTCCACTCTCTGTTGTCCCTATAAAATGAGTTCCAGTCGAGTCACATGAATTTCAACCATGCTTCAGCAGTTTTCCTGTAGCCAGGGCAAGATATGCCAGAGTCAGATGGGGATCAAGCAAACTACCTACCAAACACCCTTCCTCTACCCTCAGACTCTGGGCACTTGATTATGCCAGCCTAATTCTTATGTTCCAGGCCAAGGGAAATTCCCAGGGGACTGGCTGCTTCAACCTGTGGGCAGAACTCTTTGTCGACTTCAGATTACACCTGGCAGTATGCACCTACTGACATGACATGCCACACTGAAGGAAAGCAAGACAGAATCTGATGTATATATTTCATGTAATTGGCATTGAACAAAAGAGCTATAATAAATTTATTTTGAATGTTATACCTGTACCTGGAGAGGAAAGAATGGGAGCCGTGGAAACACAAATAAAAGACACTAAATGAAGCATTCAAGGAAGGCTTTAAGGAGCTAATAATGGCTGAGAGGGGTCATGAAATAAAATTACCCGTTAGCCCAGTTAAGAAAAGGATTCAAGTAGTCTTTCCAAGTTGAGAAAGCAACACTTTGAAAGACACAGGAGAGAAGATGGGGAACTCAGAAATTTTCAAGAAGTTTACTGTAGCTGGAATGGGAGTTAGGATGGAAGGGAAGGGTTAGAGGTGAGCTGAAGAGAGAAACAAAGATTTAATTATGAAGAGTGTAATTTTAAGAACTATATATGACATATACTTAAGTGTATATATTATTACTTAAGTCTCACATATGAAAGTATCTATTTATAGATAATATAGGTAATATAAATGCATAAATATATATAACATATAGCAATATACATAAGTACATATATAAACATGAACATGTCTCATATATTTACAAATGATTACACATGTTTATGGATCTATGTTTATGGAATTATATGTTCACATGCTTAGGTTTATGTGCATATTCCTGTGTGTATATATATACAATACATGTATATGTACAAATGATAACCCACCTGTATATGTACAACCATCCCTTAGTATGCTCAGGTGAATTGTTCCAGGATCCACAAGGTTGTCAAAATTTGAGGACACTCAAATCCCTTCTATAAAATAGCATAGTATTTGCGTAGAACCTTTGCACATCTTCCCGTACATGATAAATCACCTCTAAATTACTCATAATACCCAAAACAATGTAAAATGTTATGTAAATAGTTGCTATACTTTATTAATTTTATTTGTATTATTTTTGTTGTATTGTTATTTTTATTTTTTGAATTGTTTTAACTTTTAGGTTCAGCGGTACATGTGCAGGTTTGTTATAAGGGTAAACTGCATATCATAGGGGTTTGGTTTATAGATTATTTTGTCACCCAGCTAATAAGCATAGTACTCAACAGAAAGTTTTCAGTCCTCTCCCTCCTCCCAACCACCACCCTCAAGTAGGCTCCATTGTTATTCCCTTCTTTCTCATGTGTTCTCATTGTTTAGCTCCCACTCATAAGTGAGAACATGCAGTATTTGCTTTTCTGTTCCTGTATTAGTTCACTTAGGATGAAGGCCTCCAGCTCCATCCATGTTGTTGCAAAGGGCATGATCTTGTTCTTCTTTATGGCTGCGTAGCATTCCATGGTGTATATGTACTACATTTTCTTTATCTAGTCAACCATTAATGGGCATTTAGGTTGATTCCATGTATTTGCTATTGGGAATAGTGTTGCGATGAACATCCACGTCCATGTTTCTTTATGGTAGAATGATTTATGCTTCTTTGGGTGTGTATACCTAATAATGGTATTGCTGGGTTGAATGGTAATTTTGCTTTAAACTCTTTGAGAAATCACCACACTGCTTTCCACAATGGCTGAACAATTCCCATATATATGAAATATTCTCATATGTTTGTGTATGTGTCTGTATAACCTGCAAAGAATACAATGAGAGCTTAAACTAAAATAGTAGCAAAGCAGATGATGTACAACTGATTTGGAATCTATTTAGGAAGTAGAACGGATAGAATGATGGAGTGGAAGGAAATGAGGAGTTGCAGGATGTCTCCCAGATTTCGGCATTTGACTGACCAGGCAAAGGGAGAGAGTATTATTTGAGCTACGGCTTCAGAGAAGAGCAACTTTTTAAAAGTGAGGGAAATAGGCCAGGCACAGTGGCTCATGCCTGTAATCCCAGAACTTTGGGAGACCGAGGTGGGCAGATCATGAGGTCAGGAGTTCTAGACCAGCCTGACCAACATGGTGAAACCCCGTCTCTACTAAAAATACAAAAATTAGCTGGGTGTGGTAGCACGCACCTGTAATCCCAGCTTCTCAGGAATCTGAAGCAGTAGAATCACTTGAACCTGGGAGACGGAGGTTGCAGTGAGCCGAGATCATGCCACTGCACTCCAGCCTGGGCGACAGGGCAAGACTATGTCTCAAAATAAATAAATAAATAAATAAATAAGGGCAAAATAATGTGGTGACTGTAAATGCGTAAGTTTGTTTTTTGTTTGTTTGTTTGTTTTTTGAGGCTGATTTGAAGGTACCTATGGAATCCTGTGTAGGTTATATTTAAGAGGCACTTTGATATGTCTGAAGCTTATGTATTATCTTTGATCCCCTCTTCCCTTTGGTTGTCCCAATACACGCTACACACTGAAGTCACAACCCTCAGGGTGTACAACACAATATCTCAGCTTCCTTCTTTCTTTCTTTGATGCACTTAGAACAAAGAAGCTGACTTCTTGCTTTTAAGCTTTTTGCTGCCATTCCCTTTAAGAAAACAGGCAGGTTAACCAAGTAACTGAGGTAGAGAAGTGAATTATTCTATAATATTAAAAAGTGCTTAGAGAACTGACCCCTGGTCTATACACCCTGATATGCTCTTAGAAGAGTCTCTGGAGTCTATGATAAAACTCTGCCATTTCTTCTAATTGCTTATGTTATGGAAAGAATGTCATTAAACTTCCTTTAACAGATTCCTTTGTCTATAATTATCCTTTATATGCAAAGCAGAAATGATGTTGGGGATTGTATCCTTAGGTGAAGCCTCTCAGAAGACAGTCTGAGAACTTCATAGGAGGACCTGGTCTCCCAAATATGAGAATGAATACTGAGAAATCTTGAGAAAACTCCCCAAAAATGACACACCTGAGATCTGACCATGTCAATAGAATGAAGTTTCAGTGCAGTCAAAATCCCTAAATCTAACCACTCATCTGAGTTCCTGAGTCTAGTATCTTTCTCTTCTTCAATTATTTCAAGTAAAGCCCTTGTTGGGTGTAGGAGCTTGTGAGTGAATCTAACTTAGTGTCCAATACATACAGCCAAGCAAAATGGGTGCCAAGACAAGTGAAGAGACTCTGGAGAGAGATTACAAAGAATATCCACTGTCAGAGTCATGTTTACTGTGACTAAAACATATTTCAGTAAGATATCCCAAAACAGAACTAGAAGTGTCTATGCAGCTCAAGAGGCATTAATCCAGATAAATTATTGGAGTGTAGGTAACCCCGATTAAAATGTTTTTAACATAGTATGATTACTTTTACTCTGAAATTGTTATTACCTATAACTCTTTTTCTATCTCCTCAACACATCCACTCTGTACTTTTTGAAGGCCTCTATATCACATTCTCCACCCAGCCTACATATTTGAAAGTCATCAGGACTAGGTGTAGTGGCTCAAGCCTGTAATCCCAAAACTTGGTGAGGCCAAGGCAGGAGGATCACTTGAGCCCAGGAGTTTGAGACCAGCCTGGGCAATACAGTAAGACCCTTGTCTCTACAAAATAATAATAATAATAATAATAATAATAATAATAATAATAGCAGAATGTGGTGGCATGCACCTGTGGTCCTAATTACTTGGGAGGCTGAGGTGGGAGGATTGCTTGAGCCCAGGAGGTTGAGGCTGCAGTGAGTCATGATTGTGCCAGTGTGCTCCAGCCTGGATGACAGAGAAAGACCCTGTCTGAAAAAATAAACCAAAAGCAAAACAAAGCAAGGAAACAAAAAACAACCAAACTACTCTGTGGAATATTTCAGAACTACTTTGAAGGAGAGAATGCCACTAGATTTTTTAAAAAGTTTTCCCAGATGATTGCATTATGCAACCCAGGTTGAAAAGTATCCCTCTATACATAATGGTTTTCAGGGATTGTGATGTAGGAGGACGAGCTGAAGACAAAACCCCTCAGACACCGAGTTGAAGAAGGAAGGGTTTTATTCGGCTGACAGCATCAGCAAGACTCACGTCTCAAAAACTGAGCTCCCCAAATGAGCAATTCCTGTCCCTCTTAAGGGCTTACAACTCTAAGAGGGTCCACATGAGAGGGTCGTGATCAATTGAGCAAGCAGGGGGTACGTGACTGGGAGCTGCACGCACTGGTAATTAGAACAGAACAGAACAGGACAAGGATTTTCATAGTGCTTTTCCGTGCAATGTCTGTAATCTATAGCTAACATAAGCGATTAGGTTGGGGTCGATCTTTAACTACCAGGCCCAGGGTGTTTCACTGGGCTGTCTGCCTGTGGATTTCATTTCTGCCTTTTAGTTTTTACTTCTTCTTTCTTTGGAGGCAGAAATTGGGCATAAGACAATATGAGGGGTGATATCCCTTATTCCCCAACGTTGAGAACTTCACCCACTGGTGGGAGTTCTCACTTTGATTTTTACTACCCATGTCTTCTTGCAAGACAGATTGATAGTGATTCATATAGTACACTTGTGCTGAAGCATTTTGGTGAACTCAGGTAGTGATGAAGCTTTTTATCATTTGAAGAAGTTCAGGTATCAAACAAGGGAGCAGTAAGAAAGTTCCTATTACTATTATGACTCCTATAATAAGAGTTTTAAATACTCCTAGTACTGGGAACCATTTTCCAAACATGGCCCCAGGATCAAATCCATGCCACACTTGCACGGGCACATGTGCCAGTTTTGTCATATCTCTATGTCTTCAACTACTTGCCCTTGATCAAATATATGTAGACAGCAATTAGTAAGGTTGAATGTCCTACAGACCCCACCTTCAGCTGCTAGCAAGTAGTCAAGAGCCAATCTATTTTGATAGATAGCGTTTCCCATCTGAGTTTCTTGCTAGTCCAGAATAGTCAAGGCTCTGCCAGTCTTATTAGTGATTATTTCTAAGACAGTTTGTAACCGTATGATTCGGTTGAGCATGTAAATAGGGGTCTGGTATCCCCATGAGCTGTCCTGTGCCCAAGTACCAGGCCCATAACATTGTATGATTCTCTAAGGGAGCCATTCATCATCTTTCCAATTTCCTATGGCTATGCTTCTCTTTTTGTGGGAAGCATAGACAGGGAAGCCCAGGAGTTCATCTGTCTTCATGGGCAGTAGGAAGAAAGATGGTTTAATAGTGCCGATAACACAACTATCTGCCCACTGGTTGGGTAATCTGGTGTAAGCTCTATGTCCACATATCCAGTATAATCTAGTGGGGGCTGTCTAGTCCTGGTGGTACTCCAGGTGGGTCCACATGGTTTGCAACTTTGGGAATTTACTAAATTGAATTTTCTTAGTGTGGTTTGAACTCCACTAGGTGGCTGTTTTTGTAGTAGTATTATACAGTTTTTGCCCAAGGCAGCTGAGTCTTCCCACAGGAAGGGTGAAGTCCTTCCCCACTCTTGCTATACAGTATTGTCTAATGACTGAGGCTTTTAGGACCCAGAAGTTATCAGGGTGATTCTTTCGAGCTGGGAATTCATCAGGAACTGGGTCTGTAAGTACTAATTCTTGTGCTTCCCATGGCCATTGATTTCCCATTACAGTTCCTCCACATACATAACATGAAGTGACATTGAGAGACTGTGCTACATGCTTGGCTAATTGAAAAAACACATTTATTGTTTTTCCTGGAATTTCTGGTACTGGCACATTCAGTTCATCATAGACGGTTTGAAACACTGGCTCAGGAGAGCATTTATAAACTCCTCAAACCACGATATTTACTCAAGGATCCAGTCCAGCCCCATCAATTCCTATGGTTACACACTCCCCGTTTTTCCAGTGAGGATCAAGGGGGTTGGTTATTGCTAGTTCTAAGGGGTTACATTGACCACTGGTACAGGAAGGGCCACTTTTCCCTTTCTGAAGGTGGACAAAATCCTTTTCATTTTTTATCCAAGTAGCCTAAATGTCACAAGACCAGTATCTACATTCATTTCCACACAGTCCTAGTTCATGACAAATGTACTTATTTTCTGTCATATAGCCTCTTTCCTAAATAAGAGAACCACATCCTATTCCTAACATTACTATTAATGACAGCACAGGCATTAAACTTCAAGGTGACTTGTTTGGGCACTCCTTTTTCTTTTGTTTTGGCTAACACTTTACTCATATCATTTATGAGCCCTCGCCAGTCCTCAGTCCTTAATCTTATTTCAAGAACTGTGGTCATGGGGGGCTCAGATGGGTCATAGCACACATCAAGTTGGTCATTTCCTGGGCTACATACCTTGTGTAGAATAGCATTATACAAACAAGTTCTTTTTAGAGTCCTGGTACACTTATAATGACCATAAAATAATAGGATTGTAGCAACTTTTTGTCCTACCTCAGTGACTTGATGTATACACTGGGAACGGTCCTCAGTCTGAGGAAGGTCAGTTGAAGTCCTTATTGTACAAGTCCAAATTTTAAGGAAAATGGGTCCCGCAATCCGTTTTCTCAAGTTTCAGCCACGTGTGGACCAGTCCGGGTGTCACAGGAGCAGGGCTTGTCGTCTTCTTCAGAGTCACTTTGCAGGGGTTGGCGAAGCTGCTCCCGTCCACGTACGGCTCACAGTCTACTGATGTTCAAGGACGGTCTCGGGGGTTGGGCCCACTAGAATAAACTGAGTCCAACACCTCTACACAGTTATGTTCAACTGGGCTCTCTGATACCAGGAGCAAGGTGGTGGGGTTTAGCATGTTGCAAACTTCAATGGTTATGTGGGGATTTTCATATAGTAAGCTTTGGTACTTGGTGAATCTAGCATTTGTTAGCCAATGATGTCCTTTGGTAGTCATCAAAGTTATCACAGCATAGGAGGCCTTTATATTCAGGTTTTGCCCAAGGGTTATTTTATCTGCTTCTTGTGCTAACAGGGCCATTGCTGCCAGGGCCCTTAGACATGGGGACCAGGCTTTGGAAACCCTGTCTAGTTGTTTTGAGTGATAGGCCACTGGCTTTGGCCAGGGCACCACAGTCTGGGTTAAAACTCCAATTGCCATTTTTTCTCTTTCTGACACATAGAGCGTAAAGAGTTTTGTCAGGTCAGGTAGCTCCAGGGCTGAGGCCGACATGAGCTTTTCTTTTAACTCATGAAAAGCTAATTACTGTTGGTTGTAATAGATGTAGTTTGTCCAATTTACATTTTTATTAACTGTCACCCACCAAAATATTGAGTCAAATCCTGCAGCCATTTGATTTCAAGCTTTAAATTGATCTGGTATTCCCCGTGGGACTCCAATTGTGTCTCAATAGATGCGAGAGTTAAAAGACCCATAAGGGGCTTCTCTTGCTTTTTGAT
Organism: Macaca fascicularis; assembly: GCF_037993035.2. Classification (NCBI taxonomy): domain Eukaryota; kingdom Metazoa; phylum Chordata; class Mammalia; order Primates; family Cercopithecidae; genus Macaca; species Macaca fascicularis. The sequence goes on along the minus strand of NC_088375.1, from coordinate 186,575,304 downwards.
GTCTTATTTTTCCTCCCTCTTGTTGATGAAATGCAAGAGGGAAAGGGATAGCCAATTGGACTAATGTACAAGTGCCACTCCAGTTATTTGGCAGAGTGCCTAGTAAAGGTCCACGGCAATACCACCACACATCCGCTTGGGGATGAACAAGGGCTGATTGATTGATAAGCTCTTGAAAATTCTTAAGCTCACTGAATCCCTTCAGGTCTCCAAGGAATGCTAAGTTTCCTCCCTGTTGTGAGAGACGCAAAGTGAACTTAGTGTTGGGAGATGGACCCACAGGGTGCCAGACTTTGGGATATAGCAGAGAGAGCTTGGCATGACTTATCACTCCAGGCTGTAGAATCCTGGAAAAGAGCTACCATGCAGCCCATACCTGGTTGACTGCAGGACCACGTTAGTGGAAAGGGGACAGTTTGGACCTCTGGCCTGCCATGTGCACAAGCATAACAATTGCTTTTGTTTAACGTGCAGTGGAATATTTGATCCATTCCAACCAGGCATTTGCATCTTGGTATCCTGTCTTAATTACCAAAGTTTGTTTTAAGTCTTTAACTTCTATGATCCTCTAGTGAAATGAATGTACGATTTTAGGAAATTACAAAAACTGGTTGGGGCAGTCCATCCTTGCTCTTTAGTGGTCCACAGAATGTTGGACCAACTAAGGCATAAAAGCTCTACATTGGGGAGCAAGACTCCTGGTTGACACTGGAGTCTTTATGGAAATTTCCCCAGATTAAATGGTCCTAATTGACTAATGTCCAGTCTGAGGAGAGTCAGGAGGGACAGAGGTACTTTTCTGAAGTAGAGAGCCGTCTTTGACTTGGCAAGGCCCCACAGGGTATAACAAGGCAAGCATTAAATGCAATAGTTTGAAGTAAAATTGACTTGGTTATGCTAATAACTGAATGGTCAGCAATAGAGCAAGGAAAGAAGAAGAGTTTATAATAGATGAAAGAGTTAAATTTTTCTTAGCTTTAGTTTTATAGGGTTTTCCCCTGGGACTATGGCCTATGACTCTGGAGGGGGTGGTGCTTTCTTGACTTGGTTGTGATGAGTCCATCCTTTTTTTGCTGTACGAACAGCAGTCTCGGTGGTTAGCAGCACAAGGTAGGGTCCTTCCTAGGCTGGCTTGAGTTTCCTTTCTTTCCACCCTTTGATGAGAACATGATCTTCAGACTGGTGCTGGTTTAATAGAAAGTCTAGGGGTGGTACATGTGCTAAAAGACTTTGAGTTTTGAGGGAAAGGAAAGTGGAAGATAAAACAAGTATATAATTTCTAACAAATTGACCTTTTGTTTTAAATGTGGGGACATCAGCAGTGGACTTTACAGTCCTTGGTGCCTTTCTACTGAGAGATTTCCTTTAGCATCTATTTTTATTAGTTTTTATTAGTTTTGGACCAAAGAAGCCAAACACCATTTTATATTTGACAATGCTTCCTGTATGATTTTTATATGAGATAAGCTAAATTTCACCTTTATATTAGTGTGTTATTAATGTTAAACTTAGTTTTAATAAAACTTAGTGTACATATTTATTCAATTTTTAATGTCTGACCATAAGGTAAGATTTTTATAGACTCTTTTTAACCTTTTATAATCTTTGTTCAAGAGCAGGTTAGTGCTTTAAGAGAAACCCGTTGCATTTTTACTTTAATGTCCAGTTCACAGAGAAATTGGATGATACCCCTTTAACTTTAACTAACATGTTTACACACAGAATTTTCTTTACAATTAATGTTTTAAAACTTGCTTAAACCTTCAAAACAATAATTTTTTTAACCTGTAATGTAGGTAAAAATTTATATTCTTATACCTTCTTATAATGCTTTTACCAAAGGATTATAAGTTTATACACCTTGAGCATAAACTGTTTTTTTCAGTAGTTTTACATTCAGGAAGCCTAGTTGCTTTTAAATTATACAACATTTCTTGCATAAATTCTTTTTTTTATAACATTTTTCTCTTTCACGACCTTTGCAGACAATTTTTCGACATGCCTCAACTTTCTGACTTATTACAAACATTTCTTTATTTAAACAACCAGTTAATTTATTTCAGGACAAGAACTTACCATATAACACTCTTTTTACATAAATTCTGCACCCACCCCCGTTTTTCCCCCCCTTTTTTTGAAGATGATAGCCATTCTTTTCCAAAGCGAACTTCCTTTATGTCTGTGGCCTAGACTGTCTAAGGCCACAAGATTAGAAATTACTATAATACATGTTACACTGTTAACTTTTAGCAGACTTTACTTTTGTTTAAACCTTGTGAGTTTAGGATTTTAATTATCCTTTGCTATTAATAAGACCTTGTTTTGTCCAAATTAACTTAGAATTGCTATAGATGGCTTTTTTTTTTCCCTTCAATTACTGTGGAGGAACCATCGATCATCCTGTCCTGAAGGGAGTTCCTCCTAGGTCTGGTCGGACCTTTGTATGGTAATTAAGATTTAGATGCCCTGTTAGGAAAAGTTCTGGGTTAAGAGAATTTTCAGTGGTTAATGTTAAATCATCCTTTACCCCCCCCCCTTAGGATAATTCTGAACTGGTGAAGTGTGCTAACAATGAGATTTCCTCTAAAAGTTATTTTTTTATTTTCTTATGTTAGCAAAGCAGTTGCCACTACAGGTTGAATACATCTGGGCCATCCACGGGTTACTAGGTTAAGGATTTTTTGATAGGAAGGCTACTGGTTATCAGTGGCTTCAGTTCTTTCGGGATATGCCCTTGTTTACACTGACAACAAAGTGGTGTTATAGGGTTATGGAGAATCCTTCGATGATCAATTATAGGTTTTAAATTTACCCTGGCTTTTAAAGGAATAGGGTACACTGTTTTTTATTAACTACATGTATATTTCTCTGTTTCTTTCTTTCTTTCTTTGACTTTCTGTCTTTCTTTTTGACTTTCTTTTTGCTTCTGTCTCTTCCTCTCTTTCTCTCTCTTTTTCTCCTCAACTTCCTCTTTGTCTCTCTGTCTCTTCCTCTCTCTCTTTGCCTCTTTTCCTCTCTGTCTCTTTCCTCTTTCCATCTCTGCTGGTCTTTCCTTGCCTCTGCCAGCCACTTATGCTGCTGTTCTCTCAACCACTGTGCGGGGAGGGGTCTAAAACCAGCTGTAATCAAGTGTCTATGTACGGGAACTGGTCTGGGTGCCCTGGCTTACAGGTTACCTTGTGCCATACCTTTGAAACAAGGGACCCGTCCAGGCTTCCTTCTGATGGCCAACCCACCTCTAATGCTGGCCAGCCTATTTCACACAAAGTTCTAAGTTTTCCTGATGTCATAGTAACACTGTAATCTCCCTTAAATCCTTTCTTGAAATTTTTCAACGTAGTTCCTAGTAGGGTGGGCTTACTTTGTGTCTGGCCCATGCTTCTTCAAGACAAAACACCACACTCACACCACTTGTGCACCACAAAACAAAGAACAGGTAAAAAGGGCACACACACAGTGTTTTACAGTTTATACCAAACCAGAATCAAAGCCAAAATCATAGTATCAAGAAATCCAAGCCAGGTCAAAACCAAAACCAACTTATCAAGCAATCCAAGTCAAGTCAAAAACAAAGACCAAAGGGCCAGTACAGGCACGTCATGGATGATCAGGCCACGCTTCCACTCAAATGGAGTGGGCAAGTTCCAAAGACCAGTCTTAACAAGTTTCAGATGTCCAGACTCCAAGTGCCTGTTCCTTCCTGGGGTTCAGCCATTGTGCTGATCCTCCACAGGGGCCTGCCACGTGCTGCTCTGGCAAGGCATTCCACCCGAACAATTGCCTACCCTGGAGCACTCTCAGGATCAATGCCACTCAAGCTGGCCAGAGTCTCCTGCTCCACAGGGCAGGCCTAAGCCACCTAAGGGGCTACCTCAACTTCCCATTAATCACTTCACTTCCTGGTCAGGGAACCAAGCAATGTAGCAGCATGAGCTGCAAACAAAACCTCTCAGATGCCAAGTTAAAGAAAGAAGGGCTTTATTCAGCCGGGAGCATCAGCAAGACTCAGTCTCAAAAACTGAGCTTCCCGAGTGAGCAATTCCCATCCCTCTTAAGGGCTTACAACTCTAAGGGGGTCCACATGAGAGGGTCATGATCAATTGAGCAAGCAGAAGGTACATGACTGGGAGCTGCATGCACTGGTAATTACAATGGAACAGAACAGGACAGGGATTTTCACAGTGTTTTTCCATGCAATGGCAGTAATCTATAGATAACATAACTGATTAGGTCAGGGGTTGATTGTTAACTACCAGGCCCAGGGTGTGGCGCTGGGCTGTCTGCCTGTGGATTTCATTTCTGCCTTTTAGTTTTTACTTCTTCTTTCTTTGGAGGCAGAAATTGGGCATAAGACAATATGAGGGGTAGTTTCCTCCGTTAGTGACAGGAATCTGGGAGGCAAGGAATGAAGTTTTCTCAATTGGCTTATTGGAATTCTGAATCCTAATAGAACATCTTATTCATGCTGATATTCTGTGACTGTTCTTAATCTCTACTTATGAATGTGGTACTGCCAACTATTGTGTTGTAAAAGAACATGCTGCATCTTGTAGTAGGACTTTCTTCTTGGTTCAGCTAAAAGCCAGGTTCTTGTCACATGACCATGAAAGATTAGTCTTGCAGACACTTTGAAGGGTGAGAAAAGCAGGGTTTATTGTGTGAAAAGGAAGAAAAGGGAAACAGGGACTCCCAGCAAAGTGAGAGCCCTCCTAGTAGGCTTCCTGCCTCACAGATTAAATCTCAGGTTACCATCCTGGAACAGGAGAGGCCAGGCTCCTCCCACCTGCAAATGGGGATAACTTCCTGAGGCTCCACCCCAGTGTGCACTACTGCCAGTTTTCAGGCTGGTTGGGGGTTCTCCAGGGACTCCTTTATACTTGGCTGTCTGAATCTTGCAAATGATAAGTGACAGGTTGTTATTATCTTCACTTGCATAAGGCAATTAGAACATTTCTTTTCACTCTTGCGAAGTCAGAGATGGGAAATCTTGCTTTAATTAAAGGAGGAAAGTTTACATAATCTTCAAAAATTTTGTAGATCAATTACATAAGGATATAATTATGAAGGAGCCAGATGCAGTGGTTCATGCTTATAATCCCAGCACTTTGGGAGACCAAGGTGGAGGATTGCTTGAGCCCAGCCAGGAGTTTGAAACCAGCTTAGGCAACATAGTGAGCCCCTGTCTCTAAAAAATAAATAATAAATAAAAGGAAAAAATGATGAATAGAACATCACCAAAACTTAAAATTACCACTCATCTCAATACAATGTTAAGGGCTTCTTGTTTCTTCCAGAAAGTTTGAAGTGTCACTCCAAAAGCAAGAACACAAAAAAGCTGGGTAATAAACAAAATTATAACTTTTATTAATACCTGTAGAGTTTTCAGGGAATGAAGTAGCCTGAAATTTACACAAGAATAGATGAAAACTGAAATAGCTATTATTGGATATTTTGACTTTCAACCTTCATACTAATGATTTGAAAGATTATATACCACCATTACTGTAATGGAATATTCTGAACTTAATTATGAGTTTAGCTCTACCAGGGAGTTCTATGCTGATAATCTGGTTGTATTGCAGTAATTAACATCTTTATGGTTCTGACTAAAGCACTTTTTTAAGCATTTCTTGCAAGGCTGATCCAGTGGTGCTGAATTCTTTCAGCTTTTGCTTGTCTGGCAAAGATGACTTTATTTCTTCCTCAGTTCCGAAGGATAAATTTTCTGGGTAAACAAATACATTTACAGAACACAGATATGTTAATTGAGTAGGGTCATTGGCTTTGGTTCTGGGTGGACACAGTAGTGTAATCCCTCTGTAGTACGTTAATTTGCAGTCAATGTCAGCAATGCCTGTGAGTGCCTTAGTGACCAAGACTGTAGGTTTTAGTGTAGCTTTTCTGCTGGGTCAGGCATGGCCTCCCCACTGGAGCTAGGAGCACCAGGTTGTTCCATATGCCAAGGGTGTGTGCCGGCTATTCTTCCAGGTCAGGCACAGCCTCCCTGCTGGAGGCAGGTGCACAGGGGCTGTGTTCTTGGGTTGGGCATGACCTCCTGGCTAGGCAGCACTGTCTGTTCCTTGGGAGGCAGGACACTATATGGGCTGAGATGCTGTGGTCATTGCTGGTCTACTGGGCCTAATGTCTGAGTAGCCAGTGTTGTGGCACTGCAGTTGTTGGGATGGGAAAGAGAGTGCTTCCTAGTCAGTTTATTCCCACGGGTAAAGAACTGTAGCTGCTTGGTGGGAGATGGGATGAAACTATATGAGTGTAGTATAGTCACAGCAGAGCTCAGCAATTGGGCGATGCAGTGGCTACTGGTCCACAGGAAAGTACACACTCCAGCAGTGGCTTTCATTGCAAGATGGAGTCATATAGCAGCAGCTGGGATCCCATGGGGGAGGAGGCACAATGTGGGTGCTTTCTCTGGAGTAATGCAGCCAAAGAACTCCTGGAAGTTCACTAGACTAGGCCCAAGGCCCAGTTGGTCAGTAACAAACTTTGCTTTAGTTCCTGAAACAAAGACTGGATGAGGACTCCATCTTGTTTTATGTCCCTGGAAGCTTGGCCTTGTAACTACATGGCAATACATTCTCTTAGTTTCCACCATCCAGAACAGGAATTTTGGGGTTCATGTTATAGCTCTAAAAATTATCTTGAGTAGTCAAAAGGCTTTGCAAGCTCAAAATGAACTACTCTAGACTCCTTCTAGGAAGGGAAATAGAGACTGCCCAATGCTACAGCTCAGCAGGTAAGGCTTCACCATTTTACGATGGCAGCCCAGGTTTAATCCTGGATTAGGGAATAAGTCCTTTCTGGTTTGTGATCTGCATGACCTTTGTCATTTGTTAATTTTCTTCCTCTCCATGAACTGTCTTGAATTTTCCTTTCCTTAAGCACCTGAGAGGTTATCTTTGATAAAGTCCCAGTGCTAGAAATATTGGGCACTTGACGTGACTAAAGTTGGATAGTAAGACATTTAAAAGGATATGCATAGAGGCCCATGGGTAAAAGTCACCTTAATTAAAAGTGAATGTCCAAACTATAGATATATTTTAGAAGCCTTTATGTTTTTCTCTTCTTGGGTCTTGTTTTTTTGTTTTTTTCTTTAATTTTTTTTTTCTTCTCACTCAACTGAATTATTTATCTCCATTTAGTCTTGCCACTCTTAATGCACACATGAGAGGTCCTAAAATAACTTCTGATAGCCTGGGACTTACTAGGGAAAAACAGAAAAGATGCCACAAGACCCTGTTTTGAAAAAAAAGAAGAGATGCCACAAGACCCTATTTTCCTCATGAAACCCCAGGAATTAAAAGCAGATAGATCCCTCTTAAAACCTAGGGCTCTGTGTTAGTCGATTTTCATGCTGCTGATAAAGACATACCCGAGACTGGGCAATTTTCAAAAGAAAGATGTTTAATTGGACTTACAGTTCCATGTGACTGGGAAGCCTTGCAATCATGGTGGAAAGCAAGGAGAAGCAAGTCACATCTTACATGAATGGCAGCAAGAAATAGAGAACTTGTGTAGGGAAATTCCCCTTTTTAAAACCATCAGATCTCGTAAGACCCATTCATCATTACAAGAACAGCATGAGAAAGACCCACTCCCATGATTCAGTCACCTCCAGTCAGGTCCCTCCCACAACATGTGGATTTGTGGAAGTTAAAAAATGAGATTTAGATGGGGACACAGCGACAAACCATATCAGGCTCTGTTGTGTTTTGCATTGTGTTATCTGATGATTACGAGTTTTGGGGGCATCAGAAATTACTTCTCACTATTAGAGAGCTTTGGTGTGAAATAACTATGTAGGAAATACATAGCTGTCCCCTTTTGGGGGCAGCTAATGGCAGTTATCGGTGGGGGAAGATACTCAGCTCTTTGCACATTTGGATTAGAGAAGCATGTTGTTGGCCACCTAGAACTATGGAATTGCCTCCACTCCCCACTGAGAGATAAGACTCTCATGTGAGATGGTCTGATTCCCTCTTTTGGGGATCCAGGATCTGGTATAAAAACAGGACCCTTAATTTTGGGGATCTGTTTTTGTCTTCCAGCTGTGTCTGCTTGTTAGGCCCTGTTATGTTTTTCTAGTCCTGTTTCTTGAAGGGCTCCATGCTGAGGCCAGTGGTCCAAATAAGAAACTGGCAAATGAAAAAATCTCACAACTACTGCATTGTCTTCTGTATGTCTGTAATTATGTGTTGTTTGTGTGATGTTTATATAAAAGAGTTATAATTAATTGACTTAAAGAAAAATAAGTGCTTCAAACAAATGTTTTGAAATAATAAAAACTGTCATGCCTTTTAGTTCACATGACTTTAGTAATCTCTGGGAAATAAAAACAGCTTTAAAGATAATTGGTAAAATAAAGACATTTTGTCTAAGTTAGGCAGGTCAGATACTAGGTTTGCTAAATACTTTAAGGTCATAAACTGCTTCTTTGGCTCTTGAAAATTGTTCAACTTGTCTGCTTTACAGCTAGGTAAGGCCTGGAGACATGTGGAGTATGCCAAACCTGTAGCTATGCTGGAAAAAGTCAAACCTTATCTGCACCTAGTACATAATTAAAATAACATATCAGGTTTTCAACCAAAATTAAAAATTTCTAAGAGTTAACATTATGACAAGTAATTGAGACTATTGAAAGATAGTTTTACATGCAAGATGTGTGAGGAGAGTGAAATATGTTTTTGGTAAAATGTTATAACAAAGCATGGGAATGTAAACTTTTGTAAACCTTTAACATATTGAATAGGCTACTTTAAAATCAAATTTCAGCTTCAAAATTCTCTTCTGACCTTTAACTTTGAGATGCTAGAGAGGCCCCACTGAAGCATCCAAAAAAGAGGTAAACAGAATTATTTGACAGGTTTAATTACATGGGAAGCATTGTCAAAATTAAAAAAGATGTTTAATCTTCTTCTTGTTATATTTTAGTGAATGATATTAATATGTGTTCCAAAATTTTATGGAATTTCTAAAATTCTAATATGTCTGTGTATATGCTATCAAACATAACTATGGTTATTATGTTAAGATATTGTAGGCCACAGAAATAACCAAATTTCCTTGTCAGGTTTGTCTTTTTTTAAAATTTTTAAAAATTATTATACTTTAAGTTCTAGGGTACATGTGCACAATGTGCAGGTGTGTTACATATGTATACATGTGCTATGTTGGTGTGCTGTACCCATTAACTCGTCATTTACATTAGGTATATCTCCTAATGCTATCCCTCCCCACTCTGCCAACCCCACAATAGGCCCCAGGGTGTAATGTTCCCCTTCCTGTGTCCAAGTGATCTCATTGTTCAATTCTCACCTATGAGTGAGAACATGCGGTGTTTGATTTTCTGTTCTTGCAATAGTTTGCTGAGAATTATGGTTTCCAGCTGCATCCATGTCCCTACAAAGGACACAAACTCATCCTTTTTTATGACTGCATTGTATTCCATGGTGTATATGTGCCACATTTTCTTAATCCAGTCTGTCACTGATGGACATTTGGGTTATTCCAAGTCTTTGCTATTGTGAATAATGCTGCAATAAACATACGTGTGTATGTGTCTTTATAGCAGCATGGTTTATAATCCTTTGGGTATATACCCAGTAATGGGATGGCTGGGTCAAATGGTATTTCTAGTTCTAGATCCTTGAGGAATCGCCACACTGTGGTTTAAATTTCCAGCTTTTCTGCCCTGCTTTTTCCCCATCTTTGTGGTTTTATCTGCCTTTGGTCTTTGATGATGGTGACATACTGATGGAGTTTTGGTGTGGGTGTCCTTTCTGCTTGTTAGTTTTCCTTCTAAAAGTCAGAACCCTCAGCTGTAGGTATGTTGGAGATTGCTTGAGGTCCACTCCAGACCCTGTTTGCCTGGGTATCAGCTGCAGAGGCTGCAGAAGATAGAATATTGCTGATCAGCGAGTGTTGCTGTCTGATTGTTGATCTGGAAACTTCATCTCAGAGTTGTGCCCAGCAGTGTGTGGTGTGAGGTGTCAGTCTACACCTAGTGGGGGATGTCTCTCAGGTTACTCAAGGGTCAGGGACCCACTTGAGCATGCAGTCTGTCCGTTCTTAGATCTCAACCTCTGTGCTGGGAGAGCCACTGCCCTCTTCAAAGCTTTCAGACAGGGCCATTTACATCTGCAGAGGTTTCTGCTGCTTTTTGTTTAGCTATGCCCTGTCCCCAGAGGTGGAGTCTACAGAGACAGGCAGGCCTCTTTGAGCTGTGGTGGGCTCCACCCAGTTCGAGCTTCCCGGAGGCTTTGCTTACCTACTTAAGCCTCAGCAATGGTGGGCGCCCCTCCCCCAGCCTCGCTGCTGCATTGCAGTTAGATTTCAGACTGCTGTGCTAGCAATGAGGGAGACACTGTGGGCGTGGGACCCTCCCGGCCAGGTGCGGCATGTAATCTCCTCATGTGCCGTTTGCTAAGACCCTTGGTAAAGCACAGTATTAGGGTGAGAGTTACCTGATTTTCCAGGTGTTCTGTGTCTCAGTTTCCCTTGGCTAGGAAAAGGGATTCCCTTTCCCCTTGCTCTTCCCAGGTGAGGTGATGCCTCGCCCTGCTTCAGCTCTCACTGGTCAGGCTGCACCAGCTGACCAGTACTGATTGTCTGGCACTCCCCAGTGAGATGAATCCGGTACCTCAGTTGAAAATGCAGAAATCACCTGTCTTCTGTGCTGCTCGCGCTGGGAGCTGAAGGCTGGAGCTATTCCTGTTCAGCCATCTTGCTCCGGGGAGCCAGTAATTTATTTTTATGTCACCAATGTATGAGCTCTCATTTCCTCCAAGTCATCAAAACTTGATGGTATTAAATGTTAATTAGTAACAGTAGTAAAATGAAGTCATCTCATTGATTTGCATTTAATATACCCTGAAACATGATTTTCAATAACATTTTTACACATATAATTTTATTTTGTCTTTATATTATAAATAAAATTGCTTTCCTACCAGGATCTGTGATAACTGCTAGACTAATATTAAATTAGGTCATCATCACTAAGAACCTAAACAGTAGGAACTATTGTTCAATCTGCCAATTCCCCAAAGAGGCATATTAAAATCTTACTCAATGTTTATAAAATTGTACACCTTACTTGCATTTCTTTAAATGCTTCCTTTATAGATTAAGAGTGCAGTATTGATATATATGTACTGTATCTTAATTTTTAGGAAACTGTATGGTTTGTATATTTATTTTGGGGCCAAATTTTTTATGCCTAATGTTCCTTTTTAATTATGTTTTCTTAATATTTATATATTTTCATATTCCTTCTGGTAGAATTTGCATAGTTTTTGTCCTTGCATTCCTGTATTTTCAAATTTCTCTGTCATTATGCTTTAGTTTAGTCTTTTATAAGCGTCATTGATTGACAGTCATTTTCTTTTTACTGCGATGTTCTAGTGTCAGGTTCTAATTAGCCTAGTTGTGCTAACTTCAAAATGGGGAAGCAAGAGTGCTGGTGGTTTCATAATGACTCAATAGCCAATTAAATGCTTGAAATTCAAGGTTTATTGATTTATTGCATGGCTTTCACACACACAAAATCATAGAAATATACCCAACATAAACAGGCAGAGATAAGAGAAAAGGAGTACAAACAGCAGGGAGTCCTTCTGGAGACCAGCATGCTGACTGACCCACTGGCAGATCTGTTTTCCCTGTGAACACCATAGCAGAGCTTCCAGTGGCTGCTGTCATAGAGAAGAGGCTTCAGAGCCAGAATTCTCTCCTCACAGTTGTCAGTGACAGAGCCTCTGCAAGCATCATGACCATCTTCAGTTTCTTTGTGGTTTTTATGGCCCTCTGAAGGGGGCCTCTGTTCATAGTCATCATCTTCAGCTGCCTTTTGGTTGCACTTTTCTGTCAGGTGCCTGGAGTGCCTGGTCACAGGAGGTGTTATCACCTCACCCCTCCATACATGTGCTTATTACTCAGAGCATCAGCACTTTCACTCTAAGCCAAGATAGAAATGACTCCATTTTGAGACATTTAGTATTGCAAAACATTTTTACATATCCCATGTTTAATTATTGATAAAATGACGTTTAATTACTGACATAGATTGATTTTTACTTCCAGAGAGTTATTTCCATTTTATCATGTAAATTATTGGTTTTAATCCACTTATTTCCTTAGCTTGTTATCTTCTGATTAAATTATTATCTTTTTTTAGTTACCATCATTTGTACAAAAACTATAAATGTAATACAAATTTAAACATTCAAATACATTTAATTTTTCCTCCACATAGCAATTATGGCCATTCATAAAATTGTGTGTTTACAATTATTTTCTTCTGAGTTCTTAGAATATTGTGCCACTGTAGTCTCTCTATCCAAAGTTCCAGATGAGAAGTTTGTTGCTGCTGAATCCCTTATATTTGGAAAAAGCCTGTTAAGAAAAAATTTCCTCAAGTCGTAAATTCACATCTTAATACAGGCAAAAGTTGAGATGAAAATGTATTTCAGAACATATTGGTCTCATCTGAGGTGCCAAAGATATTTTTGGAAAAATCATGAGAAATGTTTATTTATAAATTTATTAATTTGACTTATCTATTAATAGCTTAAATCAATGAGAGAAAAATATTTGCAGAGAGTTTGCAAGGAATAAAGGCATTCTATTACCGAAAGGAGCTTGATTTACTTTACATATACTTTACATTTACACTTTGCAAAGACAATAAATGGATACCCTGGTGAAACAGTAATCAAGTAGATTCTCTCTTCTTTCTTTTTCTTTCTGTCTCATCCTGTACCCTAATAACTCAAATCAAAGTAAATCACTAGTATTTGATGTGTTTGTTAGCTTGGAATGTCTATTGCACAATAATATTGGTGTTCGTATCTCAAGACATCATCAGAAGTTGCCGTGGTTTGTGTTTGCATTTTAAATTGTTCTAAATATTCTTATGCATCCTTCTGACCTTCTGAAACTAGCAAAATTGTCTCACGTGAGACACATGGAATTGTAAACAACTTTTAAATATATGAAAAGAGCTAAAGTCTTTCATAGGGAACAAAGGTAAAAGGGTAGATGGAATTCACCTACTAAGGAGCAGTGGAATTCATTCCAGGATCTCAATACAAATGACAAAACTGAAGAAAACATTTAGAAAAATAGGGAACATACACCTATTTAAGGAAATTATTTGTCTTTGTAAGATAAATTGGTATTATGGAAGGTTTTTTTTTTTTTTTTTTTTGAGATGGAGTCTTGCTCTGTTGCCCAGGCTGGAGTGCAGTGACTCAGTCTTGGCTCACTGCAAGCACCGCCTCCCAAGTTCACACCATTCTCCTTCCTCGGCCTCCCAAGTAGCTGGGACTACAGGCGCCTGCCACCAAACCTGGGTAATTTTTTTTTTTTTTTTTTTTTTTTTTTTTAGTAGAGACGTGGTTTCCCCATGTTAGCAAGGATCATCTCAATCTCTTTACCTTGTGATCCACCCACCTTAGCCTCCCAAAGTGCTGGGATTACAGGTATGAGCCACTGCACAGGGTCGATTTTTTTAATTTAAAAATTAAATGTCTGATTTCCAGCATTTCAACAAGTAGTCAATTTCAACTATTTTCTATTTTGGCTAGGCTATCATGAGATTGTTGCTATTTAACTCTATAATATTAGCAATAGGAGGCACATTAGTAGAGCCCTATTCATGGTGATAAATAGAATGATTTGGCCTTTATAGTCCATTGCATTGTGTAATTTCTAGTTTAAATCAGTGAATGTGTTGTCTGGACTTTTTTCCATATAATTCTAAAGGAAACAAATGACAAATTGATAAAATGTTTGGATAAAGCAACTCATTCATTGATCTCAATGAAATACAGAGAAGCAGCATCAGAAGAGGCCTTGTATCACCATATAGATGAAAACAGGACTTTTTAATTTTGTCTTAGCTCTTCTGGCCTCCTCCAATGTGAGACAGTAAAACTTCTCCATGACTATAATCCTGCATTGAATTCCATTGGGTCAATAGGTAAATGTGAGATGAGCTGCAGAATATTGGCTACAGGTTCCATACTACTTTTCTCCATCATTAACTCATGCCTATCAAGGCAAGATAATAACTGGCTTGTTTTTCATGGTGGCAGAAACTAGGCATGAGAAGTATAAATCTATATGGTAACAAGCACACACCTGTCCCTTGTATTTGTTTCATTTCAGCAGGTGGTATGTTGGCAAGCTAATGTTTGGACATAAAGGATCACACATAGGATATTGCTGTGAAGTAATTGGAAATTACAAAGGTTTTACTTAACAGGCCTCACAGAAGAAAGCTGTTCTTCAAGAAGGCAAGTGACTTGCAGTTTCTGGAGAAAGTTGCATTCCAGGGCTCAGCCTCACCCTAAGGCAACTGTGCTTATATACATATCTGCTGTCTCAGCCCAGGAACCTCCTTTTGGAGGCCTTCTCCTTGGGGGCCTCAGCTGAGATGCTTTTCATTCACTCTGCTGAGGCCATCTTTTCTGGGGCAATTATTTACTAAAAATCTCTTTTCTCTGACTCAGTACTATTGCATCTCTAGCACTTCCCTCTATCCTACAACCTTTCCCCCTAGTTCATAAAATGACAGGAGACCTTTGTAAAGAGACAATTTTCCCCACCTCTGCTGATATCCTCTGACCCTCACCCAGTGCTGTTCTATGGGGAAAAATGGAACAGGAGGAGGAAGCACTACATTCCTTTTTGGCCTCTTTCTTATACACAACTACAATAAGTGAATAGAGTTTCTTTCAATTTGACTTCTCCTAACTGACCAAATGTACACCTGGTAGCTCTCAACAGAAGGTCTAAAGAATGCCAACAGTCACTGGATGTAAAGATGAAAACAAAGTAGACTATTCCACTTAGTTCCAGGTTATGGATTTTTTTGGTTAAGCAAAAATAATTTCTCTATATTGTTTGTAATTACTCACTAGACTTGCATCATGTTTGAGGGAAAAGCCTGAAGCCTACAGGTAAACAGGATATACCTTTGTGTAACCTTGCACACATTTTTAATGGAACATTTGGGACTGTAGATTTTGGGTAGAGCAAAAGAAGGAAATATTAACATTTTCCTTCCTAGCTTACTAGTTCTACATTCCCTTCCATTTTCATAAGGAAATTATATTTGCACAGTAAACCCAGGACTTCTGCCTTTGGGCATGAGTTATGGTATATATGTCCCATAACATATAACAAAGATATATGTACTCTTATCAACATAGGCTCAGAAATGTTAATGGTTTCAGCTCTGTGGACACTTACATGTTTCTTAAAAAAAAGAGTATGGTATTAATTTTCAAGTTAGTCCTTGAGATAAGAAGAAAGGAAATCCTGCAAATTTTTCAAAGAGCTCAATATACAGAAAGTTTGGTGAATGCCTTCTGGATGAAATATAGTTAAACCTTCCATATTTATCTGGGAGAGCTGTCCAATCCAATTCAATCAATGTTGAGAAAGTTATTGCCATTTGAGACAACAACATGGGCACTGGTAGAACCCCAGGAACCTTGAAAAGGCTACAATCAGGAAATTCTTGTATAACACACAGGTCTTTGTTTTTTCTTCCAGTTACTAAGGCACAAGGATAAGAATGGTCACTCTTCTGGACATCTGGAGATCCATCAAAGGAATGATTCCCTCTGAGTTACCACCCTTCCTTTTACAATTACCTCTCAGTCTGAAGTAAACCAAGGAAATAAGCATGGTGATGAAGACCATCAGCACCCACACCATCACAGTCATATCTTCCAAATACATAGAAACCAATTGGAATTTTTGATCTGAAACAGGAACTAGGGAGAGATGGAACATTTAGGATTGTTGCAGCAGAGAGAGGAGGGCTTGTTCAGAGATTTATGATAAGTTTACTCTCCAGATTCCTGTTGCTTCATACCATCTGAGTGTGTCTGAGGGTTGGGAAGAAGTAGGTTGGGCTATGTGGATGATCCTGGATATGAGTATATTTGGGCTAAGACCAGAAGAAGGCTGTGACAAGGCAGATGCCATTCTTCTCAAGCAGCATAGTATTTTCCCTGAGTGGCCACAGTCTGAAGGACAGATAAACACATTGTGTATTTACCCACATTAGCTGGTGCTGAGGACCCTCAAGAATACTGGGCCTTGTGAGGAGTGTCATAAAATAGAATAGTCTTGGGTGAGCAGACTCTCTAGAATAAAAAAGATCTCAAAATTCTTAAAAGTCATACTATCATCTACGTCATAAGTCTCCTTTTAATTATCTTTTCTCTCTGGTTCTAAAGTAGTAAACATGCCCATATCATAGTATTGTTTAACATATCTCGTCATGGCAGCACCACTGCCAGCAATGAAGGCACCTGTTTCATTACTACACCTATTAGAAATTACTCTCTTATATCAACTACAGTTATTAAACCATAGTTATTAATCACCAAATATTTGCTCAATTAGTGACTGTGTAAATGACAAATGCCTCAGGCATGCCATGTGCTATGACAAGAACCTGAATGAAAGTGGTGTTTTCCAGAGACTGGAAGAGCTCAGGGCCTCTGAACAGCTGAGAGAAGTCTTACATAACTTGGTAATAGTAATGGTAGAATCTACGGACAGTGGGTGCAGCCCACAGAGGGTGAGCCGAAGCAGGGCAGGGTGTTGCCTCACCTGGGGAGCGCAAGGAATCAGGGGATTTCCCTTTCTTAGCCAAGGGAAGCCATGATAGACTGTACGTGGGAAAATGGGACACTTCCTCACAAATACTGCACTTTTTCCCATGGACTTAGAAACCAGCAGACCAGGAGATTCTCTCCTGTGCCTGGCTCAGTGGGTCCCATGCCCACGGAGCCTTGTCCACTTCCAGTGCAGCAGTCTGAGATTTACCTGTGAGGTGGCATTCTGGAGGTGGAGGGGCATCTGCCATTGCTGAGGCTTGAGTAGGTAAACAAACTGGCTGGGAAGCCCACCTGCCTCTGTAGACTCCACTTCTGTGGGTAGGGCATAGCTGAACCAAAAGGCAGCAGAAACTTCTGCAGACTTAAACGACCCTGCCTAACATCTCTGAAGAGAGCAGTGGTTCTCCCAGCATGGAGTTTGAGCTCTGACAATGGACAGGCTGCCTCCTCAAGTAGGTGCCTGACCCCCATGTAGTCTAACTGGGAGACACCTCCCAGTAGGGGCCACCTGACACCTCATACAGGCAGGCACCACTTGGGGACAAAACTACCAGAGGAAGGATCAGGCAGCAATATTTGCTGTTCTGCAATATTTACCATTCTGTAGCCTCCACTTTTGATACCCAGGCAAACAGGGTCTAGAGTAGACCTCCAAGAAATTCCAACAGACCTGCAGCTGAGGGACCTAACTGTTAGAAGGAAAACTAACAAACAGAAAGGAATAGCATCAGCATCAACAAAAAGGACATCCACACCAAAACCCCATATGTAGGTCACCATCATCAAAGACCAAAGGTAGATAAAACCACAAAGATGGGGAGAAACCAGAGCTGACAAGCAGAAAATTCTAAAAACCAGAGCACCTCTTCTCCTCCAAAGGATTGCAGCTCCTCACCAGCAACAGAACAAAGCTGGACAGAGAATGAGTTTGACGAGTTGACAAAAGTAGACTTCAGAAGGTTGGTAATAACAAACTTCTTCAAGCTAAAGGAGCATGTTCTAACCCATCACAAGGAAGCTAAAAACCTTGAAAAATGTTAGATGAAAGCCTAACGAGAATAAACAGTGTAAAGAAGATGTTAAATGACCTGATGGAACTGAAACCATGACACGAGAACTTCGTGATGCATTCACAAGCTTCAATAGCTGATAAAATCAAGTGGAAGAAAGGATATCAGTGATTGAAGATCAAATTAATGAAATAAAGCAAAAAGACAAGTTTAGAGGGAAAAAAAGAGTAAAAAGAAACAAACAAACCTCCAAGAAATATGGGATTATGTGAAAAGACCAAATCAATGTTGGATAGGTGCACCTAAAAGTGATGGGGAGAATGGAACCAAGTTGGAAAACACTCTTCAGGGTATTATCCAGGAGAACTTCCCCAACCTAGCAAGGCAGGCCAACATTCAAATTCAGGAAACACAGAGAATACCACAAAGATACTCCTCAAGAAGAGCAAACCCAAGACAAATAATTGTCAGATTCACCGAAGTTGAAATGAAGGAAAAAATGTTAAGGCAGCCAGAAAGAAAGATCGGGTTACCCACAAAGGGAAGCCCATCAGACTAACAGTGGATCTGTTGACAGAAACCCTACAAGCCAGAAGAGATTGGGGACCAATATACAACATTCTTAAAGAAAAGAATTTTCAACCAAGAATCTGATATTCAGCCAAACTAAACTTCATAAGTGAAGGAGAAATAAAATCCTATAGAGACAAGTACATACTAAGAGATTTTGTCACCACCAGGCCTGCCTTACAAAAGCTACTAAAGGAAGCACTAAACATGGAAAGGAACAACTGGTACCAGCCACTGCAAAAACATGCCAAATTGTAAAGACCATCCATGCTAGGAAGAAACTACATAAACTAATGGGCATAATAACCAATTAACATCACCATAATGATGGGATCAAATTCACTCATGACAATATTAACCTTAAATATAAATGGACTAAATGCCCCAGTTAAAAGACACAGACTGGCAAATTGGATAAAGAGTCAAGACCCATCAGTGTGCTGTATTCAGGAAACCCATCTCATGTGCAGAGACACACATAGAATCAAAACAAAGGGATGGAGGAAGATCTACCAAGCAAACGGAAAGCAAAAAAAGCAGGGGTTGCAATCCTAGTCTCTGATAAAACAGATTTTAAACCATCAAAGATCAAAAGAGACAAAGAAGGCCATTACAGTGGTAAAGGGATCAATGCAACAGGAAGAGCTAACTATCCTAAATATATATGCTCCCCATACAGGAGCATCCAAATTCATAAAGCAAGTCCTTAGAGAACAACAAAGAGACTTAGACTCTCACACAAAAATAATGGGCGGCTTTAACACCCCACTGTCAGTATTAGACAGATCTATGAGACAGGAGGTTAACAAGAATATCCAGGACTTGAATTCAGCTTTGCATCAAGCAGATCTACTAGACATCCACAGAACTTTCCACCCCAAATCAACAGAATGTACATTCTTCTCAGCACCACATTGCACTTATTCTAAAACTGACCACATAATTGGAAGTAAAGCACTCCTAAGCAAATGTAAAAAACAAAAACAAAAACAAAAACAAAACAGAAAAACAGAAATCACTGCAAACTGTCTATCAGACAACAGTGCAATCAAATTAGAACTCAGGATTCAGAAACTCACTCAAAACCACAAAACTAAATGGAAACTGAACAACGTGCTCCTGAATGACTACTAGGTAAATAACAAAAAGAAGGCAGAAATAAAGATGTTCTTTGAAACTAATGAAAACCAAGACACAACGTACCAGTCTCAGAGACACATTTAAAGCAATGTGGAAAGGAAATTTTATAGCATTAAATGTCCACAAGACAAAGCAGGAAAGGTCTAAAATCGACACCCTAACATCAAAATTTAAAGAACTAGAGAAGCAAGAGCAAGCAAATTCAAAAGCAAGCAGAAGGCAAGAAATAACTAAGATTTGAGCAGAACTGAAGGAGATAGAGCCACAAAAAACCCTCCAAAAAATCAATGAAGGCAGGAGCTGATATTTTGAAAAGATCAACAAGATAGATAGACCACTAGCAAGACTAATAAAGAAGACAAGAGAGAAGAATAAAATAGATGCAATAAAAAATGATAAAGGGGATATCACCACTGATCCCACAGAAATACAAACTACCATCAGAGAATATTACAAAAACCTCTACTCAAATAAACAACAAAATCTAGAAGAAATGGATAAATTCATGGACATATACACCATCCCAGGAATGAATCAGGAAGGAGTTGAATCTCTGAACAGACTTATAACAGGCTCTGAAATTGCAGCAATAATTAATAGCCTACCAATTAAAAAAAGTCCAGGACCAGAAGGATTCACAGCCAAATTACACCAGAGGTACAAAGAGGAGCTGGTATCATTCCTTCTGAAACTATTCCTATCAGTAGAAAAAGAGAGAATCCTCCCTAACTCATTTGATGAAGCCAGCATCATCCTGATATCAAAGTCTGGCAGAAACACAAAAAAAGAGAATTTTAGACCAATATACCTGATGAACATCAATGCAAAAATCCTCAATAAAACACTGGCAAACCGAATCCAGAAGCACTTCAAAAAGCTTATCCATCATGATCAAGTTGACTTCATCCCTGGGATGCAAGGCTGGTTCAACATACGCAAATCAATAAATGTAATCCATCACATAAACAGAACCAGTGACAAACACCACACGATTATCTCAATAGATTCTGAAAAGGCCTTCAACAAAATTCAACAGCCCTTCATGCTAAAAACTCTTCATGCTATAAACTAGGTATTAATGGAACATATCTCAAAATAATAGGAGCTATTTATGACAAACCCACAGCCAATATCACACTGAATGGGCAAAAACTGGAAGCATTCCCTTTGAAAACTGGCACAAGACAAGGATGCCCTCTCTCACCACCCCTATTCAACATAGTGTTGGAAGTTCTGGCCAGGGCAATCAGGCAAGAGAAAGAAATAAAGGGTGTTCAATTAGGAAAAGAGGAAGTCAAATTTTCCCTGTTTGCATATGACATGATCGTATATTTAGAAAACCCCATTGCCTCAGCCCAAAATCTCCTTAAGCTGATAAGCAACTTCAGCAAAGTCTCAGGATACAAAATCAATGTGCAAAAATAACAAGCAATCCTATATACCAATAACAGACAGGCAGAGTTCAAATGAGTGAACTCACATTCACAATTGCTACAAAGAGAATGAAATACCTAGGAATCCATCTTATGAGGGATCTGAGGGACCTCCTCAAGGAGAACTGCAAACCACTGCTCAGTGAAATAAAAGAGGATACAAACAAATGGAAGAACATTCCATACTCATGGATAGGAAGAATCAATGTCATGAAAATGGCCATACTGCCCAAGGTAACTTATAGATTCAATGCCATCCCATCAAGTTACCAATGACTTTCTTCAGAGAATTGGAAAAAGATACTTTAAAATTCATCTGGAACCAAAAAAGAGCCCACATTGCCAAGACAATCCTAAGCACCAAGAACAAAGCTGGAGGCATCACGCTACCTGACTTCAAACTATACTACAAGGCTACAGTAACCAAAACAGCATGGTACTGGTACCAAAACAGAGATATAGACCAATAGAACAAAACAGGGGCCTCAGAAATAACACCATACATCTACAACCTTCTGATCTTTGACAAACCTGATGAAAACAAGCAATGGGGAAAGGATTCCCTATTTAATAAATGGTGCTGAGAAAACTGGCTAGCCATATGTAGAAACCTAAAACTGGATCCCTTCCTTACAACTTATACAAAAACTAATTCAAGATGGATTAAAGACTTAAATGTTAGACCTAAAACCATAAAAACTCTAGAAGAAAACCTAGGCAATACCATTCAGGGCACAGGTATGGACAAGGACTTCATGACTAAAACACCAAAAGCAATGGCAACAAAAGCCAAGATAGACAGATGGAACCTAATTAAAGAGCTTCTGCACAGCAAAAGAAAGTACCATCAGAGTGAACAGGCAACCTACAGAATGCGAGAAAAGTTTTGCAATCTACTCATCTGACAAAGGGCTAATATACAGAATCTACACAGAACTTAAACAAATTTACAGCCAAAAAAACAAACAATCCCATCAAAAAGTGGGCAAAGGCTATGAACAGACATTTCTCAAAAGAAGACATTTATACAGCCAACAGACACATGAAAACATGCTCATCATCACTGGTCATCAGAGAAATGCAAATCAAAATCACAATGAGATACCATCTCTTACCAGTTAGAATGGTGATCATTAAAATTTCAGGAAACAACAGATGCTGGAGAGGATGTGGAGAAATAGGAACACTTTTACACTGTTGGTGGGAGTGTAAATTAGTTCAATCATTGTGAAAGACAGTGTGGCAGTTCCTCAAGGATCTAGAACTAGAAACACCATTTGACTCAGTGATCCCATTACTGGGTATACACCCAAAGAATTATAAATCATGCTACTATAAAGACACATTCACACATATGTTTATTGTGGCATTATTCACAATAACAAAGACTTGGAACCAACCCACATGTCCATCAATGATAGACTGGATTGAGAAAATGTAGCACATATACACCATGGAATACTATGCGGCCACAAAAAATGATGAGTTCATGTCCTTTGCATGGACATGGATGAAGCTGGAAACCATCATTCTCAGCAAACTATCACAAGGACAGAAAACCAAACACCGCATGTTCTCACTCATAGGTGGGAATTGAACAATGAGAACACTTGGACACAGGGCAGGGAACATCACACACTGGGGCCTGTCATGGGGTGAGATGGAGTTGCATGTATCTAGACTTTTGTGCTGCTGTTCTAAGCAGGGTTGGGCTGTACATAGAGTTACACCCTATGTGACTGTGATGTTCTCTTTTGCTGCTGTTGGTCCTCAGTGTTCTTTGGAGTCTGGGGAGGTTTGCACTTTAAAAATAAAACTTTCATAGAGACTGCTTTATCTAAAATTTTGGTTCACAGCCTTTGTTGGATTACCTATTGGGGCAAACAAAGTGTAACCATGTACAACGGTTGAGCTTGTATTGCTATCTTATGGCTAAAGTTCCAAGGTAAAAGCTATTGGATATTCATTTGTGTGTGTACATATGTGTACATGTGTTTATTTGTATGTACACTTATTGTTACATGTTGTGGCTACCAAATTGGCTTGTAAGCAGAAGAGCACTCATAAACTAAGTAAATAATTTCAAGCAATTTTCAAGTTCATAAACTGAAGTAAATCTTTACTAAACAAGCTGGTTTTAAAATTACCAGTAAAATAAAAATAGAAATGTCTTTAGAATTGTAAACATACATTTTGCTTTTTTTTTTTTTTTTTTTTGCTAGATATTTTGAGTTCTCAGTGTTTGGCATAGAAGGTTAAAAAGTATTAACTCAGTCAAAACAAAAAGGTCTTGATTTGTGTGCCTTCTTTGACAAATGGAATAGTTTGATATTGTTAGCTAAATTTTTTGAGTTATCAGCAAAAACACCTATGTATTTAACTTTGGGGCTTTTATTTAGGTGAGCATGTGATGTTCACTGGCTATATTAAAAAGTGGTTAACAAGAAAATAATTAACCTTAAATGATGGTGTCTAATAGCTCAGTTTTCAGAAGTAATCTAGACAAACTGTTAAAAATGAAAAAAAAAAAAGATTATGTGTAAATGGGATAAATATTTTTGGTGAACTTTTGTATAAATTGAAATTGTAAAATTATGTTTTATGCTCATTGGATATCTGGGTTATTTCTAATTTCAATAGAGTTTTGATATGGGGAAATAGCTTTTAAACATTGTGGAATTGTTCTCATCTATAAAAATGCTCATATCTGATAGTTCAGGATTTCTTACTTTTTAGGGCTTCACTAACATTTAATGTTACTAAGGATAAGAATTATAGTTAACACGTAATTCTGTATATAAAATGTGCCAATATATGTTATTAGTGAAAAAAAAATTGTGTGGCTCAGAAGTTATCTAAAAATTAATTCAAATTATGGGCTTTAAATGTTCTGAAACAAAGTAGTAAGGAGCCAGTAAGGAGGGGAGAGAGATGTGCAGAAAGTTGTGTATATGAAGATGTATTTTTGGTAAGGAAAGTTATAAAGATAATAATTTTGTATGAGAAAGGATCTTGCATGGTAGATTTTTTTTGTTCTGGAGTAAAATGACTGGGAAGAAGAAGAAGAAAAGAAGAAGAGAAGAAGGAGGAGGAAGGGGTAAAAGGGAGAGGAGAAGGTAGAGTGGGAGGAGGAGGCGAAGAAATCTGGGACTTAATGGAAAGCTCAATCATGTTGTGGATGATCTGTGTAAGTCATATATAGTTTTCTTCTGTTTCTCTGTGTGTTTATCTTCATGCACATACCAAGAAACTAAAAAGTTGAAACATTTTAGATAACAAAATATTCTTTAAAACCTGACAGAGAATTGGAGAAGTATGACTAATTAACATTTTCATAGTTAAAGCTCTGAGTCTTGAGTAAAGTAAAATAAGAAATATTGTAAAGAAATGCATTGGCAGTTTGACAATTTTTTTTTAATATAGTTAATCATGAAGCCAGATTTAATGTACATGCTTGCATTGCTTCACACCATGTTTGCTGTTTTGCATGGATAGTGATGGCACTAGAGTACTTACTGGTCGTGTGCCTAGAGTAAATTTCTTGATTGCACAGGATGTATGATAATATCAGTTAATAATACTGAACTGTATATCAGGAATAAAATACTCATGTAATTTTTGGGGGCTCTGAGTAACACTGTAGCCTCCAGAGTAGAAAGAGTAGGGAAAAGGTTGAAGATTGGTTTCTTGTTTATTTGTTTTTGCTTCTAATTTTCATTTGCTTGCTGTTTGTTCTTTTGGGTTTTGCTTGTGTATGCATATATATATATTATCTATATATATATATATATAATATATATATATATAAGTTTCTGATGGAAGGCTTTTATTTGGTTCTCTGAATAGTTATTTCATTTCCTGTGCATTTCTAGCAAGTCATTATTTGTTCTATTTACCTGGAACTCCTAGGCTACCTTTGTTGGGTGTGCAAGAATTGATGGAGCCCACCAGCCATTTGGAATTTGGTTGGTTTGGCTTGCCTCTGATGATTTAGAGGGCTAAAATATTAAAGACTTTTCTTTTTCTTTTCTTTTTTTTTTTTTGCAATTGTAAGATTTAATAGAGTGGAAACAGAGCTCCCATGCAAAGGGAGGGGACCCAAAGGGGGTTGCTGTTGCTGGCTTGAATGCCTGGGTTAATATGCTGATCATTGCCCCTCCCACTGTGCTCTCAGGTGATAGATGATTGGTTATTTCTTTACCTCCTGTTTTTGCCAAGTTAGCACTTTAATGAGTGCTCTGATTGGTCAGGTGTGAGCTAAGTTGCAAGCCCCTTGTTTAAAGATGGACGCGGTCACCTTGCCAGCTAAGCTTAGGGATTTTTAGTTGGCCTAGGAAATCCAGCTAGTCGTGTCTCTCAGACCCCCCTCTCAACAGGAAAACCCAAGTGCTGTTGGGGAGGCTGACCAATGACCACTCTGTTTCCTGCTGAACTGGGGTGTAGTAGGGGTTGTGCAGTTGACATTTCCTCAGGAGGGGTGCCTTTGATGTCATTAACATCGGAGCTTGGGCTAACAGGCTGGTCCAGGGGTCCGTGGTAGCTCTTAGTCATGAACTGCATCTGGGGCTCCATTTGAAGAACGATTTGTACTTTTACTGCTTCGATTTTGGAAGAGACAAACTTAACAAGATTAAAGATACAGGGACTGAAATGTATGGCCTGCAGCACAGGGCATTATTTCTTTGGCACACTTCACAGCCCCTATCTGCTTGATAGTTTTGAAAAGGCCTGGTCCAGTAAATAATAATTTGGCCATCTGATGGGTGCTATCAATGCCTAAGTGGAAGGTTTGGTGAAGGGTTTTAAGTAATTTCCATTGGTTAGCTGCAGGCAAAAATATTTTTCTTTCTTTGGTGACTAGCCATCTGAAGGGGAGGAAAGTATGCCCTTGTGAGGTTCCCTATTCTATTTCTTCTGCTGAGTACTGGGGGTTGGGTTCCCAGACGGGATTACCCCCCACTAGGGGTCCTTGTATAAGCATTTCTAGTGGAGGGTCCTGCCTTGTGGCTCTTCTGACTTCAATATCCGCTTGGCCGGTCCCTTCTATTTCCCTTTCCTTTCCTTTCTGATGACCCCAGCACTGTAAGACTGCCACCCCTTTAGGTGCTGTACAGCCAATAATAATCTCCTAATGACTTCCTGATGTTTGATAGGTGTTCCCTTGGAAGTTAGGAATTCCCTTTCTCTCCATATTGCTGCATGAGCATGGAGGACTAGGTAATCATACTTAGAGTCTGTATATATATTTACCCTTTCTTCTTCTCCTAATTCTAGTGTCCGAGTGAGGGCTATTAGTTCGGCCAGCTAAGCACTAGTTCCTGGAGTGAGGGGATTACTTTCAAGTATTCCATTATCACTGACCACTCTATACTCTACTTTTCACAGTCGTTTTTCTACAAAGGAACTTCCATCAATATACAAGTCAAGGTCAGGATCAGTCAAGGGAACCTCTAAAAGGTTCCTGTTTTTTTTGTGATTTTTCCTGTTTTTTTTGTGACATATAAAGTCTTGCCCTCTTGGCAAGCTTAACACTGGGGCTTGGGTTAGGGCATTCTTTAGGGCCTGGAAAGCTGCTTCTGCTTCAGGTGTCCATCTTACTAAATGGGTATTGGCTTTCTGAGTTTCCTTAATTAGTGTATATAATGGTCTGGCTATTTCACTGTACCTGGGAATCCATATTCAGCAGAAACCTGTTATGCCAAGGAAACCTCTTTGTTGCTTTAGAGTTTTGGGATGAGGATAAGCCAGTATAGGCTGGATACATTCCTCACTGAGGGCTCTGGTGCCTTTGGATAATTTAGCCCTAAGTATTTAACCTGCTGTGAGCAGAGCTGAGCCTTTGGTTTGGAAACCTGTAGCCACAGGTGGTGAGGAAATTAAGAGCGCTTGGGTGGCTTGATGGCACAAGGTTTCTGAATGAGCAGCTAAAAGCAAATCATACATGTACTGAAGGACAAGAGTGTCCAGGTATAAGAACTGGCTCAAGCCTTGGGCTAATGCCTGGCCAAATAGATGGGGGCCATCCCTGAACCCTTAGGGTAAAACAGTCCAGGTGAGTTGAGACGTTGGGTTTGAAGGATCTTCAAAGGCAAACAAGAATTGAGAGTCAGGATGTACAGGGATGAAGAAAAAGGCATCCTTAAGGTCCAGGACTGTAAACCACTCTGCTTCCTCTGGTATTTGGGAAAGCAGAGTATAAGGGTTAGGTACAGCTGGGTATAGAGGGACAATGGCCTCATTGATAATCCTGAGATCTTGCACTAACCTCCACTGTCCATTGGGTTTCTGTACTCCTACAATTGGAGTATTGCCAGGGCTATTGCATGGTTTTACTAGGCCTTGTGCTTTTAGGCTCTTAACAATCTTTTGGAGTCCTTGTTGGGCCTCGGGTCTAAGGGGTACTGCCTTTGGTAGGGAAAGGAGGTGGAATCCCTTAGTTTAACTTGAACAGGATGGCCATTCTTTGCTCGTCCATATTGTCCTTCTGTTGCCCAGACTTCAGGATTAATTCCTTCCTCAAGCAGGGGACAACAAAGGGTGTTCCTTCTCTTATGTTTAGGTGTATAATGGCCCCTGCTTTTGCTAGAATGTCTCTCCCTAACAAGGGAGTGGGGCTTTCAGGCATAATTAGAAAAGCATGTGAAAAGAGTAAAGTTCCCCAGTCACAACTTAGTGACTGGGAGAAGTATCTAGTGACTGGCTGTCCTAGGACCCTCGGATAGTGACAGATCTGGAGGACAGTTGTCCGGGATGGGAGAGTAAGACTGAGAAGGCCATGCCAGTGTCCAGGAGACAGTTAACCTCCTGGTCCTCAATGGTCAAGCATACCTGGGGCTCTGTGAGGGTGATGGCATAGGCTGGTGCTTGCCCCGGGCACCCTCAGTCCTGCTGCTGGATCATCTGGTTAGTGGCTTCTGACTCAGAGGACCTTCATCCCCTGGAGCAGTGGGCCTTCCAGTGACTCCTTTGACAAAAGGGGCACGGACGAGGGGGCGG